>NC_140956.1:41038169-43790669 GCF_014529385.1 Adiantum capillus-veneris | reverse complement strand
GTTTTTACACCACTTTTTGCCAAAGTGTTCTGTGAAACCTGTGAAAGAAGCTGTATATGTGTGTTTGGAAAAACCGCGTCTCTCAAGAGACCACTGTTGGTGTGTATACGTCTCCGTGATTCTTTGCCCAAATCTACCACAAAATCTCAAACCACAAGCTCTGCGGAAGCTGAAATTACATTTTCAGCTCATAATTTATGCACTTAATTTTGAGCACCTCTCGTTCTTCCAAAAGTGCATCAAACTCGCATACTGCACCAAAGCGGAAAACTTGAAATTTTTAGAAAACCTGAAATTTTCTGAGCTGAATATCAGAAAATCAGTGAGGAATTTGCAAAAAGTTTCTTCTGCAAAGTTGTAGATCTCGCAAAAACGGCCAAGAATCACGAGAATTGACCTGAATAGCCACCTTTTACTAGCTGAAAACAGACCTGTCCGGGAGTCAAAATCGGACACTTTTTGCCATTTAGTTGTCCGAAAGCGTCTTTTTCCATATTGATAAGTGAAATGGCTTCGCCTTGGATTTTGGTTGTAGACATTCGTCGTTGATGGTCATTCGAAGCTTTTCGCGAAGTTTTGTGGCAAATGGTTGCCAAATTTGGCCGTTATGCCAAAATGACACTTTGTGTGTCTGCCGCCGAATCGGGTGTTTAGACCCACTTTTGGTTGTCCAAACCCGGAGATACTCCATGGTTGCTTTGATCTCTATAAGGTTAAACTTCTTGTGAATTTCTGTTGTATTCCGAGTCATCATCTTGTTTTTGTGTAAGTACATGGGTGGAACACCAAAGAGTGTCTGATGCATATGTCCAATGTGAGGACATCTATATGCTTGTATAGAGTTATGCATGTTAAACAAGATGCGGTGTCAGAGAAGAGTATTGAGGGGTTCTTCTTAGAGAAAGTGTAGCAAAACCTATAATTTTTTCAAATCACAGTTTCCATACTTTGCACTTTGACTTTTCTCACTTTGAAATACAAGGCCCTTTTAGATGAGAAAACAGCCACAATTTGACACATTTCTCTACTTTAAATCACTACAATCCTTCTGCACTAAAATTCTAACCAATATTCTCCAAGGGGTCATGGATCACAATCCATGTTCTGAAACCACTTTGAACAAGACTTACAGGTCTGCTTCCAGGCATCTTCCCCAAGCTATTGGTTCACTTTTTTCTTGGTTTGGGTCAAATTTTTCATCTGTGGGTCAAAATGACCATTTGGTGATGGAAATCCTAGGATTTTGGTGGTTTCGAAGTCCATTATTCCTTAAATTTATAGGGAACATTTCCTAATGCAGCTAGAAACTATCTATGTTAGCAATTCCCAGTCTGGCCATGTTGGGGGTCATGGATTGCGATCCATGATCCACTGCATTTTTTCTATGTGATTGCATTTGTTTGCATACAACTTCCCCTTCATGATTTTGCATCACTTTTTTCTTGCAATTGGACTTGGGGGGTCATGGAACGTGATCCATGTTCCACTCAAGTTTTAGACTCTAATCACATGGTTTCATTCTGCCAGATAAGAGGATCATTTCTATGCACTTGTTGTTGAATTTGACTTTGGTTTGCTCCCCCAAAAGTCCTCTACCAATTTGTGAAAACCCCACCTTTGATTTGATTGATACAGCTTTTCTGACATGTGACGAGGTTTCTCCACTCTTCCTCACTGCATCAAGTGCGTGAGTGTTTTTGGACTACTCCGTTTTCTTCGCCGTACAAAATAATAGACTTTGACTCTTATGCTCACCTCTTCCAGCATGAGCGACATGAATTTATGTATGCTCAACTCTCCAGCTTGAGCTTATATCTATTAGCTAGACTCATAGACCACAGAGAAAATATTAGACTTGAAGCTTGGGTTTGACACTTTGCTCATTTAGTGGCTCAGCTGCCCGACTCTAGACTCTTATGCCATGTATTTTTAATAGCGACTTGGACTTACCTGATCGTGTCCTGAAATCCAATTCCATATGATATTGAGGTTTAGGCCATTCTCTTTGCTGTGGTTTTGTGATGCCATTTTGTCAACTACATTGACAAATACCTGCTCTTCATGCTTTGGTAGCACACTGATGTTGCATGGTGAGACAGGTTTTGAGGTTGAAGCAATGGTTGATGAAGTCTTCTTCTAGATTGTGTTCTTTAAAACTATGACTTCTTCTTGTATCCTTGCTTTACCTTTGTTGATAAGAGGCTATAGACTAGTTGTGGGCCTTTGTTGTTGAGTTCCGGCTATAGGTTTTGGAATCCAAGTTGTCCTTGGTCCTTGTGTGACCTGCTTTTCCACTTGCCTTGTTGCTTGTTCGACTTGATGGTCCTTTGGCTTCAGTGTCCAAATATTGCTGTTACCTTTGTAAAAGCCTTGCTCCTGTGGTAAATGACGAGGGATCCACCTTGGAGTTGTAGCACTCATGGTTGTGTAGTTGGGTTGTCGTTGTTGGGCACGTTGTGCTACATGAGTTTTCTTCATGATCTCAGGGGAAGCTTTAATCTTTGGCAACCAAATTTGAGTGTTACCTGTATAGTATCCTTGTGCTTCCAGTAGCTTGATTGGGATCATTCATTGCACTGCTTGCTGTGTGACCTTAGCTTGACTTTGTGGGGTATTTTCACCGTAGAGCTCTGACTTTGGTACCCACAACTGCTTCAATGTTTGTTGCTTGGAAGGTCTTTGCTTCTTCTTCCTGTACCTGTTTTACTCTTGTATGAGCAGTTAGACCTGCGCTTGATGCCCTATTGATCTTGTTGTGAAGAGATACCACATGCTGGGTATGTCCAAGCTGTTATCTTTGGTTTTTTGACCCATACTTTGATGTTCTCGTCATAGTAGCCTTGAGCAGTGATTGAACTGTTTGATGCTATCCAACCTGTGACTTTTGCTTGTCGTGGTTATTTTGATGCTGGTACTTAAATTGGATCTTTGTCCTTGATGTACTCCTTGGATACTAACACTTGGTTGACCCGTTTCTTTCTTTTGTGGAGGCTTTGTTGCGATGAAAACTTTGGTTGATAGACTTTGCGCTTTGGTTTCCATTGTGTTGTCGAGGGTTTGGCTTTTGATGTAGAGGCTTCTTCGTGTACGTGAATTGGCTGGGCTAAAGACTTTGACTGAAGTGAAGGATTTTGGTTGCAGAACACTGTTTCACTTGCTTTAGCTTTTCCTTTGTCGATAGTGGTCGAAGATCTTTGAGTTGTCGTAGGCTTAACCACTGTTGAAGATTCAGGTGCTTCTTCAAACATTTTCGCCCATTGCTTGGACAAAATCAAGTGTGTACTTATTTTTTGAGAGTCCACCACTAGGAATTTGTATTTTACTTCTTTGGGCTGTAGTTTAAGAGTCGCCTCTGCAATCCCCAAACTTATGAATTTTATTCCCGGTGAGATAAAAACCTTTACTTGAATTTCATAAAGCTCTGGTTTACCTAAAAGTAACCACATGCCATATGACATAACATTCGTCATGGCAATGTGATCAATCTCTGTTGTGAAATTTAGCTTGACTCCTTCATGCATACTTATCAACAATTTGATCTTCTTGTTCACTACCAGGTCTTTCATGTCCTCCTTGCATGCTTTAGTAATCTTTGATTCTTGTGCCTTGAATCTTGTGTCAACTTCTTGTAAATTAAGCTTCTCTGCCATTTCACTGGGTTTAGCAGATTCTGCGCACTTGCTAAAGATTTGTGTAAGCATCACTTCTTGAACTTCTTGCTGGTCCTTGACTTCGCCGATAGCTTCGGTCACTTACACCTTGATTGTTTCCTCTTGTGCACTAGAGTTGTCTGAAGACTCCTTGTCTGCGTCATTTTCCCAATCTAGACGATCCGAAACGTCGTGAGACATATCCTCTTCATTTATCTTTTCTCGTTTATCCTTTTTTGCTCGTGTATCATTCTGATCTGATTCTTTATCAATCACTACTCCCATCATGAAATACGGAACTACATCGTATCCATCTTTGTCGTAAAACTTTGTTGTGGGACCATCTGGAATCGCACACACATCTAGTGTGGCGAGAATGTGTGTCCATTCTAATGGTTCAAGAACTTCCTCTGGAAAGGGTTCACCAATGTAAGTTTTATCCTCAATTGCCCTTTCTAAGACACATTCCTTGCGTTTCAGGCTTCCACAATTTGAAGCTCCACACATCCATAGCTCTTTGGGTTTACCTAGCCAAGTTGGAAGTTCTGTTCCTTCTAATGTAGCTGAATCGAAATCCTCGACAGGTATTCGATTCACGTACTTGTAACTATGGTCTTTCAAGTTTACTCGTATCGTAGTTTCCTTGTGTCACAGGTATATGTGGTTGTAACTCCAATCCTGGACCATTTTCAGCTGTCTCATGAATGGTCTTCCCAGTGTGAGATCATAGTTGCTCTCCTTGCCAAAATCAACAATAGCATATGTATGCTCATACTCAATCCCACAAGAAGTCACTATGAATTTTTCTAAGAGTCCCAAAGGTTTCTCCATATGTCCGTCAGCTAGTTGGAGTTTCAACCTTTTTTTCCTGATTGCCGGTTTTCCCCATTTCTTCCATTTTTTTTTTGGTGGCAATGGCCACCCCTGCTCCGCTGTCAAGTATTGCCATCGTTTTTACTCCCTAGAATTCAACTGGTAAAATTGTATTCCCATCCTCTCCTTCACAATATTCTCCGACCTTGTTCAAAGGTACCGGTTTTGCGTTTTTTTGCGGCTTATTCAGCTCTCGTATCCCTTCTTGCAACTTTGAAGTTAGGTCTTTTACGCCAAATTTTTCTAAGCATTTTCCTACCGTTGCCCACATATTTGGTTGTAGTCTTAGAAGCTCAGCTAGGGTGATAGTGTATGTCACTGGAGTTGACAATATCTCTATCAATCCTTGCGAGTCCATGGCCTTCTCTGAAGAGATTCCTCGTGAGGGAAGTGCTCAAATCTCAGATTTGGCTTCATACTCTCCTAAGTATGAGGGTAAGGTATTCAATGATTGAGGTTTACTCTCTATTGATCTAATAGAGCCTCTATCTTCCCAATATGAGTGCAGATCTAGGTCTATCTGAGATCCTGCCTCAAATTCCTCGATGGGTGGGTTCTTGATATTCTTTTTCCCATTTGTCTGATTAGCTTGAAAACTTAGCTCATTTGCTGAGTTTGCCTCTCTCACTTGTTTCCAAAAATCATCATAATCTTCGTCTCTTTTATAAGACCTCTGTATCATAGGATGAAAACTTTCCATCTCCTGATTAGTTGTGTTCATCACTATGTGTTCATCCCCATTTGTTTTCTCAGCTTTTTGCGCACTTTTAGCGGTTTCAACTATCTGTTCATGTGGTGAAGGGATAGCATTTGTTTGAGTTGGGTTTCCGGTCTCATGCTCTAGTTTTTCTCTCGGCGGTTCTAATAGAGCTTGTGCCGTCTTGATCATTTTCTGACACATCTCTAGTCTCTCTTTTCTAGTTCTGCGTTCGGATATGTCAACCAACGTTGTTCCTGGGTTTGAGTGTTCTTTACTCTTGCTTCGTAAGCTCTCATCAGTGCGTCCAATGGTTCGTGTACCTTTTCAACTAACACCAACCCTTCCGAGCTCACACTTGTTGTTTCCTTGCCGTTTTTTGTCTTCTCCTTTTCAGAGTCATCTTCTTGAATTCTGTTTTGACTCTCTAATTTCTCTAATCTTTCTCTCCTTTGTCTTAACTCTTATGCTAGGATTGCTTCCTCACGTTCTTTTCTCACTTTCATCCTTGCCTTCCTAGCTTTCCATGTATTACGTTGTCTTCGTGTCGCTCTTGGAATATCGGTTTTAGGCTCTTCACTTGACGGGGTTTCAACAGCTTTTTGCGTTTTTAATCTCTTCATGGTTTTAATAGGCACAACATTATCGTGTTCGGAGCTGCTTGGTAAATGTACGATAGGCTCATTAATTTTTGCAGCCTTTGATACCCTATTTGGGTTCTGTGGACAATCACAAATGAAATGATCTGTGGAACAACTGAGGCAATAGACATTGATCGGCACAACTTCTGTGTGTGGACAATCGTTTATCAAATGGTTACCACCACATTTATTATAGCCTAACCTCGTTTGTAGGGCTTCTGGCTTTTCTTGGTGGCTATAAGCAGGTTGCCACCGTGCTATACCTCTCTCGGCAATGAATCTCAACATTTTTTTGTCCATGTTATACCTTTCCTCTGTTGGTTGGTCCGTAGGCGGTAATGGTTGTTTTGGCCTTACCATTCCCTGTGCTCCATATCCCGTTTTTGCTCCTAAAGGATAGTATCTCCTAGGCTCATTGTAATACATTGGGGTCATTACTAGCGGTTGCATCCTCGGTTGGCCCACCATTGTTGTGTTTCTCAGTCCGATAGGTTTGACCTCTGACATAAGTTGTGGTTGTCCCCGGACGACTGGTGTTACTGTCTCAAAGCCTGGGGGTTACTGGCAATTTCTCGTGTGCATACCGTGGTGCTTGTATTGGTGCTAGTGGTCATTCATAGGGTCTATCTCGCACGGACCCTGTGTAGTAGCACTCCTCTGTTGTGTGATTGGTCCAATTTTGATCTTTCTCATACCACATGGGTTTCCTAAATTCTGGCTTAACAATAGTAGCAAGTCTTTGAACCAACTCCTCTATTAGCTTTTCTTGATCTAGATCAAATCCTGTGGTTGGCTTAGTCGTGGAATCTGTTGTCTGTGATGAATCACTGTACTGAGAGAACGAGTCGGCCTCATGTATGTGGTCTCCTAAGCGTAGCATTTGTTCTCCAAGACCTTTTGTAGCTTCTTGTCCAAGAGTTGCTAATGGATTTATCTCCATACGATCTCCTAACGAGACGTGTTCCCCTAAATTTTTGTTGGTTGTTCTGGAGATATCTGCCAGATCTCAAATACATTACTCCTTCTCAAGGAGTCTGACTTTTCAGTCTTGGCAGTTTGTTATTCCTCGTTTCTATGGTCAAAAGTGATCCAAACTAAATGAAACTTGGTTAATGGGATTGTTTGCTCAGATGGAAGAATTCTATCAACTTCACTGAGAAATCTGTTCCAGATTTGCCAAAAAAGACTATATATACATATAATGTCTTTTTTCACAGATTTTGGAGATTCTTGTTCTGTTGATTCTTTGTGTCACCCTAACCCTCTACCAACTCACAAAAATCAATTTGACAACTGTTTGTGCAAGCTAAGGTCAGATTAGGCTTTTCTTGTCAATTTCTGACTTTTGACTTTTTTTGGGGTCAAATGTGCTCCAAATGATATGAAATTTGAAACACAGGCTCTAAACAACAAGTCAAAAGGATTTGTGTTAGCAAAAATTCAAAATTTTCCCAGAATTAGGTTGGAGACATCATACGCGTATGATGTCTTTTTGCCCAATTTTGGTCCAAACTTGATATTTAAGCTATTCACTATATTTGCAACAATGTTGTCAAGTCAAAATTCAAAAATCACCCTTGCAAGTGCCAAAAGACATCATACACGTATGATGTCTGTTGACACAGATTTTCCCAGTTTTCAATTTTAAGCTTCTTCCAGTGTTTATCTTTGAGTTTCAAGTGTTTTTATCAAGTCTGAATGCAATAATAAGCTTTGAATCAATTTTTCCTATTCCTTGCGCTTTTTGCACTCTGACTTGGTCTTTTGGGTTGCTAGGATTGTTAAAAAGCCCTTGTTTCTAGTTGATCTTAGGGTAAAACCCCCCTTCTGAACACTCTAGTAATGTCAAATTTTTTGTTTTGGTCTGTATTTAGCCCTTAAGACATCATACGCGTATGATGTCTAAAGTTGCAGATTTCCAGTTACTCTTCTAAGAGCTCTCTTAAGTGCTCAGCAACACTCAGTTTCACAGAAAATTTCTCTGAACTTTGTTTATTGCATATTTCACTACCAAATCCTCTTTTTAGTGATCTAACATGCAATTCAAACACATCAAGCAAATAGAATACCAATTGATAGCTCTAGATCAGGATCAAATCAGGTCCTACCTAGATCAGGATCAAATCAGGTCCTACCTAAGCTACTTCTAATCATAAAATGGGTCTTTTGCAATTGAAAACATAAAGAGATTTACTGCCACACACGGAGGAGCAAATGATTTTTATGTCAACAACCACTCAAACTCCAACGAAACCAATCTAATCTAAACTAAACTGTCTATCACGAAAGACCCAGGCAAGCCACACGCTCCCTAGAACCTCTCTAAGATCATAAGAGTCCACCACTCCTCGATCCTTCCTAACTAAGATATACAAAGTAAATGAACGAATCACCTCGTAGTGAGGCGGTCCGGGGCGGGCAACAAGAAGAGTGGCCTCTAGACACCCTTCAAGGCTCCCGTGCTGCTCAATGGGGCTGGGGCACAACACAACACAAACCAAAACAACAAACCCACCGCCAAATCCCAACTACACAAGGGGCACCACCTAGTTTAAGAGCGAACTAGGACGCAAAAGAGGAGAATCGTTAGAGCAACCCACAAACAAGCAAGGAATTACACTAACCCTAACACCAATGGAATACTCTCACACACTAAAACACGAGAGAGAGAGATAGAGAGAGAGAGAGAGAGAGAGATAGAGAGAGAGAGAGAGAGAGAGAGAGAGAGAGAGAGAGATAGTGCTCGGGCTGCTTTGAAACGTATCGGCGATGATCAAGCAAACACAACTATATATTTAAGAAAGAGAGAGAAAGGGGGAGGGGATGATTGTTGCATTAATACCTTCTTACAAATCTGTCATGACAAATCAAAGTGAGATTAGTACTTGTTCAACATAGCTTGCGTAAATTTCACCACAACACATCACTAGAAAAGCCACCCCAATCACTGTCTTAAGGCCAGGGGAGTCCTCTCCACCCTGTCGCCCTCTTACAGTATGTGGGATTTATGGCTAGATTGATGACAACACCAGAGACAAGCTATCAAGAACTTAAAAAAAAACCAAGACACTTACGCATCATTGTTGTCCATTACTTCACGTTGGAAGGGAGACAAAGTATCCAAGATTAGTCCAAATCCACCCTCCTTGATTCAGCGAATGTTGGGCTTACACTAGTAGGAGAAATGATAGATTTCCTACTCTCAATTGAATGATCACTCTCTCTCTTACAATGGCATAGATTTCCCTTGCTAATCCCCTATTACAACACATGCACATGCATAAGACAATGAGCTTCCACTCAGGAGCTCCTTCTAGAGAGGTTGAGCTTGGCTTCTCAAGCTATAGCATAGTGCTCTTGCTTATGGCTTCCCCCCCCTTATGCTAGCTACACCCTCCTTTTATAGCAATTTTGAAGGCTAGGGTTACTCCTCTAACCATGGTTGGGTTAGATTTTCAGCAATTTATCTAATTTCTTTTGCTTGGAATTATCAAGAAGTTGGTGGGGAAAGAGAGAGGAGAGAAATGGAGGTGATAGGACTTTTCATAGTGGGTTAGTGTTAGTAGAGTTAGTATTAATTTACAAATGGAATTGAATATTTACAATGGGAGTATCCATGTAGGATACAAATAAGGAAGAAAAACTCTTAAGAGGTAAGAAAAGGTGGATTTCTTACAAGGTTGATGCTCCAAGTGTCTTGAGTAGGGCCAATTTTGACGCTTGTTGACGGTCCACTAGCTTTGACGGTACATTTTTTCTCCACTCTTGACCTTCCTTGGGAGACAAGGTAATTGAAGCTGAGTAATCAACCACCATGATGCTGTCTTTTAAGAGAAGAGGCTGAATTTTGTGGTTTTTTGATAGATATGGGTAATTTGGAGGAGGAAAAATGAGACTAGGTGGTCAATTTTGGAATGGAATTGTGTGTGGGAGGTATGAGTTCACCATGGTTTCTCTTATTCTTCAAGGTTGAGGAGAAGGTGAGTAGTGTGCAGAGAGGAGTGGTGAGAGAGATGGGGATGATGAGTGGAGAAGTGTGTGTGAAAGAGGAAAATGATAAAGTGGAAGAGAGAGTGTGGCTGCATAGCATGGGAAAACTGGGGTCCACTAAAAAAATCATAGCTCACAGCTGGTAGCTCCAAAAATCATGAAAAAATTTGGGGTGATTATTCAGAGCGTGGGCTACATTTTCTCTTTTGACCACCGCTCCAAATTCGGAGTGGAGATAGGTGCCAAAATTCTCACCAAAAAACCTGTTTTTTAGGCCTGCAAAAGTCTTTTAGTGGTCCCCTCCTTTGTTGAATTTGTACAATGCATCCAAGAGTGAGCCCCTCCTTTGTCATATTATAATACAAAGCATTCAAGTTGCCCTTGACCCATGCATGGAGGAGGATTATTGGTGAAATAAGAAATATATACATGGTGGGACTAGTGTATGGACTATTCATGGACTTTAGCTCAATGAGCACATGGTGTTAGAATAATGAGTAAAAATAATAATAAAAATATGGAGGAGTTATGGATATGGAAAGATATTGGAATCATATGATATGGTCCCTCCTTGAATTATTTTGGGTGAAAGAGGAAAATGTATGCAAGTAAATAATATAATAAAAGTAACCAATGAGTAGAAATCAATTTTTTGTTTTCACGAGGGTGAGGGTGAAAATGTGGGAGTGATTTGTATAAAGGAAAAATATGAGGTTAGAGTATGTACATATTGGCAAAAAAAAAAATATAATTATGGTGTAAGAGGATGAAAGAGGGTGTACATAGGTTTAATAAAACACACACCTAAGTAGAAATATTTAAATAAAATACCAAAATAATTATTAAAAATCCCTATATTTAGGCCATATATACAATGAAATATTTACACACAAAGAGGCCATAATATACTTTTATTTTTTTATTATTTTTATTTTTTTTGGCTCACCTAGCCCAGTGACTAGCTAGCTGAGGGTTTTTAAGAAGATATGGGAAAAGTCCCGTGACTCACGCACGCCTATGTACAGTGAAATGGTAGGGATAGCCACAGTGTCTGGGTGATTTTGGTAGGGTGAGGTAACTCACTGTGGCAATTACAAAGAGCCGAAAAAACGGCTATCATTAGCCCTCCCCCTGGATGATGGTATATTCATGTACCATCATAGAGCATCTTTTCCAAAGAGAGTGCTTCAGAGTCCTTGACGAGATCTTCATTGTTTGGCCCCTCAGAATTTTGGCTGGAGTTACACTCATGCTTCATGTAACAATACTTACATAAGACAGTGGCCTTTGGACAGATCTTTGGTAGATCCTTTGGTAGAAGGCGACTCAAATAGGGCTTCAAGCGATACCCGTTTACTTTCGTGGAGTGCTCTTTACCATTCAAGTCCATAAGCTGATAGTAACTTGAAT
The DNA here is from genome assembly GCF_014529385.1 of Adiantum capillus-veneris. NCBI lineage: Eukaryota > Viridiplantae > Streptophyta > Polypodiopsida > Polypodiales > Pteridaceae > Adiantum > Adiantum capillus-veneris. The sequence goes on along the minus strand of NC_140956.1, from coordinate 43,779,408 downwards.
TGAAATCCTTCTTGACTATGTATGGCCCTTGCCATCTTGTTTCAAACTTGGCATCAAAACGATTGTCAAGTCGATTGTCATACCTTAGCACAAGCTCTCCTTCCTTGATGCCTTTGTCCTTCAGTTTCTTGTCGTGCGTTTCTTTCGCTTGTGTGGCTTTCCTCTTGTAGCACTCATATGCTGCTTCTCTTTTCCACTCAAGCTCCACTAGCGTAAGAAGTCGATCCATCCATACCTCTTGATCATCTTGTGCTCCTTTGCCATGAAGTCGCATTGTTGGAATGTTGAGCTCGATAGGCTGCAAAGCCTCTTGACCATAGACCAAGTGAAATGGTGTGAACTCCGTGGCTTCCCTATATGTGGTTCGATATGCCCACAAGGCACCATCCAAGAAGTCATCCCATAATTTTGTCTTGTTTTGCACCATCTTTCTAATGATTCCTGCAATGACACCATTAGCCTTCTCCACCAAACCATTTGACTGTGGGTAGTATGGTGTGCTATGACGATGTAGAATGTGAAGCTCTTCACAAACTTCTGTGAGCAATCCTTTTCTAAACCCTGGACCATTATCAGAAACAATCTCCAAAGGTGTGCCAAATCTACAACAAATGTGAGTGTAGACGAATTTGCTCACTGTCTTCTCATTTACCTTTGCCACACTTTGTGCTTCCACCCACCTAGTCATATAGTCTACAGCCACTAGAATGTAGAGTTTACCATTTTTTGTCCTAGGCAGAGGACCCATAGCATCAATGCCCCACTTTTCAAAGGGTCCATTTGCAAGCACTATTTGCCTCGGGCCATGCACCAACCTTCTATTTCCATTTATCTGACAAGTGTGACAGCTTTTACACCAATGTTGAATATCCACATGCAAACTTGGCCAAACATACCCCGAAAGCAAAATCTTCTTCACAGTTAATTCTTGGGCAAAATGACCACCACATGCCTCTTCATGCAAACCTTTTAGAATGGCTGGAATTTCCTTGATAGTTGGTACTCGTTTGCACACTTGATCCTTCCCTCTTTGATAGAGGGAGCCTTCTAGGAAGAGATATACGCTTGCCTTCTTCATGAGTCTCCTCTTCTGAGCTTTTGTGAAGTCTGGTGGAAACTCACCCTCCAAAATGTAGCCAATGATGGGAGCCAATGACTCCAATCCCTGGTACCTCGGTTGCTTCACAGCAGCCGCCACCATGATGACCTGCACTTCTTTCTTTACACCTGCAACGGCTTGTTGTGCAAGTAAATCAGCATCTTCATTCTGTTTCCTAGGAATATGATATAGTTGCACTTCTTCAAATTGATTAAACAATCTACGAATGGCATGAACTTTTGTCCGTAAGCTCTCATTCTTGCATGCCCAAATGCCTAAAATCTGTTTAACAATGAGAAGTGCATCTCCCTTTACCATGAGGCGTTGTATACCTTGGCCAATGCACATCTTCAAACCATGAAGTAGAGTGTCATATTCTGCTTCATTGTTGCTAGCTGAACTTGGTAGATTGAACTTCTCTTTCATGACCACCTCTCCACTTGGGTTGAGCAACATAGCCCTCCCCCTGCTTTTCCTGTGGCTCGACGAAAAGCTCCATCAAAGAACAAAGTAAAAGCATTAGGAATACTTTTTGGTGGTGGCAATGGTAGGGTCTTTACTTCAGGCACCTTAATCTCCTTTTCGTGCACCCTATAAGTGAGAATCCCTGCCAATTGTGCACGCACACTATCTTCTACCTTGAAAGAGTATTGAAACTCTTGCAACTCCATAATCCACTTTGAGATCCTAGTACTAAGATTCATTTGAGATGACACCCAAGGGAACAAATTTTCTGCAGTGAGAATTACAAAAGGTTTTGGTAGCAGGTAGGATCTAAACTTTCTCACCGCAAACATGAGAGAAAGCATCATGAGTTCTGCTTCTGTGTAGTCTCTCTCCAAAGCATTCATGACCCTACTAGCAAAGTAGATGGGTCGCATCCTTGTACTGTGGGGATCTTGTTGTAGCAACACAGCACCAATTGTTTCTTTCCTAGCACTAGAGCTAACAAAGAATGTGTACTCCCAACAGGGAGGCATGAGTGTTGGTAGCTCTGACAAAATGACTTTAATGTTACAAAAGTACTCTTCAAGCTCATCAGACCATGCAAATTCTACTTGTTGTGTCAACTTTTGCAAAGGGTGAAGTAACTCCGAGGCTAAGTGAATGAAGCGTGACATATACTTCACCTTTTGAATGAATGAGATGACCTCCTTAAGACTCTTGGGTGATGGTAGCTCAATAAGAGCCTTTGCCTTCGAAGGATCCACTTCAATGCCTTTGTAAGAAACTTTATGACCAAGCAAGATTACTTCATCCTCACCTATATGGCACTTGTCGGGGTTGAGTTGACCTCCCATGTCGTAGAGCTTCTTTAAACCTTCTTCTACCCTTTGTAGATGCAATGATTTTGAGCTATAAATACAGAAATCATCAATGAACACCCTAATTGACTTTCCAAAGAATGCTTGAAACACCATATTCATGAAACGTTGGAATGTTGCAGGAGCATTTGTCAGACCAAATGGCATGACTCTAAAAGCATAACAACCCCAAGGAGTGATAAAGGTTGTTTTCAATTGATCCTCCAGTGCAATCCCTATTTGAAAGTAACCTGAGTAACCATCGCACACAGTGTACTTCTCATGACCAGCTACCTCATTTAGTATCTCATCCTGGAATGGGAGGGGAAAGTGATCTCTCTTTGTTGCCTCATTGAGGGGACGGTAATCCACACACACCCTCCACTTGCCGTTCTTCTTAGGAGTGACAACAACAGGAGAGACCCACTCTGAATTCTCCACTGGATAAATGAACCCTGCTGCTAGAAGCTTTCTTACCTCCTTGAGTAAAGCCTGCTCCTTGATGACTCCTAGCCTTCGTAGCTTCTGAGCCTTAGGTGTGGCCTCTGGCTTCAACTCAATTTTGTGTTGAACAGCATCTACTCCACGCACATCGGTGTAGTCTTTAGCAAAAAGCCTAGGAAACTTCCTTAGCACACATTTGAACTCCTCTCTTTCATCCTTTGTAAGTGTTGTTGATAGCATACCTTCCAGCATCCCTTCATCTTGATCACCTTCGTTCTCTTGAGGACCTACCTCCTCCAAGCCTTGACAAGAGGTCTCTTGGTTGCTTGGCTTAAACCTTACCCCCATGACTTCAATGGAAGACTCCTCTTCAGTAATGCTGCCGCTACTTTCTTCTTCTGAAGTGCTATCGGTCCAACCTTCTTCCGTCTCACTTTGAGATGATTCTTCATGGAGCTCCTCTTGGCGTTGCTCCTTCATGTCAAAGACAACCTTCTTGTGATTGTCATTCCTGCAAATTAGCTTTCCACTCTCCCAATCCTGCAAAGCTCGCATTTTCATTAGCCATGGTCTTCCTAGGATAAATGGGTAACCATTTCCCTTGGTAGACATGACATAGAAATCCACTGCCTTCTTAATGCCAAAGGCCTCCACAAAAACATTTTTACAAATGCCTACGCACCTAGCCTTGCTATTGTTTGCCATCTTGACCCTAATTTCAGGTGTCTCATGGATGTGCATGCCTAGTTTTTGCATGAGTCCCTCTGTCATGATGCAAATTTGTGCACCCCCATCCACTAGACCTTTCCTAACCAATCTCCCTTTGATGTAACAGTCTAGCACCGGTGTAATGTCCTCATTCATTTCAGCTTGTGCAATTTTTACAACAGGCACACTCTCTTTTACCTTTCTCCTAGTGCTAACTGCCCTTGTTAAATCCCTCCTAACTTGTGGACATAATGCAAGAAATTGAGGCCATGAAATATCAGGACCCTTACCTCTCATGTCTTCCAACAAGTTGTACGGAGCCATACCATGTCCAAGAGGGAAGTCTTGGAGGTTGATACGACGTCGAGTCCTCTTGGTTTCCTTGGTTTCCTTTGCCTTCTTGCCTTGTCCATGGTCACTCTGTGATGTGACTCCTTCTTTCTCTTTACCTTTTCCTTGGCCACGCTTAATTCCATTGGCTTCCATGTCAACCTCATTTGAATTTGTCACCTCTACCACATGCACATTTGGATCTGGCAAAGGTGGAACTCCTTCTACCCCTTGTGGAGGTGGTCTTGGTCCATTTGGCCTTTGTAGAAGCCTTGGTTGTTGACCAGTTCCTTCACCTGCATTCATCACTGGGTAATTCAAGTTAGGCCTCCCTGGCTCCCCACGGGGCCAAGGACAATTATACATCCCATGTCCAGACTCTCCGCAATTCCAACATTGCAAGACTCTCCTAGGTCGTGGATCTCGCTCTTCAGACTTCTTTGCTTGTCCCTTTGGACCTACAGCTTGTGCAAGGTGAATTGACAGGCTGCTTAAAGATTCGTTTAACTTCTCAATTACTTCCGCCGTTACCTCAGGAAGCTCCCTCGATGTTGATGCTTGTGACTTACCTTTGGGTCTAAGACCTTCTATTGGAACCTCTCCCCTTAAGCACTTGAGTTTCCTATACTTCTCAGCAGCCCTAGTTTCAGCTGCATCAAAAGTAGCAGGTGCACCCGCCTCAACTTTTACCTTAAGGTCAGGAAAGAGTCCGACTATGAACCTCTCCTTCTTTAAAAATTCTGCACCATCACCAGGGTTAGCAACATTTCGTATCCATAGAGCCCAAAGACGTAGAAACTCTTGCTTGTACAAGTAGTAGTCATCTAAGTCTTTTTGCTTATGAGAAACAATGTCTTGCCATAGTTTTTGAGTGTTTTGGGGATCAAAGAAGTATCTCTTAAAACGATTCAAAACTTCTGTGTAATTCCCCTTAACTTCCTCAGGCAAAGAGTCAAACCAAGTACTAGCATCTTTCCTAAGGACCACCTCAAACATTTCTACACGTTCTTGATTGGTTACTATCCTCTTGATACGGCAAGACATCTTGAAATTTGCTAAAAATAATTCTGCATCCTCTCCAGGCTCTCCAAAGAAAAGAGGATATCCAGACATTTGGCGTTGGCTCTCCATTATTATGAAAGATTACAACACGAGTTACAATAAGGGATACAATAGAGATCTAGAACCACTTGCCTGCAAATGAAGAAGTGAGAAAATACCACTCTAGGTTTTCTTCTTCAGCTATCCAAGCTTCAATAAGGTCTCGATTTGTTTGATCAAAACAAAAGGGTAGACTATTGATGAGCTCTAAGAAGGGTTGAAATTCTTCAAAGCTAAGGCGATAAACAGAAATCTCTAGAACTTCATTTTCTGGATCCAAAAGAGCAACCACGTCCCAAGTGATAAATTGCACTTGCTCTACAATTCCCAATGCACAAGCGGTTTGTATAAAAACTAGATCTTCATGCTCGTCGAAGGCCGTGAGAAAGTAGCAATTGACTAGGAGCTCCTTTCCTTCGAGTTCCACACAGTCGGAGTGAGGCAACCTTCTCACAATTTCATAAAGAACATCCTCATCAAGTCCGATCAAGTTTGCAAGATTTAAAGACTCCACTTGTGCTACAAAATTCCTGGACAAAAACTCCTTAGGATTATGGTTAAATCATTCAAAAGCATAAAGAGATTTACAATGTCTCTATGAACAAAGTGTCATAGAAAGTAGAGAAGGATGAGAATTTATACAAATTTGCAATCTTCTCTATGCTCTCTTTATTAAGACAAGCTCTGAATAGCTCCCTATCTCCTTTGTTGAAAGCGAAAGGAAGACTATTAATAAGACGCAAATGAGGGAAAAATTCACCAAATGTGAGTCTATGAAGCATGAACTCTGGCCGCAAGTTTCCTGAAGAGTCTTCCTCAATGGTGAAATGCACTCGCCAAACGCCAAATTTCACTCTATTTACCAATCTTAGGGCACACACTAGTTGGATGAATGCGCGGTCTTCCTTAGTGCCCAACAACAAGAGGAAAATGGAATCCACGCGTAGGAACTTCCGTCTTAACTTCACCACCCTCTTGTTATGAGGGAGACGCCTTACTACTTGCTCCTGCAACTCAATTGGTAATAGAGCTAGATCTCTAAGGATTGAACTTTCACTGCACACACATTCCCAGTTAGAATAAATGATCGTTTTTTTGTTTCTTGTAACAACTTGGACAAAGAAAAAACAAACATACACACTACTTTGCCAGGCTGCATTTCATTTTAAAATAAAATGAACACATGTACATCAAAGGAAGTGTGGTAGTTGATGAGAGGTAGAATGACAGGGTTTGGTGATGCAAGAATTTCTCCTGCTCTTTGGGCACCAAACATGAACACCATTCGTTGTTGAAAATGGATCTTTCTACTAATTGCAACGTTTATTCTAATGTGTGGAGTAAAATGAAAGGGAAAAACCTCTATTCCTGGGCCATTATCCATGGCCTATGCATGTCCTAATGCTTAAAACAAAACAAAAATATAGACGTCCAAACTAAGGTCATACCTAATGAGAGGCAAAATAAAAGGATTTACTGAAGCGTTTATCTCGGCCAACCTAAGAGGACCTAAAATTCTACGAATGACACGTTGAAATTGCAACTTAGTACTAATAATTATGTGTACCTTTTGCCGTGCAATGGGAATGAAGGGATCATACAAAGCTTCGTGATTCATGCAAACTACTTGACTATGCTAAAGGTTGATTCTACACAAAAATACACAAGCCGATCCTCAGTGGGGGCACCAATTTGAGGCGGTCCGGGGCGGGCAACAAGAAGAGTGGCCTCTAGACACCCTTCAAGGCTCCCGTGCTGCTCAATGGGGCTGGGGCACAACACAACACAAACCAAAACAACAAACCCACCGCCAAATCCCAACTACACAAGGGGCACCACCCAATTTAAGAGCGAACTAGGACGCAAAAGAGGAGAATCGTTAGAGCAACCCACAAACAAGCAAGGAATTACACTAACCCTAACACCAATGGAATACTCTCACACACTAAAACACGAGAGAGAGAGATAGAGAGAGAGAGAGAGAGAGATAGAGAGAGAGAGAGAGAGAGAGAGAGAGAGAGAGAGATAGTGCTCGGGCTGCTTTGAAACGTATCGGCGATGATCAAGCAAACACAACTATATATTTAAGAAAGAGAGAGAAAGGGGGAGGGGATGATTGTTGCATTAATACCTTCTTACAAATCTGTCATGACAAATCAAAGTGAGATTAGTACTTGTTCAACATAGCTTGCGTAAATTTCACCACAACACATCACTAGAAAAGCCACCCCAATCACTGTCTTAAGGCCAGGGGAGTCCTCTCCACCCTGTCGCCCTCTTACAGTATGTGGGATTTATGGCTAGATTGATGACAACACCAGAGACAAGCTATCAAGAACTTAAAAAAAAACCAAGACACTTACGCATCATTGTTGTCCATTACTTCACGTTGGAAGGGAGACAAAGTATCCAAGATTAGTCCAAATCCACCCTCCTTGATTCAGCGAATGTTGGGCTTACACTAGTAGGAGAAATGATAGATTTCCTACTCTCAATTGAATGATCACTCTCTCTCTTACAATGGCATAGATTTCCCTTGCTAATCCCCTATTACAACACATGCACATGCATAAGACAATGAGCTTCCACTCAGGAGCTCCTTCTAGAGAGGTTGAGCTTGGCTTCTCAAGCTATAGCATAGTGCTCTTGCTTATGGCTTCCCCCCCCTTATGCTAGCTACACCCTCCTTTTATAGCAATTTTGAAGGCTAGGGTTACTCCTCTAACCATGGTTGGGTTAGATTTTCAGCAATTTATCTAATTTCTTTTGCTTGGAATTATCAAGAAGTTGGTGGGGAAAGAGAGAGGAGAGAAATGGAGGTGATAGGACTTTTCATAGTGGGTTAGTGTTAGTAGAGTTAGTATTAATTTACAAATGGAATTGAATATTTACAATGGGAGTATCCATGTAGGATACAAATAAGGAAGAAAAACTCTTAAGAGGTAAGAAAAGGTGGATTTCTTACAAGGTTGATGCTCCAAGTGTCTTGAGTAGGGCCAATTTTGACGCTTGTTGACGGTCCACTAGCTTTGACGGTACATTTTTTCTCCACTCTTGACCTTCCTTGGGAGACAAGGTAATTGAAGCTGAGTAATCAACCACCATGATGCTGTCTTTTAAGAGAAGAGGCTGAATTTTGTGGTTTTTTGATAGATATGGGTAATTTGGAGGAGGAAAAATGAGACTAGGTGGTCAATTTTGGAATGGAATTGTGTGTGGGAGGTATGAGTTCACCATGGTTTCTCTTATTCTTCAAGGTTGAGGAGAAGGTGAGTAGTGTGCAGAGAGGAGTGGTGAGAGAGATGGGGATGATGAGTGGAGAAGTGTGTGTGAAAGAGGAAAATGATAAAGTGGAAGAGAGAGTGTGGCTGCATAGCATGGGAAAACTGGGGTCCACTAAAAAAATCATAGCTCACAGCTGGTAGCTCCAAAAATCATGAAAAAATTTGGGGTGATTATTCAGAGCGTGGGCTACATTTTCTCTTTTGACCACCGCTCCAAATTCGGAGTGGAGATAGGTGCCAAAATTCTCACCAAAAAACCTGTTTTTTAGGCCTGCAAAAGTCTTTTAGTGGTCCCCTCCTTTGTTGAATTTGTACAATGCATCCAAGAGTGAGCCCCTCCTTTGTCATATTATAATACAAAGCATTCAAGTTGCCCTTGACCCATGCATGGAGGAGGATTATTGGTGAAATAAGAAATATATACATGGTGGGACTAGTGTATGGACTATTCATGGACTTTAGCTCAATGAGCACATGGTGTTAGAATAATGAGTAAAAATAATAATAAAAATATGGAGGAGTTATGAATATGGAAAGATATTGGAATCATATGATATGGTCCCTCCTTGAATTATTTTGGGTGAAAGAGGAAAATGTATGCAAGTAAATAATATAATAAAAGTAACCAATGAGTAGAAATCAATTTTTTGTTTTCACGAGGGTGAGGGTGAAAATGTGGGAGTGATTTGTATAAAGGAAAAATATGAGGTTAGAGTATGTACATATTGGCAAAACAAAAATATAATTATGGTGTAAGAGGATGAAAGAAGGTGTACATAGGTTTAATAAAACACACACCTAAGTAGAAATATTTAAATAAAATACCAAAATAATTATTAAAAATCCCTATATTTAGGCCATATATACAATGAAATATTTACACACAAAGAGGCCATAATATACTTTTATTTTTTTATTATTTTTATTTTTTTTGGCTCACCTAGCCCAGTGACTAGCTAGCTGAGGGTTTTTAAGAAGATATGGGAAAAGTCCCGTGACTCACGCACGCCTATGTACAGTGAAATGGTAGGGATAGCCACAGTGTCTGGGTGATTTTGGTAGGGTGAGGTAACTCACTGTGGCAATTACAAAGAGCCGAAAAAACGGCTATCAATAGGATTAGTCTAAGGTCACCTACTTAGGGCTCTCGTCCCCGGCAGCGGCGCAAAATTTTTGGGCGGTTACGCCCCTAGTGGATGCTATAATAGCGAGAACTCAACCAACAAACAAGAATGTCAGACGAGGACGGAGCTTGACCCGTAGGTGCATGGAAACAAATAGATGGGTGTCAATCACCTACTCGACCTTCTAGAGACAATCACTACCAATGAAATCAAATCTAAGTTCTAAAAACGCAAATGATTGAAATCCGTCCTACGAGCAAACGCTATCCAAAACATGATCAAAAGTCATCGAATCAGCCTCAAACTATAAGGGGAGTTTATACACCACGTAAGGACAGTACTCTATGAATTTACACTCTAATCTCAACCTGCAAACACTCCGTGTGGTAATCGCGTATGAAGACAGGCCAAAAATTACAGGTAACCGAATCTCGACTTCGATGGTTCTAATGTGTAGTTCTACTTGCTGTGGTTCTATCGATATATAGCACACTAAATTCTGACACACAGATCAAGAGAAAACTCACAAAGAAGCTCGTGGGAGCTCACCTCGCGTAGAAGCCGTATGCACGCATGCCTGGTATTGGTGCGTAGCCCTCGCCGTCGCTATCGCAATGGCGGTGTTTCTTCTCGAATGGCTGCTCTGTAGCTCGTGTAGCAAGAGGATAAGACTCTCTCTCTCTCACTCTCTCTCACACACAGTTACGTCACTCCAAAAACTCCACTTTTGATTAATGATCCCCCCTAGGTTTACAAAAGTTGGCTTTTATACCTCAGCCTTGGAGGTGTGAAATCATCTCTACTTACAAATGTGGGCACAACTATCTTGCCTACTTGAATGGAATACAATCTGGAAACTCAATCGAGTCCCGCTAATTACAAATGATTGGCTCAATGAAAAATAATGTCGGCAAGACATTTATTACAATGAATAGTTGCAAAAGTGTGGCGGTGTTGTCCTTCGGCTCAACACCAGCACCTAAGGACTTTGTCACGACACATAATTGAGATAGCGGATGCCAGTGTCATTCCTAGAGACTCATATTCTCCACATGGAATTTTTCTCAACTAAGGATGTTGAAAAAAAGAGCATCCTTCAAGTACAAGATGAACTTTTTTATGGAGGTAACTGCAAACACTCTGTGACATGAGTGAGAGGGACCCTCTTTAAGCTTGCTCCACATTGGCTAAACCAAAATCCTTAGTTCCTAGACAATGTTGTATCCCATGTGAAAACATGTGCCAAAGAAAACCCTACATGCTGGTCCATGACTGCATAATGCTGAAAGGTATTTGAGACATTTGCAGTCCAAAATTTGTTGCTCTTACATAACCTTGTCATGTTTCTAAAGAGAAAAATGGATAAAAGAATTGAAGCTTATTCATTTGACTTGAAAAAGTCAATCAAAGTAGATTCAAAAAGGGAATAAAACCAGATCATATGCATACCTAGATGTTGAACATAACGTTCACTTACCCATAGTCACGTGCACTTTCCAAACCTGAAAGAAACAACTTGAAAAAAACAAACAGTAGAAACTGGTAATCGTGGGTGCTGCCTTTGCAATCCAAACCCCTTGGTTAGCTTCATGTTTAAAAATGTTTGAAATCAATTGAGAATGTTGAATTTTTCCAATGCCCCTTGGTCAATTGTAGACTTGATTCCTTAAAAGTACTGTGGGGAACCTGCCCGAGACTAGATTTAGCAGCAGGGAACGTTTTTGGAGCTGTAGGGCTGCTTGGGATGCAAGTTACTGCCATTTTCCAGTCTGCGAGTGCCCAGAAACCTATAAATATGACCCTTGCTTCACAATTTCAGACAGACTCAGAGCCTTGGCACATTCTCTCTCATTTAGAGAGACCGCTACACAGAAATCACTAGAGATCAAGCTTTAGTTGGTTAATTAAGTGGCTGTCGATATGGCTCCAAAAAGAACCAGAGGAAATCCCCTTACCGAAGAAGAGGATATTAGAAACAAAAGAAATAAATCCACTTATGACCATGAGGCTGGGCCTAGTAGTAGGCCTACGAAAGAGAGTGTTCAGGCGCGAGCGCAGCAGCAGATGGCTGATCAGTCCCAGGTGGGTTTTCCATTATTCAATTAAGTCTTTAAATAGTTTAAGTTCTTTTATAAGTTAGCATTGCATACATAAGGAGTGAGTAAGAATCAAGAAAGAAATAATTGACCAAAAATGGAAGGTAACTTCCAACGTGCATTTTTTGTTTATAATGTAGGAAAGAATTGTTTGGGTTAAAATTGGTTGAATTAGAAAAGATATGATTGATCATCCTTAACACTAGAATGGTAACCTAACAGGACATAAAAGTGTCCTTTCAGGGTTTTGGAAAAAAATTCCAAAACCATAGTAGATCCACTCATTTTGAAAAATCCTTTCATGAGCTTATAGTTCAATAACTAGTACATATGGAAAAAATGAGAAACTTGTAATTTTTCTCATCCCTTGGTCACTACAAGCCTCCAAAGTTAATGGACCAGTACATTTTTCCCAAAACAACAATTTCTTACGATTGATTGCATATAAATAAGAGTGGGGATTTTTGTAGGACATGAGATAAAATGCCCCGTTAACTTCAATGGGTTGGTGACCAAAAAATATGGTTGCTTTTACCTCACTATTTTTTTTTGGGCAAAAAAAAAGGTACAAAAAAGTTGCATTTTTGCCATTCTGCGGACCTATCATCAAAGTTTCTATAGTCACGCTCAATACAGATACTATATGCATGTTTTCTTAGTTCCCTTTGGGCCTTTGGATTCAAAAGGAGCCATGGAGCATGTCAAAAGGATAATAGGTCTCTTACAATTGGAACCTTGGGGGAAATGATAAAGTTCTAAATACGACAAACATGAAAAAACTGGGTTTAGCATTATGACCTCTAGAAACCCATAGAAACTACTCAATATCTAGCCAAGTTTGTAGTCTATGATTAGATATGGTTACTACCTACAAAATACACACAATTGGCCTAAGAAACTAGCAATATTGAGAAAGTTATACTTGCTACTATAAAATGTATCGTATTCTTCAGCAATCAAAATACTCAACCATCATCATATACTATGCTATATAGCATATTAGGTCCCCCAAAACTCAAGGAAGATTAGCTTTATGTTATACATTACACTTACACAATCAAAATTGAATTTGGATATCAAGAAAGCCACCAAAAAAATCATAAAAGTGCTAATTTTGGCCAAAAAATAGGATTATGCAATTGTTGTGAATTGGTCATAACTTTCAATTTTAACACTTAGCTCTCCCTACAAGCATCAAATCATGTTGAGAACTATGAAGGCCTAACCTCTAGCCATCTAAACCTCACAAACATGATGTTTAGAGTGGTATAGTTGCCAAAATTGAAAAAAAGCCAAAAACAGCACCCGTTTTTTCACACAGTTTAGGTTGAAAAATGTTGTGCAAGAGTAAGGTTAATGGCGAGATCGATACTCCAAACAAAATGCTAAGTTTTATTTAGCTCATAAGGCAACTTTGTGGATATATAGCACCTAGAAATTCATTTTCATACTCTTCAAATAATTCAAGCAAAATGGTCACTTAACAGGACACAAAAGTGTCCAAGGACATAAAAGTGTCCAAGGACATAAAAGTGTCTTGTTACCATTCTAGTGTTAAGACAGCTTGTCTGAAGACACCTCCGACTCCTTGGTATAAATTGATGATAATGATGGCTTTCTAGCCATGGATAAGTCAGTTACCCCCATGAACGATGAGTTTCTACTCTGTGTCATGTCTTGATGTTTCTACATAAGTTAGGATACCGTTTTTTATCCTAGGGGAGCCGCCCGGTTGTATGGGCACCCGGAACCTTGGGTAGGGGTTTATCCACTCCGGATTGTGAATAAGGAATGGGTGCTGTTTTTTCACCCTTAGGTGATCTTGAGACAAGAAGAGTACTGGTCATGGTTATTATGGACAATGTTTTGATTGACAATACCGTGTTTTAAGTTTAAAGATGTCTGTTTGTTAAAAGAATGCTTTACAATGCTGTCTTTAATATTTGATTGAAGGAGTTATTGTGATGAAAAGTTAAAAGAAACCATTATTTTAAATGTTAAAACAATGTGATAGTAATTAAAAAATAAATGAATCATGTGTGAGTGCCGGGTGGTAAGTGGGGATTGACTAAGGTTGTCAATCATGGATAGGTGGACCTGATTAGTCGGGTAACTATCCATCCCTATGGACTAAAACGTTTAGGAAACTTCTTCACTTGGAAGAGGAATCTACTAGCGGCTGTGCCCTCACATATGTTAGGGGGAAAAGAGCGTTGGTTGACGATACCTTAGCCAAAATTGTGGAAGTTATAGGGCTGAAATAGTTTTTTTTGACTTTTAAGACGTTGTCCCTGTTGGAATTAGGGTTGCAGAGAAACACACACAGCTTGGAGAAGATGAAGGAAGCTCAAGGCACACAATAGAGAGTGTGCTACTTAGTGTGCAATGGAAAGATAGATAGCCCTAGAGTGATGGGCGTATATACAATGCACGGGGGAAAAAACCTCCTAAAGAGGGAAAAAATGCCCCGGCGGTCCTAGTGTTTTCACACACATCACTACCACATGTATATGGTAACAAATCCCCCCTGGAGTGATGCGGTGAACGAGAGCTGGCACATGAGTAAAGGGAAGTGCCATGCCCTAAGGACAGGATCAGTCCACAAAGGGGAGTAAGCCCAAAGCTTTGCGGAAAGCTTCAAGCTTCTCACGAGACAATGCCTTTGTGAAAAGATCTGCAAGGTTGTCCTGTGTTGGCACATAAGCCAAGCTGATCTCTCCTGCTGAGAGCCTCTCCCTGACATAGTGGTAATGCACCTCAATGTGCGAGCATGAAAAACTGGGTTCCTCGCAACTGCCAATGCGCTCTGACTGTCAGTGTAGATAGTGTTGGCAATGTCCTGTCCAACACCCAAATCATCCATAAGGCGTCTGAGCCATACACACTCAACCGTAGCTGTGAAGACTGCCCTGTACTCAGCCTCACAACTTGAAGTGGCCACAGTAGGTTTCTTCTTGCTCAACCATGATATACATGAACTACCAAGCATGAAACAAAAACCACTTGTGGACACTCGCGTGTCAAAACAACCAGCCCAATCTAAGTCCGAAAAAGCATGTAAGTCTGGCGGCAATGATCCCCCCTTGGGATAAAACAAGCCAAGATGTAAAGTGCCACTAAGGTAGCGGAAAATCCTCTTGACAGCCTGCCAATGCTTAGACCCTCGGCTATGCATAAATCTGCTGACCTGTGAGACTGCAAACTGAATATCCGGCTTCGTGTTGCATACATAAATGAGGCAGCCAACAACAATTTGATAAAGAGTGACATCAACAGGATCACCAGCATCATGTAGACTCAACTTCAAACCTGTTTCCATGGGAGTGGCAATAGGTTTGCAATCCTCAAGTCCAAACTTACATAGCAATGTCTCTATGTAACTTTTCTGACACAAGGCAATACCACCATCACACTGCTTAAACTGTGTACCCAAATAATGATGCAACAGCCCCAAATCTTTCATCTTGAAAGTAGCATTCAAATCAGCCTTAAATTCAGCAATATGTCTCTCATTTGGTCCAGTGATAAAAAAATCATCAACATAAAGAACCACAATGAGAAGTACATCACCCTCACGCTTTACATACAATGTGCTTTCTGTTGGGCTATTACGAAAGCCTTGTTTGACCAAATGAGTGTCAGATTTCTCATACCAAGCATGAGGAGATTGCTTCAACCCATACAAAGCCTTGTTACATTTGCACACTTTGTCCTCTTGTCCTTTTATGACAAAACCGCGAGGCTGCGTTACATAAACTTCCTCAAATATGTCACCATTCAAGAAAGTAGTAACAATGTCTAATTGATGTACATCCCAACCAAAATGAGCTGCCAATGCACATAGAAAACGCATAGTAGTCATACGACAAGTGGGAGCAAAAGTCTCTTCATAATCTATGCCTTTTTGTTGTGCATAACCCTTTGCAACAAGTCGAGCCTTATGGTGATCGATCTCACCATCCGGCTTGCGTTTCAACTTGTAAACCCACTTCGTACCAATGGCCTTTTTGCCAGGAGGCAAATCACATAAAGTCCATGTGTCATTTTCTATAAGTGCATCATATTCTGATTGCATGGCAGCCATCCAATTTTCTGAATTTTGTGCTTCATCAAAAGTCAGAGGCTCCTCAACATCATGTAAGCTAGACACAGCCAAAGCATAACAATCTGATGCATAAGATGCATGGCGAGAGCCTGAACGAGTACAACTAGACAAAGGTGCATCCAATTTACTGTCACACAAAGTGTGCACCAGCCATTTTGGCATACCTCTAGCTTGCTCATTTTCAGCCCTTTCCTCATCAAGTACATCATGTACATCTGCATCAGTAATAGGCTGATCTAGAAAATTTTCAAAAACCCCCATAGGCTGTACATTTGCCTCATTGGAACTTACATTCGTATTTCCACCACTGAAAAGAGGCAATAAAGTGTCATAAATGTTCTGTGAGCTTACATTACTGTCTCTAGTACATGACAGCAAGGGCTGAACATAATCTTCCACAAACACTACATCCCGTGAAACCAGAATACGTTTTGTTTGCGGATGATACAACCTGTAACCTTTGCTTTCAGCACTATAACCAACAAAAATACATTTGACAGCCTTATCATCCAATTTTCTGCGCTGCACTTGTGGCACCAAAGCATATGCCAAACAGCCAAAAACACGCATGTGCTCAATAGAAGGCTTTCTATCATGCCATGCTTCATATGGAGTAATAGACTGCAAAGCTTTCGTAGGACACCTGTTAAGTACAGAAGTGGCACACATAATGGCCTCAAGCCAAAAAGAATGCGGCAAAGCTTGACTTTTGACCATACATCGTGCCATTTCCGCCAGTGACCTGTTTTTCCTCTCAGCAACGCCATTTTGCTGAGGTGTATAAAGCACTGTACATTGGTGTTTTATCCCACGAATAGCCAGAAATGCATTAAATTCATGAGACATATACTCCCCCCCTCGATCAAAACGGAGGGTGCCCATAATACATTTCGAGACATTTTCAACCATAGCCAGAAATTGTTTGAAGCACATAAAAACTTCGGACTTCTCTTTAAGCGGAAATACCCATGCATGCCTGGAGTAATCATCAATGAAAGTCACGAAGTACAGGTAATTGCCCAAGGACGGAGTTTGCATGGGCCCACAAACATCACTATGCACAAGCTGCAACCTGCATGTGGCCCGAACTGAACCATCCTTTGGAAACTTAGAACGCTGCATCTTACCCAAAATACAGTCTTCACAAACATGTTTGACAGGTTCTTCAAGAGGTGGAAAAGAAGCAACCATATCAGATTTCTGCAAACGCAGTAAACTGGCAAAATTCAGATGACCAAAACGTGCATGCCAAAGTTTCGCATTTGAAATAGCCCTTGAATCTGCAACAACATTTGCAAAATTTTTTCCACACTTGTCATACAAAGTGAGCTTATACAGCCCACGACACAAAAGGCCAGATGCAACAATTTCATCACCAAAACTGAGATCATGAACTGTACATCTGTCATCCACAAATTTGACTACAAGTCCAAGCCTAGCAAGTGCGGATATAGACAAGAGATTCTTCTTGATCCCAGGTACATAAAGTGCATCAACAAGTGTGAAGGAACTGCCATTAGCAGCAGTGAGCACAATCTTTCCAACTCCTTGAACTGGATAAGAGGCGTTGTTGGCACAAGTGACTGAATTCCCATGAGGGACTGACTCGAGAGAGGTAAACAATTCACGATGTGAGGTAATGTGCTTTGTAGCACCACTGTCGAAATACCACACATGTGAATCTGCAGCAATTGACAAGCATGCATCATGGACAACAGGATTGTAAGTGCACTCTGCGCTAAAAGCCCATTCTGCATCAACATCAGCATTACAGTCTCCTTTCACAGAAGACTCAACAATGGCTGCATTTGTAGTGGAACCAGCATTTGCAGTGGAACCACCCTCTTTCTTCTTAGCCTCTTTGGCCTTCAACTTAGGACACGACTTGATCAAGTGATCATTGGCTTTACAATAATGGCAACGCATCTTCTTTTTGCCCTTATCACTAGAATTGCCAGACGAAGTGCTGCCAGCAGAAGCATTAGGAACAGAATTTTTGCCACTTGCAGCAGAACCATAAGAAGTGGCTGCATTATTGTTACCACCCTTTCTTTGAGAAGAAATAAAAGCCTGTTCAACTGCACGCTGCCTAGTCCTGTTTTTTCTAGAAAGTGACTCTTGCAATAGCAATGTGCATAATGCATCAAACTTGACAACTTCAGGATTTCCTTGGGTCATCAGTCTTCAAGTACTAGCAAAAGTCTGGTAGGAATCTCGTAAGGCATCAAGAACAGTCTGCACAAGGGAACTGTCTGAAATGACTTCACCTGCAGAAATAAGCTGCTCATTGATATCCTTGACACTAGCAAGGAAAGTGTCCATATCATCTTCCACATGCATAATCTTCGACTCCAGGTCTTTACGCAGCAAAGCAATTTTAGCCTCATTGCGGCTTGCATAAAGACCTGCTAAAATATCCCAAGCCTGTTTTGCAGATTTTGCTGAACGGATGTGAGGAACAATGGTGCGCTTCATAGACAACGCAATCAATGCATGAGCCTGCGCATCCTTAACATCCCAACGAGCTTGTTCTGCCGTAGGCAAAACAACTCTAACAGCTGCAATCCTTGTAGCAAGACCTGCAACATCCTCAACATCGCCTACATCCTCAGAACCAAGACGTACATCAATGCCCTGCACAATGTTCCAGACACCCTTTGACACAAGAACATGTTGCATCATATAAGCCCACATAGGGTAGTTGTCCCCATCCAACCTGTCCTCAGCAACAAACATCTTGAACACATCTGTGTTGTTGTTGTTAGCCATGGTAAATGCTGCACCTGATGTGAAAATGAAGGAGTACGAGCGGAAGTGCAACGCGAGAGAGAGTGTGAGAAGAAGAGCACGACGATATGGTGAACTCGCTCTACTGTAATGTGTAGAGCATAGTGAGTTCTTATTAGGTTTTTACAAAAGAATATGTGTACATACCTGGCGGCCCGCCCACTTACCTGGGCGACCACATTGGGCTTTATACCCCAACAACATCCCACTTAAAGTCTAATGTGGTACTTTAAATGTGAGAGAAGCTACTATACAAGCTAATATACAAGAGATGTAGAGAAGTGATGTACTACCCTACACCTAACTGCTTGCGAAAATGCGCAAAGCTGTCTGAGGGAAGTCCTTTTGTAAGTAGATTAGCAGGATTTTCTGTGGTGTGAACTTTGACAAGCTGAAGTTGCTTATCCTCGAGCATTTCCCTGATGAAATGATACTTCACATCCACATGCTTTGTCTTTGAGTGATAAACTGGATTGCGAGCCAATTGTATAGCACTTTGACTATCACAATATAACATAGGCATCTCTTCTTTGATTCCCAAATCTGTTACTAGTCGATTAAGCCAAATTGATTCTTTGCATGCCTCTGATGCTGCAACATATTCAGCCTCTGTAGTAGACTGAGTAACACAATCTTGTAATCTAGAACGCCATGATACTGCTCCACCAACCAATGTAAAGACATACCCTGACGTAGACCTTCGGTTGTCTAAGTCACCTGCATAATCTGAGTCTGTAAAACCCTTTACACTTAGCTCCTGACTCCCATAGCATATACGCATACTCTTTGTAGCTTTCAGGTATCTCAATATTCCTTTCACTGCCTCCCAATGTTTCTTGCCTGGGTTTGACATGTATCGACTTACTACTCCCACTGCAAATACAATGTCTGGGCGAGTAGCAATCATTGCATACATCAAAATACCCACTGCAGACGCATATGGAATCTTATCCATTTCAGCCTGTTCTTCCTCAGACACAGGACAATCTTGTTTGCTAAGTTTCACATATGGTGGCAATGGAACACTCAGTGCATTTCCCTTCTCCATATTGAAACGTTGCAAAACCTTGTCAATATACTCTGTTTGAGATAACCAAATCAACTTCTTTGATCTGTCTCTCTCAATGCGCATACCAAGTATATGACTTGCCTCACCCATGTCTTTCATGTCAAATGATTTTGCCATCTTTGACTTCAAAGCTGAAATTTCTTCCAAGTGCTTGCCAACAATCAACATGTCATCCACATACAAAATAAGGATCAGCCAACTACCATCCTTAGCTTTCTTTGTATATAGACAGTGATCTAACTCACTACGTTTGTAGCCTTGAGAAAGCATAAACTTGTGGAATTTATGGTACCATGCCCTCGGTGATTGTTTTAAGCCATAAAGACTCTTTAACAACTGGCATACCCAATCTTCCTTGCCTTTCTCAACAAACCCTTCTGGCTGCTGCATGTAAATTTCCACATCTAAATCACCATGCAAGAACGCTGTCTTGACATCCATTTGGTGCAACACCAAATCTAATATGGCAACCAATGCAAGAAAGCATCTCAATGTAGTCATCTTGACCACCGGAGAGAAGACTTCATCAAAGTCAATGCCTTGTTCTTGCTTAAAGCCCTTGGCAACAAGCCTTGCTTTGTACTTTGGCTGACTATCATGAGCGGTGATCTTATACCTGTAAACCCATTTACAAGGTAGAGCCTTTTTGCCCTGTGGTAATTTAACTAGCTTCCATGTCTTGTTTTTATGCAGAGCTGTCATCTCTGACTGCATGGCCAATTGCCAATTCCCGGAGTCCTTCATTTTCACTGCTTCCTTGTAACATGAAGGCTCATTGCAATCAGTCAACATGACATAGTTCATAGATGGAACAAACCTATCAGGAGGTCGTGTGACACGTCCAGATATACGCACAATAGGTGGCTCAGGCTCAGCCACAACCTGTGGTTCCACTCTATCGTGCCCTTGCTCCTCTTGAGCCCTGACATTTTGTCTTGCACGTGCAGGTCCATCTTCTTGGAAGACAACTCTTCTAATCTCCTCAACCCTCTCTGGTTTAGAATGATATTTGGATTCATTAAAGTGAACATCATTGCTGCGGACAACCTTTCTGGATTCGGGATCCCAAAGTCTGTACCCCATCTCACCAGAATTACCAGAGCCTAGAAAGATGCACTTTCTACTCTTTGGCTCAAGTTTGTTCCTAAATTCCTTTGGAACGTGAGTATATGCCTCACAACCAAAGACTCTGAGATGCTTGTATGAGGGCATTTTGCTTGACCATACCATCTCTGGCATTGAATC
The DNA here is from genome assembly GCF_014529385.1 of Adiantum capillus-veneris. Classification (NCBI taxonomy): domain Eukaryota; kingdom Viridiplantae; phylum Streptophyta; class Polypodiopsida; order Polypodiales; family Pteridaceae; genus Adiantum; species Adiantum capillus-veneris. The sequence goes on along the minus strand of NC_140956.1, from coordinate 43,758,712 downwards.
CTTCTGCAAAACCTTGCTAGGAGATCTATTTACAAGATGAACAGCTGTTGATACAGCTTCAGCCCAAAACCCATTTGGCAGCTGTGCATTAGACAACATACTTCTGACCTTCTCTTGTATGGTCCTATTCATCCTCTCAGCAACACCATTTTGAGGAGGATTGTAAGGAGAAGTAAGTTCACGTTTTATACCTTTTGACTCACAAAAGTCCTGAAAGGCCTTTGAAACATACTCTCCACCATTGTCAGTGCGTAAGCATTTAAGCTTCTTGCCACTCTGATTCTCCACAAGTGTCACAAACGTTTTGAAAACACTGAACGCTTCATCCTTGTGCTTGAGAAAGTAAACCCATACTTTCCTCGAGTAATCATCTATAAATGTCATAAAGTAAGAAGCTCCCCCTAGAGATAGGTTAGGCATAGGTCCACACAAATCACTATGAACAAGTGCCAACTGTGTATCTCTTCTACTGCTTCTATGCTTATGTGGCTGCTGTGTTTGCTTACCATACAGACAACGTTCACATAATTCAAAATCATTAAATGAAAAGGCAGGCAAATAACCAGAACGAGACAAGATTTCCTTTCCCTTCTTGGACATATGTCCTAACCGGCTATGCCACAAAGAAACGTTCGGCTGCTCGGTTACATTGATTACATTTTTAGAGACATTTGATACATAAATCATGTAAAGTCCTCCAGACTTTACTCCATGTGCTACTGTCATAGAACCCTTGGATATCTTCCACATGTTCTGTCCAAAAGTGGTGACGTAGCCAGCATCATCAAGTAAACCTGTGCTGATCAAGCTCTTTGTAATTGCAGGAACATGTCTCACATTCTTCAGCGTGAAAGAAGAGCCATTCTGAAACTTCAATTGAACATCTCCAACACCTAAGATCTCACATGTCTGCCCATTGCCTAGCCGAACATGATCTTTAGTGGTCACATAAGAAGTAAACCACTCCTTGTTTGGAGACACATGAAGTGATGCCCCTGAGTCTATAATCCAGTCACTCAGTGCATTTCTATCAGATGCTGTAAGAAGAGCTGAGTCCATTGTATTCTTCAAGAAGTAGATGTCTCCTGACACTAGACTGTCCTCCTCTGCAACAGTGTTTGTCGAATTTATTTCTTGAATCTTCACTGAAGACTTGTTCTTCTCACCATGGTCTTCAGCTTTCTCTTTGCCTTTTTCTGCTTTCCATTCTCTGCAGTCTCTTTTCATGTGACCCTTCTTGCCACAATGGTAGCATTCTATGTCACTCTTGCCTTTAGCACTGCGGGACTTGCTACGAGACTGATTCCTCTTTCCACCTTTGTACTTTTCTTTGGTCCTTCCCCTGACAACTAAGGCTGTTCCTTTGCCTTTGTCCATTGTCTTTCTATTGGTTTCTTCAGTAAGCAGACTTCCTTCTACACCTGCTATGTTCAAACCATCTGGAGGTGCAGAATTACTCAAAGCTGTGCGAAAAGTGTCCCAACTTTCCGGCAATGTGATCAACAGGAACATAGCTCTAATAGGTTCATCAAACTTGACACCTTGAGTTGACAACTGACTATAGATTGTGTTGAATTCATTCAGATGATTGGACATAGGTGTCCCTTCTTTCATCTTCAAGTCAACAAGCTTCTTAAGCTAGTATACCTGTGAAGCTGCACTCTGCTTCTCATAAAGATCACTCAGCTTTAACCATGCTTGATAAGCCGACATCTCGTCTGCTACATTGAAGTAAATGCTTTCTGCCAAAGTCAGCATAATGGTAGAAAGTGCCAATTCATCCATTTCTCTCCATTCATCTTCGTCCATATCTTCTGGTTTTATCCCCTTGAGCTTTATAGGTTTTATCTGCTTCTTTTGTACCAACACGTGCCAAATCTGCTGCTTCCACAATGGGAAATTGGTTCCATCCAGCTTCTTGATATTGTAAAGAGCAGTGTCCTGTGATCCAGCCATAGCTACGCTTCACAGTAGTTTACTTTCCTGGGAAAAATTTGGCAGAGTTTCCCCTGTAAACTGACGTCTGAACCAATATCAACCTGTCAAATGAACCAAGAAAGCTTCAAATTCTGCATAAATTTTGGCAGAGTCTCCTTTGTAAAATGGCTCTGGTGTACTAAAAAACAGACCAAAAAACAGCTCAAAAAACACTGTCTCTCTGACACTGTAAGCTGTGGGTAAACCTGTCCTGCACCTGTACTGTCTCTGACTGTCCTGTAAGCATAGACTGCGACAATGCGTCAACGGCAGTAAAGCAAAGATGCGATCCCAACTGTCTAACTCACAGTCAATACATCCTAGCTGCCTATCTAAGGGTGCTCGAGGGATCGCTCCAAGACCTGTATCACCGAAAGGATCTCAACATTCGAGAATCCCCCGGCTCAATAAAACCTCACTCGACCCTCAACAAAGGCTGCAGTAAATCTGACAGTACATAGACTTCCCACAAATTCATACATCCACAAATTTCCCACTGTATGCTGTAACCGATGCGACGGTTGTTTGCTGCGTGACTCACAGCCAGCAAACCCTCAATAGACATACATCATCTCTGACAATACATCCGATGTGGAAGTACCTGCAATGTCAGGATGAAATCTAGAATATCAAGCAACAAACACAAGCTACCTGATGAACTAGTGGATGTCGCCTACAGTCTGTGTGTAGATGCGCCCGTGTCGTATGTGACACGCCTCCAAGAACTGTGAGCCGTCCTTCGATGTGTAGACAGCCACAAATCAACACTCTGGGAGTGTCGATATCCTCAGCACCTGCAGTCGTAGGCCGAAAACCCCAAATTTGCAGAGTCGGATCTGCACCCGTCGAGACCACGTAGTCGAAAATGGCCTGCGCAGAACTTTGTCGAAGCCGAACGGTGGCCGAGATGACCTCAGAATGAAATTCTGACAACACCCAGCCCTTCGAACTATCCCACGAGATTTAGGGCCGTGTCTTCACCTGTTGAATTTCACTCCAATCTGAGCTGGTGACTCTAGCCTCCTGCAGTGCTACCCCGAGCCTCGATCTGAGCTCTGATACCAGTTGAAGGAGTACGAGCGAAAGTGCGACGTGAGAGAGAGTGCGAGAAGAAGAGCACGAAGATATGGTGAACTCGATCTACTGTAATGTGTAGAGAATAGTGAGTTCTTATTAGGTTTTTACAAAAGAATATGTGTACATACCTGGCAGCCCACCCACTTACCTGGGCGACCACATTGGGCTTTATACCCCAACAGAAAACTGCCCGAAAATAGGAGAAACGGAGCGGGAACAACCTGTGCTATATAGCACAAACCGTAGAAGACTATAAGGCACCTGTTATGCAGAAAACGGCACTGAAAGAAATTCTGCACAAAATGACGAAATAGCCTGTGCAGTACTGCCTGTAGTGGAAACGAAGGCCGAAATGAGCACAAATTAAAATTCTGAGCAGACCAAGCTCTTTGAGCTTTCCCAAATATTTTGTCGACCTGTGAACGCTCGCCAAAGCTCACTGAAATCGGAGAAAGTGAGTAGGTGTGTGCTGGAGCAGCTGGCGACTAAGCCCGGGAGGACGTGACCTGCTCTGATACCAATTGTTGGAATTAGGGTTGCAGAGAAACACACACAGCTTGGAGAAGATGAAGGAAGCTCAATGCACACAATAGAGAGTGTGCTACTTAGTGTGCAATGGAAAGATAGATAGCCCTAAAGTGATGGGCGTATATACAATGCACGGGGGAAAAAACCTCCTAAAGAGGGAAAAAATGCCCCGGCGGTCCTAGTGTGTTCACACACATCACTACCACATGTATATGGTAATAGTCCCGTTTTTGCTGTGAAACAGGACTAGGTCTTCTTCTAAGGCTATAGACCCAAGCCATTGTCAGTGGTAAAGGTCTATTCCTTGGATTTTTCTTGTTTAGAGACTCTGATTTTTATCAGACCTAGAGACCTGTCAAGGATTCCATCCCGATCTTGGTATAGGTGGGTTGGGGATCTCACAGAAACCCAGCCTTTCCAAAACATACATCTTATTGAGAATCCTTAGATTCCTCAATCTTGAAATAGATAGCTTAGGGAACTTAGCTATCAAATTTCATCTTACTGCCAAGCAACATTTTCTTGTCAAGTTGGCATTGTAAAAAATATTGCAGAAGTGAATAAGTTCAAAATGGAAACTTAAATGTAAGGTACTTACCTATTTTCAATCATCTCCGTCATTGGCATTGAAAATCATAGCATGTTGTGGCTTGATTGTGCTTACAATGGACTTTGTGTATGTATGTTGCCTACACTCGGACAAGCCATAATTGCTTTGGAGCAATTAGGAACTCAATTCATGTACATAAATATGGAGCCATGCTCTTGGAAGGCATGTTTATTGACCAATGAAATCTATGGCCAATAAAAGTTATGGAGCCGTGCTCCGTAGATCAAACATGTACCGTGATAAACCTTTGATTTTCAACATTGTCAAGGAGGATACCATAGTGAAAGCATAAAAATAACTAAATAATTTCACTAAAAAGTTTACTTGAGTTGGCCAATATTGCTTGCATGCACCTTGGAAAACCCGTTAGACCGCATCAAGTTTGGAGAACTTGTCTAGGAGCCATGTCCTAGCAAATCTAAACTCTACCTAGAAATAAAGATGTCTGGCGGCTTCATGAATAGCATTAAATGGTCAGCATTGTCAAATAAGTTTTCCTTACAAGTCACATGCCTTGCATGTACTTTCATGCCTAACATATTTTCCTTACTAGCCTCAGTCCTTGCCTGAGCTTGCTATTATTACTAGGGAATTTTTCCTTTGCATGTGAAATTTCAAAGATCCCTCCATAGAATCTTATAAGATTAGTTCATACATGGATTAAGAAACCCACATAAATGAAATGTCATACCTGAAGTGAAATTTCAAAGATCCCACCATAGAATCCTGTAAGATTAGTTCATACATGGATTAAGAAACCCACATAAATGAAATGTAATACCTAAAGACCTTGTTGTGATTGTTGAAATATTCAGCAAAATACCTTGCACATCATCGTAATTTGGATTCTCTTACCGAAACCTCTAGATGACTCCCCGCTCATGCCTTGCATGTATTTGAAAATAATCTTGTAGCAATTTGTCGCATGCCTTATGATGAAGTGGTGGCTTGTAGTACATCTAAAACCCAATTTGAAATCACTCCATCAGTGTATCAAGATCCCCTACCACATCTGACTTTGTTTCTCAGTCTTGGATGACTTGATGACCTTTGGAGTAGTTCTTACATCAAGGATTGACTTATGCAAACTTCATGAAGAGCTCATGTTGATCCATCCCGATTGTTGTGCTTTGCCTGAAGCCATGCGTAGGGATCGTGTCCTCTTTGTGATTGCTCAAATAGCCATGCTGTTTGAAGATTTTCAAGATCTTGTGTGTCCAATCGCATGGCTTGGCTCTCTATTGGGTCTCGGCTTCATATTGGTTGCACTTTGCCTTTGTACTAGTTGCATGTTGCCTTCGTGCTAGTTGCAAGAAAGTGTGTTGACCTTTTGTTAGTAGTCGGGGCTGCAAGGCCCTTGCGATGGGAATGACCCCAAAAATACCCAAGACAAAGCGGAAAATTGGTGTGAATCCTAGGTTAAAACTCAACCATGGCTAGCAGCGGTGCTTGCGCAAGGCAAAACAAAGTAGCAGCTCCCTCCTTGATTGTTACCTTTGCATTCCACAGTAGAAAAATTTCCCAAGTTGATAAGGAAATTCCATCAAACCAAATCCCACCATATTTGGTGCAGGTTGCTGGTCCCAATTGTGTGCATCCAAGGGGACTTTCCTATGTGCTGCACCACCTCACAAAGGGAAAATTGCCATGCAAGGGGCTGCTCTTGCTACTCCCATCCTCTTTCCGCCCTTCAAACTTGCAAGGGTTGTTGCATGCTTACACTCCATAGACATTTTGTGAGCTTGCCATAGCAGAGAGAGAGAGAGAGAGAGAGAGAGAGAGAGAGAGAGAGAGAGAGAGAGAGAGAGAGAGAGAGAGAGAGAGAGAGAGAGAGAGAGAGAGAGAGAGAGAGAGAGAGAGAGAGAGAGAGAGAGAGAGAGAGAGAGAGAGAGAGAGAGAGAGAGAGAGAGAGAGAGAGAGAGAGAGAGAGAGAGAGAGAGAGAGAGGCCCATGCCTCCATGCTTGAGAATCTCCAAGGGAGAACGAAGGCCCATGCTTCCAAGTTCCATATCTGCATGCTCCTCCCTACTTCTCTCCCTGAGCTGCTCTAATACCAATATGTGACTAAGGGGATTGGACCATGCAACTCTCCACCCGACCATGCCCCATCTAGGCCACCCCGTCTAGGCCACCGCATGCTCGTCCTAGACCTTGGCATGTCCAGTCTTACCCTAGGCCTGACAGATATAGTGGTTCTCTGTCTCTTACACTCTTTGTGGGTGTCCATATACTTGGGGTGTGAGATGAACCCATCATCTATTTTCTGGGGAAGATGGTCTCTATACGAATCCATCTTCATCTCCAACTTGTGTGCAACTCAATGAGATCATGTCTAATAATCTTCCTAAACTTTGAATGTGTGAGGGTGAGGGAGGGTGCATCCAGGGAATACTAAAAACTAGACAGTTTGTCCGCACTACTAAATCCATGTAACTCAAACCAAGATGATACCTATGAAAACTAGCATAAAGTATCACCATCATTGGTTAATACTAAAAACTAGACAGTTTGTCCGTACTACTAAATCCATGTAACTCAAACCAAGATGATACCTATGAAAACTAGCATAAAGTATCACCATCATTGGTTAGTTGTCACGATGACTCAAGTGCTAGTTGTGCATATCTATAGCGTGATGGCTCCCATGTGCTATGAATGAAAGACAATGATCTAGCAAGAGCCTCTACTACAATTGGTGGTGTGCTCATCTCAACTTTGATAATCTCATGTGGCACTAAGGCTTTCACCCATAGCAGCATGGAGATCATGTATATAAGTGGTCTCTCCATCGATCTACATCCATCATATGTGCACCATGATCTACTATGATGATCCATGGTAGGACCCCATATCTGCACTCCATAAAGCATGGTGAAAGTGACCAATGTGTCAAATAGCCACAACTCAGTGCATGGCCCCTGAAATTGCACTTGACAATTGTGCTCCTCTATCCCCTATAGTCTCAATATAGTCACCAATCTCATCAATATACAATCCAAACAAAGTCGGAGAAAGTGGGCATTCTTCCTTCACCCCAATAGTAGAGTGAAGAGGGTCTGAAAGACCCTCTGTGGTCCGTACTCTCCCTATAATAGTCTTGCAAGAAGCCATGAGAGGAATGAAATGATATATTAATGTCTTCAAAAGGCCAAAATGACCTATGAGATCAATCTGTTACAAATTGGTGAATCTAATATCGTGTCTGAGTACAAAAAAAAGAGATACTAAATTGAATATTGAAGTGTTACTAGCTAGAACTGTGTTGGATATGTGTGATCATGATACAATGGGTCAATACAAGAGAGAGATAAAATGAGTAATGAATCTAGCATCATCTGTACTCTGGATGTCAAGATAGTATGGATTGAATCCTCTGCTGTAGTTTTTGTCAATGTTGTGAAGCTCCTCTCCCCAGTCGTGGGCGTCTTGATCTCCCTTGCTCCAATGCTCGGTTAATGAGCATGGGTGTGAGTATGAACTAACCTTTGTAGTGGTGGTTGATCCTCTATATGTCTAGTGTTTGGTGTGAAGAAATCAATAATCTATCTATGGAATTTTCCTCAATAAGCTATCTTTGTGTCTGTGTAACTCAAGTAGATACAGTCCAAGACATATCTGGTCCTAATAGCTCATGACTCCCGAGAAGGGTCCAAATCCTTCTCTAAATAGTTAGTGGAACTGAACCCATATATCATAATACATTGTGCATTGACATATATAATGCATCTTTTTCTCTTGCCTTATATGACATAGGCAACATATCCTATTAGATGTTGGTATCCCTGTGAATCTACCAGTCTCAATCTCAAGCTAGTGTGAAGATGTATGTATCTAACCAATGGTGCACTGTAACCCATGAGATAGATGTGTATCCACATAGCTGGGTTGAATCACAAACCCATTCCTTGTGAGTTGGAGAAGATGTTCTCTATATATATCATCTTCATGCCCAATTGTTGTGTCGGCTCTAATCCATTTCCCCATGGTGTCCAACTAGGTGAGATCTAGTAATATCCACTTGTGTAAGAGACAATGATTGTGCATCAAGGGGGTATTGGAAGGGAGGAAAGTTCATGCCAAAGCCATGTATCTGAAACCATGATGACATCGATGCATACCAGCATGGAAGAGAGAGAGAGAGAGAGAGAGAGAAAAGAGAGAGAGAGAGAGAGAGAGAGAGAGAGAGAGAGAGAGAGAGAGAGAGAGAGGAAATGAAATGTTATATTAAATGTCTTCAAAAGGCCAAAATGACCTATGAGAACAAAATAATACAACCTTGATGGATCTAATCCATTGTTTGGGTACAAAAATAAAAATGAAATGAAGTAAAGTGAAAGACTATACCTGGTATTGGGCGCTGTCCAAGAAGGTATTTCATCAATCATTGAAGAGATTCATGAATGTCTCCTTTGTAAATAGTTGTATTGGGTGTCTTCCATGTCATGTTAGAATAGTCTTGATCCTTTGATGGATCCTTTGTTCATTAGGCAAAATTTGGACTCACAAAGGGGCCCTTTAAGGAGTTTGACTTTACCTCTCTCTACCAAAACGGGCACATGGATAAATTTTTGCAAACAAACTCCAAAGTTGGTGGAGGTTTGACAGTTAGAATGTCCTCTTCAAGCTCTATCTACTGATATATAGCACACCATGAGATTCCTCATATTTTAGAAGATTCTTTTTTTGATTCACCTACGATGTGACAACTCTGTCAGAATCTAAGTGAATCAAAAAAAGAATCTTCTAAAATATGAGGAATCTCATGGCGTGCTATATATCAGTAGATAGAGCTTGAAGAGGACATTCTAACTGTCAAACCTCCGCCAACTTTGGAGTTTGTTTGCAAAAATTTATCCATGCACCCGTTTTGGTAGAGAGAGGTAAAGTCAAACTCTTTAAAGGGCCCCTTTGTGAGTCCAAATTTTTCCTAATGGATGTCGTGGTCACCCTTGTAGATGTGGTCTTCTAGCTCTCTCAAGCTCAATGGCTATGTCGGCTAATATACCTCTAGTATAAGTGTGCTATAAAGTCTAGTATGAAGCATGCTCTTTTGGTTGTTGAGTCCTTGCTTTGAAGAAGTCAGTAATCTCCCTTTGTGAATGTCTCTCATTGTCTGATCTCCTCAAGAGACTCTCCCTATGTCTGCATAGCTCTAGCAAAAACAAGTCGAGGCATCTCTGATCTTGATATCTCATGACTCTAGCCAATGGTCCAAATTCCTCTTTGAATAAACAGTGAAAGTATAAAACAATGACATATGTGATGTAACTCTATCTCTATCTCTATATGACACAATTGGCATATCCTTGCATTTATGATACTCTCCTAAATCTTCTAGTCTCAGCATCTAGCTGATGTGATGATGTTTTCATCTGACCAATAGTACATCATATTCCATATTATAAATGAGTGCCCATATAAGCCGGTCTCATCAAATATCCATCTTATGTTAGTTAGAGAAGGTTCTCTCTATAGAAAGCCATCTTCATACCCAACTCCTGTGGCAATTGTATCCATGTGCTCATGGAATCTAGCTGAATCAAATCTTGACATATGAGACTAGTAATCTCTATTCATGTGAGAGATAGGGAGGGTGAATCCAAGGAGTACTTGAATGGAGGAATTCTATCCATGCTATTGGCATGTAACTAGAACCATGATGTTATCCGCCCATACCAGCATGATGTGTCCCCTTGTAGTGCTAGCTTTCAAGAGGACTCAAGAGCTAGCCAGGCATATTGGTTTGTCACTCGTTTGTCACAAGCTTCTAACGTGTCAAGACACTAAAGAATGGAGCCAACATGCAAATCCCAGCTGAGGGGCCTAAACCATAAGAAGAAGAAGAAGAAGTATAAGTGGCACAAGAAGTTTTACCAACTTACAAAGTCTTTCCGAGTGGCCTATTTTTTTACAACTTACAAAGTCTTTTGGGGTGGCCTCTTTTTAAAGAGGAGTTTCCACCAACTTATGGGACCCCATCTTGATGGGGTCCAAGGGACGTAAGACGATAAAATAAAGCAAGACTACACACACACAACTCTGCATAAAAATATGCTGGTGTGGTAGGTGTATGGATGCTTGCAATTTGCGGTGATGATGTGGCAACTTGTACAAACTTTTGTGTTTTGCGTTGATGGCATGGCATTGTGTAAAAATTTTCCATGATTTGAATTAGTTGTTTTTGGGACCAGATGCTTTTAGAACTTAAATCTTTCCATATAATTGCTATTGAGAGGCCAAGGGCCTTTAAATATAAGCCAAGGGCTCATTCTCTGGCACGCTCCAGTGTGGAGGTGCACAAGAAGGTATGTGCCAAGTTCAAGCAATATAAATAAATACCAAAAGGGGTGCAAATATTTGGGGATAATGCTCTGTTGAGGTGATATAACAGCTTGAGGGAGAACCATTTTTTCCACTAATAAAGTGGAGACCATCTTCAACCCTCTCCCAACTACTACTTTGGATGAGATGGAGATAGAGGAAAGAGAGATTGATGATCCAAATCCCACTACCGCCAATCTTAGTGAGGATGATGGCCATGAAAACAATGATGCAATGGAAGATGAAGAATTTAAAGATGATGAAGCCAACACATCCACAAATGATAATTCAATTTCTTTCTTTATTGATTGAGGAGCTATGGGTTTAAATATAGATCAAGATACTTGTAGAGATCTTTTGGAAGATGATTAATAAACATTTTGTATATTTTGTTCTATGAAAGGTTTTGTTGCGTCACCCATTTATCGCTTTCTCTCACTCTTTCTCTCTTTCTCACTCTCTATTTTTGTCAAGCATGATAATTTATGCTAATCAAGCGGGTGTGAATAATTTAATGATAAAATATCAAGTTTTCATACATTTATAATAAAAAAACAAATGCTTTGTAATTTTTCAAGAAAATGGAGAGAAGTACTCAAATTTGCATATTTTGGTTCTAAGTCATTGCACAATAATGCTAGAGGCAATAACGGCAGTTATAGCCTCTCTTCCTTTCTAACATTCACTTTCATACAATTTCTTTTGTTGTTGTTCTGAAGAGTTATGGGTGCAAGTGGAGTTAGCGTTTTGTGTTGTGCGTAGTGCGAGAGTACTTCCACGATTAAAGAATGCTTTGAAGAAGTGCTCCTTGCTCAATAAATCTACATAACAAGAGAGCTTGTTGCCACCACTATGTAAAGCCTTTTAGAATATGATATCAATGCATGGATGTGGTCTCTCGGGTGAGATGAGTGCACGGTATTTGGGGGAAGAGTGCGAGCCTCTTCCATTTTGTGCACAATGCATGTTTTACATGTTGACCAACATTTGTGATAATGCGATCACATATTGTGCAACAGTCTAATTTATCCAAATAGCCACTGTTTCATGTTAATATCATTTGTGATAATAGAGGTGGGAGTAAGCATGGTAATAACCGCGATAATATTTAAATTGCAAAAAAGTCCTCCCGTATCCCTCTCTCTTCTTGGCCAGCCCATTTTGGACTCTCTCTACAAAACATGGTAAAAGACCGTGATAAATGTTTTCAAATTTCATAGTGCCACCACCTCCAGACATGGAAGGTATATTTGGGTCAGATGGAACAAAAGACTCTGTCATTGTCTTCTTTCCCTTTTGCAAATACTCATTTAATTTAGTCATCTAGTCTTTGAGACCATCTAGGGAAGCCATGAAAGTCTGCAATTGTAGCTCTATGCTTTTAACCCTATGCACTATCATCTCATGTTGCTCATGGGATGGAGCATACCACTCTTCCCCCATGTCCTCAATCCCATACATATTTTGGTCTTGATTGGTGTAAGTCTTATATGTTTTTTAATTTTGTTTTTTTTCCATTCTTGTTTTCTTTGTGTTTTAAAAGAAAAACTTACTTAAAACTTTGAAAAAGATGGGAAAGTATGCTAGCACAAATGTACATAACACTTCTTGAGAGGTGCTCAAAATAGCTTTGATAGTGCCGATGGTGTGGCTACCCCTTTCGTTATTCCAACTGACATAGTCCAAAGAGCAATTCAATGTTCTTGTACTATTGCCCGACTATAAAGTATTCAACTTCGGCTAGCTAAATTTCTTGGTTATCATCGATCATGAGCCGCTTCTTAAATTGTTACATTCATATTATTAATATTGGTTCGATTGCCCACTTTGTATCTTAAGCGGCGTGGAAAGCTCTCTCCTTATTCTCTATCTTTTTGGCTTCTAAAGGCCTTAGTATCCATATGGATGAAGGTAGTTCAATTCTTGTTGTTTGACATGTGTCCTCAAAAGAGCCTTAAAAAGTCTTGAAGAGAATTGAAAAGAAAGAAGCCATGTCCTCTCAAATAATCTTTCCCAAAAGCTATGTTCACTTTCTTAATTTTTTAAAATTTTAGAATTGAAAAGAAAGAAACCACATCCTTTCAAATGATCTTTCCCAAAAGCTGCATTCAATTTTTCACTTTTTTTGATGGGGATGCATATCAAATTTTTTTGAGGGGGATGCAACAAATGATTTGAAGATTGAATATAGTAATTTAAACCTTTTGATTTTTTATGTACCATTATAATTTTAAAATTAAATAAATTCCACAAAAGCATGGCATATTGGATACAAGCAAGGCCAACCCTTTCTATAGAATAAAAGTCTTTTGATCTCCCAATTGCAAGAAGCTTTTCATTTTCTGTAAGGACTTTGGTGATTTGGGTAAGCATGTTCGCACTAGTGATATGAAAATTATTCAAAAGATCATCGGCAAGGTATGAATCACATTTTGATTTTTCCAAAAAACCCATACCTTGCTCTTTTAGATTTACTTAGCTATCTGAGTGAGCTAGCAACACTCTACGACTAGAGAAGACAGTCCTACTCGACTTAACTAAACTGATTAAACAATATTTTTTTTTCAAAAAATTGCTCTTGTACCATATAGCTGGTTATCTATTGATAGCACTTGGACCACACATAATGTTAGACTAAAAACTCAAACATTTGCACAAAAATGGTTTATTGTTGGTCTTGATAAAGCTGCAAAATGCCCTACTCTTATATGCAAAAACGTTGTGTGGAAGGCTGCTCACTTACGGCTAACAGGCGTTTCAGGGAGGCCACTTATAATTTTGTGACTATCATGTGAGTGCAATGGAAGGGGTTATTGAATTTCATCTTCTCACACATTTTTACATACTGAAGTGTACCATAAAATGGAGCTGGGAAAATGTTTTACAAATTAAATAGAAAGAGGATGTATTTTATTTGTAAAAAATTCACAAATAAGGAGTTTCATAATTAGTCCTTGAATGTATGTGATATACACAATTTATACATAGTGACCCCTCCTCCCTCCCCCCCCCCCCCCCCCCCCCCCCCCCCCCCCTGCCCCCCTCTCTCCTAAGACAAGGGTTAAGTTTACCCTACTTAACATATCCCCTAATGAGGCTAATAGTATTCTCTTGCACATTAGAATTACTTGTGTTATTCTCTACTTATAAACACCACAAAATTTTTTTTTGGTTGATTTCAATCGCGTCGAATGGTATCTTTACAAAATTTTACTAAAGACATTACTTTATGCATGAATCTCATATTAATTAAGTTAGAATTAGTTTGTGCAAAGAAACAAAAAGTATGTTTGGATTTTCTTAAGATCCATTACAATCCATTTTGGCTTGTTAAAAACTTTACAGAAGTAATACTCAACCTCCTCGAACATTTTTTCATATTTTTTCTTGTGACATTACTCAATGTTACAAAAACATTCCCCTTAGTGGTGAAATTGGGTTGAAAAATGTTTTGAAGAAAACTATTAAGATCTTATTTAGCAATGCTAAACTAAGAGGTCTTTCTCACATTTCTCTTGCTAATAAAACCAAATGGATATAAAGACTAACATAACGCATATCATTGACTTTGGTAAGGATAATCTATATGACTTTATTTCATGGATTCTTGATAATTGTTCATCACATTTTGGTGGCAAATGCTATAACCAAAGTCTTGGCATTCCAATGGGATTTTCCTATTCACCCCTTATGTGCAACCTATACCTAGCTTACTTTGAGTATAAATGGTTTCTTAAAACCATTCCAATGGACTTTTTATATTCACCCCTTATGTGCAACCTATACCTAGCCTACTTTGAGTATAAATGGTTTCTCAGAACCATGGAAAACAAAAATATCATCATATTCTTTCCCTCTTTACTCATACCTATAGATACATGGATGAAATCACGTAATATATCCAAACTGCCTAGCATTGAACTGACTCTAGGTAATGGTTTTGATACTCCTTCTGGATTCTTTTCCACCTCTATACAGTTCCTAAACTTCTCAATTATACTACAAAACCCCTGCAATGGTAACTTTGATCTCCGTTTTCTTTGGAAAAGGGATAACCTAAATATCTCTACTATAGAGTTTATAACAAAGAAAAGTAATCGACCACATAAAGCTACCATGAATACGTGTATAACTTTAGTCTACATGATTTTGTATTCTTCTTATGACTGCTTCATGGCATGGGAAGATATCAATCATCTCATTAACAAATATTGCGTCAATGGTTTCAAAAGGACCGACCTAATTAACATTATCATTAAAGATATCTCACATAACAATCAGCTTGACTTGAGAATTAATCATACTAATCTCACCACATTAATCAGGCAGTAGGACCATACTCAATGGACTTACTGCCAACTCAATGTCTATGGTGCTTGGGATAGGGTTGGTACGCATACACACACATCACTATGTGCTGTGTTTTGGGTTTATTTCATACCTAACACTGTTCACACACACACACACACACACACACACACACACACACACACACACACACACACACACACACACACACACACACACACACACACACACACACACACACACACACACACAGAGAAAATCTTATGGCTAGTTATGGCATGGTTGAGATTTCCTTAATTTATATTTTGCTAGGACTATTAGCCGAGGGTGCCATGGGTGTACTATCCGCTCGGTTTTTTTTTTTTTTTGTGGACCTTATGGTATCTTTACCTTGTAAAATTGGGGGGGGGGGGGGGGGGGGGGGGGGGGACCTCTTGCCTTGCTAGGATAAGCTTTGAAATAAGGGCTTGTATTGACTAAGGTGGGATTGTACTGGTACCTAACCTTGTAGTTAAGTGAGGTTATGTAGGTGTGGTTGGTTTTTTGACTCTGCATTACTTGGCTTTTTCTACAATACCACGGTGGCTCTCTCCTCATTCCCCTTTATCTCTTGCGCGCTCTCTTCCTTCTGTGTACATGCGGCATGGTTTAACTCCACATTAGTGTAGGGGCCTGTTGTTCAAAGCTAGCGGTTGGCTGCCACTTGCTCCATAAACCCCTCTTTTCCTCTCTCTCCCCCCGTCTGCCTCTGTACCTGGTGGCTCACTATTGCTCCAGTAACCTACTGTGTATGGGCCCACTTTACTACCATGAAGAAGATGTTACCTGCTCCTAAACCCTATAAAAGGTGACATTTTCTAGCTCATTTAGCATTGGTAGTGTATTCGTGTGTTCTTGGTGTATTTATCTACATAGTAGCACTTTTAATGAACTGGCCTACTGGTTGGTACTGTTAAGTATTGGATCTATGGCAAAGGGCAAGGAGAAACAAGCCATTGTGGAGCTGGCGCTCCGACTCAATCTCAAGTGAATGTTGACATTAAAGTGAATTCCTGTTCGGCAGTATGATGGTGTTTGTGTTTGATTGGTTTCTCATGCACATAGAGGACATGTATGGCAACTCATGCTAACTCTTTTCAGTATACACTACTTTCTGAATGGTAAGCTTTGATTAAATTGAAGTTATGGTGCTATTCCTTAGACTCAATTTGTAATGTCACTTATGCTAAGCCTTATATGTAAATGGCTTGGTCGATTTATGCTCCTGTAAGATGCTTTCAATTGTCTGTTAAAACAGTGATGTTCAACACTATATCCGTGGCCTTGGTTGTGTGTCCCTTTTATAAATACAAGGTTTTTTGTTGTTACACATAATCGATTCTAGCCTTGGCTTGGGTAGTTTTAACATAAGTGGGGGATTGCAGCCTGTTATGCTGGGTGTTTGGCACCTTATAAAGCTTAATAATAAGGGTGTTGTTATTCATAACACTTGGTGCTGGAGATCATTTGGGAATGTGGACCTACTTGTTTGGTGTGTAACTTCGGCCTGGAATAGTTTGGCACCAACCATGGGCTTGATTTTTTAATAAGGTTTCCTCTTGCAATACTGGAAGTTGTTACCTATGGCCTTTGTTTAAGTTAAGATATGATGAGTGTTGTCATTAACACATAGGAAGGAAAATACTTGATGTTGTTGACCCTCTAGAGAGTTGAATATAGTTACCTGTTAGTTTTCTTGTTCTGAATAGATGATGCAACTCGTGTTCCACTACTGATATGTTTCTGGGTTGGATGCCGCTCTCTCTACACTTGCTCTTATATAGTCGACGACGTCTGAGTATGGGGGTCGCTTGAAAAAACTGCTTAAATTTGTCCGCTCTTGGTTGGGGCTTTGTGGTTGATTACGAGCTTACTAGTCTTGCTCTATTAGAACCTTGATGTTTGAGGACTGATCTCCCTTTGATAGCTACTCATGTTGGACATATATATTTAGAACTATGGCCTTGAGTTATCCCTTCTTGCTCAAATAAGGTCGTAGCTTGATTAGATTAGTAATCCCGTATGTTAATGGTCTACTTGGGCATACATTATTATATATTTGATTGGGTGTTGGGTCTTAACCATGGATAATTATGGTGGAGGGTATTGTTGTGTAAAGGTATGGATTACGGATGATAATGACAATCAATTGCCCTGTACTATATGTAGTTGGCCTCTACATTAAGGGCATGGGCCTTGTGACTAGTCTCCTAGTTGGGGATGATATTTGATAACACCGAATGTTCCTATTATATGTTTCTTGGCTTTAGAATTGTATCTCTTATACCTACTACCGTATAGGTGCTGCAACACTGTATTGAAATGTGTAGAAGTTACTAACTTCTTGTATTGTAATAGGTGACTCCAAAGTATAGATTGCTGCACATATGAGTACTATCACTCAGCCTAGACATGTAGTGGTAATTAATGCCAAACTTTGTAAAGTCAAAAAATAGCGTTATGTGGCTCTCTTCGAGGCTAAACTACCTCATAAAATTCGTTTCTGTCCTTATCTTATGCGAGCTTGCAAAGTAAAAGGATCCCCAATTGGGTTTAGGCTTGTAAATGATTCCATCTTTGAATAATTGAGTAGATTTACATTTTGTATTATTTTCTTTGAAAGCATTTTAGTTGGGTGACATCTAACATGTGGGATACCCATGCATCACCTGCATACACTGTCAATGCTAACTAAAATTTGTGTGGTTTCCATGGGTGCAGGTGAGGGTTACCTTCTCAACTATGGTTTTCAAAGTTCCCTTGGCTTAAAGATGGTGGACTTAACATTCTTTTGGCTCTTAAATCTCTTAGACTTGTGTATAAAGTGTGTTCTGAACTATGAATGGAGTTATACCACCTTTTCGTTGACATAGTATCTAGTGTCTTTTGTAATTTGAGAGAATTCTTTGCTGTTTATGTTATATTGGTTACTGGAGCACACACACACCTAACACCAAGAGTAGTTGTGATATTATTCAAAGACCTAGTTACTATATTTTATTCCTCGAGGTCTGTCCTAGTTAAAATTAACTAGGTTTGACCCCTATGGGATGGGGATCTCTTCACATGGCCCTTATGGGTTCTCATGGTCGGTTGAAGGCTGAAGAGGCTACCAATTTCTACAATTATTCTTATATCTCTCATCTTAACACCTTGTTTGACAATGTAGAGATTAGCACTATCTTAGGGATTAGAGCTTCTTACTGAGCCTGTTTCCAGAGCCTCACTTCAAGTTCTTAGATGCATGCATGACCCTTTGGCATATGAATTAATAGCAGGAGCTTCTGCTGATCTAGCCAACTCCTTGTTCAAACTTTGTTGTCTGATAAGTGTGTTCATACCCTTTCCCAACTTCTCAACAACTCTAAAGATGGGGTATCAAATTTGTCCGATTTCATAGAGAACATCCCCTCTTTGACTCTTGCTCACAAAGGAGAGTTAGCCAAATTCTCCTTCGAAGGTGCCGAACTGACCAACTACTTGCGCAAATTATGTGGTCTTACCTGTGGGTTTGTTTAAGCTCCTTCAATTCTGGTACAAGCTGTATCCAACAGTCTATTCTGCAGGGACCCCTTGGCCCTTGATGCTGTCAAAGCCTTTCAAAAAGAAATGTGTTCTCTCAGCAAAACCTCGCTTATGGAAATGGTACCTAAAGTTTCTTGGGTTTTTCCTTTCTTACCTTCCAAACAAGTTGAAATCGGATCCCTTGGTGTGGACCATCACCTTTGGGCCCTTCCCAATAGAGGCTTTTTAGCTCCTATCGCTATCAAAACCTAGGTCTTTTTAGCTAATCTTCCAGCTTCTTCAATAGAAGAATCACGACTCAAAGTATTAGAGGCGTCCAATCTCTTGATAAAGGTGAACTTATTGAAGCTCCATTCACTATGAGGTTTCTTGAAAAAAAGAAATGTGCCTCAAACACTAGGTTGTATCATTAGGAGAAAGTTGGACTCACTTTTGGGCCTTTCAGTTCTAGAGAGAGAGTGGCGCTCGACCAATGAGGAAGAGGCTAACGTTACGTTGAAAATCAACATTTTGGAGTCAAGCTCTTTAAAAAAAGGGAGGAAATATTATTTTTGTTCATCAAATTGCACAATTTCACGATTTCAAGGCATAAATGCCGTAAGTCGTACTAACTCTGTACTGAGGAATTTCAGAACTTTCATTGAAGACTCTATCTAGTATCTTTGTTTCCGCCCAAATATGACTTTGAGTAGCTCTACTTCCCTCTCAAAACTTCTTCCCTTTTTCATATTTGTGCTAACCTTTCTGTGTATTCTACTGCACACCATGACTACTTCTCGAAGGCCTAGCACTACCAGTGACTCTGTTAGCATTTTTAACAGTTATGCTATAGACGATCAAGCATGGATACCATCTCGAATAACTATCGGAAGTTGGGTTCTACTGCAAACTAGGAGGAGGAAGAGGAGGCAACGCAATGATTTCATGGAGGCTTTCAAGGGACAATTTAAAGAGTTTAAAGTGTGTGCACAAATCAAGCGGGTGAAAGAGGTCCTCATACAACATGCTTTCCAACATGCAGACTTAAGGTTGTAAATATCTCCTCCAAGTTTTCCAAGGTATCAACCCAACTGTAAGTTATATTGAGCATCTCGCTTAGTGCATGATTATGTTTGAAGGTTAAGTGGTGGATATCATCTTTGATATGTTTCAGATATTTATCCATCGAATAGGACAGATTGGCAACTAGTTGAGAGCATAGTTGGGATTCTTGATGCTTTCCATGCATTTATTGGTGAGCAAATGTACCGAGGAAGACAACACAAGGAACTTGTAGATAATGGAATTTTCTTTTATGATATGTCATATGTGGAACCGAGAACTTCCATTGGTTGGGGTCGTGTAGCTCCTTTGTCACTTCCATCCTTTGACAGCAATGATTGGTCCTTGCCAGCTTCACAAACTAGTGAAAGCTTTAGGAATAAGTTGTTTCAGGATATACAAAAGTCCCTCAAGTATTCAATTGCCACAAAAATAGTTCGGCTCGCACTATTTATGCCTCTTGAAGTGTTTGTAGATTTTTTCTTCGATGAGCAAATAAGAACTACCGCAACAATGTTTATTTACAAGTCTGAGAGCTGTTTGGACTTTTTAGATGATAATTGGGATAGGAAACAATCACAGAACAAAATCTGTATTTTGCAAAAGAAGTCCATAATTTGCAAGTTCATTATGAGCTCTCAAAATTTCTTAGTGCCGTTTTTCTATATTAGATATCATCTTCTTAGTGGGCGGCTTATTCCACTCGACCAAGATACGGAGAATAGCCTCGAGAGAAAACCTTTATCAATGGAGCTCTACTTTCAAAACAGCCTACTTACTGTGATGGAGACAATGTCAAGCACAACTCTTGCACAACTCAGGGTAGATATTACATGTGAAGAACTTCCACTTTTGCTGGAATTGTATGCATTCAGTCTCAACAATAGAAAGGTGCTTACTAAATCGATGAATTTTGATTGTCTTTAATACATTAAGACCAAATATAACTTTTTCTTCTTTTCAGATTCCAAGACGCAAGGAGAAAACAACATTGTGCAAGGAGTCACTAACAAATACACTTCACTTAATTGCTTCCACCGGAAGCTAGGTCACATACCTTGTGCACGCAAAGAGCTTTGATGCCATGCAAACCATGATGTACTTTTCAAAATGACTACTGCAGAGACATTTTGTGGCAGTCAAACAATGTTTCAAAAATGTACATTTTCATTGTCTCAAAACTTTACATATTGTGTTGTTTCTGTCAAGATTTATACAAGTAAATTGCTCCCTTTCCCTACTACTGTCCTCTCCCCCGGTTTGTGCCACTCGTCCCTTGTCCTCTCCCCCGGTTGCTGCCACTCATCCCTTGCCCTCTTCTCCGGTTGTTGCTACTTCTACCTCTGGGGACGCTGGTCTCGAGCATCCTTTTGCGTCGCTCGAAATCATGGGTCTCTTCCATGGCTTCCCATGCTTCTTGCACGTGTGAAGCTTCCCTCTGTTCTTGCTCTTGCCGTCGACGTGTAGCCCATTCCTCTACTTCTGCGACGTCCACATAATATTGATTTATTGCTTCTTGCATATTTCAAACTTCTTCTTGAGTCTGTGTTAACCCTCACGGCACACGGACACCCTATGATCTATAAACGTTGTATTATTTAGAGTCAGGTACCGGGCTTGTCGGACCAATAGGAAAAGGGTAGGAGTGATCGCCGATGAGAGGCGCACTCTAACTGGGACGTTCAAGGGATTAGTTGGCTAAGCATGGGCGCCCAAGTGTGAATGGGGTGAGCTCCTATAAAAGCCAACTAAACCTAATTTTTACTCATTCTCTCATTTGTGCAATAGAAGAGTGCTCTTGCTCCATCTCCATCTTCTTCTTCTTCACCTCCTTGTGTGTGTGTGTGTGAGAGAGAGAGAGAGAGAGAGAGAGAGAGAGAGAGAGAGAGAGAGAGAGAGGGAGAGTGTGTGTGCGATCGAGCATTACGAAGGCACGACGGCGGCGAGGCGGTTGAGCGCGGCACGACTGCAGCTTCTTCTTCATCGCGGCGAGGAATCCACCACGAAGGCGAGCGTAGAGCGGTGAGTGACACACCCTTTGCTCTCTTGACCTTACTAGTTTAGGCTTGTTGTGTGCTTGGAGCCGTTTGTGGCTCGCACACGGTGTATTGGCAAGTCCCTTGCTTCGACAGTGCGGCAAGGAGCGCACATTTTTGGCGCCGCTGCCGGGGATATGCCCTACACTAAGCTCGGTTAGCACTTTACGCTTCCTTGTGGTGCAACTTCTATCATAGGAAAGGCAGGGAAGGAGTGTGTGGAGATTTCTGTTTTTTGCGTTTTCTGCATTTTCTGTCAAGTTTCAATTTCTGCTATTGTCTGTGCTTTTTCAATTTTCTGCATTTCTTGCGTTTTTTCAATTTCTGCAATTTCTGCATTTTCAATTTCGGCGTTTTCAATTTCTGCCATTTTCTGCATTTCTGCGTTATTTCAATTTTCTGCTTTTCTGCATTTTCAACTTCTGCGTTTTCGGGAAAAAAAACTCGGAAAAAAAAGGGAAAATAAAAACGCGAGTGAGCGGGCGGCGAAATTTTTCGAAAATAAAAAACGTGACTCTTAAAACGGACGGGTTGGTTTGTATAAAAGATAGATCGGGATCGGGATCATTTCCCCAAGGCCAAGGCCAAGGCCACCAGGCCCAGGCCCCAGTCCTCAGTCTTATGATATATACTAGACTCACTCTTATATATATACCCTACTCCCTCAAGAGAGAATGAGAGCATGTGGGACAAGTCCTCCACTCTCCTCCTTTCTCTTCCCACTTGCACCCTTAGACTTGCTATTTGGAGCCTAGTTCCCTAGCTAGGAAAAGACTGTTTCGGGCTTTTCTAGAGCAAAATAGAACCAAACGGAGGGCTGTAAAGCACGACACGACCCTCTGACCGATACGCTCGTTTCGAGCTATCACACGGCCCATTCCACGACACGCTCTAAAAAATCTAGCAAAAAAACAAACAAAAAACACGCTAAAAACTAGTCACAAGGCCTCCTAGAGCAGCTTTTTGACACCTTAGGGTATCAAAAGCACATGCACTTACGCTCTGGGCGGGTGCTAGAACACGAGCATATTGAGGGTGCCTCTGTTCATACGGACACCCATTACCCATCCACGATAAGCTCTAGACCCTCAGCGGGGACACAAGGTAGCACCACCCAAGACCCTAAAATAGCCGCTAGTGATTCCTCCTCCGACTCAGAAATCATGGAAGCATACCCTACCCAAAACACTGAGAGAGAAGGCCATGCACCTCCCGAAGCTCCACAGCCTAGTACTAGTATGTTTAGCCGTTTCATGGAAACATTAGGTAGAGCTACTCGCTCGGAACCTGATGCAAATGAAGCACACGAAGGGGGTGGGGAAGTGGACTCTCCTTTCACATCGCACGTGGACCCCACACCCCCAAAGAGTGTCCATGTGGATATCCTACCAACTTCTTACCAAGAAGGCCCTGTTGAGCTGCCTCCTTCAGAAGTTCCCTCTAGAGTACCGTTGGTGACAAGTAAAACCACGGGGAGCAACATTGCTTCTACCTCACAAGAAACCGTTAACACGTCGACTCTAGAAGGATTGTTCATTAATGATCATTGGACATACGACCTCCACACTGAGGTGTTGACGGATCTACACTCTGGCCACGCCTACCATGTAGGATGGATAGAGATTGTACAATCCACCTCTAGTGCCACGAGCATCGAAGATCAACAGAAAATGATCTGTAATGTTATCCATGGCATTATTCAATCAGAAAGGCAAAACCGAGGGGTAAATATACTCTCAACTGGCCCCATGAGATTTCTGGATACGAGCAAGGCTCAACAGCCTACTCTATCACAAATGGAGACTCCTCTAATGAGCCCCATGGACCCATCTTACGTCATTTCACCTGGGGTCTCTATGCAATCTGAGCCTCCGAGCGAAAACTTTAGCTTCCCTAACTTGGCTCAACCCTCTATCAAGGAAAACACAGTGCTCACTCCAGGGATAAGCCTGACAGAGAATGTACCGATGACATCTACGGTTAGCGCAGTGCCACTACCTAGTGTCGTAGTACCTAATATGGGGCCTCGACCGTATGTGCCTCTAGCCCCTTATGCACACATGGCCCCCACACCTCCAATTGTACCACTTGCTTATGCTCCTCGAGTGCCGCTCCCTAGATCTTATCCGAGTGGACCTATACCCGGTTATGTTCCATATCCTGCATCATCCACACATATGCCAAGACCGGCACCCGTCCCTCTCCCACATATGATTCCAAGAGTACCTCCACCGGCCCTACCTCCTCACATAGGTGACTTGGCAGCGTTTGCTCAAACCATAGGTCGATCTATCGCGGAAAATATGCGTCATGCATTTGATAGAGAGCCTAGAAGTAAGGCAGTACAAATTGCCAAACTCACGCAAAAATTCAATGGGGATGAAGATGCTAGGAAACACATTGAAGTGTTTGAACAAGTATGTGATTCCTTAGGGGAACGCAACGAACTACATAAGTGCAATGCCTTAAGCTTGACATTAAGTGGGAAGGCTGGAGATTGGTATAGGACCCTAAGGGTGGACGAGAAAACAATCTACCCTACCCTTCAAAGGTTTTTTCTAAAGGAGTACATACGAGAAGGTGTGCTTTGGGGTGTAGCATCTCAGCTACAGAAGGCCGAACGTAAGGAAGGAGAGTCAGTAAGGGACTTCATTAGTCGTCTAAAGCACTTAAACTCTCGCTGCCCTGTAAATGAGCGCTTCAACAATAACCAACTGCTTGATCGATTCATTCGAGGGTTGAGGAATGAAGGAATCTATAATGGACTAGTGATTAGAGGTATCACAACCTGGGAAGATGTCACTGCCAATGCAATCCAATTAGAGGACAACTTGATGATAGCAGGCATGAGGGTGTCTACTGACACGAGATCCACTAGCTCACAAGCCATTGAGTATGAACCCATGACTGCAAAGCCCATTGCCAATGAGCCAAAGGTATTTGAGACATTCTTGACAGACCTCACCAAGGCAATCCAAGAGTCTCTTAAGGATAATCGACCCCCTCAAAATAGTCACATGTATCCAAGAAGGGAGCAACAATGGTGTTCCATTTGCTTAGGTCCACATAGCACTAGTGAGTGCCCTACGTTTAGAGTAAAATTTAATGGAACTTGCAACGCATGTGGTAGGTATGGTCACCAAGCTAAGGATTGTTTAATGATCAAACGTATGATGGCAAATAGACCACCTGTAGCCTGGACGGATGCGCCTCGAGCTCCTGTATTGATGCCTGCTCCACCTGTTGAGCAACTACCGCAACACATGGTCCCTAGATCTCAAAATGTTGTACAAGCTACACCGCTACCACCTCCTGTGCTAGGACCGCAGCCCCCGCATCCAAGAGTCGCCCCTATGAACCAAGTGGGTTGCGAGCCATCTAATGCTTATGCAGATGGTTGTGAGGAGGAAATAGACACTAGTATTGCCTACGGACTTGATACATTGGAAGAGTGTCCTATAACTACATGGAAGATTGTTGGGGGCAAGTCAAGCCGGTTTATCAAGCTGCTGCTCTCGCATCCAAAGGTCAAAATATCAACACCCAGGCTAGGAGGCCACCTCTTCAATGCTACGAGTGTGGTAGACCACATCGAGCAGCGCAGTGCCCTATTAGGCTGCAAAAGAATGTTGCACAGATGCAAATGAATCAAGGGAGCACGTCTGCAATGCCAATACTCACATGTAATCGTTGTGGCATAGATCACTTGATTGCCCAATGCCCCTATAACCCAAATGCGCCTAAAATCACACCCCTGAATTTGGTCGAAATTGCTAGTGTGACATCGCCAATACCACCCGTCGCACCCGCTTATGCGATTACACGGTCCATGCTTCAAGGGCCAGGCCATATCCTCGAAGAGAGAGATACCGCGTCAGTTATCCAAGCAAAGAAAAAGAAGACACGAAGGAAGAAGTCACAGAATACGGAAAGTTCAAAGCCAAGTTCCAAAACAAACATAGGAACAGGAGATGACCCCGTGTATATGAATGACCTCGAGGATGATTCAGATTCAATCGAGACAATGGAGACTAGAACCATTACCACAAAGGGAAAGACCGACAAAGAAAACCGTAACATGGAACCAAATGAAAACCGAATAAGAGAAAACCATAAAGAGCCTCTAAAAACACCACAGGTGTTTCCAAATCCAATCCAAGACCCCCAAGATAAACTACAGGGGAAAAAAGGGAAAAATCGTAAAAAGAAGATTGGGACGTACCCAAACCCAGTAGACGAGATTGAGCAGGTGAAACATCTAAGAGGTTTAGTGGAGGAGACTCAAAGGAAACTAGAACCAGAACCCATGCATGTCAAAATTCATGACACAGTGTTTCCCACGCAAGTTCATCCACCCCACATGAACCATAGACCGTTAGCCATATCTAGTATCATCCAAGAAGGGAGTGAGGACGGGACATCAGAAAGTGAGCATACACCTTTCTTGTTGGAAAGGATGTTTAACGAAGGAATACCTGATCCCATTGAGGAATATGAGATTCCATCCTCACCAGTTCCTAGTCAAGGACCTACACCCTGCAAAACGCCAATGAATGTTGCCAAACTAGTGGACTTCATGTCTTCTGAGGTTCGAACCATGATCATAGCAAAGCTGTATGGAGATCCTGAGTTATTCCTTGCACTTCGAGCATTCCTTAACGGAGAGCTACGAACGGGATTACCGCAGTTTGCGCAACCAAATAGGCCTGACTCGATTATGATTGATGAGGAAAATCATGTGCAATCACTTGACTTAGATGGACACGAGTCTATGATCGAGGTACCCATTAACGAATTAGGGCAGTATTTTGAAGGCGACGAGTCTAATGCGACCCTACCCATCACTACCAAGGGATTAACTATAAAGGGAATTCTTGATGGTGGTGCGGGAGTTAGCATCGTTACAAAAGATTGTTGGGAATCCATGGGAAAACCCCGCCTCAGTGTTACTAACATTGTGGTAAAGATGGCAAATGGTACCATAGCCAAACCTATGGGGATGCTCAAGGATCTTAAGATCAAAGTTCTAGGACACAAGGTACGACATACGTTCATTGTAATGGATTTCTCTAAACACCTTATGTCATATGAAATGATTTTAGGACGACCATTCATGAGGGAAGCACAAATGGTTCACGATTGGTCTAAAAATCATGTCTATTTGCAATTCCAAGACTCTGTCCTTAGAGTGGATTTGGTGACTGGTAAGGTACACCCCTTAGGGAGTAAAACCATTATTGATCATCACTCTGACACCATAGTTCACTCGGCCCCACTACAATATTGTTACACTTGTAAGAAGGATACAGACATTGGCCAAGATTCTCCTTATATGGATATCCTACCTGGGATGACTGAGTCGGACAATGTGGATTGGGTCCACCTAGCATCAACCATAGACACTTGGGGAAACAGGGGGACGACCTGGGTAACACCTGAGGGGGATGAAATTCCTATACCCTTAAATATGCTACAAGCAATTCATATCGCTTCCAACAAGACTCATCCTAAGGTAACGAAGAAAACATACAAGTGGGTCCCTAAAGCTTCTTTAGTGACCATAGCTAGTGCTAAAAAACAGAAGCCTTGTAAGAAACGTACCACTCGCTCCAAGAAAAGTAAGAAAATGTTGCGATGGATCCCTAAACGACTATTGGAAGCCCAAGGCTACTATCAAGGAAATGATCAAATCTGGGTGCCAAAACGTAGATTGTGCTCTTACCTATCACCTGACCCAAGTGAGCCCAATCCCGTAGCTCCAAAACGAATCAATGATCGTGAAAAGAAAAAAATCACAGAATGCTACACACCCGCTCCCGAGCTAGTTTGGGTACCAAAGAAAGAACGATTTGTTCCACCTAGCTCAGGAAGGGGGGAGTCCCATGAAGATTCTAGCTCCTCATGTAATACATCCATAGAGGTAAAAGCTTCTACACCGCCTCCATCTATAGTAGTGGACCTCCATGAAGCTACAAAAGAATCCACACCTCCCAGTGTTCAAGAATCAGCTGATGAACCACTTCAAGTTCGATCCTGGGAGAGTACCTTACCACCGTTGCAACTTGACGAGGCACCTAGGGTAATAGAAAACTACTGGCAAAAATCCTCACCTATTACCAACTGGAACAATTGGTTTCAAAGGGTGACAAGCTCATTTCAAACGGTATGATCTACCCAAGGAAGGGGGGAGTGTTTGTGGACATCCATCATTCATTTGTTTCCCTCTCAACCTTTTTCCCTGACCTCTATATCTCCCAATCTTAGGGAATGTACATATAAAGATTTATACTCACAAAAAAATAAATAAAAATAAAGAGCAAGAGCAATTAGCAAATGAGTATGCACATTAAAGTCAAGACATTGACTCAGACCTACACATGTCACATCTGGTACAGTGAAACAGAAACCTATGCCATAAAACACCTTTGATCCTCATCACTTGAGTGATGGAGGGTAGGTAAGATTAGTACGATAGGAGTGTTTCTGTTTTAGAGTTGAGAGATTAGCGAAGTTCTGTTTTCCCACTGATGTGCCTCCTAGAGTTATTGTTTTTGTTTCCTAGTGTGTACAGGAGCGTGTTGCTATTGATAGGGTTTGGACCTTCATGGAACCTTTCTCTCGTTCACACTTCAAATCAAGCGCGACCATCAACACAAACAGGTGTTTCTTGTCCATTAGCATTGCCCTTATCTTTTTGCATCCATGTTTGTCTGCTTTGATTGTGATTGGTAGCATAATATTCAGCGCATTTGCTTAGTATCAAACATTTAATTCAATGTAATGTTTTGTCATAATCACTTGTCTAGGTTTAAAAATCAAGCAGTCCGACTAAGCTAGTTTGACCAAGCTAGGTATTAGAAATCTTCTCTTAATACCATGGGGAATGCCTTCCTAATAAGCAATGGTTACTTAGGTTCTTAATCCGATTTAGGCAGCATTGTGTGAAATGTACTAGGGATTTCTAGTGGGCTTAACCCTATTGACCTTTAGCTTAAGTATTATAAAGGGAGTTTACTAATGTGATGAGCCTGGGGAGGGTAATAGTGTTATATGACCCCCCAAAGTTAAAAAATTTAAATGCTGAAAATGAACAAGCAAAAATCAAAGTGCCACAATGTAAAATTTTAAGCTGGAAGATAAATCTCAGCTTGAATTGGTACTTCACTCACATGTATCGCCTATGGTACTAGAGCCCTAGAGGTTCCTAGTGTGGGCGCTTTTCCTTGAGAAGCAAAAAACCCAAGGCATACAAAATAAGCACCCACTTCATAATTGAATCAATGTGAAAAGACTTTGGGGGGTCAAAGAAAAAGTAATCAGTCAGGCGATGATTTCATGAGAAATTCCTTTTATGGTAGCTTAACTACAAGGTTTTCTAGATATAGCCTCTAGTCGATATAGCCTCTAGTCAGCCCTCGAACATGAATATTTGGCTCTCGCGATTAAACAACTTAATTGACCACAGAAAATTAAGAAGCTTACCCATGGTATTAATATTCGATCTCTAGTGCCTTTCGACCGTCAAATTAGCGACCCCAGACTTGTTTAATTTTCTACCTTTACATCTGTTTTTGCATTTGATTACATTGAAATTTAATGTTCATTGCTAACAAATTGTTTGAAATTCTTTGACCAATCAATTTTTCTACCTAAAACTGCATATGCTTTTTAAGAGAATGCCATTACTGTGCCAATGTTGTTTGATTTTGCAGTGACTGAAGAAGGCTAAGGACATTCATCTCAAATGCTCTTCCACCTCGACGAACCAGCTTCAACTCAATAGCTTCCGAGGACGGAATCTACATCAGGAAGGGGGGCATGTTAACCCTCACGGCACATGGACACCCTATGATCTATAAACGTTGTATTATTTAGAGTCAGGTACCGGGCTTGTCGGACCAATAGGAAAAGGGTAGGAGTGATCGCCGATGAGAGGCGCACTCTAACTGGGACATTCAAGGGATTAGTTGGCTAAGCATGGGCGCCCAAGTGTGAATGGGGTGAGCTCCTATAAAAGCCAACTAAACCTAATTTTTACTCATTCTCTCATTTGTGCAATAGAAGAGTGCTCTTGCTCCATCTCCATCTTCTTCTTCTTCACCTCCTTGTGTGTGTGTGAGAGAGAGAGAGAGAGAGAGAGAGAGAGAGAGAGAGAGAGGGAGAGTGTGTGTGCGATCGAGCATTACGAAGGCACGACGGCGGCGAGGCGGTTGAGCGCGGCACGACTGCAGCTTCTTCTTCATCGCGGCGAGGAATCCACCACGAAGGCGAGCGTAGAGCGGTGAGTGACACACCCTTTGCTCTCTTGAGCTTACTAGTTTAGGCTTGTTGTGTGCTTGGAGCCGTTTTTGGCTCGCACACGGTGTATTGGCAAGTCCCTTGCTTCGACAGTGCGGCAAGGAGCGCACAGTCTGATTGTGGCGTTGCGTCATTTTGTTAATGCGAGCCTCTTCGAACTCCTCAGCTCTCGCCACTTCTTCTCTTGTGCGTCTGTTTGCCGAGATTATAATATGCTGGATGGCCATTACAAAAAAATGTCGCACATCGTTGGGGGTGTAGTTATGTAATTGAAGTTCCTGTAGAAGCGTGATACAGACATTTGTCGCTTCATACAAACGTTGCAGCAAACAATGAAACAACACGATTACTTATGTTGGGTACATCCATAATTTGACTGAGGAGCAATAGGGAATTCAAATAGGTTCGCCAACCACAACTATAGTCATCAGTCTGCGTGGGCACGGTTACCCGTTCGTGCCGGACGGTATTTCCTAGATCATGTTCTAACAAAACATGCTCTACACAGCATACAAGTTTTTTCGCGGCACTACATACATAACCACTTGAGTCAGCAACACATTACAAAGAGACACTGCTTCCAAATGTACCCAAATGGGCCTTACGTTTTTACACGACCGTGAAATGCCCTGCTTTGCCCGTAGTTTGCGTAGTAAACAATCTTAGCTTCCATGTCAAATAACATCAAACTCCAATATCACTATAAAGACACCATCAAAGATGAGGAGAAAGATTCTAAATGCAACATGGTTTTTACAAGGCAAGAAAAAACTCACGATTGATTGTATGCAGTGACCAGAAAGCGTGCTAGATCAAAGTTGACTCTGCTAAACCAGTTCATCAAACTCAAAAAGGAAACTGAGTTGTTCTGCAGATAAGGTGATATCCTCCGATCTATTACGTATACTTTGTCTTGAACCTCAGGGGGCAGAAGCGAGACAGCGTGGCTAACATGAATCAATGGCAGAGATTAGACTTGAGGTATTTCAGCGGGCTGTCACTGCCACAAACCCATGAGTCAATACCGAGCGAGTGGGGCAGCTATTGAATTCCATCCGCCACTGACTCGCTTGGTATTGACCCATGTCTTAACGATAGTGAGCCATTTAATGAATCAAGCGTGACTTATAAAGAAAAACTTGACGACTACCGCGAAGACATGGGTCAATACTAAGCGAGTAGTAACACTATCCAATTCCATAAGCCACTGTCTCGCTTGGTATTGACCCATGTCTCGATAGAGACCCATTTAATGAACCAAACTTGAATTTTGAAGAGCATGAGAATTACCACGAAGCAACGTTGACGACCTCATTTGTTGCGTTGGAGTTGGTGAAACTGTGCATGCACAGGAAGTCTTGTTGATCGAGGTTGAAAATGCAAGCCTCCTCTGACCTTCCAGGCAACAATATCTGTGCATGCAGAGGTGCTGCGCTGAACAGAACTCTCAACTCCTCTTCATTCTCTTCGTTGATTTGCTCTTAAATAATTGACTCATTTGATACGTTGGATGGCCCTTGTGATGCAGAGCCTTGCCCTTTCCTTTCTTGAGCTGGCTCCCTGGCTGCCTCTCCTCCCTAACAGCCGTAGGGTCCTCCCTAACAGGCACAGGCTCTGGATCATTTTTCCTCAATATTGGTTCCTCCATAAATGCCTCAGGGTCCACCCTAGCCTGCTCTTGCCCCTCATCAGCCCTTACTGGCTACGGATCCTCCATGACTTGCTCATTTTGGTGTCTAGCTGGCTCCTTGATAACTGTCTCTATTTCTTCCATGACTGCCTCGGGGTCCACTCTGGCTTGATAATGCCCCTCTGCGGCTATCTCAGCCTGCCCATCTGTGTCATTCCTCTTACCTGTGATCGGGTCCTTCTGCTATTTGTTTCAGCCCTAGATGGCTCTGTCTGTCGTGCACGAGGATGGAGAGGGGGGATGTTGAGAATATCCACGGTTCTACTATCCCGGATAGGCACTGGCTGAAGCAACCCATCATAGCAGAAATGTAGCCTCCGAAGAGAATCAAAATCCTGCGACATGATAGTAACGCGGTGTGTATGGGTAGCCAGGATATATCCATTGCTAAAGAATTCAACGAGGTAGTCTTCTGCAATTTCTTGAAGGCAGAGCAATGCACTGCTGGCCCATTGCATGCCGACTCTCCACTGATCGCAAATATCCCGCACTACTCGCTGAAAAAAGAGACGTGGAATAGCAAGTTGAACGTGTCGTTCTATCCTGCGTAGCTCTTGCAGTACACCTCTATGCACCTCATATCAGTGTCTTCTTGCTTGAGCATTCAAAGATTCACCTGTTGCCCTCCTAGCCGTGGCCTTTACATGAGGCATCTCTACAAATAGCATAACATAAAAAGACAATTCATTTGTCAGCACAAGGGACTTCAAATTTTTAAAAAGGTCAGTACCAAGCGAACAGGTGTGCCGGAAAGAGTTTGCCTTCCCTTATTCGCTTGGTAGTGACCTCAGAAAATAGTAATAGCAGACGTCACTTATATTTTTTGAGGTCAGTACCAAGAGAACATGTGCATTGAAAAGAGTTTGCCTTCCCTTATTCGCTTGGTAGTGACCTCAGAAAAGTGTAATAGCAAGCGAACAGGTTTGCATCCCCTGCAACACAATACCAATGTGAAGGTGACATTTAGTTCCATGCGGTCCTAACTGTCATGTCGTTCCCTCCCATCACCTCCCCTAATCTAGGGGGGGTGGTACCATTGCTTCTCCCTCCCATGTCTACCTCTCGTGAAACCGCATGGCGGTACCACCCCTCACAGACCACTCATCAGCCAGAACCCAGGCTCTGCTTTTCAGGCATGTCCATCTAGTCTATTTAACCATCAGTTTTTTTAGAACCTCCCTCAGGGTTTCGTAGAACAACTACAAGAAGCTTAGGATAGTGGTGATGCCTTTCCAAGGTATACTCCCATAGCGCCAGCAGGACCGCATCCGGGCCCTCCTCAGGAGGTTCCCCCTTGGCCTTACCCTGATGTTACCCTTAATGTTTCTCGACCGACACAGCCCGAGAGTGGCTGCTGTCAACACAGCAGTCAGTTCTCGAGGTAAGCCAGTGGTAGTTCTTTCCTTCCTGCTCCCAATTTCCAAGATCCTAGTTTGAAGAGCTTATTTGCTAAATGCTATGTGCAGGATGCTAGCCTAAAGCTGGAACAAATGCTGATCATCAGGCACAGAGTCTCAATCCTCAAAGACTCTCTAGAAGCAAGAAGGCCTGAAGATCTGCAGCGATTGCTTGCCAAGAATGGCTCTATAGAGGCTATCTATAATTGGCTACAGGAGATGAAGATAAAGTGCTTGAGCTAGCCAGTAAATATGAGGAAGCCATTAACTTTGCCAACAGGATTCAGGAAGAGATAGTCTGGCTGTGAAGGAAAAGGACTACATGGTTATTGCGAACCCTAAACCCCCCGAAAATTAGTAGGCCACTCTTTGTAAATTCTGAAACTTTGCCTTTGCACCTATCCCTAGTGTTTTCTAACTCAAAACCCCCTACATGGGTGTTAAGTTGTAATTTTGCTTCTCCCTTATAAATTTAAAACGCGTATTTGGTAAAAAAAACCCTAAACCCACAACAAACAGGGTTTACCTTCCCCTTATTTGCTTAGTATTGACCTCTGTACTAGAAGACACTTATATTTTCCAAGGTCAGTACCAAGCGAACAGGGGCATCGAACAAAGTGGCCTTCCCTTATTTGCTTGGTACTTACCAAGGAAAAGTGTAAAAGCAAACATCCTATGGTAAAGACGGTGGTCAGTACCAAGCGAACAAGTGCACAAAACAGGGTTTACCTTCCCTTATTCACTTGGTACTGACTACACAAAATACAAGTGCACAAAAGGGTAGTAAGTAGCATACCTCTTCACTGTGTGTAGAGTTCTGCGTCACTAAAGCACTGCAGAACAGGAGTAAGAGAAGGATTATTGAGAGTAAGAGGTGATGCGCAAAAAGAGTTGGGATGGTTTGCTTACCGCGTAGCGTCCATGGGGGTAGAGTTAATTAAAATGATGGGCAGTAGAGGATGCGAAAAGAGGTAGAATAGTTGAAATGTTTGGCGGGGGTACTGCCTCTAAACTTAGAATGCTTACCTTAGCAAGGGTGACAACTTCACTTATGTACGAGATTGTGGTTGGTAAATCGTACTGCATGGGAATCTGAGACCATTTATTGCTGGTTGTCCTTGTGAGCGCAGCCCACGTCCCTTCTTGAGTGACCATTTAGGGTCAGACAGATGCCAATGGCCCTTGCAGTCTCCATATCCATCTCCAAGTGGAACAAACAGATCGCCGTTGCCTTTGCCTTTTTTGCGCTCTTAACCTTGGCCAGCTCTCGTGATCCTGCATTTAGAGTCAGACCCGGTCGCCCTTGCAGTCACCATCTCCATCTCCAAGTAGAACAAACAAATCGCCATTGCCTTTGCCTTTTCTGTGCTCTTCCCCTTGACCACCTCTCGTGATCCTGCGTTGAGAGTCAGACGCCGATCGCCCTTGCAGTCACCATCTCCATCTCCAAGTAAAACAAATAGATCGCCATTTCCTTTTCCTTTTCTGCGCTCTTCCCCTTGGCCACCTCTCGTGATCCTATGTTGAGAGACCTCCACTGGGTGGAGTCCTTTGCTGCCACGTCGCCATCGCCATCGCCACCTTTTGGTTCTTGCTGCAGCCTATGACATCACCATCCAACTCGGCGCCATTGGATATTGTAGAGACAGGTTCTTTCTCCCTGCCTCTCTCCCCTTACTGTGTGCTGTTAACTGTGTGTGCACCAAAGCCACTGCGTTAGGGTAAGATTAAAAGTCTCAAACCGCATGGTTGGAATAATTACTCCTTATGTGACCGTTCCTGAGTTTGGGCATAGTGAGTGAGTAGGCCTATATATCTATCACTGATAACATTAAATGCTCTGTTCTTATCCACCTGTTCCGAATGCTTGGGTCAGAACCAAGTGAATAGGGCCCTTCGGAGATTCTTGGGCCCCCGCTTGGTTTTGACTCAAGTGACGTCACCTTTTATGATATTAGCACACAGGACAGAACCAAGCGAATAGGGCCCTTTGGAGATTCTTGGGCCCCTATTCACTTGGTTCTGACTCAAGGGACATCACCTTTTATGACATTAGCACACGGGACATAACCAAGCAAATAGGTCCCTTCGGAGATTCTTGGGCCCCTATTCGCTTGGTTCTGACTCAAGTGATGTCACCTTTTATGACATTAGAGCACGGGACAGAACCAAGCGAATAGGGC
Source organism: Adiantum capillus-veneris (assembly GCF_014529385.1). NCBI lineage: Eukaryota > Viridiplantae > Streptophyta > Polypodiopsida > Polypodiales > Pteridaceae > Adiantum > Adiantum capillus-veneris. Next base: position 43,723,682 of record NC_140956.1, on the reverse strand, counting down.
CCTTCGGAGATTCTTGGGTCCCTATTCGCTTGGTTCTGACTCAAGTGACGTCACCTTTTATGACATCAGCGCACGGGACATAACCAAGCAAATAGGGCCCTTCGGAGATTCTTGGGGCCCCTACTTGCTTGGTTCTGACTCAAGCGACGTCACCTCTTATGACATTAGCACACGGGACAGAACCAAGCGAGTAGAGGCCTTGAGTGGTACTCAAGGCTTAATATTCGCTTGGTTATGACACCAAATAGTTTTGGCTTGCTTTTTCTTTCAGTCATGGGGATTATAGTCCTGGAGACAGATGTTGTGAGCGAGGATACATGTGAAGCAAAACTATTCACGTTCTTATACAACACTCGTGCTCATCACCATGCACCAGAACTATCAGGAATGTTCAATGCAGAGTTTTCTATACAAAGGATTATAGATTGCTCATTTGAGTACCTACAAACCCATTTGCAACAGTATGAGGCAGTCACTTGTGACAATTCCATGACAGTTGATGGCATGAGATATGTGCACCCAACCGACCTTGACCCTGACAAGAGTGCTTCAAGGAGACTGAATCGCTGTCTAGAAAAGTGTCCCTCCAATGCACTGCTTGTACAAGATAGGTGTATGAAGCACTTCAAAAGTTTCACTTAGTGGAATTCTACCACGGGTTTCTCTGTTACTTATACTTGCAGATGGATGGTGAGTCAGAGACTTCCCAGTCAACAACTTTCGGTAGTTGTCCATTGGCGCCGGAGGAAGAGGTAGAGGATGTGGAGGTGCAGTTCGACCTAGAAGAAGAGCGGGTAGAGGTACTAAAGGAAACATTTGATGCGGGCTTAACTCTTGCTTCTCTTGTGGATGCAGCATAGGGTGCAAGCAAGAAAGTCCAAGTAAGGAAGTGACTTTGCCTCTGAGTTGTGCTCCCAGCTTTTTGCTATGGCGGGCGACACCCACTATGTTCTGCTCACAGATATCATGCATGAGCTCAATATACGGGAGGACTATTGCCTAGCTGCAATTGTGAATTTTTGTGAGGCAGACATGGGGTTTGTGGATGATGATGGAGTGGACCAACATCTTATTGCTAACACAACTATCCATGACTCACAGTTCACTTCAGGGTGGCAACTGATCAAAGATACATTCAATGAAGCTAAGTTCGGAGAGGCCAATTTGCCAACAGATGAGCAGTTTGAATCGACAACAAAACAACTCGGCTTGGAAAACACGGGTAGGTCTGTGGCACCCATAGATCAGGTAATGAATAGTCAGTCTATTCACTTGTGGGGGAGGTCGATGCTGGAAATGGACGAGAATCAGATGGTAACTTTTGTCGTGCATTCAGATGGTATTGGAGATGGCCTAGTAATAAAATATCATGATCAATTTTTTTGTTGACAGGTGCTAGTGTATGACGATAGTTTCCTTAGAAGAGTGGGAGGCTCACGGCAAGGGCTTGTCACTGGAGTCCAAGGCAAGGATGCGGCATTTTCTCACTACATCGGGCGTTTCAACCACAAAAAGGTTTGTAGAAACAATTCAAGTACTTGGCAATTGTACTCATCTCACTTACGGCCCATAAATTCATTACAATTTTTATGTAGATCATAATATACCACAAGGAATACTCTGATGATAATGAAAAGTTGCCACTGTTTGCAATGAAAGTTATTACAAGATTGTGTGGTGGGAACCCCGTCCCACTAAACGTAGAAAGACTAATTCTGATTGAGAAACAGTTTGCTCTACGCGTATTTGGCATTGGGTATGGGTGCCAAGCACTCAGATCCCCCTATTTCATGTCCTACACAGCTCAGGCTCTGGCTGCAGGGGTTGAAGACCCGGAAAGCTTAGATCCATACAACAAGATGCCTGATGCCCGTGGGGATGCTACCATCAACAGAGGAACGAGCTCGTCTACAAAGCTTGCACATCAAAGAGGTACAAAGTGAGGAAGAAGGAGGTGCATCGAAGAGGATAAAAACGACAGGCTCAGGTCCATCTTCTCCTGCTTCTGACTCGTGACCGTCGCCACCTCGCATGGCGCTCCATCGCATTTGAAGCTCCCCAAGCCATCTGTTTCTTCTCTTTGCGGATGTGTTGTAAAGACCGTGTAATTTCTGAACTCTTAAGAAGTTCCTTCTGCCTTTATCTATGAATTAGTCGTGTATAAGTCCATTGGTGTAACTCTAAGAGGCTATTGGCCTTATCTTTTCCTCCCCCATGTCTAGTGTGCTTAAAATAACCTGTTCTTGCCATGTAGTGGGTTTTTTCCATGCCTTGTGTGGACCATATTGATAGTGAGCCGTATGTCTTGGCAAAATATGGACCATGGTTGACAGTATGTGCTGCATTGAAATAAACCAAAATGGTCAGTAGAGTACAAGTTAAAATTTTGTTTTGTATACGTAGAATGCCAACCCACCATGTAATGTGTGATATGTTGCCCACCCCACCCTGTAAGGTAAGCCTTTTTCCACTCCATTAAGGCTGCTTGAAATGATGTGAGCTTACTTTGGTCCCAATAATGCTGCTCAACGTAGTGGAAAATTTTATCTAGTGATTTCCACATGTTTGCCTTGTGATTTTAGATTGCCCCACCACCAGCATTGTCTTTAACCACTTTATGTAACCGTTTCCATTTGTTGAATAGGTTTCTCCTTTATTCTCTATCTGAATCTTTGAGGCTAAACCCAAGAAACCTTCTTGCCTTCACTCCGCCTATCGATGCTTTCCTTGGTACCTTGTACCAACTTTGAGACATCTTAGGGTCCTCTTGGATTTTGACATTGCCTCCATGCAAACCAATGTCTGAGAGCACTCCATCTAATGCTTTGATCACTCTTTTGGACTCACTCTCTGGCTTTAATGTCCATGAAAAACATATGTACAAATGAACCACCTTTTCAATTATTCGATAGAGTGCATGAAGTGTACAGACGTGAACTCTACTCAGAGGAATATCAAGCACTGGTTTAAAAGTCTTATCTTGAAGATGTCTGTTGGGAGCTCTATTCCATTGCACACTCTCAAGATTGTGCATCAGCCGTGCGATATAAGCATGGATTTTCCACAGCTACTCCGTGTGTTATGCTGTACATACACTTAAGAGTCTTTAAGTCACCTGCCATGTGCCATTCCACTGTGTAGTCACCAAATCCTTCCACTGAAAGAACGGTCTGTTTCTTTGTTCACTGATGATAGAAGGAATTTGGGTTTGAGTAAAAACCCAATCAAGGATTTCAAAATTTTCCTTATCAACCTACAGTCAAAAATGAAAACACAAAATCAACAACCAAATAATCAATATTTTTGTTATCATAGAGTGAACGAAGTATACCTGAAATGATCCTAGAGTTAGAATGTTATTTTCGGATTGCATGCTGAAGTATCGTGGATCCTCTTTCGTTATTGATGGATCTAGAGCTCTGTTCATGAGGATAATGGTGACTCTCTCCAGCTTCTTGTTCTTCAGGACCTCGCACTCGTCGAGCTTCAAAACAAACTTGAGAACCCCACCGCACTCCTCTGGACTGATGTCAAAGAAGTGAATTGCATACCTTTGCAATGCTTCAATATCAACGAAGAGGTTGTTGTGCTTGTTAAACTGTACCTCTCTACTGCCCTTGCCTAAGAATGTTGCTTCAATATGGAATGGTGACCCAAGTTTCTCAAACACCTCATCATTTACATGTCGTCGAGCAGCCTTTACATGTGATGGATTTGGGAGCAATGATCCTCTCTGTAGTTTATTTTGAGACTTTTTAGCTAATGCTTTGAAGAGTGCCCTGTATCCCATCTGCGAGATGCCACTCTCATCAAGTATTGCTTGCACCTCCATTGGTTCCAGCTGATTCTCGTTCATGAAGGAGGTAAGGAGCCTCCCTTTCAACTTACGAAATTTGAGTTATCATCTCTTCAACTACTTCTTTTGGAACTAGATGGGTGTAATGCACTCCGGCATTGAAGCCTGCACCGTTCGAGTTTGGATGCAGTAAAGACCTGCCAAAAAAGCACCATGCGTTATGATCATGTATAGGAAAGTGTATCCATTTCTTAATGAAGCACATTGAAGAAACAAACTTCGAGTTACCTTAAAGCTCGTATTCGTTTTTTTAGGCCACCACTACCAACCTTCATGTTCTCAATGTTGCACAGATCTCATTTTCTTTTCCGACTACCAAGCACGGTGTCTTTCTCTCAAACTTGTGATCTTCTTCTCAAGGCCTTGGATTGTCTCTCTGTTTGATGAAATCTTTTGAGAGCATGATTCATTAAGTTTCTTCAACTACATGTTCTCCATCGCCAGGAAGTTTCTTTGCCTTTCCGCATTCAATCCTCTCATTTCCAAATGTTCGGTGTATCCCAATAGCCCATCCTTGCCATCGCGTGTGAAATGTAAGAGGTTAATGATATTAGCAAAGGGAGGTGGTGCATTTGTTGTAGGATCCTTTGGATAAATAGACCCATCGGTCCACAAATCCAAAATGATGTTCCTTGTTTGTCCTTCTAAGTTCTTTCTCCCGTTGAGATAAGAAAGACTCCCTCCTATGTTTCCGCAACGGTGCGTACTCTTGCAATACATCAACATGAAGATGATGCGTGTTCTTTCTTTGAGTAAGTGTTAAAGATGAAGGGGCTGATGATTGCAAGTTCAAATTAGTGTTTTCATCAAGAAAAGAAGCGTTCTCCATTCCTAGAGATGATGGAGAAAAAGACGGAGACTCGAAACTCATGAAATATCTCAGGTTTTGGGAGGGAAGTCCATATTCTCAAGTTTATAGTTGATAGAGTTCGTGTGGCTTATGTTTCTGGAGGGAACGCTTGTAAGTTGGCATTTCAAATCATTAGTCATACGGTTAGTTGGATTTTTGACAAGAGAACGAAGGATAAGAATGATAAAGACGGCGGCTACCTACCAAAGAATGTCATTTTGGCTTTTTGTTGCACAGAAAAGTATCATATAAAATGCACAATTTAACATTTTCATTTTCTCTCTCTACGCCGACGTGGCACTTCTTACAGGGCCCAAAAGTGAGTCCAACTTTCTCCTAATGGTACGTACCAAGGGCTTGGTGGAGTTCTCAAAAAGTAACTCTGAGTACTACATTGAGTCTATCTGGAACATTTACAGGCCTTATGTCAAATGTGCTTGTAGGTTTCTTGACCCTAAGGCTTCTTGCAAATCAAGCATTATCTGGTTTGATCATGCATAATTGGATGCCCTCAATAACTTGGATCTCATGTTTCCTGACACTCCCTATACTCACTACCTCTCCCTTTTTTGCTCTTGGCTTGGAGGTCAGGCTAAGGAACTTGTGCTAGCTCAGATGGCCTTTATTAAATTTTGTACCCTTATGCTCTCTCTTCTCAATGAATTCACAATAGAAAAACCCGGGCTTCTTTTGACTACGTATGGTAACTATCTTGGTATTAAAACCCTTCTTGGCTTGCTAAAACCTAACATGGATGTTGAAGTTTCCCCTACTCTTAAAAGACCCCATTCTCTTATTTCCCCCACTTCTTCATAGACATCTTTTTTCACTCCAGCTTCTTCTTCTCTTGAGTCTTATGGAGGGAGGGGGCATGATTATAGGGAGAGGTAGAGGGAATTCTATCAAACACTATGTAATGGGGTTGGCAGAATGCATCTTATATCTCATGAAAAAAATGGGCACAAAATTTCTGTTCATTGTGTCTTTGCCAATGAAATTTTAGGTTTCTTTCTACCTCGCTTTATATTTAACAAATGCTTTCTCTCTACCTTTGGTAATTTGGATATATTAAACCAAGTTAGGATAGGTTGGAGATTTCCTGAACCTTTAGTACATGTGGTATACTCTAATGAGTTTCTTAGGAAAAGGAAACCCTTGGCACGTGATTGTCATTTATGGGGCAGGTTTACATTGGATTTTGGCATTCTTGGAAAACATGTATGTACCACGGACCTTTCTACTATCGAGAATAGCTCTATTAGATATCTCCTTGCCAAAGGCCTCAATCACATACCCCCTCTACCACTTAATCCTCACAGTGCTTTAAAAGCACTTATTGAATGCCTGGTGACTTGGTCAGTAAACTCCAATTGGAGCTATCAATTCAATAGGAATTGAACAAATCATTGGTGGCAGTCTTTACCGGACTAGTTTCACAACTGCTACATGAGTGGTTACATTCCAAATCTACATGGCTTTCCACTGATCTTTCTCTAGCCTTTTGAAAAATTAAATCAAAATGGTTCATTATTGGATTATATAAAGCTTTTAACACAACATCTATTGTCTGCATAAGGCTTGCCTTTGAAGTAGCTAAAAAACGCCTCAAAAGTGGCGAGTTTTGCTACATTGAAGAAGACCTGGATATTATTATCCAGAGGACTTGCAAAAGTGTGACTAAAATGGGATTTCAAGTGGATAATACCAAACTTCCCATCCTATTTCCAACTTTTAAAAGTCATAAAAATAAATTTTGTTGGATCTCAGATGCTTCCAATTGCCTTTCCTCTAATATTACAAGATATGTCACTAACGAACTCAATTTGATTTATGATGAGCTCAAAAACAAATGTGCTATTAAAAGAAAAGATGTTAAACACTTCTCAAAGGTGGATATCCATCCTTTTTGGGAAATTAGTAACACGACTGATGTAATAAAAAACCTTCCATCTCCCATTCATTCAGTATATACGGTAGATATTACTCAATGCTACAAAAATATCCCTTTCTTGGTGAAATTGGCCTCATCAATGTATTGAAATTCCTCATAAATTTGGTCTTTTCCAATAAAGCTAAAGACGTGTTTTCTGGCCTGTACTTTGTTAAGACATCTAGGTGGGTAAAAAGTGTAAGAAAGGCCTCTCCTCTTCACATGAATAGTATGCAGTTTCAAACTATCATCCAATGGGTTTTGAACCACTACTATGTTGTACTTGGTAATGACTGTTTTCGACAAACTGGTGGCATTCCTATGGGATTCTTTTGCTCTCCTACTATGTGTAACCTTTATTTATTATATTTCAAATATAAATGGATGATTAGGAATACTTCCAATGCGGATGGGCTATCGATGCTTATAAAGTGTAATCACACTTTTAGATTTATGGATGACATAATAAGTATCAATAATCCCAACTTTGCCCAACAAGTGTTGGATATCTATCCTCCTTGTTTAGCAATTGAGCCTACCTTCTTGAAACAAGAAACTGTCAATGGTATTCCCTTCACCAAACGCCTAACTATCTATCCATTGAACTGAATATTGACTCTTACTCCCCTGATAAATTTTCCACTAGATTTTTTTGGAAACGGGATCACCAAAAGCTTATTGTTGTTGAGTTTGTGATGAAAAAAAGCAACAGGCCATTCAAAGTTTCTCTTCGTACCTATTTAAGCATCCTTTGTTTAATTATTTACTCTTCCTCTAATCTGTATTTAGCCCTTGAAGAAACCCGGGTCCTTATTAGGAAGTTTCAAACTAATGGCTTCCACAAAAGAGTCTTGATTTCTACCATAACGGCTACTCTAGGTAAAAAAGAATGGCCTGCAGTCAAGTTTGATGTAGCATTACTTATTCTTTTACTGAGGAAGTTGGCCCATATCTAATGAGCCTACTGGACTCATTAGTCATGGTGCCTGTGTTAGGGTGGGGCAAACACACACACACACACACACACACACACACACACACACACACACACACACACACACACACACACACACACACACACACACACACACACACACACACACACACACACACACACACACACCCACACACACACACACACACACACACACACACACACACACTAAAGTACTGGTTTTTTCTTGCTATATTTCAATTTTCTCCCCCCACTTCGGTTCCCCCCCCCCCTATTGGGATTATAGAGCTTTCTTTGCTCTGCCATTATAAATACTTTCCTTATAGTGGGGCTAAGCCCTTGCATAATCGAAGCGTGAACTTATTGATATCATTATACAGGGAAGGCGGCCCTATCTACTCTCTTCCACTCTCTGACTATGGACCTCCCAGGCAATAGCAATTGCGGGCCGAGTGTGGGATTTTCACAGTAAGGGGCGGCCAGGTGCATTCATCTCCACCTCTCTGGAAGCGTGCACACCTACATATGTAAACAAAGGTGAGGGCACACCTTGGCCCTCACTTAGCCTTGGGTAAGGTTTTTTTTTTCCTCTCTGCTTTGTGTCGTTACTGTCTGAACTTGCTGAGCAATGGAGCTTGCTGCTCAAACATCTTCGGTGTCTTGTTTTACCAGTTTTAGTTTTTCGATTATGGTACTATGCATGGTTGGCTTCGATTGGGAGACGGTTGGTATAAACATTGTTAATTGGTCTTGAATTAACCTACTGTGTCGGGGCATGTTTAGCTTGTGCCTTAAGACCTCTTATGGGGATGAGTTGCTGTCAAACACGTGCACATACTGTTTTTTGCTACTGGGTGTTGTATTGGCTCTATTTCAAGCCGTTGCAGGTTTGTAGCTACTGGTTGTGGTTTTTCTGTTGACTATATTAGTGAAGGGAATGATTGCATAAATTGGGGGATCTCTACAGAATGGTATAAGCGGCTCTATTTTTAGCCGCTGCAGGACTTCACCCTTGCAAAGGTTGTTGTATGTATGAGAGTGTGTGTATGTGTGTGTATATGTGTGTGTGAGTATGATGGTTTGGCTTGATAGCATGGCCGTTCTTAACATCTGCTAAATCTAGACACATATACTGATTGATGGGGAACTGGTTTTTTTTGACTATGTAAAGTGAGGCAACATTTGAGGATTGGTTGGGGTTTTTAGCTCCGTTCTAGCCACTGCAAAACAATGCATAAACCAGTATAAAGACTGGCTTTGTCACTGTTTTAACTGGTTTTTCTCATTAGGAAATAAGGTCATTCATTTGGTACCTTTGGTTGGTACACAATATGGAAAAAATGAACTGATACCTTGCACAAACTTGGTCGGATATTACCTTTCTTTGTTTGAAGGGATGCTAATAGCTGGTATAATGAAATCATGGGTCTATTACTTCTAAAGGTAAGTATATAAACAACTACTTTGGGTTCTTGGCATAATAATCGAGCTATGGTTCTTAATCTATTTTTTGATAAACAACATAACATGAGGCATGACTGGCATGATTGAAAACTACTTGTTTAAAACATTCTCTGTTAGAATGTTCCCACACCTGGGCATGCGTACAATATTGTCCTCGAGAGTTCATATGAGGCAAAAGTTTGGGGTATAATTTTTCTCATCTAGTACCTTTTTGTTGTTGAAACAGTAAGGCATCTTAGTCAAACAGGGCCGGACACTACCATTCTTTATGATGCTAATGACTTGTAGGAATCTTGGGATTTTGAAGGTAAGTATATGGATGACACTTTCGGCTTTGTCATAGCCACTGAGCTATGGCTCGTGATATAAGGTCCCTTTTTGTAAAGATGAAGTCTCGCTACTCTGCTGATGACTGGTTATACTGTCTTTTTGCTGGTTGTAAAAAGGGAGGTAATCTATGTACCATTGGTTAATAAACAATAGGATGATTAGGCATCTTACATTGATAAAGTCGGACATGACCTCTCTTTTGTTTAAAGGGAGGCCTATGAAACCTTGGGATTGCTACTTCTGAAGGTAAGTATATGGTTGCTATTGTAAGCTTAAGAATAAATACCGAGCTATGGCCAACAAATAAACTTCACTATTTTAAATTTTCTAAAGAATAAACTCTTGATATTTGGATTCTTGGTGGACTTCACCACTCAAATTAGAAGGTAGATTGAACCACTCATTTTGGAAGTAATTAATAAAGACTGCTAAACATATAAGTTCTAAATAAATGACCTAGCTTGGCTAAAGTAAATTAAATTCTGTAAGATGGACATGGATACAACTGATATGGTCCATTGATACTTGTAAAACACATCCAAGGCTAACTGAATTGTTGTCTTGTTTGGACGGATGCAGGTAAGAACTCTATCCTATCTTGGAGGGTTTTCTTTTCTTTGGCAAGCAACCTTACTTAAATGAAGTACTCACTGAGGAATGGGGAAGTTCTTTTACTATTGGTCTAACTGAAAGAGGATCGCTTTCCTACAATCATTGTACTTAAATAATTCTGATACTGAGTTATTTTTGTACTTATCTGTTCATTGTTCCTTGGCCAGCTGTCTTTTGAATGTAAAAAATCAATTATGTCTTATTAGTTAAGATTTACACAGCTACACACACATCCTATACATAAGGTTTTTCCTTTCTGGGGGAAACCGGGATGCTGGCCTAGGAAATTGTCTTAGGAATGGAGCTCTAATTTGGACCCACAATCTGTAAATCCTTTATTGGTAGATTGGTGTTAGGTGGCCCCTTTTAGACTCTTTTTCTAGTTCCCTGATCGCGGCTACCATAGTCTCTGACTTTGCCAGTTGAAGGTTTGCAGGACCAAGTATACATTACAATTCGGACACTTTGCTAATTTTATGTCACCTCTTTTTCAAGATTGCTCACGCTATAGAATGAGAGCTCGCATGAGTACTAATCACAACCCTGAGAATCATGCAAAGATTCTGGATCAGATTAAGCTTTACATTAAAGACCATAAACCAAAGAATGCCTTGGCTACTAGAACTAGACCTTTCCTTGCTAGGAAGGCCAAATTATGTATTACATACTATGGCAAGAAAATGTAAACCTGACCTCACTTTTTTTGTAGACTCTTGCTCTCTCTCAAGGATATGAACTAACCTCGGAGCCCCTCTCTGTGGCCTCCTCTCTTGTCCTCAGAGGTATTAGCAGCTTGGATGCTTCACAACTTATTTATGATTCGGCACTTGCCTCTGATAAAAAACTATCTGTCTTGCATATGTTGTCATTTAATGATTGGGTTAAAATTCTGGCTACATTGGACAAAGACTCCTTAGAAGGAGTTAATTTTTTGTCCCAATATATTGCCCAACTTCCTGTCCTAGCTTCACAATATTAGCAAGAGCTTGCCCTGTTCTCCTCCTCTGGTGCTGAGCTGTCTAACTTCCTTAGAAAATTATGTGGGCTTAACTCCTCGTTTGTCTGCACACCAAATACCCCCTCCATCCCTCAAATTGGGGGCATCTTCTGTCGAGATAGTGCAGCACTGGAAGCAGTAAAATAATTTCAAAATAATCTTTGCTCCCTCAATGATGTTAACCTCCTTGAGATGGTACCAAAAATCTCTAAAGTTTTTTCGGTCTTACCAGTAAGACAAATCAAAATTGAGTCCCTCGGAGTTGACCATCAACTGTGGGTTCTGCCAAACAAAGCCTTCTTGGCTCCTATTCTTAGTGAAACCTGGGTGTACCTTGCTAACCTTCCTGCCTCAACTGTGGAAGACTGGAAACTCAAGATTCTTAAAGGTGGACAGTTCCTGGACAAAGGGGAGCTGATTAAATCACCTTTCAACCTTCATCTCATCGACCACTTTAAATGCCCTTCAAATGAAAGATTATACATACGCACTAAGGGGAACATGGAATTTGCTAAAAGTAACCCGGATTTCTACACTGAGTCCATCTGGAATATCTTCCGCCCCAGTGTGAAATGTGCTTGTAGATTTCTTGACCCCAAAGCTTCTTGTGATTCAAGCATCATGTGGTTTGATCATGCAATATGGTTCATCCTCAACCATCTGGATTTATTATTCCCAGAGAAACCAATTGACTTTCATCTGTCCCTAATCTGGTCCTGGCTAGGTGGACAAGCTAAGCAGATTGTGATTGCACAAATTGCCTTTAATATCTTCCGGGGTCTTATGCATGATATTTTGAAAGAGCTTAAAGCAGATGAACCCGGTCTATACCTCACCACTTATGCTAACTTCAAAGGGGTCAAGTTCATTACTAGTCTTCTTAAACCTTGTATTGAAGATGATGATTCTCCTGCTCTAAAAAGAGCTAACTCCCTGGCTACTCCCAACTCTTTCACCTCTTTTTTAACACCTAGCTCCTCGTCTAATCAAGGAAAAACTTGTAGCTTTACAAGAGGGAGAGGCAAAGTTCCTGCAATCATAAACTTCCCTAAAATCTAACCCATGAATATATTGCAGGTCTCAACAAACCCATGTGGAAGAAGAATTCTCTGCAGAGAAGATCCGAAATGTGGTGCTATCTACATACACTGTCTCTTTCACAATGTACTTCTCAATTGGATTCAACCAAAAAATATTTTTGTGAGTGCTTTGACTTATTTTTTGGGAATCACAAACTGCTTGACAAGATTCTCATAGGATGGAAATATCATCATCCTATAAAAGGATTAGTTTTAAATAATGTCTTTCTTCGGCAAGAAGCAATCCCTTATTGTACATGCATTCATTTTGCCACATTCTGCAGGAATTTTGAAGGAATTGGTAACCATGTCTGCACCCCGGATCTCAGCATTATGCCACAATACGCAAGCTATTGGCTAAAGGCCTCAATCATATACCTAAGTTTCCAAAAAACCCCTACCTTGCCCTATCAGCTTTACTTAGCTACCTCACTCACCTTGTCAGTGCTCTCCGACCGGAGATGACAGTCCTACCGGACTTAAAGGAATTAGTGAAGGAATGCTTCCTTCACAGAATTTCTCAACTTCCTAGGAAGTGGCTTTCTTCTGATAGCTCTTGGCTTACATCTCAACTAGCTCTTGATTTTCAACTAATCTCGGATAAATGGTTTGTGGTCGGGCTTGACAAAAGCTCCAACTGTCCCACTATTATGTGCAAATATCTGGCTTGGAAAGCCACTCGAGATCGAGTATCCGGTAAAGAATTTGATCATACTGACAATACCCCTCAAAAGATCTCTAACAAGATTTCTAAACATTTAGGACAGCTTGGGTACTTGGTAAGTAACACTAAGTTACTAGTACTATTTCCTACATATAAATTACACAAGCATAAGTTCAGATGGATATCTGATTCCTCCAACTGTATCTTCTCTGATATCACCAAAGATATTAATCTTTGCCTTGACCTTATCCTCACCGAATTTGAGCTCATTTGTGCAGATAGGCAGAGAATCTGCCAGGATTTTCTAAATATCCAATATAATCCCTTCTGGTTAACTAAAAACGTTACAGAAGTCACACTTAACCTTCCTCAACATATCTTCCACATCTTTCCGCTGATATTACACAATGCTACGAAAACATTCCACTTAATGGGGATCTCGGCCTTAAGACAGTTTTAGACAAGGTTATTAATTTAGCCTTTACCAATGCTAAGAAGAGAAAATATCATTTCATTTCCCTATCCAAGAAGCCTAGATGGATTCAAGCATCTCGCTCCGTGCACCCTCTACACTTCAATGAATCAAAACTTTGCTCCTATATTTCTTGGCTGTTGAATAACTGTACTATTATTTCAGGCGGCTGCTGCTTTAACCAATGCTGTGGCATCCCATGGGCTTCTCTTGCTCACCAATTATGTGCAATATCTACCTTGATTTCTTTGAATACAGATTGTGTCTTAAGAACATGAAAATTGACCACAAAAAACTTCCACTATTTAATCATACTTTTAGATACATGGATGACTTGCTTAATATTAACAATAGGGAGTTCTCTAATGAGATTGGTCTAATTTATTCTCACTACCTAAAAATTGAGCCCACTTCCCTCCCAGATAACTCGTCATTTTTTGGGATTTTTGCAAATCTGTCCAATTCCTTAATCTTTCAATATCCCTTCACTCCCCACCTACAGGTGGATATGACCTTAGGTTTATCTGGAGAAAGGATCTTCTTAAGCTACCCCACATGGATTTCATTAAAAGAAATAGCAATAGGCCATACAAAGCCTCTATTTGATCTTGTATTGGTCTTCTTTACTTAATCTGCTACTCTTCATCTACCCCTTCCTTGGCTTGGGAAGAGATATCTGTACTAATTAAGAAATATTGCTATAATGGATTTAATCAGAATAAGATCCGAAACACTATCATACAAACTCTCATTAGGCATAACTGGCCTGAACTATTGTTTCAGAAAGAGAATCTCAACTCTCTTATATGGTAGTAGGCCCTTACACAATGGGCCTACTACCGACCCATTGTGTGTGGTGCCTGGGTTAGGGTGGGTACACACACACACACACACACACACACACACACACACACACACACACACACACACACACACACACTAAAGTATTGGTTTTTTCTTACTATATTTCAATTTTCTCCCTCCACTTTGGTTCCCCCCCCCCCCCCCCCCCCCCCCCCCCCTTTGGGATTGTAGGGATTTCTTTGCTCTACCATTATAAATAATTTCCTTATAGGGGGGCTAAGCCCTTGCATAATCAAAGCGTGAGCTTATTGATATCATTATATGGGGAAGGCGGCCCTGTCTAGTCTCTTCTACTCTCTGACTATGGACCTCCCAGCGATGGAAATCGCGGGCCGAGTGTTGGATTCTCAGAGTAAGGGGCGGCCAGGCATATTCATCTCCACCTCTCTGGAAGCGTGCACACCTACATATTTAAACAGAGGTGAGGGCACACCTTGGCCCTCACTTAGCCTTGGATTAGTTTTTTTTTGTTTTATCTCTGCTTTGTGTTGTTTCTGTCTGAACTTGCTGAGCAATGGAGCTTGCTGCTCAAACATCTCAGGTGTCTTGTTTTACCAGTTTTAGTTTTTCGGTTATGGTACTATACATGGTTGGCTTCGATTGGGAGACGGTTGGTATAAACATTGTTAATTGGTCTTGAATTAAACTAATGTGCCGGGGCATGTTTAGCTTGTGCCTTAAGACATCTTATGGGGCTGAGTTGTTGTCGAACACGTGCACAGACTGTTTTTTGCTATTGGGTGTTGTACTGGCTCTATTTCAAGCCGTTGTAGGTTTGTAGCTACTGGTTGTGGTTTTTCTGTTGACTATATTAGTGAAGGGAATGATTGCATAAATTGGGGGATCGCTACAAAATGGTATAAGCGGCTCTGTTTTTAGCCGCTGCTGCACAAATTCACCCTTGCATAAGTTTTTGTATGTATGAGTGTGTGTGTATGTGTGTATGTGTGTGTGAGTATGATGGTTTGGCTTGATAGCATGGCCGTTATTAACGTCTTCTACATCTGGACACTTATACTGATTGACGGGAAACTGATTTTTTTCCGACTGTGTAAAGTGAGGCAACATTTGAGGATTGGTTGGGATTTTTTAGCTCCATTCTAGCCACTGCAAAACACTGCATAAACTGGCATAAAGACTGACTATGTCACTGTTTTAACTGGTTTTTCTCATTAGGAAGTAGAGTCATTCATTTGGTACCTTTGGTTGGTACACAGTATGGAAAAAATGAAGTGATACCTTGCAAAAACTTGGTCGGATATTACCTTTCTTTGTTTGAAGGGATGCTAATAGCTAGTATAATAAAATCATGGGTCTATTAGTTCTGAAGGTAAGTATATAAACAGCTACTTTGGGTTCTTGGCATAATAACCGAGCTATGGTTCTTAATCTATTTTCTGATAAACAACATAACATGAGGCATGACTGGCATGATTGGAAACTACTTGTTTAAAACATTCTCTGTTAGAATGTTGCCACACCTGGGCATGCGTACAGTATTATCCTCGAGAGTTGGAAAGTTTGGGGTATTATTTATCTCATCTAGTAACCTTTTGTTGTTGAAACAGTAAGGCATCCTAATCAAACAGGGCCGGACACTACCGTTCTTTATGATGCTAATGACTTGTAGAAATCTTGGGATTTTGAAGGTAAGTATATGGATGACACTTTTGGCTTTGGCATAGCCATTGAGCTATGGCTTGTGATATAAGGTCCCTCTTTGTAAAGATGAAGTCTCGCTACTCTGCTGACTGGTTATACTATCTTTTTACTGGTTGTAAAAATGGAGGTATTCACAACCCTAATCTAGGTACCATTGGTTAATGAACAATAGGATAATTAGGCATCTTACACTGATAAAGTCGGACATGACCTCTCTTTTGTTTAAAGGGATGCGTATGAAACCTTGGGATTGCTACTTCTGAAGGTAAGTATATGGTTGCTACTGTAAGCTTAAGAATAGCTACCGAGCTATGGCCAACAAATAAACTTCACTATTTTAAATTTTCTAAAGAATAAACTCTTGATATTTGGATTCTTGGTGGACTTCACCACTCAGATTAGAAGATAGATTGAAGCACTCATTTTGGAAGTAATGAATATGTAAGATCCCCAACCCACCAATACCGAGATCGGGATGGGATCCTTGACAGGTCTCTAAGTCTGATAAAAATCAGAGTCTCTAAACAAGAAAAGTCCAAGGAATAGACCTTTACCATTGACAATGGCTTGGGTCTATAGCCTTAGAAGAAGACCTAGTCCTGTCTCGCAGCGGAAACAGGACAACGTATTCAAACGGCCTACAAAAAAATTCTTATTCCGGCCCTATAACTTCATCATTCAGATTATGGTTTCCTAAGCCAACACTTTTTTCCCCCTAACATATGTGAGGGCACAGCCGTTGGTGGATTCCTCTTCCAAGTGAAGAAGTTTGTAAAACGTTTTAGTGCTCATGGATGGATAGTTACCTGTAATGGGAATGGCCTATGAACTTAGAGAATAGCGGAATTAAGAGAATTAGAGTGAGCAATTTTGAGAGCATAGAGGGTGAACTTAATTGGTAGTAGCAACTCTATCATAACACTTAATTAACTAGGCATGAACAATACTTTTACAAGAGAGAGAGTGTAGAGAATATGACAACAGTTGAGGACCGGATTTATGTGGAGCCGGTCCCCCCTCCAAAAGGCATTTGTATTATAGATTCTCTCATTAAGAGAGACTTGGTACAATATAATCTTTGTGTTCCTTGAGACCTCCTTGGCAATATGGAGATGGAAGGTTCACACACCAAGCTTTTGCATAATTTCAACAATCAATCTTAGCTTGAAAACAATCAAGAACTTGTGAGCATCATTAATCTTTGTGTTCCCTAAATCATTTGAGTGCATGAAGATGTATACTTTTATGCATCAACTTGTGCTTAAAGCAATAATTAATCTACCTTGCAATACAATTAATCTACTTGCATTAAGTAATCAATCTACTTGCAATAAACCATTAGCCTTCTTGCAATAAGCATAACATGCACTTGTAGAAAGCATTAACTATCCCAAGCCTCAATCCCAAGACCTCAAACACCTTCGAAGGTGGAGAGAGCTAGTAGGGAATGAGGGTAGGGAAGAGGAAGAAGAAACATTTCATAGAAGAAAGAATTAGTTCCTCACTTATCATACTCTTGTTGCTAGCATACATAATAGCATAGTAATGGAGAAGAAGAAGATGGCAAGCTTAAGCATTGAAGCATAGCTCTTGGTTGGATTTGCATTCCATAGCCAAGAGAGTTGGTGTAGGCTCTCAACTTCTCAAGGAGCTTCGAGAAGGAGATGGAGCTCTTGCACTTTGCATAGCACACAATGAGAGTGTTTGTGAGTGTGTGTGGGTGAGTATACCCCCTAAGCACCCCCCTAGCTTGCTTGGGTCGACCCCCCCTTGTAGCTCATGATGAAAGCTCATTGGACCCCTCCAGGCCTAGCCAATCACAAGCAGGAGCCATTACAAGCAACAAGGGTAGCCTTGGGACAAGTGTCCCCCTTTCCCCTTTGAGAGAGAGGACTTGATAAATGAAAAATCAATTAATTAAATATCCTAAATTATCATTGGACCCCTTGGGTGGCCAACCAATAGGCTTCAGGCACACCATGAGGGCAACATGAGGAGGAACTTGACAAGTGTCCTTGCTGCCTCTTCAAGCTGGGGTTTCCCTTGTGTGTGTGTGTGTGTGTTCTCTCTCATCCCCCCCCTTGTAGGCTCGCCCCCCTCCTTGTAGGGATCTTTTTGACTTTGGATGAGCAAGCCCCTTAGTCATCAAGCATGACAAAGCACTTGAACTAGGGGGTGTTCCCACAAGCATCTCAAGCAAGCATCTCAAGGCACCTCAAGCACCTTAATCATGTAGCAAGTCAAGCACCTCAAGCATGGAGCCAGTCAAGCACCTCAAGCATCTTAATCAAGCACCTCAAGCATGTCAAGCACCTCGAGCTTAGGCCGGGTTCCCACCTCAAGCTCAGCCCTAGCTTGCCTAAGGTCAAAGGACTTTTACACACATTATTGGAGGTCTTCAATGAAGCTAACCCTAAGGTCTTATGCTCCATTGGTTAGCCTTGCTCTTTGATAGACCATCTCTCATTTGGGCCCCTTAACCATTGGCCCCGTGTTGAGATAGATCTATAAGCACATGTCTATATCTTAACCCTTGTTCCTGTGTATTCTCCCACATCATTAGGAGAAATATGAACCTTGCATGGGGCTTGTAAGGAATCCTAATTTTTAGGGATTAAGGCTAATGGTGTGTAGGGTTAAGGGGACAAGGGCATTCAAGAAGCTAGTTTTGAGTGGGCTTTTCTAGCCTTTTTTTAGACACATGTAGGATGTGGACCTAAGAGGTCACCTTCTCTCTCTAGCTTTTTGAAAGTGAAGGGAGTAAAGAGGTGTGGCCACATCATCAAAAACGTGGATCGCTAAGAGCCAAAATTTGACATTTTTAAAAAAAAGTTATTTTTACTTATTTTTGACTTAAAACTCCCTCCCAACATATATCCATATAAAAAAAGTATTTTTTGACATTTTTTTAAACTTACAAGCACTAAAAGTCCAATTTTTCAAAAAAAAAACTCCCTCGAAAAAAAAAACCTTTCTTCTCTCTTCCTCCTCCCTCCTTTCTCCCTCTCCTCTCCCTCCCTGTCCCTTCTCTCCTCCTCCTCCCCTCTCTCCCTCTCTCCCACTGTCCCCTTCTCTCCTCCCATGTTCCTCCCTCTCCCTCCCTGCCCCCTTCTCTCCTCCTTCTCTACTCTCTCTCTCTCTCTCTCTCTCTCCCCCACTACCCCCTTGTCTTCTCCCATGTTCCTCTCTCTCCCTCCCCCCTCTCTCTTTTCATCCTTTGCTTCCTCATGCAACAACTACCATGGTGCTCAAGGACATCACAAATCGTATGCATACATATTTGCTTGTTCGCAACGTTTGCATCGAAGGCCGCACGTGAGGGTGAGCAGAGGTCATCCCAGGAACGTCGTAGCATCGGTGAGATGAATGTTGAAGATTCTTCAATATCTTGCCAATACCATCACATATTTGAATAAAACACCCCTTTATGCAAGGTAACAATATACTTCTTACTTTTGATTGTGTTCTTCTTATCATAAACTTTGAAGTCTAAGGTGTTGCCTCTACTTGTTTTGTAGTGCTTGGCACAAAGGTTTCTTTTATGCACAAATAGTGAAAGGCTGCAGGTTAGAGAGGCTAAGTGTCACCACTTTTCCTCTAAAACAGTCTTCTTTGTTACATCTTGCAGGTAGGTGCTTCAAATCCATGCTTATTAGGGGTGGTAGTCTCATCCTAATGTATATTTTTATATTGTTTATTCCCAGCTAGATAGAAATACTTGCAAATTTGTACAACATATACTTAACAAGTGTCTTCATTATATAGCTTGCAAATGTTTAATTCATACATGTTTTTGTTACAAGGTGACCTCTTGCTATGCTATTTGAGTGGCGTTGTTTGCAAGAACGGCTCAAGGAACTGGCATAACATGAATCTTTTACGGTGGCACAAAGCTCTCCTCAGCAGCAATGTGGCTCCCACTACACCAAAAATCATTATGCTGACATGAAGAGATCCCTAGTAGGACAATGCAAAAACTTTTCATCAGCAACAACACACTCTTTCCTAACATGAGGGCACTCCTACCAAAGATATTTTTATGTGATAGGTCACCCCAGGAGCATACCATGTCATGGAATGGATGTAAGAACTATGACCACACTACTCCTTGTAAAGTGTTCACAGATGTATGTTTATCAAAGTTAATGAGAAGAAATTTGGACTTTTTTGTTTGTTGATGTGTAAGAGCACTCTAGGTCTACCATATTTTAGATTGTTTGATAAGTTAAATAAATTCTTTTTTGTCATTTAAAGTGTAAGTTTGTTTTTGTTTGGTAAGATTGTACATGAGAAGACATAATAAAGTATAAGAGATCTTGACGGAATAAGCCTCGATTAGATTCCTACCATGCACTTGTGACACCAGACCTCTCCTTGAACCTTTTGATTTCTATCCATTGTGGGAAGTCTAAGGGTGGTCTATTTTCAAATTTTTAGCAATAACTTTTTTTAAAAGGAAATTTTGGTTATTTTAAAGTTTGTACACAGTCTAGGAGTTCATTCTGATTGTTTTCCTTCAGTTTCAATTTTTGATCGAGGGCACTCCTTGGAAGCCACTTTTGAATGTGTTAGGGTGAGATTTTGAGAAAGTTTTGTATGTAGGAAATGCAGTCCTTAACACAATAAAAAACATTGGTTCTCTGAGTATTTTCAGATTCCATGGTTGTAATGCCCGTTAGAGCCCGTAGATTAAGGAAAAAGTAAGAAATGTCTGTTTTACATCATTTTTTAAGAAATTGCCAACTTGCACGTTGATTTTTGGAAAATCCGAGTAGGATATGATTTTTTTGCATCACACGATAGTCGAAGAGCGCGACGAGATGAACAAATTTATGTGAGACAAGCCCAGACAGATTCAGAGCCAATTGAACACTAGAAGCTCTTGAAAACAGCTTAAACGTCCAACACTTAGCACTCAGAACATTTAGCACTAGAAATCAACCAAACAAGGAGCCAATTTTTACTTCCTTGTGTTCACCTCGTGTTCTTGGAAATATTTTGGTTAAGCCATTTCTTTGGTATTTAAAACCACATGTGACCCCTAGTGTTATAGTAGGGCTATATCACTTTAAAAAAAAAAAAAACTTACCACTTGAATTATGACCATGCATAAAAATAAATCCTGTACTTGTCATTTTAGGGCCCCAGGGACCCTCAACATGAGGGGCCACAAGGGCGCGCAAATCAGCCATCCAAAATGTTTTTTGGATGGCTGATTTGCGCGCCCTTGTGGCCCCTCATGTTGAGGGTCCCTGGGGCCCTAAAATGACAAGTACAGGATTTTTTTGATGCATAGCCATGAGATAGAATTGGGCAAATTGATGTATTCATAGCAAACTCCCCCCCCCCCCCCCCCCCCCCCCCACAATGGCAAATAGCTAGACATTGTATCATGCCATGCATAAAAATAAATCTTGTACTTGTCATTTTAGGGCCCCAGGGACCCTCAACATGAGGGGCCACAAGGGTGCACAAATCAGCCATCCAAAACTTGGCCACAAGGGCGCGCAAATTAGCCATCCAAAACTTTTGATGCATAGCCATGAGATAGAGTTGGGTAAATTGATGTATTCATAGCAAACTCCCCCCCCCCCCCCCCCCCCACAATGGCAAATAGCTAAACATTGTATCAGGGCATGCATTAAAAAAAGCTTGTACTTGACATTTTAGGGGCCCAGGGACCCTCAACAAGAGAGGCCACAAGGGCGCGCAAACTGGCCATCCAAAATTTTGGATGGCCAGTTTGCGCGCCCTTGTGGCCTCTCTTGTTGAGGGTCCCTGGGCCCCTAAAATGACAAGTACAAGCTTTTTTTAATGCATGGCCATGAGATAGAACTGGGCACTTTAATGTGTTCATAGCAACCCCTCCCCCCCCCCCAAATGGCAGATACCTAAACCTTGTATCATGCTTATCAAACATTTTTTACTTCCTTGTGTCCATCCCCTGTTCTTGGAAATATCTTGGTCCCTATTTGTGCCTGGATGGGCATTCTACGCGCCGTTGTGGTCCCTCTTGTTGAGGGTCTCTGGGGCTTCAAAATGACAAATAGGGGCATTGTTTTAATATATGGCCATGAGATAGAGTTGTAGTGTTTGATGTCCGGAGTATTCACTATGTCAAATTTTCCTATATCATGTCCGTTCACCACAATGGATTGAAAGTAGCCCTTATAGGCCTTACCTACACATGTTTCTGTAACTTTACAAGAATATAAATTCCCTTCTGTTGAACACATGTGCTATGTTACATATACTTTAGTGAACTCGCAAGGTCAAAGGCCTCACAAATTTTGTGCACTCAGAACATTTAGCACTAGAAATCAACCAAACAAGGAGCCAATTTTTACTTCCTTGTGTTCACCTCGTGTTCTTGGAAATGTTTTGGTTAAGCCATTTCTTTGGTATTTAAAACCACATGTGACCGCTATTGTTATAGTATCCGACCAAAGGTTTCTTGATTAGCAGTTATATAGGTTCGAGTGATACATATCTTCTATGTTAACAATGCATGTATCTATAATTTATGTTTACACTTTCTCTATCCAAATGAGCTACATAGTAAAAATCAAATCCGCAATTCAACAATTAAGTTCACGAGGTGATAGCTATTGGTATGATCTTTAACAATACAAAATAAATAGCTACCAATAGCGAATGAATAGGGATATTTAAGAAGGTTTGATACCAAAAACTTGTCAACACTACTCAAAAAGGTGGAAACTCAAAGGCTTTATAATATATATGATGAAACAAGAATCAATAATAATTCACCCCTATATATCTACACCTCCATCTCAAGTTGTCATTTCTCTAAGTCAAGCTTGGCATAGGAATAGTATGGAAACAATAACATTTTGGAAAGCAAGAATTTAGCTTTCTCAACTTTTGAAATGTTGCTATTGATATATATTCAACATCCCCAAATGAGGACATCTTGACAAAGGTTATGATCCACTTAATAAGAATAACCATTAGTGATTAAACTGAAATCAAAATATTGCATGAATTTCTTCATGGTGGAATGATTAAGACTTGAAACTTCAAACATCTTACAGACAAATCAGAATATCCAAAAAAATCAACAATATTTCTCAAATCTGTATGAAACTCCAGTAATCTAAATAAAATACTCTCACTCAATGCGACACCATTTAACAAAAAGAAATATTTATATTGCATTTATAGAGGAATCCAGCCTCATAAAAATAATTACAAATGGAGACAATGTTGTTGCTGTTAGGCTTCTCTTACAAGTATTTGTCTTTCTCATCTAGAGATTCATATACACGAGTATTTGTGTGTCTATGACACTAGGGAAGATAATAGTACTATAGGGATGGCTTTTCTAAGAGCTCCTAGAGAGTACCTATTGGTTCAAGATTCTACAAAAATCCTACTATTCTTATCAAAATCTTTTAACGCGGTAGTGAAAGGTTCCTCACGGAACAAAAATAGGGTGATTTCCATCTCTGCACATGGTTGCTTGCTCATGTCCTCTCAAAACAAGTTGACTCTGTAAGTAAACAACAGATTATGTGAGCACAAAGTTATAAAGTACAAAATGATATCATTCTAATAATCTAATGACAACTACACAAAGAATAAATTATAAGAAAAATCTTTGATGACTCTCCATAGATAACACAACTTACTTACATTGTGAGACTCAATCACATGCTACAAAACTATAGATGGCGCACCAAAGCCATCAACAAAATAGCACCACCCAATGTTATGAGGTGTGAAGCCTAAACATTGAAAGCCATAAAGAGGTTAATTCCCTCCAGCATGATAAACTTAAAGATGGAGATGATCTTAAGCTCTGAATGTAAGCTACAAGGGTAGTTTTCTCACCATTCTATCTTTATGTTGGAGATGAATCCTTGCAATGCCCATGCACTATTCACACCTCCTGTTCTTGTGGTATGCAAGTCATGTGAGTTGATGCTTTTTCCACCTTCGGGAGTAGAGGTTTCCATGTAGTGCGAGTGAATGAAAGTAGAAGGAGGAGAATCTTGTTTCATGCTGTAATGGAGGTGAGAGAAGGGAGAGGAGCTAGCTTGGTGTGGAACTATGTGGTGGGCAAGGGGAAGAGATGGGGAAGAAGCTTGCTTGGTGCTACAATGGAGATGGGAGAAAGCTAGTAGAGAGATAATGTTGGACTATAGGGGGTGCATGTGGTTGTTGCAGCCATGGAGAGCTTGGAAAAGGGTTTGTAGAGAGAGAAAATCACTTTTAGCTATAGAATAGGTTTGGAAAGACTTTGGAGGGTGGAAAATGATGTTTTGAAATTTTTTGAAAAAAATTTAATTTTTTGGAATTTTTTAGTGCACGTTTTTGACTTTTGGAGGTCAAAAATACTTTTTTGACCATGAAATAGGTTAGTGGACCTTTTAAGGAGGGAAAACTTGAAATTTGAAAATTTTTGAAAATTTGAAATTTTTAGTGTATTTTTAAATCCGGGCGAAAAAGTGGGGCAAAAAAGGTCAAAGTGGTCCCCCCCCCCCCCCCCCCCCCCCTCCCCCCCCTCCCTTTTCCCTAGCCACCTCCCTTACCTTCTCACTAGGTAAGAGGCCATTAAGAGGTGTAAGGCTACATTGTCCCCCTACTTTTTTGAGGGTATAGAGTGTGTCCACCACCCTCTTCCTATTGGCTGGCCTAACCTTAATCCCAAAGGGCCCCTAGAGGATTCATATTTTTCCTAATGTAAGTGATCAGTTTAATATGAGAAAATCATTTGGGTTGGATAGATATTAATTTTTATGACATTACCTCTCTCTTGAAATCATACTCGTCCTCGACTATGAGGTAGAGATGGTAAAGTCTCACCCATTAGTCCATTGGTCTTAGTAGGTAGAGGATCCATTTTTACCCTACGACATCATTCCAGAGTGGATGACTAATCCACTTGGTGCTTGAGAGACATTGTCTGCCGCAAGCATGTCTGCTCTTTTTAGTCCATATTATACTTCCAAAGTAGAGTGACAAGTTCTACTTGGTGTTTGGGAGACGTAGTCACCACAAACATGATCCTAAGTATGCATACTTTAAAATTTGTGCACAAAACATGAAAAGAGAGTCTTATAAGACAAAAACATTGATCATTTAAAATGCATTTCTTTTACATTTGCTTACTCTTTTGTGTCATTGTAAGCATCATTAACAAGGTTCATATTATCCTTAAGCCATGTTCTTTGCATGCATTTAGTATCTTTGAAAGGATAATTAAATAAGATACTGTCAGTAATCTTACCATTTCTTAATACCTTGTCTTCTTGTTGAAGGATGAACTTGGGTTGGAGCTCCTCTGCTTCATCCTCGATCTGTGGCGGGTCTTCATTTATGTGTAATTTGCCTTAGATGAGCCTTGGGAAAATTTAGTAAGACCCAACTTTTTTTTTTATAAAGGATAAGGCTCTTTTGTGCCTAACGGCAGGAGCCTCTTTTGCCCAGCTAATAAATGGATATAGCCTATTTAATCTTGTAAAAAGATTCTTTTTTATCTCGGCTATACTCCTTTGCAATGAAGATCTTCCCAAGTATCTTAAGCTACAAGGGACTTTCGGATCTTATGTCTTTAGCCTTGAAAGGTAGTTTCTTCTTAGAAGTATGTTCACGTTATTAGAGACATATTGTTGTTAAGATAAGTACTTCTCTCATTTTGAGCATTGATCTACTTCGAATCGCAGGCTTTTAGTAGATCAAGGATTATTAGTTTTGTATCTTTTGGCCATCCATTGGAATAGTAGGCCGACATAAGAGGGTTGCTCTAGTTCTGATAGAGATTCTATCAAAAATTAATGGTCATGGTAGGATTTCTTTCCAACACTATTAGATGTTGGCAAGCCATGGTCCTTTTTTCATACTTCATCTTTTGGTATACCATACATTTTGAAACATTCTCTTGTATGTTATTGTTTCTTGGTAAGCCAATACAAGTATGCTTTTACTCCTAGCAGAGCAAATTCGAATTCCTCTTTGCCCCGCTTATGGAAGGAGCATGGGAAGCAAGGAAGATATAGCCTATTGAGGTATGGAAGATAACCATCCTTTTACGTGAGTGGTTCTTTTTCTTCCATTTGTAAGGTTATTATCATATCCCTAAAGCCTGGGTTAGAAGCATATTTAACTATCATAAAACATAGCTCATTGTAAGTTGCTATTGATATCCTATCTACCCTTGGCCATTGGGAAAGTGCATCGGCTACATGATTGTGCTTGCCAGCAATGTGAGCAAAGTAGAATTTAAATTGCAAAAAGAAATTTTCCTACCTGATTTGATTGTCCGAGAGCTTGGTTTGCATCATGAATGGAGTCCGCAAGAAGTAGTTCCATGTGTCTAGAGCATTTAAAACACTTCATAGGTCCTTTTGTATATGACCAACATTCGCTCATTGGAGTTGAGTCTTTGAATCTCGTATGCTACGGTATTCCCTTCTTGAAGCAAAGTTTTGCTCAAAGGCAATCATCCAGGCATTACATTGGACCTCAAATAGCTTGGAGAGATCCCATAAGTTGAGAAATAAGTTTCTCTTTAAACTTTTTAGAAGTATTTTTCTCTCTTTGCGGTCCATGTATACTTAACGTTCTTTTTTTTGTTAAGTTATGTATTGGACCTGCTATAAGCATGGATTTTTTCTATGAAGCATCTTTAGTATGCACTCATACCTTTAGAGCTTTGCAACTCATGTAGATTCCTTGGATTAGGCCATCTTTTATTACCTCTACTTTTTGTGGATCCATAGAAATACCACCTTTAGAGATAATGTGACCTAATTATTGAATCTCTCTCGAAACTTACCAGTCCATGTTATTGCCTTTTTGAACTCCTCTTGTGGAGCTTGTAAAGCTCAATAAGGAGGCTTATTAGGCAATGAGCTTCATGGTAAAAGCTCCATTGTATGGCCATTGTCCCCTCATTGTGGAGATAGCTCACGGGGGTATCATCATTAAAAACATTTTGGAATCCATTTAGGAATTTAGACAATTCTAATTTCTCTTGATTCCCGTTTTTTTTTTAATTTAATAATATTGTTATTGGTTGAAACATTAAATTCATGTATAGACTTTCTAACAGAAATCATGTATATGAAAATATAAATTTTCATTAACTTGTGAAAGCATGCATATTTACAAGGGATAGGATACTACCCGACTCATAAACATGTATGTACATATCTTCTAGCATAGGAAAAACAAAAGCCTTTTTCTATAAGCATCCTCTTTTGGAGTTTCCAACATAGAAACTCAAGGTGGCTTGTTGCGTGCATTTCTTTGGGGACAAGCACGATAGACATGCCCTTGTTGTACACACTTGTAGCATTTGTTATCCTTACGATAACACTCTAGCTCTATTGCAGAGAGTTTATTCTTACCTTTATAGACTCCTTTCTCCTTAGCTTTGTTATCGGTGTTGCTAGAGTTGCCTTTGGAGGAAGTTTGAGCATTAGTCCTCCCTCTAGGTTCATTTTGATCCTTCACTTCTATGGGTTTAGAGTTTTTCTTAACCCCTTGTTGGGAATCGATTTGAGAGGCGACCATAGTATGGTGTATGACCGCCGATATGGTATTAGGCCTTTGTGAGTTAATATACTCGGCCTTCTCTTCAGAAATACCCGCACATAATTGTTGCTCTTGCTCCCCAAAGTCTATCTTTTTGTAGATAGTGGCTTTGAGAAATAAATCCCAAAACTTATCTACATACTTTTGGATAGACTCGTAGGGAGAGAGTTTCAAGTTTTTCCATTCTGTGCGGACATTTTCTTGAGCGTTGCTTGCCAGAAACTGTTTTATGATGGAGTCTCTTAAAGCCTTCCATGTCTTTGGAGCTTTTCTTTGGGCTTGTAGGCTATCCCACCATTGTCGAGTGGAACTTTGGTAATGCATAGATACTTGACGCAGTTTAGAGGACTCTATGAAGCCCTCATCACCAAAGGCCGCATCAAGCTGTTGGATGAAGGCCAAGACCTTGTCCATAGCACCAAAGGTGTCAGCATAGGCAAGGAAAGTGGTGTTCTTCCCTCCCTCTTTGAACTTCTTTAGCTTCTTGGACCTTCTCCATACCGGATAGAGCTTGCGATGGCCTTTCCTCTTGGGCTCTTTGAGAGAAGAGCCGCTACCTTCATTGGAATGTGAGGAAGTTGATGAAGATGGAGAAGAGGGTAACCTCTTTCTCTCCTTTTTCTTTATTTGGTACCTCTCTTCACTTTTGTGATAACGAGGAGGAGGACTTTGTAGTGATCTTTCCCTCTTGGGGGAAGTTGGAGATCGTTGAGGCTGCCGTCTTCTTGGAGCCGTATCTTTGGAAGTATTGGAAGACTCACTTCCTTCTCC
Source organism: Adiantum capillus-veneris (assembly GCF_014529385.1). Classification (NCBI taxonomy): domain Eukaryota; kingdom Viridiplantae; phylum Streptophyta; class Polypodiopsida; order Polypodiales; family Pteridaceae; genus Adiantum; species Adiantum capillus-veneris. The sequence continues at coordinate 43,695,614 of NC_140956.1, read as the reverse complement.
TCCTCTTGGTGAAGGCTCTAAAGTAGAGACTTTATCTTTCTTCTTGGATGGAGGTAAGCCCGCTAGTAAACATTTAAGCACTTCGTATGGGTTCTCCTCTTCTCTCACCGTAGAGAGCCCTCTCTTGGAAATCTCATGAAGAGACTTCTCAGGTGCTCTCTCTTTTGGGGGAGTTTGGAGAATCCCATAACTATGAAGTTGTTGGAAAACTTCACCTTGTAGGAATGGGTTTGCCATAGCTTGTTGCAGCTTAGAAACAAGACATTTGATAAACATGGGAGCATCATCATTAGCACTTTCATGTGCAAAATCAAAGTTATCAATGTTCATTCTACTCTCTTGATTATTGTCAGCCATGTTAACAGAATTTATGTATGTACTTAGTGTATGCTTTGGCAATTCAAAACCTTAGTTGCCACTCCTCTTAGCCTTTGAAAATCGGCTCTTAAGTATCTACACCCACGGCTCAAAGTGGTTAATTATAGAGAGTAGAGGAGTAGGTCTAACATAGAAAAATTGCCAAGGGCTAGCTCCTTTCGGACTTCTTATGGCTCAATAATGGTAAAGCCATAGGCAAATCTAAAAAGACTCCATTATTAAGTCCAAAGCTCCCGAGGTGTGCACCATCCCCCACATAGTGGGCTTAACAAAACCGATATTAGATCCCAGTTCCACTTACCCTATTGTAATTAACAATATCAACCATTTATAGGCTACTTAAGGACCCCTCTTCTTAAGCAAGAAAAGAGAAACCAAATGCTCTGATACCAATGTAATGGGAATGGCCTATGAACTTAGAGAATAGCGGAATTAAGAGAATTAGAGTGAGCAATTTTGAGAGCATAGAGGGTGAACTTAATTGGTAGTAGCAACTCTATCATAACACTTAATTAACTAGGCATGAAAAATACTTTTACAAGAGAGAGAGTGTAGAGAATATGACAACAGTTGAGGACCGGATTTATGTGGAGCCGGTCCCCCCTCCAAAAGGCATTTGTATTATAGATTCTCTCATTAAGAGAGACTTGGTACAATATAATCTTTGTGTTCCTTGAGACCTCCTTGGCAATATGGAGATGGAAGGTTCACACACCAAGCTTTTGCATAATTTCAACAATCAATCTTAGCTTGAAAACAATCAAGAACTTGTGAGCATCATTAATCTTTGTGTTCCCTAAATCATTTGAGTGCATGAAGATGTATACTTTTATGCATCAACTTGTGCTTAAAGCAATAATTAATCTACCTTGCAATACAATTAATCTACTTGCATTAAGTAATCAATCTACTTGCAATAAACCATTAGCCTTCTTGCAATAAGCATAACATGCACTTGTAGAAAGCATTAACTATCCCAAGCCTCAATCCCAAGACCTCAAACACCTTCGAAGGTGGAGAGAGCTAGTAGGGAATGAGGGTAGGGAAGAGGAAGAAGAAACATTTCATAGAAGAAAGAATTAGTTCCTCACTTATCATACTCTTGTTGCTAGCATACATAATAGCATAGTAATGGAGAAGAAGAAGATGGCAAGCTTAAGCATTGAAGCATAGCTCTTGGTTGGATTTGCATTCCATAGCCAAGAGAGTTGGTGTAGGCTCTCAACTTCTCAAGGAGCTTCGAGAAGGAGATGGAGCTCTTGCACTTTGCATAGCACACAATGAGAGTGTTTGTGAGTGTGTGTGGGTGAGTATACCCCCTAAGCACCCCCCTAGCTTGCTTGGGTCGACCCCCCCTTGTAGCTCATGATGAAAGCTCATTGGACCCCTCCAGGCCTAGCCAATCACAAGCAGGAGCCATTACAAGCAACAAGGGTAGCCTTGGGACAAGTGTCCCCCTTTCCCCTTTGAGAGAGAGGACTTGATAAATGAAAAATCAATTAATTAAATATCCTAAATTATCATTGGACCCCTTGGGTGGCCAACCAATAGGCTTCAGGCACACCATGAGGGCAACATGAGGAGGAACTTGACAAGTGTCCTTGCTGCCTCTTCAAGCTGGGGTTTCCCTTGTGTGTGTGTGTGTGTGTTCTCTCTCATCCCCCCCCTTGTAGGCTCGCCCCCCTCCTTGTAGGGATCTTTTTGACTTTGGATGAGCAAGCCCCTTAGTCATCAAGCATGACAAAGCACTTGAACTAGGGGGTGTTCCCACAAGCATCTCAAGCAAGCATCTCAAGGCACCTCAAGCACCTTAATCATGTAGCAAGTCAAGCACCTCAAGCATGGAGCCAGTCAAGCACCTCAAGCATCTTAATCAAGCACCTCAAGCATGTCAAGCACCTCGAGCTTAGGCCGGGTTCCCACCTCAAGCTCATCCGTAGCTTGCCTAAGGTCAAAGGACTTTTACACACATTATTGGAGGTCTTCAATGAAGCTAACCCTAAAATCTTATGCTCCATTGGTTAGCCTTGCTCTTCGATAGACCATCTCTCATTTGGGCCCCTTAACCATTGGCCCCGTGTTGAGATAGATCTATAAGCACATGTCTATATCTTAACCCTTGTTCCCGTGTATTCTCCCACATTAAGTGATCAGTTTAATATGAGAAAATCATTTTGGTTGGATAGATATTAATTTTTATGACAGTTACCTGACTAATCAGGTCCACCCTTCCTTGATTGACAACCTTAGTCAATCCCCACTTACCACCCCGCACTCACACATGATTCATTTAATTTCTAATTACTATCACGTTGTTTCAACATTTAAAATAATGGTTTCTTTTACGTTCCGTCACAGTAATTCCTTCAATCACTTATTAAAGACAACATTGAAAGCATTCTTTTAGAAAACAGACATCTTTAAACTTAAGACAGGGTACTGTCAATCAAAACATTGTCCATAATAACCATGACCAGTACTCTTCTTGTCCCAAGACCACCTAAGGGTGAAAAACGGCACCCATTCCTTATTCAAATCCGGAGTGGATAAACCCCCACCCAAGGTTCCGGGTGCCCATACACCAAACCAGTTGCCCATACAACCGGGCGGCTCCCCTAGGATAAAAAACGGTAGCTAACTTATGTAGAAACATCAAGACATGACACGGAGTAGAAACTCAACGTTCATGGGGGTAACCGACTTATCCGTGGCTAGAAAGCCAATCATTATCATCAATTTATACTAAGGAGTCGGAGGTGTCTTGAGACAAGCTGTCTTAAGGATGATCAATCATATCTTTCCTATTTCAACCAGTTTAACCCAAACAATTCTTTCCTACCTTATAAACAATGTACATTGGAAGTTACCTTATGTTTTCAAACAGTTTATCCTTCTTACGTATGCAATGCTAACTTATAAAAGAACTTAAACTAGTTAAAGACTTAATTGAATAATGGGACACCCACCTGGGATTGATTGGCCATCTGCTACTATGCTGGCGCCTGAAGACTCTCCTCCGTAGGCCTACTACTAGGCCCGGCTTCGTCGTCGTGCGACGCTCTAGTTCGTTTTGGAGCTACGTCCTCATCATTAGATATAGGATTTGCTCGGGTTCTTTTTGGTGCCATAACTTTTTATCCTTATAAAAAGGTCGTCTAATCATTAGGTAAATAATTCAAAATCTAGACTTAACCTTTATATTCAACCGTAACCCATCCAAGGTTAAATTTATAGTCTTAATTGATAAATTCTTGACCTAGTAATTTCTTATTTGTCTATATAGGCATGATAACTTTTTCCACCGCTTTCGTAAGGGTTTTCTAAGCTCTCCTAATTTTCTTATAATTTTCTATATCTTTTTTCTAATTTTCCCATCAACTTTTAAGCTAATAATCTACTTATTTTGGGCTTAATATTTATTGTATTTAATTTCTCTTAAATATTTCATTTCCTTAACTTGATATCATAGGTTTACACTTATTGTAATTTTTCTAAAAACTTCTAACCACAAAGTCTATTTATTTTAATTAATCATTTGCTAAAAATAGGACTGTTGGTCAATTATAATTTCCTAACCTCACTAATTAACTATGGTATAATTATCACAAGTAGATAAGAATATTTTTGACCTCTGGAAATTATCTTATGATTTTCCAACTTAGTTATATAATTTCCATCTTCAATTTTAAGCTAAAATTAGAATAATTTGGCTTAAATAAATATTTATACAACTTTTTAAACCTTGAAATATTTATCACGACCTCTTTATTATGTAAGCTAAGTGTGATAAATAGAATGTAATCATATAGCATGATTTACTAATTTCCCCCTTGAGATTGCAACCAAAATTAGTATATTTTAACTTAGATAAATATCTATACTAAGTTTCTAACTTTGACATAATTATCACGGACTTTTCATCATGTAATATAGCTCTGATAAATAGCATGTAATCATATAAGATGATTTACTAATTTTCCTCTTTAGTTTTTAGCTAGAAATAATATCTAAACTACTTTTCTAACCTTGGCATAATTCTCACGGCCTCTTTACCCTATGATACAACTCTGATAAATAGCATGTAATTATAGCACATGATTTACTAATTTCCCTCTTTAATTTTTAGCTAAAAATAGTATAATTTGACTTAGATAAATATCTAAACTACTTTTCTAACCTTGGCATAATTATCACGGCCTCTTTATCCTATAATACAGCTTTGATAAATAGCATGTAATTATAGCACATGATTTATTAATTTTCCTCTTTAGTTTTTAGCTAGAAATATTATAATTTGACTTAGATAAATATCTATACTACTTTTCTAACCTTGGCATAATTATCACGGCCTTTTTACCCTATCATACAGCTCTAATAAATAGCATGTAATTATAACACATGATTTACTAATTTCCCCCTCTAATTTACCCCAAAAAATAATGTAATTCCTATAAGATAATTAGTTAAACTAATTACCTAAGCTTCTCCTAATTATCACAGGTTATTTAACATCTAATTAACCATTGATAAATATCTCACAGCATTTAAAATCATTTTACTAATTTCCCCTATTTAATTTTCTCCAAAAATAGAGTATTTATACTAAAGTAATTATCTAGATTAATTATCTGGGCTTCTCCTAATTATCACGGGTTCCTTAACACCTAATTAACCATTGATAAATATATCACAGTATTTGAATTCAATTGACTAATGTTCCCTATTTAGTTTGCTAAAAAAATAGAGTATTTCTTCTAAAGTAATTAACTAGATTAATTATCTGAGCTTCTCCTAGTTATCACGGGTTCTTTAACACCTAATTAACCACTAATAAATATCTCACAGCATTTGAAAACATTTTACTAATTTCCCTAATTTAAGTTTTTGGTAAAAACAGAGTGTTTCTTCTAAAGTAATTAGCTAGATTAATTTTCTGAGCTTTTCTAGCTTAATGACTGTCTAATGCAACTCTGATAAATACATCAACTTAATCTAAGCTTAATTAATATATTTACCATTAATTCATGGTTTAATTTGGCTAATTTCATTCCGAATATGATAGGATAATTAATTAGCTTAATATTACTAAGCTTAATTACAATAATAAGCAGATATTAATTAATTAGGAGAGGTTTTATGAGTATACATAGGCCTAATCTTTGATTTATTAACAAAATAGCTTAATCTAACCTTGCTAATTAAGAAGGATTAGGCTAATTACCGTTTAGGTTAATCAATTAGAGATTAGTCTCTAATGATTTCTGCATAGCGTTCTCTTTAGATGAGAGAGAGAGTGTCGAGGCTCTGAGTCTGTGTAAAATGTGAAGCTAGGGGTCCTATTTAAAGTTTTCTGGCACTCATAAGCTCTCACCGGCTGAAAACAGCAGTTGCTTGCAGTTCAAGCAGTCCCCTACAGGTCAAAAAACGCCCCCTGAGCTACTAAATGAGTCCCTTGCAGGTTTGTGATGACCCTCCCATTACCTGCCAGCTTTTAAAATGTCAATTTTGCTATAATTTGACCTATTTCTGCATAATTGGTAAATATCTTGTAAATATCTAGGAGGACTTTAATAAAGTCTATGCTTAAATGATTACTGTAACCCTTCAATTTTACCTATTTTACTCGATTCATAGTGTAAACTTCCAGGGGTCATAACTATGCCAGTTTTTATCGGAATTCAATTCTGAAAATTTCTAGCCCGGGGTTTGTTGTGCTTAAGATTCCAAAAATACCAATATTTGCCATGGTCGGACAATTCTACATTGCTTTTTCAATAATCATATCAATTTGATTAAGCTTTATACAACCTTTACGGTTTCAGAAACTGGAAACCTTACAGAATAAAGACTGCTAAACATATAATAAGTTCTAAATAAATGACCTAGCTTGGCTAAAGTAAATTAAATTCTGTAAGATGGACATGGATAACAACTGATATGGTCCATTGATACCTATAAAACACATCCAAGGCTAACTGAATTGTTGTCTTGTTTGGATGGATGTAGGTAAGGACTCTATCTTATCTTGGAGGGTTTTCTTTTGTTTGGCAAGCAGCCTTACTTAAATGAAGTACTCACTGAGGAACGGGGAAGTTCTTTTACTACTGGTCTAACTGAAAGAGGATCTCTTTCCTACAATCATTGTACTTAAATAATTCTGATACTGAGTTATTTTTGTACTTATCTGTTCATTGTTCCTTGGCCAGCTGTCTTTTGAATGTAAAAATTCAATTATGTCTTATAAGTTAAGATTTAAACAGCTACACACACACACACACACACACACACACACACACACACACACACACACACACACACACACACACACACACACACACTTATGACTAGTTTTGGCATGCTTGAGATTTCCTCAATTTTTATTTTGCTAGGATTGTTAGCCGGTGGTGCCCTCGGTGTACTATCGGCTCGGGTTAGTTTTTTTTTTTTTGAGGAACTTATGGTATCATTACCTTGTAAATATGGGGGGGGGGGGGACTTTTGCCCTACTAGGATAAGCTTTAAAAGAAGGGCTTGTATTGACTAAGGTGGGACTGTACTGGTACCTAACCTTGTAGTTAAGTGAGGTTATGTGGGTGTGGCGGGTTTCATGACTCTACATAACTTGGCCTTTTTTGCAATACCATGGTGGCTCCCTCCTCATTCCCCATTCTCTCTCGTGCGCTCTCTTCCTTCTGTGTACAAATGGCATGGTTTAACTCCACATCTAGTGTAGGGGCCTAGTGCTGGTTGTTGGATGCCAGTTGGTCCATAAACCCCTCTTTTCCCCCCCCGTATGCCTCTCTACCGGGTGGCGCACTACTACTCCATTACCCTACTGTGGATGGGCCCACTTTACACCATGAAGAAGATATTACCTGCTCCTTAACCCTATAAAAGGTGAGCTTTTCTAGCTCACTTAGCATTGGTAGTGTATGCGTGTATTCTTGGTGTATTTATTTGCATAGTACCATTTTTTATGAACTGGCCTACTAGTTGGTGCTGTTAAATATTGGATCTATGGCAAAGGGCAAGGAGAAACAAGCCATTGTGGAGTTGGCCGCTCCGACTCAATCTCATGTGAATGTTGGCATTAAAGTGGATTCTTGTCCGACAATATGATGGTGTTTATCTTTGATTGGTTTCTCATGCACATAGAGGACATGTATGGTAACTCATGCTAATTATTTTCAATATTCACTACTGTCCAAATGGTAAGGCTTGATTAAATTGAAGCTATGGTGCTATTCCTCAGACTCGGTTTTTCTAATGTCACTTATGATGAGCCTTTTATGTAAATGGATTGGTCGGTTTATGCTCTTGTAATAAGGCTTTCAATTGTTTGTTAAAACATTGAGGTTTAACACTTTGTTTGCGGCTATTGTGTGTCCCTTTCATAAATACAAGGTTTTCTGTCGTTACACATAATCGATCCTATCCTTGGCTTGGGTAGTTTTAACAGAAGCAGGGGGATTGCAGCCTATTATGCTGGGTGTTTGGAGCCTTATAAAGCTTAATAATAAGGTTGTTGTTCTTCATAACACTTGGTGATGGAAACCATTTGGGAATGTGGACCTACTTGTTTGTTGTGTAACTTCAGCGTGGCATAGTTTGTCACCAACCGGGGGCTTGATTTTTTAATAAGGTTTCCTCTTGCAATATTGGAAGTTATTACCTAGGGCCTTTGTTTAAGTTAAGATATGATTAGTGTTGTCATTAACACATAGGGAAGGAAAATACTTGATGTTGTTGAACCTCTAGAGAGTTGGATACCGTTACCTGTTAGTTTTCTTGTTTTGAATAGATGATGCAACTGATGGTATTCCCTTACAAACATGTTTCTGGGTTGGATGCTGCTCTCACTACACTTGCTCTAATATAGTCGATGATGTCTGAGTATGGGGGTCACTTGAAAAAACTGCTTAAATTTGGCCGCTCTTGGTTGGGGCTTTGTGGCTGATTATGAGCTTACTAGTCTTGCTCTATTAGAACCTTGATGTTTGGGGATTGAGATCCCTTTGATAGCTACTCATGTTGGTTGTATATACTTAGAACTATGGCCTTGACTTATCCCTTCTTGCTCAAATAAGGTTGTAGCTGGATTAGATTAGTAATCCCGTATGTTAATGGTCTACTTGGGCATACATGGTTATATATTTGGTTGGGGGCTGGATCTTAACCATGGCTAATTATGGTGGAGGGTATTGTTGTGTAAAGGTATGGATTACAGATGATAATGGCAATCAGCTGCCCTGTACTATATGTAGTTGGTCTCTACATTAATGGTATGGGCCTTGTGACTAGTCTCCTAGGTGGGGAAGATATTTGATAACACCGAATGTTCCTATTATATGTTGCTTGGATTTAGGATTGTATCTCTTATACCTACTCCCGTATAGGTGCTGCAACAGTATATTCGAATGTGTAGAACTTACTAACTTCTTGTTTTGTAATAGGTGACTCCAAAGTATAGATTGAATTCACATATGAGTACTGTCACTGTCCCTAAAAAAATAGCGGCATTTCATGCCAAACTCCAAAGTCAAAAAACAGAGATATGTGGCTCTCTTTGGGGCTAACTTACCTCATAAAAATTGTCTCTGTCCTTATCTTATGAGAGCTTGCAAAGTAAAAGGAGCCCCAATTGGGTTTAGCGGTGTAAATGATTCCATCTTTGAATAATTGATTAGATTTACATTTTGTATTATTTTCTTTGAAAGCATTTTAGTTGGGTGACATCTATAACATGTGGGATACCCATGCATTACCTGCATACGGTGCCAATGCTAACTAAAATTTGTGTGGTTTCCATGGGTGCAGGTGAGGGTTACCTTCTCAACTATGGTTTTCAAAGTTCCCTAGCTTGAAGATGGTGGACTTAACGCTCTTCTAGATCTTAAATCTCTTAGAATTGTGTATAAAGTCTATTTTGTACTATAAATGGAGTTATACCACCTTGTCATTGACATAGTTATCTAGCGTCTTTTGTAATTTGAAAGAATTCTTTGGTGTTTATGTTATATTGATTACCGGAACACACACACACACACACACACACACACACACACACACACACACACACATACACATGTCACATGAATGTAGTGCTTATTTCACTCCTTTATACATACAACTCAAATTATTAACATGACCATGCTAAAATATTTTTCTATATTAACCTCACCTTAGCTGGGATTAACTAGGAAACCCATACTAAAACCTACTAAACATTTTTTTTATGTACTTTGATTTGATAAGTTCCCTCGAGCTTACTCTCGTACAAAACCCCACCCTAATGAACTCCTAGCGAGTATGGGCAGGGGAACGAAGTCTAGGGTTTTTTTGTCAAGGGGTGTTATTAGCGGGTATATTATTGAATGTGGCCTTTATGAAGATGCTTCTCTTAAACATGATGATCATCAACCTTCAATTCTCTATGGAATTCTCTAATGCCCTCACACTCTCATGCACTCTCTTTAACCTGCACCCTTCCACCATCACTATACACCGGTTTACGAGCTCTAGAGGTACTCACCTTGGATTTCCCTCTTCAAGGGCACTATGCAGATCTTGTGCAAATCTTGTAAGCATATTTAGTGGTGGTCTGTGTCCAACTACCGGTGGTGGCTCCCCTATTTAAAGGTGAGGGTATCTTTTGCCCCTCACTTAGTCTTGATTGGGTAGTGTGTGTATGTGAAAGAGAGGATTGAGGGCGTTTTCGTTCTGTGGGAGTAAAGTGTGTAAATACTTGTATCCATGGAGATGGTCGAGCATGGAAATGCTTCTCAAGTTGGTGCCTAGTCCTGCTTGGTTTTTTTTTACAACTATGAGATGCTCCACCAGTGGGGGTGAACACCATTATGTTAGCTCCTCAGCTAATAAGAGTTGGAAAAAGAGCATCAAAAGGGCCACCAATCATTTTTTACGCCCAATTGATTGTATTAAACCCCTTTGTATTTATCAAGAAATCTCGCAAAGTCCAATTGCATGGTAATATTATTGATTGCCAACAAGTCTAGAGGGGTTGAGAGACTCCAAGAAAACTAGAAAACCAGGCTATGGGATCAAAAACAGTGATAAACATTGGTGAATTGTCCAAAATTTGTAAAACTCAGTGTACAAGCTTGAAATCACATCTAGAATCCACCCCAAGTCACATTAGCCAAAAATATATTGATATAGAGAAGATTTATCTTATGCCTCAAGATAAATCTCCCACCAAAAAAGCAATTTGGTCATTTTGACATGAGGATTAACTTTGGCAAGATGTGGAGATCCCAATTGTGTGATAAAAGTTGAAGTAGACCCCATAGATCTAAGGTGCACCTAAGATAAAACTAAGCAAAATTTCATATTTTTGCACATAGGGTCTAATGGGCACTAGAAAAAGGATTTTTTGTATATTTTGTGACTCAGGATTGACAAATTGTGGAATCACATACGGCTTTAAGTGTTAATGTGTAGGGAATTCTGACTTTGTGAAGGACATGAGAGAAAACAACAGAAGCATTGCGTTTGAAATCAAAGACAACCTTCTAGGTTTGAAGTAGCAGTTCAATTAAGTTGTGTAAATCCATATATGAATACAAGATCTGGTTGAGTTTTGGAAAATTCAACTGAATTAGGAGAGAATAAGAGCAAAGCGTCCACAAAAGAGAGCATAAATCAAGGAAGACCATTAGAAACTATTGCAGAAGAAGTGCCAAACATTTACTCCGATTCAAGCTCAGATATGACTTTTTTTTTCAACTGAATCAGGAACGGGGACCTCTCTCAAGTTCAAGCACATCTTGACTTTCTTCAAGACTAACGAGTACAAAGCACAAATTTATTTGGACCCAAATGAGTATTTTGCAATGAGGATAGACGAACATACCATTGATTTTGAAGAGGAGGTTAGGGCAAAAAAATAGAATGACTTTTATGTAGACCAAATTGGAGTACAATATTACAAGATACAAGACCTTGATTCTGTGGATAAATGGGGATTAAAGGTTGATACTCTAATGCCAGATAAGGCTGTAAACAAGGGACCTTTGGTGTTAGAATTAGAAGGGTGTGAGTTAATAGATGCTAAACCATTGAAACACATTTCCATTGATAACCCAAGACTTGGAGTTTATTGGTGGGAAAAAAACAATATTACGGATTGGGTATGGACTACCCATGCCAAATTAGGACAACTGACGCCCTTGAAAATTGTGTACATTTTCAAAATCAAGGAAAAGAGAGTATTAGAACTTCTTGTTCATTTCTTTAGGGATTGCTACAACACTAATTTTTTCATGATGACTTTGAAGGATATTGAAAAAACCAAGTACCAAGAACACTCGATCCGTGAAGTTATCATGGGAAGCGTACAAGACACCGATTGATATGTGGATCCAAATGCTAGAACTTATGATAGCATGGCCAATCAACAAGGAAGCACATCAAGGAGCAGCCACCTCAATGATGCCAACAGGGAAAGAAAGACAGAAACCACTTATAACATGGGAGGAATGAGTGACATGAAGACAAGAAGAGGTCCACGTGCGTCACACTTACCAAATAGATGGTTTGAGGGATTAATGGGAGAAACACCAGCTAGAAGGGAGAGAGTGGACGCTGAACACAATTGTAGAGTTAGACCCAAATATTTTTAAAAGTGGGTTAAAATATATAGTGGGATAGGGGACCCATATGACCATTTGGCTAGCTTCAAACATTTTGAGATCTCAACGCAAAACCGATTTCCATACATAGTTTGAGGGATTTGGGATGACCTTGGAGGGCAAAGCCTTAACGTGGTTCCAGACCATACCTCTTGGATTGATAACCAACTTTCCAACTTTGGCCATGATATTTATTGCTACTTTTTCTAAAATGGGAATGAAGCATTATACAGTGGCACAAATCTATAGTTTCTAACAAAAACAAGGAGAAACTGTTAGAGATAGTGTAAGTCAAATGAGGCAGTACATTGACAGATGCCCGGAGTTGGAGATTCCAATCGAGGAAAGACTAGTCTCACAGTTTCTAGAGAGGCTATTAAACAAAGATTTGCATGCTATTTTGTATAGCAAAAAACACATGACTTGGGAAGTGTGCAGTCTAGATGCGATCGACTTGGGTGATAATTGCGAGATCTTCAATGAGAAAAGAAAATCTAAAGATATGTAGAGTGAGTGAAACACATCCACTATGCCAGCACAAGTAGGATCGATTGATGCAGCTCTTGCCAATGCGATAGAAGACATGCTTAAATGCATGAACGATATGATGATCAACATGCAAAGGATGCCAATGCAAGGCCCAGTGCAAAGACCAAATCAGGGACAACCTATGGAAACCTCCTAGATGAAACAAAGGAAATTTTCTTAAATGGAGAGCTCTATATAGACATATGGAGTTATGTTGAGTTATGCGAGGATGACAGAGAGACCTCTTAAAGTCATAGACATTGTATTTGAGAAAACTTTTCCCCTCTTATCTCTGCACTAAACTTGTGAAACTTAAATTGTGAATTAAATTATAACCAGTTCAAATTTCCTTCTCCTTTTATCATTAACATGTTTTAACTTCAAATGTGTGTTTTTTTAATGCAGGCATGGATCCATATGAGTTTTATGCTTCCTTGGACCGTGACCAGAGGAGGTGGTACGGCATCCACCACGACACCGGATCACATGCACATTGTTCCAATCCTTTGAAGTCTCCATCTAGTTTAGAGCAATCACCGTGCTCCAAGAGATCAATGTCAACTAGACTGAATACACACTCCTCTAGGCACTGACGCTCTAGTGGTGGCTACTATGGAGGAGGTTCCTTGATGCTTCCACATTGCCTCATAATTGTCAAGGCTCATTACCTCCCCCTTCTTTGCCCGCCACCACACCGGACATAATGTTTCCCTCTACTATGGCTTTTGTGTGACTATTCATTAGGAAAAATATGAACCCTCTAGGGGCCCTTTGGGATTAAGGTTAATTAGAGGCCAGCCAATAGGAAGAGGGTGGTGGACACACTCTATACCCTAAAAAAAGTAGGGGGACAATGTAGCCTTACACCTCTTAATGGCCTCTTACCTAGTGAGAAGGTAAGGGAGGTGGCTAGGGAAAAGGGAGGGGGAGGGGGGGGGGGGGAGGGACCACTTTGACCTATTTTCCCCCACTTTTTGGCCCGGATTTAAAAATAAACTAAAAATTTCAAATTTTCAAAAAATTTCAAATTTCAAGCTTTCCCTCCTTAAAAGGTTCCCTAACCTATTTCATGGTCAAAAAAGTATTTTTGACCTCCAAAAGTAAAAAACGTGCACTAAAAAATTCCAAAAAATTAAATTCTTTCAAAAAAATTCAAAACATCATTTTCCACCCTCCAAAGTCTTTCCAAACCTATTCTATAGCTAAAAGTGATTTTCTCTCTCTACAAACCCTTTTCCAAGCTCTCCATGGCTGCAACAACCACATGCACCCTCTATAGTCCAACATTATCTCTCTACTAGCTTTCTCCCATCTCCATTGTAGCACCAAGCAAGCTTCTTCCCCATCTCTTCCCCTTGCCCACCACATAGTTCCACACCAAGCTAGCTCCTCTCCCTTCTCTCACCTCCATTACAACATGAAACAAGATTCTCCTCCTTCTACTTTCATTCACTCGCACTACATGGAAACCTCTACTCCCGAAGGTGGAAAAAGCATCAACTCACATGACTTGCATACCACAAGAACAGGAGGTGTGAATAGTGCATGGGCATTGCAAGGATTCATCTCCAACATAAAGATAGAATGGTGAGAAAACTACCCTTGTAGCTTACATTCAGAGCTTAAGATCATCTCCATCTTTAAGTTTATCATGCTGGAGGGAATTAACCTCTTTATGGCTTTCAATGTTTAGGCTTCACACCTCATAACATTGGGTGGTGCTATTTTGTTGATGGCTTTGGTGCGCCATCTATAGTTTTGTAGCATGTGATTGAGTCTCACAATGTAAGTAAGTTGTGTTATCTATGGAGAGTCATCAAAGATTTTTCTTATAATTTATTCTTTGTGTAGTTGTCATTAGATTATTAGAATGATATCATTTTGTACTTTATAACTTTGTGCTCACATAATCTGTTGTTTACTTACAGAGTCAACTTGTTTTGAGAGGACATGAGCAAGCAACCATGTGCAGAGATGGAAATCACCCTATTTTTGTTCCGTGAGGAACCTTTCACTACCGTGTTAAAAGATTTTGATAAGAATAGTAGGATTTTTGTAGAATCTTGAACCAATAGGTACTCTCTAGGAGCTCTTAGAAAAGCCATCCCTATAGTACTACTATCTTCCCTAGTGTCATAGACACACAAATACTCGTGTATATGAATCTCTAGATGAGAAAGACAAATACTTGTAAGAGAAGCCTAACAGCAACAACATTGTCTCCATTTGTAATTATTTTTATGAGGCTGGATTCCTCTATAAATGCAATATAAATATTTCTTTTTGTTAAATGGTGTCGCATTGAGTGAGAGTATTTTATTTAGATTACTGGAGTTTCATACAGATTTGAGAAATATTGTTGATTTTTTTGGATATTCTGATTTGTCTGTAAGATGTTTGAAGTTTCAAGTCTTAATCATTCCACCATGAAGAAATTCATGCAATATTTTGATTTCAGTTTAATCACTAATGGTTATTCTTATTAAGTGGATCATAACCTTTGTCAAGATGTCCTCATTTGGGGATGTTGAATATATATCAATAGCAACATTTCAAAAGTTGAGAAAGCTAAATTCTTGCTTTCCAAAATGTTATTGTTTCCATACTATTCCTATGCCAAGCTTGACTTAGAGAAATGACAACTTGAGATGGAGGTGTAGATATATAGGGGTGAATTATTATTGATTCTTGTTTCATCATATATATTATAAGGCCTTGGATGGCTGATTTGCACCCCCTTGTGGCCAAATTTTGGATGGCTGATTTGTGCGCCCTTGTGGCCCCTCATGTTGAGGGTCCCTCGGGCCCTAAAATGACAAGTACAAGATTTATTTTTATGCATGGCATAAAACAATGTTTAGCTATTTGCCATTGTGGGGGGGGGGGGGGGGGGGGGGAGTATGCTATGAATACATCAATTTGCCCAATTCTATCTCATGGCTATGCATCAAAAAAATCCTCTACTTGTCATTTTAAGGCCCCAGGGACCCTCAACATGAGGGGCCACAGGGGCGCGCAAATCAGCCATCCAAATTTTTTTTGGATGGCTGATTTGCGCGCCCTTGTGGCCCGTCATGTTGAGGGTCCCTGGGGCCCTAAAATGACAAGTACAGGATTTATTTTTATGCATGTTCATAATTCAAGTGGTAAGTTTTTTTTTATTAAAAAAAAGTGATATAGCCCTACTATAACACTAGGGGTCACATGTGGTTTTAAATACCAAAGAAATGGCTTAACCAAAATATTTCCAAGAACACGAGGTGAGCACAATGAAGTAAAAATTGGCTCCTTGTTTGGTTGATTTCTAGTGCTAAATGTTCTGAGTGCACAAAATTTGTGAGGCCTTTGACCTTGCGACTTCACTAAAGTATATGTAACATAGCACATGTGTTCAATAAAAGGGAATTTATATTCTTGTAAAGTTACAGAAACATGTGTAGGTAAGGCCTATAAAGGCTACTTTCAATCCATTGTGGTGAACGGACATGATATAGGAAAATTTGACATAGTGAATACTCCGGACATCAAACACTACAACTCTATCTCATGGCCATACATTAAAACAAAGCCCCTATTTGTCATTTTGAAGCCCCAAAGACCCTCAACAAGAGGAACCACAACGGCGTGTAGAATGTCCATCCAGGCACAAATAGGGACCAAGATATTTCCAAGAATAGGGGATGGACACAAGGAAGTAAAAAATGGTTGATAAGCATGATACAAGGTTTAGGTATCTGCCATTTGGGGGGGGGAGGGGTTGCTATGAACACATTAAACTGCCCAGTTCTATTTCATGGACATGCAGTAAAAAAAGCTTGTACTTGTCATTTTAGGGGCCCAGGGACCCTCAACAAGAGGGGCCACAAGGGCGCGCAAACTGGCCATCCAAAATTTTTGGATGGCCAGTTTGCGCGCCCTTGTGGCCCCTCTTGTTGAGGGTCCCTGGGCCCCTAAAATGACAAGTACAAGCTTTTTTTAATGCATGGCATGATACAATGTTTAGCTATTTTCCATTGTGGGGGGGGGGGGGGGGAGTTTTCCATGAATACATCAATTTACCGAACTCTATCTCATGGCTATGCATCAAAATTTTTGGATGGCTGATTTGCGCGCCCTTGTGGCCAAATTTTGGATGGCTGATTTGTGCGCCCTTGTGGCCCCTCATGTTGAGGGTCCCTGGGGCCCTAAAATGACAAGTACAAGATTTATTTTTATGCATGTCATGATACAATGTTTAGCTATTTGCCATTGTGGGGGGGGGGAGTTTGCTATGAATACATCAATTTGCCCAATTCTATTTCATGGCTATGCATCAAAAAAATCATGTACTTGTCATTTTAGGGCCCCAGGGACCCTCAACATGAGGGGCCACAAGGGCGCGCAAATCTGCCATCC
Source organism: Adiantum capillus-veneris (assembly GCF_014529385.1). Lineage (NCBI taxonomy): Eukaryota > Viridiplantae > Streptophyta > Polypodiopsida > Polypodiales > Pteridaceae > Adiantum > Adiantum capillus-veneris. The sequence continues at coordinate 43,678,662 of NC_140956.1, read as the reverse complement.
AAAAAATTTTTGGATGGCTGATTTGCACGCCCTTGTGGCCCGTCATGTTGAGGGTCCCTGGGGCCCTGAAATGACAAGTACAGGATTTATTTTTATGCATGGTCATAAATCAAGTGGTAAGTTTTTTTTTCTTTTTAAAGTGATATAAGCCTACTATAACACTAGGGGTCACATGTGGTTTTAAATACCAAAGAAATGGCTTAACCAAAATATTTCGAAGAACACGAGGTGAACACAAGAAAGTGAAAATTGGCTCCTTGTTTGGTTGATTTCTAGTGCTAAATGTTCTGAGTGCACAAAATTTGCGAGGCCTTTGACCTTGCGAGTTCACTAAAGTATATGTAACATAGCACATGTGTTCAATAGAAGGGAATTTATATTCTTGTAAAGTTACAGAAATATGTGTAGGTAAGGCCTATAAGGGCTACTTTCAATCCATTGTGGTGAACGGACATGATATAGGAAAATTTGACATAGTGAATACTCCGGACATCAAACACTACAACTTTATCACATGGCCATACATTAAAACAAAGCCCCTATTTGTCATTTTGAAGCCCCAGAGACCCTCAACAAGAGGGACCACAACGGCGCGTAGAATGCCCATCCAGGCACAAATAGGGACCAAGATATTTCCAAGAACAGGGGATGGACACAAGGAAGTAAAAAATGGTTGATAAGCATGATACAAGGTTTAGGTATCTGCCATTTGGGGGGGGGAGGGGTTGCTATGAACACATTAAACTGTCCAGTTCTATCTCATGGACATGCAGTAAAAAAAGCTTGTTCTTGTCATTTTAGGGGCACAGGGACCCTCAACAAGAGGGGCCACAAGGGCGCGCAAACTGGCCATCCAAAATTTTTGGATGGCCAGTTTGCGCGCCCTTGTGGCCCCTCTTGTTGAGGGTCCCTGGGCCCCTAAAATGACAAGTACAAGCTTGTTTTAATGCATGGCATGGTACAATGTTTAGCTATTTGCCATTGTGGGGGGGGGGGGGGGGAGTTTGCTATGAATACATCAATTTGCCGAACTCTATCTCATGGCTATGCATCAAAATTTTTGGATGGCTGATTTGCGCGCCCTTGTGGCCAAATTTTGGATGGCTGATTTGTGCGCCCTTGTGGCCCCTCATGTTGAGGGTCCCTGGGGCCCTAAAATGACAAGTAGAAGATTTATTTTTATGCATGGCATGATACAATGTTTAGCTATTTGCCATTGTGGGGGGGGGGGGAGTTTGCTATGAATACATCAATTTGCCCAATTCTATCTCATGGCTATGCATCAAAAAAATCCTGTACTTGTCATTTTAGGGCCCCAGGGACCCTCAACATGAGGGGCCACAAGGGCGTGCAAATCAGCCATCCACCCTCGGCATTAGAATGCATATGATGACAATTGATCAACTGAAGCACATTAAAACTTTTCAAGAGAAACCATGCCCAACAAAAAGTCAATCATACCAAACATATTGCACTCATAATCATGACTAGCAATAGGCCTTGCCTCTGCATCAAAATGTAACTTGCCAGAATCCATGTCTAGACTTTTGTAAAATAAATTCATACATGGATTAAGAAACCCACATGAATGAAATAACATACCCAATGACCATGTTGATATTGGAACACCCAATGAAATTCCTTTCATATGGTCATAGTCTTGATTTCATTATCAAAACCATGAGAACTACTCCAGACTCATTCCCCTCATTGGTGTAGCCTTGCTACATTTCTTTTATTTGTGCCAGAATTGGCAAACCTATTGACTCTTATCTTTAGTGGTTGTCAACCATACTTACACCTTGACAATTTCTCCTCGGCCTTCGTCACCTTGCCGATTGCTTTGTACGGCCTTTGCATGAGGAATAAATTATCATCTTTGATTACTGTGCTCCACCATGACCACAATCTTGTGACATCTTTTATTTACTACCTTAGAGATTTGAGGCTCAAAGCAAGTTTGAGGCTACAAGAACCCATCATGAGTATACCTTTTGTAATAGTAATTTTGATTTCAAGAGAGAGGTAATGTCATTTCCAACCCAAATGATTTTCTCATATTAAACTGATCACTTAACATTAGGAAAAATATGAATCCTCTAGGGGCCCTTTGGGATTAAGGTTAATTAGAGGCCAGCCAATAGGAAGAGGGTGGTGGACACACTCTATACCCTCAAGAAAGTAGGGGGACAAGGTAGCCTTACACCTCTTAATGGCCTCTTACCTAGTGAGAAGGTAAGGGAGCTGGTTAGGGGAAAGGGAGGGGGGGGGGGGGGGGGGGGGGGGGGGGGGGGACCACTTTGACCTTTTTCCCCCACTTTTTGGCCCGGATTTAAAAATACACTAAAAATTTCAAAATTTCAAATTTCAAGTTTTCCCTCCTTAAAAGGTCCCCTAACCTATTTCATGGTCAAAAAAGTATTTTTGACCTCCAAAAGTAAAAAACGTGCACTAAAAAATTCCAAAAAATTAAATTCTTTCAAAAAAATTCAAAACATCATTTTCCGCCCTCCAAAGTCTTTCCAAACCTATTCTATAGCTAAAAGTGATTTTCTCTCTCTACAAACCCTTTTCCAAGCTCTCCATGGCTGCAACAACCACATGCACCCCCTATAGTCCAACATTATCTCTCTACTAGCTTTCTCCCATCTCCATTGTAGCACCAAGCAAGCTTCTTCCCCATCTCTTCCCCTTGCCCACCACATAGTTCCACACCAAGCTAGCTCCTCTCCCTTCTCTCACCTCCATTACAACATGAAACAAGATTCTCCTCCTTCTACTTTCATTCACTCGCACTACATGGAAACCTCTACTCCCGAAGGTGGAAAAAGCATCAACTCACATGACTTGCATACCACAAGAACAGGAGGTGTGAATAGTGCATGGGCATTGCAAGGATTCATCTCCAACATAAAGATAGAATGGTGAGAAAACTACCCTTGTAGCTTACATTCAGAGCTTAAGATCATCTCCATCTTTAAGTTTATCATGTTGGAGGGAATTAACCTCTTTATGGCTTTCAATGTTTAGGCTTCACACCTCATAACATTGGGTGGTGCTATTTTGTTGATGGCTTTGGTGCGCCATCTATAGTTTTGTAGCATGTGATTGAGTCTCACAATGTAAGTAAGTTGTGTTATCTATGGAGAGTCATCAAAGATTTTTCTTATAATTTATTCTTTGTGTAGTTGTCATTAGATTATTAGAATGATATCATTTTGTACTTTATAACTTTGTGCTCACATAATCTGTTGTTTACTTACAGAGTCAACTTGTTTTGAGAGGACATGAGCAAGCAACCATGTGCAGAGATGGAAATCACCCTATTTTTGTTCCGTGAGGAACCTTTCACTACCGTGTTAAAAGATTTTGATAAGAATAGTAGGATTTTTGTAGAATCTTGAACCAATAGGTACTCTCTAGGAGCTCTTAGAAAAGCCATCCCTATAGTACTACTATCTTCCCTAGTGTCATAGACACACAAATACTCGTGTATATGAATCTCGAGATGAGAAAGACAAATACTTGTAAGAGAAGCCTAACAGCAACAACATTGTCTCCATTTGTAATTATTTTTATGAGGCTGGATTCCTCTATAAATGCAATATAAATATTTCTTTTTGTTAAATGGTGTCGCATTGAGTGAGAGTATTTTATTTAGATTACTGGAGTTTCATACAGATTTGAGAAATATTGTTGATTTTTTTGGATATTCTGATTTGTCTGTAAGATGTTTGAAGTTTCAAGTCTTAATCATTCCACCATGAAGAAATTCATGCAATATTTTGATTTCAGTTTAATCACTAATGGTTATTCTTATTAAGTGGATCATAACCTTTGTCAAGATGTCCTCATTTGGGGATGTTGAATATATATCAATAGCAACATTTCAAAAGTTGAGAAAGCTAAATTCTTGCTTTCCAAAATGTTATTGTTTCCATACTATTCCTATGCCAAGCTTGACTTAGAGAAATGACAACTTGAGATGGAGGTGTAGATATATAGGGGTGAATTATTATTGATTCTTGTTTCATCATATATATTATAAGGCCTTTATTCCTATGCCAAGCTTGACTTAGAGAAATGACAACTTGAGATGGAGGTGTAGATATATAGGGGTGAATTATTATTGATTCTTGTTTCATCATATATATTATAAAGCCTTTGAGTTTCCACCTTTTTGAGTAGTGTTGACAAGTTTTTGGTATCAAACCTTCTTAAATATCCCTATTCATTCGCTATTGGTAGCTATTTATTTGGTATTGTTAAAGATCATACCAATAGCTATCACCTCGTGAACTTAATTGTTGAATTGCGGATTTGATTTTTACTATGTAGCTCATTTGGATAGAGAAAGTGTAAACATAAATTATAGATACATGCATTATTAACATAGAAGATATGTATCACTCGAACCTATATAACTGCTAATCAAGAAACCTTTGGTCGGATACTATAACACTAGGGGTCACATGTGGTTTTAAATACCAAAGAAATGGCTTAACCAAAACATTTCCAAGAACACGAGGTGAACACAAGGAAGTAAAAATTGGCTCCTTGTTTGGTTGATTTCTAGTGCTAAATGTTCTGAGTGCACAAAATTTGCGAGGCCTTTGACCTTGCAAGTTCACTAAAGTATATGTAACATAGCACATGTGTTCAATAGAAGGGAGTTTATATTCTTGTAAAGTTACAGAAACATGTGTAGGTAAGGCCTATAAGGGCTACTTTCAATCCATTGTGGTGAACGGACATGATATAGGAAAATTTGACATAGTGAATACTCCGGACATCAAACACTACAACTCTATCTCATGGCCATATATTAAAAGAAAGCCCCTATCTGTCATTTTGAAGCCCCAGAGACCCTCAACAAGAGGGACCACAACGGCGCGTAGAATACCCATCCAGGCACAAATAGGGACCAAGATATTTCCAAGAACAGGGGATGGACACAAGGAAGTAAAAAATGGTTGATAAGCATGATACAAGGTTTAGGTATCTGCCATTTGGGGGGGGGGGGGGGGGGAGGGGTTGCTATGAACACATTAAACTGCCCAGTTCTATCTCATGGCCATGCATTAAAAAAAGCTTGTACTTGTCATTTTAGGGGCCCAGGGACCCTCAACAAGAGGGGCCACAAGGGCGCGCAAACTGGCCATCCAAAATTTTGGATGGCCAGTTTGCGCGCCCTTGTGGCCCCTCTTGTTGAGGGTCCCTGGGCCCCTAAAATGACAAGTACAAGGTTTTTTTAATGCATGGCATGATACAATGTTTAGCTATTTGCCATTATGGTGGGGCGGGGGGGGGGGGGAGTTTGCTATGAATACATCAATTTGCCCAACTCTATCTCATGGCTATGCATCAAAATTTTTGGATGGCTAATTTGCGCGCCCTTGTGGCCAAATTTTGGATGGCTGATTTGTGCGCCCTTGTGGCCCCTCATGTTGAGGGTCCCTGGGGCCCTAAAATGACAAGTATAAGATTTATTTTTATGCATGGCATGATACAATGTTTAGCTATTTGCCATTGTGGGGGGGGGGGGGGGGGGGGGAGTTTGCTATGAATACATCAATTTGTCCAATTCTATCTCATGGCTATGCATCAAAAAAATCCTGTACTTGTCATTTTAGGGCCCCAAGGACCCTCAACATGAGGGGCCACAAGGGCGCGCAAATTAGCCATCCAAAAATTTTGGATAGCTGATTTGCGCGCCCTTGTGGCCCTCATGTTGAGGGTCCCTTGGGCCCTAAAATGACAAGTACAAGATTTATTTTTATGCATGGCATGATACAATGTTTAGCTATTTTCCATTGTGGGGGGGGGGGGGGGGGGATTTTGCTATGAATACATCAATTTGCCCAATTCTATCTCATGGCTATGCATCAAAAAAATCCTGTACTTGTCATTTTAGGGCCCCAGGGACCCTCAACATGATGGGCCACAAGGGCGCGCAAATCAGCCATCCAAAATTTTTTGGATGGCTGATTTGCGCGCCCTTGTGGCCCATCATGTTGAGGGTCCCTGGGGCCCTAAAATGACAAGTACAGGATTTGTTTTTATGCATGGTCATAATTCAAGTGGTAAGTTTTTTTTATAAAAAAAAGTGATATAGCCCTACTATAACACTAGGGGTCACATGTGGTTTTAAATACCAAAGAAATGGCTTAACCAAATTATTTCCAAGAACACGAGGTGAACACAAGGAAGTAAAAATTGGCTCCTTGTTTGGTTGATTTCTAGTGCTAAATGTTCTGAGTGCTAAGTGTTGGACTTTTAGGCTGTTTTCAAGAGCTTCTAGTGTTCAATTGGCTCTGAATCTGTCAGGGCTTGTCTCACATAAATTTGTTCATCTCGTCGCGCTCTTCGACTATCGTGTGATGCAAAAAAATCATATCCTACTCGGATTTTCCAAAAATCAACGTGCAAGTTGGCAATTTCTTAAAAAATGATGTAAAACAGACATTTCTTACTTTATCCTTAATCTACGGGCTGTAACGGGCATTAAAACCATGGAATCTGAAAATACTCAGAGAACCAATGTTTTTTATTGTGTTAACACTAGGTTGGTAACCTAACAGGACATAAAAGTGTCCTTTCAGGGTTTTGGAAAAAACCTCCAAAACCATAGTAGATCCACTCATTTTGTAAAATCCTTTCATGAGGTTATAGTTCAAGGCCTACTAAACATGGAAAAAATAAGAAACTTGTAAAATTTCTCATCTTTTGGTCACACCAAGCCTCCAAAGTTGATGGACCAGTGAATTTTCATCAAAACAGTCATTTCTTACGTTTTGTTGCATAAAAATAAGATTAGGGATTTTTGAGGACTTGAGATAAATTCCCTAGTTAACTTCAATGGGTTGGTGATCAGAACATATGATTGCTTCTCACTCACTATTTTTTGTTTTGCCAAAATAAATAGGTACAAAAAAGTTGAATTTTTACCATTCTGCAAACCTATCATCAAAGTTTCTATAGCCACGCTCAATACAAATAATATATGCATGTTTTCTTAGTTCCCTATTGTCCTTTATGTTCATAAGGAGCCATGGAGCATGTCAAAAGAATAATACATCTCTTACCAAGGGGAATCTTGGGGACAAAGATGAAGTGTTAAATACAGCAAACATGAAAAAACTGGGTTGAACATTATGAGTTGTAGAATCCCATAGAAACTATTCAATATCTAGCCAAATTTGATCCTTATGACTAGATATGGTTACTACCTACAAAATGCATGTAGTTTTCACAAGAAACTAACAATATTGAAAAAGCTATACTTGATATACTAGAATGTTTCGTTTTCTTCCATAATTGAAAAAATCAACCATCGTTGTGTACTATGAAAAATAGGGTATTAGGTGCCCCAAAACTCAAGGAATGTTAGCTTTATGTTACAATATGCGACATAGAAAATAAAAAATGAATTTGGATATCATGAAATCCACCAAAAAAATCATTGAAGAGCTAAAATTGGCTAAAAAACAGGATTTTACAATTTTTGTAATTTGGTTATAACTTACAACTTTAATATTTATTTCTCCCTAGAAGCATCAGGACATGTTGAGGACTACTAAAGATAGTTCTCTAGCATTATAGACCTCACAAACATGAATTCTAGAGTGGTATAGTTGCAAAAAGTTTAAAAAAGCAAAAAACAGGACCCGTTTTTTCACACAGTTTAGGTTGTGAAATGTTGTGCAAGGACAATGTTAAAGATGGAATTGATATTCCAAAAAAATGTCGAGTTTTTTTCAGCTCATGAGACAACTTTCTAGATAGATAGCACCTCAAAATCCATTTTGAAACTCTTGACATAATTCAAGGAAAATGGTCACTTCACAGGACATAAAAGTGTCCTAGGACATAAAAGTGTCCCATTACCAACCTAGTGTTAATGACTGCATTTCCTACATACAATACTTTCTCAAAATCTCACCCGAACACCTTCAAAAGTGGCTTCCAAGCAGTGTCCTCGATCAAAAATTGAAACTGAAGGAAAACAATCAGAATGAACTCCTAGACTGTGTACAAACTTTAAAATAACCAAAATTTCCTTTAAAAAAAAGTTATTGCTAAAAATTTGAAAATAGACCACCCTTAGACTTCCCACAATGATAGAAATCAAAAGGTTCAAGGAGAGGTCTGGTGTCACAAGTGCATGGTAGGAATCTAATCGAGGCTTATTCCGTCAAGATCTCTTATACTTTATTATGTCTTCTCATGTACAATCTTACCAAACAAAAACAAACTTACACTTTAAATGACAAAAAAAAATTTATTTAACTTATCAAACAATCTAAAATATGGTAGACCTAGAGTGCCGTTACACATCAACAAACAAAAAAGTCCAAATTTCTTCTCATTAACTTTGATAAACATACATCTGTGAACACTTTACAAGGAGTAGTGTGGTCATAGTTCTTACATCCATTCCATGACATGGTATGCTCCTGGGGTGACCTATCACATAAAAATATCTTTGGTAGGAGTGCCCTCATGTTAGGAAAGAGTGTGTTGCTGCTGATGAAAAGTTTTTGCATTGTCCTACTAGGGATCTCTTCATGTCAGCATAATGATTTTTGGTGTAGTGGGAGCCACATTGCCGCTGAGGAGAGCTTTGTGCCATCGGAAAAGCTTCATGTTATGCCAGTTCCTTGAGCCGTTCTTGCAAACAACGCCACTCAACTAGCATAGCAAGAGGTCACCTTGTAACAAAAACATGTATGAATTCAACATTTGCAAGCTATATAATGAAGACACTTGTTAAGTATATGTTGTACAAATTTGCAAGTATTTTTATCTAGCTGGGAATAAACAATATAAAAATATACATTAGGATGAGACTACCACCCCTAATAAGCATGGATTTGAAGCACCTACCTGCAAGATGTAACAAAGAAGACTGTTTTAGAGGAAAAGTGGTGACAGTTGGCCTCTCTAACCTGCAGCCTTTCACTATTTGTGCATAAAAGCAACCTTTGTGCTAAGCACCACAAAACCAATAGAGGCAACACCTTAGACTTCAAAGTTTATGATAAGAAGAACACAATCAAAAGTAAGAAGTATATTGTTACCTTGCATAAAGGGGTGTTTTATTCAAATATGTGATGGTATTGGCAAGATATTGAAGAATCGTCAACATTCATCTCACCGATGCTACGACGTTCCTGGGATGACCTCTGCTCACCCTCACGTGCGGCCTTCGATGCAAACGTTGCGAACAAGCAAATATGTATGCATACGATTTGTGATGTCCTTGAGCACCATGGTAGTTGTTGCATGAGGAAGCAAAGGATGAAAAGAGAGAGGGGGGAGGGAGAGAGAGGAACATGGGAGAAGACAAGGGGGTAGTGGGGGAGAGAGAGAGAGAGAGAGTGGAGAAGGAGGAGAGAAGGGGGCAGGGAGGGAGAGGGAGGAACATGGGAGGAGAGAAGGGGACAGTGGGAGAGAGGGAGAGAGGGGAGGAGGAGGAGAGAAGGGGCAGGGAGGGAGAGGAGAGGGAGAAAGGAGGGAGGAGGAAGAGAGAAGAAAGGTTTTTTTTTTTGGGGGGGAGTTTTGTTTTTGAAAAATTGGACTTTTAGTGCTTGTAAGTTTAAAAAATGTCAAAAAATACTTTTTTGATATGGATATATGTTGGGGGGGAGTTTTAAGTCAAAAATAAGTAAAAATAACTTTTTTTCAAAAAAGTCAAATTTTGGCTCTTAGTGATCCACGTTTTTGATGATGTGGCCACATCTCTTTACTCCCTTCACTTTCAAAAATCTAGAGAGAGAAGGTGACCTCTTAGGTCCACATCCTACATGTGTCTAAAAAAAAGGCTAGAAAAGCCTACTCAAAACTAGCTTCTTGAATGCCCTTGTCCCCTTAACCCTACACACCATTATCCTTAATCCCTAAAAATTAGGATTCCTTACAAGGCCCATGCAAGGTTCATATTTCTCTTAATGTGGCCACTCCTGGCTACACACCACTCGCTAATCCTCGAATACTCACCCCACTCCACACTGCTCGTGTTGGAGTCCAAACTCCCACAGAGACACCTGCAATTGCAACCCCTATAGAGATGCCACTCAAGACCTCTCTTGCAACACTTGCAGAGTGACACTTAAATTCAACCGCAATAGGTGAGAGGGCTTTTCATACTCGATCGACATCAGTGGAAACTTGATCTTGGATGAGGACGACAAGAGGGTGATTTTACGCATGCATGACCTATGCTCTCAGGTTTTTTGGCACTACATATTAAATAACTAGAATGAAGTACCCAATGGATTGAAAGACAGAGTCGTCAGTATTCTCCATGATGAGTTTTTCATGTCAAATTGGGAAGAGCGCTTCAATGAAGACTTAATGAGGCTGCAAATGCACAAGTACTACCAAAACATAGTTTAGTAGGAGCTTTAATGAAATCCATAAGAACATCTTGATTTACCACATTTTTGTCCCTTTGCAACCATTTTGTGTAATTGCAATATATCCAACATAGTATGTAAACTCTATTTATAGCTCACTAGAGTATGCTGAGCGAGTTATCACAACTAAGGCTTTACATCGGGTAAGCAAACTCTAACTAGAGAGATAACCTTTCTAATTGGATTGCTTAGCACATATTTTAGCACAAGTTTAACAGTTGTTATCGACCTATCCTGTCTAGATGGCTGGCAGTATTGAGGTGTTTTTCTCCACTGTTTACAAATAGTTGTGACTAGTAAACTGGGATCACAACTCCTTGCAACACTGCCGAGTATTCAAAAATGTTACATGAAAAACCAACCTAGTTAACATTAGAGATTGAAAAAGGAAACTAGATAAACTTTACAAAGTTTAAGTAGTCTATTTACAATCACCCACATCAAGCCATGATATTTGATGGCAATTGGTAGACCAATAATTAATCTCATAGAGATATTTCATAGAAAGTGTAGAATGCTTCATAAGCTATTACTTCCATGAATTTTCATGCCATTCAAAACTAGACTTTGCTAGAAACTAGGGCCCATAACACCTGGTGTGCATGCATTTAGCAAAACCAAATCCAAACCTGCAGTTCCATGACCATTCTTGCCAAAACTTATGGCTACCGTTATGTTCATAGCCCATGTGGAACTTGAACTAAATACTTGCCCTTGTAATTATGTGAACATGCTAGCTTAGTTGGACCATAATAGAATGTGAAAATTAATTAGCTACCAGCAATACAACATGTTGATGAATAGAACATGGCTTTGCTACATGTGTAAACAACCATGCGTTAAAGTTGTTAATAACATGTAACCTTAACAAGTTTTAGTAGGTATCTGACAATTTTTGGCCATTGAATTTGTTCTTGATATGATGTGCTCAAAATGGCCTAGTAAATGGATCTGAAGGCGATAAATAATTGAAATAACAAGCACCATATTGAGTTTTAGAGACTCATATTCACTACATAGGGAATATGTCTCATATAAGGATGTCCAAAAAATGACATATTCCTTCAAGTATGAGATATACTTGTGTGTGGAGGTACATGTAAGCACTCAATGACATAAGAGAGGGACTCTCTTAAATGTTTCTCCATTGGCAAACTAGTGTCTCAAAATGCTTTGCTCCTACATGACCTTGTCATGTGTCCAAAGAGCAAAATGGACGAAATCATTCTAGCATAGACATCCTACTTAGAAAACTCAATCAAAGCATATATAGAAATGAAACGAAACAAAATCATAGGGATACCTGGAGGTCAAAATTATCGTCCACTTATGCGGAGTCAAGTGCACTATCTAAAAACCTAAAAGGTACATTAACCAAAAAATGTCCAACCTCAAAAGGTTCAATTTGTCTTTGACTTGTTAAAAATTATATTAGACACTAGTGGAATCTAAATAATATTAAGCTACTAACCATAGGTGCTACCTTGTCAGTCACAACCCCTTGATTAAATTCTATAATTCTAAACCCTTTGGTTAGATTCTGCATGAAAAATGATTAAACTAGAAATAAATGGTGACCAAGGTAGCCTACTATGTCCAATAATGATTGTAATAAACTTGTAAAGTTGAGTTATCCAAGATTTTGTCCTTGAGAGTACCACTATGAAGAGATCAATTAATGACCATCAACACTTATGAAATAAGTTGGCATTAGTAGCTGGGTCATGTCCCTGAAGATACAATTTCTATAGCTACACGTAGTGCTGTAAATTAAAACCAGATCCTCTCAACTTGGAATCTTATTCACAACAAGATCTTGAAATAATATTATCCTTCTATGAAAAGAAGAGAAATATTCCAAACACCCCAAAATAGGTAGTCATACTTGATTTTCTTGGGTGTGCAAGCGAGATAGTACCTGCTTTGAGGCTCTATTGGTCTATTCATGTCATCCCATGAATTAGTTTTTTGATAGTATGGCCAGGGCTACTTGCTACCTACCAAAAGCAGCATCGGTATTGGCTGCACCTTGTGCATAGAGCCAACATTGTAAATGCTCATTGTTGTAGACATTTACAATGGTCACAAGAAAATCTATGAGTCTCAATTCATCCTAAATAGGGCAGCTGATGTCGTAGTGGAAGCGTCAACAATGATTCAATGGAAAGAATCTTACTATACTAGCATACTATGCATGCATAAAAAAAATAAAATGATAAGCCCTCGGCTTCAACGACAATCTCAAAAGCTTGAGCTGATACCATACACGCCTTGCACAATCTCTAATGGTATATATACATCATATTTTGACATTTCAAAACATAAAATGTGATCTTATATCCGTATAGTGCATGTCAATTCTCTCAACCTTTGTGTTCCATTACCCTTGATCTAAGTTATTGGATAGTGCTTAGCGTAGGGTAGAAGCCTTGATTCTCCTTAAGTCTATCAAAGCACTTTGCTTTTCACCACAAGGAAATATTTTCCAAATTGAAGGTTAAAACACAAACAATAAGAAGAATTTGAAACTGTCTAACCTTTAACCTTGTTGCCCCTCTGAGATTTGTTGCCTTCACCCAAATGATTATAGCCACACGTATGCTGAGAAATTTAAAGCTGTCAAATGTACCATGTATGCCCTCATGGCTTGGTTCATACTGGCCTCCACTAAAAAATCATTTGACCTATTGTATGTTGGTAGCATATTCCAAACTTTGGAAGCCTCAATGCAATTTGCCATAACTTGAAGCCTTGCTTCATTTAAATACATAAAAAAAGATCAAATAAGTTGCAACAAAAACAAAATCAACCTTGTCAAGATTTAGTAAAGAATTAACCTTGTCGCATCATGCATTGTGTGGAGAATCCTTATATTGTCTAAGATTAAAAGAGAAAGCTCAAGAAGTGTAGCTATCAAATTCCATCTAATTGCCAAAATCTGCTTGACCAAAGAAACATTTGTTTGTCAGGTTAGCATGGTAAAAAGATTCTGTAGGATTGAATAAGTTCAAAATTTGAAATTTAAATTTAGCATACTTATCAATTTTTTGTAATCTCCACCCTCGGCATTAGAATGCATATGATGACAATTGATCAACTGAAGCACATTAAAACTTTTCAAGAGAAACCATGCCCAACAAAAAGTCAATCATACCAAACATATTGCACTCATAATCATGACTAGCAATAGGCCTTGCCTCTGCATCAAAATTTAACTTTCCAGAATCCATCTCTAGACTTTTGTAAAATAAATTCATACATGGATTAAGAAACCCACATGAATGAAATAACATACCCAATGACCATGTTGATATTGGAACACCCAATGAAATTCCTTTCATATGGTCATAGTCTTGATTTCATTATCAAAACCATGAGAACTACTCCAGACTCATTCCCCTCATTGGTGTAGCCTTGCTACATTTCTTTTATTTGTGCCAGAATTGGCAAACCTATTGACTCTTATCTTTAGTGGTTGTCAACCATACTTACACCTTGACAATTTCTCCTCGGCCTTCGTCACCTTGCCGATTGCGTTGTACGGCCTTTGCATGAGGAATAAATTATCATCTTTGATTACTGTGCTCCACCATGACCACAATCTTGTGACATCTTTTATTTACTACCTTAGAGATTTGAGGCTCAAAGCAAGTTTGAGGCTATAAGAACCCATCATGAGTACACCTTTTGTAATAGTAATGGGATGAACATGTTCACGGATCTCAAGTTTTGGTTGTCAATTACCATTCTATCAAGGCTCCCCAAGATCATCAAGACCTTTGGTTTGCTCCAAGACCATCTCCTTTGAAAGTGGTAATTGCTAGGCTTGCAGAAATAGTGGAAAGCAATCTCCTCAAGAGATCTAAGATCTAATGACTGCACGCCTGCCACAAAAAGATTTACAAGTTGTGAGTGTTACATGGATTTTCTCTTAAAAGGACTTTTTGGTTTGTGATTGATTGCTACCTGTTGGTTTTTCCTTTGCAGATTGCATGCTTTTGCCTCGGCCTTGATAGGGGGTCTAGCAAACCTTTATCCCTCTTGCTTGGTCCATTTCCGATGTTATGGGAGAGACCCCTTGGGTTGCCCCTTGTGCACCCTTCTATGCCCAAGTTAAATTGTATGGTATAAAAAAGTTAAAAAACTCCCTAACCTAGTGGATGATAGCATTGCTACATTTGCACAGGGCCAATTAGAGGAGACAACCTGCTCTAGGTTTCTCGTCTCACTACCACAATAAAAAGCTTTTGATCCTCATGCCATCACACATCTACAAGACCAATATCATCCAATCTGATGTAGGTTAGGTTGAGTGTGTCTACCACCTCAAGCTGCCATTTCCATAGCCATCTGTTAGCCTCATCAAGGGAGGCCACCGTTTTCAATCCCGCCATTATCAAAAAGGGGAGAGAGAGAGAGAGAGAGAGAGAGAGAGAGAGAGAGAGAGAGAGAGAGAGAGAGAGAGAGAGAGAGAGAGAGAGAGAGAGAGAGAGAGAGAGAGAGAGAGAGAGAGAGAGAGAGAGAGAGAGAGAGAGAGAGAGAGAGAGAGAGAGAGAGAGAGAGAGAGAGAGAGAGAGAGAGAGCATGCTTCCATGCTGCTTTACCGCTCCTCCATGGACCTTATCCCTTGAGATCCACTACCAATATGAGGGACTGGGGATTAGCCCTTGGGATACTAAATATAGGTGCCCCTCTACCGCCGCAGGTGTATCTAGGCCCTTTCTCTTGGCTCATCTTACCCTAGGCCTGACAAGTCAAGTTTTAGATAGTCATTCAAGGTTATGACAACAATGTAGGTTTTGAAAATACAAGAAAGCTTCAAGGTTTGTAATCTACTAGTAAATATCTAAGTGTATGTGTTTTCTTTGTTGACACAGCAAGTCTATGTTGGGCCCTTTGCTTGCGAAGCCAACTATCTTGTTGTAGCAATAGCAAGAACCACAAACATAAATGTCATACCATGGGATGGAATCAACCCAACTAGTGCATGGAGGGTACGAGAGTTTGTGAGTCTCTCAAAAAACAGACTCAACCCTTACCTAACTCAAAACCACACTCAACTCCATACTAGGTAGAAAATGATAACTGCAACACCACAAGCAAATCTTGCAGATTCACCAAACAAATGAAGTCCAAACGAGACACAAGTGAACTTGTTGTAGGAGGAGTCTTAACACAGGAAGGCCGACCAATCTCCTAAGCTTCCAAAAAATCAAGGCTTCATGAGTTGTACACAACTCATGACCTAGAATTAGTAGCTATTATTCATGCCCTCAAGATATGGAGACATTATCTATTGGGATGCCAGTTTAAGATTTTCATTGATCACCAGAGTCTAAAATAGATCTTTTCCCAACCAACTCTTAACATGAGGACAAAGAAGCTGGGTATAACTTCTTCAGGAAATTATTTTCAAATAAAGTACAGACCCGGAAAGGAAAACGTGGTTGCTATTGATTCCCTTAGCAGAAAATCCTTCCTTGGAGCCATCTCCATGGCCAACAATCTAATATTGGATAAGGTGAGGAATGCTCACAGAAAGATGAAGCCTATCTTCTAATCATTCAAATTCTTAGCCATGTAGATGGAACGAAAAAATAAAAGGCCCTAGCTAAGGACCATTCTATCGAGGATGGCCTTCTTTATTACAGAAATTGACTTTACATTCCTAAGGATACCTCCCTAAGGCAGCTAATTCTTCATGAAAGTCATGATGTCACAGTAGCAGGACACCTCGGATATGCAAAAACTCTTAATACCTTGTGGAAAAGCTACTTCTGGATCAGAATGAAGGGGAATGTACTTCAATACATCAGCTAATGCATTTCTTGTCAAAGAAACAAGGTTGAACAAGTGATGGTGCCAGGAAAGTTGCAACCCTTAGACATACCTCAAATGAAGTGGGAATTTATTAGCATGGATTTCTTCATGACCCTTCTAGGGTTTAGGGAGGGTATGACTCTCTAATGGTAGTTGTGGATATGATCATCAAAGCATATCGCCTAATACGAGTAAAAACCACTTACACTGCATTAGATATAAGGAAGATCTTTGTTAAGAGATCTTTAGACTACATGGTATTCCAAAGAGAATTATTAGTAATAGGGATGTAAAGTTCACTTCCAAGTTTTGGAAGGCTCTATTTGAAGCTTTAGGAACTCAACTATGCTTTAGCTTGGCATATCATCCTCAGATGGACAGATAGACAGAACGTGTAAACCAAGTAATTGAAGATATCCTTCGAGGTTATTGCAGTAGAGAGCCCTGCAAGTGGATTCAATTTCTTTCCTTGGTATAATTTTCCTATAACTCCTCTTTCCATAAAAGCATTCGAGTTTCACCTTTGAATGCTTAATATGAGCATGAATGCATATCACCATTGAATTTTTCTGACCCTACCTTAAGGGCAGAGGCCTCATAAAAAATGCTGGAAGAAATGGAAGCCCAAACCAAAGCCATATGACAAGATATTCAGGCCGCTAAGGATCACCAAAGACATTATGTGGACCAAAAACGATCCGATCAAATCTTCAAGCAAGGATACAAGGTCTTTCTTTGAGTGCGTCCAAAAATAAGCAACCTATCCTTGGTAAAATTCAAAAAGCTTAGTCCCAGGTATTGAGGTCCTTATGAAATAATCAAGGTCCTCTATGATCAAGCCTACAGATTGAAGTTTCCTGAACATATCAAAGTTCAAAATGTATTTCACATCAGCCTACTAAAACCCTACATCCCAAATCCCAATCATGCATTGGATGAGGAGCAGATTGTAATGCAACAACAAAGAGCACTTGAACTTCAGCCAAATTGTATCCTTGAAACTAGAGAAGAACTCTTAGAAATGGAGTTATTAGGGAGCATTTGGTAAAGTGGAAAGATTATCCCACCGAAGATGCCACTTGAGAAGATGAAACCTCTCTTCTCAAAGACTTTCCCAATTTTGGTTGAGATGAGGGCATTTCAAATTCTTAAGTTGGGGTGATTGTAAGGTTTCCACCTTTCTAGCAACAAGGAAATGAATTCAAATCTTTAGGCGAAGCATTGGACGTACAAACAGGTAAAGCACTATCTCAAAAGCAGTTAAAATTGGTATTTTAAAAATCTTAAGCACGACAAACCTATGGTTAGGAACTCTCAAAACTAAATTGAGGTAGAAAATGACACCACTATCCTCTCTGGAAGATTCAATACCACTTTAAATTGCAAAAAATAAATAGACAATTCTTAGTAATAATTAAAGCTTAGGAATTTCATTATACCGCTTAGATATTTTTCCATATATTTATCGAAATAGAAAAAAATAGCACAAAAAAATAGCAAGGTTGATTTTCAAAGTAGGCAAGTACTAAGAGAGAGTATCCGGACTTGCCCAGGCTAGATTTAGTAGCAGATGACACCTTCTTGAGCTACAAGCAGGTGCCAGTTTCAACCTAGCCTATGAGTGCCCAGAAAAACTATAAATAGGACCTGTTACCTCACAAATCTGTCAGATTCAAAGTCTTGGCCAAATAACTCTTGTGCAAGAGAGATACTTCATAAAAATCACTAAGATAGAAAAGTATAAGTGATTAAGCAAGGTAATTATTCTAATATCAATTAATTAGCAATTTATATCTAGTTTTTCTAGTTAATCTATTAGGTAAAGAAAAGCAGACCATCCTCTACAATCAATCTCTCTTTTATACATTATTAATTTATTGATTACTTAATCTTAATCAAGAGTAATAATCTACTTAATTATTAATCCTAACTAGGACAAAAATTGATTAATTTTAGCTTTAATTAATAAGAATTATATTGAACAAGCTTAGTTAACTCTAAGATAGTTATCACAGCTTAATAGTATTATAAGAAATATAAGAAAATTATATCATAATTTTTAAATTATTTTTTATAATTAATTAGATAGAAACTAGCTATTTTTAATTGTAAAACTAATGAAAAACTTAGTAAACAAGCTTAACAAATCACAAGATAATCATCATAGTTAGAAAAAATTGTTAAAAACATGGAGAATTTATCTCATTAACAAGAAATTAGTTTATCTATTTAATTAAGCTAAAACTGAATGATTTTAGCTATACATTAAAGAGGGAAACTAGTTAACTACAGGGTAATTATCAAAGTTAGGAAACATTAAATATCTAGCTGTACTAATTATACATTAACAAAAAATTTGTTAATCTATTTAATCAAGATAAAAATGATTGATTTTAGCTGTAAGCTAAAAGGGAAATTAGCTAACTAGCTTGGATAAATACAATATAAATATTAGAGCTAGGAAAAATTATTAAGTAGTTGAGATAATTCTCTCAAAAAGAGAAAATCACTTTAGATATTTAATTAAGCTAAAATTAAATAATTTTAGCTATAAACTAAAGGGAAAAACAAATAAATAACTTGAATAATTTCAAGATAGCTATCAAAGTTAGGAATCATCATTAACTAGCTAGGATAATTAGCTCATTAACAAAAAATTACTTTAGCTATTTAATTAAGTAAAAACTGATTGATTTTTGCTATAAATCAAAGGGGAAAATTAGTTAACTAACTTTGATAATTATAAGGTAACTACTAGAGCTAGGAAACATCATTGGCTAACCGTGAAAATTATCTCATCAACAAAAAATTAACTTAGATTTTTAATTAAGTCAAAATTGATTGATTTTAGTTATAAATTAAAGGGAGAAATTAGCTAATTAGCTTAAATAACTATAAGGTAATTATTAGAGCTAGTAGATATTATTAGTAAGCTATGATAATTATTTCATGACCAAAAATTATTTTTGCTAGTTTCTTAAGCAAAACGTTTTTGATTTTAGCTATAAATCAAAGAAGGAAATTAGTTAATTAACTTAAGTAATGACAAGATAATTATTAGCATTAGGAAACATTATTAGCAAGTCAAGATAATTATACCATAATTAGTTAATTAGTTTAAATAATTGTAATAGATCAAAAAACTTATTTTTATCTTTGAATTTAATTAAAATTATAGTTAAAAGTTTCTATTAAAATTATTGGAAGTATAAACCATTGATAGAAAGCTAAGGAAATTCATTCTATAGGAGATAATGAATCTAATACAAATTAAGCAAAAAATAAGAAAATTTCAAGCTCAATAAAGATTTTTTTTAAAAAGAGAAAAGGTGTAAAAATTTCTAAGATAATTAGAGAGGCTTCAAATATCCAAAAGAAATCTAGGATACAGATGTCTTGGCTATGTGGGTAGTTAGAAGAATCTTTTACTAAGAATCTTCTATTTTCTAGTACAACTTGAAAAAAAAACCAATAGGGAAGTTATAAAAGCTAATCAAGGGATTCCCTAGACAATACTAAGGTATAAGTATTACAAAAAAGACATTGAAAACCTGAGAATTTTTTGTACACAATTAAACTACCCTAGGATCTAAGCAATTATGCTAAGAGATGAAAATATGTTATAGAATGGGAAGGATCAGTATTTGTTATAATTTACCTAATAAATAGACATACTTTTTATAAGGATAGAATTCATGGCTCCAAAGAGGACCCGATCAAACCCTCAGTCTGATGAGGAAGGAAACATTCCCAAGAGGGCTAGAGCATCACACAACCACGAGACCGGGCCTAGTAGTAGGCCTAAAAATGAAAGCATTCAGGCCCCGACACTGCAGCAAAGGCCCAACGAGTGTCCCAAGTGGATCTTTATTATAATTTAAGATGAATAATGCAAGTACTTCCCTAAGCATTAACATTACATACGTAAAAGAGGGTGTAAGGAATTAGGAAAAGTGAAACTGGCTAAAAAGGAAAGACATCTTCCAAGAAAATAACGTGCATTTGTTTGAAAATTAGAAAATAATTATTTGGGTTAAGGTTGGTGGTTGACTTAGGAAAGAATGATCGGTCATCCTTAAGATAGCTTGTCTCAAAACACCTCTGGTTCCTTGAAATATTTTAGCTTCAGATGATGAGTAATGATGTCTTGTCACCCATGGATGAGTTGGTTGCCCCCATGTACATGGAGTCTTTACCTCCTACACGTGTATGTTTGTGGCCCGGGGGATTCACCATGGAAAACTTACCGCACCATGTAAGTGCAGGGGAGGGGTTTTTTTGTACAAATTACATATTCGTATAAGTTAGGGGTAGGCCCCCAATAATTTATCTCGCAAGCTTAAAAATAAGGGAGGGGGTATCATATTTATGGGCGGGGGGGGGGAGGAGAAAATGAGACAAATTTTTTGTGTTTCAAAATCAAAATCATAGCTTCCCAAAAGAGTAAAAATTGTGAGTCAATAGCTACAAAGATACATGCAAGAACTAATACTGCTTTGTATCAATTGCTTGTTTTGTGATTATAATTCATTTGTTTAGGAATGAAAGCCATAAAGAGCTTGTATAGATGCAAATTTACACGGAGAACCTAACACAACCTTATAACCATGTTTTTTGTGTGATTTAGATGGGTCCAAAATGGACAAGTAGCTAGAGTGCAGGCTGAATGGGCACATAGTTTGAAAGTCAAACTAAGACACATTGAGGGTACATCTAGTTACCAACAAAAGTGGTTCCTTTGTACATTGCTAATCACTATGCTACATGCTGTTTGACTAGTTTTACTCAATTTGATCATGTAACACCTAAATTTTATATGTAAGATAGGGGTATGATAGTTTTCTGCATTGATTATTGTATAAGCGTAGAAAGGGGGGTCATATTCCCTAATAAAAGCCGTATATAGGGGGTTTATCAAAGTTGTCTGCTCGTTGCAGGTGGCATCCCATTTTGTATATAGAGTGAATCCCCCGGGGTTTGTGATACTACTTAGGATACCGTTGTGAGCGAGATGAAAACACACACAACGCCTCTATAACGACCCGACACACACTCTTGGAATGATACACACACACACACACACACTATGGGGCACCACTCGGCTTACACAACACACCTGCCCGAGACAGGGAACACACCTCTGGAGTGAGAGGAGAGAGACTATCCACTTGCCCACTCCACACACACACACACACACACACACACACCCAAAAACTCAGCTCAAAAGAGGATAATTTCTGATGTTTAGATACAATTGAGCTTGGGCCAACACCAATGGGGCAAATAGCTCACACAATATGGGTAAAAGATACCACATACAATCACAAATTGGAGCGGAAGCTTCGCTCATAGGAGAAACTTACACAGCAAAAACAACAGAAAAAGAGTGAGGAATTTGGCAAAATGGACAGCGCCATCGCGTTCGGAATGGCCAAAAACCCTAGTCTACAATGTCAAAGTGCTCAAATCCGACCTCGGATGAGCAGTTTACGGCCAAAACAGGCTCCAAAATGAGCAAAAACACACCTGCGGCTGTTCCTCCTTTCTTCTCCACTTTTTTTTCTGGTCTTCTTTTTTTTTTTCAGTTCCCACACTTAGCTTTATTAGTTGGGCACCCTTGGCCTTTTAGATGACCTCAAACGAACCCTGAACAGGCCAAAAGCTGACCTCGCAGTACATAGTTGTCACCTTTTTGCATCATCCACACACCCGGCACTCAGCTTTTTCCAATAATGCATCTCGCAACCACGTGAAGTGGCCCCAAAAAGTGGTCCTCATGATGACCTCTCTACATAATTAGCACAAGAAAACACCCACGTCGTGTCTGTACTTATCCACGTGCAAGTATTGACCCCGTTCGGCCTCCTGACACCACTAGATGCCATCTGACGCACCTGCTTACCTCATGTCGTCGGCCCGCGGATAGATTTCTGGAGAAGTTTTAAGTGCTACCAACTCCTCATTATTGTAGAAGAAACACACTGGTACTGGTAATAGTGAAAATCGATGCACTATGTACATGGTGTCCTACCTGTACACATGTGGGCCCCACGTAACCACCTGGCTCTGGAAAATGGGCAATTCTTTATTTGATGCACCATGCATGTGTACGTACATATGCGTAATTCCTTGCTCCAAAAAACTCCTGACACCGTTTTAATCCTAGGAGAACCTCCCGGTTGTATGGGCAACTGGTTTGGCGTATGGGCGCCCCGAACTTTGGGTGATGGGTCTCTACACCCGGATTATGAATAAGGAAGGGTGCTATTTTTTCCACCTATGTATAGGTGTGCTTGAGACAAGTGAAGTACATATCAGGGTTGTCAATAGATATTATAAGTGACTGTACCTTGTCTTAAGTCTAAAGATGTTTATTATTGAAAGACTATCTTTACTACTGATTTTCATGACTTATCTTAACAAATTACTTTACGGGAAAGCTAAAAAGAAAACCATTATTTTAAATGTCAAAAGAATGATGTAGTAATTAGGAAACAAAACAATCATGTGTGAGTGCGGGGTGTTAAGTGGGTTTTGACTAAGGTTGTCAATCATGGATTGGTGGACCTGATTAGTCAGGTAACTATCCATCTCTGCACGCTAGAAACATTTAGAAAACATCTTCACTTGGAAGAGGAGTCCACAAACGGTTGTGCCCTCACATCTATTAGGGGGAAAAAGGTGTTGGTTGAGGATACATTAGCCCAGTGTGTGGAAGTTATAGGGTTGAAAGAGTTTTGGACTTTTAGGATGTTGTTCCATTTGCACTGTGAGACAAGACTAGGTCTTCTTCTAGAAGACTATACCCAAGCCATTGTCAACGGTAACAATCTATTCCTTGGACCCTTCTTACTTAGAGACTTTGAATTTTGATAGGCCTAGAGACTTGTCAAGGACCCCATCTCGACTTTGGTGTCGGCGGTGTGAACGGGATGGAAACACACAAAATGCCTCTACAATCACCCGACACACAATCTTGGGATCATATACACACACACACACACACACACACACACACACACACACACACACTATGGGGCACCACTTGGCCTACACAATCCACCTGGTAGAGACAGGGACCACATCGATGGAGTGAGAGGAGAGAGACTATCCCTTTGCACACTCAACACAGACACACAGACACACAGACACACACACACACACACACACATACACACACAAATCAGCTCAAAGGAGGAAGATTTCTGATGCTTAGATACAATTGAGCTTGGACTGACACCAATGGGGCAAATAGCTCACATGATATGGATGAAATATGCCAGATGCAATCACAAATTTGAGGAGAGGCTTCACTCCACAGGAGAAACTTACATAGTCAAAACAATAAAAAATAGTGAGGAATTTGGAAAACTGGACAGTGCAATTGCATTCGGAACAGCCAAAAGCCCCAGTCTACAATATCAAAGTGCTCAAATCCGAGCTCGGATGAGCAGTTTATGGCCAAAATAGGCTCCAAAAATAGCAAAAAATGAGTTGCAGCTGCTCCTCCTATTCTCTCCACGTTTTTCCTGGTTTTTTCTCAGGTTTTTTAGTTTTCACACTTCACTTTATCCCTTGGGCACCTTTGGTCTTTTGATTGACCTCAAACGGACCCCGAACAGGCCAAAAAATGGCCACGCAGTCGTTTTTGTTACCCTTCTACATCCATCCGCACACCTGGATTTCAACTTTTTCCAACAATGCATCCCGTGATCAAGTGAAGTGCCCCCCAAATACAGTTCTCATGATGACCTTTCTGCATAATCATCACAAAAAAACATTCCTGTTGTGTCCTCGCTTACCACGTGCAAGTATTGACCCCATTCGACTTCCTGATGACCTCACGGAGTCGGCCCGCTGATACCTTCCTCGAGAAGTTTTATGCTCCACCAAGTCCTCATTATTATAGAAAAACACACTGATACTGGTGACGATGAAAATTGATGTACTATGTACACGCTGTCCTACCTGTACACTTGTGGGCCCCACGTAACCACCTAGCTATGGAAAATGGGCAATTCTTTATTCGATGCACCATGCATGTGTATGGACATATGCACAATCACTTCTTCCAAAAAACTCCTAACATAATTTGCCCATCCCCTAGCTTGTCAGATCATTCATGTTTCTTGATACCCTTACTTTTGACCTTTTAATTTATCTTTGCTAACGCTTTATCTTGCATCTGCCCATAATGTTCCAATGCACTCATCCTATCCAGTTGAACCTCTTGTAATTGTAAGAGCCTCTCTTTGAATGCATCACTAGACCGCCCAAGAAACTTTTCTAGCATCTTGACCGCAGGCAACTCTACTTCCACAAGCAATAGTGCTTCCTTTCCATATACCAAATGAAATGGAGTAAACCTTGTACATGCCTTCCAAAGTACGGTAAGCCCATAATGCACTAGGCAATTCCAAATCCCAATTATTTCCTTGGTTCTCTGTCACTTTCGAAAGAATTTGTACCAACTCACCATTGAATCTTTCATTTAAGCCATTACATTGTGGATAATAAGGAGTGGTATGCTGGTGCTTAATCTTCATCTTCGTGCATAAAAAGTCTAATAGTTTAGCTCTAAATCCTGGCCCCTTGTCCAAAAGTAGCTCCAGTGGAACCCCATACTTGCAACATATTTCATCATACACAAATTTTGCCACATCCTTTGTAGTGATTTATTTTATTGCTCTTTCCTTTGCCCATCTAGAGAGATAGTCCACTGTAGTCAAAATATAGCTTTTACCCCTGCTTATGATAGGTAACGGGCCTATTGCATCAATCCCCCACTTTTTAAACACATCAAATGCCAAAATTGTTTTTGTAGCTCTGGCTTTAACACTCTCTTTCCAAATGCTTGACACCTATTGCAAGACCTAAACCAATGGTGAACATCCTTGTGCAAACTAGGCCATACATACCCCTCTTGCAAGATCTTATGCAAGGTGATCTTTAGAGAAAAATGTCCACCACATGCACCTTCATGATTCTTTTCCAACAATCTATAAAGCTCCTCCGGTCAAGGTACACGTCTCAACACGAGATCAACCCCTTTCATGTATAAGACATCACCAATCAATTTGTACTTGGATGCTCTACGCACAAAACTATATTTCTTAGACTTGTGAATGTCCTTCGAAATGATTTCTGTTAGCAAAAACTCCTCTTCTTGAGACAAACTTTTCCAGCCATGATAAAGAGGTAAATTGGTCCTCAACACAAATAGCTCCCCAATCATGCTTTGAGCTGTTTCATGTGCCTCTCCATTTAGAGTATGTTCAATGTGTCTGATGCTCCATGCTTCAAACTTTTTAAACAGACCTTTAATTTTGAAACACATTTCCTTCAATGAGGTGCTCTTGCTCTTCCACACACCCAAAACTTGCTTCACAACTAACAAGGCATCACATTTTATGCTCAACCTTCTAATCCCATGCTTCAAACAAATGTGTAATCCGGCTTTCAAAGTAGCATATTTAGCCTCATTGTTACTATGAGCATCCAATTTTGAACCCTCTCTTGCATACTAGCTTCCCCTTTGGATCATAAAGTGCTATACCCCTTGAATCCGCATCATGGCTCTTTTTGTATGAGCCATCAAAGAACAACACATGTGCATTGCTGATCTGTGGCACTTCTTCAACTACTCTTCTCATCCCTCTTCCTTAACAAGAAGGGGATACTCCTTGTAAGTCAACAAATCAGCTAGGGTAGCTCTTGTATTGTCTTCCACTAAAAAAGAGAACAAACTCTTGCAACTCAATTACCCATTTCTTGACCACATTTAACATGTTAGTGCCATTAACTAACTGTGGCAAAAAGGCGTAGCTCATTAAGAAAACAAAAGGTCGTGGTAGCAAGTAATGACAAAATTGTTGGAAAATATTACACTCGCCATCATTAGCTCTACTTCCAACAATTTTCTTTCTGCTACCAACTTCACTGGGCTTGCACAATATATTGGCCTCATAATGGTGACCTTCCCCTTTTGCAATAGCATGGCTCCAATGGCATCCTCCCCTACTGATGGATTTACATAAAACACTTGCCCCCAATCAGGAGCCTGCATGGAAGATAGCCCCCCTAACACCTCTTTCACCTCTTGAAACACTTCTCTTCACACTTGTCATCGCATTGCAATGGATCATGATTTGACACTTGTTGTAACGGATAAAGGAGCTACGAAGACAATGGAATAAATCACGGCATGTACTTCACTTTGTGTATAAAGGTTGCCAATTGCTTTGTACTCTTAGGCGATGGAAGAAGAATAATAGAATTAACCTTGTCTGGATCAGCCTCAATGCCATTTTTTGACACCATATGGCCCAATAACTTCAATCTTGGCTGTGCTAGATGATATTTCTTTGGATTTAGTTGTCCTCCACATTCATCATATCGAGCCAATACCACCTGCAGCTTCTTATGGTGTTCAACCCTACTGCTGTAGACATAGAAGTTGCCCATAAAAGCATTAACACAACTACCAATGAATGGTGACAATACCCAATTTGCTCTCTCTTGATAGAAAGATGGTCCATTTGACAACCCAAATGGAAATCCCGTGTAGCAATAACAACCCCATGGTGTAATGAAAGTTGTCTTTGTTCGGTCTTTAAGAGAAATATTCAATTGAAAATAGCTTGAGAAACCATCACACACACACTGTACCTCTCATAACCTGCCATTGATTGATGAATGGAAGAGGATATGTGTTCTTCTTAGTGGCTGCATTTAAGGGTTTAAAATCTACACAAATCTTTCACTTTCCATTCTTCTTTGGTCTAACTACTATTGGACTCACCCACTCTGTGGTCTCCACCGGAACTATGAACCCTGCCTTCAATAACTTGTCCACCTCTTCCTGCAAGGCTTCCATCTGCTTTTGACCCATCCTTCTTAGCCTTTGCCACACTGGCTTAGCACCTTCCTTTATCTCTATATGCATCTCTTCTCCTTTGAACCCTCTAATCTCTTCATATGAAGTAATGAACAAATCAGGAAAACTAGCCAGCATGTGCAAATATATCTCCTTCTCCATAGCTGGGAGGTCTCCACTAATCATTTGTGTCATCAATCCCTGCTTCTTTGACAATTCAACCTTGGTTTGCATCAGCCCTTCAATCACTTCATAAGGCCCTTCACTTTCATCTTTAATCTTATTTGCAAATGCAACTAAACCAGACTCATGGATAATGAAACATTAACATCCTCATCATTGCTAGTAGAACTATCACTGTTCAAACACTGTGGAATAGTCTTTATCACTAGACGCATCCTCATCTTCATACAATTCCTCCAATAGTTTCCTTGCGTCCATATTATATAGCTTCTTGGCACCTGTATTTCCATAGAGGCTAATCGTACCACGTCTCCAATCTTGAATAGCTCCCATTGCACGTAACCATGGTCTACCTAGTATAATAGGATATGCTCCCAGCCCTGTTGGCATCACATGAAAATCAACCACCACCTTTGCATCATACGCCTCCACTTATAAGCTCTTTACAACACCCAAACAAACCTAAGGATGTGATCCTTGTCTCACCTACACCAGTAATCCCACCTACACCACGAGAAAATAGAGCCAGATCCTAGTCATGAGCACATACCAAAGCTCAAGGACCCAGTGCAAGAACAAAGGATAGTGCTAAATACCATCAATAACTATTTTGAGGGATTTTGCGTAGCTGTACTAGAGGGTTTTAGAGAAATAGATGGTCTTGACAAATTTTGGAAACAAGTCAGAGAGGTCAATGAAGCAAATGAGCTAAGTACAAGAGTAAACTAGATGTTACGAGAGCGAATCACACCACCCATAAAGTGCATGCAACACAACCTAGATCAATATAATGGCAATATAGGACACAGATGACACGATAGGCACACAAAGGAAATCTCTTTAGCTTGTCAAGCTGAGACCATCCTACACATACAACACTTTGGAAGCCCAAATAAACCACAATCTAGAATTTCACTACTAGGCACATGTAGGAAATCTCTTTAGCTTGTCAGGCTGAGACCATCCTATACATACAACACTCTGGAAGCCCAACTAAACCACAATCTAGAATCTCAACTACACCACCTACCCACATACACACAAATGGAAGGAAACTCACTAAACCATACCAGAACTATACAAAACTTAAGGAACACCATCCCCTCACTAGGATACACCTATCCCAAAGCCTCTACACTCAAAATCCTAGCTCTAAACCCATTTGAAAAAAACACGTATAAAGATAGAGCAAAAAACGCGTATAAAGATAGAGCCAAATTTTGAAAGTGCCCAAAATTGAAATCTATGAGTACCTATGCGTAGCTTATGTCATTATGATTCTAACAACTACTTGCACACAGAAAACAGACATCATTGGATACACTTAGGACCACAAATAGCTCATAGATGCATCAACACATGTGCTCCCATCCGCGAGGAATGCTTGGTGTTGTCGTGTAGCTCTTGCCGAGGCTAGCACAATGGTGCAGTTGGATCTACAATGTGATGAAAAAATAGGGAATAGCACCAAGATGAAGCTCACGCTCTCTCTCTTTCTCTCTCACATATAGTAGATGGCATCGCTAAAACTATGATTATGATACAGGTTCTTACAAAAGTAACCTAGGTACCTTATATACTAAGGCTACCTTAGGTTAACCAAAAATAGAGTATGAGGGTCAAATGGATTAGTATTTACAATCTAGAAATTCCATTGTACCCCGGCTTCTACAACTAGACTACCTACTTATTACAAATGATTTGTATAACCATTATTCTCAGCATTTCATAACTCTCAGAGTTATGAAATTGAGTTATGTCGTGTTGTTGACCCAGATCGTCAACATTCCCCCCCTCCACATTCATGTCATCCCTGACATGACCTGGTTGTCAATGCTGGTGCGGTCTTTGTTGTCGCTTTGCTAATGCAAAGAAGGTATAGGCTGTAGCTTTTTCATGAGCCGTCCTATTCGTCCAATCCTACATACATAGTCTTCACATGATTTAGGAAAATCATAATTGATGACGATCATTTGCCAATTTTGTGTCTTTGTCATGTCAAAAATAACTTCTAAAATCTGTATAACGGAATGATTGGCTTTCAGATCTTGTGAGCCAATGACAACTTTTGTAAGGATTCTGTAGAAATTGTCTGGCTAAACCTTCAACTTCTTTAGCCCACGTTGCACTTCAATGCAAAGTTTGTCTGTTAGGTCAAAGTTGGGAGATAATTGTTTTGATTTGAGGTTCAAGACCCATGTCCAACATTCAATTCACCTCATCAAGGAAAATATTTTGAGATTTTCTAATTACTTCTATGTCTACTCTTCTTCATTGAGGATTTCTTTATTCTTGCATCAAGGTGATCAAAGTTTGATACATGACTTAATTAAAGCCTGAAAACCCCCAGTTAATCCCCCAAGTTAGTAGCTTGCATCAAAAGGGCCTTATCCAACATCATTCACGATAGATGACCATCTAGGAGATATCATGGTCCATTTGTCCCAAAAGCTCATATACATTGTGTATAGGGTATGTAGATGGATAGCATGGCTTCAAATTTGAAAAAAAATGCATCTTTGGTTAGCTAGGGGTTAGAGATCTTTTTTTTAATTAAAAAAACTCTTAGCTTGTATTCTCTATTCATAGCCTCCTGAAAAAGTTTAACTTGATTTGGACTTGTATTTGGCACTTTTTGGATTTTAGTCTCAAAAATGACTAATGGGCATCTCTGGCACCTTTTGGATGCCAAACACATGTAGAACCATGATGATGATCATAATTTGTCTTGACTCCTGGTTGCTCCTACAGACGTCTATCACAATAGATGACTAACTATCATTTCTGTCCCTTTTGTTTGTCATTCAAGTTAGTCCCTTCTGTTTGTGAGGATTTATTAAGTCACATACAAGATAGAAGATTATTGTATAAAGATCTACTTCTTGTATACGGCCTTACTGTCGCATGGAGTTTTTGATAGGCAACTTTACACTTGATGGGTGCTTTCGTTTAGTTGCATCACCAACTTGCTTTGTCCTTGTACGCCATCCTAGAGTTTGATGACCATTCTCAGTCATGTTTGGCCTCATGTTGTTGTTGAAGGCTGATCAACATTCTTTTCTTACCTCTAACATCATAGCCTTGTGAAGATGACTTTTGAGGCATACCTCATGAAGTTTCATCATTTTCCTGTACTTGCTTCTCTTTGTACTACTCGACATCTCTTCAGTCTTTTCTTCATTTGGATTATGGTTGTTTTTATTTTCTCAAAAAAATTCTCAAAAAACGACTAAATGAAACCAAAAATCAACTCAACTCAAAAAGAAAAATCACGTAAATTGAAATCTAAATGCTATGTACATTGTACACAGGTCCCTAGGGGCTCATATATGGTTTTTTGTCCCCGTACTCCTCTTGTAAATCTACTATGAGGGCATATACTTTGAATTTGTCAAAAAATGTGACAATCAACACAAAAAATCAATACAACTCACAAAACATTGCCCTCTAATATTTATATAATAGGTCCGCATTTAGAATGCCTCCCCCTCCTATTGGGAGTCCTCCTTGATGATAGGGTATCACCAAGGGTATGTGTTGTGCTTAGGCAATGAAAAATTGTGCCTATGCAGACCTTGTAACGTAGCCCTATTATGCATACACAATCAATGCATGGAAAAGATTTATGATGTGCAAGATGTGGGTATAAGAAATTTTCTTATTGGCATTTGTTGGTGAGGCTTCCTATTCTAAGCAAGATGATTTTTTTTGAAGCTCATGTGTCGTTTGCTTGATGGAAGGTTGTAGAGAATTTTCAAAGGCTCGCGTATCGGTTTGGTGCTACTTTGGGATCCATTTTAGCCTTGTGGTTAGTTGTCGTATTTAGAATTGTTTCTTAGAGTGGGTTCTCTTCTAACTGTACTGTAATCGTAGGAGGAATTGAAAGAATTCATGCAGCGGTGCAGTGACAGTAGCTTTATTGGTTACCTTTGGGACCAACTTCTTTGTGATTATTGGTTGTTTTGTTGATGTTGCTCATTTGGGAGCCCATACTTGTCCCTGATTCTTTTGTGTTGGAAAAGACTTCTTTGGGATCCACCTTGTCTTTGTATTGGTCTTCAATGATCTTTGCTTCAGCTCTTGTACACTTGGTTCATGACGAGATTTAGACTTTGGGAGTTGATACTTTGAAAGTTGACAATTTAACCATTTTGGAATCCAAATGAACACCTCACCTCTTTGTGCTTGAGTCAACTTCTTTGAAACCCAAATCTGATCCGGAGAAGCTTGCAACTTTGTGACTTTCTTTGCCATTCTTGCAGGCTTTGATTGTTTTTCTGATGGCGTTGGATCTTGTGATTTTTCATCATAGATCTTTGTTTTCTTGATGCATACTTGTTTTTGGCCAATCTGGCTCTTTGGTATCCAGAATTTTTGGTTATGACTTGTTGTTCTTTTCTTTTGTCCTTATTTTCTTGTGATGGAAGGTGCTAGTGGTGGTGATGACCTGAGTTTTGGTAAGGAATTTCATAAGAATCATCACTATCACTACTATCCGCAACAAGGTTACATTCTAGAACTTTTCCTTTGTGATTTGGTTGTTTATGGAAAATTATTGCTTGCTTGCTCTTTGTTTGTTGTTTTTGGGATGACTTTGGTATCAACTTTTGATGCACTTTATTCTTGTAGCGGTGACATTGGTTCTTGGGTCTTTGATATGGACAGTCATAAAACTGTGCATTTGTTAAAGTTTTGTTTATGTCACCTGTTGTGTCTCACGGATTTTTTTAATTTGCATCTTCTTGAAGCTCCAAGTGTTCTACAGAGTCATAGAGCTGGTCTTCCTCTTCATCTTTGCATTCTTGGATTGCACTCACTGCAAAATAAGGAACAACATCATAGCCATTTTCATCACAAAACTTTGTTGTTGGATCGTCTTGAATAGGGCACACATCTAGAGTAGCCAAGATGTGTTCCCATTTATATGGATCTAATTCTTGTTCCTTATTTTGCACTCACTGCAAAATAAGGAACAACATCATAGCCATTGTCATCACAAAACTTTGTTGTTGGATCGTCTTGAATAGGGCACACATCTAGAGTAGCCAAGATGTGTTCCCATTTATATGGATCTAATTCTTCCTCAAGAAAGGGTTTTGGAATATAATCCTTATCTTCAATTTCCCTTTCTAAGATGTCTTCCTCTAGCTTTAAGCTTCTTGCTTTAAGCTTCCACACATCCACAGTTCGTTATGCTTACCCAACCATGCTAGAAGTTTTGATCCTGCTACAGTAGTGGAATCAAACTCTTGAATTTGGTGTTCTCCTCACATCCCTTTGGCTATGGTCTTTCAAGTTTATCTTTGTCGTGGTTTCCATATGTCTCAAGTAGATATGGTCATAACCCCAAACTTGGACCATTTTTAGTTGTCTTATGAATGGTCTTCCTAGAATGATATCATAGTTGTTCTTCTTGCCAAAATCAACAGTAGCAAAGGTTTGCTCATATTCAATGCCACAAGAAGTAAAAACTACTTTTTCTAGCAATCCTATGAGCCTTTCCATGTGTCCATCTGCAAGATGAAATTTCATCCTTGTAGCCCTCACTGTTGGTTTTCCCCATGTTTTCTAGACCTCTTTTACGATGGCATCA
The DNA here is from genome assembly GCF_014529385.1 of Adiantum capillus-veneris. Taxonomy (NCBI): domain Eukaryota; kingdom Viridiplantae; phylum Streptophyta; class Polypodiopsida; order Polypodiales; family Pteridaceae; genus Adiantum; species Adiantum capillus-veneris. The sequence continues at coordinate 43,645,772 of NC_140956.1, read as the reverse complement.
CCAGCTCCACAGTTAAGGATTGCCATGGTTTTTACACCTTGGAATTCCACAGGAAGAATGGTGCTCCATCTTCTCCCTCATAATACTCACCTACCTTGTATAGAGGCATTGACCTAGTGTTTAGCTAAGGCATTTCTAGCTCTCTGATCCCTTCCTCAATTTGAGTCATTGGGTTTTTAATGCCAAATTTGTCTAGGAATTTTCCCACAATAGCCCACATGTTTGGTGGTATTTTGAAAAACTCGGCTAATGTTATCATACAAGTGACTAGTGTCAACAAAATGTCTATTAGCCCTTTCAAATCAATGACCTTGTTGGGAGATAGTCTCTGTGATGGGACTGCAATAACATTTGACTTGGCCTCATACTCTCCCGTATAGGATGGTAGTGTTCTTAGCAAATGGGGTTGAATGTCCATAGAATGTACAAATCCTTTGTCTCCCCAATACAATTCCACTTCTAGATTCATTTGAGATCCAGCTTCAAATTCCTCTATTGTTGAAAGAGACACTCCTCTTCCATCACCCATCTAGTTTAATCGTCTAATTATCTCACTTGCTTCATTCGCCTCTCTGACTTGTTTCCACAATTCATCAAGACCATCTATTTCTTTACAACTATCATGTATAGCTATGTGAAATCCCTCAAAAGAGTTATCCGTGGTATTCAACACTATCCTTGGCTGTAATGCTGGGTCCTTGAGCTTTTTACCATGCTAGTGACTAGAATTTGGCTCTTTTTGTTCCTCGCTTGGTGGGATTACCGGTATAGGTGGGACAAGGATCACACCTTTAGGTTTTCCAACTTGTGGTTCTAGTAAAACTTGGGTTGTTTTAATCATTTTCTTGCACATTTTTAGCCTGTCCTTTTCTAGTTCCACATATGGATATGTCATCCACCTCTGTTCTTGGGTTTGGTTGTTTTTGATCTGTGTTTCATAGGATTTCAAGAGGGCGTCTAAATGCTGATTAATCTTCTCTACCAACAATGATCCTCGTGAACTAGCACTTCTTGGTTTCTCATCTATGGATGGTTCTTCTGGAGGTTGAGGTGTTTGCGTAAGAGAAGGTGCAACCATTTTCTCATGTTGTCTTATCTTCTCTTCAGCTTGGTAAGCTTCTCAGCCAGGGATTTCTTCTCTTATTCCCATCGTGCTTTCATCCTAGCCTTTTGAGATTTCCAGCTGTTCCATTTGCTCTTGCTTTTTTGACTAGGTGCATCATTATTTGGCTCACCTATCTTTCAGTTTGTGTTTTCTTTGTCTTTGGGTTCTCAACTTCTTTTTGAGCTTGCACTCTCATAACTACTTGAACTGGTACGACATTTTCATTTTTCAAGCTACTAGGTAGTTGAACAATTCCTGAGACATTCGTTGTCTGCTTTCTAACTTGGTTTGGGTTTTTTGGATAGTCGGGGATCAGGTGAATGAAACCACAATCAAGACAATAGGCATTCACTTGTGTGATCTCCGTCTAAGGACATTGTTTGACCAAGTGGTTGTCACAGCTTCTGGGAAAATCTATCTCTTGTTGAGGAGCTTCTTCTTGCAATTCCTCTTGGCTGTAAACAGGCTTTGACCTTGCTAAGCCTCTATTAGCAATGAGCTGCAATGTCCTTTCGTCCATCTTGTATCTTCTTTCTTCAGGTTGAAACGTAGGAATTGGAGGTTGTACAGGCCTCAGCACTCCATGTGTTTCTCTCATCTTTTGTCGCTTCAAAGGGTAGTACCCGGTTTGGTTGTTATAATACATTGTAGTTGGTACTATTGCTTATTTATTGGATTGTTTCATCATCTATGTATATCTCATGTCTATAGGCATTCTAGCACCTAGTAGTGGAGGTTGTTGTCCTAAGACATGCTGTGGCTTTGAAACTCCTACTGGACCTAGCGTATTCCCCATAGCATATCTAGGTGGAGGAGGTGCTACTGGAACAGGTTGTACATACATATCTTTAACATATTCCATGCTATAGTAACTCTCTTCTCTGGTATGGTTTGTCCATTTTCTCTCAATTTTGCACCACTTAAGCTCCCTCACTTGGATAAAAAATTACAAGAGGAGCTACCCTCTTGACCATTTCATCGACAAACTTTTCTTGATTGATAGGTGCCACTGGTTTTGCAATGGAACCACTCATCTGTGAATTACTCTACTGAGAGGATGTGTCGTCCTCTCGACTCTTTTGCTACATTCCTCACAATTATCCACCAGATAAAGAGCTTGTTTGATCAATTTGTTTAATGTTAGCCTCGAGATCTTTTTGAAGACCTGCATGTCTCATTCCCTGAGCATTAACCATGCTTGTGTGTAAAATTCCACTCTTGGACAAAACTTGACATTTCTCTTGAGCCGTAAAGCCGCTTTGCGTACCGATTCACTCTCTTTTTGTTTGAATCTATGGATTTGCGATACAATATTGTGAGTTATGCCTTTCCACAATAAATCTTCGATGAATTCTTCAAATAGCTCTTCTAGTGTTGCAAAATCACATCTTTCCACCACTGAGTCAAACCATGTAGCCACGTCATCTTCTAGATTCAATTCCAATCCCGCAAATTGTGTTACAGAATTTGAAACTTCCTCTACTCTAATTTCTCTTTGGAAAGCCGCTATGTGATCTCTCGCATTTTTATCTCCGGTGTATTTCTTGTTTACCCATTTTTGGATCTTGGATGGTCTAACTCGTTGTTTGTCTAGAAGTCTAACCATAGACTCTCCCAATCCTTCTCTTATTATTGCTCTAGATGGGAATCCAGATGGCTCCCTTTTTGTAATTCTCATGTTTGGTGGAGGTATTTGTGGTCCTTCATTGACCAAATATCCACCTCTATAAAAGTCATGTTCTATGGTTGCATATGGGTATAACCATGGTGGCAATGTAGTTGGGCTTTTGTAAAAATGTGGATAGATTGGCATTTCAACACTTCTAGCTTGGCTTGGCATACATATGGACATATCTACAAAAGGATCGATAGATTGGCTTCCATCTTGATGATCTTAGCTTTCTTAATGTCAGGCCCACTCAATACTCTCAAGATAGTCCTTACTAAGCACCTTTGGCCTCCCTAAAAGTCAAGTCTCAGTGGTCTTCTGACCTTTGGATACTGGTTCTTGGTACCCTAAAAGTTTGGATTTAGGAAACTTGGGAAAATACAACTCTAAAAGTTAAATCTAGATGTGTCCTATTGCCAGCAAGCTTTTGTCCTGGCTATACGTGACTCAATCTAGAGTTGTCTATCAAAAGTTAGAGTAGTTTTGGTTAATTGCACTTGAAACAACACTCAAAACAATTTCAAGATCAAGGAATTTTGCTTGTATCTTGACCAAATGTGACCCAAATTTGTTGAAACTTGGTGAATAGGCTTACTTTATAGTGCTTAACACTTCTAGAAGCTCAATATGAGTTTTCACCTCCAAATTAGGGCTAGAGACATCATACGTGTATGATGTCTACTGTGGCCAAATCAAGTGATTTTTCCTCCAGAGGATCTTTATCACTTGGGCAACTCTCAAAAACTTTTAGAATTCAATTTGGACATTTTTTGGGCAAGTTATGATCAATACAAGCATGAATCTGTATAGATCTGTCTTCTAGCCTTTACAAGCTCAAATGAGCTCCAAATTCAATGAAATTTTGGCTAGGGATTTATTTTATGCTCTAGGACACTAGGGTATACTCAAATGTCTGTTTTGACCCAGATATGGACCCTAAGACATTATACGCATATAAAGCCTTTTCGCTTAGAATGACATGAAGTTTTGCAAACATGCTTAAAACATCATTTCCAACCCTCCTATGTGGTCAAAAGTGAAATTTAACTTTCAGATCTTTCCTTGAGACATTATACACGTATACTATCTATGTGCTTAGATTTGGCCCAAATTTGATCAATAAGCTTGTCTTGTGGTGCTTAACACCCTATATGCTTAGACATCATATGCTTATGATGTATAGCTAGTCAGAATGATGTGAGTTTTACTCTAGATATTCCTCACTACACTGGCAACTCACTGCAAGTTTCAGAATGAAATTTTGTCACTTTTTGAGCAAATTATGACCAATACAAGCATTCACTTGCCTAGATGCGTCTTATGGTCTTTGCAAGCCCAAAAATGCTTCAAATTTGATGAAATATGGCCTATATGCTTCCTAAATGTAGTAGATCACAAGGGTGCACTTAGATGTAACTTTTGAAGTCAGATCTGGCCTCTAAGACATTATACACGTATAAAGTCTTTTGCTCAGATTTTAGTTTTGTTTCTACCAGAGGTGCCCCTTAGTGTGTAGAACAAGAATATATGTTCACAACAAATTTTGGATCTCAAAATTACACAAAATCATCACTTTTAATTAGGAAATTCCCTGAAAAAGTAAAATCCACTCAACTCTCAATCTATAAGCCTAAATGGTATGAGATTTGGCATATGTGCTCAACACAACATGCAGAAGATGGGTATAATGTCAAAAGTTCAAAACTTTTGCCAAAATCACCCCTCAGACATCATACGCATATGATGTCTGCTGATGAATTTTTGGACATAATTCATCCACAAGCATCCCCAAGTCTCTAGCACTGAGGCTTTCAAGCATTTCTGCCCATTTTCATGCAAAAATGTGCTCAAAATCACAAGTTTTCTATTTTTCGTTTCAGACACTCTGTCTTTTGTCTTTTGGGTGTCAAGAGTTGGTCAAAACTCTAGTTTCAATGTATACAAAGGGTAAAACCCCCTTCTGAACGCATTGGTGCAGTCAAATTTTTCCAATTTGGTCTCTAGATGCCCCTTGAGGTGTATAATGTCCAAGGTTACAAAATTTCAAATTTTCTTCATAGAACCCTTGCACATGCCCTTTCATATGCTCATCACCAATCAACCATGAAAAAATATCAACAGAAAGCTATTTATTGCATTTTTTCCCTCAAAATTAAGCAGACTTTTTAGAGATTCTAAATGCATACAAGCACTTCAACAAACAAATTAATGACGAATAGCTCTAGATAAGAATTATATTACCTATCTAAAGATACTCCTACAAATCATATGGGGTTTTGCATCTATGAGTAGAAAAACGCTTCAATGCCACACACGGACTAGAAAATGCTTTTATTGCCTCACAAACCACTCAACCACCAACACCTACTCTAATCAACAAATCCTAACTAAATCTACCTAGTCGCAGACCCTCGGCAAGACACACGCTTCTTGGATATCCACTTGATCTATGAATAACCTCTCCCGGATCCACTTAAGAAAAATGCTTTCTTTAGCCAAAACTAAAGCAAGAACCCATCACATGAGTGCTAGTAGGAATATCTACCTAAGTCCTTGTATCCCCGGCAACGATACCAATGTTGTGGGAGCGAATCACACCACCCACAAAGTGCATGCAACACAACATAGATGAACATAATGTCAATCAAGGACACAGATGACATGATAGGCACACGGAGGAAATCTCTTTAGCTTGTCAGGATGAGACCATCCTACACATTAGCACTTTGTAAGGTCAACTAAATCACAATCTAAAAACTCACTAGACAATACCAGAATTGTACGAAACTTAAGGAACACCATCCCCTCACTAGGATACACTTGTTCCAAAGCCTCTACACTCAAAAATCCTAGCTCTAAACCCATAAGCAAAAAACACGTATAAAGACAGAGCCAAATTTTGAAAGTGCCCAAAACTGAAATCTATGAGTACCCATGTGTAGCTTATGTCTCTACAATTCTAACGACTACTTGCAAGCAAAAAAAGACATCGTTTGATACACTTACGACCACAAATAGCTCGTAGGTGCATCAGGTGTGCTCCGTTCCGTGAGGAATGCTTGGAGTTGTCATGTAGCTCTTGTTAAGTCTAGCGCAATGGTGTAGTTGGATCTACATTGTGATGAACGAGTGGGGAGTAGCACCAAGCTGAAGCTCAAGCTCTCTCTCTTTCTCTCTCACACATAGTAGATGACATCGCTAAAACTATGATTATGATAAAAGTTCTTACAAAAGTTACCTAGGTACCTTATGTACTAAGGCTACCTTAGAAACAAGAGGAGTGTATTTTGAAGAAGGTGATTGAAGACAAGGATTATATCCCATAATCATTTCCTAAAGAAGCATTAGAGTCACTAGAATGGGAAAACATCTTGGCTACTTTGGATGTATGAACTATTCAAGATGGTCCAACAACAAAGTTGTGTGATAAAGATGGCTTTGATGTCGTCCCTTACTTTGCAGTGAGTCTGATCCAAGGAAACAAAGAGAACCAGGAATCAAAAAGTTCCCGAGATGAAGAGCAAACAAAGGAATGTGGAAAATCAAAAGACGAACAAGAAGACAAGTTCTATAACTTTATAGAACACTTGGAGCTTCAAGTGCAGAATATGGAAACCCAGAAAACCCAAAAGGTGACATGATCAAAACCTCAACTAATGCACGGTTTTATGATTATCCAAGTCAAAGGTCCAAGAATCAGAGTCACTACTACAAGAATAACATGCTTCAGAAGTGGACTCCAAAATACCCAATGGCAACACAACCGCAACGAGCATCCTCGTATGTGGCTCCTATGTACAGGAAGGAAAGACAAGAAGACAGCCATGGAAACGAGCTAATAACGCGCCAATCAATGGGCTAGAATATTCCTTCCAAAAATTTTAATCCAAGAGAAAACAAACATTAACTTTCCATAACAAGCCAAACCACCAAGGGAAAGCATCAGATATCAACCTTGTTGAAAATAGTAGTGATAGTGATGATTCTTATGACATCCCCTACAAGGAACTCATGTCCTCTTTCACTAGCAGCTTTCCTAACATCCATGTAACGCCAAAAGAAAAGAACAACAAGTTAGAGCCAACAAGTTCAATAAATCTAGATCCCAAAGAGCCAATTTGGCAAAAAGTAGGTATGGATCAAGAAAATGAAGATCTCTGATGAAAAATCACAAGATCCATTACGAAAAGTAAAACAATCAAAGTATGCAAGAACGCCTAAAAAAATCACAGTCACAAGCTTTCGCAACTCAGATTTGGGTTCTAAAGAAGTTGATTCAAGCACAACAAGGTCAGGAGTTTATTTGGATTCTAAAACAATTAAAGTATCAACTCCCAAAGTCTAAATCTTGTCCTGAACCAAGAATACAAGGGCTGAAGCAAAGAACCACGAGCGGACCCCCTACCCCACCCATTGTCCAGCCCCGCCTGATGCCCAACCCCGTTCGCTCCCCTCTGCCGCACTTGTTTCACAGCCTCACCTACTACTCGCTTCCTAGCCTGCGCGCTGCCTGCTACGTCCCGACCCCACCTCTCACCTTGCCCACTACCCTGCCCGTCTGCCTGCCTATTGTCTTGCTCGCCTGCAAAATTCCTTTAGCCTTTCTCCTCTCCTTTCTTGCTTGTCGGACCTCGCCAGCACCCTCGACGTGCTCGATCTAGTAGGAATTTCCCCGTTCGTTGACGCTTCTCCACCTTTTCTTCACAGTAGTAGACATAGATAGAGGATCAAGATTCACCAGAGGGGGACTCCAATGAGGTCCCCTTGCTCAACCTCGTTGAGCCCACCTCTTGCAAATCGAGAAAGCGAGCCTAGTCGGAGAGGTGGAACGTCTGCAGGCGACTTCTGTCATCTGCAAGATTCTCCGCACCAGACCCAGTAGAGGAGAGCTGCGTGATCTTCTCCAGGCTTGCCTTCTTAGAGAGACGGGCAACATCTTGGATGTTCAATTCCTTGGATGCGGCTACTACTAGATAGAGTTTGAGACCTCCATGGTATCCAAGGTCATCGCAATGAGCCCCTTGACTATCCAAGCATTTCGAGCCCACTTTCGACAGTGGAGACTGTTGGATGGATATGCCACGATGGACGTTAGCATAGCGAGAACTCACCTAACATATAATTGTCAACTGAGGACGAAGCTCAACCTGCAGACGTGTGGAAGCAAGCAAAGGGTGTCAACCTCTACTCGACCGACTCATGACTACTTCCTACAGAGATATCAAATCTACATGCCATCGGTTCTGTGAATGTGAGAGTCTCCTATGATGCTACCGCAAGCCAAAAGCCCATTAGACGTTCTCGAAACGTTACGAAACTTGAGGAATATCCTATCAACACCAATAGGCCACTCTCCCTAAGGTCCGTGACCAAAAAAACCTACCCAATACCCTCCGTGCAGAAAACGCGTAGGATGTCTGGCCGGTTTTTGCAGGTCGACGTTTCCGAAAACTAAAGTGCCTAATGTGTAGGTCTTCTCACTCTGATCGCGTGGATATGCTGAAATGCAAAAACGAACAACAGTTACTCACCGAAACTCCAAAAGTAGCTCGCGGGTGAATCTGCCAAAACATAGACAAAACGCACGTGATGTAAGCATCAACACGTAGCTCTCCTCGTGGGCAACACACTGCTGCTCTCCGTTTGCGATTCCGACCACCGTAGCTCCTGTAGCACACACACACACACTCTCTCACTCTCTCGCAGTCTCCCAACGACACAGAAGATGAGATTATTATAAGCCCCCTTACAAATCTTTAGATTTTGGCTTATATACTAAGCCTTAGAAAACCTAATGTCCGACCAAAATGACCTTATTTGTCCCTAGGCTTCTGTAGATCTTAATTACAACACCGTGAGCTGGCTTTGCTCATCCAACAAGCATCTGTGGCCTAAATACAATTGCCGACTTAAAATATGAAGTTCCTGTAAACATTACAAAAGTGGCCGTAATGGCTCAAAATAATAATAACGGGATATTCGATGATGTCCATGAGCTTGTATCTTCACATTACAACATCCATCTTTGTCTCCATCACTTCATCAGTATCTTTATTTGAAATCTTTAGAGAATCTTTGAGGAATCTTTGTGGAAGCGTTGTTGAAAGGTTGACTTTTCAACACTCTCCCCCTCCGAAGTCTTGTCGTCCCCAACAAGACCCTATGTCTGCAGTGGCCTTCGCGAGTGCTTCATGTTTTGGTGTTGGTTGAATCTTTTGTTGTTGCAGTTGCTTCTGCCAGATGCTTTGTATGTTGTAGAGTTACCTTTTTCTTGTATATGTAGTGTAGTTGAAGCCATAGCTCTCCCCCTCCGATTGGTTGTTGTAGTGTGAATAAGTCGACTGAGGTTTGTTGTTGCAGCAAGTCTTTATCTTGGCAGCTTTGTATTGTTTGTTCTTTGGGTGTCATCCTGCACGTGTACCTGTAAACTTGAAGCCTTTTTGAAATTTTTCTAGGCTGCTCCCCTTTGATTTTCTAGCTTATGAGCATGTACTTGTTTGGGGATGTCGTTGGTCTGCTTTTTTGTGTTTTTATAAGAAAAATAGTAAAACTAAAATGTGGCGTATATTACAAAATGAAGGTCTTGGATACCTGGATAGGACTAAAGGGAAAAACCCAGTGGGAAAAAAATGCCGTTAGTCACCATTAAATGTGAGGCTATATGTACTTATGTTTGATGTAACCGAGTTTTGTTGAGTTAAAGTACTTATGGCCGTATGGCTACTATTATTGACTTGATATCCATTGGATAAGTGTTAGTAGCTTGAAGTCAGAGTTGTTGTTGTTGAGCAAATGCTTATGAAACCTGTTACCGCTTTGTCATCGTCATTTTGTTGTGTAAGTGCATGGGTGGAACACAAATCGTGTCAAATGCAAATGTCCAATGATGGGACATTATATATGCTTGCACAAATAGATGCATGGGAAACAATATGCGGTGCGAGAGGAGTTTAAATGGGTGCTTCCAGGAGTGAACGTAGCTAGAGAAGAAAAAATATATTTGACTTCAAGAGCTGTCGTTACTCACAAGAAGGGTTGTTGATGCTCGAGGTTTTTTCACTCTCCTCACTGTTTTCATGTGTGTGAGTGTTTTTTGGACTTTGTTGCCACTCCACCAATTAAAATAATAGACTTTGGCTCTTATGGTCACCTATCCAGCATGAGCGACTCAATTTTACAATATGCTCAACTCTTCCAGCTTGAGCTATAATCTAAATATCGAGACTCATAGACCACAAAAGTTATTAAGACATGAATCTTGGGTCTGACGCTTTCTCATTTAGTGGCTCAGCTGCCGGACTCTTGACTCTTATGCCATTATTTTTATGGATACTTGACTTACTCTCGGGAGCTTTCGACGAAGAATCGGTTTTGAAATTCAAAACTCCCATCCTCGAAGAGAGGATTTGTAAAGGACCATACTGGCAATGTTGGTTTGTTTTGCCATACCTGTGTGACCTTGGATGTCAAAATTTCTTTTTGTTGTTGTTGGTCCCTTGGTTGAGAAGATTGGCTCACTCCATTCTCCGTAACACTTTGTCTATCATGTCTTGACGTTTCTTGAGAGCTAGAGATGGCTTCAATCTTCTTCGTTGTGTGCTGTTATTTTGGCACCCATTTGTATCTGCATCGTGTGATTAGCGTGTCTTTGCAGACATCCTTTGCCTTGAGTGTGACATTGTCCTTGGTTTTGCCTTCTGTGAAATTGCGATTATCTTCAAGCTGAAGTCGTCTGATTGAAGAATGTTTACCTGGCATCTTTGGTAGCCAGTGATAGCCGTTTTTTGTCTTTTCATAATTACCATATTAAGCTACCTCACCCTATCAAATCACTCAAACATTTTGGTTATCCCTACCATTTCATTGTACATAGGCGTGTGTGAGTTAGGGACTTTCTCCATATTTTCTTAAAAACCCTCAGTTAGCTAGTCACTGGGCTAGTTGAGCAAAAAAAATAAATAAAAATATTATGGCCCATTTTTGTGTAAATATTTCATTGTATATAGGGCCTAAATAAAAGGAATTTTCATAATTATTTTGGTATTTATTTAAATACTTCTACCTATGGTGTGTTATTTATGCTATGTACATTGACTCACCATTACCATATTTTTTCTTACCATTTTGCATATTCTTTATTCCATATAAAAATAATTTCATGCAAGCTTCTCTTATTTTTGCTGTAACTCCATCCCAACAAAAATCCAAAAAAACTAGTTCTATTTATGTGTATATTTTTTCACTATTGTGATTTTTTCCTTCCTACATCTATTCTCTATTACTCTCATAAATTAGACCACCAAAAATATTCATCTTTTTATGGTAGACTTATAATGAGAGAGATTTATTTTGATCCCTTTATATTTTTTCCACCTATATTATTTATATTTGACATGTACATATTTTTTTTACATCCCTCAATGTTTGATTTTCTTAGTTGTACTATTCACTTATATCATGATCTCAACAATATCTTCAATTATAGACCTACCAAATAAGGTCAAGGGTATGTGGAATGCATGCATGCACCATGGGGGTCTCACTCTTGGAGGTATTCAAAAGAATCTTCCAAAGAAGGACCTCACAAGGACTTTGTGCAGTGGAAAAAAACAGTCGGTTTTGCTGAATTTTTAAAGATCATATGCTCCCTGAATTTGAAAAGGTGATATAAACAAAAGTTGTAGCTCGTGAGCTGAACTTTTACCTCAAATTTTTTCATATTTTTTTAAGCTACGAGCTGTGAGTTATGATTTTATTGGTGGACCCCAGTTTGCCCATGCTATGCAGCCACACTCCCTCTTCCACTTTATCATTTTCCTCTTTCACACACACTTCTCCACTCATCATCCCCACCTCTCTCACCACTCCTCTCTGCACCCTACTCACCTTCTTCTCAACCTTAAAGAATAAGAGAAACCATGGTGAACTCATATCTCCTACACACACTTCCATTCCAAAATTGACCACCTAGTCTCATTTTTCCTCTTCCATATTACCCATATCTATCAAAAAACAACAAAATTCAGCCTCTTCTCTTGAAAGACAGCCCCATGTTGATTGATTACTCATATTCAATCACCTTGGCTCTCAAGGAAGGTCAAGAGTGGAGAAAAAACGTACCGTCAAAGCTAGTGGACCGTCAACAAGTGTCAAACTTGACCTACTCAAGACACTTGGAGCATCAACATTGTAAGAAATCCATGTTTTCTTACCTATTAAGAGTTTTTTCTTCCTTATTTGTATCCTACATGGATACTCCCATTGTCAATATCCAATTCCATTTGTAAATCAATAAAAATACTAACTCTACTAATTTACTAACACTAACCTACTATGAAAAGTCCTATCACCTCCACTTCTCTCCTCTCTCTCTCTTCTTCATCTATCCACACCAACTTCTTGATAATTCCAAGCAAAAGAAAGTAGATAGTGTTGAAAATCTAACCCAACCATGGTTAGAGGAGTAACCCTAGCCTTCAAAATTGCTATAAAAGGAGGGTGTAGCTAGCACAAAAAGGGGGGAGCCATAAGCAAGAGCACTAATCTATAGCTTGAGAAGCCAAGCTCATCCTCGCTAGAAGGAGCTCTTGAGTGGAAGCTCATTGTCTTATGCATGTGCATGTGTTGTAATAGGGGTGATTAGCAAGGGAACTCTATGCCATTGTAAGAGAGAGAGTGATCATTCAATTGAGAGTTGGAAATCTATCATTTCTCCTACTAGTGTAAGCCCAACATTTGCTGAATCAAGGAGAGTGGATTTGGACTAAGCTTGGATACTTTGTCTCTCTTCCAACATGAAGTAATGGACAACAATGATGTGTAAGTGTCTTGGTGTTTTTTTAAAAAGTTCTTGACAGCTTGTCTCTGGGTGTTGTCATTAATTTAGCCATAAATCCCACATACTGTAAGAGGGCGACAGGGTGGAGAGGACTCCCCTGGCCTTAAGACAGTGATTGGGGTGGCTTTTCTTGTGATGTGTTGTGGTGTAATTTACTCAAGCTATGTTGAAGAAATACTAATCTCACTTTGATTGGTCATGACAGATTTGTAAGAAGGTATTAATGCAACAAGCATCCCCTCCCTCTTCTCTCTCTTTCTTACATATATAATTGTGTTTGCTTGATCACGGCCGATACATTTCAAAGCAGCCCGAGCACTATCTCTCTCTCTCTCTCTCTCTCTCTCTCTCTCTCTCTCTCTCTCTACGCGTCCTAGTTCGCATCCAAAACTAGGTGGTGCCCCAAATTTGTGTAGGATTAGGTTGCGGGTTTGTGTGTGTGTTGTTGTTTTTTTCCAACCCCAACCGCGTCCTAGTTTGCATCCAAAACTAGGTGGTGCCCCAAATTTGTGTAGGATTAGGTTGCGGGTTTGTGTGTGTGTTGTTGTTTTTTTCCAACCCCAACCCAATTGAGCACACGGGAGCGTAGAAGATTGCTTAGAGGCCACTCTTCTTGTTGCCGCCCCGGACCACCTCAAATTGGTGCCCTCACGGAGGAATGACTTTGTGCTTATTGTTGTTGTATTGCATGAATGCTTGAATTTTAGCATAATCAAGTAGATTATATGAATCATGAAAACTTGTATGACCGAGTTTAATTTCAAGGCAACAAAAATTGATCTAGAATATGGTTTGGATTAGCATAACATAAGAAAGGAAAAAAACATTTTCACATAAGAGTCTAGAATTCATGTTGAAAGACCTTTCAAAACCTTTTGTAGCTAGTTGATGTCATGAGAGAGAATGATTTTTTGGAACTAATCTTTGTGTGGTTATAGCATTGAGAGACTATGACACGCTATACCTTTGATGATATCCCAATCTTCTTTGGAAATCTAGAAGAAGATGTTGATGATTTTCTTGCTGATTTTAGAATGGTTTGTGTTATCATTGGTAAAAGGGATGACATTGAAAAAGGGTATTTTCTATTGCTATGCCTTAGAGGCAACGCTGAGCAATGGTTTTGGAGTATGTCTTCTCAGATTGAAGATGGGTATACCCAAATTTCCAAAGCTTTGAAGACCAGATTCTCTAAATTTCCAACAACGGAGAAAGCATGGGCTTCATTAGGGAGACCTCAACAACATGGTGAAGACTACTATGCTTATGAGGATATTTTTTCTCGTCAATAGGGAGGATATGGGTTTAGCTCTACATTTCCAGATTATGTAAAAATGGAGCAATTTATTTCGGGTTTGTCTCCTTTCCTAAATACTAAGGTTACTTGTAGTGGACCCTCTACCTTTGAAGAAGCGGTCACTATTGCCCGAGGGAAGTTTCATAAGTACTTCTACATCAAAAATGGTTTCCATCATGCTGGAAGAACCAACCATCATGAAAGTGTTTCTATCAAGGAGTCATCTCCTTTGCCATACTTGTCTCCTTCTACTCCGACAAATGTTGAAGAAGTTACTTACATGCCAACTGATTATTCAAGTGCTAAAGTGTGTGGCCAAGATTCAAATGTGGAATCTCTTTCTTCTACCTTTATCACAAGCATGTAAAAGTCGACACAAGATATCTCAAATGGCATTGATGATTCAATAATGGATACATCCAACCTTTTGGCGGAGGATCAATTTCTAGTCCGAGCAGATGAAGCTTTTGTGCAACATGACTCTATGGAGAATGAAGACCTTGAAGGTAACCTTGATCTTATGGAATGTTCTGAGAGTGTATCTTGTCTAAAAGAAGAATATGAAATCATAGGTGGGGAGATCATGGACCACATTGATCATAAAGAGATGATTGTGTACATGGAATGCCAAATCGAAAACAAAGTAGAAGAGTGTGAGTTGAATCAATGTGAGGATAATCTTCAAGAAGTGTTTGAGGATGTCGAAAAGCATTGGTATGACCCATGTATGTTAAGCATGGAGGAACCTATCATGCAAGAAGCCAAAGTTTTCACAAAATCAAACACTAATCCGTTAACCTTTGAGGTGGTACAATGTGAGGAGTTACAACCTTGCCAAAGGGGGGGCTTAGAAGGGGACGAAGAACATGGGAGAGTAGTAAAAAATAAAATCATAAAAGAAAACTATCAGAAGGGTATCATTCTCTCCAATGGTGTTTTAGTGGGTGGCTCTTCATTCATGGGACAATCTCTTAGAAAGAAAATCCAAGCTTTTGAAGCCCCAATCATCTTCACATTGGGTTTCACCTCTTCAAAGTCAACTTCTCCTCCCTTCACATATACCTTTCATCGGGGGCACCATACCTTCTTAAGTGGAAGAGGACATGAATACTTGGTGATGAACGGATGTTTCCAAACCTTCTTCATTTGGCTCTTTGGTGTATGGAGGTCGCACATTGTGATGCTTCTGGTCTTCATCATAGATGAAAAACTTGTTGATTGCTATATGTGGATATTTCATCAATGAGTACCAAAATCTATTCTCTTCCAATGTGTTGGAAGCAATAGAAACCTTCGTTTATTATCTACTTATGTGGTAAACTATTTGCAATATCTTCCAATAGTAGTTGGAAGCATGGATCAAGCTTTCCTAAATCATGAAGGTCATAGAAATTTTTGACTTGATGAGCCTACCCAGGTTGAATGAATTTTATGAGCTACACTTCAGGAATTTGCTCATACAAGCTCTTGAAGATCGTAGCAGATACATCAACTTTACACAGGAGGAAGAGCAACCAATCTTTTATATCACATTCATAGTGATAGATGCAATGATGGACAACAGTAAAATCTACAAGTTTCTTCAACCGAAATCAGTAACTGATTCCATACCATACATCTCTCTTCGGGAAAGATATTTCAAGATCTTTGATCCTGGGGGTGCTTATGGAAACTTTCGCAATGGAGGAGGTTTACTCAGTCACTTCATTACATCCTGCTATTGGATCTGAGAACCTTTCATATAACACAATCTACATGTTGTATGATCGGATAAATGGTACATGAATGTACTATTATCTAAGGGGAGGGCTAATGATAGCCGTTTTTAGGCTTTCAATAATTGCCATAGTAAGCTACCTCACCCTATCAAATCACTCAAACATTTTGGTTATCCCTACCATTTCATTGTATATAGGCGTGTGTGAGTTAGGGACTTTCTCCATATTTTCTTAAAAACCCTCAGCTAGCTAGTCACTGGGCTAGTTGAGCGAAAAAAATAAATAAAAATATTATGGCCCATTTTTGTGTAAATATTTCATTGTATATAGGGCCTAAATAAAAGGATTTTTCATAATTATTTTGGTATTTATTTAAATATTTATACCTATGGTGTGTTATTTATGCTATGTACATTGACTCACCATTACCATATTTTTTCTTACCATTTTGCATATTCTTTATTTCATATAAAAATAATTTCATGCAAGCTTCTCTTATTTTTGCTGTAACTCCATCCCAACAAAAATCCAAAAAAACTAGTTCTATTTATGTGTATATTTTTTCACTATAGTGATTTTTTCCTTCCTACATCTATTCTCTATTACTCTCATAAATTAGACCACCAAAAATATTCATCTTTTTATGGTAGACTTATAATGAGAGAGATTTATTTTGACTCCTTTATATTTTTCCACCTATATTATTTATATTTGACGTATACATATTTTTTTAAGATCCCTCAATATTTGATTTTCTTAGTTGTACTATTCACTTCTATCATGATCTCAACAATATCTTCAATTATAGACCTACCAAATAAGGTCAAGGGTATGTGGAATGCATGCATGCACCATGGGGGTCTCACTCTTGGAGGTATTCAAAAGAATCTTCCAAAGAAGGACCTCACAAGGACTTTGTGCAGTGGAAAAAAACAGTCGGTTTTGCTGAATTTTTAAAGATCATATGCTCTCAGAATTTGAAAAGGTGATACAAACAAAAGTTGTAGCTCGTGAGATGAACTTTCACCTCAAATTTTTTCATATTCTTTTGAGCTACGAACTGTGAGCTATGATTTTATTGGTGGACCCCATTTTGCCCATGCTATGCAGCCACACTCCCTCTTCCACTTTACCATTTTCCTCTTTCACACACACTTCTCCACTCATCATCCCCACCTCTCTCACCACTCCTCTCTGCACCCTACTCACCTTCTTCTCAACCTTGAAGAATAAAAGAAACCATGGTAAACTCATATCTCCTACACACACTTCCATTCCAAAATTGACCACCTAGTCTCATTTTTCCTCTTCCATATTACCCATATCTATCAAAAAACCACAAAATTCAGCCTCTTCTCTTGAAAGACAGCACCATGTTGATTGATTACTCATATTCAATCACCTTGGCTCTCAAGGAAGGTCAAGAGTGGAGAAAAAACGTACCGTCAAAGCTAGTGGACCGTCAACAAGCGTCAAAATTGACTCTACACAAGACACTTGGAGCATCAACATTGTAAGAAATCCATGTTTTCTTACCTATTAAGAGTTTTTTCTTCCTTATTTGTATCCTACATGGATACTCCCATTGTCAATATCCAATTCCATTTGTAAATCAATAAAAATACTAACTCTACTAATTTACTAACACTAACCTACTATGAAAAGTCCTATCACCTCCACTTCTCTCCTCTCTCTCTCTTCTTCATCTATCCACACCAACTTCTTGATAATTCCAAGCAAAAGAAATTAGATAAGTGCTGAAAATCTAACCCAAACATGGTTAGAGGAGTAACCCTAGCCTTCAAAATTGCTATAAAAAGAGGGTGTAGCTAGCACAAAAAAGGGGGAGCCATAATCAAGAGCACTATGCTATAGCTTGAGAAGCCAAGCTCAACCTCGCTAGAAGGAGCTCTTGAGTGGAAGCTCATTGTCTTATGCATGTGCATGTGTTGTAATAGGGGTGATTAGCAAGGGAACTCTATGCCATTGTAAGAGAGAGAGTGATCATTCAATTGAGAGTTGGAAATCTATCATTTCTCCTACTAGTGTAAGCCCAACATTTGCTGAATCAAGGAGAGTGGATTTGGACTAAGCTTGGATACTTTGTCTCTCTTCCAACGTGAAGTAATGGACAACAATGATGTGTAAGTGTCTTGGTGTTTTTTTTTAAAGTTCTTGATAACTTGTCTCTGGGTGTTGTCATCAACTTATCCATAAATCCCACATACTGTAAGAGGGCGACAGGGTGGAGAGGACTCCCCTGGCCTTAAGACAGTGATTGGGGTGGCTTTTCTTGTGATGTGTTGTGGTGTAATTTACTCAAGCTATGTTGAAGAAATACTAATCTCACTTTGATTGGTCATGACAGATTTGCAAGAAGGTATTAATGCAACAAGCATCCCCTCCCTCTTCTCTCTCTTTCTTACATATATAATTGTGTTTGCTTGATCACGGCCGATACATTTCAAAGCAGCCCGAGCACTATCTCTCTCTCTCTCTCTCTCTCTCTCTCTCTCTCTCTCTCTCTCTCTCTCTCTACGCGTCCTAGTTCGCATCCAAAACTAGGTGGTGCCCCAAATTTGTGTAGGGTTAGGTTGCGGGTTTGTGTGTGTGTTGTTGTTTTTTTCCAACCCCAACCCAATTGAGCACACGGGAGCCTAGAAGAGTGCTTAGAGGCCACTCTTCTTGGTGCCCGCATGGGACCACCTCACCAGATTCTCCAATTTCCTTGATAGTAACCTTGTGCTTGAAGAATTATAGATGGAATTTTCCATGATTTTTTTGATGTCGTATTGAGATGTACAAGGCTGCCATTTTTGGGATTATTGACCGATGATGTCCTATGTTGGTATGAAGGCCAGCTAGATTTGAAATTTCCTACGTACCTTTGGCGAGCCTTGTTGGTTAGTCTCCTTTGGCAATATAAATATGAGCTTTGTTGCTTTTGGGGACGCTTTTTGAAACCTTTATCCACCACATAAGCCGAGGTCTGTGGTTTTGGTAACCAAAGTTTCTTTTGACCCTCATAATAGCCTTGCTTTGCTAAGTTGGAGTGGGAGACTATCCATCCCATGTGTCTACCTTTCGTCAATTGGCTAGGATCATTTATCCATATTGGATCCTTGAATTTTATTTCTTCAGCTTTAATGTAGACCTTTGAAAACCTTTGGCGGCTGTGATCTCGCAATGTAGGGTATTTCGGTTGAAAGATTTTCTTTGGAGTCTGTCTTTCATGTGGAAGCATGTGGTCAGTTGATTTAGAAGCTCTGTCTTGAGCTTTTCGGGGCTGGATTGAAGACTCTGATTTAAGGGGCTACTTCTGTTGGTAGGACATTTGTGGGATCATTTTGGCTTTGCCTTTGTCGGAAGCCGATAATCTTGGAGCAGTAGTAGGTTGGATTTCTTGAGAGCTAGTCGTGATGACCATTGTTGAAAATTCATGTTCTTTTGCCAATGTTTTTGCCCAGTGCTTGGACAAAATCAAATGTGTACTCATTTTGGAGGTATCCACTACTAGAAATTTATCTTTGATTACCTTTGACCATAGTGTAAGGGTAGCTTTCGCAATCCCTAAACTTGTGACGGCTATTCCATGTGATATAGGAACTTGTACTTGAATTTCATACAGTTCTGGATTATCTAGAAGTAATCACAGCCCATAAGACATGACATTAGTCGTGGCAGTGCAATCTATCTCTACTGTAAAATTGAATTTCAGTTTCTCATGCACATCCAACGAGAATTTAATCTTCTTGTTGGCTGCCAAGTAACTGATGTCCTCTTTGATTTTGGTACTTGTCTTGGACTTTGTGCCTTGGAAGCTTTGTCATCCTCTTGTATGTTTAACTTCTTTGTCATTTGACTGGTTGTAGCATGTTCCAAGTGCTTACTATCTTCTTCTGTAGCTGCTTGTTGGTGTTCATTGCTAGTTTCTGACTTTGACGCCTTGATTCTTGATTTCAGAAGCTCTTTGTCACTATTTACTTCTTCTAGCACGTGAAGGTCATTCAATGGTGACTTTTCTTCTTGGAAATGTTTTGAAGCTTGTGTAGCAGGATGTTGAGGTTGACTCTCTTCTTCTGATGCAATGGTCGCCGTGGCCTTTGGTTTCCATTGTTCCATGGGTTTTTGTAGAGTCTCTTCTCAAAAATATTCATTCATATCCTATATTGCTTGTCCTTGGTAGTCAATCTTGGACTCAGTCATTTCCTGTTCTTCTGTGCATTCGATGTCTTCATTTACATCTTCTTTTAGCTTCTCATACTCTTTGATTTGTTCAATCACCAATGAAGAGTCCACAATAGAGAATTTATTTGGTAGACTTTCAGCTTCATCCATTGATTCTATGTCTTCCACTTGTGACGTGGCACTAAGATTTTTTGTTACCTCTGCCACCTCTTCTTGTGTTGGCTCACTATCGTCAGAATCTTGGCTTCTTTTGATCTCAAACCTTGAACTGCAAGCTTCATCTTCATCACCTTGTGGATGCTTTGACTTTTCCTCACTGAGGTTCCTTAAACGATCTTGAATCAGCTGATTCAATTGATCTGTTTTGAAAGCCTGATTCTCTATGATAATGTCGTTGACACCCTTGACTTCAAGCAACTGTGTCTTGAGCCTATCTTTTGTGCTCTACGACAAGATCTGCTTCTTTTCCAGAGATCTTGTTGGGGATTCTTTCTTCCGTTCCCTTGTTGTCACTGTCTGAACTTTGCTTTTGGCTTGTTGCTTCTTCTTTTCCATGTAGAGCTTTGCTGGGCAGCAGTCCTTCACTAAATGACCAATGGCACATTGGTCGCAATATGTTGTTATCTCAACATGTGCACCCTTTGGACGAGGCAACTCTCCATAATACTATTGATAACGGTTTCCTGTGGTATCTAGATACAGATATGACCTCTTCTTTGCATGCCTGAACCTATAGATTACGACTGACTTAGGTGTATCCACTGGCTTTGTCTCTTTATCCTTCATCGTCTGAAAATAGCTGAAAATAATGGAAGCTGAAAATTGCTTCCATTATTGCTTGCATACAAAATCAAATCACTATCCATGCTTTCTAGCAGTTGTAATGCTAATTCTTCCATCAGTATATGGTCTTTGACGTGGGGCTTCTGCATAGCCTTAGGGCTATGTCTCTGAGTTGATTTTGGCGCGTTCTGCACCGAGGGTGAAGATTGAACCGAATCTTTGTTTTCCGTTTCCCTTGATGGTGCTTTTGGACGGGGTCCAAGTATGTGACTTACAGGTTGCCCACAATTGCTAAACTCATCCATATTTTTCACATCGGCTATTTCATAGTGTCTATCGTATTTGTCGACCACAATGACATCTTGACCGGACCTTTTACATTGGGCATTGTGAATTTCCAGTGGTCTCTCCTCCGGCTCGACATCTTCCAATGCTTCTTGAAATTCCACTTGGACTCCTGAAAAGGACACTACTTCTTGTAAAACTAGACTTCTTAATCCCATTCTTGAAGATATAGGGTCTTTTTGTTGTGTTTGAACTCCCCCCCTTTGAGAGGGTTCCATATCTGATGTTGGCATTTGTTTAATGCCTGATGATATGACTTCTTGTGCTTTGTTAAGTAGCTCTTGAGACCGAGCTAGTTCTTTTTGAAGTTGTGCTATCTTCATAGGTGATACTTCCGGCATATTCCCTTTTTGTGCAATTTGGTGTGTTTGTGCTTTGTCTTGTGCTGGTGCGGTGCACGAGACTTGTGCCGTGTCTTTCCATGTGGTGTCTTGTGTTGTGCCTTGTTGTGTGTCACTCATTTGTGTAGTGGCAGCTGTAGGTGTCAATTCTTCCAGGTGCGTAGTTAGAGGTAAACCCATGACGAGATGGTATACATTACCACCTGTAGACACGTAGTCTTCTCCTCTTGAGCCAAACACTTCTGCTGCAAAATAATGATTGTTTTCTACAGGAACTTCATGACTTGTGACAGCCCTGTAGTATCGACCGTCTTCGTCTCCATAGAGGGTACCAATTTTCCATTTTCCATCTTGTGCTATGTACAGAAAACTACTTGGAGGATATGTGTAGATATCTGTAAGTTGATCTTTGTACAAGATTTCTATCTCATTGCCGATGTATTTTCCGTGCCTCATGTAAATTGATCCCAGACAGTCTTCCATGAAATCTGGATGTGGGTATAGTACATTCTTCGTTGTTTCAACTTCCACATATTGAGATGTCCGAGTTTCCTCTGTATCTTTCTTTGTCTTGATGTAAAAATTCCGATTGACATCCTCATAGCATGGAAGTCCTTTGTAGTGGCCAATCAGATAGATCAAAATTTGCTCTCTTTTAGTTTCTGTGGATGTACTTGAAGCTTCATCTCGGCTGGTCTGATTCCTTTGAGATGCCATTGCTTTCGTCTTGACTCCCTTGTTGTACGTGTTCAGTGATAGCTCTAATTGCTTGCCTCAATGCTAACAAAAATTATGAGAACCCTTGTGTCGGTTTTTTTCTCTTGAGGTCCTTTAGCTTTTGTAGATTCCCTAATCTCTGAGTTTTCTGATCTGGGCTTTGCTTGAACTTCTTAGCTCCCTTGCTTACCAAGGCTGATACTCACTTGTCTGGCTACTTGCTTTGCCTAGAGATTTTTAGCAGGCCTCGATCTAGTGGAAGCACTCTGATAAGTTATGCAACTTACCACTATACTACAACAACTTCTCCCTTCATAGCGATTCTCGAGTTGAGCTAACCTGTGTTCACTTTAGCACACAATCTGCAAAATTCTATTTAGCTGGCAAACTTTTTCAGAATGAACGCAAAATTATTGATGTACCCTTGACAGCCACACTTGTGCCTTGAGCACCTTCCAGCGGGTGACCAATGGTTTTTCCAAAAGATAATTTCAATATGCTAACTTAGCAGTCTTCAAAACCGTGACCATTTTCTCACAATTCTTTCGAACTGTCGGTTTTAGACACTCCTGACTTCTGGATGCATTTTGAGGCCTTAAACAATGTTTTTTTCAAAGTTGAACTAAATGGTTGCCATAGGCATCCATTTAGTTCAGGTTCTGCTCTAAGATCTATAGTGTCGCTCTCAAGCTGCGTTTTGATATAAAGACTTTTCCAATCCGATACCGTTTGTGAAAGTTATGGCCAAAACAGTGAAATGCAGTTTAGAATGGTCAAAATGAGTCCAAATTCAATTTTGAAAAACGTTATGGAATCCTTGAGACACTGGGAACACCCCTGTATAATCAACATTATAGTTGGTCCCTAAAACTGGCATGGAGACATCCTACGCGTAGGATGTCTATATACTCAAAATTGAACAAAATTTGGTCCAGAGACTCCCCTTGAGTCCAGCAACACAATGGTATGCTCAGAATTTTATTTGGACCTAAAAATGGCCTTGAGACATCCTACGCGTAGGATGTCTTTTTGCTCAGAATGACTTGAAATTTTCACCCTAGCTTCTCCTTGATGTGCTGATCACAGTGGTGTGCTCATAAGTTGGTTTGGAGTCCTAAATCAAGCTGGAGACATACCACGCGTAGGATGTCTAAGTGCTCAGATTTTGTCCAAACTTGATCCCAAGATTCTTCTAGGGCTCAGCAACCCAATGGTATGCTTAGATTTGAATTTGGATATAGGTCAAGATTTGGGCTGCATAAGCTTCTAGTGCACTCCAAGAGTAGGATGTCTGGAAATTCTCGTCTTTGCTTGGTAAATAGGCCAAACAAGGTCCAAATTTACTTTTAAAAAAAGTTTTGGAATCCTTGAGACACTGGGAAACTCCCTATATGGGCAAAGTAGAATTTTGACCACTTTATGACCCTGGAGACATCCTACGCGTAGGATGTATTTTTGCTCTGTTTCAGCTCAAACTTTCACTGTAGCTTCCCCTTGATGTGCTAAACTCACAGCTACTTTTACTTTTTGATTCTGACACCTATAGGTTGGTCAAATGATCAAGAATCTGTTCCAAACGCTTGATGTCTGTTTTGATGAATTCCCAAGTCAAATCAACTCCAAATTGGACCAAATTTGCCTAGGAGGCTTATCTAAGGCTATATGACAACATGGTATGGTCACAATAGAATTTTGGTTTCAGAATTATGCAGTAGACATCCTACGCGTAGGATGTCTTTTTGCTCAGAATGAACCCAAACTTGGAACAAAGATTCCCCTAGTCTTCAGCAACCCACTGGTATACTTGGATTTGAGTTTGGATGTTAAAAGACCCCAAAACTGTCTTTTGTCCGTCCAAAAACGCTAAAGTTTGTTCAATCTTCACTTTCACTGACCCAAATGAGATGAAATTTATCACATGCACTCAATACAACATTTAGAACATGCCTATGGAGTTATCCTATGGTTTGGTCTCAAAATTAGGCCTTGGACACAATTTGGGTAGGATGTCTGGAAATTCTCGTCTTTTGGCTTTAATCTGTCAAAATTTGGTCAAATTTTCACTTTCCAGGTGAAAATAGGGTAGAACCCACCTTCTAAACACACTGGTAACCTCAGATTTTCAAAAAAGTGCCCAGATCACCCTGTAGACATCCTACGCGTAGGATGTCTACTGCTTATTTTTTTAGACTTAAGTGTCCCTGATGCTTCCTTATGCTCTCAGCAAGTGCAAGTATGCTTCACAATTGCAAAAACATGCAAAAATCACTCAATTTAAGCCTTTTCTGAAATTTTACGTTTTTTGAGTCCGCCTTTTGGCTTTTGGTCAACAAAAATAGGGAAAAACACTCAAGTCAATATGTTACTAGGGTAAAACCTACCCTCTAAACCCACTGGAAACCTCAGTTTCCCCAAATTCCCTGCCAAAAGTACCCTGGAGACATCCTACGCGTAGGATGTCTATTGTTTTAAATTGCAATTTTTTTCTGGCAGTAGTATTCCCTATGCTCTGTAGAGCTCTCAGCAATAATCACAGAAACTTTTGGACTTCAAATCAGCTTCCAAACACAATTTACCGTCTTTCCTACTTAGCATTTTCCACTTCTCTGATGAGCCTAACATCAAATAAGACATGCATAAAGTACTCTAGATCAGCAATCAAGATATCCTACTTACCATACTCCTACTCATCAATGTGAGATGGTGATTTTAATGTCTTGGTTGCTTCCTAGCCTCACACGGACTCTCAAGTCAACCTACCACCACATCTACCACTCCAACTCCTACTCTCTACACCACAACCTACTACTACCTAATACTACCTAAGACGGAAGATCTAGGCTAGACACACGCTAACTAGACTCCTCCTACGACCTAGAGAGTCCACCACCCTCTGATCCTATCTAAATGTAAAATAGTACTCTGGCAAGCCAGACGGACCTCTATCCTCAAGGACTAGTCTCAATCACCTACTTAGGGCCCTTGTCCCACGCAACGGCCCCAATGTTGGACGAATACGCCACGACGGACGTCAGCATAGCGAGAAATCACCTAGCATATAATTGTCAACTGAGGACGGAGCTCGACCCGCAGGTGCATGAAAGCAAGCAAAGGGTGTCAACCTCTACTCGAACGACTAATGACTACTTCCTATAGAGATATCAAATCTACATGCCATCGGTTCTGTGAATGTGAGAGTCTCCTATGATGCTACCGCAACCCAAAAGCCCATTAGACGTTCTCGAAACGTTACAAAACTTGAGGGATATCCTATCAACAACAATAGGCCAATCTCCCTAAGGTCCGTGACCAAAAAAACCTACCCAATATCCTCCGTGCAGAAAACGTGTAGGATGTCTGGCCGGTTTTTGCAGGTCGACGTTTCCGAAAACTAAAGTGCCTAATGTGTAGCTCTACTCGATCTGATCACGTGGATATGCTGAAATGAAAAAACGGACAACAGTTACTCACCAAAACTCCAAAAGTAGCTCGTGGGTGAATCTGCCAAAACACAGACGAACGCGCGTGATGTAAGCATCAACACGTAGCTCTCCTCGTGGGCAACACACTGCTGCTCTCCGTTTGCGATTCCGACCACCGTAGCTCCTGTAGCACACACACACACTCTCTCTCACTCTCTCGCAGTCTCCCAACGACACAGAAGATGAGATTATTATAAGCCCCCTTACAAAGCTTTAGGTTTTGGCTTATATACTAAGCCTTAGAAAACCTAATGTCCGACCAAAATGACCTTATTTGTCCCTAGGCTTCTATTGAGCTTAATTACAACACCGTGAGTTGGCTTTGCTCATCCAACAAGCATCTGTGACCTAAATACAATTGCCGACTTAAAATATGAAGTTCCCGTAAACATTACAAAAGTGGCCCTAATGGCTCAAAATAATAATAACGGGATATTCGATGATGTCCATGAGCTTGTGTCTTCACATTACAGAATCCATCTTCGTCTTCATCACTTCATCAACATCTTTATTTGGAATCTTTAGAGAATCTTTGAGGAATCTTTATGGAATATTTGTGGAAGCATTGTTGAAAGGTTGATCTTTCAACAAAGAAATGGTTTTGACCCAGCTTCAAATGTTTTGGTAGAGGAGGTAGACCTTCCCATCTCCGTCTGCTTTCTTGGTTTGAGGAGGGAGTACCTACCACTTTTGTCCAGGATAGACTCAAATATTGGAACTGTCCTGGAGACACCTCGCACAACAGCCTCAGTAGATACCAAGGCGGCCGGCATTCCCTCAGTATGAGTTCTGGTTAGGGACACCCACACTCTCCCAAAGGTCATCCAACTTCCTTGGGTGAGTGGGGGTTGGTTCCAACAGAGCATGGAGTATTTGGGCCTCCCGAATCAATGTTTCATTTGTCAACAGATGGTCCATCTTGCAAAGGCCTATCCACGGAGGAGACCTCGACCTACACCACAAGCCCACCATCCCCAACCCTCAAGGGCTGGCGAGTAGCAGCAGGTAGAGCCACCCTCTAAGCCTGGGACCCAAACGGAGGAGGGCTGGCAGCAAGTTCATGGTCGAAGTTTGCAGGGGCCACCGTGTCTGCGTGGCACTGAGAGTGGTCCTCAGGCTCCTGCCCAACAGGAGTGGGTTGCCACGAAAAACTGATTTGACCCTCTTGAGCACAACAAGGTCCCTGCTCCAGCCTCCACGTCAACCTCACCCTCAACAACCCCTCCTCCCCCCCCTCTTCCACCCCCCTTGCTCCTTCTACCTCTGCCTCTCCATATCGCCCTCCTACCCTTGCCGATCCCCCTCTCCCCCTGCTCCCTCACCTCCTCCTGCTCCAGTCCTGCAGCCGTCCTAGGGTGCAGGGCCCTCCTTGGCTGCTAGGAGATCTCTTGGCAGTTCTTTTGTCACGAGTCGCTTGGCAAGAGAGGGACAGCCTTTCTTGCGACCCCCTCTTCTGGTGTAGACATCTCCCTTTGCAGCAGTTCCTTGTGGTCTAACAATCTTTATTTGTCATGGCTAGGATTTCTTTGCCTATAACTTTACATGAATTCTTGGAAACTCCTCACCAGACCTTGAGAGAGCCTTCTCCAGAGTTCATGTGCTATTCCTTACAGCTAGGGGGATAGAGGCCTTGGACTCAGCAGTTGGCTTCTCTTTTTCCCTATGTGGCAGGGACCAGGCTGAGTGGACTATAGACTCAGTGTTGGAGTGGCTACAAACACAGGCCCTAGAGTTCTCTGATCACATGGGAGACCTAGGGCTTATAGACTTGCTTCAGTTTCTTTGGCCACTGGCCAAGTTTGTTGTGACACCTCCAGATACAGCAAGATGTAGACACATTGTGGTTAACTTTTTTGCTGACACGCAGAGCCCGCCATGCTATGTACACATAAATGAGGACTCTTGGACAAAGGAGGTTACTTTACACTGAGGGCGAGCTTTTTGAAATGGGGCCTCTAAACCCAAACCAATGGGCCTAACCTCACAAAATGTTCGTAAAGAGGTACGCACACTACTTGGGGCACCACCTTCTTTTGGGAGTGGAGAAGGAAACCAATCAAAATAACACTTGCACTCACCCACTCAAGCAACACACTTTGAAAACCCCCTTACTCTATATACACTTTGGACACTTGAACACCATCAACGATTATGTAACCCAATGCCGTGCATCAAAATGAAATATGCAATTTGTGGAATAGCATTCACCTTCTCCCCATAAGAATACCCATAATACATCCAAACTCTTCCTCTCTCAAGCACTCATCAAAAAATCATGCGCACAAGACTTGCCTCTCAAACACACAAGAGAATCACTTACATCAAACTAACACACTTTGCATAGAGAGCTCATCTCCATCTATGCAATGCCGTGACACAAATAAAATAACCATGAGAGGTAGCCACATGCATCTGTAATGAAGCAAAAGAGAGTTGGATTGAGAAATTTCTTTAGACCAATTGAATAAGTGTGGAGAAACAAACCAATGGTAAATTGAGAATAGAACACTTACTTGATTTCTCGCACACCTTTTAAGGGGAGGACAGACGCTGGCTGACCATCACGAATTGCGACACTTGAAAGTTTTGAAGATGATTTCATGATCATTAACATAACCATGAGAGAGATCATGATGTATTTACGAGTTATTGAGGTGCTACAAATGATTTATTGGGTTGATGGAGTAAGAGATTGTAGAATGGAAAGAGTGGAGAATAGAGTTGCACTTCCTCCAAAGAGGAGGGTTAGGAGGGAGGATGTGAAAGAGGGAGAGTTGGGGTTTTCTCTACTATTGATCAAGAAAACAACATGAAGTTGAAAATATAGGTGTGTGTCCTTGAGTCTCTCCAAGGGGGGCTATTTATAGTTGTGTATGAGTGGGATTATGCTACACTTAATTAGAGTAAGTGATTAGACCTAATTAAGTGTCCTTTGACCACTCATTGAATATTGGACATAAAAGGGAATATTTATTCACCAAAAATATCATTTTAGACCGTGAAGGCTCCATAGGGGTGCATAATGTAGGTTGGCCCCACCATGAGGCCCTACGGGTGGCTCCTACAGGGTATCTCAACTTGTCTGTCTTGGCATTTAGAAAGCATCTTTAGGTTGGTCCCATCACATGCAAATGACCTTGAAAACTCATTGATCTTCTAGAAGATGACTAGGGGAAAAATAAGATCTCACCCTCTTGATTTACTTGATTTACAGTTCCCTTTTGCTGCGAATCTGACAGATTTACACTATTTTGACCATAACTTTTTACCTGTAGCTCGGAATGACATGCTTCAAAAGGCAAAATTGACCTTCTCAACATGTTTGATATGAATTTGGACTATTCTTCATGCCCATGCACCAAGGAATTCGGTTTGGAAGGTCCACACTAGGCTAGGGAACCTTTTGCTTCCAAGTCTTCTTGTATGGGCCCTTTGCTTGTATGCATCCAAGGGGAATCATGCTTTTTCAAAAGGCTATGATGCTTAAACAAATAGAGGAGGGCCCAATATTATTTGCTTGTGAAAAGAATATACAATTGGAGTCTTTTTGAAAGGAGAGAAACTATATGTATATTCTTAAGAGATATTGGGCCACCTATGTAGGGGACATAGAAGACTTGTAGAGAGGGACCATAATCTTTGGTAAAGACAAGTGGAGAGTTGATTTCCATGGGAATTTATCTATATGGGGTGGAAGATGGATATATTATTTTTCTACTACTAATTCACAAGAGGTAAGAAAGTTTGGGGGTATATAGTTGGTTATTGTATGCTTATTCTATTTACGAAGCAAAAAAGAAAAGGGTGGTAATATAAATATATGACTAAGGTGAGATTTTTGGGAAGAGTATAATGTATGTGTCGCCACAAAGGTTAAACAAAGAGGAGGAATTTACTCTAGATAACTTAATAGCGTAGAAAAATATATACACATATGAGGAAGAGGACATTGAGTAGGCTGACAAATGTTGCAAAAAGATGGTTACCATTTTATGCCACTCATATTAGCCCTCCCCCAAGCCTAGAGATATTCATATCTTTAGGAGGACGGTGTTGCTTTTTTTTTTTCTCTTTTTTTTGTCATTTTTCCTTTTCCACTTTTTTTTTTTTCAATAGGAGGAGTGTCATGCACTCTTTTACTTCATTAGACCCGCTTTTCATTACCTCAATCCCATAAATCGGAGATGGGCGGGTTGCCTTGGGTATGTTCAGATTCCAAGGCTGGTTCTTCTTTGCACATCAAAGCTTTAAAAATAGGTGGAGCATTTGCCAAGCCGATGGGAGCCATGTCAATTTGGAGCTTAGACGATGTAGGCAGATGACTGCCTATGAACGGATTGATACGTTGAAAGTAGGGCTTTAATCTCCATCCATTGACTCTGGTCTTGTGGAGTTTTCCTGATAAATCTGCTAATCTGTAACTACCATTCCCAAACTTTTTTTTTATCATGAAAGGTCCCTCCCATCTTTGCAAAAACTTTTTGTCAAGTCGAGTATCAAGTCGGTTATCATAGCGAAGAACCAACATACCTTCCTTCAATCCTTTCCCCTTGAGCTTCTTGTTGATTTTATCCCTTTGGCTTGTCGCTTTGGTGATGTAGTGATCAATGGACTCTTCTCTATCTAGCTCAAGTCGTTGGAGATCTAAGATCCTTTCATGTAGAACCTCTTTTGGTTTTTTTGCCACTCTTGCAAGAACGCGCAAGCTTGAGAGCTCTACCTCAATGGGGAGAAGTGCCTCCTGTCCATAAACTAGATGAAAAGGGGTGAATTGGGTAGATACATTGAAAGATGTCCTATACGCCCAAAGAGCAGCCATCAAATGGCGATCCCAATCATTAGGCCGGTCCACAACCTGCTTAGAAATGATCTTACATATCATTCCATTCACTTTTTCCACCAATCCATTGCATTAAGGATAGTAGGGTGTGGAATGCAGGTGTTTCACTTTTAACCTCCTCAAGAGATCATTCAGAAGGTCAGCCCTAAAACCCGGGCCTCGATCTAATAAGATTTCTAGGGGTGTTCCAAACCTACTACAAATATGATCAAAAATAAACTTTGATACCTCTTCAGCTGTGATTCGGGTTGTGCTTGTTGCTTCCGCCCATCGTGTCATGTAGTCAACACCCATGATGATGAAAACCTTCCCTGTAGAAGTACGAGGTAGGGGACCTATTGCATCCACACCCCACTTTTCAAAAAGGCCATAAGATATTATTGGGACTCGAGGCTCATATGTTAGTCGTCTATCCCTAGCAATTTGGCATGGTTTACATGCCTTACACCAATATTGGACATCACAATGTAAGCTCGGCCAAATAAACCCTGCTTGTAAAATCTTCCTACTTGTAATACTTGAGAAAAGTGACCACCACAGACATCATCATGACATGAAAGAAGAATTTTCTCTATCTCTTGCACACCTGGTACTCTCCTCAAGACCAAATCTTTCCCTTTGTGATATAAATCATCCTCGATCAACTGGTAAGGTGTGGCCTTCTTAACTAGTCTATGTCTTTGCACCTTGTCTAAGTGTTTGGGACACTCACCTGCTTGTAGAAAGAGTATAATGTCTTTTAGCTCCTCTTGACCTTGATATTTGGGTTCATATAGTTTCACACCTCCTACCGCCATTTGAAGCTTTTCATTTGCGAGTAAGTCTGCTTCCTTGTTATGAGTTCTCACAATGTGTTGTACCTGTGTTGCTTTAAAACCCTTCATCAAAGTTCTTACACTACTAAGCCACTCAAACAATGTACGATTCTTGCACCTCCAAGTCCCTTGGATTTGCCTGACCACTAGCAAAGAATCACCTTTTATAATAAGTCTTTGTATGCCTAATTCTTTGCATTCTTCTAACCCAAGGGTTAGAGCAGCATACTCAGCCTCATTGCTAGAGTGAACACTGGGTAGAGTGATACCTTTTCTAACCATTACCTCCTTTTGTGGGTTCAAAATGATGATTTCCCCTGCTGCTTTGTCTTGTTGGCGTTGATAAGCTCCGTCAAAGCATAAAGTATGGGCATTATCAATCTCCTTCACTTTGAACTGTTTTGAGCCTTCCTCTCTTTGTAGTCGTGATCCTTCCCTTTCTCTCATTTTGTAGGTGAGAATGTCTGCAAGTCCTGCTCTTGTGCTATCTTCTACAAGGAAAGTGTATTCAAATTCTTGGAGTTCAAGCACCCACTTTTCTATTCTAGATGAGAGGCTCATGTGTTGTACTACATATGGTAGATTGTGATCTAAGGTGAGAAAAACAAATGGCACAGGGAGAAGATACGATCGAAACTTCCTTACCGCAAACAAAATTGCAAAGACCACTTTCTCCATTTCAGTGTATCCCTTCTCGGCCGGAGTCATCACCTTGCTTGCAAAATAGATCGGCCTCATGTATGATGTTTTAGGATCTTTTTGCATCAAAACAACACCAATTGCTTCGAAACCTACACTTGGAGTGACATAGTAGGTCTCCTTTGGATCTGGTGGCATTAGGATTGGGAGAGAGCTAAGAATGCCCTTTACTTCCTCAAAACATTTTGCATGTTCCCTCCCCCATTCAAATGTAGATTGGCTTGCCAACCTATGCAAAGGGGCGATGGCTTCTGCTAGGAGATGGATGAAGCGAGACATGTACCTCACTTTGTGGTTGAAGGTCATTAGCTCCTTAGTTGTTGTTGGTGGAGGTAATGACAAAAGGGCCTCTACTTTAGAGGGATCCACTTGAATTCCTTGTGAAGAAACCACATGGCCTAGCAAAACCACCTGAGATTCACCGATATGACACTTCTCTGGGTTGAGTTGTCCCCCAAATTGATGGAGCCTCTTAAGCCCCTCTTCAACCTTTTGGCAATGAAGTGATCTACAACTATAAATACAGAAATCATCCATAAAGACTCTTATAGATTTTCCAAAGAATGGCTGAAATACAAATATTGTGAATCTCATGAAGGTGCTAGGAGCATTGGTGAGCCCAAAAGGCATTACTCTGAATGCAAAACATCCCCAAGGTGTGATGAAGGTGGTTTTTGGTTGGTCCTCTTCTGCTATTCTAATTTGAAAATATCCTGAATACCCATCACACACAGTGTAGCATTCGTGACCTGCTACTTCGTTCAAAATTTCATCTTGGAAAGGGAGAGGGAAGTGGTCCCTCTTTGTCGCAGCGTTGAGGGGTTTGTAATCCACGCAGACCCTCCACTTACCATTCTTCTTGGGAGTGACTACAATAGGTGATACCCATTCGGAGTTGGATACTGGATAGATGAAGCCAACCTTCAAGAGTCGATTCACTTCTTGTAGGAGAGCCTTTTGTTGCACAGATCCTAGTCGCCTTAACTTTTGAGCCACGGGTTTGGTCCCTGGTTTCAATTCAATTCGATGCTCTATTACATCTACACCTCTTATTTGTGAGTAGTCAGTGATAAACAAATTGGGATACCTACTTAACATATTGATGTAGGACCTCTTCTCCTCACAAGTAAGATCTTTTGCAAGCATCTTCTCAAATCCTTCTTCAAGGTGGTGGCATCTTTCATCCCCTCGTGTGTGATTGTGTGTTGGCTTTTCTTCTACAGGAACATCTTGAGTGTTGGCGTTGAATACAATTCCCATTACCTCCAAAGAAGACTCCTCTTCACTGGTTAATGCACTGGTTGATGCTTCCTCATCACTTGAGTAAGGACTCTCCTCCTCGCTCTCTTCATCTGCCGTGGTTTCATAGTTGATATCTAGTTGGGGTTGCAAGGTCTCATACCATGCTTTAGCTTCTTCTTTTAGAACCAACGGGAAGGCTCGTAGCTTTACTTCCTCTTCATCTCTCCCGGATATGAGATGTGCCATCTCCAAGTTGTCAAGAAACTCTTGCGCATCTTCCCCACTTCTTGCATATAACGTGGGAAAAGAACTTGACATTTTGTTTAGACTTTTTGAAATTTCTTTTTTTAAAAGAAACTTTTCTCTTACGGGCCGCACAAGATTGTTGACACTATAAATCTGATTACATTAAAATGAAGATGTTCATATTCATTTTTAATTCGTACTTTATCATAGGTAGAATAAATGGATTAATTGAAGCATTGATTTCATTGAGGCGAGTGGATCCAAATATCCTCCTTATGATAGATTGAAACCTAAACTTAGTTGCAATGATTATATGAATGGATTGCCGAGCAATAGGCCTAAAAGGTTCATTGTTTTGATCGTGATTCATGTGCTACTCCTCGTTGTTGGTTTGAAGACCTCGTTCCTTCATATGGCCCTTGGGCACCCCTTCACCACTCCTTGTTCCTGCCTTTAAAACAAAATGAAAACGTGAACATCAAAAGAAGTTTCATAATTGATGATTGGAAGTATAATTGGATTGGGTGATGCCAGTATTTCTCTAAGTCTTTCTGCACCAAACATAAAAACAATGTGTTGCTGGAAAAAGACTTTTCTATCTATGTGAACATTTACTCTAATGTGTTGTGAAAAATGAAATGGATAGATGGGAACTCCATTGTTCATTGCTAAAAAATTTGAAGATAACTTGGAAATATGTTCCTCCGTGGGGGAACCACTTTATGAGGGCGAGCTTTTTGAAATGGGGCCTCTAAACCGAAACCAATGGGCCTACCCTCACAAAATGTTCGTAAAGAGGTACGTACACTACTTGGGGCACCACCTTCTTTTGGGAGTGGAGAAGGAAACCAATCAAAATAACACTTGCACTCACCCACTCAAGCAACACACTTTGAAAACCCCCTTACTCTATATACACTTTGGACACTTGAGCACCATCAACGATTATGCAACCCAATGCCGTGCATCAAAATGAAATATGCAATTTGTGGAATAGCATTCACCTTCTCCCCATAAGAATACCCATAATACATCCAAACTCTTCCTCTCTCAAGCACTCATCAAAAAATCATGCGCACAAGACTTGCCTCACACAAGAGAATCACTTACATCAAACTAACACACTTTGCATAGAGAGCTCATCTCCATCTATGCAATGCCGTGACACAAATAAAATCACCATGAGAGGTAGCCACATGCATATGTAATGAAGCAAAAGAGATTTGGATTGAGAAATTTCTTTAGACCAATTGAATAAGTGTGGAGAAACAAACCAATGGTAAATTGAGAATAGAACACTTACTTGATTTCTCGCACACCTTTTAAGGGGATGACAGACGCTGGCTAACCATCACGAATTGCGACACTTGAAAGTTTTGAAGATGATTTCATTATCATTAACATAACCATGAGAGAGATCATGATGTATTTACAAGTTATTGAGGTGCTACAAATGATTTATTGGGTTGATGGAGTAAGAGATTGTAGAATGGAAAGAGTGGAGAATAGAGTTGCACTTCCTCCAAAGAGGAGGGTTAGGAGGGAGGATGTGAAAGAGGAAGAGTTGGGGTTTTCTCTACTATTGATCAAGAAAACAACATGAAGTTGAAAATATAGGTGTGTGTCCTTGAGTCTCTCGAAGGGGGGCTATTTATAGTTGTGTAGGAGTGGGATTATGCTACACTTAATTAGAGTAAGTGATTAGACCTAATTAAGTGTCCTTTGACCACTCATTGAATATTGGACATAAAAGGGACTATTTATTCACCAAAAATATCATTTTAGACCGTGAAGGCTCCATAGGGGTGCATAATATAGGTGGGCCCCACCATGAGGCCCTACGGGTGGCTCCTGCGAGGTATCTCAACTTGTCTGTCTTGGCATTTAGAAAGCATCTTTAGGTTGGTCCCATCACATGCAAGTGACCTTGAACACTCATTGCTCTTCTAGAAGATGAGTAGGGGAAAAATAAGATCTCACCCTCTTGATTTACTTGATTTACAGTTCCCTTTTGCCACGAATCTGACAGATTTACACTTTTTTGACCATAACTTTTTACCTGTAGCTCGGAATGACATGCTTCAAAAGGCAAAATTGACCTTCTCAACATGTTTGATATTAATTTGGACTATTCTTCACGCCCATGCATCAAAGAATTCGGTTTGGAAGGTCCACACTAGGCTAGGGAACCTTTTGCTTCCAAGTCTTCTTGTATGGGCCCTTTGCTTGTATGCTTCCAAGGGGAATCATGATTTTTCAAAAGGCTATGATGCTTAAACAAGTAGAGGAGGGCCCAATATTATTTTCTTGTGAAAAGAATATACAATTGGAGTCTTTTTGAAAGGAGAGAAACTATATGTATATTCTTAAGAGATATTGGGCCACCTATGTAGGGGGCATAGAAGACTTGTAGAGAGGGACCATAATCTTTGGTAAAGACAAGTGGAGAGTTGATTTCCATGGGAATTTATCTATATGGGGTGGAAGATGGATATATTATTTTTCTACTACTAATTCACAAGAGGTAAGAAAGTTTGGGGGTATATAGTTGGTTATTGTATGCTTATTCTATTTACAAAGCAAAAAAGAAAAGGGTGGTAATATAAATATATGACTAAGGTGAAATTTTTGGGAAGAGTATAATGTATGTGCCGCCACAAAGGTTAAACGAAGAGGGGGAATTTACTCTAGATAACTTAATAGCGTAGAAAAGTATATACACATATGAGGAAGAGGACGTTGAGTAGGCTGACAAATGTTGCAAAAAGATCGTTACCATTTTATGCCACTCAACACATGGCTTGGTCTACTTGGGCTTGGGCTAGATACCCTTTGCAGTCATGCGTATCTCAAGGATGCACAGATGCAGATTACTCCCCATCCAAGCATGCCTCAAAGATAGCACGGTTAGCTGCTATGGGAGCATCAGTTCTCTATCTCTCCCCATGAGGATCGTCTCATGGAACGTACAGGGATTAAGTGGGTCCCAGTTTCAGTGTTAGAGGGTCCGACTGCAACAAGAGCTTCAGCAATGCCTTGTGGGAGGAGAGATTGAACTTCTTATGCTACAAGAGTATCATTTGTGTGAGTCACATTAGACATTGTGGTCAGCTTTTGCGTAGATAATGTGAGAGGGATGGAAACACACACAGCACCTCTATAACGACCCGACACACACTCTTGGTAAGATACACACACACACTATGGGGCACCACTCGGCTTACACAACACACCTGGCCGAGACAGGGAACACACCTCTGGAGTGAGAGGAGAGAGACTATCCACTTGCCCACTCCACACACACACACACACACACACACACCCCCAAAAAACTCAGCTCAAAAGAGGAGAATTTCTGATGTTTAGATACAATTGAGCTTGGGCCAACACAATTGGGGCAAATAGCTCACACAATATGGATAAAATAAGCCAGATACAATCACAAACTAGAGCAGAAACTTCGCTCATAGGAGAAACTTACACATAAGAACAGCAGGAAAAGAGTGAGTAATTTGGCAAAATGAACAGCACCATCGTGTCCGGAACAGCCCAAAACCCCAGTCTACAATGTCAAAGTGCTCAAATCCGACCTCGGATGAGCAGTTTACGGCCAAAATAGGCTCCAAAATGAGCAAAAACACACTTGCGACTGTTCCTCCTCTCTTCTCCACGTTTTTTCTGGTCTTCTCTCAGTTTTTTCAGTTCCCACACTTAGCTTTATTTTTTGGGCACTCTTGGCCTTTTATATGACCTCAAACAGACCCCGAAGAGGCCAAAAACTGACCTCGCAGTGCATAGTTGTCACCCTGCTGCATCCATGCGCACACCTGGCACTCATTTCTTTTCAATAATGCGTCTCGCAACCACGTGAAGTGGCCCCAAAAAGTGGTCCTAATGATGCCTTTCTGCATAACTCTCACAAGAAAACACCACTTTGTGTTCGTATTCATCCACGTGCAAATATTGACCCCGTTCGCCCTCCTGACGCCACTAGATGCCATCTGACGCACCTGCTTACCTCATGTCGTCGGCCCGCGGATAGATTCCTCGAGAAGTTTTACACGCTATAAACTCCTCATTATTGTAGAAAAAACATACTGGTACTGGTGATAGTGAAAATCGATGCACTATGTACATGCTGTCCTACCTGTACACATGTGGGCCCCACGTAACCACCTGGCTCTGAAAAATGGGCAATTCTTTATTTGATGCACCATGCATGTATATGTACATATGCGCAATCCCTTGCTCCAAAAAACCCCTGACAACGACATGAGACTTTTTGGTCAGCTATATTTGGATTTGGAGGCATCCAGGACAGGGTATATATGACTATTGCAGATTCTTTGCAGTAGGCCATTGTGGGTAGAGGGATTATTGTGCTAGGCAGGGCTCAGTGGATCATTATGCAGGTTTAGGGCTGTCTAGTGGGCTTCCTGAACACTTATGCACCCAAAGTGGCGAGTGCACGTGCAGAGTTTTGGTCTCTGATTGTTGAGTCTCTGTCGCAGGCAGAGAAATGGTGCATAGGGGGTGACTTCAACATGTTGGAGGAACCCTCTGACAGGATTGGTGGTGGCCGTACTACTGTGCATGGAGTTGAGATGGAAACTTGGGAGAAGTTTTTCATGAATCTACGTGTTACAGATGTGTGGTAGCATTCTAGCTTTGTTAGGCCCCGATACAGTGGGAGGCATGAATCTATCTCAGATAGATTGCTTCTACACTTGTGACCACTTGTAGGGACTTGGGTGGGACAATTGGCATTCTGGTAGGGACTTTTTTTTTGGACCATGCACCTTTGATCCTTACAGTGATTGATAGGAAAAGGAGGGGGAGCACGATGCTACACATCCCAAAGAGGGGTCTTGCTGGACTCTGTGCTTAGAGAGCGAGTGGAGGCTCTTTGGACAGAGAGCTTAGACATGCAGGATTCTCCTGCTGACAGAGTGGCCTCAGGACTTGTGCAACTTAGTCAAATATTTCTTTAGGAGTCTTTGGCTCGCCTGGCTGCAGCAAGAGAGGAGGAGTAGCGTCTGCGAGGATGCATGAGCAACATCCAAGCAGTCCTTGGTTGGAGGAGTAGTTACAGCAGGCTTGCCCAAAAGCTCATTAGCACAGAGGAGAGGCGCCATGAGTTTGCTTTCCATCGACATGCATCTCAATGGACCCAGATGGGTGACAGAGTGACATGCGCTTTCTTTGAGGTAGTGGGACCCCGGCATACGCATGCCAAGGTAAGCCAATTGAGGAGGCCCAATGGGTCAGTTGCTTTAGAGAAAGAGAACATACGTGCAATTTCTACTGACTTCTACTGTGATCTTCTATCTGTAGATCCTCAGGTATAGCGTCAGGATGCATCCAGAGACCAGGTGTGGGCACAAATGCTTTGTCTTCTAACTGAGGAGATGTGCCAAAGGCTTGAGCTTCCTCTTCAGCTAAAGGAGCTACACATGGCTCTTAGAGCACTCCTTTGTGGTAGATGTCTAGGTGAGGATGGCTTGAATCCCAATTTTTTCTTGGAGTATTGGGACTTTCTTGGCTCAGATATCTGCAAGATTTTTAGTTCATCCTATAACTAGGAGAGATACCTGACAACATGAGTGAGGGCCTGATTTACCTCATTCCCAAGGAGGGTGTCTCCTTGGATGAGATTCGATAGTGGCACCCCATCACCATCCTCAACTCAGCCTATAAAATTCTTGCCAAGGTTCTGAGTTTGAGAATTCAGCCACTTCTAGAGAGCATTATACATGGGACACAGAAAGGAGTGTAGTATCCTTGAAAAAATCTTTACTTTTTGGGAGGCTTCTGCCCTCGCGCGGCTCTGAGATGAGGACCTGGTGATTCTTCTTAACGATTTTGAGAATGCCTACGACAGAGTTGAGTGGGAATTTTTGGAGGGCACTCTATGAAGGATGGGCTTCTCAGATGCTTGGATTAGAGGGGTGTCAGTTTTGTACAGACGGGTACACAATCAAGTACTTTTGCTAGGAGGTAAAGGTGATTGTTTCATGCTCAC
Source organism: Adiantum capillus-veneris (assembly GCF_014529385.1). Classification (NCBI taxonomy): domain Eukaryota; kingdom Viridiplantae; phylum Streptophyta; class Polypodiopsida; order Polypodiales; family Pteridaceae; genus Adiantum; species Adiantum capillus-veneris. The sequence continues at coordinate 43,606,425 of NC_140956.1, read as the reverse complement.
ACGTTTGATGAGAGAGGGCTGCCCTCTTGGCCCCTTCCTCTTTTTGTATTATGCTCAGGCGATGAGCAGGTTTTTGGTTTCACAGCAGGTTGGTTTATGTGGCATAGGGCTCCCTATTCTGAGAGATGAGCTACTGGACTTTGAGTTTGCATACGACTTATCCTTGTACTTGGATGGCTAGGAGGCCAACCTTCATAGGTGTGAGTAGTCTCTAGAGACTTTTTGTTGTGCATCAGGCGCACTGATCAACTGGAGAAAGACAGTGGCTTTCTCGGTTGGTAGTGCTCCTACGCCCAACTAGATGCCAAGTGAGGGTTTTAGATGGATTCCCCTAGGGACTACAGCTCGGACTACAGCTCGGTACCTGGGCTATCAGGTTGGTTTGGACTTGTATCCCAAGCAGCAGAATGCTCCCCTCCTCCTATCTATCAAGAGAAATTTGTTACACTAGAGCTCCACATGACTTTCTCTCGCAGGCAAAGTTGTAGTGGCCAACCAGGTGTTGGTGACTATTATGTGGTTCATCACTTCTTGTTGGATATTTTCAAGTTCTTATATGAGCCAGGCTGAAAGGTGTGACACTCAGATAGCCCGGGCCAAAGTGGCATGGTAGGTCATCACTCTTCCTTGTTCTCAGGGAGGATTGGGGATCATAGACCCAGCACAATAGAGCAAATCCCTTCTTGGGAAGTTTATCATCAGAGGACTTCTTCTAGGAGAGGAGCCCTAGAAGGATTTCTTGCTTCAACGGCTTAGTGGTAGGGTGCCTCAGGAAGGAGGCCCCTAGTGACCCTCGACTAGATGGTGATGCATGGTTTTTAGGACCCCTTCTGAAGATGCAATAAAGGCACAGTCAGTTGTTGGGGAGATGAGGATACTCTAGTCCAAGGGATCTCGAAAGAGAAGAAAAATCTACTTCACAAGCACCAAAGAGTAAAAAGTGCCGTGGACAGAAGATATGTGGGAACGAGCTCTTATGCATGCCTACAACCTATATCTTACAGAATATCCCATTCTAGATGTGAATTTCTAGTGAAATTTACACGAGGATGTTCGTGTGGACTCACAACACAGCATACTCCGTTTTCACTTTTTTTACCGACAGTAAATATTTTTTACCTACAGTAAATATTTTTCACCTACACGGTAAATACAAATCACTTTTTACCTACAGTAACTTTTTTTACCCATGGTAAATATTTTTTACTGCACCATAAGTATTTGGTAGGTAACAGTTCACTATTACTAGAAGCAGTGATTGGGCATCAACAATGCAGTTATAGGAGGAGAAAAGGGGAAAATCTTATGGTAAAGGTGAGTCAACAGGGATAAAGACTTTTGAGTTGAAAAGAGACATGCTGTTTTTTTCAAAGAACACATGTCAAAAGAAGCCATGGTTGAGGATTTTTTGAGAATTTGATATTCAGGAGGACCCAGCAGGTCCCCCCCTGACATGTGCAGAACCTCCAGTTTCAACAGCCACCTTACCTGCTCTTAAATGCTGGTCAAGGCCTTATCCCCATGTGTGACAATCAGAAAAATCAGCATTTACCCTCCCCTCTCACATCACTCTAGAGAATATCTTGATGGTGACATATCAGGTGACCTCAATCTGTTGACCACCCTAAGCAAAAAGTAACCCCAATCAGCGGATTTAAGCATGTTTATCCCTAATCCTAAACCCTCTCAGAAACCTATATAAGGAGGCCTTCTCTCACTCAAAACCAACACTTCACCCACTTCACCAAGCAATGAAGCTATGACGACATTGCTCACAACGAGGAGCTATGGATGGAGCTCTACTCTCTCTCCCTCTCTCTCTCTCTCCCTCTAGTATGCTACATTACTAGCCCTAAAACCTAAATAAGGAGTCTTCTCTCATGCTCTATGGCCACCATCCTCGCCATCATTCTCTAAGGTATTGATGTGTTGCTAGTAGGATCATACCCACTTGCTGGGTTGATTGTTTTTGACAAGGGATTATGCCATCCTTGGCTTGCTTCTCTATATCCTTGTTATGTATGATCAGATGCCGTTGTATTGTTACGCTGATGTCTTGTGTATATATATGCTACATAAGGTCCCTAAGCTTCGTTTCTATGTGTTTTGCCATATGTTTTGATGCCATCATAATGCCAGAAGTCTCACTTGCCTATGTGCACTATGTGTGAGGTCCCTAAACCTCTTAATTTAGGGTGGTGCCCCCTTTGTTTTGTTCTTTGCTTGTTTGCATGAGGCGTGGTTTGTGGAGTGTGCACGAGTACAGAGGCCACCCGATTGCACTGCTCTTTTTCTCGCTATCATTTTGGTGCCCCCACGGAGGAGGGCTACACAGACCTTCAGTCCACAAGCAATGAAGATGTGCAATCTACAACATGGACGAATGGCGTGAGGAGTTTGCAAATTGGAGAACAGAAGAGGAGGAGGCTTTAGAGGCCTTAAAGCTTTCATCGAGGTCTTGTTACCAGGTTGCAGTGTCATTGAAATTCAAGAAGTAAGTTCTTCTACATGCCTTGTTCGTGATCGTCGCCAACGAAGGAGAGTGAGAAGAAGAGCTTGATATACCTCTCCTCTCAACCTATGAGTGCTCCAGAAACCTCCAACGCACACGAGCTTGAAATATTCTACATCAACATACACGAAGGTACTGTGACACACATTAAGGGAAGAGAAAGCATCACCAGACCTCTCTTTCCTGAGGAGCCGACTAAGAGGAGGAAGATCACCTCTACACCTAAGTGGCCCAAGGCCGCAGCGCGTGCTCAAGCGTAAGGTAACATTTGGCTTAATCTCATTAATAAGGGATTACATGACCACTACAGGCAAGAAAAAGGCTAGTGAGCAACCAACTTCAACCTCCAACTTGCAACCACGACTCTCACCCCTAAATCCTCCTGAAGCAAAGAGGCGAAGGCTTGCCTAAAAGATTGCCGCCTGTCTGCGAGTGCTCCCAGTGCACTTTGTGAATCCAGACACCACCAATCCCAAGCCAACCTCCTGTCCACATGAAGATCACTTTGGATATTGTCCAAAGTGCTTTGGAGACCGGGTGAAAAGCCTCCCTGCCCTACCTTTGCTGCTAATTTTCAAGAAGTTATCTCAATCTAACGAAACTATCTTAGTTGATGATGTGCTGCACATTAATGGTGTCACTTTCATTCGTCATGCTGATTATGGTAATAGCATCCAATTGTTGCTTGCTAAAAGGCTCAGCATTGTACAAAGTGTTGCCATCACGCCTTACGTCTTCACAGATGCATCAGGAAGACCTTCTATGGCTGATCAGGCTCATTGGTCCCAAGGTGGTGCAACTAAGCTAGGCTCTTGTGTGTAAGTATGGATGCCAATAATGAGAATGATGATCCCCGCATGTTTCCTTTCCATTTTGTGCGTCATATCCGTGTGAATATTTGTATTGATAGAAAAATCTTTTATCAGCAAAGAATAGCCCTGTTGTTTGGAGCCGAGAGACTTGGGGAAATCTTTCGCTCTCCTCATCCTGTCATTCTACCCTTACTAGACTATTACCATTCCTTTGATGTGTCGATCTTCATCCTATTTTGAGCTAAGTTGTGCTAAAGCTCCAAATTGTAATTACCATACTCTATTTTAAAATAAATTGGAGTTGTTTGTGTAATTGTTTACTCTCTCACTTATGGCCTTCCCTAATTTTTATGGTAAGCCTGAGGAGGTTGCTCCAGACTTTTTGGATAATTTGGAAATGGCCTATCTGGTATCGGGAAGGGATGACGAAGCTACTAAGTTAAGGGCCTTTCCTTTGGTCTTGAGGGTGTTGGAATTAGGGTTGCAGAGAAACACACACAGCTTGGAGAAGACGAAGGAAGCTCAAGGCACACAATAGAGAGTGTGTTCCTTAGTGTGCAATGGAAAGATAGATAGCCCTAGAGTGATGGGCGTATATACAATGCACGGGGGAAAAAACCTCCTAAAGAGGGAAAAAATGCCCCGGCGGTCCTAGTGTGTTCAAACACATCACTACCATTCTGCAAGGTTGTCCTGTGTTGGCACATAAGCCAAGCTGATCTCTCCTGCTGAGAGCCTCTCCCTGACATAGTGGTAATGCACCTCAATGTGCTTTGTGCGAGCATGAAAAACTGGGTTCCTCGCAACTGCCAATGCGCTCTGACTGTCAGTGTAGATAGTGTTGGCAGTGTCCTGTCCAACACCCAAGTCAGCCATAAGGCGTCTGAGCCATACACACTCAATCGTAGCTGTGAAGACTGCCCTGTACTCAGCCTCACAACTCGAAGTGGCCACAGTAGGTTGCTTCTTGCTCAACCATGATATACATGAACTGCCAAGCATGAAACAAAAACCACTTGTGGACACTCGCGTGTCAAAACAACCAGCCCAATCTGAGTCCGAAAAAGCATGTAAGTCTGGCGGCAATGATCCCCCCTTGGGATAAAACAAGCCAAGATGTAAAGTGCCACTAAGGTAGCGGAAAATCCTCTTGACAGCCTGCCAATGCTTAGACCCTGGGCTATGCATAAATCTGCTGACCTGCGAGACTGCAAACTGAATATCTGGCCTCGTGTTGCATACATAAATGAGGCAGCCAACAGCAGTTTGGTAAAGAGTGACATCAGCAGGATCGCCAGCATCATGTAGACTCAACTTCAAACCTGTTTCCATGGGAGTGGCAATAGGTTTGCAATCCTCAAGTCCAAACTTACATAGCAATGTCTCTATGTAACTTTTCTGACACAAGGCAATACCACCATCACACTGCTTAAACTGTATACCCAAGTAATGATGCAACAGCCCCAAATCTTTCATCTTGAAAGTAGCATTCAAATCAGCCTTAAATTCAGCAATATGTCTCTCATTTGGTCCAGTGATCAGCAAATCATCAACATAAAGAACCACAATGAGAAATACATCATCCTCACGCTTTACATACAATGTGCTTTCTGTTGGACTGTTACGAAAGCCTCGTTTAACCAAATGAGTGTCAGCTTTCTCATACCAAGCACGAGGAGATTGCTTCAACCCATACAAAGCCTTCTTACATTTGCACACTTTGTCCTCTTGTCCTTTTATGACAAAACCGCGAGGCTGCGTTACATAAACTTCCTCAAATATGTCACCATTCAAGAAAGCAGTAACAATGTCTGATTGATGTACATCCCAACCAAAATGAGCTGCCAATGCACATAGAAAACGCACAGTAGTCATACGACAAGTGGGAGCAAAAGTCTCTTCATAATCTATGCCTTTTTGTTGTGCATAACCCTTTGCAACAAGTCGAGCCTTATGGCGATCGATCTCACCATCCGGCTTGCGTTTCAACTTGTAAACCCACTTCGTACCAATGGCCTTTTTGCCAGGAGGCAAATCACATAAAGTCCATGTGTCATTCTCTATAAGTGCATCATATTCTGATTTCATGGCAGCAATCCAATTTTCTGAATTCTGTGCTTCATCAAAAGACAGAGGCTCCTCAACATCATGTAAACTAGACACAGCCAAAGCATAACAATCTGATGCATAAGATGCATGGCGAGAGCCTGAACGAGTACGACTAGATAAAGGTGCATCCAATTTACTGTCACGCAAAGTGTACACCAGCCATTTTGGCATACCTCTAGCCTGCTCATTTTCAACCCTTTCCTCATCAAGTACATCATGTACATCTGCATCAGTAATAGGCTGTTCTAAAACATTTTCAGAAACCCCCATAGGCTGTACATTTGCCTCATTGGAACTTACATTCGTATTTCCACCACTGAAAAGAGGCAACAAAGTGTCATAAATGTCCTGTGAGCTTACATTACTGTCTCTAGTACATGACAGCAAGGGTTGAACAGAATCTTCCACAAACACTACATCCCGTGAAACCAAAATACGTTTTGTTTGCGGATGATACAGCCTGTAACCTTTGCTTTCAGCACTATAACCAACAAAAATACATTTGACAGCCTTATCATCCAATTTTCTGCGCTGCACTTGTGGCACCAAAGCATATGCCAAACAGCCAAAAACACGCATGTGCTCAATAGAAGGTTTTCTATCATGCCATGCTTCATATGGAGTAATAGACTGCAAAGCTTTCGTAGGACACCTGTTAAGTACATAAGTGGCACACATGATGGCCTCAAGCCAAAAAGAATGCGGCAAAGCTTGACTTTTGACCATACATCGTGCCATTTCTGTTAGTGACCTGTTTTTCCTCTCAGCAACACCATTTTGCTGAGGTGTATAAGGCACTGTACATTGGTGTTTTATCCCACGACTAGCCAGAAATGCATTAAATTCATGAGACATATACTCCCCCCCTCGATCGGAACGGAGGGTGCCCATAGTACATTTTGAGACATTTTCAGCCATAGCCAAAAATTGTTTGAAGCACATAAAAACTTCGGACTTTGCTTTAAGCGGAAATACCCATGCATGCCTGGAGTAATCATCAATGAAAGTCACGAAGTACAGGTAATTGCCCAAGGACGGAGTTTGCATGGGTCCACAAACATCACTATGCACAAGCTGCAACCTGCATGTGGCCCTAACTGAACCATCCTTTGGAAACTTAGAACGCTGCATTTTACCCAGAATACAGCCTTCACAAACATGTTTGATAGGTGCTTCAAGAGGCGGCAAAGAAGCAACCATATCAGATTTCTGCAAACGCAGCAAACTGGCAAAATTCAGATGACCAAAACGTGCATGCCAAAGTTTTGCATCTGAAATAGCCCTTGAATCTGCAACAGCATTTGCAAAATTTTGTCCACACTTGTCATACAAAGTGAGCTTATACAGCCCACGGCACAAAAGCCCAGATGCAACAATTTCATCACCAAAACTGAGATCATGAACTGTACATCTGTCATCCACAAATTTGACTACAAGTCCAAGTCTAGCAAGTGCGGATACAGACAATAGATTCTTCTTGATCCCAGGTACATAAAGTGCATCAACAAGTGTGAAGGAACTGCCATTAGCAGCAGTGAGCACAATCTTTCCAACTCCCTGAACTGGATAAGAGGCGTTGTTGGCACAAGTGACTGAATTCCCATGAGGGACAGACTCGAGAGAGGTAAACAATTCACGATGTGAGGTAATGTGCTTTGTAGCACCACTGTCGAAATACCACACATGTGAATCTGCAGCAACTGACAAGCATGCATCATGGACAGCAGGATTGTAAGTGCACTCTGCGCTAAAAGCCCATTCTGCATCAACATCAACATCACAATCTCCTTTCACAGAAGACTCAACAATGGCTGCATTTGTAGTGGAACCAGCATTTGCAGTGGAACCACCCTCTTTCTTCTTAGCCTCTTTGGCCTTCAACTTAGGACACCACTTGATCAAGTGATCATTGGCTTTACAATAATGGCAACGCATCTTCTTTTTGCCCTTATCACCAGAATTGCCAGACGAAGTGCTGCCAGCAGAAGCATTAGGAACAGAATTTTTGCCACTCGCAGCAGAACCATAAGAAGTGGCTGCATTACTGTTACCACCCTTTCTTTGAGAAGCAATAAAAGCCTGTTCAACTGCACGCTGCCTAGTCCTGTTTTTTCTAGAAAGTGACTCTTGCAACAGCAATGTGCATAATGCATCAAACTTGACAACTTCAGGATTTCCTTGGGTCATCAGTCTCCAAGTACTAGCAAAAGTCTGGTAGGAATCTGGTAAGGCATCAAGAACAGTCTGCACAAGGGAACTGTCAGAAATGACTTCACCTGCAGAAATGAGTTGCTCATTGATATCCTTGACACTAGCAAGGAAAGTGTCCATATCATCTTCCTCATGCATAATCTTCGACTCTAGCTCTTTACGCAGCAAAGCAATTTTAGCCTCATTGCGACTTGCATAAAGACCTGCTAGAATATCCCAAGCCTGTTTTGCAGATTTTGCTGAACGGATGTGAGGAATAATGGTGCGCTTCACAGACAACGCAATCAATGCATGAGCCTGCGCATCCTTAACATCCCAACGAGCTTGTTCTGCTGTAGGCAAAACAACTCTAACAGCTGCAATCCTTGCAGCAAGACCTGCAACATCCTCAATATCGCCTACATCTTCAGAACCAGGACGCACATCAATGCCCTGCACAATGTTCCAGACACCTTTTGACACAAGAACGTGTTGCATCATATAAGCCCACATAGGGTAGTTGTCCCCATCCAACCTGTCCTCAGCAGCAAACATCTTGAACACATCTGTGTTGTTGTTGTCAGCCATGGTAAATGCTGCACCTGATGTGAAAACTGCCCGAAAATAGGAGAAATGGAGCGGGAACAACTTGTGCTATATAGCACAAACCGTAGAAGACTATAAGGCACCTGTTATGCAGAAAACGGCACTGACAGAAAATCTGCACAAAATGACGAAATAGCCTGTGCAGTACTGCCCGTAGTGGAAACGGAGGCCGAAATGAGCCCAAATCAAAATTCTGAGCAGACCAAGCTCTTCGAGCGGTCCCAAAATATTTGTCGACCTGCGAACGCTTGCCAAAGCTCATTGAAATCGGAGAAAGTGAGCAGGCGTGTGCTGGAGCAGCTGGCGACTAAGCCCGGGAGGACGTGACCTGCTCTGATACCAATTGTTGGAATTAGGGTTGCAGAGAAACACACACAGCTTGGAGAAGACGAAGGAAGCTCAAGGCACACAATAGAGAGTGTGTTCCTTAGTGTGCAATGGAAAGATAGATAGCCCTAGAGTGATGGGCGTATATACAATGCACGGGGGAAAAAACCTCCTAAAGAGGGAAAAAATGCCCCGGCGGTCCTAGTGTGTTCACACACATCACTACCACATGTATATGGTAACAGAGGGAAGGTGCAAAATTATGGTATCAAACCTTGGTACCTGAAGAAAGAAGAGACTGGGAGTCCTTAAAGATGGCCTTCATCAAAGAATTTTGCCGCCATGAGCCTCCAGAGGAGATATGAAGACAACTCTTAGAGCTACGCCAAACATCACCCAATGACTATAGAAGCTATGAAGGAAAGTTTTCCAACATGTGGGAGAAATGGTGTGCATCACTAGGTGAAGGAGAAAGGGCACCAGAATGCCTAAAGAAGGACTGTTTCCTGGCAGGGCTTTACCCCATCCTTCGAGAAAAGGTAAAAGGTAAATTCCCAGATACCTTTGATAAATCTATGACTTATGCAAGGGAGAAGGATAGGAAGTTAAAATTCCAAGCTCAACTACAAGGGGGAATGGAGCCTCCACCGCTAGCTCAACCTACGGAAAGGGTAGTAGCAGGGACAGGAGCAACAGACCAAGAGTCCTCTCAACAAGAATTACTTCAACAAATCACCAATCAACTAGAGAGCCTGTCCATCAATCTGGTTCAAGGTGTAAGGGCTCCCCAGCCAGGAAATGAACGAAATAGACAAGAAGGACAAAGGCAAGCACGTGAGTACATTTGCTACAACTGTGGAGAGGTAGGTCACGGCATGTATTATTGCCCCCATCCACGACGCTATCAAGGAAATGGTAATCAAAGACGGCCTCCTCGCCAGCAAGTCACTCCTCCTCGAGCTAGGCCACTAAATGGACAAAATGCACACGTGGATCCACCAATCCAAATATTGAGACCCCCTCCTCCACCACCACAAGCACCAGCAGAGATCCCTCCACTACCACCGGGAGGGGAGGACAGGGCTGTCTCTGTCATAAGTCTTGACAATGGTAAGGATAAAGGGAAAGAAAAAATGGAGGAAGCTGTTGCCATGCCAATAAAGAGAGTTAGGAGACAAAGAACCGATGAAATGGAAGCTTCAAAGCCGGATAAAGGGAATGAGGGTTCCTCCCAAGTGATAGGAGACAAGAAAAGGAAGAGTAGGTCAAGGAGGCACATAGGAGTAGAAGACTTTCCACTTGGGGTAGGATCCATACCTTACGACCTGGTAGCAGATGTGAGTAAGCAAGGACCAAAGATTTCATGGCAGCAACTCCTCCACCTTTCCCCAAAGATGTGTAGAACCTGGTCTAAGATGGTCAGCACCAGGAGGGCTAAGGCAAAGTCAGTTGGGTCTATTAGTGCAAGAGGCATGAAGGATATCGTGCCAGTCATTGATGCAGAGATTAAGAGTCAGCGAGTCTCCAATGTGTACGTAGATGGTGGAGCCGAGATTTGTGTTATGACAGAAAAATTAATGCACAGGTTGGGTTTGGAAGTAAACGAGCAAACTTCCTTACAAGCTAAGATGGCAAATAATGTAAGGGTGGCTTGTGTGGGAAAGGTTAATGGAGTGAAGGTTTCAGCTTTTGGTGTTGCAATCTCAATTGATGCTTATGTGATCCCAACTAAGGGGGAGGGCTATCCGCTAATCCTTGGAAGACCTTGGCTTATGGCTATGAAAGCTAGGCAAGATTGGGAGACAGGTTCCCTTGAGTTGCGACCAAATCATAAGGTAGGTGGAAAATAACAAAAAATTGTGTATGACATGAAGCAGGGTAGACAACAAGACCTAGAAATGGAGATTTCTATGGATGAATGGAGCACAAGCAGCTGCTCTTCATCTGAGGATGAGTCATCTGAGGAGGATGCTAGCTCTTTGTAAGTCATGGGTATAATACTGCGAAACCCAGAAGGAGAAGGTGGTCAAGACTCTCTAAACAAGGAAGAAGCCACAGGCTTAGAGGAGATGCTAGCTAAGGACCTACTAGAAGAAGAGAGAGAACCCTATTTGCAGGTACTAAAGAAGCATGCTGGCCTCTTTATAACTGATTATGAGCACATTAAAGGAGTGACGGTAACCCAACACCATATCCAATTAAAGTAAGGTGCCAAACCAGTGGTGCAAAGGCTAAGGAGATTAGGGCTAGTGCAACAAGATGCACTCTTAAAATAAGTAAAAGGATTACTCAAGGTAGGATTTATCTACCTAGTGGAAGATTCTGAGTGGGTGTCTCCAGTTGTGGTAGCACCAAAGAAAAATGGGAAGTGGAGGGTATGTGTGGATTACAAGCCTCTAAACGCAGCCACAAAAAGGGACCATTTTCCTTTGCCTTTTCAAGATGAAATACTAAATCAAGTGGCTGGTCATGAAAGGTACACAGTGTGTGATGGGTACTCAGGCTACTTCCAAATCAGAATTGCAGATGAACACCAAAGAAAGACTACCTTCATAACACCTTGGGGGTGTTTTGCTTATAGAGTTATGCCTTTTGGTTTAACTAATGCCCCAGCTACTTTCCAGAGGTTTATGAACTTGGTGTTTCAACCTTACTTTGGTAAGTCCATACGAGTCTTCATTGATGATTTTTGCATTTACAACTCTAGGGAAGTACATCTGTCCAAGGTTGATGAAGGTTTCACCCGTCTGGCCCAATTGGGTGGGCAATTGAATAAAGACAAGTGCCACATAGGTGAGAGCAAGGTCACTCTACTAGGCCATGTTGTGTCTCAAGATGGTATTGAGGCTGACCCTGAAAAGGTAAAGACATTGTTAGCTTTACCTACTCCTTCAAACGTGAAGCAACTAGTCTCCTTCATTCAAAAGGTTCGCTACATGGGACGATTCATACATCTCCTCTCTCAGGCAATCTATCCTTTGCAGCAACTCACTAAACACACTACATTGACATGGAGTGAGGAGGGTGAAAGGTGCTTTCAAGAAGTTAAAACCATTTTGAGCTCATTGCTTGTCGTCCTACAACCCACATGGGGTCAATTATTCTATGTAAATCCTAGTGTAGGTCCAGAAGCTCTAGGAGCTGTCTTGATGCAAAAAGACCCAAAGACATCTCTCATGAGACCAGTCTACTTCTCTAGTAGAGTGATGACAGTTGCTGAAAAGGGTTTCAGCGCAACTGAGCAATTGGTGCTAGCTCTTAAGTTTGCAGTGGAGAAGTTTCGGGCTTACTTACTTCCGAGACAATTTGTGGTGATCACAACTGAGGAGGTTTTTCCATATGCCCTACAACACATGGAATTGTCTCAAAGAATAGCAAAGTGGGTGGTGCAGCTTCAAGAGTTTGACTACACACTACAAGTAGAGGATTCCACCCGTGCTTGTTTGGTAGATGTCCTCACACAAAGGTGTTATGAGAAGGCCAAGAAAGAGGCACCTAGTAAGGTACAACCTATCCCGGAGCCTGAAGTTCTACTGGGAGCACACAGTCTGTATTTTGATGGGGCTTACAAGAGGACCAAAGACAAGGCATCAGCAGGCATAGTAATATTAGGTCCAGAGAAGGAGAAGATCTTTGCAAAAGGGTCTCATCTAAAAGAGGTTCATTCTAACAATGAAGCAGAGTACCATGCCCTTGTTTTAGGGTTGCAATGTTGTCTTTCTCAGGGCATCACAAAGCTAAATGTTTTTGGTGACTCCATGTTGATTGTTAAGCAAATGGTTGGTGTATGGGCCTGTAAAAATGACAAATTGTCTGTTAAGATGAGGGAAGCAAAGGCCTTGTTGAAGGGTTTTAAAGAAGTTCGAGTGCACTTTGTACCTAGAGATCAAAATCGAGAAGCAGATACCTTAGCAGGTGAAGAACTACAAACTCTCATAGTAGGTGCTATCCTTGTGAAAAGTCCTTTATACCAGGGAAAGGAGGAGCTGCATGATTTACTTTACTTTCTTGAGCATTGTGAAGCACCCTCTGGTATGAGTAAAAGTGAACGTAGGTGGTTGGCAAAAAAGGCTACCAGCTATAGCTTAGTGAATGAGGACTTGTATTATAGAGGGAAAGATGCTGTCTTAAGGAGAGTTCTTGCATCCCAAGAGATAAAGGATATTTTGTTTAGTTGTCATGAAGGTGTGTGTGGTGGCCACTTTGCACAAGAGATTACTAGCAGAAAGATTTTACAAGCAGGGTTCACGTGGCCAAGCCTCCATCAAGATGTACAACATTGGTGCCGCACATGTGAGGTTTGCCAAAAAGCTGGACCAAGGCGTCTTACCCATGAAAATCAGCATCCAATCAAAACCTATGGGACATTTGAAAAATGGGGGATAGATACAATAGGGCCACTACCTTGCACTCAATCAGGGAAGGAATACATCATTATGGGGGTGGAGTACATGACCAGATGGGCAGAAGCTCGTCCCACAAAGCGCATCACAGCCAAGGACGTGAGTGATTTCATTTTTGAATGCCTTTGTTGCCGTTTTGGCACACCTTTGGAGATTCTCTCGGATAGGGAACCGAGATTTCGAGCTGATTTAGTCGGGCAATTGATGAGCAAGTTAAAAATCAAGCGCAGGCACTGTACACCATACTACCCTCAGTGCAATGGTCTTGTGGAAAAGGTAAATGGTCTTATATGTAAAATCATCACTAAGCAAGTGCATTTACATCCTAAGGCATGGGACAAACACCTAGATGCAGCACTTTGGGCCTACAGAACATCCTTTAAAACATCCTTGGGGTATACACCTTTTCACTTGGTTTACGGGCAAGAGGCACTATTGCCTATAGAAGTGGAGCTAGCGAGCCTCCGAGTTCTAAAAGCACATCAAGAGGATAGTCAAGAGAAGCAGGTGGAAGGAAGAATCATCGATTTGGAGAGGTTAGGGCTAGATCGAGAGTCAGCAGTGAATTACTATGCAGCCCAGGCAGAGAAGAAACGAAAGAAGTTCAATCGCAACCTTGTCAAGAAAGGTATCAAGGAAGGTTCTTTAGTGCTCAGATACAACAATCACTTTGATCGCAGGAAGGATGGTAAGTTCTTGCTTAAGTGGGAAGGCCCTTTTGTAGTGATACAGAGGTTCTCAAATGGTAGTTACCAACTAGGTGATCTAGATGGTAAGGTACATCAGACCCCGGTAAATGGTTGGCGATTGAAGGCCTACCAATGTCGTCTTTCACAGCCATATGCTGGTGAAATCAATGCTAAGGATGGTTCAGAGGAGAGCTCATCATATTCGAGCTCCAACTAAGGTAACAATCATGTACATAGTCGTTTCAAAAAAAAAAGTCTTTCACAGCCATATGCTGGTGAAATCAATGCTAAGGATGGTTCAGAGGAGAGCTCATCATATTCGAGCTCCAACTAAGGTAACAATCATGTACATAGTCGTTTCAAAAAAAAAAAAAAAAAGAGAAGACAAAAAAAAGGGAAAAAGAAGAGAAGAAAAAAAGAAAAAAAGAGAATGCTACCAGTGAAAGCGGATATTGACAATGGATGGGGTATGGCTTTCAAGGGTCTAGGAGACCAGCTGTTAGTCATGGATGGATACAATTATTCATCAGAAAGGACTAAACAGGGTGCATCAGCCAAGAAAGCAGTAACATGGCAAATTCAATTGGTACTAGGTGGGTAAGTATTCAAGAGAACCCTATTGTAGCACAACCTACAGCTAGAGGCATCAAATACCTCTAGCTTAAGGGGGAGGGCTATATGATGCATGGTTTTTAGGACCCCTTCTGAAGATGCAATAAAGGCACAGTCAGTTGTTGGGGAGATGAGGATACTCTAGTCCAAGGGATCTCGAAAGAGAAGAAAAATCTACTTCACAAGCACCAAAGAGTAAAAAGTGCCATGGACAGAAGATACGTGGGAACGAGCTCTTATGCATGCCTACAACCTATATCTTATAGAATAGCCCATTCTAGGTGTGAATTTCTAGTGAAATTTACATGAGGATGTTCGTGTGGACTCACAGCACAACATACTCCGTTTTCACTTTTTTACCGACAGTAAATATTTTTTACCACAGTAAATATTTTTTACCTACAGTAAATATTTTTCACCTACATGGTAAATACAAATCACTTTTTACCTACAGTAACTTTTTTTACCATGGTAAATATTTTTTACTGCACCATAAGTATTTGGTAGGTAACAGTTCACTATTACTAGAAGCAGTGATTGGGCATCAACAATGCAGTTATAGGAGGAGAAAAGGGGAAAATCTTATGGTAAAGGTGAGTCAACAGGGATAAAGACTTTTGAGTTGAAAAGAGACATGCTGATTTTTTCAAAGAACACATGTCAAAAGAAGCCATGGTTGAGGATTTTTTGAGAATTTGATATTCAGGAGGACCCAGCAGGTCCCCCCCTGACATGTGCAGAACCTCCAATTTCAACAGCCACCTTACCTGCTCTTAAATGCTGGTCAAGGCCTTATCCCCATGTGTCACAATCAGAAAAATCAGCATTTACCCTCCCCTCTCACATCACTCTAGAGAATATCTTGATGGTGACATATCAGGTGACTTCAATCTGTTGACCACCCTAAGCAAAAAGTAACCCCAATCAGCGGATTTAAGCATGTTTATCCCTAATCCTAAACCCTCTCAGAAACCTATATAAGGAGGCCTTCTCTCACTCAAAACCAACACTTCACCCACTTCACCAAGCAATGAAGCTATGACGACATTGCTCACAACGAGGAGCTATGGATGGAGCTCTACTCTCTCTCCCTCTCTCTCTCTCTCCCTCTAGTATGCTACATTACTAGCCCTAAAACCTAAATAAGGAGTCTTCTCTCATGCTCTATGGCCACCATCATCGCCATCATTCTCTAAGGTATTGATGTGTTGCTAGTAGGATCATACCCACTTGCTGGGTTGATTGTTTTTGACAAGGGATTATGCCATCCTTGGCTTGCTTCTCTATATCCTTGTTATGTATGATCAGATGCCGTTGTATTGTTACGCTGATGTCTTGTGTATATATATGCTACATAAGGTCCCTAAGCTTCGTTTCTATGTGTTTTGCCATATGTTTTGATGCCATCATAATGCCAGAAGTCTCACTTGCCTATGTGCACTATGTGTGAGGTCCCTAAACCTCTTAATTTAGGGTGGTGCCCCCTTTGTTTTGTTCTTTGCTTGTTTGCATGAGGCGTGGTTTGTGGAGTGTGCACGAGTATAGAGGTCACCCGATTGCACTGCTCTTTTTCCCGCTATCAGATGGATTGTCACACAGATAAACAGAGTTGGCTTGAGCACAGGAGACTCGAGGACCGCTTTGCTATGAGTCTGCTCCAATCTTGGGAGAAACTGCGAAGAGGCCTATAGCAGTGTCAGCCTACTTGCATGGAGGATCACCAAAGACAGCCCCTTGTTTGGAAGCCCATGGTTAGTATTGAGAGAGGCCACTTGGTTGGTAGTCGGCCTCGTGTTTCCTAGGGTCCCATGGTAGAGGGTGCAACACGCTCTTTAGGTGACTGGCTACAATTTTTAGGCTTGTCAGAGGAGCTTCAGGGAATTTAGCTATAGGGAATTCAGCTATAGAGTATGAGAGTGGTACATATCATTTGTCAAGCCATCTTAGAGGCAGTACCAGGTGAGTGGTTCACACCTCTTGAGTCAACAACACCTAGATGGATGGGAGACTTCATGTGACTGGAGGTCCTCATCTCAATTTGGGCTTGCTCAGAGACTATACCCTCCCTATTTTTTGAGCTACAAGTGAGGGAGGCTTACACTGAGTTGCAGTAGAGGCCCAGAGGTAGGAGAGTGCTATTTTCAGAGCATCCAAGAGGTGGGCATCTGTGGGAGGACTTGTGTCATCGATCCCGACCACCCAGCATCTCTTGAGACTGGACACTGGAGACTATGGGCTTGGGAGAGCTGTCCACTAGCACGAGTACAGTGGGATCCTAGAGAGTGTCTTTGGAGGGACCCTTTCTCCTCAGTAGATCATCCAGGTGTCCCTTTCTTTTAGTACACTGTTTGACTGGGACATCAAATATTGGCAGCACATTGAGAGGATCGGTCCTGCTGCAGCACCTCATTGGCACGAGGAGGGTCTCACAGTCGAGTTCTTGGCAGCTTTTTGGGAGAGGTTGTGGAACTCCAGACAGTCGAGGTGAGTCACTGTCTTTGGGACTATCCTCTGGCACAACAGGTGTGGCTTTGTGTTCTCCGTCTAATGCAAGCTCTTTCCATAGATTGGCAGTACACTTGGGGGGTAGATGCTTGGTCTACTCTCACGGCCCGGGGCCCAACACTTCAATTTGAGCTATCCTCCACCAGTAGGATGATAGTGATGCACGGGGGTCGACCTACACTCCAGCCTGCTACAAAGCTTAATCCATAGGAGTGGTGCAGTGAGAGATAGGAGTGTTGGGAGCTCTTCCAGCATCATGACACTCTGGTTTGTCAGGGGGGCCCGCTGCTTGTGCATGTTTGAGGCTCACCCTGTACCACCAACAGAGAGTGTTCGGGTTCTTTGGCTAGAGCTAATTCATAGTCTCAGAGGATAATGTGAGAGACTCCAAGGTAGCTCCAACCGCATGAGGGAACGCAGAGAGGCTTTCCTTTGACTCTGGCGTCCTAGAACTTTCCAAGGTGTGCTTAGATGGCACTACCGTCCACCTGTGTGGCTTTTCTCTCCTCCCATCTCTTGATTTAGCCTCATTGTATGTATGTTTTTTTCTCATTGGGAGAGTCTCCCACCATGTTTGTTGTAGCCCTCTCTTCTAGAGGTGGTTGTAGCCCCACGGGCAGTCTCATTAACTAATAGAAGGATCTTTTTCTCAAAAAAAAAGATGTAAACTTATATATGTATAGTGCCAATTCTCTCAACCCGTGTGCCATTACCTTGTTCCTAATTCAAAGGTGGTGTTGTGGCATGGAGTAGACGCCTCGCCTCTCCTTGACTCTATCAAACCACTTTGCTTTGCACCACATGGAAATATTTTCAAAATTAAAGGTTGCCCCTCTGAGATGAGTTGCCTTTGCCTAAATCTAGCTCATATCCATATATGCTAAAAAATTTAAAGCTATCGGATGTACCATGCATACCCTCGTAGCAGCTTGGTTCATACTGACTTCTAGTGAGACTTCATTTGACCTATTTATCATACTTATTTATTTTTTGTAATCTCTACCCTTGGCTTTGGAATGTGTATGATGAAAATTGATCAATTGAAGCACATAAAAACTTTGTCAAGAACCATGCCCAATAAAAAGTGGGTCATACTGAACATATGGCACTCATGATTAAAACTAGCAATAGACCTTGACTTGGCATCAAAAATTAACTTTCTAGAATCCATTCATAGATTCTTGTAAAATAAATTCATATAGGATTAAGAAACCCACGTAAATGACATAGCATACTTGATGACCATGTTGGTAATGGAACACTCAACAAAATGACTTGCATATCATTGTAGTTTTGATTCCATTACCAAAACCATGAGGAAACACATTATAAAAAAGTTGGACTCTCAAATGGGCCCTATAAAGACTTTGAATTTCTCCCTCTCGTCCAAAACGGGTGCAAGGAATTTTGTTTACAAATGAAATAAAAAATGTTAGACCTTCTGGATTTAGAATCTACTCATTGAGCTCTATCCATTGATATATAGCATGCCAAAAGATTCCTTATATTTTAGAAGATATTATTTTTTATGTGACAACTCCATCTTATAAACGAAATCTCTCCCCACATTTCAGCTTCAGTGGGGGTGCCATAACTTCTACAAATCAACTCCAAATTTGTTGGAGTTTTGGGATATAGAACCTACTTTCTAAGATCTTTCCAATGGTTTGCTGGTTGATAGGGTTTTGACAAAGTGTTTATGTACTTCACCATGTTTCCCACTTTGGACAAGAGAGGCAAAGTCAAACCTCCTTATAGAGTCCCTTTGAGAGTCCAAATTTTCCCTAATGGACGTGTTCCCCTTGTCAGTGTAGGCTTTCTATATTCACTTATTTGTCCCAAAATTGGCAAACCTGTTGACGCTTGTCTGCACTGGTTGCAGACCATACTAAGACCTTGACACTTTGTCCTAGGCCTTCCTCACCTTGTTGACTTTGTATTCTACTTTCCATAGCCTTTGCATGCAGAAGAAGCTATCATCTTTGATGATTGTGCTCCACTGTGACCACAACCTTGTGACATCTTATATATACTACCTTAGAGTGTTGAGAATCAAAGAAAGTTTGAAGTTGAAAGAACCCATCATGAGTACACCTTCTGTAACATTGATGAGATGACCATGTTGATGCATCTCAAGTATTGGTAGCTAATTCCCTTGCTATCAAGAGGCCTCCAAGCTCATCAAAACATTTGGTTTGCTCCAAAGCTATCTCCTTTGAAAGTGGTAGTTGCAACCCTTGCACAAACAATGGAAAGAAATCTTGTCAACATATCTAAGATTTACTGACCGCACATCTATCGCTGACAATTTTACAAGTTGTGAGCAATAAATTGCCTTTCTATTAAAAGGCTCATTCAATTTGTGATTGATCACTACTTGCCAATTTTTCCTTTGCTTATTTCATGCTTTTTCCTTAGCCTTGGTAGGTGGTTTGGAAAACCTTTATCCCTCTTACTTGGTCGGCTATCAGCGGTATGGGAGAGACCCCTTGGGTTGCTCTTTGGGCACCTTTGGGTGTCCAACTTAGATTTTATGCTATGAAAAAAAAAATCCCAAACCTAGTGATGGCAACACTACTATACTTGGGTAGGGTCAATTAGAGGAGACAACTCACTTCAGGTTTCTCACCTCATTGCCACAATGAGACATTTTTTGACCCTCATGCCATCACACATTTGACAAGATTGATGTAGGCTAGCTTGAGTGCATCTTCCACCCCAAATGGCCGTTTCCATATCCCACTACTCTATCTTGGCCTCATAAAGGGAGATTCCTTTCTCCCCTTTGTCAATCCCGTCATGCTTGAAAGAGAGAGAGAGTGTGTGTGTGTGTGTGTGAGTGAGAGAGAGAGAGAGAGAGAGAGAGAGAGAGAGAGAGAGAGAGAGAGAGAGAGAGAGAGAGAGAGAGAGAGAGAGCATGCCTCCATGCTTTTTTCTTGCTCCTCCAATTACAACTGTGGAAGCCCCGGGCCCCATTTACACTCTTTGACAATCAACTGTGATACAACAAAGTTAAATTTTACGAGATTTCTTGTTATAATAATGAGGTTTTTCTACAATAAGCAAAAATAAAAAATAATAATGATGTTCTTTTGATGATTTCATCAGCTAAGCAACTGACATCCCCCCCTTCTTGATTGTTCTTCCATTAGATGACTACTTAGAATGCTCAGTAGTGGTGAGGCTTTTGTGCTTTAGTTTGCTTGATGTGCTGCTCCAATCCCTGTTGATACCTGAGTCAGAGTTCTTTGTCTTTTGTAGACATAAGCTGCATGGTAATCTTGTTCTTTTCCTCAATGGCCAAATAGCTCACAAAGCGATCTTGCTTCTGTGAGTGAAAAGTCCTATTTAGTATGCTACTTCAAATTTTTGCATATAGTAAGAGGCTAAGACCATAATGTTGGAATTAGGGTTTCAAGAAAACACACATAGCTTGGAGAAGACAAAGGAAGCTCAAGGCACACAACAATGAGTATATTACTTAGTGTGCAATGGAAAGATAAATTAGCCCTAGAGTGATGGGCGTATATACAATGCACGAGGGAAAAAACCTCCTAGTGAGGGAAAAATTGGCCCAATGGTCCTAAGTGTGTTCACACACATCACTACCACATGTAAATCATGACAAACCCCCCTGGAGTGATGCAATGAATGAGAGATGGCACATAGAGTAAAGGGAAGTGCCATGCCCTGAGGACATGATCACTGTACAAAGGGGAGTAAGATATTGTTTCAACCCATACAAAGCTTTTGTTACATGTTCACACCTTATCCTCTTGTACTTCTTGACAAAACCACGAGGTTGCATTACATAAACTTCCTCAAATATGTCACCATTCAAGAAAGTAGTAACAATGTCTAATTGATGTACATCCCAAGCAAAATGAGATGCCAATGCAGATAGTACACACACAATAGTCATATGACAAGTGCAAGCAAAAGTCTCTTCGTAATATATGACTCTTGTTGTGCATTACCCTTTGCAATAAGTCGAGACTTATAGCAATATATCTCACCATCCGACTTGCATTTCAACTTGTAAACCCACTTTGTACCAATGGACTTTTTGCCAGGAGGCAAATCACATAAAGTCAATGTGTCATTTTCTATAAGTGCATCATATTCTGATTTCATGGGAATCATCCAATTTTTTGAATTTTGTGCTTGATCAGAGGACAGAGGTTCCTCAACATCATGTAAGCTAGAAACAACCAACAAAGCATAACCATTTGATGATGCATAAGATGCATGGTAAGAGCCTAAACAAGTGTGACTAGACAAAGGTGCATCCAATTTACTATCACGCAATGTATGCACCAACCATTTTGGCATGCCTCTAGCCTTCTCATTTTCAGCCGTTTCCTCATTAAGTACATCATGTACATCTACATCAGTAATATGCTGATCTGTAACATTTTCATAAAACCCTAGAGGCTATACATTTCCCTTATTAGATTAGTTGTCATAAATGTCCTGTGAGCTAACATTACTGTCTCTAGTACATGACAAAAAGGACTGAACAAAATATTCCACAAACAGAAAATCCCGTGAGACCAAGATATGCTTTGTTTTGTGGATGATACAACCTATAACCTTTGCTTTCAGCACTATAACAAAAAAAAATACATTGACAACTTTATCATCCAATTTTTTGCACCGTGTTTGTGGCACCAAAGCATATGCCAAACAACCACACACATGTGCTCAATACAAGGATTTCTATCCTACCATGCTTCATATGGAGTAGTAGACTGTGAAGATATCATAGGACACCTATTAAGTACATAAGTGGTACACATGATGGCCTCAAGACAAAATGAACGCGGAAAATCCTGACTTCTGACCATACATCATGACATTTCTAAAAGTGACTTGATTTTTCTCTCAACAACACCATTTTGTTGAGGCATATAAGGAACTATACATTGGTGTTTTATCCCATGACTAGCCAAAAATGCATTAAATTTATGAGACATGTACTCCCCCCCAGATCGGAATGGAGGGTGCCCATAGTACATTTTGCAACATTTTTAGCCATAGCCTAAAATTGTTTGAAGCACATAAATACTTTCAACTTTGATTTAAGCAGATATACCCATGCATGCCTAGAGTAATCATCAATAAAAGTCGCAAAGTAAAGGTAATTTCCCAAGGACGGAGTTTACATGGGCCCACAAACATCACTGTGCACAAGCTACAATCTGCATGTGGCTCTAGCTGAACCATCCTTTGGAAACTTATAACGCTATATCTTACCCAAAATAGAGCCTTCATAGACATGTTTGACAAGTGCTTCAAGAGATGGAAACGAAGCAACCATATCAAATTTCTGCAAACATAGCAAACTGGCAAAATTCAGATGACCAAACGTGCATGCCAAAGTTTTGCATCTGAAATAGCCTTTGAATCCACAATTGCATTTGCAAAATTCTATCCACACTTGTCATACAAAGTGAATTTATAAAACCCACGGCATAAAATGCCAGATGCAACAATTTCATCAACCAAAACTGAGATCATGTACTGTACATTTGTCATCCAATAACTGATTACAAGACCAAGTCTAGAAAGTGTAGATACATACAAAAGATTCTTCTTGATCCTAGGTACATAAAGTGCATCAACAAGTGTGAAAGAACTGCCATTTGCAGCAATAAGCACGATCTTTCCAACTCCCTGAACCGGATAAGAGGCATTGTTGGCACAAGTAACTGAATTCCCATGAGGGACAGACTCAAGAGAGGTAAGAAAATCACGATGTGAGGTAATGTGCTTTGTAGCACCATTGTCAAAATACCACACATGTGAATCTGCAGCAGCTGACAAGCATGCATCATGGACATTAGGATTATAGATACACCCTACATTAAAAGCCTATTTTGCATCAACATCAGCAACATAGTCTCCTTTCAACAATAGATGCATTTATAGCTGAACTAGCATTTACAATGGAACCACCCTCTTTCCTCTTTGCCTCTTTGGCCTTCAACTTAGGACATTGCTTGATCAGGTGATCATTAGATTTACAATAATGGCAATGCAGCTTCTTTTTGCCCTTATCACCAAAATATCCAGAGGAATCGCTGCCAGCAGAAGCATTAGGAACAAGTGATTTTCCACTAGCAAAAGAATCATGAGAAGTGATTACATTATTGCTACCACCTTTCTTTGAGCAACAATAAAGGCTTGCTCAACTGCATGCTGTCTAGTCTTGTTTTTTTTTGGAAAGCAACTCTTGCAAGAGAAATGTACATAATGCATCAAAATTGACAACTTCATGAGTTCCTTGGGTCATAAGTCTCCAGGTAAAGTCTAGTAAGAATCTGACAAGGCATCAAGAACAGTTTGCACAAGAGACCTCTCTGAAATGGCTTCACCTGCAGAAATAAGTTGCTCATTGATATCCTTGACACCAACAAGGAAAGTTTCCATATCATCTTCCTCATGCGCATAATCTTCAATTCCAGATCTTTACACAGCAGTGCAGTTTTAGCCTCATTGCAACTTGCATAAAGACCAGCCAAAATATCCTTAACCTATTTTTCAGATTTCACTGAAACAAATGTGAAAAGTAATGGTGCACTTCACAGACAACACAATCAATGCATGAGATTGTGCAGCTTTTACATCCCAACGAGCTTGCTCGTAGGCAAAACAACTCTAGCAGCAACAATCCTTGCAGCAAGACTTGCAACATCCTCAACATCACATACATCCTCAGAACCAAGACTTACATCAATGCCATGCACAATATTCCAGACACACTTTGATACAAGAACATGTTGCATCATCCACATAGGTTAATTTTCCCCATCCAATCTGTCCTCAACAAACATTTTGAACACATCTGTAGTTGTCGGCCATGACGAATGCCTGCACCTGATGTGAAAACTGCCCAAAAAGAGGAGAAACAAAGTGAGAACAACACGTGCTATAAAGCACAAACCGTAGAAGACTGTAAGGGACCTGTTATGCTAACAATGACACTGAAATTTTTTTGCACAAAATGACAAAACTGCACAATACTGCATGTAGTGGAAACGGAGGCTTAAATGAGCCCGAATAAAAATTCTCAATAGATTGAGCTGTTTGAGCTCACCTAAAATTTTTTACAACCTAAAAACACTCGCCAAAGCTCACAAAATTTGGGGAAAGTGAGCAGGTATGTGCTGGAGCTGCTGTGACTAAGCTCAAGAGGATGTAACCTGCTCTGATAATAATTTTTGGAGTTAGGGTTGTAGGAAAACACACATGCACAGCTTGGAGAAGATGAAGGAAGCTCAAGGAACAACAGAGAGTATATTACTTAGTGTGCAATGGAAAGATAACTTAGCCCTAGAGTGATGCACATAAATACAATGCATGAGGGAAAAAGCCTCCTAGTGAGGGAAAAAATGCTGCGATGGTTCTAAGTGTGTTCACACACATGGCTACCACATGTATATGGTAACACATAAAATTGACATAGAATCCATGAAACACTTCTTTTGATGGTTGTTCTGATAGACCTTAGCACAAATCCAGGCTCCTTCAAGAAATAACATCCAACAACATCCTTTTCCTTAGCTCTATGGAAAGTTTGCAAGCAAGTGAGTACATCTTTGACATCTTGACCAGTATAATGAAAGCTAAGTTTGAGATTCCATAGAAAATACTGAATGTTGACAATAGATTCTCCACCATGTAATCTTTAGTCGGTTTTCCATATGGTGGTGGAAACCATGGGTAATTGAGCCATGTTGGCCGCTGTAATTGAGTGTTGTTGCCAACTGTAGGCTCTAGGGACTAGAAAATTCACTAGATCTTTCTTGATAGTTGGTGGTGTTTTTGTATACAATATAAGATACCTGGGGTGTCTATTAAACCAAATTTCTTGCCACTTGGGATGTACCATTTTAGGGGTGGTGGCGAGGTCCTTGAGTTATCTCTCTTTTACCTGCAGTATTTTGAATTTGACAGGTGGTTATGGGAGATCTTGTTGATTCCATTCATCATGATATTTTTCGGTGTAAGGATATTGACATTGATGGAGTGTAGAATCCTCTTTTCCCACTACATGGCCCCTTTTCAATTTTACTATGTAAGGCTTCTTAATCAGTAATCAAGCTTCTTGTTGGTCTGGGGGGGCCCGCTTCCTATTGAGAGATCACAAACTCCGAGAGAGTCGCTTCTGTAGTGATTGCTTCTTCAAAGTTCATGAAAAATAGCATCAATGTCTCCCATTATCGTCTCAGGTTGATATTCTCCTAATGTGGAGGCTTGGGATTTAGCAGCATCTTGAGCTTCCTTAAGCTCCACTTTAAGGTGTGGAAATTCCTTTTTGTGGCCCTCTTCATTCTAGATGAATCCGATGGAGAGTTCTCTATGCTGCATTTGTTCTAGCTTGACTTACAATTCAAGCTTTGTGATCCACTATTCAAGATCATTGTAGACCTCATTTGTACTTTGCAATGTAGCCACGATGGGGCTGAGTTGAAGCTGATTATTGGGGTCTATTGTAGCATAACCTAATCAACCCAAGATCAACAAAATTATCAATCGTAGATCCTACGATTGGCAACCCGGCTAGGGCATGGAAGCACGAGCATCATTGGATGTATTGATTGAGAGGATTCAAGAGAATGATCTCCCAATGCAAATGGAGATTATCCATGAATCACTAACTCTAATCACATCATCAATCAAGCATCACCTACACACATTAAGCCCACCAACGTCCGACTTGCCATAGACTAAAATCTCAAAGCACACTCTCGACAAGCACACACTAATTGTATTGGTGTTGGCCTATCCAATCACCACATGCCAATCAAGATACTTCATCAAAAGCTACACACACAAGGTAAATGGTGCTAGAGTTTCATTAAACCCATCCATACACAAGCAAACAATAGGGAACATACACTAATCACAAGATTAAGAACCAACTCAATAAACCTAATTAGAGACTTTAAATATCACAAATTGAGTGCTCATAGAAGGATAGGAGTGGTCAATAAGAAAGAAGTCATCAAACACACTCAAATTTAGAGTAATGAGGAGGTGAAATTACTTCATGACATAATGGGATACACAAGAGTTAAGACTAATGAGAAAAGTAGAGATTAGATTAAGAAATGCTTCTCTAATTACAATGGATTTGCACTAGCCTCTTAAGAATGGCCATTAAGCTCAAGGCTAGGCCATCCATAAAGTGAACACCAGAGAGAGAGAGAGAGAGAGAGAGAGAGAGAGAGAGAGAGAGAGAGAGATCTCAAGAATGGATCCTCAAGAGTGACTGCTCAAGAATGAAGCCTCCTTGCATAAAGGCTTCCTTATAAAGGCTGCACCACAATCCCTTCCACTATGGGATTAAGTTAAGCCTTCTAGCTAGCATATACAATTTGGAGCTCCAAATGCGTCCAAGAGGTTATACAATGTGGATGGGAAATATTGTGCACATCCATAGAAATTCTCCAACTTGGTGCATAATTGGTGTCACATGTGTTAGCTGCTGCAAACATTCCCCCCTTCCTAATTTGGCGCACGTCCTTGTGTGCCGGTGAAGCAAAACACGGTGACATGGTAGAAAGCAAGTCCATGGAAGAATGTTGAGATGCAAATCATAATACCAGTAATGAGTATCAAAGGCCAACAATGATGAATAAAACATGAAGTACAGTGAACAATCATGCAAAGTGAATTTTTGCTTCTAAAAGATGGTTCAATCATAGTCCAAAACTAAACAACACAAAGAAAAAAGAAAACACCTATATTATTGTGAAGATTAAACCACTTCAAATTTTACTTTTATGCATGAAACACAAGCAATCAATTATGATCCTTGGCTAATGCCATGTCATAAACCTACTAGCCTAAAAACTATGTGACCAATCTTAATAAAGCATCCAAGTCTATCATGTCTACGGGCTATAAAAAAACTCCTAATCTATTAGCACATTGTCACAGCGTTTTGAAGCTCATGGAAGTTTGTTTTTGTCATTCATAGAAAAAAATAAAGCACAGTACAAGGCTACCACCCCAAGGCAAGTCTAGCTACGACTCTCGGCTCCCTCAAGAAGGTGTTCCAAGGATCTACTAGCCTACCAAGGTGATGGCTAACCCCTATCAGCCCAGGGCATCGGTTCAGGGCCTTGACCAAGAGAGCCAAGGTGGTTCCCCTTGCTTGCCAAGTGCCAATAAGGTGCTAGGCCTTACAAAGACACAACATAACATAAAACATTTCTTTTGATGTGTCTAGTAGCATTTTTGCTTTTTTTTTTGACACTTTTTTTGCTTCATTGTTTTAGTTTTTAGCACTTTTTTTATTGCTTCCATTATGAGAGTATTTATGGAAAATGGACTAAAAGACTAAAGCATGTTCATAGTCCTAGGTCATGTTAAAACAAGATTATCACTAAGGGTCTAGGACTAACAAGTAACGATCCTACATTAACCTAAGGTCAAGGCAAATTACCTATGATTAGTAGCACACATAAAACCAATTTTTTAATGAGTTAATATTCACAGAGCAAAGTGTTGAAACTTTAATATGCCTAGTTTTTACCTATAATTAGCACACAAAAACCAATTTTTTAATGAGTTAATATTCACAAAGCAAAGTGTTGAGACTTTAGTATGCCTAGTTTTTGAAAATGAAAGAACTATAGCCTAGAAGGAGATTCACTTTATCTAAGCATGGGGAATGGAGAGATAAACAAAAGAGCAATATCATGGAAGGATTTCACTTATTCATGCTCTTGTGAGCATCCTTGAGGAAGCATCCACTTTGGTAGAGAAGTCTCTTGATTCCCTTTATTTACAATCCAAGCTTCTTGAAGCACAAGCTCCAAAAAACCTTTTATTGAAAGCCTCACACAAAAAACATTTATGAAATCCTAATGCTAGGGTCTTCAATACCCAAATATGCCAAAGGGAAAAAAACCCTAAGGGGAAAAGTGCCTTTGGTTATGTACTGATGCTTTTTAGTAGCAAATTTATGCATACACATAAAAAATGAGAGAGAATGAGCTTCTACATAAGCAGCTTTTTCAATTTAAAGTCCTCTCATGCATAATTCAATAGTTGATTATGTTATAGCTCAATTTAGATATGGAATTTAAAAAAAGCAAAGATCTATAAATAATGCAACTTGATGAAATGAAGTTGAAGTGGATCTTGAAAGCTAAATTTTACAATTTAAAGCTCCAAAAAAGTTGACAAACAACTAGCTCTCATGAAATTTTTAGTTTAGACCAAACTATGAGCTAGCATGTATACAACTTTTAATCATAAGAATTGGAATGGCTTTGAATAGCCAAATATTGCATCTCTAAAGCTCTCAAGAAAGTTGGCTAAACACTAGCTCATGAAATTTTACAATTTTAGAGTAAGCTATGAGCTAGAGATGAATGCAACTTTTTGATGGAATGAAAGTGAATGGCTCTCAATAGCCAATTTTGTACTTGAAAGCTCTGAAAAAAATTTGTCTACACTAGCTCGAATGAAAAAATTTGTATTTAGACAGAACTTAGAGCTAGAATTTATACAACTTGGTGGAATGAAATTAGATGGCTCTAAGTAGCCACATATTGCAATACATTGCAATGATAAACCTTCCTTGGATCAATGAAAGTTTTTGTTGCCCACAACCCTTCAAAAACAACTCAATCATTAGTGCTCTTAAACATATTGAACACAAGGAAAAAATAATCAAACATAACCCCAAAAGTTTAATGCTCTCTCTTGGCCATCAAACAAGTTTCAAATCAAGCACTAAGCTGCAACTAACAATGTCAAACCCATAATATTCTTTTAGTGCAAAAGGATAGTTGCAATTACACCAGGTGCTAAAATGTAACATTCAAGTCCAATTTGGTGCACTTGTCTCTACCATGCATGAACACACTATCAATATAACTCTGAAAATAAAGCTCACATGCATGCTCAAAACAAGTTTTCATTTAGTGCAATAAAAACTTCTTTCAAATAAAGCACTAAAAGAATGCATGTGCTAAAGCTGAAGTTCATTTATGCGAAGACTTTTTTACACAATTGTTAGCACACACATTCCATGGCCATATCCATTCTCTTAAATAGCAAATAGTGCATACATAATGAACAAGAGAGAAATCTTGAAGAGGATTTTTTTATTGTCGTGATTGATTAGTCAAGTCTTAATTATCGTAACCTCATTATCCTTTAGACTAATCCACAGGTTAAGTGCTAAAAAGAAGTTTGTGTTTCAATCCTCGTCATCTTAATGAAGTGCGCAATGCTAAAATCACTCACTCCATTAGAAGAGTAATTCATACAAGTGAGAAAAATCAAGAAAAAATTTATTGCGTGCTCACTTTTCTCTCATTTGGACATTTAAAGAAAATGCTCAAGGTGAAAGGTTTTTTCAAAGGCCAATTTTTCTTAGACATTTGGATTCTAAAGGGAAGGGAGGTACGAGGTGTGGGAACCCCCTTTTACCACTTTTTGAAAAAAGGCAGCATTAATCTATTTTATTTTTCTCTGATTTAGCCTTGGCATTGCTGACTAAGTTGGCAGGCAAGGAGTTCGGGGAGGGTGTGATTGGTTGGTGTGTCTTTTTGCAAAAAATTGTGTGTGTGTCTGATTTCATAGCGTGCATCTCTTCAGCGGAGCAGCTGACAGGTATCACAGTTACGTCATTGAGGACCAGTGGATCCCAAATTAGTGTGTGTGTGTGTGTGTGTGTGTGTGTGTGTGTGTGTGTGTGTGTGTGTGTGTGTGTGTGTGTGTGTTTGTGTGTGGTAGCGAGCAAGCCATGCAATAAGGGGCCGCTGATAATGGTTACAAGGTCTGCAAGAGGGTGAGAAAGCCGTGCATAAGACAAAATGTTGCCAGTGCTGATGGTGGCACACTAGCAGTTTGTGAGAGAGGGGTCCTCCGGGCCCACAATCGTGTGTGTAGGTGGGCACCTTCAAGGCAAGAGGATTCCTAGAGGATGGACTCTGGAGCTCATTGCACAGGGCCCGGGCCAAGGTCGCTAGAAGCTAGCATTATGGGCTATGGTCAATATGGTGGGGTCATAAAATCAAGCTGGACTTTAACAGCTAGCAATATTGGTGTGTATGTTCTACATGTTATAGATCTTCATGTTAGAACTTAGTGCTAGATCAAGAGGGGCATTTACTGCATCCACCAAATAGGATCAACTAGAGTCACAAAATGAATATGAGTGTTGCCAATGGAAGAAAAATATTAGGGCATTTGTGGGGTGGAGGAGATAGCTAACTATGGCTGGGGGCCACAAAATCTAAACCTGCCCATAGATAGAGCAAGTAGATTGTGAAATATTACCCAGTGGCCTTCACATGGATGAGCATGAAAAGATGTAGCTGAAACTTAGGCAAAGACCAAAAACAGCCACTATGTGAAAACAACAGACAGAGTCTCAAGTAGGTGAAACAGAGAGTATGAGGTAGTGCCACATGGTAGAATATAGTGCTAAACATGGGCTGAGCTTGGTGAAGCCTCAAAAGAGGAGAAGGAATGGTTCTAGTGTGCAACAGTTGATTCATATGCAGAGCATACATGGCGGCCGATCGATGGGTCTTGGTGGAGCCACACAAGAGTAAAGATGGACAAATTAGGGTGAATAGCACGGGCAAGGCAAGTGGGGGTCATGGCCAACAAGTAGCCAAGGAGGGAGAGAACGTGTATGAGTGAAATGTGTTATGTATTGACTCATTGAAGGCTATCGTGTTTGTATTAGCTTTCTTGTTCTCTTTTTAAATAAACCTCCCCTGAGTTCATCTACATATTGTCCCAATGAATTATTTCATCACTCTATTTCAATCCAATGTACCATGCAATAACATATTATTTAGGACAGACATACTCGATGAACTTATAAGGCAAGCTCAAGAAAAGTCAAAAGTGATTACAAATCAGGAATTGCACACACAACATAGTGTAATATTGTCCCTCAAGTACCAATTTTTATCCTTTTCAATCATTGCAATTTTGAATTGCTCATCTCCAGCTTCAAATGAGTT
Source organism: Adiantum capillus-veneris (assembly GCF_014529385.1). Taxonomy (NCBI): domain Eukaryota; kingdom Viridiplantae; phylum Streptophyta; class Polypodiopsida; order Polypodiales; family Pteridaceae; genus Adiantum; species Adiantum capillus-veneris. Next base: position 43,575,654 of record NC_140956.1, on the reverse strand, counting down.
AATTCCCATTGGGGTTCGTCATTCTTACTTGATTATAGAAAATTAAAAATAGACCACATTTAGTCAATTTAGCATATGTCATAATGGTATTGTAGCTCAATCCTCCCCAATTACTCACAAATTGAGTCATTCATCTCAAATCCCAAATCGATCAATCATGCACACACCAACCTTTAGGTCTACTAATCATCACAATTGGTAATTGCTACCAATTATTCATCCCCAATTTGGATATTGAATGCCATTGAGTAGGCACACACACCCAAAATTAGACCTTTTTTTGTGAATCCATCAATTCCACATTGCAATTCTAAAATTGCACACTCTATCAAGCATAAAAAAATGCAAGCATGCTCAATTTCTAAAAACTTAACACTATTTTGGCCAATCAAGCAATGCGCACACTCAAAAATTAAGCACAAAAGTACAAATTTGGCTCAATTGACAATCCATTTAAGATTACACCTAATGATTGCACACACTTTCCATGCACATTTCACAATCAAGAAGCATTTTGGTGCCCCAATTTACCATCAATCATTGAAAATCAAGTGGTCTTGGATGGGCACACACATTAAATTTTGCCCAATTTTTTGGCAATTAGGCTTATCCAACGATGGGATTAACCTATCATTCACATCAATTACATTATTGCATAATCATATATCATAAATTCGATCAATTTTTATGCATGCACACACTCAAGATTAGGTGCACATACACTTGAAATTTTTGGTAGTTTTTTCCCTCTTTGGTGCATTACACACACAATAAATTTTTTGTTGCAAATCAAGCTTAATCTTGACACACACATCATCAATTAGTCAAATTTGACCATCAATTTCATTCCAAAACAATCAAATTAGGCTCTCAAAGTGTGTCAATTGATTTACACACCTAATTTTAGCAATAAATTAGCAACACATTGGAATCAAATTAATCACCCAAAAATTGAATGGAGTAGGCCAATGCACTTACAATCGATTGCATCCAAGATAACTTGCTCCATGTGATAATTCCATCATGCACACAAAAGTGTGTGCACCACCAAATTAGCCAAAGAATTGACCATTGTAGGCCAAAAAGCAAACACTCAAATCATCAAATTAGGCATGGATTAGCACAATTATCTTGATAAAAGTGTTGATTCCGCCTCTTATAAGGGGATTGAACATACATTACACATCAATGTTAGCGGTTAGGTTAGCAAAGCTAGTAAAAAATTAGAATGGAAAGAAGCAAAATTAGTATTAGTTAGTGAGAAATTAGTGAAATTGGGGGTTTGGGGTATTCATAACTCAAAAATTAGCTTCAATTTCTTGCACAAACATAATCAATCACACCAAAATTGAGTTACACACACTCCAAACCAATGAAATTAGTAGTGGAAATTACTCTATTCTAAACATCCTATACTCACTAGCTTAGGTTATTGATCCCCGACAACGGCGCCAACTGTTAAGCGCTATCGTAGCATAACCTAATCAACCCAAGACCAAAAAAATTATCAATCATAGGATCAACAACCCAGCTAGGTCATGGAAGCATGAGCATTTTTGGATGTATTGAATGAGAAGATTCAAGATAATGCTCTTCCAATGCAAATAGAGATTAGCCATGAATCACTAGCTCTAATCACATCATCAATCAAGCATCCCCTACACAATTAAGCCTACCAAAGTCCAACTTGCCATAGACTAGAATCTCAAAGCACACTCTCAACAAGCACACACTAATTGCATTGGTGTTGGCCTCTCCAATCACCACATGCCAATCAAGCTAATTCATCTTAAAGCACACTCTCAACAAGCACACACACTTATTGCATTGGTGTTGGTGCTAGAGTTTCATTAAACCCATCCACACACAAGCAAAAAATAGGGCAAATACACTAATTGCAAGATTAAGAACCAACTTAATCAACCTAATTAGAGACATTAAATATCACAAATTGAGTGCATAGAAGGATAAGATTGTTCAATAAGCAAGAAGTCGTCACACACACTCAAATCTATAATAATGAGGAGGTGAAACTACTTCATGACATAATGGAATAATGAAGAGTTAAGACTAATACAATGCACGGGGGAAAAACCACCTAGTGAGGGGAAAAATGTCTCGACGGTCCTAAGTGTGGTCACACACATCACTACCACATGTATGTTAGCGGGTCGCTGCGACGTCTGTAGCATAATGATCTGGCACTAACATACTGGTAATACTCAGGGAAGTGAATCCGATGGAACACAGAGACTCTTTGAGATCGTCAATCTCAAGAAGTCAACCTTAACAAGAAAACACATGAACTCAACAAGAAAACCAACACTCAATGATCAGGGAAATCTACCTATGTCCTTTCTAACAACTCTAGGTCATCATGCCATTTCCGCACTCGAGTGGACTCAAAATGCAATGAAACTTTAGGAGGAGGTCTAGGACACCTAGGGACACTATCCTACCAAGTCTGGTTGCAATCCAACAAGGTACCCAAATCACGATTTATCATGAAAAAGATTCTGAAAACTGCAACAAAACTATCCAGAAACGCCCCCCTATGGTCTAGGAACACTATCGTATGGGCAAAACGACTAAAAATAGTGATCTAAGCAATCAAATATGAAATTAAGGCTCACTAATGCATAGTCATGAACCACAAAAAAATTGACAATGCTTACACTGAATTAAAGAGCAAAGAAATAGGAACACAATGCAAGTTTCAAAGCTAAAAATGGATTACCCAATCATTAGTTGCGATGATTACAAGTTGGATATTCTTAGTAGCTAGAGCGTATACATCAAAGCTCCTTTCTTCCCCTAAAGATAAGCCTCCTTTCACATTAAAATTATTGACCTTTATACCTAGGGTTTTCTAAATGGCCAGTGGCGAGTTCACATGGACTTTTACAAATGTCATGACAACATCACAACTCAGGGAATTGACCTGCTACTCTAGAATTAGGATTTACACAGAGTATCACTATGCTAGTTTGGAAAACTAAGAGAGTACAAATGTGGTGTCCAGCTACGTGTCCGGCCAGGTGGACGCCCGTTCATTTTGTCTCATAACATTCCATTCCCCCCTTCCTAGCTCGTGTCTTCCCTTGACACAACCTTATGCAGTCTTGTCATAGGGTTGCCTTCAACTTTGTTTTCAAGGTTGGTCTTTAGCTTTGGAAGAGCTTTGGTGTTGATGACACTCCCCCCTTGCTTGAGTGATTCATATCTTCCATGTTGTTGATACATGATTTTATGTTTGATTATCAAGACAAATTTTCTTCTTATTGAACAGTCTTCTCTTTGTTGCTAGTCTTGGCCTCTGTGAGGAGGGATTTTCATGTTTTTGAGTTTTTAGAATTAATTCTCTTTGTGGCATGGACTTTATGATGGATTTGCCTTCAAGGTCCACTACAATTTGAGTTCTTTTCAATAGATCACCAACATTGAAGCATTGTGTGAGCTACTTCCGATTGTTGTTGATGACCATCTTGTGGAGTTTGTCATTACTTGTCATTGTAGGCCATTCATTAAATTGCCATTCTTTTGTGGATATTTGTTAGCTCCCTTGAAGATAAAAGATGCTCTTGATAAGCATATGGAGACTTGCAACTATTGGTCTCTTTGGTGAATGACTTGGGTAGCCATTTTTGTATTGATGATGTAGAAGGAATGTATCCAAGAAGTTGATGATGAGGGTTTCTAGATTATGGTCTTAAAACCTGGATGACCAACGAAAAAATCCCAGTGGGAAAAAAATACCTTTGGTATACGCTCTTATTGGAGTTGATAATTTGGACTTGCAGTACCTATCATGCAAGGTGAGTGCTTGTAATAGACAAAGGAAGAGTGCCTAATGCAAGTGCCAAATATGGGACACTCTATATGTTTATGGAAAATTTTTAAACAAAAGCATGTAGTGCGAAAGAGGGATTTGATGGGTGCTTCAAGGAAAAAATGTAGCACATGTGACATCAAAGGATGTCCCAATAGCTTCCACGTTTCCAAGAAGGGTTTTTGATGTAGAAGCTTCTCCACTCATACCTCACTGTAATGAGTGCGTAAGTGTCTTTTGTACTTCCTCCTTCAATTACTACTATACTACAATGACTTCGACTCTTATGCTCACCGATACCAATATGAGTGACAGCATAATTATGATCAACCCTTCTAGCTTGAGCAATACCTAGAATAAATAAGACACTTAGACCACAGAGAATATTACATGAAGGTTTGGGACTAACGTCTCACTCATTTAGTGTCTTAGCTGCCTGCCCGACTTTGACTTTTATGCCATGTATGTTTAATGGTGACTTAGACCTACCTATTCAAGGTCAAAAACCCAATTCCATAGGTTATAGAAATTTAGGCCTCTTCCATTGTGTTGGTCTTTTGATGCCACCATTTTGTCAAGTAGGTTTGCAAATTTTGTCTCTTGTTGACTTGCTTGTTGTATGTCTACACTGCTTTGTGAAACATGTCCTTCAGCTCTTGTAGGGACTGATGTAGCCTTTGCTTTATCTCCCATTAAAAGCAATTGTTGATGTGTGTGGGTTCTTGTGATTGAGTTTCTACTAGCGATGTTTGAACCCATCTTGTTTTGGGTCCTTGTGTGACCGTCTTTGGCATTTTATCTTATTCTATAATCTGATGGACATTAGGCTTCGGTATCCATAACTGATTATTTACTTTGTAGAAGCCTTGATTTTGGAGTTGATGACGAGGTATCCATCTAAAGATTGTAGAGATTATAGCAGCCTTGGTTGCAATTGGCTTCTGTTGGCTGTTGGTTGTCATTGCTTGCCATTGGATAGAATATTGTGCTGCATGATTTCGCTTGGGTGTTCAAGATTGAGCTACAACTTTTGGTAGCAATATTGGAGTGTTACCTTCATAAAATCCTTGTGATTCAAGTAGATTCATTGGAATCATCCGTTGTTGCATCTATCTGGGTTGGGTATCTCGATGAAATTTGACTTTGGTACCCATACTTGTTGCGTTGCTTTCTTGGAAGATCTTTTTTTCTGCCCTTTTTTGTTGTTATTTCTCTTGCTTGAGTTGTTTGTCTTCCATTGATAGTTCCATTTTCTCTTTGTAGAGCAATCTGCTTGAGGTGAGTAGATCCAGGCTGTTACTTTAGGCTTTTTGGCCCAAAATTTAGTGTTTCCTTGGAAGTAGCCCTGAGCAGTGATTGAGTCATTTGATGCTACCCACCCAATGACCTTTGGTTGTTTAAGTTGAGCCCATGCTTGATGTATTGAAATTGGGTCTTTGACTTTGATGTGCTCTTTGGATATCAACACTTGGTTGACATTATTCAGTTTCTTTTCAATGCTTTTTTGTGATGGAAACTTTGGTTGATAGACCTTTTTCTTTGGTCTCCAATGCATTGTCAATGTTGTAGCTCTTGAGGTAGAGGTTTCATGGGAAGTTTGATGGAAGCTCATTGAGGGGTAAAGTCATTTTGCAAGTTTGATATACTTCAGTGTTTGTTAGCGAGTCGCCACGACGGACGTCTGCAACATAACTTTTTTGTACTAACATAATGTCAATATGCAAGGAATCAACTCAAGATGGGGCACGAAGACTTAATGAGAGTGTCAATCTCAACAAAGTGAACTCAAAGGGATACTCATACTACGACAAAAGCAAATCAATCACTTCCTAGTTAGAGAATCAGTATGCGTCCAATCTCAATGCTCTAGGTCGTCACCCTTTTCGGCATCCAACAAATTTGGAATGCAACGAAACCTAAGGAGAGGTACTACAACACCTAGGGGCACAATCCTACCAAGTTTTGCAACCATCTGGGATGGTACATAAATCACAATCCATCACAAAATATGTGCAGAAATCTGAAATAGAACTATACAAAAAGGTCCCCCTTAAGCATAGAAACACTTATCCATGGTCAAAACATCAAAAAACAACCATTCAAAACTTCAAATCAATGCATTTAGCTCATAAACAATGCATAGCGAACCACAACAGAATTGAGAATGGTTATACTTAAATTGTAGATCAAGAGACAAGGAACACAATGTGCTATTCAAAAATGAATTGTGATTACTAGTCCATGAGAAAAGTGGATTACAACTTGTAGCAGCAAGAGGCTTCTCATAGCGAACGTTCAAAACTCCCTCAAGCTAATGATATCCTTTTGTCTAAACTAAGGGTTCTGACTTAAAGGCTAAGGGAACTTTCCCACGGCCATTTGGCCACTTACAAAGGGTGTAGACTCAGAGAGACTAAGAGGGTATGCCAAAATATATTACAACTACAAATCTTCATTAGCTCAATTACACCACTTTGTTCGAAAAAATGAGCGAGTATTACAGGGTTTGTTGTACATCTGCATGTTACGTGTCAATCTATTGTGTCCATCAAAAATTCCCCCCTACCTATTCATTGCACGTCTTTGTGCAATCTATCTCTGAGTGTATTCTACTGTCTTTTCTCTAGCGTTGCAGTGAGGTGCTTGAACTTCCGTGCTCTTGCCTCAATCTCCACTTTTGTTGCCATCTTTTTGAAAGGGTTATTGCTGAGAGTACTTTGATATGCTATATGTCATGCTGGCAGATCTTTGGTCATGGGATTGAATATGGAGGAGTCTACCTCAAAGAATCCGGTCATGAATGCCACCTCAAATGTTTGCATGTAGTGGGAGGGCAGGAACATGACTCTTGCATAGAATTCGATGATGAAATTCTTTCTAGGGATTTCAGTCTCCATATTCTAGCAGCATCCTCTTGTGCCTTCCACAAAAAATTTCAAGGGATGGTCTGCTGCCTCTATATCATTGAAAGCCATTATGCAGGTGATTAGCATCTTGGCAAATTTCACGAGCATTTGGCATGCGAGATACGTGATCTCCTTCATCATGTTAATGACCCCTTTGAGTGTCTGAACCATATACTTCTCTGACGGGGGGTTGTTATATTGATTGGATTTTCTATAACTGGGTAGTTCAATACCGCCGGCCTTTTGATTTGCCAAGAGTAAAAGCTATCCCAGGATCTTCGTCTATTCATGGGATAGTAAGCCAGGTCGATCCTGAGGTGCTGCAGAGCATTCTTGTAGTAGGTTTCATCTGTAGGTCGTTGCTCAAAACACTTCTTTTGCCAAAGGGGTTGATTGTCAATAATAGTATGAATTTATATTGCTATGATAGGAACATCCCTGTAGTCCCCTCGGCTGTTTGGTTCAACATCACGTAGCACTCTTTGCTTCCATAATCTAGCCTCCTACCGCATCAGTGTCACTCTCATGCTCCCGAGGCATACCTTGTTGCTCCGGTCACTGAATGATGCAACGTAACACACGGCTCGAAGCCCATCACCTCGGCTATCTCCAGAAATATAAAATTTCAGGATTTATAGTTTTAGACCCCCAAGTTGGCCTAGTTGCCTTTCTCACATGAACCTGCAATTACCTTCTATGTTGAGACCGCCCGCTTCGGATGCTCATAACTCATGATGTACAAGTCCGATCCACAAGCTATAAAGCACGGCTGAAAATACTTATTAAAAAAAATATTTTGGAGTCTTGAACAACCCAAAAAATCATCTTTCAAGTTTGGAAAAATCACACCTTTGTACATGAATTTTTACAGAGCCACTTTCAAAACTCGTAGGGTATGTACACATATATACACGAGGCTAGTGGGTAGGCTTTTTAGCATGAATTAGTGACTTTATGCTCATCCAAAAAATGCCTGACATAGCTTGCCAAATCCCCAGCTTGCTTAGTCATTCATAACAAGCAGAGGTTCCTAAGGTGAACAACTGTTGCATTTCATCCCCAAAAACCTCATCTACATCCTTAGATGTCTTCACATTGTCTCCCTCCATTGAAAACATGTCATCTGTCACAATTGTCATCGACCACGCCAGATACTTCTTCAATCTATAACCATTAACACGATATTTATGATGTGCTCCGCTCAAATATGCCAATTGATATGTGCCATATTCAAATTTGTTCGCAACAATAAAAGGACCTTCCCATTTGATTTGAAACTTCCTCTAAAAGGTATTGTCCAACTTACTATTGTATCGCAACACCAAATCACCCTTTTCAATTTTCTTGTCTTCCACGTATTCATTGGCTTTAGTTGAGCCTTCTTTGATACTTCCTCATAGTAGCTCAAAGCTAAAACTCTGTCCAATTGCAAACATTATAAATCCAACAACCTTTTTTGCCAGGCATTTGCTTGCTCTTCATCTCCCAATGACAATAACTTGAGTTTAGGAATCTCCACTTCAATTAGCAATAAAGTTTCCTTGCCATAAACCAAGTGATGAGGAGAAAATCCTGTGATCGTTTTGATAGCAATTCTGTAGGCCCATGATGCACAGGGCAACTCTGAATCCCAAGTCTTCCCATGTGTCTGGTCATCTTTGTTAATATCTTTACCAACTCTCCATTGAATCTTTCATTGAGACCATTGCATTGTGGATAATAAGGAGAACTGTACCACAGATCTCCTCTAAATCCTAGTCCTCTATTAGAAAGTAGCTCTAGGGGTACACCAAATTGCAGCATATATGCTCATAAACAAAGTTCCCCATCTCCTTATTGGTAATTTGTTTGACAACTTTGCCTTCTGCCCATCGTGAAAAGTAATCCACTGTTGTCAAAATGTAAGCATTTCTTTTGCTAGTCATAAGTAAGGGTCCAATAGCATCAAGACCCCATTTTTCAAAAAAATCAAAAGCTAGAATTGTATGTCGCAATTCAGGCTTTAAAATTCTCTTTCCCATCTTCTGGCAAGGAAAACACGACTTGCACCAATGATTAGCATCTCGCTGAATGCTTGGCCATACATAGCCTTCTTGCAAGATTTTATGTAAGATAACCTTCATGGCAAAATGGCCTCCACAAGATCCCTCATGATTTTCTTCCAAAATCTTGTAAATTTCCTCTTTCCAGGGCACATGATGCAAAACCAAATCACTTCCTTTCATGTAAAGCACATCATCAAGCATTTTGTATTTCCTCACTTTTCTTATAAACACATACTTTTTGGAGGATAGTAAACCTTCAGGTAGAATACCTGTCAATAGAAAATCCATCTTCTTTGACAAGACTTCTCTTCCATGATATAAAGGGGAACTTTCCTTCAATACAAAGACACAAGTGAACATTTCTTGGGTAGCATCATGAGCTTCTTCATTCTGAGACCTCTCAATATGATGCAAACTCCATGCTTTGAAATTTTTGAGCAATGATTTCACCTTGAAGCATAAATTCTTCAGTTTGGGATTCTTATTCTTCCATACTCCCAATACTTGCTTTACGACCAACAAGGCATCTCTTTTGATCTGTAAGCAGATCTAATTCCCAAGTGTAAGCAAATGTGAAAACCACCTTCAAGGGCCATGTACTCTGCCTCATTGTTACTCTTTGCTTCAAGTTTCAGGCCTTGTTTTCTTACAAGCTTCCCTCGTGCATCATATATGACAATGCCTCCTAAAGCAACATCATGAATTCTTCAGTAAGAACCATCAAAGTATAACAATGTAGCATCAGAGATGGCAAGAGTCTTAATTCTCTTCTTTCGCACTACTTCCTCTTTAACCAAGATAGGAGTATCTTTATAAGTGAGTAAATCTGCCAAGGTAGCTCGAGTACTTTCTTCCACCAAAAAGGCGAATTGAAACTCCTAAAGTTCAATAACCCATTTCATCACTGTTTTTGATATATTTGAATTGTTGAATAGTTGGGGAAGCAATGAATAACTAGTGAGAAAGGTGAATGACTTTTGCAACAAGTAGTGTCTGAATCGTCTGCAAGCATAAACCATACTGGTCATCACCTCTTTTATGAGGAGTCTTTACTCTGCTAGCATAATGAACATGCTTTATATACTGAGATTCTTTTCCTTTTTGCAACAACATGGCCCCAATGGCATCATCTCCCATTAATGGGTTGATATAAAACTCCTTTTCCCAGTCAAGAGATTGCATAATAGGTAACATACTCAAAACCTCTTTAACTTTGTCAAAAACATCATCAAAATCATGAGATCATTCCAAGGGATCATTCTTAACTATTTGTTGCAATGGATACAATAGTTGTGATGCCAAAGGTATGAAAGAAGACAGATATTTAACCTTTTCTATGAAAGTGGCCAATTGTTTGGTATCTTTTGGAGATGATAGCAACAACAAAGCCTCCAGTTTCTCTGGATCTGCTTCGATTCCATTTTTTGAAATCACATGTCCAAGAAGATTTGCCCTTGGCTGTGCCAAATGACATTTTTTAGGATTGAGCTGACCCGTGCATTCATCATACCTTGCAAAAGTCATTTCAAGCTTTTGAACATGCTCTATGAACCCTTTGACAAACTTCCCAAGGAACGAGGTAAGGACCCAATCCACTTTCCTTTCAAAAGATTCAGGCCCCTTTGTCAACCCAAAAGGAAGGCAACAAAAGTAGAAACAACCCCATGGCGTGATAACATTAGTCTTTTTCCGGCCTTCAGGAGCAAGGATAGGCTAAAAATATCCTGAATAATCATCAAAGACACTGTCTCTTTCAAAGCAGCCACCACTGCATCTAGAAGTTGATCAAAGAAAGGCAAAGGGTAAGGATCTTTCTTGGTCACTGCATTCAATGGCTTGTAATCAACACAAACTCTCCAACACCCATCTTTCTTTGGAGTGACCACTACAAGACTCACCCATTCAACATTATCAACTGGCACAATGAACCCTTTATCCAATAGTTTATCCACTTCTTCTTTTAAAGCATTCATCTGCTCCTTACCCATCCTTCTTAATTTCTGCCTTATTGGCTTAGCCCCTTCAACTAGCTCGATCTTCACAAGATCCCCAAAAAAACCCCTTATTTCCTGGTATAAAGTGATGCAAAGATTTGGAAACCTATCCAACATGTTTGCTATGGAGCTTGATTTACCCTTGTAATTTTCTGTGGTAAAAGCGCACATTTGTAAGGCCCCCATTATGAGGAGAAGCCATCGTGCGTGAAGGAAAATCACTCACCGGAAACCAAAATTTTCACGGACAAGAATCAGGGGCAACTTTAAAGGCCTCGGGGGCGGAGGCCCCCGAGACTTTTATTTTTGCCGGAATATTCTTTTTCGTCGGAATATTATGGCCGGACGGCGGCCGGAAAGTGGTCGAAAAACAACCGGTCGGTTGGCCGGTGGCCGGTAGTCAATGGCCGATGGCCGGTGGTCGGAAGTCAATGGCCGGTGGCCGAATTCAAAAGTGGACTTGTCTTCTCAAGGGCGGCCACACATGGGCGGATTAGAGGGTCCGATTTGGACTTATTCGCACAAGGGCAGCTACACATGGCTGTCTCTCATAAGAGAGGGTGGCCCTTTTGGCCTATAAAAGGAGGCCATTTCTACACACATTATATAGTGTGAAGTTGATGCAACAAGGTGAGTGTGAGGTGGTGAGAGTGAAGCAAGGCAGGAGCTCCATTAAGGATATAATCCCTTTGTAAACTACTTCTTGTTTTGAAGTACTAAAGCCATTGAGTGGCTGCTTTCCCGTGGACGTAGCCCACATTGGGTGAACCACGTATATCGTGTGTACTCTCTCTCTCTCTCTACTCTATAATCTCGTGTATAAAACTGTCTCTCTCCATTAAGTAATCTACTCAATTATCTATTTAGCTACGTCTTATTTCCTAACAACTGGTATCAGAGCAAGGTTTGCTCGTAGCTAAATTATCTCAAGGAAAGGATTCCTTGAATTGAGTGGGAGTTATGGGGGAGGAAGAGAAGCTCAAGATTGAGAAGTTCAACGGAAAAAACTACCAACATTGGAAGATGCAGATTGAAGACTATCTCTACCAGAAGGACCTCTATTTGCCACTAGGCGGTCTTGCGAAGAAGCCCGCAACAATGGCAGATGAAGCATGGATTGTCCTTGATCGAAAGGCACTGGGAACAATCCGGTTAAGCTTGGCATCAACGGTGGACTTCAGTGTTTTGGAGATGAAGACCACGGAGGACTTGATGAAGTCACTTGACGACTTCTACGAGAAACCATCGGCATCCAATAAGGTATTTCTTATGAAGCGCTTGTTCAATCTAAAGATGGTAGAGAATGGTTCAGTTGCAGAACACCTAAATGACTTTAACACAAACATAAGTCAACTTTGATCAGTGAAAATCAATTTCGATGACGAAGTGCGAGCTCTCCTTATACTATCATCTCTACCGGATAGTTGGGACAGCCTTGTGATGGCTGTAAGTAATTCTATCTCTGGCACAAATACTCTTAAGTTTGATGATGTTGTGGGTGTTCTCCTAAGCGAGGAAATGCGAAGGAGAAGCACAGGAGAATCATCAAGTGTTGCACTATCAATGGAAACAAGAGGAAGGCTTAAGGAGAGGTTCCAAAACCAAAAGGGTCATGATCGCTCAAGGCGGAGCAAGTCACGCACAAAGTTAGTTCTTGAATGTTGGAACTGCGGCAAGAAGGGCCACGTCAAGAAGGATTGCTGGTCCAAGAAGAAGAAGGAGACAGAGTCTCAAGACAACAAGCCAACATCAAAGGCCAATGTGGCAAGTAAAGTAGAGCAAGATGCTCTAATTCTCTCATTAGACAATGTGTCTAATTCCTGGATAGTAGATTCCGGGGCTTCATTCCATGCGACACCACACAAGCAACATTTCCAAGACTACACCAAAGGTAATTTTGGGTATGTATACTTGGAAGATGATGAAGCTTGTGAGATTTTCGGCAAAGGTACAGTTTCTGTCAAAACTGCTAACGGAAATGAATGGAAGCTTAAAGATGTTAGGCATGTTCCTTCTCTTCGCAAAAATTTGATCCCTACAGGACAATTGGACGATGAAGGTCACAACATTGCATTCGGAAACAAACGGTGGAAGATCTCAAAGGGATCTTTGGTGGTTGCCAAGGGTGAAAACGTTGGTACACTTTACTTGTGTATTGTTAGCACGCAACCTTCAGCTTGTGCAGCAACTACAGAAGTTGTCAGTGCGGTGTGGCACTACCGACTTGGGCATATGAGTGCCAAAGGAATGCAAATCCTTCAAACAAAGAAGCTTCTACCAGGTTTGAAAGAAGTGGACTTAGAGTTCTGTGAAGATTGTGTTTATGGTAAACAAAAGAGGGTAAAATTTCAAAAATCAAGAAATGAAAGAAAAAATAAAAAACTTGAGTTGGTTCATTCTGATGTTTGGGGTCCTGCAAGTACACCATCACTTGGTGGCTCATTGTACTATGTAGCATTCATGGACGATGCGACTAGAAAAACACGGGTTTATGTCATGAAGAATAAATCCGATGTATTTTCCATATTTCAAAGGTGGAAAGCCTTTGTGGAGAATGAAACAGGTACCAAGGTTAAATGCATCAGATCCGACAATGGAGGCGAATATTGCAGCCAAGCTTTTGAAAGCTTTTGTGCTAGCAATGGCATTCGGAGACAAAGGAAAACCTCAAGGACACCTCAACAAAATGGGATTTCGGAAAGGATGAACAGGACAATCATGGAACGAGCACGAAGCATGCGGCTACATGCAGGCCTACCGCTTGAGCTTTGGGCGGAAGCTATAAGTACGTCTGTGTACTTAATCAATCGGTCACCCTCAACGGCATTGGATGGAGGAGTTCCAGAAGAGGCATAGACAGGTAAACCGGTGAATTATGCATTTCTCAAAGTGTTTGGGTGTGAGGCTTTCATGCACATAGATAGAAGCCTAAGATCAAAGTTAGATGCAAAGTCCAAAAAGTGTTTCTTCATTGGCTATGGAGAAGGAGACTTTGGGTATCGCCTATGGAATCCTGAAGATGGTAAAATCTTAAGGAGTAGGGATGTAATTTTTAACGAACAAAATATGTACAAAGATTACTTGGAAAGAAAACAAACAAAAGAAACAAGTGATGAGTACATGGAGCTTGAGGACGGTGAAGACTCAAGGACTGCAAACTGTGACAATGTGCAACAACGTCAACCAAATGAGGAGCCTCAACCTATTCCCCGAAGATCTACAAGAGCAAGTAGACCTCCAGAAAGGTTTGTTCCTTCCTTCAACCATCTCTTGATCTCAGATTCTGGAGAGCCGGAATCATATGAAGAAGCTATGCAACATGAATCCAAAGAAGAATGGACGAAGAGCATGCAAGTGGAGATGGACTCACTACATCACAACCAAACATGGGAGTTGGTTGAGTTGCCTAAAGGTAAGCGGGCACTTCAAAACAAATGGGTGTACAAGCTAAAGGAAGAAGAAGGTGGGAAGAAAAGGTACAAGTCTAGGCTTGTGGTAAAAGGTTTTTCTCAAAAGAAAGGTATTGACTTCAATGAAATATTTTCTCCTGTTGTAAAAATGAACTCAATTAGGCTTGTCTTAAGCCTTGTGGCTGCTCATGATCTAAATCTCGAGCAAATGGATGTAAATACGGCATTCCCTCACGGTGACTTAGAGGAGGAAATCTACATGCTTCAACCAAAGGGGTATGAAGTAAAAGGTAAGGAGAAAATGGTTTGCATATTAAAGAAGATCTTGTATGGTTTAAAGCAAGCATCAAGACAATGGTACTTGAAGTTTGATTGATGGATGTTGGATCATGGATTCACAAGATGCAACTCGGATCACTACGTCTACACGGAGAATTTGGGAGATGGGAAATTCATCATCCTAATGTTGTATGTTGATGACATGTTGATTGCAAGTGCTAACATGCAGGACATCAAAGACCTAAAAGAGGAGCTGTCCAAATCTTTTTCAATGAAAGATTTAGGTGCTGCAAAGAGGATACTTGGTATGAAAATATCAAGGGAGAGGACGAGGAAGACAATAAAGCTATCTCAAGAAGATTACATCAAGAAGGTACTAGAAAGGTTTGCAATGCAAAATGCAAAACCAGTTTCTACACCTTTGGCTGGTCATTTTAAACTAACGAAGGATATGTGTCCAAAGAAACAAGAGGAGATAGCCTATATGTCTAAAGTTCCATATGCTGCAGCAGTAGGTTCTCTAATGTATGTTATGGTCTGGACAAGGCCAGACATTGCACATGCAGTGGGAGTTGTGAGTAGGTTCATGGACAACCCAGGTAAAGAGCATTGGCAAGCTGTGAAGTGGATACTTAGGTATCTAAAAGGGACAACAACAAATGCTTTGTATTTTGGAGGAACTGATATTTTTCTAGAAGGGTATGCTGATGCAGATATGGCAGGTGACAAAGATACTCGAAGGAGCACTACTGGCTATGTGTTCACGGTTGGAGGCACAGCAGTAAGCTGGGCTTCAAAGCTGCAGAAAGTGGTTTCACTTTCTACCATGGAAGCAGAGTATGTAGCATTGACGGAGGCAAGCAAAGAAATTATGTGGCTTCACAGATTCTTAGAAGAGCTTGGATTCAAACAAGACAATTGTGTCTTGTACAATGATAGCCAAAGCGATATCCATCTTGCAAAAAACTCAGCCTTTCATTCAAGGACAAAGCACATTGAGGTGAGATATCACTTCATACGCACTCTTTTGGAAGAGGGACAACTAAAGCTAGGAAAGGTGCATACAAGTGAAAATCCTGCAGACATGTTTACAAAGGTGGTCAACAAGGAGAAGTTGAGCTTTTTCTCATCTTCAATTGGCATTCAAGGATAAGAAGCCAGAATGGAAAGCAGTCACAGGTTTGGTTTGGAGATCAGTCTCCAAGTGGGAGATTGTTAAGTATGGAGCTTGATTTACCCTTGTAATTTTCTATGGTAAAAGCGCACATTTGTAAGGCCCCCATTATGAGGAGAAGCCATCGTGCGTGAAGGAAAATCACTCACCAGAAACCAAAATTTTCACGGACAAGAATCAGGGGCAACTTTAAAGGCCTCGGGGGCGGAGACCCCCGAGACTTTTTTTTCGCCAGAATATCCTTTTTCGCCAGAATATTATGGCCGGACGGCGGCCGGAAAGTGGTCGGAAAAAAACCGGTCGGTTGGCCGGTGGCCGGTAGTCAATGGCCGATGGCCGGTGATCGAAAGTCAATGGCCGGTGGCCGGTGGTCGGAAGTCAATGGCCGGTGGCCAGTGGCCGAATTCAAAAGCGGACTTGTCTTCTCAAGGGCGGCCACATATGGGCGGATTAGAGGGTCCGATTTGGACTTATTCGCACAAGGGCGGCTACACATGGCTGTCTCTCATAAGAGAGGGCAGCCCTTTTGGCCTATAAAAGGAGGCCATTTCTACACACATTATATAGTGTGAAGTTGATGTAACAAGGTGAGTGTGAGGTGGTGAGAGTGAAGCAAGGCGGGAGCTCCATTAAGGGTATAATCCCTTTGTAAACTACTTCTTGTTTTGAAGTACTAAAGCCATTGAGTGGCTGCTTTCCCGTGGACGTAGCCCACATTGGGTGAACCACGTATATCGTGTGTACTCTCTCTCTCTCTCTACTCTATAATTTCGTGTATATAAATCTGTCTCTCTCCATTTAGTAATCTACTCAATTATCTATTTAGCTACGTCTTATTTCCTAACACAACATTGCTAATAAGTACTCCCTTCTTTCTCCTTGTGTCAAATCAGTACTCAGCATATTTTGAATTAGCTCTTTCTTCACTGGCAACTGTTTTGGTTGCATCAACTCTTCCAGTTGCTCTAAACAGCTTGAAGCATTTATATTCCTTGATAATTGCAATTCACTTACTTCTCTCTATTCCTCGTCCAACAACAAAAATGACACTTCACCCTCATCATTGGAACTCAAAGGAGTGCTACTTTCTGAGTCTTCAGAACTATCATCGCTGGTAGTTTCGGATTCATCATTCTCACGCACATCTTCAAGTGCCATAGGTTGTTTTGCAGTCATATCAAACGCTCTCTTTTCACCCTTCTTGCCATTTACACTGAATGTGCCCTTGCCCCAATCTTGCACGGCACCAGCAGCTCTCAACCAAGGTCGTCCCAGAATGAGAGGAAAGGCTCACAGACCAGCTGGCATAACATGAAAGATTACCATAACCTTCACGTTAAAGACTTTGATATCCAAATTCTTGATCGTTCCCAAACATTCCACTTTGGCATGGTTTGCTAGTCAAATAAAAAACCCAAAGATTCCGCAGGTAATGAGACCCAGTCTCTCAACACATGACTGTGAGATCACACAAACTTGAGCACCTCCATCAATGTAGGCTTCTCCCATGCCCACACCTTTGTGCCAAGCGTTCACCACACAGGATAGATGTTGGCTAACTCTCCCACAAACAACACTCTGGCAGCTCTTTCTCTGGATTAACTAATGACTTTCATTGCCTTTTAAGTTTGGGAACCATATTCATCAATTGTCCAAAAGTACAATCTATTTTCCTCCCAATCAGGTCTTTCTTTAAACTGTAAGCTGTTTGGCCTTCTCCCAAAGGAAAATCTGCCACTTCAAATTGTCTACAAGGTTTTATTTTCCTCTTGGTTTTTGCATCTTCACCCTCCTTCTCCTTCCCTTTCTTTCTGCTAGGCCCTGGTGTGGCATAGCCTTCCCTCTCTCTTTTTCCTACTAGCAATACATATGCGTCTTTCTTTTCTACCCGCACAATACCCGCCGTTTTGTGATATATCATGTATTACAAAAGGCCCCATCCCTCGATTTTTGAGTTTTTTGGAGTGTTGTTTGAGGGTATACATTAAAACGTAATCCCCCTTTTTGGAACTCCTTGTTACTCACATGTTGATCATGGAAAGACTTCATTTGTTTTTTTAGCATATATCCTAGCTATCGCTCGCATTCTGGTTTAATCTAATTGCTTGAGGGTGTCTAGTCTTTCCGATAGCTTGTGGCCCGTCCACCCTAATTGTGTTGCCACTCGTAGAGGTTTAATTAAGAATTCCACAGGTAGAATTGCATTACTTGCGAGTAACACGAGATTGAAGGGAGTCATCCCAATGGAAGTTTTAAAAGCTACTCTATAAGACCATAATGTTGTGTGTAGCTTATGATCCGAACCTTTTCTTGAGTCACTGACTATTTTGGTGAGTACCGTGTATAAGATTTTATTGCTACTCTCCACTTGCCCATTAGCTTGTGGGTGATACGGTGCTGATTTGCGATAGACCACATGAACTTGTCAAGGAGGCTTTCAATGACATTGTTTAGAAAGTGTGTTCCCCTATCGTTCACTATTTCAATGGGTAGACCATATCTTGTAAAGGTATATTCAAAAAGGAACTGACGTGCATTTTTTTTCTCTGTTGCCTTTGCTTCTGCCCATTTCATCATGTAGTCTGTTGCTACTATAATGTATTGTGCGTGTGACCTTATCCCGAAGGTATGATGGGACCAATAAAGTCGATGTCCCATTTGGCAAAAGTGCATACCCCCATCATTGGCCTTAATGACGTTTCATCTCTTCGTAGGGGTGGTTTTGTGCGTTGACATTCATCACATAGTTTGACATAGGTTTCTACATCCGTAAACAGGGTTGACCACCATATGCTTGAGTGTAGCACTAGTTTTGCCGTTTTATCACAGCAGAGAAATTCCCCCCGGCTGACTTGAATGCACTTGTTCTAGGATAATGTGATATTCACTTTCTGTAGCACACAATCATAGTTATTCTTCTTTTCTCTGCCTATACAGTTGGTTGGCAATTAGCAGATAGTGTTTGGCCTCTTATTCTACAATTTTTATTCTTGCCTTGCCCCATCCCTCAGGGAAGGTCTTGTTTCTTAAGTACCCAATTATGTGAGTACTCCATTTGGGTGCTTGTACTACTCGAAACAGGGTAGCATGTTTCACTGGAGGTTGTCTAGTATAAATATCACATGAATCTACATATGTATGGACACTGTGTTCCATGTTTTGCTAGTAGACTCCCAGTCTCTTTAGCCGTTGGCATGTTTGCATTTCTCCATAGTGAAACCCCAAATTTTGTATATGAGCCTGTTTGAGGTAGTAGTCGGATTCGTTGGGTTGTACACATAGTCTCAAAATCCCATCCTTACCGTGCTTGTACATCGTCCTGCTAAAAGCTGGAGATTTCATGTTCTATGTATAATTCATAGTTGTCTTTCTACCTGTAATGAACCGATTGTGAGTAGAGGAATGACCTCTTCACTCCACCTTGGAACCATTTCAATGTTAAAAAGATACGAATGTGGAAGATCATCATTGATCCCTCAGGTGCTTCCCCATGGAACAGTCTTGAAATATGATCTTCTCGTGTGTGTGTGTGTGTGTGTAGGCCCCTTTTTTAAGACTACCGTGAAGTCAAACTCAAGCAATAGTATAAACCAGCAAACAATTCTTCCAGTGTTGCAAGATTCGTTTACTAAATATAACAGTGCTTGGTGATCCACAAAGAAAACAAACTTATTTTCAAGAAGGTAGTGTCTAAATGTTTTGACAACATATATATTTCCCATACCTTCTCTTTCCGTATTGTATAATTTTTCTCTGCGTTGTTTAGTTGTCGACTAGAGTAGCAAATGGGAAAATCCATTTTTTTTTCTCTCCAGGCTGAGATAATATGCATCCTATGGTATAGGTTGATGCATCAACATGAACATGAAAGATTTTGCTCCAGTCAGAGACTTGCAAAACTGGAGCAAAAACTAGTTGCTGCTTCACTTTGTGGAAAGCCTGCTCGCAAAAAAGGTCCCCCTTAAGCATAGAAACACTTATCCATGGTCAAAACATAAAAAAACAACCATTTAAACCTTTAAATAAATGCATATAGCTTACAAAGAGAATAATTATACTTAAACTGCAGAGCAAGAGACAAGGAACACAATGTGCTATTTGGTAATGAATTATGATTACCAGTCCAGGAGAAAAGTGGATTACAACTTGTAGCAGCAAGAGGCTTCTCACAGTGAACATTCAAAACTCCCTCAAGCTAATGATATCCTTTTGTCTAAACTAAGGGTTTTGACTTAAAGGCTATGGGAACTTTCCCACAGCCATTCGGCCACTTAAAACAGGTGCAGACTCAGAGAGACTGAGAGGGTATGCCAAAATATATTACAAATTACAAATCTTCATTTGCTCAGTTACACCTCTTTGTTCAAAAAAATGAGTGAGTATTGCAGGGTTTGGTGTACATCCTCGTGTTACGTGTCAGTCCACTGTGTCCACCAAATAGTGTTTGCCTTTGCTTTACCTTTTTTTTCTATGCTTGGTTGCTCCTTTTTTGTATTGACTTGAGGTGATTTTGAGGCTTTTGATGATGTTGTTGTTGAAGCTTTTCCTTGTGGTTGAGAGAAGATGTTCCTCCAGCTCTCTATCAATACTAGACTCTCCTTGATGTGATGGGATTCAATTATGTGGAAATTATCCTTATACTCCTTGGTACTCAACTTGAGTACAACTTTTGCCACTATGAAGCTAGGAATTACCATTTTAGAACTTGTGTATACTATCTCCTCTAGCTTGGTGATTTGTGGCTTTCCATCATAATCCATGTTGCATAAGTCATAAGATTCTTTGTTGCTTCTGTATATATCATAGCTGAACATGTGATTTTGAGTCCTGTATCTTCGCATATGCTGAATTTTTTCATCGTAGGAGACATCCGATCTTCTTCCTTGTCCCTATTCTTCTTTTGATCTTGCATTTTTTGCACATTTGACGTTGAAATTGGAAACATTTTTCCTTCATCTACTTTCATTTGCAATTTTTTTTTTGTAGTCGGCTTCTTTGAAACAACTTTTGTCAATTCTTCAGGTATGTCAATGATGACATATTCTCGTGGTTGTTCTGCTTCCTTCATTTGGACTTTGGCATCATGCTCCATGACATAGCTATCTGTTTCACCTCTTTTGCTTTCACACTCAAAAACCTTGTTACCTTCCTTCAACACCTTTATCGTAAATAAGGGATTTATATCATAGACATCTTCATCGCAAAATTTGGTGTTGGTTGCCTCATTTACACAGATATCAAGAGTCGCGAGTATTTGATCCCATACAGTGTTCAAATAAATCCTCTATAAATGGTTCCTTAATATAAGCTTCATCTTCTAATGAATGCTCTAGGATGCAATATTCCTTTCTAAGACTTCCACACCCCGAAGCTCCACACATCCCAATATGCGCTTTGTTTTGCAACCAAGCAGGTATCTTATTTTCTTCTTCAGTTGTGGAGTGTAATTCTTCCCCCGGGGTTTGGTCTACATCTCTATAACTATGATCTTTGACACTAATTTCTGTAGTGACCTCTTTGTGTCTTAAGTAGATATAGTCATAGCCCCAATCTTGTACCATTTTGAGCTGCCACATGAATGGTCTACCCAATATGATATCAAAGTTGCTGCTCTTGTCAAAATTCATTATGTAAAAGGTGTGCTAATACTCAATGCCACACGAGGATAGAATGATTTATTCTAATATTCCTATCAGTCTCTCCACGTATCCATCTATTAATTGCAATTTCAATTGAGTTTTCATAAGAGCAGACTTTCCCCATTTTTTTCATATTTCTTTGGTTGCATTGGAAATTTCTACCCCACTATCTAATATAGCAACCGTCTTTACTCCTTTGTGCTCAATTGGTAAGGTGGTGTTCCCTTCTTCTCCTTCATAGTACTCACCCACCTTGTTTACTAGTACTCACTTTGTCTGTGGCTTCTTGGGCGAGGTGTCATCCATGTTTTTGTCTGCAAGTTGGACATGTGAAGGGATTTTGAATCCCATCTTTTCCAGGTGTCCAAAATTTTTAGTTTGAACAGGCAATGTGGCTTCCTTGGTTGTCTTGTTTTTGGAAGCTTTTTGAGCTTGAGCTTGAGTCATCACGTTTAAAGGAATTCCAGGTTCTACCTTGGATCCTCTTGAAGAAGGCATCACGCCTACAACATTCATTGTTGCTTTCCCTTTGTAGTCTAGATTCTCAGCATAGTCACCCACCTTGTTTACTAGTACTCACTTTGTCTATGGCTTCTTGGGCGAGGTGTCATCCATGTTTTTGTCTGCAAGTTGGACATGTGAAGGGATTTTGAATCCCATCTTTTCCAGGTGTCCAAAAATTTTAGTTTGAACAAGCAATGTGGCTTCCTTGGCTGTCTTGTTTTTGGAAGCTTTTTGAGCTTGAGCTTGAGTCATCACGTTTAAAGGAATTCCAGGTTCTACCTTGGATCCGCTTGAAGAAGGCATCACGCCTACAACATTCATTGTTGCTTTCCCTTTGTAGTCTAGATTCTCAGCATAGTGTTGGCGTAGATGGTCTCTCCCACACCCATCACTGAATACAAATAATTCTATTTGTGGACCCTTGTTTGGAAAACTCTGTGCCCAATGATCACCTCCACACTCTCAGCATGACCCTTCTTGTTTCATAGTGGTGATCAATCCAATGGTTGTTCTTGTATGGTAAGAATTTTATTCAAACCACATTCTTGATTGGCTATGAACATGAGCACATTTGCATCCATGGATTACTGGTTTTTCACGGGTTGTGGCACATGTGCTGGTTGAGTGTAGTTGACTACTACTCTATCATCATTCATAAGATGCGGTTGCTGCTCTAGCATACATTGCGGTTTTGATTGAGTGCTACATCATGGAGTGGGATGATCCTCTCCACAAGTATTACATCTTCTCAATTGAGGCTATCGTACATTTAGGTTTTGTTTGTAGCCTTGGTTTGTTCTTCTAATCACCCCCTCGACCACATGATCAATAATTGGTTCCCAAGGAGTTTGTACATCTCTCTCTGTTGTTGATTTGCTCGTCGGAGATGAGGCACTACTATTCACATTGTCTGTATCTTGAGTCACCTCTCCGTAGGCCTTACAATTGTCAACTAGATTTAAAGCGTCTCTGGTGACTAGCTCAAATGTTATACATCCTTTCAAATGTAGTTCCCTTTTGAGAGTTTCATTCCTCAAGACCTCTATGAGGAGAATTGATGATCTCTCATCCTACGGTAGCTCTCTCATAGGACATCTCTCAATGTATTGTTTGAAGTGAAGCAAAGCTTCCTTCACTTTTTCATCCTTTTTTTGTTTGAAAGCGTAGATATGGGACATTATGTTATGTTTGATTTTCCTTTTTGAGAACTCCTTCGTGAATTCTTGTAGTAGTTGTGCTATGCTGGGAAAATCATCTCTATTCAATGGTTGGAACCAAGTCAAGGTTGTTACTTCGAATGTCAATTTAAATCCCTCATAATACTGAGTATGGAAATCCGCAATATTTTCAGCTCTCAAAACCTATTTAAAGAGTGAGACATGAGCATATGGATCCCTTGACCCACTGTACTTTGTCTTGACACATTGAGCCACTTGATATGGTCTTAATCGTTGTGGTTCAGTCACCAATCTAGCCAATTTGTGGTCTCTTGGAAAGACGTCTCTCGTTCTCTACTCTCGTCTTAGAGAAAATCTCCATGGAATCCTCTCTGATATGTGCTATGGAATCAGTTTTGATTGAAAGTAAGTAGAGATTGGAGTACCCTTGTATGTGCATCATTCTAAGTCAATTGGATCGACAAGTTTGTACTCACGTCCATACTTATCTACCATCAAAACTTGTATTTCATGGGAATCCGTATAGGTGAATGCATAGAGATTCTTATGGAATGGCACCTCTCCAACACAAGGTTCTACACACTTGTAGAAGATACATGAATCTCCATTTGTGAATCTATATAAGCCCTCATAAGTGTAATCCGTAAGAACTTGCATGGATTCATTGGTTCTAATGAATCTCATGTTTGGTTTGCTGATCAGAGGATGCCTCTCCTCTATTTATTCTCCTAATCTCCTTGTTGAAGGAATTGCAGTGTTTTTTGTACTTTTCATGTCTCTAAGGGGAGTAGAGAACCCTGGTGTTGGGTGGATGATTTATCATGGTGAAGGCTCCCTTAAAACTCTCAAGATAGTCTCTTACAAGCTCACTTTACCTTATTGCAACTTATCCCTTTTTGCCCTTGGTAAGGTCTCTTAAAAGTTAGGAACTTGTGACTTTTTGGACTCTGGAAAATAGTTTTGGGTACCCTAAAAGTTTGGATTTAGGAAACCTATAAAAATTCAGGTCTAGGTGTGTCCTATTGCCTACAAGCTTTCTTCCTAGATATACCCGACTCAATTTGGAGTTGTCTATCAAAAGTTAGATCACTTTTGGAGAACTGCACTTGAAACAACACTCAAAACAGTTCCAGGACCAGTTAACAGGGACTTTGGCTTGTATATTGGTCTCCAAAAGGTATTTTTAGCTCAAACTTGATATTTGAGATGTACTCAAGTATGTCTACAAAGATCATCAAGTCAGATACCCCCAGTATGCTGAGGTACATGGATCGCGATCCATGTTCCTTTGTCAACCTTTTCTCTCCAAAATTTCCCAAGTTTTGATAGTGTGTAGACAAGGTCATGTGTAGGCTCTGTGCAAATTTTCATCAAATTTTGAGGTTGAGATACATGGATCGCGATCCATGTTCAACCACATTTGGACTTGATATCTTGAGAGCTTGTTGCACTCTATGTCCACAAGCTAAATCTCAAATCTTTTTGAATTTTGACTTGTTTTGACAGGTCAAATGGCCAACACTAGGTCTGCAATGAGATTTTCAGCCTGTCACCTATTTTGCTCCCTTTTGATCCAAATTTGCTCAATTTTTTTCAAAGTTGGACTTGGGGATATATTTTTCTTGTGTATGCACTACTAATCTAGAAATTTTTAGGATACGTTTTTGTCCAAAAAAAATCTCAAGGGTACATGGACCGCGATCCATGTTCCATCACTTTTGGACTTGATCTTTGATGTGCTGATAGCTTATGATGTTTGTAGCCTGATCATCTAAAAGTTTTTAATTTGGATCAGTTTACCCACCCAAAACTGACTTCTACAGTCTGTTGTGACAATTTTGACAATGAACTGTTTTTGGCTCTTTTGACCACTTTTTGCAACTTTTTTGAAAATGTTTCTTTTGGGAAAAGTGTTACCATATACATGTGGTAGTGATGTGTGTGAACACACTAGGACCGCCGGGGCATTTTTTCCCTCTTTACGAGGTTTTTTCCCCCGAGCATTGTATATACGCCCATCACTCTAGGGCTATCTATCTTTCCATTGCACACTAAGTAATACACTCTCTATTGTGTGCCTTGAGCTTCCTTCATCTTCTCCAAGCTGTGTGTGTTTCTCTACAACCCTAATTCCAAAAATTGGTATCAGAGCAGGTCACGTCCTCCCGGGCTTAGTCGCCGGCTGCTCCAGCACACGCCTGCTCACTTTCTCCATTTTCAGTGAGCTTTGGCAAGCGTTCACAGGTCAACAAATATTTTGGGAAGGCTTATAGAGCTCGGTCTGCTCAGAATTTTGATTTGGGCTCATTTCGGCCTCCTTTTCCACTACAAGCAGTAATGCATAGGCTATTTTGTCATTTTGTGCAGAATTTCTCTCAGTGCCGTTTTCTGCATAATCAGTGCCTTATAGTCTTCTACAGTTTGTGCTATATAGCACAGGTTGTTCCCGCTTCGTTTCTCCTATTTTCGGGCAGTTTTCACATCAGGTGCAGCATTTACCATGGTTGACAACAACAACACAGATGTGTTCAAGATGTTTGCTGCTGAGGACAGGTTGGATGGGGACAACTACCCTATGTGGGCTTATATGATGCAACATGTTCTTGTGTCAAAGGGTGTCTGGAACATTCTGCAAGGCATTGATGTACGTCCTGGTTCTGAGGATGTAGGCGATGTTGAGGATGTTGCAGGTCTTATTGCAAGGATTGCAGCTGTTAGAGTTGTTTTGCCTACGGCAAAACAAGCTCGTTGGGATGTTAAGGATGCACAGGCTCATGCATTGATTGCGTTGTCTGTGAAGCGCACCATTGTTCCTCACATCCGTTCAACAAAATCTACAAAAC
Source organism: Adiantum capillus-veneris (assembly GCF_014529385.1). Taxonomy (NCBI): domain Eukaryota; kingdom Viridiplantae; phylum Streptophyta; class Polypodiopsida; order Polypodiales; family Pteridaceae; genus Adiantum; species Adiantum capillus-veneris. Next base: position 43,549,853 of record NC_140956.1, on the reverse strand, counting down.
AGGCTTGGGATATTCTAGAAGGTCTTTATGCAAGCCGCAATGAGGCTAAAATTTCTTTGCTACGTAAAGAGATGGAGTCAAAGATCATGCATGAGGAAGATGGTATGGACACTTTCCTTGCTAGTGTCTAGGATATCAATGAGCAACTTATTTCTGCAGGTGAAGTTATTTCAGACAGTTCCCTTGTGCAAATTGTTCTTGATGCCTTACCAGATTCTTACCAGACTTTTGCTAGTACTTGGAGACTTATGACCCAAGGAAATCCAAAAGTTTGATGCATTATGCACATTGCTGTTGCAAGAGTCACTTTCCAGAAAAAACAGGACTAGACAGCGTGCAGTTGAACAGGCTTTTATTGCTTCTCAAAGAAAGGGTGGTAACAGCAATGCAGCCACTTCTTATGGTTGTGCTGCGAGTGGCAAAAATTCTGTTCCTAATGCTTCTGCTGGCAGCAATTCGTCTGGAAATTCTGGTGATAAGGGCAAAAAGAAGATGCGTTGGAATTATTGTAAAGCCAATGATCACTTGATCAAGTCGTGTCCTAAGTTGAAGGCCAAAGAGGCTAAGAAGAAAGAGGGTGGTTCCACTGTAAATGTTGGTTCCACTAAAAATGTAGCCATTATTGAGTCTTTTGTGAAAGGAGACTGTGCTACTGATGTTGATGCAAAATGGCCTTTTAGCGCAGAGTGCACTTACAATCTTGTTGTCCATGATGCATTCTTGTCAGGTGCTGCTGCAGATTCACATGTGTGGTATTTTGACAGTGGTGCTACAAAGCACATTACCTCAGATCGTGAATTGTTTACCTCTCTCGAGTCTGTCCCTCATTGGAATTCAGTCACTTGTGCCAACAACCCCTCTTATCCAGTTCAGGGAGTTGGAAATATTGTGCTCACTCTGCTGCTAATGGAAGTTCCTTCACACTTGTTGATGCACTTTATGTACCTGGGATCAAGAAGAATCTCTTGTCTATATCCGCACTTGCTAGACTTGGACTTGTAGTCAAATTTATGGATGACAGATGTAGAGTTCATGATCTTAGTTTTGGTGATGAAAGTGTTGCATCTGGGCTTTTGTGCCGTGGGCTGTATAAGCTCACTTTGTATGACAAGTGTGGAATTTTTTTTGCAAATGTTGTTACAGATTCAAGGGCTATTTCAGATGCAAAACTTTGGCATGCACGTTTTGGTCATCTGAATTTTGCCAGATTGCTGCGTTTGTTGAGAAATCTGATATGGTTGCTTCTTTGCCGCCTCTTGAAGCACCCGTCAGACATGTTTGTGAAGGCTGTATTTCGGGTAAGATGCAACGTTCTAAATTTCCAAAGGATGGTTCAGTTCGGGTCACATGCAGGTTGCAGCTTGTGCATAGTGATGTTTGTGGGCCCATGCAAACTCCGTCCTTGGGAAATTACCTATACTTCGTGACTTTCATTGATGATTACTCCAGGCATGCATGGGTATTTCCGCTTAAAGCGAAGTCCAATGTTTTTATGTGCTTCAAACAATTTTTGGCTATGGCTGAAAATGTCTCAAAATGGACTATGGACACCACCCTCCGTTCCGATCGAGGGGGGAGTATATGTCTCATGAATTTAATGCATATCTGGCTATTCGTGGGATAAAACACCAATGTACAATGCCTTATACACCTCAGAAAAATGGTGTTGCTGAGAGGAAAAACAGGTCACTGACGGAAATGGCACGATGTATGGTCAAAAGTCAAGCTTTGCCGCATTATTTTTGGCTTGAGGCCATCATGTGTGCCACTTATGTACTTAACAGGTGTCCTACGAAAGCTTTGTAGTCTATTACTCCATATGAAGCATGGCATGATAGAAAGCCTTCTATTGAGCACATGCGTGTTTTTGGCTGTTTGGCATATGCTTTGGTGCCTGAAGTGCAGCGCAGAAAATTGGATGATAAGGCTGTCAAATGTATTCTTGTTGGTTATAGTGCTGAAAGCAAAGGTTACAAGTTGTATCATCCACAAACAAAACGTATTCTGGTTTCTCGGGATGTAGTGTTTGTGGAAGATTCTGTTCAGCCCTTGTTGTCATGTACTAGAGATAGTAATGTATGCTCACTGGACATTTATGACACTTTGTTGCCTCTTTTCAGTGGTGGAAATACGAATGTAAGTTCCAATGAGGCAAATGTACAGCCTATGGGGGTTTTTGAAAATGTTTTAGATCAGCCTATTACTGATGCAGATGTACATGATGTACTTGATGAGGAAAGGGCTGAAAATGAGCAGGCTAGAGGTATGCCAAAATGGCTGGTGCACACTTTGCGTGACAGTAAATTGGATGCACCTTTGTCTAGTCATACTTGTTCAAGCTCTCGCCATGCATCTTATGTATCAGATTGTTATGCTTTGGCTGTGTCTAGCTTACATGATGTTGAGGAGCCTCTGTCTTTTGATGAAGCACAGAATTCAGAAAATTGGATGGCTGCCATGCAATCAGAATATGATGCACTCATAGAAAATGACACATGGACTTTATGTGATTTGCCTCCTGGCAAAAAGGCCATTGGTACAAAGTGGGTTTACAAGTTGAAACACAAGCCAGAGGGTGAGATCGATTGCCATAAGGCTCGACTTGTTGCAAAGGGTTATGCACAGCAAAAAGGCATAGATTATGACGAGACTTTTTCTCCCACTTATCGTATGACTACTGTGCGTTTTCTATGTGCATTGGTAGCTCATTTTGGTTGGGATATACATCAATTAGACATTGTTACTGCTTTCTTGAATGGTGACATATTTGATGAAGTTTATGTAACGCAGCCTCGCGGTTTTGTCATAAAAGGACAAGAGGACAAAGTGTGCAAATGTAACAAGGCTTTGTATGGGTTGAAGCAATCTCCTCGTGCTTGGTATGAGAAGGTTGACACTCATTTGGTCAAACAAGGCTTTCATAACAGTCGAACAAAAAGCACATTGTATGTAAAGCATGAGGGTGATGTACTTCTCATTGTGGTTCTTTATGTCGATGATTTGCTGATTACTGGACCAAATGAGAGACATATTGCTGAATTTAAGGCTGATTTGAATGCTACTTTCAAGATGAAAGATTTGGGGTTGTTGCATCATTACTTGGGTATACAGTTTAAGCAGTGTGATGGTGGTATTGCCTTGTGTCAAAAAAGTTACATAGAGACATTGCTATGTAAGTTTGGACTTGAGGATTGCAAACCTATTGCCACTCCCATGGAAACAGGTTTGAAGTTGAGTCTACATGATGCTGGAAATCCTGCTGATGTCACTCTTTACCAAACTGTTGTTGGCTGCCTCATTTATGTATGCAACACAAGGCCAGATATTCAGTTTGCACTCTCACAGGCCAGCAGGTTTATGCATAGCCCAGGGTCTAAGCATTGGCAGGTGTCAAGAAGATTTTTCGCTACCTTAGTGGCACTTTACATCTTGGCTTGTTTTATCCCAAGGGGGAATCATTGCCGCCAGACTTAAATGCTTTTTCGAACTCAGATTGGGCTGGTTGTTTTTACTGGCGAGTGTCCAAAAGTGGTTTTTGTTTCATCCTTGGCAGTTCATGTATATCATGGTTGAGCAAGAAGCAACCTACTGTGGCCACTTTGAGTTGTGAGGCTGAGTACAGGGCCGTCTTCACAGCTACGGTTGAGTGTGTATGGCTCAGACACATTATGGTTGATTGGGGTGTTGGATAGGACACTGCCAACACTATCTACACTGACAGTCAGAGCACATTGGCAGTTGCGAGGAACCCAATTTTTCATGCTCGCACAAAGCACATTGAGGTGCATTACCACTATGTCAGGGAGAGGCTCTCAGCAGGAGAGATCAACTTGGCTTATGTGCCAACACAGGACAACCTTGCAGATCTTTTCACAAAGGCATTGTCTCATGAGAAGATTGAAGCTTTCCGCAAAGCTTTCGCTCTTACTCCCCTTTGTGGACTGATCCTGTCCTCAGGGCATGGCACTTCCCTTTACTTATGTGCCAGCTCTCGTGCACCGCATCACTCCAGGGGGGATTTGTCACCATATACATGTGGTAGTGATGTGTGTGAACACACTAGGACCGCCGGGGCATTTTTTCCCTCTTTAGGAGATTTTTGCCCCCGAGCATTGTATATACGCCCATTGTGAGGTCCCCACCCCGCCATATCAAAGAGCGGATCTAATGGTGAACCTGGTGGCCACTAGATCTATTGCGGAAGCAAACAAAGTGGTTCAGGGTTCAGCTAGCGGACGATCTCTCATCACAAAGTGAGTCGAGTTCGAGCCTAGTAGCAATGAGATCTAGCTCCACCTCGCAAGGGAAGCGTACTTAAGCTATCTAGCAATCCTAAGACTCATCTTCCAAGAGGAGAGAAACCCCGAGTGCCTTTTTCCCCATGTTTCAGAGGCACGTACTCTCGAGATTTCACCGCTCTAGGGACAATGAGTATTACTAATATCGAAGTAGGCACTATGGGGACAGAGAGTTCCCGACCAATCGGGACCACCCATCTCCTAGGCATTGGCAACCTGAGACAAGCCCCCACTTTCCACCCCCACACTCACACTTCCTTGTGTGACCTAATTACTACCACAAAGGTTGTTCAATATAAACATTCCTTGTTTTAATTCCGAAGCACATTGTTCGTTAAGACAGCCCTTCAACCAGTATTGCAAACAACACCAAGACAGTATTCTAGTAAAAATTCTACTCAAACTTATTCATTAAAATTCCAATGTTCTGGAGGTACAACATCCCCCCTCCGAGAGTTTACTCCTCCTGTTGTCGCCTAGCTGCCCATACAACTAGGTATGTCCACCACATAGAAAGCATGGCATGGACATTCCCATCGCTTAACCAGCAGACGTGGGTTCCCACCGCTTAACCAGCAGTCGTGGGTATCCACCGCTTAACCATCAATCGTGGATTCAAGAGCCCTTAACCAGGAACTCTGCCCCCTGTGATCAGAAGGGGATTCATGACTAATTCAACATTGGAAATAGAATGAACATGCCGAGCTAAATTTTCCCTAGCAGACATTCTTTCCTATTGCAAACAGTATATCTGTCAATCATTTCTTTCCTACTTTAGACTTTAATATACAAATGAATTCAATTGCCGAGGTTTCCGTCGGATTTCTCCAACATGTTTGGGGATATGTTCATTCCTAGCTAAACGTATGCAATGTTAAATTAAACAACTTGAATAAAACTGTGATCTACCTCTTCCATTTCTTCATCATTGGCTCGTGAGATGGCCGGTGCTTGTTCGACCATGGGATCTTTTCCTTTTCCATTTGTATTGCTCATTCCCGCCTCGTGGTAGTGGGCACCACCGAAGCGAGTTCTCTTAACCGGGGTCATTTTACTCACTACTTTAAATGATAAACTTGAAGAAAAGAGCTAAAGTCCGAGAGCATCATAACAACCAAATGGCAGATTAGAATTATTAAAGAATCCTCCTTAGGCAAGAGATTAGATTTTTCCTTCGAGACCTAGCAATTTTATAGGTAATTCCTTACTTACCCTATGGGAAATGGCTCTAAGGTTAATTACTTAGCTTAGATGATTAAGAAATTCAGAATTTTACTAATTGATTCACGAAAGAGATGAAGTAAGCAAGCTCATTCATTTTCCTAGAGAAATATGAAGATGCAGAATTGCCGCAGGCATGTGTGACATAAAATTCTCTTCTTAATGGCCTAATGACGGATTAATTTTAAGCCTTAATCACATTTTAATGTGGGAGAAGATTGAGTCTAATTTAATTACAACACTATTGAGTGGTAAAAGAATGAATTTCATCAAATCTACACTATTACTGGCTGACAATTTATTAACTATGCTGCTTAGAGAGAGAATCCTTCCTAATCATGCATTAATCCTTGGTTAAGGATGATGAATGCTGCATAATTTAGCTAATTGAATGATGATTATGTAATGGAGTATAGCTATGGAGATTTAGAAAGCAGCTATAGGGAATTATAGCCAGGATTAAGCATAGTAGCTAAGGAATTTGGAGAATAAAGATGAGAATTAAGAAGAGCAGTAATTAAACCATGATTACCGTGATTAGGGGCTGAGAATCCTCTGATTTTTCTGATCCAATGAATCCTCAAGATGAGAATTTCGGCAACACCTCCCTCCTTGCTTCTCCTTCAAAAACTGTGTGTGTATCGGCAGCACCTCCCCAAGGTGTGTGTAGGTGTGTGAGTGTACTGGGTGTGTGTGTGAGCATGCATGTGTGTGTGTGTGTGTGAGCAGGCCTTTAAATAGGCTCCTCAAGGCTGAAAATCGATCTGGGTTGCTAAATGCATTTGGGAGCTTCTCCAGTTAAGCATGGCAAGTCCAGTTCCCTACCCACCAAAGTGTCGGGTTGGCTAGGTTAACTGACTCTGAGACTTAGTTACTGGCTTGGGAGCTTTCCCAGGACTCCCACAAGGACAAAGGGCGCCCCCTAGCTGCTAAAGCTAATATGGAGTGGCTTGGAACCTGTTCCCACACAGCCTCGGGCCCCAGGTGCCTCCCCGGACAATTTTATGAAAAATTGGTTTTAGGCTAAAACGGGCCATACGAGTCGGATTTTGATGCCGTAAATTGCTATACTGAGCTCTAACTAAGGCGTACTGGACCGAGTACCTGCCATATTTAGCAGCCCCCCGGGGTCCGAAATTACATTTTTTCAAATTCGGGGTACGAGTGCAGTTTTTCGAGACGGTCAAAACTAAACGGGTCGGGTGACCAAAAACTTACTATATTTGGAAAATTTTCACAAAAATTATTTTAATTCACTTTTGGAAGCTTTATAACATTTTAAACATCATGGCACCTACAGAATTTAAAAAACTGCTAAAAATAGTAACTTTTTTCATTATGATCTTGTCATGGTACAATGGTGCTCTTTTAGCTCGGGGTCGGAGACCTTACACCCATCACTCTAGGGCTATCTATCTTTCCATTGCACACTAAGTAATACACTCTCTATTGTGTGCCTTGAGCTTCCTTCGTCTTCTCCAAGCTGTGTGTGTTTCTCTGCAACCCTAATTCCAACAAAAAGTGGTTGCCTATGTCTCAACTACCTATTGCTCAAATCTCAGCTAAAATTTTTTCATGAGGTACATGGATCGTGATCCATGTTTCATCACATGTGAACATCGAATTTGGTCTGATGATTATCTGTAGTATCACTAATCTATTCCAACATTTCTTTTTGAATTTGGACAAATTTGTTCCCAGTCAAAAGTGAGTTTTTAAGTCTACCCTGAGGTTTTTTGACTAGTTTGTGTATTTGGCTATTTTGACCAACTTTTTCTAATTTTTTGACATGGTCTATTTTGACAAAGTTGTTCCGCTAGTTATCAAGGGGGATGTACTTGTCAAATATCAATCCCAAATGTCAAAAGGTACATGGATTGAGATCCACGTTTGACAACATTTTTTAATGAATTTTGTTTTGCAGGTGCTTTATGCCCTGTAGAAGCCAATTCTCACCCCTTTTTGAATTTGGATCCCTAAAAGATGGAAAACCCCAAATTTTGTATCTGAAAAGACTCTTTTGCTGGTTTTTCCCTAGTAATCAGTTTTGATGTAATTTTTTAGTTTTTCTTTATAGAAAACTTGATCAGAACAATGTCCAACTGATGGACAATTTCACTGATCACCTTTTCTTAAAAATGGTCTCTAGGGTACATGGATCGTGATTCATGTTCCTTCACAAAATCTGGCTAAACTTTTCAAATTGCTCCTAAAGAGTCTATTGATGCCCTTGATCCACAAATTTTTGAATTTGGATCACTTTTGAGGTCTCTACCATCAGATTTTCAAAATTTCAAAGTTATGGTCATTTTGGTCAAAATATGGTTTTCACCATTTTTTCCTAAATCTTTTAGCCCAAATTTGATGGTGGTAGTGTTAACCCTCACGGCTCGCGGACACCCATCACCTACGATGGACGTGTATTATATATTCGATAGAGTCAAGTACCGGGCTTGTCGGTCCAATAGGGAAAGGAAGAGTGATCGCCGATGAGAGGCGCACTTTAACTTGGACATTCAAGGGATTAGTTGGTTAAGCATGGGCGCCCAAGTGTGAATGGGGTGAGCTCCTATAAAAGCCAACTAAACCTAATTTTTACTCATTCTCTCATTTGTGCAATTGAAGAGTGCTCTTGCTCCATCTCCATCTTCTTCTTCTTCACCTCCTTGTGTGTGTGTGTGAGAGAGAGAGAGAGAGGGAGAGTGTGTGTGCGATCGAGCATTACGAAGGCACGACGGCGGCGAAGCAGTTGAGCGCGGCACGACTGCAGCTTCTTCTTCATCGCGGCGAGGAATCCACTACGAAGGCGAGCGTAGAGCGGTGAGTGACACACCCTTTGTTCTCTTGAGCTTGCTAGTTTAGGCTTGTTGTGTGCTTGGAGCCGTTTGTGGCTCGCATACGGTGTATTGGCAAGTCCCTTGCTTCGACAGTGCGGCAAGGAGCGCACATTTTTGGCGCCGTTGCCGGGGATATGCCCTACACTAAGCTCGGTTAGCACTTTACGCTTCCTTGTGGTGCAATTTCTATCATAGGAAAGGCAGGGAAGGAGTGTGTGGAGATTTCTGTTTTTTGCGTTTTCTGCATTTGCTGTCAAGTTTCAATTTCTGCTATTGTCTGCGTTTTCCAATTTCTGCAATTTCAAGTTCGGCGTTTTCAATTTCTGCATTTTCTGCAATTTCTGCGTTTCTGCATTTTTTGCAATTTCTGCGTTTTTTTGCAATTTCTGCAATTTTTTGCATTTCTGCGTTTTTCAATTTTCTGCATATCTGCGTTTTTTCAATTTCTGCGTTTTCTGAAATTTCTGCATATCTGCGTTTTCTGCAATTTTTGCATATCTGCGTTTTCAATTTCTGTAAGAAAAAGAAGGAAAAAAATATTTCAGGAATTTTTTTTTATAAAAAAATCGGAAATTAAAAACGCGAGCGAGCGGGCGGCTAAATTTCTCGAAAATAAAAAACGTGACTCTTAAAACGGACGGGTTGGTTTGTATAAAAGGTAGATCGGGATCGGGATAGGCCCAGGCCCAGGCCCAGGCCTCAGTCCTCAGTCTTATGATATATACTAGACTCACTCTTATATATATACCCTACTCCCTCAAGAGAGAATGAGAGCATGTGGGACAAGTCCTCCACTCTCCTCCTTTCTCTTCCCACTTGCACCCTTAGACTTTCTAGTTTGGGCCTAGTTCCCTACTGGAAATTGACAGTTTTAGGGATTCCGAGGGCATAGAGTGACCAAACGGAGGGCTGTAAATCATGGCACGACCCTCTGACCGATACGCTCGTTTCGAGCTATCACACGGCCCATTCCATGACACGCTCTAAAAAATCTAGCAAAAAAACAAACAAAAAACACGCTAAAAACTAGTCACAAGGCCTCCTAGAGCAGCTTTTTGACACCTTAGGGTATCAAAAGCACATGCACTTACGCTCTGGGCGGGTGCTAGAACACGAGCATATTGAGAGTGCCTCTGTTCATACGGACACCCATTACCCATCCACGATAAGCTCTAGACCCTAAGCGGGGACACAAGGTAGCACCACCCAAGACCCTAAAATAGCCGCTAGTGATTCCTCCTCCGACTCAGAAATCATGGAAGCATACCCTACCCAAAACACTGAGAGAGAAGGCCATGCACCTCCCGAAGCTCCACAGCCTAGTACTAGTATGTTTAGCCGTTTCATGGAAACATTAGGTAGAGCTACTCGCTCGGAACCTGATGCAAATGAAGCACACGAAGGGGGTGGGGAAGTGGACTCTCCTTTCACATCGCACGTGGACCCCACACCCCCAAAGAGTGTCCATGTGGATATCCTGCCAACTTCTTACCAAGAAGGCCCTGTTGAGCTGCCTCCTTCAGAAGTTCCCTCTAGAGTACCGTTGGTGACAAGTAAAACCACGGGGAGCAATATTGCTTCTACCTCACAAGAAACCGTTAACACGTCGACTCTAGAAGGATGGTTCATTAATGATCATTGGACATACGACCTCCACACTGAGGTGTTGACGGATCTACACTCTGGCCACGCCTACCATGTAGGATGGATAGAGATTGTACAATCCACCTCTAGTGCCACGAGCATCGAAGATCAACAGAAAATGATCTGTAATGTTATCCATGGCATTATTCAATCAGAAAGGCAAAACCGAGGGGTAAATATACTCTCAACTGGCCCCATGAGATTTCTGGATACGAGCAAGGCTCAACAGCCTACTCTATCACAAATGGAGACTCCTCTAATGAGCCCCATGGACCCGTCTTACGTCATTTCACCTGGGGTCTCTATGCAATCTGAGCCTCCGAACGAAAACTTTAGCTTCCCTAACTTGGCTCAACCCTCTATCAAGGAAAACACAGTGCTCACTCCAGGGATAAGCCTGACAGAGAATGTACCGATGACATCTACGGTTAGCGCAGTGCCACTACCTAGTGTCGTAGTACCTAATATGGGGCCTCGACCATATGTGCCTCTAGCCCCTTATGCACACATGGCCCCCACACCTCCAATAGTACCACTTGCTTATGCTCCTCGAGTGCCGCTCCCTAGCCCTTATCCGAGTGGACCTATGCCCGGTTATGTTCCATATCCTGCATCATCTACACATATGCCAAGACCGGTACCCGTCCCTCTCCCACATATGATTCCAAGAGTACCTCCACCGGCCCTACCTCCTCACATAGGTGACTTGGCAGCGTTTGCTCAAACCATAGGTCAATCTATCGCGGAAAATATGCGTCATGCATCTGATAGAGAGCCTAGAAGTAAGGCAGTACAAATTGCCAAACTCACGCAAAAATTCAATGGGGACGAAGATGCTAGAAAACACATTGAAGTGTTTGAACAAGTATGTGATTCCTTAGGGGAACACAACGAACTACATAAGTGCAATGCCTTAAGCTTGACATTAAGTGGGAAGGCTGGAGATTGGTATAGGACCCTAAGGGTGGACGAGAAAACAATCTACCCTACCCTTCGAAGGCTGTTTCTAAAGGAGTACATACGAGAAGGTGTGCTTTGGGGTGTAGCATCTCAGCTACAGAAGGCCGAACGTAAGGAAGGAGAGTCAGTAAGGGACTTCATTAGTCGTCTAAAGCACTTAAACTCTCGTTGCCCTGTAAATGAGCGCTTCAACAATAACCAACTGCTTGATCGATTCATTCGAGGGTTGAGGAATGAAGGAATCTATAATGGACTAGTGATTAGAGGTATCACAACCTGGGAAGATGTCACTGCCAATGCAATCCAATTAGAGGACAACTTGATGATAGCAGGCATGAGGGTGTCTACTGACACGAGATCCACTAGCTCACAAGCCATTGAGTATGAACCCACGACTGCAAAGCCCATTGCCAGTGAGCCAAAGGTATTTGAGACATTCTTGACAGACCTCACCAAGGCAATCCAAGAGTCTCTTAAGGATAATCGACCCCCTCAAAATAGTCACATGTATCCAAGAAGGGAGCAACAATGGTGTTCCATTTGCTTAGGTCCACATAGCACTAGTGAGTGCCCTACGTTTAGAGTAAAATTTAATGGAACTTGCAACGCATGTGGTAGGTATGGTCACCAAGCTAAGGATTGTTTAATGATCAAACGTATGATGGCAAATAGACCACCTGTAGCCTGGACGGATGCACCTCGAGCTCCTGTATTGATGCCTACTCCACCTGTTGAGCAACTACCGCAACACATGGTCCCTAGATCTCAAAATGTTGTACAAGCTACACCGCTACCACCTCCTGTGCTAGGACCTCAGCCCCCGCATCCAAGAGTCGCCCCTATGAACCAAGTGGGTTGCTAGCCATCAAATGCTTATGCAGATGGCTGTGAGGAGGAAATAGACACTAGTATTGCCTACGGACTTGATACATTGGAAGAGTGTCCTATATACTACATGGAAGATTGTTGGGGACAAGTCAAGCCGGTTTATCAAGCTGCTGCTCTTGCATCCAGAGGTCAAAATATCAACACCCAGGCTAGGAGGCCACCTCTTCAATGCTACGAGTGTGGTGGACCACATCGAGTAGCGGAGTGCCCTATTAGGCTGCAAAAGAATGCTGCACAGATGCAAATGAATCAAGGGAGCATGTCTGCAATGCCAATACTCACATGTAATCGTTGTGGCATAGATCACTTGATTGCCCAATGCCCCTATAACCCAAATGCGCCTAAAATCACACCCCTGAATTTGGTCGAAATTGCTAGTGTGACATCGCCAATACCACCTGTCGCACCCGCTTATGCGATTACACGGTCCATGCTTCAAGGGCCAGGCCATATCCTTGAAGAGAGAGATACCGCGTCAGTTATCCAAGCAAAGAAAAAGAAGACACAAGGGAAGAAGTCGCAGAATACGGAAAATTCAAAGCCAAGTTCCAAAACAAACATAGGAACAGGAGATGACCCCGTGTATATGAATGACCTCGAGGATGATTCAGATTCAGTCGAGACAATGGAGACTAGAACCAATACCACAAAGGGAAAGACCGACAAAGAAAACCGTAACATGGAACCAAATGAAAACCGAATAAGAGAAAACCATAAAGAGCCTCTGAAAACACCACAAGTGTTTCCAAATCCAATCCAAGACCCCCAAGATAAACCGCAGGGGCAAAAAGGGAAGAATCGTAAAAAGAAGATTGGGACGTACCCAAACCCAGTAGACGAGATTGAGCAGGTGAAACATCTAAGAGGTTTAGTGGAGGAGACTCAAAGGAAACTAGAACCAGAACCCATGCATATCAAAATTCATGACACAGTGTTTCCCACACAAGTTCATCCACCCCACATGAACCATAGACCGTTAGCCATATCTAGTATCATCCAAGAAGGGAGTGAGGATAGAACATCAGAAAGTGAGCATACACCCTTCTTGTTGGAAAGGATGTTTAACGAAGGAATACCTGATCCCATTGAGGAATATGAGATTCCATCCTCACCAGTTCCTAGTCAAGGACCTACGCCCTGCAAAACGCCAATGAATGTTGCCAAACTAGTGGACTTCATGTCTTGAGGTCCGAACCACGATCATAGCAAAGCTGTATGGAGATCCTGAGTTATTCCTTGCACTTCGAGCATTCCTTAACGTTAAGCTACGAACGGGATTACCGCAGTTTGCGCAACCAAATAGGCCTGACTCGATTATGATTGATGAGGAAAATCATGTGCAATCACTTGACTTAGATGGACACGAGTCTGTGATCGAGGTACCCATTAACGAATTAGGGCAGTATTTTGAAGGCGACGAGTCTAATGCGACCCTACCCATCACTACCAAGGGGTTAACTATAAAGGGAATTCTTGATGGTGGTGCGGGAGTTAGCATCGTTACAAAAGATTGTTGGGAATCCATGGGAAAACCCCGCCTCAGTGTTACTAACATTGTGGTAAAGATGGCAAATGGTACCATAGCCAAACCTATGGGGATGCTCAAGGATCTTAAGATCAAAGTTCTAGGACACAAGGTACGACATACGTTCATTGTAATGGATTTCTCTAAACACCTTATGTCATATGAAATGATTTTAGGACGACCATTCATGAGGGAAGCACAAATGGTTCACGATTGGTCTAAAAATCATGTCTATTTGCAATTCCAAGACTCTGTCCTTAGAGTGGATTTGGTGACTGGTAAGGTACACCCCTTAGGGAGTAAAACCATTATTGATCATCGCTCTGACACCACAGTTCACTCGGCCCCACTACAATATTGTTACACTTGTAAGAAGGATACATACATTGGCAAAGATTCTCCTTATATGGATGTGTTACCGGGTATGACGGAATCAGACAATGTGGACTGGGTCCACCTAGCATCAACCATAGACACTTGGGGAAATAGGGGGACGACCTGGGTAACACCTGAGGGGGATGAAATGCATATACCCTTAAATATGCTACAAGCAATGCATATCGCTTCCGACAAGACTCATCCTAATGTAACGAAGAAAACATACAAGTGGGTCCCTAAAGCTTCTTTACTGACCATAGCTAGTGCTAAAAAAGAGAATCCTTGTAAGAAACGTACCACTCGCTCCAAGAAAAGTAAGAAAATGTTGCGATGGATCCCTAAACGACTATTGGAAGCCCAAGGCTACTATCGAGGAAATGATCAAATCTGGGTGCCAAAACGTAGATTGTGCTCTTACCTATCACCTGACCCAAGTGAGCCCAATCCCGTAGTTCCAAAACGAATCAATGATCGTGGAAAGGAAAAAATCACAGAATGCTACACACCCGCTCCCGAGCTAGTTTGGGTACCAAAGAAATAACAATTTGTTCCACCTAGCTCAGGAAGGGGAGAGTCCCATGAAGCTTCTAGCTCCTCATGTAATACATCCATAGAGGTAAAAGCTTCTACAACGCCTCCATCTATAGTAGTGGACCTCAATGAAGCTACAAAAGAATCCACACCTCCCAGTGTTCAAGAATCACCTGATGAACCACTTCAAGTTCGATCCTGGCAGAGTACCTTACCACCCTTGCAACTTGACGAGGCACCTAGGGTAATAGAAAACTACTGGAAAAAATCCTCACCTATTACCAACTGGAACAATTGGTTTCAAAGGGTGACAAGCTCATTTCAAATGGTATGATCTACCCAAGGAAGGGGGGAGTGTTTGCTGACAGTCATCATTCATTTGTTTCCCTCTCAACCTTTTTCCCTGACCTCTTAATCTCCGATCTTAGGGAATGTACATATAAAGCTTTATACTCACAAAAAACAAAAAAAAAAAGGAGCAAGAGCAATTAGCAAATGAGTATGCGCATTAAAAGTCAAAACATTGACTGAGACCTACACATTTACATCCGGTACACTGAAACAGAAACCTATGTCATGACTGTTTTAGAGTTGAGTGATTAGCGAAGTTATCTTTTCCCACTAATGTGCCTCCTAGAGGTATTGTTTGTGTTTCATAGTGTGTACAGGAACCTGTTGCTATTGATAGGAATTGGACCTTCATGGAACCTTTCTCTCGTTCACACTTCAAATCAAGTGCGACCATCGACACAAATAGGTGTTTCTTGTCCATTAGCATTGCCTTTATCTTTTTGCATCCATGTTTGTCTGCTCTGATTGTGATTGGTAGCATAATATTCAGCGCATTGGCTTAGTATCAAACATTTAATTCAATGTAATGTTTTGTCATAATCATTTGTCTAGGTTTAAAAATCAAGCAGTCCGACTAAGCTAGTTTGACCAAGTTAGGTGTTAGAGATCTTCTCTTAATACCATGGGGAATGCCTTCCTAATAAACAATGGTTACTTAGGTTCTTAATCCGATTTAGGCAGCATTGTATGAAATGTACTAGGGCTTTCTAGTGGGCTTAACCCTATTGACCTTTAGCGTAAGTATTATAAAGGGAGTTTACTAATGTGATGAGCCTGGGGAGGGTAACAGTGTTATATGACCCCCCAAAGTTACAAAATTTAAATGTTGAAAATGAACAAGCAAAAAATCAAAGTGCCACAATGTAAAATTTTAAGCTGGAAAAGAAATCTCGGCTTAAATTGGTACTTCACTCACATGTATTGCCTATGGTACTAGAGCCCTAGAGGTTCCCAGTGTGGGCGCTTTTCCTTGAAAAGCAAAAAACCCAAGGCATACAAAATAAGCACACACATCATAATTGAATCAATGTGAAAAGACCTTGGGGGGTCAAAGAAAAAGTAATCAGTCAGGCGATGATTTCATGAGAAATTCCTTTTATGGTAGCTTAACTACAAGGTTTTCTAGATATAGCCTCTAGTCAGCCCTCGAACATGAATACTTGGCTCTCGCGATTAAACAACTTAATTGACCACAGAAAATTAAGAAGCTTACCCATGGTATTAATACTTGATCTCTAGTGCCTTTCGACCGTCAAATTAGCGACCCCAGACTTGTTTAATTTTTTACCTTTACATCTGTTTATGCATTTGATTACATTGCAATTTAATGTTCATTGCTAACAAATTGTTTGAAATTCTTTTACCAATCAATTTGTCTACCTAAAACTGCATATGCTTTTTAAGAGAATGCCATTACTGTGCCAATGTTGTTTGATTTTGCAGTGACTGAAGAAGGCTAAGGACATTCATCTCAAATGCTCTTCCACCTCGACGAACCAGCTTCAACTCAATAGCTTCCGAGGACGGAATCTACATCAGGAAGGGGGGCATGTTAACCCTCACGGCTCGCGGACACCCATCACCTACGATGGACGTGTATTATGTATTCGATAGAGTCAAGTACCGGGCTTGTCGGTCCAATACGGAAAGGAAGAGTGATCGCCGATGAGAGGCGCACTTTAACTTGGACATTCAAGGGATTAGTTGGTTAAGCATGGGCGCCCAAGTGTGAATGGGGTGAGCTCCTATAAAAGCCAACTAAACCTAATTTTTACTCATTCTCTCATTTGTGCAATTGAAGAGTGCTCTTGCTCCATCTCCATCTTCTTCTTCTTCACCTCCTTGTGTGTGTGTGTGTGTGAGAGAGAGAGAGAGGGAGAGTGTGTGTGCGATCGAGCATTACGAAGGCACGACGGCGGCGAAGCAGTTGAGCGCGGCACGACTGCAGCTTCTTCTTCATCGCGGCGAGGAATCCACTACGAAGGTGAGCGTAGAGCGGTGAGTGACACACCCTTTGTTCTCTTGAGCTTGCTAGTTTAGGCTTGTTGTGTGCTTGGAGCCGTTTGTGGCTCGCATACGGTGTATTGGCAAGTCCCTTGCTTCGACAGTGCGGCAAGGAGCGCACAGGTAGTTTCTACTTATCCTAATCCTAAGTACTGAAATGAAACATAAAACAAAAACAAACAAAGCGGTATAAAATAAAGTCGAAACAAAAAACGGTACAACACTCTGAAAGCATAGAGATGATCGAAGAATGAAATTCTTTTGGCTATCTCACTCACAACCCTCTTTACTTTTCAAGAATAGATCTAGCAAGTCCTTGACTTCTAAACTCTACCAAGCACTAAACCCCGTGTCTAGATGCTTCACTGCTAAGGTGTAAATGGAATGGAGAGACAAATCTTCAAAAAAGAAAGCTCTAAATATGCACTAAGTCACTCACTATCTAAGGATCATATCCCCGACAGTGGCGTCAATGTTAGTGGTTCGCCGTGATGGACGTCTGTAGCATAGAGATCTGGCACTAACATAATGTCAGTACTCAGAGAAGTGACTCAAATGGGACACGGAGACTCATTAGGAAGAGAATGGGGTCTAGGAGGGCCTCTTTATTTGGGAGTTTAAGGAAGTCAAAGCTTTAGTATTAAGAAATCAATCAAAGGAGAGCTTTTAAATTCAAACAAGCAAAACGGCTAGTTTATCTGAATTCAAATTTTCTCCCCAAAATAAAATTTAAAATCTAACGGCGGACAAAACTATTTCAAGTAGCATATCTGCGGAAAGAGCTCAGCGTGTATGCATAGTACCCAACATTTATCCATATAAGTCATTTCAATTATTTTGCAAAGTAATTGAAATTCTCAATTTTGTGAGCCATCATGAGTTTATCAGAGCAATCGGATTGAAAATCGGGTTCATATTCTATTTATTTATGATCTTTTTTTATGTGGAACAATAGCTTTATGTGGGAACCTAATCTATGTGTGAAGAAAAAGCTTAGAGGTAGTATTTTTAAGAAAGAAAGAGAGGTGAATCAAAATTAGGATACTTCTTTCTTTCTCTCTCTCAAGATAGAATGGGAACTTGTAAGTATAGAGCTTTTTAAAAATCGCGCATAAGATTCAGGAACATTTAAAAAAAATACAAAATAATAAATAAATATATATATATATATATATGTGTGTGTATATTTTTAGAGCGGCGACGACGCGCGAGCTTTTCCTTCTCGTATTCTTGAAACCCTCTTAGTATTCTTAGCACCCCCCTAAGGCTTATATAAAGGACTCTTCTCCTCTCACTTTAAACACACACATCTACAGAAGTGGAAACTCTCTTTCAACGACGCGCCGGACACCTTCAAGCCATCTCCATCTCCAATCGTCGACGTGCCTCCCGGTTTGTGAACACACACACTCTCTCTCTCCAACAACACGCTTTTCTTTTCTATATTCCGAAGCTATGGCTCCGAAGCGTGTAACGCGAAGTTCTAAGAACGCCCATGCCATTGCGCCACCAAGGAAGGTGGGAAGAAAGGTGTCTACTCCGAACGTATCTCATGTGGAAGCATCAATTGAAGAAGATGTCGAAATCGTCCAACCTGCAACATAGGAGTTAGTCGCACGTGCTCCAAATCCAGTAAGACAAATTTATAATTCTTCATTTCTATTCATGTTTGACCTGCAGGGGAAGCTAAGCATAGGGAACCCTTTAAACTGTCCAAGAAACGTGATTCTATCACAAGAAACAAGCATATGTTTTCACAGATTAGTGAAAGAACTGTTTGATAAATTGTCACTGTTTGTTGAATTGTTATTCCTTAATAAATTGATATTGTTTGATAAGTGGATTCTAATTGATATGAAAAATTGGGTAATCATGTTTGAAGAATCATTTAAAGAGAAGAATTGTTGAAAGAATATCTTTTGTTTCTCGCGGGTAGCAAGATGATTCCGCGGTTAGCGGAGATTAAGCTGAGGTTATCGGCTCTCTTTGTTTCTCGCGGGTAGCGGAATGCCTGGCAGTTAGCAAGATGCCTCGCGGTTCGCGGGATGCCTCGCGGGTAGCGAGATGCCTAGCGGTTAGCAAGATGCCTCGCGGGTAGCGGAATGCCTTGTGGTTAGCCAGATGGGAAGGTTGTGCAATTCACGGTTAGCAAATAAATCCTTTGCAAACGCTCTGTTGGTTAGACGGAGGAAGTCCGTGGGTAGCGAAAAACTCATGAGCAATTGGAAAAGCTGTTTTTGTGAAATATAGGGTTGTCTTCATTAGGCCTTGTTTGAATTGTTATGGTATTGTTTGAAGGGCTATATAAAGGAACCTGTGTTTGGAATTAATTAAGGAGCAGTGTTTGTAGATGTAAAACAGTGTGGTAAAAAGTGTTCGTGTGGGGTGGAAAGTGGAGGCTTGCTCCGTTTGCCAGTCAAGGATGGGTGGTCTCGATTAGTCGAGAAACTCTCCACTCCCTCTTATTAAGAGAAGTGAAATTAGAGACTCATTGTGCCAAGAGTCGAGATGATCCAAATCTACGTGCACAAAAGATTACTAGTTAGTTTAGACTAAGTCTCATATCATATTTATGGTTTATGGATGGAGGCTGTGCCTCTTAAACATGGGGCTAAAGGTGTTGTTTATGGATTCTAAATTTGTCAATGGGATTTCATCTTTATGTTAGGAAACAAATTCATTAGAATCCTAAGTTTATCAACCTGGCTTGTGGTGTATGACCCTTATAACCACGTAAATGATGGATAGAGGACTTCCTCTCTTCTGTTGCTCGTATCTCTATTTTGTGGAAATAGAGTAGGTTGTCGTCAATGGAAAAGGAGAATAAAGGAAGGCCATCTATCAAGTCGTCTCAATCTTCTCGGGGTTGGGGACCTCACAATGTAGATGATAGATCAATAATCTTTGATCAAATCAGAGATCGTATGTAGGAGTTATGGAAGGCCAAAAATCATAAAATTGTCCCTCCCCTCGCCCCCCCCCCCCCCCACCCTCTCCTCCTCTTTTGTTTTGGGAAAAAGTGAATCCTTTGACCATTCTTACACCTCTCTTACACACCCACCATTCTTGCACACATGGCATGCACCTATTCATCAAAATGTTAATCAGCTCCATAATCTCATGGCAAATAAAGAGGCCCTCCTAGACCTCATCCTCTTTCTAATGCTTTGAGATTGTCAATCTCA
Organism: Adiantum capillus-veneris; assembly: GCF_014529385.1. Classification (NCBI taxonomy): domain Eukaryota; kingdom Viridiplantae; phylum Streptophyta; class Polypodiopsida; order Polypodiales; family Pteridaceae; genus Adiantum; species Adiantum capillus-veneris. Next base: position 43,530,031 of record NC_140956.1, on the reverse strand, counting down.
AGAAGTGAACCTTAAAAAGCAAACACACCAACTCAATAAGCAAACCAACACTCAATGATCAGGGAAATATGCCTATATCCTTTCTCACAGCTCTACGTCATTGCACCATTTTGGCACTCGAACGGACTTGAAATGCAATGAAACTTTAGGAGGAGGTCTAGGACACCTAGGAGCACTATCCTACCAAGTCTGGTCACAATCCATGGTTGCAATCCAACAAGGTACCAAAATCACAATCCCTCATGAAAAAGGTCATGAAAAATGCAACAGAACTATCCAGAAAGGTCACTTTATGATCTAGGAATACTCTCCCATGGTCAAAATGACTAAAAATAATGATCTAGGCACTCAAATATGCAATTAAGGCTCACTAATGTGTAGTTGCAAACCACAACAAAACTGACAATGCTTACACTTGAATGAAACAGCAAAGGAATAGGAACACAATGCAAGTTTCAAAACTGAAAAATGGATTACCCAATCATTAGTTGCGATGATTACAAGTTGGAGCAACTTTGTATCTTGAGTGTACATAGTACAACAAATATCCTTTCTTCCCCTGAAGATAAGCCTCCTTTCACATTAAAGTTATTGACCTTTATACATAGGGCTTTCTAAATGGCCAGTGGGGGGCTGGTTCACATGGACTTTTACAAATGACATGACATCATTACAACTCAAGGAATTGACCTGCTATTTTGGAATCAAGATTTACACAGAGGATCATTACACTAACTTGGAAAACTAAGAGAGTACAAATTGGTGTCCGGCTACATGTTCGGCTAGGTGGGCACCTGTTCAATTTGTCTCATAACAATGTGTATGGTAACACATAAAACTAGCATAGAATCCATGAAATAGTTCTTTTGATGGTTGTTCTGATAGATTGTAGCACAAATCCAGGTTTCCTTCAAGAAATGACATCCAACGACATCCTTTTGTTCAGCTCTATGGAAAGTTTGCAAGCAAGTGAGTACATATTTGATACCTTGACCATTATAATGCAAGCTAAATCTGAGATTCCATAGAAAAGATTGATTGTTGACAACAGATTCTCCACCATGTAATCTTCAGTGGTTGTTCCATTTGGTGGTGGAGGAAACCATGGGTTATTGAGCCATGTTGGCCGCTTTTGTTATATGATGGGTGTTGTTGCCAACTGTAGTCTCTAGGGACAGGAAACTTCACTAGATCTTGCTTGATAGTTGGTGGTGCTTTTGTATACAATATAAGATACCTAATGTATCGATTCAACCAGATTTTGCGCCACTTGGGATGTACCATTTTAGGGGGGGTGGTCAGGTCCTTGAGTAATCTCTCTTTTATCTGTAATACTTTGAATTTCATAAGTGGTTATGGGAGATCTTGTTGATGCCATTCATCATGATATTGTCCGATGTAAGGATATTGACATTGATAGAGTGTAGAATCCTCTTTTCCCACTACATGGCCTCTTTCAAGATTTACCATGTAAGGCTTCTTAATCAGTAGTCAAACTTTTTTGTTGGTTTGGAGGGGCCGGGTTTCTATTGAGAGATCACAAGCAACATGAGAGTCGCTTTTGTAGTGATTTCTTCTTCAAAGTTCATGAATAATAGAGCATCAGTGTCTCCCATTGCCATCTCAGGTTGATCTTCTTCTAATGTGGAGGCTTGGGATGTAGCAGTATCTTGAGCTTTGCCAAGCTCCACTTTAAGGTGTGCAATTTCCTTTTTGTGGCCCTCTTCATTCTACATGAATCCGATTGAGAGTTCTCTGTGATCCATTTGTTCTAGCTTGACTTACAATTCAAGCTCTATGATCCACTGCTGATAATCATTATAAGCCTCATTTGTGCTTTGCAATGTATCTACGACGGGGCTGAGTCGAAGCTGATTGTTTGGGGATATCGTAGAATAACCTAATCAACCCAAGACCAACAAAATTATCAATCCTAGTGATGGGAGAAAAGCGAACCCCGAACCCTGACGGCCTCTAAAACGCCGGGGACCGAATGGCGCGCCTCGAGCTTGTCACAGTAAAGCGAACAGGGGGCACCACCTAGCTTTGAGCGGCTAGGACGCAAACCACGATGATATGAACACCGCAAACTTACACACACACACACACACACACACACACACACACACACACACACACAGAGCGATTGACAAATGATGAAAACCCTTGGGGGTGTGAGGGAGAATTATTTATGCAGTATTTACAATGACCTTTCTTCCAGCGAGGCGGCACACCGTGGTGATAGAGAGGTAGGGAGAAAGAATGGTGAAAACTACTTGGTGCGTTCTCTAAGACGACTCAATGATTGTGAATCTCACTACCAAGAGCGTATATACGTGTGTGTATTGACCATTGGTGTCGAGAGGTGGATGTGGTTCCCTTCGCATGGTGCAATTCCCAAGGCAAACCAACACACAAGCCCCCTTCCCTGTGATGCCAATAGTGTCAACTCTTCCCACTACACTCTACCAAGTACTGACCTCTCATGAATTGCCCCCCCCCCCTAGTGACCTCTAAGTGCCAATTTATAGGTGTTGGCTGCTTGGATTATGGTAATCCCGGTGTGATTAGGGTAAGATAATCGGGGAGACAAAGCAAGTGGTGTGCCCGGTGTGGTTGACCCTTGCTTTTTTTGGGGAGGTTATTAAAAATATGAGAATCTCTAGGTGGGACTTTGTGACCATCACCTAGAGAGAGGGAATTTACAAAGCGGGAATTTTACAATGGTTTGGGTCAAATCTGAAGAACTGATAAACATAACCTACAAATTACTGAAAATATCAATGTGTTTGCGTGATGCCAGAGAATGGTGTGTTGCCGTTGCGTTGGTGTAGCGCGTACTTCTTTTCAGGGTCGGTCGGGGCATGCCTTCGACGCGTTTCTCCTTTTTGTTGTTGGCGGTGTGTGCTTTGGGTGTTCTCCTTCTTTTGTTGATGACGATGGCGTGGAATCCTCTTTATTTTGTATTTTTTGTGCGTGAGTATACACATGTCATGTGTATATATGGGTGCGTGAGTATATTTGTATATGTGTGTGTGTATGGCTGCATGTATATGCGCATGGAAGCAAGTGTGTGCGTGAGCGTGCGTGGGAACGGGGTGTGGTGTGTATATAATGTATATATATATAGTTTTTTTCCGGTGGTTTGGCATGAGCGTGCGTGGGTTGGGGTGTGGTGTATGGCAGAACTGCGCGCGGCAGCAAGGGAGGAGTGCAAGGCCCGGGAGCGGGGGGTATGGACAACTGGCGCGACAAGGAGGGGGGGGGGGGGGGGGGGGGGGGGGGTATGCATAGTCAATGAGAGAAAGAGAGAGGGAGTAAGTAAGGGGGTTGGTTCCCACCAAGGGAGGAGAGGGAGAGAGAGGATAGGGGTTGGGAGGAGTTAGAGGAGAGAGGGAAGAGAGGGTGAGAGAGATAGAGGAAGGGTGAGGTGATACTTGCCCTAAGGCCCGCCGTGGCAATTTCGAAGAGAGAGGGGGGGGAGCGCTACGTGTAGATGGGGGGGGGGGGGGGGGGGGGGGGGGGGGGGGGGTGTTTAGGCTAATGGTCCACCAAAAAAAGGGGGGGGGGGGGGGGGGGGGTGCTTGAGGCCGAAGGGAGTGTGGAGGAGAGGAGGTGGGGGTGTGGCCCGCCATGGCTGGAGTGTGGACAAGCAGAGAGAGAGAGAGAGAGAGAGAGAGAGAGAGAGAGAGAATATTTGGAAGAGAGAGAGAGGATATTATCTATGGCGGCCCGCCGGGGCTGAAGTGTGACAGAGATACCAAAGGCACCTACCGGGCCGGATGATGCAGCGATAGAGTAGGAGAGAGAGAATATGGGCGGGGTCGGGCAGTAAGAGAGACAGAGAGATCCTCTTGTGGTGATAATGGAGGGGTGTGGCCAAACTGGTGGCGCCCTACCATTGGTTAACCTTGGGGGGGGTATGGTGAATGGTAAAGGCCCTTTTTTTTCCCTTCTTTGTAACAAACCCTCCCTTTCTTAGGGTGTGGTTCTCACGGGCATGGTTTCGAAAGCCGGCTATCATTAGCCCTCCCATCTGGCTAGAGGCATTCATGCTTCTAGCCCTTCCTCTGCATCTTTAGCTGTGGAGTTAGAGGGTTCTCCCTCTTCTGGAATGTCTAGCATGAATTCTGGATCAAACCTCAGAAAATACCTTTTCAGACTCCATCCATTGACCCTAGTCTTGTAAATTCTCCCATCTGCTTCCATCAGCTTATAGCTGCCATTGTCATAGCGTTTCTTGATGATGAATGGTCCTTCCCATCTGGGTTGAAATTTCTTGTCCTTCTTGGTGTCAAATGTGTTGTCGTATCTCAGCACTAACATACCTTTTTCCAGTCCTTTTTCTTTAAGTCCTTGATTGAAAGTGAGCCGGCATCGTTCTACCTGTGTTGCATAGTGATTGATGGCTTCTTCCCTATCTAGTTGGAGTCTCTCCAGATCCAGGATATAGTTTCTGAGATTTATGATTGGACGTTGTATCTGGCTAGCCAAAACTCGTAAGCTGCCTATTTGCACCTCAATGGGTAGAATTGCCTCATTTCCATAAACTAGATGGAAAGGGGTGAAACCAAGTGATGTTCGGAACGTCGTTTGGTAGGCCCAAAGAGCTGGCATAAGATTTTTATCCCAGTCTTCTGTGTGATTGTTCACCTGCTTTGTGATGGTTTTACAAATCATTCCATTTACCTTCTCTACCAAACCATTGCATTGTGGATAGTATGGTGTGGAATGTCGTCGTGTGATGCCTAACTTCTTCATAAGCTCTCCCACCAAATCACCTCTGAATCCCGATCCTCTATCTGATATTATCTCAAGAGGAGTGCCAAAACGGCAATAGATGTGCTCAAAAATGAACTTTGCTACCTCTTGGGCTATAAGGTGGGTGGTGGATGTTGCTTCTGCCCATCGAGTCATGTAGTCTACACCCACTATGATGTACAATTTACCTGATTGGGCCCTTGGTAAAGGACCAATTGCATCTATTCCCCATTTCTCAAATGGACCATATGAGATGATAGGAGTTTGTGGCTCGTAGGTTAAGGTGCAATCACTGGCCACTTGACAAGCCTTACATATATTACACCAATGGTATACATCCCTGTTCAAACTAGGCAAGGAGTATCCTGCCTGTAGAATCTTCCTACTGGTGATATCTAGAGCAAAATGACCGCCGTAGATGCCATCATGGAAACTTGAAATTACCTCTGTGATCTCACTGGAGGTTGGCACCCGCCCGAGAATCTAATCCTTGCTCTTACAATACAAGTGGTCGTTTACAAGGCAGTACCTAGTAGCCTTCTTGACCAGCCACTGCTTCTGGCCTTTGGTGTATCCTTCCGGACATTCTCCTGTATCTAGAAAGCTGATGATGTCAGGCATAGCATCACTACCTTGGAAGAGGGGTAGATTCAGTTTTATGGCTCCTACAGGAACGTCTGGTATTCTTTCCTTGGCTAGAGCATCTGCCTCCTGATTTTCTGCTCTAGGGACATGAAATAGTCGCACTGCTTCAAATTTCCTTGGAAGATCCTTAAATTGGCATAGTTGATTCTTACAAACCCAAGTGCCATTTATCTGCCTTATCAAAAGCAAAGCATCGCCAAACACATTTAGGCACTGAATTCCTTGTGAAATACATTGTTCCAACCCAAGAATTAGGGCTGCATATTCTGCTTCATTGTTGGAGTGGGAGTGTAATAACTACCCAATGGAGGATACTCTTTCTTGTTGCTCGTTAAAAATGACTACGCCAGTTGCAGACTGGTCCACTTTTCTCTTGTATGCTCTGTCAATGAAAAGAGAGTGAGTTTTTTCTAGCCTAGGGCTCTCTACCATTGGTGTTTCTTCCTTTGCCTCCGTGTGGACCTTCAGCTTCTTCTCATAATGGAGATGAGTGGGAATTCCCGCTAAACTAGCCCTGGTGGAGTTTTCTACTTGCATGGTGTAGTCAAACTCTTGTAACCTAATTAACCACTTAGAGATCCTAGATGATACATCCATGTGTCGCATTACATATGGGAGAACCTCTTCCATTGTCAGGATTACAAAGGGTTTAGGCAGGAGATAGGAGCGGAACTTAGTGGTAGCAAACATTAGTGCCAGAACCATGTGTTCTACTTCGGTAAATCCCTTTTCTGACGGGGTCATGACAGGACTAGAGAAGTAAATAGGATGCATGAAAGAAGTTTGGGGGTCCTTTTGCATTAGCACGGCTCCGAGTGTATCACTTCCTACACTAGGGTTCACATAAAATGGCTCGTCCCACTTGGGAGGTGAAATAGTGGGAAGCTTAGTGAGGATTTTCTTTACCTTAGTAAATTGTTGCTCATTTTCTTCACTCCATGAGAAGACATCCCTCTAGGTGAGTTGTTGTAGGGGAAGGACCACTTGAGATAGCAAGTGAATGAACCTGCTTAAGTATCTTACCTTTTGAAGGAAAGAAACCAGCTGCTTAGCGGTGGTGGGTGATGACAAAGATACCAGGGCTTGAATCTTGCTAGGGTCAGCCTCAATCCCTTTTGCTGAAATTACATGGCCAAGGAGATTGACTTTGCTTTCACCAATGTGACACTTATCCACGTTGATCTGGCCACCTAAGGTTTGCAGCTTGGTTAAGCCATCATAGAATTTTCTTAAATGAAGGGCTTGTGAACTATAGATGCAAAAATCATCTATGAAAACCCGTATTGATGTCCCAAAGTAGGGTTGGAAAACAAAGGTCACATAGTGCTGAAATATGGCCGGGGCGTTAGTGAGGCCAAACGGCATCACTCTGTAAGCAAAGCATTCCCAAGGTGTGATGAAGGTTGTCTTCTTTTGATCTTCTTCCGCAATGCTAATCTGGACGTATCCTGAGTAGCCATCGCACACTGTGTATCGTTCGTGGCCCACCACTTCATTGAGTATTTCATCCTGGAATGGGAGGGGAAAGTGATCCCTTTTTGTGGCTGCATTGAGAGGTTTATAGTCCACATAGACTCTCCACTTACCATTTTTTTTGGGTGTGACTACTACTGGGGAGACCCACTTTGAGTCTTCGACAGGGTAGATGAAACCTGCTTGTAGCAAACTTCTCACTTCCTTAAGTAGTGCCTCTTGTTGGATTACTCCAAGTCTTCTGAGCTTCGGCACTACGGGTTTACTACCTTCCTTGAGTTTTATGTGGTATTGCACTACTGTAATTCCTGTGATCTGATCATAGCCATCAATGAAAAAAGTAGTGAAGTTAGCATGGAGATATAATCCTTCCTTTCTTCATTTGTTAACTCCTTTGAGAGCATTTTTTGTAACTTACCTGCATCCTCCAAGGACTGCGTACCTGATGATTCCTCTTGGTTTGTTGGGGCTGTTTCAGATTGTGTCAATCTTTACGGGTCTTTAAGAATGACCCCCATCACTTCAATGCTACTGTCACTTCCATTCGTGATGGTTGTCTCTTCTTTTGAGTTAGACGAATAGTCGCTAGTGGACTCATCTTCTGTGCTTCCCAGTCTTCATGTTGTAGAATATGGACTTCCCTTTAGCGTCCTTCATCTGAATCATTCCCGTGCTCCAATCTTGTTTAGACTCCATAGCCATAAGCCAAGGCCTCCCCAGAATGATGGGGTAGCCCTCCCCTTTGTGTGGCATGACGAAGATGTCTACCTCCACTTCTATATTGAATGCTTTTACTTTGACCGCATTCACAATGCCTACGCATTTACTCTTACATTGTTTGCCATTTTGGCTCGGCAAGGTGCCGGCCTACATACCTTAGACCTAGATGGTGCATCATCTTCTCACTCATGACGCATATTTTCCCGCCACCATCTATGTAGACTTTTGAGATTCGTTGCCCCTTGATGTGAGCATTCATGGTCGGTAGGATGTCGTCGAGATCCCTCCCAGAGATAGCCCTAGCTATCTTGGGTCTTGATTTCCTGGTACTTACCATTTTTGTCCATTGCCTCCTCATTCTTGGTGCAAGGTGGAGTAATTGGGGCCAAGTTATCTTCGGGCCCTGCATTAACACATCCTGAACTAAGTCATAGGGTTTTGCATACTCACCTAGTGAGAAGTCCACGATGTCTATTTTTCATCACGGTTTAGCTGCTTGCTTGCTAGACTCGGCCTTCCCTGTCATCTTCTCTTCTCTTTGAGAGGTTTCCTTGTGCCTGGCACGCTTCACTCCCATAGCATCCGCTTCTTCTACCTTTGCTTTCCCTTTGTGCTTCCCTCGAACTGATTCTTTTACCTTTGCCTTCCCTTTAGATTCCAAGCTAATAATACTCACCGTTTGGTTCACATCAGGTGGTGGGGGTAGTGGTGGAATGAGAGGTTGGGGTGGTGGTTGCTGTTGTATTCGTGGTCGAAGGATTTGGACCGGTGGGATCAGTCCTGGTTGCCTAGGTGGTGGTGGTCTTGCTCTTGGTAGAGAGATCTGATTCTGTCTCCCCCCTCTATTGAAATTCTGCCTCCTTGGACGTGGGTAGTAGTACATTCCATGGCCATCTTCCCCGCAGTTGTAACAGTGGTACTCTTGGTTCTGCCTTCGTTGTCCTCTTCCTTGTTCTGGATTCCTGACAGGTGCATGCCCTTGCTGCACCAGATGCATAGATAAACTCGCTAGTTGGGTGGTGATATGACTCAGCAGGTCTTGCTGCTCTTCTGATGCCTCTTGTGGTTGGATTCTATGACTGGCTGTTGCAGTCACTAGGGGTTGGTCGGGCCGAGCTTGTTTCGTCTGACTCGTTTACTCTTGCTTGCATGCGCAGCTTCTTGTCTTTAAGGAGAGCTACTTCGACTGCCAACTCATATGTTGCAGGAAACCTTCCCTTTACCGTCTCTCTAAGCGGCGACCATAGACCAGCAATGAAATGGTCCTTCTTTAGGAAATTAAGCGCTCCTTTGCCTTCCTTCAGTGAGGCAACCCATATCTCCCATAAGTCCACAAATTTGGACTCGTAGGTGGTATACTCTAGCAGACCTCCCTGCTTCGATTCCGTCAGTAGCTGCCATAGCTTCTCCGAGGTTGTGCCTCCACCAAACCTCTTTACAAAAGCAACCCTTAACACTTGCCATTCATTCTTGGTAGCCTGGGGCAATGCATTATACTAGGACTTGGCCTCTACTTTCATAAGTAGAGGAAAATTTGGAAGTCGTGAAGCGTCGTCATTGGAGACGACACAAGCAATGTCGAAATCATCCAGAAAGTCTGTGGTGAGATCTTCTCCCTTCTTTCCACTGAACGTGGGGAAAGAAACACTTGCCATGGTAGTGACCCAGCAAATTACAAACCTTTTTTTTTATAGATTAGATTAATACATTAACAACAGTAGCGGCTCATAGCGGCTTTTTACAGGGCTGGGTGGATAGGTTAAAACAAGAGAAAGATAGAAACATTAAAGGAATGATGGTAATCCAATATGGGGAGAATAATAGGGTTTGGGGAATTGAGGATTTCTCCTAGTACCGCCGCACCGAATAGGTACATGATCTTCGGTTGGTAGAAGACTTTCCTATCTACATAGATGCTCACATGCATATGCTGTAGGAATCTGAACGAGAATGATGTCGCCCATTTTCCATCATGCACAGAGATTGGAATACTACATTTCCTTCATCGCTCAGCACGTACGGGGTGACGGCGACGCGTCTGAACACTCCCAGCCTCTTGTCTAGTAGCAATTGCAAGTAATTTCCTTAGTCGGCGTGTTTCATGAATTCTACTCCATTCAATTGTAACTCGTCTCCAGCCCATCGTCTCCAGCCCACTCGGTTTCACTTGTGGTAGAGAGCTTCTTCAGGATAAGCTCTACAGGGAGAGAAGGAAGATCCTCTACCTGTCTTTCAAAACAGTGAGAGCAGTAACCAAACCACTCTTCCCTAGGACATGGGAATCTTCTTACCATTTCTTCTTCAGGATTGTCGAAGTGGATTGGTAGCACTCCCATAGGTCGTGCTTCGGATGACTTCCTCTTTGGCAAGCTAGGTACAACCCGGCTTTCTGATCTTGAACCACTTTCTTGGCCAGATGCTTCGCCCTTTGGGGTCATGTGTTTTCAGACTAGCTTAGCTTCTCCTTACCTTTGGCTTGAGTAGCCTCCTTTGGACACTTTGGAGTAAAGGTTGTAACTTTGACTGTAGTTTCTTTAGGGAAAAGAGGCCTCACTGTTTTCTTTCTTTCTTTGATTTGAACAAACTCCTCGCGATGAATGTTGATGTAGAAGATTTCAGCTCTTTTGTTGCCTTTGTTGCTGGCACTCATTGACAGTGTGTCTTGGTTGACAACAGTGATGGCACTTCACCGACCTCCTACCTGGTGCTCTCAATTTGTGGTTAGAATGAGCAACACGAGATGGAGGATTTACCTCTTGAATAATGACGACACTGCAGCCTGGCATTAGTACTTCAATGAAGGCGGCTAGTGCCTCCTTCGTCCCCTCTTCTTTGGTCCTCCAGTTAGAAAATTCCTTCAACCATTCGTCCATTATTGATGGCGTGTGTCATTTTCAGCATTGTAAACCGAAGGGTCTTAGAAGCCCTCCTCTGTGGGGGCACCAAATGACAGGAGCAAAGCGAACCTCGAAACCCGATGGCCTCTAAAACGCCAGGGACCGAATGGTGCACCTCGAGCCTGTCTCACGGTAAAGCAACCAGGGGGCACCACCTAGCTTTGAACGGCTAGGATGTAGACCACGATGATATGAACACCGCAAACTTACACACACACACAGAGCGATTGACAAATGATGAAAACCCTCGGGGGTGTGAGGGAGAATTATTTCTCCAGTATTTACAATGGCCTTTCTTCCAGCGAGGCGACACACCGTGGTGATAGAGAGGTAGGGAGAAAGAATGGTAAAAACTACTTGGTACGTTCTCTAAGACGACTCAATGATTGTGAAGCTCGCTACCAATAGCGTGTATACGTGTGTGTATCGACCATTGGAGTCGAGAGGTGGACGTGGTTCCCTTTGCATGGTGCAATTCCCAAGGCAAACCAACACACAAGCCCCCTTCCCCGTGATGCCAATAGTGTCAACTCTTCCCACTACACTCTACCAAGTGCTGACCTCTCATGAATTGCCCCCTCAATAGTGACCTCTCAGTGCCAATTTATAGGTGTTGGTTGCTTGGATTATGATAATCCCAGTGTGATTAGGGTAAGCTAACCAAGGAGACAAAGCAAGTGGTGGGCCCGGTGTGGTTGACCCTTGCTTTGTTTTGGGAGGTTATTAAAAATATGAGAATCTCTAGGTGGGCCTTTGTGACCATCACCTAGAGAGAGGGAATTTACAAAGTGGGAATTTTACAATGGATTGGGTGAAAACTGAAGAAATGATGAACATAACCTACAAATTATTGAAAATGGCATCGTGGTTGCATGATGCCAGAGAATGGTGTGTTGCCGTTGCGTTGGTGTAGCGTGTACTTCTTTTCGGGGTCGACCGGGGCATGCCTTCGGCGTATCTCTCCTTTTTGTTGTTGGCGGCGCTTGCTTTGGGTGTTCTCCTTCTTTTGTTGATGAGGATGGCATGGAATCGTCTTTTTTTTGTATTTTTTGTGCGTACATATACACGTGTCGTGTGTATATATGGGTGCGTGAGTATATTTGTATATGTGTGTGTGTATGGCTGTGTGTATATGTGTATGGAAGCATGTGTGTGCGCGAGCGTGCGTGGGAACGGGGTGTGGTGTGTATATAATGTATGTATATATATATATATATATATATATATATATATATATATAATTTTTTGTTTGTTTTGAGATGGGGGTGAGGTTGGTGGGGGGTGTGTGTATGTGTGTGCACGTGCGCAGCCGGTGTGTGTGTGTGTGTGTGTGTGTGTGTGTGTGTGTGTGTGTGTGTGTGTGTGTGTGTGTGTGTGTGTGTGTGTGAAGCAACGCAGGAACGGGGTCTGGTGTAGAGAGCGCATGAGGGTGTGTGGAGCCGGGCCGCCCGTGGGCGAGATAGAGCGAGGGAGAGAGTGAGAGTGGAGGGGAATATGGTGAGGGGGGGGGGGGGGGGGGGGGTGAGGGGATAGGGTTGGGATGTGTTGTATGGCAGAACCGCATGCGGCAGGAGGGGAGGAGTGCAGGGCCCGAGAGCGGGGGGTATGGACAGCGGGCGCGACAAGGAGGGGGGGGGGGGGGTATGCATAGTGAACGAGAGAAAGAGAGAGGGAGTAAGTAAGGGGGGTGGTTCCCACCAAGGGAGGAGAGGGAGAGAGAGAGGATAGGGGTTGGGAGGAGTTAGAGGAGAGAGGAAGAGAGGGTGAGAGAGATAGAGGAAGGGTGAGGTGATACTTGCCCTAAGGCCCGCCGTGGCTATTTCCAAGAGAGAGGGGGGGAGCGCTAGGTGTAGATTGGGGGGAGGGGTTTAGGCTAATGGTCTGCCAAAAAAGGGGGGGGGGTTCTTGAGGCTGAAGGGAGTGTGGACGAGAGGAGGTGGGGGTATGGCCCGCCGTGGCTGGAGTGTGGACAAGCACACACACACACACACACACACACACACACACACACACACCACACACACACAGAGAGAGAGAGAATATTTGGAAGAGAGAGAGAGAGGATATTATCCATGGCGGCCCGCCAGGGCTGAAGTGTGATAGAGATACCAAAGGCACCTACCGGGCTGGATGATGCAGTGACAGAGTAGGAGAGAGAGAATATGGGCGGGGCCGGGCAGTAAGAGAGAGAGAGAGAAATCGTCTTATGGTGATAATGGAGGGGTGTGGCCAAACTGGGGGCGGCCTACCGGTGGTTAACCTTGGGGGGGGGGGTATGGTGAATGGTAAAGGACCTTTTTTTTTGTTTGTTTTTTTTTCCCTTCTTTGTAACAAACCCTCCCTTTCTTAGGGTGTGGTTCTCACGAGCATGGTTTCGAAAGCCGTCTATCACTAGGATTAGCAACCCGGCTAGGGCATGGAAGCACAAGCATCATTGGATGTATCGAATGAGTGGACTCAAGAGAACATTCTTCCAACGCAAATAGAGACTAGCCATGAGTCACTAACTCTATCACACCATCAATCAAGCATCACCTACACACATTAAGCCCACCAATCTCCGACTTGCCATAGACTAGAATCTCAAAGCTCACTCTCCACAAGCACACATTGATTGCATTGGTGTTTGGCCTATCCAATCACCACATGCCAATCAAGATACTTCATCAAAAGCTACACACACAAGATGAATGGTGCTAGAGTTTCATTAAACCCATCCACTCACAAGCAAACAATAGGGCACATACATTAGTCACAAGAAAAGAACCAACTTAATCAACCTAATCAGAGATATTAAATATCACAAATCAAGTGCTCATAGAATGATAGGAGTGGTCAATAAGAAAGAAGTCATCACACACACTCAAATCTAGAATAATGAGGAGGTGAAACTACTTCATGACATAATGGAATATAGAAGAGTTAAGACTAATGAATAAAGTAGAGATTAGATTAAGAAATTCTTCTCTAATTACAATGTATTAGCACTAGCCTCTTAAGCATGGGCATTAAGCTGAAGGCTAGGCCATCCATAAAGTGAACACTCAAGAGAGATAGAGAGCTCTCGAGAATGGATCCTCAAGAATGAAGTCTCCTTGCATAAAGGCTTCCTTATAAAGGCTTGCACCACAATCCCTTCTACTATGGGATTAAATTGAGCATTCTAGATAGCATATACAATTTGGAACTCCAAATGAGCGCAAGACCTTATACAATGTGGATAAGAAATATTATGCACATCCATAGAAATTTCCAACTTGGTGCATAATCGGTGTCACATGTGCTAGCCGCTGCTAAGACTGATTAAGTAACTCGACTTGATCTTGAAATTGTGAGTCTAATTGTGCCAGTTGAGCAAATGAAATATTGAACTAGACTTGTAGCTGTTGAGCATGAACTAGAGTTCTATAAAGAAATGGTTACCTCCTTCAGCTGTTGTTCTTGTTTTTGGTTTCTTGTCCTTAAAGCTCCCAATTCCTCTTTGGATTTTTTTGTTTGTTGTATCTGTGGCCTCTTGAAATGCCTCATTAAAAAACTCACAAACTTCCAAATTTGGAGTTGTGAGCTTTAGATGTTGTCAAAGTTGATGGAGCTATTGATGTCAAGCATAAATCTCATCCTTCGTTTTGTCCACCGCTTCATGCTCATACTTTGAAAACTCATCTATATCTTCCAAACTCTCTATGTGTCTGGAAGTGCCAGCTTCATGTTGATGTGAAGGTACACTTTTAATTTTTGAAGGGATCTCTCCACTTGGCTGATCAGTTGGTTGTTCTTCAAACACTTTTGGATTATCTATTTTTTCTTTAGAACTCTCCACAGTGTGAATTTTGTGTCTTGTCAAGGCTGCTCGGTTGGAGGAGCAGTGTGTGGAACATCTTCTTTTTCTCTAGCTCTTCCTCTTTTTTCTCTAGCACTTGTTTGAGCTTTCCTTCTCTTGGTGGTGTTGTTTCAGCTTCCTATGTCTTGGCTCACTCTTGTTGAGCTTCTTGGTCATCATAAAGAGATTCCAGACCCAATAAGGGGTCCTAGTTCTATTGTTACACTGGGTTCCTAGTGCGGATCTTGAATCTCTTAGGGCGAGAATTCCACTTTTATTCAAAATCACCTTTTGGCCCTCTTTCAATCTCAAAGGAAGTTGTTTCCCTTCTATTATTTCCGCTCTTTGGGTTGGATCTTTGACCTAGGAAGTGGGGCATGGTCATCTCTCAGATAGAACCTCATCCACTGTTAAGGCAGTTACGCCGCTAGCGGAAGCTAAATAGTGAGAACTCAACCAACAACAGAATTTGTCAGACGAGGACGGAGCTTGACCCGCAGGCGCATGGAAACAACTAGGTGGGTGTCAAATCACCTACTCGACCTTCTAATGACAATCACTACTAAGGAAATCAAATCTAAGTTCTAAAATACGCAAGTGACTGAAATCCGTACTACGAACGAATGCTATACGAAACAGGATCTAGAATCATTGAATCGATCTCAAACTCAAGGGGAAGTCTATACACTAGGTAAGAACAACACCCTAAAGACTTGAATTGCAAAATCAACCTATAACCACTCCGTGCGGAAAACGCGTATGAAGACAGGCCGAAAAATACAGGTGACCGAAACTTGACCCCGATGGTACTAATGCGTAGCTCTACTCGTTGTGGTTCTATAGATATGCTGCACGCTCCATTCCGACACACGAGTTGGAAGAAAACTCACACCGAAGCTCGTAGGAACTTACCACACATAGAAGCCGATAGCGCGCACTCTTGGTATCTGTGCGTAGCTCTCGCCGTTGCTAACACAATGGCGGTGTCGCTTCTCCAATGGCGGCTCCGTAGCTCGCGTAGCAAGTAGATAAGACTCTCTCTCTCTCTCTCTCTCTCTCTCTCTCTCTCTCTCTCTCTCTCTCTCTCTCTCTCTCTCTCTCTCTCTCTCTCTCTCTCTCTCTCTCAGACACAGTCACGGCGCTCCAAAAACTCACTTTGATTAAATAAAAACTCCCCCCTTAGGTTACAAAACTTTGGCTTATATACCTCAGCCTTGGAGGTGAGAACATCTCTAACTAATTACATCAGCAAGTGAAATTACTTCGGAATTACAAGCTGGAAACTCAATTGAGTCCCGTTACTTAATGAATGGCTCCAATCAAAATCAATGTCGGAAAGACATTTATTACAATCAATGGTTACAAAAATGATGAGTGTGAGCAAAAATGTGGGTGTGATCCTCTGCTGGCTCAACACTCCCCCCCTCCGCGTTCATGTCGTCCCTGACATGACTTTTATGCTTGGTCAATAAATTCCTGTCGTCTTGAGCATCTGCAAATGTGATTCGTATCGTAGGTTGCTGATGGTCAAGGTTGGGCCGAATATTTTGCTTTCGTGGGTGAAAAAGCCGGTGTAGAAAGCTTCTTTGAATGTTTGCATGTGGAAGCTAGGCAAAAACATAATCCTTTGGTATAGGAGGTGCAACACTTTTGGAGAAGGCTGCAATGAAAGATCATATATCATATCAGTCACTGTGTCGGCCGTCGATAGTAGACTCGAGGTCGTGGCTTTATCTAGCGCGAACACTTCAATGCAAGCTAAGAGAGTCCTGCAGATTTTCTTGAGCATCTGACACGAAAGGTCAGGAGAGCCAGTAAAGAGCTTGATGGTGCCCGTTAGGGTTTTCGCCATGTAGGCTTTACCTATTCTCTCTCCTGCCTTTGGTCCTGGCATCTTGGGATAATTAAGCCAATTTGGCTTCTTTTCTGCAATCTTGCCATGCTCTTTCCAGTTTATGACTCTTGGCACCGGGCAGAAGGTTGCATTATCCCGAATCTCCTTTGGTGCCTCCACCAAGTAGATGAGGTAGGCTGGGTATTTGTTCAGCCAACCTTTCCTCCATCTAGGTTGTGAATCTACTATCTTCTTTGACTGTTCCTCCTTTGTGATGTCGCCTTCGTAAAGAGCGACATACTGCTCCTCCTCTATTCTCTTTTTCGTCTTTAGCACTTCAAATTTCATCAAAGGGAAAGGCAGGCTGGGTTGCATCCACTCTTCATGGAGCACTTTTGTGTCTAATCCCTGAAGTCTAATGGAGATGAGGAGTCTCCTCTCCCATTCCATTTCCGCCTTGGCACTCTCCTCTGCTGACTTTTCTATTTGGTCATGGAGCCTTTGTTCTTCTTCTTCAGAGATTCCTAAAGTCGAGACCACCTCTTGAGCTGGGGCTGGATCTTCCATTGTGGTTGCCTCTCCAGTTTGTGGTAGCTCTATGGCTGATCCACCTGATTCTTCGTGTGGTGTCTCTGTCTCTCTTCTTTGTTGCTCTTGTAGATCTTGGAGCTGTTTGCGGAGGGCCTCATGCTCTGTCCGTAGTGTTTGATTTTCTAATGTGAGCCTCTCCTCTTCGGCCAGTGATCCCTCCGCAATGTGCAACCTTTGCACTTGCTCTAATCTCAGCTCTCTTTGTAAGCTTTGGATCTCGTCTTCTAAAGCTGGTACGAGAGTTCCTTCTTGTTCGGTTCCTGCTCTACTAGCTCTAGGGGTAGTCCTAAGTCTAGTGATTGTTCTTTCTTGGAGCTCGACTCTTTCCCTTAGCTCAATGAGCTCATCCTTGGCTGCCTCCAACTCATCTTCTATCTGCTCCTTTGCTTCCTGTGCACTTGTTACTTCTCTTGAAGCCTTGGCTAGGTGGAGTATCAAGCCGTCTCTCTCATTTTCCGCTTCATAGAGTGATGCTTTATGACTTTCAGATTCAGTCATAGCATTCTCTAATTTCCTCTGCAACTCTGCTTCCCTTTGTTTGGCTGTCTCAATCTCTACTTCCTTTGCCCTGGATCTTTCTTTGATCTTGCCTAGCAGTTCATGCACCATGTGCATGTCTTTTTCATCTTCATCTGTCAACTCTAAAGCTCTTTCTACCACCACCTCCACTGGCTTCGGCTCTTCTAGTACGTTCTGTTCGTCCAGTTTCTCTTCACTTTCTTTTGTACTCTTTATTTTTTCCTCCGTCCCTCTCCGATCATCTTGTTTTTGTAGGGTGATCCCATAAACTGCCTCAAGGGCCTCTGCTTCAGTGTATCCTATCGGTACCAGATCCTCATAATCATTTCTCTTTTGCTGAACTGGATCTATCTCCTTTTCTTTGGTCTCGGCCTTCGGCTTTTCCAAATCATCTGTGTCCATCTCTATTGTGGTCTCTTCCATGATATTTTTCGTCTTCTTCGGGCTTGGTACATCAGTCATAGAGGGGTATCTGTCCTCAGCTTCCTTGGCTTTCCCCTTGTCGGCTTGCCCGTCTTTCTCTTGAGATTTAGTAGACTCATCTACTTTCCCTTTCCCCTTGTCGTCCTTTTTCAGCTCAGCTTTTAAAAGCTGTACCTCCTCTTCAGTGTATGGCTTGACAGGTTGCTGCTCCAGTATAGCCTCTGACTCCTCATAAGCTTTAATATATTGATCGTATTGATCAACATGTGGCCTGGCTGAGCTAGTTCCGACTTTGGTGGGGTCTGGCACCCACTTTTCTTCAAAGTCACCCTTTAGAGCTCTTTCTGCTCTAAACTGCTCCACTAGTCTTTCCATTCTTGCCACTTTCTGACTTTTGGTTTGCTTGGGAGCAACCTTCTTCTTTACTTTCTTCATAAGCGGCTCGTCCACCTCCTCTTCAGCATCTGAAACTATTTCTAGTTTCCGGCGTGCTCTTGTGGACGCCCTCTTGAATACTTCGGGCTGTTCTTCCTCCTCGTCGGCTTCTCTAAGCCACTCATTCTGGGAGGGAGCCTTTGGCCACTCATCTCTAGCTCCAATAGCTTCATAAGCTATTCTTGTCAGAATTTCCGCTCCTCCTATGTACTTTGGCTTCTCGTTGTGCATGGCAATTACTTGCTCGTGGATGTGTTGAGCGTAATTCACCTCTTTTGGCATATTGCTCTTTAATGCCCATGTGATGGTGGTCGCAATGGCATGGGGCGGTGTCGTATACTTTTGCGGTCTTTTACTGCAAACATGGAGAAACTGGTTGTACAGTCGGCAAAGGGTTGCCGCTCTTTGGTCCGCCATATCTCCATAGGTTGCATTCTGTTTCTTGGATCCATAGACCTCTATGGCCTCCCTTCTTTCCCTGATAGAGCTCCCTTTGTTGTGCAGATTCAATGCGTCTGCAATGAGCTGTGGAGTGATCTGTACTTCTACTTTCTCTCCATCCATGGCTGTCAATGTGGCTTTCCCATCCTTCTGAATGGATGTTGCCAACTCGTACACTCTTCTTGTATCCACACCTGATGGTCTCAAGGTGAAGAAACTGTGCAAGTCTGCCCTTTCCAGGTACCTGCTGATGTCTTCTGACCTGCTATAATCTACCAATTCCTGTGGGATCATCGGTACATCCACCGCTTGCCCTTGAGGGTCTCTGAAAGTCCCCTGGTAGATCTTAATTCCCTCTTTCTCCAATACTGCTTCCTCCACCCAAGTTTTGGTTGGCTTGAGGGTTTCTGCTGGAATGTCAAAGGGTTCCGCTTCTGCAAGAGCATCTTTGATTGTTGGTCTTTTTCTCTTCGTTGCCGATAACTTGGCGGAATCCATGGATCCTGTAACTCCAATTTCAGAAGTTAGCGTCTTTTTAGTACTGAAAGCCGAAATGAAGCTTTTAACTATCCAAATGACTTGAAAATTGAAACATGAGCTATTCAGGGCCTAAGGATGCAAGGTAGGTGAAAAAATATGCAAAATGGGCTCAAAATCATGTTGGAGACATCATACGCGTATGATGTCTTTTGTGTCAAAATGACTTCATATTGGTTGTGCTTGTAGCTAATAGTGTATACATGAGTATCATATGCTTGGATTTGAGTTTGGATCCCATTTGGTCAAGTTTTGGCCAGTTTAGTCCAATTCCGGCTCTTGGAAAAATTTTGAGAGGGATTTGGATTTTATGATCCAAATTGGATAAAACTTGGTGGTTCACTTTCAAATGGCATGTAGATCACTTCTGTTTGGTGGTTGAAGCCCTAAGGTGCCAAAATCACATAGTGAGACATCATACGCGTATGATGTCTTTTAGTGTATTTTTGGACCAAATTTCTCTATAAGCTTGGATTTGGCTTTAGATAGGCTTATTCAGTGGATTTATGAAGTTTAGATAGATTTTGGGCTAAAAATGGCTCTGGAGACATCATACGCGTATGATGTCTTTTGTGTCAATTTTGCATGGGATTGGTTCTGTGGACTCCCCATGTACTAGTGAAGGACTATATCTACTCAAATCTTGGTTTGGACTTGAGTATGTTGGATTTGGGCCAAAAATAGGCTTTAGGTGAAGGATTTTCCCTCAATTGGGCTAATGGGGTGATCCTCTTGACCAAATGGTTCCAAATTTCATATGTAGCATGTATTAGATATATATAATGGATGTATGATGACAAATGAGCAGTTTTGGCTCTGTAAGTGCAAATAGACATCATACGTGTATGATGTCTTTTGTGTCAAAATGGTGCTTTTTGGTTCCAGATAGCTTGTAGATGTGTTAATCAACAATCCTACAAAGTTTCAATGAGTTTGGAGTTATTTTGACAAAATTAGGACCAAAAATCAATTTTATGGCCTAATTTGCGTCTTTTTGGTTTTCCTTGGGTTTTCTAACTCCAATTCTCATGATACTTGGTTCATAGGATGTGATTAACATGTGGAATGAGGCTATGCACTCAAATGTTGAAATGGATGTGAAATTCATGCTGTGAGACATCATACGCGTATGATGTCTTTTCTTGAAATGTTGGTCTTTTTGTGCAAAGAATGCTTTGTGCTAGTGCCCTAAGCCCTGCTAACTAGTTTTCAACTTAAAAAGTCATCAGTTTAGCTAAAAATCCCCCTTATAGGCATTCCAGTCTCCGAAGTCGTCTCTTTGCTGTGGGGTTGAATTTCTTCAACTTTTCTTCTCGAGAGTTGCATTTCCAGCTCATTGGATATGTTGTGAAGCCATCTATTTGGTTGAACTTGACTTTGGCTTCCCGTTCTCCATCTTTCTCCTTTTGGTTGCCCGAAAGCGTCTTTTTCACCATCGGTAAGTGAATCAGCTTTCTTTTGGGTTTTGCTTGCAAACATAAGTCATCCATGTATATTTGAAGCTGCTTGTGAAGTTTCATTTCATTCGGTCGTCAATTTCAGCCGTTATGCCAAAATGACGCTTTGTGTGTCCGTAGCCGAATCGGTTGTTCCGACCTACTTTTGGTGGTCCAAACCGGGAGATACTCCATGGTTGCATTGCCCTCGATGTTGTTAAGCTTCCTGAGAAGTTTTGTGTCGTTTCGACAACTTTTTCCTGTTTGCCTCTTGCAGGCTCTGTTGACCTAGGGTTTTTCCAGTCGTTCTTTCTCGAGCTTTGAGTGTTAGAAACCCATCTTCTATACTAGGGTAACCCACCTATAAGTTCTTGCAAGGTTTGGTTAGGCGGTTGTGCCACTACCTAGCATTCTACCGCATTCCCCGTCTGCTCTTGTTTCTTGGTTTTGGTCAGTTTTCGCGACAAAAGTTAATGATAAGCATCAAAAGCTTATGGCAATGAGTCTACCTCTCATGTCTGGTGTCCTCTGAGCTCTCGTAGTAGTCGTAGAAGGCTGTAGAAGGTTGGATGCTCCTGTGTGCTCTTTGCTCTCTCCAAGAAGGTAATAGTGGAAATGAGCTTGAAAGTAAAGTGAAAAATACTTAACTTCGGACTTCCCGGATCACTTGTTACCAAATTTGACATGTGCTCCTATCTTGTCGTGAAATGCACTTTAGGATTTGAAATTTCTCAATTTGGACTCCGTTTGACCTGTTTCTAAGAAATCTGTCCACTTTGCCAAAATTCTGTCATTTCGGGCTTCCCGCAACTTTTCCCGAATTGTACTCAATTTTTACCATGGGTTGCCCTTGTCATTAGGATCATCACCATCTATTCTTTTCTTTTTTCTGATCTCGTTTCACCTGCTTTTTTTATTTTTCTTTTACTTTTATTAAGAAAATCATAAAAAATAAAGAAAAATAGCAAATTGAAGCCAAAAAATTCCAAACATACACAATAAATAGCTGGTAACCCTGTGTATATGAATATACACTTATTTGTGATTTCTGGACTTGGATTACCACTTTTTAGCTCCAAACACACTCTTATTTAGTGATATTTACACGTCTAGAGACCCAAATTCATCATTTGATCTCTTCTTGTTGCAAAACAAGGTATATAAGGGCATAAATATTATCAATATCTGCAATCAAACATAAAAATTGCAAAATCATGTAAGACACTACCCTTGTAATATAATTTTTGTTTTTCTTTGTTTTTGTCGCTTGTAGCTGCTTTGTAGCTCCTGTATACCTGTATACCTCCCCCCCTCCTAGTCTGAGTCCTCCCGGACGACTATGAAGTGTCTGTGGACGAAGCATTGTAGTTGTTTTGGTCATAATTTCCCAATGCAATTGTAGAGCGATGATACAACAGTCTTTTCAATAAAGCTGCTCTTTGTTTGATTGAAGGATTGGTGGTCGGGTTTTGGGTTGGTTTTGGCACTGCGGTAGTAGAATCAGTATACGGATTCTTCTTTACTTTGTTGTTCTTTTTTACAATCCAAATCTGCTTCTGCTTCACTTGTGCTTGCCACAAACTCTTTGCGACCCAAACATGCTTTGTTCTTTGTGTTGATTTCCTCGCCTTGAAATACCTAGGAGTTTCCGTGGATTGTACTGAAGGGAGTTCCTGTTTACAAATCTTTGGGATCCAAATTTGCTTGCTATAGCTTTGTGCCGTCATGAACTTCTTTGGAATCCAGATCTGTTTCACTGTCCTTGATTGTCTGGAATCACTCTGTTGTCTGGTATTGAAGACTCTGTTTTCCACCTTTGTGTTCTCTGGCACAACCTTTTTTGGTCTCCATACCAACTTTGACTCCCTTTTTTTCCAAGGTTGAGCTGTTATATTATTGCTTGTCTTCCTTATCCACTGTTGAGAATTCCTCGTTGAAGAGTAATCCGGTTGTATAGAAACTTTTGGTTGGCATTGCTTCTTCTTTTTCTCTGGTTGTTGTTTACCTTTGTCTTTGGATTCGTCCTTTGGAGTTGGCTCTTCTCCTTTGGTGAACTTAACTGATTGACTTTCACCTTCGTATTTGATAAGCACTGATTTAGAACTCCAATCAGTCATTGCATTGTATTGCTTCTGCCATGGTTGTCCTGGCAATAATGGATGTTGTGTAGCTTGGTCTTCAACCACGTAAAACATATGAGGATACACATACTGGTTAATCTGTATATGTAAAATTGTGCATCCGACAGTTTTGATTGAATTCTCAGAGTAACTCTTTAACTCTTGCTTGGCAGTTTGTAGTTTAGTGTCATTTGTCAATTGTCTATACAAACTGAGTGAAAGTAGGTTAGTTTGAGCTCCTGAATCCAATAGTGCTCTGGCTTTGATTTGGTTGGTTCCTACTTTGCATTCAATGATGGGTTCTTCTTTGTCATTATCCATTTCTGTTATACTGACTGCGTTTATTCGTATTGCTCCTTCATTGCGCTGTTTCTGACGCAGTAGTCTTCTTTTCTCCATTCTTTCCTTCGCCTCGGCTTGCGCTTCCTCCACAATCTTTTTCTTTTTCTGGACACGCAGCTTTTCTTGATGTATTTTGAGAAGCATGTCTTGGGTTAGCGGCAAAAGATACTTTTTCACTCTGCATCCACTAATCCAATTGGGCATTTCTTCTCCGTCTAATGTAGCAAGCTTGACGGCTCCACTTGGTGATAGATCTTTAATCACTAAAGGTCCCATCCCTCGCTTTTTAAGCTTCTTAGCATGCTGTTTCAGAGTGTAAACTAGGACATAGTCCCCAACCTTAAACTCTTTAGTCCGCACATGCTTATCAAAAAATTCCTTTTGTCGCCTTTTTTGAGCGTAGATAGAAGCTACTGCTTTTAGGCGAAGCTCGTCTAGCTTTTCCAGGTCATCTATTCTATCAGTTTCTTTTTCGACTGTAGTTCTCAGCATGAAGTACGGAACCACGTCGTACCCGTCCTTGTCGCAAAATTTCGTTGTGGGACCATCCGGAATTGCACAAACATCTAGGGTTGCTAGAATGTGTGTCCATTCTAATGGTTCAAGTGTGTCCTCTGGAAAGAGTTCTCCTATATAAGTTTCGTCTTCGATAGCCCTTTCTAAAACATATTCTTCTCGCCTCAGACTTCCACATTTCGAGGCTCCACACATCCATAACTCCTTTGGCTTACCTAACCAAGCTGGAAATTCGGATCCCGCCAAAGTAGCTGAATCAAACTCCTCTACCGGTGTTCGGTTCACATCTTTGTAGCTATGGTCTCTCAGGTTCACACGTGTAGTGGTTTCCATATTTCTCAGGTATATGTGATCGTAGCCCCAATCTTGGACCATTTTCAACTGTCTCATGAATGGTCTTCCCAATATGATATCATAGTTATTCTCCTTGCCAAAATCGACAATAGCAAAAGTATGTTCGTATTCAATGCCGCAAGAAGTCACTACGACTTTCTCTAATAACCCCATAGGTTTCTCCATGTGTCCATCTGCTAATTGGAGTTTCAACCTAGTCTTCCTTATTGCTGGTTTCCCCCATTTTTTCCAGATTTCTTTTGTAGCAATGGCTACCCCAGCTCCGCTGTCTAGTATTGCCATTGTGTTCACTCCTTGGAATTCAACTGGTAAGGTTGTATTCCCCTCTTCACCTTCGCAATACTCTCCGACCTTGTTTAAGGATACAGGCTTAGCGTTCTTTTGTGGTTTACTCAGCTCTTGTATACCCTCTGGCAGTCTCGATGTTGGGTCTTTTATCCCAAATTTCTCCAAGCATTTTCCTACAGTGGTCCACATATGTGGTCTTAGCCTCAAAAGCTCAGCTAGAGTGATAGTGCATGTCACTGGTGTTGACAAGATCTCTATCAATCCTTGCGAGTCCATGACTTTTTCTGATGAGATTCTTCGTGAGGGAAGTGCTCTAGTCTCGGATTTTGCTTCATACTCTCCTAAGTATGAAGGTAAGGTATTCAGTGAGAGAGGTTTGCTCTCCATTGTTCTAACAGAGCCCCCATCTCCCCAGTAAGATTGCAGATCCAAGTCCACTTGAGATCCTGCCTCAAATTCCACTATGGGAGGATTCTTGATGTCCTTTTCCCAATTTGTCTGATTAGCTTGGCAACTTAGCTCGTTTGCAAATTTTGCCTCTCTCACTTGTTTCCAAAATTCATTGTAATCCTCATCTCTTCCATAAGACCTCTGTATGACTGGATGAAAACTCTCTATCTCCTGATCGGTTGTGTTCAATACTATGCGGTCATCCTGGTGTGTATTTTCAGGCTTTTGTGCACTGGAAGTCTTTTCAGCTACCCGTGAAACGATAGTCTCTTGCTGAATTGGGTTTTCCGTTCCACAATTCATTGTTTCTTTTGGTGGTTCTAATAAGGCTTGTGCAGTCTCGATCATTCTCTGGCACATTTCAAGTCTCTGCTTTTCCAATTCCGCGTTTGGGTATGTCATCCACCTCTGTTCTTGTGTTTGGTTGTTCTTTAACCTAGCTTTGTAAGTTCTCATCAGTGCGTCCAATGGTTCGTGTACTTTGTCGACTAGCATTGATCCCCCTGAGCTTAAGCTCGTTGTTTCTTTGATACTCTTTTGTTTCGTTCTTTCCGGGCTCATCTCTCGTTTCCCGTTTTGACTCTCAAGTTTTTCTAATCTATCTTTAGTTCGCTTTAGTTCCTCAGCTAGAATAGTGTCTTCACGTTCTTTTCTCAACTTCATGCGTGCTTTTCTAGCTTTCCATGTGTTTCTCTGACTCTGCGGTCCTTGACTAACCACTTCAGTCGCTAACTTTCCATTCTCAGGTTCTCTAGTGGTTTTCTTAGCTTGAGCTCTAGTAACAACTTGCGTTGGTATTAGAGTTTCATTTTCAGACCCACTGCTGGTAGGAATAGTTTCTAGCATATTCAATGTCGTCTTTTGCACTTTGTTTGGATTCTTTGAACAATCCTCAATGAAGTGAGTAACCCCACACTCAGTGCAATAAGCGTTAATTCTAATGATTTCCGTATGTGGACAAACATTCATCAGATGGTCACCTCCACACTTGTAACAGGGTCCTAGTGCTGGTCTTGGTCCCATTTGATTCGTCCTTTGTGGATAGGATGGTCTTTGTCCTGTTAACCCTCCATGAGCTATGAACATCAATGTTCTTGCATCCAAATTGTATCTCTCTTCATCAGAATCACTTATAACTGTTGGTATTCCAACATTCCCAATCATGCCCCATGGTTCTGGTTGTTTGGCTTCTTCTGGTGGGTAATACACAGTTGGAGACATGTGTGCACCAGATTCTTCATAATAGGCTTGAACAGGCACTAAGGCTTGTTCTTCCTGATTCTCTAAGGTTGGTGCATATCTAATGCCTACTGGTCTTGCTCCTGGTAAAGGTGGTTGTTGTCCCAATACCGGTTGCAGTCTTTCTATCCCCATAGGTCCTGGTACATTTCCCGTTGGGTATCGAGGTACTCGATGTACTTGAGGTGGTGCTAATTGAGCAGGAGGTGCATACTGATGCTCCCTTACATACCCTTTGTTGTAATAGCACTCCTCTGTTGGATGGTTTGTCCATTTTTGTTCAATAGCACACCATTTCAGTGTTTTTGGCAATGGTTTTTGGTATGGTGCCATCCTTTTTAGAGCATCTTCTATCATTTGCTCTACATTTGGCATGGTTGTTGTTTGAACATTCTTTTTAGTGGTAGTCTCGCTCGCTACGGAGGAGGAGCTACTGGATGCAAAATCTGTATCCGCTGACACCTCTCCATAAACCGTACAGTTATCCACTAAGTACAATGCCTCTCTCGTTACTTGCTCGAAACTTGTATAAGATTTCAAGTGCAAGTCCTTTGTGAGATTTCGTTTCTTAGTCCCTCAATAAAGAGAACAGATAGTCTGTCATCTTGTGGTCGTTCACGTACTGGACATCTCTCAATGTATTGTTAGAAGCGAAGTGAAGCTTCCTTCACTTTTTCGTGTTCTCTCTGTTTAAAAGCATATATTTGTGAGACCGTATTGTACTTAATCCCTCGTTTTGAGAATTCCTCAGCAAACTCTCTTAGCAAATGGTCAATGTCCTGGAATCCCCCTATGTTCGGTGGTTGAAACCATGTCAATGCCGTACCTTCTAGAGTAAGACCAAATCCCTCGTATTGTGTATGTAAATCTGTTATCTGCTCAGCTCTTAAGACTTGCTTAAAGAGTGACACATGTGCATACAGATCTCCTGAACCACCATACTTCTTTGGCATACACTTCGCTACTTGAGATGGTCTCATACGTCTATGGTCTGCTACCAATCTCATTGCTCCTGTGTCCCGGCTAAAGCTTTCTCTAGCATCATGGACTTCATGGGTTACCCTTGTCGGTTCCCCTACCCTGAATCTACTACTAGGAGGTAAATGTGATGGTTCCGCTTTGAACCTTGGACCTGGAGTGGTATATGTGGGGATTGGAACTGCACTACCTTGATTCGTATCCATTGACTCTCCGGAATGTAATGATCCCATTGGTCCGGGCTTCAAGTACTGAGGTTGACTAAAAGAGTCAGCAGCCTGAGTTCTTTGTCCTCCTGTCGTCATTGGGTTTTGCCCTACATTTGTTGGTGCTGGTCTTTGTGAGCTAGAAGTAACATAATACTGATGTAGTGGTCCCCCAAAGTATGTATATCCTTCTAATTCTTTCTTGCCCATTGTTGAGTATTGCCTCCCATACTTGTCATAAGCGGCAATTTTCACTTCCGATCCCTCTGTGTAGGTAAAGACATAAAGTCTTTTTTGGTCTGTCAACTCTCCGGTGTAGGGTTCTTCACATCTATAATAGAGATCTTGCTCCCCATTATTATATTTGTATAGCCCCACATAGATGTTATCAGTGTTGATCCTTGTAGTTTCATTCTCTCTTCTTAACCTCGCATCAGGGAAGTTCTGCTTTCTCCTCAAGTTCTTCATCTACTTTGGCTTTGGTGCCCATCAATCCCCACTTGTCCACAATGTTAGGGTTTAGGACTACCAAGTACATGGTACCCTCGTCATCTAGATATCTATCTCCGCTATAGCTCAAAGGCACTAAGTCCTTGAACTCACTAGGTCTCTCCTCTATCTTTACACAATAGCGGTGAATTCCATCTTTGTAGATCCTGGCACCTTGCTCATTGTCGTACTGGTATTTTATGAACAATAGCTTCATTGTGGCGGAAGGGTTTGATGATCCTACTGCCATATTTTCTCTGTTGTTCAAGTTCAAGTGTTCCAAGTGCTCGGTGAAAATCTCGTAAGATCTCTCCGAAGAAGTATCAGAAACACTTCCTTCAAAGATCGGCCCTAATGGTTGCACCCAACTTTGGTTTACACTTCCCTCGGTTGATATGACACTTTCTTGTTCCCCTTGTTTTGGTTGGTTATTCTGGAGATTCCTGCCCGATCTCAAATTCATCAATTCCCCTAAAGGACTTTAACTTCTCCGTCTCGGCAATGTGTGTTCCCAAGTTTTTGTGGTCAGAATTGATCCAAACTGATTGATACTTGGTCAATTGTTTAATCTTGTCAGTTGGACAACTTCTGTTTCATCAAGTGAGAATTTTGTTGCAGTTATGCTGAAAAAGACATTATACGCGTATGATGTCTTTTTTCACAGATTTGGACTATTTTGGTTATGCTCACTCTCAGTAGCCCCCTTATGCTCTGACCACTCACAAAATTCAGTTTGAACTCTGTTTGAGCAAGTTATGGCTAATTTAGGCTTTTCTTGGCAATTTTCCGCTCTTGACTTGTTTTGGGTCAATTGTGATCCAAATGGGATGAAACTTGAAATATAACCTCTAGACAGCTATGAAAATGGATCTGTGTTGGCAAAGTATCAAAATATGTCCAAAATTAGGTAAAAGACATCATACGCGTATAATGTCTTTTTCATCAATTTGGGTTAAGACTTGATATTTTTGCTTTCTACAGTGTTTGTAACAATCTTGTCAGGTCAGATATCAAAATTAAGCATTGGATGTGCTAAAAGACATTATACGCGTATGATGTCTTTTGTCCCAGATTTTGACTATTCTTGGTTTTAAGCCTTCTCCAATGTTTATAATTGAGTTTCAAGTGTTTTTGTCAGGTTTGAATGTAAAAACAAGATCTGAATCCAAAATTTCCTATTCTTTGCGTTTCTTGGACTCCGACTTGTCTTTTTGGGTTTCTTTGAGTGTTAATGCTTTTGTTTTAAGTTGAAATTAGGGTATAACCCCCCTTTTGAGCACTCTGGTAAAGTCAAAATTTTTGTTTTGGTCTTTGTTTGGTCATTTAGACATCATACGCGTATGATGTCTAAAGTTGCAGATTTCCAGTTTTTTGGCACAGAATCCTTCCTAAAGCTTCCTCTAGTGCTCAGCAACTCCTAGATACACAGAAAATTTCTCTGACTTTTGTTTATTGCAAGTTTCACTACTAACTCGACGGTTTAGTGATCTAACATGCAATCAACCATATCAAGCAAATACTCCAATGATTGCTAGCTCTAGATCAGGATCAAATGAAGTCCTACCTAAGCTATTCCTAATCATACAATGGGTTTGGTAATTGTGATTTTAAAGAGATCCACTGCCACTCACGGACTAGCAAATTCTTCTTCTATCAACAACTACTCAACACCAACAAAACAACAAACAAATCTAAGCTAAACTAAAAATACTGTCAACACGGAAGACCCACGAATACCCCACTTCCTAGTATCTCTCGAGATCTTCGGAGTCCACCACTCCTAGATCTTTTCTAACTAAAGTATACAAAGTAGTTTATACGACTCACCTCGTAGGATTAGTCTAAGGTCACCTACTTAGGGCTCTCGTCCCCGGCAACGGCGCCAAATGTTAAGGCGGTTACGCCGCTAGCAGAAGCTAAATAGCGAGAACTCAACCAACAACAGAATTTTTCAGACGAGGACGGAGCTTGACCTGCAGGCGCATGGAAACAACTAGGTGGGTGTCAAATCACCTACTCGACCTTCTAATGACAATCACTACTAAGGAAATCAAATCTAAGTTCTAAAATACGCAAGTGACTGAAATCCGTACTACGAACGAATGCTATACGAAACAGGATCTAGAATCATTGAATCGATCTCAAACTCAAGGGGAAGTCTATACACTAGGTAAGAACAACACCCTAAAGACTTGAATTGCAAAATCAACCTATAACCACTCCGTGCGGCAAACGCGTATGAAGACAGGCCGAAAAATACAGGTGACCGAAACTTGACCCCGATGGTACTAATGCGTAGCTCTACTCGTTGTGGTTCTATAGATATGCTGCACGCTCCATTCCGACACACGAGTTGGAAGAAAACTCACACCGAAGCTCGTAGGAACTTACCACACATAGAAGCCGATAGCGCGCACTCTTGGTATCTGTGCGTAGCTCTCGCCGTTGCTAACACAATGGCGGTGTCGCTTCTCCAATGGCGGCTCCGTAGCTCGCGTAGCAAGTAGATAAGACTCTCTCTCTCTCTCTCTCTCTCTCTCTCTCTCTCTCTCTCTCTCTCTCTCTCTCTCTCTCTCTCTCTCTCTCTCTCTCTCTCTCTCTCTCTCTCTCTCTCTCTCAGACACAGTCACGGCACTCCAAAAACTCACTTTGATTAAATAAAAACTCCCCCCTTAGGTTACAAAACTTTGGCTTATATACCTCAGCCTTGGAGGTGAGAACATCTCTAACTAATTATATCAGCAAGTGAAATTACTTCGGAATTACAAGCTGGAAACTCAATTGAGTCCTGTTACTTAATGAATGGCTCCAATCAAAATCAATGTCGGAAAGACATTTATTACAATCAATGGTTACAAAAATGATGAGTGTGAGCAAAAATGTGGGTGTGATCCTCTGCTGGCTCAACATCCACTTTAGCCTTTCCTTACGATCTTGTTTTTCTCTCTAGGGATGTTTGCTCCTCCCCTTCCTGGTCTTTGTTACTTTCAGGTGTTGTGGATGCAGAGATAACTTTTGATTTTTCTTCTTCAAAGACTTGAACAAGTCTTTTTCAGAGCCTTGAGGTAACAGGTAGTACTCTGGTCTGTACTTACTCCTCCTCTCCATTCAATTTTCTTGACATCCATAAATTTTTCTCAGGAGCTGGCGATAAGTGTTCAGCTTGGCCAGTAGCATGATACACAATATCAATGAGAATCTCTGGGCCCCCCCAAAAAGGATATACGTGGTGGTTTATTTACATACATCAGGGTTGTATGGATATATTGTGCATGGTTGTCCTTTGTAACCCCCTCTTTCTTTGATGCTTGTGTGAAAGTAGATGCCATTGCATGATTGGAGAAAGTGTACCGAGGTGGCCTCTTTGATGTGAAATGAAAGTGCTGGTGGTAAAATTTGAGAGCGAGCTCAATTCCTTTCTATTTGAGATTCGTGAATGATGCTGATTTTCTAGTGAATATGCTTGTGGTAGGCAAGTGGTGGTCTCTCATTGGTTCTCCCCCCATGGGCAGTCTTAGAGCATCCACTATCTGGTCTTCTTCTGTGATGTTCACCTCTATTGAAATGTCCTTCAATTTGAAATAGTGTCCCAACCATCTTCATTAATAATGGCAACAGCTTATAAGCCCTTTGTAGTCATCACCGCATGGTTCCAATTGGATATAGTTTGTAAGACCTATCTTCTCCCCTAGTGGCCTAACGACATCTTCCATTGCTATGTCTTGAGATTCTTTTGTTAGAATTTTCACTTCTACTCTTGATCCTTGTGCACTTTTTAATATTTTGTGGTAGATTGTGACATGCTAGCATTGTAGCTGTTCTTTGGCCAACTAGGTAACCTTTGCTTTTTTAAGAGATTTTTCTTCTAACTGGTAAGAGGGAAGCTCTGCCAACTTATCCTTCATGTTTTTCTTCTTCAGAGCTCCCATGGTAGATGAGATAGATAATGACAAAAAATCATTAGAATACTTGTTTCACCAACTACTAACACATAGAAAGGCTAACACAACAATTGAGGTGCAAAAAACACAGAACCTGGTGAAATCTATCTTTGGCATGCCTAAGATTAAAGTGTGTGCCTGTGAATGAAACTTGGTTCTAGAATGGATGTACACGAGGGTGCATGTGTTGTAGGTGATGTACATAAAGTATGATGACTTTTTGACTCTTGGTGAGACTTATGGGAAATTCTATGTCCGCTTTTCCCGCTACGAGAGATTTTTGTGCTTGAAGGAGCTGTGCGTTGTCAATAGTGAATGAAACTCAACATGGTGCTTCATTTGAGCAATATAAACATATATGTGACTAAATTTGATGAGACAAGGTTCTCTAGCCACAGATATATCTTTGGCGTGTCAAAGATATATTTGTGTAATATTGGGTCTTTTTGGGCTTTTTTCCTCTTAGGTGCTTCTATGGGGTACCAAACAAGGTCCTTGGTGAATTTTAAACTCAAATGGTAGGCCAAAAGTCTTTTGTGTGCATTCTTTAGCATCTTCTGTTGATATAGGGGAACATAGGGATATGTATGAATGATATAAGTGTATGAAGGCTGTTCAAAGTCATGTAGAGGTTGAGTTTATCATACTTGTGTGAAAAGATGTGCAAAAATTTCTTCAAACATGGCAGTTTATCTTTGGTGCACCTAAGATAAAGTTTGCATATTTTTGTCATTTATGCCCTCAACTTGCCCTATATAGCTTCTAATAGGTAGTTAAGGTAGGTTGTTCCTTGGTTCTGTATCTTGCACGTAGTGTTGATTTTGGTGAAGTTGGTTGTCCCCTTTTGAGTAGATTTTTACTGGAGTCTACCAACTAGTGATAGTAGGTCCCCTAGAGGTTAGTATTTGTTAATTATATTTTGTGGAGTACCCCCTTCTAGTTTGAGATCAAACGGATTAGAGTTTGCCCAGAACTGAAAAATGTCACTTTGTGGCATAGACATGGTCATTTTTCCCTAACCTGATGGGATAGACTGTGATGTACCCCCAAACCTCTACAAGTCGTTTGCTTGATGGCATCTGCAAATGGGTCAAAATTGGTCTCCAACTAAGCCTTTTATCTTCGGCGCACCAAAGATACTAGGTCCATTTTTTTGCTAGCGTTTGCTTTTTGGAGCCCACCCATGTGTTATCTTACTTGAGATGAGACTATGATTCAAGTTTAGTGTGATTTGGATGCCTGGTGTGGTCGATGCACACGTTGTTGTTCTCAAAAACTCCTAGATTGCCATGTGTTGTTATGCCACTTACAACCTTTTATACCAAGTCCGTCACATTGTTATATTTTGTAAGATCCCCAATTTTTGGATCTCTTTTAAAAACAAGAAAAATAGCCTTCAATATCTATTTCGTCAAATTCTGATTTAGAATTCTTGCTTGAGAGTATTGTAAGGTCCTAAAGTGAAAAGAAAGCTCGTTTCCATGTTCCAATAGGTCAGACGAACGTTTGGTTCAGTTTTGAGAAAATCCACTACTTTTTAGTTTTTTCATGCTTTTATGCTTTTAGGTGCTTTTTTGCAAAGCAGGGTCGGATCCTTAACCTGCGTGTTCCAGGGAAGCTATGGTTCAATTTTGTAAAAATCTGCTTTTCGAGTACTATTTTTAGCTTTTCATCATTTTTAGTGCTTTTTAGTAAAAATCGAATCCGCTTTCTTATTCCAGTGGACAAAGGAAACCCGTGGTTCAATTTTAGAAATTTTTTCTTTCTTTTGCTTTTTACGCTATTTTTTAGCTTTTCGTGCTTTTCGGCGTTTTTGAAAAGAAGTGTGCTTTTTAGGATGACCTGAACATAAAAATATTAGTTTTAGTCTCTGTCAGATTTAAAAATGATCACCTGTTAGAAGCTGGACACACCCTACGGAAAATGACTGCTCGGAGGAATATTATTTTTGTAATTAATCATTTATTGAGAAAACCCGACATTTCACCTTGTAAATATTGGGGCTTACAGAAGTTTCCAGATTGTATCCCAGTTTTGACATTTAGATTGAGTAGATGGTTAAATTGGAACATTAGGGTTTGAGAATTGTAAGGTACTTATACCACTTTTTGACCTTAATGAAAGACCTTTTTGTCATTTTAAAAAAAGTTTTGAAGTCTGTGAGTGAGCATACTGTGTATGAGAGAGAGTGAGAGCTTCATCTTGACGCTACGCGTGCACCGGTGATCGGAATTGAGTGCGGAGAAGTGCAGCGTGTTGCCCCCGACGAGAGCTATGCGCCAATACCTACATTGTGCGTATACGGTCTAGTTTTGCGAGCTCCATCTACGAGATTCATCTGGTGATTCGGTGAGCATACGTTGTTCGATTTTGCATTACAGCATATCCACGTGTTTGCATTGAGTAGAGATACACATTAGGCACTTTAGTTTTTGGAAACGATGACCTGTAAATTTCGGCCAGACATCCTACGTGATTTTGCAACAAGTGTTTTGGGTTGGGATTTTGGTTCATAGACCTTACCGAGAGCGACCTATTGGTGTTAGTAGGGTCTCCTTCAAGTTATGTGGTGTTTTGAGATTGTTTGATGGGTATTCGGCTCTAGAAAGCGTTGTAGGAAGTTTCCTCTTATGCACTCTTGAAGGATGTAGCTTAGACATTGGGTAGAGACCTCTGTAGGAATTAGCTAGGAGTCAGTCAAGTGTAGGTTGACGCTGCTTGCTTCCACGGGCCTGCGGGTCGAGCTTCGTCCTTAGCTGACAAATCTTGTTAGGTGAGTTCTCGCTGTGCTGACGTCCGTCGCGGCGTGTCCGTCCAACATTGGCGCCGCTGCCGGGGACGAAAACCTTAGGTAGGTGACCGAGACTAGTCCTTGAGGATACGGATTCTTTGGCTTGCCAAGAGTCTCGTTTTAGATTTAGATAGGATCAGAGGGTGGAGTACTCTCTAGGTCTTAGAGGGAGTCTAGGGAGCGTGTTTGTAGCCTAGATCCTTTGACTTAGGTAGAGTTAGGTAGACTTAGATAGATTTTAGTTCTTAGTTGAGTTGAAGAGTAGGAGTTTGAGTTGTAGAAGCGGTGAGAGGAGAGCTTGAGAGTCTGGAGAGGCCAGGAAACAACCAAAACACCATTATCACCATTTCACATGATGAGTAGGAGTAGAGTAAGTAGGACATCATGATTCAGGATCTAGAGCACTTCATGCATGTATACTTGCTTGTTAGATTTATCACAAGGTTGTAAAAGACACAAAAGTGTGTTTGAAAGCCGAAGTGAAGTCGAAAAGTTACTGTGAGTGTTTCTGATAGAGCTGCAGAGCATCAGGAGCATTACTATCAGGAAAAAAAATAATTTTAAGCTAGGAGACATCCTACGCGTAGGATGTCTAGAGGCTAATGTGGTGGGAATTTTGGAATTTTGAGTTAACCAATGTGTTGAGAAGGTAGGTTTTACCCTATTTTCACCTGGAAAGTGGAAATTTGACCATATCTTGACACGATAGGGCCATATATACTGAAATTGCTAGACATCCTACCCAAATTGTGCCAAGGAATTATATTAAGACCAAAACCATAGGATGGATACATAAGCATGATCTGCATGATATATTGAGTGAGTGAGAGAGGTTTCATCTCATTTGGGTGAGAAAATTGGGTTAGAAGCAAAATTTAGTACTTTTGACCAAAAAGGGCTAGAACAACTAAAATTGGGGACTTTTGAAATCCAAACCAAAATCTAATCATACCACTGGGTTGCTGACATCAAGGGGAAGCTGTGGGTCAAGTATGGGGTCAAACAGACCAAAAAGACATCCTACGCGTAGGATGTCATCTGTGTGATTTTGCACTCCAAAGCTAATTTTGAGCATACCAAAGTGATCAGCACTTTAAGGAGAGTCTGTGTTGTGTATTTGAAGCCATTCTGAGCAAAAATACATGCTACGCGTAGAATGTCTAAAGCAAGAAATTGAAGCCAGATACTTACTGTGGGCCTAGCAGGGTGTTGTATAGCCTGAGGCAAGCCTCCTAGTCAATTTTGGTCCAAATTGGAGTTAATTAGACTGATCAAGACGAGTAGCAAGCTGTCAGAACAGATTTCTGATCCATTGACCAGCTTATAGGTGTCCAAATCAAAAAGTAAAAACAGTTGTGGACTCAGCACATCAAGGGAAATCCATAGTGCAAAAATCTAGGCAAAACAGAGCAGGAGACATCCTACGTGTAGGATGTCTACTGGGGCTTAGTGAAGAGAAAATTTGACTAAGCTTATACAGTGAGGTTCCATTTGACTTAAGGGTTCGAGAACTTCTTTCAGAAGTGAATTTGGACCTTGTTTGACCTTTTGACGGAGCAAAGGCAGAATTAAGACTTTTCAGGTAAATTGACCAACTTCCGAGGAAAGTACAGTTCCGGATTAGCAGACCTAATCTAGAACATCAGCAGTGTTTAAAATACAGTAGTGGTTGAGGTTAACTCTCCAGTTATACCAATCATTACTAAGATCACCTCTAACGGTTAAATGCTTTGATTCGATTGTCGAAATTAAACGCTTGTGTACAAGTATAATCAGCGGCAAAGCAAGAAGTTGTGCGGAGACTGATGCTTTTCCAGGTGAGTGGTTGGATTTGTATTAAATTGCATTGCTAAGTTTGATGAATTTAAGATCAGGAAGATACATGTTTAGAGACCAAAAGGTGGCAGGTGACCAAGGTAGCTTATTGTCCACCAAGGAGAGTGTAACTCAAGCAAGGCTAGATCCACTAGCACCGATTATTGAGGAAGGTAGTGATACTAACACTTCATCAGACAAATCCTTCTTCATGATGGGTAGTCAACAGCCAAGAGGTTTCACCTATGATGGACCAATGCTAGGAGGAAGCACCTCCCTAAATCCTTTGAATGATTCCAAGTTCACTGTGATCTTCTTAGAAGGAACAAACTCGAGGGGAGCCTTAGTTCATTTTGACCATCGAGGACGTAAGTATATTTGTATTGAAGAAAGGCCAGCTCAAAGACTGGAGATAATTTGAGTCTATGATGATGGAGATAGATTTCAAGACGAAAAGGGGAACCACTATCTGATAGTTAGTAACCCTGAGGATTACAATAGATATGGAGATAACGTGGATAAAGGGAAAATGGTTTCAGAAACTCAAGAACCGCCTCCAAACATTGATCGACCTCGAGCGATTTTTATGTATGATAAGAAAACAACCAGGGTTTCAACTTATAATGAGAATGTAGGAATTTACAAACATGTGAGCGACGGAATAGTCTCCTACTTTCGTTGCAAAGAACCATACCCAACGGAGTTAAGCAAAGACAAGGTTCTTTACTTATTCTCTTATGAAATTGCTATGGGGAAGGATATCGTTTTTGTTGATAGGTACAGGCAAGAATACCAACGTATTCTCCCAGAGGAGGTAGAAAAGGAAACAATTCTAGGAGTATCCACATATGCCCCCGATGAAGTGACAAGAGCCACCTACACCCCTAGCAAGTCGACAAATCCCTTTTCAGAAGAGTATGACGTGACCTCACATTCTACCCGACCGCAGACATTCAACAACCAAAACCAACCAGCAACTTTTCCATCATTGCAGGCATGGCTTCGACAGAGTGCAACATTGGAACCGGACCGAAACCAAGATGGTTATCAAGCCGCACGAGGGCTAAGGGATTTACAAGAACCACCACTCTATTCACGGTATCAAGGAGAGAGTAAGCCAAAGACTCAAGGGTCAACAGAGCCTGGAAGACCACCCATAGAACGAGCTCGAAGAGATGAACCATCTATAAAAAGACCTGTTAAAACTTATGGCTTAGGAGCATCATTGGGAGAGGAACCAGCCTACTACAGAAGGCCAGAGGAGGTATATTGACTAGGACATGGAGATCCAATGATGAGATTTCTAGACCATTGTAGAATTAGACCTTCTCAAGTGCAAAAATGGGTAAACAAGAAATACACGGGAAACAGAGATCCAAGAGATCATGTAGCAGCCTTTGTGCGTGTAATTAGAGCGGAAGAGGTGTTAAACTTCCCTACCCAATTTGCAAGGTTTGGACTAACCCTAGAGGATGATGTTGCTACTTGGTTTGACTATGTGGAGCGTAGAGACTTTGAGTCTATGGAGGAGGTGTTTGACGAGTTTATCGAGGAATTCTCACAAAGGGGGATAGCTCATAATACAGTCTCACAAATCCATAAATTCAAACAGAAAGAAGGGAAATCTGTGAGAAAGGCAGCCCTACGACTAAAAAGATATGTGAAGTTCTGCCCTGTGGAAGAACTGCCAACTCAGTCCAGACTTATGCTTATATTTATCCAAGGACTAAGGAATGAAGATCTCCAGAAGGACTTACATATGAAGAGGAGCACGACGTTAAATGAGTTAACTAAGGAGGCTCTTTACCTTGTGGATAATTGTGCGGTCTACAAAGAGGGTGAGTTCAAGGATCTTGATGATGATTCATCCTCACAACAAAGTGGAAGCAAGTCTTCTAAGACAGCACCGAAAGGAGAAGTAGCTGTCAACCAGGAGCAGCTTGTAGAGGAAGTGCTAGAAAAGATTAACTTGTACGCCAAAACTGAGGCTAAACAGCCCAAGTGGTGTACTATTGAACAAAAATGGACAAACCATGGGACGGAGGAATGTTATTATAACAAGGGATATGTGAGAGAGAGACCTTATGCTCCCCAAGCTCAGGTAGCATCTCTTCAAGTTCCACCGATGCCTAGGTATCAAGCAAGCAACCTACCAGGACCTATAGGTGTAGAAAGACCACAACCAGTGTTGGGGCAAAAACCACCCCTACCAGGATTACGACCAGCCGGCATAAGATACACACCAACAGTAACTGAATTAGAAGAGAAGGATTTGGTGCTTATGCACGCATATTATGAAGATCCCAATGGATATGCTACAAATCATGTCTATTATCCACCAAAAGAACCCTCAACACCAGAACCATGGAGCATGATGGGAGGTGCAGGACCACCAACAGCTGCGCAGGTAGCAGGAGAAAGAAGATATAGCTTGGATGAACGAACATTGTTGTTCATATCCAACGGAGGCATGGGCGGGCACAGACATGCATACCAACAAAGAGGAGCTCAAGGAGCACCTCAATAGCCTAAAGGACCCTACTACAAGTGTGGTGGGGACCGCTGGCTAAGAGACTGTCCTCATGATGAAATCATTAGAGTCAACGCATATTGCATCAAGTGTGGAGTTACTCATTTGATTCCTAATTTCCCTAAGAACCCTAGCAAAGGAGCAAAAACTACCTTGAACATGCTTGAAGCAGTGCCTTCCAGTGGAGGGTCAGAAAACGAGACAATAATACCTATTCAGGCAGTGACGCGAGCAAAAGCTCAAAGAATGACGAACGAACCTATAATTGAAGAGCCAAAAACCGATGCCCCAAGTTTAGAAACAAAAAATCATAGAAGCACTTGGAAAGCTAGAAAAGCGCGTATGAAAGCAAGGAAAGAATGAGAGAAAACGGCTTTATCCAAGCAGTTAAAACACACAAAGGATCGATTAGAGCGGTTAGAGGATCTAGCTAGACTAAGCTCACACACTGCAGCAACCATAGCACCCAAGGAAATAGCAGAACCCAAAAGTGCAGGATTAGGAGGATCAGTACTGGCAGACAAGGTAAATGAGCTGTTAGATGCACTTCTAAAAGCTTAGAAGCCAGACTCAAAAAGAACCAAACCCAAGAGCAAAGATGGATGACTTATCCATATGTTGAAATAGAAAAACAGAGGTTGGAAATGTGTAGAAAGATGATTGAAACAGCTCAATCTTTGATAGAAAACCCGCTTGGTAAACCTGCAAATTCGCATGATGTACCAGCTCAAACCCCTATCAAACCAGCTTCAGAGGAATAAGTAGAAACAAAGGAAAGACTCACGAATGCCTATGAGTCTAGGAGAGAGTCTATCATAGTGCCAAATATAACAGATGAGGCAAGTGAGGGGTTCCAACCTAAAACACTGGTAGAAATGGGTAAGGATTGTAAAGGTCTAGATGATCTGTGGAAGCAAATCCGTGAGGCCAACGAAGCTAACAGGGTGAGTTACCACATGAACAGCACGAGAAAAGAAAAAAATGAGATCTTACCTCCTATTGAAGAATTTGAGGCAAGATCGCAAATGAACTTTGATATGCATTCACAAGGGGACCAGGGATCAATTAGTTCGAGGCACGGCCAACCAGACTCGCTGAAAACTCTACCCTCTTACCTAGGAGAGTATGAAGCCAAGTCCAAGGTGAGATCAATACCATCTCAAAGACTTTCTTCTAACAGAGTGATGGATTCACAAGGGTTGATTGAGTTATTGTCCACTCCGGTGGCATGCACAATCACATTAGCCGAACTCCTAAGGTTACAACCAAACATGTTGGCCACAATAGGCAAATGCCTAGAAAAATTTGGAGTGAAAGACCCCACCTCGAAGCTTCAAGAAGGGATCAGAGAATTGGACAGGCCTCAATTAAACACTAGGCCAGTACCATTAAACAAGGTTGGAGAGTATTGTGAAGGAGAATATGGAAACACCACGCTACCAGTAGAATTCCAAGGAGTAGTTTCCAAAGCTATTCTTGACAGTGGAGCAGGAGTCGCTATCGCCACCAAGGAAATCTGGAAAAAATGGGGAAAACAAGCTTTGAGAGCTACCAGAATGAAATTGCAATTAGCAGATGGGTTCATGGAGAAGCCTCTAGGACTCTTAGAAAAAGTGATTATCACGTCATGCGGAATCGAGTATGAGCATACATTTGCAATAGTCCATTTCAATAAAAAGAACAATTACGAGATCATCTTGGGAAGACCATTCATGAGACAATTGAAGATGGTCCAAGATTGGGGTTACGACCACATATACCTCAGACACGGTGAGACAACAACCAAAATTCACTTGAAAGACCATAGTTACAAGGATGTGAACCAGACACTAGTGGAAGAGTTTGATTCAGCCACAGTGGCAGGATTGGAACTCCCAGCATAGTTAGGGCAACAAAAAGAGCGATGGATGTGCGGAGCTTCACATTGTGGGAGCTTAAAAAGAGAGGAATGAATCTTAGAAAGAGCGATTGAGGACAAGGATTATATTTCGGAACCTTTTCCTGAAGATGCCTTGGAACCTCTGGAATGGGAACACATACTAGCAACATTGGATGTCTGTACCATTACAGATAGTCCAACGACAAAATTTTGCGATAAGGATGGCTATGATGTGCTACCCTATTACATGGTAAGCCTTATACCAGGAGGAGATGAGTTGGTAGAACCACTAGAACAAGAAGAGTTTTATAACTCCTATGAGCATCTGGAGGTAAATAACGATGCAGATAACGAGTGTTCAGACAACTCAAGCGAGTGTGGGGAGAAAACGGGGAATATCAAATTTTATGATTTTGCCAATCAACACCCTAGATGCCAGGAACGCTATATGAGAAAAAGAGTAGAAAACAAAGCGAGAGAGAACTTGATGCCCAGGATAAAAGATAAAACTCACTATCTAATGCTTGTAAAAGCAGAGGATTATGTAAAAGATCAAATATCAAGAAGATTCTCAAAAGTTCGAAAGGAAGGAACGCGAGAGGAAATAAAACAAGTATGGAAAGCTAAAACAGAAACAAAATCAAAAAAGAAACAACAAAAGACCTAGAGGGACCAAACTGGAGCGTAAAAAGAAATACCAAGAACTAAAATGGTCTTTACGAGAGGTATGGACTTCTGAGGGAGAAATCGATGGTAAGGAGGAGTCAGTAAAAGGAAACAATTTTTGAAGATTCATATATATATGTATGCAGTCATCACACAACCTCTGTATCGTTTGTTAGTCAATTTCGACTAGACTGAGGAGTGTGAAACTTCATTCCAAAAGCTAAAGGAAAACCTTGTATCAGCACCTGTACTTAAAGCACCGGATTGGGAAAAGATATTCCACGTTCACATTGATGCATCTGCATATGAAATCGGGAGTATTCTGGCTCAACCTGGAGATGGAACAATGGATTTCCCAGTTTGTTATGCAAGCCGACAATTAAATAGTGCGGAAAAGAACTACACAACCACGTAAAGAGAGGGTTTAGGAATGATTTATGTGGTAAAGAAATTTCGGAATTATTTTCTCGCAAACAAATTTGTGTTCTTCACATATCATCAAGCTCTTCTATATCTGGTTAATAAACCATGCAATACTGAGAGGATTGTACGTTGGTTTATTATATTACTAGAGTTTGATTTCACAGTGGTAGTCAAAAAGGGTAAAACTCATCTACGAGCGGATCATCTTTCAAGGCTACACAACGGGGAAGCTCTTGAAGGAGTAGATGATGACATACCAGATGCTTATCTTTTCAATATTGAAATGATACCCAAATGGTCTTAGGAAATTGTTAGCATTCTTTCCTTTGGAGGTAGTTTTGATAACACGGAAGACAGATCCAAACAACAAACAATTCGACAAACAAAAAACTTCCAGTTCATTGCAGGATGGCTGTATCATCTAGGATCGGACCAGATTCTATGACTATGTATAAATCCAGAGGAATTCGAGTGTTATCTTGAAGAAGCACATGTCCAAGATTGTGCATTTCATTGTTCAACAATGAAAACACACCAGAGACTGAAATAATTAGGGGTTTATTGGCCAACTATGTACGCGGACACACATGCTAATGTTAACAATTGTGCTATATGTAGTGCCAACCGAGCAGTGGATCACGTGACATTGTTTCAGGTAAACATTGCACCTACATGGAGTCAATATATCATTCATTTCTTAACCACAAGGACGTTTCCTAAAAACATAACAAGAGCACCGAAAAGAGCTATAGAGCTGGAGGCTCGCGACTATAATTTAATGGGGAACCAACTTTATAAGCGAGGAAAGGAAAATCAACTTAGAATCTTTGCAAGTGAAAGTGAATACCTGCTGATTCAAGAACACGCACATGGAGGCATAAGTGGAGGCCATTTTTCAGACAATAAGACGGCAAAAATTGTCTTAACCGTAGGAATATGGTGGCCTACATTGCATATGAACGCTGACGAGTTTGTAAAACGTTGTGACGCTTGTCAACGCACCAAGGTGCCAATAAAGAGAGATGAGATGCCACTACGGCCAATGATGGGAGCAAGGGCATTTGCAAAATGGGGCATTGATTTTGTGGGTCCTATTTCACCCCCTACATATCGCACCCATACCCAATATATCATTGTGGCTACGCACTATCTCACGAAATGGACGGAAGCCAAGGCAACACAAAAAGCAGATGCACGAACCACTGCACAATTTTTGTATGAGAATGTTTTTGTCCAATACGGTTTACCAATAGAAATTGTCAGTGATCGAGGAACACATTTTCTTAATGAAGTCATTGAATATCTGCTAGAGGAATTCATGGTTATACATAGAAAATCTGCTCCATATCATCCACAGGAAAATGGACAAGCTGAGGCCACAAATAAAACACTATGCACGGTTCTCACTAAAATTGTATCAGAGTCAAGAAAAAACTGGGATCATCACTATAGGCATACAGGGTAGCTTACAAAACATCGATAGGAACGACACCGTACAACATGGTGTTTGGCCTCAATGCTATATTACCCATAGAGTTTTTTATTCCGACTCTATGAGTAGCGAAACTCTTAGAATGGACAGGGCATGAGCTCTCTTCAAAAATAGATGATCTTGAAAAGCTAGATGAACTTCGCTTGAGAGCTGTAGCTTCGATCTATGCTAAAAAGAGAAGACAAAAAGAGTTTTTTGACAAGCATGTGCGAACGAAAGAGTTCAAAACAAGTGATTAAGTACTTGTTTATACCTTGAAGCAGCATGCCAAGAAACTTGAACAACGAGGGATAAGACCCTTTGTGATTAGTGACCTATCACAAAGTGGAGCTGTCAAGCTTGCTACTTTAGCAGGTGAAGAAATACCAAATTGGATTAGTGGGTGTCGATTAAAGAAATATCATTTACCACTAACATAGGATATGCTTCAACAAATCCATCAAGAAAAACAACGGATGAAGGAGAACTTACAGAGGGTACGAGAAGAAGCTCAAGCAGAAGCAAAAGAACGCATTGCAAAAAGAAGACTTCTGCGACAAAAACAACAATCTGGAACACCGTTGCGAATCAATACCATTTGACTAACGAATTTTGATGAAGACACAGTGGAGCCGATAATTGCAGTCAAAGTGGGTAGCAATCAGGTTTAATCGACGGCATTACTTGATTCTAGAGCCCAAGCAATTTTGATCTCTTACAGATTATACAAACAGCTCAAGCCAACAGGTCAACTTCATCCTACTCCACAAGTGCTGGAAAGTAGTACATCACATTCGCTGAAAACATTGGGCTGGATTATATTTCATGTACAAGTACATCAATATATTTACCCACACAAATTTTATGTGGTGGAGGATGAAAGCACACAACATCCCATGTTGTTGGGTCAACCTTGGCAAAAAGAGTATAATGTGCAGATAGATTGGAATGCAAATGCAGTCAAGATTCAACATGCACAAGAACAACAAGTGGTAGCCTTTGCTCAGCAACCTCAGAAGAATCAGCTGCCAGCCATGCAATCACTAGATAACGAGCCAAAAGGAAGGGTGCCACTAAAGAAAAAACAGGGAACTTCCAACCATGCTCACTACAAATATAAAACGTCATCGATCGCAGTAAAGAGATCAGAAGTAGTATGGGTGCGGAAGGATAGAAGAGACTTGGCAAACAAACCACAACAGAACAGAAGAAATCAATGGAAGTAGATAGTTCAACCAAAAACCAAGGGAGTAAAACAGATATGGATCCCAAAGAAAATGCTCAGCAACAACTCAAATACGACTCGCATCTGGATCTCAAAACCGAAGCAACAGGAACTCCCTTCAGTACAAGCAACATCGGAAAGAAAACTACATAAGAAACCAGCAAACCGATTTATGTGGATGCCCATCAACAACAAAACAATGACAATCGTGGAAGTATCCATAAA
This sequence comes from Adiantum capillus-veneris, assembly GCF_014529385.1. Classification (NCBI taxonomy): domain Eukaryota; kingdom Viridiplantae; phylum Streptophyta; class Polypodiopsida; order Polypodiales; family Pteridaceae; genus Adiantum; species Adiantum capillus-veneris. The sequence continues at coordinate 43,485,551 of NC_140956.1, read as the reverse complement.
CCTACAAAAACCGGCAAAACAAAGCTACAAATGGAAAGCAAAAGAGACAAGGTCTACGGCCAATTCCTCCACGAAAATTCTCTCCAAGGAGACAGCTATGGCCATATCAAAAGTAGCAACAAAGCAAGAGACTTTTGTAAGAAAGGAAATAAAAAAAAGAGCAGTAGAGTTACAGATTTTACTTGCAAAGAAAACAGGAAACCTCGACGACGAATGCCAATAAGCATCTTGCTTATACCCTTCTCTTGCACAGCATTAATTTTACCATGCATCGACCGAGTATACATAAAATAGGGCCACATTACACGGCCAAGCATTAGCATAATTTTTCAACCCATGCACGGCACATACTTCGAGGCAATACCTTGTCGTCCGGGAGGACTCCGGATAGGAGGGGGGGAGGCATTCTCAAATGCGGACCCAATGGCAGGAAGAGCAAAAAAGGACATGTTTTTTGACTATTTTTAAGGGTTTCTTTTTAATTGCAAATTTTCTGGACTAACCCAAGTACATATGCCCTTATACAGCATGAATTTACAAGTATATGGGGCCAAATGCCAAATCAAGCCCCTAGGTGTGTGTATATAAGTAAAAATAGTCATTTTTCGGGCAAAATATTGGTAAAACAGAGAAATCCGGCCAAAGAAATTGCATGTGAGTGTATATAATATTTTGCGGTGATGTTTTTGATTTATTATGATTTTTGGGGATTTTTTGGGTTTGATTTGCTATTTCCTTTTAATTTTGCTAATTTTCGGCAGAAAAACTTCAAAAATACAAAAAGCAGGTGAAAAATGATCGTAATGAAAAAACAAATATGGGGATGATCAGTGACTATAGGACAACCTATGGTACAATGGGGGTGCAATTATAAGACTGGAGCGGAAAGCGTGTTTTGGCCAAGATTTTGACCGAAATGTCAAATTTCTTGTAAACTGGGCAAATGGAGTCCAAATCAAGAAATTTTTGAGCCTAAACCGCATCTCGCAAGAAGTTGGGAGCACATGTCAATTTTCATGAAAAGTGGTTCGGGGACCCCCATTATAAGAATTTTTCACTTCATTTTAAGCTCATTTCCACTATTGACCTTTGAGAGAGAGCTCCTGCCACCTAGAGCGAACGGAACTTCCAGCAGCTTCTACGACGTGCACGACTACCCGACAGGCTTCAGACATGAGAGGTAGGCTCACCACCTTGAGGTTTTCGTGCATGTTTGTCGTTTTGTCGCAAAAACTAGCGTAGGGTTCACACAGAAAGCGGGCAGTAGAGACCTACAAGTAGAAGTGGCCACCTAACGGCTAACCCAAAAGCAATGAGACTTCATCGGCAGCTTACCCTAGCATAGGAGACTAGTCTTGGATACCCAAAGGCAGTAGAAACCATCGAGAAAAACCCTAATTCCTAGAGCCCCACAAGAGGCCACCAAATGGGAAATCGGCGGAGAGGCATCCAAATGCTACCAAAATTCATGGGTAGAAGCATCTCGACATGCTCGACAAGTCTATGTAGCTCACATGACCAAAAGGTGACCCAAAGCGGCACTAAAACTTCAGAAACGGCATCAAACACACAAAGCGTCAAATAGCTCTCGCGGCCAAACCGCATGTCCATTTGCCACCAAACTTCACGAGCAACTTTCCTAGACCATCAACAACCAAGTCCTATGGTGGTAGATGACCACAAGTCATCGAAGACATGTAAATGCAACCACGGGTGCTTCTAGAGTGACAAATTGCCAAATGGAGCTCCGGTAAAGCCAAAGTCGACAAAAACCATACAGCAAGGATCCCCAAGGGATCGGGAAGCTATGGAGACCAACATCAAGAAATTTCATCGCCGAAAAGCACTCCAAAAGTCATAAAACGGCTCAGAGGCTCTGAAATCCACACAGGGAGTTACTTTCTATCCAATTGACTTTTTTGTTGAAATTAGGCTTAAAAGGGACTCAGGGGGCCTAAGGGCAGGCACCAGTAGCAGTTTCCACAAAAATTTCATCAGGAGACATCCTACACGTAGGATGTCTCAAGGCCGTTTCTGGGCACCAAATCTAACAACTCTCATCACACACATTTTCTGAATAGCCTTTACATGCTAGCCACCAAGTTTCATCACATTTGGACCAAAATTGACCTCATATGTATGAAAAAACGCAAAGTCAGGGCATAGAGGCAATAATGGGCCATAGACCTACCAAAACTTGTCCAAATCACATGAAACTTGCACAATACATTCATGGGCACATTGCCAACCAATCTGTGTGGTCACTTGCAAAAAATGATGAAGTAGACATCCTCCGTCTAGGATGTCTAAATGACATTTTTGGCCAATACAGGGTGTTTTTCAATTCCAGATCTATTCATATCACCTTCAAGAGCACATATATCAAGTTTCAAGCCATTCTAATCATTTTTGACCCCCAACACCTCCAAGATACACTTTTTGAGCCCAAAAACACTACACATGGTCTTACCAACACCAAATCTTGTCCAAATCAAAATCCAAGAGCAGGGCCATGTTCCACATGCCAAGGGCTACCCACAGAACAAATCCCAAGCAATTTTGATGAAAAAGACATCCTACACGTAGTATTCTCAAGCATGTTTTTGGCCTTATGAGCAAAAGGTGACATCATGAGAGCCATTACCATGGTGCAAGGAGCCCATATATCAATTTTCAACCCATTTGGATATCATTTGCCACCTGTTGTGGACATCCTACCTAATTTGTGAGCCTAAAGCCTGAATCTGCCCAAAAATCCACTTTTTGATGCCCAAATCCAATTCCAATCATATAGCCATGTTGCACAGGACAAGAACCACCAGCATGTCAATTATCACCAAAAATTGATGAAAAAGACATCCTACGCGTAGGATGTCTAAATGATAAATTTTTGCCAGAATGACACTGTGAGCACATGCACAGTTTCCCAAGTTCCCTTTAAGTTTTATTTTCAATTTTCAACTCATTTGGATAGTTAAAACTCAGTTTCTCAGCTGATATGGAAAAAATGCTAACTTCGGGCTTATATCCATGATAATCTAGTGAAGATGGGCAACAAGAACCCCACCTACATTATGCCGGGTGAGCTGATCACGAAATTAGTATATGGGGCATTGCACGCCAAGGGAAGATGGCCAGACCCTCCGTCACAAAATGACTGGCTAAGGCTCAAGGAAGATAAGGAAGAGGAACAGCCCAAAGAACCAAGGGTTGCCACTAGGTTGAAGCGCCGGTTAGAGACCGTACAAGAGGAGCAGCCAGAGTTGAAGAAAGGAAAGAAAGAGAGTGTCCAAGTGCCGGTCAAAGAGACAAAATCACAGAAGGCGGCACGGCTAGAGCGGCTAATGGAAAGTTTCAGAGCCGAAAGAGCCCTCAAGGGATATTTGAGCGAGCTATGGAAGCCATCACTAGAAACCATGTCGGGATCATCCCGAAGGGTGCACAAAGACAGATTTAAAGATTATATTAATAATTTTGAAATATTGGATGCTACTACGGAAAATATCCCAAATGTACAATTTACAGAAGCAGAAGTGGATGAAGTCCGACGGTAACTACTAGAAGAGCACGAAGGCCAAGAGACAAAGAGAGAAAGACGAAGACGGACAGGGACTTTAAGATAAAGCTGGCAACTCCACCGTCCAGCGCGGAGTCCAGCCCACCGCCATCACCATCTCCTCGTAGCCCTCCACAAACTCAACAAAAGGAGGAGCTAGACAAATCTGAAGGTCAAGAGGATTCAAGGCAAGAACAGAGCCAAGAGCAAGAGCAAAAAAAAGAAGCTAAGCCCAAAAGTGAGTAGCCAGATCCAAATAAATCAAGGTATAACACGTTTCTAGATCTACTAGTTGCTGAATATTCAAAAGAAGAGGCCGCCACAGTCGCATTTGACTTGGCAAGCACAAGGCCCAAAGAGCAGATGCAGAGCCTACGGTTAGTGGAGCTACAAGAGATGGCCACTGATACAGTGGACCTGCAGCCACCCATCAATGATTAGGATGTGGTGATGACTAAGCTAACCGGGCTCAGGGCACAATCAATGGCCACGGAAAGTGAAATGGCTACTCTCAAAGCCACTGAAGTGCAGATCAAGTCTGAAGTTGACACTCTACAAAAACAAAGACAAAGGCATATAGAGAGAGAAGCAGAGCTGCAAGCCAGTCTGGCAAAGGCATTGCAAAGATGCCAGAAGATGGAAAGAGAAAATCAGGGAGCATCTCAAAGACTGCAAGGAGCCAAAGAAGAATACAGAAAACTCAGCAAGACATTGACAGATGTAGAAAGGGAAAGGGACAACCTAACCCTACAACTTGTTGAAGAATCCAAGGAAGTGGAAGCCATGCGGAATGCCAAAGAGAAGGCAAAAATAGAGCAGGAGGCTAGCCAGGATGAGGTCATTGAGCTTAAGGACTAGATTAAAGTTCAAGATCAAACCATCCAACAGCTACGGGCATCTCCAGCTAGAGTCAGAGCGACTAGCTTGACTCACACCACTTCAGAAAGTCTGCTTTATGAAGAACAAATGAAAGAGCTCCAAAAAGAGTTCATCTTAGAGAAAAAGAAGAGGTTGATGATGGGCGAGGGGTCAGTGGTCATGCAAACCCGCATGGAAGAAGAGAACAAGGCAATGCAAGATGAGCTGGAAAACATAAAGAGAAAGCTCGAGGAGGTGGAGAAGATCAATGCCGATTTGAACGACCTCCTTGTGAATATGGGAGAGCAAGCTGAAGCAGAAAAGCAGACATTCAAAAAGCAAATAGAAGAGTTGAGAGGCCAACAAACAGAAGAGCAGTTCAGCACCGGGCCAGCAGCCATGGAAGGAATAGATTTAGAGAATGTGGCAGATCCTGTGGACACACCCATGCAAGAGGAAATCCTTGTAGGACCCTCTCAAGAGCCACAAGATCTGACACAAGAAGAAGAAGTGAAATTGCGGAAGGCCATAGAAGCGGAAATCAGAGACACGGCCAAAGAAGCCTTGGAATGGGAGCAGAGGGTCTTTAAATCAATGACGATTGAGAAGATAGACGTCAGCAACCTTCGGCGTGAATGGCTACATCCCTCTCTCCCATATCCTTTGCTAAAGTACGAAGCCACCACAATCAACAAAAGAATAAGAGAAGATCCAATAGTGCCACTGTACACAGCAGACATCTCCAATCTTGAAGGGATAAAGTCGATAGTTGACTCCCAACCCAGGTGGAGAAAGGCATGGCTGACGAAGTATCCACAATACCTAATCCATCTGGTAGAGGCACCAAAAGTCATCAGAGATAACCTAGTTTCTGCCCTCTACCAAGGATGCGGACGTGGAAGGCCCATGAGCTACTGCAAAGAAGCCAACCTACTTGGCTAAACTATCCAAAGCTGCCAGGCTTGAAGGCAGGCGAGAGAATAAGTGTTCAATACATGGTGAAAACCCTAACGGGCGCAGTCAAATTGTTCACTGGCTCGCCTGACCTATCTTGCATTATGATGAGAAAGATTTGCAAAACCCTTTTGGCAGTCTTCGAGACGTTCAAACCAGGCCAGGTGATAGACAATATCTTCTTCTTTCAAGATATATACCGATGTGCATACGATCTGTCTGGTCAGCCTTCCAAGGAGGTGATACATACATTGTATCAAAGGATCATGTTTTGCCATTCTATCACCTCCAGACCTTTGAAGAAGCTTTCTACACCGGCTTCTTCACAATCAGCACTGACATTTTTGGCACGACGCTACTAGCTCAACATGCAATATATGAGTCACTGCTCAAGATGAGAGAAAGCCTAAGATGAAGAAGCAGCTCAACAGCCATGTCGGGGATGACATGAGCAAGGAGGGGGGGAGTGTTAGAAGCTGGACATACCCTACGGAAAATGACTATTCGGAGGATTATTATTTTTGTAATTAATCATTTATTGAGAAAACCCAACATTTCACCTTGTAAATATTGGGGCTTACAGAAGTTTCCAGATTGTATCCCAGTTTTGACATTTAGATTGAGTAGATGGTTAAATTGGAACATTAGGGTTTGAGAATTGTAAGGTATTTATACCACTTTTTGACCTTAATAAAAGACCTTTTTGTCATTTTAAAAAAAAAAATGAAGTCTGTGAGTGAGTGTACTGTGTACGAGAGAGAGTGAGAGCTTCATCTTGATGCTACACGCGCACCGGTGATCGGAATCAAGTGCGGAAAAGTGCAGCGTGTTGCCCCTGATGAGAGCTACGCGCCAATACCTACATTGCGCATGTACCGTCCGGTTTTGCAAGCTCCATCTACGAGCTTCATCTGGTGATTTGGTGAGCATACGTTGTCCGATTTTGCATTACAGCATATCCACGCGTTCGCATAGAGTAGAGCTACACATTAGGCACTTTAGTTTCAAAAACGACGACCTAAAAAATTTGGCCAGACATCATACGTGATTTTGCACCAGGTGTTTTGGGTTGGGATTTTGGTTCATAGACCTTAGGGAGAGCGACCTATTGGTGTTAGTAGGGTCTCCTTCAAGTTCTGTGGTGTTTCAAGATTGTTTGATGGGTATTCGGCTCTAGAAAGCATTGTAGGAAGTTTCCTCTTATGCACTCTTGAGGGCTGTAGCTTAGACATTGGATAGAGACCTCTGTAGAAATTAGTTAGGAGTCGTTCGAGTGTAGGTTGACACCCTATGCTTGCTTCCACGCGCCTGCGGGTCGAGCTTCTTCCTTAGCTGACAAATCTTGTTAGGTGAGTTCTCGTTGTGCTGACGTCCGCCGTGGCGTACCCATCCAACATCACCCCAAGCAAAAACGAGATTAAACGGAATTTTTACGGGAATTATTTTTATAAAAAGCAGTACTGTAAATACGTCAGGACAGTACGAGAAAGTCATAATTATGTTGGGACATCACGGTGCGGCATAGCCTAGCCAAGGTTTCATTAGAGGGCCAGATACTATTCAGTTGATCAATTTCACTGTAAAAATTGGATGGTAAGTGGGAGAGTTGACCACTGAAAACCAAGGCATGTTTTTAGCAAAGTTCCCAAAAGCTTGCAGCTATTCCTGGTTGAAAAACTAGCGCTGATTTTTTCCTTGGGGGTCACTCCAGTCTTGCAGAGTGCCTATAAAATCATCTGTAGTTCTCAATTTTCAGTGCCGTCCGTTGCGTCTACTATTGCAAGACAACACTTACCTATCATACGGAGTGGTGCAAGCTCTTCATCACCATCTCCCCATAAGCTCTTCTCTCTCAGTTACGGGAACAAGAAGTAGAAGAAGAAGGATCTTATCTCTCAACTTGCTTACTATCTCATCTCTTCTTTCACGGTGTATGTGCTCTTCAAAGCTCTTGTGGTGAAAACCTCTACGTAGCTCTCATCACCGCTATCTTGCGGCAAAGCAAGAAGCCTTTTGATAGCCCCTAATCAATTCTAAAGCACGGTGAGAAGCATTAAACTTCATAGCCATCATCATCATCTCTCTCTCTCTCTCTCTCTCTCTCTCTCTCTTTGTCGTTTTTTTGAGTAGTCACCCTCTCGGTGATTTTTTTTTCATATACGATTACATGTTATGCATGCTTTTAAAAATGGTAGAAAGTTGTTTTTTGCATATGTGTGAAGTTATGGTTTATGGTTGACCTAAAGTTCGGAGCTGTTTTGCATCATGTTTATGGTTATAGAATGTTATCATATGATTTATGAAACCTTATGGGCTGATGTGGATGCCTCATGTGCATGAGTATGATTGCTTTCCACATTTCTATGTCAAAACTAGCCCTATGTGCTAGAGAGGTGAAGTGCAGATATGATGCATCAACTTTGCATTTGATTGATTGTACTGCATATGTCAAACTCCAAGTGTGGGAGTTGGTTCGGTGTGGATATGATTTATGGTTAAGGGCTAAGATTCCCTCCTGGATTATGGTTGTGATTTTTATGGTAGAAGCCGGTGTGCTATTGGTTTTTTGTGTGGATATGGTTATGCTACCGAAATGTTGCCAAAATTTTGCAGCCATGTTATGTTCTAAAGTGGTTATGCAGGATTGGTTGTGCCTCACCCGAGTTGGATGTACTGCTCACTCTTGTGAAGTGATTGGATTATGGTTTATAATTTTGGGATGTGATCATGAAGTGGTTTGGATGGTTTACGGTAGACGTGTAAGGGTAGAGACCCTACATAGTTTAATTTCTTAGAAAATATTGTTTGTGCATATGGAAGGTGCTATTGTGATTGGAAACATGTGTTATGTTTCCCCTGGAAGCATCACAAGACTAGGATTACCTACATCGCTTAGCCTTAGATAAAAGGGTCGTTGACCTGGTGCTTTGCTGGATCGGGGGTGTTACCTAGGTCTTCTTAATTTTTTTAGGCTCATTTACAGGGTTAGTGCATCAGGGGTTGAATGACCTACATGGCTAACGCATCGGGGATTTTTCCTTGGCTTTGCATAAACACCCGATGATGGGCATCGAAGAGGTGTGGCACCTAAATTGGTATGGTTGGTGTTGATACCCTACCACCTACTGGTATTTCGGATCCTTTCAAAGCTCGGGTTCATGGAGGGATGCAAAGTAGCCTCAGCTTATGTCTAGCTCAGGTAGGTTGGAGGTGTTCTGGCTCGCTCCCGACGAAGTAAAATTCTCTTTGTCTTTAGTAGAGCGGAAGTAAATGGGTAGACGATCGATCCCCATACAGGGTTTGATGCTCTCCTAGTTATTTTTTCATGGTATACCCAGATTTTGTCATTGCATTAATATATGGTTGCCTGTTTCATTTAGATGGGGTATTTAAAGATTATCTGTTTTCATTTTCTCATGTCTCTGTGCACTCTATCTCATGCTCCACTATACTCTCTCTCTCTCTCTCTCTCTCTCTCTCTCTCTCTCTCTCTCTCTCTCTCTCTCTCTCTCTTCCCGCAATGTGGTGTATACATATATTCACCCTCCACAATGTTATATTTATTTGAGTATGCTTTCATTCATAACACCCATTTAGGGGTAGCACTAGTTGCTAGGTGCCTCTGGATGCAGTCTGGCTCATGGCCTAAACGCCATTCTTGGTTGGGCCGTGAGAACTCCTCCCCTATGTAAACGCTTCCACAACTCTGATGTATATTAAAAATTTTATAAAGTGTAAATTGTATATTTTGTATATAGATCCCTGGGAAGGGGTATCTCTCATCTTCCCAAAAATATACTCCCAGTCTGGGATTGTCAGTGGGTATATGCTTTAAAGGTGTCATGCCAAGGGTGGGACCGGGCAGGGCCAAGGGCCAAGACGAACATACAATCAAGGGAGTCTCTATGATTAGCAGGCCAAGGGATTATATAGAGTATGGCTGGGTGGAGATTAGCATGCTCCAATCTCCCCTAACTTTCACTTGTATCAAAGCTGAGGGGAGGAGAGCCATGGGGGAGGGGGGAAGGAGATCGGTTGCATGCATGGTCTTGCTCTCTCTCTCTCTCTCTCTCTCTCTCTCTCTCTCTCTCTCTCTCTCTCTCTCTCTCTCTCTCTCTCTCTCTTTCATGGCGCCCTTGTTGACCTCAAAGGAGCTGCGAGCTTGAACCAAGGAGACATGGGCATGGGAATGTTTTCTTGCAAAACTTGGCCGAAGGGGATGAACGTGGGAGCGGCGGCTTGCTTGGAAAGGGAGCCAAGACACATCGGCACAAAATCGGGCCCTAAAGAGGGGAGTCATCTTCATCAAAGCACCTTAGAATGCCGTGGCCCACACAGGGCGCTAGATCTTTGTGTTCCCCCAACTCGTCAACTACTACCTGCATCGCTCTTGTTGGCCATGTTTTCTCAAGATTTTAGGGTGGGCGCCCTAATTTGGGCACCCTCAATTAAGGGTTTTGTCCCACAAACCAATATGGTTTGCAAGATTTCCGCAAAATTTAAGGGTCTTGACCCACGAACCAGCAAGGGTTGCAGTATTTGGAGGCCACATCAATTTTCAAAAGGCTCAGATCTGTCAACGGTTCAAATCTTTAGGCCAAGAAAGTGCAACGATGTCGACTACAATGTGATCAAATAGGGTGAGGAAATGATTTGATTACGGTATCATGCTTAGGACTTAGGCGAGGCCTCCATGTACGTTGTGTCCAGGCTACGAGCCAACATACATGCTAGATGTTGAAAGCAAGGGAATTAAGATTACAACAAGATTTTGTGTACTGTGAGGTCCCCACCCCGCCGTATCAACCAACGGATTTGATGGTGAACCTGGTGGCCACTAGATCTATTGCGGAAGCAAACAAAATGGTTCAGGGTTCGACTAGCGGACGATCTGTCATCACAAGTGAGTCAAGGTCGAGCCTACTAGCAAGGAGATCTAGCTCCACCTCGCAGGGGAAGTGTACTTAAACTATCTAGCGACCCTAAGACCCACCTTCCAAGAGGAGAGAAACCCCGAGCGCCTTTTTCTCCATGTTTCAGAGGCACGTACCCTCGAGATTTCACCGCTCTAGGGGCAATGAGTATTACTAATATCGAAGTAAGCACTATGGGGACAGAGAGTTCCCAACCAATCGGGACCACCCATCTCATAGGCATTGGCAACCTGAACCAAGCCCCCACTTTCCACCCCCACACTCACACTTCCTTGTGTGACCTAATTACTACGACAAAGGTTGTTCAACATAAACATTCCTTGTTTTAATTCCGAAGCACATTGTTCGTTAAGACAGCCCTTCAACCAGTATTGCAAACAACACCAAGACAGTATTCTAGTAAAAATTCTACTCAAAATTATTCATTAAAATTCCAATGTTCTGGAGGTACAACATCCCCCCTCCAGCGAGAGCTCACTCCTCCCATTGCCCTTCAACCAGTATTGCAAACAACACCAAGACAGTATTCTAGTAAAAATTCTACTCAAACTTATTCATTCAAATTCCAATGTTCTGGAGGTACAACATCCCCCCTCCAGCGAGAGTTCACTCCTCCCGTTGTCGCCTAGCTGCCCATACAACTAGGTATGTCCACCGCATAGAAAGCACATCATGGACACTCCCACTGTATAGAAAGCAAGTCGTGGGTTCCCACGACATAGAAAGCAAGTCGTGGGTATCCACCGCATAAAAAGAAAGTCGTGGATTCAAGAGCCCTTAACGGGGAACTCTGTCCCCTGTGATCAGTAGGGGGGTTAGGACTGATTCAACATTGGAAGTAAAATGAACATGTCTAGCTAAATTTTCTCTAGCAGACATTCTTTCCTCTTGCAAACAGCATACCCATCAATCATTTCCTTCCTACTTTTAGAACTTAATGTACAATGAATTCAATGCCGAGGTTTCCGTCGGATTTCTCCAACATGTTTGGGGATATATTCATTCCTAACTAAACGTGTGCAATTTTAAAATTATGACCTACCTCTTCCATTTCTTCGTCAATGGCCCGTGAGATGGCCGGTATTTGTTCCTCCATGGGAGCTTTTCCCTTTCCGTTCACCTTGCTCGTTCCTGCCTCGTGGTCGTGGGCACCACCGAAGCGAGTTCTCTTAACCGGGGCCATTTTACTCACTACTTTAAATAGTTAGCTTGGAGAAAAAGCTAAGGTTCGCAAGCGTCACAACAACCCAATAGATAGATTAGTAACATCAATTAATTCCTCCTATATGAGAGGTCTAGATTTGTCATATAGCAATCACTATGGATGACAGATAATCCTATGGGAACCGGCTCTAAAGATAATTACTTGCATTAAGAATAATAGGATTTCACTAATGGAATTACCAGAGAGATGAATTAAGCACGATTAATCTCTTTCCTAGCAATTAGAGGGTGCAGAATCGCCGCATGCATAGGTGTGAGAAAAACCACCTCTTAGAGACTTAATGACAGATTAATCTTACCTTAGTTATATCTTAATGCATCACATAAATGAATCTAAATCAGCTACAATAGTAATGCGTGATAGAAAGAGTGATTCTCATCAATCTACACAATTACCAGCTTACCGATTAATTACTATGCTACCTAGAGAGAGAAAATTCTAATAATCATGCACTAATCATTAATCAAGAGTGATGAAGGGCTGATAATTCAGCTATGGGATGATGATTACATAACAGAATATGGTTAAGGAGAAATTAGAGAGTAATTAAAGAGAATTACGATTAGGAATAAGCATAATAGACGAGGAATTTAGATGGTAATAAAAAGAATTTACAGAAGGCACTAATTAAATCGTGGTTACCGTGATTAAGGAGAAATTAGAGAGTAATTAAAGAGAATTACGATTAGGAATAAGCATAATAGACGAGGAATTTAGATGGTAATGAAAAGAATTTACAGAAGGCACTAATTAAATCGTGGTTACCGTGATTAAGGGCTGATAATCTTCTCGATTCTCTGATCTAATCGAGCTTCTTGAGGCGAGAATTCGACAGCACCTCCCTCCTTGCTTCTTCTTCAAAAGGTGTGTGTACCGGCAGCACCTCCCCAAGGTGTGTGTAGGTATGTGTGTGTGTACTGAGTGAGTGTGTGTGCATGTGTGTGTGTGTGTGTGTGTGTGTGTGAAGGCCTTTAAATAGGCTCCTACAGGCTGAAAATCGATTTGTGCTGCTATAAGCATCTGAGTGAGCACTCAGTCCTTGCATGGCAAGCCTAGTTGCCTACCCACCAAGTGTCCAATTGGTTTAGTTAACTGGTTCTCACACTTAGTTGCAAGCTTGGAAACTTCCCAAGGACTCCCACAAGGCAGGAGGGCGCCCCCTAGCTGCTAAAGCTGGTCTGGAGTGGCCTGGAACCTGTTCCCACGTAGTCCCGGGCTCCGGTGCCTCCCCGCTCAATTGATTTTAGGCTAAAACGGGTCATACGAGTTGGATTTTAATGCCGTAAATTGCTATACAGAGCTCTAACTAAGACGTACTGGCCCGAGTACGTGCCATATTTAGCAGCCCCCGGGGTCCGAAAATGCATTTTTTTCAATTTCGGGGTACGGGTGCAGTATTATTTTAATTCACATTTCGAAGCTTTAAAACATTCTAAACATCATGGCACTGACAGAATTTAAAAACTGCTAAAAATAGTAACTTTTTTCATTATATTCATTTCAAGGTACAATGGTGCTCTTTTGATCGGGGTCAGAGACCTTACAACCTCCCCAACGTGACAAATTTGATATGTCCTCATCTCAAGAATGTGTTGGGTAATCTTTTAATAGCGTTGGTTCGTCCTCCCAAGTTGCATCTTCTTCAGGGTAATCCTTCCACTTCACCAGATGCTCCGTGATAGTTCTGTTCCGTAACTTCCTTTCCCTTGTTTCAAGTACATATTCAGGTTGGAGCTCGAGAAGTCCTTGTGCTAGCATGACTATCTGATCTGAGTCCAAGAATTGATCAGGGTTATGAATATAGGGTTTGAGTAAGCTGACGTGGAACACATCATGAATCTTCAAGTTTGCAGGTAACTTTAGCTTGTAGGCTTGGTCACTCACAACCTTAACGATCTCAAATGGTCCACAATACCTTGGTCTTAGCTTCTTATATCTGCCTAGTGATAAGTTGTTTTTCTTTGGTCGGACTCGTAGAAAAACCTTATCCCCTTCTTTAAAAGTTCTTTCTGAACGGTTCTTATCTGCATAGTACTTCTGTCTATCCTGAGCGGCCTGAATGTCCTGGAGAATAGCTCTAGTCTGTGCTTCCATATCTTCTAACATCTTCCTAGATGCTTCTACCCTCATGGTTGGATCTGAGAAGTTCAGTGGTGCTAAACAGTCCTGTCCATAAAGAGCTTTGAAAGGTGACATTCCAATGCTTCTGTGTTCGGAAGAGTTGTAAGCATACTCCACCAAAGGTAGATACTGTAACCACTTCTTTGTCTCTTGCGAACAATAGGCTCTGAGAATGTCCTCGATGACTTGATTAACTCTTTCATTTTGCCCATCTGTCTAGGGATGATACGCTGTAGTGAAAGCTAATTGTGACCCAATAGATTGGAAAAGAGAAGTCCAAAATTTTGATGTAAACTTGGCATCTCTATCATTGACGATACGCTTGGGTAGGCCATGTAACCTAAAAATCTCCTTGATGAATACCCGACTAGCATCTAAAGCAGTAAAGGTTGTCTTTACGGGTATTAGATGAGCCACTTTTGTGAGCATATCAACAACCACGTAAACAGAATCATAACCTCCTGTAGAAGGTAATCCTGTAACAAAATCCATACTGATGCATTCCCATTTCATCTGGGGTATGTCAAGAGGTTGAAGTTTCCCTGGTAACTTGATCCTTTCGGCTTTTATCCGCTGACAAGAAAGACACTGCCTCACATATCGAAGTATGTCTCCTTTCATTCCAATCCAAAAATAACTCCTCCTGACAGCATGAAGGGTCTTAGCATAGCCTGGATGTCCGGATGTAGGGCTGTCGTGTGCTTCATACAAAATGGCCTTCTTTAAGGCTGGATCTCTGGGTACACAGAGTCTATGTCTGTAGTAAAGACATCCTCCCATAAGAGAGTAATCTTTAGCTTCAAGCATCTTATTCTGCTGAACTAATGATACTATACGTTGGTACTCTGGATCGACCAAGGATGCTTCTTTGATTCTATCCCAGATAGGGTTATTTGGAATAGAGATAGCTCCGAGAAAGGATTTTCGGCTAAGACCATCTGAAATTGCATTTTCCTTTCCTGGTCTATACTTTATGTCAAGGTCATATTCCTGTAATAGCTCTATCCATCGTCGTTGTCGCATATTGAGAATAGGTTGAGTAAAAATCCATTTTAAGCTCTTGTGGTTTGTAACCAGCTGAAACTTGCGTCCAAGAAGATAATGTCTCCATAACTTCAGCGCATGAATAACTGCTAAAAGTTCCAAATCATGAGTAGGATAATTCTTCTCATGATCTCTCAGCTTTTGCGAAGTATACGCCACTGGTCTTCCATCTTGAGTAAGAACCCCGCCTAGAGAAAATTTGCTAGCGTCGGTCACTACTTCAAATTCCTTACTGAAATCTGGAAGCTTTAAAATAGGAGCTGAGACCAAGAACTCTTTTAGCTTAGCAAATCTAGATTAGTGCTCGCCTTCCATTCGATCCTCATTCCTTTCTTCAGGAGTTCCGTCAAAGGTGCAGCAATACGTGCATAGTCCTTGACAAAAAATCTGTACCATCCCGTTATTCCGAGAAATCCTCTTACTTCGCTGATAGTGGATGGTTGAGGCCAATCAACTATATCCTTGACTTTGTCTGGGTCCATTGAAATCCCTTCAGCCGATACGACAAATCCAAGATAGTTGACCTTTGGCGAGCAAAAAGTGCACTTGCTATCTTTAGCGTAAAGTTGGTGTTCTCAAAGAAGATCAAGTACTTTGCGAACATGTTCTTCGTGGTCTGCCTCGTTCTTAGAATAGATCAGAATATCATCAAAGAAAACCAAGACAAAATCATCCAGGTAAGGTCTGAAAATATCCTACATAAGTCGATTGAAGCTTGCAGGAGCATTTGTTAGACCAAAAGACATTACTGTGAATTCGTAGTGTCCATATCTAGTGTTGAAAGCTGTCTTTGGAATATCCGATTCCTTGATTCTGATTTGATAATATCCTGACCTTAGATCAATCTTGGTAAACATTTTGGCGTCGTGGAGCCTGTCCAAGAGTTCGTCAATCCTTGGAATTGGATACTTGTTCTTGATAGTTACCTGGTTCAGTCCACGGTAGTCTATGCATAGCCTTAAGGTTCCATCCCTCTTCTTCTAAAAAAGAACTGGTGAACCCCAAGGAGAAGTACTGGGTCGAATGAATCCTTGCTCAATGAGTTGCCTAGGTTGTTCCTTGAGTTCGATGGCCTCTGGAAGTGACATTTTATAAGGTCTTTTTGAGATAGGTTCACATCCAGGGATAGTTTCAATCTCATGATCTACCTCTCTGTGTGGCGGAAGATTCGTAAGGTCTTCTGGGAATACATCATCGTACTCTCTCAACCAGTTTGGTCGAAGTGAGGTATCTGCTTGGTCTACTTTGTTGAGATTTACTGCATAAATTTTCTGTCCCTTTCTTAATCCCTTCAAAAGTCTGTTGTCCTTAACTAGAGTAGCCCTAGGTCTCCCATTTTCCCCCTGGATTAAGGCTTCATTACCCAAGTTATCTGTAAAGGTAAAGTTTCCTTGTGCGTAGTGTATGTGGGCCCTATTTTGCTTTAGCCAGTCCATCCCTAGTATCCCATCAAAGAATCCTGAGGGTAGGGTTCGAAATTGGGCAGAAGTTGGGTGTCCTCCTAAATCAAAATCAATTTTTTCCGCAGAATGTTGAGATACTACTTCCTTGCCGTTTGCTAACTCTACAACTAGCTTGCTTGTTGGATACTTATCTAGCTTTAGCTTCCTCATGTATCTAGGTGAAAGAAATGAAAGAGTACTGCCACAATCTATAAGGAAGTTAACTTGTTCACCTCTGAGAGATCCTGGCGTATGAATGACTGCATATTGCTCGCAACCATTGGGATTGTCAATTGCAACATCTAGGGTTGCTCTCTCCACTGCTTCGTCGCCCACAGTTGGTTGTACCACTGCGGCATTCACTCTGGCGGTAGCTCCACACCCTCGCCCTCTGTTCATCCTTCCCCGTCCTCCTCTTCCATTAGCTTGGCCACGCCCATGGGTATTCAAGGGTATGGCATTAGCGTTGGTCTCCTGAATGATCGTGGGGCAATTGGATCTGTAATGTCCATGCTCACCGCAACCATAGCATCGAACATCAGGGAACTCCATGGTTGTGGTGGTAGCCACAATAGGGCGTTGGTCATATGCTTGGTTGGCCGGTCTGTTATTCCAAGCAGTTGTCCTTGCCCTCTTTGCCCAATGATTCCTCCTGTTCTGATTAACCTTTTGTACTTCGAGAGCTAGAGGTTTGGCCCTCAACAAGGCATCCTGTAGTGTTGTCGGCCTGAGAGCTTCCAGCCGAGTATTGAAGGGATCGATTAGTCCTTGGCAGAACCTCGCCACCTATTGTTCCAAGGTCATCTTAGGAGCGTATCTCCGAAGAGTGACAAACTTTGCGTAATATTCTTCGACAGATGAATTCAGCTGCCGAAGTGAAAAGAATTCATTCATCCTCACGGTTCTATAGGCAGGTGGTAAATAACTCCCCATTATCACAGCTTTGATGTCTTCCCAGGACTGGGAAGATCCCTTAATATCCATGTCCCTGCAATGTTGCTTCCACCATATCTTGGCATCGCCAGTCAAGCGGAACATCGCAAGCATGGTCTGATTTACGGGTTGGGTTCCTGCAGCTTCAAAGTAGTCGTCCATGGCTTCCATCCACACTTCCGCATCTCTCTCCACATTTGCCCCCTCGCCCTTAAATATCGGAGGTTGGGCTTGATTAAGGAGGAGCTTCTTCTCTTGCGCTGCCGAGTACAGAGCAACAGGCGGTGCCTACATGTGTTATACAAAATTCTTGATACCATTACTTGGATTTAAAAAAATAGACACGAGACTTTAATAAAATTTTAAAATTACACTTTACAAAGATTCAGAGACAAAAAGCACTTTATTGATGAAAATTTATTACAATTGAAACCCCTCAAGGTTTACGATGACTGATGATCAGCTTATTACATGGCTTCATGGATTGCGTATGACATACACCTAGGAGATGGTATTCACATGATGCACTACTTCCTTCATGAAATAGTTCCTGTACTCA
Organism: Adiantum capillus-veneris; assembly: GCF_014529385.1. Taxonomy (NCBI): domain Eukaryota; kingdom Viridiplantae; phylum Streptophyta; class Polypodiopsida; order Polypodiales; family Pteridaceae; genus Adiantum; species Adiantum capillus-veneris. The sequence continues at coordinate 43,467,925 of NC_140956.1, read as the reverse complement.
TTCTTGAGTGGATAATAAACTAAGATATCAAGCCGGAATTCCTCTTTTGGTACTCCAAAGGTTTTGACTCTGTTTGCTGGGATCACATTGGTGACCTTCTCCAAGAGCCAGTCGTTGAGGGTTTGATTGGTGTCGTCTGAGACAGTCTAGTCCAATCGTGTAGGCACCAAGTAGAATATCTCTACTACCCTCAACTCTTCTCCCCAACGTATCTTCTTCAAATTGGTAGCCAGGCATCCTAGCTTCCGAGCGTTGATGTAGTAAACCCCTCCTGGAAATGTCCAATCAAGTTCCCATCCTCTATCAATGCGAGTGGAGTGTGGCGTATGAGCCTTCATCAATATCTCCATGACATCTCGCCTAAAGTGGTAAACCGGGGATCTTCGAGCTTACTCATAAATAAGCTCAAACACTTGGAACTTCCGATATTCGAGCACGGGGTCTTCCTGCAACACCAATGCAAGGAATTCGTATCAACTACCTATATACTTTCAGTTCCTTATTTAAATATTCAAACAGTACGACTTTATTTCCCAGCCTAACCTAGGCTCTGATACCAGGTGTGAGGTCCCCACCCCGCCGTATCAACCAGCGGATTTGATGGTGAACATGGTGGCCACTAGATCTATTGCGAAAGCAAAAAAAATGGTTCATGGTTCAACTAGCGGACGATCTCTCATCACAAGTGAGTCGAGTTCGAGCCTACTAACAAGGAGATCTAGCTCCACCTAGCAGGGGAAGCATACTTAAACTATCTAGCGACCCTAAGACCCACCTTCCAAGAGGAGGGAAACCCCGAGCGCCTTTTTTCCCATGTTTCAGAGGCACGTACCCTCGAGATTTCACCGCTCTAGGGGCAATGAGTATTACTAATATCGAAGTAAGCACTATGGGGACAGAGTTTCCGACCAATCGGGACCACCCATCTCATAGGCATTGGCAACCTGATCCAAGCCCCCACTTTCCACCCCCACACTCACACTTCCTTGTGTGACCTAATTACTACCACAAATGTTGTTCAACATAAACATTCCTTGTTTTAATTCCCAAGAACATTTTTCGTTAAGACAGCCCTTCAACCAGTATTGCAAACAACACCAAGACAGTATTCTAGTAAAAATTCTACTCAAACTTATTCTTTAAAATTCTAATGTTCTGGAGGTACAACATCCCCCCTCCAGCGAGAGTTCACTCCTCCCATTGTCGCCTAGCTGCCCATACAACTAGGTATGTCCACCGCATAAAAAGCACGTCATGGACACTCCCACCGCATAGAAAGCAAGTCGTGGGTATCCACCGCATAAAAAGCAAGTCGTGGATTCAAGAGCCCTTAACGACGAACTCTGCCCCCTGTGATGAGTAGGGGGGTCAGGACTGATTCAACATTGGAAGTAAAATGAGCATGTCGAGCTAAATTTTTCCTAGCAGACATTCTTTCCTCTTGCAAACAGCATACCCATCAATCATTTCCTTCCTAGTTTTAGAACTTAATGTACAATGAATTCAATGCCGAGGTTTCCGTCGGATTTCTCCAACATGTTTGGGGATATATTCATTCCTAACTAAACGCATGCAATGTTAATTCAAACGACTTAAATAAAATTATGACCTACCTCTTCCATTTCTTCGTCAATGGCCCGTGAGATGGCCGGTATTTGTTCCTCCATGGCAGCTTTTCCCTGTCCGTTCACCTTGCTCGTTCCTGCCTCGTGGTCGTGGGCACCACCGAAGCGAGTTCTCTTAACCGAGGCAATTTTACTCACTACTTTAAATAGTTAGCTTGGAGAAAAAGCTAAGGTTCCCAAGCGTCACAACAACCCAATAGATAGATTAGTAACATCAATTAATCCCTCCTATATGAGAGGTCTAGATTTTTCATATAGCAATCATTATGGATGACACATAATCCTATGGGAGCCGGCTCTAAAGATAATTACTCGGCTTAAGAATAATAGGATTTCACTAATGGAATTACCAGAGAGATGAATTAAGCACGATTAATCTCTTTCCTAGCTATTAGAGGGTGCAGAACCGCCGCATGCATAGGTGTGAGAAAAACCACCTCTTAGAGACTTAATGACAGATTAATCTTACCTTAATTATATCTTAATGCATAACAGAAATGAATCTAAATCAGCTTCAATATTAATGCGTGATAGAAAGAGTGATTCTCATCAATCTACACAATTACCAGCTTACCGATTAATTACTATGCTACCTAGAGAGAGAAAATTCTAATAATCATGCACTAATCATTAATCAAGAGTGATGAAGGGATGATAATTCAGCTATGGGATGATGATTACATAACAGAATATGGTTAAGGAGAAATTAGAGAGTAATTAAAGAGAATTGCGATTAGGAATAAGCATAATAGACGAGGAATTTAGATGGTAATGAAAAAAATTTACAGAAGGCACTAATTAAATCGTGGTTACCGTGATTAAGGGCTGATAATCTTCTCGATTCTCTAATCTAATCGAGCTTCTTGAGGCGAGAATTCGACAGCACCTCCCTCCTTGCTTCTTCTTCAAACGGTGTGTGTACCGGCATCACCTCCCCAAGGTGTGTGTAGGTATGTGTGTGTGTACTGAGTGAGTGTGTGAGCATGTGTGTGTGTGTGTGTGTGTGTGTGTGTGTGTGTGTGTGTGTGTGTGTGTGTGTGTGTGTGTGTGTGTGTGTGTGTGTGTGTGTGTGTGAGCAAGCCTTTAAATAGGCTCCTACAGGCTGAAAACCGATTTGTGCTGCTATAAGCATCTGAGTGAGCACTCAGTCCTTGCATGGCAAGTCTAGTTGCCTACCCACCAAGTGTCCATTTGGTTTAGTTAACTGGTTCTCACACTTAGTTGCAAGCTTGGAAACTTCCCAAGGACTCCCACAAGGCAAGAGGGCACCCCCTAGCTGCTAAAGCTGGTCTGGAGTGGCCTGGAACCTGTTCCCACACAGTCCCCAGCTCCGATGCCTCCTCGCTCAATTTTTGGAAAAATTGATTTTAGGCTAAAACGGGTCATACGAGTCGGATTTTGATGCCGTAAATTGCTATACGGAGCTCTAACTAAGACGTACTGGCCCGAGTACTTGCGATATTTAGCAGCCCTCGGGGTCCGAAAATGCATTTTTTTCAAATTCGGGGTACGGGTGCAGTTTTTCGAGATGATCAAAACTAGATGGGTCGGGTGCCCAAAAACTTATTATTTTTGGAAATCTTTTTCGCAAAAATTATTTTAATTCACATTTTGAAGCTTTAAAACATTCTAAGCATCATGGCGCTGACAGAATTTGGAAAACTGCTAAAAATAGTAACTTTTTTCATTATATTCATTTCAAGGTACAATGGTGCTCTTTTGATCGGGGTCAGAGACCTTACATACTCGAGCAAGTCTTGAGATTTGGCCATGGCTAAGGGGTATTTCTCACCTCCGACACACAAAGGCCACCAAGGGACCACTCCCATAGAGGCAACGGTTGATAGAGGGAGGAAAGTCCTTAGCACCACCAACAAGGGCTGAGACATGCAGGGCCAACAAAGTGCAAGAACAAGATTGGAAAGCATCCAATTTATAGCATGTGTAGAACCTCGGATGCAAACCTTCGACAATATCCGAATGCCACAGAGATCTGCAAATCAAGGTGTGTTTTGGGCGGTTGCTAAAATCCGTAAACTGGCCTAGTAACACATGCACTCGGCAACACAAAGTGTTAGCCCATTTGAAAAATAGCATGTTCTCAAGATGATCCAAGGGAGACCTGATCCAAGGTATGTGCTCGTGGCTTGACTTGGCCAAGGTTCAGACAGAGCACAAGGATCAAGACTGATCAATAGGTAGTAGTGGCAATGAATGATGATGCATTGGAGGTTGATTCTTTGTTGATTATTGACACAATTTTTGACATGCATAGCATGTGGATTGTCCTATGAAGCAAGGCTTCAATTTTCTAGGACATGGCTCCTAGGCGGGTTGTATATCATTGATGTCGGCAAGCGTGATTCAACAAGTTTTCTACTCCATCATGGGAGCAAGGCTCCTTCTACAAATCCTCAAGATAATAGTAATCAAGCCAAGAAGATCCAAGGTACATCTCTCACAAGCATTTCTTTATTTTTCAACACATTGCATAGTTTGACAAGGCCAATTATTGTTGAATGCTCGACAAGGTCGACTTTCTTTTGCTATACCATTGCAAATTGGCAAGATTATCTGTTAGCTATGAGCATCAAAACTCCATGAGTACTTATGTGAAGCAAGTCTTCTCTTTTGGCGTTTGGAATCGCGGTTTCCACTGTTTGGTATATTCTATTATCATACAAAATTGGAAAAACATGCCACAAAGTCTACACGTTTTACATCCCACGAGGGTGTATAAGATACATACACTAACTCACTCAAGCAATACATATGGCTATGAGCCAGATTCAAGCGAATTACCAAAAACTTGACCACAAGTGGGCGACAAGGTTAGTGAATGTCAAGTTATGTTTGTTTTATCTATTTTTTACTTTTCACCTTGCAAAAGATCTTTCTGCTCTGCAAAGCAAAGTGCTTGGGCAGACTCCATACAAAGCCGCTATACAAAGCAAAGTGCTTTGCAAAATTTCATGGGAAGCAAGGCTTCTCTTATTTGGACAAGTATTATTGATTGAATTTAGATCAATAATAATGGCACACATATTTAGCACTACGTGGATATAAGCTCACAGTTTATGCAACGGCGGCACCGTGATGTATCCTGCATGTGTAATCATGCAAGGCACGTATAGTAGAGGCTCACATGGTTGAGACTATCATTGAAACCAATGGCTTCTTATTTTATTTTTTACAATGTATGCAAGGCATACTAGTATGGTGGATGTCCAACACCCATCATTGCATACGCTTTTGCTATAGCAGTAGCTACTCTATGAAGGACGAGCTCAATTATTGATGTTTTCAAACATTTTGTGTTAATGTTTACTCAGAGGCAAAGTGCCATACATATGCACCCTGATACATTCACGACCACAAACACGGTAAGTGAGTCAAGATGTGATTTTTGGTACCTCTCTCTGCGAGAGCGTGGTACAAGTATACTATTGTATGCTTATAAGATAAGCTACCACGCAACCATTTTTTACACAGAGGCATACGCAGGGGGCATACAACACAATAGAATAAGGGGTTTTCTCAAATTGGCATTCTCTCTCTCTCTCTCTCTCTCTCTCTCTCTCTCTCTCTCTCTCTCTATTTCCTTCCTAGTTCTCTGCGAGAAAGGTGAAATTAGGCATGCTTTTACTAAAATCTTTCTATGTCGATATGGTAACTGGAAGGGCTAAGAGTCCCCTATTTTGGAATGGCTAAGAGCCATGTGTTTGCGATCCATCAATGATCAAACAATTCTACTACGTTGTGTACCCATCGATTCTCATGAACAAGCAAGAGTCTTGCCATTAGCAAATTTTTGGGAATTATTTTAACACTATACACTTTAAGTGTGAAAATCAAGTTTAGTTTTTTGATATCTTAAACTCGTAAGGGCTTATCTCTACCAAGGTGTATAGATGAAGCCAACATTTCAGACAGCACAGCTAGTCACAAAGACCCAAGACTATGGATTTTTGGGTCCGAAAAAGATATAGTTGTGAATACAATTTCAACTTCAATAGATCCCCTATTTTATCTATAACACTAAGAGTGTGTATATGAGTACAAATTTGGGGTAAGACCTAGCTCGTGACTACTAATTCACATATTAAGTGTTAATGGTCAATTCTTGGAACCTTCACACTTTCTCTTTAAAGGAAAAAAGTCCACCACCTGCCAAGGGGTAGTGGATGCTTTTAAGCTTTTGAAGTCATACAGGCAAACCCAAGGTGGGTAAGTGACACAGGCCCAGGGTTGGCTGCTAGTTGAGCAGTTTTCTTGCAAAGTTTGACCAAGGGGTTTAATAATGTCCATTTTAACCAAGGGGTTTGGATTGCAACGACAACACCCAGGGTTATATGTGCCATACTACTTGAATTTCACTGATTTTCAATTAGAACTCCTAGGCCTTTGCAGGCAGGAAATTTGGACAAGATAAGTGAAAACCATGCTCATCCTCTAGGCATGCATCTCATTTTTGTTTGCTTTTCCAAGTAACATGCATAAGCTTTTATATTTTCATCCATTTTTTCTCTTTAGCAAGATGACAAGGTCATGTAAGAGCCAAGAAAATTGGGTTGTAGTGTCCAAAATAAGCTTCTACATTTTGCAGTTATGGAGCCACTTGTAGGGCTTTATTTGGCACATGTTGTCACATGGGATAAAAAATGGTATAAGAACTCAAGGAGTTTGATTTAGCCAGTGTGGAGCAAGATTCATTAGGGTCCCTCTCACGTACATCACATCGTTTTTGCAGTTACCTCCACACGCTTGTACATCTTGTACTTGAAGGATGTCCTTTTTTAGACATCCTTAGTTGAGACATATTCCACATGTGGAGAATATGAGTCTTTGGGACTGACACTGGAGCCGCTACTTCAATTATGTGTTGCAACGATTTCCCTAGGTGCTTGTCAAATCCATTTTCTAGACCATTTTCAACACATCATATCATGAACAATTTTAGTTGCCAAAAATTGTCAGATACACAGAACGACTTGTTAAGGTTATGTGTGTAGCTAAACAACATTAACAGATGCTTGTTTATGCAATAGCACGACTATGAGTTGTTAATGAAACCTAAAAGTGATTAATGTTACACTTCTATTATGGTTCAAACATTTGAGCATGGCTTGCAAATAATTGAAGTGGAAAGTATTTAGTTTATTTTTAGAACTATTTATATTCCTCTTTAATGTGTGCTAGGAGCATCACATTCTCCATCAATATTGGCAAGGATGATCATGAATATACAGGTTTAGATCTAATTTTTTCCTAAATGCATGCACACTAGGTGTTATGGACCTAGTGTTTAGCAAAGGCTGATTTGGAATGGCATGCATATTCATCACATTCATGCTATGAAGCATTTTGCATTCTATGTGCAGTATCTCTATGAGATTATGTTTGGATCTACCAATCACCAATAGAGGTCATGGCTCGGTTTGGGTGCTTATGGATCTTTCAAGTTACCCAAGGTGGTTATGCATGTCATTGTTGATTCCTAAGCAACCTTGTACGACATTGTGCTCCCCGTTTACCAGTCACTTTGGATGATTGTATGTACACAGTGGGGAAACACACTTTAGTACTGTCAATTATCCAAAGAGGATATGAAAATTCCAAGTGTAATCTTGTGCTAAAGGATATGCAAAGCGTGTACATTAGCACCAACAATCCAATGAGCAATAATGTATCTCTCTAGTTGGAGTTGCTTATAATAAGTAAAGCATGTTTGTGACTCATTTTAGTCCCTTCATGTTTAAGTCAGGTTCTCAACTTTGAACACTAGTTATGGTGGGGTTGTTTACTGATACGAGAAGCTAACAAGTCAAGGACTTAAACTTGGCTAATGAGTTAGGTTAGCAAGTTACTTTCATGGAAAGTGAAAAGAAGTACTCTTTTCAATACATCTGTGTTGTGATAACTTGTTTAGCATACTCAAGTGCGTCTAAATGGAGTCTACACATTATGTTGTATATGAGCTGGTAACACAAATGGTTGCAAAAGGAAAACAATGTCTAGAATGAATATGTTACTCTTGGTTTCATTGAACCTCCTACTGAACAATGTTCTAGTCAAGCGAACAAATGGATCCGTGACGGATTCCACTGTGGAAAACATTAGTGTATCACCACTCTTGTTTTCGAGGACAAAAATGAAAATCCAAGGGGGGAGTAATGTCATGCCAAGGGTAGGACGAGGTAGGGCCAAGAGCCAGAACAGACATGCAGTCAAGGGGGTCTCTATGATTAGCAGGCGAAGGGCCTATATAGAGCATGGTTGGGTGGAGATTAGCATGCTCCAGTCCCCTCTGCCTTTCAAAAGGCTTGGTGTCTATCAAGTCATACCCTTCTAACTCTAATGTACCAAAGTATCAACTTCCAAACCCCATCGGTCCACCGAATCAGGATCTTGTATTTTGAGGTATTGCACCCCATTCTGATCCATGTAGAAGGTATCTTGCTTGTTCTCTCTAACGTCCTCTTCAGACTTGTTCGTATGGTCCTCTACCCTTACGAAAAGTTCCTCATAAGGTTCAAGATAAATTAGGGAATTGTGCTTGCTGGTCTTAAAAGAGGTCAAAATATGTTTTATATCAAAGTGAGGTTCAAGTCCCGATTGGGTCGAAAAAATACGACATATTGGAACTCGAGTCAGAGTAAGTGTCTAGCACTTCTTTTGCAATAGATTCTAAAGGTCCTCCTTGGATTGCACTCTCTCTTGTGGACAGTCTACTCCTACTCACTCTTGAGGTGTCCAAATTTCCCAACACTTTGCAAGATCTTAAGTTCATATATGACTTGAGCAAATTAATTGAATAGATACTTCAAACCTGTACATTTGCCTTTAGTATCAGACATGGTGCTTTTGCGCCATGTCTATCCTTTTCTATTGAGTTGTGATTCCATGTGCACCAACACTTCAAACTGTATGCACTTCAAACTGTATGATGATTCCACCATTGGCAATTTGAAGTTACAAAATATCTAACAATTCCACCATTGGCAATTTGAAGTTACAAAATATCTAACAATTCCACCATTGGCAATTTGAAGTTACAAAATATCTAACAATTCTTTCCACCAATCACTGGATACACTCAATGTGCCCTAAACCTTGAATTTTTGTAGTGGCTATCTTTGGCATGCCAAAGATGGCTACACCTTATTGTGGAAGTAAACCTAGCTTTGATCACTTGGATGGAGTCCTCACAACCTGACAAAGATAACCTTGGTGTAAAATCCACAAAATTCCCCTTCTAGTAAATTTTTTATCTTTGGTGCCCCAAAGAAATATTTTCCCTATTTCAAGATACTTTTGCCCAATGTGACTTGTTTGGGTTTCTATATGTGATTTCAAGCTTGTTTAATGAGTTTCACAACGTTTGGACGGTCTAACAGTGTTTTGTCACCCTTTTTTGTCTTGTTGTATAGGTTTTCAAATTTCTTGGTGTTTATTGCTCTTGCACAACTCAAAACTTGTTCAAACTTGCTCAAGAACTATATTATGTTCTAATGAAGCTCTGTCAATTGAAATCCTTGCAAAATTCACACCCTTTTGAGAAATCTATCTTTGGCGTGCCAAAGATAAAAAATTCCAGAATTGTAAGTATTTACTCCAAAATTCTCACAACATGGTTTCTCCCTTGGTTTGAAGTTTACCCCTGCTCAAGTTTTAATGTTTGGTCTAAAATTAACTTTACTTCCCTCAATTTTCTTGAAATTAGCAATTTGTTACCATATTTGGGACCTACCGGGTTTTAAATGGTCCAAATGTTGCCAAAATCAATGGGAATGGTCTAAACAAGTTGTAGGTGGCCGTGATTGGCACAACTGGCCATGATGCTTTTGGGCGGGGCAATAGATATTTATTTGTTATAATGCATAGGGGAACCATGTTTGCAAGCGCATGCATGCATTGCAGTGGTACAACATCCATCTATAGAGCAAGGGGTCCCCAATTCAAGCGTTTCCTGTGGAGGTCACATTGATAGTTTCGGTCAACTTCTAGCAAGCCAGTTTCTCTTGCTTAGAAAATAGATCAAGATGCTTTTCCACGATGGCAAACAAGCCAATTTTAACCAATGCCAAGGGGGTATAGATCAAGGGGTGCTCCGTTTAAGCACTACGTGTAAAGTTCGCATTGGAAATTTTGGTCAACTACTGGCAAGCCGGTTGCTCTTCGCTGGAAATCAGCTAGGGTTGCTCTTCCACAATGGCAAGCAAGCCGATTTTCAACCAACCCCAAGAAGGAGAACATATTTGTGGATATAGGTGGCTTCATTGTCATTGAGAAAGATCTAAGTGTATGTCTACAAAGGATATTAAAGAGAGAGTGAAGCATTGCTTAGCTTAGCCAAATATATCAATTTATCAGCTTTTGAAAAAGCATCTTGCAAACAAGACAACTTCATGAAGTCTTGTTGAATCTTGATGTGAAAGCTCTTGGATTGTTGTTAAATGTGTGCACTTGCAACACATTTTAGTTATATGTTTTGATGGAAGAAGTGATTGTATGTCTATGTCTCGTTAAAAGGATTTGTATGACGATGGTAAGATGCATGGTGAATATTTGTGATGGTGAGCACACCAATGAGCACATTTGTACGTGCCTCTATCTTGCCGAAGGATTGTTTGAGATTTTCTCTCTTGGAAAGGACTTATTGTGGGGTACTTCCTTAGCGGATGCAAAGTAAGGGACTTTCTCCAAATACAATCATCTCTTCTTGCATCTTGAGTGCATATAGGTGGCACATGTAAATAGATGCATTGTGAGCAGGAAGATAGAGCATTGGGCTATGTTCATTTAGTGTGGAGTTCCCTCTTTTCTCCAAGAACAAGCATGTCAAAATAATGATAAGAGCTTTTGGATTATCATCCTAAAGATGTGCAAAAAGAAAAGTGTGAGGAAGGTTTGGTCTATTTTTCTCAAACACAAAGTGAGAGCTTTTCTCTAGGTGAAATAGTTATTGTGTTCTTATTCATGGGTATAAACATGTACAGACTCAAGAAATCGACTTGACAACTTAGGATGGATGTATAAATCTTGGCTATCGGTAAGTAAAAGAGCTCAGAAGAACATGATAATGGACCCTATGTATCAAGTATAAGGGGGCGAGTTGGTTGGGATAGTTGCCCTCATAGCCGATGTAATTATGGTTCTTGGATGATGTCATGGCTCAACATGAGCATGACAAGACCTTGTAATTATTTAGGTTGAGTAATATAATTCACTCACAATTGTGAGTTTTGCTATTTCTATAATAAAAAAAGGATGGATGTATAAATACTTGGAGTTATCGGAATCCAAGATAGAAGGGTATGTAAACTTAAAACCAGAGTTAAAGCTATGTGGAGATAAGGGACAGGATCCACAAGCCTCCCATGCTAGAGAGAAGGTAAAATGAGTAGTTCAAAAATACAATATTGTCTCTAAGGGACCTAGTGTGAGCAATTTCAAAATAACTGAGAACAAAGAAAGAGAGAGGAGTTTTAAAATTTGGGGGAGGGGTGGAGGGGGGTGTTCCACTTTCAAAAACAGAGGAAGAGGGTGAGTGGGCATTCCAAAGTGTAATAGTGTAGCTTCTCTTTGTTGTAGGAACATACTCAATGGCAACCATGAATCTTTCCGGAGTATGTGCTATTTCAAGAGCTTGACACTTATAGTTTTCATTTACACTAGCTCGTTTCACCACATGATAGTGCACCACATGCAAGTCGGGGTGGATACATGAGCACTTATGAGAATGTGAATTTTATAGACTAGAGGAAAAATATGACAAATTCAAGGTATTGTAGAGAGAGAGAGAGAGAGAGAGAGAGAGAGAGAGGTAGGTACTTTTTATTCAAGGAAAAGGCATTAAGGTTGGTGCAAGAGACCTTAGCTCGAGCTCCCATATATTCACCTGATAGTAGATACGAGGAGCTCAAGACCACCAATCCCAGTTATAATGGAGATGGCACCTACTTGCACGTGACCCAATAGCTTGTTGCGCCCGTCAAAGAGGTTGATGTTGAAATAACCTGGGATGTGAGACGTGTCCCTAGTGCCCCACATGATCATTTTCCACCCTCATGTCACCAGTGTTAGAAATAAACGGGGGTCGAGTGTATTTTAACCGGCTAAAATCCTAAAATCCCGGTTAGATTTTGAGCTTGCCTTGAGAACTTTTCACAAATTTTAGTGTAATTACCGGCAAAAGCTTCAAAATTTGACCTGAAAATCGGAAGAACTTCAAGTTTGCCCTTATTTTCTTTGGTTGGGAAAAATGTATTTTTCTAGGCCTGCCTGTCACTATGGTACCATCCCTTCATGTCCCTATAGTACCATCCCTTGTGCATTGGCATGAAACACAAAGCTTACTTTTATAGTTTGACTCGTCATTCACAGTATCCTTGTCACACCATTATGTACCTCCCTTGTGGTCCTTATCTCCAAGCCTATCCGCTTCAAAAAATTACTGCTTTTACTCCTACAGCTTCTAGTGGTTCTTTTCAATCTTATTACACACACGCACTTTCAAAATAGAATGTGCAAGAATCATGAGCTATAGCTAAGTAATCTTGTCATCAATTAAGGCAGCATGTACTTTGGCATAGCATTTGTGTGCTTAAACTTCCAAAAAGACAAAAAGATGTTGTCTCGTTAACAAATATGTTGCACCCAATTACACTAGACTCCTCAATGTTTTACTAAAGAGTCGAATCTTTGTCAATGTCTCCACAAATTGAGGTCACTTGGGTTCTACAAACACCTACCACATCATTGTAATGTTAACAAGGTGAGGGATCACCAGGGCCTATCAATGGAAGGATTTGTGAAGGTGGACGACATCCTTCAAAGTACGCCCAACCCAACACAACGCTAAGCAGTGTTCGTGAAAAATCATTTCTCTAGACATATAAAATTCCCAATATTGAATTTTCCAAGAGGAAATCTTAGAAAATTAGGTTTATTTTTCGGGTTTTTACACTAATTTTCTCTATTTTGGGGTGGAATTTCTCCTTTTCCCCTTGCCTTCAATCAGCATTTTTGAAATCGAAAACGGCATGATATTAAGCTGAGACACATTTGTCCCAAACACTGACGCTAAGGCCTTTCCTCAGCAGGGCAAAAATGCAAGCACCGTCGATGTAAGGCTAAATGGGGTCTAGGTGCCTTTATGATTCGATGGACAACCAGTGCTCGTGAAAAATGTGTCTCAGCCTAATATCGTGCCAGTTTCAATTTCAGAAATGACAGTCGAGAGCAAGAGAAAAGGGAGAAATTCCTCCCAAAAAGCTTGAGAAATAGTGTAAAAACCCGAAAGGATAACCTAATTTTTAAACATTTCCTATGGAAAATCAAGGGAAGGAAGTTTGTATGTTTGGAAAAATGAATTTTCAAGTCTGCCTGTAACAAAACGTGAGCTAGTACATCGATGGAACTCTCGAGGCAGACAACATCGCAGATGACTCTAGTCTCTAAGCACAAACTCGCATGCGCAATATAACAAGGGCCTTTATGACTCGATAGACATCTACAACAAAATGCAATTAAGGCAATGCGGATTGATGTTGACACCTCTTTTCTGAGCTCTATCGCCATCCTCTTTTCTGCGCAATCCTCCCCCTTGGCCCCGTATCGCAGGTGTCATTGTGTGTGTGTGTGTGTGTGTGTGTATTTGTCAGCCCCGCTTCCCCACAGCACAGCATTCCAACTCAGCAGAAAACTAGGAAGCGTGCTCGCCTTCTCCATAATCTTGCATACCTCAGCAGGCGGCATCACCAAGCAGCCCTCACTGTGTATTGCCGACACCATCGACCTGCCCACGTTTTGTCCTCTCTCGCAAGCTGTCCACAATCATTATGAGTCACGTCGTCCTGCGCTTCGCCTTCACCCGAATGCCTCAAAAGAGGATGATTGTCCACGTGGATGGCATCCTTCAAAGGACGCCCAAGCCAACACAACTCTAAGGCCTTTCCTTAGCACGCCAGAAAGAATATTGTTCTCCTTAGTATAAATGAATATTGTAATCTTGCCTACATTGCTAAGAGGAAGTACAACGTATATTGTGCTAGACTTATGGTTAGGGATTTATGCAACCAACTGATTAAAATAGTTATCGATGTTGGGAAGTATCAAACCTCTTCCTCTTTAGTTTTGGAACAAGTTCTCTGAGAAAACCTTGGAATTTTTCCTTCCAAAAGAAAAAACCTCGCGAGAGACTCATCTTGTGACAAGAAGAGGGAGCCCAACCATAGAGCATGTAGGTTAAGGCCCTTGTTGTAAAATTTTCATGGATGGACACTTTGCTCAAGCTATGAATAATTAAACTCCTTTTTTTAATAGAGAATCTAGTTGCAAATTTGGGCATGAACCAATCCCATCTCTAAGCATTGGAGACAAACAATCTTGTTTGGATCCCTACGTGTGTGGTGTGGTTCTTTGAAACTGTACTCTTCCATTATCGAGTTAACCCCTTGGGAGCCCCTTGGGTTCATCATTTAGGCATCCACCCTATGTTATGATTTTGGAAAGATTTTCAGCGGCTACATAACCGTGGAAGGATTATTAGACAAACATTAGAGAGAGATACATATTGATAAACACTTGAATAGACAATAGTAGCACAACTAGGCAGAATTGTATGAATGTAGAAGAGAAGATTTAGGGAGAAATAGAAAGTAAGAGAGCTCGCATACTATTGAGATTCAAAAGGATCGAGACCCTCCCATTAGGGCTTTTTTGTATGCTCGGGGGGTTCACCTCTTAGACATGTATGTTACCACGTGAGTTCAAATGAATGGGTTTTCTAATTGCCAAAATTTAATTGGATTATATTAACAAAATGGGTTTTTTAATTGGTTTTAGAGAAAAACCCGTAAGTTTTTAAGAAAAAGCGATCATTTTATTACCTTAAGCATGTAAGTAAAGGGACCTTTTTAATATCATTTGAACGCACATTGTATGAGCAGTTCCTTAAAAGTGTACCTCCTGAGGTTTTATTCCATCTTGCTCAAAATCACAACCATGTATTTATCCTCTTTTTCATGGTCTCTTCATCATGATCATCGCATCCTTGTGGCTATGATCCTTCTATATTTGTCCTCTTTGTCATGGTCTCTTCATACAGTTTCATAGCTTTTCTCATGACAATCATGTCTATCTTGACCTCCATCATTGTGTTGATCAAGTCTACCGCAATATGCATCATTTTCTCCTGTGATTTCTATCATCATGTCATCTATATAGGTCTCTTCTATTATTTGTTCTAATATCATCAATGAAGCCTAAATTTGAATGCTTACTTTTGTGTTTTTCCTTGTCTGCACTCTTGTTTTTATGGGGAAAGACAATAAGAGTGCTAATGATAAATTTTTTGTCAAAGTTCTCACAATAAACTCAATGCCATTGTCTTTAACTCTTTTAGAAAACCTTTCTCGCTTCTCATAGATTAAGATTTTACATTTGTGGCACTTTTGTTTTTTGCTTCCATTTACTTTGAATTCTAACTAGTGTTCTTTGTTGTTTAAGTGAGCAAGCCTCTCTATGCGTAAAACACTCTAAGGTCTCACACATTCAAATAATATGACTAACTAGGACAAGCAGTCAAGTAAATGAGTTAACCTAAATTCACGGCCTCCTTACCTCAAGGCTCATTGATAAGACTAAACTCAAAGTCAATTAACTAAAACAAAGAAAAAAAATTGCATCTATAATGGCAAATACCAAACATAACTAAATACACTCAATCAAACGATGAAAACCCACAATCAGCAAATATAAATGTCCATCTGAATCATAGGAAGTAGTACACCTGAAGGTATGGGATGTGTCTCCTCAAGAGCCGTGGAAGCAAACATGTAATGCTGAAGCGTGATACATCCATGCTACATGAAAGCTCAAGTCCATCTACGCTACAAAATCATAAACATAACACTACCACGTAGGAGATGTGTCAGCATAGAAATGAGATTTCTATTACCTAAATGAAAACGAAAAAAAATTCTATACTAAGGTCTCATACTTGGATGCCTAGTGGGAAAAACCCCCAAATGGGAAAAAGTGCCTCTACACTAGCCACATGCACTATGAAGGACAAGAGAACTCTCTCCAATTAAAAAACCTTTAATCTTCTAGCTCTCTGTCTAATGGTTCATTGACTGGCTAGCACCTAGCTCCGTGTAGCTTGTAGAATCCATAGCCCTAGGTTGTTCATAGGTAGTGCTACTCCTACGAACATCCTCTAAGGTAGGCTCTACTTGATCTCAGGGTTTCTCAAGTGTCATCGTAGGCGTCACTCTAGGAAATCTTGTCTCTGAATTCTCGAGTGTAGCCTCTACTCTAGGGTGGTGGTGAAAATCATGGTCTATAGGTACCTCGTCTGCTCCAATCTTGCATGGGGAGTCAAAATGCTCAATAATCAATGAATATAAGTGTGGATGCCCAAAGAATCTATCTCAATGGTAGCCTCTATCTCTATTGTATCTGTAGGTATCTCAGTCTCTAATGGCTTAGGCATAATTTTAATGCTCTCGTTGTCATGTGCGTTAGCAATATCCTCAAGAGTAGGATCTGGTGGGACATCTACCTCTAAGATAGGTGCACTAGAGTCATCAGTAAGTGTAAAATATAGTACACTATATATCTCTATTGGATCAATATCCATCTCTAGTATAGAAGCAATCTCAGTAGCCCGGGGAGGTCACCTAATAAAAATGTAACCTATCACGTGAGTTCAACAGAAGGGTATTTAAAGTTCTTGAAACTTACAGAAATATATATACAGAAGGGCATTATTTTTTCAAATTTGAAAAAAACTTAGAGATTTTAAAAGAAAAGGGTACATTATATTCTTAAAAAAATTCACAGATAAGGGGCTTTACAAACATGTCTTGAACGCTCGTGATATGGTAGTTTTACACATAGTGAACCCCCTGAGCTCACTAGGCTATACATCCTTTGTAGTACAAGTACCAATAATCACCATTAGGAAGAGGATGGGGTCTAGGAGGGCCTCTTTATTTGCCATGAGATTATGAAGGTGATTAATATTTTGACAAATAGATACATGCCATGTGTTCAAGAATGGTGGATGTGTAAGAGTGGTAAAAGGATGCTCGTTTCTCCCGAAAAAAGGGGGTGGACAACTTTATGATTTTCACCCTTCCATACCTCCTATATATGATCTTCGATTTGAGTGGAGATTATAGATCTATAATCTACACCCCAAGCTCTTTTCATAGAAATGTTACATGATATGGTTTTGCCTTCTTGATTTTAAATTTGATTTTGGGGGAAAAATTTGAATTCAATTAAACTAGCCATTTTGTCTGTTTGAATTCAAAAGCTATCCTTTGATTGCTTTCTTAATACTAGAGGTTTGACTCCCTTCAAATGCTAAATAAAGAGGCCCTCCTAGAGCCCATTCTCTTCCTAATGTTTAGGTGACACTACAATAGTGATCTCTAGTGTGCTTGTCCTATTGTCGATTTGGGCATTTGTATCCTTCATCTCAATCACTCTAGACCTCAACTGATCAATTGTGCTGAGGCTGAATGTGCCTGTCGGATGGATATTTGGGAGGTGACCTAACAAGGGAAGTCTGTATAGTAGGTGTCTGTGAACTGTGTGGTCATGACTACAGGATCGTGGTCATATCGTGGAGAATATGGCAATCCCATCATCAAAGAATATCTGGTACTATCTGTGTCCCTATAAATCCTATCATAGGGATCTTAAACAAGATATACCATAAGGCTCATGGCTGGCTCAAAACATCTTGTTGTCTGCTCTCATCAAAATCTACATCCACACTCATCAACATAAGCCAATGTGTGCTCTAGTCTACATATTTGCACTATCCTAGAATGTACCTAGGTGTTCAAAAACTCATCAGGATGTGATTTATCTATAACATCATATGGGCTAATTAGCAGAGATGTATATGGCTTTGAGTTCATCACTGAAGAATTCACTCAATCCAAGGTGACGTCTTTGCTCTCTAACTATCTGTCATATATCAAAGGGTGCAATAAGGTGCCTCTAGTGTAGGAATGTCCATCAAGGTCAACAAAACCAAGGCATGACTCCTCTATAGCTTAATAAATGTAGCACAAGCTAAATATGGTGCTCTCTGCTCATTGTTGCAACTCTATCCTCATGTGGTACCAACATGGCGTCTCCATGTGGAGACCTATGTCTCACCATTGTATTTGATGCATGTGATTTAGAAACCTCTAGGTCTAGTGTGCTCACAGTCTATGGTGGTGGGTGGTTTTTATAGCCTCTCTACCATGTATACTCATCGTAGCTATGATGTGGCTGTATTTATGCATGTGAACTTTGGTAGTGGAGTGGCAAGGCTATGGATCCTACACTCTATGTCTACCCTTGCCTTTGCCATGATCTTAGCAAATGTCTGTCTCGTAGATGGTCTAGATTATGTGAATCCTGGAGGTGATCTAGATCCTGCCGGTTGTGTAGAGGGTGTGGTCATTAGGTCTACTATAATCTCAACAACACTATTCCGAGAGGGGGAGTAGCATAGTCCACACAACAACATATAAGTTCCTTGTAGTTGCGTAGAGGGTGTGGTCATTAGTTCTACTATAGGCTAAACAACACTACTCCAAGAAGGGGAATAACATAGTGCACACAACAACATATAAGTACCCTTGTGATAAACGCTCATATAGGTACCTTGTAAGGAACCTGGTGGGGTAGCACTCGCTATGTCGTGGGGAGGGTATGCTCCAAATATAACTTTCTTCCTTATATACATCCTCCGATTAACATACAATGGTTGAGTCTCAAACGGGTCCAAAGATACAGTTTGTGGTAACTCATAGGTGTCTATACAATCCTCACAAAGGGCTAACATGACACGCTCAAGAATCCCCTTTGTCATGTGTCTATAAGATGTAACCAAACCATCAAGAAGGTGATCTAGCAAGGTCAGATGCGCTTGGACTCTAAGCATCTAGAAACTGTGTGTCCGATAGTCTATGGACTGAATTTGGATGTATCATTGAGTGTCTATATGTATGTATATAGGCAATCCGTATAACTCACCATGAACCCACAACAACCTATCAAAAAGGTCCCTAGGATCCATGGTAGCCAAAATCTATCAATCTAGGTCAAATATGGTGTCAAGAAGGCCTATATGCAAGTGTATTTGCTATGGTGCATAATCCAGCAATCAAGGGCTAGGCAAATGCTAAGTTGGGGTCACTACATCTAAATAAGCACTAACAATTGTCTCTCGGTCCAAGTTGCGGTCAAAATCAATTAACGAATCAAATTGGGCTCCAACCGTGTGCAAGTGTGTTACCAATGGCTAAATGCAAGCTATGTCGAGATCTCGCGTGTGAAGGGCATCTAACTAGCATAATCTGGTCAATGTCAAGGCCACAAACAAATCTCTACAATGAATTGGGATCAATGGTGGTCAGGCGTAGAATCTGCAGTCAAATCGAGTCGAAATAGAAGAATGCACGTGCACTCGCTCTAAAGCTCGTTATCTAATTGATTGTAGACCAAAGTCAAAAGGTGTGTATGAATAGGCTCTATGAATATAATCGGGCCCAAATGAGGTCAAATATTGCGGAATTGGGCAAAATCTAGCAAAACGGACTCTCCAGGCATATACAGTCTAAATGTGTCTAACCGTGCATAAATACGTGTGGATGCAACATGTACAAGATATGTGATGCACGTGGAGGTAAGGAGAAAAGTCAAGAGAAAGAAATGCAAATTTTTTTGTCTCTTTGTTTTTTGCATTTTCTATTTTCAAAAAAACCAAAATTGAACACAAGAGTGGGAAAGAAATGAATAAAACAAGAAGTACAAAAGTAAACTCTAAAAAAGGTTGGATCTCAAGTTACATGCACTAAGAACTCGCTTGCTCACGCTCACACTGCTCCCTTGCCATTGCTAAATCTCCCTGGCCCAGTAGCTTGTGCTGCCCCCTACACCTTGCCTCCGCTATCCCCTGCCCTCCCGCTTTTTCCTTTTGCCCCAGCCAGTCAACCTGCTCCTAGCCCGCCCACCTATGCTTGTGTTGCCCCCTGTAGGCTGTGGCACTGAGGTAGCCCAACGCCTGGCTCCGTACCTTTCACTGCCGCCTTGCATTCTTCGCCCCAACCCCCCCCCCTCCCCTCCTTCTGCTGCTCGGTGGTTTTCTCACCTAAGCTTGGCCTTGGTGTTGTTTACCAGGGGCAGCGGCTCAGCCATTTGCCTCATTTAGTCTCTTCTTCGACGTTCTTGTTCACCCTCGCCCGTCTTCACAACAGGAGACACATATGGAGGATTCTGCTCCACCATAGAGGGACTCCATTGAATCCCCCTTGATGGTCCCCACCTGAGGCTGCCTTTTTTGGTGCAGACTTCTTCCTTTGCAGCAGCCCCAAGAGTTTTGACTAGCTTCGACATTCGAAGACACTGGGATTTCTTCAACTACAACTTCACTTGGTTTTTGGGTGACTCTTCTCCTGACCTGCAGGAGGGTAGCTTTTGAGTCCACATCTTCTTTTGTGCAGCTAGAGGTATTGAGGCTTTGGACACAGCGGTGGGTTTCTCTTTTCCACTGTGTGGAAGGGATCTCACAGAGTGGGCCCATCACACAATTCTTGATTGGCTCCAAATTCATGCGACTGAGTTTTCCCACCATACAGGGGACTTAGGGGTGACAGATCTGGTGCAGACACTTTGTCCTCTTGCAGGTTTAGTGTGACGCCTCCGGATGCAGTGGGTTGCAGGCACTTGTGGTGCATTTGTTTGCTCACACTCAAAGCCCTCCTTGTTATGTATTTGTCCATGAGGATTCTTGGACAAAGGATGTAGCACTTTGCGCTGCACGCATGGCTTGGGCCTGGGATGGAAAATCACTTCTTTGCGCTTGTCTAGAGGTCATTCCAATGCGGATTACTCCCCATCCAAACCGGCCTCAAAGATAGCAAGGTTGGATGTTGTGGCAGCAACAACTATTTTCTCTCACTCACTCCATGAGGATCATCTCATGGAGTGTACAAGGATTGGATAGGCCCTAGTTTTAGCATTAGAGAGGTCGGCTATGACATTAGCTTTAGAGATTCCTTATGGTTGGTGATATTGACATTCTTATGCTATATGAACATCATCTTTGTGAGAGCCACATTAGACGGCGTGGTCAGATTTTGTGTGGTTGCTATGAAACCTTTTAGTCAGTTGCACTTGGACCTGGAGGCATCCAAAGTGGGGTATGTATGACTATTGTAGATTCTTTGCAGCAGGCCATTGTGGGAAGAGGGATTATTTGTGCCCAGCAGGGATTAGAATTAATCTGCAGGTTCAGGGTTGCCTTGTGGGTTTCTTGAACATCTATGCACCCAATGTGGCGAGTGCATGTGCAGAGTTCTAGTCTCATATTGTAGAGTCTCTGTCTCAGGCAGAGCAATGGTGCATTGGGGATGACTACAACATGTTGGAGGACCCCTATGATAGGATTGGAGGTAGCCATGCTACTATACATGGAGTTGATTTGGCATCTTGGGAGAAGTTATATATGAATCTGTGGGTTTTGAATGTGTGGCAACACTCTAGCTTTGTGAGACCCCCGGATAGCCCGACCTTTTCTCGTTCAGACTGCAGAGTGAGAGGAGTGAATCTATCTCACATAGATCTCTTCTACACTAGTGAACACTTTTGTGACTTGGGTGGGTCATTTTGCATTCTGGCTAAGACTTCTTTTTTGAGCCATGCGCTAGTGATCCTCACAGTGACAGATAGACAGAGGAGGGGGAGCACGATGCTTCACATCCCTGAGAGGGTCTTGCTGGACTTTTCACTCAGAGAGAAAGTGATGGCTCTTTGGATAGAGTGCTTAGACATGCAAGAGCCTCCTACTTATAGAGTGGCCTCTGGACTTGCTCAGCTTAGTCGGCTATTTATCCATGAGTCTACAACTTTCCTGGATGCAGCAAGAGAGGAGGAGCAGCGTCTCTGTCGAGGCATTGGTTCCTTGTAGAGGATGCAGGAGAAGCACTTAGACAGTCCTTGGTTGGAGGAGCAGTTTTAGGAGTCTCGCCACCACAGGAGCTTGCTAGCACAAAGGAGAGGTGCCAGGAGTTTTATTTTCATCAATAGGCATCTCAGTGGACCCAGGTGGATGATAGAGTGACATGGGATTTCTTTGAGACAGTGGGGCTCCAACAGTTGAGATGGGTTAGGTGCTTCAGAGTCAGAGGACATGCGCGTAGTTTCTACTGACTTTTAAGCCTCAGTCAGAGTGTTAAGATGCATGCAGAGTGCAGGTGTGGGCATAGATTCCTTGTCTTGAGCTACCTCTTCAATTAGAGGAGCTCTACGTGGTTCTCAAAGAACTTCCCCGTGGTAGTTTTCAAGGTGAGGATCGTTTGACTCCTAGGATTTTCTTAGAGAGTACTGGGACTTACTTGGCTCAGATCTCTGCAGTGCTTTTCAGTACATCCTACAGACAGGAGAGATGCTTGACAGCTTGAGTGAGGGCCTGATCTACCTCATTCCCAAGGACAACGGCTCCTTGGATGAGATTTGATAGTGGCGGCCCATCAACATCCTCAAACTCAGCCTACAAAATTCTTACGAAGGCCCTGAGTTTGAGGATTCAGCCACTTCTAGAGAGCACCATACATGGGACACATGCATGTTTTGTTAAGGAGAGTAGTATCCTTGCCAACATCTTTACTTTTTGGGAGGCTTCTACCCTCGTGCGCGTCCGTGGTGAGGATCTTGTGATTCTTCTTCTTGATTTTGAGAAGGCCTACAATAGAGTTGACTAGGATTTTTTGGAGGGCACTTTATGCAAGATGGGCTTCTCGAATGCCTCAATTAGAGGTGTGTCATCTCTTTACAAATGGGCACATAGTCAGGTACTTTTGTCAGGTGGTAGAGGAATTTGTTTCATGCTCACACATTTGGTCAGATAGGGCTGCCCTCTTGCCCCCTTCCTCTTTTTGTTCTATGCTGAGGTGATGAGCAGGTTTTTGGTTTCATAGCAGGTTGGTCATCGAGGTTTAATGCTACCTATTTGGGGAGATGAGCTACTAGATGTTGAGTTTGTAGACAACTTAGCCTTGTACTTGGAGGGATAGGAGGCCAGCCTTGAGGCTCTTGAGACTTTTTGTTGTGCATCATGCACACTAAACAACTGGAGAAATACAATGACTTTCTTAGTTGGTAGTGCTTCTACGCATGATTTGCTGCCATGTGAGGGTTTTAGATGGATTCCCCCAAGGACTGCAGTTCGATACTTGGTCACCATATTTACATGTTTTTTTAGACTCCAATTGGGCTAGTTGTTTTGACATGCGAGCATCCACAAGTGGTTTTTGTTTCATGCTTGACAGTTCATGTATATCATGGTTGAGCAAAAAACACCCTACTACTGACGCTTCGGGTTGTGAGGCTGAGTACAAGGTAGTCTGCACAGCTACGGTTGAGTGTGTATGGGTCACACGCCTTTTGGCTAATTTGGGTGTTGGATAGGACATTGCCAAGACTATCTACACTGACACTCAGAGTGCATTGGCAGTTGCGAGGAACCCTGTTTTTTCATGCTCACACAAAGCACATTGAGGTGCATTACCACTATGTCAGGGAGAGGCTCTCATCAGGAGAGATCAGCTTGGCTTATGTGCCAACACAGGAAAACCTTGTAGATCTTTTCACAAAGGCATTGTCTCCTGAGAAGCTTGAAGCTTTCTGCAAAGCTTTGGGCTTACTCCCCTTTGTGAATTGATCATGCTCTCAGGGCATGGCACTTCCCTTTACTCATGTCCCAGCTCTCATTCGTCGCATTACTCCAGGGGGGGGATTTGTTACCATATACATGTGGTAGTGATTTGTGTGAACACACTAGGACCGCTGGGGCATTTTTTCCCTCTTTAGGAGTTTTCCCCCCCCCGTGCATTGTATATACACCCATCACTCTAGGGCTATCTGTTAACCCTCACGGCACACGGACACCGTAACCGTATTATGTATTTGGTAGATTCAGGTACCGGGCTTGTCGGATCAATAGGAAAAGGGTAAGAGTGATCGCCGATGAGAGGCGCACTCTAACACGAACATGCTAGGGCTAGTTGGCTAAGCATGGGCGCCCAAGTGTGAATGGGGTGAGCTCCTATAAAAGCCAACTAAACCTAATTTTTACTCATTCTCTCATTTGTGCAATAGAAGAGTGCTCTTGCTCCATCTCCATCTTCTTCTTCTTCACCTCCTTGTGTGTGTGTGTGTGAGAGAGAGAGAGAGAGGGAGAGTGTGTGTGCGATCGAGCATTACGAAGGCACGACGGCGGCGAAGCGGTTGAGCGCGGCACGACTGCAGCTTCTTCTTCATCGCGGCGAGGAATCCACCACGAAGGCGAGCGTAGAGCGGTGAGTGACACACCCTTTGTTTTCTTGAGCTTGCTAGTTTAGGCTTGTTGTGTGCTTGGAGCCGTTTGTGGCTCGCATATGGTGTATTGGCAAGTCCCTTGCTTCGACAGTGTGGCAAGGAGCGCAGATTTTTGGCGCCGTTGCCGGGGATATGCCCTACACTAAGCTCGGTTAGCACTTTACGCTTCCTTGTGGTGCAATTTCTATCATAGGAAAGGCAGGGAAGGAGTGTGTGGAGAATTCTGTTTTTTGCGTTTTCTGCATTTGCTGTCAAGTTTCAATTTCTGCTATTGTCTGTGTTTTTTCAATTTCTGCAATTTCTGCATTTTCAAGTTCGGCGTTTTCAATTTCTGCGATTTTCTGCATTTCTGCGTTTTTTCAATTTTCTGCATTTCTGCATTCTCAATTTCTGCGTTTTCAATTTCTGCAATTTTCTGCATTTCTGCATTTTCAATTTCTGCGTTTTCAATTTCTGTATTTTCTGCATCAAAAAAAAAAAAGTTTTTTCTGGAAAAAAAAAATATTTCTGGGAAAAAATTTTATTTAAAAAAATAATAATAAAAAAAAAATTGAAAAATAAAAACGCGAGCGAGCGGGCGGCTAAATTTTTCGAAAATAAAAAACGTGACTCTTAAAACGGACGGGTTGGTTTGTATAAAAGATAGATCGGGATCGGTTCCCCAAGCCCAAGCCCAAGCCCAGGCCTCACTCATATGATATATATTAGACTCACTCTTATATATATACCCTACTCCCTCAAGAGAGAATGAGAGCATGTGGGACAAGTCCTCCACTCTCCTCCTTTCTCTTCCCACTTGCACCCTTAGACTTTCTAGTTTGGGCATAGTTCCCTACTGGAAATTGACAGTTTTAGGGATTCCGAGGGCATAGAGTGACCAAACGGAGGGCTGTAAAGCACGGCACGACCCTCTGACCGATACGCTCGTTTTGAGCTATCACACGGCCCATTCCACGACACGCTCTAAAAAATCTAGCAAAAAAACAAACAAAAAACACGCTAAAAACTAGTCACAAGGCCTCCTAGAGTAGCTTTTTGACACCTTAGGGTATCAAAAGCACATGCACTTACGCTCTGGGCGGGTGCTAGAACACGAGCATATTGAGGGTGCCTCTGTTCATACGGACACCCATTACCCATCCACGATAAGCTCTAGACCCTCAGCGGGGACACAAGGTAGCACCACCCAAGACCCTAAAATATCCGCTAGTGATTCCTCCTCCGACTCAGAAATCATGGAAGCATACCCTAACCAAAACACTGAGAGAGAAGGCCATGCACCTCCCGAAGCTCCACAGCCTAGTACTAGTATGTTTAGCCGTTTCATGGAAACATTAGGTAGAGCTACTCGCTCGGAACCTAATGCAAATGAAGCACACGAAGGGGGTGGGGAAGTGGACTCTCCTTTCACATCGCACGTGGACCCCACACCCCCAAAGAGTGTCCATGTGGATATCCTACCAACTTCTTACCAAGAAGGCCCTGTTGAGCTGCCTCCTTCAAAAGTTCCCTCTAGAGTACCGTTGGTGACAAGTAAAACCACGGGGAGCCACATTGCTTCTACCTCACAAGAAACCATTAACACGTCGACTCTAGAAGGATTGTTCATTAATGATCATTGGACATACGACCTCCACACTGAGGTGTTGAAGGATCTACACTCTGGCCACGCCTACCATGTAGGATGGATAGAGATTGTACAATCCACCTCTAGTGCCACGAGCATCGAAGATCAACAGAAAATGATCTGTAATGTTATCCATGGCATTATTCAATCAGAAAGGCAAAACCGAGGGGTAAATATACTCTCAACTGGTCCCATGAGATTTCTGGATACGAGCAAGGCTCAACAGCCTACTCTATCACAAATGGAGACTCCTCTAATGAGCCCCATGGACCCATCTTACGTCATTTCACCTGGGGTCTCTATGCAATCTGAGCCTCCGAGCGAAAACTTTAGCTTCCCTAACTTGGCTCAACCCTCTATTAAGGAAAACACAGTGCTCACTCCAGGGATAAGCCTGACAGAGAATGTACCGATGACATCTACGGTTAGCGCAGTGCCACTACCTAGTGTCGTAGTACCTAATATGGGGCCTCGACCATATGTGCCTCTAGCCCCTTATGCACACATGGCCCCCACACCTCCAATTGTACCACTTACTTATGCTCCTCGAGTGCCGCTCCCTAGATCTTATCCGAGTGGACCTATGCCCGGTTATGTTCCATATCCTGCATCATCCACACATATGCCAAGACCGGCACCCATCCCTCTCCCACATATGATTCCAAGAGTACCTCCACCGGCCCTGCCTCCTCACATAGGTGACTTGGTAGCGTTTGCTCAAACCATAGGTCGATCTATCGCGGAAAATATGCGTCATGCATCTGATAGAGAGCCTAGAAGTAAGGCAATACAAACTGCCAAACTCACGCAAAAATTCAATGGGGACGAAGATGCTAGAAAACACATTGAAGTGTTTGAACAAGTATGTGATTCCTTAGGGGAATGCAACGAACTACATAAGTGCAATGCCTTAAGCTTGACATTAAGTGGGAAGGCTGGAGATTGGTATAGGACCCTAAGGGTGGACGAGAAAACAATCTACCCCACCCTTCGAAGGTTGTTTCTAAAGGAGTACATACGAGAAGGTGTGCTTTGGGGTGTAGCATCTCAGCTACAGAAGGCCGAACGTAAGGAAGGAGAGTCAGTAAGGGACTTCATTAGTCGTCTAAAGCACTTAAATTCTCGTTGCCCTGTAAATGAGCGCTTCAACAATAACCAACTGCTTGATCGATTCATTCGAGGGTTGAGGAATGAAGGAATCTATAATGGACTAGTGATTAGAGGTATCACAACCTGGGAAGATGTCACTGCCAATGCAATCCAATTAGAGGACAACTTGATGATAGCAGGCATGAGGGTGTCTACTGACACGAGATCCACTAGCTCACAAGCCATTGAGTATGAACCCATGACTGCAAAGCCCATTGCCAATGAGCCAAAGGTATTTGAGACATTCTTGATAGACCTCACCAAGGCAATCCAAGAGTCTCTTAAGGATAATCGACCCCCTCAAAATAGTCACATGTATCCAAGAAGGGAGCAACAATGGTGTTCCATTTGCTTAGGTCCACATAGCACTAGTGAGTGCCCTACGTTTAGAGTAAAATTTAATGGAACTTGCAACGCATGTGGTAGGTATGGTCACCAAGCTAAGGATTGTTTAATGATCAAACGTATGATGGCAAATAGACCACCTGTAGCCTGGACGAATGCGCCTCGAGCTCCTGTATTGATGCCTACTCCACCTGTTGAGCAACTACCGCAACACATGGTCCCTAGATCTCAAAATGTTGTACAAACTACACCGCTACCACCTCCTGTGCTAGGACCGCAGCCCCCGCATCCAAGAGTCGCCCCTATGAACCAAGTGGGTTGCGAGCCATCAAATGCTTATGCAGATGGCTGTGAGGAGGAAATAGACACTAGTATTGCCTACGGACTTGATACATTGGAAGAATGTCCTATATACTACATGGAAGATTGTTGGGGACAAGTCAAGCCGGTTTATCAAGCTGCTGCTCTCGCATCCAGAGGTCAAAATATCAACACCCAGGCTAGGAGGCCACCTCTTCAATGCTACGAGTGTGGTGGACCACATCGAGTAGCGGAGTGCCCTATTAGGCTGCAAAAGAATGCTGCACAGATGCAAATGAATCAAGGGAGCACGTCTGCAATGCCAATACTCACATGTAATCGTTGTGGCATAGATCACTTGATTGCCCAATGCCCCTATAACCCAAATGCGCCTAAAATCACACCCCTAAATTTGGTCGAAATTGCTAGTGTGACGTCGCCAATACCACCCGTCGCACCCGCTTATGCGATTACACGGTCCATGCTTCAAGGGCCAGGCCATATCCTCGAAGAGAGAGATACCATTTCAGTTATCCAAGCAAAGAAAAAGAAGACACGAAGGAAGAAGTCGCAGAATACGGAAAATTCAAAGCCAAGTTCCAAAACAAACATAGGAACAGGAGATGACCGCGTGTATATGAATGACCTCGAGGATGATTCAGATTCAGTCGAGACAATGGAGACTAGAACCAATACCACAAAGGGAAAGACCGACAAGGAAAACCGTAACATGGAACCAAATGAAAACTGAATAAGAGAAAATCATAAAGAGCCTCTGAAAACACCACAAGTGTTTCCAAATCCAATCCAAGACCCCCAAGATAAACCGCAGGGGCAAAAAGGGAAGAATCGTAAAAAGAAGATTGGGACGTACCCAAACCCAGTAGACGAGATTGAGCAGGTGAAACATCTAAGAGGTTTAGTGGAGGAGACTCAAAGGAAACTAGAACCAGAACCCATGCAGGTCAAAATTCATGACACAGTGTTTCCCACGCAAGTTCATCCACCCCACATGAACCATAGACCGTTAGCCATATCTAGTATCATCCAAGAAGGGAGTGAGGACGGGACATCAGAAAGTGAGCATACACCCTTCTTGTTGGAAAGGATGTTTAACGAAGGAATACCTGATCCCATTGAGGAATATGAGATTCCATCCTCATCAGTTCCTAGTCAAGGACCTACACCCTGCAAAACGCCAATGAATGTTGCCAAACTAGTGGACTTCATGTCTTCTGAGGTCCGAACCACGATCATAGCAAAGCTGTATGGAGATCCTGAGTTATTCCTTGCACTTCGAGCATTCCTTAACGGAGAGCTACGAACGGGATTACCGCAGTTTGCGCAACCAAATAAGCCTGACTCGATTATGATTGATGAGGAAAATCATGTGCAATCACTTGACTTAGATGGACACGAGTCTGTGATTGAGGTACCCATTAACGAATTAGGGCAGTCTTTTGAAGGCGACGAGTCTAATGCGACCCTACCCATCACTACCAAGGGATTAACTATAAAGGGAATTCTTGATGGTGGTGCAGGAGTTAGCATCGTTACAAAAGATTGTTGGGAATCCATGGGAAAACCCCGCCTCAGTGTTACTAACATTGTGGTAAAGATGGCAAATGGTACCATAGCCAAACCTATGGGGATGCTCAAGGATCTTAAGATCAAAGTTCTAGGACACAAGGTACGACATACGTTCATTGTAATGGATTTCTCTAAACACCTTATGTCATATGAAATGATTTTAGGACGACCATTCATGAGGGAAGCACAAATGGTTCACGATTGGTCTAAAAATCATGTCTATTTGCAATTCCAAGACTCTGTCCTTAGAGTGGATTTGGTGACTGGTAAGGTACACCCCTTAGGGAGTAAAACCATTATTGATCATCGCTCTGACACCACAGTTCACTCGGCCACACTACAATATTTTTACACTTGTAAGAAGGATACAGACATTGGCCAAGATTCTCCTTATATGGATATCCTACCTGGGATGACTGAGTCGGACAATGTGGATTGGGTACACCTAGCATCAACCATAGACACTTGGGGAAATAGGGGGACGACCTGGGTAACACCTGAGGGGGATGAAATGCCTATACCCTTAAATATGCTACAAGCAATGCATATCGCTTCTGACAAGACTCATCCTAAGGTAACGAAGAAAACATACAAGTGGGTCCCTAAAGCTTCTTTAGTGACCATACCTAGTGCTAAAAAACAGAAGCCTTGTAAGAAATGTACCACTCGCTCCAAGAAAATTAAGAAAATGTTGCGATGGATCCCTAAATGACTATTGGAAGCCCAAGGCTACTATCAAGGAAATGATCAAATCTGGGTGCCAAAACGTAGATTGTGCTCTTACCTATCACCTGACCCAAGTGAGCCCAATCCCGTAGCTCCAAAACGAATCAATGATCGTGGAAAGAAAAAAATCACAGAATGCTACACACCCGCTCCCGAGCTAGTTTGGGTACCAAAGAAAGAACGATTTGTTCCACCTAGCTCAGGAAGGGGGGAGTCCCATGAAGATTCTAGCTCCTCATGTAATACATCCATAGAGGTAAAAGCTTCTACACAGCCTCCATCTATAGTAGCGGACCTCCATGAAGCTACAACAGAATCCACACCTCCCAGTGTCCAAGAATCACCTGATGAACCACTTCAAGTTCGATCCTGGGAGAGTACCTTACCACCCTTGCAGCTTGATAAGGCACCTAGGGTAATAGAAAACTACTGGCAAAAATCCTCACCTATTACCAACTGGAACAATTGGTTTCAAAGGGTGACAAGCTCATTTCAAACGGTATGATCTACCCAAGGAAGGGGGGAGTGTTTGTGGACATCCATCATTCACTTGCTTCCCTCTCAACCTTTCTCCCTGACCTCTTAATCTCCGATCTTAGGGAATGTACATATAAAGCTTTATACTCACAAAAAAAAAAAAGAGCAAGAGCAATTAGCAAACGAGTATGCACATTAAAGTCAAAACATTGACTCAGACCTACACATGTCACATTTGGTACAGTGAAACAGAAACCTATGCCATAAAACACCTTTGATCCTCATCACTTGAGTGATGGAGGGTAGGTAAGATTAGTACGATAGGAGTGTTTCTGTTTTAGAGTTGAGTGATTAGCAAAGATCTCTTTTCCCACTAATGTGCCTCCTGGAGGTAGTCCTTTTGTTTTCTAGTGTGTACAGGAGCGTGTTGCTATTGATAGAATTTGGACCTTCATGGAACCTTCAAATCAAGCACGACCATCAACACAAACAGGTGTTTCTTGTCCATTAGCATTGCCGTTATCTTTTTGCATCCATGTTTGTCTGCTTTGATTGTGATTGGTAGCATAATATTCAGCGCATTTGCTTAGTATCAAACATTTAATTCAATGTAATGTTTTGTCATAATCACTTGTCTAGGTGTAAAAATCAAGCAGTCCGACTAAGCTAGTTTGACCAAGCTAGGTATTAGAAATCTTCTCTTAATACCATGGGGAATGTCTTCCTAATAAGCAATGGTTACTTAGATTCTTAATCCGATTTAGGCAGCATTGTGTGAAATGTACTAGGGCTTTCTAGTGGGCTTAACCCTATTGACCTTTAGCTTAAGTATTATAAAGGGAGTTTACTAATGTGATGAGCCTGGGGAGGGTAACAGTGTTATATGACCCCCCAAAGTTACAAAATTTAAATGTTGAAAATGAACAAGCAAAAAATCAAAGTGCCACAATTTAAAATCTTAAGCTGGAAGAGAAATCTCGGCTTGATTTGGTACTTCACTCACATGTATTGCCTATGGTACTAGAGCCCTAGAGGTTCCCAGTGTGGGCGCTTTTCCTTGAAAAGCAAAAAACCCAAGGCATACAAAATAAGCACACGCATCAAAATTGAATCAATGTGAAAAGACTTTGGGGGGTCAAAGAAAAAGTAATCAGTCAGGCGATGATTTCATGAGAAATTCCTTTTATGGTAGCTTAACTACAAAGTCTTCTAGATATAGCCTCTAGTCAGCCCTCGAACATCAATACTTGGCTCTCGCGATTAAACAACTTAATTGACCACTGAAAATTAAGAAGCTTACCCATGGTATTAATATTCGATCTCTAGTGCCTTTTGACCGTCAAATTAGCGACCCCAGACTTATTTAATTTTCTACCTGTACATCTGTTTTTGCATTTGATTACATTGCAATTTAATGTTCATTGCTGACAAATTGTTTGAAATTCTTTTACCAATCAATTGTCTACCTTAAACTGCATATGCTTTTTAATCACTTATGAGAATGCAATTACTGTGCCAATGTTGTTTGATTTTGCAGTGACTGAAGAAGGCTAAGGACATTCATCTCAAATGCTCTTCCACCTCGACGAACCAGCTTCAACTCAATAGCTTCCGAGGACGGAATCTACATCAGGAAGGGGGGCATGTTAACCCTCACGGCACACAGACACCGTAACCGTATTATGTATTTGGTAGAGTCAGGTACCGGGCTTGTCGGACCAATAGGAAAAGGGTAAGAGTGATCGCCGATGAGAGGCGCACTCTAACACGAACATGCTAGGGTTAGTTGGCTAAGCATGGGCGCCCAAGTGTGAATGGGGTGAGCTCCTATAAAAGCCAACTAAACCTAATTTTTACTCATTCTCTCATTTGTGCAATAGAAGAGTGCTCTTGCTCCATCTCCATCTTCTTCTTCTTCACCTCCTTGTGTGTGTGTGTGTGTGAGAGAGAGAGAGAGAGGGAGAGTGTGTGTGCGATCGAGCATTACGAAGGCACGACGATGGCGAAGCGGTTGAGCGCGGCACGACTGCAGCTTCTTCTTCATCGCGGCGAGGAATCCACCACGAAGGCGAGCGTAGAGCGGTGAGTGACACACCCTTTGTTTTCTTGAGCTTGCTAGTTTAGGCTTGTTGTGTGCTTGGAGCCGTTTGTGGCTCGCATACGGTGTATTGGCAAGTCCCTTGCTTCGACAGTGCGGCAAGGAGCGCACACTATCCATCTTTCCATTGCACACCAAGTAACACACTCTCTATTATGTGGTTTGAGCTTCCTTTGACCTCTCCAAGCTGTGTGCGTTTCTTTGCAACCCTAATTCCAAAAAACATGTGCCAAACAAAACCATACCATGTAGGTCCATAATTGCAGGGTGCAAAAATATATATGTTGTCTCCCTTGTAGCATAGCTCTAATGGATCCACAAAATCATCAACCCCGTAGATGGTAGCAATCCAGATAGGCATGGAAGCATCACACATGGGTGTGAGAGAGTAACGAGTTTGAAAAAAATGGGGAAAGCATGAGAGTTCATCAAGATTAGAGAGAAGAGAGAACTAATGGAAGGTATTAGTGTTGCACACACACTAAACCTTATGCTAATCACACATTGCTATTTGTTGCACTCCCTACCAATGCTTGTAAGCACATCCTAAGCACAAGATCACCCAAGCTCAAGGTGTTATGATTATGACAATGCATGCACAAATCCTAATCTACACACTAATCTAATCATGCACACAACACTATAATCAAACACACAATAGGCAATCACGAAATTAGAGGGAAATTAGTTCTTAATACACACAAATCAAGAGACTAGTAGACAACTTGAATTAAAATGAGAGATAGAAGCAATAGGACTCAACTTCATTTCATGATTAACCGGTTTGTCAAGAGAGTACATGCAGCTCCAAGACTCCACCTCCATAGCCTCCTCCTCCTTCTTCTCTGCTCTAGGTTTTCTCTCAAAATGATATCCCCCCTTTCACATGAACCACAATTCACTTATATGCCTAGGGTTTTAAAAAACATTACTCAAGGCACACAAATTAAAATAATAGATATAATCTAAAACTTGTTGAGAGCTCGTGAAATCTAAAACTTGTTGAGAGCTCGTGAACCTATAAATATGCTCATGGAGAAGAGGTTAAAGGACTATTGGTGTTGGATGTTGCCAACAATATCTGGTACAATAGTGTCCCAAAACAGTTTTCTCCTATATGACCTTGTCACAAGTCTGAAGAGAAAAACTGATGAAAGCATTCTAGATTATACATCCTACATGGAAAAGTGAATCAAAGCACTAACAAAAAGAAAATGAAACCAAATCATAGGCATACTTGGAGATTGACAATAGCATCCACTTCCTTGGAGCCAAGTGCACTATCCAAACTTGAAAGGTACATTTCCCAAAAATATCCAACCTCAAAAGGCCTGGTTTTCTCTTTCTTTGACCTGCTAAACATTAAATTAGATATCTGTGAAAATTGCAACATCTTATGTATACTACCTTAGAGCTTTGAGGCTCAAAGCAAGTTTGAGGCTGCAAGAACCCATCATGAGTACACCTTTTGTAACACTAATGTAATGACCATGTTGATGCATATCAAGTACTGTTTCTAATTCCTTGGT
Organism: Adiantum capillus-veneris; assembly: GCF_014529385.1. Classification (NCBI taxonomy): domain Eukaryota; kingdom Viridiplantae; phylum Streptophyta; class Polypodiopsida; order Polypodiales; family Pteridaceae; genus Adiantum; species Adiantum capillus-veneris. The sequence goes on along the minus strand of NC_140956.1, from coordinate 43,434,064 downwards.
CTCTAGGTCCAAGCTCATCAAGACATTTGGTTTTCTCCAAGGCCATCTTGCTTGAAAGTGGTAATTAGAGTCTTGCACAAATAGTGGAACGCAATCTCCTCAAGAAATCTAAGATCTAATGGCTGTAGAGTTGCTACCAAAAAAATTACAAGTTGTGATCATTACATGATCGACTTTTCTAACAAGAGCCTTCTTTGGTTTGTGATTGATTTCTACCGATCAGTTTTCCCTTTGCGGACTGCATGCTTTTTCCTCATCGTTGATAAATGGTTTAGAAAATATTTATCCCTCTTGCTTGATCCGCCATCGTTGCTATGGGAGAGACCCCTTTGGTACTCTTGTGCACCCAAATTAAATTTTGTGTTATGAAAAATTTAAAAGAATCCCTAACCTAGCAATGAATGCACTATTGTACTTTCACATGGCCGATTAGAAGAGACAACGTGCTCCAAGTTGCTCCTCTCACTTCCACAATGAACCTTTTTTTGATCCTCATGCCAAGGTGTGTATCCATTCATAGACTCTTATAGAATAAATTTATATAGGATTAATAAACCCATGTAAATGAAATAGCATATTTGATGACCATGTTGATATTGGTACACTCAACAAAATGCCCTTTCATATCATCGTAGTCTTGATTTTGTTAACCAAATCCATGAGGAAATGATTCTACTCATTCCCCTTTTAGTGTAGCCTTGCTATATTTCACTTATCTATGCCAAAACTGACAAACCTATTGACTCTTGTCTATAGTGGTTGCTGACCATACGTACACCTTCACACTTTGTCTCAACCTTAGTCACCTTGCCAACTTTGTATTCTACTCTGTGTAGCCTTTTGATTTTGAAGAAAGTATCATATTTGATAATTGTGTGCCACTATGATCACAATCTTGTTACATCTTGTATATACTACGCTAGAGCTTTGAGGCTCAAAGCAAGTGAGTACACCTTGTGTAACATTGATGAGATGGCCATGTTGATGCATCTCAAGTACTGGTTGATAATTCCCTTTCTATCCAAGCCCCCAAGCTCATCAAGACATTTGGTTTGCTCCAAGGCTATCTCATTCGAAAGTGGTAATTGTCGGCCTTCCACAAATAGTGGAAAACAATCTCGTCAAGAGATCTAAGATCTACTGACCACACATTTTCCACCAAAACTTTTACAAGTTGTGAGAAATACATTGACTTTTTGTTAAAAGTCTTACTTGGTTTGTGTTTTATTGCTACCTGCCAATCTTTCCTTTGCTGATTGCATGCTTTTGTCTCTGCCTTGGTAGGTGTTCTAGAAAACCTTTTTCCCTCTTACTGGTCAATTGTTGCTACTATGGTAGAGACCCCTTGGGTTGCCCCTTGGTCACCCTTGCCCAGGTGTTCAACTTAAAATTTATGGTATGAAAAAAAGAAAACTCTTAGAGTCCTAGTGATGCAGCTAGGACATGGTCAGTTTTCAAATCCTCATGGTGGCATGCATCTGACAAGCCTTGTCTCATCCAATTTGATGTAGGTAGAGTTGAGTGTGTCCTTCACCCCAAGCCACCATTTCCATATCCCGCTCTCTTTTGGTTTCATCAAGGGAGAGTGATTTATCCCCTTTTTCAATCCCACCATGCCTAAAAGAGAGTGTGAGAGAGAGAGAACGAGAGAGAGAGAGAGAGAGAGAGAGAGAGAGAGAGAGAGAGAGAGAGAGAGAGAGAGAGAGAGAGAGAGAGAGAGAGAGAGAGAGAGAGAGAGAGAGAGAGAGAGAGAGAGAGAGAGAGAGGAAGAGAAAGAGACAATGCCTCCATGCTTCTTTCTTGTTCCTCCATGGCCCTTCTCGCATGAGCTTTGATACCAATATGAGAGTGGGGACTAACACATGCAACTCTCCACCCAACCATGCCTAATATAGGCCCTTGGCCTCCTAAATATAGGCTCCCCTTTATTGCATGTGTGCCTTGGCCCATCTAGCCCTATGCCTGACAAGTCAAGGTGGGGATAGTCATTCAAGAATATGATAACAATGTACATTTTGCAGACACAAGATAGCTTGAAAGTTTGTAATGTGGTTCTAAACCTCCATGAGTATGTGTTTTCTTGGTTGAAACAATCAATTATTACGAGGCAAGGCACAACTTCCATTCCTTATTACTTTTGGGGAGGTGTAGTGCCAACTCTCCACCATACTTGTGTATGGAACTTCTGAATGACACACACTAATTGATCTACAATGTGTCTCTTTTACTCATGTTGCTCAATTATAGTTGAGCAATAGTGGATTTTGTTAATGGATTTATTGAATGGGCATCCACCTGGCTGGACACGTAGCCGGACACCATACTTGTAATCTATTATGTTTTCAAAGATAAGTAGTTTAAATCTTGATTTTAGAGTAGCAGGTCAATTCCTTGAGTTGTACGTTTGTTATGATAAGTCTAAAGCCCAAATTTTGATACAAAACCTCTAAATATGACATTCAAATGAGCCTTAACCTCAATAATATGTGTCTCACTTGGACGAATGAGAAGTACATCATCCACATACAAAACAACAATAAGATATACCTCATCCGCACATTTTACATATAAAATTCTCTTAGTTGGACTGTTTCAAAATCCATTTTCAATCAAACATTTATCAATCTTCTAAAACCAAGCACAAAAAGATTGCTTTAAACCTTACAATGATTTATTACATCGGCACACTTTCTTTTCTTTTCCTTTCTTGAAAAAAATTTGAGGTTGCTTGACATACACTTTCTCAAATAAGTCCCTATTCAAGAAAACCGCGCCCCCCCTTGCCTTTCAAATTGTGAGATCATAGCTAGATCTCGGGGCACTACCTTGCTGTCTTGAGATTGCTTGATTTTGTCACAGCCCAAGAGCTATAGTCTTCTTGATTCTTTCTCATCTCTCCATCAAATCAATGGAGATTTGAGCCATTAAAGGCATCAAGTGAATCTCTATCTTAGTCTTCTCTCCTTCGAGACACTATGGTTCATAGTAGGTATGGCTGTAACATGATGTTAGGGGAGGGGGGGGGGGGGGGGGGGGGGGGGGGGAGAGAGAGAGAGAGAGAGAGAGAGAGAGAGAGAGAGAGAGAGAGAGAGAGAGAGAGAGAGAGAGAGAGAGAGAGAGAGAGAGAGAGAGAGAAATATTGAAGTATTGTCCATGGAGGTCAGATATGACCTATGGGACCGAGAAACAACACATCGCAAAAGGTTCCTTCTAGTGAAGGGGTTGTCAGATACATCTCAGTTAAGGTATGAGGGTCCAACAAGGGGTGAACAAAAGGATGAAACAAAAGAGAAGGTGGGATAAAAAAACTCAAAAACCTAAGGAGGGGTAGGTGGGGGGTTGAGCCATTTTTGAAGTTTGGAACTCCTGGATGACGTCTTTATCTCCTCAATAAACTGCCCATTTTCCTATTGTGCGTGCTTCTCGCACCTTTGTAGTTCTACCTTCTTCTATTTGAGTTGGGTGGGTGTGAGGTCTTATGCAAACTAGGTTTTAGTGTCTTTGAGAATCCTTGATTGATCAAGGACTTTGATTTGGTCTACCTTGGTTTTGGAAGTGAGGATCGCATGGTTGGTGCGATGTTCGTGTGTAAGGGAGGTGATATTTGTTGCGTCCCACTGTATCATGTAGGTTGTTGTTTGGATACGGGAAAATGCCTCGTGGAACTTGAGGTTTCCCTCCCATTTCCAATCACTTGGGAGCTTGCCAATGCAAAAATTGAGGGTGATATCCTCTTGTTGCCGCCATTTGCATAACGTGGCCACCACACGGTCTTCAACCTTGTGGAGGATGACCTCCTGGACTTGATTTTTAACCACCTTTTTTAGGGTGGTCTCTACTTATTCCTTTGTTTTGCTGAACTTGGTTTCCATATGTTCCATTTATTCCTTCTTGCAGTTCTCCACTATGGCGAGCCGGCTCTTGATGGCGATGAGCCTTTGTTTCAGTTCTCGTTCTCCTTGCGGAGTGTTTTGACTTCATTTTGAAGGAAGATGTTGTTGTTGCTGTCCATTTTTGGGGGTGTTTCCACACCCCAGCAAAGGTCGTCTTGCTACAAGATGAGGCTCCTGTGGCCATGGTTGTTGCTCGAGGAGTGCCCCAAAGGTCAATTTTGGTCGAGGGGTGGAAAAGGGGTGAGCAATTGAGTGGAGAAAGGGAGTCCTAGGATAAGGTGGCACACATTGCAGTTGCGGTACACGCTCGTAGTTGAGTACACATTCACAGGTGGAGAACACATTTGATGGTGGAGTACATAGTCACGAGTGGATTTTGTGGGATAATTTGTGCTTGTTAAAGGGGGTGGGACTGTGGCTTAATGCCTCCCCAAGGGTAGCCCCTCACCCAAGGGAAGGCTGAGGGGGTTGGAGAGGGAAGCCGTGTTGTGCATGTTGACAGGCATATCAGAGTGTCAATTTAGTATTCGGAAGTGCTTCATCGGATGTAGTCAGTCGGATCATAGTTAGTCGGATGTTGTTTAATCGGATATTTAATAGTTATGATATATCAAGACTGAGGTTGTTATTACCAGTCTATTTGTATGGTGGTTATAAGTCAGTTCTGTGAGTTGTGATAGCGCAGTTGTATTCAGAGATGTTGTAGCTCTTCTTGATCAATGAAGTACTCTTGTTCTTGAATTCTGAGTTATCAATCCAGAGAATTGTGATGAACTAGCATTTTCTGTGTTGATGAACCACAACACATTTGGCGATCCTGCGGGTTCAGTTCTCGTTGCTGAGGATGTATGCAGTTATCAGGTATTATTCTTCCGTTCATGAATCTCATTCTAGTGATAATGCATGTCCAAGCGAGGTAGAAGACACTCTCGTATATATTACACACGGGTTCAAGTCAGAGCAGGCAATATAGATCCATTCCACTATGAGGATGTGATTGTAGATGAAGAAAGTGATCCACAACCTCAAGAACGGCTAGTAAATTTTGGTGAGGAGGGTTCTGGAGCAGCAGAGGACAGGGCAGTGAGGCAACTTGTGGGGGCACTACTCTTGGCAGGAGGACCTGCACGAAGTAGAAGGCGACTCCAATTTGACCCATTGAGAGGTTCTAGCATGCAAAGACCTATAAGACTCGCAAAACCCATCCCCATGGCTCAACCACCTCCTAACCCGCAGATCAAATCAGCCAAGTTCAGAGGGAAGCCCAAAGAGGATGCAGATTGTCATGTAGCACAATTTGAAACCCGGTGGCAAGCAAGTGGATACCAGGTGATGTTTCCAGATCCTATAAAATTACAACAATTTGCAGCTGGAAGGAAAGGCCAGGAGCTGGTTCAGCCAATATGGTATGGCTCACTTTGCTACTTATGTTGCACTTCGTTTGGCTTTTCTACAAAGATTCCGGAAGGAGAAAACTCCTACAGATATTTTAAGGAAGTTACGACGCATCAAACAGGGGACAATGTTGGTAGAAGATTTTGCTCAGAGATTTAGAATATATGTTGAGAGATTGCAAGGAAATAAAAGGCCAACTAATGAAATGTTGGCTGGCTACTTTCTCAAAGGATTGAGGAGTGGTATTAAAAATGCAATGGCTAGCATTGACATTGGAGGAGGTTTTGATAATTTGGTACAGGCTGCTTCTAGATTTGAGAAGAGGCTTGGAATGACAAAGTCTAGTAAGAGAGGAGACAAGGAATCTGAAACAGGTTCAGAGTCAGAGACATCTTCTTCTGAAGAATCGGATAATGGCAGTTCATCTGATGAGGAGGAAACGAAGAAAAAGAAGAGTCCTAAGAAGAAGAAGAAGGACAAAACAGGGGGTGAAGTTGATTTAGTTCAACAATTAAAGAATATTGGCTATTCAGTCATAGCACCTAAAGAAAAAAGGTACTGTGAGATTTGTGAAAGAGATGGACATACCACTGCTCAATGCTGGTACAACCCTAAGCAAAGGGGTAAAACAGGTACAAGTGCTGGGCGGGGTACTGCTTCAGAAGAGGCAAATCAGGTGGCTCCATACAGAGGAAGACCTCGTGGACAGGGATTTCAGAGGGGACCTGGAAGAAACCAGGATAATAACCAAAGAAGGCCCCAAGGAGTTATGCCTTGTGTATACTGTGGTGACCCTACACATTGGGTTGGCCTTCGTTGTGCCTTATGGGTAAAACATTGTGAGGAGAGAGGTGTTCCTGTTGTTCCATTCAATCAGGAGAACCAGCAAGCAGGTCCTCCACAACCACCTCCAAATCAACCACAGGCACAAGCAAATGTGATCATTATCGACATTCCAATTTATCAGGATACCCCTAATGAAACAGCAACAATACTTTCGACTGAAGAGTATGACAATGTGGAGAATGATTGTCAATATCTAGATAATATGGAAGATGAAATTGATGTGCTGGCTGTGACAAGGTCCAAGGCTAAAGGTCCTATTGATTGGGAACAGCAAAAAGGGGTTAGAGATCAGGTGCAAAAGCAGGTTCAGAAGCAGCAACAAGGTCAACACTTGAAGGATCATGCAGAATCTTCTGATACACCAGTACAGCAAAAAAAGCAGGTTGAAGTACCTGAACCAGATTGGTTTGAGGTATTAATTAACTCTCCTTTACACTTGTCTTTAGACCAAATGCTTTCTACAGTACCAACATTTAAAGAGAGATTGCTACATAAGTTACTAGGAAAGCACTATGAAAGTTCCATGCAGCAGAAAGAGGAGCCTGGGGTGAATAGCATTCATCCTTCTGATGTGGATTTCATGGTTCCAATTATCAAGGTGACTTTACAGGATAGGATATTTGAGGAGGTATTGCTGGATGGAGGATCTGGTGTCAATATCTTACCTGAGTCATTTTATCTCACAATGGGCTTAGGGAGATTGGAACCAGCACTTTTCCAAGTTAAAATGGCTGATCAAAGGAGGGTTCATCCAATAGGCATTTTAAGGAACTCTTCTATTCAGATTGCAGGGATGCAATTTCAAGTTAATTTTGTTGTTCTCCGAATGAAGGAAGGTGATGCTTCCTATGAGATGTTTTTGGGAAGACCTTGGTTTAGGTTAGCCAAGGTGAAACAGGATTGGGGTGAGAATCAGGTGGTGCTTACCAAAGGGAAACAGATAATCCGCATACCTATGTTGGGAAGAAAGCACATTCCTGGAAAAGAAAGACCCTTGTTTGCTCAATCAATCAGTCTTGCTGAGGAAGTAGAGGATGATGAGGAGGAAGGCTTTTTGCAGGTTAATCCGACTTTCATACCTGTTTTTGAAGTTGATATTGAGGGAATTTTGCAGAAAGATCAGGAAACAGAGGAGTTTTTTGATGAACCTGTCATGGGACAGGAAATTCAGGGTTCTGACATACTAAAGCTAATGGATCAGAGTCTATCAACTAGTGTCAAAGAGGAAGTTCAGCAGGAGGAGAGGGATGCCAGAGATATGGTGGAAAAGATTTACGACAAAAGATTTGGAGGATCTAAAAGGGTTCAGCAGGATGAACTCAAAGAATTGAATTTAGGGACTGAGGAAGAACCAAGGATGGTCAAGGTTAGCATTTATGTGGATGGGGAATTCCTACAAGAGTTATGGTAGTTATTGTTGGAATATAAAGATGTTTTTGCATGGGATTATGCAGATGTAAAAGGTATTGATCCATTACTGCATCAGCATCACATTAATCTGAGAGAAGATGCCATTGCGATTGTCCAATAGAGATATAGGATGAATCCCAACTTTGCACAGCAGGTTAAGCAAGAAATTGATAAATTACTGGCAGTTGGGTTCATCAAGCCTATTCATGAAGTTACTTGGCTATCTCCAATCATTGTGGTACCAAAGAAGAATGGGAAGATTAGGGTTTGTGTGGATTACAGGAAGTTAAATGCTGCAACTATTACAGATCCTTTCCCAATGCCCTTTTGTGATGCTATCTTAGATGCAGTAGTAGGGAAAGAGATGTATAGTTTCCTTGATGGTTTCTCAGGGTATAATCAAATTACGGTTGCAGAGGAGGACCAACATAAAACAGCCTTTATTACAGATTGGGGAGCCTTTGCATCTATTGTCATGAACTTTGGTCTTAAGAATGGACCACCGTCCTTTAATTTTACAGCTTATAAGACATTTGAACCTTATTTGCAGGATTTCATGAGAGTGTTTGTAGATGACTTTTCAGTTTTTGGTCAAAGGGATTTACACCTTGAGCATCTGAAATTATGTTTTGAAAGGTGTAGGATGTTCAGATTGTCCATCCCTACAAAAGTGTGATGGCTATCAGGAGTGGTGTGCTATTGGGTCATGTGGTCTCTTAGGAAGGGATGTCAATAGATGTGAAGAAGATTGAGGTAATACAATCATCACAAGCACCTGGAAATATCAAGGAATTGAGCAGGTTTGTGGGACAAGTTAAGTGGCACAGCAGGTACATCAGATATCTGGCTAATGTATATATGCCTCTTACCCATTCAACCAAGAAACATGTAGAGTTTGTTTGGTCTGAGCCACAGGAAAAAGCATTTCAGATTCTCAAGAAAATGCTCTTAGTTGCTCCCATATTACAACCTCCAGATTGGGTATTGCCATTTCATGTGTTTGTTGATGCCTCCGATATAGCCATTGGAGCTGTTTTAATGCAGGAGAAGACCCAAGGGTGGTTTAGACCCGTGTACTATGCTAGTAGGGTGCTTACATCTGTTGAGAAGAACTATGCAGTGACAGAGAGGGAGGCATTAGGGATGGTTTATGCTTTAAACAAATTCAGACATTACCTCTTGTGCAATAGGGTCATATTCCATGTGGATCATCAAGCATTGCTTTATCTTATTAAAAAGCCTTTACTTACAGGTAGATTGGCAAGGTGGATGCTATTGTTGCAGGAATTTGACTTCCTTATTGTTCATACACCTGGTAAGGAACATGCAGTAGCTGATTACCTAAGTCGGATTGAGACAGGGGAACAACTGACAGGGATTCCAGATCAGTTGCCAAATGCAGATTTATTTGAAGTTCAGAGTTCCATTTCTGATTCATGGTATGACCAAATGCTGGTGTTCCTGACTGATGGTGTTATGCCAACAGGGTTTACAACAGACCAAAGGAGGAAATTTTCCCTAACAAGCAGACCCTTTTTAGTGATTGCTAGAGCATTATACAGAAAAGGGATTGACCGGGTCATTAGAAGGTGTGTACCAGATTTTGAACAATCAGCTGTGTTGCAAGAAGCCCATTATGGAGCAGCAGGAGGACATTTCTCAGGGGACATTACAGGAAAAAAGATACTCCAAGCTGGTTTGTGGTGGCCAACTGTGTTGAAGGATGCTCATTCCTATGCAAAAAGCTGTGTGGTGTGTCAACAATTTGGTCAACCTGATTCTAGAGATAGAATGATAGATCATCCTATACTGCCATTAGAGCCATTTCAAAAATGGGGTATGGATTTTGTAGGACCAGTCAAGCCTACAACAAGTAAGGGATGCAAGTACATTTTAGTAGCTACTGACTATTGCACCAAGTGGGTGGAAGCTGTGGCATTGAAAGATAACAAAGCTCAGAGTGTGGCAAAGTTCTTGTATCATAGCATCATGACCAGGTTTGGATATCCAGTAGAGTTGGTCAGTGATAGAGGTACACATTTTTTGAATGAAGTGATTTCTGAGTTAACAAAACCCCACATGATAATGCACAAGAAATCTACTGCTTACCATCCCCAAGCTAATGGACAGGCTAAGAGTACTAATAAGAATCTTATAAAGATTCTGAAAAGATTGTACAGGAGAATAAGAGGGATTGGGATGCAAAGCTGGATTTTTCTCTGTGGTCATTCAGAACAGCTTTCAAGGTGACAACATGTATGACCCCATTCCGATTGGTGTATGGCTTGGAAGCTATAGTACCAATGGAGTTTGTGGTACCTAGTCTAAGGATTACTGCTGAGAAGATGACTCCAAAGCTCTCAGTTCAGCATAGAAGCAAGTATTTAATGCAGCTGGAAGAAGACAGATTGATCAGCTCCTATATAACAGAAGTCATTCAGAGAAGAAGGAAAGCCTAGGTCAGCATGAATGTCAAGTTTAAGGTTTTTCAGGTTGGTGACTCGGTAATGTTTTACAACTCCAGGTTAGGTCCCCATCCTGGGAAGCTCAATTTAAGGTACAAGGGGCCATATCAGATTATGACAGACCTAGGTCAAGGAACTTTTATTGTAGCAGATGTTTTTGGCACAAGGGTAGAGAAACCTGTTAATGGATTCAGGTTAAAAAAAAATTCAGGGCAAGCCACCCCATCTGGACTGGCTCAAACCTGCTATACCAGAGGTTGCATTTTGTGAAATGGTCGAGTTCTCTTCAGGTACAATGGACCAGGTCACTGTTGATCTATCATCAGAGTGCATAGGCTTTGCATTCAAGTCAGGGATCGGATTGTACTACATCGGCGTTTGTTGGCTCGGAGTCTACTGGGTCGGAGTTCACCTGATCCGATTACTTAAACAATGTTTAAATTTCAAAATTTGCGTCGAAAAGGGTGCAAAGTTCCTTCCACTTAACTCCATCATACGAGTTAGGGACGACATCATTTCCTCACACACTTTTAGAGGCCTTAGCGCTTGTGCGATTCACGTAAGTAGCGCGCGCATGCATACTCCACAACTTGCTGCGCTTTCTCCTACTTCTGCTTCCGTTATGCCTAAGCCTAAACCTGTTTCTGTCATGAGACCTTCGCCAGAAGATGAGCAAGGAGAGGTTGGTAAGCTGCGCCCTCGCAGAAAAGGAGTAGTGCTCAGAGTTGATGTATCTAACCCAGAAGACAAGGTCGAAGTGCTGCTTGAGGAAGAATCAACACCAATGTCATCAAGCAAGATGCTGCAAAGTTTAATGGAGCCTTTCACTGATTTCAGGGTGGAAATTGACTGTTAGGCAGAACGAAATGAGAAGTGGTTGAAGGCAACAAGTTTATATGATTTTGCTACTCTACCCTGGGGCCAGTGGAAAGGGAATATTTATGAAAAAACTCAAATGGATCTGTTACAAAAATCCAAAGGTTCTGTTTCTGAGAAGGTACATCTTAGTCCTGGTGTGGTAGCTCAGGTATTTCAGCTTCCCTTTACCTCTGATGTTCAGATGAAGATCTGAAAAAAGAATTTGGACCAAGAGAAGGAGGTAGGCAGTACTTTATGTTGAAGAATGTCAACTATTGGAGGAGAGAACAACTGAAATGGTTTTTGGAAAGAGTTTGTTGCTAGCTAAATATGACTACATGTCTAAGGAAAACTGGGCACCACTGTATTTTGCTGAAAATGGGGGGAAGTTCAATTAGGCACATTGGGTGTATGATAGGATTCATGCAGAAATATTTACCTCGGATAGAAGAAAGAACCAATTGAGTAGCAGGTTAGCAGCATTTCTGTCTGCTTTGTTTGCTTTTGCCCAGAAAGTTGATGTAGGGGAGGTCACAGTTTTCATCATTACTCCTATCAAACAGGTTAGTCCTGGGCTGGAACAGGGGAGAATATTTGACAAAGCAGAGATTAGTAAAAGCATGGATGAAAAGATGAGGACCATACAAGATTTTATTGAAGCAGGATACACTGAATGAGGCCAAGATGGCGTTGGCTAGTCATGAGCATAAACTGCTTATGGGGAATTTGCTCAAGAGTTTGGATGTTGAGACACAAACTCCTAGTAGGGTTATAGGCAAAACTTTTAACATGCCCTAAAAGAGGAAGCTAGATAGTGCTTTGCATGAGGTGGCCAAATCATTAGATTTCTCTCCAGCTGGTTCTAGCACTTCTTCTAAATCTGATTTGCTTATTACTGATGTACCAACAGATCTGAAGATGTTGCAGGAATTACAAGGATTTGTAAGGTATCAGTAGCACAATATGGAGCGATGAATCTCGTCTATCTAAAGAAATGCTGCACCAACAGTCGGAGTTGGTGGAATCTTTGAAGCAGGAATTAGTAGAGCAGAAGGAGAAGCATCAACAAGAGATGCAGGTTCAACTGCAACTACATCAACAAGAGATAGCAAAGGTTAAGCTCTCCCTGGGAATGTTTCAAGAATGGACTAAGGACTTGGAAGGCAGAGTCAATTCTGAGTTGGATCAGATGTTTGGCAGAAATACAGACTTGCAGGTGGAGAATGAAATGTTACAACAAAGGTTGAAACCTTTGGAAGCTCTAGAGAAGCAAGTATTAGCCCAAGAAGATATCAACATTTCTGGAGTGCTCATGGATGAAGGGGATCTCAATTTTGTAAGGAAACAGTTGGTTGAGGGGATGCAGGATGTTTGGAAAGCAATGAGAGAAAGGCTGACATCAGTTATCAAGTATCCTTATGAGGCTGTGAGATCAGGCTTCATTAGTTCTCATGAAGCTGCCTTATTAGAGACAGTGGAATCTCTGAAGAAGGAAAAATATGTTTATCAGGAGCAGCTCCAGGAGTTCAAGGATAAACAGTTATAGGTTGATGAAGAATTCATGATACAAGGTGGTTCTGCACTTTAAAAACTAGTGCATGTTTCTGTTCAAACACTGCAAGCTGTTGAGGAAATTCAGAAGTCAAGTGGAGAAGATTTGCCAACGGAGGTTGAATATCAGAAGGAGATTACAGATGCTACAAATGTTGAAGTTCAAGAACTGAGTGCAGCAAAGAATGAGGAGACTGTGGTGACTACAATCCAAGAAGATGATACTGAAACAGTTCTCAAAGATATGTTTGAAGTTTAGAGTGGTCACGACTCATTTTTGTCTATCTCTTGCTGATCAAGGGATATGTGGATTCGAGTCGGATTTCTGAGAAATCCACCACCGGGCTGTGCCATGTGTTGACAAGCATATCAGAGTGTCAATTTAGTATTTAGTCAGAAGTGCTTCATTGGATGTAGTCAGTCGGATCATAGTTAGTCGGATGTTGTTTAATCAGATATTTAACAGTTATGATATATCAAGACTGAGGTTGTTATTACCAGTCTCTTTGTATGGTGGTTATAAGTCGGTTCTGTGAGTTGTGATAGCACAATTGTATTCAGACATGTTGTAGCTCTTCTTGATCAATGAAGTACTCTTGTTCCTGAATTCTGAGTTATCAATCCCCTCTATCTCTTATCTTCAGTATGATGTTAGTATCTCTGTGTATTGTTTCTGAGTTATGAGATGCTGAGAGAATTGTGATGAACTAGCATTTTCTGTGTTGATGAACCACAACATTGCAAATGAGCTAGGGTTATACGAGCTGTGAGAGAGTAGGGTTATGAGTAGAGGGAGTAGGGTTACAAAAACATATATATATATATATATATATATATATAGAAAGAGAGAGAGAGAGAGAGAGAGAGAGAGAGAGAGAGAGAGAGAGAGAGAGAGAGAGAGAGAGAGAGAGAGAGAGAGAGAGAGAGGTTGCTATGATGCATAGGTCCAACGTTGATAGGTGATCATCAGAGGAGCATTGAGCACTAGAACTCCATTTGGCAATGTTGGCAATGCTCAAATCCAAACGTGGGAGCTAAGTAGCACTGCTCATGGCCACTAATTTGGTAAATAGCATCAGTGGGTTCCAAGATGATCACCACAAGGGAAGAAATTATTGTTGAGCGACTATCATACTTGATGTTGGGCATGCGAGACGGGGAAACTAGTATACTTGATGTTGGTCCTGCTAGTAGGGATTTCATTCACGTCTTTACATGAAGTGTGAAGTGGTAATAACTCATGTTAATAAAAATCAAATTCACATTATCTTGTTGAAACCGAGAGTTTGTTTTTGCCCGTTTTTGCCCGTTAGAATATTTGAGTTGCCCGATGGGCTCCCTTTGTAGCCTGCCGGGCTCAGATTTGTCTCCAAATTTTCAAACAGTCACAAACTTTGGAGGGGCCTATATAAATAATGGCCCATCCTCTCAAACAACCCTTTTGTCACACTCTCTAGACTCCTCACTAGAGCTATTATCCTTGAGCTTTACATGTAATGTTTTTTAACCTTTGTTCCCCTATAAAAACATCCACGTATAGTGACCTCCCTTGGGTGTCTATCTACTTGGAAGCACGTTTGGGTAGGAGGAATTTGCATGGATTTTTTATGTGGTGCAAGTGCTTGGGGCTTATTTCTATTGTTGGAATGGATTGCTCCTCATCACTACACTAATGTACTTGTATTTTATGACTAGCCACCTCCCATAGGCATCTATCCACTTGGAAACGGGTTTGGGTAGGAAACATCCTTGTGGAGGATTCAGGTGGTGCAAGTGTTTGGAGCTCATTTCTACTATTGGAGTGAAGCACTCCTCATCATTACACTTAATTTACACTACCTTGGTTTTTTTTAAAGGCCTAAATATCACTTTTGTTGATGTATTAGGTGGTGGTCATGCAAGGCTCGATTATTAGTTATCTGGGAGGATAACAAAGGCCCCTTCGTGGTCACATAGATCCTACTTAGCAAACTCCGTTCTATCAAGCACACTCTTTTGTGACTATGCCCATTTTGGCATAGTCGCACAATGAAGCCTATAAAATAAGTCAATGCTTTGAGATGTGCAATGTCCTACAAATAAAATTTTCAGGAGACTCAAATCAAAGTATTCAAGGGAATGTATAGGCAACATTGTAAAATACGATGGTATCTTATTGAATAAACTAGAGGCAATTATGGAAGAATGTAAAGGGTACTTTAAGGGTAATCTAAACAGGAATGTAAAGGGTACTTTAAGGGTAATCTGAATAGGAAAGTAGATAAATCTATTGAAAGGTAGCAAGTTGTTGATCTCGTGTTGTCTATATTTGGTCCATGTGTTGTGGAGAGAAATTCAAGAAGACTTGAGCAACAATTTGATCAAACAGAGCTACAATGTGCTCTTAAAAAGTTTGCAAATGATAAGACTCTTGGTGTCTATGGATTGACCAAAGTGTTCTTGGTGGAATTTTGGGATAAGTTGAAACCATTGATTACTTCAATTATAAATAAGATCTAGGTAACTCAACATATGGACCCTCTATTAAAGCAAGGAGTTATCAATTTTCCCACCTCCCTATCTAAATGGGGTCCATCACCATGATAGTCATACTATACAAATTGCTAGCAAAATCTATTGTTATCAAATTCTCCCCCTTTCTCATGAAACATGTAAATGAAGCACAACTAGGTTTTATGGGGGGAAGATCAACTCTAGATAACATATCAACTATTATGCTTGGGATGGAGGTAACTCACAAATGTAATCAGAAAAATGTTCTCTTGAAACTAGATTTTGCTAAAGCCTTTGGCTTTGCTAGCATGGATTTTGTGGTGAAATTGATGCAAAAATTGGGGTTTGGATACAAAATTTCTAATTGCATTGTGTTATTGGGGTTGCGAGTTGTATGTAGGGTATTACTCAATGGTAGATTGTCTCCTTCTATAATGTGGGAAGGTCAGTTAGGCACGGAATCCCGTTAAGCCCTCTATTGTTAATTGTGGCTACTCATCCCCTCTTTTTCTTTTTGCATGCTCAGGTAGCTAATGGGAACTTAAAAGGTTTGGAGATAGGCAATGAACATGTACTTGCATTGGGGTTTATAGATGACACAATTACATTTTGCATGTTGATAATGTCAACATTAATAAATGTGTGTCATATTTGACTCTATATAATTAGTAGCTGGTCTAGACTTGAATTTGGATAAGTCGTAGTTGATGGATGTTTCTGTAGACAATTTGTAGAATTTGATTCGGCAAAGAAAGATGATTCCTAGAGGAACTATGTTCAAATATCTTGGGTATCCATTAGGAGTAGGTGTATCTCAAAAACAAATAATTGACTGGCTGGAAAACAAAACTCAAAGTAATGTGGCATCTTGGTATTGTAGTAAATGGCCTATTCCTGCAAGGCTGCGACTTGTCTAGGCTGTCTTGATTTCTTAATTGCTATACTTTTTGTCTTTGCTCTTGTTTGATGATAGCTTAGATAGGTTTAAGTCTAAAATGTTAAGATTTTTTTGGGGTTCCCCTGTTGCTACTTGGATGGCTTGGGATCAAATGGAAATGCCTGTTCTATTGGGGGACTAGGGATCTTAAATTTAAAATTTCATATGCTGGACACAAGAGCCACCTTGTTGAAACATATGTTGAAATCAACAGATACCTACTAGGCTAGAATGTTGTGGGCTATAATGGATAAGGAAGTTGTATAGTTTCTTGGGGTGTGGGACATGTCTACTTGGGATAAATTTTTCTCGGTTGCTCCTATTAAACTGTGTGGATCTATTTCTGTTATGCTGGTTCAATCATGGAAATATGTTTGTGCTTTAATGATATGGAGTGGTAGAGCCATATATACTAGTAATTCCTTAGGGGTTGAAAAACCACATGTTGTTTTTAGGGCGAAAAATGTTGGAATTAGGGTTGTAGAGAGACACACACAACTTGGAGAAGACGAAGGAAGCTCAAGGCACACAATAGAGAGTGTATTACTTAGTGTGCAATGGAAAGATAGATAGCCCTAGAGTGATGGGCATATATACAATGCTCGGGGGAAAAAACCTCCTAAAGAGGGAAAAAATGCCCCGGCGGTCCTAGTGTGTTCACACACATCACTACCACATGTATATGGTAACAAATCCCCCCCAGAGTGATGGAGTCAACGAGAGCTAGCACATGAGTAAAGGGAAGTGCCATGCCTTGAGAACATGATTAGTCCACAAAGGGGAGCAAGCCCAAAGCTTTGCGGAAAGCTTCAAGCTTCTCACAAGACAATGCCTTTGTAAAAAGATCTGCAAGGTTGTCCTTTGTTGGCACATAAGCCAAGCTGATGTCTCATGCTGAGAGCCTCTCCCTAACATAGTGGTAATGCACCTCAATGTGCTTTGTGCGAGCATGAAAAATTGGATTCCTCGCAACTGCCAATGCGCTCTGATTGTCAGTGTAGATAGTGTTGGCAGTGTCCTGTTCAACACCCAAATGAGCCATAAGGCGTCTGAGCCATACACACTCAGCCGTAGCTATGAAGACTTCCCTATACTCAACCTCACAAATCAAAGTGGCCACAGTAGGTTGCTTCTTGCTGAACCATGATACACATAAACTGCCAAGCATGAAACAAAAACCACTTGTGGACACTCTCATGTCAAAACAACCAGCCCAATCTGAGTCTGAAAAAGCATGTAAGTCTGGCGCAGCAATTATCCCCCCTTGGGATAAAACAAGCCAAGATGTAAAGTGCCACTAAGGTAGCGGAAAATCCTCTTGACAGCCTGCCAATGCTTAGACCCTAGGCTATGTATAAATCTGCTAACCTGTGAGAGTGCAAACTGAATATCCGGCCTCATGTTGCATACATAAATGAGGCAGCCAACAACAGTTTGATAAAGACTGACATCAGCAGGATCGCCAACATCATGTAGACTCAACTTCAAACCTGTTTCCATGGGAGTGGCAATAGGTTTGCAATCCTCAAGTCCAAACTTACATAGCAATGTCTCTATGTAACTTTTTTGACACAAGGCAATACCACCATCACACTGCTTAAACTGTATACCCAAGTAATGATGCAAAAGCCCCAAATATTTCATCTTGAAAGTAGCATTCAAATCAGCCTTAAATTCAGCATTATGTCTCTCATTTGGTCCAATGATCAGCAAATCATCGACATAAAGAACCACAATGAGAAGTACATCACCCTCACGCTTTACATACAATGTGCTTTCTGTTGGACTATTAACGAAAGCCTCGTTTGACCAAATGAGTGTCAGCTTTCTCATACCAAGCACGTGGAGATTGCTTCAAACCCATACAAAGCCTTCTTACATCTGCACACTTTGTCCACTTGTCCTTATGAAAAAACCGCGAGGTTGTGTTACATAAACTTCCTCAAATATGTCACCATTCAAGAAAGCAGTAACAATATCTGATTGATGTACATCCCAACCAAAATGAGCTGCCAATGCACATAGAAAATGCACAGTAGTCATTCGACAAGTGGGAGAAAAAGTCTCTTCATAATCTATGCCTTTTTGTTGTGCATAACCCTTTGCAGCAAGTCGAGCCTTATGGCGATTGATCTCACCATCCGGCTTGCGTTTTAACTTGTTAACCCACTTCGTACCAATGGCCTTTTTGCCAGGAGGCAAATCACATAAAGTCCATGTGTCATTTTCTATAAGTGCATCATATTTTGATTGCATGGCAACCATCCAATTTTCTAAATTCTGTGCTTCATCAAAAGACAGAGGCTCCTCAACATCATGTAAGCTAGACACAGCCAAAGCACAACAATCTGATGCATAAGATGCATGGCGAGAGCCTGAACGAGTATGACTAGACAAAGGTGCATCCAATTTACTGTCATGCAAAGTGTGCACCAGCCATTTTGGCATACCTCTCATCAAGTACATCATGTACATTTGCATCAGTAATAGGCTAATCTATAACATTTTCAGAAACCCCCATAGGCTATACATTTGCCTCATTGGAAATTACATTCGTATTTCCACCATTGAAAAGAGGCAACAAAGTGTCATAAATGTCATGTGAGCTTACATTACTGTCTCTAGTACATGAAAGCAAGGGCTGAACAAAATCTTCCACAAACACTACATCCCCTGAAACCAGAATACATTTTGTTTGCGGATAATACAACATGTAACCTTTTCATTCAACACTATAACCAACAAAATACATTTGACAGCGTTATCATCCAATTTTCTGCGCTGTGTTTGTGGCACCAAAGCATATGCCAACCAACCAAAAACACTCATGTGCTCAATGGAAGGCTTTCTATCATGCCATGCTTCATATGGAGTAATAGCCTGCAAAGATTTTGTAGGACACCTACTAAGTACATAAGTGGCACACATGATGGCCTCAAGCCAAAAAGAATGCGGCAAAGCTTGACTTTTGACCATACATTGTGCCATTTTCGTCAATGACCTGTTTTTCCTCTCAGTAACACCATTTTGCTGAGGTTTATAAGGCACTGTTGTATCCCACGACTAGCCAGAAATGCATTAAATTCATGAGACATATACTCCCCCCCTCGATCGAAACGGAGGGTGCCCATAGTACATTTCGAGACATTTTCAGCCATACTAGCCAGAAATTGTTTGAAGCACATAAAAACTTTGGAATTCGCTTTAAGCGGAAATAACCATGCATGCCTAGAGTAATCATCAATGAAAGTCAGAAAGTAAAGGTAATTGGCCAAGGACGGAGTTTGCATGGGCCCACAAACATCACTATGCACAAGCTGCAACGTGCATGTGGCCCGAACTGAACCATCCTTTGGAAACTTAGAACGCTGCATCTTACCCAAAATACAATCTTCACAAAGATGTTTGACAGGTTCTTCAAGAGGTGGCAAAGAAGCAACCATATCAGATTTCTCCAAACGCAGCAAACTGGCAAAATCCAGATGACCAAAACATGCATGCCAAAGTTTTGCATCTGAACTAGTCCTTGAATCTGCAACAACATTTGCAAAATTTTGTCCACACTTGTTGTACAAAGTGAGCTTATACAGCCCAGGAACAAAAGGCCAGATGCAACAATTTCATCACCAAAGCTGAGATCATGAACTGTACATTTGTGATCCACAAATTTGACTACAAGTCCAAGTCTAGCAAGTGTGGATACAGACAAGAGATTCTTCTTGATCCCAAGTACATAAAGTGCATCAACAAGTGTGAAATAATTGCCATTTGCAGCAGTAAGCACAATCTTTCCAACTCCCTGAAGCGGATAAGAGGCATTGTTGGCACAAGTGACTAAATTTCCATGAGGGACAGACTCGAGAGAGGTAAACAATTCACAATGTGAGGTAATGTGCTTTGTTGCACCACTGTCAAAATACCACACATGTGAATCTGCAGCAACTAACAAGCATGCATCATGGACAGTAGGATTGTAAGTGCACTCTGCACTAAAAGCCCATTCTGGATCAACATCAGCAACACAGCCTCCTTTCACAGAAGACTCAACAATGGCTGCATTTGTAGTGGAACCAGCATTTGCAGTGGAACCACCCTCTTTCTTCTTAGCCTCTTTGGCCTTCAACTTAGGACACGACTTGATCAAGTGATCATTAGCTTTACAATAATGACAACGCATCTTCTTTTTTCCCTTATCACCAAAATTTCCAGACGAATTGCTGCCAGCAGAAGCATTAGGAACAGAATTTTTGCCACTCGCAACAGAACCATAAGAAGTGGTTGCATTGCTGTTACCACCCTTTCTTTGAGAAGCAATAAAAGCTTGTTCAACTGCACGCTGCCTAGTCCTATTTTTTTTGGGAAGTGACTCTTGCAACAACAATGTGCATAATGCATCAACTTGACAACTTCAGGATTTCCTTGGGTCATAAGTCTCCAAGTACTAGCAAAAGTCTGGTAAGAATCTGGTAAGGCATCAAGAACAGTCTGCACAAGGGAACTATCTGAAATGACTTCACCTGCAGAAATAAGTTGCTCATTGATATCCTTGACACCAGCAAGAAAAGTATCCATATCATCTTCCTCATGCATAATCTTTGACTCCAGCTCTTTACGCAGCAAAGCAGGTTTAGCCTCATTGCGGCTTGCATAAAGACCTGCTAGAATATCCCAAGCCTGTTTTGCAGATTTTGTTGAACGAATCTGAGGAACAATGGTGCGCTTCACAGACAACGCAATCAATGCATGAGCCTGTGCATTCTTTACATTACAACGAGCTTGTTTTGCCGTAGGCAAAACAACTCTAATAGCAACAAGACCTGCAACATCCTCAACATCGCCTACATCCTCAGAACCAGGACGTACATCAATGCCCTACACAATGTTCTAGACACCCTTTTACACAAGAACATATTGCATCATATAAGCCCACATAGGGTAGTTGTCCTCATCCAACCTGTCCTCGGCAGCAAACATCTTGAACACATATGTGTTGTCGTTGTCAGCCATGGTAAATGTTGCACCTGATGTGAAAACTGCTCGAAAATAGGAGAAACAGAGTGGGAACAACACGTGCTATATAGCACAAACCATAGAACACTGTAAGGCATCTATTATGCAGAAAACGGCACTGACTAAAATTATGCACAAAATGACGAAATTGTCTATGCAGACCTGCCTATAGTGGAAACGGAGGCCGAAATGAGCCCAAATAAAAAATCTGAGCAGACGAAGGAAGCTCAAGGCACACAATAGAGAGTGTATTACTTAGTGTGCAATGGAAAGATAGATAGCCCTAGAGTGATGGACGTATATACAATGCTCGGGGGAAAAATCCTCCTAAAGAGGGAAAAATGCCCCGGTGGTCCTAGTGTGTTCACACACATCACTACCACATGTATATGGTAACAAAAAAGTATTAACCCTCTTTAAAAGAGGGTTAAGCTAAATCAATCAAATTTCTAGCTCTACCACCTTGTTGCTTTCATGGTGGCCAAGAGAAGATTCAAGCTGGAAAATGAGGAGCAAATCCATACACTGAGCAAAAAAAACCGAGCGTGGAATTTTTTCGAGTGAAAGTAAAGAGAATTGTAACACAAAAGGTTTTTTGTATTAATCCCTTTCCCAAAAGAAAGGCTTAGGAACACCATGCATGCTCGTTTTCCACACTAAATTCACATATTTTCGATATTAATAGATCTTACGTCCGTGTCATACACATGTGATCCTCCCCTCAGCTAGAGGGTGTTTGTGAAGGGGTGTTTGCAATACACATCTAGTAGCAGTGGTCTTTTCAAAAGGAGTACAATAATATATAAATGCCAGATAAGTTGCATTGTGGCATCCGACAACAATGAAAGCATGTAAGTCTTGCATTATCTACATCTCAATGACCTCTACTTGGAACATGCTAATTTTCCTCACCATTAAGACTCATTAAATATTCCTCCAAAACGTTAATGGACTACACCTCCCACATTGGCATGGGACAGTTTAAGGTAGAATCCCAATTTTTTTGTTGTTAAACATTGAAAAAATAAGGGATTGGAGTGCAATGTAGTGCAAGGTAAGAGGGACCTGGCCGAGAAAATTACTAGAAAAAAGGTCACTCAAGCTGAAGCTATAGAAACTAGAAAAATACCATCATTTTTTGCTCTTCATAACACATTGTAGATTGCTTAATTAAAGCATTGCAGAGGTGAGGGAGTCAGAGCATCAAGAAAAGCTTAGGTGTGTTAGAGAAAAGAGTAAAAGAGATTTATGTCTTTTTTAATGTAATTTTTGATTTACAATGAAAGCAAAAACTCTTGTCTGTTAATTGGGTGTGTTCCTTAATTGGTTCCATGCCGACGCGGTATGCTGAAGGACCATGTCCGGATAGAGAGGAAAGGCAATGCATACAAATTTAATTATCTATTAATAAATTTCAAGTGATGGGCAATTTATACTCTATACACGGATGTGTACAGTATCTACATTCTCTCACAAACATGGATGATGGCTACACTTTCATGATGCCGTCTTGCACTAAGAGAGAGAGAGAGAGAGAGAGAGAGAGAGAGAGAGAGAGAGAGAGAGAGAGAGAGAGATTTCCACGCCATTCCTCAAAGTTTGCAGACGCACTGCAAGATTTGCAAGATTTTTGACAATCGCAAGTATTGTGTGCTCCATCTCCGACATGAGCTTCTCACAGAGGTGTGATCCGTCGATGAAACCTCCTCCATCGATCATGGAAATGGTGAGCCTTTACTCTTGCATCACCAGCCATGTCAATGAGGGGAGTTGGGCGTGTGGAAGGCTCACGAGTCACACCACTAAATAGATAAAGATTATCATTAAAATTGTGGGATGACAAGTTGGGAACCTATCGTAATACCTTCCGCACCGACGTGGAATGCTTAAGGGCCGTGTCCCGATTAGAAATGTCATTATCTCCCCCTCTCCAAACCCCATCTCTGTCGCTACCCTGCTATCCATTGCGAGACGTAGCCCTCCACCTTGTAGCTCCGCAGAATGATGTTTCTCCCCATTGCAACACTTCATCCCAGCCCATCCCCTTGGCCTTCTCTCAGCTGCACTGTTGCGCGATGGAGCTACTTCAAGCTAAGTGAATGAGAGCTCGAGCATAGGCAGAAGGCATCGCCCTTGTGTGATGCATCTCCCTTCCAAAGTCATGGTCTCTCTCTCTCTCTCTCTCTCTCTCTCTCTCTCACAACACTCGACTTCAGACAGCAATCCTCAGCTTGCTTTTTATTTCTTGCAAATATCTGTAAATCCTAATCCTCTGCAGAACACGGGCCTGTCTCTCCACATCCCATCACTTCATCCCCATCGCTCCCACTTCCTCTCGAACACGCGCGCAAGCGTCTTGCGCCCATATACCTGGTTCCCTACCAAAAAAAAAACATTCTCCGGAGATTCCCGCTAATACAGCATGTCAATTTTTTTGGGCAACTTGGGACTCTATCCTAATGGCTTCCGCGCCGACGCGGAATGGTTTGGGAGAGTGTCCCAAATGTAGAAATTTTTGGTATCCTTAAAAAATAGCTTAAATTTAAAGTCAGCTTCTACACGTGTCTACCTGGAACATCATGGGCAAATGGGAGTGATGATGGCACCGTTCGAGTAGATGCAAACAATAAAAGAAGCCGTCAGCGGTCCGCGCACAAGGTGAAGGAGAATATTAAGGCTGCTTTAGGCTAGCGTAGTGGGCACCGATCGTGCAAAGAGGGCGGTGACAATTTGTGAAGAGATAGGGCTGCAAGTAGAGGCTCACTGCTTTGCCAAAGAAAGCTACAAGACGGGCTTGAGTTGAAGCTAGTTGAGTAGTGCTACACTAGGTGATTTAAATTTCTTTTTGGTTAAGGGATGCAAATATGGTGTGAGCTATTGAATGGGCCTTGAGAAGCAAATATTTGGCTTAGTGACAAAGTAGAAACTGTTGAAGGTAGGAAAGGTTAGGATTTTCTCCAAGTGCGAAAGTGGACACCGCATTAATGTTGCAGGACAACTAGACTAAGCTAGGCTCAATCTTGTGGATAAAGGGCAAAGGCTATGGGGACACGGGTGGAACTAAATAGTTTTCTGTTGTTGAAGAAAGTAGAACTTTGAATTGATGCAGAGAAATTAAAATATTACATGACCAACAGGTATCACCCCAGAAGCAAAAAACTAAATCATGTATAGAACATGTCTCATTCTAAGACTAGAGCAGCTCAATAGAACAAAGGAATCTTTTTCCTCCACAAAAGAGACTTTCGGTTCTTTAGTTTTTGTGTAGAGGGTGTTTGAACATTTCCTTAGCTCCATAAGGAGAATATGAGGAGGAATGGAGGGGGAATTAAACAATTCAACATTCTTGGAAATCCAGATGTACCAAAGAATAATTCATCTCCATATTGTCCATAAAGAAATATCCATGCCCTTAAAATTTCCAAGTAGGAGGTCTTTGTCTTCTGCTATGTTAGAGATTATGGTAATCACATAGAGGTGAAAAGGGTAAAGAACCTTAGAGGTGGCGAAGCAGTTAGATGTGAGGAATATCTTCTATATACTTGTGACATCTGGTACATATGTCTCTACTGACACCAACTCTATCTTAAGGCTTTTTTCTTAGCCCATAATCCTTGATGAATTATAAGCGAGAATAGGTGGCTATGCTTAATGGTAACATGGTAAGCCCAATTACAAATATATCTCTATGTCCACTATTTGCAGCTCCACTGGAGCTTCCGTTTATTATTCAGTTGCCTCGGTCCACCTGTACCCTAGCTCAAGGATAACACCTAGAAAAAATATATATAGCTAACCTCCCAAGTTGGATTTGGAACAGTCACACCGTGGAGGTCGATGCACCCTTGTAGTCTGTTGATACACCAACTAGCATCTTGAAAGGATGCTGTGTACTTAATTTGTTTTTCAAAAATAATGTTAGTGTTCACTAAAGTGATACTCATGACTTGGAAATGGCAACAAACAATTCCTTCTCCTATGATCTCTCTCTCTCTCTCTCTCTCTCTCTCTCTCTCTCTCTCTCTCTCTCTCTCTCTCTCTCTCTCTCTCGCATGGATATTGCTCGATTTTTGTGTTTGCTCGATAAAGTTTTCTCGGTGCTTGGTAAGACTCGAAAATGAGCTCTAGATTGCATGGGGTCAATTGTGTGCACATGCCAGTAACCGTAAGGTTCCATGTAATCAAAATGTCAATCACAGGTTTAGAGATTGGACACTACTATATACTTCAGCTAATTGGTGGATTTCTTTAACCATAAAATGATACTTGCAATTGCTTCCACAATCTTAGATTGAGGCTAGTTGTAGTAGGATTTGGTAGTTTTGTCAGGATAAAAAATGGTGGTTATGAAAACTCGACCATGTATGGTGCTCTCCTACAATGTTACTTCAAACACAAAGTTTTCTTGTGGAGGATTCTGATAGGGGCTCTTCCTATAGGAGATCTACTAGCAAGTTAAAAAAATTAGATAAAGAATGTCCCAACTGTGAGTCAGCTAGAGACAACCACAAGTTTTGGAGCTTCCATACTGTGCATGCTTGGTGGGACTATTTGTACATGATATATGTATGGTTCATTGGACAATTAAGGTCTCCAAATTCATTCTATTATTTGGAACAATACAAATAGGCTTTGCAGGATTATATCTATGTATTGCTTCTCTCATAGTTTAGATGTTGTCTTTTTTGTGGAATGTAGGAGACTTGGCTATTTTAATAGCCATTATTTCTACATCTTCACACTGCCATGGAATATGATTCGAGATAAGTTGATTGAAGACTGTCTAGCTTGGACCTTACATCAACATGAATTGATGATGGAGTTCTTGCATATGATGTAAATATGTAAGATAATGTAACATAAAAACAAGGAAATTCCAGAGAGAGAGAGAGAGAGAGAGAGAGAGAGAGAGAGAGAGAGAGAGAGAGAGAGAGAGAATGGTGATGCATGCAAGGCTCGTGTGTTGATGTAGTAAATTCTCAAGATCAGCTCAAGTGCCTACATCAAAACCTTCTCAAGATGAACTCAAACAGCAGATCAACCATCTACGACACAACCCCTGCCATTGACCTTAAGGCTAATTCAACGAGTGAATTACTTGGGTCTTTGATGCATGCTGGAGCTATAAACTTGTTTTTTCTCTCTCACACTCACTCACTACTCCTTCACATGTTGCTTTCACACCCAAACATGCATTAGACATGCACCACTCATCAACTATAAGGAGCCTTGAGTATAGAGAGATTCTACTGCACCCCTAAAGTGTTTTTTTTGTGATCATAATGTTAATTATTTAACAAAAACTTCACAACTCTTCACATTCATAGAAAATGACCATGTGACCTGAAGGCTACTAGATGATCAGATCATCTTTCTCCATCGAGCAATAGCCCACACCCTTCGGGGCCCTCTTGGATTTAGCCCTAGACCTGATAGCCCTAGACATCTCGATCTTCGGGACCTTCGAGATACAGCCCTAGCATTCCAAGAAGCATGAGGGGCCCTCTGGGTGGCATGAAGAGCCCTTTGGGAAACATTAAAGGTGTGGCCACATGATGATCAATTTCTCATAGTTCATAACTGAGGGAGCTATGCCTCTCTTCAATTAATTGTATACTGACACACCCTTTGTTGTGTTCATACAAGGCCTAGTTGTATGTGTTGCTGGTAGATAGAGGTGAACAACAATATCTTGAACCATCTACTCATGGAGAAAAAGAGAGAAACAACCCATGTAGGTGGTCCCAAAGCTGAGTGTGATAGTTGCTACCTATTCTCAACCGTTCACAATGCAAGCAAGTCCAAACTACTTCTTGGCATTTCATAATCAAACTGTTTGAGGGTCAGTCTTACTATAGCTAGATTTTCCAGCTTTGAGTCTATTAAACTGGATACATCAGTGGAAAAAACATGTTTCATGTATTTAGATGCATCTGCTACATGTTCATATCTCTATCTAGTTGTCTGCTTACCAACCTCCCTGTTGCATTCCTGCATATTAGCACAACAAAACTCCAAGCTTGTAATAAATCTTTTCCTTCAAATAGATCATTAAATTTGTTAATCGAGTAATGCATGGATAGTTGAAACGAGTGGTTCTTCAACAAAGTATTATTATTCATAAGAGTTCTAGCAATGCCCACATTATTCATGTTAGAAATAGGCAAATCATTAGAAAGAGATAACACCAATGGAACATGATCAAATATTGAGCATTGAATATCCACTAATATTTCACCATTAGCAAGTAACCAGCTATATTCCATAAAATACGTCCTATCTAGCCTAGACCATGAAGACGGATGGGATTGAGTGTGAAAGGTAAACGCTTCATTTGATGCAAAGTAGAGAGCCATGCATCCATTAAGGCCCCAATAGCAACGAAGCACTCCTAGGATTTATTTCCTAATTTGGTAATTATGCTACCATTGGATGCAGTATCCGGGGCCCACATACCGTGCTAAAATCTCCTCCCACCATTAGGAAGGGAACGGGTATAGGAGGGCCTCTTTATTTGGTAGTTTAAGGAAACTCTTAAAGCTTAAGCCAGGTTTGACCAAGCCTAAAAGAGAGGGCAAAAAGGCCTATGCTGAGATTTTTAAAAATACCATTTGTATATTTTGTATTTTGAAAATAGGCTATTTTAACACCAAAGAGAGGTGGGTAACTGAATTTTAAAATGTATTTTCCACATCTCTCTCTTGCACATCTCATAAGGAAAATTGAAGCAGGAAGAGCTACATGGAGGAAAACTCGCTCACCGTCATAATCTTGAAGATTGATTAAATATTCTGTAAGTCACAGTGTCGTTAACGGCTTCGGTAACTGTAAAGGGAGCCTAAACTCCTAGATTTCAGTGAACCCAAGTGTTGTTGTTGCTAACAACCCACCTTGGCTATTAACCAGAATGTACTCAGAGCTTGATCTGATGAATTGAATTTTACAGGGATTGCCATAGCCTTTTTCACTTGTTGTTATTATTCTCTCTTTGAACTCTCACAACCAGAGGCCCGGCGCCTTCCTGACTCACATTTTGAACACATATCCCCCAACATCTTTGGTGAACCTGACGTGAAACAAGCCGGGGTGGGAGGTAAAGATGGAGACGCCAGAACAGTTGAAGCAGTTTATTGATGATTTCCAATGGATTTGATAAAAATCTAGTTGTTGCAAATTTGCCAAAAATGATGGAATTAGTTCAAGGATGTCTGCAGGAAGCAAAAGCCGTGCAGATAAAAAAGTAGATTGATGATGTTGTAGAGCTCGCACTTGATGCTGTATGGGAGCAATACCATAAATTTTAGGGATATGATCCAGAAGGTTTTATTGCATGTTGTGAAGCCGAGATTAAGATCCGAAATGCTCCAAAAAATCAGATGATGGCAGCTTTTGAAGAGGTTGTAAACATAGATTTTAAAAATCAAGTTCAAGAACTGGCAGAAGCATATCCCACACAATGGGACTATTTTGCAGAGGAATTTATTTACAAAAGCTCAAGGATTCTAGATCTAGAAATAAAAGAGATTACTGAACAAAGACAAGTTGTCTTCAGTAAAGGTGAAGGGGATAAGATGTAGTTCCTCAACTATGATGAATTTTGGGAGCATATTTTTGCAAGAAGCAAAGACAAAGAAAATGTGAAATTGGAAGTAGAAGATTCATTTAGAGGAGCATATTTTGAGAAATGAAGAAAAGGTAAACAATAAATTTAATGCTGAAACAGACTTATATGAATTTTTTTCAAAGATCGCTCGCATCGTTACTACCTCCAATAATGGTTTCAGTGAAGACATAGACTGTACAACAAGTGGTTCACAAGCTGCTAACCTTGACATGGGTTATTCTGAAAGAGTTTATCAAGCAGGTGAGCCTCTACAAGATATTTTTAAAAATCAACACTATAGCCAAGCAGGACAACTTGTTTTATACAGGATGAATGCATAAATAAAGCTATTATATACACATCATAGCTCATGAAGTGACCAAGATTATGGACCCAACACAAGATGAGCCTGAGAATTCCAATGAACCTATGATTGCTACAAACAATATGTTTGCAGATGTTGATATCTTGGAAGAAGATGCCATAATAAATGATTTTTGTCTAGATCTGAAGGAGGTGATTATGACAGTATAAAAGAGCTTTCTGATACATGTATCTCTTTAGAGGGGGTGCCAGGTGAGCCTTATAGTGCTATAATGGATTGTTAAGTAACATGGATGCATATGAGGAAGTAGAGGATGATATTGATGAGTATGAAGATTGCCTAGATCATGCTGATACAAGTAATCGATAGTGATTCTACATCTATGCTTGTACATGGGCTGCACGAGGAGGTAACTCCTAAAGTTTGGATGAATGTTGAGATTTCCAAGGGTGATTTTCCCGAGGATTCTATGGATGAAGATATACAGGATAAAGTTGTTTTTCATGATCAAGTTGAAACCCAAATAGGTAAAATTCCTTTGATGATACAGGTCTAGAGACTCCCAAGGTTTTTCGTGATGTCTATGAAGCTAGAGAGGGTGATAATGCTAAATCATCCTTCATACTACAAAAAGTGCACATGTTTTTTCATTTCCTTGGACAATGTGCCAAATGTGGTTGGATTTGGATGCTATTCTTATTGATGCTTATGTCAGTGTGACTTGGCTCTGCCAGTTAAAAGGAGTCAAAATTCTTTAATGCTTCTAGTAACGAGCTTAAGTTGCCAAAAGTTTACAAGATATGGGTGCATGATGCACTATGCTTCAGGTGAAGCTCTAGTATATTGCAGAGCTCGTCAATGGTGTTTGATCCAAGGGATTCTAAGAATATTCATAAGAAGATTCAATATGGATGAATACTCTTAAGTATGCATAGTAATTGCGTGATATTTGAACCAAGGATAGCATATTTGCACCAAAAATTCTTAATGCTCATTGATACAAGAAATGTATGCTCATGTGCATATTATGATGCTTTATTATCCCATTTGATATTGGGGGCTACTGAAGTGCTAGTGGAAGATTTGAAGAGTACTAGTTATTTCTTGTAGCAGGTTTCATGGTACATAGGCTTTGTTTTTTAGATCTATGATAAGTAAAAAGAGTTTTGGTTATGCGTTCAATAAGATTACATGGCTGGCTTCCAGTTGACTTCTTTGGACAATTGATGCAGTATCTTTACATCTTTTGAGTTGGTTCTCCTACTAGAACTTAAAGTAAAGGACTTGATGACCATTCTGTGTGTAGAAAAAGTAGGCCATACTTGAGCTTGATAGGGTTCCCTAAAGTGAGATTGATGGTCAATCCATGTGCATCATTAACTGGGGCACATGAGTCTCGCGAGGTTCACTAAATAGGTTTCCATAATTGAATGCTTTGAAGATACGACAGATATGGTTCAAAGATTTATGATGGGAAGCTACCTAATGATTAAGCTAGCACATTGATGATATGTGTAAGCCTTAATTTATTTTTCATATGTTTACCAATTATGTGAGTCTGATGATGGCAAAGAGCATAAGGTACCTATAGTAGATGCAAATTGAAGTGGAGTTGGCACAGACCAAAGGCTCTGCAGGTTTAGAGAGGGTGGATGTTGTGCAGCTCTGCTTCCATGATGGGAAAATTATCAGAAGGATGCACATTGTGCTTAATTGAAGTCTACTTGACTATTTAATAGTGATCAGGGCATGAGAACATGCAAGGTTTGATGCTAAATATATGCCAGATGCGGCTTCAAAGGGCCAACAAATTCCTTAATGATGCTAAAAAAAGAGTATGCTTGAAATGAGCATAAATGGGAGTTTAT
Organism: Adiantum capillus-veneris; assembly: GCF_014529385.1. Lineage (NCBI taxonomy): Eukaryota > Viridiplantae > Streptophyta > Polypodiopsida > Polypodiales > Pteridaceae > Adiantum > Adiantum capillus-veneris. The sequence continues at coordinate 43,403,410 of NC_140956.1, read as the reverse complement.
GCTCTAGAACTGTAGTGCTTTAAAGTTCTCTATCGGCCTATCTTTACGGCTCATTGATTTGAGCTACGATGCAAAAGTTATGGCAAATTGAAGGTTGAGTCAATTGTAGATCTGTACCAAATTGGGCAACTGCAGTCGAGGGGACAAAAATGAAGGGAATGCATAGGACTAAAGTGATTCCTTTGTAGAACGTGTTGGTTTTTTCAGATTAGTGATTAGAGTTACGGTTACCAAGATATTGCTAGATTAAATTTCATCGGGGGCTAGTTTCACACCAGTCTGGTCGGCTCGCTTGGTGTGCCATCTAGAAATTTTTGACTTTGACCAAGTTTTGGAATGTCATGAAGCAATGCTTTGGTTGATATGTTGTGCCTTTGCAAGAATATTATTTATTGGAGATTGCTGATAGTAGGAAATTCCTAATACGGCTATGGCTTAAGGAGAAACAAAGTGGAGGGTCTCTCTCAAAATGCAATCACCTATACTAGCATCTTGAAGGTTGTGTCTGGCAAAGAGAGATTATGCTCACAACATATGTGGTCAATATACGGACTGGCAATGTAAATTTTTCTTCACTAAAAAATCAGGCGGTGCACCACGTATTTGGGTAGCATTATAAAGAATTGTAAGAAATGTGAAGATCCTCAAGTGCATGCAATTGCAAAAATTTTGAGAGAAGAGCTCACCAAAAAGGGTGGGAAGAGACAGTGAGTACATAGCATGGATGCATGTCAAGACTAGATAGAGTCAAATACGAACTCTCCTATTCCTATGGTGACATTAACTAGGCCTACAGAACAGCCAACATAGGGAGAGGAAGTGCAAAACAGTGTTTCTTTTAAGAATCACAATGAAGGTGGACTTGGGAAAATGTGTCAAAATCATTGCATCAAAGATTTCGAATGCAGTCGCTAGAAGAAGCACAAACCACACTTACCAAGAAAATGTTTTTCACTAGGAGTTCTCTAATGATGGTAGATAGCAATCATGGAAGGCTACATGGAAGAAAATCGATGAGTTTGACCCAAGATTTTCAGTCCCTTTGTATCACACGATACAAAATGATCTCTTGGACAAATCCTACATCGAAGTCAAAGAGCGTGTTTCCAAAATAATACTTGGGAATATATCGCTTTTACGATGCACAATTGTGAGTGATGGTTGGTCTAATGTTCAAAGGAGACCACACATCAATGTTATGGTAGTTTGTCGAAGGGGAGAAATGTTCATAAACGCGGTTGATAGTTTTGGTATAATTAAACGTGGAAATTACATTTTTGAGGTCTTGACTAATGTAATTAAAGAAATAGATATTGAACATGTTGTTCAAGTACTCATGGACAAAGCAAAGAACTATAAAAATGCTTGCAAATTAATAAAAAAAGTGATTTCCACACATTTTTACCAATGGTTGTAATACACACACTTTAAACTTGGTGCTAAAGAATTGGTATACTAGTGAAGAAACCACATGGTTTGCCAAAATAACTGACATAGTGTGACAAGTTGTTAAGTTCATCTTGAAGCGATAGAGAGTACTTGATTTATACAGAATGTGCATGTCAGTTATGTTGAAACTACCTATTGAAACTCGATTTTTCACGCACTTTTATACATTGGAATCACTCCTCCATAATAAGTGCGTTGTGATTGATACTTTCAACTACGCGGACTTTGACAAATGGCAGCTTGAGAAGAAAGAAAAAGTGAAAGAGAAAATTATAGGTCTATGTCGGCCCCGGGTCCATAAACAAGCCTGTTTTTGTGGAGGAGTATAATGGATGCATAGATGTTGCTTGAATTAGAATATGCATATGTGCACTATGGATCATATATTTATGGGGCAATCCACAACCGCTTTGTGAGCTACGTTGCCCCTGCTTCCTTTGCCTCCAAAATTGCAAAGTTTGATTAAGCTGAACATTAGGAAGAGGATGGAGCCTAGGAGGGCCTCTTTATTTGGCATGAGCTTATGGAGGTGATTAACATTTTGACAAATAGGTATATGCCATGTGTGCAAGAATGGCGGGTGTATAAGAGATGTGTAAGAGTGGTCAAAGGATGCACTTTTTTCCCCAAAAAAGGAGATGGATAATTTTATGATTTATGGCCTTCCATAACTCCCGTACATGATCTCCAATTTGAGCAGAGATCATAGATCCGAAATCTATGCATCAAGCTCTTTCCATATATATGCTACATGATATGGTTTTACCCACTAGATTTTAAATTTCATTTTGGAGGGGGGAATTTGAATTCAAATAAACTAGCCGTTTTGCCTGTTTGAATTCAAAAGTTTTTCTTTGATTACATTCTTAATAATAAAGGTTTGACCTCCTTAAACTACTAAATAAATAGGTCCTCCTATACCCCATTCTCTTTCTAATGAGGATGCCAAAAATTATTTGATACTCGCTTGGCTGGTGTTCTAAGCATCATTCCCCAATCAATGATGCCAATACGAGGTTTATTTGTGCGAGTAAAATCTAGCATTATGTTGAAAGGATGTAAGTCATTGTGCACTGCACCACCTAAGTGAGCAACTTGAATGCTATTAATAAGAGCGTGTAAGATTGATAGCACCTACTCAATCACTACTTTGAGCCGTCTAGTCTCTTATCTCTGGTAAGTGCTAATTTTTTGGTGGCAAAGACCTCTAGCCATATTGTAGCCTGTGTATGCAATGTATGAATACTCCTTGGGCAAATGGTAGGCGGAACATCATGTCTCCCAATGTGCCACCATTGTTAAATGGAAAGATTGCGATGCAAGTTTCCTTGGTGGTAAATCCAATGCATCTTACAATGGATGGGTGAAGTGTTTGCATTCCTTGCTCTGTCTAGAAGCTATCAAAATTTACCGTTTTTCCTCCCTTGTAGCATTGTTCTACATATGTAATGTGCTCTGGAAAGAAAGAAAACATTTTAATGGTGTATAATGTGCATACACCAAACGAGCCTACTCCAATCCTTGCACCTTGCATCAAGGCTTCGTTTGAGGAATGCCGATCAAACGAGCACACTAGGTATTCATGTTGTGCGCATGATTGCGTCAGTGTTGTTAGCATCTGATCAACCACCTACGGTCGCTTGTGCATCTTGTGCCATGTTTAATTTCTTGGGTAAGGAGGCTTGGTCTTGAGATTTCACCCACTCCATCTTTACCTTCTGCTCCTCCCATTGTTTGTCCCACATTTCTATTTTTTCCATATTGCAAGTAGGAGGGATATCTTCTTTTAAGTCTTTGCAACACACTTTCATTTTGCCCAGCACTGTCCTAATCTTGTGGTGGGGGTCAAATTATCTGATCCCTATAGGAAGCAGCAGCTCATACTGACCTTTTCTTTTCAACGTGCACTTTGTGTCCTCCCAGATAGCGCTAATGATATCTTTAATGAAGATGTCACTTTCATTAATGTTTTGTATGCCACCATCTGCACATGAAGATATTGCCAGAATACATTCTTTTTGAATGGCAGACATAATAATTTTCTTTTTCTCTAGCATCATTTTCGCACTGGACAATAAAAAACAGCATATCAAATATAGTTTCATGGGTGCAACGATACTCTCACACTAGTTCAAACAAACCATAACTATGATTTGAAGACTTCAAAAAACTATGCATGATTATATTGATACAGATTGAAAACCATTTTCACTTTATAATGCTATGTTTAATCGTTTAAAATGAATTAAAAACAAGCAACCCTTAAGAAAACCATCCAAATCAAACAGTACAGTTTAAAAACCCAAAACATTTCAGTATATTATGATAAACCATAAGGCATGAGTTTATATTTTGCATGTTGCACTCTCACACTAGTTCAGACAAACCATATCCGTGATTTAAAGACTACAAAAAATAATGTAAGATTATATTCCTTCAGGTCAATAACCATTTTCACTTTAAAATGCTATGTTTAATCGTGCAAAATGCAATAAAACAAGTAACTCCTAAGAAAACCATCCAGATCAAACAGTACAAGTTAAAAACCAAAACATTTCAAAATATTGTGATAGACCATAAGACATTAATTTATATTTTGCACGTTATCGCTTTTAAAAAAATTGATACAAAAAAGACATGTGCATCATTATGTACATATTGCCAATCTCATTTTAGCTCATTTTAAAACATTAATTGTATAAAATTCTTGAAAAAAGATTTGAAATTTTGTGTGATTTTTACAAACCACTCATAAATTGCATAGAATGTCTCGCTCTTTAAAAAGATTAAAATGAATGTCTTACATGCAAAAAGTGTGCATATACCTTTTTAAATTGAAAGTATATCAGCTGTTTCTAGACATAGAGAAATAGCATAGTGTGAATTTTAGTGAAACTATAGCATTTGGTTTTGCAACTATGTTATTCATTAGTGTAGAGATTGTTAAGATTATATACCGGTGCTATCATATATGCTATAGTTTTTACGACTTCTGTAAACGTAGCATTTAAAAAAGAAATAATGATTGATGAATAAAACTATCTCTTGAATATTATTAGATAGTATATATTTTCACAAGAACACTTAAAAACAACAATTTCACACAATTCAAACATTTGTATATGAAATAATCTTCACGGTCGTGCTACCTACTAAGTATTTCATATTCCTAAATTTTCAAAAAGAAACTGCACATGCACATATAAATTATATGGCGTTCATACGACCGAGTTAACGACTTAAACACCATATTTATGCAAAAACAAATGTTTCTTACAAACTACATTCAATTAGCCGCGTTATTGATCGAGTGTTGTCTGAATCTAAAGAGCAATAATGGCTTGCATACGAGCGTCATATGGTCGCATTATTGCTCTATGTCCATATGTTTTTTTGGAAAGGGGAAGGGAAGTTGACTCACCATAAGGATACTAGAATCACTGTGTTATCGACATAGTACCCAGACAACAAGCCAATACTTACCACAAGGACACCATATTCCCTGCATAATCAGGGTGACACCCCCGTGGTAAGCACTATTTCATAGAACTTACACACACACACTCATATTTGTGTGGCAAGGTACCTTATGATTACCATGTAATACGACAAAAGGTATGCTAACACACAAAGCGTGCATGCACACACAGCACACACACACGTGTCGTATGGTTAGGTACTCCACTACTGTCGCACACTACAATGTAGAACACTCTCCCATAGGACCCCTCTCTCCTCTTGACATACCTTGCAAAAGCAATTCTCTCTCTCTCACACTCTCTCTCTCTCTCTCTCTCTCTCTCTCTCTCTCTCTCTCTCTCACACACACACACACACACACACACACACACACAATAGCTCAAGAAATAACACCCAACGGGTCCAATCGGGGCCCTCTATATATTTATTTGCGAGCCTACCAAGCTTTAGGTTTTCCTCGACAGGCCCGTTGGGTTAACGTGAATGCCTGGCGGGCTTTTTGTGGTTTTCCAGGTTGCTCTCAACTGGCTTGTTTGTGATCATGTTGAGTGTGATTATGTAAAGATGTTAATAGAACCTTGCGATCACACAAAATTTTAGGTAATTATGTAAATACCAAATCCCTGTGAGTCCACACCCAACGATTGAATTGAGGACCCCTTGCTCTATAGATGGATGTTGTACCACTTCGATGCGTGCAGGTGCTTGCAAACATGGTGCTCCCTATGCATTGTAAAAGATAAATGTAAATTGCCCCCAAAAAAATCATCATGACCAGTTGTGCCAATCACAGCCACCTACAACTTGTTTAGACCATTCACATTGATTTTGGCAACATTTGAACCACTAAAAACCTGGTAGGTCCCAAATCTGGTTAAAAAGCACTAATTCTGAGAAAATTGAGAGAAGAAGAGAAAACTTTAGACCAAACATTGAAACCTAAGCAGGGGTAAACTTAAAACCAAGGGAGAAATCAAGTTGTGAGAATTCTAGAGCAAAAAATTATAATTCTAATTTTTTTTTCTTTGGCACACCAAAGATAGATTTTGCACTAGGGGTGAATTCTGCAAGGATTTCAATTGACAAAGAATCATTAGAACATTATACAGTCCTTGAGCAAGTTTGAACAAGTTTCGAGCTGTGCAAGGACAATAAACACCAAGAAATTTGAAAACGTGTACAACTGGACAAAAAAGGGTGACAAAACACTGGTAGACAGTCCAAACTTTGTGAAACTCATTAAACATGCTTGAAATTTCATATAAAAACACTTAAAAGTTGCATTGGGCAAAAATATCTTAAAACAGGAAAAAATTATCTTTGGCGTCCCAAATATAAAATTTTCACCAAAAGGGGAATTTTGTGGATTTTACACCAAGGTTATCTTTGTTAGGTTGTGAGGAGGACCCCATCCAAGTGATCAAAGATAGATTAAGGTGTGGCCATCTTTGGCACGCCAAAGATAGATAGCAATAAATTTCAAAGTTTTGGGAACATTGAGTGTATCCAGTGATTGGAATTAAAAATTGATAAATATTTTGTAACTTCAGATTGCCAATTGTAGAATCACATACGGTTTGAAGTGCTGGTGCACATGGAATCACGACTCAACAAAAAAGGCTAGACATGGAGCGAAAACACTGTGCTTGAAACTAAAGTCAAATGTCAAGGTTTGAAGTATCTAATCAATTAAGTTGTTTAAGTCATATATGAACTTAAGATCCGGTAGAGTTTTGGACGCAAGATACTTTCTAGATAGACCAAAACGGGGTGCAATACCTCAAAATACAAGATTTGGATTTGGATGAGTGATGGGGTTCGGAAGTTGATAGTTTGATTCTGATCATGATCGTAAAAGAAGGACCGTTGGTATTAGAGTTAGAAGGGTACGACTTAATAGACACCAAGCCTTTAAAGCGTATACCCACTGACAATCCCACAATGGGAGTCTATTGTTGGGAAGATCACAATGTGATGGACTTGCTATGGACTACTCATGCCAAACAAGGGCAGTTGGCACCCTTGATTATATCTTCAAGATAAAAGAGAAAAAATTGGGAGGACTTCCCGCCCACCTCTTTAGGGACGGTTTTAATAATATTTTTGTTATGACTACCCCAAAGGAGATTGAGCAGACAAAGTACCAGGGGAGGGATCTCAATCCAAGAAGTCATCATGGAAACAATCATCATGAAGCATTTATGAACCAAAAAAATATATAAAAGGAAAATTTGATAAAGAGGAAAAGGAAAAACAAAAAAAGAGAAAAAAAACAAAACAAAATAAAAGAACAACACAAAGAATTAAAAAAAGGAGAATAAATAACAAACATACCTCTTACCCACCCACTCACACACACTTACCTGCATATGCATTTACACACACCACAATCGTATGCACACACTCTTTTTGGAAATCATCACAGCAATTGAACACACACACAAAAAAAAATAAAATAAAAAAAATAAATGCAATTCACTCTCTTTCTATGTCGTCTGCTACGCCGGATATAAATATACCTCTCTCTCTATCATCTTCTACAGGTCCACGCCAACAACGGCTCTCTCTCTTTTTCTTTCTCTTTCTCTTTCTCCATCTGCACGTGGGTCTTCCTCCTCATTTTACATGACGGCACGTGCTCACTGCCAAAGGCTGTCAACCTTTTTTGTCCTAGCTTTAGATTAGTTCCATTTATTTTTCTATTGTTTTATCTCATTTAGTTTCATTTCAGTTTCATTTAAGTTTCATTTGTGTTTTGTTTCATTTAATTTAGCTTCATTTCATTTCAATCTCAATTGGCTTTATTTATTTATTTATTTTAAAAATCGAAGAGTTAAAACAAAGAATCAAAAAAGAACCCAAAAAATCAAAAAATCAAAAAATTAAAAAGGAAAAAAAATCTTAAAAATCCAAAAAAGGAGAAAAAGAAGAAAATAAAAATGTAGATAGAAAACAAAAATTCACAAAAGTTCATCAAGAGTTTTTTTTAAAGAAAAAATCAAAAAATAGAAAAAATAAATAAAAATGAGAAAAAAACTCAAAAGATCTTTAAAAATAAAAAATAAAAAATTTCATAAAGAAACTAAAAAACATAAAAATACTTGTAAAAATCGAAAGAAATTTGTATTTGATTTCTTGATTTTGTCTTTTGAGCCTTTTTTTACAATTTAATTTTGGACTTCTTGTTTTATTTATTTCTTTCTCACTTTTGTACTTATTTTTTGTTTTTTTTAAAAATAAAAAATTAAAAAAATCACTTCTATCTCTTGACTTTTCTCCTTTCTACCCACATGCATCACATATCCCATGGACTAGATTTTTTACCAGATTTTGTCTGATTTTGCCAAATTTGACCACATTTGGGTTCGATTGTATACATAGATCCTGTCTATACACATATTTTTATTTTGGTCTACATTCAACCAGTTGACGAGCTTTAGAGCCAATTCACATGCATTTTTCTATTTTGGTTGGATTTGAGTGCAGATTCTACGCTTGACCACCCTTGACCATGATTCATTGTAAGATTTCATTTGTGGCCTTGACATTGACTAGATTCTGCTAGTTAGATCTCCTTCACATGTGAGATCTCGACATAGCTTCATTTTAGCCATTGGTCACACGATTGGAGCCCGATTTGATTCGTTGGTTGATTTTGACCGCGCGTTGGAACCGAGAGACAATTGCTAGAGCTTCTTCACATGACCCTAGCTTAGCATTTTCCTAGCCCTCGATTGCTAGATTATGCATCATAGAGAGTACACTTGCATATAGACCTTCTTGACACCAGATTTGACCTAATTTGATAGACTTTGGCTATCATGGATCATGAGGCCCTTTTTGATAGGATGTTGTGAGTTCATGGTGAGTTACATGGATTGCCTATATACATACATGTAGACACTTAGTAGAGGTACATCCAAATTCAGCCCATAGACTGTCAGACACAAAGTTTCCAGATGCTTAGAGCTTGAGCGCACTTGACCTTGGTAGATCACCTTCTCGATGGTTTTGGTACATCTTATAGACACATTATGGAGGGGATTCTAGAGTGTGTCACGTAAGCCCTTTGTGAGGATCCTCTAGACACCTATGAGCTACCACAGACTATATCTTTGGACCTATTTGAGAGTGAACCATTGTATGCTGATGAGGATCAAAGTATGTATATGATGAAGAAAGTTAGATTTGGAGAGTACCCTCCCCATGACACAACGATTGCTACACCACAAGGTTCCTTACGGGGTACCTATAGGAGCATTTACGACAAGGCTATTTATAGCTTTTCATATGGACTATGCTATTCTCCTTCTCGGAGTAGTGTTGTTGAGCCTAGGGTAGACCTGATGACCACACCCTCTACACAACCAACAAGACTTAGATCACCTCTAGGATTCACATAATCTAGACCATCTACGAGACAGACCTTTGTTGAGATCATGACAAAGGAAAGGGTAGACATGGAGCGCATGAGCTAGATTCCTCTTACCACTGTAGTACCAAAGTTATCATTCATAGTATATCCACATCATAGGCTACTATGACAAGTACACATGTTAGAGAGGTTGTAGAAACCACACCACCACCACAGACTGTGGGCACACTAGACACAGAGGTTGCTAGATCAGATGCATTAAATATGATGATGAGACATAGATCACCACACAGAGACACCATATAGGTACCACATGAGGATAGAGTTTCCACGATGAGTAGAGAGCACCATCCTGATCTTGTCCTACATTTCTTAGGCTATAGAGGATTCAAGCCTTGGCATTGTTTCCTTGATGGACATTCCTACACCAAAGGCACCTTCTTAGACCCTTCAATACGACAGAGAGTTAGAGTTCAAAGATGTCACCTTGGCTCGACTGAGTTCTTCACTGATAAACTCTAGGACACATACATGTCCCTATTGATTAGCCCATATGATGTTATAGATAGAGCACATCCAATGATTGTTTGGACACCCACGTACATCATAGGATAGTGCAAATACGTAGACTGGAGCACACATTGGCTTATGTTGATGAGTGTGGACATAGATAGCAACAAGAGTAGAAAATAGGATTTTTTGAGCTAGCCATGAGCCTTTTGGTACACATTGTTCAAGATCCTTGCAATAGTATCTACAGGGACACAGATGGTACCAAATATTTCTTGATGATGGAATTGCCCTATTCTCCATGGTATGGTCACGATCTTGTAGTCATGACCACACATAGTCCAAAGACACCTGCTAGACAAGCTTCCCTTGTTAGGTCACCTCCAAATCTCCATCACAAAGGTAGATTTTGCCTCAGAGCACAATTGATCAGTTGAGGTCTAGAGTAATTGAGATGAAGGAGATGAATGCCCAGATTGACGATAGGGCAAGCACACTAGAGATCACTATCATAGTTCCACCTACAGTGATTACTCCAGAGGTTGTTACTTGTTCTATAGAGGATGTACAACCTAGTGAGATTGCTTCTATGCTCGATATGGATATTGATCCAATAGAGATAGATAGTGTGCTAGATTTGACATTTATTGATGACTCTAATTCACCTATGATGGAGGTAGAGGCCACACCCGAGCCTACACTTGAGGATATTGCAGCAGATGCACATGACCATGAGAGTGCTGACATTATGCCTAAGCCATTAGAGACTGAGATATCTACAGATACAATAAAGATAGAGGTTGCCATTGAGATAGATGCTCGTGGGCACCCATGACCAAATTCAGAGATGATTGAGAATTTAGATTCCCCATGCGAGATCGAAACAAATGACGTACCTGTAAACCATGATTGTCACCACCCCCCTAGAGTAGAGGCTACACTCAAGGATTCAAAGACTAGATTTACTAGAATGACGCCTACGACAACAATTTAGAGACCTTGAGATCAGGTAGAGCCTACCTTAGAGGATGTTCACAAGAGTAGCACTACCTATGAACGACCTAGGACATATGAGGCCCGTAGCTCACAACAGAGAGATCATTGTAGGGCCACTAGACATGTATACATGCCTGATGACACAAATTGGACCACTAGCTAGTGATGGTATAGTCATCCGGACTGAGAGCAATAGTACATATGACGGTTTATCCCAAGGTTGGCTCACATCTAGATAGTCACTAGAGGCACGGGGATTTTATAGAGGACAGAGATAGATTTGGTTCCGTAGACCACAAACCATAGAACATCCTCATAAATCTCCCAGAATTTATTTGACCACACCCATGCTACAAAGATCTAGACCATGTTCACGACCTATAGAAAGGCCTACCCCATGACGAGTGCCTACGCAATATAGACATTCAGATTGACCATAGGTGAGGGAATATTGACGTGCAATCAGTGAGATACTATGGACATTGAAGATTTGGCTACCGAAGAGCCGACCACCTATCACACCACAAGTTGACATGAGCCTTAGCTCACCTGAGATATCCGTTGACCTTGTTGTTGACTTAGAGCTAGGCAAGAGTCATCCATTGAGGTATCTTGAGCCATATAGTTTGCCAACACAGTCACGCACTGATGTCATCCATATACCCATTAGTTGTGCTACAAATTGTACCATTCACATGGAGCTAGGTGCTAGCCAGCCGATGACCATTACACAGACAGATTACATGTTTTACTGATTCTTGGGGAGGTCACCTAGTAAAAATGTAACCTATCACGTGGGTTCAACAGAAGGGTATTTAAAGTTCTTGAAACTTACAAAAATATATATACAGAAGGGCATTATTTTTTCAATTTTGAAAAAAACTAAAAAATTTTAAAAGAAAAGGGTATATTATATTCCTAATAAAATCCACAAATAAGGGGTTTTACAAACATGTCTTGAACGCACGTGATATGGTAGTTTTACACATAGTAAACCCCCTGAGTATTGATTGTAGAGAGTTATCTTATCCCTCCTAGCAGCCTTGAAGCTAGGAGACTGTGACTTTATTTGAACTCATTTACTTGACTGCTTGTCGTAGTTAGTAATATTATTTGAATGTTTGAGACATTAGGAGTGTTTTAGGAATAGAGATCCTTTATCACTTAAACAACAAAGAACACTAGTGAGAATAGAAAGGAAATGGAAATAAAAACAAAAGTGCCACAAATGTAAAATCTTAAGGTGGAAGAGTAATCCCGGATTGATATTGGTATTTCACTCATATGTATTGCCTATTATAGTAGAGCCCTAGAGTTTCCCAGTGTGGCACTTTTCTTTGAGAAGCAAACAACCCCGGTATACAAAATAACCACACACATCAAATGATTTTGAGTCAAATATGAAAAAAAGGAGAAGAATGGAAAGGTAAAAATAAATAAAACGAAAGACTTCCATTGAGCTTCAAGTGTAAAATTCAATTTGGAGTTGTGAGAGTTAATTAGCTAATCTTGCAATTAGATATTTTCCTAACTTAGCTAGTACTAGAGTGAGTGTTTTAACCCTTAGTCATAGCTAACTGATCAAGAGACTCATCCATAAGCCCAAAACTTTTGATTTATTAATTTCAACAAAGTGAAACTTATTTGTCCTTAATGGCAGTGCAACATATCATAATTATTTGCATCTATCTCCATGTGTGCTTTGCATTCCCTTTATGCTTTATTTCCATATGATTCAGCTTACTACCTCATACATGTTTTTGTTTGCAGGCACATACTCCTCAAGAGTCTACCAGGACATGGCTTTGTCAAGGATGAAAAAAATTAGGAAGGGGGGAAATAGCATCCAACACCAGTCGCTTACGTTTTTTGCATGAGCATATTTTTCATCTACCATATATAGGATTACAGGCTCTCAATGAGTTCCAGATTGTATCTATTATTTTAATTTTTGTGCCTTGGGCGGATGTTCGTTTTTAAAACCTTATGAATATTAGTAATTGTAGGTCATGTGAAAGGGGATATACAATTTTTAGAGAAAAACCTAGAGTAGAGAAGAAAAAGAACGAGGCTATGAAGGTGGAGGCTTGGGTCCTCATGTACTCTCTTCACAAAGTAGTTAAGCATGCAATGAAGTTGAGTCCTTTTGATTATCTCTTTGATTTTCATTCAACTTGTGTATCAGTGTCTTCATTTGTGTGTATTAAGAACTAATCACCCTCTAATTACTTGATTGCATATTGAGTGTTTGATTATGGTGTTGTGTGCATTAATAGATTAGTGTGTAGATTAGGATTTGTGCATGAATTTACCTCATTCTAATTAACCCCATGAGTTTGGGTGATCTCGTGATTAGGATGTGCTTATAAGCATTGGTAGGGAGTGCAACAAAAAGCAATGTGTGATTAGCATAATGTTTAGTGTGTGTGCAACACTAATTCCTTCCATTATTGCTCCCTTCTCTCTAATCTTGATGGACTCTCATGCTTTTCGCACTCTTCTCTAAGTCACTAATCTCACACACTCACCCATGTGTGATGCTTCCATGCCTAGCCAGATTGCTACCATCTATAGATTGATGATTTTGTTGATCCATTGGAGATATCCTACAAGGGAGCCAACATATATATTTTTGCACCCTGTAGTTATGGACCGACATGGTAGGTTTTCATTTGGCACATGGTGTCACAAGGGATGTATGGTCTAGGAACTCATGGAATTCGTTCTAGGGAGTGTGGAGCAAAGTTTAAGAGGGCCCCTCTCACTCATGGCATTGAGTGCTTAAGTAACCTTCACACACAAGTATATCTAGTGCTTGAAGGATCCCAATTTTTGGATATCCTTATATAGGACATATTCCACATGTTTCGAGAATCTGAGTCGCTACGAATAACATTCGTGCCTGTTAGTTCAATTATGTGTCATTGTGTGCTCTTTAGATCCATTTATAAGACCATTTTGAGCACATCCTATTAGGAACACTTTCTGTGGAAAAAAAAAATCAGGTACCTAGTAAGACTTGTTTAATGTTACAAGTCCTATAAATATCTTTAACACTAGAATGGTAACAGGACACTTTTATGTCCTTGGACACTTTTGTGTCCTGTTAAGTGACCAATTTGCTTGAATTATTTGAAGAGTATGAAAATGAATTTGTACGTGCTATATATCCACAAAGTTGCCTTATGAGCTGAAAAAAACTTAGCATTTTTTTTCGAGTATCGATCTCACCATTAACCTTACTCTTGCACAACATTTTTTGAACCTAAACTGTGTGAAAAAACGGGTCCTGTTTTTGGCTTTTTTTTTAAGTTTTGACAATTATACCACTCTAAACTTCATGTTTGTGAGGTTTAGATTGCTAGGGGTTAGGCCTACATAGTTTTCAACATGTTGTGATGCTTGTAGATAGAGCTAAGTGTTAAAATTGAAAGTTATGACCAATTTACAAGAATTGCATAATCTTTTTTTTTGCCAAAATTAGCACTTTTATGATTTTTTTGGTGGTTTTCTTGATATCCAAATTCAATTTTGATTGTGTAAGTGCATAAATCTAAGCTTCCTTGAGTTTTGGGGGACCTAATATGCTATATAGCATAGTATATGATGATAATTTCACATAATTGCAAGGGAAACTATTTTGTTCTTTCCCTATGCGCTATGAGCATGACGTTAGCCACAAGCATTGGACATATTTGTTTAAGTCTCAAAGGCTATAATCCACCATTAATGTTATCAAGTGGTTCATCCTTCATAAATGCTTATATATAGGTGGGTTCTAAATGCAAATATGTATTGGGTCACTCATCTACATGTAGTCATTGTGGGAAAATTATAACTATGCAACATATCTTCATTTGCTGCAATAAAAGCAAGATGCTTGGGAGATTTTAGTACCTCAACTATCACTAACTGTCACGGCAAGAAACTAAGACGGTCTAAGACTCTCCTTTGAGAGAATTTTGCAAAAAATAATATGGTCTTCATCTATTCTTTCTTATGGTCCACTTGGAGGGGTAGGTGCTATGTGGTAATGGTTGGCGACAATGTCAATCATATTTTAATTTTTTTGAAGTTTTAAGTACACAAATGCTATGCCAAAGTCCACATGAAGCGTGTAAATCCAAAGTACATGGTGCCTTTATTGATGGTAAGCTTAGTTAGCTATAGCTCATGATTCTTGCACCCACGAAATTGTGGACCATGGAGATACTTGTAAAACTGCAGCAAATGAGGACCTTTTTATGAAAGTCACATTTTGCAATATAGCGGCTCAAAGATAGCAAGTGGGACATGGTGCATGTGGCACAGGTTATCAAACTAGTCAAGTGAACCGCACATTGTATTTTGAAAGAGAGTGTGTGTGTGTGTGTGTGTGTGTGTGTGTGTGTGTGTGTGTGTGTGTGTGTGTGTGATAAGCTAAGATTGAACAAAACACTAGAAGTTGTAGCAATAAAAGTAGTAATTTTTACAACCCGATAGGCTTGGAGATAAGGACCACAAGAGAGGTACATGATGGTGTGACAAGGATACTATGAGTCTTTCTTTCTTCCATAGAGGTAACATTGCCTTCTCATAAAGATTCAAACTATAAAAGTAATCATTGTGTTTCATGCCAATGCACGGGATGGTACGATAGGGACATGAGGGTGGAAAATGATCACGTGGGATACGTCACACAAGCACCTTAATCTACATGCTCTATGGTGGGCTCCCTCTTCTTGTCATAAGCTTAGTCTCTCGTGAGGATTTTTCTTTTGGAAGGAAAAATTCCAAGGTTTTCTCAGAGAACTTGTTCCAAAATTAAAGAGGAAGAGGTATGCCACTTTCCAACATCGATAACTATTTTAATCAACTGGCTGCAAAATGGCTATATAAATCCCTAACCAAAAGTCCAACACTATATGCGTTGTACTTCCTCCTAGCAATGTAGAAAAGCTTAAAGTATTTATCTTACTCTAAGTAGAACAATCTTCCTTTTAGCATTGCAATGATGGGGTAGGTGTTTGTAGAACCCAAGTGATCTCAATTTGTGAAGATATCGACAGAGATTCAAGACTAAAGTAAAACATTGAGGAGGCTGGTGTAATCGAGTGAAAATTATTTGTAAATGTTTGAAAGGGTATAAGCCACAATTAATGTTATCATGCGGTCCATCTTCATAAATCTAAGACTCTCCTTTGGTAAAAGCATGGTTTGGTGGTACAAAAAAAAGACCTTTTTTTACTTCTACCAATTAAAGAATGGGAACCGGTAAAATATTTATAGTGTAGGTAAGAAAATTCGAATCTTATGTTTTTAGATTCTTCTTTTGAAGATCTATCCACATATATATATTATGATAGGTAGTTTTGCATGTGACTTGTACAAATTGTAACTCGGAGATTTGTCAAAGGTGTTATCATGGGCAATCCCTTTTTTACCACCAAAGTGTGCTATTTATCATTTTTTTTAAAAATATGGTCTTTATGTATTCTTTCTTGTGGTCTACTTGGAGGGGTAGGTGCTATGAAGTAATGGTTGGCGACAATGTCAATCCTCTTTAATTTTTTGGAAGTTTAAGTACACAAATGCTATGCCAAAGTCTACATGAAGAGTGTACATGGTGCCTTTATTGATGACAAGCTTACTTAGCTATAGGTAATGATTCTTGCACCTCAAGACAATGGGGACCATGGAGATACTTATAAAACTGCAGCAAATGAGGACCTTTTGATGAAAGTCACCTTTTGCAACAGAGGGGGTCAAAGATAGAAAATAGAACGTGGCACATGTAGCATAGGTCCCTCTCACTCATGGCATTGAGGGTCCCTCTCACTCATGGCATTGAGTGCTTATAGTAACCTCCACACACAAGTATATCTAGTGCTTGAAGGATGCCAGTTTTTGGGTATCCTTATATAGGACATATTCCGCATGTGTCGAGAATATGAGTCTCTAGGAATAACATTGGTGCCTGTTATTTCAATTATGTGCCATTGTGTGCTCTTGAAATCGATTTGTTAGACCATTTTGAGCACATCGTATTAGGAACAATTTTGGTGGAAAAAAATTATAAGGTACCTAGTAAGACTTGTTTAATGTTACAAGTGCTATTAAATATCTTTAATAGATGGTTGTTTACACAAATAGAAAAGCCATGTTCTGTTCATTTATATGTGATTAATTTTTACATTCTACTATGCTTCAACTAAGTTGGCACAACTTTCACATAATTGCAAGGGAATTTAGTTCTTTCCCTATGCGCTATGAGCATGACATTAGCCACAACATTGGACATATTTGTTAAAGTCTCAAAGGCTATAATCCACCATTAATGTTATCAAGTGGTTCATCCTTCATAAATGCTTATATATAGGTGGGTTCTAAATGCAAATATGTATTGGCTCACTCATCTACATGTAGCATTGTGGGAAAATTATAACTGCACAACATATCTTCATTGTGGGTTCTAAATGCAAATATGTATTGGCTCACTCATCTACATGTAGCATTGTGGGAAAATTATAACTGCACAACATATCTTCATTTGTTGCAATAAAAGCAAGATGCTTGGGAGATTTGGTTACCTCAACTATCACTAACTGTCATGGCAAGAAACTAAGACGGTCTAAGACTCTCCTTTGAGAGAATTTTGCAAAAAATAATATGGTCTTCATGTATTCTTTCTTGTGGTCTACTTGGAGGGGTAGGTGCTATGAAGTAATGGTTGGCGACAATGTCAATCATCTTTTATTTTTTGGAAGTTTAAGTACTCAAATGCTATGCCAAAGTCCACATGAAGCACGTAAATCCAAAGTACATGGTGCCTTTATTGATGATAAAATTAATTAGCTATAGCTCATGATTCTTGCACCCATGAAATTGTGGACCATGGAGATACTTATAAAACTGCAGCAAATGAGGACCTTTTTATGAAAGTCACCTTTTGCAATATAGCGGCTCAAAGATAGCAAGTAGGACATGGTGCATGTGGCACATGTTACTCAAACTAGTCAAGTGAACCGCACATTCTATTTTGAGAGAGAGAGAGAGAGAGAGAGAGAGAGAGAGAGAGAGAGTGAGAGTGAGTGATAAGATTGAAAAAAAAACACTAGAAGTTGTAGCGGTAAAAGTAGTAATTTTTAGAACCCGATAGGCTTGGAGATAAGGACCACAAAACAGGTACATGATGGTGTGACAAGGATACTGTGAGTCTTTCTTTCTTCCATAGAGGTAACATTGCCTTCTTATAAAGATTCAAACTGTAAAAGTAAGCTTTATGTTTCATGCCAATGCACTGTAAGGGATGGTACAATAGGGACATGAAGGTGGAAAATGATCACATGGGGCAATAGGGATACGTCACACAAGCGCCTTAATCTACATGCTCTATGGTTGGGCTCCCTCTTCTTGTCATAAGCTTAGTCTCTCGTGAGGATTTTTCTTTTGGAAGGAAAAATTCCAAGGTTTTCTCAGAGAACTTGTTCCAACTAAAGAGGAAGAGGTCTGTTACTTCCCAACATCGATAACTATTTTAATCAACTGGCTGCAAAATGGCTATATAAATCCCTAACCAAAAGTCCAACACTATATGTGTTGTACTTCCTCTTAGCAATGTAGACAAGCTTAAAATATTCATCTTACGCTAAGTAGAACAATCTTCCTTTTAGCATTGCAATGATGGGGTAGGTGTTTGTAGAACCCAAGTGATCTCAATTTGTGAAGACATCGACAGAGATTCAAGCCTAAAGTAAAACATTGAGGAGTCCAATGTAATCGGGTGAAACTTATTTGTAAATGTCTGAAAGGGTATAAGCCACAATTAATGTTATCAAGCGGTTCATCTTCATAAATCTAAGACTCTCCTTTGGTAAAAGCATGGTTTGGTGGTAGAATAAAAAGACCTTTTTTACTTCTACCAATTAAAAAATGAAAACTGGTAAAATATTTAATATTATCAAGAGGTTCATCTTCATAAATCTAAGACTCTCCTTTGGTAAAAGCATGGTTTGGTGGTAGAATAAAAAGACCTTTTTTACTTCTACCAATTAAAAAATGAAAACTGGTAAAATATTTATACTTTAGGTAAAAAAAATTCGGATCTTGTGTTTTTAGATTCTTCTTTTGAAGATCTATCCATTCATATATATTATGATAGGTAGTTTTGCATGTGACCTGTAAAAATTATAACTAAAACATTTGTCAAAGGTGTTGTCAAAGACAATCTTTTTTGTACCAACAAAGTGTGCTTTTTCTCCCTTCATGTATTCTTTCTTGTGGTCTACTTGAAGGGGTAGGTGCTATGAAGTAATGGTTGGCGACAATGTCAATCCTCTTTTAATATTTGAAAGTTTAAGTACACAAATGCTATGCCAAAGCCTACAAGAAGAGTGTACACGGTGCCTTTATTGATGACAAGCTTACTTAGCTATAGCTCATGATTCTTGCACCTCAAGAAAATGGGGACCATGGAGAGACTTATAAAACTGCAGCAAACGAGGACCTTTTCATGAAGGTCACCTTTTGCAATAGAGGGAGTCAAAGATAGAAAATAGAACGTGGCACATGTAGCATAGGTTGCTCAAACTACTTAAATGAACATCATATTATATTTTGAAAGTGTGTGTGTAATAAGATTGAAAAAAACACTAGAAACTCTAGTAGAAAAAGTAATAGTTTTTTGAGCCAAGGACCACAAGGGAGGTGCATTCTCGTCTATAAGGGCCAAGGGTGAGAGTCGAGGGATCTATTATAGAGATTCAATCCATCGTTGATCCTATCTCCAACATGTAGTGATTATTAGGCTCCCCACGATCGGGTCGCAACTTGAACTCCTGACCTCCCACTCAAAACTCGCGCTCCCTATCCAATCCGTCTATCACGACATGTTGAATTGATGGTGACACTTGTACTATAAAAGCTGGTCGCTCCCTTGTTGGGTTGATCCAACAGTCCAATGTTCCCCACTCTGTCAAAAAAACATCCCGTCGTAGATCCCTTTACTCGAACCCCGTGTCAATTATAAACGAGGGAGGTTCATGATGGTGGGCAAGGACACTCTGAGTCTTTCTTTCTTACGTAGAGGTCAGATTGGCTTCTCATAAAGATTCAAACTATAAAAGTAAGATGTGCGTTTCATGTCAATAGAGCACCCACATGTTGGAATCTGAAATAATTCAAACAAGTGAAAGAATCACGGTGGTTTTCTAAAACAATTAGAACGTGATAAAATCATTAGGTTGAGTTTAAATAGAATTAGTATTTAAAAAAGGATTGCCTGAGGTTAGCTTTGAGCCTATTGAAAATGGAGACTAGTTGGTTGCAAATCATGGTAAAAGGAAAAAAACTTGGTGAAATATGTGAGAAAATAGTACAAAAATCAAATATTAGATTTATGCTGGTTTTTCTTGTTTGCTTCTTTGTGGCTTAATAAACAAGGGATGGTACGATAGTGACATGAGGGATGGGACGGAAATGATAGTGACATGAGGGATGGGCAATAGGACACGTCACACTTTCCCTATATATATTAAGGTGAGTCTGTACAATCGGAACCACATCCCATATCACAATATAGTGTGTGTTTTTTGCGCGTCGTCATCATGAGCATGTCTCTCGAGCAGCAGCAGGCGCCGGTGATCATGGTGAGCAAGGAGGTGCTTTGCAACGATCTCCGCGTTGCTTTGCATGGCAAAGTGGACGAGGACACTCTGAAGGCTTCTGTGCTGTCCATGCAGCGGGCGTCTTCAATTCATTTGGTGTCTGGAGGCATTGTGAGCGCCATCTTTTACGTGCGTCTTGATCTGTCTGTGAGAGGTTCAGCCAGCAAGAAGTTCGAAGGCCGTGCCGGAGGTGTCTTTACTCCTGGAGAGGCAACTATCATCGGCACTCTCTTCACGGACAACGTCGACATGCTGTACGCCAACACGGCTAGCTTCCAGTTCAACTCCAACCCAGTTTATTTAACCATCAACTTCTTTGACGGGAGCAGCAATCTGCTGGGTTACGTGCACGCGGGTTCCATCTCCATTGTAACTGGGATCGGTGGTGGCAGCGGGCAATGGTCTTGAACTCCTCCACAATATATATGAGAGCTCTAGCTAAGGTCTCTTGCACATCAGCTTTGTACAAGGACTCCTTAATGCCCTTGCCTTGAATAAAAAGTACTTGTACTGTGCGTCGCTCGCTCTCTCTCCTTCTCTCTCTCTCTCTCTCTCTCCCCCCCCCCCCCCCCCCCCCAAATACCTTGCATTTGTCAATTTTTTACTCTAGTCTATCAAATTCAATTTCTCATAAGTGCTCATGTATCCACCCCTACTTGCATGGGGTGCACTATCACTGTTTCGAAGGTGAAAACGAGCTAATCTATACTATTATAAAAGGGGGACCCCTTGCCACATGCTGTGACCTCCTTCATCGGGCTCGTGTGCCTTTCTCTTTCGGTGAGACAGTGGACTCAGAGTCCGCGTGAGAGAGAGAGAAGGAGAGGCGGCCGAAGATCGCCGGTCACACTAGTGTAAATGAAAACTAGAAATGTCAAACCCTTGAAATAGCACATACTCCGAAAAGGTTCATGGTTGCTCACCCAAGGGCTTCGCGCGATCAATGACCTCCTCTAGTACTATATTGTTGCCATTGAGGATGAGCCTACAACAAAGAAACGCTACACTATTCCACTTTGGAATGTCCACTCACCCTCTTCCTCTATTTTTGAAAGTGGATCACACTAGGTTCTTTAGGTACAATCGTCTATTTTCGAATTACTCATTTTACCTTCTGTATGACATGGGAGGCTTGTGGACCATGTCCCTTATCTCCACATAGCTTTAGCTGTGGTTGTGAGTTTACATACCCTTCTATCTTGGATTTCGATGACTCCAAGCATTTATACATCCACCCTGGGTTGTCAAGTAGATTGCTTGAGTCTTTACATGTTTACGCCCATGGATAAGCACACAGTAACTATTGCACCTAGAGAAAAGCTCTCACTTTGTGTTTGAGAAAATAGACCAAAGCTTTGTCACACTTTTCGTGCTGCACATCTCTAGAAGGATCATATAGAAGCTCTTGTCATTATTTTGGCTTGACTGTTTTTAGAGGAAAAAGGGCGCTCCACACTAAATGAACATAGCCCAATGTTCTATCTTCTTGCTCACAATGCATCTCTTTACATGTGCCACCTAAGATGCAAGAAGAGATGATTGATTTGGAGAAAATGCCTTACTTTGCATCCACTAAGGAAGTACCCCACAATAAGTACTTTCCAAGAGAGAAAATCTTGAAAAATACTTTTAGCGGTATAGACGCATGTACTAACGTGCTCATTGATGTGCTCACCATCACAAATATTCACCATGTATCTTACCATCGTCATACAAATAATTTTAACGAGACATAGGCATACAATCACTTCTTCCATCAAACCTATAACTAAAATGCGTTGCAAGTGCACACATTTAGCAACAATTGAAAAGCTCACACATCAAGATTCAACAAGATTTCATGAAGTTGTCATGTTTGCAAGATGCTTCTTCAAAAGCTGGTAAATTGACATATTTGGGTAAGCTAAGCAATGCTGCACTCTCTCTTTGCCATCCTTTGTGAACATACACTTAGATCCCCGATGGTTATCATTGATGATCGTGGACTAGGCTTTAGAGGAAAACTTGTTGGTGCTCTCATGGAGAAATTGAACATTCAACATATACATTCTTCTCCTTACTACCCACAATGCAATGGGCTAGTTGAAAACTACAATGGTCAAATTGTGAAGATGCTATCAAAGTATGCTAGAGAGCATCCTAAAGAGTGGGACTTGGACTTGGAAAAGTGTTTGTGGGATTATAGAACTGCATATAGAGTGTCAAAACAGTTTACGCCATATGAGCTTATTTATGGAAAAGAAGCTCTTATGCCCGTAAAGGTGCACTTGGATGCCTTGAAGTTGTTGTGCAGGATGCAAGGTGTGCATAATGTCAAGCTATAGGAAAGAATTCTTACTCTGGAGTTGTTGCAAATAATAGAGAGAAAGCTAGTGATTATTATCTTCAACAAGCAGAGAGAAGGATGGAGAAAATGAATAAGAGGCTTCCAAAGAAAGAGATTAAAGAGGGAATTTAGTGATGAAGTATGACTCTTGTTTGGATTTCACTTCTCAGCAGAAGTTGGAGGACAAATGGTTGGGACCGTATAGAGTGAAGCGTGTATTTTCTAATGGCACATATGAGCTGGAAAGGGTCTCTGGTGAACGTTTGTGCTATAGAATAAATGTTTATAGATAATATAAATATTTTTCAAGGGATGTGGTTCCAGATACAAATAGTCTCTTGGTTGAGCATAAATGCTCTACCTAGAGGATGTGGTTCCAAATGCAAACACTCTCTTGGTTGAGCATAAATACTCTACCTGGGGGTGTGCAACGATGATAGACCGCTTTTTGCATGTAAAAATTAGCAAGTATATGCATGGAAATATGTACAAAGAGATGTAAATACATGCATTTGTGAGCCGTTCAAAGTGGTTTCAAGTTTTAAAAATGATGCAATGTGTACACATTGTGAACAGTAAAGTTGCGTACCGGCAATCGAGCACACGTATCTGCATGGACATGGTGTCAGTGCCTTAGATATGGTGCCAGGTGGCTTTTTTTGGTTCTAGGGATTTTTGTTGAGCTTTCTAGAATTTGAATAATGCAAGTGGGAGGTGTGGGCGCCATCGACCCGCCCGAGAAGTTTGACACCTGCAATAACTGTCTATTTGTGCTACTTGATCTGCGATGATGCGTGCATTGCCCTAGAAGTGGTCAAAAATGGGATGTGAGAATTTGGAAATGTTGTTGGGTATCAAGGACTAAGCCTACAAAATTTGGTGGATGGTATTTTCCCTATGAATGCTCGTCCCAGGTCAAAATGGGACAAAATTGGGCCCAAAAAAGTTAAAGAAGGGTCAAAATGGTGTGAAAAGCCCATTTTTTGACACACCACTCAGGCTGCCCTGATTTTTCAAGCAAAACGGAGAATTTTGGAGGCCCAATATCATCATTTTCACCTCTGTGTGTGTGGGTTGAAGCAAGGTTCCTATAGGTGGTCTGGTACACAGTCTCGTTGCATTCGCGTCCTGTTTTTGTGTGTGTGGAGGAGTGAATGAGAGATTTTTTCTCTTCAAATTTGCACTTGGGAGAGTCCATGGAAGTTATGAGGTTTCCATGGATGTGTGTGTGCGAGGAATTGAGGGAAGAAGGTGCGATCTCTACAAGAGTTTGTGACCCTGTATCAATGCCATTAGGGTTGAGGCTACTCCAAAGAGTCCAACATAGTGGAGTTTGGTGAAGCTTTTGAAATGGTTTTTTATTTCTTGATGGTTTTTCTTGTATATTTTTGTTCACCATTAAGCATGATTTCAAGCGTTGATCAACTCGACTCACCTTGTAGTGTCTTCGGGCAGACAAGGGCTTGTAGGTCGAGGTGTTTGGAGTTTGAATTGAGCATGTGAGTATTATTTTCATTTCTCTTTTGAGTGATGCCGAGTGAAGTGAGAAAATTAAGGGAATACCCTGTGTTGTGTTAAGGTTTCTAGGTGTGTTAGTGTGCGCACAATGTCTTTTTCTCCATCATCCTTTTAATGATGATAGACCACTTCTGGCATGCACAAAGTAGCGTGTATATGCATGGGCATATGTACAAAGAGATGTAAATTCATGCATTTGGGATATTTACAAAGCCTTTTTAAGTTTTAAAAATGATGCAACGTGTGCACATTGTAAATAGTCAGGTTTGCGTGCCGGTGATCGGGCACATGTACGTGCATGGACAGGGTGTCGATGCCTTAGATACGGTTCCAAGTGGCTTCTTTTCAGTCCTAGGGAATGTGTTTGAGATTTCTAGAATGTAGGTAATTCAAGTGGGAGGTGTGGGCATCCTTAACCCGCACAAGAAGTTTGACACATGCAATAACTGTCTATTTGCGGTGCCTGATCTACAAAACGATGCGTGCATCGCCCTAGAAGTGGTCAAAAATGGGATGTGGGTATGTGTTAATGTGGTTGTGTGTAGTCTTTTCATTTAGCTTTTGAGTGTTGATGAGTGACGTGAGAAAATTAGGGATTACCTTGTGTTGTGTTAAGGTTTCTGGGTGTGTGATTGTGTGCACGGTGTCTTTTGCTCCATCAATGTACACCCAAGAAGAGCAACATGTATTACTAAGGAGCGAATCAATCAGATAACTCCAACAGATAGTTTGCAAGAGGACGTACAAAGACTAGGAAGGGGGGAGTGTTGGTAGTCAAGCCAGACGGGCACCCTTTGAGTTGACCCCTTCATCCATGGGCCCTAATTTTGATGTACATTCATTATTTTTCCGAAAATATTTGTAATTATTTGAGAGTCTTTTATTGTAGTTGGACAATCTTTGAGTCTGTTCATGTCAAAGCTAAGTTGTAAAGTCTGTAATTGAGTATGAGTCTTGTAAGGCAGATCACTGGCCAAGAAAGACCTATTGGGTATGCAAGCCCGAATTCAATAGAGTCTAAGCCCGTGAGAACAAGCCTCAAGGCATGCAACTATAGACCATCAGTTAGAGTAAAGTTTGCATGGAAATTTTTGCCTTTATATGTAAGGTCATTTGTTTTTACAAGTAATCAATCATAGCGTATTACTGTTCATTCATACTATGTCGATCTCTCTCTCTCTCTCTCTCTCTCTCTCTCTCTCTCTCTCTCTCTCTCTCTCTCTGCTTTCCTGCACGTCAATCCATGCCATGGACATATCGCAGTATCATCCACCATAGCTAACCCTCAACACATCGTACCAGAGCTTGGTGCTCTAGGTGCTGCAGATGGTGGAAAGCATCAGTAGCGTAGGCACAATTGTGGTGGATGAGCATATCGATACGTTGTTAACACTTCCAGTAGCAGCCCTGACAGTTGTAGCAGATCCAAGCATCTCAAGACGCTATGGGCATGTAGGGGTCAGTTCGCAAGCAAACAGGCTGCCAAGGGAAGTTGCAGGCAAACCGGCCGTCAAGGGAAGCTGTAAGCAATTTTGCAGCTGAGCATATCAACACGAGGCCGACTACTGCAAGCGACGGGGAGAACCGCTCGATTTTGGCTCGACACACAACCGAGGCTTCGTCAACCTTCTGCAAGTTTTTGCACCATCTCTGAATATAGAGGTAATTAACCCTACAACTCAAGCAAGGGACAGTGCCCACGGGTGCCCGTGCCGTGCCGTGTCATGGTGGGGATTGAATAACTGTCATCTTCAGTCAAGAGATGCCGTCACACCACACAATACTGCAGACATCTTTCAAAGGCATCAAAGACTAAATAAAAGTCTAGGATCATCGACAATAGTGACACCTAGCAATGATTACCGGCTTCTTCGAAAATTCACATATGACATCAAAGATCGACAACTCCTCGAGAACCTGCTCAAGGAACAATATGCTGAGTTCAAAATTAGTTTTACCTATTGAGTCTCCTAGGTCTACCAGGATTTTGTTTATATCATCATCTATATTTTGTCAAAGCTTTGTTTTATTTTGTCAGTTTTCAATCATGGTCATGTCTCTTCTGTACGGTTTATAGAGACTGCCACACAAATAAGTGGTAAGACCTCCCAATTTTTTGTTAGTTCTCATCCTATTTTTTACCACTTCTCGTGAGGTTATTGGGTACACCTTAAACCCAAGGTTTGGCAGTGAACCAAAGTCTCCATTTTTTGCCTACACCCTATCTGTTCAGGGGGGGGAGGGGGGGGGGGGGGGGGGGGGGGGGGGGGTACTGCCCTAGCACCAGGTTATGGATACACCATAAATCCTTGGTTTTGAGAGAACCTAAAACTCACGGTTTTCGAGTATACCAAAAACTCGAAGTATCATGAGACAGCCTATCTAGTTCGGGCTTGAGGGGGGATTGTTGGGTATGCAAGCCCGGATTCAATAGAGTCTAAGCCCGTGAGAACAAGCCTCAAGGCATGCAGCTATAGACCATCAGTCAGAGTAAAGTTTGGATGGAAATTTTTGCCTTTATATGTAAGGTCATTTTTTTTTTACAAGTAATCAATCATAGCGTATTATACTATGTCGATCTCTCTCTCTCTCTCTCTCTCTCTCTCTCTCTCTCTATCTCTCTCGCTCTCTGCTTTCCTACATGTCAATCCACTCCATGGACATATCGCAGTATCACCCACGATAGCTAACCCTCAACATATCGTATCAGATCTTGGTGCTCTAGGTGTTGTAGATGGTGGGAAGCATCGGTAGCGTAGGCACAAGCGTAGTGGATGAGCATATCGATACGTTGTTGACACTTCCAGTAGTAGCCCTGGCGGTTGTAGCAGATCCAAGCATCTCAAGACGCTACCTCTCAAGATGCTATGGGCACGCAGGGGCTAGTTCACAGGCAAATAGGCCGCCAAGGGAAGCTGCATGCAATTTTGTAGCTGAGCATATCAACACGAGGCCGGCTACTGCAAGCGACGGAGAGAACCGCTCGATTTTGGCTCGACACACAACCAAGGCTTCGTCAACCTTCTGCAAGTTTTTTGCGCCATCTCTGAATACAGAGGTAATTAACCCTACAACTCAAGCAAGGGACAGTGCCCACGGGTACCCGTGCTGTGCTCTGTCGTGGCCGGGATTGAATAACTGTCATCTTCAATCAAGCGATGCCGTCACACCACACAGTACTACAAACATCTTTCAAAGGCATCAAAGACTAAATAAAAGTCTAGGATCATCAACAACAGTGTTAAGTATGGAGCCTGATTTACCCTTGTAATTTTCTGTGGTAAAAGCGCACATTTGTAAGGCCCCCACTATGAGGAGAAGCCATCGTGCGTGAAGGAAAATCACTCACTGGAAACCAAAATTTTCACGGACAAGAATCAGGGGCAACTTTAAAGGCGGAGTAGAGTATGTATCAATGACGGAGGCAAGCAAAGAAATTCTATGGCTTCACAAATTCTTAGAAGAGCTTGGATTCAAACAAGACAATTGTGTCTTGTATAGTGATAGCCAAAGCGCTATCCATCTTGCGAAGAACTCAGCCTTTCATTCAAGGACAAAGCACATTGAGGTGAGATATCACTTCATACGCACTCTTTTGGAAGAGGGACAACTAAAGCTAGGAAAGGTGCATATAAGTGAAAATCCTGTAGACATGTTTACAAAGGTGGTCAGCAAGGAGAAGTTGAGATTTTGCTCATCTTCAATCGGCATTCAAGGATAAGAAGCCAGAATGAAAAGCAGTCATAGGTTTGGTTGGGAGATCAGTCTCCAAGTGGGAGATTGTTAAGCATGGAGCCTAATTTACCCTTGTAATTTTCTGTGGTAAAAGCGCACATTTGTAAGGCCCCCACTATGAGGAGAAGCCATCGTGCGTGAAGGAAAATCACTCACCGGAAACCAAAATTTTCACGGACAAGAATCAGGGGCAACTTTAAAGGCCTCAGGGGCAGAGGCCCCCCAGACTTTTTTTTCCGCCGGAATATTCTTTTTCGCCGGAATATTATGGCCGAACAGCGGCCAGAAAGTGGTCGGAAATCAACCGATCGATTGGCCGATGGCCGATAGTCAATGGCCGATGGCCGGTGGTTGGAAGTCAATGGCCGGTGGCTGGTGGCCGGAAGTCAATGGCCGGTGGCCAGTGGCCGAATTCAAAAGCGGACTTGTCTTCTCAAGGGCGGCCACACATGGGCGGATTGGAGGGTCCAATTTGGACTTATTCGCACAAGGGCGGCTACACATGGCTGTCTCTCATAAGAGAGGGCTGCCCTTTTGGCCTATAAAAGGAGGCCATTTCTACACACATTTCATAGTGTGAAGTTGATGCAACAAGGTGAGTGTGAGGTGGTGAGAGTGAAGCAAGGCGGGAGCTCCATTAAGGGTATAATCCCTTTGTAAACTACTTCTTGTTTTGAAGTACTAAAGCCATTGAGTGGCTGCTTTCCCGTGGACGTAGCCCACATTGGGTGAACCACGTATATCGTGTGTACTCTCTCTCTCTCTCTCTCTCTCTCTCTCTCTCTCTCTACTCTATAATCTTGTGTATATAAATCTGTCTCTCTCCATTAAGTAATCTACTCAATTATCTATTTAGCTACGTCTTATTTCCTAACAAACAGTGACACCTAGTAACAATTACCGGCTTCTTCAAAAATTCACATTTGACATCAAAGATCGACAACTCCTCGAGAACCTGCTCAAGGAACAATATGTTGAGTTCCAAATTAGTTTTACCTATTGAGTCTCCTAGGTCTACCAAGATTTTGTTTATATCATCATCTATATTTTGTCAAAGCTTTGTTTTATTTTGTCAGTTGTCAATCATGGTCATGTCTCTTTTGTACGGGTTATAGAGACTGCCACACAAATAAGTGGTAAGACCTCCCAATTTTTTGTCAATTCTCATCCTATTTTTTACCACTTCTCGTGAGGTTATTGGGTACACCTTAGGCAGTGAACCAAAAGCTCCATTTTTGGCCTACACCCTATCTGTTCAAAGGGGGGGGGGGGGGGGGGGGGGGGGGGGGGGGGGGGGGGGGTACTCACCTAGCACCAGGTTATGCATTGTAGACGGCTGAGACAGTTTCACTAGGTGGGAACGCTCTCTTATGAGACAGGCAGTGGATCAGCCTCAGTAATTTCTATGGTAAACCCAAGGCATATAAATAGGGCCCATTACATTGTAATCGGACTAGCATAATCGGGTTAGCATTTTGGTGGCATTTGTTGTACTTGAGTTGTCAATCATTGGCGATCGTTGTCGGCTGTACTCTATCTTTCTGTTTATAAGCCACATCATACTCATTGTAATCTTTCATCTGTAATTCCAATCACGGCAGTATATTTGAGCTACACCTACTCTGTACTCAGTACTCTGAATCTGAATCTGAATCTGAGTATCATTCTCAGTACATAGTCTGGTTCTTATCCAAGTGGATGGATTCTAGTACAGTTTCTGTTCCTTTGTCCAGTCTACTATCTGAACTAATACATCACCAGTAGGGCTGAAATCTTCTAACACTGGAATTAGCTATCTCAAGAGATCAACTCCAATTCCATTTTGGCGATCACGGTGGCTAGAGCTAAAGCTCATTGACAAAAACACTCTTCCCCCAGTTGGAAGTTCTCAGCTACAACAATGGCACCCAAAACCAGTCATGGCTGGAAATCCACCATCCGTGTTGATCCTATTCCTGAGAAGTCGGGAAGAGAATCTAACCCTAAGCAAGAGAAGGTGACTGACAATGAGGCTCACGAGGAGCATAGTTGGGCTGATGAGATTCAAGACTCACAGCATTCAGTCACTCTAGATGCAGACTGGCAGAAAGGGAAGCACGGAAGGCCAAAAGTTCTCGGTCCAGGCAGGGGGATGAGGGTACCAAAGGTAGTAAAGGCAGTCACCGCACTTCTAGCAGATAGGCCAGAGAGGACACTGACGTAGAGACAAAAACAAATATTGATTGGGATGCCAATATTGACAACTGTAAGAAGCCTCCCAAGCGTCGTTCAGAATCTAAGAAGAGAAGCAGCAGAACTAGTGGTAATCGGAATGATTACACATCTTCCCTGAAAATTTCTTTTCCAATATTCAAAGGAGGCAAAAAGGATGATCCACATGTTCACATACAGGATTTTGAGCAGTATGCCGAGCTGAAGAATATTAATGAGGATGATTGGGGGGAATACTTTCTGCAAACCTGGAGGACGCAGCGAGAGGAAGTGGTACTACCATTACCCCGCTTGTTAGCTTAGATCCTATAACAAACTACTTAAAGCCTTCAGACTGGAGTATTTTGACAATAGAGGTGATGAAGATATCCTCTGTGAACTGGATAAGATCAAGCACCGGAATCTGTCAGTCCAAAGCTATGTGGAAAAAACAAAGGAGCTAACCAGGCAGTTACAGGAACCGCCGTCTGAGAAGCGATTGCGTGCATGGTTTTTTGAATGGTTTTCAAAGCAAGAAGCTTAGGGAGCAGGAGGTACCAGCTCCAATCAAGAAATTCAATGATCTGGTACAACGGGCACTGAAGATGGAACATCACTCCAAGAAGGAAAAGAGCCATGAAAAGAGAAGATCCAGTAGTAGTACAGAGAGTTCTGATTCCAGTGAAGTGTCCAACAGCTCTGAAAGCAACTCTAGCGAACGGTCCAAGCAGAAGTCAAAGAAGGGATCCTGGACTAAGAAGATTGAAGAGTTGGCTAGGCAGATTGCCGAGATTAGCCACACCAAACAAACAATTCGGAAAATGGAGACTTGGTGTTCGAATTGAAAATCCAAGGACCATATTTCCAACGAGTGCCCACAATGTACTTACTGTAAGGCCTTTGGTCATTTATGGAATAATTGTGGTATTAGGATTCATCACTTTAAGAAGGGCAAAGACCTGTGAGTAGTAGCCTATACTGAACGAGTGAAAGTAGAAACCACCAAAGTTTCTCAGGAGGAGAGACCAGGTACCAGTGGTACTGGTCAAGGACGTGGCCGATTTCAAGCGGGTACGGACCGAGGCAAAGGGCGTGGCAACTTCTAGAGCCCGAGTTTGAATTGCTACAGTTGTGGGAAGTACGGGCATTTCGCGGCTCAATGCCCAGGCGCACCTGCACCTATTGCTACTGAGGATAAGGCACCAGAGCCAGTCCTAGTACGGGCAGTCTCACAAGTAGCAAAGGCGTGGTAATTGAATAAATTCCAGATACTTCAGAAAAACCAGTCACTGCTGAGACAGCAGCAAATGGGCTCAACAAAGACATATTTAAAGGGCCAAGGGTAAAGAGAGGGTGGTAGATGAATGGAAAGAGCAGAGAGAACTAGCGGCTAAAATTACGGAGGATTTAGCCAAGAAGGTGCCAGAGCGGCCAAAAAGTTTTGAAGCACGAGTCATTCAGAAGATACCAGCCCAATCAACTGAGAAAGATCAGTCAATACCGGGCATACATGAGACCATGCTGGCTGTGGTACAAGGAATGGTTGGTGAACTTGGAGTTGATGGAAGGATTGGGAGCAGTGTAAGGGAGGAATGGCACTGTGAAGATACAACCAGTTCTTTGAGCTCTAATTAACAACCAGTCTGATCAAGAGAAAGAAGAAATCCATGTTAAGATCTGTGATAGAATTCTGAAGCTGACTGTGGAGCTGGAAGATATCAAAAAAACGTTGCCTGAAGTGGAAAACTTCATCAGACAGCGCAGGAAAGCTGAAGCGGAGGCCAGAACAGTGGACCCGACGACCGTCCGAGATGATGAAGTACCACTCATTCAGGTGGACTACAAGGTTCGAAAGCAATGGGAACCTCTTTCAAGTGTTTTCTTGGACGGAGGAGCAGGAGTCAATATAATGGGAGTCCATCTCCAGCAAAGGATGGGCATCAAAAATCTACAGCCAACACCATTTGAAGTGCGAATGGCAGATCACATAGTAGTACAAACTACGGACATTATTGAAAATATGTAAATAAGAGTAGGTAGGGAAAAATTTAAAGCCAGCTTCTTAGTTCTGGATGTGTAAGGGGCATATGGGATGCTGCTAGGGCACCCATGGTTGAGAACAGCACATGTTGTTCATGACTATGCAAATCAAACCTTAACCATAGAAGGGGCAAGTGGCAGAATTCAGATCCAGACGAACAATACTAGGAGCTGGAGAAAAGAGATGAGGCCGAAGGAATTATGCGAGAAGTACAAGGCACAGAAGATTAAACGAATGTTAGCACCTCTGAACATATTTCCTTTAGCAGAGATTGACTTGAATGCAGTTTTACTGAATAAAGAGCAGGCCGACAAGCAGAAAAAGAAATTCCCAGATCAGTTCATTGAAATCAACACAGAGGAAAGATCAGTTATGTTAACTGGGAGGATGAAGGAATCAGCTGAAACTAGCATGATAGAGGAGCCAGTACAGTCTAAAGAGAACATAGTGGATCAGAATGCTGATTCAGAATTGAATGGGCCATCCTGGATTATGCTGAGGAATTGACCAAGTGAAAAGGAGGCTGTAGGGATGCATTGTAGCACGACCTAATCGCAACCCACAAAATTATCAAATCCGTGGATCGAGCAACCCGGCTAGGGCATGGAAGCACGAACCTAAGATGTATAGACATAGAGGATTCAAAGGATCCTTCTTCTCATCATAGAGAGAAGCCATGGAAAGGGGCTTCCTCTAATCAACAACAAATTCCTACTCACTAATCACTTGCACACAATCATGTGGTTGAAATTAACCTCTCACATCAATCACTCTTATTCACAACTCTTAATCACAACTACACAAGCATGCAATAAACATACCTACTCCGCATTAGTGTGTGTCCATTCCGGCACAACCCCTCAATACGACTACGTATGCACACACACTAACCGCACCTTGTAGAGAGAGATCAAGAATAGATTAACTTAAAAAAGAAATTAGAGATCTACCATCACACTAATACAATCTCACTCCACATAATCAAGCAAAGAAGATTAATAAGAAAAAAAGAGTAATTGATTATTAGAAATCAAGAGCTACATGGGCATGGAAAGCCCATGAGCCTCATGACCATCCACTCTACAAAGAGGAGTCCTCACCCAAGAATGACTTCTCATTAAGCATAGGGCTCTTTTATAGCTTTGGGTCTCAAACCCTTCAACTATGGGATAAAGTTGAGCTCTCTAGCCTAAACTCATACAACTTTGGAGCTCCTACATGAGCCCAAGCCCTATACAATGAAAAGGAAATATTGTGCACTATAGCACATCTACAGCTTAGTGCATAATTGGTGTATCCTGTGTTAGCCACTGCTAACAGAGGTGGGCCTAATTGGTTGCTTCCAGACGACCAAGAAGTTGAAGAATGGAACCTAGGCTGGGAGGATAGTCCTAGGATGATCAAGGTCAATAAGCATCTCAATCCTATAATGAAGGAAAAGGCACGCAGGATGTTCCAGAACTACAAAGACGTATTTGCCTGGGAACACACAGACCTGAAAGGGGTGGATCCTGAAGTATGCCAGCATAGGATACCGTTGAAGACAAATACTCGGCAAGGACACCTGTAAAGATACCGAATGAACCCAACTATGCTAAGAAGGTCAAAGAGGAGATTAAAAATCTTCTCAAGGCTGGGTTCATCAGAGAGGTGGCCAGTAGTGATTGGTTGTTTCCCATAGTCGTAGTTCCGAAGAAGAATGGGAAATTGAGAGTCTGTGTTGACTATAGGAAACTCAACACCCAAACTATCAAAGATCCATTTCCATTGCCTTTTACTAACATGTTGCTTGATGAGATTGCAGGATATGAAATGTATAGCTTTATGGATGGTTATAGTGGCTATAACCAGTTACAGATCACTCTTGAAGATAGAACAAAGACCACTTTCATCACCGAGTGGGGAGCTTTCATGTATCTGGTGATGCCTTTTGGCCTATGCAATGCACCAGCTACCTTTCAGTGGTGTATGATGGAAATGTTTAATGAGTTCCTTCATCGGTTTCTCGCCATCTTTATGGATGACTTTACTGTATATTTGGATGAGGAACAACACTTATTGTTCCTAGAAATGGTTTTCAAACGCTGTCAGGAGAAGCGGATTTGTTTGAATCCATTTAAATCCATTTTCCTGGTCTTGAAGGGGCAGCTTCTAGGACATGTGCTATCCCATAATGGAATAGAAATGGCCAATGATAAAATCTAGTGTGATCAACAAGCTAAAGCACCCAGAAATGCATCTGAGCTAAGCTCTTTCCTAGGCCCTATGTTAACTTCTATAGAAGGTTTGTGCATAAGTTTGCTTCTCAAGGAGTACCATTATACGAGCTCACAAAGAAGACCAGTAAGTTCAATTGGACTGCTGAGTGTGAGGAAAGCTTTCAGAATCTGGAAAAGGCCATTATCAGTAAACCAGTCCTTAGACAACCAAACTGGGATGTTATTTTCCATGTACATGTGGACGCTTCGGGATTGGAAATGGGGGCGATATTGGCTCAGCCAGATGGAAGGACTAATTATCCTGTTTATTTTGACAGTCGTGCAGATTCAGTCAGGCTGAAAAAGGTTATACAACCACTGAGCGAGAAGCCCTTGGAATGGTTTTCAGCGCTACAAAGTTCATGCATTACCTGTTAGGCAAACTATTCCATTTTTATGTGGATCATCAGGCTCTTCTGTTCTTGATTAATAAAGTCATTATTCAAGGTAGACTGATACAGTGGATGATGTTCCTAATGGAGAGTTCAGAATTTTTCATAAGCTTGGCAAGAACCACTGTGGAGCTGATTTCCTGTCCAGAAGTACAGAGGGTTATTCAAAAGCACCCTTGAGGGACGAACCAGTGGATGCTGACTTATTTCAACTGGAATCAGGAGAATTAGTTGACCCTGAATGGTATCATGTTTATCAGTTTCTTTCTCAAGGTGATTTCCCAGAGGACTGTAAGCAAAATCAGAAGAAATCTTTGGTCATCAAAAGCGTCTAACATACCTTCTAACATTCCTTCATCTTGTACATTTTGGTTCTCTTGAGTACCTACCTCTTCCAAACCTGGGCAAGAGGTCTCTTGGTTGTTTGGATTAAACCTTACCCCCATGACTTCGATGGAAGACTCCTCTTCAGTAATGCTGCCGCTACTTTCTCCTTCTGAAGTGCTATCGGTCCAGCCTTCCTCCGTCTCACTTTGAGATGATTCTTCATGGAGCTCCTCTTGGCGTTGCTCCTTCATGTCAAATACAACCTTCTTATGATTGTCATTCCTGCAAATTAGCTTTCCACTCTCCCAATCCTGCAAAGCTCGCATTTTCATTAGCCATGGTCTCCCTAGGATAAATGGGTAACCATTTCCTTTGGTAGACATAACATAAAAATCCACCGCCTTCTTAATGCCAAAGGCCTCTACAAAAACATTTTTACAAATGCCTACACACCTAGCTTTGCTATTGTTTGCCATCTTGACTTTAATTTCATGTGTCTCATGGATGTGCATGCCTAGTTTTTGCATGAGTCCCTCTGTCATGATGCAAATTTGTGCACCCCCATCCACTAGACCTTTCCTAACCAATCTTCCTTTGATGTAACAATCTAGCACATGTGTAATATCCTCATTCATTTCAACATGTGCAATTTTTACAAGAGGCACACTCTCTTTTACCTTTCTCCTAGTGCTAACTGCCTTTGTTAAATCCCTCCTAACTTGTGGGCATAATGCAAGAAACTGAGGCCATGTGATATCAGGACCCTTACCTCTCATGTCTTCCAACAAGTTGTATGGATCCATACCATGTCCAAGAGGGAAGTCTTGGAGATTGATGCGACGTCGAGTCCTCTTAGCTTCCTTGGTCTCCTTTGACTTCTTTTCACGTCCATGGTCACTTTCTGATGTGAAACCCTCTTTCTCTTTACCTTTTCCTCGGGCACGCTTAATGCCATTTGCTTCCATGTCAACCTCATTTGAGTTTGTCACCTCTACTACATGCACATTTGGGTTTGGCAAAGGTGGAACTCCTTCCACTCCTTGTGGAGGTGGTCTTGCTCCATTTGTCCTTTGTAGAAGCCGTGGTTGCTGACTAGTTCCTTCTCCTGCATTCATCACTGGGTAATTCAAGTTAGGTCTCCCTGGCTCCCCACGGGGCCAAGGACAATTATACATCCCATGCCCAAACTCTCCGCAATTCCAACATTGTAAGACTCTCCTAGGTCGTGGATCTCGCTCTTCAGACTTCTTTGTTTGTCCCTTTGGACCTACAGCTTGTGCAAGGTGAATTGACCAGCTGCTTAAAGATTCATTTAACTTCTCAATCACTTCCGCCGTTACCTTAGGAAGCTCCCTAGATGTTGATTCTTGTGACTTACCTTTGGGTCTAAGACCTTCTATTGGAACCTCCCCCCTTAAGCACTTGAGTTTCCTATATTCTCAGCAGCCCTAGTTTCAGCTGCTTCAAAGGTAGCAGGTGCACCGGCCTCAACTTTTATCTTAAGGTCAGGAAAGAGTCCGGCTATGAACCTCTCCTTCTTTAGGAACTCTGCACCATCACCAGGGTTAGCAAAATTTCAAACCCATACAGTCCAAAGACGTAGAAACTCTTGCTTGTACAAGTAGTAGTCATCTAAGTCTTTTTGCTTATGAGGAACAATGTCTTGCCATAGCTTTTGAGTGTTTTGGGGTCAAATAATTATCTCTTGAAATGATTCACAACTTCCGTGTAATTCCCTTTAACTTCCTCAGGCAAAGAGTCAAACCAAGTGCTAGCATCTTTCCTAAGGACCACCTCAAACATCTCTACACGTTCTTGATCAGTTACTATCCTCTCAATACAACAAGACATCTTGAAATTTGCTAGAAATAATTCTGCATCCTCTCCAGGATCTCCAAAGAGAAGAGGATATCCGGACATTTGGCGTTGGGCCTCCATTGAATCGGTTTCAAAGTGACAACACGTTTTTGTTTTTCTTTCTTAAAAAAATTTCACAATAATATTTTCTAAATTGCAATCTATTCTACAACAAAATAAAAATATTCACATCAAATGACCTATGATAATCAATAAGAGGCAGGATGATAGGGTTTGGTGATGCGGGAATTTCTCCTACTCTTTGGGCACCAAACATGAACACCATACGTTGTTGAAATGGATTTTTCTACTAATTGCAATGTTTATTCTAATGTGTGGAGTGAAATGAAAGGGGAAAACCTCTATTCTTGGGCCATTATCCATGGTCTATGCATGACCTAATTCTTAAAACAAAACAAAAATATAGACGTCCAAACTAAGGTCGTACCTAATGAGAGGCAAAATAAAAGGATTTACTGATGCGTTTATCTCTGCCAACCTAAGAGGACCTAAAATTCTACGAATTACACGTTGAAATTTCCACTTAGTACTAACAATTATGTGTACCTTTTGCCTTGCAATGGGAATGAAGGGATCATACAAATTCTCGTGATTCATGTAAGCTACTTGATTATGCTAAAGGTTGAGCCTTCACAAAAATACACAAGCCGTTCCTCAGTGGGGGCACCAATTTGAGGCAATCCGGCGCGGGCAACAAGAAGAGAAGCCTCTAAACACCCTTCGAGGCTCCCGTGCTGCTCAATTGGGGCTGGGGCAAGCATAATCAGAGACAACAACAACCCACAGCCAGAAACCAAACAAGAAAAGGGGCACAACCTAGTTGTAGATGCAAACTAGGAAGCATGTGATATCTCCTTGTACTCAAACACACAAAGAGAGGGGAATGCAAGATAGCCACACACACCAAACACAAACATTCACCATGCCAGAGAGAGATAAAGCGCACAAATCAACTTGAGCAACTCATTCTTAGCCTTAAAGACTAGATGCACACAAAGCTTGATGAGAAATATAGAGACAACACAAAACTTCATCTTGTTGCCAATACACAAATTGTCTTAGGGTCATGAGAGCCCTCTCACCGAGCACCCTCTTACAATTGAAAGTTTTGGCAAACAATTCAACAAGCCCTCAAACCACCAAGCATGAAATGGCACAACAAACTTCAAGGACAATATACCTTCAACCACCTGATGAGCCAACTTATCAAGTCAATTTGGAGAGAAGAGTCATAGTTACAGCATACAATTGCACCCAAAACTATGAATCTTATTTATGGACAAGAGTAGGCTACAAGTGTGATTGCAGAGTATAGTATCACTCCACTCCTCTAGATGGCATAACTAACTTCAAGCTTCTCCATGCACCTATGTGTAGTGATGGAATAGAGCACTCACAATGCACACACTCTACACAACTAGGCTTGAAGAGTGGTGTGTTATGTGTTGAGAATGGTGTGGTGTAGTGTGATCATGGGATGATTTACAACGGAGAGAAGGGCTCTATTTATAGGTTTTAGAAGCCCCGATTAGGATTAGGCCTAGTCAAGTTTATTTGAAGGAATAAAAGATTATGCAATTTTTTATTTTTATTTTAATGAGGGTGGGTCTCTCTTGTCCTTTGAGTCACATGGATGTGGGCTCAAGGGAAGAGAATTATTGAGGATGAAGGGAAAGAGGATTGAGTGAATAATTTGGGAGTGCCTACTCTAGTAGAGGGTGCCTTTTACCATAAGGTTAGTGGTTAGTAGTTAGTAATTATCACTAAAAAATATTTACAAAATCATTCACCATATGGTGAGATATATGATGAGAAAAGTTAGAGAAGGGATGAGCTTGTAAAGAGAGGTTGAAGCTCTGGAGAAGTTGACATTCACCTCTTTACAGCACCGAAAGAAGAAGCAGTCAGCATGGCGAAGTAGCGCGTGTCGATGAAGCTATGTTATCTTCAAACCTTGGAAAATTCATGATAAAAGCTTTCATTTGCAGAGGTTATCCTTGGATTTTTACTGATTTTTTGAAGTTCTTTACAAAGCTGAAGAGAGTATGGTAATATGGACATATATGGAGAGAGAAAGGGGGACACATAGGGTGTAGAAATGGAGGATGAAGGCTATGGAGGTGTGAGAGATGTGGCAATGGTGAAGAGGGTGAATCAGGACATGGGAGTGGGAAGGAGAGGGAGGAGTGTGTGTGAAAGAGGAAAATGATAAAGTGGAAGAGGGAGTGTGGCTGCATAGCATGGACAAACTGGGGTCCACCAATAAAATCATAGCTCACAGCTCATAGCTCAAAAAAATATAAAAAACTTTGAGGTGAAAGTTCAGCTCACAAGCTACAACTTTTGTTTGTATCACTTTTTCAAATTCGGGGAGCATGTGATCTTTAAAAATTCAGCAAAACCGACTGTTTTTTCCACTGCACAAAGTCCTTGTGAGGTCCTTCTTTGGATGATTCTTTTGAATACCTCCAAGAGTGAGCTCCCCATGGTGCATGCATGCATTCCACATACCCTTGACCTTATTTGGTAGGTCTATAATTGAAGATATTGTTGAGATCATGGTATAAGTGAATAATACAACTAAGAAAATCAAATATTGAGGGGTCTAAAAAAATATGTACATGTTAAATATAAATAATTTAGGTGGAAAAAATAAAAAGGGGTCAAAATAAATATCTCTCATTATAAGTCTACCATAAAAAGATGAATATTTTTTTTGGTCTAATTTATGAGAGTAATAGAGAATAGATGTAGGAAGGAAAAAATCACAATAGTGAAAAAATATACACATAAATAGAACTAGTTTTTTTGGATTTTTGTTGGGATGGAGTTATACCAAAAATAAGACAAGCTTGCATGAAATTTTTTTATAAGGAATAAAGAGTATGCAAAATGGTAAGAAAAAATATGGTAATGGTAAGTCAATGTACATAGCATAAATAACACACCATAGGTAGAAATATTTAAATAAATACCAAAATAATTATGAAAAATCCTTTTATTTAGGCTCTA
This sequence comes from Adiantum capillus-veneris, assembly GCF_014529385.1. Lineage (NCBI taxonomy): Eukaryota > Viridiplantae > Streptophyta > Polypodiopsida > Polypodiales > Pteridaceae > Adiantum > Adiantum capillus-veneris. The sequence goes on along the minus strand of NC_140956.1, from coordinate 43,363,279 downwards.
TATACAATGAAATATTTACACACAAATGGGCCATAATATATTTTATTTTTTTGCTTTTATTTAGTTTTTTGGCTCAACTAGCCCAGTGACTAGCTAATTGAGGGTTTTTAAAGAAAATATGGAGAAAGTCCCCTAACTCACACACGCCTATGTACAGTGAAATGGTAGGGATAACCAAAATGTTTGAGTAATTTGATAGGGTGAGATAGCGTACTATGGCAATTATGGAAAGCCCAAAAATGGCTATCACTACCATATCACGTGAGTTCACGACACATTTGTAAAACCCCTTATCTGTGAATTTTGTTAAGAATATAATGTACCCTTTTCTTTTAAAATCTGTAAGTTTTTTTCAAATTTGAAAAAATAATGCCCTTTTGTATATGTATTTCTGTAAGTTTCCAAAACTTTAAATACCGTTTTGTTGAACTCACGTGATGGGCTACATTTTTATTAGGTGACCTACCTGGGGTTGACTTTAACTCCTTGCTACTTTGCCATACAGCTCTAAAGGCTTTCCTCACATGACAGATATATTTAAATAAATCCAGTAGGCAATGATGTCTTTGATCTGGAGAACTTGAAGTCTCTTATGGAGACTATACAGAGTGACTTGCAGGACAAAGTGGTTGAATATAATAGTGCTCTGAAAAATTAAGCAATCCTGGATTATATTGAGTAGCAAAATCCCCTGGATGAAGCAGAAGAAGATAAGGAAGAAGAAGAGGATAAGGAAGAAGGAGTTGATAAGGAGGAAGATGACCAAGAAGAAGGAAATACTAATGATGATGATGATGCCTCACATCCATCTCCACCTTCCAGGACCTTGTACTGGTGGCATAGGGCCAACTAAAGGAGGTCAGTCACAGCCAGATCAGCTAGGCCAGAATGAAGGGCAGAAGTCGGGCAATCAGCAGTCAGAAGAATAACGACCCAGTCACACTGGGAATCAGCTCTAGCAAATCAGTCCCAGCTCAGTAGTTAGGGAGGATAACGTAAAAAGAAAAAGGGACCAGCAGCAGCTGATCAGAAGAATTTCTTACAGCTTATCACCCTTAATAGGAGATTGAGACATCAGCAGGCTCCCATAACCAGACAATATCTAGAGGAGGATGATCTCCTCTCTGATCTGGAACGTTTTCAGCGACTGTATGTCGGAGCCAGGGAAATGGTGGAGCACTGGAAATCAGTGGCTTTTCATGATCAAGAGACTTGCCGTTTACCTGCGCATCCCAACACAGTCCAGCTACTGGAAAGGGTCTCTGAATGGATAATCACTGCTGAAGAGAGAGTGACCAACCCACATTTGCAAAGACAGTCTCCTGTAGATTGTTGCTCTCTTGCTCTTGAATTAGAACTTCTTCTGGGAAACAAACCAACCTACAAATGTATGAAGGATGTTAGGGATCAATTGAAAGAGGTTTTGGTGCAGATGAAAATTGCCAGAGGAGTCTTGGATCAAAGAGTGCGGGCCATTCTTGAAGATCAGACAGCCACTAGTAAAGGACCTCAGACTAGAATGTCAGTCGGAGAACATGCAAGTGCTCTCTGTAAACTATTTCAGCTGGTCAGAATACCCAGAAAAATGATGGAGCAAGAGAACCAGGCTGTTCTAAATTTTTTAGAATTTGTGCCTGATTCTCCAGTTCTCTTGTATGCCTTCCTAGCAAGAGAGATAGAACTGTCAAGATTTTTTCCAGCACTTTACCCTCAACATCCAGAACCAGTTGATCGCCTTATATATTTCAAGATTATTGATGAGCTCCAGGATTGGTATGAGCGATCAAATGTGGAATGGAAAACTTGGCAAACACTGTTCAATGATGCTCTCCAACTCAATGATATTCACGAGCTGAAAGAAGAGATGCAGAGGAGCCGGATGTGTATGGGTCAGTGGAAGATTCAGATGAGAGGTGTGACCAAGATCACTAATCAGTTGCTACAACTTACTATTGAGTCCTCTAAACTGCCTAAAAAGGATATTGTAGCTAAGGCAGGCCTAGAACAACAGTATAGAGAGATGGCTGAGATTCTTTTGAAGCTCGGGTCAAAACCAATCAGCCTCTTCCAGAAGGATGGATCCATATTGCTTCGTATTGTCACAAGCTGGCTAGAACTAGGATCACCAAAGGCAGACGCACGCTCTATGATCTTGACACCAAAACCTATCATTCCCTTACGCCTTATGAAGTGGAGATGACCACAAAAAGGACGGATCATCTTGAGCAAGAGGCCATTTATAGACTCATTCAGAAGGAGAATGCTAGCACAGGGACTTCTCAGACGCCATCCAGGCCAAAGGGTAAACGGAAGCTGGTTCAATGACAGGATACTGGGTAGTTCCATCTCAGAATTCAGTTGAAGGATTTTTCTCTTCATCTAGAAGGTTGATATTAGTTTGTGTAGATGATGAGAGCTCTGAACTGACCTTTTTCTCCTCAGCTGGAAGGTTGATATCCGTCTGTGTTGATGATGAGAGCTATACACTGACCCTTCTAGCTGGTTCTCTATCATTGGTCAAGTCCAATCCCCAACATCAGAAGCAAATAGTGGATTTTTCAGCTTCAAACCAGAATCCGACAGCGGAGTTTCTCAGAAATTTTGAAATCTTGCCAAAATTCAAGAAAGGAGGGAAGGATGTAGATGGCTGAGACAGTTTCACTAGGTGGGAACGCTCTCTTATGAGATGGACAGTGAATCAGTTAGTAAGTACTCGGTAATTACTATGGTAAACCCAAGGCATATAAATAGGGCCCATTACATTGTAATCAGGTAAGCATAATCGTGAGCATAATCGGGTTAGCATTTTGGTGGCATTTGTTGTACTTGAGTTGTCAATCATTGGTAGTTGTTGTCGGCTGTACTCTATCTTTCTGTTTATAAGCCACATCATACTCATTGTAATCTTTCATCTGTAATTTCAATCACAGCAGTATATTCCAGTTACACTTACTCTGTACTCAGTACTCTGTATCTGAATCTAAATCTGAATATGAATTTGAATATCATTCTTAGTACATAGTCTAGTTCATATCCCAGTGGATGTATTCTAGTATAGTTTCTATTCCTTTGTCCAGTCTACTGTCTGAACTAATACATAGCTAAAATCTTCTAACACTGGAATTAGCTATCTCAAGAGATCAGCTCCAATTCCATGGATACACCAAAAATCCTTGGTTTTGAGAGAACCTAAAACTCACGGTTGCCGAGTATACCAAAAACTCGAGGTATCATGAGACGGCATGTCTAGTTCGGGCTTGAGGAGGGATTGTTGGGTATGCAAGCCCAGATTCAATAGAGTCTAAGCCTGTGAGAACAAGCCTTAAGGCATGTAGCTATAGACCATCAGTTAGAGTAAAGTTTGCATGGAAATTTTTTCCTTTATATGTAAGGTCATTTGTTTTCACAACTAATCAATCATAGCATATTACTTTTCATTCATACTCTCTCTCTCTCTCTCTCTCTCTCTCTCTCTCTCTCTCTCTCTCTCTCTCTCTCTCTCTCTCTCTCCTCTCTCGCTCTCAGCTTTCCTGCACGTCAATCCATGCCATGGCCATACCGCGATATCACCCACCATAGCTAGCCCTCAACAAGACCTAGATATAAATTTCATTTTGTTAAGTGGAAAAGGGACCCTTCACATTTATCAAAGTTTTGAGTTTGGGAGCATACTACTAAGAGCGATCACTCTCATGTGCCTTGTAATCCTCATATCTTCAGCTTTGGTTATCACATTTTGATTCCGAAACTTGCATGTGCTCCTTGTATATTGCTCTTTCATTCAAGTATATTCATTGTTGATTTTGTTGTGGTTTACATCTATGTGTGAGTAGGCTAAGGTTGTTGTTGTGAGTGCATTAATGGCAGTTTTTTGACATTTTGACTATAGGAGAGTGTTCCTAGATCCTAGGGCAATCTTTTTGGTATGTTCTATTTCACTTTCTAGGACCTTGATCATGATGGATGTTGATTTTGGTACCTGACTGGATTGCAAACAAACTTGGTAGGTTAGTGCCCCTAAATGTCCTAAACCTCCTTCCAAATTTTGTAGCATTTGGACTTTGTTTGGCTGTCAAAATACGTCGATGGTAGAGTGCGATGACATAGGACATAGGTGACAAATTTGTAGGTGCTAGAGATATTGTTGTTCCATAGGTTCACTTACTGAGTTTGACACCCTCAAAGACTGTGTATGCCCCATACGAGTCCCTTCCTTGTGTATTGACATTATGTTAGTGCCAAAAAGCTATGCTATAGACATCTGTCGCAATGACCTGCTAACACATGAGTTGGTATAATATTTAGGAGAATTCGAATAATCTCCTTCAGAGCCTCCAAATTTTTTGATGAAGCCTTGGAGAGCACCTTTGATGGGTCAGTGCGCATAGTCCACTCCCTAGTGTTGCTTTTCTACTTGATCCAGAGTATTGGAACATGGACCAAAAACTCACGGTTGCCGAGTATACCAAAAACTCGAGGTATCATGAGACGTCATGTCTAGTTCCGGCTTGAGGAGGGATTGTTGGGTATGCAAGCCCAGATTCAATAGAGTCTAAGCCCGTGAGAACAAGCCTTAAGGCATGTAGCTATAGACCATCAGTTAGAGTAAAGTTTGCATGGAAATTTTTTCCTTTATATGTAAGGTCATTTGTTTTCACAACTAATCAATCATAGCATATTACTTTTCATTCATACTCTCTCTCTCTCTCTCTCTCTCTATCTCTCTCTCTCTCTCTCTCTCTCTCTCGCTCTCAGCTTTCCTGCACGTCAATCCATGCCATGGCCATACCGCGATATCACCCACCATAGCTAGCCCTCAACAAGACCTAGATATAAATTTCATTTTGTTAAGTGGAAAAGGGACCCTTCACATTTATCAAAGTTTTGAGTTTGGGAGCATACTACTAAGAGCGATCACTCTCATGTGCCTTGTAATCCTCATACTACTAAGAGCGATCACTCTCATGTGCCTTGTAATCCTTATATCTTCAGCTTTGGTAATCACATTTTGATTCCGAAACTTGCATGTGCTCCTTGTATATTGCTCTTTCATTCAAGTATATTCATTGTTGATTTTGTTGTGGTTTACATCTATGTGTGAGTAGGCTAAGGTTGTTGTTGTGAGTGCATTAATGGCAGTTTTTTGACATTTTGACTATAGGAGAGTGTTCCTAGATCCTAGGGCAATCTTTTTGGTATGTTCTATTTCACTTTCTAGGACCTTGATCACGATGGATGTTGATTTTGGTACCTGACTGGATTGCAAACAAACTTAGTAGGTTAGTGCCCCTAAATGTCCTAAACCTCCTTCCAAATTTTGTAGCATTTGGACTTTGTTTGGCTGTCAAAATACATCGATGGTAGAGTGCGATGACATAGGACATAGGTGACAAATTTGTAGGTGCTAGAGATATTGTTGTTCCATAGGTTCACTTACTGAGTTTGACACCCTCAAAGAGTGTGTATGCCCCATACGAGTCCCTTCCTTGTGTATTGACATTATGTTAGTGCCAAAAAGCTATGCTATAGACATCTGTCGCAATGACCCGCTAACACATGAGTTGGTATAATATTTAGGAGAGTTTGAATAGTCTCCTTCAGAGCCTCCAAATTTTTTGATGAAGCCTTGGAGAGCACCTTTGATGGGTCAGTGCGCATAGTCCACTCCCTAGTGTTGCTTTTCTACTTGATCTAGAGTATTGGAACATGGACTATGATGAATTAGAATGGTGATTGAAGACTTCTATAATGTGGTTAGTAGACTCTACAACAATCTAGATGATCAAGCCCTGAAAATTGGAAACCTAACAAAGTACATGTTAAAGGATGGACCTTTTAGTTCAGATTTTGTGTAGAACCTTTATCAAAATAGCCAGCATGGGGATGGTGGCTCATGAATGGTGCTTCGATGCATATATTACATAGATTGGTTGTTAGACTTCTTGCACAGTGTTTTTCCAATTCAAGTTGTTGAGAAAAATTGGAGTACCTAAAGCTATGTACTCTAGACTATTTTTAATTGGGTTCTCAACGATAATGCCAAGAAACTGGTATATCTATATCGCAATCATAGGCTTTCAAGAAATATTCAATCAGAAAGGTACAAAGAAGATGGACCACAATTAACTGTGGATATCAATGAAGATGATCAAGAGCAAGGGGAAGAGGTGATAGTCAAAGAAATAAATTTTTGTGAGCTTGGTGCATGTACTTTGCTTAAATTGAACGCAAACCTTGAGGTGGATGATTGTCCTCCTACTCAGGACAAAGAAGGGTATTGTAGAGCAGTGATGTAAACATAGATAGCATTGTTGGTTAACACTTTATTGGGGTGCACAGTTGGAATTCATGCTAACTCTTTTTTGTGATGCGCGCAAGGGAAATACCACAATTACTGTTTGTTTTCTTGCATAATTGGTTGATACACTTTGTTATTTATGACTACTTTGGTGTCTAGAAATCATCATAATTTTTTTTTTCTTGAAGCAATGGGTGGCTTTATACACTTTGAATTTATAACGTTATTTTACACACCATGTAAGACTATCAAAACATTCACAGATCAAGTTATCCACATTTGGTTGCAAGGCAGTTTGCTTGAGCGACCATTGTAAGGGTGTCATATACCATGATTCAAAAAGTCACTGAAAATTTAACTTTCAAAAAGTTTACAAGGCTTCAACTTTCATGAAAAGGGGCATATACAATGATAAAAAAGTCACTACAATTCACTCCAAGTTATGATGTTCAGAAAGATAAGTTCTGGTTATCCAAAATAGAGTCTCTCTCCCTTGCAGTCGTGCACTAAGCATTGATAGTCTTTCTCCATTTTGAACATAGAATAAGTAAGCTTTTTACTGAGAGCCTTGAAAATATGGCCTCTTTTTTATTTACCATATTTTGCATGAGACATGGAAAATGGTATATGTGACAAGGTACTTGTAGTATTGACCACTCCAAATGTGAATAAAGTGTATGTAAATTGGGCAAGGAGGGACCCATTGCGTCTTTTGTGTAAGCTAGAGGTGGCGGCAACATGTTGGGATGCTTGATCATAGGCATGATCAATTATTGTTGACACCATTCCTCCATTTCACGGAGATCACGCCTGAGGAGCTTGATGTCTCTTTGTAACTCTTTTGGGTTACTTGTTCACCTTCCCCCATCGTCTCTGTGGAGGTACGAATTTGTGTTTGCAATTCCTCCATAGTGTCATGTGTTTGCATAGAAGTACTGGTCAATGCATATCTTAACTCCACTTGTGATATTGTAATTGTCTCATTGTAGATGTCCACTATGCTCTTATTGGGGTCCCTGTTGCTGCAGTCCACTGTCTCATTTTGAACATATTGGACGTATAGCATCTTTCCAAACCACATGGGATAATTCATGTGGTTTAGTGTACTCTCTATGCATGCAAGGTATATGGCCTTGGCATGCATGAGAATTTTTGACACAACACATTTTTCTACGTTCAATATCCCCTTATGGATGGAGAATTCAGGCAAAGCAACCATGCTTCCTAGACCATCTCTGTGGTGACTTTCTTGATGTCTTTCCATTGCTTGCCATTTTTTGGTGCCCACTCATACAAGTCCATGCAACAACTCTCATTCAGTTGTTTGGGCCAGTTGCATCTGTTAGGTTGCGCAAGTGGTCGTATGCTTTCTTGGATTTCTCACTCTGATCCATGCCTGGAAGAAACACATCTACAATGCCTTCAATGTGTGATGAAAACTTAAGTTTACACCACAAAAACACATTCACATTTGTAAATCCATTGGTACAAATTGATTTGGGTTATCACAACACACCACATTGTGTATTCATCACTTTGCACCATGGTCTATCATTATAAAAAAGTTTTACTTGAAAATCTAGTGGCTAGAAATAGAAATAATTATCAGAACAAAACACATAGTGTATTGATTATTTTGCACCATGGTCCATCACTATACAAAAATCATCATAAATTTTGCAACACACCACATGCTGAATTGAAACACTTTGCACCATGGTCCCTAATTAATGAGAGAGAGTTTAGAAGTGAGAGGGATACAATTTAACTCCATGGTCCATAACTATACAATAAAATCCATCTACATGTTTGATCATTACAAATACAATCAAATAATCCAAACCAGATCGTGTTCTACACAAGTGATGTAAAAAAACTACAATATATGCATCATCTTACTAAGAAAATGTAGACACACCTCCGGTTTGAGCTCTAACATATCCAAATGCTCACTCATAGTTTGCAATGTCTTTCTTTGCTTGGGTGGTTGCTTTAAATAGTTTCTGCCCATTATACTAAGAATCATGCCACAATCAATTTTCTTTTTCTTTTTCCATGGCATGTTGTAAAGTCCTAACAAATCTTAGCACCAATCACATAGTTTCTCGATGCAAAAAGAAATTGCATAGGTGTTAGAGGCTTTAGATTACAGGCAGACACATTTTGGATTGCAAAGCTCGGGGGCCGTCCAAGGGTGTAGGGTTTGATTTATGTAGTCCACTATTGGTTTCTAACCTCTCAATGCGCACTCACAATGCCAATCCTCAAACAATGACGCCCACATGTGGCACACCCTCCTTGGTGAAATCAATCATGGATGCAAGTTGCAATGTATAATTCCTTTGTTGTGTGCATATGCCATGGTCTTCACTAGGGCATCCATAGAAGAAGGCACCCGATTAATCATATGTGCATACATCTCTAACTCTGGCTCTGTGGGGGGGCATCTAGGATCTTATTTCTAAGCCACCAATATGTTGGAAGATCTATCTTTACGTAGTGGAACACACTCTAACATGTCAACCAGATTCATTTCATTAAAGCAAGGAAATATGAGGGACCATGGCTCTTGGTGTGTTTGTGCCAGACTCGCTCATTTAGTGGCTTATATAGTTGCTCGACCCCGACTCTTATGCCATGTATTTTTAACAGTGACTTGGACGTACTGTTCAAGGCCAAAAAGACCAATTCCATAGGTTCTTGAAATTTAGGCCTCTTTTATTATTCCACTCTTTGGATGCCACCATTTTGTTGAGTAGGCTGGCATACTTTTGCTCCTCTTGATTTGTTTATCATATGTTGATATTGCTTTATGAAACAAGCTCTATGGTTGTAATAGGGAATAATGGAGCCTTTGCTTTATCGCCCATGAGAAGCATTCGTGGAGGTTTCTGGATTCTCATTAAGAGCTTCCAATAGCAATTTTGAATCCCACCTTGTTTGTGGTCTCTGTGTGACCGTCTTTTACATTTTCCCTTTTGCTATATGTTGATGGACACTAGAATTTGGTACCCATGTCTGATTATTGTTGTTGTAAAATCTTTGCTTTTGTAGTAGAAGTTGAGGTATCCATTGGGAGGTCAAATCACCCTTGATGATTGGTTGCCTTTTGTAGTAGAAGTAGAGGTATCCATCGGGAGGTCAAATCACCCTTGGTTGGGATTGCTTGCCTTTGGATGGAGCCTTGTGCTACGTGATTGATCTTAGTTGTTCCAAGTTGAGATACTACTTATGGTAACCATACTTAAGAATTACCTTCATTAAGTCCTTGTGCTTTGAGTATACTGACTAGAATCATCTATTCCTTTGCAAGTATTTCTTGGGTAGCTTGGTAGAAGTCTAGCTTTGATACCCATTCTTGTCCAATTGCTTATTTCTTTGAAGGACTTTTGTTTTGTTTCTTGTGGAAGTTCTTTCTCTTGATTTAGGTGTATGTCTTCGGGTGAGAAACCATGAATATGTCCCATGTACATGCTATTTAACACTAGAATGGTATCAGGACACTTTTATGTCCTTGGACACTTTTGTGTCCTGTTAAGTGACCGTTTTGCTTCAATTATTTGAAGAGTATAAAAATGAATTTCTAGGTGCTATATATCCACAAAGTTGCCTTATGAGCTGAAAAAAACTTAGCATTTTTTTTGGAGTATCGATCTCACCATTAACCTTACTCATGCACAACATTTTTGAACCTAAACTGTGTGAAAAAACGGGTCCTGTTTTTGGCTTTTTTTCAATTTTTGGCAGCTATACCACTCTAAACTTCATGTTTGTGAGGTTTAGATGACTAGATGTTAGGAATTCATAGTTCTCAACATGTTTTGATGCTTGCAGGGAGAGCTAAGTGTTAAAATTGAAAGTTATGACCAATTAACAAGAATTGCATAATCCTGTTTTTTGGCCAAAATTAGCACTTTTATGATTTTTTTGGTGGCTTTCTTGATATCCAAATTCAATTTTGATTGTGTAAGTTTAATGTATAACATAAAGCTAATCTTCCTTGAGTTTTGGGGGACCTAATATGCTATATAGCATAGTATATGATGATGGTTGAGTTTTTTGATTGCTAAAGAATACGATACATTTTAGAGTAGCAAGTATAACTTTCTCAATATTTCTAGTTTCTTAGGCCAATTGTGTGTATTTTGTAGGTAGTAACCATATGTAATCATAGACTACAAACTTGGCTAGATATTCAGTAGTTTCTATGGGTTTCTAGAGGTCATATTGCTAAACCCAGTTTTTTCATGTTTGCTGTATTTAGCACTTTATCATTGCCCCCAAGGTTCCAATTCTAAGAGATCCATTATCCTTTTGACATGATCCATGGCTCCTTTTGAATCCAAACACCCAAAGGGAACTAAGAAAACTTGTATATAGTATCTGTATTGAGCGTGACTATAGAAACTTTGATGATAGGTCCGCAGAATGGCAAAAATGCAACTTTTTTGTACCTATTTTTTTTCCCAAAAAAAACTTAGTGAGGTAAAAGCAACCATATGTTTTGGTCACCAACCCATTGAAGTTAACGGGGCATTTTATCTCATGTCCTACAAAAATCTCCACTCTTATTTATATACAATCAACCGTAAGAAATTGTTGTTTTGGGCAAAATCCACTGGTCCATCAACTTTGGAGGCTTGTAGTGACCAAGGGATGAGAAAAATTACAAGTTTGTCATTTTTTCCATATGTAGTAGTTATTGAACTATAAGCTCATGAAAGGATTTTTCAAAATGAGTGGATCTACTATGGTTTTGGAATTTTTTCCCAAAACCCTGAAAGGACACTTTTATGTCCTGTTAGGTTACCATCTAGTGTTAAAGGGTTTGATATCACTTCCAGTTTTCATTTACATTACGTTGTTTCACCTTAGGAGTAGTGATAGCCTTGGCACTAAGTAACACCTATATTTAATGCAGGGGAGAGTAATGGGATTGACTATCGGGGTTGGGGGGCGGGATCTTGAGGTGCACTAAACCTGGCTAGTGGAAAAAATGAGGCACGCCGCCAAAAAATGAGGGGCATTGAACCTGACCACCGTCGCACTGTACCGATTTGAACCCGTGACCTCAGGGTCCTCATTTAGGGTCACAGGGGCTAACCACCTCACCCGCGCGCATATTGTGTATCCCAAACCGTTTTTACGATGTAATATTGTGATATTTCCTACGTTGTCCACGTTTAGTGTGTCTAGGTTTAGTTTTTGAGCAGTCCAGGTTTAGTGTGTTCAGGTTTAGTTTTTGAGCAGACATATGCAGCCGCGATCTTTTCGATCTTTGTGCATGAATTTCCCCGCCCTTGATTGCATTACCCCTAAATATAGGTGTCACTTAGTGTTGAGGTAGTGATAGTGGTCCAGATACAAATGTTTATCATAAATAGTGCATCATGGGGTGCTATAATTAAAGAATAGGTAGAGCGTGGGGTTGTTTGACAAGGTATTAAAAGCAAAAGGCTAGATGCAAGTTGGGTTGGATACATGAGGACTTATAAGAATGTGAATTTGATAGAGAGTAAAAATTTGACAAATGCAAGGTATCGAGGGTGGTGTGTGTGTGTGTGGGTGTGTGTGTGTGTGTGGGGGGGGGGGGGGGGGGGGGAGATAGAGATGCACACAAGTATTTTTTATATAAGGCAAAGGCACCAGTGATCACCACATGGAGGAGTACTTGTACAAAGCTGAGGTGCAAGAGACCTTAGCTAGTGCTTTCATATGTGATATGAGGATTTCAAGACCATTTCCCCATGCCACCACTGATCCTAGTTACAATGGAGACGACACTCGCTTGCACATGACCCAATAGCCTACTGCTCTCCTCAGAGAAGTTGATATTGAAATAAACTAGAGTGGAGTTGAACTAAAACTATATTTTGATTTGGGATGTGAGATGGGCTATTGTACAAACTCACCTTAATATAGTAAGTGTGTGACATGTTCTTATTGCCTCATGTAATCTTTTCCTACCTTCATATAGGGTAAAGTAGTGAGTTTAGAGATGAAAAAGTTTGGCCCCCAAGTTTGGAACGGACCCACCCCCAATTTAGAGACAAGAAAATTGGCATATTCTTAGAATCTTTCCTATGTGTCTTGTTGTGATTTGCTGAAAAGTGTACCAAAATTGGGCCTTGAGTGTTTATAATGCATCAAGAAAGGTCAAAGTTAAGGTTTCTCAAGTGGAGCATTGAAAAAAACTCTAAAAAATATAAATCTTGGTATCATTGGATTCATTTTTTCATGAAGATTTTGATGAAATTTTAAATATTAAAAATGATTAGATTTGCAAAATCTTCCCCAAGAATATTAAAAGTAAAAGACTTGCTTGTAAACCATCCCTAAACTGGCTACTTTACCCTATCTATTATATCATCTATTGTCGTCCTCATGTGCATTGGAATGAGGCACAAAGATTACTTTTATAGTTTGAATCCTTATGAGGAGTCAATGCAACCTGTACGGGAGAAAGACTCATGACATCCTTGTCATACCATCATGCACCTCCCTTGTGGTCTCATCTCCAAGCCTATCTAGCTCAAAAGACGGCCATTATTCCATGTGATATTAATTTTCTTATATGTAATGCTCTCCATCCATGTGATAATTTCAAACACACCAATCATCTTTTTAAAGAACATGGAGTTTTTTTTAAATCCTTGCTAGCTAAAAAGAATGCATCAACACTAATTCTATTGTTTTCAATCAAATTCTTTTATTTTTTGCAAAACTCACAATTGTGAGTAGTAGAAATTTTATAAATCCAAAAAATTTACATCATAAGCCATGCTCAAACGAGCCATGGCATCATCAATCCAACACTGATCAGGCTAATAGGGGAGCCACCGCATGAATGTAGGATACCGACAAAAGGATACTAAATAAACCACATACATTGGTTGAGAAGGGAGCCAACCTCGCAAGGAAAGAGAAGAACCTGATCATGTATAGTTGGAGCCTCAACCCCTACCACTTGAAGGGACCCCACCCAAGCAGGACAATCGAAAGAAATCCATAAAGACAAAAGGGGTGAGGCCCAAATTGCCCATCCCCATGTGGGGAGCAGGTAGGTATAGCCTCCCTATCAAGCATGTTCCAAACCCAAGAGAATCTAGTCTAACTACTTTCTTTGGGATGTTAGAAATCATTCTCTTCTATCCTTGGAGAGCTATTACTATTTTGAGATTCATTTGTGAATAAGATTCCAACTTGAGAAGAGATGCTGCTTAGTTCTAGTAGTGATAATGTCACTAGGAGTGGTATTTTTAGGGGTTTGACCCAAATAATACACAATCACTTAATAGTTGCTGAAAGTCATAGTTTGATCTCATCAGTCTTGTTCTTTCAAGGAAAAAAAAATTCAATATGTCAAGGGATAGTGAAAAAGTTCAGCTTCCAAAGTTGATTCCGATCACTACTAGACTCGGTAGATTGTGTTGGTCACCATTGGCTGCTAGTTTGATCATTTTTCATGCAGAGTCAACCAAGGGGTTTGATAATGTAGATTCTAAACAACAAGATTATATTGCAAAGGCAATACCTAGGGTTACTAGTATAATGCTGCTTGATTTTTGCTAATCTTTCAATTAGTGTTGCTAGGCCCTCTCAAGTGGGAGATTTGGTCGTATGCATTTTTACTACGGGTAAGTGAACACCATGTTCAACCTCTAGGTATGCATTTGATTTGGTTTTATTATCGAATATGTTTTGACTGAATTTTTCCAAGTAGGATGTATATTCTTGTGGTTGAAAGCAAGGGATGGTGGTACAAAATTGGTTGTCCTTGACAGTACCTTTGAAAAATCTTTGCAATGTAGTTTACTGAATTCCCAAAAGAAATCACTTATCATATTGTATATCATTGAATACATCTTAGAAAGAAGAACATAAAAAACAAACTCTAATTTTTTTTGACACAAACTATAAAAATTTTATGGGTCCCCACTTTTTCATTAATAACACAATAAGATGGGGAAAAAATGGTCCTTTTTTTGTACCACCATATTCCACATGTGGAGAATATGAGTCTCTGGGACTGACACAGGTGCCTATGATTTGAATTATGTGTTGCAATTAAGTCCCTAGGTGTTGGTTGTTTTGGGCACACTGTATCACGAACAATTTCAATGGCTAGAAATTATATAATACTTAGTAAGACTTGTTAACGAATAGTTGTTTATACATGTTGAAATGTTACATTATGTTAATGAACTAGTCCATTTGGTACCTAGATGTGATGTATTTTCACATTGTATTATGGTCTAGATATGTTAGCATGGTTTTTACGTGGAAAGTATTTAGCTCTATCCTTGTAATCTGTGAGCATAACATTAGCCATATGCATTGGCAAGTATGGTTATGGATATGTAGGTTCTAATCTATTTTTGTGAATGTATGCACACTAGGTGTTATGGGTCGTAGTGTTCAGCAAAGACTGATTTGGAGTGGCATGCACCTTCATGACATTAGTAGCTTCCAAAGACTCTCATAATATGTGTGCACTATCTCTATGAGATTAACTATAGATCTATCAATCAAAAACATAGGTCATGGATTGGTTTGGGTGCATATAGATTAGCTCTCTAAAGTTAACCAAGATGGTTATTCCTAGAATTGTTGATTAATCAACACTATTGCAAAGAATTTTGACTATTGTTTACTAGTCATTTTGGCAGACTATCTGTAAATGGTGGAGAACTATATGTCCTGCTAGTCATCCGGAGAGGATATGTAGATAACAAGTGTTAATCTTGTGCTAAAGGATATTATAAGCGCGTATGTTATCACCAAGAAATCCAATTGGAAAGGTTATCTCTCTACTTGGATTTTTCTTACGACAAAGCATGTTGGTCACTAAACTAGACTTCTTCATGCCTAGATTAGGTTCTCAACCTTGAACAACGGTTATGGTGGGGTTGTTAATTAAGGAAAAATGATATTAATTTAAGGAATTATACTTTGTTGATGAGTTTTGTCAGCCAATTAATTTCATGGAAAGTGAAAAGAGATACTCTTTTAAGTACATCTTAGTTGTGACAACTCGTATAGCATACTCAAGTGAGTTTAAATGGAGTCTATGAACTATGTTGGATATGGTCTAGTTACACATGACCGTTGCAAAGGGACAACAATGAAAATGAAGATATTATTCTTGATTTCATTGAAACTCCTACTAAACCATACTCTAGTCAAACAGACAGATGGAACCATGAAGGATGCCACTACAGAAAACATTAGTGTTGTTGTGAAGATATCACCACTTTTGTTTTTGAGGATAAAAATGCTTCTCAAGGGGGGGAGTAATGTAATGCCAAGGGAAAACCCATGGGGTAATGATGTACCAAGGGCCGAGTGCTAGGTGTGGACAAGGGATTCCAAATTGGATGGCCAAGGGCCTATATAAAGGGTGGTAGGGTGGAGAATCTTCATGGCAGTTCCTTGGGCTCTCACACTTTTGAAGGATAAACCACTTGATAACATTAATTGTGGCTAATACTATCTAGATACTAACAAACATGTTGCACCCAATTACACTAGACTCTGCAATGTTTCACTTGAGGCTTGAATCTCTACCGATGTCTCCACAAATTGAGATCACTTGGGTTCTAGCAATACCTACCCCAACATTGCAATGGAGATTGCAACATATATAATCAACACAATGGAGGTCACAGTAGACGATTCAATGAGAGGGAAGGTATAAAAGACAAAGAGACCATGATAGAGAAGATGAATATTGAAGGGATCATATTCACAAGTATGGTGGTCGAGGGACTCCTAGAGACCCCTCTTTGGATGCTGGCTTGGGTCATGGTTTGACATTTAATAAAGAAAATTTTGTTGAGGCGAGAGTCTAGTGATGACCAAATCCTACCTATATGAGTCATGGCCACTAGCTTTAAGAGAACCTAACTCCTTTGTGATCTTCATTGTATTTATTTACTAACCATGATTCCTTGCTCTTTGTCCTAGAGAAGCTTTATTTACAAAACCTTGCCAAGGCTTAAACTGACCATAAATCAATCATGGGAATGTGTCTAGAAGGTAAAAGTGATATTATTGCAGATAAACCATTGCAACCAATTTGTCTTTTCATTGCCAATATACAACATCTAGAAGACATTGCATGGTAAAAAATTCCTATATATAGTGACAGTATAGGGCTGAGGGGAAATGAGGCTGCTCCATCCAGGACTCATATGAGAGACTGGATACTAGCACATGAAACTCCACTCAACCATGACTAATATAGGCCCTTGGACTGCTAAATATAAGTGCTCTTGTACCACATGTGTGTCTTGGCCCTTGTCCTTATCCCATCTTACACTAAGCCTGGTATTCCCCCTTGGAGAAGAATTTTTGTCCTAAAAAACAAAATTAGTGATATCTTCATAAGAATACTAATGTTCTCTGTAATGGCATAGTTCGTAGATCCAACTGTCCATTTCACCATAAGAGGAAAACTCAAGATTTTCCAGTATTGCAATAGTTTAGCAAAGAAAAATGGAGAGAGAAATTTTTGTGTGCGCAGTAATAGTAATGAGAACAAACACTGTGAGGTCCCCAACCCAAAGGATTGGGGCAACTTGATAGAGGCCCGTCCTTTATTCTCAAGCTCCATTGAGAATAACTTACTCTAATTTCATGAAGCAAGGATACAAGCAACAATAGAGAGAAAATCCTCTATCCTTCATGATTGTGGATGTAAGGGTCATACACCACAAGCGAGGTCAATAAATCAAGGATGCTAATGGGAGCTATTTTCTATAACATAAAGATGAATCCCATTGACATATTAAAAATCTATAAACAATGCCTTTTTTGTACGTTTAAGAGGAACGGTCACCATACAATAAACCCTAAATATGATACGAGACTTAGTCTAAACTAACTAGTAATCTTGTGAAAAGTACCCGACTAATCAGGTCCACACATACGTAGACATAGATTGGCTTGGATACTAGTCTCTCACTTTCCACACCAGAGTCACTCATTCTTATTGTTTTCTAATTACTACCACATTGTTTTACATATACAAACAGGGTTCTTTAGTTAGATCCGGACACCGGTTCTTTCATATAGCCCTTCAAACATCACCAAAATAATTCTTTCTCAAAAATGACCTAATGAAAATAGTACTATATATCCACAAAAAGATTTATCCAATTTTCACATGAGTTTTGTTGCTATCGTAAGTATTTATCTATCTAACCAACATAACATTTGCAAACAATTTTCTTATTTGCTAATTGAGAAATGCACAAACTTTCCCAATTGCTAACCGCAAGGGACAAAAAGAGAGTTGATAACCTCAACTTATTCTCCACTGACCGCCACATTATATTGTTAATTGCAAGTTCCATCTAGAAACAAGATATTCTTTCAGTAGTTATTTTCTTTGAGTGGTTGCTCAAATATAAAATTATCAAACAGAGACATTTTCTCAATATAATAACCATTTATCAAATAATTCCTTCACTACTCTACAAAATCATATGCTTGTTTCTTGTGATGTAGTTGTGTTTCTTAGATGGTTTAAGGGTATTCCTAGGCTTGACTTCTCGGTCCACCATTTATAATAATACAAAATAATAAATTCATCTTACTAGATTAGTGACATGTTTGACTACCTCCTGTGGTTGAGGTTGGGCGGTTTCAACTTCTTCCGCAACCAATACCTCCGTTTGAGTTACGATTGGAGTAGATGATGCCTTCCTTTGTACCTTCCTTGGACCTTTGAGTCATTTTCTTTGGGGCCATTGTATTGAGATAGAGAAGAGGGAGAGAGAAAAAGAGGACTCAAGAATCTAAGGGATAGCACGACAGTGGTAAAGATGGAGATGGAGATGGAGTGGGGGTGAGAGCTTCAGAGAGAGAGGTGAAGGGTGAGAGCTTAAGGGAGAGAAAATACCTCCAAGATCAAGGCAAAGAGCTTTCGTTTTTGAAACTTTTTGTCTGTGTGTTGAAAATAAGGGAGAGGGGTCTTTACATAAAGCTCTCAAGGCCAAAATCAAAAGCTAAAAATAGCAAAAACCAGAGAGATATTTTCTTTTTGTGCCTGTAGACATCCTGATGTGCAATTTAGAGACTCCAATGTGAGGAGAAGCTTGTCTAATTTGACAAAAAGAAGGAAAGAATCTCTAATCTTGACTTACTTTCTTAGAAATTCTCTTTTCTTGCTAAAAATACTCCTTCTTTCCTTCTTTCGTAAGGGTCAACACTCATCATCAATTATAGTCTTAAGACTTAGTTTCCCATAGCAAACTATTGTTCATATGTAAGTAAGGCCAATGATTAATAGTCTAGGAGTTTGATTTCCAATCGAATCACTCCGTTGAAATGCTCTATGATGTAACAAAAATGGGAGCCTCAAATAATTTTGCAAAGCAAAGAAATAATTTTAACTAAAAAGTCTTGGGTAAATTACAATCTCCCCAAGATAAGAATTCAAGATATCCTCATCTCCAAAAAAAGTGAGGGTAGTCCTTCTTTAAGGTGGCCTTATCTTCCCATGTTGCATCTTCTTCATGATAGTCTTGCCACTGAACATGGTGTTCTCTGAAAACTCTATTTCAAAGAATCTTCTCTAACGAGTCCAAATTTCTAGAGGGTTGGAGCTTCAAGATGCTTTGAGAGGGCATGACAATTTGTTCATCATTGAGGAGTTGATCATCACTAGGAATATAGGGTTTTAATAAGCTTACATAAGATACATCATGTACGTGGCAACTTCAACTTGGAAGCTTGGGTTCCTATACAGCTAATCACTTTGTAAGGACCACAATAATGTGGGCTAAGCTTCTTGTCCTTTCCAAGTGATAATATATTTCTCCTTGGGTGAATCCAAAGAAAAACCTTGTCACCTTCTTTAAACCTCCTTTTGGATCTCTTACCATTCCTATACTGCTTTTGGCGATCCTAAAATTCTTGACTATCATTTTGGATGGCTTTTATTTGATTTTCCATTTCTTCTAGCACCTTCTTAGACGCTTCAACTCGTATGGTAGGATAAAAAACGTTGAGTGGAGAGACACATTCTTGACCATACAAGGCACAAAATGGGGTCATACCAATGCTTTGATGATGTGAAGCATTGTAGCATACTTGACTAGAGGTAAAAATTGAATCTATCACTTAGGCTCCCTATTGCAATAAGCTCTAAGAATATCTTTGATGACTTGGTTGACTTGTTCTGTTTTTTCATCTGATTGACGATGGTACGAGGTATTGAAGTTTAATTATATTCGAGTTTCCTTGAAGAGTGAGCTTCAAAAGTTTGAAGTGAACTTCACATCTTGATCATTTACTATCCGTTTGTACAATCCATGCAATCTGAAAATATCTTTAAAAAATAGTCGTGCAATGTGGAAGGCGATAAAGCTTGTCTTGATTGGCATAAAATGTTCACATTATGAAGAGGATGGGGTAGGAGGGCCTCTTTATTTTCCATGAGATTATGGAGGTGATTAGCATTTTGACAAATAGATGCATGCCATGTGTGCAAGAATGGTGGGTGTGTAAGAGAGGTGTAAGAGTGGTCAAAGGCTGCACTTTCCCCTCCCAAAAAGGGGGTGGACAACTTTATAACTTTTGGCCTTCCATAACTCCTACATATGATCTTTTATTTGAGAAAAAAATTTAGATTTGTAATCTACAGGATGAGCTCTTTTTGTAGATATGGTACATGATATAGTTTTGTCCCTTGAATTTAAATTTTATTTTGGGGGGAAATTTGATTTCAAATAAATTATCCGTTTTGTCTATTTGAATCTAGAATCTATCCTTGATTGCTTTCTTCATACAAGAGGTTTGACTCCCTTAAAATAGAAAATAGAGAGGCCCTCTTAGACCCCATTCTCTTCTTCACGAACCTTCGTGAGTAGGTCAACAACAACCATAAGTGACTCTATGTCCTTCATATATCGTAGGTAATCCAATGACAAAGTCCATACTTATACACTCCCACTTCATTTGTGAAATGTCTAGTGGTTAAAGTTTATTGCAAAGTTTAACTCTCTTAGCTTTAATCCTTTGGAATGTCATGCATTGGTGAACATAGCGTAGCACATCTGTCTCTTGTCCAATCCAATAGAAGCTTTTGCATACGGAATTTAGAGTCTTTGCATATCTTGGGTGTCATGAAGTAGGGATATCAGGGACTCAAATAAGATAGTCTTCTTTGCGTTAGGGTCCTTTAGTACACATAATTTGTCTCTATAATAGAGATAAGGTCCATCATATGAGAAGTAGGGCTATCATGGGTCTCAAATAAGATAGCCTTCTTTGCATTAGGGTCCTTTGGTACACATAATCTATCTCTATAATAGAGATAAGGTCCATCATATGAGAAGTACAACATTGAAAGTATATTCTTTGATTCTCTAGATTGAACAAGGTTAAGGTTCCTTTGATACTCTAGATCAGATGATGCAACTTCCTTAATCTTCTCAATGATTGGGTTGTTGGGTATTAATATGAAGCTCAATTTTTTTTTTTGATTGAGTGAATCTGCAACCATGTTTTCTAGGAGGATAGATAGTGTCAAAGTCAAACTCTTGTAAAAGTTCTATCCATTTCCTTTGTGGTATATTCAAGGTTGCTTGGGTGAAGATCCATTTTGACATCTTATGATTGGTTATAGGTTAAAAATTCCTTCCCAATAAGTAGTGCTTCAAAGCATGAATGATTGCCAATAATTTGAGGTCATGTGTGGGGTAGTTCATTTTTCATGAATCTTAAGCTTACAGAGGTGAAATCTATTGGTCTTCCTTATTGAACTAACACTCCTCCAAGTGCTATTCCACTAGCATGAGTGATGACTTCAAAGGCCTAATTAAATTGTGGTAGCTTTAGGCATGATGTTGTAGTCACATATTGCTTAAGTTGGTCAAACCTTTCTTGGTGTATTGGTTCCCAGATTATTTTCACTCCCTCTTTAGAAGGTTGGTAAACTTAGGGTGAAGCGATTATTGCATAATCCTTTATAAAGATTCTATAACAACCTATGATTCCCAAGAATCCTCTATGCTCACTTACCATAGATGGTTGAGGCCATTCAACAATGTCTTGAACTTTACCAAGGTCCACTGAGATTCCTTCCTTCATGCAAAACAATAAATCCCAAAAAATGAACACTTGTTCATTTTTGCATATAGCTTGTCTTTTCAAAGAATTTCCAACACCTTTCTCAGGTGGCCTTCATGTTCTTATTATCCTTTGAGTAGATTAGAATAACATCAAAGAAGACAAGGAAAACATTTTCTAGGTAAGGCGTGAAGATATCTTGCATCAATCTTAGAAAAAAATGACATTACCATAGACTCGAAATGTCCATATTGGGTGTTGAAAGTTGTCTTTGGAATATCTAATTCCTTTACCCTAATTTGATGGTAACCAGATATTAGATCTATCTTGGAGAAGACTTTGGATCTACGTAGTCTATCCTACAATTCGTTGTTTTGTGGTATAGGATAGTTGTTCTTAAATTTTACCTGGTTTACTCCTCTATAATCAATGCAGAGTCATAGAGTCTCATATTTCTTCTTTTGAAAGAGTAATCATGTCCCCCAAATTAATTTACTTGGTCTAATAAATCCCTAAACTATAAATTGAAAAAGCCACTCCTTCAATTCAATGGCTTGTGGTAGCACTGGTTTATAAGGTCTCTATTGCGGGAGCGAATTACACCACCCATAAAGTGCATGCAACACAACCTAGATCAACATAATGGCAATCGAGGACAGAGATGACATGATAGGCAAACAGAGGAAATATCTTTATCTTGTCAGGATGAGACCATCCTACACATACAACACTCTGAAAGGCCAACTAAACCACAACCTAGAGTCTAACTGCTCTCAACTATACCACCTACCCACATACACACAAACGGTAGAAAACTCACTAAATCATACCAGAAATGTATGAAACTTAAAGAACACCATCCCCTCACTAGGATACACATGTCCCTAAGCCTCTACACCCAAAACCCTCTCTTTTAATCCATTTGTGGAAAATGCGCATAAAGATAGAGCAAAACTTTGGAAGTGTTCGAAAGAGAAATCTGTGAGTACCTATGCGTAGCTTATGTCGCCACGATTCTAATGACTACTTGTAGGTAAAAATTAGACATCATTTGATATACTTACGGCCACATTTGATATACTTAAAAATTAGACATCATTTGATATACTTACGGCCACATTTGATATACTTAAAAATTAGACATCATTTGATATACTTACGGCCACAAATAGCTCAAAGATATGCGATCACGTATGCTCCATTCCACGAGGAATGCTTGGCGTTGTTGCGTAGCTCTTGCCAAGGCTAGCGTGATGGTGAAGTCGGATCTACAATGTGATGAGCGAGAGGAGAGTAGCTCTAGGATGAAGCTTACGCTCTCTCTCTTCCTCTCTCACACACAGTCGACGACAGCTTAAAAACTTGATTATGATAAAAGTTGTTCTACAAAAGTGACCTAGGTACCCTATATACTAAGGCTACCTTAGGTTAACCAAAAATAGAGTTTGAGGGGTCAAATGGCTTGGTATTTACAATCTAGAAGTGCCATTGCACCCCAGCTTTTGCTATTAGACTACCTACTTATTACAAATGATGTTTATAACCAAAATCCTCAACATTCCATAACTCTTAGAGAATAAGGCTTTGGTACAAAAATTGAGTTATGTCGTGCTGTTGACTTCTCTATCAACACTCCCCCCCTCCGCATTCATGTCGTCCCTGACATGACCTGGTTGTCAATGTCGGTGTGGTCTTTGTTGTCATTTTGCTGATGTAAAGAAAGTATAGGTTGTAGCCTTTGCACGAGCTCGTCATGTTCATCCAATCCGATGTAAATAGTCTTCACATGATTCAAGAAAATCATAATTGATGAACGAACTTTATGTCTTCCACATCCATGCTCCGAGCTGTAGCATCTATTTTTGTCATTATAGGTCTATTGCTATATCAAAATTTAGAAAGAACCCAATCTCGTTCAACTTGACTCTTATCTTCATGGATAGAGAAAGCTCCATCCATCACTTACTCTAGCAAATCTTCCAATTCTGAGTATTTGTGTTTCTCAGAAACAACTTCTACAATCTGTAGTATTGAGTGATTGGCTTTCAGATCTTGTGAGCCAATGACAACTTTGTAAGGATTCAGTAGAAATTTTTGGGATAAACCTTCAACTTCTTTAGGACAAGTTGCACTTCCATACAAAGACTGTCTATTGAGGCCGAAGCTGAGAGATATTTTTTCTGATTTGATGTTCAAGATCCATGTCCAGCATTTGATTCACTTTAGCAAGGACAAGATATGTAACTCTGTGAAGGCTGGTTTGTCTATCATTTGTGTCTGCTCTTCTTTGTTGCTGATTTCTTTGTTCCTGCATCAAGGTGATCAAAGTTGCATTTTCCATTGTTAGCTTTTATGTGCTATAAATCAATATATTTCTTCTACTTGATACATGACTCAATTAAATCCCAACAAACCCCTGTTAATTCCCCAAGTTAGTGACTTGCATCAAAAGGGCTTTACTCGACATCATTTATCATTCATGAGCTATCATTGTACATTTGTCTCCAAAACTCATGTACATTATGTACAAGGTATGTAGGTGGCTATCATGGCTTCAAATTTGAAAAACATTGCAACTTTGGCTAGGGGTTAGACCCTTTTTTGTTTTTTGAACCCTTAGCTTGTATTCTCTATTCATAGCCTCCTAACAAAATTTGGCTTGATTCAGACTTGTATTTGGCTTTCCAAGCTAACTTTTTGGATTTCTATCTTGGAAATGACTGATGTCTTTCGCTCCTTGTGTTCTTGTCAGTACTGCTAATCCCTTTTGTTTGTTAGGCTTCATTAAGTCACATACAAGATAGATGATTAGTATAAAGATCTAGATCTACTCCCTGTATACGGTCTTGTAGTCGCATAAAGTTTCCGATGGCAACTTTTCACTTGATGGTTGCTTTCGTTAAGTCGATCACCAACTTTCTTTGTCCTTGTAGTCCACCTTGGAGTTTGATGACCATTCTCAATCATGTTTGGCCTCATGTTGTTGTCGAAGGCTGATCAACATTCTTTTCTTATCTCTCACATTATCCATTGTGCGTATGGCTTTCGAGACATCATAAAGTGTCATCATTTTCTTGGACCTTCTTCGTCTTGTATTTCTCAGAGATCTCTTTCGTCTTTTCTTCATACGGATTATGGTTTTTTTTCCTTCTTTCTTTTTAATCTTAAAAATAACAAAATAAAACCAAAAATCAACTCAACTCAAAAAGTAAATTCATTCTATAGAATCCTAAATTCTATGTATACTATACACATGTCCCTAGGGACTCATATATGGCTTTTGTCCTCATACTTCTCTTGTAACTCTACTATGAGAGCATATACTCTGAATTTTGTCAAAAATTTATCACAATCAAACGCAAAAATACAATACAACTCACAAAACATTTCCCTCTAATATTCATATATTAGGTCCGCATTTAGAATGCCTCTCCCTCCTCCTTGACGACGACAAGGTATCGCCAAGGGTATGTGTTGTACTTGGGAAATTGAAATTGGTGACTATGCAGGCCTTGTAATGTAGCGCTATTATGCATACATAGTCAATGCATTGAAAAGATTTATGTTGTGCAAGATGTGGGTATAAGAAATTTGCTTATTGGAATTTGCTGGTGAAGCTTCCTATTCTAAACAATATGATGGCCTTTGAAGCTCATGTGTTGTTCACTCGAGTGAAGGTTGTAGAGCTGTTTCAAAGGCTTACTTATCTGTTTGATGCTTCTTTGGAGGTGTATCCATGTGGTTGGTTGTCGTATTTGGCATTGTTACTGAGAGTGGGTTCTCTGCTAAGTGTACTATAACAGTAGGAGGAATTGAAAGAATTCAAGTGGCGATGGAGTGATAGTAGTGTTATTGGTTTCCTTTGGGACCCACTTCTTTGTGATTACTTGCTGATTTGTTGATGCTTCTTGTTTCGGAACCCATACTTGTCCCTGCTTCATTTGTGTTTGAAGACTAGACTTCTTTGAGATCCACCTTGTCTTTGTGTGAGTCTTCAACAGTCTTTGGTTTAGCTTTGGTACTCTTGGTTGAGGACAAGATTAAGGTGTCCGGAGTTGATCCTTTAACTGTTTTGGAATCCAAATAAATTCTTGACTTCTTCATGCTTGAATCAACTTCTTGGGAACCCAAATCTGAGTTGTGGAAGCTTGTGACTTTGGGGTTTTCTAGGATGTTCTTGTAGGCTTCAACTGTTTTTTTGTTGGCATTGGATCTTGTGATTTTTCATTAGAGATATTCGTCTTCTTGATCCATACCTATTTTTGGCCAATTTAGCTCTTTGGTATCCAGATTTATCAAACTTTTTGGTTCTGACTCTTTGTTCTTTGCTTTTGGCCTTTCTTGGTTGTTACTGAAGTTGCTAGTGATCGTGATGATCCAAGTTGTTGGTAGGTAATTTCAAAAGAATCATCACTATTGTTGCTATCCCCAACAAGGTTGAATTCTAGAAATTTCCCTTTGTGGTTTGGATGGTTATGGAAAGTTACTATTTGCTTGAGTTTTCATTTCTGGTGCCTTGGGTATCCACTTGATTAGATCGTTGGTAGCTTGTTGACATGGATGTCTTCTTGGTTGAGTCATTTCTTTGTGTATAGGAGCCACGTATGAGGATGCTTGTTGAAATTGCGTTTCCATCGCGGATTTTGGAATCCACTTTTGATGGACTTTATTCTTGTAGCAATGACATTGGTTCTTGGGTTTTTGATTTAAAGAATCATAAAACCGTGCATTTGTTGAAGTGTAATTTATGTCACCTCCTGGGTTTTCTGGATTTCCATTGTTGGCATCTTCTTGAAGCTCCAAGTGTTCTACAGAGTTGTAGAACTCGTCTTCTTATTCATCTTCATTTTCCTAGATTACACTCGCTACAAAATAAGGAACGACATCATAGCCATCTTCATCACAAAAATTTGTTGTTGGATCGTCCGGAATGGCACACACATCGAGAGTAGCCAAGATGTGTTTCCATTCAAGTGGCTCTACTTCTTCCTCAGGAAAGGGTTTTCGGATGTAATCTGTATCAACAATTTTTCTTCCTCTCGGATTAGACTTCCTCATTACGAAGCTCCACACATCCACGATTCTTTAGGTTTACCCAACCATGCTGGAAGCTTTGATCCTGCTACATTAGCGGAATCAAACTCCTCCATAGTTGTTCTCGTTACATCCGTGTAACTATGATCCTTCAAATTTATCCTTCTTGTGGTTTCCATATGTCTCAAGTAGATATGGTCATATCCCCAGTCTTGGACCATTTTCAGTTGTCTCATGAATGATCTTCCTAGAATGATATCATAGTTGTTCTTCTTGCCAAAGTCATCAATAGCAAAGGCTTTCTCATATTCAATGCCACAAGAAGTAGCAACTGCTTTTTCTAGCAGTCCTATGGGACTTTCTCTATGTCCATCTGCACAATGCAGTTTCATCCTTGTAGCCCTCACTGCTAGTTTTTCCCATGTTTTCCATACCTCTTTTGTTGCAATGGAAGCACCGGCTCCACTATCAAGGATTGCCATGGTTTTACACCTTGGAATTCCACGAGAAGAGTGATGTTTCCATTTTCTCCCTCATAGTACTCACCTACCTTGTTTAAAGGAACTAGCCTAGTGTTTAGCTGAGGCATTTCAAGATCTTTGATTGATTCCTTGATTTGAGTCATTGGTTTTTTTACACCAAATTTCTCTAGGAATTTTCCCACAGTAGCCCACATGTTTGGTTGTATTCTAAGCAGCTTGACTAACTTTATTGTTGTACAGGTAACTGGGTCAATGACCTTATTGGGAGACAGTCTCTGTGATGGGACTACAACAACCTCTGACTTGGCCTTGTGCTCTCCTGTATAGGATGGTAGTGTTCTTAGCAAATGGGGTTGACTATCCATAGACTGTACAGATCCCTTGTCTCCCCAATACGATTCCATTTCTAGGTTCATTTGAGATCCAGCCTCAAATTCCTCTATTGGTGGAAGAGACACTCCTCTTCCATCACCCGTTTGGTTTAATTGTCTGCTGAGATCACTTGCTTCAATGGAATCTATGACTTTTTTCCACAATTTTTCAAGACCATCTATTTATTTACAGCTGTCAAGTTTATTTATCTGTGGTATTCAACACTATCCTTGGTTCTAATATTGTGTCCTTGAGATTTTCTCCATGCTCGTGACTGGAATCTAGCTCTTTTTGTTCCTGGCTTAGTTGGATTATTGGTGTAGGTGGGACAAGGATCACACCCTCAGGTTTTCCAACTTGTGGTTTTAGTAAATCTTAGGCTTTTTGGATCGTTTTATTGCACATTTCAAGCCTATCCTTTTCTAGTTCTGCATATGGATATGTCATCTATCTCTGTTCTTGGGTTTGGTTATTTTTGAGCCGTGTTTCATAGGCTTCTAGGAGGGTGTCTAACTGCTCATTAACCTTCTTGACCACCAATATTGATCCTTCTAAACTAGCACTTCTTGGCTCAATTTTCGTTGATGGTTCTGTTGGAGGTCGAGATGCCTCCGCAAGAGAAGATTCAATCCTTTCCTCATATTGTCTTATCTTGTCTTCAACTCGGGTAAGCTTCTCAGCTAGGGATTTCTGCTATTGTTCCCTACGTGCTTTCATCCTAGCCTTCTTAGCTGTTCCATTTGCTCTTGGTTTTTTGACTAGGTGCATTGGTCTTTGGTTCACTCGTCTCTTCTATCTCTGGTTTCTCAACAACTTTCTTTTAAGCTTGCGCTCTCATAACTACTTGAACTGGCACGACGTTGTAATTTTTCGAGCTACTAGGTAGTTGAAAAATTCCTGAGATAGTTGTCATGATCTTTCAGACTTTGTTTGGGTTTTTTGGACAGTTTGGGATTAAGTGAATGACACCACATTCAAGACAATAGGCATTCACTTGAGTGATCTCCGTTTGAGGCCATTGTTTGACCAAGTGGTTGCCATGGCTCTTGTGACAAGACCATATTAGGTAAACTGGGAAAATCCCAATTCCCAGGTTGGACAACTTTCAATATATCATGTACAAAATATAGATATTTTGTCAAAAATTTGAGTTTTCTTAAGGTCTCATTCCACTTTATGCACATACAGTACACAATGAAAACAGCTAAAATACCATGGTTTCAATCAATTGGATTATTAGGAGACGAGTATATTGCATCCATTATCGTTGTCTATGTTCTACTATACTACCTACAACTTATCTCAACATGGAGAGCTTGGTTTCTAGGTCCACCACTTGTCCAAGTTAATGTAAAAGTGACTCAAGGTTCACAACTTGTGAAATCAAGGATCCATTGAGGAATACAATCCACTTGGCTATTTTTCCTTAATTTATTGAATGTGACATTCAAGAAAGGTCCACTTCTAATCTATAACTTCTTAATTTGAGGCATGGGGCATACATAAAATATGTAGCATATGCTCTATTGCCTCATAGGAAGGTTGGTTTCAAGGTGCACTTATCCAGGCTAGCCTATCTTGGAGAAATTATGGAGCTTGCTTCTCTCCTTGTTTCAATGGAGACTAGCTTGGACAAGTGGTGGACCTTTGCTTCTCTCTATGTTTCAATAGAGTTAGCTTGCAAGTGGTGATCTTGGAACAAAACCCCCATGTAAAACATATCATGGGTATTCCAAGTGATTATAAAGATTACCATTTAAGATATAACCTTATAGGTTGGACAACTGGAGCTTGGCTTGGAGAAATGAAGGACCTTTGATTCTCTCCATGTTTCAATGGAGCCTATCTTGGAGAAATGGTGGAGCTTGCTTTTGTCCATGTTTCAATGGAGCCTAGCTTGAACAATTGGTGGACCTTTGCTTCTCTCTATGTTTCAATAGAGTTAGCTTACACGTGGTGGATCTTCAAACTAAACCAACTACTATCAATGTTTCCTAGCTTGGACAAGTGGTGGAGTGTTTCTCTACTCCATGTTTCAATGGAGCTTAGCTTGGACAAGTGTTGGACCTTAAAACAAAAACCCCATGTACAACATAGCATGGATTTTCTAGATTTCAATGGAGTCTAGCTTTAACAAATGGTGGAGCTTGCCTTCATCCATGTTTCAATGAAACTAGCTTGGACAAGTGGTGGACCTTGTAACAAACTCCCCCATGTACAACATATCATTGGTTTTCTAAGAGATGGGAAGGAATACCATTCAAGATATAAACTTATATCTTGGATAAGTAGTTGACTTTAAAACCAAATTCATCATAATACAATGAAATACAGGTCAGCCAATTCCTAAATCTTGAGACCAAACCTCCCATGCTATTAGAGATAATATATTGGATAAGTGGTGGACCTTCTATTATTTTCCCATGCCTAGTTTAGACAACCAGTACACTTTGCAGCTATAAAGGTTGGACGAGTGGTGGAGCCTTGTTTCTATCCATGTTTTAATGGATCCTAGCTTGGAAAAGTGGTGGACCTTGGAAAAAATCTTCCATGTACAACATATATGAGGTTTTCCATGTTTTAATGGAACCTATCTTGGACAAATGGTGAAGCTTGCTTCTCTCCATGTTGATTTTGGAACTACCTTAGACAAGTGATGGAGCTTTGCTTTTCTACTCTTCATAATACAATGAAGTATAGGTTGGTTACATGGTGAATCTTAAGGCCAAACCTCCCATTTTACTAGAGATGATAGGTTGGACAAGTGGATCAACCTTCTATCATTTCTCCATGACTATATTAGACAATTAGTAGACCTAACATCTCTCTATGTTGTCTGGAGATGAGCTTGGACAAGTGATGGACCATGCTTCTCTCTTCCCTTGGTTTACTAGTTTGAAGACTCAGTATATATACTTTCTTAGATCTATCTTGAACAAGTGGTGGACCTTGTATCCACAATCTTAATTCATTACAAAAAAGTATATGAAAAAATAACATAGGAATCTTGGTTTGAAGGTCAAGCAATTAGGTTCCAAATGCACATAATAATATATTTTCCACCCATAAGAAAAGAAAGTTAAATATGTTATTACCAATTGACAAAGGTAACGTCCAAGAATTCTAGCTTTGCATCTTGTCAGATCTAAGTCTTCATCAAGGCGACATGCATGCATACGTCAACTTTCAAGCCATTCAAGAATGCATGCACTTAGATTCCATAGTTTTGTTTTCAAAGTCTTTTAGGTTCTAAAAATCTTTCACATAAAGTATGTAATGAGAAAATTCTTGAAGCAAACATTTGTGCCCAAGAAAAAGATCCCTCTCATATATTTAAAGTCCATGAATTCTCTGATCCACACTTACAAGTTTTATTTTGACATCAAACATCAATTCTCTCATAGTTACAAATAAATGCAACCTCGATATGAATTGACAAAAAATGAGTTTCTTTTACTATATGACCCAACATAGGCCCCAATCAAATAAAAAATGAGTCCCCAAAAATTTAGGTGCACTCTAGCAATACATCATAGTCCCCTTACAATAGGATGCACTCCAATAGTACATTGAAGTCCCCTCAGAGTAGGGTGCACTCCATTCAAGTGTTCATAAAATTTGGGTGCACTCTAGCAATACATCATAGTCCCCTTACAATAGGATGCACTCCAATAGTACATTGAAGTCCCCTCAGAGTAGGGTGCACTCCATTCAAGTGTTCATAAAATTGACACACCTTTGTTTTTTTTTTTTAAAGACTATATCAAATTATACAAATGTTGAAAGATACACACTAGAATAAAAAAAGCATTTTATGGCCATATTTATTCAATGCTTTCGTGTTGACAAGTACACACCAAGGACATAATTTGTCTCAGAATCACTATACTGATTTACAATTGTGTTGTATGTATAGACTCTCTTATCTCTTGCATATAACCATCCTACCAACCATGGAATTATGGTTCTCTGCAAGAAGTTTTGAAGTTGCTTGGAAGTTTGCCTCCACATCTTTGGAAATATAAGATATGTCCCTGGAATGTTCCACATCACCCTATATGGAGTGTCATCAAAAATTAAGGTATTGTTTGCATCCAAATCCTCAAATATCTTCCAAATATCACTCAAATTTTTGTGATAAACCCTTGTAAATCATAACATGATATTTGGATTTTGGCAATTTTTGTTACTCATAAACACCTTGAACTTGGCATACTGCTCAGTAAAACTTTTTTGTGTGATGCGCTGCACCCTTGTTAAGTTATAGCAACTCCATATCCATAGCTCAAAGTATTCAGCACAAAAATCCAAAAAACTTTGTGCTTCTGGTCGCACCACATGATAAACTTCATCTTTATCCTCCACAAGTCGCATGTGTTGAGCCCAGGATGGCATAGAATCTCCATGTTTCATTTCAATTGTCTTGAGAAGTAACCCCTCTAGATCCAAGATAAGTACTCTTTTGATGTCCTTGAAAGAAAGTGCTAGGTGATAAGGAGGTGATTCATTCCTTGGAGGAGGTTGGATGGGTAATTCAATAGTTTTCTTCAATTTATGCCAGCATATAGCCAATCCATTTTTCTGTAATGATTCTGAAATTAGAGAACAAGAACACTTAATGCAAACACAACAATAGACATGAGTTTTACATTGTCTACCCTAAGGTTTTATTAGATACCAAAATCCATCTATGATCTACTCATTAATAGAAAGAAAGTCAAATTAAAATCCTGACTCTTTTTTATGCTACACTCTCTCTTAGTCTCAATAGCATGGAGTTCAACTAGACTTAAGTCAACTAATAACTACTACTTGTTGTTAAAGGTATGCTTGAAGTGCATAAGGCTTAACCAATGCTCTAGTGTAGAATGGGTATTTAGGTCTCAAGGTCTATTACTTATCCAAGCAAAGATCCATTTAGATATGGAAACCCAATTTTTCTTAATATAATGATATAGAGTGCACAAGTGGTGAATCCTAAGACCAAACCACTCATGCTACTAGGGATAATAGGTTGGACAAGTGGTGGACCTTGAATGTAAACCCCCCATGTACAAAGTATCAGGGGTTTTGGGTATTTCAATGGACTCTAGCATCTTGGAGACATGGTGGAGCTTACTTCTCTCCATGTTTCAATGGAGTCTATCTTGGATAAGTGGTGGAGCATCATTCTCTCCATGTTTCAATGGAGCCTAGCTTGGACAAGTGGTGGACGTTTGTTTCTCTCTATGTTTGAACAGATTTAGCTTGGACAAGCGGTGGACCTTGGAACAAAATCCTCATGTAAAACATATCATGGACATTACAAGTGGTGAGAAAAAATACCATTCAATATATAACCTTATACGTTGGACAAGTGGTGGACCTTAACACCCAATTATTATTAATATAATGACATAGAGTGGACAAGTGGTGAATCTTGCGACCAAACCTACTAGGAAAAGTATGTTGGACAAGTGGTGGACCTTGAATGCAAACCCCCCATGTACAAAATATCAATCATGCTACTAGGAATAATTTGGTATTAAGGTCCATGTTTCAATGGAGCCTAGCTTGGACAAGTGGTGGACCTTTGTTTTTCTCTATGTTTCAATAGAATTAACTTGGACAAGTGGTGAAACTTGGAACAAAACCCCCATGTAAAGCATGTCATGGGCATTACAAGTGGTGAGAAAAAATACCATTCAAGGTATAACCTTATAGGCTGGACAAGTGGTGGACCTTAGCACCCAATTCCTCTTATTATAATGACATAGAGTGGAAAAGTGGTGAATCGTGAGACCAAACCTACTAGGGATAATAGGTTGGACAAATGGTTGACCTTGAATGTAAATCCCCCATGTACAAAATATCATGGGTTTTGCGTATTTCAATGGAGCCTAGCATCTTGGAGACATGGTGGAACTTACTTCTCTCCATGTTCCAATGGAGCCTATCTAGGAGAAATGGTGGAGGTTCCTTCTCTCCATGTTTCAATGGAGCTTAGCTTGGACAAGTCGTGGACCTTTGTTTCTCTCTATGTTTGAATATGGTTAGCTTGGACAAGTGGTGGATCTTGGAATGAAACTCCCATGTAAAACATATCATGGGCATTTCAAGTGGCGAGAAAGGATACCATTTAATATATAACCTTATAGGTTGGACAAGTGGTGGACCTTAACACATTGTTCTTCTTAATATAATGACATAGAGTGTACAAGTGGCGAATCTTGAAACCAAACCACTCATGCTACTAGGGATATTTGGTTAAACAAGTGGTGGGCCTTGAAATAAAACCCCCTAGAGTGTTTCAATGGAGCCTAGCTTGGAAACATGGTAAAGATTGCTTCTCTCCATGTTTCAATGCAGCCTATCTTGGATAAATGGTGGAGCATCATTCTCTCCATGTTTCAATGGAGCCTAGCTTGGACAAGTGGTGGACCTTTGTTTCTCTCTATGTTTGAATAGAGTTATCTTGGAAAAGTGGTGGACCTTCGAACAAAACCCCCATGTAAAACATATCATGAGCATTACAAGTGGTGAGAAAAAATACCATTCAATATATAACCTTATAGGTTGGACAAGTGGTGGACCTTAACACCCAATTATTCTTAATATAATGACATAGAGTGGAAAAGTGGTGAATCTTGCGACCAAACCTACTAGGAAAAGTAGGTTGGACAAGTGGTGGACCTTGAATGCAAACCCCCCATGTACAAAATATCAATCATGCTACTAGGAATAATTTGGTATTAAGGTCCATGTTTCAATGGAGCCTAGCTTGGACAAGTGGTGGACCTTTGTTTTTCTCTATGTTTCAATAGAATTAACTTGGAAAAGTGGTGAAACTTGGAACAAAACCCCCATGTAAAGCATGTCATGGGCATTACAAGTGGTGAGAAAAAATACCATTCAAGGTATAACCTTATAGGCTGGACAAGTGGTGGACCTTAATACCCAATTCCTCTTAATATAATGACATAGAGTGGACAAGTGGTGAATCATGAGACCAAACCTACTAGGGATAATAGGTTGGACAAGTGGTGAACCTTGAATGTAAACCCCCCATGTACAAAATATTATGGGTATTGGGTATTTCAATGGAGCCTAGCAACTTCGAGACATGGTGGAGCTTATTTCTCTCCATGTTTCAATGGAGCCTATCTAGGAGAAACAGTGGAGGTTCCTTCTCTCCATGTTTTAATGAGCCTATCTTGGAAAAGTGGTGGACCTTTCTTTCTCTATATGTTTTAATAGAGTTATCTTGGACAAGTGGTGGACCTTGGAATGAAACCCCCATGTAAAACATATCATGGGCATTTCAAGTGGTGAGAAAGGATACCATTTAAAATATAACTTTATAGGTTAGACAAGTTGTGGACCTTAACACATAGTTCTTCTTCCTAATATAATGACATAGAGTGTACAAGTGGTGAATCTTGAGACCAAACCACTCGTGCTACTAGGGATAATAGGTTGGACAAGTGGTGGACCTTGAATGTAAACCCCTCATGTACAAAATTATCGGTTTAGAGTATTTCAATGGAGCCTAGCTTGGAGACATGGTGGAGATTGCTTCTCTCAATGTTTCAATGGAGCCTATCTTGGAGAAATGGTGGAGCATCCTTCTCTCCATGTTTCAATGGAGCCTATCTTGGACAAGTGGTGGACTTTTGCTTCTCTCTATGTTTCAATAGGATTAGCTTGGACAACTAGTGGGTCTTGGAACAAAAAACCTTTGTAAAACATAGCATGGACATTACAAGTGATGAGGAAAAATATCATTCAAGATATAACCTTATAGGTTGGAAAAGTGGTGATGGAGCTTGACAAGTGATGAAGGATACCATTTAAGATATACCCTTATAGGTTGGACAAGTGGTGGACCTTAACACCCAGTTATTCTTAATATAATGACATAGAGTTGATAAGTGGTGAATCTTAAGACCAAACCACTCAAGCTACTAGGTATAATACGTTAGAGAAGTGGTAGACCTTGAATGTAAACACCCCATGTACAAAATATCATGGTTTTAGGGTGTTTCAATGGAGCCTAGCATCTTGGAGACATGGTAGATCTTGATTCTTTCCATGTTTGAATGGCACCTATCTTGAAAAAATGATGCAGGTTACTTCTCTCCATGCTTCAACGGAGCCTAGCTTTGACAAGTGGTGAACCTTTGCTTCTCTCTATGTTTGAATAGAGTTAGCTTGGACAAGTGGTGGACCTTTGCTTCTCTCTATGTTTGAATAGAGTTAGCTTGGACAAGTGGTGGACCTTGGAATGAAACCCCCATGTAAAACATATCATGGGCATTTCAAGTGGTGAGAAAGGATACCATTTAAGATATAACCTTATAGGTTGGACAAGTGGTGGACCTTAATACATAGTTCTTCTTAATATAATGACATAGACTGTACAAGTGGTGTATCTTGAGACCAAACCACTCGTGCTACTAGGGATAATAGGTTAGACAAGTGGTGGGCCTTGAAATAAAACCCCCTATGTACAAAATAAAATGGGTTTAGGGTATTTAAATGGATCCTAGCTTGGAGACATGGTGGAGCTTGCTTCTCTCCATGTTTCAATATAGCCTATCTTGGACAAGTGGTGGACCTTTGGTTCTCTCTATGTTTCAATAGAGTTAGCTTGGACAAGTGGCGGACATTGAAACAAAACTCCCATGTAAAACATATCATGGGTAGTTCAAGTTGTGAGGAAAAAAAACCATTTAAAATATAACCTTATAGGTTGGAAAAGTGGTAGACCTTAACACCCAATCCTTTTTAATACAATGACATAGAGTGGACAAGTGGTGAGTCTTGAGACCAAACCTATCAAGCTACTAGGGATACTAGGTTGGACAAGTGGTGGATCTTGAATGTACATCCCCTATGTACAAAATATCATGGGTTTAGGATGTTTCAATGGAGTCTAGCATATTGGAGACATGGTGGAGCTTGCTTCGCTCCATGTTTCAAGTGGTGGACCTTCAATTATTTTCCCATACCTAGTTTAGACAACCCATACACTTTGCAACTCTAAAGGTTGGACGAGTCGTGGAGCTTTGTTTATTTCCATGTTTTAATGGATCCTAGCATGGACAAGTGGTGGACCTTGGAAAAAAGTCCCCCCTGTACAACATAGCTGAGTTTTTTCATGTTTTAATGGAAGAGAGATTCGACAAATGGTGGAGCTTGCTTATCTCCATGTGGATTTTAGAACTAGCTTGGACAAGTGGTGGAGCTTTTCTTTTCTACTCTTCATAATACAATGATGTATAGGTTGGTTACATGGTGAATCTTAAGGCCGAATCTCCCATCTTACTAGAGATGATAGGTTGGGTACATGGTGAATCTTAAGGCCAAATCTCCCATCTTACTAGAGATGATAGGTTGGACAAGTGGTCAACCTTCTATCATTTCTCCATGCCTATAATTAAACAATTAGTAGAACTAGAATCTTTCTATATTTTCTAGAGTTGAGCTTGGACAAGTAGTGGACCTTGCTACTCTCTTCCCTTGGTTTATTAGTTTGAAGACTCATTATATATACTTGCTTAGATTTATATAATTACTCATTAGTTAGGTTACAAGTAGGTATGTAATTTGTTAGCCTCAAGGGACTTTGAATATTGAATAGTAAGAAATTCAAGTGATGGTTTGAAGATCTTTTGCTTATCTAAACTAGACTCTAACTCAATAATAAGTTTCTTAAGTTCCACGAATTGTCCTATCTAAGCTCCAAAAGAGTCTTAATTGGTTTGTGCTAGATTCTAACTTCCTTGATGGGGTAGAATCCTAGAAAAATGAGGCACTATAAGTTTTACCTTAGCTCAAATGGATTTTCACTTAAACTAGACTGCAATTTGGCACTCTAGTATCTTTGTCTCGATGGAGTTTAACACTAGATACATAGTAGTGATATTTAAGCTTCATGTCTCTTCACTTGATCGAGATATGAGACCATACTTTCAAGGTCACCACTTGTCTTACCTAAAGACCAATGCGAGACATGGGAGCAAGAAAGCCATCCGATATTGTTTTAAGGACTATTACATAGACAATCAATAACTTAAGTAAAGCAAAAAGACTTGGATCTTTCACAATTAATAAGTTAAGTAAAGCCAAAAAGACTTGGATCTTTGACAGTTTTTTTCAAACTAAAAAAGCACAATCTCATGCTAACAAAACTATAAATCACAATTGAAAGTTTTGAACAAGAAAATGATCAACAATCTTAATCAGAAGGATACTTATTAACTTGTCCAAGCTAACTCTATTGAAACATAGAGAGAAGCAAAGGTCCACCACTTGTCCAAGATAGGGTCCATTGAAACATGGAAAGAAGGATGCTCCACCATTTGTCCAAGATACTCTCCATTGAAACATGAAGAGAAGCAAGCTACACCATGTCTCCAAGATGCTAGGCTCCAATTAAATACCTTAAACCCATGATATTTCGTACATGGGGGGTTTACATTCAAGGTCCACCACTTGTCCAACCTATTATCTCTAGTAGCATGAATGGTTTGGTCTCAAGATTCACCACTTTTCCACTCTATGTCATTATATTAAGAATATCTCGGTGTTAAGGTCCACCACTTGTCCAACCTATAAGGCTATATCTTAAACTTTATTGTTTCTCACCACTTGGAGTTACCATGATAGGTTTTACATGGGGGTTTGGTTCCAAGGTCCACCACTTGTCCAAGCTAACTCTATTGAAACATAGAGAGAAGCAAAGGTCCACTACTTGTCCAAGCTAGGCTCCATTGAAACATGGAGAGAAGGATAATCCACCATTTGTTCAAGATAGGCTCCATTGAAACATGAAGAGAAGCAATTTGCACCATGTCTCCAAGATGCTAGGCTCCAATTAAATACCTTAAACCCATGATATTTCGTACATGGGGGGTTTACATTCAAGGTCCACCACTTGTCCAACCTATTATCCTTAGTAGCATGAGTGGTTTGGTCTCAAGATTCACCACTTTTCCACTCTATGTCGTTATATTAAGAAGATCTAGGTTTTAAGGTCGACCACTTGTCCAACCTATAAGGCTAGATCTTAAAGGGTATTATTCCTCACCACTTGGAATGACCATAATATGTTTTACATGGGGGTTTGGTTCCAAGGTCCACCACTTGTCCAAGCTAGGCTCCATTGAGACATTTAGAGAAGGATGATCCCCCATTGGTGGAAGATAGGCTTCATTAAAACATGAAAAGAAGCAAGTTGCACCATGTCTCCAAGATGCTAGGATCCATTGAAATACCTTAAACCCACGATATCTTTTACATGTGGGGTTTAACGTCAAGGTCAGCCACTTGTCCAAGCTATTATCCCTAGTAGCATGAGTGGTTTGGTCTCAAGATTCACCACTTTTCCACTCTATGTCATTATATTAAGAAGATCTGGGTGTTAAGGTCCACCACTTGTCCAACCTATAAGGCTATATCTTAAATGGTATTATTTACCACCACTTGGAATGCACATGATAGGTTTTACATACGGGTCTGGTTCCAAGGTCCACCACTTGTCCAACCTAACTCTATTGAAACATGGAGAGAAGCAAAGCTCCACCATTTGTCCAAGCCAGGTTTGATTGAAACATGAAGAGAAGCAAGCTGCACCATGTCTCCAAAATGCTAGGCTCCATAGAAATATCTTAAACCCATGATATTTCGTACATGGGGGGTTTACATTCAAGGTCCACCACTTGTCCAACCTATTATCACTAGTAGCATGAGTGGTTTGGTCTCAAGATTCGCCACTTTTCCACTCTATGTCATTATATTAAGAAGATCTGGGTGTTAAGGTCCACCACTTGTCCAACCTATAAGGCTATATCTTAAACGGTATTCTTTCTCACCACTTGGAATGACCATGATAGGTTTTACATGGGGGTTTGGTTCCAAGGTCCACCACTTGTCCAAGCTAACTCTATTGAAACATAGAGAGAAGCAAAGGTACACCACTTGTCCAAGCGAGGGTCCATTGAAACATGGAGAGAAGGATGCTCCACCATTTGTCCAAGATAATCTCCATTGAAACATGAAGAGAAGCAAGCTGCACCATGTCTCCAAGATGCTAAGATCCATTGAAATACCTTAAACCCATGATATTTCGTACATGGGGGATTTACATTCAAGGTCCACCACTTGTCCAACCTATTATCTCTAGTAGCATGAGTGGTTTGTTCTCAAGATTCACCACTTTTCCACTCTATGTCATTACGTTAAGAAGATCTGGGTGTTAAGGTCGACCACTTGTCCAACCTATAAGGGTATATCTTAAAGGGTATTCTTTCTCACCACTTGAAATGTCCATGATATGTTTTACATGGGGGTTTGGTTCCAAGGTCCGCCACTTGTCCAAGCTATCTCTACTGAA
The DNA here is from genome assembly GCF_014529385.1 of Adiantum capillus-veneris. Lineage (NCBI taxonomy): Eukaryota > Viridiplantae > Streptophyta > Polypodiopsida > Polypodiales > Pteridaceae > Adiantum > Adiantum capillus-veneris. Next base: position 43,323,639 of record NC_140956.1, on the reverse strand, counting down.
ATATAGAGACAAACAAAGGTCCACCACTTGTCCAACCTATTATCTCTAGTAGCATGAGTGGTTTGTTCTCAAGATTCACCACTTTTCCACTCTATGTCATTACGTTAAGAAGATCTGGGTGTTAAGGTCGACCACTTGTCCAACCTATAAGGGTATATCTTAAAGGGTATTCTTTCTCACCACTTGAAATGTCCATGATATGTTTTACATGGGGGTTTGGTTCCAAGGTCCGCCACTTGTCCAAGCTATCTCTACTGAAATATAGAGACAAACAAAGGTCCACCACTTGTCCAAGCTAGGGTCCATTGAAACATGGAGAGAAGGATGAGTCACCTTGTCCAAGATAGGCTCCATTGAAACATGAAGAGAAGCAAGGTGCACCATGTCTCCAAAATGCTATGCTCCATCTAAATACCTTAAACCCACGATATTTCATAGATGGGGGGTTTACATTAAAGGTCCACCACTTGTCCAACCTATTATCCCTACTAGCATGAGTCGGTTGCTCTCAAGATTCACCACTTTTCCACTCTATGTCACTATATTAAGAATATCTGGGTATTAAGGTCCACCACTTGTTCAACCTATAAGGCTATATCTTAAAGGTTATTCTTTCTCACCACTTGGAGTGACCATGATAGGTTTTACATGGGGGTTTGGTTCCATGGTCCACCACTTGTCCAAGCTAACTCTATTGAAACATAGAGAGAAGCAAAGGTTCACCACTTGTCCAAGCTAGGCTCCATTGAAACACGGAGAGAAGGATGCTCCACCATTTGTCCAAGATAGGCTCCATTGAAACATGACGAGAAGCAAGCTGCACCATGTCTCCAAGATGCTAGGCTCTATCGAAAAGCATTAAACCCACGGTATTTCGTAGATGAGGGGTTTACATTCAAGGTCCAACACTTGTCCAAGCTATCATTGGTAGAAGCCTGAGTGGTTTGGTCTCAAGATTCACCACTTTTCCACTCTATGTCATTATATTAAGAATATGTGGGTGTTAAGGTCCACCACTTGTCCAACCTATAAGGCTACATCTTAAAGGTTATTCTTTCTTACCACTTGGAGTAACCATGATAGGTTTTACATGGGGGTTGGGTTCCAAGGTCAACCACCTGTCCAAGCTAACTCTATTGAAACATAGAGAGAAACAAAGGTCCACCACTTGTCTAAGCTATTATCCAAGATGTGGGGTTTAAATTCAAGGTCAACCACTTGTCCAAGCTATTATGCGTAGTAGCATGTGTGGTTTGGTCTCAACATTCAAGACTTTTCCACTCTATGTTATTATATTAAGAAGATCATGTGTTAAGGTTGACCACTTGTGCAACCTATAAGGGTATATCTTAAAGGGTATTCTTTATCACCACTTGGAATGACCATGATATGTTTTACATGGGGGTTTGGTTCCAAGGTCCACCACTTGTCCAAGCTAACTCTATTGAAATATAGAAAGAAAAAAAGGTCCACCACTTGTCCAAGCTAGGCTCCATTCAAACATGGAGAGAAGGATGCTCCACCATTTGTCGAAGCTAACTCTATTGAAACATGGGGGGTTTACGTTCATAGTCCACCAATTGTCCAAGATATTATCACTAGTAGCATGAGTGTTTTTGATTCAAGATTCACCACTTTTTCACTCTATGTCATTATATTAAGAATATCTGGGTGTTAAGGTCCACCACTCGTCCAACCTATAAGGCTATATCTTAAAGGTTGTTCTTTCTCATCACTTGGAGTGACCATGATAGGTTTTACATTGGGGTTTGGTTCCAAGGTCCACCAATTGTCCAAGCTAACTCTATTGAAACATAGAGAGAAGCAAAGTTCCACCACTTGTCCAAGCTAGCGTCCATTGAAACATGGAGAGAAAGATGCTCCACCATTTGTTCAAGATAGGCTCCATTGAAACATGAAGAGAAGCAAGGTGCACCATGTCTCCAAACTGCTAGGCTCCATCAAAATACCTTAAAAATACGATATTTCGTAGATGGGGGGTTTACATTCAAGGTCCACCACTTGTCCAAGCTAGGGTCCATTGAAACATGGAGTGAAGGATGCTCCACCATTTGTCCAAGATAGGCTCCATTGAAACATGAAGAGAAGCAAGTTGCACCATGTCTTCAAGATGCTAAGATCCATAGAAATACCTTAAACGCATGATATTTCGTACATGAGGGATTTACATTCAAGGTCCACCACTTGTCCAACCTATTATCTCTAGTAGCATGAGTGGTTTGGTCTCAAGATTCACCACTTTTCCACTCTATGTCATTACGTTAAGAAGATCTGGGTGTTAAAGTCGACCACTTGTCCAACCTATAAGGGTATATCTTAAAGGGTATTCTTTCTCACCACTTGAAATGTCCATGATATGTTTTACATGGGGGTTTGGTTTCAAGGTCCGCCACTTGTCCAAGCTAACTCTATTGAAATATAGAGAGAAACAAAAGTCCACCACTTGTCCAAGCTAGGGTCCATTGAAACATGGAGAAAAGGATGAGTCACCATTTGTCCAAGATAGGCTCCATTGAAACATGAAGAGAAGAGAGGTGCACCATGTCTCCAAAATTCTAGGCTCCATCTAAATACCTTAAACCCACGATATTTCGTAGATGGGGGGTTTACATTCAAGGTCCACCACTTGTCCAACCTATTATCGCTAGTAGCATGAGTGGTTTGCTCTCAAGATTCACCACTTTTCCACTCTATGTCACTATATTTAGAATATTTAGGTGTTAAGGTCCACCACTTGTTCAACCTATAAGGCTATATCTTAAAGATTATTCTTTCTCACCACTTGGAGTGACCATGATAGGTTTTACATGGGGGTTTGGTTCCATGGTCCACCACTTGTCCAAGCTAACTCTATTGAAACATAGAGAGAAGCAAAGGTTCACCACTTGTCCAAACTAGGCTCCATTGAAACATGGAGAGAAGGATGCTCCACCATTTGTCCAAGATAGGCTCCATTGAAACATGACGAGAAGCAAGCTGCACCATGTCTCCAAGATGCTAGGCTCTATCAAAAAACATTAAACCCACGGTATTTCGTAGATGAGGGGTTTACATTCAAGGTCCAACACTTGTCCAAGCTATTATTGGTAGTAGCCTGAGTGGTTTGGTCTCAAGATTCACCACTTTTTCACTCTATGTCATTATATTAAGAATATGTGGGTGTTAACATCCACCACTTGTCCAACCTATAAGGCTACATTATAAAGGTTATTATTTCTTACCACTTGGAGTAACCAGGACAGGTTTTACATGGGGGGTTTGGTTTCAAGGTCCACCACTTGTCCAAGCTAACTCTATTGAAACATGGAGAGAAACAAAGGTCCACCACTTGTCCAAGATAGGGTCTATTGAAACATGGAGAGAATGATGCTCCACCATTTTTCGAAGCTAACTCTATTGAAACATGGGTGGTTTATGTTCAAGGTCCACCACTTGTACAAGCTAACTCTATTGGAACATGGGGGGTTTATGTTCAAGGTCCACCACTTGTACAAGCTATTATCGCTAGTAGCATGAGTGGTTTTGTCTCAAGATTCACCACTTTTTCACTCTATGTCATTATATTAATAATATATGGGTGCTAAGGTCCACCACTTGTCCAACCTATAAGGCTATATCTTAAAAGTTGTTATTTCTCACCACTTGGAGTGACCATGATAGGTTTTACATTTGGTTTTGGTTCCAAGGTCCACCACTTGTCCAAGCTAACTCTATTGAAACATAGAGAGAAGCAAAGGTCCACCACTCTTCCAAGCTAGGGGCTAGGGTCCATTGAAACATGGAGAGAATGATGCTCCACCATTTGTCAAAGATAGGCTCCATTGAAACATGAAGAGAAGCAAGGTGCACCATGTCTCCAAGATGCTAGGCTCCATCTAAATACCTTAAACCCACGATATTTCGTAGATGGGTGCTTTACATTCAATGTCCACTACTTATCCAACCTATTATCGCTAGTAGCATGACTGGGTTGCTCTCAAGATTTACCACTTTTCCACTCTATGTCACTATATTAAGAATTTCTGGGTGTTAAGGTCCACCACTTGTCCAACCTATAAGGCTTTATCTTAAAGGTTATTCTTTCTCACCACTTGGAGTGACCATGATAGGTTTTACATGGGGGTTTTGTTCCAAGGTCCACCACTTGTCCAAGCTAACTCTATTGAAACATAGAGAGAAGCAAAGGTTCACCACTTGTCCAAGCTAAGCTCCATTGAAACATGGAGAAAAGGAGGCTCCATTATTTGTCCAAGATAGGATCCATTGAAACATGACGAGAAACAAGCTGCACCATGTCTCCAAGATACTAGGCTCCATCGAAAAACATTAATCCCACGATATTTAATAGATGAGGGGTTTACATTCAAGGTACAACACTTGTCCAAAATTTTATTGGTAGTAGCCTAAGTGGTTTGGTCTCAACATCCACCACTTTTCCACTGTATGTCATTATATTAAGAATATGTGGGTGTTAAGGTGCACCACTTGTCTAACCTATAAGGCTACATCTTAAAGGTTATTCTTTCTTACCACTTGGAGTGACCATGACAGGTCTTACATGGGGGTTTGGTTTCAAGGTCCACCACTTGTCCAAGCTAACTCTATTGAAACATGGAGAGAAACAAATGTCCACCACTTGTCCGAGCTAGGCTCCATTGAAACATGGAGAGAACAATGCTCCACCATTTCTCAAAGCTAACTCTATTGAAACATGGGGGGTTTACGTTGAAGGTCCACCACTTGTCCAAGCTATTATCGCTAGTAGCATGAGTGGTTTTGTCTCAAGATTCACCACTTTTTCACTGTATATCATTATATTAAGAATATCTGGGTGTTAAGGTCCACCACTTGTCCAACCTATAAGGCTATATCTTAAAGGTTGTTCTTTCTCACCACTTGGAGTGACCATGATAGGTTTTACATTGGGGTTTGGTTCCAAGGTCCACCACTTGTCGAAGCTAACTCTATTGGAATATAGAGAGAAGCAAAGGTTCACCACTTGTCCAAGCTAGGGTGCATTGAAACATGGAGAGAAGGATGCTGCACCATGTGTCCCAGATAGGCTCCATTGAAACGTGAAGAGAATCAAGGTGCACCATGTCTCCAAGATGCTAGGCTCCATCTAAATACCTTAAACCCACGATATTTCGTAGATGGGTGGTTTACATTCAAGGTCCACCACTTGTTCAACCTATTATCGCTAGTAGCATGAGTGGTTTGCTCTCAAGATTCACCACCTTTCCACTCTATGTATCTATATTAGGAATATCTGGGTGTTAAGGTCCACCACTTATCGAACCTATAAGGCTATATCTTAAAGGTTATTCTTTCTGACCACTTGGAGTGACCATGATAGGTTTTACATGGGGGTATGGTTCCAAGGTCCACCACTTGCCCAAGCTAACTCTATTGAAACATAGAGAGAAGCAAAGGTTTACCACTTATCCATGCTAGGCTCCATTGAAACATGGAGAGAAGGACACTCCACCATTTGTCCAAAATAGGCTCCATTGAAACATGACGAGAACCAAGCTGCACCATGTCTCCAAGATGCTAGGCTCCATCGAAAAACATAAAATCCACGATATTTCGTAGATGATGGGTTTACATTCAAGGTTCAACACTTGTCCAAGATATTATTGGTAGTAGCCTGAGTGGTTTGGTCTCAAGATTCACCACTTTTCCACTCTATGTCATTATATTACCAATATGTAGGAGTTAAGGACCACCACTTGTCCAACCCATAAGGATACATCTTAAAGGTTATTCTTTCCTACCACTTGGAGTGACCATGATAGGTTTTACATGGGGGTTTGGTTCCAAGGTCCACCACTTGTCCAAGCTAACTCTATTGAAACATAGAGAGAAACAAAGGTCCACCGCTTGTCCAAGCTAGGCTCCATTAAAACATGGAGAGAACGATGCTCCACCATTTTTCGAAGCTAACTCTATTGAAACATGGGTGGTTTATGTTCAAGGTCCACCACTTTTCCAAGCTATTATCGCTAGTTGCATGAGTGGTATTGTCTCAAGATTCACCACTTTTTCACTCTATGTCATTATATTAAGAATATTTGGGTGTTCAGGTCCACCACTTGTTCAACCTATAAGGCTACATCTTAAAGGTTATTCTTTCTCACCACTTGGAGTGACCATGATAGGTTTTACATGGGGGTTTGGTTCCAAAGTCCACCACTTGTCTAAGCTAACTCTATTGAATCATAGAGAGAAGCAAAGGTCCACCACTTGTCCAAGCTAGGGTCCATTAAAACATGGAGAGAAGGATACTCCACCATTTGTCCAAGATAGGCACAATTGAAAAATGAAGAGAAGCAAGATGCCCCATGTCTCCAAGATGCTAGGCTCCATCGAAATACCTTAAACCCATAATATTTTGTACATGAGGGGTTTACATTCAAGGGCCACCACTTTTCCAAACTATTATCGCTAGTAGCAGGAGTGGTTTTGTCTCAAGATTCACCAGTTTTCCACTCTATGTCATTATATTAAGAATATCTGGGTGGTAAGGTCTACCACTTGTCCAACCTATAAGGCTATATATTAAAGGTTATTCTTTCTTACCACTTGGAGTGACCATGATAGGTTTTACATGGGGGTTTGGTTCAAAGCTCCACCACTTGTCCAAGCTAAATCTATTGAAATAGAGAGAGAAGCAAAGGTCCACCACTTGTCCAAGCTAGGCTCCATTGAAACATGGAGAGAAGGATGTTGCACCATTTGTCCAAGATAGACTCCATTGAAACATGACAAGAAGCAAGCTGCACCATGTCTCCAAGATGCTAGGCTCCTTCGAAATACATTAAACCCACGATATTTCATAGATGAGGGGTGTACATTCAAGGTCCACCACTTGTCCAAGCTATTATTGCTAGTAGCCTGAGTGGTTTGGTCTCAAGATTCACCACTTTTATTAAGAATATGTGGGTGTTAAGGTCCACCACTTGTCCAACCTATAAGGCTACATCTTAAAGGCTATTCTTTCTTACCACTCGGAGTGACCATGATAGGTTTTACATGGGAGTTTTGGTTCCAAGGTCCACCACTTGTCCAAGCTAACTCTATTGAAACATAGAGAGAAACAAAGGTCCACCACTTGTCCAAGCTAGGCTGCATTCAAAAATGGAGAGAACGATGCTCCACCATTTGTCGAAGCTAACTCTATTGAAACATGGGGTGTTTATGCTCAAGGTCCACCACTTGTCCAAGATATTATCGCTAGTAGCATGAGTGGTTTTGTCTCAAGATTAATAACTTTTTCACTCTATGTCATTAACTGTATTGAAACATGGAGGGTTTACGTTCAAGGTCCACCACTTATCCAAGCTATTATCACTAGTAGCATGAGTGTTTTTGTCTCAAGATTCACCACTTTTTCACTCTATGTCATTATATTAACAATATCTGCGTGTTAAGGTCCACTAGTTGTCCAACCTATAAGGCTATATCTTAAAGGTTATACTTTCTCACCACTTGGAGTGATCATGATAGGTTTTGCATGGGGGTTTCGTTCCAAGGTTCACCACTTGTCCAAGCTATCTCTATTGAATCATAGAGAGAAGCAAAGGTTCACCACTTGTCCAAGCTAGGGTCCATTGAAACATGGAGAGAAGGATGCTCCACCATTTGTCCAAGATAGGCTCCATTGAAACATGAAAAGAAGCAAGCTACACCATGTCTCCAAGATACTAGGATTCATCGAAATACCTTAAACCCAGGATATTTCGTGGATGGGGGGTTTACATTCAAGGTCCACCACTTGTCCAAGCTATTATCGCTAGTAGCATGAGTGGTTTTGTGTCAAGATTCACCACTTTTTCACTCTATGTCATTAACTCCATTGAAACATAGGGGGTTTACGTTCAAGGTCCACCACTTGTCGAAGCTATTATCGCTAGTAGCATGAGTGGTTTTGTCTCAACATTCACCACTTTTTCACTCTATGTCATTATATTAAGAATATTTGGTTATTAAGGTCCACCACTTGTCCAACCTATAAGGCTATATCTTAAAGGTTATTCTTTCTCAACACTTGGAGTGACCATGATAAGTTTTACATGGGGGTTTGGTTCCAAGGTCCACCACTTGTGCAAGCTAACTCTATTGAAACATAGAGAGAAACAAAGGTCTACCACTTGTCCAAGCTAAGCTCCATTGAAACATGGAGAGAACGATGCTCCTCCATTTGTCGAAGCTAACTCTATTGAAACATGGGGGGTTTATGTTCAAGGTCCACCACTTTTCCAAGCTATTATCGCTAGTAGCATGAGTGGTTTTGTCTCAAGATTCACCACATTTCCACTATATGTCATTCTATTAAGAATATTTGGGTGTTAAGGTCCACCACTTGTTCAACCTATAAGCCTATATCTTAAAGGTTATTCTTTCTCACCACTTGGAGTGACCATGATAGGTTTTACATAGGGGTTTGGTTCCAAAGTCCACCACTTGTCCAAGCTAACTCTATTGAATCATAGAGAGTAGCAAAGGTCCACCACTTGTCCAAGCTAGGGTCCATTGAAATATGGAGAGAAGGATGCTCAATCGTTTGTCCAAGATAGGCTCCATCGAAAAATAAAGAGAAGCAAGATGCACTATGTCTCCAAGATGCTAGGCTCCATCGAAATAACTTAAACCCACGATATTTTGTACATGGGGGGTTTACATTCAAGGGCCACCACTTGTCCAAGCTATTATCGCTAGTAGCATGAGTGGTTTTGTCTCAAGATTCACTAGTTTTCCACTCTATGTCATTATATTAAGGTCCACCACTTGTCCAACCTTTAAGGCTATATCTTAAAGATTATTCTTTCTTACCACTTGGAGTGACCATGATAGGTTTTACATGGGGGTTTGGTTCAAATCTCTACCACCTGTTCAAGCTAACTTTATTGAAATAGAGAGAGTAGCAAAGGTCCACCACTTGTCCAAGCTAGGCTCCATTGAAACATGGAGAGAAGGATGTTGCACCATTTGTCCAAGATAGACTCCATTGAAACATGACAAGAAGCAAGCTGCACCATGTCTCCAAGATGCTAGGCTCCATCGAAATACATTAAACCCACAATATTTCATAGATGAGGGGTTTACATTCAAGGTCCACCACTTGTCCAACCTATTATTGCTAGTAGCCTGAGTGGTTTGGTCTCAAGATTCACCACTTTTATTAAGAATATGTGGGTGTTAAGATACACCACTTGTCCAACCTATAAGGCTAAATCTTAAAGGTTATTCTTTCTTACCACTTGGAGTGACCATGATATGTTTTACACGGGGGTTTTGGTTCCAAGATCCACCACTTGTCCAAGCTAACTCTATTGAAACATAAAGAGAAACAAAGGTCCACCACTTATCCAAGCTAGGCTCCATTGAAACATGGAGAGAACGATGCTCCACCATTTGTCGAAGCTAACTCTATTGAAACATGGGGTGTTTATGCTCAAGGTCCACCACTTGTCCAAGCTATTATCGCTAGTAGCATGAGTGGTTTTGTCTCAAGATTCATAACTTTTTCACTCTATGTCATTAACTATATTGAAACATGGGGGGTTTACGTTCAAGGTCCACCACTTATCCAAGCTATTATCGCTAGTAGCATGAGTGTTTTTGTCTCAAGATTCACCACTTTTTCACTCTATGTCATTATATTAAGAATATCTGGGTGTTAAGGTCCACCACTTGTCCAACCTATAAGGCTATATCTTAAAGGTTGTTCTTTCTCACCACTTGGAGTGACCATGATAGGTTTCACATGGGAGTTTGGTTCCAAGGTTCACCACTTGTCCAAGCTAACTCTAGTGAATCATAGAGACAAGCAAAGGTTCACCACTTGTCCAAGCTAGGGTCCATTGAAACATGGAGAGAAGGATGCTCCACCATTTGTCAAAGATAGGCTCCATTGAAACATGAAGAGAAGCAAGCTGCACCATGTCTCCAAGATGCTAGGCTTCATCGAAATACCTTAAACCCACGATATTTCGTAGATGGGGGGTTTACATTCAAGGTCCACCACTTGTCCAAGCTATTATCGCTAGTAGCATGAGTGGTTTTGTCTCAAGATTCACCACTTTGTCACTCTATGTCATTAACTCTATTGAAACATGGGGGGTTTACGATCAAGGTCCACCACTTGTCCAAGCTATTATCACTAGTAGCATGAGTGGTTTTGTCTCAAGATTCACCACTTTTTCACTCTATGTCATTATATTAAGAATATTTGGGTATTAAGGTCCACCACTTGTCCAACCTATAAGGCTATATCTTAAAGGTTATTCTTTCTCACCACTTGGAGTGACCATGATAAGTTTTACATTGGGGTTTGGTTCCAAGGTCCACCACTTGTCCAAGCTAACTCTATTGAATCATAGAGAGAAGCCAAGGTTCACCACTCGTCCAAGTTAGGGTCCATTGAAACATGGAGAGAAGGATGCTCTACCATTTGTCCAAGATAGGCTCCATTGAAACATGAAGAGAAGCAGGCTGCACCATGTCTCCAAGATGCTAGGCTTCATCGAAATAACTTAAACCCACGATATTTCGTAGATGGGGGGTTTACATTCAAGGTCCACCACTTGTCCAAGCTATTATCGATGGTAGCATGAGTTGTTTTGTTTCAAGATTCACCTCTTTTCCACTCTATGTCATTATATTAAGAATATGTGGGTGTTAAGGTCCACCACTTGTCCAACCTATAAGGCTATATCTTAACACTAGGTTGGTAATGGGACACTTTTATGTCTTGTTAAGTGACCATTTTCCTTGAATTATGTTAAGAGTTTCAAAATGGATTTTGAGGTACTATATATCTAGAAAGTTGTCTCGTGAGCTGAAAAAAACTCGACATTTTTTTGGAATATCAATTCCATCTTTAACCTTGTCCTTGCACAACATTTCACAATCTAAACTGTGTGAAAAAACGGGTCTTGTTTTTGGCTTTTTGCAACTATACCACTCTAGAATTCATTTTTGTGAGGTCTATAATGCTAGAGAACTATCTTTAGTAGTCCTCAACATGTCTTGATGCTTCTAGGGAGAAATAAATATTAAAGTTGTAAGTAGGACCAAATTACAGAAATTGTCAATTCCTGTTTTTTAGCCAATTTTAGCTCTTCTATGATTTTTTTGGTGGATTTTATGATATCCAAATGCATTTTGAATTTCTAAGTCGCATATTGTAACATAAAGCTAATATTCCTTGAGTTTTGGGGCACCTAATACCCTATTTTTCATAGTACACAATGATGGTTGATTTTTCAATTATAGAAGAAAACGAAACATTCTAGTATATCAAGTATAGCTTTTTCAATATTGTTAGTTTCTTGTGACAACTACATGCATTTTGTAGGTAGTAACCATATCTAGTCATAAGGATCAAATTTGGCTAGATATTGAATAGTTTCTATAGGATTCTACAACTCATAATGTTGAACCCAGTTTTTTCATGTTTGCTGTATTTAGCACTTCATCTTTGTCCCCAAGATTCCCCTTGGTAAGAGATGTATTATTCTTTTGACATGCTCCATGGCTCCTTATGAGCATAAAGGACAATATGGAACTAAGAAAACATGCATATATTATTTGTATTGAACGTGGCTATAGAAAATTTGATGATAGGTTTGCAGAATGGTAAAAATTCAACTTTTTGTACCTATTTATTTTGGCAAAACAAAAAATAGTGAGTGAGAAGCAATCATATGTTCTGATCACCAACCCATTGAGGTTAACTAGGGAATTTATCTCAAGTCCTACAAAAATCCTTAATCTTATTTTTATGCAACAAAAGGTAAGAAATGACTGTTTTGATGAAAATACAATGGTCCATCAACTTTGGAGGCTTGGTGTGACCAAAAGATGAGAAATTTTACAAGTTTCTTATTTTTTCCATGTGTAGTAGGCCTTGAACTATAACCTCGAACTATAACCTCATGAAAGGATTTTACAAAATGAGTGGATCTATTATGGTTTTCGAGGTTTTTTTCTAAACCCTGAAAGGACACTTTTATTACCATTTGGAGTGACCATGATAGGTTTTACATGGGGGTTTGGTTCCAAGGTCCACCACTTGTCCAAGCTAACTCTATTGAAACATAAAGAGAAGCAAAGGTCCACCACTTGTCCAAGCTGGGGTCCATTGAAACATGGAGAGAAGGATGCTCCACCATTTGTCCAAGATAGGCTCCATTGAAACATGAAGAGAAGCAAGTTGCACCATGTCTCCAAGATGCTAGGCTCCATCGAAATAATTTAAACCCACGATATTTTGTAAATGGGGGTTTTACTTTCAAGGTCCACCACTTGTCCAAGCTATTATCGCTAGTAGCATGAGTGGTTTGGTCTCAAGATGCACCAGTTTTCCACTCTATGTCATTATATTAAGAATATCTGGGTGTTAAGGTCCACCACTTGTCCAACCTATAAGGCTAGATCTTAAATGATATTTTTTCTCACCACTTGGAATGTGCATGATATGTTTTACATGGGGTTTTGTTCCAAGGTCCACCACTTGTCCAAGCTAGATCTATTACATATATATTATACATAAAATATTCAACTAGATTCCCTACCTATCATGTCCAGTAGCATGGATTCTTTGGCTTTAAGGTCCACCCCTTGTCCAACCTATACTCTCTTATGTAAGGGAGATCTCGCTATAAATTCAAAACCTTCCCGCCTTAATTTAAAATTCAAAATCTTATCACCTAAATTTAAAATATTCCTCCCAAATTTTAAATATCCCGCCTAAATTTTAAAGTATCCCGCCCAAATTTTAAAATTCAAACTTTTTTATAAAATTTAAATTTTACCACTTAAATTAAAATATTCCACGCGAAATTGATTTTAAATTCAAGTTTACCACAAAAAGATATCATTATACCACCTAAATTTAAATATGCAAACCTCAAATCATTATATTGTACATAAATTCAAACAAATTCAAATAAACAAGCCTAAACTAATATTAGTTTGCATAGATATGAATTTATCACACCTAAATTATGTCACCATGTTAGAGAGAGTGGTTAGAGAATTTGAACAAGGTCCACCACTTGTCCATCCTAGATACCAAGAAGGATTGAGTGTACAAGGTATTGTTTGGAGGTCCTTATAGTTCACTGGTCTCAAGGTCCACCACTTGTGGTAAGGGTCACCAAAAAGTGTATATATTCATCCAAAGAAATACAAGTATTTTTGGTCTACATGTCCTAGTTTAAACCATTTATGTCCATTAGGTGTATCACTAAACAATGCTACTTTTTTTGAGAAACAGAAGTTACAATCATATCTAAAAATGGATTAGAGGAAAATCAGCTCAGCATACATCCAGAACTTGCTACAAGAATCGACTTTAACAGATCATGCAAGTAAGTCTTCCATTCAAGTTTACTAGTATTACAATGTGTTAGTTATTTGTGATATTTATGTATGTATATATACTGTGTGCATATCGTAATTAAGTGTAATTGTGTATCTGCATTATGTATGAGTATTACAATGAAATAACACAAATATACATACATACACATAGATAACATAGACGCACACATACATGAGCATGTATTTTCAAGAGAGAGATAGCAAGATACAGAGATAGACAGATAGAGAGAGAGAAATACTTGTTTTCTAGAGAGAGGAGAGAGAGAAAGATAATAGATTTCATTGTGTTTATGTATGTGGAAGAGAGGAAGACGATGTATGGGAATATGTGCACGTATTTTCAAGAGAGAGACAACAAGATAATAGATTTCACTGTGGTTATGTATGTGGAAGAGAGGAAGACGATGTGTGGAAATATGTGCATGTATTTTCAAGAGAGAGACAGCAAGATAACTGATTTCACTGTGGTTATGTATGTGGAAGAGAGGAAGACGATGTGTGGGAATATGTGTATGTGTGCGGGGATACTTTTAAACTATGTATCTCTGTCTTTTGACAAGAGAGTGTGTGTGCAAGAAAGAGTTAAAGAGAACCATCTTCTCTATATGGAGAAAGACAGAGAGTGAGAGAGAGAGAGAAATACCTGTTTTTTCTCTATTCGTGAGGTGTGCAATGTCTCCTGAGAAGAAGCTATGCCCGATCCTGCCCTTCTGGAAAGCGTTGCACACACTGCTGTTTCTTTATCTTGTGCGCGAACTTTCAATCCTGTGCGCTCCACCTATGTGTTGTGTACGATGCCGGGTTTGCTCCTCTACGCGCGTGTATACTCCAACTGTGTGCGATCCGTGTGCGCTTCCTGTGTGTTTACTGCTCGCCTGCTTTCTCTGTGTGCGTTGCTCGTGCGCTCTCTTTGTGCCTAATCTTGATAGGGTTTATTACAATGCCACGTATGCTACAAGTCCATGTTTTATCATAGGATTAAAAAAAACAAAAGTAGTATAAAACATTAACCAATTCACACGGCCAAAATTAAAGAAATCATGGTTCAAAATATGCAAAACATGCGTAACTCTATACATGGCTGCCTCGGACCCCGCCTGGGGCACTGCCCCAGGACCCCGCCTGGAACATTATCCCAAAATCAACCTCCCAAGCCCCGCCATCGAGAGCGCTATATTCAACATCCCCATCAAGAGCGCTACCCCCAAACCTCACGTGGAATCGCTGCCTTGTCACCCCATTGTGGCATTGCCCTAAGACCCCACATCTGGAGTGCTAAATGGGAACATTGTTCATTAGTGAAATTTTGAATATAAATTATATTTAGCATATACTTAAATATAATACAAATATTAACATATTAACTATACTACTAATTTACTATAGCAGTTCTAGATTATGTCCCATACTATATTTAAGGTGCCAAAGGTTTGGCCTTATGGTCCTAGATTTAGCCAAGTGGTCAACACATATAGGACCAAGTGCACACTGTGCCACAAAACTTGGCCACCACTTCACTTGCCAAAGTTTAGGCCACATGGTCAATCCTAAGTTTCCAATGTTCTTATTATGTCACCTTTTGCCTCGTGGAAAACCTAAGTTTGTTTTCACATACTCAGGCACTTCAAGACATAATAAATTTTCATTACTCTTCGGCAACCCTTTTGTTCAAGTCTTTGAAAAAACGTTGTTTAAGGCCACCCTAAACCATTTTCATTTAGGGGTGTCTAAAACTAGCTTTTTGGCAATTCGAGAAGAAAATGGTCAAAGTTTTATACTTAGTTTTAGCCACTTGACCAATTCAAATATTGGAAAGCAAGGTCTTGTAATACTTTTCTTTGGACATCACACATTAGAACTAGGTCCCTCACTTGTCCAAGCTATGCTCTAATACAATAAAGGGCTTTTGGTTTCAAGATGCACCACTTTCCCAACCTTGATTCCATTAAAGAAGCTAGCTCTACTTAGACATTTAATAGCAACATCCTGTAGCAGTTCACATTGAACATTTTCCATGACAGCTACATCCACCACTTATCTAAGTTATGCTCTAATAGAGTAAGGGGGTTTTGGTTTCAAGATCCACCACTTGTCCAAACTTGATTTGGGAAGCAAGGTCCTATAATAGTTTTCTTTGTACATTCACCATTACAACTAAGTCCACCACTTCTCCAAGCTATGTTCTAATACACTAAGGAGGTTTTGGTTTCAAGGAGAACCACTTGTACGACTTTGTTTTTCAAAGTAAGGTCTTTACATAGTTCACCTTGGACCTTGGACATTGGATACTACAACTAAGACCACCACTTGTCCAAGCTATCCTCTATATATAGCCAAAGGGTTTGGGTTTCAAGATTCACCACTTTTCCAACCTTTCTTCCATTAAAGAAAGGAGGGGCATTATAACTAGGTCCACCACTTGTCCAAGATATGCTCTGATATAGAAAGGGGATTTTGGTTTCAATAATCCACCACATGTTCAACCTTGCAAGACTCAAGGGATACTTGGACATTGGAAAGCATAGTCCTATAGTAGTTGATAGGTGGCAGTGGGTATTACAACTAGGTCCAACCTATGCTCTCATATAGCAAAGAGTCTCCGGTTTCAAGGTCCACCACTTGTCCAACCTTGCTTCCATTAAAGCAATGAGGGGCTACGTAAACATTGGCAAGCAAGGTAGCAAGGTCCTAAGGTATTTCACCTTGGATATTAGGCATTATAACTAGGTCCACCACTTGTCCAAGCTATGCTCTGATATAGAAAGGGGATTTTGGTTTCAAGGTCCACCACGTGTTCAACCTTGCAAGACTCAAAGGATACTTCGACATTGGAAAGCATAGTCCTATAGTAGTTGATAGGTGGCAGTGGGTATTACAACTATGTCCAACCTATGCTCTCATATAGCAAAGAGGCTTTGGTTTCAAGGTCCACCACTTTTCCAACCTTGCTTCCATTAAAGAAATGAGGGGCTACGTAAACATTGGCAAGCAAGGTAGCAAGGTCCTAAGGTGTTTCACCTTGGGTATTGGTCATTATAACTAGGTCCACCACTTGTCCAAGCTATGCTCTGATATAGAAAGGGGTTTTTGGTTTCAAGTTCCACCACGTGTTCAACCTTGCAAGACTCAAGGGATACTTGGACATTGGAAAGCATAGTCCTATAGTCGTTGATAGGTGGCAGTGGGTATTACAGCTAGGTCTAACCTATGCTCTCATATAACAAAGAGGCTTTGGTTTCAAGGTCCACCACTTGTCCAACCTTGCTTCCATTAAAGAAATGAGTGGCTACGTAAACAATGGCAAGCAAGGTAGCAAGGTCGTAAGGTGTTTCACCTTGGATATTGGGAATTATAACTAGGTCCACCACTTGTCCATGCTATGCTCTGATATAGAAAGGGGTTTTTGGTTTCAAGTTCCACCACGTGTTCAACCTTGCAAGACTCAAGGGATACTTGGACATTGGAAAGCATAGTCCTATAGTCGTTGATAGGTGGCAGTGGGTATTACAACTAGGTCTAACCTATGCCCTCATATAGCAAAGAGTCTTCGGTTTCAAGGTCCACCACTTGTCCAACCTTGCTTCCAGTAAAGAAATGAGGGGCTACCTAAACATTGGCAAGCAAGGTCGCAAGGTCCTAAGGCGTTTCACCTTGGATATTGGGCATTATAACTAGTTCCACCACTTGTCCAAGCTATACTCTGATATAGAAAGGGGATTTTGGTTTCAAGGTCCACCACATGTTCAACCTTGCAAGACTCAAGGGATACTTGGACATTGAAAAGCATAGTCCTATATTAGTTGATAGGTGGGAGTGGGTATTACAACTAGGTCCAACCTATGCTCTCATATAGCAAAGAGGCTTTGGTTTCAAGGTCCACCACTTGTCCAACCTTTCTTCCATAAAAGAAATCAGGGGCTACGTAAACATTGGCAAGGAAGGTAGCAAGGTCCTAAGGTGTTTCACCTTGGATATTGGGCATTATAACTAGGTCCACCACTTGTCCAAGCTATGCTCTTATATAGAAAGGGGATTTTCGTTTCAAGGTCCACCACGTGTTCAACCTTGAAAGACTCAAGGGATACTTGGACATTGGAAAGCATAGTCCTATAGTAGTTGATAGGTGGCAGTGGGTATTACAACTAGGTCCAACCTATGCTCTCATATAGCAAAGAGGCTTTGGTTTCAAGGTCCACCACTTGTCCAACCTTGCTTCCATTAAAGAAATGAGGGGCTACGTAATCATTGGCAAGCAAGGTAGCACGGTCCTAAGGTGTTTCACCTTGGATATTGGGCATTATAACTAGGCCCAACACTTGTCTAAG
The DNA here is from genome assembly GCF_014529385.1 of Adiantum capillus-veneris. NCBI lineage: Eukaryota > Viridiplantae > Streptophyta > Polypodiopsida > Polypodiales > Pteridaceae > Adiantum > Adiantum capillus-veneris. The sequence goes on along the minus strand of NC_140956.1, from coordinate 43,305,901 downwards.
CTATGCTCTGATATAGAAAGGGGATTTTCGTTTCAAGGTCCACTACCAATTCAACCTTGAGATACTCAAGGGATATTTGGACATTGGAAATCATAGTCCTATAGTAGTTGATAGGTGGAAGTGGGTATTACAAATAGGTCCAGCACTTGTCCAACCTATGCTCTAATATAGCAAGGATACTTTGGTTTCAAGATCCACCATAATTTCCAATCTTGCTTCCATTAGTATGGCAAGGAGGATTTGGTCTCAAGGTTCACCACTTCTCCAACCTATGCAAACCTTTTTCATGTTGTAGCATGATTTTTTGTTTGAAGAGTATTTTTCTATAACTATGGATTTAACAATGTAATCTTTTTCACTTACAGGATGGACTTGGAATCTGGGGAGAAAGTACATATGATACTTGACAATGAAATTGTTGGTATTGGTTGTGTGTGTAGAACAGATCCAGATTCCACTTGTGGTGGTACAAAGATAGGGCAAGGAAATGTCTCCATACTAGTGGAGGAATGCTTGAAGGATGTGGTCCTACCTTTTCCTACAATGGATACTTCATCTCTCCAAGGCTCATTATGGAGTGCTGTTCGATGGTCAAAGCTTCTTTTGCAATCTTTTGTATTAAATGGGAACTTAATTGATCCACAGGAAAGCTACAATGGTGATGAAGAACATGATCATTCTGATCCTCTAGTTAGAGATGCAATACCTATGACAAGCCCAGAATTTGAAGCAGTGATTCGAGAGTCTTGGAGAAATCAGAGGGTCCTTTTAAAAGATGACACAATGATGCAAACCATGAATGAAGGGACCATCTTATATGTATTTCCACATGATTATGTCAACTTTCAGGAACTTGGTCCTGATTGTGTGGGTGTGTGTATTGAAAGAGAAAATGCAAGCATTGATGATGTGGTTAAAGTGGGTAGCATCACTTTGCTAAAGTGGCCCATCAAGCAGACAACAATGTTGAATGGGAGACCATTACAACGCTTTGTTCCTATTGATGGCATGCATGCTACATATGAGGATGTATCCAACGATGACAATGTTGGAAAAAAACTTGATGGGAGTAATGTTGTCCATTTGTCAAGGAAGAGACAATACACTTTCATGAACAGGACTCAAAAATCAAAAGCAGCACCAGCTTCGACTTTTTACCTTTCAAACAAATCAATTCAAAGGGTATCATGCATTGATTGTTGTGCACAAAAATGTTGCCAATTTGCAGATCGTGATATGGTGACAAGGTTACGACAAAAGCTTTGGGGAGAGTCTCAAAAATCACGCACTAATTATGTTTATGATGTTCTTTCTATATGTTATCAGAAAGATGAGAAGTCACAATACCAATTCAGGCTAAATGGCTCTATTGTTTGTTGTAGAGCATGGTATGGTCTACATGGAATACCAAAGACATCATTTTATCAATACAAGGAGAACTTTGAAAATGGTGTGCGCCAATATGTACATGGGAACACATGTACATTGAGAAGGGGACTTCAACATACTAGTTTAGCAAGAGCACTACTAAATGAGTTTGTGGAAAACAACTCTGAGAAGATGCCACATAGAAGTAGAACACTGCTAGATGCTTAAGAGAGACTCAATTGGTGATTCCATCAACATACAAACAAGTGGATATTTTATGTGAAATCAACACGAGACTTGACCAAATGGGTTATGAGAAGAAGCTATCCCAATCTTCTTTTGGTAGAATTTGGAACAAAGAGTACCCATATGTCACTTTAACAAAGACGAGTGAGTTCTCTAAGTGCAATATTTGTAGCTCAATCAAGGCAAGGTTAGAAGCTAAACCTTCTCTTGAAGAGAGAGATCTTCTCTTGAGGGAGAGAGAAGTTCACATGGCACAACAAAAGAGTTGCAGAAGCCTATATTATGCATGGCGCACGTATTCAGAAACTCAACCACAAAAATATGTATGCATAATGCATGATAAGATGGATCAAAAGAAGACTGCCATTCCTAGATTACGCATTGTTCCTAAGGGTGTGGATTCAGGATATAATCTACAGGTGGCATTGATTGGCATGATCACTCATGGACATGGAGAAGGTCATTACGGACACTTTGTCTTGAATGGTTTGTGGCCAGCTGATCCAAATCTTACAATTGGCTCAATTGCTAATTGTTTACATAACCTAGAGAGGATAGATAAGCATCCTCTTGGTGATCTAGTAACAAATGGACTTCCAAGGAGCAATATTTCACTACTACATGCTTTGAACTCAAGGGATGCTTTGGACTACCATAACTTGAGTGATGGAAAAGAGTCCATTGTGCAGTCGTCAGAAATTGCAGAAGAGGAATTGGGGTCAACATTTCGCAGATTGCTAGAGAACTTGTTGCTACGGTTGGATAATTGTGCATGGGAAAACAAAAATCGATACTTATTTGCCTATTTGTCAATTCTTGTTGCAAGGGGTGTTTTCAAAACCATCCAACTGGGATTCTTAATGGTTGGGCATATACATGAGGACATAGACGCCATGTTTAGTAGGTTTTCAGAGAATTTGAGAGTTACACAAACCTTTACTTTGCCACATTTGATGGATACATTACGAAACAACTCATCTTCATCTCCAGCTCCATTTTTTCTCACAAAGATCCCCGATTTCAAGCAATATTGTGATGGCTATCTTTGTGATGGACAAGACATACTTGTTGGACATTCCAAACCGCTTCAGTTCAGGTTCTTTATGCAGGATGAGACACCAATGATGCAATATAAGGCACATGTAGGTGTATCAAGTTGGAGTGGAGGTATTCACCTTTGGAAAACAGACACAGAAGGCAAGACAATGTTACCACATGGAGATCCACCTCTAGTACAAATGGAGGAGTATGTCAAGGCCCACGAAGAAGTCATTTTGGGGCTAAAGAACTATATAAAATTTTGGAAAAATTTAGGGAATGGTTCAAGTATTCCCCGATATTATAGACCCGTGATAGATTATTGGAGTAAGGTAATTGAAGAGATTGGAAAAGAAATCATATCAGAGGGAGTCTTATATGAAATGTTTTGGCCAAAAACTCAAGAATATTCTCACCTACAAAGCACTACAATGAATTTGCAACAAGGAGCAGAAAGATTCCTAGGCCTTGAAGAGTTGAACGATCATTTTTGTGGGCTTCAACGAGATAGGCCAAGGGAAGAGTTTGACCCTATGTCTGATGTGCACCAAGGTGACTTTCTTATGCTTGTTCCGAGTGACACAGAAATCTATCCAGTGTGGCTTGCAATGGCTTTATCTGACATTGATAATGAGCCTACATCACCAAACTACAAAAAACTCTTCATTCAATATTGGGAACCTTGCGCGAGAAAAAGTGGGATGACAGATACTCAAGCTTACAGTAATTGTTGGAAGGGTTATTGGGCTGTCAACTATAAGGACCCACAAGTGTGGGAAACTGTAGATGCAATTGTTTGGTCCTGGAGACCCAACAAAGAAGGACCATTTTCCAGAATAAAGATTCCAGAAAGGCATGCTCTAAAAGCCAAAGAAGGCCTCACTCGTGCACATCAACCACACTTGGATCAAAGTTCAGATATGGTATCAAATGTGGAGTAGAATTATGTGGAGCTTCTATTGTGACTATACTAATCAATTTGTAAACAAAATCTTTTTTGTATCTTCCTTTGTTTTATGTAATTCATAGCTATTATTCAAATCCATGTGTTGTACATCCTCTTGAATTTTGGTGTTTATCAACACCACAATCCTATGAGATTTTCACTTTATTTACTAACCACACACCTCAATTTTTCCCACTTTAAGTGGAAAATTCCCAAATTACATGAATTTAGTCGATTTGGAGATTCCCATAATGTGAGATTTTTACCAAAATACCTAATATGGTCTTTGACACTCTATCTCTGGTTGAAAAGCTTCTTCTTGCCATTCCTCTTGGCTGTAAATAGGCTTGACCTTGCTAAGACTCTATTAGCAATCAACCGCAATGATCTTTTGTCCATCTTGTACCTTCTTTCTTCCAGTCGAAACACATGAGGTGGAGGTTGTACCGGCCTCGTCACTCCATTTGTTTCTCTCATTTTATATCACTTTGAAGGGAAATACCCACTTTGGTTGTTATAATACATTGTAGCTGGTACTAGCGCTTGTTTGTTAGATGCTTTCAACATCGGCGTGTATCTCGTGTATAGACATTCTAGCACCTAGTATATAGGTTGTTCTCCAAAGACAAGTTGTGGTCTTGCAACTCCTACTAGTCCTGGTGCATTCCCCATAGCGTATCTTGATGGAGGAGGTGCTACTGGAATAGGTTGTACATACCTCTCCTTTGCATATTCCATGCCATAGTAACACTTTTCCCTCGTATGATTTGTCAATTTTCTCTCAATTCTGCACCATAGAGGTTCTTGGAGGTCAGCTCTGACTAGAGGAGCAAGTCTTTGAGCTAATCCTTCTATAAGCTTCAATTTCTCATTAGATACCTCTTGCTTTAATGTGGGTTGGATTCTTGGTGAATCACTCCTCTGAGAAGATGTGTCACTCTCAGTCTCAGTATCATATCTTCTTAAGGTTCTGCTCTAATTTGGATAGGAGTAAGTTATAGGACGTGATGATGGTACATATTTTCTTGTTATGGCCATAACTCCACCTCTATAAAAGTCATGTTCTATGGTTGCATCTGGGTACATCCATGGTCCATTAGGCAGATTCACTTAAGGAGGCATGTCTGCCATCTCTGTAATCATTTCATATCTCGTTATTGCTCTAGAAGGGGGTGGCTCCCTTTTTGGAATTCTCGTGCTTGGTGGAGATCTATGGTCCTTCATTGACCAAATGTACACGTCTTTCTAGTGCATTGCATGGGTTTGTGTCAAAATGTGGATAGATTTCTAGGTTGGCTTGCCATACCTCTGGGCATATCTACAAAAGGATTGGTAGATTGACTTTCCATCCTGATGATCTTAACTTTCTTAATGTTAGGCCCACTCAATACTCTCAAGATAGTCCTTAATAAGCACCTTTGGCACTTTGTTAGGTCTCTCAGGAATTTGTGACTCTTTTGGTCTCTGGAAACTAGTTCTAGGTACCCTAAGAATTTGGATTTAAGAAACCTGGGAAAATTTAGCTCTAAAATTCAACCCTATTGCCCACAATTTTTTTTGCTACTATACTTGACTCAATTTGGAGTTGTCTATCAAAATTTAGAGCAGTTTTGGTGAACTACAATTGAAACAACACTCAAAACAGTTTGAAGATCAAGGATTTTTTCTTGTATCCTGATCAAATGTGACTAGGCTTACTTTTTAGTGCTTAACACTTCTGTGAGCTCAAATGTAACTTTCGACCTCTATTTTCGCACTTGAGACATCATACGCATATAAAGTCATGTGCTCAAAATTTAGAAAAATTTGGTATGTGAGATCTCCTTGATGTCCTCTACCCACTGCAAGTTTTTATTTGTGAATTTGACCTTTTTTGACACTTGAGACATTATACGTGTATAAACTCTTTTGTGGAAAAATGAAGTGACTCTTGTTCCACTGATTCCTTATCACTCAAGTAACTCTCAACAAGTTTCAAAATTCAATTTGAACATTTTTTAAGCAAGTTAAGACCAATACAAGCCTGAATGTGAAATTTTTTGTCTTTTTCTCTTTGCAAGCCTAAATGAGCTCCAAATTCTATGAAATTTTGGCTTTTATTCTCTAGGACATTGAGGTATACTCAAATGTATGATTTTACCCAGAACTGGCCTATGAGACTTCATACGCATATAAAGTCTTTTGGCTCAGATTTCACTTAGATTTCTACCCAAGGTACTCCTTGATGCATACAACAAGAATATGTGATTATAACAAATTTGGATGTCAAAATTGCTCAAAATCACCTCTTTTCCACCTTTTCAGTTTTGTAACAGCAAAATTCTCTTTAATTGCAAAAGTATGTGTCCAAATGAGATGATGTTTTGCAAGCAAGCTTAACACATCATTTTCCAACCCCCTATGTGGTCAAATGAGAAATTTGACTTTCAGATTTGGCCTTCAGACATCATACACGTATGATATCTATGTGCTCTGAATTGTACTAGATTTGGTGAGTAAGCTTGTCTTGTGGTGCTTAACACCCTGGTAAGCTCAAATTTCCATTTTGGTCTCTAAAAGTGCCCTTTAGACATCATATGTGTATGAAGTCTAACTGGTCAGAATGAAGCAAGTTTCACTCCAGAGGTTCCTCACTACACTAGCAACTCACAGCAAGTTTCACATTTGAATTTGAACACTTTTTGAGCAAGTTATGGCCAATACAAGAATTCACTTACCTAGATGTGTCTTATGGTCTTTGCAAGCCCAAAAGTGATCCAAATTTGATTATATTTGGCCTATATGCTTCCTAAATGTTGTAGATCGCAATGGTACACTCATATGTAACTTTTGACCTCATATCTGGTCTCTAAGACTTTATACGTGTATAAAGTCTTTTGCTCAAATTTTATTTCTGTTTCTACCAGAGGTGCCTCTTAGTGTGTGATCAAGAATATGTGCTCACAACAACTTTTGGATGTCAAAATTGCACGAAATCATCAATTTTACAAGGAGATCTCCTGAAAGAGTAAAATCCTCCCAATTTTCAATCTATAAGTCCAAATGATATGAAATTTGGTGGGTGTGCTCAACACAACATGCAAAAGATGGATATAATGTGAAAAGTTCAAATTTGCTGCCAGAATCACCCTTGAGACATTGTACGCATTGTCAAGAAGTGCACAGTGCGACTAGGAAAGCGTCGGGCCTCTAACTGTGAGGATTCGTAACAAAATCAAGCAACGCGTGGGTGATTCGAAGCCAGAAACATACTCAAAGAGAAAAAACCTCTAGCCATGAAATCTCTAGTTTGAAAATGAACCAAGATCAACTCAAAATGCTTGTGTGTCTGAAGATTAGGTGTAGCCTCGCTCCCAATTGCACAGATGTAGTGCTCATTTGACCTGCTAAAAACCCTAAATATACGCTTGAATTCTTTGTTGTGACCATTACATGGAATCTACAGTACTTCAATGGAGAAGTCCAAGTAGTTATTTGAGGAGGGGAAACTCTAATTGGAGGCCTCACAGCGTCAACCATGCAATGGAAGCAGCATGGGACTACATTAGCACCCTGTAAAGGAATGGTTGTATCTCCTTTATCATGTGCCCAAATGAGCTCATTCTTGGCTCTAAAATTTTCCACACAACTTGAGCAACAACATAACCATCGTTGATGTGGCATTTTGAGCTATTTTGAGCTATTTTAGGCTATTTTTGACCATTGTAAGGCTCGTTTTAGCCCAACAATGCACCTTTATGTCCGTAAAAATCCCAAACGACCTGGGGAAAATCCCTAGATTTGTGGGAAAATCCCATTTGGATCAAATTTCATGTTGAACCTCATTTTCCCACTTGGTAAGAACTTTGGACACGTCTTTTACGTCCGCGCACGAAACCTGAACTTTCTAGGCAAAACGAGCGTGCCACTTTGAAACACTTGACATTTGTACATTACTAAAGAAAATTAGACATTCTTTAATGTGGTGAAACATGCAACGGTGCCACGTCCTTTGCCTCGCCTGCCTAGCAAGGTATGTACACGCCTGCAACCATCGCATCCGTTTTCACATATATCACACTATGTACATCATAGCATTTGGTCCCACATAACGAAAGAATTGAGAGTGAGGTAGATATTTTAATTTCACATTATGAACATGCCACAACATGACCTCCACCCGCTCTTAACTTGCACATCCTCCGACATGTGCTGCACATCTTTTGCAGGTTTAGTCTTCATTTAAGTCAACATACAAATCAATTTTGTCATCACTTGCAACGAAATCTAACGTATCCTCCTCTCGTTCTTCATCCACATCCATAACATTTTCAGCAAAGCCTTCATTTTGACTTTTCTCTGAATCAAAGGGATTTGTATCACCTCTTCTTTTGGATAACTTGATTCTTTTCCTTGTGATGGGACTCTTCATTTTTCTCCCATCTAGCTCATGCAAGGTGTAAGTCACATTACCATGTACATGTTGAACCACATAAGGACCAAACCACCTCTTTGAAAGATTTCTTATTATTGAATGCTGGTTGTCAAGACTATTGTCATACACCAACACCCAATCACCTTCCTCAATAGCATTAGGTATGAGCCTATGTCTCTTATCAAATCTGTCCTTATTCTTTAACCTTGTATCTTTCAATCGTGCTATTGCATTGTCAATATCTTGAGGCTTTATTTCTAACTGTTGTATGAACAAAGCAAGAAGGCCTTCCCTACTCATTCCATCTTCCCAAGGTAATACATTCCATGTAGGAATCACATCCTCAATCGGCATTATAGGTTTCTGACCATACATCAACTCAAAAGGCATATAACGAGTAACTGAGCTATGAGTTGTACGATCAGTCCATAAAGCCTAAGGCAATATCCTAGGCCACTCTCCCATTTTACCTTTGCAGGCCTTAGCCAAAGCTTTAATTATAGGAGGATTCCCATGCTCTGATTTACCGTTTTCCTCAGGATTATATGTAGTAGTGAGAGCAAGTGTAATGCCCAACTTAGAGAAAAACTCCCTTGCTTTGTTAGAATCCAACGCACCTTGTCCACTGTTATTTTCCTAACACAGCCATAACGGCTAATTACATCATCCAAGAGGAACTTATATATCCCTTTTGTGCTTTTCGTTCTTAGAGCACGACCTTCAACTTGGTTGGTTAAATCTTCCCGTGCAAGCACTATGTATCTCATTTTCCATAAGCCCAATGGCATCGTAACAAGATGTACTACCCACTTATAGTGCATGGCCAATGGGTAAGTAGGGTGCAATACATCACGATGACATACATTTGAATACATTTGATAGGTTTCACAGGACTCCACAAAGTGAGATACAGATTTATACATACCTTTCCACCAATACCTCTATTTCATTTTAGTAAAGCTGGCCCATACGCCTCTATGTCCAACATAAAGACTCTCATGAAACTTTTTCATAAGCTCATTTTGAGTGTCCTTATCATTCACAACTCTCAATGCCATTACATTTCTTTGTTTTGGACGCTTCCATAAGTACCCATCTTTCAAAAAGTATCCATAGGCCTTTCTCCGTATCCTTTTGAACTCTTGGTTAGTCCACCCTTCTTGCCTTGTCAAAGTGCTCAGATAACGTCCAATGAGAAACCAATCACCTTGATATAGGTCCTCTATAAACAACTCAAGTGTATTTGACAGGAAAACATGATCACCCTTGGCATGAGAGATAGTACAGAACTGTGTGCCTACACCATCACCCTCGACAACCATGTCTTCTTCATTTTGATACCTTGCTCTTGAAATCATATCTGCAAGTGGATTATCTTTCCCTGCAATATGATTATATTCTGGATTCAAGGACTTTATGTAGGCAATCTATCTCAACATATCAATGTCGGGAGTTGAGCAACTTGTGATCGTTCCAAGAAGGGGTAGACAATCAGTCTCCACAATTACATTTGCTCCTATCAAATACTCTTTGTCACATTTCAAAGCTGTGATTACTTCCCATAACTCTCTTTTTACATGTGGATAGTTGCGTTGACGAGCACTTAGGACTTTTTCTCTAAACCTCACCACATATTGCTTGCCATCATCATCATCTTGCCCAATCGCCCATCCAATTCCTGTGGGTCTAGTATCCACTCTCACAATTACATATCTTCCACATTCATAGTTTGATTTCCTCAAAGTTTGAGAAATAAGCAACAACTTCTTTACTCTTCTCATGGCATGGGTATGCATTTCTTCCCATTGGAACTTTTGGTTCTTTCTCAAAAGTTGATACACAAGTCTTGCCACATGTGAATAATGCAAAATCCAGATAACATAAAACACGTAGGCACCCAAGAACCTTTGAGCCTCAGTGAAATTTTTACATTTCTATTTCATTCTTTGAATTACATCAATCTTTGCAGGACAAGGCCTTCTACCATATGGACCGCACATGTCCCACAATAAGAACTTCGCTCACACCAAACACTGACTTTTGGCTAGACAAGGTAAGATTCACCTCTTCCAACCTTGACAAGATATTATCACAATCATTAATATGGTTTTCCACATACTTGCGACACCCCCTTGAGTTTAGAGCCACATCTATATCATTGCATCACATCCTTTTATGGACACATCATCAAGGAAAGGCATTGTAGTTTGCGGTATGAAGTCACATAGGACTTTGGTCAAACCATTCATCATATGTGCAACTGAATTAGTTACCCCCTAAGGTAAGGTGCATATCGTTACTAAACCCAAGGGTGTCCTCATGGTAGTCAAGTCCCTGCTTTCCATTGCTAGTTGGAACTAATCATACCGTGTGTACAAATCTTCCATAGAATATACTGCCCTTCCTGCAAATGCCTCTCCAAACTCATTGACAATTGGCCCTATACCCACATTTTTTATTGTCACCTTATTTACAAGATGTATATTCCTGAATAAAGCATAAAGAATCATTTTTCTTTGGAACTGTGAACCACCTGTTTGAGTATGGAGCACAAGAAGGCTTCAAAATACCCATCTTGATCTTTTCATTAAGCAACTCAATGAGTTTTGGCAAATGAGCCTTTGGAACAGGAATAGGCCTCAAGTTTCAAGGTACATGAGGGATAGTGAAGATCACCATAGGAGCAACAATGAATGGATCAACACACCCTATCTCATACGACTCAAATGCAAAAGCTTTTTCGTGTTTGGAAATCATGTCTTCAAAGCATATTTTTTCAACTTTTGTCAAATTGTCCTCGCAACCAACCTTTAACTCCTTCAAAGAATCCCGTGTGAACTTGTGTCCAATCTTGCTTGGGTCACAAAGACTAGGTTGCAAAGAAACTTGCTCCATCTTATTTGTGCAATCTTTTGGTGGAGGTAATGCCACTGGTTTCCCTTTGTTTCCGACAAACTTATACTTACTCTCCACTCGTACATCAACACATTGAGCATTTTTTAAATTCTCAATGACCTTGTACATTTCTATTGAGCATGCTTTCACAACCTCACTTCCCATATGCAAATTGCAATCCACTAAAGACTCCAAGTCTTGCATAGTATCCACAAACAAACACTCATAAAAAACACCTGCAATGCATTCACCATCTTCTAGCAAACCATTCATCTTCAAACCTCTCTGTACACTATTTACATGTTGTCGTTCACCCCGCTTTAAGTCCTCACACTTTGTAAAAGCAATAGGTCCATAGGTTGTTAATCCTACAAAACCTGTAGAAAATGTTTCCTTTGCATATACATCATGGTAGAACTTTTCTCTTCTTGTACCACTGCAATCCCGCTCTACAATGGTACATGGCCAAAACCCCTCATATCCCTGTAGTCCTTGAATTCTTTGTTTGTCTTTGGCAAGGGTTGCTCTCTAAGACTTTCACGATTCCTTTCATGGTCCACACAAATAGTAAGGAATTGTACTGCATGCTTCCCATCCCTACTCTTTATCCTTGAATAAGCTGACCCATCGTCCATTACCTTGGTTTCCATGCGAGTAGCAATGATGTATGGCTGCCCAAGGATAAGAGGGTATGTAGAAATCTCCTGTACAAAGAAATTTTGGTCATCTTTCACATCCCCTATAGTCACCTTAACATTTGGACAAGCTCCGTATAGCTCCCCTGATGAGTTGTTTGCTGCACGAATCATCCATCCATGATTTATATCAATTTGACACGAGGTTAATTTCTAAACCATGATCTATTATCACAATGTATGTCTCTTCTACGTCTCCCACTTTTACGAGGGTCTCAGTAGTTTCTCTTGTCCAGTGACTCTTCAAGTAGTAACTCTTGTGAGTGGTCTCAACTTCATCTTCATCATCCAAGAAGCGAACGTGTTTTACTCCTTCCCTATACTTGAAGAATCCAACAATAGTTTGATAACCTTGTTCACCATAGACTTTGTACTTCCTGTGAATTAAAAGTCTCTACTTCACCCTGTACATGGATAGATTCAGTAAGAGACTGCCGCTTCCTCTTGATGATATTAATTATCTCTTCATGGAACTCCCTCTTTGCTATTCCAAGGACTTCACCCAATGTAAATTCCACCTTGTTGTTCAAAATCCTCTCTTCCAAAACCTTTGAGATTTTTCACTACCTCTATATCGGATTGGAGCTTGTAGGCCGGAAACTTTTCTTTAGCTTTTTTTGCTTCTTTCTTCTTCTTTAGAGGCTTCATGCATAGGCACTTTGGGGACAGACATCTCTTGCGGGGAAGGAGATCTAGGAGGCACTGTGTCATTTCTACCTCCACTCCTCGTGGCCCGCTTTGAAGGCCCTTCATCCCCATTCTCACGCCTACGTTTCTCTTTCACAATGGACTCATTCTCTTGACTTTTTTCAATGTACACATGCACTGACAAAGAATCTACAGGGTCGTTCCAACCTACTTCTAGCCAAATGTAGTCTCTAGCTTCATGTAAAACCTTTGTAGTCAATTTACCCTTCATAGCAGATTCTATAGCACATGGCCATAGCTCTCCAATACCATTAGATTCCTCTTCTCCAACCTTGACTAGTCCCTTTTTCTTAATAGGATCCACCTTCAACCCATAGGTGGCTACCTCAACCATTGAGATGGCCATGTCCTCAACTAGCTTCTTCATCCCGCCTTTTCCAAAGTTCATCCCCAAGAGCTTCCATCTTTAAAGAAAACAAGCTCCTTTGTCAAAATGCATTTAAAATTGTTGTGTGCATGAGTATGACACTACAAGAAGATGTTGTTGGCGGGTGAAGATGATCAATGTCAGGTGGTGTCTATGTGATAAAGCAGGGGGTTGGGCAACCCGCATGAACAAAGATAGTAGGTCACAGGTGTCAGTTTTGTACATATGGTAGTGTTTTTGTGATGTACCGAGAGTTTGCTTTGGGTGTGTAGTATTCTAGTGCAATAAGACCATGTGTAGTTGAACATAAATTTTCAACGAGGGGGTGGGCAATGATGGTGCAGCCGAAGCTAGTCCGAGGTAGAAAGTGATCTATGCTAGGAAAAGGCTACAAGTAGATGCAGTGCTAAAGGCTAGGGCAGGTAGCAAGGTCTTGGGAAGCCAAAGGATAGCGGAAATGTATGCTCAATGCGGTTTTTTAGGCCAAAAGAGCTAAGGGATGGTCCAGATGGGATGACATATGAAGGTGCCTAAAGTGCCTTCCATGGTCAATACTATCACACCATATGCATCTATTTACAAAGCCTTCTCTGTTTTGAGCTCTTTGCCCTGTAGATTGTCCTGGTGGTTGTCCCTTTTTTTTCTAGCCTTGTAAGATTTTAACTTGAGCTCTTGCATTCCCTTGAGAATATCATCTAGAATGGACTTGTCACTCTTTAGGACCACAATAACAAGATTTATGGGACTCTCAAGAACACTTGGGACTTGAGTAGGGTTGACTATCATCTTGTCTCTTTGTCGTTGTCGCTTAGTTAGCAGTGAATGGCAGCTTCGACTTCATTCCAATTAGTCTTTAAGCCCTGTTCCGCATCCTTATCCTCAAGTAGTAACTCTAGATTCTCTTGAATCTCTTTACCTGCTACCTGCAAAAAAAGCTCTGTCTTCTCTGAGTTTCATGTAGCCTTTTCAGTCCTTGACAATTGGTCATATCGGCGTTCAAATTCCCTTAGCAATTCGGTAGGCGAAAGCCCCTCTTTTGGCCGAATTACCCACTCTATAAAATTTCTCTTTGTTACACTTTTAGAGCCCTCCATAAAATAATCTTCCTTCAAGGCTAATTTGAATGCTTCCCAAGTTGCCCCATGCTCGTTTCTATTTCCCTTACATAATCTGAACTCGGGAACCACAAGAAGTTCAAAACTTTCCACCATCTCTACTTCGGGCACTCGATGTAGCTCCATCTCCTTTACATACCCACAAAGATACTTTGTTACATCTTTACCTTTAAATTGTTCCATTTTCTTCACCACAGATTGAAGCGCTTTGGTTGAAGAAAGCTCCCTCCTTTCAGCAGCTTGTTGCTGCTGCATAAACACTGCAAAATCTTGAAACATATGCATTGTGACTAGATCAAACCAAACCCCCTATTGCTCTTGTTGCCCCATAGCTTTAAACCTTTGTTTTGAGACCTTCAATGAATCTTTTGAACCCTCACCCTAGCCTACCTTCGCGTCGGGTTCACCAAAAATGTGTCAAGAAGTGCGCAGTGCGACTAGGAAAGCGTTTGGCCTCTGACTCTAAGGATTCATAGCAAAATCAAGCAAGGCGTAGATGATTTAAAGCCAAGAACACACTAAAAAAGAAAAAAACTCCAGCCATGAAATCTCTAGTCTGAAAATGAACCAAGATCAACTCAAAATTCTTGTGTGTGTGAAGATTAGGTGTAGCCTCGCTCCCAACTGCAGAGATGCAGTGCTCATTCGATCTGTTAAAAAACCCTAAATATACACTTCAATTCTTTGTCATGACCATTTCATGGAAGCTTCAGTAATTCACTGGAGAAGCCCAAGTAGTTATCTGAGGAGGGGAAACCCCAATTGGAGGCCTCACTGCCTCAACCATAGAATGGTTGTATCTCCTTGCTCATGTGACCAAATGAGCTCATTCTTGGCTCTAAAATCTCCCACACAACTTGAGAAACAATAGAACCATCATTGATGTGGCATTTTGAGCTATTCTTAGGCTATTTTTGACAATTTTAAGGCCATTTTTAGTCATTTTTAGCCCAAAAAATGCCCCTTTTTGTTCATAAAAATCCCAAACGAGTTGAGAAAAAATCCCTAAATTTGTGGAAAATTTCCATTTGGCTCGAATTTCATGTTTAACCTCATTCTCCCACTTGGTAAGAACTTTGGACACGGCTTTTATGCCCGCACATGAAACCTGCTATTTTTGGCCGAGATTGCCCGCATTGAACTTTCTAGGCAAAATGATCATGCCACTTCAAAACACTTGACATTTGTACATTCCTAAAGAAAATTAGACATTCTTTAATGTGGTAAAACATGCAACCCTGCCACGCCCTTGGCCTCGCCTGCCTGGCAAGGTATGTACACGCCTGCAACCATGGCATCCGTTTTTGCATATATCACACTATGTACATCATAGCATTTGGTCCCACAAAGTATGATATCTCCAAGATTGAGGGTGTTAAAAAAACACCATTTTGTAACATTATCAAATGTCAAGAACATATGGATTGTTCGTATCACTTAATAAAGACAATTACTAAGAAGAAAAAGTTAACAATAGCATAGAAGCATCAAACAATGAAACAAAAAAACTTGAATGAGAGACCTCTCCTCACAATAGGATGCACTTCAAAAAAAAATACTTTAAACATTTTTCAAGCTATTCCACAACTTTCTATCAAGTTTAAAATTTGAAAAGTACACAATGCCAAATACTTCATAAATCCTATCTAGCATACTTAACTAGTACACTAAGGTGGCCTCCTTCTCTTCAGATTTTGAATCCTTTGAGACAGAACATTGCATTAAATAGTGAGTCTTAGGATCTGAATGGAAGATTACAAAATTTCTTATAGTATAGTATCTCTTGTCTTTAGCATAAAACCATCCATATAGCCATGGAACAATTTCATCTTTTAAAAACCTTTTAAGCAATTGAGTAGATTGGTTCCAAAAATTTGGAAAAATCATATAAGTTCCTTGCATATTCCTAATCACTGGTATAGACTATCATCAAATATTATAGTGTTGCCCCCATCTAAAAAATCATATAGCTTCCATATGGTCGAAAGATTTTTGTGATAGGCTCTTTTGTAATCGATCATGAAATTTGAATTTTGCTAGCACTTGTTATCCATAATCAAGGTGTTTAGAAGTGTACTTGGAGAAACATTTATTCCTTTAAGCTCTAGAATACAAGTCTCATTTTCTATTGCACTATCTTCTTGCATTGGATGATTTCCTTGAATTTTTTTTCCTCAGTTTCTTATAGCCTTCAAGCCATAGGATGATCTTTGTGGATATTTCTATGACTTTAAGATAATCCAAAATATGTCTCTTTATGGCCTCAAGGCCATATGGTTAGGATTGTTAGTAGGTCTCAACATATAAACAGACCTATGGTTTCAAAGCCATATGGTACTTTATTATGTGTCACCCTATGGCCTTGGGGCCATAGGTTGTCATAGGGCCACAAGATGCCCTCTCTAAGCACTAGTAAGAAACCATCTATGCTCTATGTTTGCACCCTATGCACCTAGGGCCACAAGGTAGCCTCTATGATAGTAAGAAATCCTCTATGCTCTATGTTTGCACCCTATGGAACTAGGGCCACAAGGTACCCTCTATTCTAGTAAGAAATCCTCTATGCTCAATATTGAAACCCTATAGCCCCAAGGCCATAGGGTGTCCTCTATGGTAGTAAGAAAAACCCTCTATGCTCTATGTTGGCACCCTATGGAGACTTGAGACCCACAATGTATCCTTTATAATGCTACTAAGAAACCTTGTATGCTCTACATTGGGAGCACCAAATGGAACTCTAGGCCACAAGGTTCCCTTTATGCTAGAAAGAAAACCTCTATGCTCAACATTGGCAACCTACAGCCCCCGGGCCATAGGGTGCATCAAATGGCTCCTAGGCCACAAGGTGCCCTCTATGCTACAAAGGAAACCTCTATGATCTACATTGCCACCCTATGGGGTGCCCCCTATGCCTAGTAAGAAGCCATTGAAACTCTATATTAGCATCTAAAGACCGTAGGCCACAAGGTGCACTCTATGCTAGTAAGAAACCATCTAAACTCTATGTTGGTATCCTATGGCGCAAAGGCCATAGGGTGGCCAAGGAGCCCTTTAGGATCATTCCCCACAAAGACCACCGTATGGTCCCAAGGTGATTCAGTGGTGAAGGCTCCCTTCTTAAGAATATTCTATTTTGGTATCCTATGACCCCAGGGAAACAAGATATCCTCTCTGCTAGTGAAAACCCCTTTATTCTCTTTGTTGGAACCGTATGGCCCCAAGGCCATAGGGTGCTCTCTATGCTAGCAAAAAACCCTCCATGCTGTATGTTTGCACCCTATGGCACCAAGGACACAAGGTGTCCTCTATGATAGTAAGAAACCGTCTATGCTCTATGTTTGCACCCCATGGGACTATGTTGACACCCTATGGCCCCACGACCGTAGGGTTCTCTCTATGCTATTAAGAATCCCTATATGCACTCTGTTGACACTCTATGGTCCCAAGGGCCATGGGGTGCAAAACGTGACCTTAGAGAGTATTCCTTATCAGATTTGCAAGGACCACCTTATTGTCTTAAGGACATTCTGTGACCTAGGTGACATTGTAGAGACTCTATATTCGCACGCTATGACCTAGGTCCATAGGGTGTCCATTTTTCTAGAAAGATACCCTCTATGTTAGCAATAAACCCTCTATTATCTATGTTGGTACCCTATGGCCCTAGGGCCATAAGGTGCCCTTCACCCTAGGACGAGACCCTTTATGCCCTACATTGGTACTCTATGGCCCCAGGGTCATAGGGTTCCTTCTATGCTAGTAAGATACATTATATGATCTAAGTTTTCACCCTATTTCCTAGGGCCAAAAGATTTTCTCTACGAAGAAACCATTTATACTATATGCTGGTAGTGTATGGCCTTAGGGCTAGAAGGAAACCCTAGGGCTATAGGGTGTCCTCTATGATACTTTCATATGGCCCAAGGTCCAAATGGTGGCCAAGGGACCCTTTGTGAGATAATTCTCTACTACATATACAAAAACCACTTCATGGCCCTAAATTTGGACAATAACCTATGCCCTTATGGAAAGAGAAAACTACAAATATTACTCACAATAGATTTCAAAGTGCAAATGGGAGCATTGAAAAGAGAATCAACAATAGCTTTGTAGATGCTCATTTAAATTCTAGATAGTTTTCTAAGTCTTAAATTTTTTGGTTTTCCCTGATTTTAAAGTCACATGATCACAAATAATTATTTCTTAGATTATTAAATTCAATAACACATTTACTTTTCTCAATGTTTGTTAAGGCGGTTACGCCGCTAGCGGAAGCTAAATAGCGAGAACTCAACCAACAACAGAATTTGTCAGACGAGGACGGAGCTTGACCCGCAGGCGCATGGAAACAACTAGGTGGGTGTCAAATCACCTACTCGACCTTCTAATGACAATCACTACTAAGGAAATCAAATCTAAGTTTTAGAATACACAAGTGACTGAAATCCATACTACGAACGAATGCTATACGAAACAGGATCTAGAATCATTGAATCGATCTCAAACTCAAGGGGAAGTCTATACACTAGGTAAGAACAACACCCTAAAGACTTGAACTGCAAAATCAACCTATAACCACTCCGTGCAGTAAACGCGTATGAAGACAGGCCAAAAAATACCCTCTATGTTAGCAATAAACCCTCTATTATCTATGTTGGTACCCTATGGCCCTAGGGCCATAAGGTGCCCTTCACCCTAGGACGAGACCCTTTATGCCCTACATTGGTACTCTATGGCCCCAGGGTCATAGGGTTCCTTCTATGCTAGTAAGATACATTATATGATCTAAGTTTTCACCCTATTTCCTAGGGCCAAAAGATTTTCTCTACGAAGAAACCATTTATACTATATGCTGGTAGTGTATGGCCTTAGGGCTAGAAGGAAACCCTAGGGCTATAGGGTGTCCTCTATGATACTTTCATATGGCCCAAGGTCCAAATGGTGGCCAAGGGACCCTTTGTGAGATAATTCTCTACTACATATACAAAAACCACTTCATGGCCCTAAATTTGGACAATAACCTATGCCCTTATGGAAAGAGAAAACTACAAATATTACTCACAATAGATTTCAAAGTGCAAATGGGAGCATTGAAAAGAGAATCAACAATAGCTTTGTAGATGCTCATTTAAATTCTAGATAGTTTTCTAAGTCTTAAATTTTTTGGTTTTCCCTGATTTTAAAGTCACATGATCACAAATAATTATTTCTTAGATTATTAAATTCAATAACACATTTACTTTTCTCAATGTTTGTTAAGGCGGTTACGCCGCTAGCGGAAGCTAAATAGCGAGAACTCAACCAACAACAGAATTTGTCAGACGAGGACGGAGCTTGACCCGCAGGCGCATGGAAACAACTAGGTGGGTGTCAAATCACCTACTCGACCTTCTAATGACAATCACTACTAAGGAAATCAAATCTAAGTTTTAGAATACACAAGTGACTGAAATCCATACTACGAACGAATGCTATACGAAACAGGATCTAGAATCATTGAATCGATCTCAAACTCAAGGGGAAGTCTATACACTAGGTAAGAACAACACCCTAAAGACTTGAACTGCAAAATCAACCTATAACCACTCCGTGCAGTAAACGCGTATGAAGACAGGCCAAAAAATACAGGTGACCGAAACTTGACTCCGATGGTACTAATGTGCAGCTCTACTCGTTGTGGTTCTATAGATATGCTGCATGCTCTATTCCGACACACGAGTTGGAAGAAAACTCACACCGAAGCTCGTAGGAACTTACCACACATAGAAGCCGATAGCGCGCACTCTTGGTATCCGTGCGTAGCTCTCGCTGTTGCTAACACAATGGTGGTGTCGCTTCTCTAATGGCGGCTCCGTAGCTCGCGTAGCAAGTAGATAAGACTCTCTCTGTCTCTCTCTCTCTCTCTCTCTCTCTCTCTCTCTCTCTCTCAGACACAGTCACGGTGCTCAAAAACTCACTTTGATTAATAATCTGAATCTCCCTTTAGGTTACAAAACTTTGGCTTATATACCTCAGCCTTGGAGGTGAGAACATCTCTAACTAATTACATCGGCAAGTGAAATTACTTCGGGATTACAAGCTGGAAACTCAATTGAGTCCCGTTACTTAATGAATGGCTCAATTCAAAATCAATGTCGGAAAGACATTGATTACAATCAATGGTTACAAAAATGATGAGTGTGAGCAAAAATGTGGGTGTGATCCTCTGCTAGCTCAACACTCCCCCCGTCCGCGTTCATGTCGTCCCTGACATGACTTTTATGCTTGGTCAATAAAGTCCTGTCGTCTTGAGCATCTGCAAATGTGATTCGTATCGTAGGTTGCCGATGGTCAAGGTTGGGCCGAATATTTTACTTTCGTGGGTGAAAAGGCCGGTGTAGAAAGCTTCTTCGAATGTTTGCATGTGGAAGCTAGGCAAAAACATAATCCTCTGGTATAGGAGGTGCAACACTTTTGGAGAAGGCTGCAATGAAAGGTCATACATCATATCAGTCACTGTGTCGGCCGTCGATAGTAGACTCGAGGTCGTGGATTTATCTGGCGCGAACACTTCAATGCAAGCTAAGAGAGTCCTGCAAATTTTCTTGAGCATCTGACACGAAAGGTCAGGAGAGCCAGTAAAGAACTTGATGGTGCCTATTAGGGTTTTCACCATGTAGGCTTTACCTATTCTCTCTCCTGCCTTTGGTCCTGGCATCCTGGGGTAATTAAGCCAATTTGGCTTCTTTTCTGCAATCCTGCCATGCTCTTTCCAGCTTCTGACTCTTGGCACCGGGCAGAAGGTTGCATCCTCCCGAATCTCCTTTGGTGCCTCTACCAAGTAGATGAGGTAGGCTGGGTATTTGTTCAGCCAACCTTTTCTCCATCTAGGCTGCGAATCTACAATCTTCTTTGATTGTTCCTCTTTTGTGATGTCGCCTTCTTAAAGAGCGACATACTGCTCCTCCTCTATTCTCTTTTTCGTTTTTATCACTTCAAACTTCATCAAAGGGAAAGGCAGGCTGGGTTGCATCCACTCTTCATGGAGCACTTTTGTGTCTAGTCCCTGAAGTCTAATGGAGATTAGGAGTCTCCTCTCCCATTCCACTTCTGCCTTGGCACTCTCCTCTGCTGACTTTTCTATTTAGTCATGGAGCCTTTGTTCTTCTTCTTCAGAGATTCCTGAAGTTGAGGCCACCTCTTGAACTGGGGCTGGATCTTCAATTGTGGTGGCCTCTCCAGTTTCTGGTAGCTCTATGGCTGCTCCACCTGATCTTTCTTGTGGTGTCTGATCTTTCTTGTGGTGTCTCTGTCTCTCTTCTTTGTTGCTCTTGTAGATCTTGGAGCTGTTTGCGGAGGGTCTCATTCTCTGTTCTTAGTGTTTGATTTTCTAAAGTGAGCCTCTCCTCTGCTGCCAATGATCCCTCCGCAATGTGCAACCTTTGCACTTGCTCTAATCTTAGCTCTCTTTGTAAGCTTCGGACCTGGTCTTCCAGAGCTGGTACAAGAGCTCCCTCTTGTTCGGTTCCTGCTCTGCTAGCTCTAGGGGTAGTCCTGAGTCTAGTGATTGTTCTTTCTTGGAGCTCGACTCTTTCCCTTAGCTCAATGAGCTCATCTTTAGCCGCCTCCAAGTCGTCTTCCATCCGCTCCCTTGCTTCCTGTGCACTTGTTACTTCTCTTGAAGCCTCGGCTAGCTAGAGTATCAAGCCATCTCTCTCGTTTTCCGCATCGTAGAGTGATGCTTTATGACTTTCAGATTCAGTCATAGCATCCTCTAATTTTCTCTGCAACTTGGCTTCCCTTTGTTTGGCTGTCTCAATCTCCACTTCCTTTGCCTTGGATCTTTCTTTGATCTTGTTGAGCAATTCATGCACCATGTGAATGTCTTTTTCATCTTCATCTGTCAACTCTAAAGCTTTTTCGGCCACCACCTCCACTGGCTTAGGCTCTTCTAGTACGTTCTGCTCGTCCAGTTTCTCTTCACTCTCTTTTGTACTCTTTATTTTTTCCTCTTTCCCTCTCCGATCATCTTGTTTTTGTAGGCGGATTCCATAGACCGCCTCAAGGGCCTCTTCTTCAGTGTACCCTATTGCTACCAGATCCTCATAATCGTTTTTCTTTTGCTGAATTGGATCTATCTCCTTTTCCTTGGTCCCGGCCTCCGGCTTTTCCATACCAGCCGTGTCCATCTCTACTGTGGTCTCTTCCACAATGATTTCCGTCTTCTTCGGGCTTGGTACATCAGTAAAGGAAGGCTGATTGTCCTCAGTCATCTTGGATTTCCCTTTGTTTGCTTGCCCGTCTTTCTCTCGAGGTTCAATAGACTCATCTACTTTCTTCTTCCCCTTGTCGTCCTTTTTCAGCTCAGCTTTTAAAAGCTGTACTTCCTCTTCAGTGTATGGCTCGACAGGTTGCTACTCCAGTATAGCCTTTGACTCCTCATAAGCTCTAATATATTGATCATATTGATCAACATGTGGCCTGGCTGAGCTAGTTCCGACTTTAGTGGGGTCTGGCACCCACTTTTCTTCAAAGTCCCCCTTTAGAGCTCTTTCCGCTCTAAACTGCTCCACCAGTCTTTCCATTCTTGCCGCTTTCTGACTTTTGGTTTTCTTGGGAGCAACCTTCTTCTTTGCTTTCTTCATAAGAGGCTCATCCACATTCCTTTCAGGTTCTGAAACTATTTCTAGTTTCCTGCGTGCTCTTGTAGACGCACTCTTGGATACTTCAGGTTGTTCTTCCTCCTCATCGGCTTCTCTAAGCCACTCATTCTGGGAGGGAACCTTTGGCCATTGATCTCTGGCTCCAATAGCTTCATAAGCTATTCTTGTCAGAACTTCAGCTCCTCCTATATACTTTGGCTTCTCGTTGTGCATGGCAATTACTTGCTCGTGGATGTGTTGAGCGTAATTCACCTCCTTTGGCATATTGCTCTTCAATGCCCATGTGGTAGTTGCAATGGCATGGGGTGGTGTCGTATACTTTTGCGATCTCTTACTGCAAATATGGAGAAACTGGTTATACAATCGGCAAAGGGTTGCCGCTCTTTGGTCTGCCATATCTCCATAATTTGCATTCTGTTTCTTGGACCCATAAACCTCTATAGCCTCCCTTCTTTCCCTGACAGAGCTCCCTTTGTTGTGCAGCTTCAATGCATCTGCAATGAGCTGTGGAGTGATCTGTACCTCTACTTTCTCTCCATCTATTGCTATCAATGTGGCTTTCCCATCCTTCTAAATGGAGGTTGCCAACTCATACACTCTTCTTGTATCTACACCTGATGGTCTCGAGGTGAAGAATCTGTGCAATTTTGCCCTTTCCAGGTACCTGCTGATGTTCTCTGACCTGCTATAATCCACCAATTCTTGTGGGATCATCGGTATATCCACCGCTTGCCCTTGAGGATCTCTGAAAGTCCCCTGGTAGATCTATATTCCCTCTTGTTCCAGTACTGCTTCCTCCACCCAAGTTTTGGTTGGCTTGAGGGTTTCTGCTGGAATGTCAAAGGGTTCAGTTTCTGCAAGAGCATCTTTGATTGTCGGTCTTTTTCTCTTTGTTGCTGATGACTTGGCGGAATCCATGGATCCTGTAACTCCAATTTCAGAAGCTAGCGTCTGTTTAGTACTGAAAGCCAAATTGAAGCTTTTAACTATTCAAATGACTTGAAAATTGAAACATGAGCTATTCAGGGCCTAAGGATGCAGGGTAGGTGAAAAAATATGCAGACTGGGCTCAAAATCATGCTGGAGATATCATACGCGTATGATGTCTATTGTGTCAAAATGAGTTCATATTGGTTGTGCTTGTAGATGATAGTGTATACATGAGTATCATATGCTTGGATTTGAGTTTGGATCCCATTTGGTCAAGTTTTGGCCAGTTTAGTCCAGTTCAGGCTCTTGGCAAAATTCTGAAAGGGAATTGGATTTTATGATCCAAATTGGATAAAACTTGGTGGTTCACCTTCAAATGGCATGTAGATCACTTCTGTTTGGTGGTTGAAGCCTTGAGGTGCCAAAATCACATAGTGAGACATCATACGCGTATGATGTCTTTTATTATATTTTTGGACCAAATTTCTCTATAAGCTTGGATATGGCTTTAGATAGGCTTATTCAGTGGATTTATGAATTTTGGACAGATTTTGGGCTAAAAATGGCTCTGGAGACATCATATGCGTATGATGTCTTTTTCATCAATTTTTCATGGGATTGGTTCTGTGGACTCCCCATGTACTAGTGAAGGACTGTCCCTACTCAAATCTTGGTTTGGACTTGAGTATGTTGGATTCGGGCTAAAATAGGCTTTGGATGAAGGATTTTCCCTCAATTGGGCTACTGGGGTGATCCACTTGACCAAATGGTTCTAAACTTCATATGTAGCATGTATTAGATATATATAATGGATGTATGATGTCAAATGAGCAGTTTTGGTCTGTAAGTGCAAATAGACATTATACGCGTATGATGTCTTTTGTGTCAAAATGGTGCTTTTTGGTTCCAGATAGCTTGTAGATGTGTTAATCAACAATCCTATAAAGTTTCAATGAGTTTGGAGTTATTTTGACAAAATTAGGACCAAAAATCAATTTTATGGCCTAATTTGCGTCTTTTTGGTTTTCCTTGGGTTTTCTAACTCCAATTCTCATGATACTTGGTTCATAGGATGTGATGTGGAATGAGGCTATGCACTCAAATGTTGAAATGGATGTGAAAATCATGTTGTGAGACATCATACGCGTATGATGTCTTTTCTTGAAATGTTGGTCTTTTTGTGCAAAGAATTCTTTGTGCTAGTGCCCTAAGCCCTGCCAACTAGTTTTCAACTTAAAAAGTCATTTGTTTAGCTAAAAAGCCCCCTTATAGGCATTTCAGTCTCCGAAGTCGTCTTTTTGCCTTGGAGTTGAATTTCTTCAACTTTTCTTCTCGAGAGTTGCATTTCCAGCTCATTGGATATGTTGTGAAGCCACCTATTTGGTTGAACTTGACTTTGGCTTCCCGTTCTCCATCTTTCTCCTTTTGGTTGCCCGAAAGCGTCTTTTTCACCATCGGTAAGTGAATCAGCTTTCTTTTGGGTTTTGCTTGCAAACATAAGTCATCCATGTATATTTGAAGCTGCTTGTGAAGTTTCATGTCATTTGGTCGTCAATTTTAGCCGTTATGCCAAAATGACGCTTTGTGTGTCCGCAGCCGAATCGGTTGTTCCGACCTACTTTTGGTGATGCAAAACCGGAGATACTCCATGGTTGCATTGCCCTCGATGTTGTTAAGCTTCATGAGAAGTTTTATGTCGTTTCGACAACTTTTTCCTGTTTGCTTCTTGCAGGCTCTGTTGACCTAGGGTTTTTCAAGTCGTTCTTTCTCGAGCTTTGAGTGTTAGAAACCCATGTTCTATACTAGGGTAACCCACCTATAAGTTCTTGCAAGGTTTGATTAGGCGGTTGTGCCACTACCTAGCATTCTTCCCCATTCCCTCTCTGCTCTTGTTTCTTGGTTTTGGTCAGTTTTCGCAACAAAAGTTAACGATAAGCATCAAAAGCTTATGGCAACGAGTCTACCTCTCATGTATGGTGTCCTCTGAGCTATCGTAGCAGTCGTAGAAGGCGGTAGAAGGGCGGATGCTCCTGTGTGCTCTTTGCTCTCTCCAAGAAGGTAATAGTGGAAATGAGCTTGAAAGTAATGTGAAAAATACTTAACTTCGGGCTTCCCGGATCACTTGTTACCAAATTTGACATGTGCTCCTATCTCGTCGTGAAATGCACTTTAGGATTTGAAATTTCTCAATTTGGACTCCGTTTGACCTGTTTCTGAGAAATCTGTCCACTTTGCCAAAATTCTGTCATTTCGGGCTTTCCGCAACTTTTTCAGAATTGTACCCAATTTTTACCATGGGTTGCCCTTGTCATTAGGACCATCACCGTCTATTCTTTTCTTTTTTCCGATCTCATTTCACCTGCTTTTTTTATTTTTCTTTTACTTTTATCAAGAAAATCATAAAAAATAAAGGAAAATAGCAAATTGAAGCCAAAAAATTCCAAACATACACGATAAATAGTTGGTAACCCTGTCTATATGAATATACACTTATTTGTGATTTCTGGACTTGGATTACCACTTTTTTCCACTTTATAGCTCCAAAAACACTCTTATTTAGTGATATTTACACGTCTAGAGACCCAAATTCATCATTTTATCTCTTCTTGTTGCATAACAAGGTATATAAGGGCATAAATATTATCAATATCCGCAATCAAACATAAAAATTACAAAATCATGTAAGACACTGCCCTTGTAATATAATTTTTTTGTTTTTCTTTGTTTTTGGCGCTTGTAGCTGCTTTGTAACTCCTGTATACCTGTATACCTCCCCCCCTCCTAGTCTGAGTCCTCCCGGATGACTATGAAGTGTCTTGTGGGCGAAGCATTGTAGTTGTTTTGGTCATAAGTTCCAAATGCAATTGCAGAGCGATGATACAACAGTCTTTCCAATAAAGCTGCTCTTTGTTTGATTGAAGGATTGGTGGTCGGGTTTTGAGTTGGTGATACTTTGGTAGTAGAATCAGTAGATGGATTCATCTTTACCTTGTTGTTCTTTTGCACAATCCAAATCTGCTTCCACTTCGCTTGTGCTTGCCACAAACTCTTTGCGACCCAAACCTGCTTTGTCCTTTGTGTAAATTTCCTCGCCTTGAAATACCTAAGAGTTTCCGTTGATTGTACTGAAGGGAGTTCCTGTTTACAAATCTTTGGGATCCAAATTTGCTTGCTATAGCTTTGTGCCGTCATGAACTTCTTTGGAATTCAAATCTGTTTCACTGTCCTTGATTGTCTGGAATCACTCTGTTGTCTGGTATTGAAGACTCTGTTTTCCACCTTTATTTTCTCTGGCACCACCTTTTTTGGTCTCCATATCAACTTTGACTCCGTTTTTTCCCAAGGTTGAGCTGTTATATTATTGCTTGTCTTCCTTATCCACTGTTGAGAATTCCTCGTCGAAGAGTAATCCGGTTGTATAGAAACTTTTGGTTGCCATTGTCTCTTCTTTTTCTCTGGTTGTTGTTTACCTTTGTGCTTGGATTCTTCCTTTGGAGTTGGCTCTGTTTCTTTGGTGAACTTAACTGATTGACTTTCACCTTCGTATTTGATAAGCACCGATTCAGAATTCCAGTCAATCATTGCATTGTATTGCTTCTGCCATGGTTGTCCTAGCAATAATGGATGTTGTGTAGCTTGGTCTTCAACCACGTAAAACATATGAGGATACACATACTGGTTAATCTGTATATGTAAAACTGTGCATCCGACAGTTTTGATTGAATTCTCAGAGTAACTCTTTAACTCTTGCTTGGCAGTTAGTAGTTTAGTGTCATTTGTCAATTGTCTATACAAACTGAGTGAAAGTAGGTTAGCTTGAGCTCCTGAATCCAATAGTGCTCTGGCTTTGATTTGGTTGGTTCCTACTTTGCATTCAATGATGGGTTCTTCTTTGTCATTATCCATTTCTGTTATACTGACTGCGTTTATTCGTATTGCTCCTTCATTGCGCTGTTTCTGACGCAGTAGTCTTCTTTTCTCCATTTTTTCCTTCGCCTTGGCTTGCGCTTCCTCCACAATCATTTTCTTTTTCTGGACACGCAGCTTTTCTTGATGTATTTTGAGAAGCATGTCTTGGGTTAGCGGCAAAAGATACTTTTTCACTCTACATCCACTAATCCAATTGGGCATTTCTTCTCCGTCTAATGTAGCAAGCTTGACGGCTCCACTTGGTGATAGATCTTTAATCACCAGAGGTCCCATCCCTCGCTTTTTAAGCTTCTTAGCATGCTGTTTCAGAGTGTAAACTAGGACATAGTCCCCAACCTTAAACTCTTTAGTCCGCACATGCTTATCAAAAAATTCCTTTTGTCGCCTTTTTTGAGCGTAGATAGAAGCTACTGCTTTTAGGCGAAGCTCATCTAGCTTTTCCAGGTCATCTATTCTATCAGAAAGCTCGTGCCCTGTCCACTCTAGATTCTTAGCCACCCTTAATGTTGAAATCAAGAATTCTATTGGTAAGATAGCATTTAGCCCAAAAACCATGTTATATGGGGTCGTTCCTATTGATGTTTTATATGCTACCCTATATGCCCATAATGTTGAATGCAACTTCTGGTCCCAGTCAGTTCTCGACTCAGATACAATCTTCGTAAGGACCGTGCATATGGTTTTGTTTGTTGCTTCAGCTTGTCCGTTTGCTTGTGGATGATACGGGGCTGATTTCCTATGGATTACCATGAATTCATCTAGAAGGATCTCTATCACTTCATTTATAAAATGTGTGCCTCGATCACTCACAATTTCTATTGGCAATCCATATCGTACAAAGAGTATTCATATAGAAATTGTGTCGTGGTCCTGGCATCTGCTTTTTGAGTTGCCTTTGCTTCGACCCACTTTGTTAGATAGTCTGTAGCCACAACGATGTATTGTGCATGAGTCTTATATGCAGGAGGTGAAATGGGTCCGACATAATCAATCCCCCATTTTGCAAAAGCTCTTGCCCCCATCATTGGTCTAAGCGGCATATCATCTCGTTTAAGTGGTACTTTGGTCCGCTGACAGTCATCGCACCGTCTAACGTATTCCTCAGCGTCCATATGTAATGTTGGCCACCATATTCCTGCGGCTAAGACAAGTTTTGTTGTCTTATCACTTGAGAAATGGCCTCCACCTACTCCTCCATGAGCTTGCTCTAGGATTATCACATACTCAGACTTTGATGCGCAAATCCTAAGCTGGTTGTCTTTACATCTCTTATAGAGTTGATCTCCTATTAAAGCGTAATCCCTAGCTTCTATCTCTACAGATTTCTGACGAGCTTTTGACGTTCCGTCTGGGAAAGTTCTATTTGTGAGATATTCAACAATATACTGACTCCATTTCGGAGCGATCATTATCTGATATAATGTCGAATACTCTGCTGGCGGTTTTGATGAACATACAATACATACAGTGACATATTCATGTACGCTTTCTTTCATTCTTGGCCAATAGACTCCCAATTGTAACAAATTCCTATATGTGTTCCTTCTTGAACAATGAAATTCACATTCCTGAACATGTGCTTCGCACAGATATATATTATATTCCTCAGGATTGATGCATAGTCGTAAAACATGATCATTTCCCAATTGATACAACCTTCCTGCAATCAATTGAAGATTCTTGGATTGCTGAATAGCAATATATTTCTGGTTGTATTCTCTTCTATCAAACTCTCCTCCATAGGTTAATAGATTAACGACATTTTGAGACCACTTCGGTATCATTTCTATGTTGAACAAGTACGCGTCTGGCATGTCGTCATCTACTCCGATAGGGTCTTCCCCATTCGTCAATCGCGAAAGATGATCAGCTCTAAGATGTGTTTTTCCTTTCTTTACTACTACCGTGAAGTCGAATTCTAGTAAGATAATGAACCATCTCACTATTCTCCCGGTATTGCATGGTTTATTCACTAGGTAGAGCAAGGCTTGGTGATCCGTAAAAAACACAAACTTGTTGGCTAGAAGATAATGCCGAAATTTCTTCACAGCATATATCATTCCTAATCCTTCTCGCTCTGTTGTGGTGTAATTCTTCTTTGCATTGTTGAGCTGTCTACTGGCGTAACAGATAGGAAAATCCATGTTTCCTTCTTCTGGCTGAGCCAGAATGCATCCTATTGCATATGCCGAAGCATCTATGTGCACATGGAATATCTTCTCCCAATCTGGTGATTTCAAGACTGGAGCAGTAATGAGTGCCTCTTTCAATTTCTTGAACGATTCCTCACACTCCTCTGTCCATTCAAAGTTCACTATTAGCCTGTAAAGTGGTTGGCCTATTATAGCGTACATGTAAATGAATCGTCTATAATATCCGCAATGTCCCATAAAGCTCTGTACTTGTTTCGCATTGGTTGGTCTAGGCATATCCACTATAACTTTTATCTTCTTTAAATCCGTGGATATTCCATTTTGTGAGACAATATGTCCCAGAATTCTGCCCTGTCGGACCATAAACACACATTTCTCAGGATTGAGACAAATGCGATATGTCCTACATTTCTCAAATACTTTTCTTAGGTGTTCTAGATGCTCATCTCTCAGAAGAGAATGTACACATAAGTCATCCATATATTTCTAGAAACAACCTTAAGTATTCTTTGAAAGCAGCCTCTGGAAGGTTGCGGGAGCATTGGTTAGACCAAAAGGCATAACCCGATAAGCATAAATTTCCCACTCAGTTGCAAAAGCTGTTTTATGTTGATCTTCCAGTGCTATGGCTAGCTGGTTATATCCTAAAAAACCATCAAGAAAAGAGTATGCTGTTTTCCTGATACACGCTCTAGAACATGATCAGTTATCGGCAGGGGATAATTGTCCCGGGTTGTTGCAGCATTCACTTTCTTTAAGTTGACACACACTCGGAGTTTTCTGTTCTTCTTGGGTACTACCACAATCGTAGATACCCAATCGGTGTGTTCAATCTCGTATATGAATTCAGCTTCCATTAGATTATCTATCTCTTCTTTGATTCGCTTAGCAAATGTATCATTATATGTGTATGGTCTCTGTCTGCTAGGCTTTGCGTCTTGTTTCAGTGGGATTGTGTGTTGGCATATCGATGGGTCAACTCCCTTTAAGTCCTTATAAGACCATGCAAACACATCCCTATACTCTCTGAGAAGACTCAAAAGTCTCTCTTCCTCGCCTGGAGACAAATCTGTGGCTATGTACACCGGTCTAGGTGGCTCACCTGGAGCTGCTAAATCAACTTTTTTTGCATCCTCCGGTCCGTCATAAGATTCGTTCTCCTTTCTCTCTCGAATAGGTTGGGTTCATACCACCTTCCTATCCTCTATTGTGAATTTCCTATATTGAGAGGGAACATCCATGTTTTCCTTAATTTTGGCGTTTTCGTCCTCTCCACTCTCAATTTCTGTCGTCCAAACTTCTTTCAGAGTTTTCTTGAGCTCTCTGTACTTGTTTCTACGTTCTAACTTGGACTCCGTGTGTTCTCTATTGCGCTTGTTCTTTTCTGATTTTTCAGTTTCAGTTTTCGTTCCATTCCTTTGAACTCGATTTCTTGAGCCTCTTTTATTTTTTCGTAAGCTCTTTTGATCATTGCCTCTCATTCTTCCAGAAACCTTGTCCTTAACACGATCTTCCGCCTTTACTAGCATTAGGAATTGATTTTTTCCTCTTATTCTAGGCATCGGATTGGTTCTAACCCCCTTTGTTTTTTTTTTTTGCTCTATAGCGTTTCTGGCGTTGTTTAGTTTGGTTCGGAAAATCATAAAATCGGACATCCGTTATAGTTTCTTCGTTTCCGCTTGAATTGTCCGTTGACTCGTTGTCTGCTTCATTTCCCCACTCTGGATGATCGGGAATGTCATGAAACACCTCCTCTTCATCTTCCTTTTCCAGTGTATCGTTCTTTTCAGTTTCTTTTTCGAGTACAGTTCTCAACATGAAGTACGGAATCACGTCGTACCCGTCCTTGTCGCAAAATTTCCTTGTGGGACCATCCGGAATTGCACAAACATCTAGGGTTGCTAGAATGTGTGTCCATTCTAATGGTTCAAGCGTGTCCTCTGGAAAGGGTTCTCCTATATAAGTTTCGTCTTCGATAGCCCTTTCTAAAACACATTCTTCTCGTTTCAGACTTCCACATTTCAAAGCTCCACACATCCATAACTCCTTGGGTTTACCTAACCAAGCTGGAAATTCGGATCCCGCCAAAGTAGCTGAATAAAACTCCTCCACCGGTGTTCGGTTCACATCTTTGTAGCTATGGTCTTTCAGGTTCACATGTGTAGTGGTTTCCATATTTCTCAGGTATATGTGATCGTAGCCCCAATCCTGGACCATTTTCAACTGTCTCATGAATGGTCTTCCCAGTATGATATCATAGTTATTCTCCTTGCCAAAATTGACAATAGCAAAAGTATGTTTGTATTCAATGCCGCAAGAAGTCACTACAACTTTCTCTAATAACCCCATAGGTTTCTCCATGTGTCCATCTGCTAATTGGAGTTTCAACCTAGTCTTCCTTATTGCTGGTTTCCCCCATTTTTTCCAGATTTCTTTTGTAGCAATGGCTACCCCAGCTCCGTTGTCCAGTATTTCCATCGTGTTCACTCCTTGGAATTCAACTGGTAAGGTTGTATTCCCCTCTTCCCCTTCGCAATACTCTCCGACCTTGTTTAAGGGTATAGGCTTAGCGTTCTTTTGTGGTTTACTCAGCTCTTGTATACCCTCTTTCAGTCTCGATGTTGGGTCTTTTATCCCAAATTTCTCCAAGCATTTTCCTACAGTGGTCCACATATTTGGTCTTAGCCTCAAAAGCTCAGCTAGAGTGATAGTGCATGTTACTGGTGTTGACAAGATCTCTATCAATCCTTGCGAGTCCATGACTTTTTCTGATGAGATTCTTCGTGAGGGAAGTGCTCTAATCTCGGATTTTGCTTCATACTCTCCTAAGTATGAAGGTAAGGTATTCAGTGAATGAGGTTTGCTCTCCATTGTTCTAACAGATCCCCCATCTCCCCAGTAAGATTGCAGATCCAAGTCCACTTGAGATCCTGCCTCAAATTCCACTATGGGAGGATTCCTGATGTCCTTTTCCCAATTTGTCTGATTAGCTTGGCAACTTAGCTCGTTTGCAAAGTTCGCCTCTCTCACTTGTTTCCAAAATTCATTGTAATCCTCATCTTTTCCATAAGACCTCTGTATGACTGGATGAAAACTCTCTATCTCCTGATCGGTTGTGTTCAACACTATGCGGTCATCCTTGTGTGTATTTTCAGGCTTTTGTGCAATGGGAGTCTTTTCAGCTACCCGTGAAACAATAGTATCTTGCTGAATTGGGTTTTCCGTTCCACAATTCATTGTTTCTTTTGTTGGTTCTAATAAGGCTTGTGCAGTCTCGATCATTCTCTGGCACATTTCAAGTCTCTGCTTTTCCAATTCCGCGTTTGGGTATGTCATCCACCTCTGTTCTTGTGTTTGGTTGTTCTTTAACCTCGCTTCGTAAGCTCTCATCAGTGCGTCCAATGGTTCGTGCACTTTGTCGACTAGCACTGATCCCCCTGAGCTTAAGCTCGTTGTTTCTTTGATACTCTTTTGTTTCGTTCTTTCAGGGCTCATCTCTCGTTTCCCGTTTTGACTCTCAAGTTTTTCTAATCTATCTTTCGTTTGCTTTAGTTCCTCAGCTAGAATAGCGTCTTCACGTTCTTTTCTCAACTTCATGCGTGCTTTTCTAGCTTTCCATGTGTTTCTCTGACTCCGCGGTCCTTGACTAACCACTTCAGTCGCTAACGTTCCATTCTCAGGTTCTCTAGTGGTTTTCTTAGCTTGAGCTCTAGTAACAACTTGCGTTGGTATCAGAGATTCATTTTCAGACCCACTGCTGGTAGGAATAGTTTCTAGCATATTCAATGTAGTCTTTTGCACTTTGTTTGGATTCTTTGAACAATCCTCAATGAAGTGAGTAACCCCACACTCAGTG
This sequence comes from Adiantum capillus-veneris, assembly GCF_014529385.1. Taxonomy (NCBI): domain Eukaryota; kingdom Viridiplantae; phylum Streptophyta; class Polypodiopsida; order Polypodiales; family Pteridaceae; genus Adiantum; species Adiantum capillus-veneris. Next base: position 43,272,598 of record NC_140956.1, on the reverse strand, counting down.
CAATAAGCGTTAATTCTAATGATTTCCGTATGTGGACAAACATTCATCAGATGATCACCTCCACACTTGTAACAGGGTCCTAGTGCTGGTCTTGGTCCCATTTGATTCGTCCTTTGTGGATAGGATGGTCTTTGTCCTGTTAACCCTCCATGAGCTATGAACATTAATGTTCTTGCGTCCAAATTGTATCTCTCTTCATCAGAAGCACTTGTAGCTATTGGTGTTCCAACATTCCCAATCATGTCCCATGGTTCTGGTTGTTTGGGTTCTTCTGGTGGGTAATACACAGTTGGAGACATGTGTGCACCAGATTCTTCATAATAGGCTTGAACAAGCACTAGGGCTTGTTCTTCCTGATTCTCTAAGGTTGGTGCATATCTAATGCCCACTGGTCTTGCTCCTGGTAAAGGTGGTAGTTGTCCCAATACCGGTTGCGGTCTTTCTATCCCCATAGGTCCTGGTACATTTCCCGTTGGGTATCGAGGTACTGGATGTACCTAGGTGGTGCTAATTGAGCAGGAGGTGCATACTGACGCTCCCTTACATATCCTTTGGTTTAATAGCACTCCTCTGTTGGGTGGTTTGTCCATTTTTGTTCAATAGCACACCATTTCAGTGTTTTTGGCAATGGTTTTTGGTATGGTGCCATCCTTTTTAGAGCCTCTTCTATCATTTGCTCTACATTTGGCATGGTTGTTGTTTGAACATTCTTTTTAGTGATAGTCTCGCTCGCTACGGAGGAAGAGCTACTGGATGAAAAATCTGTATCCGCTGACACCTCTCCATAAACCGTACAGTTATCCACTAAGTACAATGCTTCTCTCGTCACTTGCTCGAAACTTGTACAAGCTTTCAAGTGCAAGTCCTTCTTGAGAGTGTCGTTCCTCAGTCCCTCAATAAAGATAACAGATAGTCTGTCACCTTGAGGTCGTTCACGTACTGGACATCTCTCAATGTATTGTTTGAAGCGAAGTGAAGCTTCCTTCACTTTTTCGTGTTCTCTCTGTTTAAAAGCATATATTTGTGAGACCGTATTGTGCTTAATCCCTCGTTTTGAGAATTCCTCAGCAAACTCTCTTAGCAAATGGTCAATGTCATGGAATCCCCCTATGTTCAGTGGTTGAAACCATGTCAATGCCGTACCTTCTAGAGTAAGACCAAATCCCTCGTATTGTGTATGGAAATCTGTTATCTGCTCAGCTCTTAAGACTTGCTTAAAGAGTGACACATGTGCATACGGATCTCTTGAACCACCATACTTCTTTGGCATACACTTCGCTACTTGAGATGGTCTCATACGTCTATGGTCTGCTACCAATCTCATTGCTCCTGTGTCCCGGCTAAAGCTTTCTCTAGCATCATGGACTTCATGGGTTACCCTTGTCGGTTCCCCTGCCCTGAATCTACTACTAGGAGGTAAATGTGATGGTTCCGCTTCAAACCTTGGACCTGGAGTGGTATACGTGGGGATTGGAACTACACTACCTCGATTCGTACTCTCTGGAATGTAATGATCCCATTGGTCCGGGCTTCGAGTACTGAGGTTGACTGAAAGAGTCAGCAACCTGAGTTCTTTGTCCTCCTGTCGTCATTGGGTTTTGCCCCCCATTTGTTGGTGCTGGCCTTTGTGAGCTAGAAGTAACATAATACTGATGTAGTGGTCCCCCAAAGTATGTATATCCTTCTAATTCTTTCTTGCCCATTGTTGAGTATTGCCTGCCATACTTGTCGTAAGCGGCAATTTTCACTTCCGATCCCTCTGTGTAGGTAAAGACATAAAGTCTTTTTTGGTCTGTCAACTCTCCGGTGTAGGGTTCTTCACATCTATAATAGAGATCTTGCTCCCCATTATTATATTTGTATAGCCCCACATAGATGTTATCAGTGTTGATCCTTGTAGTTTCATTTTCTCTTCTTAACCTCGCATCAGGGAAGTTCATTATTGGTGCTTTCTCCTCAAGTTCTTCATCTACTTTGGCTTTGGTACCCATCAAACCCCACTTGTCCACAATGTTAGGGTTTAGGACTACCATGTACATGGTACCCTTGTCATTTAGATATCTATCTCCGCTATAGCTCACAGGCACTAAGTCCTTGAACTCAGTAGGTCTATCTTCTATCTTCACACAATAACGGTCCATTCCATCTTTGTAGATCTTGGCACCTTGCTCATTGTCGTACTGATATTTTATGAACAATAGCTTCATTGTGGCGGAAGGGTTTGATGATCCTGCTGCCATATTTTCTCTGTTATTCAGGTTCAAGTGTTCCAAGTGTTCGGTGAAAATCTCGTAAGATCTCTCCGAAGAAGTATCAGAAACACTTCCTTCAAAGATCGGCTCTATTGGTTGCACCCAACTTTGGTTTACACTTCCCTCGGTTGATATGACACTTGCTTGTTCCCCTTGTTTTGGTTGGTTATTCTGGAGATTCCTGCCCGATCTCAAATTCATCAATTCCCCTAAAGGACTTTAACTTTTCCTTCTCGGCAATTTGTTTTCCCCAAGTTTTTGTGGTCAGAATTGATCCAAACTGATTGATACTTGGTCAATTGTTTAATCTTGTCAGTTGGACAACTTCTGTTTCATCAAGTGAGAATTTTGTTGCAGTTATGCTGAAAAAGACATTATACGTGTATGATGTCTTTTTTCACAGATTTAGACTATTTTGGTTATGCTCACTCTCAGTAGCCCCCTTATGCTCTTTCCACTCAAAACGTTCAGTTTGAACTCTGTTTGAGCAAGTTATGGCTAATTTAGGCTTTTCTTGGCAATTTTCCGCTTTTGACTTGTTTTTGGGTCAATTGTGATCCAAATGGGATGAAACTTGAAATATAACCTCTAGACAGCTATTACAATGGATCTGTGTTGGCAAAGTATCAGAATATGTCCAAAATTAGGTAAAAGACATTATACGTGTATGATGTCTTTTTCATCAATTTGGGTCAAAACTTGATATTTATGCTTCCTACAGTGCTTGTAACAATCTTGTCAGGTCAGATATCAAAAATAAGCAGTGGATGTGCCAAAAGACATTATACGCGTATGATGTCTTTTGTCCCAGATTTTTACTATTCTTGGTTTTAAGCCTTTTCCAATGTTTATAATTGAGTTTCAAGTGTTTTTGTCAGGTTTGAATGTAAAAACAAGATTTGAATCCAAAATTTCCTCTTCTTTGCATTTCTTGGACTCCGACTTGTCTTTTTGGGTTTCTTTGAGTGTTAATGCTCTTGTTTTAAGTTGAAATTAGGGTATAACCCCCATTTTTGAACACTCTGGTAAAGTCAAAATTTTTGTTTTGGTCTCTGTTTGGTCATTTAGACATCATACGCGTATGATGTCTAAAGTTGCAGATTTCCAATTTTTTGGCACAGAATCCTTCCTAAAGCTTTCTCTAGTGCTCAGCAACTCACAGATACACAAAAAATTTCTCTGACTTTTGTTTATTGCAAGTTTCACTACTAACTCGACGGTTTAGTGATCTAACATGCAATCAACCATATCAAGCAAATACTCCAATGATTACTAGCTCTAGATCAGGATCAAATGAAGTCCTACCTAAGCTATTCCTAATCATAAAATGGGTTTGGTAATTGTGACTTTAAAGAGATCCAATGCCACTCACGGACTAGCAAATTCTTCTTCTATCAACAACTACTCAACACCAACAAAACAACAAACAAATCTAAGCTAAACTAAAAATACTGTCAACACGAAAGACCCAGGAATACCCCACTTCCTAGAATCTCTCGAGATCTTCGGAGTCCACCACTCCTAGATCTTTTCTAACTAAAGTATACAAAGTAGTTTATACGAGTCACCTCGTAGGATTAGTCTAAGGTCACCTACTTAGGTCTCTCGTCCCCGGCAGCGGCGCCAAATGTTAAGGCGGTTACGCCACTAGCGGAAGCTAAATAGCGAGAACTCAACCAACAACAGAATTTGTCAGACGAGGACGGAGCTTGACCCGCAGGCGCATGGAAACAACTAGGTGGGTGTCAAATCACCTACTCGACCTTCTAATGACAATCACTACTAAGGAAATCAAATCTAAGTTCTAGAATATGCAAGTGACTGAAATCCCTACTACGAACGAATGCTATACGAAACAGGATCTAGAATCATTGAATCGATCTCAAACTCAAGGGGAAGTCTATACACTAGGTAAGAACAACACCCTAAAGACTTGAACTGCAAAATCAACCTATAACCACTCCGTGCGGTAAACGCGTATGAAGACAGGCCGAAAAATACAGGTGACCGAAACTTGACCCCGATGGTACTAATGTGTAGCTCTACTCGTTGTGGTTCTATAGATATGCTGCATGCTCTATTCCGACACACGAGTTGGAAGAAAACTCACACCGAAGCTCGTATGAACTTACCACACATAGAAGCCGATAGCGCGCACTCTTGGTATCTGTGCGTCGCTCTCGCCGTTGCTAACACAATGGCGGTGTCGCTTCTCTAATGGCGGCTCTGTAGCTCGCGTAGCAAGTAGATAAGACTCTCTCTCTCTCTCTCTCTCTCTCTCTCTCTCTCTCTCTCTCTCTCTCTCTCTCTCTCTCTCAGACACAGTCACGGCGCTCAAAATTTGATTAATAATCTGAATCTCCCTTTAGGTTACAAAACTTTGGCTTATATACCTCAGCCTTGGAGGTGAGAACATCTTTAACTAATTACATCGGCAAGTGAAATTACTTCGGGATTACAAGCTCGAAACTCAATTGAGTCCCGTTACTTAATGAATGGCTCAATTCAAAATCAATGTCGGAAAGACATTTATTACAATCAATGGTTACAAAAATGATGAGTGTGAGCAAAAATGTGGGTGTGATCCTCTGCTGGCTCAACAATGTTCGTAATAACCTTGTATGTAAATTTGGTTGTTTGACAAAATCTTCAAAATAATAGGACGTTGGAAGTTTTGAAAGAATTGAAAGGGTGGCATATCTTTGATATGCTAGGAAAACATACTCAAGAAACTAATCAGGGCCACAAAATTCAAAAGGAAGATTTTTGAAAATGCAAACACAACCACGATGCTCATTAATAGGTCTAAGATTTTCACTTCAATGCATTTGGTTTTCTTTGATTTAACACCTAAAAATAAAATCCAATTTACAAACTTAAACAATTATCATACATTATACAATCATTTCTTTGCAATAAACTTTGATACAATGTTTCGATTGCTACATGGCAAGCTAAAAATCTGTACTAGTCCTAGCTTCCCTCTATTAAAAAAAATTCAAGCTATGAATTTCAATTCTTTGCATAATCTAGAAGAGAAACAAAATCATAGTTTGGACCAAAATACTTGCACTTTATATCTTTGAATAAAATCTTGTTGCAATTGAAGACCTAGACTTCACATAATCCAAAGGACAAATGTTTCATAAACCATTTGTATTTTAATACTAGATGTTTACTATCTAAGCACGTAATTGGCATTTACAACAAATGTTGAATATATGTTTAATTTAGTTATTTGCAATACAAAGATAATTATTTCAAATTCTTACACCATCAATTCACATAGAAGAATTTACACCCAACCAAAAATGATCATAGATTAATTGTTCACACTCTCATTTTGGAATTTTGAGGAGTAAAAACTTTTTTGTTTTTTCCAGCTTTTTCATTCTCAATAGAATATTAAATCTTGATCACAAGCTAAGCAATATATGTCCCTAATGTATATGAACCCTATGATTCCAAGGCAATAAGTTGGCATATCTTCTCCCATATATTCTTCCATAAGTTTTGTCTGGTACTAACACACTATGACCCTGAGATCTTCAGCAAGATAGTAAGGCCAAAGCAAAATGTTTTTGAAACACTTAAAGAGTTTTTAGGTGACCTAGAATAACCAACCTATGGCCTAAAGGCCAAAGGGTCTCATGTGATATTTTATAAGATGTGTCCATAGAGAGCTAAGTGATTTGCATCTATGGGGTGGTTTAAGTGCCCCTGTGGAGAGCACCCTATGGAACTAAGGCCTAAGGGTATGTTTCCTCTAGAGATTTTATGTTGACACCCTATGTCCGTAAGGCTGTAGAGTAGCCCAAATGCTTATGTATCCTTTTAGAGACTCTATCTAATCACCCTATATCCGTAAGATTTTAGGGTAGCCCAAACGATTTTGGGGTATTCTATGTTGACACCCTATGGCCCTAAGGCTGTAGAATAGCCCAAATGTTTATGTGCCCTTTTAGAGACTCTACATAATCACCCTATACACTACAAGAGGCTCTTCATATTAGCGACGCTCACACAGCGACGCTCCAAAAAAAAATTCCCGGCGTCGCTATGAGCGTCGCAAATTTACAAAGAAATTTGCGACGCTCATAGCGACGTCGGCTGGGGTAAAAAAATAACCGAGCGCGCCCAAAAACTCAGATCTCAGATCTGAGTTTTTCGGTGCCCTCAAGCAAGGAGCAGGTAACGCTCTCCCTCACTCTCTCTCTCTCTCTCTCTCTCTCTCTCTCTCTCTCTCTCTCTTTTTCTTCTCCACACACACACACACACACACACACACACGAGGAGAGGAAGGAGAGCCAGGTATGCTCCTTCCCTCTCCTCATTCTCATGTTCCCTTCCCCTCTTTCTCTCTCCCTCTCTCTCTCTCTCTCACACACACACATACACACACACATAGTGTTTTTGAGAGAGAGAGAGAGAGAGAGAGAGAGAGAGAGAGAGAGAGAGAGAGTACAAACAAAAACAAAAACGCACACACACATACATAAACAAAGAATGCACACACACATTGAGAGAGAAAAAGAGAGAGAGAGCATGCATAAACAAAAAACGCACGCATTGAGAGAGGAAAAGAGAGAGAGAACATGCATAAACAAAAAACGCACACATTGAGAGAGGAAAAGAGAGAGAAAACATGCATACGATCCAAAAAAACGCACACACATTGAGAAAGAAAGAGAGAGAAACTAATTTAACGTCGTAGGAAACTAATTAAAATTAAAAGACCTAAAGATCTAGCCGACGAGGAGTTGAACTCAAGACCTATTATTCAAGAGGGAAATGGCATAATCAATCTATCATACTTGGCATGGGTGATAGAAAGGTTATACCATTTATCTCTTTTTATTGGCACACACATCCACACACGCGCACACACACAAGAAGAAGAGAGTTATAACGTCGTAGGAAACTATCTTAAAAGACGTTAAAGATTAGGTTATATGTAGACTTACATTAAATTAGATTTAGGTTTATTTTTAACTAGATTTACGTTTATTTAAGCTAGATTTAGATTTACGTTATATTAAATTAGATTTAGGTCTCCATAGACTGCGATGCCTGCATGAAACGGGTGAAGAAAGCCCTCAATGGAATATAGGGTATTGCTGCCTTCACTCATGGTGGGCTCCGTCGATCCAAAAGTACTGGTGAAATGTCTTCAGAAGATAGGGAAGAAGGTGGATCTTCAGGGCGGCAAGAGTCACTACATCCCCGACACAATGACCATCTAGACAACCTCTAGTCATTAGACTTACGTTAAATTAGATTTAGCTTTATTTTTAGTTAGATTTACGTTTATTTAGATTTACGCTTATTTACGTTAGATCGAGTCCACGCAAGAATTACTTACGGTTTAGGGTTTAGAGTTAGACGAACAGTGAAAAGATCTACTGTGAAAAGATGTTAAGATGAAGTGAAGTGCTACAGCTAGAGAAGAGGCAAAGGGGTTTTGTCCACTACATGCAGTATCATGTAGACGTGGGTGTGTAGATTTCTTGTACCCACAAATATAGGTATTGACCGATAAAGACGAGATTATAACCCGGTGGTTCTGATCTCCGTGCACCTCTAGACCGAGGTGTGCGGGGATTGGACATGACTAGAGAATGTGAGGTAAAGAGAGAGAGAGAGAGAGAGAGAGAGAGAGAGAGAGAGAGAGAGATAAGACGAATAATGTCAATAGAATATTAAATTTGTTGTCCAGGTTATAAGTTTTTTATCCTCATTATGAGTAGCGACGAGGATGTGGGACCGTCCAACCGAAACACCTATCTCTCAACGAGGGTCTTATGTCCTTGTAATCAATGCAAGCATGTTGTGCGACGGACAAGACGTGTTTCTTTGCAGCACGTTCGCGAATTTGGCGAGTTCGATCCATCTATTATAGATCGAGTTGTTGCCAATTATAACTCGTCGGACTCTGACGCTGGCCAACAAGCAGCAATCTTGCAACCCAATAGACGTGTTCGCAGGCGCTTTGGTCAAGCAGCATATGTGAGGCCACAAGATGTAGCCTCTGACAGCTCGGGGGATGATCATGCAGAGCACATTCCCAACGAGGCAATGGTTGAGTCCGAGATTGATGAAATGATCGAGACGATCATGGATTCAGAAAGGCTTATCTATGATGATATGAAAAGTGAAGCCGATACGCCATTGTATAATGGAGCACGTATGTCTAGATTGAAAGCACTCCTGGTTCTTCTCAACATGCAGGCAAAGTTTGGATGGAGTGACACTAGCGTCACAGCGCTTTTCAGGTGATCTATTACAATTAGTTTACTTTAATAGAACTCTAAATGTATAATGATCTGATAGATTTTTACACGACTGTATCATATTTTTATGTTGTGTAGATTGCTGAAAGAGCACATACTACCAGCTGACAATGTGATGCCAGATTCCCGAGATGAAGAAAGAAAGATTTTGCGAAACTTGGGGATGGATTACAATTCTATCCACGCTTGTCCTAATGACTACATTCTTTTCAGAGGGGAATACATAGACATGAAGATGTGTCCGAAATGTGATTCCGAAAGATATCGAGTAGATCTCCACGGGACAAAAATTCCACAAAAGGTTTTGCAACATTTCCCTCTGCTTCCTCGCATCAAGCATTTCTTCGAATGTAAGTCCATGGCCGCCCTAGCATCATGGCATGAGGAGAATAAATCTTCGGATGGTGTACTACGAATTCCTGCAGATTGCGTAGCGTGGAAACATATAGATGGAACATGGTTGGATTTTGCCAGGGAAGCTCGAAATTTGCGCTTAGGCCTGGCTATGGATGGCGTAAATCCATTTGGTCAAAGATCAACATCTTACAGTGTATGGCCCGTTGTCATCGTCAACTACAACATTCCCCCGTGGTTGACTACGAAGAAGGGGCACCTATGGCTAAGCTTGATTGTGCCAGGGCGATATAAAGTGGGGAATATGGATGTGTATCTTCGTCCACTATTGGAAGAGCTACAACAATTGTGGATTGGCATAGAGGTGGTGGATATAAGCCGACACACAGGACGACGGAATGCTTTGATCAGAGGCATTCTAATGTGGACCATGCATGACTATCCCGGGCTAACAGAATGCTCAGGTGATCTATTGACACTCCTCACTCAGACACTGTAAATCTTGTTTTTTCCCATAGTTGATCTATTATCATGTGTATACATGCAGGGCTTCAAACAAGCGGATATAGAGCATGTGTCACATGTGGACCTAGACTGAATGCACGTAGGGCACCCTCACTGAAGAAGCAAATCTACGAAGGTCATCAAGCGTATCTTCCAGAGAATCACGTGTTACGCAACGGCTTTTTGGGAAGAGAGCCACCAAGGATGTCTGCACAAGCATGGTTAGAGCAGAAGGAGATGTGCGATGACGGATTGCCTCTAGGGATGAAGAGACTATCTCTATGGTACGAGTTACCATACTGGCCCCGACTCATGATCAATCACTTGCTCGATCCAATGCACATATTCAAGAATGTGGGTAATCTACTATGGGACCATTTGACCGGCAAGAAAGATACTTTGGGAGCCAGAGTTGACCTTAGAAATGTGGATCGTATGGAGCAATATTAGCCGCAAACAGCGTCTGATGGATCGATAAAACTCCCTAAAGCACCATGGATTTTCACAGGAGCCCAAGAACGCAAAGTAAAAGAGACCATTCAATCTTTGCGGACCCCCACTGGCGTAATGCACTCGCTCCGAACGTGTTTTACTAAAGAAGGAAAGCTTACCGGTTTGAAGTCACACGATTGGCATAAAATGTGTCAGGTATGTTCATAGTGGACTTTAATATCATTGCATAAAATGTGGACTTTAATATCATTGCTGCACATACTTTACAGTTTATTTTACCGGTTGCCATTGAGGGATGTTTGTCTCTCGACATCCGTCACACAATCTACAAACTTGCAAAGCTGGTGCAATGGATCTCACAAAAGGAGATCAACGTGGACTCCATACCATTCGCCAAACTAAATGCTGTGGAGCTTGTGTGCATGTTTGAGAAACATTTTCCTACTACAATGCTAACCATTCAGGTGCATCTTCTTGTTCACATAGTTGATGAGGTGGAAATAGCTGGCACAGTTCATTCCAGATGGATGTTCTTCTTAGAGCGTTTCATGAAAACGCTTAAGGGATATGTGCGTCAAAAGGCACGTCCGGAGGGTAGCATGACAGAAGGTTGGTTGGTATCAGAGTCCCTAGTGTACATTGGAGAGTGGCTAGACGGATTTGATAAATCCCAAGACATGCTATGGAGAACCATATATGATGAGCGCATATCTGGGATTGTCATGTGCAATCTCGGTGTTGAGAAGAAGATGACGGAAGATCTAGAGGCTAAAATCAACCGATTTTGCATGCTTCACAATCCAGTGATGCAAAAGTGGATTTCACAATATGAGGATGCAAAGCAAGAGCGACAAAGGGCACGAATCGAGTGGAGACGGGGAAGACGACCATCGATGCACTATCCAGCGGTTCTGGAGAGCCTACCAACCTTCATGAGCTTAAGATGGTTGCACAACCAATTGAAAAGCGCACAACAATGCGGTGACGAAGTGATTGAAGAAGAGTGGGAGTACTCTCGGGGTTGCGCGACCAAGGTAAGTTTGCAATGTACGACTAGCAAGTGACTTCATTTATAAACGTTTGAACAGCCACTCATAATCTTTGTTCGTTGTAGTATCAGTCATACATAGCAGCATGGTGTAAAGGTCGACATTTTAGGGTGGAACGAATCGACAAAAAGCGTTTTACTCAAGATTGTGGAATCATGGCAAAATTTGAACAGTCTAGTCGACGACGTTCCTCTGATGCAGATCCTGTGGTGGCAGAACTCACTTACTTCGGCACGCTGCAAGATATTTTGAGGATCGATTACAGAGGATTTTTTGTCGACTTGTTCGACGTGCAATGGTTCAAGATAATCATGGAGGGTCGCAACGCTACTGTGCGTAGAGGAGAGTCTGGTTTTCTTGAGGTGGATTCTACTAAGAAATGGACTGACCTAAGAGACACTTTCGTACTACCCGAGCATTGTGAACAAGTAAGTATGTAAATAGTTAACATCCCCCTTTTACAAGTTATGTGCTTGAAAGCTCTCATGTAAGTTATGTGGCTCTGGCAGGTAATATTTCATCCTACAAAGTCTACATCAAACTGGTGGTACGTCATAGAGGTAGCCCCTCGTAGTGCAAGGACGTAGGAAGGCTACCATGTGCCAATCACAACGACATCAATGGAGGAGATCAGAGAAGATGCTCAATCAGAAGCCGCTGCGGTGGTGCCAGACGAGCATCAAGATGCTACTACTCTATATGGGGTGCATGCAGAGGAGCTACAAAATGAAACAGAGGATATGTGTTTAAACGGAGAGCTCTATATAGATATAGGAAGTTATGCTGAGTTATGCGAGGATGAGAGAGAGATCTCTTAAAGCCACAAATATTATATTTGAACAATTTTGCTCCGTGTTGTAAAAGCTCTGGCTCTCTAAGTACCTTCCATGGTGTATAACGCTCTTTTCTACTCGCGCTCACATCTTTTGATTGAAAATTCTGAGTTTTCGACTTGCCTCTTCTATCACTCGATTCATTGCGTCATTGTATTTATATGCGTCATTACGTCATTGTATTTAATGGTCTTTGCGTCATTGTCTACTCTATTCATTCAATATTAAGTTTAAATATTCGTGTGTTTAATGCAGGTATGGATGATGAGGAGTTTCTTTCTTCTTTGTCACCGCAGCAGAGACAGTGGTACGTGGAGCGTCATCGCTCTGGCGCATCATCGCGCGTTCCTACTCCATCCGCATCTCCCTTTCTTTCGGAGCATTCGGCGCGCTCCGAAGCTTCGGCGTCGACGAGACGAGCTTCACACTCGTCTAGACACCGGCGCTCTAGTGGTGGCGGTGGCGGTTGTTGTGGGGATTCCGCCATCGATGCCTCCACACCGCCTCGTGTTCGACGAGGCTCTTTACCCTCCCCTTCTTTGCCCGCCCCCACACCAGCCACAGCATCGCCATCTACGCCAGGTTTTGCACGGCTGATTGTTCCTAGAAGCTACACACCTCTACCTACTCCGCCAGGAGCCACCCCACTCGACACTCCTCGCTTCGGGGCCCAGACGCCGGTGGAGACACCTGACGTCCGTACCCCCATTGACACGCTGCTAGAGACCCCTACCGGGACACCCAGGTTCACGCGTCACCGGCCAGAGGGCTTGCCTTACTCCGTCGACATCAGCGGCGGCATCATCATGGATGATGACGGCAAGAAGGTGATCTCGCGCATGCGTGGTCTTTGCTCTCAGCTTTTTAGACACTACATACTAAACAAATGGAGTGAAGTACCAAGTGATTTAAAAAACAGAGTCATCAGCATACTTCATGATGAGTTTCCCGTTCCAACACGGGATCAGCGCTTCAATGAAGACCTGATGAAGATTCGAATGCGCGAATACTGCAAACACAAGCGTTCCGAAGTGCAAAAAGCAATCAAGAATGGGTGGAACAGGCCAGATTGGCTGGCCAAAGAAGATTGGAAGAATGCGAAGAAAGCAGCGCGCGAGAATCCCGACAAGTGGAAGCAACAAAAGGATGCAGCCAGAGCGCGAGTAGAGGCAGGGAGCTCGCACCACTTGAGGAGCGGTGGATGGGCATCATTTGAGGCCGATTTTGTAAGTGTTTTCACATTGCTCTTTATGCATGTTCGATAGTTTAGGGTTTATGAGTTTTTTAGTTCTAACATAATGAAATCTTTGTATGTTTTGAGAGTGGTCGATGACAGGACGTGATCCCAGACCGTACGAGCGCGAGTACGCAGGCAGGAAGGGCTTAAACGCCCTGATGGACATTCTCAGTTCTTGCGGCGGCATGGTTAGTATTAGGGTTTACTCTTTTTTATTTTTTGTATTGTTTTATAAATGTCGTTATATGTTTATACTTACTGAAAGCTGTCTTATTGTCTTTTTTTGCAGAATCCGACAGATATGCCGCTTGGACGCGATGAGACGTCTGACTAGACGACGTCAGTTTAGCCGTAGCTAGATAACATTAGTTTAGGGTTTCTCATAGCTTATGTATCATGAGACGGATTTTATACGTCTTTTTGAACCATGTATATTATTACATTTGTCACTGCAGTTCCTTTTGCCAATCAATTCTTTATGCCTACGATGTTGTACAATTGTCATTATTACATTTGCCAATCAATTCATTTTGCTTATGATGTGTACAATTGCCAATTTTGCAAACAATGCGTCTTGTGGGTGACTATTTTGGGTCTATTATCTACTTTTGCACTTTTTTTAAAAAGTGAATCAAGTACAATATGGTTGATGGGTGGCAGGGCATTCAATGCCCTGCCACCAAAAAAAAATTCTCTCGGGCGTCGCTATTTATGGCTCTGTAGCGTCGCTATGAGCGTTGCTATGAGCGTCGCTATAGTCTTCTGTGTAAACGTCGCTATAGGCGTCGCTATAGGCGTCGCTATATAGCGACGCTTGTAGCGACGCATATAGCGACGCCTATAGCGACGCTCTCGTAGCGGCGCTCGTAGCGACGGTTTTAGCGACGCCGGGGGTTATAAAAACCCAATGTATTTCCGTCGCTAACAGCGTCACAAGAGCACACAACCTCTTGTAGTGATATCCGTAAGATTATAGGGTAGCCCAAATGCTTCTGGGGGATTCTATGTTGACACCCTATATACCTAAGGCTACAGAGTAGCCCAAATGCTTATTTGCCCTTTTAGAGACTCTATGTAATCACCCTATGTTCGTAAGGTTGTAGGGTATCCCATTTGATTTTGGGAGATTCTATGGCCCTAGGGCCATAGGGTGCCATGTCTACAAAGAACTCTATAATCCTCAAGTCATAGGGTGTTCCTCCCAAACCTCATATGATCACTTAACTTTAAAGTATTACATAATATATCTTATGACCATATATATATATATATATATATATATATATATATATATATATATATATATATATATATATATATATATATATGTAGAATTCTATTTGCCACAACATGTCCATATAATAGCACACTTAAGTCTAATTCATATATTGTGAAAAAACTCAAACTCACAATTTTACATTTTTTCAGAGAAAATAAATTAAGAAAAATTTACAAACCAAACATCAATGTTTTTAACATCATGGGTGGATTTGAGATGGGACAAATAAAATAAAATGATAAATATAATAATCTGAATTACAGTAATGTAATATCATGGGTGGCTATCTTAACTTGTTTTTTATAGAATTTCTAGAATGGCATCATCACTTACATCCAATGGTTCTTCAATTTCTTCTTCTTAGAATCCTTGGAATTGACTTTCTCTGTGGTACCACACCTGCCCACCTTTTAAGATCAAGGTCTTCTTCCACTATGGAATAGCAAAGAGTTTCCAATTGCATCATTTGACCATTAGTACATGCAACTGATATTAACTATCTCTGTTGGTGTTGACGGCTAGTTTTCAAAACCGCGACCGTGAGAACCAAACCCCAAGAAGGGGAGAGCATATTACCAAGAGAAAAAAAATGATAAAAAAATGCCATACCTCACCCCTCCCTCTTCCTTCTTGTCCACACTCCGTTGAGGTCACTCTCCCCTACCTCTCTCTCCCTCTTGTTTTCTTTTGATCAGCGAGCCGCCGTTCTCTCTCTCTTCCTCACTATCTCTCTCTCTTACTATCCCTCCCACCATCTATTTTTTCACTCTCTCTCCCTTTGAGTAAGCGGCCCGATGGGCATGGAATAGAATATTCTCTCTCTCTCTCTCTCTCTCTCTCTCTCTTGTGATTCACCCCACATACCCTCTTTCTCTTTCCCCCGCTCTCACTCACACACTCTCTCTCTTTTTCCCCCGGTGTAGGATCCCGCCATGCATAACAATACTCTCTCTCTCTCTCTCTCTCTCTCTCTCTCTACAACCACACACCCTTACTTTCTCACCCCCCCCCCCTTTACTGGCCCGCTACTCATCTCCATCCCCCCCATCTAGTTGACCTTACACCCGTTGGCCCGAGCTCTCTCTCTCTGTCTCTCCTTCTCTCTTTCTCTTACCCACACACACACACACTACACACACACACACACTCGCACACTCATGTTGTCCCGAGCTCTCACTCTCTCTCTCGCTTTCTCTCCCACTCACTCTGTGTCGAGCAGCCCACACGGATGCAGCCACTTATCAAAACCGCTTTCTCTCTCTCTTCAACACACACACACACACCATCTCGCCCTCACTCATACACCCTCCTCGCGTTCTTTGCAGCATGCAACCAAATATATATATATATATATATATATATATATATATATATATATATATATATATATATATATATATATATATAGCTTACACTCCCTCGTCCCACGCACACACTCTCTCGCATTTACACACTCACGTACATACACAAGTACACGGCACGTTGTCGTGCTGTGACATGTACATAGTGGGAACACATGCTACAAGAGTTATCTTGTAACTTTTTAGATACATAATTATATTTCCTATAATGTACATATGCATATGTAAGTATAAAAATAAGCTTTCTATCTCATCTTATTATTTATCTCAAGGGTAATGTATTCTTACTTTACCATCAAAAAATACTATGGGAAAAGTGTCAATAGCTCCGCCTCTTTAACTTGGGGCAAAAAGCATTGATTCTTTATTTCTACTATCTCATTATTATCTCACACCCTATCTAGATCCTATATCTAGGGTAAACTCCAATATATATATATTCTATGTATTTTTTATACTTTTCTTATATTTCTTTTTAAATAGCTATTAGGAGAGAATCAAGTCCTAGTGGGACACTAGGTGGCATGATTTCAAAGATACACTTATTTTAATGCATTATTGCAAGCATGGTTACAAAACTTTGTCAAGGAGAAATGTCATGCTTTCATATGGCATGAGGTGTCCTTGGGAATTGAATGAAAGTCAAGGCTAAGGAGACCACATGAAGACTTTTGCTGCCATAAATGGACCCTATTTTGATGAATTTTTTACACAAGGTTCCAATCCGAATTGGAGAATGATTTTAAAATGAAAATCGTAGCCAATGAGCTGAAGTTTCTGCCCATATTTTTACTTTTTTATTTGGAGCTACGGTTGAGGAGATATGATTAAAATACTGGACCCCAGTCTGCCCACATCATGCAGGGACAGCTCATTCCAACTTTTCCAATTCCTGTTCACACTGGCTCCTCTCTTCTTGTGTAAACCCTTGTGGGTTCCCTTCACCTATAAAAGGGGACCTCTTCTTCCTTGGAAGGAACTCAAGCATTCAAGCCATTGATGAGAGTAATTCTTGAGGGAGTGAGTAGTAATGCCTAATTGTACTTAGCCCCATTAACATAAGCCCAAGCCTACACTTTCTCCTAGAGGAAAACTAGCCATTCTTGTATGCCATCCTTGGAGGATCAACTCTAATCAAAGAAGGTGTTGTACTTGGCGTATCAATCAACGTTGAATTCTCCCCTCTTCTTCTCTCTCCCATCAATAATGGTGCCGAAGGGTTTCAAGTAAGATGTGTTCTACATTGATGTTTTCTTGATTTCTTGTTGTTTTCATTTTCATCTCTAATCCAACATATATATATGTATCTAATCTCATCTCCTTAACCAAACCTATCTCTCTCATTCTTAGTAATTCATCCTCTCTAGGTTCTCTTTGCTACAGGTACATCTCTCCCCGCAGTATCCTTATTGCCTACGGGCAAGAATAGGGCTTGGGAGGGAAACTTCTCATCTCTTCACTTCTCTCATATCTACATTTCTCACATACTATCCTAGATGAATAACCCACATGATGATCATTTCTATCGCTTTCACTCTGTACGATCTATTAGAATTAATGTATGGATTAGCCGAAAAATACACTTTCAACAACGTATAGTGTTTCTCTTTGGCCCAGAAAGGCTTAATGAAATACTTCTATCACCGGATCCCATCATACTACCTCTCATAGACTATAATTTTTCTTTTGATGTAAGCATAGTTATCTTGCTATGAACCAAGAGGATTTGTACACACAATTAATCCCAATCACTAGACAAAATATCTATATTATGGTAAGCACAAACCTACAATTCCAAAGAACAATTCGTAGCCTATTTGGTCAGCCAAGATTGAATGCCATTAACTCATCCATTAACCCTTTCATATTACCCATGATACGAAATGACCATAGCCTTGATGTTTTCATCTTTGTATTGTTTTGACATTCTCTTTTGCGTTCTTTCTTTGTGTGTGTGTGTGAGTGCAAGAGAGAAAAGGTGAGTCTTCTTTGGTTGAACTTCTTTCCAAACCCTAGTCTTCATGGCATCTATGGTTTAACTCCTTCATATAGTTTTTGTTGAGTTCTCTCACAAACTCTCACAGCCATAAGCCCGGTGCTTTCCTGGCAAGACCGCAAAATTTCTTGACAACGTGCACCCACACAACCAAATAACATGCACACATATACGCATGCACTAAAAAAAATAAACAAAAAAAAGAAAAAACACACGAAGGACATCGACATCATCAACAAAAAAGAAAGGAGACGGCCAAGTCGCGCACCGCCAACACCAAAACAAGATAAGACGCCAAAGGCATGCCCTTGTTGACCCCGAAAATGACGAATGTGCTACACGGACGCACCAGCTAGGTCGCCCTTCACCGGCATTGCATCCACGACGCCCTCTACTGTAAAATCCATAGGTTGTCATCATTTTTCCCAGTTTCAAACCAAATCTTGTAAAAAATCCCAATTTTTTGTAAATTCTCATCTCTCTCTAGGTGATGGTCACAAAGGCCCACCTTGAGGTTTTCCTTTATAATATTTCCCAACACGGAGCAAGGGTCAACGACCCAGGGCCCACCGCCTTGCTTTGTCTCCCCTGATTAGAACCCTAATCTAATCACATTACCCTAATCTAAAGCAGCCAGGACCTATAAAAGGGCACTGACAGGTCACTATCGGGGGGGTGCAAGTTCATCAGAGGTCCGCACTTGGTAGTATTTTGGTGGAAATGATTGGAAACATTTGCATCATGAGAGAGGGGACTTAGTATAGTGATTGTCTTTGGGAATTTGTACTATGTAAGAAGCTATGTCTACATCTCAACTCCAATGGTCGATACACACACACTTATGTTAGGAGGGTGTTTGTGTCGGTGAGTCAACTCTAGAGAACGCACTAGTAGGCTCTCCCTCTACCTCTCTATCACCATGATTTCCATGTCGTCGGAAATAAGGTTGCTATAAATATTGTAAGAAAATAGTTCTCCCTCATACCCCGAGGGTTTTCATCACCTGTCATATTCTATTCTCTCTCTCTCTCTCTCTCTCTCTCTCTCTCTCTCTCTCTCTCTCTCTCTCTCTCTGTGTGTGTGTGTGTGTAGAGTCCGTGATATTTCCAAACACCATTGTCTGCGTCCTAGCCTCTCAAAGCTAGGTGGTGCCCCCTGTTCGCTTCACCGTGACCGGCTTGCGGAGTGCATCGGCTCTCGGTATTTTTCAAGGTCGTCGGGGTCCGTGTCGTGCTTTGCGCTCATCATTTGGTGCCCCACCGAGGAGGGCTTCTCGAAAACCCTCAGTTTACAACGCTGAAAGCAATGCACATCATCAATCATGGACGAATGGCTGAAAGAATTCTCTAACTGGAGAACAGAAGGGGAGGAGACTAAAGAGGCATTAACCGCCTTCATTGAAGTACTACTTCCAGTCTGTAGTGTCGTCAGTGTTCAAGAGGTAAGCTCCCCATCTCGTGTTGCTCGTTCTAACCACAAATTTAGAGCATCAGGTGGGAAGTCTATGAAGTGCCATCACTGCTGCCAACCAAAGCACACTGTCAGTGAGTGCCAACAAACGAAGGTAGCGAAGGGGCTGAAATCATCTACATCGACATTCACCGTGAGGAGGTCGTCCATATCAAGGGAGGAAAGAAAACGGTAAGGCCTCTCTTTCCTAAGGAAACCGCAATCAAAGGTATAACCTCTACTCCAAAGTGGCCAAAAGGGGTTGCTCGAGCCAAAGGTAAGGAAGGGCTAAGCCAGTCTTGTAACACATGACCCCAAAGGAAGAAGCATCTGGCCATGCAAGTGCTTCAAGTTCGGAAAGCTAGGTTGTACCCAGTTTGCCAAAAAGAAGGTCCTTCGAGGCTAAACGGCAGAAGGTCGCCTATTGACTTGCACGGTACATGTGAGTACTGCCAGTCCATTTCGACAATCCTGAAGCTGAAGTGGTAAGAAGGTTTCCATGCGCTAAGGAGGAGTGGTTCGACTATCTTGCTATTTTGGAGGATGGGTAGAGGGTCTTCCTCCTCTCCCCATACAACTCATCCTGAAGAAGCTCTCCACCACGGGTGAAACCTAGTGGGCTGGAGACGAGCTACAACTAAATGGAGTGGAGTTCATGCAACGCGCTAACTATGGTAATTACCTACAGTTGCTGCTAGCTAAAAGGCTAGGAGTATTCAGACGTGTCTCCATCACCCCGTACGTCCTGAGCGACGAAGGAAAAGTGGAGCCTATGAAAGGCGATGACCTCCTGTGGATGTGCTGACTCAATAACACCGGCACTGTAAGAGTATAAGTAAGTGCTCCACCCTCTGTGCATGATGGAAAATGGGCCAACAACGTTCCCGTTTAGATTTTTGCAGCACATGCATGTGAATATTTGTAGATAGGAAAATATTCTACCAACAGAAGATTGTGTATCTATTTGGTGCTCGATGCTAGGAGAAATCATTAGCTCCCCAAACCCTATCATTCTCCCCATATTGGATTACCACCACTCCTTCAATGTTTTCATCTTTATCCTATTTTAATCTATCCATCCAACCCTGTAGAAAGCCGCTATGAGACGCTACTGTCATTAATCTTATACATTAAAAAAAATAAAAAATAAAAAACAATATTAATCTCCTAAGTTACTACCATGGCAAGTGTTTCTTCCCCACATTCAGTGGAAAGAAGGGAGAAGACGTCACCACCGACTTTCAGGATGATTTCGACATCGCTTGTGTGGTTTCCAACCAAGATGACGATGCTTCATGGCGGCTATGAATTTTTCCTCTACTGATAAAAGTAGAGGCCAAGTCTTGGGGTGTGTGTGTTCTATCTCTAGCTCCTACAAAGAGGGTTCGCCCCTCATGAGTAGGGATATTCTTTGAATTTTTGAACACCTTAACCCCTCAAGCACCTTAGTCATGGATCAACTTAGCACCTTAGTCATTAAGCACCTCAAGCACCTTAGTCAACAAGCTGTACGACAAGCACCTCAAGCTTGGGCCGGGTTCGCACCTCAAGCATAGACCTAGCTTGCCCAAGGTCGCCCAAGGTCAAAGGATACCTTTTAATGAAGAAAACCCTAAGGTTTTTAAGCTCCATTAGCATTGATTTTTGATATACCATCACTCGTTTAGGACCATTATCTTTGGCCCCTGTTGAGATGCATCTAAAGCACATATCTATATTCTAATCCTTGTTCCCATTTATTCTCCCAAATTAAATGGTCAATTTGATATGAGAAATTCATTTCGGTTGGTTAGATATTAGATTTTATGACATTACCTCTCGCTTGAAATCATAGTCACCCTCAATATGAGGTAGAAGAGATAAAGTCTTAGTCATTAGTCAATGTTTCTTAGCAGGGAGAGGATCCCTTTTTACCCTACGACATAATTCCAAGATGGATGACCAATCTATTTGGTGCTTGGGAGAGGTAGCTACCGCAAGCATGTCTGCTCTTTAGTCCATTTCATTCTCCCAAGAAGAGTGAAAAATTCTACTTGGTGTTTGAGAGATGTCATCATCACAAACGTGATTCTAAGAATGCATACTACTTTAATTTGTGCACAATAAAAAGATAATTAGTCTTATAAGACAAAACATTGATCATTTAAAAGAAACATTTACATTTGCTTACTCTAATGTAGCATTGTCCGCATTGACAGGGTTCATACTATCCTTAAGCTGTATTCCTTGCATCCATCGAGCATCTTCAAAAGGATAATTTTTGAGCCTAATAAGATATCTTCGAATAACCTTACCATGTCGTAGTACCTTGTCTTCATGGCAAAGGATAGCTTTGGGTTGTAGCACCTCTTCTTGGTCTTTGATTTCTAAAGGGTCTTCAATAATTGGTTCACTTGGAGGCTCTCCTTTGTAGGGCTTAAGTAAGCGCACATGAAAAGCATTGTGTATGAGCCAATGGTTGGGTAACTTGAGCTGGCAAGACATCTCATTGATTGGCTTTAATATTTGAAAAGGACCATAATATCTTTTTTCTAGTTAAGCATAATACTTTTGATGTCCCATAGGATTTTTGCCCGTCATTTGTCTCAATCCAACCTTGGGGAACTTAAGTAAGACCCAATAATTTTCTTTGAACATTAAGGCACTTATATGCTTGTCATCAATAGCTTTTTGCCTTTGTTGAGAGATGGATATAGCCTCCTTAATCTTTTGGAAAGATTCTTGTAGGTCACGGCTATACTCATGAGCAACAAATATCTTCTCTTCCCATGTACTTTAAGTAGCAGGGGACTTTTAGGTCTTCCCTCTATGATTTCAAAAGCTCCATACTTTTCACGTAGAAGTATTGACATTATTATTGTACATATACTCTACCTTCTCCTCCCATTGCCACAAGGGTTAACCACCTTCTCATATCACTTTATCCCACCTACATTGTAGCAACAAGCAAGGTCCTTCTCCTCCTCCTAGTTTTCTTTGCTCAACCATGGCCAACTCCACTTTGCAAAGGTGGCCAAAGGATGAGGTCACACCACTTGCATGCCACAACACTAGAGGTGTAGATGATGAGTGGGTGCATGCAACCATCTGATATTGGCCCTCATAGTGTGCGGAATTGTGCAAACTTGGATCTTCATTGGAAAGGAAAGCTCCTTGGCTTCAAGAACCGCAAAGACAAGGGGACCGTAGCCATTGTGCAACATGTTTTCTCAATGTCAACCATACATTTGCAACAACCACCTTGATTTCCAACACATTGGAAGTACATGTTTTGAGAATACAAAGCCAGGTGTGAAATCACAGTGTAATGTTATTATGGATTCATACTTAAGATTTGTCATGCATTTATAGTCATATTTCCATCCACTTTGGTGGAGGAGCAGCCACTACATAGTCTCTCTGGCACATTCAATGCTATACATGCGGATATTGGAGCAATAATGTTCCCACATCTTTGCCCAACCAAACTAGTTCAAAGAAGGATTTTCTTCTATCCTCACTCCTATATTTTCCCTACTTCTACACAAGCGTTTGGAACGCTTGAACCCATCAAAGTAACTTCCTTATTAAGTATGGAGTGGCCGGTGCCAGATTTGTGGTCGGGAGCATCTTTCAAGCAAAAGATGATAATGGATGTCCATAACTCTTTGAAATAGTCTAAAGCTTCTAGGTCTATGGGCTTGAGTTGGTGTTTGCATATTCATTGTTTTGTGCACATTTTTAAAGAGTTTGGATTTTGGGGAGACTACCACAATGCTTGTATGTAAAGATGCACATTACGAGGAATTAGGAAGGCTTTTAGAAGAGGACTGGGGTTTTGTGGAGGGCATGCACAACGGGGACCGGTATCGTTGTAAGGTTGGAGCTTCAGGTATTGGAATGCGCTATTTGAAATCCCGCACCTCCTTGTACATACGATTTCACTATGATCGTTGGATGTGCAATCTTGGAGTGTGGACTCCCTTACAAAGTGTAGACTGCGCTATTGCAAGCTTTGACATTGCAGTGAAGATGCCCAACGATGCTTTGGAGGCAGTCCAAGTGAATAAGCATTGGACTCTCAGTAATGTTCGAGAAAATTTGGTTATTATGGGTTTTGAGGCCCTTCAACAAACACAATTTCGTTTACAAGGTCACAAGGTGAGAATCCTTCCACAACATCTTCAATACATCATGATTTGTCGATCATTGGATGCTTATTGTAATGAATGTCCGTAGATTGGGAAGAGAATGGAAGACAAATTGAAGGTCGAGGAGGACTGAGGGATGGATGGAACTATGCTATCGATCTTATAACTTTGTAACTCTTGCAATTCTCAAACTGATCCCCGCTGTAATCAAGATGATTTGCTTTGACAAATCATGCCTTTGAATATAATTTTTTGCAATGGGATGAGAAATCATTTTTTGGTGAAAGTGCCTTTTTTTTAATGTCTTAAAAAAAGGGTCCATTATAAAAGGGGGGCCACCTAACTCATTCACTATTTTCACTTTGGCAACTCTTGAGCTCCTCCAGTCTCTATCTACACCCCAGGCTAGACATGGATGCTTCCACAGCCTCTGCATCTGCAGCCACATCCACCCCTTTGTCATGCTTCATCCTCTTCCTCGAGGACACAAAATACAAAGGGAAGTTGGACCTCCACACCTTTTTTACTCGTCTCCCTGACCTTGACGCCACAACTGCCCTTCACATGGATGTATTTGCTGAGATTTTTGCGTTCATGGAGGAGCACATCATAAAATATTCTGTATCTATCCCACCACATGCAGGGATCTGGGTGCCTTGCGATCTTTTGCGCTATATACACAAAGGTGATCGCCCATTCTCCAAGCGGTTGCAACAACTCTAAGAAATTGCAACCGATGCAGGCCATTACTTGGACGAGCAAGCCCCAAGGGTGTCAGTGCTCAAGAAGCGCAAGTTGGGGGTGGAGTGCCTTTCTCGGCTCGCAAAATTTATCTTCTTGGTGAGCAAGGAACCTAATT
Source organism: Adiantum capillus-veneris (assembly GCF_014529385.1). NCBI lineage: Eukaryota > Viridiplantae > Streptophyta > Polypodiopsida > Polypodiales > Pteridaceae > Adiantum > Adiantum capillus-veneris. Next base: position 43,248,552 of record NC_140956.1, on the reverse strand, counting down.
TGGAGGAGCTCCGCTTACCACACCTTCAGGTTGGGTCCTTTATCAAGGACACCAAGGAGCAGCAGGTTATCCCCATGAACCGTACAGCGGAAGGAAAGGCACACCGGCTCAAGTACCCTAGGGGTCTTGACGAAGTGGTTGAGAAATCCATAGTTGCGGCTTGCCCTAGTGACACTCCAGTGCCACTACCACTTACGAATGTGGCTATCCTAGAGGTAGAAATTAGCCGCTTCTCCTTAGTGTTAGTGGATGGGAAGGAGTATGTGTTCCTGCATGATTTGGAGAAAGCATTTGGCCTGCGCATGGATGAATGCTGGAGCGTGCTGTGAAATAGCACCAAATGTCCCTTAGACAATACGCCAGATGCCCTAGAAAGCAAGCTCTTGCCAGATGGGGACTCTGTTGCTGACACTATTGCAGTTGTAAGTGTGGAGGTCTTGGCAGCAGAGCAGTTGCACGTGGGTGATGAAGAATTCCAAGCCACGCAAGCCAAGATTGAGGCTGCTAGGATGCCTATGCCATTATGCAACCTCCCATCTGATGATCCAAAGCTTGTATCTGTGGTGCATGGGAGCATTGACTTGGATGCAAAGGGCAACACGGAGGAGGACGACAAGGAGAAGGAGGTAAACTGTATCCTAATTTTCATGTTACTATTTTATCCTTCATTTTATTTTTTCTCAACCTTCATTGGTTTATGATAGGATGTCATGGAGGTTGATGACTTTGCTGCAAAGACGGGTGGCAAGCGGACAGGCTTTGGACCTCAAGCTTCCCTTGCGCATTACCTAGGACAACTCCCCCCTGGTGATGTGGCCATTATCCATAATGAATTTACTCCCCAAGCCCATTTTATGACTTGGTCATTAAAAGCTTTGAGCAAGTTTTTGTGTTTGAGCACCATTGCCTAAACTGCGCATCAAGTTCCTAGTGCGCAGATCCCTTGTATGCACAGCGTTTGGAAGTGGCTTTCGTGGTAAAGTTCTTGCCCAGATAGGGATCCATGCTTCCATTGGCTCAACTGACCCAAAGGCCATAGCGCAGTCCCTCTTGACTGGGGAGTTGCCTTACACGCAAAATAGGCGCCAGGAACTGGTCAAAAAAATTATGAACTCCTCAGATACATGATGTAAAATCACTGTTTTGGAAGTAATAAAAAATATTTGAAATTGTCTCTCTATCTTGCAAATTCTTTTGAATGTGATTTGTCAATCTTGAAAATTGTTTCAATTGGTGATATGAAAATTGTTTTGATTGGTGACTTTGTAATTTCAAGTTCTGTATGTAATTTCAGTCAATTTCAGTATTTTATGTTCCCTAGGAGGTAGATAAGCCTACCAAGGGCCAAAAAAAGCCTGGCCACAAGGGCGTGCAAATGGACCATCCATCAATTTTGGATGGGCCATTTGCGCGCCCTTGTGGGCAGGCTTTTTTTCCCCCTGATAGGCTTATCTACCCCCTAGGATACTTACAAAGCACAAATTTATTGAAATGAATTGGTTTTGCATCATTAATTTAGATGCACCCTTTTTATGGCAATTCCAGCATATGTTCACACTCAAGGACACTAGAAAAGGTGAAATCCATTATGAAATAAAGTTTCTAGCACACTATCACATGCTTTAGCTCTATCTAGTACACCCTTGCACCAAAAAGTCCAATTACATTGGACATTTGAAAAATCCAAATTAATGTTGCATAGACACTTGGTTTCACAATATGTTTTTTTTTTAAAAATTCTATAGGGAATCAAAGCTTGAAATGGCCAAAAAAGGGTGTCCACAAGGATCCATGTAAAATAATGTTGCAAAACCAATAGGTTTTAGTAAATTTGTGCTTTTTAAGTACCCTTGGGGGTAGATAAGCTTACAAGGGGCAAAAAAAATCCTGGCCACAAGGGCGCGCAAATGGCCCATCCAAAACTGATGGATGAGCCATTTGCGCGCCCTTGTGGCCAGGCTTTTTTTTGCCCCTTATAGGCTTATCTACCCCCAAGGGTACTTAAAAAGCACAAATTTACTGAAATTGACTGAAATTACATACAGAACTTGAAATTACAAAGTCGTTTCATTACAAAGATAATAGACACAGTAGACACAACTGTTGATCATATTGTCATTGGAAAGTCAAATCATTACAAAGATAAGGGCGTGCAATACAAAAAGAGGGGTAACTTCGGCTAATGCTTGAAGTCTCGTCGCAATCGACGTGCAAGCTGCATATCTTTTGGCTGTATTGTCACTCTCGCTTTGCATGAATGGTGCATAGGTTGGTATCTTTCAACACCGAAATGATGTGGGCCTCTGTAGCTTCTTGAATAGCCTCTAGTGCTATTGCTTACATTCTATACTGATTTCCATAGCTTTGAAGCACCTCCTTCACAGTGCGACCAAAGGGGGATGCGTTGAATCAAAAGCTCCGTCGTCTTCTGGTAGTGGCGGATTTCTCCAAATGCCCTTGCTATTTTTTGGCGCCGCTGCGGTTGTCTTGGGGGCACTTGCACATTTTCTGGCGGGCGGCGTTTAGGCTTTTGGAAAAACTTAGACTTGCGCCTGTTTACATGCTTAGGGGCTGGTTCTGCAGCCTCTTCTGATTCTTCCTCTTCCCTTGGCTGCCAATCTTGTTGTGTGGGGAGAGCTCCCTGGCCTCGAGACAATGTCTTCCCCCCAACGGCCACCCGGTGTGTGCACGGTATTTTATCTCGCAGCCATGGTGGCTCACTCTCTGATTCAGTGTCTGTATGGACCACTCGAGTCCTGGATGGTCCTGCTTGTGATTGGTGGTGCGATGGCTACTCCCTATCAAACTCTGTTGTTTGCTGGCCCTCTTCTTATCTCCAGTGTTGGACACGTTGCTTCATTCTCTTTCTAGGTGTTATATCTTGAGGAGGTGGAGATTCAATAGTCCTTGATGACTCTCGTGCCCTAACACCATTCCCACTACCAGAAGAGTTCCTAGAACGGCCAGGTGTTCGTGTCCGTTTTCTTGTGCCTTTAAGCCATGATGGCTTCTCACATCTTCGGAGGGTGTTTTTGTTGGCAGGCAGATGCTCTTTCACGGTTTGTTTGGTGCGTGCCATTTTGTTGGTAAGAGCTCACCTGTTCTTAAGAAATGAGTGGTTTATGAGAGCATGCAATATTTATAAGGGCCCATTTAAAAAGGTCCCTGTTCACACTATTTTTTTTATAAAAAGTATTATTTTTTTAATAAACATGTCGCTAAGAGTTGGACCCTGCGTTCACGTTTCGTGACTCGCACAGCATCCACTTTAATCCTTGTCGCACTCTGCATCGCCGCCATGCAGCATGCTTGGTGGGACCTTGCGACATTTGCCACTTGTTGCTATACTCTTGACGACTCCATTTCCGCACTTCAATAGCAATCTTGGATTGTCGCGCACGTTCCATTGTGAGCTTACGAGCAAATGTTGTGCGAAAAAACTAGTTGAACATCTCCTCCAGATAATTGGATTGCACCATTTCACCACCATGTCGAGTATTTTTGAAGTACACTCCCCTTGCTCAATAATGGGACTTCTCCATGCCTTGAGTGCTAAAAATTTCAAGCGATCCATACTTGTGCATAAAAAATGCACCATGCACAAACAAGATATGTTGTTCACATGAGTAAACGATCCACATTATTAAATAAAAACAATCACTTGTAATGAATACACCATGTAATGTGTGATGTTATTTTCACCCCAAGAAAGGGTGAAGACCTTGGTAAAATCTGCCAAGGCTTCTTAAAATGTTTGGCGTTGTTCTTCTGTTGTGCTGTTAAGGCCCATAAGCTTGACCATTTTATCAAAATGTGCCCAAACTTGCTTGCTCTTGTTTGCAAGCTCCCTATTTGAATCATTGTCAGTAGTAGCTTTGCATAACTCCTTCCAAAGCTCCCAAAGGTTACCTGCCTGCTGGTTGGAGTTGTTTTGAGCATCATATCGACTTGGCTTTCCTTGGGAAACTTTCTTCAAAAAGTGTTTAGCTTTTTGTCCACTCATTGACACTTGTTGAAGCAATTTCATGGGCCTCCCCTGTGTTCTTTGCAGCAACGATAGACACATTTCCACCGTGACAGCCAATGGAATTCAAGAGTACCTCCACTCTTTTGATCGCTTCCTGGGACTTTTCCAACGGTTTTATTGTGACAGCATAGTCAATGTGGAGCTTCAATAGCCTATCAAAAATGCGCATGAATGCGTGTAATGTACAAAAATGTACATTCGATAGAGGAAATCAAAAGATTGGATTCCAAGCGTGGTCCTTTTGATCACGGTCTGGGGCATTGAGCATGGGACCGACCTTTGCAGTGCTCTTATGTGATTTTTTTCCATTAGGTTTGTACCCTCGAGTGCAAAATGGACAAGGCATGAGAGAAAAAGCCCCTTGTTTGCAGCCAAGCAAACACTTTATGGTCTTCAAATCCCCACCTAAGTGCCACTCCACATCATAACTACCAAAACCCTCAATCTCCAACTTCTGACCTGCAATTTGGGAGTGTATTACTTCTGTGATCCATGGAGTTCTCTCAAAAATCCATGAAAGTAATCCATTGGTCTCTTTGGGCACCTCAATAGCACCCAACCACCAAATGTCTTTCTCTGATTGCACGCTAAAAGATGGGGTGGGAGATGGCTCGACTGAATCCCTTCGCTTGGTTTGCAGAAGGGCCTCGTTCATTAGAGTGACACTTAGCCTCTCTAACCTTCAGCCTTTCACTATTTGACACTCATCAAGTTTCAGCACAAAAGCGACTTTTGTGCCAAGCACTACAAAATAAATAGTGCTAAGACCTTAAACTTTAGAGTCTATGATAAGAATAATACCAAAGAAAAAAGTAAAGTGTGTCACCTTCTTCAGGTAACTCGTAAAATCTAAGCATGGCTTCTTGAAGCCTTCTAAGATCCACGAAAATATTGTTCCACATTGTGTAAGGAAAGCCCTTCTCCGAAGGTCTTATGGATTGTTTCTTACCTTTTCCCCTTGTCTTTGTTGCGCACGAAGCATAAAGGGAAGTTAGAATTGTGTCCTCAATGTGTAGGTATGTCCCAATGCGGGAGAACACATCTTCGTTTGTGGCCTTCTTTGCAAGCTTGACCTTGTGAGGAACGGGAAATAGGTTTTCCACAATGCCATGTTCTTTGAGGGCATCCTTTAGGAGTTGAAAAATAGCCTGATAGGCTTTGGTGCTGATTCCAGCCTCATCACAAGCTTGTTGAACGTCATCATCACTAACCACATTTCTTAATTTATGCATAAGGTCCTTGGTGATTGCATCCTTAATGTGATTACCTCCAGGTGATTGTAAGATAGAAATCACGTCCTGGGTATTGAGACAACTAGTGAGAAGGTTGACTCGATCATCTTGGCTTGTTCCACCGCATGCCTCTTGGATGAAGTTTCTAGCAACAAATAAACATAAATGTTAGAAAATAGTGTGAAGTAAGAAATCACCTTGTGGCTGTAACTCGTCGTTTGCGTGCTCCTCTCGAATGTGCAAGAGTTTCAATGGATGAATACGTGCGTTTGCGTTCCCTTGCACCAAGGGGAGTTTCTTTCAAGTATGTGATGGTGTTGGTAAGCTTCTGGATGTGGGACTCCTTTTCTTGCATTTGTTGTTCAAGAGTTTTAACTATCCTCTTCGAAGAGGCAACACTCTCTTGTAATGCCGTCGTCTTGAGGTGAAGAGCTTGACATTCGTGCATCCACATATGCAAAGAAGCACCTGCACCCATACACAACCGCTTGCAATAGCCTAACAAGCCTGCTTCTCCCCTCCCAAGAAATTGAAGAAATGTGGAAAGGCTATTAAACGATGGATGGAAGAGGCTTATAGGATCGTAAGGGTACAAATGGCCATCCACCCAAATGTCAACATTGGTCTCACAAGCGTTGTGACGTTCCTGTGATGACCTTTGATCACCCTCACTAGTGGTCTTTGGTGCAAATGCCGTGGATAAGCGAATATGTATGCTTTTGGTGTGCGTAGTACGTGGTGGTGGAAGAAAACCATTTGTGATGTCCATGAGCACGATGGAAGCTGTTGCGTGAGGAAGAAAATGATGAAAAGATAGAGGGGGAAGGGTAGAGAGGTTGAGGAAGATGGGAGGAGAGAAGGAGGGAGGGGGGGGAGGGAAAGATTGGGGAGGAGGAGGAAGGTAGGGACAGGGAGGGAGAGGAGAGGGATAGGGAAAGAGGAGGGAGGAGGGATGAGGGAGAAGGAGGAGAGAACAAAATGTTTATTACTTTTTGGAGGAAAAGATTTTTGAAAAAATGGACTTTCTAAGCTTGTGGGTTAACAAATGGGTCAGAAAATGATTTTTGGATATGTATATATGTTGGGAGGGAGTTTTAAGTAAAAAAACAAGTAAAAATGATTATTTTTTTTTAAAGTCAAATTTTGACTCTTTGTGACCCACGTTTTTGCTTATGTGGGACACCCTTATGCTTCCTTCACTTTAAAAAAAGCTAGAGAGAGAAAGTAACCCTTTAGGTCCACATCCTACATTGGTCTAAAAAAAAGTATAGAAAAGCCTACTCAAAACTACCTTCTTCAATGCCCTTGCCCCCTAAACCCCACACAACATTAGCCTTAATCCCTAAAAATTAGGATTCCTCACAAGGCCCATGCAAGGTTCATATTTCTCCTAATGTGGAGAGGAAGGGAAATCCCATAAGCACAAAGTTGTTGAGTAACTTCGCCTTGCAAAATAGGGGACCCTCATTAGCACCTTCACGTGCAAAATCAAAGCTATCAATGTTCATTCTACTCTCTTGGTTATTGTCAACCATGCTAATTAAACTTATGTATAGACTACTTTGTGGTTTGGTACCCTCAAAAACCTTAGTCGATACTCTTCTTTACCTTTGAAAATCACGTCTCAAGCAGCCATACCCGTGGTTTAGACACTGTTGATTGTAAAGACTAGTGGAGAGGGTCTAGCATTGCTCGGTTGATTATGGTTCCTGTTGATCTTGCTCCTATCTCAATAATGGTTAAGCTAAAGGGTAAGCCCCGAGAGGCTCCATTACTAAGACTAAAGTTCCCAATGGTGTACCTCAAACAAAGTCCTTCTCAACCAAAATAATAGATCCCTATCCCACTTACCCTATTGCAATGAACAGGCCCAAATTTTCATGGACAACTTAAGGACCTCTCTTCATAAGAAAGAAAAGAGAAACCAATGGCTTTGATACCAATGTAATGAAAATGGCCTATGAACATTGAGAATAGCGGAATAAGGAGAATTAGAGTGAGCATTTTTGTGAGAAGTCTACTTTGAGAACATAGAGGGTGAACTTATATAGCGGTAGCAATGACGACAGGTTTTCAAAACCGCGATCGCGAGAACCACACCCCAAGAAAGGGAAGGCATATTACCAAAGAAAAAGAAAAAGAAAAAAAAAGCAAAAAAGGGCAGTTCTTTACCATTTACCACCCCTCTATGCTTAATCACTAGCGGGGCGCCACTAGTTTGGCCACACCTCTCCATTATAGCCAGAAAACCGACTCTCTCTCTCCTACTACTCGGCTCCGCCAATTCTCTCTCTCTCACTTACTCTGCTGCTACATCACCGGGCTCAGTGGGCGCATAAGATGAGATATCTCTGTCACACCCTCTCGCGGGCCGCCACAGATATTGTATATTCTCTCTCTCTCTTTCAAATATTATCTCTCTCTCTCTCTCTCTCTTTGCTCGTCCACACCCCAGCCCCAACGGGCCGCCATATTATGCCCCTACCTCCCCTCTCGTCCACACCACTTTCGGCCTTATACCCCCCCCCCCCCCCCCCCCCCCCACCTTCACCTCCCACTAGCTCCCTCTCTCTCTTGGGAGAGTGGTCCCGCAAGCCATGGAAGGAATCCACTTAATCTCTCTCTCTCTCTCTCTCTCTCTCTCTCTCAATTCACTTCCCTACACACACCCTACCCCCTATCCCTCTCACCGTTCCTCACCACCTCACACTCTCACTCACTCTCTTTTTCCTCTCTGGTGGGAACTCGCCGTTAGGGACTCTCTCTCTCTCTCTCTCTCTCTCTCTCTCTCTCTCTCTCTCTCTCTCTCTCTCTCTAGTATACCCACCCCCCCTCGTTGACTAAACTCCCCTCCCCCTTGTTTTGCGCCTTTGTGGATCCGCCGCGCTCACGCTCTCTCTTGCCCTCACCCCGGACCCAGCCCATGCGGGCGCGCTCTTGAAGCAACACCACACACCCTATCCTCTCCCCCCCCCCCCCCCCCTCCCCCTCATAACCTCATCCACCCCCTCTCTCACTCGTTGTGCGCACACACCTGCAGCCCGCATACACCTGCTCCTCGCGCTCTCTCTCTCTTCTCAGCCTGTGCAGACGCCGAATCAGCTCACCTCACACACACACTCGCGCACACACCCTCTCTCTCACTCCATATCTCCCCGCCTCTGCATTGCCAACAGCAAGTCCGAAAACTAAAAAAAAATATTATATTAATATATAATATACATACCCCCCGTTCCCACGCACGCTCGTGTACACACACACACGATTACGCACACATATATACATACACTCACCCGAACCCACTCATACGCACATGCACCCATACATACACACATGCATAAATGCACACACAAATGGTAAATGCAAAAGAAACGGAGGATTCAACAATTACGATGACATCGACAAGAAGGAGGACGACTCAAATCACGCGACACCGACACCGAAACGAGCAAAGGCACCGAAGGCATGCCCCAACCGACCCCGAAGTGATGAACGCGCTACACCGACGCACCGGCAAAGCTTCCATTTACCAGCATCACGCAACTACGACACCCTCTTTAGTAAACCGTAGTTTATTATCATCATTTTTTCAGTTTTCACCCAAGCCTTGTAAAAAGAACCCAACTTGTAAATTCTCATCTCTCTAGGTGATGGTCACAAAGGCCCACCTAGAGCTTTTCCTTATAACATTTCCCAAGACAAAGCAAGGGTCAACCACCCAGGGCCCACCACTTTGCTTTGTCTCCCCTAATTAGATTACCCTAATCACACCAGATTATCCTAATCTAAAGCAGCCAACACCTATAAAAAGGCACTGAGAGGTCACTATTTGGGGGGGGCAAGTTCATGAGAGGTCAGCAGTCAACACTTGGTAGAGTTTTAGTGGGAGTAATTGGCAATGCTCGTATCTCAAGAGAGGGGACTTAGCATAGTGGCTTGCTTTGGAAATTGTATGATGTAAAGGAAGCTATGTCCACATCTCGAGTCCAACAGTCGATCCACCCACACTCATGTTAGCAAGGTTTCATGTCAATGAGTCATCTCTAGAGAACGCACCAAGTAAGTTCACTATCTCTCCCTCTATCTCTCTATCACCATGATGTGCCACCTCACCGAAAATAAGGTTGCTGTAAATATGGCAAGAGAATAATTCTCCCTCACACCCCCAAGGGTTTTCATCACCTGTCTATTCTCTCTTCTCTCTCTCTCTCTCTCTCTCTCTCTCTCTCTCTCTCTCTGTGTGTGTGTGTGTGTGTGTGTGTGTGTGTGTGTGTGTGTGTGTAGAACTCGTGATATTTCAAATCACCATTGTCTGCGTCCTAACCACTCAAAGGTAGGTGGTGCCCCCTATTCTCTTCACCGAGACCGGCTCGCAACGTGTATCATCTCCCGGTGTTTTAGAGGTTGTTGGGGTTCGTTTCTCGCTTTGCTCCCGTCATTTGGTGCCCCCACGGAGGAGGGATTCTTAGAAACCTTCGGTTTACAATGATGAAAGTAACGCATACCATCAATCATGGATGAATGGCTTAAGGAATTCTCTAACTGGAGGACGGAAGAGGAGGAGACTAAGGAGGCACTAGCCACCTTCATTGAAGTACTACTGCCAGGTTGAAGTGTTGTCATTATTCAAGAGGTAAGCTCCCCATCTCGTGTTGCTCGTTCTAACCACAAATTGAGAGCATCAGGTGGGAGGCCTATGAAGTGATATCATTGCTGTCAGCCAAAACACACTGTCAATGAGTGCCAACAACGAAGGCAGTGAAGGGGCTGAAATCGTCTACATCGACATTAACCACGAAGAAGTCATCCACATCAAAGGAGGAAAGAAAATGGTAACGCCTCTCTTTCCTAAGGAAACTTCAATCAAAGTTATAACCTCTACTCCAAAATGGCCTAAAGGGGCTCTCAAGCCAAAGGTAAGGAAAGGCTAAGCCAGTCTAGAAACACATGACCCCAAAGGAAGAAGCGTCTGGCCAAGTGAGTGCTTCAAGTTTGGAAAGCCGGGCCGTACCCAGCTTTCCAAAGAGGAAGTCATCCGAGGCTAAGCGACGGAAGGTTTCCTACCAACCACACGACGCATGCGAGTACTGCCAGCCCACTTTGACAATCCTAAAGTAGAAGTGGTAAGAAGGTTCCCATGCCCTAAGGAAGAGTGGTTAGGCTACTGCTCTCATTGTTTTGGAAGACGGGTAGACGGTCTTACTCCTCTCCCGGTACAACTTATCCTGAAGAAGCTCTCCACCACAGGTGAGACCCAGTGGGCTGGAGATGAATTACAGCTGAATGGAGTGGAATTCATGTAGCACACTGACTACGGTAACTATCTGTAGTTGCTGCTAGCCAAAAGGCTGAGAGTGGTTAGACGCGTCGCCATCACCCCGTACGTGGTGAGCGACTAAGGAAAAGTAGAGCCCATGAATGGCGACGACCTCGTGTGGATGTGCTGACTCATCAACACTGGCATGGTAAGAGTATAAGTAAGTACTCCACCCTGTGTGCATGATGGAAAACAGGCCGACAGCATTCCCATTTAGATTCTTGCAACATATACATGTGAATATCTATGTAGATAGGAAAATCTTCTACCAACAAAAGATTGTGTATCTGTTCGGTGCCGTAGTGCTAGGAGAAGTCCTTAATTCCCCAAACCCTATCATTCTTCCCATACTGGATTACCACCACTCCTTCAATGTTTCCATGTTTATCTTGTTTTAATCTATCCACCCAAATCTGTAAAAAGCCGCTATGAGCTGTCACTGTTGTTCTTTTTTTTTTTTTTTAAGAGTTTGTAATTTCCTGAGTCACTACCATGGCAAGTGTTCTTCCCCCACGTTCAGTGGAAAGAAGGGAGAAGATCTCACCACCGACTTTTTGGATGATTTTGACATCGCTTGTGTGGTTTCCAATAAGGATGACGACGCCTCACGGCTTCAAATTTTTCCTCTACTAATGAAAGTAGAGGCCAAGTCCTGGTACAATTCTTTGCTCCAGGCTACCAAAAATGCATGGGATGTGTTACGTGTTGCCTTTTTCAAGAGGTTTGGTGGAGGCACAACCTCAAAGAAGCTATGGCAGCTACATACGGAATTGAAGCAGGGAGGTATGCTAGAGTATGCCACCTACAAGTCCAAGTTTGTGAATTTGTGGGAGAGATGGGTTGCCTCACTGGAGGAAGGTGAAGGAGTGCCTAATTTCTTGAAGAAGGACCGTTTCATTGCTGGCCTGTGGTCGCCGTTTAAGGAGAAGGTGAAGGGAAGGTTTCCTGCAACATATGAGTTGGCAGTAGAAGTGGCCCACCTTAAAGACAAGAAGTTGCGCATGCAAGAAAGAGTCAACAAGTCAAAGGAATCAAGCTCAGTCCAACTAACCCTAGTGACTGCAACAGCCACTCATAGAGCCCAACCACAAGAGGCATCAAAAGAGCAACAAGACCTGCTGAGTCGCATCACCACCCAACTCTAGAGTTTATCCGTGCATCTGGTGCAGCAAGGGCATGCACCTGTCATAAATCCAGAACAAGGAAGAGGACAACGAAGGCAAAACCAAGAGTACCACTTCTACAATTGCGGGGAAGACGGCCATGGTATGTACTATTGCCCACATCCAAGGAGACAGAATTTCAATAGAGGAGGGAGACAAAATCAGATCTCTCTACCAAGGGTAAGACCACCACCATCCATGCAACCAGGGCCGACTCCACCGGTCCAGATCCTTCGACCATGTGTACAAAAACAACCACCACCACCGCAACCTCTTATTCCACCACTAACCCCCACCACCTGCTGTAAACCAAGTGGTGAGTGTTATTATCTTGGAAGCTAAAGGGAAGGCAAAGGTAGAAGAACCAGTTTGAGAGAAGCACAAAGGGAAAGCAAAAGTAGAATAGGTGGATGCTATGGGAGTGAAGCGTGCCAGGAATGAAGAAGCCTCTCAAAGAGAAGAGAAATGAAAGGGAAAGGCGAGTCTAGCAAGAAAGCAACTAAACTGTGACGGAAGATAGACATCGTGGATTTCTCACTAGGTGAGTATGCTAAACCCTATGACTTAGTTTAGGATGTGTTGATGCATGGCCGGAAGATAACTTGGCCCCAATTACTCCACCTTGCACCAAGGATGAGGAGGCAATGGACAAAAATGGTGATCAAGATCAAGGATAGCTGGGGCTATCTGTGGGAGGGATCTCGACGACATCCTACCAACTATGGATGCCCACATCAAGGGGCAACGGAATCTCAAACGTCTACATAGATGGTGGCGTGCAAATATACGTCATGAGTGAAAAAATGATGCACCATCTAGGTCTAGAGATGAGTAGGCCGGCACCCTGCCGAACCAAAATGAAAAATAGCGTAAGAGTAAAATGCGTAGGCATTGTAAATGCGGTCAAAGTAAAAGCAATCAATACAGAAGTCGAGGTAGACATCTTTGTCATGCCACACAAAGGGGAGGGCTACCCTATCATTCTTGGGAGACCCTCGCTCATGGCTATGGAAGCTAAGCAAGACTGGAGCACCGGAATGATTCAAATGAAGGACGCTAAAGGGAAGTCCATATTCTATGACATGAGGACTGGGAAGCAACGCAACATGATCTTGGAGGCTTCAGAAGATGAGTCCACCAGCGACTATTCATCTACCTCAGGAGAAGAGACAACCAAAACTGATGAGAGTGATAGTAGCATCGAAGTGATGGGGGTCATCCTTAAAGACCCAAAAACATTGACACAATCTGAAGCACCCCCGAAAAACTGAGAGGAACCATCAGGTACGCAATCCTTAGAAGATGCAAGTAAGTTACATCGGATGCTCTCCAATGAGTTAACCGATGAAGAAAGGAAGGAATATGTCTCCATGCTAGGTAATTTCACTACACTATTCATTGACGTCTATGATAAGATCATAGGAATTATAGTAGTACAACACCACGTAAAACTCAAGGAAGGCAGTAAACCCATGGTGCAAAAGCTCATAATACTTGGGGTAATACAACAAGAGGCACTACTTAAAGAAGTGAGGAGTTTGCTATAGGTAGGTTTCATCTACCCTGGTGAAGACTCAGAATGGGTCTCCCCAGTAGTAGTCACACCAAAGAAGAATGGCAAGTGGAGAGTCTGTGTGGACTATAAACCTCTCAATGCATCCACAAAGAGGGATCACCTTCCCATCCCATTCCAGGATGAAATTCTCAATGAAGTGGCAGGTCACGAGCACTACATAGTATGTGATGGCTACTCTAGATACTTTCAGATTAGCATTGCGGAAGAAGACCAGAAGAAGACAACTTTCATCACGCCTTGGGGATGCTTTGCTTACAGAGTGATGTTTTTTGGCCTCACCAACACTCCGGACACATTTCAGTGCTATGCGACTTTTGTCTTCCAACCCTACTTTGGAACGTCAAACGGGTCTTCATAGATGATTTTTGAATCTATAGTTCACGCTCCCTCCATTTAAGGAAATTCTATGATGGCCTGACCAGGCTGCAAACATTGGGTGGCCAGCTCAACGTGGATAAGTGCCACATTGGTGAAAGCAAAGTCACTCTCCTTGGCCATGTAATTTCAGCAAATTCCGCTCCTATCTTCTGCCTAGACCCTTTGTAATTCTGACAATCGAGGAGGTCTTTTCGTATGTAATGCGACACATGGATGTCTCATCTAGGATCTCTAAATGGATGGTTAGATTATAGGAGTTTGACTACACCATGCAAGTAGAAAACTCTACCAGGGCTAGTCTAGCAGGTATTCTTACCCATCGCTACTATGAGAAGAAGATGAAGGTCCACACGGAAGCAAAAGAAGAAACACCAATGGTAGAAAGTCCTAAGCTAGAAAGAGATAACTCTCTTTTCTTTGACGGAGCATACAAAAGAACAGTGGACTAGTCTGTAGCTGGCATAGTCATTTTCAATGAGCAACAGGAAAGGGTATTCTCCATCGGGCAGCTATTACACTTCCACTCCAACAACGAAGCAGAGTATGCAGCTCTAATTCTTGAGTTAGAACAATGTATTTCACAAGGAATTCAGCGCCTAAATGTGTTTGGCAATGCTTTGCTTTTGATAAGGCAGATAAACGGCACTTGGATTTGTAAAAATCAGGTTTTACTTGGTCAACTACGCCAAGTTAAGGATCTTCTAAGGAAGTTTGAAGCAGTGCAATTATTTCATGTCCCCAGGACAGAAAATCAGGAGGCAGATGCTCTAGCCAAGGAAAGAATACAAGACATTCCCGTAGGAGCAATCAAACTGAAACTACCCCTCTTTCAAGGTAGTGATGCTATACCAGATATCATTAGCTTTCTAGATACAGGAGAATGTACGGAAGGGTACACTAAAGGCAGAAATAGTGTCTCGTAAGGAAAGCTACTAAATACCGCCTTATAAACAACCACATGTATTGTAAGGGCAAGGATTAGATTCTCAGGCGAGTGCCAAGCTCCAGTGAGATTGCAGAGGTAATTTCAAGTTGCCATGATGGCGTCTGCGGTGGTCATTTTGCTTTAGATATCACCAGTAGGAAGATTCTATGGGCAGGATACTCTTGGCCTAGTCTAAACAGGGATGTACATCATTGGTGTAAAACATGCAAGGCCTCTCAAGTGGCCAGTGATCGCACACTAACCTATGAGCCATAGACTCGTATCATCTCATATGGTCAGTTCAAGAAGTGGGGAATAGATGCAATCGTTCCTCTACCAAGGGCCCAATCAAGTAAACTGTACATTATAGTGGGTGTAGATTACATGACCCAATGGGCGGAAGCAACAGCCACCACCCGCATCATAGCCCAAGAGGTAGCAAAGTTCATTGCCGTTTTGGCACTCCTCTTGAGATAATATCAGATAGGGGACCAGGTTTCAGAGGCGATCTGGTGGGAGAACTGATGAAAGGCATGCTAGTATTGAGATACGACAACAGATTTGACACCAGGAAGGACAAGAAATTTCAACCCCGATGGGAAGGACCATTCATTGTCAAAAGGCGCTATGACAACGACAGCTATAAGCTGATGGAAGCAGATGGGAGAATTCACAAGACTAGAGTCAATGGATGAAGGTGAAAAGGTATTTCCTTAGGTTTGATCTAGAGTTCATGCTAGATATTCTAGAAGAAGGAGAACCCTCCAACTCCACAACTAAAGATTCAGAGGTAGGTCTATAGGAAAGAATGCCTCTAGCCAGATGGGAGGGCTAATGATGGCTGGTTTTCAAAACCGCGACTGCAAGAACCACACCCTAAGAAAGGGAAGGCATATTACCAAAGAAAAAGAAAAAGAAAAAGAAAAAAAACAAACAAGGGAAGTTATTTACCATTTACCACCCCTCTAGGCTTAACCACTAGCGGGGCACCACCAGTTTGGCCACACCTCTCCATTATCGCCAGAAGACGAACTCTCTCTCTCCTACTACTCTGCTCTGCCAATTCTCTCTCTCTCACTTACTCTGCTGCTGCATCACCGGGCCTAGTGGGCACATAAGATGAGATATGTCTGTCACATCCTGTGGCGGGCCACCACATATATTGTATATTCTCTCTCTCTCTCTCTTTGCTTGTCCACACCCTAGCCCCAGCAGGCCGCCATATTATGCCCCTACCTCCTCTCTCGTACACGCCCCCTTCGGCCTTATACCCCTCCTTGTTTTCTTCCCCAACCCTGGCGGACCACCAGCCTAACACCCCCCCCCACCCCCTCATCTTCACCTCCCACTAGCTCCCTCTCTCTCTTGGGAGAGCGGTCCCGCAAGCCATGGAAGGAATCCACTTAATCTCTCTCTCTCTCTCTCTCTCTCTCTCTCTCTCTCTCTCTCTCTCTCTCTCTCTCTCTCTCTCTCTCTCTCTCTCTCTCTCAATTCACTTTGCTACACCCACCCTACCCCCTATCCCTCTCACCCTTCCTCACCACCTCACACTCTCTTTTTCCTCTCTGGTGGGAACCTGCCGTTAGGGACTCTCTCTCTCTCTATAGTATACCCACCCCCCTTGTTGACTAACCCCCCCCCCCCCCCCCCCCCCCCCCCCTCGTTTTGCACCTCTATCGGATTTGCCGCGCTCACGCTCTCTCTTGCCCTCACCCCGGACCCAGCCCATGCGGGCGCGCTCTTGAAGCAACACCACACACCCTGTCACCCTATCCTCTCTCTCTCCCCCCCCCCCCCCCCCCCCCCCCCCCCCCCCACCCCTACCCCCCTCACCACCTCATCCACCCCTCTCTCACTCGCTGTGCGCACACACCTGCAGCCTGCATACACCCGCTCCTCGCGCTCTCTCTCTCTTCTCAACCTGTGCAAGCACCGAATCACCTCACCTCACACACACACACACGCTTGCGCACACACCCTCTCTGTCACTCCATCTCTCCCCGCCTCTGCGTTGCCAACAACAAGTCCGAAAACTAAAAAGAATATATAAATAATATACATACCCCTCTGTTCCCACACACGCTTGCGTGCAAACATAAATATACACACACATATGATTACGCACATGCATCTGAACCCACTCATACGCACATGCACCGATACATACACACACGCATAAACACGCACACAAATTGTAAATGCAAAAAAATGGAGGATTTGACGATTACGACGACATCGACAAGAAGGAGGACGACCCAAATTACGCGACACCGACACTGAAACGAGCAAAGGCGCCGAAGGCATGCCCCGACCGACCCCGAAGTGATGAACGTGCTACACCGACGCACCTGCAAAGCTACCATTTATCAGCATCACGCGACCACGGCGCCCTCTTTAGTAAACCGTACGTTATTATCATCATTTTTTCAGTTTTCACCCAAGCCTTGTAAAAAGAACCCAACTTCTAAATAAGTTGTTATGGGTGAAGGTTTTAACCAATAGTTTCCGGTCTCCCTATGCGTTTCATCTAGTTGCAAGGGTGGTAAGGTACTCTCCCATGATTTTATTTGCAATGTTGTTGTAAGTGGTGAACTTAGAGCGGGAGGTGCAAACTCTTCCTTGTTTGTATGGATATGTACAATGGTGGGTGGAGGTTGTGTCAAAGCTTCTATTTCCGTATAGAAAATACATGAGGAGCAAGAAGCTTCATTTGACTTCCTTGTTCTTGAGCTAGGTGGAACAAATTGTTCTTTCTTTGGTACCCAAACTAGCTCTGGAGCGGGTGTATAGCATTCCGTGATTTTTTCCTTTCTGCTATCTTCAATTCATTTTGGGCCACAAGATTGGGCTCACATGGGCTAGGTGACAAGTAAGAGCACAATTTACATTTTGGCACCCAGATTTGATCATTTCCTTCATAGTAGCCTTGGGCTTCCAATAGTTTTTTAGGAATCCAACGCAATGTTTCTTTACATTTCTTGGGGCGAGTGGGACGTCTCTAATCAGTCTCCTATCTTTTAGTGCTAGCTATGTTCGCTAAAGAATCTTTAGGGATACACTTGTATGTTTTCTTTGTTATATTGGGATGAGTCTTGTCAGAAGCTATATGCATTGCTTCTAGAATATTTAAGGGTACAAGTGGTGGCATTTCATCCCCCTCAGGTGTTACCTATGTCGTCCCCTTGTTTCCCCAAGTGTCTATGGTTGCTGCTAGGTGGAACCAATCCACATTTTCAGACTCAATCATCCCAGGTAGTACATCCATATAAGGATAATCTTCCCCAACATCAGTGTCCGCTTTACACATGTAACAATACTGCAATGGAGACGAGTGAACTTTGCTGTCAGATCTATGATCAATTATAAACCTATTTTCTAGGGGATGTGCTCGACCAGTTACAAGATCCACTTGAATGACAGAATCTTGGAACTGCAAGTAGACATGGTTTTTAGACCAGTCATGCACCATTTTTCTTCCCTCATGAAAGGACGTCCTAAGATCATCTCCGATGCCATAGTGTGCTTGGAGAAATCCATAACAATGAGGGTAATTCTTATTTTATGTCCAAAGACCTTGATCTTGAGATCTTCTAGCATCCCAATAGGTTTAACAATAGACCCATTGGCCATCTTCACTACTATGGTTGTGGTCACAAGGTGAGGTATTCCCATAGTTTCCCATCAATTTTTAGTCACAATGCTAACCCCAGTGCCACCATCAAGGATTCCCTTCACAGTTAATCCCTTAGTAGTGATTGGTATGGTTGCATTGGATTCATCACCCTCAAAGTATTGTCCCAACTTGTTAACAGGTATCTCTACCACAAGGTTCTCATCTAGGTTGGGTAGTGGATCTAAGTGTTCCTCCTCAATTGGAATCTCCCCAGCTCCATCCATCTGTGCAAATTGTGGTAGCCCGACCTTCACTTCTCCATTGAGGAAGGCTTGAAGAGCTGAGACTAGCTCAGGGTCTTCATATAGTCTGGACATGATGGCGGTTCTAACTTCTGAAGACATGAAATCCATCAATTTGGCAATGTTTAACGGAACCTTTTGGTCTTCAGTCCCTTGACGTGGGAAATATGGGATCTCCATTTCTTCAATAGGATCAGGTAGTCCCTCTATGAACATTCTTTCCATCAAGAAGTGAGTACGCCCACTTTCCCATGACTTTAAGTCACTTTCTTCTCGGATGACACTAGGTATGGCTAAGGGTCTATGGATCTGGTGAGGCTGTTGTTGCGTAGGGAACACGGTGTCTGTAATTTGGATCTGCCTAGGTGATGATTCTAGATCCCTTTGGGTATCTTCTACCAAACTCCTTAATTGCTTGACTCGCTCGATATCTTCTGTAGGGTTTGAATAAGTTCCTATCTGCTTCTTGGATCCTGGCCATTGTGGGTCATGAAGATCTTCCTTGTTGGTTTCTATCTTAGTGGTCATTTTGGTCTCCATGGATTCACCTTAATCAGAATCCTCTTGAGCATCGTTCATATATATGGGTTCGTCACCAGTCCCTATGTTCGTCTTTGAACTAGGGTCTGACTTCCCTACTTTTTGCGACCTCTTCCTTTGTATTTTCTTCTTTTTCGGATATTGGGCAATTGATGCCGTGTCTCTTTCCTCAAGAATATAATTTTGTTTTTGGAGCATCGATCGTGTGAGTACATTTACTGGTACTGAGGCGGTCCGGGGCGGGCAACAAGAGAGGCGACCTCTAAACACCCCTCAAGGCTCCCGTGCTGCTCAATTGGGGCTGGGGCAACCACAATCACAACACAACAACAAACCCACAGCCAAACCCAAACAAGATAGGGGCACCACCTAGTTATGGTATGCGAACTAGGACGCAAGAGAGATTTTGGCACAACCAAGAAGATGCACCACACAACACACACAAACAACCTCACACCAAGACACACACAAACTGGACCAGAGAGAGCTAGAGCAAAGGGAAGAGAGAGAGAAAAGGATCTTGCGTAATACCATATATGTGACTTGCAAATGGAGATGGTTCGTTATGATGCTATCGTAGAACTTGTATAAACTCACTCAATGCTTAGTGATTGCTAAACATTGCCAAAACACACACACACACTGTCTTAGGGTGTGGGAGACCTCTCACCACAATACCCTCTTACAATGGACACAAAACTGGCAATGAAAAACACACTAAAACACTTTCTAAAATCAAGATCAACCGATAAAACTCAAATACACAAGTCACCTTGAATTCACCAAACCGTATTGCACAAATGGAAGGACGAAGATTTGAACGTCGAATCACTCCTCTGATGCACCAAACCTCAATTTATTGATGATGAAGGAGCATATACAATAGTGGTTTTGAGATTTGTGGAACTCACACTCTCTCACTTGCAATGTGTAGCTTGAAGGCTTCTCTCACACCAAGAGTGAAGCTCACAAGTGGTTGCTACACCTAAGTCTCTCCTCACGCATAGAGTGTTGGGGTGCTATGTGAGATATTGGAGGTTGTTTTACAAGAAGGAGAGGGGCCTATTTATAGGTTGGAGACCCCTCACATATAGATGGAACATGGTCGGATTTTGCCAGGGAAGCTCGAAATTTGCGCTTAGGCCTGGCTATGGATGGCGTAAATCCATTTGGTCAAAGATCAACATCTTACAGTGTATGGCCCATTGTCATCGTCAACTACAACATTCCCCCGTGGTTGACTACGAAGAAGGGGCACCTATGGCTAAGCTTGATTGTGCCAGGGCGATATAAAGTGGGGAATATGGATGTGTATCTTCGTCCACTATTGGAAGAGCTACAACAATTGTGGATTGGCATAGAGGTGGTGGATATGAGCCGACACACAGGACGACGGAATGCTTTGATCAGAGGCATTCTAATGTGGACCATGCATGACTATCCCGGGCTAACAGAATGCTCAGGTGATCTATTGACACTCCTCACTCAGACACTGTAAATATTGTTTTTTCCCATAGTTGATCTATTATCATGTGTATACATGCAGGGCTTCAAACAAGCGGATATAGAGCATGTGTCACATGTGGACCTAGACTGAATGCACGTAGGGCACCCTCACTGAAGAAGCAAATCTACGAAGGTCATCAAGCGTATCTTCCAGAGAATCATGTGTTACGCGACGGCTTTTTGGGAAGAGAGCCACCAAGGATGTCTGCACAAGCATGGTTAGAGCAGAAGGAGATGTGCGATGACGGATTGCCTCCAGGGATGAAGAGACTATCTCTATGGTACGAGTTACCATACTGGCCCCGACTCATGATCAATCACTTGCTCGATCCAATGCACATATTCAAGAATGTGGGTAATCTACTATGGGACCATTTGACCGGCAAGAAAGATACTTTGGGAGCCAGAGTTGACCTTAGAAATGTGGATCGTATGGAGCAATATTGGCCGCAAACAGCGTCTGATGGATCGATAAAACTCCCTAAAGCACCATGGATTCTCACAGGAGCCCAAGAACGCAAAGTAAAAGAGGCCATTCGATCTTTGCGGACCCCCACTGGCGTAATGCACTCGCTCCGAACGTGTTTCACTAAAGAAGGAAAGCTTACCGGTTTGAAGTCACACGATTGGCATAAAATGTGTCAGGTACGTTCATAGTGGACTTTAATATCATTGCATAAAATGTGGACTTTAATATCATTGCTGCACATACTTTACAGTTTATTTTACCGGTTGCCATTGAGGGATGTTTGTCTCTCGACATCCGTAACACAATCTAGAAACTTGCAAAGCTGGTGCAATGGATCTCACAAAAGGAGATCAACGTAGACTCCATACCATTCGCCAAACTAAATGCTGCGGAGCTTGTGTGCATGTTTGAGAAACATTTTCCTACTACAATGCTAACCATTCAGGTGCATCTTCTTGTTCACATAGTTGATGAGGTGGAAATAGCTGGCACAGTTCATTCCAGATGGATGTTCTTCTTAGAGCGTTTCATGAAAACGCTTAAGGGATATGTGCGTCAAAAGGCACGTCCGGAGGGTAGCATGGCAGAAGGTTGGTTGGTATCAGAGTCCCTAGTGTACATTGGAGAGTGGCTAGACGGATTTGATAAATCCCGGGACACGCTATGGCGAACCATAGATGATGAGCGCATAACTGGGATTGTCATGTGCAATCTCGGTGTTGAGAAGAAGATGACGGAAGATCTAGAGGCTAAAATCAACCGATTTTGCATGCTTCACAATCCAGTGATGCAAAAGTGGATTTCACAATATGAGGATGCAAAGCAAGAGCGACAAAGGGCACGAATCGAGTGGAGACGGGGAAGACGACCACCGATGCACTATCCAGCGGTTCTGGAGAGCCTACCAACCTTCATGAGCTTAAGATGGTTGCACAACCAATTGAAAAGCGCACAACAATGCGGTGACGAAGTGACTGAAGAAGAGTGGGAGTACTCTCGGGGTTGCGCGACCAAGGTAAGTTTGCAATGTACGACTAGCAAGTGACTTTATTTATAAACGTTTGAACGGCCACTCATAATCTTTGTTCGTTGTAGTATAAGTCATACACAGCAGCATGGTGTAAAGGTCGACATTTTAGGGTGGAACGAATCGACAAAAAGCGTTTTACTCAAGATTGTGGAATCATGGCAAAATTTGAACAGTCTAGTCGACGACGTTCCTCTGATGCAGATCCTGTGGTGGCGGAACTCACTTACTTCGGCACGCTGCAAGAGATTTTGAGGATCGATTACAGAGGATTTTTTGTCGACTTGTTCGACGTGCAATGGTTCAAGATAATCATGGAGGGTCGCAACGCTACTGTGCGTAGAGGAGAGTCTGGTTTTCTTGAGGTGGATTCTACTAAGAAATGGACTGACCTAAGAGACACTTTCGTACTACCCGAGCATTGTGAACAAGTAAGTATGTAAATAGTTAACATCCCCCTTTTACAAGTTATGTGCTTGAAAGCTCTCATGTAAGTTATGTGGCTCTGGCAGGTAGTATTTCATCCTACAAAGTCTACATCAAACTGGTGGTACGTCATAGAGGTAGCCCCTCGTAGTGCAAGGACGTATGAAGGCTACCATGTGCCAATCACAACGACATCAATGGAGGAGATCAGAGAAGATGCTCAATCAGAAGCCGCTGCGGTGGTGCCAGACGAGCATCAAGATGCTACTACTCTATATGGGGTGCATGCAGAGGAGCTATAAAATGAAACAGAGGATATGTGTTTAAACGGAGAGCTCTATATAGATATAGGAAGTTATGCTGAGTTATGCGAGGATGAGAGAGAGATCTCTTAAAGCCACAAATATTGTATTTGAACAATTTTGATCCGTGTTGTAAAAGCTCTGGCTCTCTAAGTACCTTCCATGGTGTATAACGCTCTTTTCTACTCGCGCTCACATCTTTTGATTGAAAATTCTGAGTTTTCGACTTGCCTCTTCTATCACTCGATTCATTGCGTCATTGTATTTATATGCGTCATTACGTCATTGTATTTCATGGTCTTTGCGTCATTGTCTACTCTATTCATTCAATATTAAGTTTAAATATTCGTGTGTTTAATGCAGGTATGGATGATGAGGAGTTTCTTTCTTCTTTGTCACCGCAGCAGAGACAGTGGTACGTGGAGCGTCATCGCTCTGGCGCATCATCGCGCGTTCCTACACCATCCGCATCTCCCTCTCTTTCGGAGCATTCGGCGCGCTCCGAAGCTTCGGCGTCGACGAGACGAGCTTCACACTCGTCTAGACATCGGCGCTCTAGTGGTGGCGGTGGCGGTTGTTGTGGGGATTCCGCCACCGATGCCTCCACACCGCCTCGTGTTCGACGAGGCTCTTTACCCTCCCCTTCTTTGCCCGCCCCCACACCAGCCACAGCATCGCCATCTACGCCAGGTTTTGCACGGCTGACTGTTCCTAGAAGCTACACACCTCTACCTACTCCGCCAGGAGCCACCCCACTCGACACTCCTCGCTTCGGGGCCCAGATGCCGGTGGAGACACCTGACGTCC
The DNA here is from genome assembly GCF_014529385.1 of Adiantum capillus-veneris. Lineage (NCBI taxonomy): Eukaryota > Viridiplantae > Streptophyta > Polypodiopsida > Polypodiales > Pteridaceae > Adiantum > Adiantum capillus-veneris. The sequence continues at coordinate 43,224,942 of NC_140956.1, read as the reverse complement.
GTACCCCCATCGACACGCCGCTAGAGACCCCTGCCGGGACACCCAGGTTCACGCGTCACCGGCCAGAGGGCTTGCCTTACTCCGTCGACATCAGCGGCGGCATCATCATGGATGATGACGGCAAGAAGGTGATCTCGCGCATGCGTGGTCTTTGCTCTCAACTGTTTAGACACTATATACTAAACAAATGGAGTGAAGTACCAAGTGATTTAAAAAACAGAGTCATCAGCATACTTCATGATGAGTTTCCCGTTCCAACACGGGATCAGCGCTTCAATGAAGACCTGATGAAGATTCGAATGCGCGAATACTGCAAACACAAGCGTTCCGAAGTGCAAAAAGCAATCAAGAATGGGTGGAATAGGCCAGATTGGCTGGCCAAAGAAGATTGGAAGAATGCGAAGAAAGCATCGCGCGAGAATCCCGACAAGTGGAAGCAACAAAAGGATGCAGCCAGAGCGCGAGTAGAGGCAGGGAGCTCGCACCACTTGGGGAGCGGTGGATGGGCATCATTTGAGGCCGATTTTGTAAGTCTTTTCACATTGCTCTTTATGCATGTTCGATAGTTTAGGGTTTATGAGTTTTTTAGTTCTAACATAATGAGATCTTTGTATGTTTTGACAGTGGTCAATGACAGGACGTGATCCCACACCGTACGAGCGCGAGTACGCAGGCAGGAAGGGCTTAAACGCCCTGATGGACATTCTCAGTTCTCGCGGCGGCATGGTTAGTATTAGGGTTTACTCTTTTTTATTTTTTGTATTGTTTAAAAATGTCGTTATATGTTTATACTTACTGAAAGCTGTCTTATTGTCTTTTTTTGCAGAATCCGACAGATACGCCGCTTGGACGCGATGAGACGTCTGACTAGACGATGTCAGTTTAGCCGTAGCTAGATAGCATTAGTTTAGGGTTTCTCATAGCTTATGTATCATGAGACGGATTTTATACGTCTTTTTGAACCATGTATATTATTACATTTGTCACCGCAGTTTCTTTTGCCAATCAATTCTTTATGCCTATGATGTTGTACAATTGTCATTATTACATTTGCCAATCAATTCATTTTGCCTATGATGTGTACAATTGTCAATTTTGCAAACAATGCGTCTTGTGGGTGACTATTTTGGGTCTATTATCTACCTTTGCACTTTTTTTAAAAAGTGAATCAAGTACAATATGGTTGATGGGTGGCAGGGCATTCAATGCCCTGCCACCAAAAAAATATTCTCTCGGGCGTCGCTATAAGCGTCGCTATTTATGGCTCTGTAGCGTCGCTATGAGCGTCGCTATGAGCGTCGCTATATGCGTCGCTATGAGCGTCGCTATAGTCTTCTGTGTAAACGTCGCTGTAAGCGTCGCTATAGGCGTCGCTATATAGCGACGCTCATAGCGACGCATATAGCGACGCTTATAGCGACGCTCTCGTAGCGACGCTCGTAGCGACGCTTTTAGCGACGCCGGGGGTTATAAAAACCCAATGTATTTCCGTCGCTAACAGCGTCACAAGAGCACACAACCTCTTGTAGTGAAGATTCATTTGAGATGACACCCAAGGGAACAAATTCTCTGCAGTGAGAATTACAAAAGGTTTTGGTAGCAGGTAGGATCTAAACTTTCTCACCGCAAACATGAGAGAAAGCATCATGAGTTCTGCTTCTGTGTAGTCTCTCTCCAAAGCATTCATGACCCTACTAGCAAAGTAGATGGGTCGCATCCTTGTACTGTGGGGATCTTGTTGTAGCAACACAGCACCAATTGTTTCCCTTCCAACACTAGAGCTAACAAAGAATGTGTACTCCCAACAAGGAGGCATGAGTGTTGGTAGCTCTGACAAAATGACTTTAATGTTACAAAAATACTCTTCAAGCTCATCAGACCATGCAAATTCTACTTGTGTGTCAACTTTTGCAAAGGATGAAGCAACTCCGAGGCTAAGTGAATGAAGCGTGACATATACTTCACCTTCTCAATGAAAGAGATCACCTCCTTAAGACTCTTCGGTGATGGGAGCTCAATAAGAGCCTTTGCCTTTGAAGGATCCACCTCAATGCCTTTATAGGAAACCTTGTGACCGAGCAAGATCACTTCATCCTCACCTATGTGGCACTTGTCGGGGTTGAGTTGACCTCCCATGTCGTAGAGCTTCTTTAAACCTTCTTCTACCCTTCGTAGATGCAATGATTTTGAGCTATAAATGCAAAAATCATCAATGAACACCCTAATTGTCTTTCCAAAGAATGCTTGAAACACCATGTTCATGAAACGTTGGAATGTTGCAGGAGCATTTGTCAGACCAAATGGCATGACTCTAAAAGCATAACAACCCCAAGGAGTGATAAAGGTTGTTTTCAATTGATCTTCCAATGCAATACCTATTTGAAAGTAGCCTGAGTAGCCATCACACACAGTGTACTTCTCATGACCAGCTACCTCATTTAGTATCTCATCCTGAAATGGGAGGGGAAAGTGATCTCTTTTTGTTGCCTCATTGAGTGGACGGTAATCCACACACACCCTCCACTTTCCGTTTTTCTTAGGAGTGACAACAACAGGAGAGACCCACTCTGAATTCTCCACTGGATAAATGAAACCTGCTGCTAGAAGCTTTCTTACCTCCTTGAGTAAAGCCTGCTCCTTGATGACTCCTAGCCTTCGTAGCTTCTGAGCCTTAGGTGTGGCCTCTGGCTTCAACTCAATTTTGTGTTGAACAGCATCTACTCCACGCACATCGGTGTAGTCTTTAGCAAAAAGCCTAGGAAACTTCCTTAGCACACATTTGAACTCCTCTCTTTCATCCTTTGTAAGTGTTGTTGATAGCATACCTTCCAGCATCCCTTCATCTTGATATTCACCTTCGTTCTCTTGAGGACCTACCTCCTCCAAGCCTTGACAAGAGGTCTCTTGGTTGCTTGGCTTAAACCTTACCCCCATGACTTCGATGGAAGACTCCTCTTCAGTAATGCTGTTGCTACTTTCTTCTTCTGAAGTGCTATCGGTCCAACCTTCTTCCGTCTCACTTTGAGATGATTCTTCATGGAGCTCCTCTTGGCGTTGCTCCTTCATGTCAAAGACAACCTTCTTATGATTGTCATTCCTGCAAATTAATTTCCCACTCTCCCAATCCTGCAAAGCTCGCATTTTCATTAGCCATGGTCTTCCTAGGATAAATGGATAACCACTTCCCTTGGTTGACATAACATAAAAATCCACTGCCTTCTTAATGCCAAAGGCCTCCACAAAAACATTTTTACAAATTCCTACGCACCTAGCCTTGCTATTGTTTGCCATTTTCACTTTGATTTCAGGTGTCTCATGGATGTGCATGCCTAGTCTTTGCATGAGTCCCTCTGTCATGATGCAAATTTGTGCACCCCCATCCACTAGACCTTTCCTAACCAATCTCCCTTTGATGTAACAGTCTAGCACCGGTGTAATGTCCTCATTCATTTCAGCTTGTGCAATTTTTACAATAGGCACACTCTCTTTTACCTTTCTCCTAGTGCTAACTGCCCTTGTTAAATCCCTCCTAACTTGTGGACATAATGCAAGAAATTGAGGCCATGAAATATCAGGACCCTTACCTCTCATGTCTTCCAACAAGTTGTACGGAGCCATACCATGTCCAAGAGGGAAGTCTTGGAGGTTGATACGACGTCGAGTCCTCTTGGTTTCCTTGGTTTCCTTTGCCTTCTTGCCTTGTCCATGGTCACTCTGTGATGTGACTCCTTCTTTCTCTTTACCTTTTCGTCGGCCACGCTTAATGCCATTGGCTTCCATGTCAACCTCATTTGAATTTGTCACCTCTACCACATGCACATTTGGATCTGGCAAAGGTGGAACTCCTTCTACCCCTTGTGGAGGTGGTCTTGGTCCATTTGGCCTTTGTAGAAGCCTTGGTTGTTGACCAGCTCCTTCTCCTGCATTCATCACTGGGTAATTCAAGTTAGGTCTCCCTGGCTCTCCACGGGGCCAAGGACAATTATACATCCCATGTCCAGACTCTCCGCAATTCCAACATTGCAAGACTCTCCTAGGTCGTGGATCTCGCTCTTCAGACTTCTTTGCTTGTCCCTTTGGACCTACAGCTTGTGTAAGGTGAATTGACAGGCTGCTTAAAGATTCGTTTAACTTCTCAATTACTTCCGCCGTTACCTCAGGAAGCTCCCTTGATGTTGATGCTTGTGACTTACCTTTGGGTCTAAGACCTTCTATTGGAACCTCTCCCCTTAAGCACTTGAGTTTCCTATATTTCTCAGCAGCCCTAGTTTCAGCTGCATCAAAGGTAGCAGGTGCATCCGCCTCAACTTTTACCTTAAGGTCAGGAAAGAGTCCGGCTATGAACCTCTCCTTCTTTAGAAATTCTGCACCATCACCAGGGTTAGCAACATTTCGTATCCATAGAGTCCAAAGACGTAGAAACTCTTGCTTGTACAAGTAGTAGTCATCTAAGTCTTTTTGCTTATGAGAAACAATGTCTTGCCATGATTTCTGAGTGTTTTGGGGATCAAAGAAGTATTTCTTGAAACGATTCAAAACTTCCGTGTAATTCCCTTTAAATTCCTCAGGCAAAGAGTCAAACCAAGTGCTAGCATCTTTCCTAAGGACCACCTCAAACATTTCTACACGTTCTTGATCAGTTACTATCCTCTTGATACGGCAAGACATCTTGAAATTCGCTAGAAATAATTCTGCATCCTCTCCAGGCTCTCCAAAGAAAAGAGGATATCCAGACATTTGGCGTTGGCTCTCCATTGAATTGATTTCAAAGTGACGCGTTTTTTTTTTTTTTCTTTAAAAGATTTACACAATAATATTTTCTAAATTGCAATCTATTCTACAACAAAATAAAAATATTCACATCAAATGACCTATGATAATCAATAAGAGGTAGAATGACAGGGTTTGGTGATGCGAGAATTTCTCCTACTCTTTGGGCACCAAACATGAATACCATACGTTGTTGAAAATGGATTTTTCTACTAATTGCAATGTTTATTCTAATGTGTGGAGTGAAATGGAAGGGGAAAACCTCTATTCCTGGGCCATTATCCATGGTCTATGCATGACCTAATACTCAAAACAAAACAAAAATATAGACGTCCAAACTAAGGTCGTACCTAATCAGAGGCAAAATAAAAGGGTTTACTGAAGCGTTTATCTCGGCCAACCTAAGAGGACCTAAAATCCTACGAATTACTCGCTGAAATTGCAACTTAGTACTAACAATTATGTGTACCCTTTGCCTTGCAATGGGAATGAAAGGATCATACAAATTCTCGTGATTCATGCAACCTACTTGACTATGCTAAAGGTTGAACCTACACAAAAAGATACACAAGCCTGTCCTCAGTGGGGGCACCAAAATTGAGGCGGTCCGGGGCGGGCAACAAGAGAGGCGACCTCTAAACACCCCTCAAGGCTCCCGTGCTGCTCAATTGGGGCTGGGGCAACCACAAGCACAACACAACAACAAACCCACAGCCAAACCCAAACAAGATAGGGGCACCACCTAGTTATGGTATGCGAATTAGGACGCAAGAGAGATTTTGGCACAACCAAGAAGATGCACCACACAACACACACAAACAACCTCACACCAAGACACACACAAACTGGACCAGAGAGAGCTAGAGCAAAGGGAAGAGAGAGAGAAAAGGATCTTGCATAATACCGTATTTGTGACTTGCAAATGGAGATGGTTCGTTATGATGCTATCGTAGAACTTGTATAAACTCACTCAATGCTTAGTGATTGCTAAACATTGCCAAAACACACACACACTGTCTTAGGGTGTGGGAGACCTCTCACCACAATACCCTCTTACAATGGACACAAAACTGGCAATGAAAAACACACTAAAACACTTTCTAAAATCAAGATCAACCGATAAAACTCAAATACACAAGTCACCTTGAATTCACCAAACCGTATTGCACAAATGGAAGGACGAAGATTTGAACGTCGAATCACTCCTCTGATGCACCAAACCTCAATTTATTGATGATGAAGGAGCATATACAATAGTGGTTTTGAGATTTGTGGAGCTCACACTCTCTCACTTGCAATGTGTAGCTTGAAGGCTTCTCTCACACCAAGAGTGAAGCTCACAAGTGGTTGCTACACCTAAGTCTCTCCTCACGCATAGAGTGTTGGGGTGCTATGTGAGATATTGGAGGTTGTTTTACAAGAAGGAGAGGGGCCTATTTATAGGTTGGAGACCCCTCATTAAGATTATTGAAAATCCTAATTTACAAGCTAACAAATCAGGATTATGATTTTTTTGAATATCAAAACATTGCGGGCCTTCTTTGTCTGCTTGAGTCATGGGTGTGGGCTCAAAAGAGAGCATTATTGATGGTAGATAAGGTGAAAGTAAGTTTTAAGGAAGGGGAGAGAGAGAGAGAGAGAGAGAGAGAGAGAGAGAGAGAGTTACTATACATGTCTTGAGGTGAGGTGTCTTTTATGGTTAGGTCAATGCTATTTTGTGTTAGTATGTTAGTCGTTAGTAATCACTAGAAAGTTAATGTTACATTTACAATGGGTAGAGTGAGTTGATTTGATGAAGGAAGAGGGGTGAATTAAAAGAGAATCATTGAGATGGTGAAGCTTTTAAGAAACTTGAACTCACCCTTGTGTAGATTGTGGAAAAAATGACCGTTGGTCTTCTTCTTCTTCTTCGCTTCTTTACGCCGCCGCCACGGTTGACCACCACGATGAAAAGAGGATTTGTTGATGAAAAATCCTCAATTTGCAGAAGTTATCATGGTTAAGATGCTGAATTTTAGATATTTTAGGAGAGGTAAATGAAATTGTAACATAGAAGCAATAGAGAGAGACATGGAGAGGGTGTATGTATGTAGAGGTTCATAAAAGAACTATAGGGATGAGAGAGAAGGGTAATGGTGAAGAGGGTGGGAGAAGCCATGGAAATTGCAGGTTTGAGTGAGGGAAGGAGAGGGAGGGATGTGTAAGAGTGAGTAGGTGTGTGGAAGGGTGAGAGAAGACTAAGGGCTACTTGTGAGAAAAGTGGGAAAACTGGGGTCCACTCAAAAAATCATAGCTCAGTGCTGGTAGCTCCAAAAATCATGAAAAAATTTGAGGTGATTATTCAGAGCGTGGGCTACATTTTCTCTTTTGACCACCGCTCCAAATTTGGAGTGGAGATAGGTGCCAAAATTCTCACCAAAAAGCCTGTTTTTTATGCATGCAAAAGTCTTTTAGTGGCCCCCTGCTTTGTTGAATTTGTACAATGCATCCAAGAGTGAGCCCCTCCTTTGTCATATTATAATACAAGGCATTCAAGTTGCCCTTGACCCATGCATGGAGGAGGATTATTGGTGAAATAAGAAATATATACATGGTGGGACTAGTGTATGGACTATTCATGGACTTTAGCTCAATGAGCACATGGTGTTAGAATAATGAGTAAAAATAATAATAAAAATATGGAGGAGTTATGGATATGGAAAGATATTGGAATCATATGATATGGTCCCTCCTTGAATTATTTTGGGTGAAAGAGGAAAAGGTATGCAAGTAAATAATATAATAAAAGTAACCAATGAGTAGAAATCAATTTTTTGTTTTCACGAGGGTGAGGGTGAAAATGTGGGAGTGATTTGTATAAAGGAAAAATATGAGGTTAGAGTATGTACATATTGGCAAAAAATATAATTATGGTGTAAGAGGATGAAAGAAGGTGTACATAGGTTTAATAAAACACACACCTAAGTAGAAATATTTAAATAAAATACCAAAATAATTATAAAAAATCCCTATATTTAGGCCATATATACAATGAAATATTTACACACAAAGAGGCCATAATATACTTTTATTTTTTTATTTTTTTTATTTTTTTTATTTTTTTGGCTCAACTAGCCCAATGACTAGCTAATTGAGGGTTTTTGAAGAAGATATGGGAAAAGTCCCGTGACTCACGCACGCCTATGTACAGTGAAATGGTAGGGATAGCCACAGTGTTTGGGTGATTTTGGTAGGGTGAGGTAACTCATTGTGGCAATTACAAAGAGCCGAAAAACGGCTATCAGTACCATAGGTGTACTTTGTGATAACTCCTTGGTAACCTCAATCAAGTTTAATGGCGTGATCTTTGGTGAATTTGGATTATTTGGACATTGGGCAATCAAATATCTATGCCGCATCGATTACACATGAGTATTGGCATTGTAGACGTACTTGCTTGATTGGTTTGCATTAGTGTGGCATTCTTTTGTAGCCTAATAGGACACTCAGCCACACGATGTGGACCTCCAAACTCATAGCATTGAAGAGGTGGTGTCTTAGCAGTGTAATTGATATTTTGGCCTCTTGCAGCAAGAGCAGCTACTTGATAGACAGGTTTGAATTGTCCCCAATAGTCCTCCATGTAGTATTGTGGAATTTCTTCAAACGCATCCATCCCATACGCAATATTAAGGTCTATATCTTCTTCATAGCCTTCCAAAAAAGCAATAGATGACTCACAACCCACTTGATCCACAGAAGTGATTCTCGGGATGTGGTGGTTGCGGTCCTAGCACTGGAGGTGGTAAGGGTGTTGTTTGAATAACATTTTGGGCCCTAGGGACCATGTGTTGTGACGTTTGTTCAAGAGGTGGGGCCGGCATCAATGCAGGCACTCGAGGTGTGTCTGTCCATGCTAAGGTTGGTCTATTGGCCATTGCGCGCTTAAATACTATGCAATCCTTAGCTTGATGACCATACCTCCCATAGACATTGCAGTTCCCATAGAATTTTACTCTAAACGTAGGGCATTCACTAGTACTCTGCGGTCCATAGCATATTGAGCACCATTGTTGCTCCCTTCTTGGATACATATGATTGTTTTGTGGAGAACGATTGTCTCTAAGACTCTCTTGAATGGCCTTGGTGAGATCTGCTAAAGTCATCTCATATATCTTTGGCTCCTTAGCAATAGGCTTCAGGGTCATTGGCTAATGCCCCGATTCTTGAGAGCTAACAGATTTAGGTTCAACAGACACTCTTTCTCCTTGAATCATTAAATTATACTCCAATTGGATCGAATTGGTGGTGACTGCTTCCCAAGTGGTGATACCTCTAATGACTAGGCCATTGTAGATATCCTCATGTCGTAATCTCCTAATGAATCTATCAAGCAATTGATTATTATTCAAGCGCTCATTTGGATTACAACGAGAATTCAAATGCTTCAAGCGATTAATAAAGTCTCTCACCGACTCTCCTTCCTCTCATTGGGCTTTCTGGAGTTGAGAGGCTACACCCCAAAGCACTCCCTCTTGTATGTATTCTTTCAAGAACGGTATCCTAAGAGTAGGGTAATTCTTTTTTCCTTCCACCCTTAGGATTCTATACCAATCCCTAGCCTTTCCACTTAAGGTTAGGCTTAAAGCATTACTCTTATGCAGGTCATTGTGTTCTCCTCGAGAATCACATATTTGTTCAAACACTTCGATATGCTTTCTCACATCCCCGTCTCCACTAAATTTTTATGTGAGCTTGACTATTTGTACTGCTTTACTTCTAGGTTCTCTATCAGGCATGTTACGCATATTCTCAGCAATAGATCGACCAATAGCTTAAGCAAATGTTGCCAAGTCACCTAAGTGAGCAGGCACCGTGGGTGAAGGCGCTCCAAAGACTACATGTGCAGTAGGTATTGGCATTGGGCTTGGCGCATAGGAAGCCCTTGGATTCCACGATTGATACCGTGTTGTGCCATGTGGCGGTCCAAAGTTCATATGTGTGGCCCTAGGCATAGCAGACGTCGGATGTGACATGCTAATGCTAGCCGGTATGGTCTCATGGAAATAAGAGCTTGGGTGTTGTGGTTGTGGAGCATAGGTAGTTGAAACAATGGGAGTGGTAGAAACTACATGAGTACGAGGACTCATGGGTTTATACGATTGGTACACACTTGTAGGTACTATTGTCGGCATTGAGCTACCATGTAGCGGTGCTTTACTAACAAATGAGTTCCATGACGTGTTTCTTGGATGCCCATCATTGGGGTAGGCATGGTAGACGTGGTGTCATCAAGGGAAAGATGAGCTAGACTTGGAAAAGTAAAGCTATCACTTGTGGGGTCAGATTGCACTGAGACCCCTAGCGAAACAACATATGGAGGATCAATCAGACTTACCGAGGGAGTTTCCATTTGTGATAAGGTTGGTTGTTTAGCCTTCCTTGTATCCAAGAATCTCATGAGAACCGTTGAAGGCATGTGGATCCCCTTGTTCTGTCTCTCTAGTTCAATAACCCTATGGATGACCTCACAAATCCTTTGTTGTTGATCCTCCACACTAGTAGCACCCGTTGTGGATTGTAGGACATCTAACCAACCCACATGATAGGTGTGACCTGTGTATAGGTCGGTTACAGTTTTCGTTTGTAGTTCGTACTCCCAGTTCTCATTTAAGAACGCTCCATCTAGGATTGAGGTGCTAGGGGTGTCCTTTGAACTGGAGGCAATGTTGCTCTCTATGGGTTGACCCTTAGTGGTCGCTGATTCAGGAGCACTCGACTGCTCTCCTAGCAATGATATTGACATAGGAGCTTTTTCTTTTGTCTCTCTTTGTTGTTCTGCCTTGCATAAGCTCTCAATTTGCTTTTCCCTAGCCACAATGATATATCGCTCAACCTCTTGCACTTCGGCAAGGCTTCTACCATCAGGTAATATAACCTCGGAGGAAAATAGCTCTGGAGAGTAAGGGGGTGCAGTGAATGAAGTATTCACGTGCACACTCTCTAAGAGCATGGAGTCTATGTTGGTCATGAATGGAAAATTTACTTCCCCACCCCCCTCATTTACATTGTTAGCTCCATGTTCGGAGCGAGTGGCTCTACTAAAGGTTTCCTTCAAGCAACTAAGCACACTCGGCCCGGACCGTGGACCCATGGCATGCATGTCTTGGCTTGAGCTATCGAGATTAGGCATTGGGAAACCCTCCATGACGTCATAGTCACAGGAGGAGTCACTCGCCGCTATGTTTGGGTCTTGGTTTGTACTACCTTAGGTCCCCGCCAAAGACCCGAAACCTAAGATAGGTGGATATTGAGAACTCGTGTAAGTCAAAATGCTCTCTAGTTGCTCGGCCTCTAGCACATCACCAGAGCGTAGATGCATGTGGCACCCTACAAGCGTCGGCAAATAACCTCGAAGGTTAACCGCTTACTTTTTTAGGTATTCATTTTTACTCATTTTTAATGTTTTTTAATGATCGGTTTTTGGATTAGAGTGTGTGATAGCTCAAAACAAGCGTATTGCTCAGGGGGTCATGGTGTGCTTTCGAGCACAGCGTTTGGTTACTTGAAGCTCCTTTGGTCCTAAAAAAAGGTCGATTTTTACCTACGTTGAGGCTAAAATACGTAATTTTAAAGGAAGATTGAGGCCTGAGGCTTGAGCCTGAGCATGAGCTTGGGCTTGGGTCTTGGCTTGGTTCTGGGGGATATTCCCGATCTGATTCCTACCTTTAAAATTTTTTATTTTATTTTTTTGGGGATAAGGTCGTCGCGGCCGTGCTGTGCATGCGAGCACGCACACACATAACCTACCTACTTACAACTAATACAGCTACTGTTACACACTAACACACTACTACAACAAATCATTAGCTAATAGAACTACTTACTGTACTTTACACAGAACTAACATTATGGATCTACTACCTTAATCCTAACATCTTATCACAGAGAAAACACCTTATGTACAGGAAAAACACAATACCTTGAACAATACCTTATTAAAAAAATAATACACAGTAGCAAAACAAACTCCTTCTCAGCAAACACACCTTCCTTCTCTACCTTTTCTACATTTCAAAATGCACCACAAAGTAGCATAGAGTGCTACTCAGTCTTAATGCAAGGTATTCCTCGGCAACGGCGCAAAAAATGTGCGCGTCTATCGCACATGTCAATGTAAGGGACTTGCCAATACACTGTGTGCGATCCATAAATGGATCCAAATAAATAACTAGACTAGTTTAGCAAGCTCAAGAGAGCAAGGGTGTGTAACTTACCGCCCTATGCTCGCCTTTGTGGAGGATTCCTCGCCAATGAAGAAGAAGGAGCTACCGCCATGCCGCGCTCAACCACTTCGCCGCGCCACCGTGCCATTGTCGCAATGCTCGATCGCACACACTCTCTCAATATCTCCCTCTCTCTCTCTCTCTCTCTCTCTGTCTCACGCATACACACACACAAAGAGATGAAGAAGAAGAAGATGGAGATGGAGCAAGAGCACTCTTCATTTGCACAAATGAAAGAATGAGTGATTTTTAAATTTAGGTGACTTTTATATGAGCTCGCCCCATTCACATTTGGCACCCATACTTAGCCAACTAACCCTTGAATGTTCCTATTAGAGTGAGCCTCTCATCGGCGATCACTATTACCCTTTTCCTATTGGACTGACAAGCCTGGTCCCTGACTCTACCAAACAATTAATATGGAGTCTGTCGTAGGTGATAGGGTGTCTGTGAGCCATGATGGTTAACAACTAAAAGGTAATGGGAATTAATTGTGTAGCCATCAACATATATTCACTATATTTATTTCTCTTTTTTATTTGAGAATTTTATGGAGCATATATTTTTGCATTAATATATAGTTATTTAAGAGCATCCACATGCACACACACATAATTGCATAACAATGTAAATATATATATACATATATATATATGTAAACACACATGCACAAATATATTTATATTGAGTGAAAAAACCTCTCAAAATAAATAACACTATATATATATATATGTGTGTGTGTGTGTGTGTGTGTGTATATGTTATATATATATGTGTGTGTGTGTGTGTATATATGTGTGTATATATATATGTATATGTATATGTATATATATATATATATATATATATATATATATTCAAACATCAATATATGATTATACATGTATACTTGTAAATGAATTAATAGTAATCTTTATATTCACAATCTATATTAATGTATTAATGTATTTATCTGTCTTTAAGTTTGACAAACCTTTTAATATCTTTTAGACAATGCTCACAGTGTATTGAGAGAGAACAAAAAATTGCAATTTTTACCCAATAGAGTGGGCTCAATTAGGTGGGTTAGCATTCATAGCTAGGTGCTAGGATAACCTTGATGGAGACCGTCTAGGTTTGTAAGAACCTTTTAATATCTTTTAGACAGTGCTCACAGTGTATTGAGAGAGAACAAAAAATTGCAATTTTTACCCAATAGAGTGGGCTCAATTAGGTAGGTTAGCATTCACAGCTAGGTGCTAGGATAACCTTGATGGAGACCGTCTATATTTGTAAGAATTTACTTGAAAGTTGATAAAAACCCTAAAATTTTTACAAGTAAGTGTGATTCTTACTTGCTCTCATATGATTTTTTTGGGATTAGTTCTGAAAAAGGATATATTTTATTTTCTCTTAGGTTTATTTGATCAAAGATGAGATTTCCATAATATATTTTTTCTTTCTATGCGTGGCTATGGTGTTCATGTACTCCCCTCTCCTGCCATGTTTTCCTTTGCCCTCTATCCTCCTCCCATGGACAACATTGCTACTCATCCATGCGCTTTCGGATGAGCTACGAGCTCGTCCATGGGGGGAGGGGGGGGGGGGGGGGGGGGGGGGGGGGGTTGTGTAGTTTTGTGTTGATTTTTCGTGCATTTTTTACATGGGAGGGAGAGGGACAGCTTGGGTAGACCTGTGTCGTCTTGGTACATCGTCTTATCTTTGTTAAGTATGGAGCCTGATTTACCCTTGTAATTTTCTGTTGTAAAAGCGCACATTTGTAAGGCCTCCATTATGAGGAGAAGCCATCGTGCGTGAAGGAAAATCACTCACCGGAAACCAAAATTTTAACAGACAAGAATCAGGGGCAACTTTAAAGGCCTCGGGGGAGGAGGCCCCCGAGACTTTTTTTTTTCACCGGAATATTATGGCCGGACGGCGGCCGGAAAGTGGTCGGAAAACAACCGGTCGGTTGGCCGGTGGCCGGTAGTCAATGGCCGATGGTCGGAAGTCAATTGCCGGTGGCCGGTGGCCGAATTCAAAAGCGGACTTGTCTTCTCAAGGACAGCCACACATGGGCGGATTAAAGGGTCCGATTTGGACTTATTTGCACAAGGGCGGTTACACATGGTTGTCTCTCATAAGAGAGGGCAGCCCTTTTGGCCTTTAAAAGGAGTCCATTTCTACACACATTGCACAATGTGAAGTTGATGCAACAAGGTGAGTGTGGGGTGGTGAGAGTGAAGCAAGGCGGAAGATCCATTAAGGGTATAATCCCTTTGTAAACTACTTCTTGTTTTGAAGTAGTGAAGCCATTGAGTGGCTGCTTTCCCGTGGACGTAGCCCACATTGGGTGAACCACGTATATCGTGTGTACTCTCTCTCTCTCTCTATCTCTACTCTATAATCTCGTGTATATAAATTTGTCTCTCTCCATTAAGTAATCTACTCAATTATCTATTTATCTACGTCTTATTTCCTAACAACTAGTATCAGAGCAAGGTTTGCTCGTAGCTAAATTATCTCAAGGAAAGGATTCCTTGAATTGAGTGGGAGTTATGGCGGAGGAAGGGAAGCTCAAGATTGAGAAGTTCAATGGAAAAAACTACCAACATTTTAAGATGCAGATTGAAGACTATCTCTACCAGAAGGACCTCTATTTGCCACTAGGCGGTCTTGCGAAGAAGCCCGCAACAATGGCAGATGAAGCATGGATTGTCCTTGATCGAAAGGCACTGGGAACAATCCAGTTAAGCTTGGCGTCAATGGTGGCCTTCAATGTTTTGGAGATGAAGACCACGGAGGACTTGATGAAGTCACTTGACGACTTCTACGAGAAACCATCGGCATCCAATAAGGTATTTCTTATGAAGCGCTTGTTCAATCTAAAGATGGCAGAGAATGGTTCAGTTGAAGAACACCTAAATGACTTTAACACAAACATAAGTCAACTTCGATCAGTGAAAATCAATTTCAATGACGAAGTGCGAGCTCTCCTTATACTATCATCTCTACCGGATAGTTGGGACAGCCTTGTGATGGCTGTAAGTAATTCTATCTCTGGCACAAATACTCTTAAGTTTGATGATGTTGTGGGTGTTCTCCTAAGCGAGGAAATGCGGAGGAGAAGCACAGGAGAATCATCAAGTGCTTCACTATCAGTGGAAACAAGAGGAAGGCTTAAGGAGAGGTTCAAAAACCAAAAGGGTCATGATCGCTCAAGGCGGAGCAAGTCACGCACAAAGTCAGTTCTTGAATGTTGGAACTGCGGCAAGAAGGGCCACGTCAAGAAGGATTGCTGGTCCAAGAAGAAGAAGGAGACAGAGTCTCAAGACAACAAGCCAACATCGGAGGCCAATGTGGCAGGTAAAGTAGAGCAAGATGCTCTAATTCTCTCATTAGACAATGTGTCTAATTCCTGGATAGTAGATTCCGGAGCTTCATTCCATGCGACACCACACAAGCAACATTTCCAAGACTACACCAAAGGTAATTTTGGGTATGTATACTTGGGAGATGATGAAGCTTATGAGATTGTCGGCAAAGGTACAGTTTCTGTCAAAACTGCTAACGGAAATGAATGCAAGCTTAAAGATGTTAGGCATGTTCCTTCTCTTCGCAAAAATTTGATCTCTACAGGACAATTGGACGATGAAGGTCACAACATTGCATTCAGAAACAAATGGTGGAAGATCTCAAAGGGATCTTTGATGGTTGCCAAGGGTGAAAAAGTCGGTACACTTTACTTGTGTACTGTTAGCACACAACCTTCATCTTGTGCAGCAACTACAGAAGTTGACAGTGCGGTGTGGCACTACCGACTTGGGCATATGAGTGCCAAAGGAATGCAAATCCTTAAAACAAAGAAGCTTCTACCAGGTTTGAAAGAAGTGGACTTAGAGTTCTGTGAAGATTGTGTTTATGGTAAACAAAAGAGGGTAAAATTTCAAAAATCAGGAAATGAAAGAAAAAATAAAAAACTTGAGTTGGTTCATTATGATGTTTGGGGTCCTGCAAGTACACCATCACTTGGTGGCTCATTGTACTATGTAACATTCATAAACGATGTGACTAGAAAAACATGGGTTTATGTCATGAAGAATAAATCCGATGTATTTTCCATATTTCAAAGGTGGAAAGCCTTTGTGGAGAATGAAACAGGTACCAAGGTTAAATGCCTCAGATCCGACAATGGAGGAGAATATTGCAGCCAAGCTTTTGAAAGATTTTGTGCTAGCAATGGCATTCGGAGGCAAAGGACAACCCCAAGGGCACCTCAACAAAATGGGATTTTGGAAAGGATGAACAGGAAAATCATGGAACGAGCACGAATCATGCGGCTACATGCAGGCCTACCGCTTAAGCTTTGGGCGGAAGCTGTAAGTACGTCTGTGTAATTAATCAATCGGTCACCCTCAACGGCATTGGATGGGGGAGTTCCAGAAGAGGCATGGATAGGTAAAGCGGTGAATTATGCATTTCTCAAAGTGTTTGGGTGTGAGGATTTCATGCACATAGATAGAAGCCTAAGATCAAAGCTAGATGCAAAGTCCAAAAAGTGTTTCTTCATTGGCTATGGAGAAGGAGACTTTGGGTATCGCCTATGGAATCTTGAAGATGGTAAAATCTTAAGGAGTAGGGATGTAATTTTTAACGAACAAAATATGTACAAAGATTACTTGGAAAGAAAACAAACAAAAGAAACAGGTGATGAGTACATGGAGCTTGAGGACGGTGAAGACTCAAGGACTGCAAACGGTGACAATGTGCAACAACGTCAACCAAATGAGGAGCCTCAACCTAATTCCCCGAAGATCTACAAGAGCAAGTAGACCTCCAGAAAGGTTTGTTCCTTCCTTCAACCATCTCTTGATCTCAGATTCTGAAGAGCCGGAATCATATGAAGAAGCTATGCAACATGAATCCAAAGAAGAATGGACGAAGAGCATGCAAGTGGAGATGGACTCACTACATCGCAACCAAACATGGGAGTTGGTTGAGTTGCCTAAAGGTAAGCGGGCACTTCAAAACAAATGTGTGTACAAGCTAAAGGAAGAAGAAGGTGTGAAGAAAAGGTACAAGTCTAGGCTTGTGGTAAAAGGTTTTTCTCAAAAGAAAGGTATTGACTTCAATGAAATATTTTGTCCTGTTGTAAAAATGAACTCAATTAGACTTGTCTTAAGCCTTGTGGCTGCTCATGATCTAAATCTCAAGCAAATGGATGTAAATACGGCATTCCCTCACGGTGACTTAGAGGAGGAAATCTACATGCTTCAACCAAAGGGGTATGAAGTAAAAGGTAAGGAGAAAATGGTTCGCAGATTAAAGAAGAGCTTGTATGGTTTAAAGCAAGCATCAAGACAATGGTACTTGAAGTTTGATCGATGGATGTTGGAGCATGGATTCACAAGATGCAACTCGGATCACTCCGTCTACACGGAGAATTTGGGAGATGGGAAATTCATCATCCTAATGTTGTATGTTGATGACATGTTGATTGCAAGTGCTAACATGCAGGACATCAAAGACCTAAAAGAGGAGTTGTCCAAATCTTTTTCAATGAAAGATTTAGGTGCTGCAAAGAGGATACTTGTTATGAAAATATCAAGGGACAGGACGAAGAAGACAATAAAGCTATCTCAAGAAGATTACATCAAGAAGGTACTAGAAAGGTTTGCAATGCAAAATGAAAAACCAGTTTCTACACCTTTGGCTGGTCATTTTAAACTAACGAAGGATATGTGTCCAAAGACACAAGAGGAGATAGCCTATATGTCTAAAGTTCCATATGCTACAGCGGTAGGTTCTCTAATGTATGCTATGGTCTGGACAAGGCCAGACATTGCACATGCAGTGGGAGTTGTGAGTAGGTTCATGGACAACCGAGGTAAAGAGCATTGGCAAGCTGTGAAGTGGTGTTAACCCTCACGGCTCACGGACACCCCATCACCTACGATGGACGCGTATTATGTATTTGGTAGAGTCAGGTACCGGGCTTGTCGGTCCAATAGGGAAGGGTAGAGTGATCGCCGATGAGAGGCGCACTTTAACTTGGACATTCAAGGGATTAGTTGGTTAAGCATGGGCGCCCAAGTGTGAATGAGGTGACCTCCTATAAAAGCCAACTAAACCTAATTTTTACTCATTCTCTCATTTGTGCAATTGAAGAGTGCTCTTGCTCCATCTCCATCTTCTTCTTCTTCACCTCCTTGTGTGTGTGTGTGTGAGAGAGAGAGAGGGAGAGTGTGTGTGCGATCGAGCATTACGAAGGCACGACGGCGGCGAAGCGGTTGAGCGCGGCACGACTGCAGCTTCTTCTTCATCGCGGCGAGGAATCCACCACGAAGGCAAGCGTAGAGCGGTGAGTGACACACCCTTTGTTTTCTTGAGCTTGCTAGTTTAGGCTTGTTGTGTGCTTGGAGCCGTTTGTGGCTCGCACACGGTGTATTGGCAAGTCCCTTGCTTCGACAGTGTGGCAAGGAGCACACATTTTTGGCGCCGCTGCCGGGGATATGCCCTACACTAAGCTCGGTTGGCACTTTACGCTTCCTTGTGGTGCAATTTCTATCATAGGAAAGGCAGGGAAGGAGTGTGTGGAGATTTCTGTTTTTTGCGTTTTTTGCATTTGCTGTCAAGTTTCAATTTCTGCTATTGTCTGCGTTTTTTCAATTTCTGCAATTTCTGCAATTTCAAGTTCGGCGTTTTCAATTTCTGTAATTTTTTGCATTTCTGCGTTTTTTTAATTCTCTGCAATTTCTGCAATTTTCTGTATTTCTGCGTTTTTTTAATTTTCTGCAATTTCTGCAATTTTCTGCATTTCTGCGTTTTTTCTGCAATTTCTGCAATTTTCTGCATTTCTGCGTTTTTTCAATTTTCTGCAATTTCTGCATTTTCTGCAATTTCTGCAGTTTCTGCATTAAAAAAAAAAAATTCAAAAAAATTCTGAAAAAAAAAATTTCTGGAAAAAAAATAAAAATAATTAAAAAAAAATTCGGAAATTAAAAACGCGAGTGAGCGGGCGGCGAAATTTTTCGAAAATAAAAAACGTGACTCTTAAAACGGACGGGTTGGTTTGTATAAAAGATAGATCGGGATCATTTTCCCAAGCCCAAGCCCAAGCCCAAGCCCAAGCCCAAGCCTCAGTCCTCAGTCTTATGATATATACTAGACTCACTCTTATATATATACCCTACTCCCTCAAGAGAGAATGAGAGCATGTGGGACAAGTCCTCCACTCTCCTCCTTTCTCTTCCCACTTGCACCCTTAGACTTTCTAGTTTGGGCCTAGTTCCCTACTGGAAATTGACAGTTTTAGGGATTCCAAGGACATAGAGTGACCAAACGGAGGGCTGTAAAGCACGGCACGACCCTCTGACCGATACGCTCGTTTCGAGCTATCACACGGCCCATTCCACGACACGCTCTAAAAAATCTAGCAAAAAAACAAACAAAAAACACGTTAAAAACTAGTCACAAGGCCTCCTAGAGCAGCTTTTTGACACCTAAGGGTATCAGAAGCACATGCACTTACGCTCTGGGCGGGTGCTAGAACACGAGCATATTGAGGGTGCCTCTGTTCATACGGACACCCATTACCCATCCACGATAAGATCTAGACCCTCAGCGGGGACACAAGGTAGCACCACCCAAGACCCTAAAATAGCCGCTAGTGATTCCTCCTCCGACTCAGAAATCATGGAAGCATACCCTAACCAAAACACTGAGAGAGAAGGACATGCACCTCTCGAAGCTCCACAGCCTAGTACTAGTATGTTTAGCCGTTTCATGGAAACATTAGGTAGAGCTACTCGCTCGGAACCTGATGCAAATGAAGCACACGAAAGGGGTGGGGAAGTGGACTCTCCTTTCACATCGCACGTGGACCCCACACCCCCAAAGAGTGTCCATGTGGATATCCTACCAACTTCTTACCAAGAAGGCCCTGTTGAGCTGCCTCCTTCAGAAGTTCCCTCTAGAGTACCGTTGGTGACAAGTAAAACCACGGGGAGCAACATTGCTTCTACCTCACAAGAAACCGTTAACACGTCGACTCTAGAAGGATTGTTCATTAATGATCATTGGACATACGACCTCCACACTGAGGTGTTGATGGATCTACACTCTGGCCACGCCTACCATGTAGGATGGATAGAGATTGTACAATCCACCTCTAGTGCCACGAGCATCGAAGATCAACAGAAAATGATCTGTAATGTTATCCATGGCATTATTCAATCAGAAAGGCAAAACCGAGGGGTAAATATACTCTCAACTGGCCCCATGAGATTTCTGGATACAAGCAACGCTCAACAGCCTACTCTATCACAAAAAGAGACTCCTCTAATGAGCCCCATGGACCCATCTTACGTCATTTCACCTGGGGTCTCTATGCAATTTGAGCCTCCGAGCGAAAACTTTAGCTTCCCTAACTTGGCTCAACCCTCTATTAAGGAAAACATAGTGCTCACTCCAGGGATAAGCCTGACAGAGAATGTACCGATGATATCTACGATTAGCGCAGTGCCACTACCTAGTGTCGTAGTACCTAATATGGGGCCTCGACCGTATGTGCCTCTAGCCCCTTATGCACACATGGCCCCCACACCTCCAATAGTACCACTTGCTTACGCTCCTTGAGTGCCGCTCCCTAGCCCTTATCCGAGTGGACCTATGCCCGGTTATGTTCCATATCCTGCATCATCCACACATATGCCAAGACCGGCACCCGTTCCTCTCCCACATATGATTCCAAGAGTACCTCCACCGGCCCTACCTCCTCACATAGGTGACTTGGCAGCGTTTGCTCAAACTATAGGTCGATCTATCGCGGAAAATATGCGTCACGCATCTGATAGAGAGCCTAGAAGTAAGGCAGTACAAATTGCCAAACTCACGCAAAAATTCAATGGGGACGAAGATGCTAGAAAACACATTGAAGTGTTTGAACAAGTATGTGATTCCTTAGGGGAACGCAACGAACTACATAAGTGCAATGCCTTAAGCTTGACATTAAGTGGGAAGGCTGGAGATTGGTATAGGACCCTAAGGGTGGACGAGAAAACAATCTACCCTACCCTTCGAAGGTTGTTTCTAAAGGAGTACATACGAGAAGGTGTGCTTTGGGGTGTAGCATCTCAGCTACAGAAGGCCGAACGTAAGGAAGGAGAGTCAGTAAGGGACTTCATTAGTCGTCTAAAGCACTTAAACTCTCGTTGCCCTGTAAATGAGCGCTTCAACAATAACCAACTGCTTGATCGATTCATTCGAGGGTTGAGGAATGAAGGAATCTATAATGGACTAGTGATTAGAGGTATCACAACCTGGGAAGATGTCACTGCCAATGCAATCCAATTAGAGGACAACTTGATGATAGCAGGCATGAGGGTGTCTTACTGACACGAGATCCACTAGCTCACAAGCCATTGAGTATGAACCCATGACTGCAAAGCCCATTGCCAATGAGCCAAAGGTATTTGAGACATTCTTGACAGACCTCACCAAGGCAATCCAAGAGTCTCTTAAGGATAATCGACCCCCTCAAAATAGTCACATGTATCCAAGAAGGGAGCAACAATGGTGTTCCATTTGCTTAGGTCCACATAGCACTAGTGAGTGCCCTACGTTTAGAGTAAAATTTAATGGAACTTGCAACGCATGTGGTAGGTATGGTCACCAAGCTAAGGATTGTTTAATGATCAAACGTATGATGGCAAATAGACCACCTGTAGCCTGGACGGATGCACCTCGAGCTCCTGTATTGATGCCTACTCCACCTGTTGAGCAACTACCGCAACACATGGTCCCTAGATCTCAAAATGTTGTACAAGCTACACCGCTACCACCTCCTGTGCTAGGACCGCAGCCCCCGCATCCAAGAGTCGCCCCTATGAACCAAGTGGGTTGCGAGCCATCAAATGCTTATGCAGATGGCTGTGAGGAGGAAATAGACACTAGTATTGCCTACGGACTTGATACATTGGAAGAGTGTCCTATATACTACATGGAAGATTGTTGGGGACAAGTCAAGCCGGTTTATCAAGCTGCTGCTCTCGCATCCAGAGGTCAAAATATCAACACCCAGGCTAGGAGGCCACCTCTTCAATGCTACGAGTGTGGTGGACCACATCGAGTAGCGGAGTGCCCTATTAGGCTGCAAAAGAATGCTGCACAGATGCAAATGAATCAAGGGAGCACGTCTGCAATGCCAATACTCACATGTAATCGTTGTGGCATAGATCACTTGATTGCCCAATGCCCCTATAACCCAAATGCGCCTAAAATCACACCCCTGAATTTGGTCGAAATTGCTATTGTGACATCGCCAATACCACCCGTCGCACCCGCTTATGCGATTACACGGTCCATGCTTCAAGGGCCAGGCCATATCCTCGAAGAGAGAGATACCGCGTCAGTTATCCAAGCAAAGAAAAAGAAGACACGAAGGAAGAAGTCGCAGAATACGGAAAATTCAAAGCCAAGTTCCAAAACAAACATAGGAACAGGAGATGACCCCGTGTATATGAATGACCTCGAGGATGATTCAGATTCAGTCGAGACAATGGAGACTAGAACCAATACCACAAAGGGAAAGACCGACAAAGAAAACCGTAACATGGAACCAAATGAAAACCGAATAAGAGAAAATCATAAAGAGCCTCTGAAAACACCACAAGTGTTTCCAAATCCAATCCAAGACCCCCAAGATAAACCGCAGGGGCAAAAAGGGAAGAATCGTAAAAAGAAGATTGGGACGTACCCAAACCCAGTAGACGAGATTGAGCAGGTGAAACATCTAAGAGGTTTAGTGGAGGAGACTCAAAGGAAACTAGAACCAGAACCCATGCATGTCAAAATTCATGACACAGTGTTTCCCACGCAAGTTCATCCACCCCACATGAACCATAGACCGTTAGCCATATCTAGTATCATCCAAGAAGGGAGTGAGGACGGGACATCAGAAAGTGAGCATACACCTTTCTTGTTGGAAAGGATGTTTAACGAAGGAATACCTGATCCCATTGAGGAATATGAGATTCCATCCTCACCAGTTCCTAGTCAAGGACCTACACCCTGCAAAACGCCAATGAATGTTGCCAAACTAGTGGACTTCATGTCTTCTGAGGTCCGAACCACGATCATAGCAAAGCTGTATGGAGATCCTGAGTTATTCCTTGCACTTCGAGCATTCCTTAACGGAGAGCTACGAATGGGATTACCGCAGTTTGCGCAACCAAATAGGCGTGACTCGATTATGATTGATGAGGAAAATCATGTGCAATCACTTGACTTAGATGGACACGAGTCTGTGATTGAGGTACCCATTAACGAATTAGGGCAGTATTTTGAAGGCGACGAGTCTAATGCGACCCTACCCATCACTACCAAGGGATTAACTATAAAGGGAATTCTTGATGGTGGTGCGGGAGTTAGCATCGTTACAAAAGATTGTTGGGAATCCATGGGAAAACCCCGCCTCAGTGTTACTAACATTGTGGTAAAGATGGCAAATGGTACCATAGCCAAACCTATGGGGATGCTCAAGGATCTTAAGATCAAAGTTCTAGGACACAAGGTACGACATACGTTCATTGTAATGGATTTCTCTAAACACCTTATGTCATATGAAATGATTTTAGGACGACCATTCATGAGGGAAGCACAAATGGTTCATGATTGGTCTAAAAATCATGTCTATTTGCAATTCCAAGACTCTGTCCTTAGAGTGGATTTGGTGACTGGTAAGGTACACCCCTTAGGGAGTAAAACCATTATTGATCATCGCTCTGACACCACAGTTCACTCGGCCCCACTACAATATTGTTACACTTGTAAGAAGGATACAGACATTGGCCAAGATTCTCCTTACATGGATGTGTTACCGGGTATGACGGAATCAGACAATGTGGATTGGGTCCACCTAGCATCAACCATAGACACTTGGGGAAATAGGGGGACGACCTGGGTAACACCTGAGGGGGATGAAATGCCTATACCCTTAAATATGCTACAAGC
Organism: Adiantum capillus-veneris; assembly: GCF_014529385.1. Taxonomy (NCBI): domain Eukaryota; kingdom Viridiplantae; phylum Streptophyta; class Polypodiopsida; order Polypodiales; family Pteridaceae; genus Adiantum; species Adiantum capillus-veneris. The sequence goes on along the minus strand of NC_140956.1, from coordinate 43,200,916 downwards.
AATGCATATCGCTTCTGACAAGACTCATCCTAAGGTAACGAAGAAAACATACAAGTGGGTCCCTAAAGCTTCTTTAGTGACCATAGCTAGTGCTAAAAAACAGAAGCCTTGTAAGAAAAGTACCACTCGCTCCAAGAAAAGTAAGAAAATGTTGCGATGGATCCCTAAACGACTATTGGAAGCCCAAGGCTACTATCAAGGAAATGATCAAATCTGGGTGCCAAAACGTAGATTGTGCTCTTACCTATCACCTGACCCAAGTGAGCCCAATCCCATAGCTCCAAAACGAATCAATGATCGTGGAAAGAAAAAAATCACAGAATGCTACACACCTAGTCCAGAGCTAGTTTGGGTACCAAAGAAAGAACGATTTGTTCCACCTACCTCAGGAAGGGGGGAGTCCCATGAAGATTCTAGCTCCTCAGGTAATACATCCATAGAGGTCAAATCTTCTACACATCCTCCATCTATAGTAGTGGACCTCCATGAAGCTACCAAAGAATCCACACCTCCCAGTGTTCAAGAATCACCTAATGAACCACTTCAAGTTCGATCCTGGGAGAGTACCTTACCACCCTTGCAGCTTGACAAGGCACCTAGGGTAATAACAAACTACTGGCAAAAATCCTCACCTATTACCAACTGGAACAATTGGTTTCAAAGGGTGACAAGCTCATTTCAAATGGTATGATCTACCCAAGGAAGGGGGGAGTGTTTGCTGACAGTCATCATTCATTTGTTTCCCTCTCAACCTTTTTCCCTGACCTCTCAATTCCAATCTTAGGGAATGTACATATAAAGCTTTATACTCACAAAAAAAAAAAAGAGCAAGAGCAATTAGCAAACGAGTATGCACATTAAAGTCAAAACATTGACTCAGACCTACACATGTCACATTTGGTACAGTGAAACAGAAACCTATGCCATAAAACACCTTTGATCCTCATCACTTGAGTGATGGAGGGTAAGGTAAGATTAGTACGATAGAGTGTTTCTGTTTTAGAGTTGAGTGATTAGCAAAGATCTCTTTTCCCACTGATGTGCCTCCTAGAGGTATTGTTTGTGTTTCATAGTGTGTACAGGAGCGTGTTGCTATTGATAGGATTTGGACCTTCATGGAACCTTTCTCTCGTTCACACTTCAAATCAAGCGCGACCATCAACACAAACAGGTGTTTCTTGTCCATTAGCATTGCCCTTATCTTTTTGCATCCATGTTTGTCTGCTTTGATTGTGATTGGTAGCATAATATTCAGTGCATTTGCTTGGTATCAAACATTTAATTCAATGTAATGTTTTGTCATAATCACTTGTTTAGGTGTAAAAATCAAGCAGTCCGACTAAGCTAGTTTGACCAAGCTAGGTATTAGAAATCTTCTCTTAATACCATGGGGAATGCCTTCCTAATAAGCAATGGTTACTTAGGTTCTTAATCCGATTTAGGCAGCATTGTATGAAATGTACTAGGGCTTTCTAGTGGGCTTGACCCTATTGACCTTTAGCTTAAGTATTATAAAGGGAGTTTACTAATGTGATGAGCCTGGGGAGGGTAACAGTGTTATATGGCCCCCCAAAGTTACAAAATTAAAATGTTGAAAATGAACAAACAAAAAATCAAAGTGCCACAATGTAAAATTTTAAGCTGGAAGAGAAATCTCAGCTTGATTTGGTACTTCACTCACATGTATCGCCTATGGTACTAGAGCCCTAGAGGTTCCCAGTGTGGGCGCTTTTCCTTGAAAAGCAAAAAACCCAAGGCATACAAAATAAGCACCCACTTCAAAATTGAATCAGTGTGAAAAGACCTTGGGGGGTCAAAGAAAAAGTAATCAGTCAGGCGATGATTTCATGAGAAATTCGTTTTATGGTAGCTTAACTACAAAGTTTTCTAGATATAGCCTCTAGTCAGCCCTCGAACATGAATACTTGGATCTCGCGATTAAACAACTTAATTGACCACAGAAAATTAAGAAGCTTACCCATGGTATTAATATTCGATCTCTAGTGCTTTTCGACCGTCAAATTAGCGACCCCAGACTTGTTTAATTTTTTACCTTTACATCTGTTTATGCATTTGATTACATTGAAATTTAATGGTCATTGCTAACATATTGTTTGAAATTCTTTGACCAATCAATTTTTCTATCTAAAACTGCATATGCTTTTTAAGAGAATGCCATTACTGTGCCAATGTTGTTTGATTTTGTAGTGACTGAAGAAGGCTAAGGACATTCATCTCAAATGCTCTTCCACCTCGACGACCCAGCTTCAACTCAATAGCTTCCGAGGACGGAATCTACATCAGGAAGGGGGGCATGTTAACCCTCACGGCTCACGGACACCCCATCACCTACGATGGACGCGTATTATGTATTTGGTAGAGTCAGGTACCGGGCTTGTCGGTCCAATAGGGAAAGGTAGAGTGATCGCCGATGAGAGGCGCACTTTAACTTGGACATTCAAGGGATTAGTTGGTTAAGCATGGGCGCCCAAGTGTGAATGAGGTGAGCTCCTATAAAAGCCAACTAAACCTAATTTTTACTCATTCTCTCATTTGTGCAATTGAAGAGTGCTCTTGCTCCATCTCCATCTTCTTCTTCTTCACCTCCTTGTGTGTGTGTGTGTGAGAGAGAGAGAGAGAGGGAGAGTGTGTGTGCGATCGAGCATTACGAAGGCACGATGGCGGCGAAGCGGTTGAGCGCGGCACGACTGTAGCTTCTTCTTCATCGCGGCGAGGAATCCACCACGAAGGCGAGCGTAGAGCGGTGAGTGACACACCCTTTGTTTTCTTGAGCTTGCTAGTTTAGGCTTGTTGTGTGCTTGGAGCCGTTTGTGGCTCGCACACGGTGTATTGGCAAGTCCCTTGCTTCGACAGTGCGGCAAGGAGCGCACAAGTGGATACTTAGGTATCTAAAAGGGACAACAACAAATGCTTTGTATTTTGGAGGAACTGGTATTTTTCTAGAAGGGTATGCTGATGCAGATATGGCAGGTGACAAAGATACTCGAAGGAGCACTACTGGCTATGTGTTCACAGTTGGAGGCACAACAGTAAGCTGGGCTTCAAAGCTGCAGAAAGTGGTTTCACTTTCTACCACGGAAGCAGAGTATGTAGCAATGACGGAGGCAAGCAAAGAAATTCTGTGGCTTCACAGATTCTTAGAAGAGCTTGGATTCAAACAAGACAATTGTGTCTTGTACAGTGATAGCCAAAGCGCTATCCATCTTGCGAAGAACTCAGCCTTTTATTGAAGGACAAAGCACATTGAGGTGAGATATCACTTCATACGCACTCTTTTGGAAGAGGGACAACTAAAGCTAGGAAAAGTGCATACAAGTGAAAATCCTGCAGACATGTTTACAAAGGTGGTCAACAAGGAGAAGTTGAGCTTTTGCTCATCTTCAATCGGCATTCAAGGATAAGAAGCCAGAATGGAAAGCAGTCACAGGTTTGGTTTGGAGATCAGTCTCCAAGTGGGAGATTGTTAAGTATGGAGCCTGATTTACCCTTGTAATTTTCTGTGGTAAAAGCGCACATTTGTAAGGCCCCCATTATGAGGAGAAGCCATCGTGCGTGAAGGAAAATCACTCACCGAAAACAAAAATTTTCACAGACAAGAATCAGGGGCAACTTTAAAGGCCTCGGGGGAGGAGGCCCCCGAGACTTTTTTTTTTCGCAGGAATATTCTTTTTCGCCGGAATATTATGGCCGGACGACGGTCGAAAAGTGGTCGAAAAACAACCGGTCGGTTGGCCGGTGGCCGGTAGTCAATGGCCGATGGCCGGTGGTCGGAAGTCAATGGCCGGTGGCCAGTGGCCGAATTCAATGGCTGGTGGCCGAATTCAAAAGCGGACTTGTCTTTTCAAGGGCGGACACACATGGGCGGATTGGAGGGTCCGATTTGGACTTATTCGCACAAGGGCGGTTACACATGGCTGTCTCTCATAAGAGAGGGCAGCCCTTTTGGCCTATAAAAGGAGGCCATTTCTACACACATTGCACAGTGTGAAGTTGATGCAACAAGGTGAGTGTGAGGTGGTGAGAGTGAAGCAAGGCGGAAGATCCATTAAGGGTATAATCCCTTTGTAAACTACTTCTTGTTTTGAAGTACTAAAGCCATTGAGTGGCTGCTTTCGCGTGGACGTAGCCCACATTGGGTGAACCACGTATATCGTGTGTACTCTCTCTCTCTCTCTCTCTCTCTCTCTACTCTATAATCTCGTGTATATAAATTTGTCTCTCTCCATTAAGTAATCTACTCAATTATCTATTTAGCTACGTCTTATTTCCTAACAATCTTCACTTGTGTGTTGCCTTGGTACAAAAATTATTCCTAAAAAACCCTTTATCCTCAATAGCCCCTGCATTTTATACGTATTGGAAGCCATTACTTAATGCATTGGAAACCTGCATTGGAATCAACCCAGAAAGTGAACAATAAGAACTTGCATTCTGCTATTGTCACATGATCATCCTCTATGGTCTCCTCACGTTCAAGCAAGATGTGAAATGTACGAGGATAAGAGATGTGAGGTGCAACATGGCTGATGATAGGAGATGCAAGATGTGACATGGCCAATGATAGGAGATTCCAGGTGTTAAGGAAAATCGTAGCATAGCCTAATCGACCCAAGACCAACAAAATTATCAATCCTAGGATCGGTAACCCGGCTAGGGTATGAAAGCACGAGCATCAGATGTATCAAATGAGAGGATTCAAGAGTATGCTCATCCAATACAATAGAGATTAGCCATGAATTGCTAACTCTAGTCACATCATTAACCAAGAATCTTCTACACACATTAAGCCTACCAAAGTCCAACTTACCATAGACTAGAAACTCAAAGCACACTAATGATAAGCACACACTAATTGCATTGGTGTTGGCCTCTCCAATCAGCACATGCCAATCAAGGCACTTCATCAAAAGCTACACACACACAAGGTGAATGGTGCTAGAGTTTCATAAAACCTATCCACACACAAGAAAACAATAGGACACACACACTAATTACAAGATTAAGAACCAACTTAATCAACCTAATTCGTGATGTTAAATATCACAAATTGAATGTTCATAGAAGATAAGAATGGTTAATAGCAAGAAGTCATCACACATAATCAAATCTAGAATAATGAGAAAGGTGAAACTACTTCATGACATAATGAAATAAAAGAACTGATACTAATGAGAAAGTAGAGATTAGATTAAGAAAGCTTCTCTAAGTACAATGGACTAGCACTAGCCTCTTAAGCATGGGCATTAAGCTCAAGGCTAGGCCATCCGTAGAGTGAACACGAGAGAGAGAGAGAGAGAGAGAGAGAGAGAGAGAGAGAGAGAGAGAGAGAGAGCTCACAAAAGTGGATCCTCAAGAGTGGATACTCAAGAATGAAACCTCCTTGCATAAAGGCTTTCTTATAAAGGATTTCACCACAATCCCTTCTACTATGGGTTTAATTTTGAGCCCTTTAGCTAGCATAAACAACTTTGGAACTCCCTATGAGCCCAAGACTTATACAAAGTGAGTAGGAAACATTACATATCTCCCGCTTGATGCATATTCAGTGTAGCCTGTGTTAGCCGCTGCTAACATTCCCCCCTTCCTAAGTTGGCGCACGTTCTTGTGTGTCGGTGAAGCAAAACACAGTGATATGGTAGAAAGAAAGTCCATGGAAGAATTGTTGAGCTGCAAATCATAAGTAATGAGCATCAAAGTCCAACAAGGATAAATAAAACATGAAGTACAATGAACAATCATGCAAAGTGATTTTTTTGCTTCTAAAAGATGGGTGAATCATGGTCAAAAACTAGACAACATAAAGCAAAAAAGACACCTAAACTATCGTGAAGATTAAACTACTTGAAATTTTAGTTTTATGCATGAAACACAAGCGATCAATGAAGAACCTAGGCTAATGCAAGTTCATAAACCTACTAGCCTAAAAACTATGTGAACCAATATTAATAAATCATTCAAGTCTATCATGTCTATGGGCTATTAAAAAGCTCCTAATTTATTAGTACATTGTCAGAGCTTTTTGAAGCTCATGGAGGTTTGTTTTTTTCATTCATAGAAAAAAGTAAAGCACAATACAAGGCTACCACCCCAAGGAAAGTCTAAGTGCGACACTTGGCTCCTTGAACCCTCAAGAAGGTATTCCAAGAATCTACTAGCCTACCAAGGTGACGGCTAACCCCTATCAGCCTAGGTCATCGGTTTAGGGCCTTGACCAAGCGAGCCAAGGTGATTTCCCTCACCTGCCAAGTGCTAATAAGGCGCTAGGCCTTACATAGACACAACATAACATAGAAATTTTCTTTTCATGTGTCTAGTAGCATTTTTGCTACATTTTCTTGACATTTTTTTGCTTCATTGTTTCATTTTTAACCACTTTTTTATTGCTTCCAACATGAGATGCTAATGGCAAATGGACGAAAGGACTAAAACCTAATCATAACCCTAGGTCATGTTAAAAATGAATGGAGTATTAAGACTATCACTAAGAGTTTAGGACTAATGAGAAATGATCCTACATTAACCTAAGGTCAAGGCGATTAGTACATAAAACCTAACAAAGCAAAGTGTTGAAACTTTAGTATGCCTAGCTTTTGAACATGAAAGAACCATAGCTTAGAAGCAAAAATTACTTAAGCCAAGCATAGAGAATGGAGAGATGAACAAAAGAGGAAAATCATGGAAGGATTACACCTATTCATGCTCTTTTGAGCATCCTTGAGCAAGCATCCCCTTTGTAGAGAAGTCTCTTGATCCTTTTATTCAAAATCCAAGCTTCTTGAAGCTACGTGTAAACACAAGCTCCAAAGGCCAATTATTAAAAGCCAAAAGCACACAAAAAAAACATTAATGAAAACCTAAAGCTAAGGTCTTTCATACCCAAAAGTGCCTTTGGTTATACACATGGTGCTCTTTGTAGAAAATTTATGCATGCATATCAAAATGAGAGAGAATGAGCTTCTACACAAGCAAATTTTAGAAGTTTTACAATCTCTCATGCATGATTCAAAAGTTGATTAATTTTTTGCTCAATGAAATATGGAATTAAAAACAAGCCAAGAGCTAGAAATAATGAAACTTTGATGAAATGAAGTGGCTCTTCAAGTCAGATTTTACATTTTAAAAGCTTTTCAAAAAAGTTGGCTAAAAACTAGCTCATGAAATTTTACACTTTTAGAGCAAGCTATGAGCTAGAGATGATAGCCGCTTTTGATGGAATGAAAGCAAATGGTCTCAATAGCCAAATTTTGTACTTGAAATCTCTCAAAAAAATTGGGTAAACACTAGCTCAAAATGAAAAAAATAAACGTTTGACCAAGCTATGAGCTAGCATATATACAACTTTCAATCCAAAGAATTGGAATGGCTCTAAATAGCCAAATTTTGCATTTTTTTGCAATGATGGCCCCTTCTTGGATCAATGAAAGTTCAACCTTGCCACACCCCTTCAACACAACTCAAATCATTAGTGCTCTTAAGCATTTGGAAATTCAACACAAGCACTAAAGAAGTTCTCAATCAATCATAAGCCCAAAATTTTCACGCTCTCTCATGATCATTCAAGAAGCTCAAATTTTAGTGCTATGTAGGGGTTTTGAATTTAAAGCAAGCACTAAAAATGTACAAACAATGCCAAGTCCAAATTTTTACGCACACTCTCCACTAAGCATCAATGCATCATTTGGTTGTTGATAAAAGTGTAAAAAGCTCTTGATCAAACCAAACACCACATCATGCTCAATCATAATTCAATGGTCCTTTGAGCAAGCTCAATGGTTAGTGTTATGTAGTGATTTTTGCATTCAAATCGGACACTATCATGCAACAAGCTAATCACGTCCAAACACAAAGTCCCAATCAAGAACAATTCTTCATCCAATGTAACTCTTAAATAGATCTGATAGAGCATTTCATTGAGAAGAATCTCCCAATTTTTCAATCAAGGTGGCACTAGCTTAATGCATAAGCCAAAAAATTGATATAATGAGGTACAATTATGCATAGATGTGTTGAAAAATCATCATACACAATCGATGCTTTGCCTTCTTCTTCATATAGCGAGTGTGGTATACACAACAAAGAGAGAAAAGATGATGATGAAGAGAACGATTAGCTCTCTCTATTGTAGTGGTCAATGAAATTTTGATTTAGTTTCAAATGCCAATTCCTCTTCAAAATAATGCTCGAATTTAGTGTTAAACAAGGATTGATGCATTATCACTAGGCACCAAATTTCATGCTTAGCCCAAGAATCTCAACACTTTCAATGCAATTCCATGCAAAACTTGTCAAGATGAATTGCATAAAAGGGGTGGGAATGCCATCTTATCTTTTATTCCCAAAAGAAGAAAATATATTATTATTCCTTTATTATTTTTCTTTTTTCCTTTGAGCTGGCATCATGACTCACACATAGTATAGGGCACGAGAGGAGGTTTCTGAACGGTCGGGCACAGGGCCAGGGGCGTGGGCCAGCGAGGCATATGCAGAATGGGGTGAGGTTACGAAAGCTTGCATATGAAGGGCAGATGGCGGTAGCTAATGGGCGAGGAAAAAGAATGCTCGATAGTCGGGAGCCCACAGTCCTGTGTGTGTGTGGGGTCCAAAGACCATGTAAGGTCTCTGACCCCGATAAAAAAGAACACCATTGTACCTTGAAATGAAATTAATGAAATAAGTTACTATTTTTAGCAGTTTTCCAGATTCTGTCAGTGCCATGATGTTTAGAATGTTTTAAAGCTCCAAAATGTGAATTAAATAATTTTTGTAAAAAAAATCCAAAAATAGTAAGTTTTTGGTCACCCGACCCGTTCAGTTTTGATCGTCTCGAAAAACTGCACCCGTACCCCAAATTTGAAAAAAATGCATTTTCGGACCCCGGGGGGTGCTAAATATGGCAGGTACTCGAGCCAGTACGTCTAAGTTAGAGCTTCGTATAGCGATTTTCGGCATCAAAATCCGGCTCGTATGACCCGTTTTAGCCTAGAACCAATTTTTCTAAAAATTGTCCGGGGAGGTACCGGGGGCCCGAGGCTGTGTGGGAACAGGTTCCAGCCCACTCCAGACCAGCTTTAGCAGCTAGGGGGCGCCCTCTTTCCTTGTGGGAGTCCTGGGAAAGCTGCCAAGATAGTAACTTAGTCTCAGAACCAGTTAACCAAGCCAACTTGACACTTGGTGAGTAGACAACTAGACTTGCCAATGCAATGAACTGAGTGCTCCAGATGCTAATAGTAGGGCTGGTCGATTTTCAGCTTGTAGGAGCCTACTTAAAGGCCTGCACACACACACACACACACACACACACACACACACACACACATATGCTCACACACACAGTGCACACACACACACCTACACACACTCTGGGAAGGTGCTGCCGGTACACACACCTTTTGAAGGAGAAGCAAGGAGGGAGGTGTTGTCGAATTCTCGCCTCAAGAAGCTCGATTAGATCAGAAAATTGAGAAGATTATCAGCCCTTAATCACGATAACCACAGTTTAATTAATGCTTTCTGCAAATCCTTTTCATTACCATCTAAATTTCTCGTCTATTATGCTTATTCCTAGTCATAATTCTCTATAATTACTCTCTAAATTCTCCTTAACCATATTCTATTATGTAATCATCATCCCATAGCTGAATTATCAGCCATTCATCACTCTTAATTAATGATTAGTGCACGATTATTAGAATTCTCTCTCTAGGTAGCATAGAAATTAATCGGTAAGCTGGTAATTGTGTAGATTGATGAAAATCACTCTTTCTATCACACATTAATATTGTAGCTGATTTAGATCCATCTCTGTAATGCATTAAGATATAATTAAGGTAAGATTAATCTGTCATTAAGTCTCTAAGGGGTGGTTTTTCTCACACCTATGCATGCGGTGATTCTGCACCCTCTAATTGCTAGGAAAGAGATTAATCGTGCTTAATTCATCTCTCTGGTAATTCCATTAGTGAAATCCTATTATTCTTAATCATGTAAGCCGAGTAATTATCTTTAGAGCCGGTTCCCATAGGATTATGTGTCATCCATAATGATTGCTATATGGAAAAATCTAAACCTCTCATGTAGCAGGCATTGTTTGATGTTGCTAATCTATCATTTGGCTTGTTATGATGCTTACGGACATTAGCTCTTTTCCCCAAGTTAATTACTTAAAGTAGTGAGTTTAAAATGGCTCCGGTTAAGAGGACTCGCTTTGGTGGAGCCCATGACCACGAGGCAAGAATGAGCAAGGTGAACGGGAAGGGAAAAGCTCACATGGAGGAACAAATACCGGCCATCTCACGGGCCTTCGACGAAGGAATGAAAGAGGTAGATCATAATTTCATGCAAGTTGTTTAATTTAACATTGCACACGTTTAGTTAGGAATGAAAATATCCCCAAACATGTTGGAGAAATCCGACGGAAACCTCGACATTGAATTCATTGTACATTAAGTTCTAAAGTAGGAAGGAAATGATTGATGGGTATGCTGGTTGCAATTAGGAAAGAATGTCTGCTAAGGAAAATTTAGCTCGACATGTTCATTCTATTTCCAATGTTGAATCAGTCCTGACCCCCCTACTGATCATAGGGGGCAGAGTTCCTCGTTAAGGGCTCTTGAACCCACGACTTGCTTTCTATGCGGTGGGAACCCACGTCTTTCTTCCTATGCGGTGGGAGTGTCCATGACGTGCTTTCTATGCGGTGGACATACCTAGTTGTATGGGCAGCTAGGCGACAACGGGAGGAGTGAACTCTCGCTGGAGGGGGGATGTTGTACCTCCAGAACATTGGAATTTTAATGAATAAGTTTGAGTAGAATTTTTACTAGAATTCTGTCTTGGTGTTGTTTGCAATACTGGTTGAAGGGCTGTCTTAACGAACAATGTGCTTCGGAATTAAAACAAGGAACGTTTATGTTGAGCAACCTTTGTGGTAGTAATTAGGTCACACAAGGAAGTGTGAGTGTGGGGGTGGAAAGTGGGGGCTTGGCTCAGGTTGCCAATGCCTACGAGATGGGTGGTCCCGATTGGTCGGGAACTCTCTGTCCCCATAGTGCCTACTTGATATTAGTAATTACTCATTGCCCCTAGAGCGGTGAAATCTCGAGGGTACGTGCCTCTGAAACGTGGGGAAAAAGACACTCAAGCTTTCTCTCCTCTTGGAAAGTGGGTCTTAGGATCGCTAGATAGTTCATGTACACTTCCCCTGCGAGGTGGAGCTAGATCTCCCTGCTAGTAGGCTCGAGCTCGACTCACTTTGTGATGAGAGATCATCCGCTAGTCAAACCCTGAACCATTTTGTTTGCTTCCGCAATAGATCTAGTGGCCACCAGGTTCACCATCAGATTCGCCATTGGAGACGGCGGGGTGGGGACCTCACAGACCAGGGCAGGAATTGTTTCTGTGTTTGAGTATGCCATCATGAGCAGCCAAGCAGGGATGTCAAGGATCCAATCACAACCCAACCGAGTGTGAGTGTGTGTGTGTGGGGGGTGCAAGGAAATTCTGGCGAGCAAGGTGGGGGCAGTGGCGTGAGAAGCTAGTGGACCACGAGGCTAGGCAGTAGAGGTAGGGAAAATGGCTTGGGGACTCCTCATGTGTGTGTGTTCAGTCGACATAGCTAAAGGCGACCACGTCAGGTGCAGGTGGGCCAAGATGATAAGCAAATCGGGCAAGTGGCCGGATGACTCGCTGAGGTTGAATCACGTGTGTGTATGTGTGTGTGTCGATTCCAAAATTTGAATAGCAACATGCAAAGGTAGAATATAGGAGAGATGTGTGCATGGGCCTTGGATGATAACGCCATTATAAGAATGCACCAAAAATGGCCACTGTCATTGGCCAGGCAAGCACATGACTCTATGTTGTGGCCCCTTACCTTTTATCACCCATTTTCATTTTCTAAACCCTCTCCTTATAAGAGGAGTCTTCCATAGGCATCGAAGGTGTGCGAGTGAGACTAAGAAAAAGAATGCAAATATTCAAGTGATGGTGTGTGTGTGTGTGTGTAGCGGTGATAGTGGGTAAGCATGACAAAAAATGAGAAGAATCCTTTCATAACCCTCAAAAAATCTCCAAATTTGCACTTTCTAAGTTTTCAATTGACTCCTCCACTCTTGAGCCTTCTCAATGTTATGACGATTTAATCAATGTTGAAAAATGCACACACATCTTGCAACTGCACTTAAACAAACTTCTTGGAATCTCATTGTCCATTTTGAACCTCATTAACAATCATCACAAAATTAATTGCTCATTCAACCCTAGTTAGCTTTGTCTTAGTTGTACCCGTAGTTCGATTTGGGGCCACAAATAGGCACATTGTTCAATGCAAAATTACCATGATAGTCAAATTGTCGTACATCACAATGATAATATGCATAAAAATAATTCTCAATTGAATACCAATTGAATCATCCCAAGTCACTCAATCTTATGCGCACCAAATTTTTAGGTTTTTTAATCATCATAATTGGCAATCAAAACCAGTTATTCATCCCCAATGTGGATATCGAATGCCATTGAGTAGGCATACACATCAATGCATTTTTGCCATGTTCATCAAATGGATCCATCATTAGCATGGAAATACGCTGAAATTCTTCACAATTTAGCATCAATTGAGTGATTTATCTCAATCTTGGAGCCAATCTTATGACACACACACCAACATTTTGGCCAAAATAATCATCATAATTTTTAAAAAATACTAGTTATTTATACACACTTTGGATTGCACATGCCATTGATTGGCACACACGCCCAGATTTAGGACAAAAAATTTATGCAATTCACCGATCAATTTCACATTGCAAGCTCGATCAAGCATAATTGAATGCATGCATGGTCAATTTCTCAAAAAAATAACACTATTTTGACCCAATCAAGTAATGCACACACTAAAAATTTAAGCACAAAAGTTCAAATTTGTCTCAATTGGAAATGCATTTAGGCTCACACCTAATGATTGGACACACTTTTCATGAACATTCCATAATCAAAAACCATTGGGGTGCCCCAATTGACCATCAATCATTGAAAATCAAGTGGTCTTGGATGGGCACACACACTCAATTGTTGCCCATTTTTTTGGCATTTAGGCTTATCCAATGATTGAAAACTCATGTACCATCAATTCCATCACATTTTATGCATGCACACACTCAAGATTAGGTGCACACACACTTGAATTTTTTGACAGTTTTTTTCCTCTTTGGTGCATTACACAACAATGATTTTTATGCACACAATGCACACACATGATTTATTTTCGCAAATCAAGCTTAATCTTGGCAAACTCATCATTCATTAATCAAAATTGACCATCCATTTCATTCCAATACAATGAAATTAGGTGCAAAGTGTAGGTCAATTGAATTAGACTGTTAGCAGCAAGCTAACACGGATACCATTTTTTGGAGTTCTCTTTGTAAAACACTTATTATTTTATTAATTTGGAAATATTGTAACTCCTACTTTCTTGGATAAACTTTGTAATTAATGAGCCGGGGCTACAAGCTTTCAGATTGTATCAACCTATCATTACCCATCTTTGGTAGAACTCCAGATTATTAGTTTTGACCACCCAAAAACCTTGGCTAAGGTATAAAAGCCAATTTGTGTAAGTTTTTGGATAATGAAATACACAGCGTGAGCTAACTACGCTCACTCCTCTCATTCTCGTGCTTCCTACTCCCTCCCCGATTGTCACATTGCAGTCGAGTTTGTTGCATTGCAACCGTAAGTAAGAGCTCTACGCATTGACGTAAGCAGTTCACAGTAATCCGTAGCTTTTGGCATCACCGACCCCCGGCCTAATTTCATCATAACTAGGAATTTGCACTTTCAAATAAAAAAACTAAGCATAGGTGGGGTATTGGGGCATCATTGCTAAGCATTTAGATGCATTCTGGGTCGAAAACGACTAGGTCAAATTTCCACTGCTGTTAATAGTCGTGATTTTGAAACTTGACCTAAAGGGGGGTTTGAAACCATAAGTATGTGTACTTAGGTCTTATAAACATGTTCTAGAAGTTTTGTTATGTTTGGAAGTCATTTGATGTTGTAACGGATGTGATTTGTTTGCCGATGAGCGATTGGCTTTTGGTGATTTCAATCACTTGAGTGTAGCTTGAGTTAGATGCGAGTTGTTAGTTGTTTTCCGAGAGATTGACAACCTCTTGTAACCTCTATGCACTAGTCGAGTCAGCTTCATTCCATGGATTGACAAATTAATCGTGGTTCTCGCTAATATTGCAATAAGATAGGATAGTGAGGTTAGACATGCATCCCATATTTGGCGCCGCTGTCGGAGATCGAAGAGACCTAAACTAGAAAAAAACACGAGCGTCTTGTGAAGTTATCCTTTAAATTCCTCTAGGTTTGTCTGAAGTTCAAAACTTTCTTTTAGAAACCGCATAGTTTAAGATTGTCGTCTTTCGCTATGTAGAGGTAGCTTGGAAGTAGTAATACTTGCTGAGTGCCTTTCGGATTGTAGGATTTTAGAAATAGATTAGGATTTTGAGGATGATTGGTAGACGAGACAAGTCTTAAGATCAGTGCTCAGAAAACCATAAAAGACAAGAAAACGAGTGTTTGTGAACACTTTTCACAATCCCATTGCATGAGAATCTAGGAGTAGGGTAAGTAGGATCCGAGGTGGATTTCAGAACATTGCTCTCTCTGAAAGAATCAAGTGTGATTTATTATTGTAAGCTGCAGAGTTTCAGGTCTACGGCTAGAAATAGCACGAAAAGATGCAAAACCAGTCAAGCCAACTTCTGGAGAGTAAGCTTAAAACTTGTCTGAACCAGATGGGTAAGCTCAAGGACACTTTGAGATAAATTTTTTGAAAGTTGGCCAAAACTCAGATTATTTACTTTTTCTTGACAATTTAGGCCAAATTAAGTTTTGACTTGATTCATAGGCTTAAAATAGCTCATATAAAGACTGTCTTGGAAAAATTTGCAAAAAAGTGTTCATCCCAAGCCTGAAGTTAATAATCGTGATTATTAACTTTCTGCTTCAAATTGACCAAGGTTCATACCATTGACTCATTGCATGTGTACAAACAACTTCTGCGAAGGCCCAAAAGATTTGGATCACCAAACTGTCAAAAAACTGAGTAAAAACTAAAATTTGTACTGACTTTCTGAGTCTTGAGTGTAAATTGGGAAAAAATTTATCCAAAATTGTTGAAAATTAATTGATAGGCTTATATTGATGTGATTAACATGTGTACATGCCCCGTTGACCAAAAAGATACAGAAAGTTTCCAGTTGTAAATAATCATGATTATTTACATCTGCCCCATATTTCAACTTTTGACCAAGTTAGCATAACACTAGTTTAACCATGTTGTAATAAGCCCACAAACCAAATTTGGTAAGATTTGGATCACTAGATTAAAAATTGTGACCAAATTTGCAAAGTTAGTCTGCGGACAGAAAATTGATGACCATTTGACTAAAAATTGTCCAAACTTGATGAAACTTGGCTAGTGACCTTAACTTGAGGTTCTTAATAGATCTGTGTCAAGTTTGGGGCAAAAATTTACAAAACTTTAGCTGGAGTAAATAATCGCAATTATTTACATCTGCTTCAAAACTTGATAATTTTGCAAATGTGAGTATACCACAAGGTCAAGCATATCAAGTAGAACTCACAAATCAATTTTGGTGAAATTTGGATCACAAAAGTGAGACTTAAGCCAGATTCTTGAAATCAGAGTCTGCGGACACAAAACAATTGATAAACTTGATCAGATTTTGTCCAAACTTGTTGAAACTTATGCAAGGACTTTAACAAGTTGTATACTTGCCAAACAAATTTAAAAAAATGCAAAAAACTAGCAAAAGTAAATAATCGTGATTATTTACTAGTGTTATCCAGAGACATTTATTTTGACTTTTGAAATTATACGGTGTTAAACCATCATAATATAAATCCACATGGCAATTCTGGGTTCAATCAGATCAAAATTGATACATGTTCACTCAGTTTCAAGGTTGCAGATTAAACCTTTAATTTTTTGCTAAAATCGAATCTGAAAGTCAATTTTGACTCCCATAACTCGATTTGACGTGATACACAGAGACCAATCACGAGAGTTAGCAAAAACTCTATTGTCTTTATAGAAGAATTGCTAACTTGATCAAATTTGTACAAGAATCAGGTTGCAGACGAGGAATCAGTGGCTTGACAAAAAGTTGCAATCGAATCAAGTGGAAATTGAAGACACGTCAATCCAAAGGTGACTATTCTATCCAAGGCTTCATAAGTCTATATGAACCTTAGATCAAGTTGTGTACTAGGAAATCAAGGCATACTCGGAGAAACCTCCAATAGAGTATCCACCGAAGAAAGCGTGAATCAAAGCAATTTCTTGCACACAATTCTTGAAGAAGTCTCAGACACTTTTTCAGATTCAACATCTAAAATTTCTTCTTACTCGACTCACTCGAAAACCGGAATGACAATGCACTATAAACATATACTCTACTTTTACAAGACTAATCGTCATGGAGCCCAGGTTTACTTGGACACTAACAAGGAGTCTGCTATTCACATTGAGGATCATGGTATTGAGTTTGAAGAAGAGATTAGGGCAAACGAACAAGGAAAAATGTACATGGACAAAAACGGAACTCAGTATGCACAAGTCGAAAACCCTGATGTGGTAGACAAATGGGGGTTAGAAGTAAACACCATAATCCCAGATATGTCAGCAAAAGAAGGACACCAACTTTAGAATTTGAGGGATACGATCAAGTATATTTGAAGCCTTTGAAACGGCTTAGTACGGATAATCTTAGGATTGGAGTCTATTGTTGGGAGGATAGAAACATAAAAGATCTTTTGTGGACTTCGCATGCCAAACCAGGACAACTAACGGCCATGAAGATCATCTATATCTTCAAGATGAAAGATAAGGGGTTAGCAGACCTACCAACCTACCTTTTTAGGGATTGTTATAACAACAACTTTGTTATGATGACTCCTGAGGAGGTAGAACAAACCAAATACCAAGGGTATTCCATAAGAGATTGGATATTGGGACAAGGACCAAAAACAATTTTAAGAGATGAACACTGGGAGAGATCATCTGAGATTAATGTAAAGAAATCAAAAACCACCTCATCATGTAGAAAACCGGGTGACACTAAGGCTAGTCCAGGGCTACATGAGTCACTATTTCCAACAGACTAGTTTGAAAGACTCGGAACAGGACCAACTGCCAAGAGACCTGGAGTTGAACCAAGCAGACATGTCAGAATAGCTCATTTTCAGAAATGGGCCAGAAAATACAGAGGATCAGGGGATCCATATGACCACTTAGCAAACTTTAAGCAAGCACTAAGAGCAGAACGTATATTCAATTTCCATATCCAATTCGAGGGTTTGGAATAACATTATAAGGAAAAGCATTGACATGGTTCCAAAACATTCCACCAAGGTCAATCATGGACTTGAACACATTAGCTCAAGGATTTGTAGCTGCTTGTTCCAAAACAGGGATCAAACATAATAAGGTAGCTCAAATCTACAGCTTTAAACAGAAACATGGTGAGTCTGTTAGGGATTGTGGAACTCAAATGAAACCATACATTGCCAGATGCCCAGGTGCAATTGAGGGTAAATTGACCAACCATGAGACCCACGAGTGCTACTTCAGATCAAAGTATGATGGGAATGCTCAGTACATGCCCATGAGGCCACAAGGACAACCCATGTACAGATATCAACCTAATATGGCCCAAGCTCAAAGACCACCAATGGGCACGGAAAGACCTCAACCTGTGTTGGGTCAACAACCTCCGTATCTAGGACATAATGCAGTTCTTGTAAAGTATATGCACTCTGAAGGAGTCATAGATGAACAAGCATTAGTGCCTATTACATCCTATGCGAAGCCTAGTCCATCTACAGTAATGGTCGAAGGAGATTGGTATAATTCACATCCACCACCAATGGAAGAAACCGTGACTTATGCTCCACTAGAGCTCACACCAATGTATTATGTAGCTAATTAAGATTTCAGACCTCCCATGGTAAGACCCATGATTAATCCAAGAATGGAAAACTGTCATAATTGTGGTGCTTATGATCACTGGAAAAAATGAAAGTCTAGAGCCTGACAAAAACCTCAAACCAGTTGAAGCCTACTGCATACAATGTTGCAAAAAGGGAGGACACTTTTTGGAAGATTGTCCTAAAAATCTTTTGAACAAGGATAAAACTGTAGTAAACGTAGTCCAAGTGATACCTAGTAGCTCATCAGAGAGTGAACCAATTGTTCCAATCAAGCTAACCACTAGAGCCCAGGCCAAGATACGAAAGTTTCCTCTCAAAGAATCAAAACGAGAAGAAGCAAAAGATATGAGATGAGTAAACAAAAACAATGGTTGAAATCAAGGAGAAAGCAAAAAAGCTATTCCAGAAAAAGTTGAAAGAAACTGGAAGTGAAATCAAGGAAACAACCGTGAAATCTGGAGGATCCATTCCGTTTGATAAAATTTTTGAGCCTATTAATGCCGCCTTAGAAGCCTACCAAGCAAGACTTAAAGCAGGCCAAAACATGGAAAAAAAATGGAAAAACTATCCTTCTCCAGACATGGGAGCAGCTTAGCTAGAAGCTTATCAAAATTTGGTAAGAATCATGCAAGAAATGTTGGAAAACAAAAACCCAAGCTTGAAAGTATCACAAAACCTGAGGAGCTTGTGGTAACAGACACTAAAGAAAAATCTGTTGTGGTGGCAGAACCCCACTTTGAAACAAAAGAACCAGAACTTATAGTTCCAGACAGCGAAGATGCCTTAAACGGAATTCCATTTGTAGAGGAAGACTGGCCAGGACACTTATGGAAAAAAGTGAGAGAGATCAATGATGGGAGCCTAACTCTAAAGTCAGCTCCTATAGAGGAAGTCTCGTTGGATAACCTACCTTTTGATGTGAATATGGATGTACAATCCTTGTACCGGGACTGCGGATTTGAAGCTTCATGAATGTCGAAACCATTGACCTTGAAAACATTACCCTCTTACTTGGAAGATAACGAAGATGAATCCATAGTGTGTAAGACCACTCAAGTAAAAAGAGTTGAACAGACCCTAGAAGTAGACAACATTCATTCAATCATGTCTACACCCATCCAATGCACTCTTACCTTGGGAGAACTGTTAAAACTCAGATCATATTTATGGAATGATCTATAGAAAACCCTAGAGAAGGTGGGCATAACAAGGTTAATCTCAAAAAATTTGGGAAAATTGGAAAACGAAATGGACAACAAAGAGATTCGATATGTTTCCATGAACAAAGTCGGAGAATATTACGAAGGGGAAGAAGGATACTCAATTCCTGTGAAATTGAATATCAACACACTTTTGCCATAGTAGACTTTGGGAAAAAAACTCAATTATGAAATCATAATGGGAAGACCTTTCATGCGACAGCTACAACTTATCTAAGATTGGGGAAACAATCATCTGTACTTGAAGCAAGTGGGATCTATAACAAAAGTAAATCTAAAAGATTATAGATTTCTTGAAAACATCCATACAAGAGTTTGATTCAGTCTCTTTGGCTGAAACTAAGCTTCCATTTTGGTTAAACAAAGACACTCCTATTTGGATGTGTGGAGATTCAGAAAATGGAAGTTTAAAACGAGAAGAATGTATCCTAGAAAGGGACTGCACAGACAAAGCTTATGTACATGAACCCTTTCCAGAGTATTTATTTGAGCCATTTGAGTGGACTCAAATTTAGCGACCATGGATGTATGTGTGAATACGTCTATGCCTACTCAATTTTGCAATGAGGATAGCTATGACATAATTCCCATCCAAATGATTTCAATCCTCAACATTGAAGACAAAAATGAGGAACCCAAGGACTTAATGAAAGCTCAAAAAGTCTTTCCATACCTCTACTACGATGCAAGTGATGATTTAGATGAACACTCAGCTACTTCAGAAGCTTCGGAGTCAGAAAACGAACATATGAGAGCTAAGCTCCTCCTGAGAGGAGGGGAATAATTTTTTTTTTACTCTCCCAACCAAGAATCAAGAAGACAAAAATGGTATAGACAAAAAAGAGACACCAAATACGTGAAAACATGACCTATGCCATCAGTCTCCAGTAGAACACGATTCCTAATGCAGATAGATGCAAATGATTGTATCAAGGGCAAAATCACTAGCAGATATCCTTTAAACAAAAATTCAGAAATGTCTCAAACATCGAAAAAAACAAGGAAGGATACTCAAGCAAACCCAAGGGATAAGAAACCACTCATGACCCGAGTTGAGCGGAAAAAGAAATATGAAGAGTTGAAAAAAGTTCGAAAGGAGATATACACGACCAAAATGGAAACCACGGAAGAGGATGGTAAGGATGTAATGAGCGTTCCATCCCATTACAAAAAGTATACTCTCCAAGATCAAAAAGTCATAGTTGAACAACCTGTTAAGAACTACTAAACAGGGCGAGTCCTACGAAGGGCCTGAAAACGCTAAAAAGATAGACCTGGCTGAATCGGGAGAAGAGCCTAGACCTGCTCACATTGCGAATGACTTAACAGAAGAAGAAAAAAAGCTCTTGCTAAGCTTGCTAAAGTAATACCGAGATATCTTTGCTTGTTCTTACAAGGATCTCAAGGGTGTTGATCCAGAAATCTGTCAACATACCATACCCATGAGAGATGATGCAAAACCAAGAAGACAAAGGCCATACACGTATAATGAAACATTTTCCAGTAAGATAAAAGAGGAGATTAAAACTAAAGGAATCCAAATTCATTTACGAAATTGAACACACAGATTGGGTGTCTCCAATTGTAGTAGTACCCAAGAAGAATGGAAAATTACGAGTGTGTGTTAATCTCAAAAAGGTGAATGCAGCTACCATTAGAGACAACTTTCTTGTTCCGATAATTGAGCATGTTTTGGAACGAGTTGCAGGAAAAGAAGCTTACAGCTTCTTAGATGGTTTTTTGGGATACAACCAGCTTTTGGTTGACCCAAAAGATCAGCATAAAACTGCTTTGCAACAGAATAAGGTATTTTTTCCTATCGGGTTATGTTGTTTGGGTTAATTAATGCTCCAACCACATTTCAAAGGTTGATGAGCCATGCTTTTAAATAATATCTTAGAAAATTATTAGAAGTATATATGGATGATCTATGCGTACATTCATTAATCCGGGTTGATCATTTTGAACACCTCAAAAAGGTATTCAAAAAATATAGACTTTATAGGATTTGCTTAAATCCTAAAAAGTGCACATTCATGGGTAGACAAGGAAAAATTCTTGGACATATAGTGTCTAAAAATGGCATAGCCTACTGATATTGAGAATATTCATGTCATTGTTGATTTGCGTAGACCAACAATAGTTAAGGGGGTACAAGCCTTCATGGGGCATTGTGGATATTACCTACAGTTCATCTACATGTACGCTATTATTGCAAAACCCATGTATAGCTTAATTACAAACTTTGAGTGGACTGAGGCATGTGAATAATCCTTCATGAAGCTTAAGCAAGCTCTCACCTCAGCTCCAGTATTGAAAGCATCAGATTGGATTAAGATATTCCACGTACATGTAGATGCTTCCAATTTTGCTATCGTTTGTATACTAGCTCAACCAGGCGACGAGAAAATCGACTTTCCTATTTCTTATGCTAGCCGACAGTTGAACCTGGTGGAAAAGAATTACACCACCACCGAAAGGGAAGGATAAAAAATGAGCTATGCCATTAAAAATTATAGACATTACCTATTAGCCAACAAGTTTGTGTTCTTTGTAGACCACCAAGCTTGTTGTATTTGGTCAAAAAGCCATGCAGCACGAGAAGAATAGTGAGATGGTTCATCATTATTTTGGAATTTGATGTCACCGTGGTTGTAAAAAAGGGCACTACACATCAACAAACAGATCATTCGTCAAGGATTGTTTCAGAAGAATCACCTAAAGGGGTAGATGATGATCTACCAGATTCCTACTTGTTCTCCGTGGAAATGATACCTTGATGGTTGGAAAAATTGTGTCATTGATGACAATAGCTCAAGTGGATTCACAAATACCACTTCCTATAATGATCGGATTAATCGAGCAATCGGCTATGTATCAATTACTGGTTGGTAGGCTATACAAAAGAAATTGAGACGGAATATTTCTCTTATGCATTAATCCTGAAGAAAAAGAGTAGTACCTAAGTCAAGCACATGTTACCATAGTAGTACTTCACTTTGCGAAAGACTAAACTATGCAACAAATTTTGAGACTTGGAGTATTTTGGCCGACTATGAGGAGTGATGTTCGATCTTTTGTAAAGGGTTGTGATGTTCGATCCTCTGTAAAGGATTGTCCTCAATGTCAAAAACAAACACCCATACCTCATGTAACATTGTTTCAAATGTCCCCTGTTCCTAAGTGGATTAGCTATCTGTTTACTTACTTATCTAGTCGAACATTTCCTGAGGATATGAGTTAGCTCCATCAAAGAGAAATTGAAACTGAAGCAAGAGACTATGCTCTTATTGGGAACCAATTGTATCGAAGAGCTAAAGATCAACATTTGCTTCTTTGTGCAAATAAAGACGAGTATATTCCAATTATAGAACAAGCACATGCTGGATTAGCTGGAGGTCACTTTTCTAGTGAGACCACCGCAAGAGAAAATATGTTCGAAGGTGTGATGCTTGTCCACGAGAAAAAATGCCAACACGTGTACATAGCATGCCCTTAACACTAGTTCTATAATCGGACACTCAAATGTCCTAAGACACTAAAGTGTCCTGTTTTTCTAGCAACTTGTCATAATTATTTGGTGAATCTAGAGAAAAAATTAATAGGTTACGTTCATATCTTAGGTCAGATATGAGGTGAAGAACATAGCCAAATTTTACTTTTGCCAAAATTATTACCAAATTAAGAATATAATGATAAGTTTTAAGATGAAAAAATCATAGAAATTTAGTGCAGTTTTTTTTAAAATTTCATAGATCAAACATAACTTCTCATCAAAATAAGATTTTGCAAAGATTTCAAGGTGTATGGATAGGAAAAAACCTATTATAGCAAGAAATTGAGCTTCATAACCTAGTTATGGGACTAGATTTTTGTTATAATCAAAAGATCAAAATCTTGAAAATGCTGACAAAGAGGAAAATTTTGGTCTTTCAAGGGTTCTTTCATTAACATGATGAGGTTATGGGACAAAACCTATAGTGTATAATGTATCTATAGGTCGATACACATCAACTAGGCATTTTTCAAGGGTTCAAACTCATAGGCATCTTTTATTTTTAAGCTCATTTCTTAAAACAATTGCTGCGTAATTTCTTGCAAAAAAAACATTGCTATGAAAAGGTAGTGAAAGTCTGTATATAAATCTCCCAATTGTGTCCATATGAGGTATTTGTATACAAATAAGTGAGACGAATGAAAAATCCAAAAGTGGACATTATTTTAAGGCTTATCTTTGATAAATAAAAAATCATAGTAACAACGTGCGCAGTTTTTTGGATATGCCATAAATCACCAAATTGTATAACCATTAAAAATTATTAGCTTATGTAATGGAGTCATAGATCTAGTATATATGCATCATAAGACATTGCAAATTTAGATAAACTAAATGTTTTTTATGATCGTTAATTGAATTTGTGAATGTTGCATGTTCGACCCACAGGATTTTATATCTTTAATTCTAGCCACAAAGGATTTTTTTCTTATATGAAAATTGCAAAAATATCAACATATATATAAGTAGTTACCACGGATTAATATTACATGCACCCTACTCATTTCTTTCTAGGCTAGAGTACGAGTTTTAATGAAACATTGAATGTTGTTTTGTGTAGGTTCTTTTCATGAGTGTAGTTACTATTGAGGTTATGATCAAAAGTGAGGGATTATAATTTCTATGAGTACTTTGAATAAATTTTTATAAGTTTGCAAAAGAATTTCTTGAGATGTTTTCTAGATTTCATGTACCATCTTATTTAAATCTGTAAAAACAGGACACTAAAGTGTCCCTTTTGGTTCCAAACTAGTGTGAAGACCAATGATGGGGGCTAGAGCTTTCGCAAAATGGGGTATAGATTTTGTTGGGCCAATACAACCACCTGCTTATAGAACCCAAGCTCAGTATGTCATTGTAGCTATGGACTATTTGACCAAGTGGGCCAAGGCTAAAGCAACTCAAAAGAATGATGCCAGAACCACTATTGCATTCTTATATAAGTATGTATTCACGACATATGGACTGCCAATAGAAATCTTCAGTGATCGGGAAAATCATTTCCTCAATGAGGTAATCGAGTATTTGTTTAATGAGTTTATGGTCATCCATAACAAATCAGCTCCCTACCACCCACAAGCAAACAGACAAGCTGAGCGTACGAATAAAATTCTTAGCTCGGTGCTGACTAAAGTGGTTAGTTCAGGAAGGACAGACTAGGAAATGAATCTCCATGCTGCTCTATGGGCTTATCGAGTTTCATTCAAAATAGCTTTAAATGCCACACCCTTTAACCTTGTTTATGGTCTTGATGCCATATTTCCAATAGTATTTCTATTGCCGACATTAAGGGTAGCAAGAAATCTTGAGTGGACTAGACATGAATTGTCAAAAAGACTTGAAGATTTGAAAAAGCTAGATGAGCAAAGGCTAACTGCTGTAGCTCACATCTATGCACAAACGCAAAAGCAAAAATAGTTTTTTGATTCCCACTTAATCACAAAAATCTTCAAGAAAGGGGACTTAGTTTTAGCCTATTCCCTTAACACTAGGTTGGTAACCTAATAGGACATAAAAGTGTCCTTTTAGGGTTTTGAAAAAAACCTCCAAAACCATAGTAGATCCACTCATTTTGTAAAATCCTTTCATGAGGTTATAGTTCAAGGCCTACTACACATGGAAAAAATAAGAAACTTGTAAAATTTCTCATCTTTTGGTCACACCAAGCCTCCAAAGTTGATGGACTAGTGCATTTTCATCAAAACAGTCATTTCTTACGTTTTGTTGCATAAAATAAAGATTAGGGATTTTTGTTGGACTTGAGATAAATTCCCTAGTTAACTTCAATGGGTTGGTGATCAGAACATATGATTGCTTCCCACTCACTATTTTTTGTTTTGCCAAAATAAATAGGTATAAAAATGTTGAATTTTTACCATTCTGCAAACCTATCATCAAAGTTTCTATAGCCACGCTCAATACAAATAATATATGCATGTTTTCTTAGTTCCCTATTGTCCTTTATGTTCATAAGGAGCCATGGAGCATGTCAAAAGAATAATACATTTCTTACCAAGGGGAATCTTGGGGACAAAGATGAAGTGTTAAATACAGCAAACATGAAAAAACTGGGTTCAACATTATGAGTTGTAGAATCCCATAGAAACTATTCAATATCTAGCCAAATTTGATCCTTATGACTAGATATGGTTACTACCTACAAAATGCATGTAGTTGTCACAAGAAACTAACAATATTCAAAAAGCTATACTTGATATACTAGAATGTTTCGTTTTCTTCTATAATTGAAAAAATGAACCATTGTTGTGTACTATGCAAAATAGGGTATTAGGTGCCCCAGAACTCAAGGAATATTAGCTTTATGTTACAATATGCGACATAGAAAATAAAAAATGCATTTGGATATCATGAAATCCACCAAAAAAATCATAGAAGAGCTAAAATTGGCTAAAAAACAAGATTTGACAATTTTTGTAATTTGGTCATAACTTACAGCTTTAATATTTATTTCTCCCTAGAAGCATCAGGACATGTTGAGGACTACTAAAGATAGTTCTCTAGAATTATAGAACTTACAAACATGAATTCTAGAGTGGTATAGTTGCAAAAAGTTGAAAAAAGCCAAAAACGGGACCCGTTTTTTCACACAGTTTAGGTTGTGAAATGTTGTGCAAGGACAATGTTAAAGATGGAATTGATATTCCAAAAAAATGTCGAGTTTTTTTCAGCTCATGAGACAACTTTCTAGATAGATAGCAACTCAAAATCCATTTTGAAACTCTTGACATAATTCAAGGAAAATGGTCACTTAACAGAACATAAAAGTGTCCCAGGACATAAAAGTGTCCCATTACCAACCTAGTGTTAAGTAGCACATTCCCAAGTTTAAGAAAAAGGGAAATGGACCATTTATCATCAAAGATGTATCTCCAAGTGGAGCAGTAAAATTGTCCACCCTAGATGGTAAATCAATGGCTAATTGGATTAGTGGATGTCGTTTAAAGAAATACAATTTTCCGCTAGCCAATGAATTGCTAGAAAGAATGCGTGAGCCAAGAAAAGAAAGATTAAATGATAGCAGGTTATTGATGAAGCCCAAGAGGAAGCTCGACTTTGGATACTCAAACGGAAAGCTGCTCTCAAGAATCAACAGATACCGATTCCCATCAATACTCTGGAAATAGATGACCAACAATGGGAGTTACCTAAAGAGGTAATCCCTGAGAAGGGTCTTTCTCGTCTCCTCTAGTAGTCAACGTAGCAATAATGGCATTTATCAATATGCCATTGATTGCTTACTGAGATCATCATAGATAATTAATGCGTGCATTCCATGATCTTTAAAAAACTCTCCCATAGAACGATGACTGGTTAGACGGAATGGACATGCGCATCAATGTACAGCTCAACAATCATAGCACCAATGCTTTGGTCGACACAGGAGCTAGAGTCAATGCAGTAAGTTATTCCACGTACAAGAAGGCAACCAATCAAGCACTGACAATAGGAATAGCGACGATCAAAGGATGTAACAAGAACCCAACCCCAACATTGGGAGTAGTCAACTTGAACGCGATAGTACATGGATGTTCATGTCCTCATCAGTTTGTATGCTTACCAAATGAGCACATGAATGAGATGATGATTCTTGGAATTCCCTGGATGCGGACATACAAAGCAGTACCAGATTGCGATACAAATCAGCTAAAGCTATCACCTAAAGGCGGGCAACTCATTGTTCCAATTGCACCAAGCAAAGAGGAATGGAAACAAAGCAATCAGCAGAACAAACTACAAAGCAATCAATCTTCGCAATCCCCTCGACAAGTAAAT
The DNA here is from genome assembly GCF_014529385.1 of Adiantum capillus-veneris. Lineage (NCBI taxonomy): Eukaryota > Viridiplantae > Streptophyta > Polypodiopsida > Polypodiales > Pteridaceae > Adiantum > Adiantum capillus-veneris. The sequence goes on along the minus strand of NC_140956.1, from coordinate 43,173,799 downwards.
GCTACAAGTAGCATGCAAGGAGTGAGAAAAATTTGGGTACCAAAAGCATAGCTTAAGGATAAGCCAATTCAAATATGGCTGCCTAAGACTTCACCGACAAAACAAAAGAAGGTTCCAAGGGTAAAACCACAGAGACGAGCACCTCTGAGCAAGGAACCTAACACGAAATTGGTTTGGAAGAAAAAGGAGCACGTATCTTCTCCACAAACCGTAAAACCAATCAAGCAATGGCGAGTTAAGTCTCAAAAGACTCCACTACACCATACAATACCAAGTAGACCAACCTACCAATGACAAGAAAAAGCTCGACAACAGTCAAAAGTGCTACCAATAGCTCAAGCAATCAGTGTGTTGAAGCATCTGGATGGCACAATCAAACAGAGAGCACACAAGCTACAAGATTTTCTCTTTGGCAGACATTAGCAGCAAACCTCGACATCAAAAACCCTTGAGTTAATTACTCAAGACCCACCTCTTGCATAGTATAGTGGTTTGAATTGCATTGATCTTCAAAGCATGGTAGAGCCAACCACGGCTATGCATAGACACAATTGTTCAACCCATACACACAGTCATCCCGGAGTACGCCATCTAGGAGGGGTGGAAGGGCACTAAGTACTAAGTAATTAAGGGCACTAAGTATTAAGTAATTAAGGGAAATGTTTGAAGAGGGAGGAAAAAGTTCGATGTTAACGTGTGATTTTTTACAAAATTACCTAATAATGCCCTTATTTCATCATCAAGGGAAAATTCACTGATAATATCTTCCCGATGAGTGTAAATAGTGTATATACTATCAGAAAATCATCAAAAATTAGTCTTTTTGGGTATTTTTCATTATTTTTATTGATAATGAGACTTAAAAATAGAAAAACCCAACAAAAAACAATAAAGCTGTGTTTTTTAATGGATTTTCTTAATTATTGAATTTTCACTTTACTTTTTTAGAGCATTTGTTATTTTCTTTGATTTTTCCAATAAACAGGTCAAAACAGATGGAAAACGAAAGACACGATGGTGATTAAAAAGATAAGGCTGACAAGCACAAAAATTTTCAAAGAAATTAGACGATGGAAGCGGGATGCCTAAATTAGGCGGCTAGGCCTACTTTTTTTGCAAAATTCTTGCAGAATGAGCTACAGAAAGCCGATCAAGGAAATTTTTGAGTCTAACATAGATTTCACAATCTAGTAGGACTAACGAGGAAATCTGGGGAAAATGGGTTCGGGAAGTCCCGGTATAGATATCCAAGATACGCTAAAACCACCTCATTTCCACTTGCGGCCTTTGAAAAGAGAGCTTTTCGACCTCTTTCGCTCGTCTTTTTCGGAGTCTACAGTTGCCCGTTTTTGGCGCCGTCTCACACAAGACATGAGGCATAAGTTCTTTACTCGTCAATGATCCATTTTGTACGGTTGGTAGCTAGTCTAAACCCTTAGAAACCGAGCAGTGCACGAAGACCTACGACCAAAAACTTACCATAGCAGCTTGTTAGCTCGACCAAATCAGATGGGATTTGAACCGTAGCATGTCCTAACATAATAGAACCTTTCTATACCATCAGTTGATGTAAGGTTTCCAGTTTTTGAAACCTTAAAGATTGTATAAAGCTTAATCAAACTGATATGATTATTGAAAAAGCAATGTAGAATTGTCTGACCGTGGCAAATATTGGTATTTTCGGAATCTTAAGCACAACAAACCCCGGGCTAGAAATTTTCAGATTTAAATTCGGACAAAAACTGACCTCGCTAGTCCTTCCGAAAGATTCAATGTAAATTAAATTATTAAGAAAAATTGAAGGGTTGCAGTAGTCATTTAAGCATAGACTTTATTAAAGGCCTCCCAGATATTTACCAATTAAGCAAAAATAGGTCAAAATATAAAAAATTTGATATTTTAAAAGCTGGTAGGTAATGGGAGGATCATCACCGACCTTCCATGGACTCATTTAGCAGCAAGGGGTGCCATCTGGAGCTGTAGGGCTACTTGAGCTGCAAGCAACTGCTTTTTCCAGCGTGTGAGCTTATGAGTGCCAGAAAAACTATAAATAGGACCCCTTGCTTCACAATTTCAAAGAGACTCGGAGCCTTGGCACATTCTCTCTCATCTAGAGAGACCTCTATGCAGAAATCACTAGAGATCAAGCTCTAGTTGGTTAATTAAACAGTAATTAGCCCTAATCTTTCTTAATTAGCAAAGCTAGGTTAACCTCTCTTAATTAAATATTCTCTGTTGATTATTGTGATTAAGATTAGGGATATTAAGCTAATTAATTATTATATCATATTAGGACTGAAATTATCCTTTTTAATCATAAAATAATGGGAATTATACTAATTAAGTTTAGATTAAGATGAGATAATTATCATAGCTGTGTTATACTGTCATTATGCTAAGAAAATTATCTTATAATTTTTTGAGTAATTTTCATAATTAATTAAGAAAAATTTCACTATTTTTGAGAGATAATTAATGAAGGAAATGATCAAATTATTTCAAAATTCTTTGAGATATTTATCAAAGGTTAATACCATCTTAGAAAACCATTGATAATTATATTAACCTCAGATAATTAGTTTACCTAATTATCTTAATAGAATTACACTATTTTTAAGACAAATTAAAAGGGGAAAAATAGTTAATTGATTCAAAATTCTTTGAGCTATTTATCAAAGGTTAATCACATCTTAGTAAACCTATGATAATTATTTTAACCTCAGATAATTAGTTTAACTAATTATCTCAACATAATTACATAGTTTTTAGGGGAAATTAAAAGAGGAAAATTAGCAAAGTGAATCAAAATGCTTTAAGATAATTATCATAGATAAATCACCTCTTTTGAAACTTGAGTTATTTATTTGAACCTTAGATAATTAGTATAACTAATTATCTCAATAGAATTACACTATTTTTAGGGAAAAATACAAAGGAGAAAATAGAAAACTAATTCAAAATGCTTTGAGATAATTATTAAAGGTAAATCACATGTTATGAAACCGGTGATAATTATCTTAACCTCAAAAAATTAGTTTAACTAATTATTTGAGCTGAATTACATTGTTTTTAGGAGAAAATAAAAAGGGAAAATTAGCAAATTAACCCAAAAATATTTGAGATAATTATTAGAGTTAAATTACATATTGATAACCCGTGATAATTATCCTAACTATAGATAATTATTTTAAGTAATTGTCCTAATAGAAAACCACTATTATTGAGGGTAAATTAAAGGGGAAAATTAGTAAATCATCTGTTAAGATTACATGCTATTTATTAACAGAGATAGATTATATGATAAAGAGGCCGTGATAATTATGTCAAGGTTAGAGACTTAGTATAGATATTTATTTAAGTCAAAATATACTAATTCTGGTTGAAATTTAAAGGGGGGAATTAGTAAATCATGCGTTATGATTACATGCTATTTATCAGAGCTAGATTATAGGATAAAAAGGCTGTGATAATTATTTCAAGGTTAGAAAAGTAGTATAGATATTTATCTAAGTCAAATTATACTAATTCTAGCTAAAAACTAAAGAGGGAAATTAGTAAATTATGCTATATGATTACATGCTATTTATCAGAGCTAGATTACATGATAAAAGGGCCGTGATAATTATGTGAAGGTTAGAAACTTAGTATAGATATTTATTTAAGTCAAAATATACAAATTCTGGTTGAAATCTAAAGGAAAAAATTAGTTAATCATGTTATATGATTACATTCTATTTATCGGAGTTAGCTTATGTAATAAAGAGGTCGTGATAATTATGTTAAAGTTAAAAAAGTAGTATAAATATTTATTTAAGTCAAATTATCCTAGTTTTAGTTGAAAATTGAAGATGAAAATTATATAATTAATATAATTAAGTTGAAAAATAATAGGATATTTACCCGAGGTCAAAAATATCCTTATGTACTTTTGATAATTATACCATAATTTATTAGTAAGTTTAGAAAATTATAATTGACTAAAAGTTCTATTTTTTGCCAAAGATTAATTAAAATAAATAGACTTTGTGATCAAAAGCTTAGGAAAATTATAGTGAGTGTAAACCTATGATATAAAGTTGAGGAAATGAAATCTTTGAGAGAAAATAAATAGAATAAATATTAAGCTCAAAATAAGTAGATTCCAAGCTTAAGATTCGATGGGGAGATTAGGAAAAAGATATAAAATTAAAAAAAAATTATGATAGCCTAGAAAACCCTTAGGGAAGCTGTGGAAAAAGTTATCATGTCTATATAGACAAATAATAAATTACTAGGTCAAGAATTTACCAATTAAGACTACAAATTTAACCTTGGATGGGTTACGGTTGAAGACAAAGATTAAGTCTAGATTTGTTATATGATTATATTCTATTTATCAGAGTTATCTTACGTAATAAAGAGGCCCTGATAATTATGTCAAAGTTAGAAAAGTAGTATAAATATTTATAAGTCAAATTATCCTAATTTTAGTTGGAAATTGAAGATGAAAATTATATAATTAAGTTAGAAAATAATAAGATAATTACCAAAGGTCAAAAATATCCTTATCTACTAGTGATAATTATACCATAATTTATTAGTAGGTTTAGAAAATTATAATTGACTAAAAGTCTCTTTTTTTTGCCAAAGATCAATTAAAATAAATAGACTTTGCGGTCAAAAGCTTTTAGGAAAATTATAGTAAGTGTAGACCTGTGATATAAAGTTGAGGAAATGAGAGAAAATAAATAGAATAAATATTAAGCTCAAAATAGGTAGATTCGAAGCTTAAGATTCTATGGGGAAATTAGGAAAAAGATATAGAAAATTATAAGAAAATTAGGATAGCCTAGAAAACCCTCAGGGAAGCTGTGGAAAAAGTTATCATGCCTATATAGAAAAATAAGAAATTACTAGGTCAAGAATTTACCAATTAAGACTATAAATTTAACTTTGGATGGGTTATGGTTGAATACAAAGGTTAAGTCTAGATTTTGGATAATTTACCTAATGGTTAGACGTCCTTTTTATAAGGATAAGAAGTTATGGCACCTAAAAGGAACTCAGAAAATCCTACATCTACCGATGAGGATGTAGCTCCAAAAGGAACTAGAGCGTCGCACGACGACGAAGTCGGGCCTAGTAGTAGGCCTACGGAGGAGAGTCTTTAAGTGCCAGCGCAGCAACAGATGGCCGATCAATCCCAGGTGGGTTTCCCATTATTCAATTAAGTCTTTAGATGGTTTAAGTTCTTTTATAAGTTAGCATTGCATACGTAAAGAGTGAGTAAGAATAAGAAAAGGAATAATTGACCAAAAACAAAGGGTGACTTCCAACGTGCATTGTTTATAATGTAGGAAAGAATTGTTTGGGTTAAAATTGGTTGAATTAGGAAAGATATGATTGAGTCATCCTTAAGACAGCTTGTCTCAAGACACCTCTGACTCCTTGGTATATTTTCATGATAATGATGGCTTTCCAGCCACGGATAAGTCGATTGCTCTAGGTCTATAGCCTTGGTATTGGCGGGTTGGGAATCTCACAGTTGACCATTAGGCAGGGGTCGAGGGGGTCCCAGTAGAAAAGCTAGGTTTTTGGCGAATGCCAGAATTTTGATCTGACTCCACAGATAGCTTGCATACGAGGTTCATATACAATGTATATGATTGGATTAGTGAAATCAATAAAGCAAAGCCCTCGAAAAGCAAAAAACGGCTCGAAGGCTACAAAGCGTCAAATTTGACATACCGGGTCAAACTGACTCCAAATGAGCAAGGATTGGATGAGCTGCTTCATGACTATGTTGTTGACAATTCCAAAGCCTCAAAGTTGATTGACCAACCTAATAGGTAGTGTACTCACAGAAATTGGTGATTTCAGAGTCAACAAAGCACAAAGTGATGTCGACACAACCAAACTTGACCAAATTCAATTTGAGACTTGTTTTAGGTGTATAGAATGTGTCAAGGTAAAAATTTGTAAGCTTTGCAAACAATTTGTCACTGTTGTAAATAATCGTGATTATTTACTTTTGGACTATTTTTGTTTGAAAATTGTATCATCACCTCACCTATCATGTGTACACACCTAATACATGCCAAAAATCAAGTATGAAGTAAAATGAGCACCTATAACTTGGAAAATTACACCTATAATGTGTCAACTTGACCAAATTCAATTTGAGACTTGTTTTAGGTGTATAGAATGTGTCAAGGTAAAAATTTGTAAGCTTTGCAAACAATTTGTCACTGTTGTAAATAATCGTGATTATTTACTTTTGGACTATTTTTGTTTGAAAATTGTATCATCACCTCACCTATCATGTGTACACACCTAATACATGCCAAAAATCAAGTATGAAGCAAAATGAGCACCTATAACTTGGAAAATTACCAGAAAACAAAAAGAAGTCTTTGCAAGCCATTTTTTGAGTTATGGACAACATTTCTTGGTCCAAATCGCCTCATATCTCGTACACAGAGTCTATACAATGCCTATCTTGAAACAAATTGTACCAAAAAATGCTGATTTTGGTAGAAAAGTTAATAATCACGATTATTTACTTTCTAGCCAAAATGAGGGAGTTTTTAATATTTTGCCATCATACATCCAAAGTACATGATATGTTAAGCCCACTAACCAAGTTTGAACCAATTTGGAGCTCAAAATCTCAAATTTCCACTATATCTACTGTTTCAGAGACCTAAAGCCAAAATCTGGTACCATTTTCATCCTATGCATCCAAATGAGCTCATATTTAACTCAGAGCCTGTATTTGGTATATACTTCAAGCCTATGAAGCCAAATTTGCAAGAAATACTCAGTTGTAAATAATTACGATTATTTACTTTGGTTGCAAAAAATTGTTTTGACTTTACAGTTTTGTTCCTTGCATGTTTTTATGCATTTATGCTTGTTCCAAAATTGATTTGAAGAAAATTGGACCAAAATTGTCAGCATGTCAAACTAAAAGACATTTCAGAGAAAATTTCGACAAATCTGCTAATTTTGACACTCTGTTCTCACTGAACAGGAGCCATGCAAGCAAAAGAGAGAGCCAAGAAGAAGCTCAACCAAAAGGAAAAGTTGCAAGAACTGCCCACATACTAATTGGATCCTGATTCAGTCAAAGCCGCCAAGGCATCGTATCACTCCAAAGAACAACTAGAAGAGCATCATACCACAGTCTTCACCGGTAGATTCAAGAGTGATGAGGGACATCAGGTTGAGTTGCAACTCCTACCTAAAGAAGTATATGATGTCGCCGCGAAGCCCAAGACCAAAGAAGCCAACCATAGGCTGGGACTTAGAGACTTTTATGAGCAGGAACCATGCGGAATGGATTTCCAAAAATATTACGAGCTTCTATCCACGATCAAAGAAGATGGAACTGCTTAATTTCTGACACACAGGGAAATAAAGTCGAAGTGGTAATAACCAAAGATATAGTGGCAAAAGCACTCAGACTGCCCACAGAAGGAATGGCCATAAGGGCAAGGGACAGGAAAACGGTAGGTACGTTGTCGTGCTGTGACATGTACATAGTGGGAACACATGCTACAAGAGTTATCTTGTAACTTTTTAGATACATAATTATATTTCCTATAATGTACATATGCATATGTAAGTATAAAAATAAGCTTTCTATTTCATCTTATTATTTATCTCAAGGGTAATGTATTCTTACTTTACCATCAAAAAATACTATGGGAAAAGTGTCAATAGCTCCGCCTCTTTAACTTGGGGCAAAAAGCATTGATTCTTTATTTCTACTATCTCATTATTATCTCACACCCTATCTAGATCCTATATCTAGGGTAAACTCCAATATATATATATTCTATGTATTTTTTATACTTTTCTTATATTTCTTTTTAAATAGCTATTAGGAGAGAATCAAGTCCTAGTGGGACACTAGGTGGCATGATTTCAAAGATACACTTATTTTAATGCATTATTGCAAGCATGGTTACAAAACTTTGTCAAGGAGAAATGTCATTCTTTCATATGGCATGAGGTGTCCTTGGGAATTGAATGAAAGTCAAGGCTAAGGAGACCACATGAAGACTTTTGCTGCCATAAATGGACCCTATTTTGATGAATTTTTTACACAAGGTTCCAATCCGAATTGGAGAATGATTTTAAAATGAAAATCGTAGCCAATGAGCTGAAGTTTCTGCCCATATTTTTACTTTTTTATTTGGAGCTACGGTTGAGGAGATATGATTAAAATACTGGACCCCAGTCTGCCCACATCATGCAGGGACAGCTCATTTCCAACTTTTCCAATTCCTGTTCACACTGGCTCCTCTCTTCTTGTGTAAACCCTTGTGGGTTCCCTTCACCTATAAAAGGGGACCTCTTCTTCCTTGGAAGGAACTCAAGCATTCAAGACATTGATGAGAGGAATTCTTGAGGGAGTGAGTAGTAATGCCTAATTGTACTTAGCCATTAACATAAGCCCAAGCCTACACTTTCTCCTAGAGGGAGACTAGCCATTCTTGCAACAAGCTAACCTTGGAAGATCAACTCTAATCAAAGAAGGTCTTGCACTTGGTGTATCAATCAAAGTGGAATTATCCACTCTTCTTCTCTCTCCATCAATAATAGTGCCAAAGGGTTTGTCACGTAAGATGTGTTCTACATTTATGTTTTCTTGATTTGTTGTTGTTTTCTTTTTCATCTCTAATCCAACATATATATATGTATCTAATCTCATCTCCTAAAGCAAACCTATCTCTCTCATTCTTAGTAATTCATCCTCTCTGCAAATTCTAGGTTCTCTTTTCTACAGGTACATCTCTCCCCGCAGTATCCTTATTGCCTACCGGCAAGAATAGGGCTTGGGAGGGAAACTTCTCATCTCTTCACTTCTCTCATATCTACATTTCTCACATACTATCATAGATGAATAACCCACATGATGATCATTTCTATCGCTTTCACTCTGTACAATCTATTAGAATTAACGTATGGATTAGCCGTAAAATACACTTTCAACAACGTATAGTGTTTCTCTTTGGACCTGAAAGGCTCAATGAAATACTTCTATCACCGGATCCCATCATACTACCTCTCATAGACTATAATTTTTCTTTTGATGTAAGCGTAGTTATCTTGCTATGAACCAAGAGGATTTGTACACACAATTAATCCCAATCACTAGACAAAATATATATATTATGGTAAGCACAAAACTACAATTCCAAAGAACAATTCGTAGCCTATTTGGTCAGCCAAGATTGAATGCCATTAACTCATCCATTAACCCTTTCATATTACCCATGATACAATATGACCATAGCCTTGATGTTTTCATCTTCGTATTGTTTTGACATTCTCTTTTGCGTTCTTTCTTTGTGTGTGTGAATGCAAGAGAGAAAGAGTGAGTCTTCTTTGATTGCACTTCTTTCCAAGCCCTAGTCTTCATGGCATCTACGGTTTAACTCCTTCATATAGTTTTTGTTGAGTTCTCTCACAAACTCTCACAGCCATAAGCCCGGTGCTTTCCTGGCAAGACCGCAAATTTCTCGACATATTTTTGGTGAACCCGACGCGAATCTGCTAGGGTGAGAGTTTGTGGGTAAGCATGGGTGATCATGTTGAGCAACAGGGTATGCATTTTGACCCAGCAACAATGCAAATGTTTCAAGCATTTGCAATGTTCATGCAACAACAACATGCTACTGAAAGAAGGGAGATTTCAGCAACGAAGGCCATACAAGCGGTCGTCAACAGAATGGATCAGTTCAATGGCAAAGATGTAACCAAGTACTTACGCGAGTATGTGAAGGAGATGGAGCTGCATCGCGTGTCAGAAGGTGAGATGATTCAAAGATTTGAGCTAGTTGTTGCTCCAGAAATTAGGGAGCATGTTAGGGCAATTAAAGATGGGCATGGGAGAAATTGGGAAGAACTCAAAGTAGCTTTAAAGGAGGAATATTTCGTGGAGGACTCTGAGAGAGTGACCAAAAGGACATTCTTAGAATGGGTAGTCAAGCCAAAGCAAGGACTATCAATAACAGAGCTACTTAGGGAATTTGAGCGGCGCTATGCACAACTCACTAGGACAGAAAGGGCCACACTAGATGCAGAGAAGACAGATCTTTTCTTACAAGCTGCAGGTAAAGAGTTTCAAGAAAATTTGGAGCTTCTTCTTGAAGATAAAGATGCTGAGCAAGGACTAAAGACCGACTGGAATGAGGTTGAAGGTGCTGTCTCACTGCTTGCCAAACGACAAAGAAGAAGGGACAAGATGGTAGTAAACACTACAAGTCCTTCCACCTCAACTTCTGACAAAATGGTAAAGCCTACTTTTATCGCTCCTAAGTTTGATGAGTCCATGCTAGATGAGCTTGTGAAGGGGATGCGTGACTTGAAGGTGAAGTTTGCAAAGCTTGAAGAAAAAGGCCAACCATCAGGGCCACTTCCTAGGCAAAGACAACATCCCAAAGAAGGGTTTGTTAATAGATGTATTTGGTGTGATAGTACAAACCATGTAAGAAGGGATTGTGATGATTTTAGTGATGCTTTGTCAAAAGATGTTGTCTTTTTTAAGGATGGTAAAATCCACTTAAGAGAGACAGGTCTACCCTTGAGAACTAACTTTGGGAAGGGGGGAATGCAAACCTTAGTTGAAGATATGGCAACCAAGCATGCCACCTCTTCAGTTGAGGCAGCTACTTATGGAGTAAAAATTGAACATTTTTGTGATGAAGAGGTGAGTGACCATCATGGTCAAATTTGGCCAAATGTCATGCAATTAGCTACAAAGGGGAAGCTTACAAAAGAGATTCTACATGAAGCAGGTGATTGCATACGTCTAGAAACAGGATGGAATGATCCAGTGGACTCATTGTCAGTGCATGCCTACATTACAAAATGCCAACAAAATGAGGCAATTGTAGAAGAGAAGCGCAGACGTGAGAATGCTGATGAAGGACCATCAAAAAGAGCTTCTAGAAGTGGGGGAAGAAGCGACTCAATGCCTTCGCAAACACCCTCAACACAAGGAGCATCTCCACCTGAAGTACTCATGGAGGAGTCTACAATAGGAAAGAAGAAAGAGCCAACAAAAGGAATGACAGATGCACATTTTCTGCATGATGATTGGGGTTCTGCAGATGAAGCTATGAATCTTCAAGATTCACAAATCAAAGATAGAGAAGTGTTTGGGAATGCTATACAGGTTGAAGTGACATCAGAGGATAGAGCAGAAGAGCAAGAAACCTCTTGGGATATGGTTTGTGATTGGGGTGATATTTCTTATCTGTGTGAAGATGCAAATAAAGATGCTTGCCATAAAGTGCCTACTATACAGGGTTGCCTGCAGGTATGCAAACAATATCTGAGGTATAAAAGGGATTTAGGTCTTGTGTCACAGGGTATAAATTGCAAGCAGGTTTGTGAGCATCTATCTGCTATGGATAGGAAGGGTATACATGGTGATTCCTTGAAGCAAGAAGAGGATGCTAGCTCTATGCTGACACCAGAGCCATGTAATGAAGAAGGGTTCTCCCTAGAAGAGTGGAGACATGATTCAATTGAAGATAATTTAGCGATGAGTCAAAAACGAAGAAGGGGTGAAGATATTGTGTCAGAGACTAACTCCAAGGAGGTTTTTGAGCAGTCGGTTACAAGTTACCGGGAGCATACCTACCAGGATGATTTGGAAAGGGAATTAGACACCATATTTGAGAGGTATGCAAAGTTTTATGCTATAAAGCTGGAGAGGTATTTGGTAAAAGGTGAGAAAAGTGATGAGAGGTTTACCATGCACATTTCTGAGGTTTCTCTCGATGTTGAGAAAGGCTATCTAGAGGATTCTTTTGAGAATGAAGATGCAGATTCAGACTTCTATACGAAAGAGGTACATATGGATTTACAGGTTGGTCAGAAGATTGAAGTGCAGTTTCAAAAATCTTTCAAGTATATTACAAGAAGCCTGGAAGTGTTTTTTGAAGAGGAGGATGAGGAACTTATGTCTCTACGTCATGAAGATTTTGCGCATAATGGAGATTTGTTACAGATGTTTTGGAGACAGATGTATATAACAATTCCTTCTGATTCGAGAGCAATTAAAAGATGCGGAGAATCTCAATGCTTAGTACAATATAAGTTTTTGAGTTACCCATATGATCCTGGAGGAGGTCATGGGATGACAGGGGATACAATTGCTTTCACAAGTTACCATGAGCTTGGCACATGCCGGAGGATGTGCAGGTTTAGAGGGGGTGGATGTCGTGCTATGACATGTACATAGTGGGAACACATGCTACAAGAGTTATCTTGTAACTTTTTAGATACATAATTATATTTCCTATAATGTACATATGCATATGTAAGTATAAAAATAAGCTTTCTATCTCATCTTATTATTTATCTCAAGGGTAAAGTATTCTTACTTTACCATCAAAAAATACTATGGGAAAAGTGTCAATAGCTCCGCCTCTTTAACTTGGGGCAAAAAGCATTGATTCTTTATTTCTACTATCTCATTATTATCTCACACCCTATCTAGATCCTATATCTAGGGTAAACTCCAATATATATATATTCTATGTATTTTTTATACTTTTCTTATATTTCTTTTTAAATAGCTATTAGGAGAGAATCAAGTCCTAGTGGGACACTAGGTGGCATGATTTCAAAGATACACTTATTTTAATGCATTATTGCAAGCATGGTTACAAAACTTTGTCAAGGAGAAATGTCATGCTTTCATATGGCATGAGGTGTCCTTGGGAATTGAATGAAAGTCAAGGCTAAGGAGACCACATGAAGACTTTTGCTGCCATAAATGGACCCTATTTTGATGAATTTTTTACACAAGGTTCCAATCCGAATTGGAGAATGATTTTAAAATGAAAATCGTAGCCAATGAGCTGAAGTTTCTGCCCATATTTTTACTTTTTTATTTGGAGCTACGGTTGAGGAGATATGATTAAAATACTGGACCCCAGTCTGCCCACATCATGCAGGGACAGCTCATTTCCAACTTTTCCAATTCCTGTTCACACTGGCTCCTCTCTTCTTGTGTAAACCCTTGTGGGTTCCCTTCACCTATAAAAGGGGACCTCTTCTTCCTTGGAAGGAACTCAAGCATTCAAGACATTGATGAGAGGAATTCTTGAGGGAGTGAGTAGTAATGCCTAATTGTACTTAGCCATTAACATAAGCCCAAGCCTACACTTTCTCCTAGAGGGAGACTAGCCATTCTTGCAACAAGCTAACCTTGGAAGATCAACTCTAATCAAAGAAGGTCTTGCACTTGGTGTATCAATCAAAGTGGAATTATCCACTCTTCTTCTCTCTCCATCAATAATATTGCCAAAGGGTTTGTCAAGTAAGATGTGTTCTACATTTATGTTTTCTTGATTTGTTGTTGTTTTCTTTTTCATCTCTAATCCAACATATATATATGTATCTAATCTCATCTCCTAAAGCAAACCTATCTCTCTCATTCTTAGTAATTCATCCTCTCTGCAAATTCTAGGTTCTCTTTTCTACAGGTACATCTCTCCCCGCAGTATCCTTATTGCCTACGGGCAAGAATAGGGCTTGGGAGGGAAACTTCTCATCTCTTCACTTCTCTCATATCTACATTTCTCACATACTATCCTAGATGAATAACCCACATGATGATCATTTCTATCGCTTTCACTCTGTACAATCTATTAGAATTAACGTATGGATTAGCCGTAAAATACACTTTCAACAACGTATAGTGTTTCTCTTTGGACCTGAAAGGCTCAATGAAATACTTCTATCACCGGATCCCATCATACTACCTCTCATAGACTATAATTTTTCTTTTGATGTAAGCGTAGTTATCTTGCTATGAACCAAGAGAATTTGTACACACAATTAATCCCAATCACTAGACAAAATATATATATTATGGTAAGCACAAAACTACAATTCCAAAGAACAATTCGTAGCCTATTTGGTCAGCCAAGATTGAATGCCATTAACTCATCCATTAACCCTTTCATATTACCCATGATACAATATGACCATAGCCTTGATGTTTTCATCTTCGTATTGTTTTGACATTCTCTTTTGCGTTCTTTCTTTGTGTGTGTGAATGCAAGAGAGAAAGAGTGAGTCTTCTTTGATTGCACTTCTTTCCAAGCCCTAGTCTTCATGGCATCTACGGTTTAACTCCTTCATATAGTTTTTGTTGAGTTCTCTCACAAACTCTCACAGCCATAAGCCCGGTGCTTTCCTGGCAAGACCGCAAATTTCTCGACATATTTTTGGTGAACCCGACGCGAATCTGCTAGGGTGAGAGTTTGTGGGTAAGCATGGGTGATCATGTTGAGCAACAGGGTATGCATTTTGACCCAGCAACAATGCAAATGTTTCAAGCATTTGCAATGTTCATGCAACAACAACATGCTACTGAAAGAAGGGAGATTTCAGCAACGAAGGCCATACAAGCGGTCATCAACAGAATGGATCAGTTCAATGGCAAAGATGTAACCAAGTACTTACGCGAGTATGTGAAGGAGATGGAGCTGCATCGCGTGTCAGAAGGTGAGATGATTCAAAGATTTGAGCTAGTTGTTGCTCCAGAAATTAGGGAGCATGTTAGGGCAATTAAAGATGGGCATGGGAGAAATTGGGAAGAACTCAAAGTAGCTTTAAAGGAGGAATATTTCGTGGAGGACTCTGAGAGAGTGACCAAAAGGACATTCTTAGAATGGGTAGTCAAGCCAAAGCAAGGACTATCAATAACAGAGCTACTTAGGGAATTTGAGCGGCGCTATGCACAACTCACTAGGACAGAAAGGGCCACACTAGATGCAGAGAAGACAGATCTTTTCTTACAAGCTGCAGGTAAAGAGTTTCAAGAAAATTTGGAGCTTCTTCTTGAAGATAAAGATGCTGAGCAAGGACTAAAGACCGACTGGAATGAGGTTGAAGGTGCTGTCTCACTGCTTGCCAAACGACAAAGAAGAAGGGACAAGATGGTAGTAAACACTACAAGTCCTTCCACCTCAACTTCTGACAAAATGGTAAAGCCTACTTTTATCGCTCCTAAGTTTGATGAGTCCATGCTAGATGAGCTTGTGAAGGGGATGCGTGACTTGAAGGTGAAGTTTGCAAAGCTTGAAGAAAAAGGCCAACCATCAGGGCCACTTCCTAGGCAAAGACAACATCCCAAAGAAGGGTTTGTTAATAGATGTATTTGGTGTGATAGTACAAACCATGTAAGAAGGGATTGTGATGATTTTAGTGATGCTTTGTCAAAAGATGTTGTCTTTTTTAAGGATGGTAAAATCCACTTAAGAGAGACAGGTCTACCCTTGAGAACTAACTTTGGGAAGGGGGGAATGCAAACCTTAGTTGAAGATATGGCAACCAAGCATGCCACCTCTTCAGTTGAGGCAGCTACTTATGGAGTAAAAATTGAACATTTTTGTGATGAAGAGGTGAGTGACCATCATGGTCAAATTTGGCCAAATGTCATGCAATTAGCTACAAAGGGGAAGCTTACAAAAGAGATTCTACATGAAGCAGGTGATTGCATACGTCTAGAAACAGGATGGAATGATCCAGTGGACTCATTGTCAGTGCATGCCTACATTACAAAATGCCAACAAAATGAGGCAATTGTAGAAGAGAAGCGCAGACGTGAGAATGCTGATGAAGGACCATCAAAAAGAGCTTCTAGAAGTGGGGGAAGAAGCGACTCAATGCCTTCGCAAACACCCTCAACACAAGGAGCATCTCCACCTGAAGTACTCATGGAGGAGTCTACAATAGGAAAGAAGAAAGAGCCAACAAAAGGAATGACAGATGCACATTTTCTGCATGATGATTGGGGTTCTGCAGATGAAGCTATGAATCTTCAAGATTCACAAATCAAAGATAGAGAAGTGTTTGGGAATGCTATACAGGTTGAAGTGACATCAGAGGATAGAGCAGAAGAGCAAGAAACCTCTTGGGATATGGTTTGTGATTGGGGTGATATTTCTTATCTGTGTGAAGATGCAAATAAAGATGCTTGCCATAAAGTGCCTACTATACAGGGTTGCCTGCAGGTATGCAAACAATATCTGAGGTATAAAAGGGATTTAGGTCTTGTGTCACAGGGTATAAATTGCAAGCAGGTTTGTGAGCATCTATCTGCTATGGATAGGAAGGGTATACATGGTGATTCCTTGAAGCAAGAAGAGGATGCTAGCTCTATGCTGACACCAGAGCCATGTAATGAAGAAGGGTTCTCCCTAGAAGAGTGGAGACATGATTCAATTGAAGATAATTTAGCGATGAGTCAAAAACGAAGAAGGGGTGAAGATATTGTGTCAGAGACTAACTCCAAGGAGGTTTTTGAGCAGTCGGTTACAAGTTACCGGGAGCATACCTACCAGGATGATTTGGAAAGGGAATTAGACACCATATTTGAGAGGTATGCAAAGTTTTATGCTATAAAGCTGGAGAGGTATTTGGTAAAAGGTGAGAAAAGTGATGAGAGGTTTACCATGCACATTTCTGAGGTTTCTCTCGATGTTGAGAAAGGCTATCTAGAGGATTCTTTTGAGAATGAAGATGCAGATTCAGACTTCTATACGAAAGAGGTACATATGGATTTACAGGTTGGTCAGAAGATTGAAGTGCAGTTTCAAAAATCTTTTAAGTATATTACAAGAAGCCTGGAAGTGTTTTTTGAAGAGGAGGATGAGGAACTTATGTCTCTACGTCATGAAGATTTTGCGCATAATGGAGATTTGTTACAGATGTTTTGGAGACAGATGTATATAACAATTCCTTCTGATCCGAGAGCAATTAAAAGATGCGGAGAATCTCAATGCTTAGTACAATATAAGTTTTTGAGTTACCCATATGATCCTGGAGGAGGTCATGGGATGACAGGGGATACAATTGCTTTCACAAGTTACCATGAGCTTGGCACATGCCGGAGGATGTGCAGGTTTAGAGGGGGTGGATGTCGTGCTGTGACATGTACATAGTGGGAACACATGCTACAAGAGTTATCTTGTAACTTTTTAGATACATAATTATATTTCCTATAATGTACATATGCATATGTAAGTATAAAAATAAGCTTTTTATCTCATCTTATTATTTATCTCAAGGGTAATGTATTCTTACTTTACCATCAAAAAATACTATGGGAAAAGTGTCAATAGCTCCGCCTCTTTAACTTGGGGCAAAAAGCATTGATTCTTTATTTCTACTATCTCATTATTATCTCACACCCTATCTAGATCCTATATCTAGGGTAAACTCCAATATATATATATTCTATGTATTTTTTATACTTTTCTTATATTTCTTTTTAAATAGCTATTAGGAGAGAATCAAGTCCTAGTGGGACACTAGGTGGCATGATTTCAAAGATACACTTATTTTAATGCATTATTGCAAGCATGGTTACAAAACTTTGTCAAGGAGAAATGTCATGCTTTCATATGGCATGAGGTGTCCTTGGGAATTGAATGAAAGTCAAGGCTAAGGAGACCACATGAAGACTTTTGCTGCCATAAATGGACCCTATTTTGATGAATTTTTTACACAAGGTTCCAATCCGAATTGGAGAATGATTTTAAAATGAAAATCGTAGCCAATGAGCTGAAGTTTCTGCCCATATTTTTACTTTTTTATTTGGAGCTACGGTTGAGGAGATATGATTAACATACTGGACCCCAGTCTGCCCACATCATGCAGGGACAGCTCATTTCCAACTTTTCCAATTCCTGTTCACACTGGCTCCTCTCTTCTTGTGTAAACCCTTGTGGGTTCCCTTCACCTATAAAAGGGGACCTCTTCTTCCTTGGAAGGAACTCAAGCATTCAAGACATTGATGAGAGGAATTCTTGAGGGAGTGAGTAGTAATGCCTAATTGTACTTAGCCATTAACATAAGCCCAAGCCTACACTTTCTCCTAGAGGGAGACTAGCCATTCTTGCAACAAGCTAACCTTGGAAGATCAACTCTAATCAAAGAAGGTCTTGCACTTGGTGTATCAATCAAAGTGGAATTATCCACTCTTCTTCTCTCTCCATCAATAATAGTGCCAAAGGGTTTGTCACGTAAGATGTGTTCTACATTTATGTTTTCTTGATTTGTTGTTGTTTTCTTTTTCATCTCTAATCCAACATATATATATGTATCTAATCTCATCTCCTAAAGCAAACCTATCTCTCTCATTCTTAGTAATTCATCCTCTCTGCAAATTCTAGGTTCTCTTTTCTACAGGTACATCTCTCCCCGCAGTATCCTTATTGCCTACCGGCAAGAATAGGGCTTGGGAGGGAAACTTCTCATCTCTTCACTTCTCTCATATCTACATTTCTCACATACTATCCTAGATGAATAACCCACATGATGATCATTTCTATCGCTTTCACTCTGTACAATCTATTAGAATTAACGTATGGATTAGCCGTAAAATACACTTTCAACAACGTATAGTGTTTCTCTTTGGACCTGAAAGGCTCAATGAAATACTTCTATCACCGGATCCCATCATACTACCTCTCATAGACTATAATTTTTCTTTTGATGTAAGCGTAGTTATCTTGCTATGAACCAAGAGGATTTGTACACACAATTAATCCCAATCACTAGACAAAATATATATATTATGGTAAGCACAAAACTACAATTCCAAAGAACAATTCGTAGCCTATTTGGTCAGCCAAGATTGAATGCCATTAACTCATCCATTAACCCTTTCATATTACCCATGATACAATATGACCATAGCCTTGATGTTTTCATCTTCGTATTGTTTTGACATTCTCTTTTGCGTTCTTTCTTTGTGTGTGTGAATGCAAGAGAGAAAGAGTGAGTCTTCTTTGATTGCACTTCTTTCCAAGCCCTAGTCTTCATGGCATCTACGGTTTAACTCCTTCATATAGTTTTTGTTGAGTTCTCTCACAAACTCTCACAGCCATAAGCCCGGTG
This sequence comes from Adiantum capillus-veneris, assembly GCF_014529385.1. NCBI lineage: Eukaryota > Viridiplantae > Streptophyta > Polypodiopsida > Polypodiales > Pteridaceae > Adiantum > Adiantum capillus-veneris. The sequence continues at coordinate 43,154,881 of NC_140956.1, read as the reverse complement.
CTTTCCTGGCAAGACCGCAAATTTCTCGACATATTTTTGGTGAACCCGACGCGAATCTGCTAGGGTGAGAGTTTGTGGGTAAGCATGGGTGATCATGTTGAGCAACAGGGTATGCATTTTGACCCAGCAACAATGCAAATGTTTCAAGCATTTGCAATGTTCATGCAACAACAACATGCTACTGAAAGAAGGGAGATTTCAGCAACGAAGGCCATACAAGCGGTCGTCAACAGAATGGATCAGTTCAATGGCAAAGATGTAACCAAGTACTTACGCGAGTATGTGAAGGAGATGGAGCTGCATCGCGTGTCAGAAGGTGAGATGATTCAAAGATTTGAGCTAGTTGTTGCTCCAGAAATTAGGGAGCATGTTAGGGCAATTAAAGATGGGCATGGGAGAAATTGGGAAGAACTCAAAGTAGCTTTAAAGGAGGAATATTTCGTGGAGGACTCTGAGAGAGTGACCAAAAGGACATTCTTAGAATGGGTAGTCAAGCCAAAGCAAGGACTATCAATAACAGAGCTACTTAGGGAATTTGAGCGGCGCTATGCACAACTCACTAGGACAGAAAGGGCCACACTAGATGCAGAGAAGACAGATCTTTTCTTACAAGCTGCAGGTAAAGAGTTTCAAGAAAATTTGGAGCTTCTTCTTGAAGATAAAGATGCTGAGCAAGGACTAAAGACCGACTGGAATGAGGTTGAAGGTGCTGTCTCACTGCTTGCCAAACGACAAAGAAGAAGGGACAAGATGGTAGTAAACACTACAAGTCCTTCCACCTCAACTTCTGACAAAATGGTAAAGCCTACTTTTATCGCTCCTAAGTTTGATGAGTCCATGCTAGATGAGCTTGTGAAGGGGATGCGTGACTTGAAGGTGAAGTTTGCAAAGCTTGAAGAAAAAGGCCAACCATCAGGGCCACTTCCTAGGCAAAGACAACAGCCCAAAGAAGGGTTTGTTAATAGATGTATTTGGTGTGATAGTACAAACCATGTAAGAAGGGATTGTGATGATTTTAGTGATGCTTTGTCAAAAGATGTTGTCTTTTTTAAGGATGGTAAAATCCACTTAAGAGAGACAGGTCTACCCTTGAGAACTAACTTTGGGAAGGGGGGAATGCAAACCTTAGTTGAAGATATGGCAACCAAGCATGCCACCTCTTCAGTTGAGGCAGCTACTTATGGAGTAAAAATTGAACATTTTTGTGATGAAGAGGTGAGTGACCATCATGGTCAAATTTGGCCAAATGTCATGCAATTAGCTACAAAGGGGAAGCTTACAAAAGAGATTCTACATGAAGCAGGTGATTGCATACGTCTAGAAACAGGATGGAATGATCCAGTGGACTCATTGTCAGTGCATGCCTACATTACAAAATGCCAACAAAATGAGGCAATTGTAGAAGAGAAGCGCAGACGTGAGAATGTTGATGAAGGACCATCAAAAAGAGCTTCTAGAAGTGGGGGAAGAAGCGACTCAATGCCTTCGCAAACACCCTCAACACAAGGAGCATCTCCACCTGAAGTACTCATGGAGGAGTCTACAATAGGAAAGAAGAAAGAGCCAACAAAAGGAATGACAGATGCACATTTTCTGCATGATGATTGGGGTTCTGCAGATGAAGCTATGAATCTTCAAGATTCACAAATCAAAGATAGAGAAGTGTTTGGGAATGCTATACAGGTTGAAGTGACATCAGAGGATAGAGCAGAAGAGCAAGAAACCTCTTGGGATATGGTTTGTGATTGGGGTGATATTTCTTATCTGTGTGAAGATGCAAATAAAGATGCTTGCCATAAAGTGCCTACTATACAGGGTTGCCTGCAGGTATGCAAACAATATCTGAGGTATAAAAGGGATTTAGGTCTTGTGTCACAGGGTATAAATTGCAAGCAGGTTTGTGAGCATCTATCTGCTATGGATAGGAAGGGTATACATGGTGATTCCTTGAAGCAAGAAGAGGATGCTAGCTCTATGCTGACACCAGAGCCATGTAATGAAGAAGGGTTCTCCCTAGAAGAGTGGAGACATGATTCAATTGAAGATAATTTAGCGATGAGTCAAAAACGAAGAAGGGGTGAAGATATTGTGTCAGAGACTAACTCCAAGGAGGTTTTTGAGCAGTCGGTTACAAGTTACCGGGAGCATACCTACCAGGATGATTTGGAAAGGGAATTAGACACCATATTTGAGAGGTATGCAAAGTTTTATGCTATAAAGCTGGAGAGGTATTTGGTAAAAGGTGAGAAAAGTGATGAGAGTTTTACCATGCACATTTCTGAGGTTTCTCTCGATGTTGAGAAAGGCTATCTAGAGGATTCTTTTGAGAATGAAGATGCAGATTCAGACTTCTACACGAAAGAGGTACATATGGATTTACAGGTTGGTCAGAAGATTGAAGTGCAGTTTCAAAAATCTTTTAAGTATATTACAAGAAGCCTGGAAGTGTTTTTTGAAGAGGAGGATGAGGAACTTATGTCTCTACGTCATGAAGATTTTGCGCATAATGGAGATTTGTTACAGATGTTTTGGAGACAGATGTATATAACAATTCCTTCTGATCCGAGAGCAATTAAAAGATGCGGAGAATCTCAATGCTTAGTACAATATAAGTTTTTGAGTTACCCATATGATCCTGGAGGAGGTCATGGGATGACAGGGGATACAATTGCTTTCACAAGTTACCATGAGCTTGGCACATGCCGGAGGATGTGCAGGTTTAGAGGGGGTGGATGTCGTGCTGTGACATGTACATAGTGGGAACACATGCTACAAGAGTTATCTTGTAACTTTTTAGATACATAATTATATTTCCTATAATGTACATATGCATATGTAAGTATAAAAATAAGCTTTCTATCTCATCTTATTATTTATCTCAAGGGTAATGTATTCTTACTTTACCATCAAAAAATACTATGGGAAAAGTGTCAATAGCTCCGCCTCTTTAACTTGGGGCAAAAAGCATTGATTCTTTATTTCTACTATCTCATTATTATCTCACACCCTATCTAGATCCTATATCTAGGGTAAACTCCAATATATATATATTCTATGTATTTTTTATACTTTTCTTATATTTCTTTTTAAATAGCTATTAGGAGAGAATCAAGTCCTAGTGGGACACTAGGTGGCATGATTTCAAAGATACACTTATTTTAATGCATTATTGCAAGCATGGTTACAAAACTTTGTCAAGGAGAAATGTCATGCTTTCATATGGCATGAGGTGTCCTTGGGAATTGAATGAAAGTCAAGGCTAAGGAGACCACATGAAGACTTTTGCTGCCATAAATGGACCCTATTTTGATGAATTTTTTACACAAGGTTCCAATCCGAATTGGAGAATGATTTTAAAATGAAAATCGTAGCCAATGAGCTGAAGTTTCTGCCCATATTTTTACTTGTTTATTTGGAGCTACGGTTGAGGAGATATGATTAAAATACTGGACCCCAGTCTGCCCACATCATGCAGGGACAGCTCATTTCCAACTTTTCCAATTCCTGTTCACACTGGCTCCTCTCTTCTTGTGTAAACCCTTGTGGGTTCCCTTCACCTATAAAAGGGGACCTCTTCTTCCTTGGAAGGAACTCAAGCATTCAAGACATTGATGAGAGGAATTCTTGAGGGAGTGAGTAGTAATGCCTAATTGTACTTAGCCATTAACATAAGCCCAAGCCTACACTTTCTCCTAGAGGGAGACTAGCCATTCTTGCAACAAGCTAACCTTGGAAGATCAACTCTAATCAAAGAAGGTCTTGCACTTGGTGTATCAATCAAAGTGGAATTATCCACTCTTCTTCTCTCTCCATCAATAATAGTGCCAAAGGGTTTGTCAAGTAAGATGTGTTCTACATTTATGTTTTCTTGATTTGTTGTTGTTTTCTTTTTCATCTCTAATCCAACATATATATATGTATCTAATCTCATCTCCTAAAGCAAACCTATCTCTCTCATTCTTAGTAATTCATCCTCTCTGCAAATTCTAGGTTCTCTTTTCTACAGGTACATCTCTCCCCGCAGTATCCTTATTGCCTACCGGCAAGAATAGGGCTTGGGAGGGAAACTTCTCATCTCTTCACTTCTCTCATATCTACATTTCTCACATACTATCCTAGATGAATAACCCACATGATGATCATTTCTATCGCTTTCACTCTGTACAATCTATTAGAATTAACGTATGGATTAGCCGTAAAATACACTTTCAACAACGTATAGTGTTTCTCTTTGGACCTGAAAGGCTCAATGAAATACTTCTATCACCGGATCCCATCATACTACCTCTCATAGACTATAATTTTTCTTTTGATGTAAGCGTAGTTATCTTGCTATGAACCAAGAGGATTTGTACACACAATTAATCCCAATCACTAGACAAAATATATATATTATGGTAAGCACAAAACTACAATTCCAAAGAACAATTCGTAGCCTATTTGGTCAGCCAAGATTGAATGCCATTAACTCATCCATTAACCCTTTCATATTACCCATGATACAATATGACCATAGCCTTGATGTTTTCATCTTCGTATTGTTTTGACATTCTCTTTTGCGTTCTTTCTTTGTGTGTGTGAATGCAAGAGAGAAAGAGTGAGTCTTCTTTGATTGCACTTCTTTCCAAGCCCTAGTCTTCATGGCATCTACGGTTTAACTCCTTCATATAGTTTTTGTTGAGTTCTCTCACAAACTCTCACAGCCATAAGCCCGGTGCTTTCCTGGCAAGACCGCAAATTTCTCGACAACGTTCACCAAGGAAATTGTTGTAGCCACTTTTGCAGATTTAATTCACAAAGCAAGTGGAAGAGCCAGCCCAGCTATACCATCAACACTTCCACTTCTTGGCAAAAAGGCCACCAAGGTATACCATGCCAAATCACGCGGTTGCCACCACTTTCACACAATTTCTAAAGTCAACAATCAGGAAACCAATGGACAACGCACAGTACGTCTTGAGCACTCTAAAGGGCACAAATAAAGAAGGGAAGATCACTTACTTGGGTGTGCCAGAAGTCTTGACAAGGATTGCGTACCATGCCATCGTCATGGCCGACAACCTACCGCCTACCCTAGAACAAAACACATGGATATTGGCAGCACAACCATCTTCTAGAGCTACAAGGTCAACAAAGAGATCTTGTAAATTAGATGAAGAATCAGCTGAAAGCTCGCCGGAAAGGCATAGCAGCGAGAGCTCAGATAATGAGGAGAAGAAAGCAAGAAGATAAGAGATGAAGAGAAAAGTTGTGGCCGCCCACCAAGAAGAGCCAGTGCAAAAGCAAGTTCGTTTTGAAAGAGAAAAACATGCCTACCAGCGCAGTCGACAAGCACAAGGGGAGGACCCAGAAAAATGGGTACCTAGTGGACTTAAGGACCCAAGGACAAAGCATCACACGAGAAAATAAGCTGAAGATCCAATAGAGTCTTTGGAAAAATGTACCAGAAGCAAAATCCCTCAAGCTGAAAGAAGCCCAAGAAGAGGCAAGGAAAGCAAAAGAGGTGGAGGAACAGAGACAAGATGAGGAAATGGCTAGGGAAGAAGCAGAAGACCAAGTTCAAGGGTCTCCCAAATCTACTTCACCGCCTATAGAACAACAGGACCATCCTATGCCAAGCCCACCACCATCACCTGCAGGTAAAGACACCACCAAGGAGACACAATCTGAATCAAAAGAAGTTGAGCCTGAGAAAGAGGAAGCAACCAAAGCTACACAAGAGCCTGAATAACAAAAGGTAGATGAAGCTACACAAGAGGCTATTGCTACACAAGATCAGCAACAAAAAGAGAAAGAACCTAAGCCAAAAAAGGAAGTGAGTTCTGCATCAAAAGAGACCACAAAGTCTGAGCAAACACAAGAACATGGAACATAACCAACACCTTCTACTTCTACACAGCAAGAAACAATTGAGGCATCCACAAAGCCTCAGGATGACAAAGAAGAAGAAGACCAACCCTCTACCTCCACGCAAGAAGAACCAGCAGCCACGACACAGACAAAAGACACATATGAGGCTACAGGCACATCAACCCAATTAGCAAGACAGGAAGAATAGCAGTCTAATGACAAAGTAATCCTACAAGGAAACGACTATGCAAGGTGAATGCAGGATATGACGGAGAGACTCCACTCAGAAGCACTTGGCCGTAGCACAAAGGCCAAGGAGTTAGAGATGGTGATTGACACTCTCCAAGGAGAGTTAGAAGATAGAATGAACGTCATCATCGATCTTCAGAGGCAAGTACAGAAGATGAGATCCGAGGCTGAACAACATCAGCTAGCCAGAGATAGACATCAAAACGAGATAAAAGAGCTAGGTGATCTGCTCACAAAGTTATCAGATGCTTGCAAAGTGAAAGACGAACAGCTAACAGAAGTTACAAACGAACTTCTAACGACCACCGTGTCAGCTCAGAAAATTCAGGTGTAGTTGGATATCGCCAACGCTTCTTTACAATACTCCGAACAAAGAATAAATGATTAGGCAATCTTCTTACGACAAATAAGAGAGAATCTAGCTATAACCTCGATCAAAGGAACAAACGAGGTCTATAAATCATTGGAGAAGAAGAACAAGGACCTTGAGCTGGAGTTAAAGTAGGAGCAATCTCAGCACAGGGACCTAGCTTTGATGCGGGTCCAGAGAGAAGAAGAGCTCCTAAAAGAAATAGCTGAGCTCAAAAGAATTAACTAGCTCCTAAGAGAAGGAAAGCCAGAAATGCAGGAAGAGGCAGGCACTTAGAGCCGCCGCAAATAGATATACCCTTGGTCTCATTTGTTGAATTAGAGACACAGTCCACAACAGAGCTGAGTGGTGAAGATGATTTTTAGATAAACATTACAGATGCAATCACAATGCCCATGATCCAGCTATCAAAAGCTGAAGAAGATGCACTGAAAGAAAAGATCACACAAGAGGTGAATCAGCAGTGGAAGGCCGCGATGGATTGGGAGTTGAGAGTTCTTCACTCCGTCAACGTCACTCAACTCACTCCCAATTAGATCAATGCACAATGGCATCAGCAATCCCTACCATACCCTCTCATAAAAGTGAAATTACTGCAGGTAAAAGAGAGGCTCTAAAAAGACATGCAAGAAGAAGGCGCAGATAAAGACCACCCCAAGTCCACCCCAAGTGGAGGCTGAGCTGGTTGAACAAGAATTTGAGGTACTCGATTTTTTTCACAAGAGCACATGTGGCCCTGCAAAGAGATTCCACTTTTTGTCTTGTACCAAGAGTAAGGACTTGGAAAGCTCATGAGGCACTGACGAAGAAGCAGCCAACCTGGCTGATCTACCTGAGATTGCCAACTCCAGAAAAGGGATTGGCCACATAGCAATACATGGTGAAAACCCTAACGAGCACCATGTCTTTCTTCAAGAGTCTACTAGATCTCTCTTGTGCAATGTTATATAAGATATGCTGAATGCTTCTCACCTATATTGAAGTATTTCATGAGCCAAAGAAAGCAGGCACCCCGTGGATGTCATTCCTCTAGGAAAATAAAGGGTTATGCTATGATCTCAGTGGTCAGCCTTCCGAAGAAGTCCTCTATGGCTTCTACGTCCAATGTATGTTCTTACCATCACATAATATGTTGGCATTCGAGGAAGCTTTCTACACGGGATTGACTTGGCGAACGAAGATATTTGCACCAGTGATCAGCAACCTCACATCCAGGTTTATAGGCTACTTAGTGGTGGAGCTGAAGAACAGAGTAACCATGCAATTTCTGCAAGTGCCAAGTAAAGAGAGAAAAATCAGATACCAAAAGGCACTGAATGCGCTTAAAGACCGCCTCGCCAGCCACCAGCCTACAAACTATTTCAGTCCATAAAGTTGTCTCAAGGGACGACACAGGCAAGGAGGCGGGGAATGTTAGTAGCGAGCTAGCACGGATACCATTTTTTGGAGTTCTCTTTGTAAAACACTTATTATTTTGATAAATCGGGAATATTGTAACTCGTATTTTCTTGAATAAACTCTGTAATTAATGATCTGAGGCTATAAGCTTCCAGATTGTATCAGCCTGTCATAACCTATCTTTGGTAGAACTCCAGATTATTAGGTTTGACCACCCAAAAGCCTTGGCTAAGGTATAAAAGCCAATTTTTGTAAGTTTTTTATAAGTTTTTGGATAATGAAATACACAACGTGAGCTTTGACGCTCACTCCTCTCCTTCTCGGGCTTCCTACTCCCTCCCGGATTGTCACATTGCAGTTGAGTTTGTTGCATTGCAACCACAGGTAAGAGCTCTACGCATTGACGTAAGCAGTTCATAGTAATTCGTAGCTTTTGGCGTCGCCGACCCGCGGTGTAATTTCATCATAGCTAGGAATTTACACTTTCAAATAAAAAACTAAGCATAGGCGGGGTATTGGGGCATCATTGCTAAGCATTTAAATGCATTCTGGGTCGAAAACGGCTAGGTCAAAAATCCACCGCCGCTGTTAATAATTGTGATTTTGGAACTTGACATAAAGTGGGGTTTGAGACCATAAGCATGTGTGCTTAGGTCTTATAAATATGTCCGAGAAGTGTCCTTACGTTTGGATGTCATTTGATGCTGTAACGGATGTGATTTGTTTGCCGATGAGCGATTGGCTTTTGGTGATTTTAGTCACTTGAGTGTAGCTTGAGTTAGATGCGAGTTGTTAGTTGTTTTTCGAGATATTGACAACCTCTTGTAGCCTCTATGCACTAGTTGAGTCAGCTTCATCCCATGGATTGACAAATTAATCGTGGTTCTCAGTAATACTGCAATAAGATAGGATGGTGAGGTTAGACATGCATCCCACATACACACCTAATTTTAGCAATAAATTAGCAACACATTGAAATCAAAATAACCACTCAAAAATTGAATGAAGTAGGTCAATGCACTTACAATTGATTGCATCCAAGCTAATCCTTGCTCCAAACAATGATTCATCATGCACATACATGTGTGGCTCTTCCAAATTAGCCCAAAAATTGACCATTATAGGCCAAAAATCAAACACTCAAATCATCAAATTAGGCATGGAGTAGCACAATTAACTTGATAAAAGTGTTGATTCCACCTCTTGCAAGGGGATTGAACATACATTATATTTCAAATGTTAGCGGTTAGGCTAGCAAAGTTAGACAAAAATTAGTAAAAATTAGCATGAAATTAATACAATTAGCATGTAAATGAAGCAAAATTAGTAAGGGTTAGTAAAAAATTAGTGAAATTCGGGTGGAATTAGGGGTTTGGGGTATTCATAACTCAACAATTAGCTTCAATTTCTTGCACAACATCATCAATTAAAACCAAAATTGAGTTACACACACACTCAAAAACCAATGAAATTAGTAATTAAATTACTCTTTTCTAAACATCCTATAGTCACTATCTTAGGTTATCGATCCCCGGCAATGGAGCCAAATATTGGGGAGCAATCATAGCATAGCCTAATCGACCCAAGACCAACAAAATCATCAATCCTAGGATCGTCAACCCGGATAGGGCATGGAAGCACGAGCATCAGATCTATTGAATGAGAGGATTCAAGAGTATGCTCATCCAATGCAATAGAGATTAGCCATGAATCGCTAACTCTAATCACATCATTAACCAAGTATCTCCTACACACATTAAGTCCACCAAAGTACGACTTACCATAGACTAGAAACCCCAAGCACACTAATGATAAGCACACACTAATTGCATTGGTGTTGGCCTCTCCAATCACCACATGCGAGTCAAGGTACTTCATCAAAAGATACACACACAAGGTGAATGGTGCTAGAGTTTCATAAAACCTATCCACACACAAGCAAACAATAGGGCACACACACTAATTACAAGATTAAGAACCAACTTAATCAACCTAATTAGTGACGTTAAATGTCACAAATCATGCTCATAGAAGGATAAGAGTGGTTAATAGCAAGAAGTCATCACACATACTCAAACCTAGAATAATGAGAAAGGTGAAACTACTTCATGACATAATGGAATAGAAGAATTGAGACTAATGAGAAAGTAAAGATTAAATTAAGAAAGCTTCTCTAATTACAATGGATTATCACTAGCCTCTTAAGCATGGGCATTAAGCTCAAGGCTAGGCCATCCGTAGAGTGAACAAGAGAGAGAGAGAGAGAGAGAGAGAGAGAGCTCTCAAAAGTGGATCCTCAAGAACGAAGTTTCATGGCAAGTCAAACTTGTTTGAAGGCTTGGTAGAAGACCACCATTTCCCATCTCACACGTCAATGTGAATGGCTATTGCTTGAGTAGTTCAATTATTTGTTTAAACGAGAAAGACTTTCGAGCATTATGAATGGTCTACTACTATATCATAAAATAAAGGTGGCAACAATCTAGAGATTGTATGTATTTAAAATTAATCAAGAGCATGTTTACATTTTTGTGTTGGTTGAATGTTTGTGTATGAATATGGTAGTTTTGACCTAACAATTGGGTTGTTTGAGGAGGGGGGTTGGGAACACTGGTGTTTGGAAAACTATATTCTATCTATGGAGGCATGGCAAAAAAAAGGAGGGATGGATCCTCCTGGTCATTTGCACGTGCGTGGATGATTGGGGGGACTCCACCCCTCCCTTTTTTTTTGGCCATGCCTCCATTGAGAGAACACAAAGCATAATGACTAGTTTTGTAATGTTGTTTAACATGTGTTGTTGCAAGTAGTTTTGTCATTTCATAACGTTCCCTTCACCAGTTATAAAGAAGGTTATACGTCTTCTGAATATATGGCTTTTTAATTGAATATATGATATTAGTTTTGCTACTTGTTTGATATTAGATTTTGATATAAGAAATTTTCAGCTCTTTGATCATCCCCGTGCATGCGGATGATCAAAGAGCTTATCTGTCTACTATGAATTACATAAGAAAATAAATTGGTGCTTTAAAGGATTGCTTAAATGTCAACATTGTCAACAACAGATTAAGCTCCATGATCATCTACATGCATGTGGATGACCAAAGAGCTTATACATCAACTATGAGCTACATAAAAAACTAAATTGGTGCTTTAGATAATTGGTTATATGTTTTTTTAAATATGATTGTATATTTAATTTTATTTTGACAAATAGATTAATTTTGTTACCTATTTTCATCAAAATTTTATAAAACATAGGACTTGTTAAGCTCTCCAATCATCCGAATGATTGGTGAGCACTTTGTCACTAATCATCCATTGTGTTGTTGCCTTGAAAAAAAATTTAGTTTAGTCATTTTAAACTATTGTATCAAAACTACATAAAACACAAGAGTTGTTGATATCTCTGATCATTGCTTGCAAGCGGATGATTAGAGAGCTCAAACACCTCCTATACACTAAGTACTTATATGAAATAGTTTCTTGAAATAATGATTAGAGAGCTCAACCACCTCTACACTTTAAGTTTTGAAATATATTGTTGTCTATTTTAAATTTTTTGTTGTTTTGAACGTCATTAATCTCCTGTTGGATAGAATTTATTGTAATTTTATGAGAAAACAAAGGAGACTTTGTCCAATTTTTTTTGTTTCTCATACTTATAATTTTTTATGGTTTTGATAAAGCTTTAAGCCTTGAATATTTTTATGATATGATTTTTATAGTTTATTTGATTACACCCTGACAAATTATATAAAACATAGGACTTGTTAAGCTCTCCAATCAATCGGGATGACTAGAGAGCTCAAATACCTACTATACACTAAGAACAATTTTGATACAATAGTTTAAAATCATAAGCACACTTTTGTTACAATTTTGATAAGTGCTTACTGTGTATAGTCAGTGTTTGAGCTCACTAATCATCCGCTTGTTGCAAGCAGCCGGATGATTAGAGAGCTCCACAACTCCTATGTTTTATGTAATTTTATGGTCTCATCTTTACATAAAATAAAGTATTTGTTGAGCTCTCTTATCATCCACTTGCAAGCGGATGATAAGTGAGCTCAAACACTTATTATGCACTAAGTACTTATGAGAAATGGTGTCTTGAAATAGTGATTTGAAGTGTATTGACTATTTTAGACCATTATATCAAAATTACATAAGCATAGGAGTTGTTGAGCTCTCTGCTCATCCTCTTGCAAACGAATGATTGGAGAAATCAAACACCTATGTAATTTTATTGCACCTTGAAAAATTATATAAAACATAGGATTTGTTAAGATCTTCAATCATCTGATTCCAAGCGGATAATTAGAGAGCTCAAATAACTACTATACACTAAGAACAATTTTGATACAGTAGTTTAAAATCATAAGCACAATTTTGTTACAATTTTAATAAGTATCTACTATATAGTAGGTGTTTGAGCTCTCTTATCGTCCGCTTGCAAGGGGATGGTAAGTGAGCTCAAGTACTTATTATACACTAAGTACTTATGAGAAATAGTATCCTAAAATAGTGATTTGAAGTGTATTGACTATTTTAGACCAATATCAAAATTACATAAAACATAGGATTTGTTGAGATTTCTGATCTTTGCTTTTAAACGGATGATTAGAGAACTCAAACACCTACTATACACCAAGTTTTTACTATTTTGAACGCCCTAAATCTCCTATGGAGGTCTTCATAATGAAGATGGAGAGGATTTTTTTTGAAATTTTGGGCCAAAACAAAGGAGACTCTATCCAATTTTTTTGTTTGATATACATAGAATATTATTAGGTTTTGACAAACCTCTAAATCTTCATTATTTTTATTGTATGTTTTTTATAGTGTATTTAATGGCACCCAAGAGGAAGAATACAAAAATAGAGCTCCATGTATTTCATCATAATAGCCATCAAGAGAACATGAAGTTACATTCAAGATGTAATTCTAAAAGGATGATAAAACAAGAAGCATCATCAAGTGTGCGTCCTTTAGACACTACCCCCAGAAAGAAGATGCCCATTCCTACCAAAAAATGTGTTTTCATTGATGAGATGAAGCTGAAGTGGATGAAGATTCTAATCATATAGAAGATGAAGGTATGTGTAACCCATTGCCATGGTTTATAGCATTGACTACTTTTTACTTTGATTATTTTTAAGACTTGTTTTTTTTTCTTGTTTTTGTAGAGGCTAAGTTGGATGAAGAGGGTAGTGATGAAAATGAAGAGGTGAGTGGTGAAAGTGATCAAGGGATAGAGGATGATGGTAAGCACAAGAAATATTCAAGACAATCGGGCAAACAAGTTTCTGTTGTCTTGATGAATGATGTGTTGAGGTAGTTTTATGTGAAGAAAAGGACTATACCTCCTCCCATTCCTTTATGTAGATTGATGGCTCATGAAGCCGTTAGATTTGCCACCAATGATGCACAGTGGTTGATACGTTCTTTTGAATCATCTACTTATCTTGAAACTATGGGTCACTTTCTTGTTTCCATGGAGGATGCTAGAGGAGAGATGATGCCATTTACAACATGCAACATTGAAAAATGAGGGCCTATATGGTGTCAAAAGAATGATGAGTCTCTTGGGAAAGAGTGGAATGACCTAAGAGGTTTTTGTTTTTTGGTTTGGATGGTAACCACAGCTTGAAGACATGGTGGAGATGCATCAAAGAGTGTATGTCATGATTTCACATTTTCTCATTTACATGCTATGGATGATGCTTCTATATGATTCCCATATTTGTTGTTTTTATATATAGAGTACTCCAATAATGATAAATACCATGTGAGTGTGAGATGTCAATTCATACAAATACCGAAGGCAAAGGAGGCAAAGCTCCTACTCGTACTAGACACAACCAATGCGTAAGTCACTTAACATCAACTTTATTCCATGGTTATGTACATTGTGCTTAAATATCCACTTCAGATAATTTATTGTTTTAAATGGGATTTCTAGAGCTCATGTGACTCTAAATATTGTTCATGAGGTGTACATGTTTCAAAATTTTGGGGTTGCCAACAAAGAATCTATTCTTGATAGATGTTAAGGCGGTTACGCCGCTAGCGGAAGCTAAATAGCGAGAACTCAACCAACAACAGAATTTGTCAGACGAGGACGGAGCTTGACCCGCAGGCGCATGGAAACAACTAGGTGGGTGTCAAATCACCTACTCGACCTTCTAATGACAATCACTACCAAGGAAATCAAATCTAAGTTCTAAAATACGCAGGTGACTGAAATCCGTACTACGAACGAATGCTATACGAAACAGGATCTAGAATCATCGAATCGATCTCAAACTCAAGGGGACGTCTATACACTAGGTAAGAACAACACCCTAAAGACTTGAACTGCAAAATCAACCTATAACCACTCCGTGCGGTAAACGCGTATGAAGACAGGCCGAAAATTACAGGTGACCGAAACTTGACCCCGATGGTACGAATGTGTAGCTCTACTCGTTGTGGTTCTATAGATATGCTGCACGCTCTATTCCGACACACGAGTTGGAAGAAAACTCACACCGAAGCTCGTAGGAACTTACCACACATAGAAGCCGATAGCGCGCACTCTTGGTATCTGTGCGTAGCTCTCGCCGTTGCTAACACAATGGCGGTGTCGCTTCTCCAATGGCGGCTCCGTAGCTCGCGTAGCAAGGAGATAAGACTCTCTCTCTCTCTCTCTCTCTCAGACACAGTCACGACGCTCAAAACTCACTTTGATTAATAATTGAATCTCCTTAGGTTACAAAACTTTGGCTTATATACCTCAGCCTTGGAGGTGAGAACATCTCTAATTATTTACATCAGCAGGTGAAATTACGTCGGGATTACAAGCTGGAAACTCAATTGAGTCCCGTTACTTAATGAATGGCTCAAATCAAAATTAATGTCGGAAAGACATTTATTACAATCAATGGTTACAAAATGATGGGCGTGAGCAAAAATGCGGGTGTGATCCTCTGCTGGCTCAACACTCCCCCCCTCCGCGTTCATGTCGTCCCTGACATGACTTTTGGCTTGGTCAATAGAGTCCTGTCGTCTTGAGCATCTGCAAATGTGATTCGTAGCGTAGGTTGCCGATGGTCAAGGTTGGGCCGAATATTTTGCTTTCGTGAGTGAAAAAGCCGGTGTAGAAAGCTTCTTCGAATGTTTGCATGTGGAAGCTAGGCAAAAACATAATTCTTTGGTATAAGAGATGTAACACCTTTGGTGAGGGCTGCAATGAAAGATCATACATCATATCCGTCAATGTGTCGGCCGTCGATAGTAGACTTGAGGTCGTAGCTTTATCTGGCGCGAACACTTCAATGCATGCTAAGAGAGTCTTGCAGATTTTCTTTAGCATCTGACACGAAAGGTCAGGAGAGCCAGTAAAGAGTTTGATGGTGCCCGTTAGGGTTTTCACCATGTAGGCTTTACCTATTCTCTCTCCTTCCTTTGGTCCTGGCATCCTTGGGTAATTAAGCCAATTTGGCTTCTTTTCTGCAATCCTGCCATGCTCTTTCCAACTTCTGACTCTTGGCACCGGGCAGAAGGTTGCATCCTCCCAAATCTCCTTTGGAGCCTCTACCAAGTAGATGAGGTAGGCTTGGTATTTGTTCAGCCAACCTTTCCTCCATCTAGGTTGAGAATCTACAATCTTCTTTGATTGTTCATCCTTTGTGATGTCGCCTTCGTAAAGAGCGACATACTGCTCCTCCTCTATTCTCTTTTTCGTCTTTATCACTTCAAATTTCATCAGAGGGAAAGGCAGGCTTGGTTGCATCCACTCTTCATGGAGCACTTTTGTGTCTAAACCTTGAAGTCTAATGGAGATGAGGAGTCTCCTTTCCCATTCCATTTCCGCCTTGGCACTTTCCTCTGTTGACTTTTCTATTTGGTCCTGGAGCTTTTGTTCTTCTTCTTCAGAGATTCCTGAAGTTGAGGCCACTTCTTGAACTGGGGCTGGATTTTCAATTGTGGTTGCCTCTCCAGTTTCTGGTAGCTCTATGGCTGCTCTCCCTGCTTCTTCTTGTGGTGTCTCTGTTTCTCTTCTTTGTTGCTCTTGGAGGTCTTGGAGCTGTTTGCGGAGGGCCTCATTTTCTGTCCTTAGTGTTTGGTTTTCTGATGTGAGCCGCTCCTCTGCAGCCAATGATCCCTCTGCCATGTGCAATCTTTGCACTTGCTCTAACCTCAGCTCTCTTTGCAGACTTCTTACCTGCTCCTCCAGAGCTGGTACGAGGGCTCCCTCTTGTTCTGTTCCTGCTCTGCTAACTCTAGGGGTGGTCCTGAGTCTCGTGATTGTCCTTTCTTGAAGTTCGACTCTTTCCCTTAGCTCAATGAGCTCATCCTTGGCTGCCTCCAGCTCATCTTCTATTCTCTCCTTTGCTTCCTGTGAACTTGTTACCTCTCTTGAAGCTTCTGCTAGTTGGAGTATCAAGCCGTCTCTCTCGTTTTCGGCATCGTAGAGTGATGCTTTATGACTTTCAGATTCAGTCATAGCATTCTCTAACTTCTTCTGCAACTCTGCTTCCTTTTGTTTTGCTGTCTCAAGTGCTACTTCCTTTGCCCTGGATCTTTCTTTAATCTTGCTGAGCAGTTCATGCACCATGTGCATGTCTTTTTCATCTTCATCTGTCAACTTGACAGCTCTTTGTGCCACCACCTCCAATGGCTTCGGCTTGTCCATTTTTTCTTCACTCTCCATTGTACCCTTTGTCTTTTCTTTCGTCCCTTTCCGATCATCTTGCTTCCGTAGGGATATCCCATAAACTGCCTCCAGGGCCTCTTCTTCACTGTATCCGATAGCGACCAGATCCTCATAATCATCTTTCTTTTGCTTAACTGGATCTATCTCCTTTTCCTTGGTCCCGTGCTCCGGCTTTTCCATAACTTCTGTTTCTATTTCTATTGGGTTTCCTCCACAATAATTTCCATTTTCTTCGGGCTTGGTACAACAGCAAAAGAGGGCTGATTGTCCTCAGTCATCTTGGCTTTCCCTTTGTTTGCTTGCCCGTCTTTCTTTTGAGGTTCAGTAGACTCATCTACTTTCTTCTTCCCCTTGTCGTCCTTTTGCAGCTCAGCTTTTAAAAGCTGTACTTCCTCTTCGGTATAAGGTTCGACAGGTTGTTGCTCCAGTATGGCCTCCGACTCCTCATAAGCTCTAATATATTGATCATATTGATCAACATGTGGCCTGGCTGAGCTGGTTCCAACTTTACTGGGGTCTGGCACCCACATTTCTTCGAAGTCCCCCTTTAGAGCTCTTTCCGCTCTAAACTGCTCCACCAGCCTTTCCATTCTTGCGGCTTTTTGACTTTTGGTTTGCTTGGGATCGGCCTTCTTCTTCACCTTCTTCTTGAGCGGCTCGTCCACGGCTTCCTCAGGTTCTGAAACTATTTCTAGTTTCCGGCGTGCTCTTGTGGACGCCCTCTTGGATACTTCTTGTTGTTCTTCCTCCTCATCGGCTTCTCTAAGCCACTCATTCTGGGAGGAAATCTGTGGCCCTTGATCTCTAGCTCCAATAGCTTCATAAGCTATTCTTGTTAGGATTTCTCCTCCTCCTATGTACTTTGGTTTCTGGTTGTGCATGGCGACTACTTGCTCGTGGATGTATTGAGCATAATTCACCTCTTTTGGCACGTTGCTCTTCAGTGCCCATGTGATGGTTCTCGCAATGGCATGGGGTGGTGTAGTATACTTCTGCGGTCTTTTGCTGCACACATGGAAAAACTGGTTGTATAATCGGCAAAGGGTTGCCGCTCGTTGATCTGCCATATCTCCGTAGGTTGTATTTTGTTTCTTTGATCCATAGACCTCTATGGCCTCCCTTCTTTCTCTGACAGAACTCCCTTTGTTGTGCAGCTTCAATGCATCTGCAATGAGCTGTGGAGTGATCTGTACTTCAACTGTTTCTCCATCCATGGCTGTCAACGTGGCTTTCCCATCCTTCTGAATGGATGTTGCCAACTCATACACTCTTCTTGTGTCTACACCTGATGGTCTCGAGGTGAAGAACCTGTGTAAGTCAGCCTTTTCCAGGTATCTGCTTATGTTCTCTGTTCTGCTATAATCCACTAATTCTCGTGGGATCATAGGTACATCGACCGATTGCCCTTGAGGATCTCTGAAAGTCCCCTGGTAGATCTTTATTCCCTCTTTTTCTAGTACTGCTTCCTCCATCCAAGTCTTGGTTGGCTTGAGGGTTTCTGTTGGAATATCAAAAGGTTCTGCTTCTGCAAGAGCATCCTTGATGGTTGGTCTTTTTCTCTTAGTTGCCGATGACTTAGCGGAATCCATGGATCCTGTAACTCCAATTACAGAAGTTAGCGTCTTTTTAGTAGTACTGAAAGCCGAAATGAAGCTTTTAACTATTCAAATGACTTGAAAATTGAAACATGAGCTATTCAGGGCCTAAGGATGCAATGTAGGTGAAAAAATATGCAAACTGGGCTCAAAAACATGCTTGAGACATCATACGCGTATGATGTCTTTTGTGTCAGAATGACTTCATATTGGTTGTGCTTGTAGCTGATAGTGTATACATGAGTGTCATATGCTTGGATTTGAGTTTGGATCCCATTTGGTCAAGTTTTGGCCAGTTTAGTCCAGTTCAGGCTCTTGGCAAAATTTTGAAAGGGAAATGGATTTTATGATCCAAATTGGGTAAAACTTGGTGGATTACTTTCAAATGGCATGTAGAACACTTCTGTTTTGAGGTTGAAGCCCTTAGGTGCCAAAATCACATAGTGAGACATCATACGCGTATGATGTCTTTTAGTGCATTTTTGGACCAAATTTCTCTATAAGCTTGGATTTGGCTTTAATAGGCTTATTCAGTGGATTTATGAAGTTTGGATAGATTTTGGGCTAAAAATGGCTCTGGAGACATCATACGCGTATGATGTCTTTTTCATCAATTTTTCATGGGATTGGTTCTGTGGACTCTCCATGTGCTAGTGAAGGACTGTTTATACTCAAATCTTGGTTTGGACTTGAATATGTTGGATTTGGGACAAAAATAGGCTTTGTATGAAGGATTTTCTCCTAATTGGGCTAATGGGGTGATCCACTTGACCAAATGGTTCCAAACTTCATATGTAGCATGTATTAGATATATATAATGGATGTATGATGACAAATGAGCATTTTTGGCTCTGTAAGTGCAAATAGACATCATACGCGTATGATGTCTTTTGTGTCAAAATGGTGCTTTTTGGTTCCAGATAGCTTGTAGATGTGTTAATCAACAATCCTACAAAGTTTCAATGAGTTTGGAGTTATTTTGACAAAATTAGGACCAAAAATCAATTTTATGGCCTACTTTGCGTCTTTTTGGTTTTCCTTGGGTTTTCTAACTCCAATTCTCATGATACTTGGTTCATAGGATGTGATTAACATGTGGAATGAGGCTATGCACTCAAATGTTGAAATGGATGTGAAAATCATGCTGTGAGACATCATACGCGTATGATGTCTTTTCTTGAAATGTTGGTCTTTTTGTGCAAAGAATGCTTTGTGCTAGTGCCCTAAGCCCTGCTAACTAGTTTTCAACTTAAAAAGTCATCAGTTTAGCTAAAAAGCCCCCTTATAGGCATTTCAGTCTCCGAAGTCGTCTTTTTGCCTTGGAGTTGAATTTCTTCAACTTTTCTTCTTGAGAGTTGCATTTCCAGCTCATTGATATGTTGTGAAGCCACCTATTCGGTTGAACTTGACTTTGGCTCCCCGTTCTCCATCTTTCTCCATTTGGTTGCCCGAAAGCGTCTTTTTCACCATCGGTAAGTGAATCAGCTTTCTTTTGGGTTTTGCTTGCAAACATAAGTCATCCATGTATATTTGAAGCTGCTTGTGAAGTTTCATGTCATTTGGTCGTCAATTTTAGTCGTTATGCCAAAATGACGCTTTGTGTGTCCGCAGCCGACGAATCGGTTGTTCCGACCTACTTTTGGTGATCCAAACCCGGAGATACTCCATGGTTGCATTGCCCTCGATGTTGTTAAGCTTCTTGAGAAGTTTTGTGTCGTTCCGACAACTTTTTTTTGTTTGCCTCTTGCAGGCTCTGTTGACCTAGGGTTTTTCCAGTCGTTCTTTCTCGAGCTTTGAGTGCTAGAAACTCATCTCCTATACTAGGGTAACCCACCTCTAAGTTCTTGCAAGGTTTGGTTAGGCGGTTGTGCCCCTACCTAGAGTTCTTCCCCATTCCCCGTCTGCTCTTGTTTCTTGGTTTTGATCAGTTTTCGCGACAAAAGTTAACGATAAGCATCAAAAGCTTATGGCAACGAGTCTACCTCTCATGTCTGGTGTCCTCTGAGCTCTCGTAGCAGTCGTAGAAGGCGGTAGAAGGTCGGATGCTCCTGTGTGCTCTTTGCTCTCTCCAAGAAGGTAATAGTGGAAATGAGCTTGAAAGTGAAGTGAAAAATACTTAACTTCGGGCTTCCCGGATCACTTGTTACCAAATTTGACATGTGCTCCTATCTCGTCGTGAAATGCACTTTAGGATTTGAAATTTCTCAATTTGGACTCCATTTGACCTGTTTCTGAGAAATCTGTCCACTTTGCCAAAATTCTGTCATTTCGGGCTTTCCGCAACTTTTTCAGAATTGTACCCAATTTTTACCTGGGTTTCCCTTGTCATTAGGATCATCACCGTCTATTCTTTTCTTTTTTCCGATCTCATTTCACCTGCTTTTTTATTTTTCTTTTACTTTTATTAAGAAAATCATAAAAAATAAAGGAAAATAGCAAATTGAAGCCAAAAAATTCCAAACATACATGATAAATAGCTGGTAACCCTGTGTATATGAATATACACTTCTTTGTGATTTCTGGACTTGGATTACCACTTTTTTCCACTTTTTAGCTCCAAAAACACTCTTATTTAGTGATATTTACACATCTAGAGACCCAAATTCATCATTTGATCTCTTCTTGTTGCAAAACAAGGTATATAAGGGCATAAATATTATCAATATCCGCAATCAAACATAAAAATTGCAAAATCATGTAAGACACTGCCCTTGTAATATAATTTTTGTTTTTCTTTGTTTTTTCCGCTTGTAGCTGCTTTGTAGCTCCTGTATACCTCCCCCCCTCCTAGTCTGAGTCCTCCCGGACGACTATGAAGTGTCTGTGGGTGAAGCATTGTAGTTGTTTTGGTCATAAGTTCCAATGCAATTGTAGAGCGACGATACAACATTCTTTCCAATAAAGCTGCTCTTTGTTTGATTGAAGGATTGGTGGTCGGGTTTTGGGTTGGTTTTGGCACTTCGGTAGTAGAATCAGTAGATGGATTCTTCGTTACCTTGTTGTCTTTTTCACAATCCAAATCTGCTTCCGCTTTGCTTGTGCTTGCCACAAACTCTTTGCGACCCAAACCTGCTTTGTTCTGTGTGTTGATTTCCTCGCCTTGAAATACCTAGGAGTTTCCGTTGATTGTATGAAGGGAGTTCCTTTTACAAATCTTTGGGATCCAAATTTGCTTGCTGTAGCTTTGTGCCGTCATGAACTTCTTTGGAATCCAGATCTGTTTCACTGTCCTTGATTGTCGGGGATCACTCTGTTGTCTGGTATTGAAGACTCTGTTTTCCACCTTGTGTTCTCTGGCACAGCCTTTTTTGGTCTCCATACCAACTTTGACTCCTTTTTTTCCAAGGTTGAGCTGTTATATTATTGCTTGTCTTCCTTATCCACTGTTGAGAATTCCTCGTCGAAGAGTAATCCGGTTGTATAGAAACTTTTGGTTGCCATTGCTTCTTCTTTTTCTCTGTTTGTTGTTTGCCCTTGTCCATGGATTCTTCCTTTGGAGTTGGCTCTGCTCCTTTGGTGAACTTAACTGATTGACTTTCACCTTCGTATTTGATAAGCACTGATTTAGAACTCCAGTCAATCATTGCATTGTATTGCTTCTGCCATGGTTGTCCTAGCAATAATGGATGTTGTGTAGCTTGGTCTTCAACCACGTAAAACATATGAGGATACACATATTGGTTAATCTGTATATGTAAAACTGTGCATCCGACAGTTTTGATTGAATTCTCAGAGTAACTTTTAACTCTTGCTTGGCAGTTTGTAATTTAGTGTCATTTGTCAATTGTCTATACAAACTGAGTGAAAGTAGGTTAGCTTGAGCTCCTGAATCCAATAGTGCTCTGGCTTTGATTTGGTTGGTTCCTACTTTGCATTCAATGATGGGTTCTTCTTTGTCATTCCCCATTTCTGTTATACTAACTGCGTTTATTCGTATTGCTCCTTCATTGCGCTGTTTCTGACGCAGTAGTCTTCTTTTCTCCATTCTTTCCTTCGCCTCGGCTTGCGCTTCCTCCTCAATCTTTTTCTTTTTCTGGACACGCAGCTTTTCTTGATGTATTTTGAGAAGCATGTCTTGTGTTAGCGGCAACAGATACTTTTTCACTCTGCATCCACTAATCCAATTGGGCATTTCTTCTCCGTCTAATGTAGCAAGCTTGACGGCTCCACTTGGTGATAGATCTTTAATCACCAGAGGTCCCATCCCTCGCTTTTTAAGCTTCTTAGCATGCTGTTTCAGAGTGTAAACTAGGACATAGTCCCCAACTTTAAACTCTTTAGTCCGCACATGCTTATCAAAAAATTCCTTTTGTCGCCTTTTTTGAGCGTAGATGGAAGCTACTGCTTTTAGGCGAAGCTCATCTAGCTTTTCCAGGTCATCTATTCTATCAGAGAGCTCGTGCCCTGTCCACTCTAGATCCTTAGCCACCCTTAAGGTTGAAATCAAGAATTCTATTGGTAAGATAGCATTTAGCCCAAAAACCATGTTATATGGGGTCGTTCCTATGGATGTTTTATATGCTACCCTATATGCCCATAATGTTGAATGCAACTTCTGGTCCCAGTCAGTTCTCGACTCAGATACAATCTTCGTAAGGACCGTGCATATGGTTTTGTTTGTTGCTTCAGCTTGTCCGTTTGCTTGTGGATGATACGGGGCTGATTTCCTATGGATTACCATGAATTCATCTAGAAGGATCTCTATCACTTCATTTATGAAATGTGTGCCTCGATCACTCACAATTTCTATTGGCAATCCATATCGTACAAAGACGTATTCATATAGAAATTGTGCCGTGGTCCTGGCATCTGCTTTTTGAGTTGCCTTTGCTTCGACCCACTTTGTTAGATAGTCTGTAGCCACAATGATGTATTGTGCATGAGTCTTATATGCAGGAGGTGAAATGGGTCCGACATAATCAATCCCCCATTTTGCAAAAGCTCTTGCCCCCATCATTGGTCTAAGCGGCATATCATCTCTTTTAAGTGGTACTTTGGTCCGCTGACAGTCATCACACCGTTTAACGTATTCCTCAGCGTCCATATGTAATGTTGGCCACCATATTCCTGCGGCTAAGACAAGTTTTGCTGTCTTATCACCTGAGAAATGGCCTCCACCTACTCCTCCATGAGCTTGCTCTAGGATTATCACATACTCAGACTCTGATGCGCAAATCCTAAGCTGGTTGTCTTTACCTCTCTTATAGAGTTGATCTCCTATTAAAGCGTAATCTCTAGCTTCTGTCTCTACAGATTTCTGACGAGCTTTTGACGTTCCTTCTGGGAAAGTTCTATTTGTGAGATATTCAACAATATACTGACTCCATTCTGGAGCGATCATTATCTGATATAATGTCGAATACTCGGCTGGCGGTTTTGATGAACATACAATACATACAGTGACATATTCATGTACGCTTTCTTTCATTCCTGGCCAATAGACTCCCAATTGTAACAAATTCCTATATGTGTTCCTTCTTGAACAATGAAATGCACATTCCTGAACATGTGCTTCGCGCAGATATATACTATATTCCTCAGGATTGATGCATAGTCGTAAAACATGATCATTTCCCAATTGATACAACCTTCCTGCAATCAATTGAAGATTCTTGGATTGCTGAATAGCAATATGTTTCAGTTGTATTCTCTTCTATCGAACTCTCCTCCATAGGTTAATAGGTTAACGACATTTTGAGACCACTCGGTATCATTTCTATGTTGAACAAGTACGCGTCTGGCATGTCGTCATCTACTCCTATAGGGTCTTCTCCATTCGTCAATCGCGAAAGATGATCAGCTCTAAGATGTGTTTTTCCTTTCTTTACTACTACCGTGAAGTCGAATTCCAGTAAGATAATGAACCATCTCACTATTCTCCCGGTATTGCATGGTTTATTCACTAGGTAGAGCAAGGCTTGGTGATCCGTAAAAAACACAAACTTGTTGGCTAGAAGATAATGCCGAAATTTCTTCACAGCATATATCATTCCTAATCCCTCTCGCTCTGTTGTGGTGTAATTCTTCTCTGCATTGTTGAGCTGTCGACTGGCGTAACAGATAGGAAAATCCATGTTTCCTTCTTCTGGCTGAGCCAGAATGCATCCTATTGCATATGCCGAAGCATCTATGTGCACATGGAATATCTTCTCCCAATCTGGTGATTTCAAGACTGGAGCAGTAATGAGTGCCTCTTTCAATTTCTTGAACGATTCCTCACACTCCTCTGTCCATTCAAAGTTCACTATTAGCCTGTAAAGTGGTTGGCCTATTATAGCGTACATGTAAATGAATCGTCTATAATATCCACAATGTCCCATAAAGCTCTGTACTTGTTTCGCATTGGTTGGTCTAGGCATATCCACTATAACTTTTATCTTCTCTAAATCCGTGGATATTCCGTTTTGTGAGACAATATGTCCCAGAATTCTGCCCTGTCGGACCATAAACACACATTTCTCAGGATTGAGACAAATGCGATATGTCCTACATTTCTCAAATACTTTTCTTAGGTGTTCTAGATGCTCATCTCTCAAAGAGAATGTACACATAAGTCATCCATGTATATTTCTAGAAACAGCCTTAAGTATTCTTTGAAAGCATGCGTCATCAGCCTCTGGAAGGTTGCGGGAGCATTGGTTAGACCAAAAGGCATAACCCGATAAGCATAAATTCCCCACTCCGTTGCAAAAGCTGTTTTATGTTGATCTTCTGGTGCTATGGCTAGCTGGTTATATCCTGAAAAACCATCAAGAAAGGAGTATGCTGTTTTCCCTGATACACGCTCTAGAACATGATCAGTTATCGGCAGGGGATAATTGTCCCTGATTGTTGCAGCATTCACTTTCTTTAAGTTGACACACACTCGGAGTTTTCCGTTCTTCTTAGGTACTACCACAATCGGAGATACCCAATCAGTGTGTTCAATCTCGTATATGAATTCAGCTTCCATTAGCTTATCTATCTCTTCCTTGATTCGCTTAGCAAAAGTATCATTATATGTGTATGGTCTCTGTCTGCTAGGCTTTGCGTCTTGTTTCAGTGGGATTGAGTGTTGGCATATCGATGGGTCAACTCCCTTTAAGTCCTTATAAGACCATGCAAACACATCCCTATACTCTCTGAGAAGACTCAAAAGTCTCTCTTCCTCGCCTGGAGACAAATCTGTGGCTATGTACACCGGTCTAGGTGGCTCACCTGGAGCTGCTAAATCAACTTTTTTTGCATCCTCCGGTCCGTCATAAGATTCGTTCTCCTTTCTCTCTCGAATAGGTTGGGTTAATACCACCTTCCTATCCTCTATTGTGAATTTCCTATAGTGAGAGGGAACATCCATGTTTTCCTTGATTTTGACGTTTTCGTCCTCTCCACTCTCAATTTCTGTCGTCCAAACTTCCTTCAGAGTTTTCTTGAGCTCTCTGTACTTGTTTCTACGTTCTAGCTTGGACTCCGTGTGTTCTCTGTTGCGCTTGTTCTTTTCTGATTTTTTGTTTCAGTTTTCGTTCCATTCTTTTGAACTTGATTTCTTGAGCCTCTTTTGTCTTTTCGTAAGCTCTTTTGATCACTGCCTCTCATTCTTCCAGAAATCTTATCCTTAACACAATCTTCAGCCTTTACTAGCATTAGGAATTGATTTTTTCCTCTTATTCTAGGCATCGGATTGGTTCTAACCCCTTTTGTTTTTCTCTTTGCTCTATAGTGTTTCTGGCGTTGTTTAGTTTGGTTCGGAAAATCATAAAATCGGACATCCGTTATAGTTTCTTCGTTTCCGCTTGAATTGTCCGTTGACTCGTTGTCTGCTTCATTTCCCCACTCTGGATGATCGGGAATGTCGTGAAACACCTCTTCTTCATCTTCCTTTTCCAGTGTATCGTTCTTTTCAGTTTCTTTTTCGAGTACAGTTCTCAACATGAAATACGGAACCACGTCGTACCCGTCCTTGTCGCAAAATTTCGTTGTGGGACCATCCGGAATTGCACAAACATCTAGGGTTGCTAGAATGTGTGTCCATTCTAATGGTTCAAACGTGTCCTCTGGAAAGGGTTCTCTTACATAAGTTTCGTCTTCGATAGCCCTTTCTAAAACACATTCTTCTCGTTTCAGACTTCCACATTTCGAAGCTCCACACATCCATAACTCCTTGGGTTTACCTAACCAAGCTGGAAATTCGGATCCCGCCAAAGTAGCTGAATCAAACTCCTCTACCGGTGTTCGGTTCACATCTTTGTAGCTATGGTCTTTCAGGTTCACACGTGTAGTGGTTTCCATATTTCTCAGGTATATGTGATCGTAGCCCCAATCCTGGACCATTTTCAACTGTCTCATGAATGGTCTTCCCAGTATGATATCATAGTTATTCTCCTTGCCAAAATCGACAATAGCAAAAGTATGTTCGTATTCAATGCCGCAAGAAGTCACTACAACTTTCTCTAATAACCCCATAGGTTTCTCCATGTGTCCATCTGCTAATTGGAGTTTCAACCTAGTCTTCCTTATTGCTGGTTTCCCCCATTTTTTCCAGATTTCTTTTGTAGCAATGGCTACCCCAGCTCCGCTGTCTAGTATTGCCATTGTGTTCACTCCTTGGAATTCAACTGGTAAGGTTGTATTCCCCTCTTCACCTTCGCAATACTCTCCGACCTTGTTTAAGGGTACAGGCTTAGCGTTCTTTTGTGGCTTGCTCAGCTCCTCTATGCTCTCTTGCAATCTCGATGTTGGATCTTTTATCCCGAATTTCTCCAAGCATTTTCCTACAGTGGTCCACATATGTGGTCTTAGCCTCAAAAGCTCAGCTAGAGTGATAGTGCATGTCACTGGTGTTGACAAGATCTCTATCAATCCTTGCGAGTCCATGACTTTTTCTGATGAGATTTTCGTGAGGGAAGTGCTCTAATCTCGGATTTTGCTTCATACTCTCCTAAGTATGAAGGTAAGGTTTTCAGTGAATGAGGTTTGCTCTCCATTGTTCTAACAGAGCCCCCATCTCCCCAGTAAGATTGCAGATCCAAGTCCACTTGAGATCCTGCCTCAAATTCCACTATGGGAGGATTCCTGATGTCCTTTTCCCAATTTGTCTGATTAGCTTGGCAACTTAGCTCGTTTGCAAAGTTTGCCTCTCTCACTTGTTTCCAAAATTCATTGTAATCATCATCTCTTTCGTAACTCCTCTGTATGACTGGATGAAAACTCTCTATCTCCTGATCGGTTGTGTTCAACACTATGCGGTCATCCTTTTGTGTATTTTCAGGCTTTTGTGCACTGGGAGTCTTTTCAGCTACCCGTGAAACGATAGTCTCTTGCTGAATTGGGTTTTCCTTTCCACAATTCATTGTTTCTTTTGGTGGTTCTAATAAGGCTTGTGCAGTCTCGATCATTCTCTGGCACATTTCAAGTCTCTGCTTTTCCAATTCCGCGTTTGGGTATGTCATCCACCTCTGTTCTTGTGTTTGGTTGTTCTTTAACCTAGCTTCGTAAGCTCTCATCAGTGCGTCCAATGGTTCGTGTACTTTGTCGACTAGCACTGATCCCCCGGAGCTTAAGCTCGTTGTTTCTTTGATACTCTTTTGTTTCGTTCTTTCCGGGCTCATCTCTCTTTTCCCGTTTTGACTCTCAAGTTTTTCTAATCTATCTTTAGTTCGCTTTAGTTCCTCAGCTAGAATAGCGTCTTCACGTTCTTTTCTCAACTTCATGCGTGCTTTTCTAGCTTTCCATGTGTTTTTCTGACTCCGCGGTCCTTGACTAACCACTTCAGTCGCTAACTTTCCATTCTCAGGTTCTCTAGTGGTTTTCTTAGCTTGAGCTCTAGTAACAACTTGCGTTGGTATCAGAGTTTCATTTTCAGACCCACTGCTGGTAGGAATAGTTTCTAGCATATTCAATGTCGTCTTTTGCACTTTGTTTGGATTCTTTGAACAATCCTCAATGAAGTGAGTAACCCCACACTCAGTGCAATAAGCGTTAATTCTAATGATTTCCGTATGTGGGCAAACATTCATCAGATGGTCACCTCCACACTTGTAACAGGGTCCTAGTGCTGGTCTTGGTCCCCTTGATTCGTCCTTTGTGGATAGGATGGTCTTTGTCCTGTTAACCCTCCATGAGCTATGAACATCAAGGTTCTTGCGTCCAAATTGTATCTCTCTTCATCAGAAGCACTTGTAACTGTTGGTGTTCCAACATTCCCCATCATGCCCCATGGTTCTGGTTGTTTTGGTTCTTCTGGTGGGTAATACACTGTCGGAGACATGTGTGCACCCGATTCTTCGTAATAGGCTTGAACAGGCACTAAGGCTTGTTCTTCCTGATTCTCTAAGTTGGTGCATATCTAATGCCCACTGGTCTTGCTCCTGGTAAAGGTGGTTGTTGTCCCAATACCGGTTGCGGTCTTTCTATCCCCATAGGTCCTGGTACATTTCCCGTTGGGTATCGAGGTACTGGATGTACTTGAGGTGGTGCTAATTGAGCAGGAGGTGCATACTGGCGCTCCCTTACATACCCTTTGTTGTAATAGCACTCCTCTGTTGGATGATTTGTCCATTTTTGTTCAATAGCACACCATTTCAGTGTTTTTGGCAATGGTTTTTGGTATGGTGCCATCCTTTTTAGAGCATCTTCTATCATTTGCTCTACATTTGGCATGGTTGTTGTTTGAACATTCTTTTTAGTGGTAGTCTCGCTCGCTACGGAGGAGGAGCTACTGGATGCAAAATCTGTATCCGCTGACACCTCTCCATAAACCGTACAGTTATCCACTAAGTACAATGCCTCTCTCGTTACTTGCTCGAAACTTGTACAAGCTTTCAAGTGCAAGTCCTTCTTGAGAGTGTCGTTCCTCAGTCCCTCAATAAAAGAACAGATAGTCTGTCATCTTGTGGTCGTTCACGTACTGGACATCTCTCAATGTATTGTTTGAAGCGAAGTGAAGCTTCCTTCACTTTTTCGTGTTCTCTCTGTTTAAAAGCATATATTTGTGAGACCGTATTGTGCTTAATCCCTCGTTTTGAGAATTCCTCAGCAAACTCTCTTAGCAAATGGTCAATGTCATGGAATCCCCCTATGTTCATTGGTTGAAACCATGTCAATGCAGTACCTTCTAGAGTAAGACCAAATCCCTCGTATTGTGTATGGAAATCGGTTATCTGCTCAGCTCTTAAGACTTGCTTAAAGAGTGACACATGTGCATACGGATCTCCTGAACCACCATACTTCTTTTGCACACACTTGGCTACTTGAGATGGTCTCATACGTCTATGATCTGCTACCAATCTCATTGCTCCTGTGTCTCGGCTAAAGCTTTCTCTAGCACCATGGACTTCATGGGTTACCCTTGTCGGTTCCTCTGCCCTGAATCTACTACTGGGAGGTAAATGTGATGGTTCCGCTTCAAACCTTGGACCTGGAGTGGTATAGGTGGGGATTGGAACTGCACTACCTCGATTCGTCTCCATTGACTCTCTGGAATGTAATGATCCCATTGGTCCGAGCTTCGAGTCCCAAGGTTGACTGAAAGAGTCAGCGACCTGAGTTCTTTGTCCTCTGTTGTCATTGAGTTTTGCACTCCAGTTGTTGGTGCTGGTCTATGTGAGCTAGAAGTAACATAATACTGATGTAGAGGTCCCCCAAAGTATGTATATCCTTCTAATTCTTTCTTGCCCATTGTTGAGTATTGCCTGCCATACTTATCGTAAGCGGCAATTTTCACTTCCGATCCCTCTGTGTAGGTAAAGACATAGAGTCTTTTTTTGTCTGTCAACTCTCCGGTGTAGGGTTCTTCACATCTATAATAGAGATCTTGCTCCCCATTATTATATTTGTACAGCCCCACATAGATGTTATCAGTGTTGATCCTTGTAGTTTCATTCTCTCTTCTTAACCTCGCATTAGGGAAGTTCATTATTGGTGCTTTCTCCTCGAGTTCTTCATCTATTTTGGCTTTGGTGCCCATCAATCCCCACTTGTCCACAATGTTAGGATTTAGGACTACCAAGTACATGGTACCCTCGTCATCTAGATATCTATCTCCGCTATAGCTCACAGGCACTAAGTCCTTGAACTCACTAGGTCTATCTTCTATCTTTACACAATAGCGGTCCATTCCATCTTTG
Source organism: Adiantum capillus-veneris (assembly GCF_014529385.1). Taxonomy (NCBI): domain Eukaryota; kingdom Viridiplantae; phylum Streptophyta; class Polypodiopsida; order Polypodiales; family Pteridaceae; genus Adiantum; species Adiantum capillus-veneris. The sequence goes on along the minus strand of NC_140956.1, from coordinate 43,124,611 downwards.
TAGATCTTGGCACCTTGCTCATTGTCGTACTGGTATTTTATGAACAATAGCTTCATGGTGGCGGAAGGGTTTGATGATCCTGCTGCCATATTTTCTTTGTTGTTCAGGTTCAAGTTTTCCAAGTTTTCGGTGAAAATTCGTAAGATCTCTCCGAAGAAGTATCAGAGACACTTCCTTCAAAGATCGGCTCTAATGGTTGCACCCAACTTTGGTTTACACTTCCCTCGGTTGATATGACACTTGCTGGTTCCCCTTGTTTTGGTTGATTATTCCGGAGATTCCTGCCCGATCTCAAATTCATCAATTCCCCTAAAGGACTGTACTTTTCCGTCTCGGCAATTTGTTTTCCCCAAGTTTTTGTGGTCAGAATTGATCCAAATTGACTGATACTTGGTCAACTGTTTAATTTTGTCAGTTGGACAACTTCTGTTTCATCAAGTGAGAATTTTGTTGCAGTTATGCTGAAAAAGACATTATACGCGTATGATGTCTTTTTTCACAGATTTTGACTATTTTGGTTATGCTCACTCTCAATGGCCCCTTTATGCTCTGTTCACTCACAAAATTCAGTTTGAACTCTGTTTGAGCAAGTTATGGCTAGTTCAGGCTTTTCTTGGCAATTTTCCGCTTTTGACTTGTTTTCTGGTCAATTGTGATCCAAATGGGATGAAACTTGAAATATAACCTCTAGACAGCTATTACAATGGATCTGTGTTGGCAAAGTATCAAAATATGTCCAAAATTAGGTCAAAGACATCATACGCGTATGATGTCTTTTTCATCAATTTGGGTCCAAACTTGATATTTATGCTTTCTACAGTGTTTGTAACAATCTTGTCAGGTCAGATTTCAAAAATAAGCAATGGAAGTGCAAAAAGACATTATACGCGTATGATGTCTTTTTTCCCAGATTTTGACTATTTTTGGTTTTAAGCCTTCTCCAATGTTTATAATTGAGTTTCAGTGTTTTTGTCAGGTTTGAATGTAAAAACAAGATCTGAATCCAAAATTTCTTGTTCTTTGCGTTTCTTGGACTCTGACTTGTCTTTTTTGGGTTTCTTTGAGTGTTAATGCCTTGTTTTAAGTTGATCTTAGGGTAAAACCCCCCTTCTAAACACTCTGGCAATGTCAAATTTTCAATTTTAGTCTCTGTTTAGGTCCTAAGACATCATACGCGTATGATGTCTAAAGTTGCAGATTTCCAGTTTTTCAGCACAGAACTCTTCCAATAGCTCTTTTAAGTGCTCAGCAACAATCAGTTACACAGAAAATTTTTCTGAACTTTGTTTATTGCATATTTCACTACCAAAGAGACTTTTTCAGTGATCTAACATGCAATCAAACACATCAAGCAAATAGAACACCAATCGATAGCTCTAGATCAGGATCAAATCAGGCCCTACCTAAGCTACTTCTAATCATAAAATGGATTTTTTGCAATTGAAAATATAAAGAGATTTACTACCACACAAGGAGTAGCAAATGCTTTTTATGTCAACAACCACTTAAACACCATCAAAAAACAATCTAATCTAAGCTAGACTAAAAATACTGTCAACGCGGAAGACCCAGGAATACCCCACTTCCTAGTATCTCTCGAGATCTTCGGAGTCCACCACTCCTAGATCTTTTCTAACTAAAGTATACAAAGTAGTTTATACGACTCACCTCGTAGGATTAGTCTAAGGTCACCTACTTAGGGCTCTCGTCCCCGGCAGCGGCGCCAAATGTTAAGGCGGTTACGCCGCTAGCGGAAGCTAAATAGCGAGAACTCAACCAACAACAGAATTTGTCAGACGAGGACGGAGCTTGACCCGCAGGCGCATGGAAACAACTAGGTGGGTGTCAAATCACCTACTCGACCTTCTAATGACAATCACTACCAAGGAAATCAAATCTAAGTTCTAAAATACGCAGTGACTGAAATCCGTACTACGAACGAATGCTATACGAAACAGGATCTAGAATCATCGAATCGATCTCAAACTCAAGGGGACGTCTATACACTAGGTAAGAACAACACCCTAAAGACTTGAACTGCAAAATCAACCTATAACCACTCCGTGCGGTAAACACGTATGAAGACAGGCCGAAAATTACAGGTGACCGAAACTTGACCCCGATGGTACGAATGTGTAGCTCTACTCGTTGTGGTTCTATAGATATGCTGCACGCTCTATTCCGACACACGAGTTGGAAGAAAACTCACACCGAAGCTCGTAGGAACTTACCACACATAGAAGCCGATAGCGCGCACTCTTGGTATCTGTGCGTAGCTCTCGCCGTTGCTAACACAATGGCAGTGTCGCTTCTCCAATGGCGGCTCCGTAGCTCGCGTAGCAAGGAGATAAGACTCTCTCTCTCTCTCTCTCTCTCTCAGACACAGTCACGACGCTCAAAACTCACTTTGATTAATAATTGAATCTCCTTAGGTTACAAAACTTTGGCTTATATACCTCAGCCTTGGAGGTGAGAACATCTCTAATTATTTACATCAGCAGGTGAAATTACGTCGGGATTACAAGCTGGAAACTCAATTGAGTCCCGTTACTTAATGAATGGCTCAAATCAAAATTAATGTCGGAAAGACATTTATTACAATCAATGGTTACAAAATGATGGGCGTGAGCAAAAATGCGGGTGTGATCCTCTGCTGGCTCAACAATAGATTGACACCAGAAATGAGGAAGTGGGCAGAAGTTGAGATGAGTGTAGAGGCCGGATATTATCATGGTGTTGCTACAAGGTATAACTCTCCTTGTGGATTGATTTCACAGCTTGTTTGGAAGGTGACTACTCTCATTTTTCCTCCTTTGATTTATAGTTGTGTATATACTTGATGGTTACATAGTTTATTTATGATGCTAGGACGAATTTCAAGTATTCCTCTCTAAAGAAAAGGCAAAGATTGAAGCATTTGTTCTAGATGAGGGTGAGAGGAAGAAATGTTTAGATAAAGCCACAAGAGCTAGCAAAGGGGGAGCGGCTCAAAGAATGAGGCTACAAGTACCTAAGCATTGCAAATCTCCACAATGGAGAGGATTTTTTCAACGTGTTGATTGACTTAAAGTGGGAGGATACAAGTATGTGTAAAATCACAAGAGACAAGTTGTGTTGCCTCACAAGTTCTAAAATCACTTTTGAGAGGTATTCTGAATGCATTTCAATGTCTATATTTGTTCCTGTTTAATGCTTTATTTAAGTTGAAGTTCATATGCATTGTAGGAAGAGAATATTGTTGCAACTCATGAGTTTGACAAAGTCCAAAGATCCCCTATGCCCTCAACTTCAAGATTTTAAGGCATTTGGGACCTACATGAGGAAATATATATTGTGTGCCCATTTGCACTTAAAGGCCTCTCTTTTAATCCAAAAGATACAAGCTCAAGGGCCATAGTTACCAGATTCATTTGATGAATTCTTCAAGATAAGCTTGAATAATCATGTTGTGCATACATAGAGAGAACGATAAGTAAGAAATTACCAGTATACTCACATCTAGAGTAATTGTGAGGTAATTGTAAGTAGGATTTTTTCTATCTTATGAATGGGGTGAAGTCTTTGGATGTTGCAGAGAAGATTCCTGATCTTGTGTTTTCAATAAAACGGCTAGTGTATAGTTTTGACTCTCAGATTACTTCTCTATTGATTGTGTATAGGTTTGACTGTAAGATAACTTCTCTTCATCATTGTATTGCCTTAAATTCCATCTTGGACCTGAAGATAGGGTGGCTTTATTGGCTACTTTTTGAAAAATGTTCTCTAAAACGAAGGATACTCTACTGGAAAAAATTGTGGATCTTCGTTATTTTTCTTCTCTCAATACTTCTAGTTTCCTTTATTCTTTAAAAATTGTTGCAAGTGGATTTTGCAATGTATTGAAGAGGGAAGATTGGGCAAAAATATTGAGTTCACAAGAGAGTGGGTTGGTTTCAACGATGAGAGTACTATGTATTCTCCCTCATTGCTTGAGAAAAATTTAACACCAAGGGAAGCACAATTATGTTCTTGGTGGCTCCATTATCTGATTGGTGTAATCCCAAAGCAAGAGAAGGATTTATGAGAGTAAGTTATTAAAACCGTGTGTAAGATTAATTCATGAATGTATAAAGTTTTTTTGAAGCCATGCATATGCTGATAGAAACAATGTTGCTTTTAGGATTCAGGCAAGAGACCCATAGTAGTAGAGACCTGGATGCACTTACTATGCCCTCTTCTATGGAGCATCAAGCAAGCAAATTGAGTGCAAAGATTCAATCTAGTAAGAATGTCACACAAGATGACCAAGATATACAATCCAATGTGCAAACTAGTCAAACAACCACTGGAGCTACTTCGACCCCTTTTTTTAGCATTTAGAGCAAGAGAGGTAAAGGGATTATGGAACCTCCTAGAACCTCAAGTGATCTAAAGTGGATGAATGTGATTGAGGTCTCTGTAGCGTCCACTACCTCCTTTTTGTAGAGTCCTCTCTAGGCCAAGAGAGTCAATTGAAAGAAACAAACTATGACTCATTCTGTTGGTGAGTTGTCTCAGATGAGTTTAAATTTAAATTTTATTGCATGTAAATATTGTTAAAAAGTTACCACTATAAATAATGGTTGCAAGTTTCCAGTACGAGACTCTTGTTGATGCTCTACTTGTTGATGTGACCCAAGTTGATAGATTTTCTCTAATTAGGTAAATGCAATGAACCTAAAACATCAAATTTAGTATGTTTCTCAATATATGACTATGGAATTTTTATAAATAGCATTAGCAAGTTTTTTGCCACTCAAACAACGCAGCTTTATAGAAAAGATAGAGTGCCATGTTGAGAGGTAGCTCAATTGATATTTGTAGATTTTCCTATTGGCTTATTGGTGGACGTCCTTGGTCATACCCCTTGGGGTAAGTAAAAATTTAAATAGCATTAGCAAGTTTTTTGCCACTCAAAAGACACATTTTTATAGAAAAGATAGAGTGCCATGTTGAGAGGTAGCTCAATTGATATTTGCAGATTTTCCTACCAGCTTATTGGTGGATGTCCTTAATTAGTCCTATCCCTTGGGGTAAGTAAATTTTTGGGGTTGTAAAGGGTAACAATAAAGCAACTTGTCCTATTGACATTATATTTTTTAAAGAGGGCATGACTGTTCCCAAGTGGAATACATTCTCGTCGGGTTTGGTAAGGGGTTGCATGGATCTCTCTTGTGAGTATTTGGCCGATGAAGGCTTCTTGGTCACCATGTGCTTAGTTGAGCACATAGGGGAGTTTCTTGCAGATGCATCAAGAGTGGGGCTTGTTATTCATTGTACTTGGACGCTTATGTGTGACTCTAAGAAATATCGACATGATTTCATTAGAGAGGTGGTAAGGACATTGATGTTTTAGTGAACATTCTTTTCATTTATTCTATGGAAATCTTGTCAATCTGGTAATATCTTATTTTCAATTTGCTTATCAAAATAGGTGCTTGATCTTACAATGTAACGGTCAAGTAGTGCCAACTATGACAAAGAGAGTGGGGAGAAGATTTTAGAGAGGTTATTTCTAGCATACCATAGATATGTATTATATGATTGTGTTTTCCCTACAAAGAGAAGTAGTGTATATTTTCCAGTAAGTCACTAATCTTGTATGATGTTGATTTGAATGGTCATTGTATTAAGTTTGACACATTGTTTCCACTTGCAAGATTTATGGTGTTCATTTCTTTATTAGTGACATGGCCAAGTGGTTGTTGACAACATTCACAGAGAGCTGTGACTATGTCCTGGATGTGTTTGAAGGGTGTGGTAGTTTGGGGAAGGCAAGCACAAGGGACTTGAGACATTGCATGTGCTCAAAGATAGATGATGTACTCTTTGAGCGGTGTCTATCTCCCATAGTGTGTAGACCCATGCCAAGCTAAGAGGGAGGGGTTTTTCTTTATATAAGATCCATATACTTGAATTTGTTGCTATGATCTATGGATTATGTACTTATTTGTCACAATTTTTTGGGTGGTAACAATGTGTCACTACATGGTTGGTGTTAAGTGCTATTTTTGGCATGTCTCTATGTTGATTTGAGGGATATTTGAGACCACATCGTGAGGCTACATGCCATACTTTTCCCTCAGGTGGTAGCTAAGAAAGATTTTATTTGAAGGGTTTTTTCTTGGTCTTTTTATTTTTTGGAACGTGCTTAATCTCTTGTAGCGACCTTTGTGATAAAGGTGGAGAGGTGCTTTTTGAAAATTTTTGAGCTAAAACAAAGGAAACCCGGCAACTTTCTTTGGTTTTTTGTTCTTTGAAATCTGGTTCTGGATTTATATTATTTACTTCTAGCCCATTGCTCGTGTGTGCAAGTTTTGTCTTCAACAAGCTCATTTAGGCCATGTTGCATTTCAAAAGAACAAAGAAATAGTACTAATTTATTGCAAGGGATTTTTTGTTGTCATTTTATTTCTTTTAACGACATAATTCCTTGTAGAGGCCTTTGTGATAAAGGTGAAGAGGTACTTTTTGGAATTTTAAAGATAAAACAAAGGAAACTCTATCTTTTTATTTTGGTTATTTGTACTTTGCAATTTGGTTTTGGATTCATATTGTTTACTTTTTGCCTATAGTCTATGCGCAAGTTTTGTCTTTGAAAAGCTTATTAAGGCCATGTTGCATTGCCAAAGAACGAAAAAGTAGTACTAATTGCAAAAGAACGAAACAAGAAGCTCGCAAAAAAACAATAATCCCCTTCATCTACAATATATATAGAGTGACCTTATCACCAGCTTTACCCATGTGGGTTCACTTTCCATGCCACATGGCAAGCGCATTTGAGATGTCATCCAAAAGCCCCATTCCATTTTAAAAAAAATTATTTTCCCAATTTTCAAATGCTTGCTATTCTCTACATGGTCTTTGGCTTGCCAAACCATGAAAGCCAAGTGAAAGATGTTGTTTATTCTCTATTGACGGCTGGGTTAACGTAGGACATAACTCAACAAAGCCTTATTTTCTAAGAGTTATAAAATGCTACGAATTATGGTTAGAAATATCGTTTATAATAAGTAGGTAGTCTAGTTGCAGAAGCTGGGGTGCAATGGAACTTCTAGATTGTAAATACCAAGCCATTTGACCCCTCAAGATCTATTTTTGGTTAACCTAAGGTAGCCTTAGTATATAAGGTGCCTAGGTCTCTTTTGTAAGAGAAATTAATCATAATCGTAGTTTAGCGTTGCTGTCTATTGTGTGAGAGGGAGAGGAAGAGAGAGAGAGAGTGAGCTTCATCCTCAAGCTACTCCCCGCTCGTTCATCACATTGTATATCCGACTACACCATTGTGCTAGCCTCGACAAGAGCTACACAACAACACCAAGCATTCCTCACAGAACAGAGCAAGCGTGCTCACATATCTACGAGCTAATTGCGGTTGTAATTATATCAAACGATGTTTGTTTTCGGCCTGCAAGTAGTCGTTAGAATCGTGGCAACATAAGATACGCATATGTACTCATAGATTTTAGTTTTGGACACTTTCAAAATTCAACTCTGTCTTTATACGCATTTTTCACAGATGGGTTTAGAGCTAGGATTTTGAGTGTAGAGGATTTGGGACAGGTGTATCCTAGTGAGGGGATGGTGTTCCTTAAGTTTTGTACGATCTTGGCATGATTTAGTGGGTTTCCTTCCGTTTGTGTGTATGTGGGTTGGTGGTGTGTGGGTTGGTGGTGTAATTGAGAGTAGTTAGATTCTATATTGTGGTTTAGTTGGCCTTCCAGAGTGTTGTATGTGTAGGATGGTCTCCACTTGACAAGATATAGAGATTTCCTTCGTGTGCCTATTGTGTCATTTGTGTCCTTGATTGACATTATGTTAATCTAGGTTGTGTTACATGCACTTTAAGGGAGATGTGATTCGCTCCTGCAACATTGGCATCACTAATGGGGATACAAGGACTTAGATAGGTATTCCTATTAGCACTCATGTGATGGTTGCTTGCTTTAATTTCGGCTAGAGAAAGCATTTTTCTTAAGTGGATCCAGAAGAGGGTATTCCGTGATCAAGTGGATAGCCTGGAAGCGTGTGTCTTGCCAAGGGTCTATGACTAGGTAGATTTAGTTAGTATTTTTAGATTAGAGTAGTTGTTGGTGGTTGAATGGTTTGTGAGGATATAAAAGCATTTGCTAGTCCGTGTGTGGCATTGAAGCATTTTTCTACTCATAGATGCAAAACCCCATATGATTTGTAGGAGTAGCTCTAGGTAGGTGATGTGATTCTGATCTAGAGCTAATGCAATAAAAAGAGTTCTATTGACATTTTTGCATGGCTGGTTGATGTTGAGCATATAAGAGGGCTTGTGTAAGGGTTATGTGAAGAAAAACTAGAATTTTGTAAACATAGACATTATACGCGTATAATGTCTCAAAAGGCATCTAGAGACTAAATTTGAAAATTTTGATTGCACCAATGTCTTTAGAAGGGGAGTTTTACCCTAAGTTCTCATTGAAACTAGAGTGTTGACCAACTCTTGACACCCAAAAGACAAAAGATGGAGTGTCCAAAACAGGAAAAAGAGAAACTTGAGATTCTGAGCACATTTTTGCATGAAACTTAATAGAAGTTCTTGAAAGCTACTGTTAGAGATCTAGGGATGCTTGTGAATGAGTTCTGTTTAAAAATTCATCAGCAAACATCATATGCTTATGATGTCTAAATGGTGATTCTGGCAGCATAAAGAAACTTTTGACATCATATCCATCTTTTGCATGTTGAGTTGAGCACATACACCAAATTTCATGTCATTTTGGCTTATAGATTGAAAACTGAGGGGATTTTACTCTTTCAGAGGATTTCCTTGTGAAACTGATTATTTTGTGAAGTTTTGGCATCCAAAATTTGTTGTGGCACATATTCTTGTTCTACACACTAAGGGGCACCTCGAGTAGAAACAAAACTAAAATATGAGCAAAAAGACTTTATACACATAAAATGTCTCAAGGTTCGATTTGAGGTCAAAAGTTACATCTGAATATACCCTTGTGATCTACAGCATTTAGGAAGCATATAGGCCAAATTTCATCAAATTTGAAGCAATTTTGGATTTGCAAAGACCAAAAGACGTAGTCAAGTGAATGCTTGTAATGGCCGTAACTTCCACAAAAAATGTCCAAATTCAATTTTGAAACTTGCTGTGAGTTGCGAGACTGGTGATGCGAGACTAGTGATGACTTTGAAACTATCCCCCTAATCTACAAGAAACCATATATGGACCAAGAGGTTAGGCTACCTTTGTTGCATCAATGCATCCCATGTTACCACATACTATAGGTGTCTTGGATAGTTATTGGACCTTGTATCAATGCTCAATGTCTAGCTTGGATAAGTGGTATACCTTGGTTCTCTCTATGCTTCAAATGGGCAATATATTAGAGACATGGTGTGCTATGTTTCTCAAAGATTTTACTTTTTGAAACCTTTTAAGGCCCCAGACATGGTGTGCTATGTTTCTCAAAGATTTTACTTTTTGAAACCTTTTAAGGCCCCATGTAAACGACACTCTAAGTCTTCCATATGATGGGCATCCCAATAGTACTATCATTATTTGATCCAGTTCTTGAATTTATGCATAATGTTTTTCTTTTTTTGCAGATACAAAGGAGGTAAGTGAGAAAAAAATGAGGTGTATCTCACACTATGATTATAATGAAGATCCTTTTGGGACACCAACTTTTCCTATTCCCAAGAATGTACTTTTTTATATTAATGGGGTGGATTTTGAAGTGCGACCTTCATGTACTCAAGGATATCGTTATGGGCTATTTGTGCATATGGCCCTTGAAAGTGGTGTGGCTATTCTAAACTGGAGGACATAAGTATAGATTTCAAGAGTGGAAAAGGATATGCAAAATATTTCCAAGAGCCTACATATATTTTCTTCTAGAAGATCCAAATGTAGAAGAAGAGGAAGATCAAGAATACATTCTTGGTTGTATAGAAGAAGGAAATGTGTAAGGCTATATAAATAGTTCTCATGGTACAAGTGTCCAACCAAATGTATGCTATACATTTGATCCAAACTTTCCACCTTGGCATAAATGCGCATCTTAGCACATCAAATTATAAGAGTATGGCTATGTATGCCTTGATACTATTTGTCATGTTCCAAAAGGAGAAGAGTTGTCTGTTGACTATGACTTTACTTGATATTTTCAAGTATTGTATGCGGATGAAAATCTTAAATACATCTAGAAATTTTGTTTTTTTATTTATAGAATCTCAAACTTAAGTGTATATGATAATTGTTTACTTTATGTTTAGCTAGAATCTAGAGTGTTCTTATGCTTTATATGTTTTTTGAGTTATTTGATTACCTTGAACATAGAATCTTGACTCTACTCAAAAAAGTTAAAAAATCTCATTAAAATTTAATCAATACCTAGGTTGAAAAAGTGGTAGGGGCTCCAATATTACTTTCTTATTTGGATAAATTTTACCTTGAATATGAAGCACATCTTTACAACATTTTGGTGTAGTTTGAAGTTAGCTAGCTTAAATAAGTTGTGGCCCTGGAATTTAAATCGAAGCCAAAGCTCTAATTTTCTCTTGTAGCCTAGATTCGACATGTGGTGGACCTTGTGCCCATGTGTTCATGAACAGGTTTTTCTTGTAGCCTAGATTAAACATGTGGTGGACCTTGTGCTCGTGTGTTCTTGAACAGGTTTTGGCTTTTAGTATTCACTTAATTACTAATGTTTAATAGAGTGTAGGTTGGACAAGCTTTCCACAATAGATTGTAGTTTAGACAAGTGGGGCCTTGTGTATGAATGCTAACAATGGTTGCAAGGATTCTAATATTGATTCCACCTTGAATAAATTTGTTACTTGGAGCTCTACATGTAGAAATGGTGAATAAAATTCTAGTGATTTTTGAGAAACCAATGTTATGTGTCTTTCTTAGATTCAAAGATTGGAATTGAAAAAGCCCCTATGAATTAATCAACAATTGTAGAATCCATTGATTCTCTCATTTTTGAAGTGCCCAAGAGGATGATATTTATATACTAGAGTCTAGTCTAGTGATGTGCACCTTGAGCAAGCTTGCAGTAATGTGGACCAAGAAATCCATGCTCCAACAATACAACCTACTTCAAAAGAGGCTGAAACATATTCTCTTGAGCCATTTCCAATTGCTAAGAAGAATACGACCTCCAAAATATGACAAAGGTGAAACTACCCTTCAAGAAAAATTGTACCGAGCAAGTGACACAAGCCACCACAATGAAATAAGAAGAGCCCAAATACAAGAAATGTTGGCAAAGGAAGGTACACCCATTGAAACCATGAAGGCACCACAATTGATCTCTTTAGCTAGGCAATTGTGTTGTATCACAAAAGGACCATTGAAGGCAACCACTTCAAAGCCGCATATAAATGAAGTGAAAGATGAGAACAATCTTCTAAAGCTGGATAGAAAAAAACCCTAAGATACTATTGAAATGTCTTAAACCTTGATACACATGCTAGCTTGAACATTCATATCCATGGTACCTAATCAATCTTTCTTTTTATTCCTACTTGCACGTTCTCACAGAGGGTATATCTTGATGGAGCTCAATCATTACAAGTTTTGATATGTTTTCTAAAATAAACAAAGCAAACACCTAGATTTTGTTTACTAAATTTTTGAGAGATGTTTTCTCAGTTTGTAACACTACATATGAAAATGAAAATTATGTTTCTTCTTAAGATCGCCTATTTTTTATCTTGTAAACATTTCAATTATAATTTAAATTCTTGTTAACATTAGATTGTACTTGTTTAGTCTGGGAAAAAAAGTCAAAGATTCGTGTCTTTTCTCTTTGGTGATTCATCGATTGCCTCATTTTTCTAGAGTTCTACGAGAAAGTTAGAATCTCTCATAAACCAATTAAAAACCTTTTGGAGTGTATATTACAAGTGGTGGACCTTTGAAAATTTATGATTGAGTTAGAGATCAACTGAGACAAGTGAAAATCCCTTAAATCAACACCTGAGTTTCCTACTTAGATCATGTATTTGTACAAATGAAAGATAATATTCAAAGGCCCTGTAGGCTAACACATTAGATACCTAGTTATAGACTAACTTGGATGATTAGTGAGTGCCTTCTCTCATTATGTTTCAATGAAGACTTATTTTGACTTCAGATAGTCACTTTTCCCAACTCTACAACATATCATAAAGGGTGAAAAAATTACTCTCTATGCTCTAAGATAGCATAGTTTGGACCAATGGTATCACACAACATAGGTTGGACCAATGGTGTGCAATCATATTTTACTTTCCTAGCTTGGTCATTTATGAATCCTGCTTATGCATGTGTTCCAATAGTGCTTAGCTTGGACAAGTGATGGATCTTGCTTCTCTCCATGCTCCAATTGTGTGTAACTTAAAAGTGTGGGCATTCCTTCTGTCTACATTTGAAAGGAGCCTCTAGTTTGGACAAGTAGTGGTACTTGGAAATAACACTTAGCTATCCATTTTGACCAAAAAAAGTTTAAAAGTGTGGACATTCTATTTGTCCATATTTTAAAGGAGCCTCTAGTTTGGATAAGTGGTAGACCTTGAAACCAAACCCCAACGCCATAGCAAATGGTGAGAGAAAATACCTTCCATGCTATAACATAACATAGTCTTAGGAGACTCTATAAATTTTCCATGCCTAACGAGGACAATGGCTGGCCTTGCTTCTTTGTATGTTTTAATAGAGTGTAGCTTGGATAAATTTGCAATATTGCTTCTATCTATGCTCCAATGAACTCTAGCTTGAAAAAGTGGTGGAACTTGTCTACCAAAGCTCATGTACTAAAACATAGCATATCCTAATACATAAATAATGGAACATGTAGTGGTTTTCATTGATTAGTTTTGACATTTGGTGAATCTTGTTTCTCTCCATGTTCAATGGAGCATATCTTAGACAAGGGGTGGGCCTTGCTTGGGCCCCATGAAGAAACGATTGGACATATGGTGGGCCTTAAAACTAGAATCTATATACTGCAGTGGAGTGAAATTTAGACAAGTGATATACCTTGAAATAAACTACCCATGCTAATAGAGATTATAGGTTTTCCATGTGCATAGATAAATCATTTAACCTAGCCAAGGGAAACTAGTTAAAGGTCCACCAGTCAATCTCAAATCCATTGAAGTTCCTAGTGAATTATGAAGAGAAGCATGGTATACTTAATCCAATTGAATCATGAAGAAAAACAAGGTATATCACTAAATAATCCAAGGTATGAGAAAGAAATTCAAGGTCCACCACCTGTTCAACCTATACTATTTTGTAGCATGGGGCTTACAAGAGCTATCAATTTTTTGACTTGAAATCCTTACAGTTTCAAGAATCAAGAGAGACAATGCCCATTAACCATTAGCTATGCATTGAAAACTTTTGTATTATCCACCACCTTCCCAATCTTAGATCTATATATGCATTAAGAGAATCAAGTTCCATCACTCGTCCAAGGTTAGCTCCATTGAAACATAAGGATAACAAGAAGGCTCACCATTTTTCCAAGAGAAGATTCATTGAAACACAAATACAAATACCATGGATGCAATGTTATCATAATAGGTTTGATCTATCATTTCTATTAGCATGGTAGTTTTTGTCTTAAGATCCACCACATGTCCAACCTTAATTTTTTTGTAATATGGAGATTTGGTTTTCACACTCACCACCTACCCCAAACCTAGTCTATTGATGCTTGAAGATAAGCAAGGTCAACCACTTGTCCAAGCTATGCTTCCTTTAAAAACATAGAGAGTAAACTCCACAACTCCTCCAATATTGAAGAGAAGTAAGGTCCAACATTTGTCCAAGCTATGCTTCCTTAACACTAGTCTGGTAACCTAACAGGACATAAAAGTGTTCTTTCAGGGATTTGGGAAAATTTTCCAAAACCATAGTAGATCCACTCATTTTGATAAATCCTTGCATGATCATATAGAACAAGGACTACTTCTTATGGAAAAAATGAGAAACTTGTAAAATTTGTCATCTCTTGGTCACAACAAGCCTCCAAAGTTGACGGACCAGTGCATTTTGCCCAAAACAGCCATTTCTTACGGCTGCATATAAATAAGAGTGGGATTTTTCTAGGACATGAGATAAAATGCCGCATTAACTTAAATGGGTTGGTGATCAAAACATATGTCTTATTTTGCCTCAGTATTGTTTTTGGGGGGCAAAAAAATAGGTACAAAAAAGTTGCATTTTTGCCATTCTGCGGACCTATCATCAAAGTTTCTATAGTCACGCTCAATACTAATACTATATACATGTTTTCTTAGTTCTTTTTGGGCCATTTGATTCAAGAGAAGCCATGGATCATGTCAAAAGAATAATGGATCTCTTACTAAGTGGAACCTTGGGGACAATGATGAAGTGCTAAATCCAACAAACATGACAAAACTAGGTTTAGGATTTTGATCTCTAGAATCCCAAAGAAACTACTCAATATCTTGCCAAATCTGTAGTTATGATTAGATATGGTTACTACGTACAAAAATACACACAATTGGCCTAAGAAACTAGCAATATTGAGAAAGTTATACTTGCTACACTAAAATGTCTCGTATTCTTCAGCAATCAAAAAACTCAACCATCATCATATACTATGCTATATAGCGTATTAGGTCCCCCAAAACTCAAGCAAGATTATCTTTATGTTATAAATGTCACTTACTCAATCAAATTTGCATTTGGATATCAAGAAAGCCACCAAAAAAATCATAAAAGTGCTAATTTTGGCCAAAAAACAAGATTATGCAATTCTTGTAAGTTAGTCATAACTTTCAATTTTAACACTTAGTTCTCCCTAGAAGCATCAAAAAATGCTGAGAACTATGAAGGCTTATCCTCTAGTAGTCTAAACCTCACAAACATGAAGTTTAGAGTGGTATAGTTGTATAAATTTGAGAAAAAACCAAAAATAGGACCCATTTTTTCACATAGTTTAGGTTCAAAAATGTTGTGCAAGAGTAAGGTTAATGGATCAATATTCCAAAAAAAAAAGTCAAGTTTTTTTCAACTCATAAGACAAATTTGTGGATATATAGCACCTAGAAATTCATTTTCATAGTCTTCAAATAGTTCAAGCAAAAGGGTCACTTAATAGGACACAAAAGTGGCCAAGGACATAAAAGTGTCATGTTACCATTCTAGTGTTAACACATAGAGAGTAAATTAAACCACTTATCCAAGGTTTTTACTATGAATGAATCCAAGATATACCACTTTTCCAACTATCATGAATGGCTAAGAGACTAATATCCAAGGTGCCCCACTTATTGAATCTTGTCTCTAGTGATCATAAAGAGGATAGAAGTCTATGAGTTCTTTTATCTTGTTTCCATTGAATCATAGAGAGGAGAAAGTTCCACCACCTATACAAGCAAAGCTTCATTGAAACATAGAGATAAGTAGAAATCCACCATCAACCTTAACTAGTTCTAAAAAAAACACTCTACAAGGTCCATGACTTTTCTAGTAATCCACTCTATCTTGTATCATGAAGAGGTCGGCTTCAAAGTCTAGCACTTGTCAAGCTAGGCTCTAATGGAGAGTGGAGATAAGTGAGAGCCACCACTTGTGCATGTTAAGCCCTATTGAAGCATAGAAAGAAGAAAGTTGCACCACTTGTCCAAGGTACAAGGAAAACCACTTGATATAAGGTCCCACACATATACTATTTTACAGAATGGATAGTGTTTGGGTTCAATTTCAATATCCATCATTTATCTAAGTTGGGTTCCATTGACACACGGATGGAAGAAAATTCTACCACTTATCCTACCAATGGATGGAAACTGAGAGGAGATCCACCACTTGGGTTTCACATTTGGTGCATTGTATCAATAGGTTATGCCTAGCTTGGACAAGTGATGCTCATTGATTCTCTTCATGATAAAAGTAAGACTAACTTGGATAATTGGTGCCTTGATTCTATACATGCTACAACCATGGATAAAAGTAAGCCTAACTTGGATAATTGGTGCCTTGATTCTATACATGCTACAACCATGGACAAGGATTGGTCCTTCAAACCAAATTCCCAATGCAACAAACAATCATAAGTTTGCAAAAAAGTGGTGGACCTCAAATTCCATAACTAATTTACCCACATGGCCTCTAGCATGATAAATGGGTGATTTTTTTGTCATCATTGTTTAATGAATCCTAGCTTAGATTATTAGTGAATCTTGAGACTAAATCCCCATTCTATAATTGAGAATAGGGCCATTGACCCTATATTAATGTCCCATGCTTAGGTTGGACAAGTGGTGGACGTTAATTCTATATATGCTAAGATTGAGTAGACATTAGTCAAAACCCTATGTTACAGGAATCAAGATTTAAACTTTATTTGATCACTTGCACAAGTGGTTAATATGAGTTTCTCTTTCCATATCCAAATGGATCTTATATTGGAAAAGTGGTAGACTTGATACCTAAGCACCTTTTCTACATTAGAGAATTGGTTAAGAGCTTATGCACTTTGAGCATACCTTTGACAAGTAGTATTTACTAAATGACTTAGATCTAGTTGAAGTTTGTGATATTGAGACTAAGAGAGAGTGCAACATAAAAAAGGTTAAGTTTTCAATTTGACTTTGTTTATGGCAATGAGTATATTAGTAGATGTATTTTTCCATCTAATATAACCATATGATATACAATGTAAAACTCACATCTATTGTTTCATCGACATTAAATGTTCTTGTTTTTCAATTTTAGAGTCATTACAAGAAACTAGATTGCGTATATGCATGAACAATTTGAGGGAAATGATTGAACTACCCGGACAACCTCATCCAAGACCTTGTCCAAGGCTTCAACCACCTCCTTGTCACCTACCACTTTCTATCAAGGACATCAAAAGAGTACTTATCTTGGATCTATAGGGATTGCTTCTCAAGACAATTGAAACAAAACATGGAGATTCTATGCCAACTTGGGCTCAACAAATGCAATTTGTGGAGGATAAATATGAATTTTTTATGTGGTGCGACCAAATGCAGAGGTTTTTTTTGAATTTTGTAGTGAATACTTTGAGCTATGGATATGGAGTTTCTATAACAAGAATGCAACACATCATACAAAAATGCTTCCCTAAGCATTATGCCGAATTCAAGATGCTTATGAGTAACAAGAATTTTCTGAATCCAAACGTCATGCAAGGATTAAGAAGGATTTATCACAAAACTTTGAGTCATATTTAGAAGATGTTTGAGGATTTTGATGCAAAGAATACCCTAATTTTTTATGACACTCCATCAGGGTGATGTGGAACATGCCGAGGAAATATCTTATAGCTCCAAAGATGTGGAGGCCACAATTGTGAATTAGTACTACAATTCTAAGGACAAATTATTTCCATGGTGTGTACTTGTCAATGCAAAGAAGTTGATTAACAATGATCTATTGGGTGCTCGCAGGATGTATCCTTCATTTTTGTAATGGCTATCTTTCAATATTTGTATAACTATATGATATAAATTTTCATCTTAGAGAAAAGATGTGTCAATTTGATGAAGACTTTAATAAAGTGCACCCTGCTCTAAGGGGACTTTAATGTACTACTATAGTGCATCCTATTGTAAGGATACTCCAATGTGTTGGTAGAGTGCACCCTGTTGTTTGGGAACTTCTTTTTTATTCAATTAGGATCTATATTCAATCATTTAGTGAACAATAATTAATTTTTGTTTCTTGAGAAATTTTATGTTAGTCCATCTCAAGGTTTCATCTATTTGTAAACTAGGAGAAATTGATGTTTTGATGTCAAAATAAAACTTGCAAGTGTGAAATGGAGAATTCATGGACTTTAGATGTGTGAGAGAGATCTCTTTTATGGATACAAATGTTTTCTTCAAGCATTATATCACTACATTCTTCATGTAAAAGAGGTTTAGAAAATTAAAAAACTCTGGAAGGAAAACTCTGGAAATTAATTGCATATATTCTTGAGTTGGCCTAGAAGTCAATGTATGCATGCATGTATTTATGAAGATTTAGATATAATCAGATTCTTCTTGGAAATTACCTTCTCCTATTTAATATGAAATAGCTTACTATAATTTATTTTCTTGTAGGTGAAAAATATTTCATTATGTGCCTAATTGCCTGACCTTCAAACCAAATCCCATTTGTTGCAATAGAGAACCACTTAAAAATAGTTAATGATAATCATTTTAACTAACTTTATCACTTTGAGTGTAGCTTGAATATGAAGTGGACTTTGCATTCATCTATAAGTCAAGGGAACCTAGCTTGGACAAGTGGTTGGGCTTGCATTCCTTCATAAATCAAGGGAGGTTAGCTTGGATGAGTGCACCATGAAACTAACACTCCTATGATGCAACCAAGCTATGCTACATGTTTTGTGCATGCTTCATGCCTCAAATGAGGAAGCCCTAGATTAGCAGTGGACCTTGCTTGAATGTTATAGAAAAGTGGTTTGTATTCCTCAGTGGGTCCTAGATTGGACAAGTGGTGGACCTTGGATAAAAGTTACTCAGTTTGAACTTGGCTTGGACAAGTGGTGGGCCTTGAAACCAAGCTCTTCACATTTAGATAAGTCATAGGTAGTACAATAGAGCATAGACAATGATAATGGATGCAATGTGATAGTTTCTTAATGGTCTTGATGTCCAATGTTGTTCTCAATGTGTAATCTACTTGCATAAATTGGAATGAGACCTTAAGGAAATTGACGTCTTTGACAAAAAATTCATTAACTTATATATGATTTTTTGAAAGTTGTCTAACCTTGGAATTGGGATTTTTTGAGTTTACCTAATATAGTCTTTTTTCAAGAAGCTCGCAAAAGCTACTCCTGATGTGTTAAGCAACGATAGGCAAGCCATGTGATTTTGGTTTATTTACTCATTGCTCAAAGCGCTAGTGGTAATTGAGAGTGTGTGCAGGTCCCTCCATTCATTACAAAAATTCTTGGGCTCTCTATTAGAGACGAGACGGTTGGACGCAAGGAGTAGATTGGGTGGTGTATTTTTGGTATATATGGCCATTCCTACACTCACTAGGTCACACATGGCTAGGAAAGGTGGAGCTCCTTAATGGAACCAGTGGGATAACAAACTTGTGGAGGCAGCAGTTTGTCTTGCGATTGAGTTCCTTCTGGAAGATGGTATGACTGTGAAAACATGTCATGCGGAGTATCTTTGCATCATCACTGCGATGGTAGATGGATCTGGATATGGCTTGCTGAGGATACTACACATACGGCTCCCAAAGACTAGCCACATGACCATCGAGGACTCTGTGGAGAGGGTAAATTTGTTCATATGATTGTGTAAAGCACATCAATTGGTTCTATATTGCAAAATGTATACTTGTTTGTGCTCTTTGCAAGTTGGTACTTTGTTAATGGCCATTTTTGTGCCCCATAGAGGTGCTGGGAGTCGGCTTCCAAGGTATGATTGGGCAAATGGAGAGATTGCGTCCAATGCATGTGGTTTGTGTGCAGAAGATGACATCTTGTGGGAGAAGCTACCAGGCAAAGAGCGTGCACATTGGATGCTTGATTGTAGTGGGAGACCATTTCATAGAGGCACTGACAGAACTCCACCATTTCCCAGGTACTTGAAACGTTCTCAGTGTTTAGACTTTGTTACTCCATAGAAAAATGACTGTGTGTGTGTGTGTGTGTGTGTGTGTGTAGATGGCTACTAGGTACCTTTACCAACATGGGAGATGCTATGCTGGATTGTTTTGTTGGAGTGAGTACATTGGCCGTATAGTATCTAGTATTGCACACACATTGCATCAGTTGTGAGATGGACTCAACCATTTTTAGCGCATGTCTTGCACTTGCCGAGTGCCTCCCTAAAGAACTCGGAACATCATTTTGGGGAGAGTAGATTTTTCCGTAGCGCGAGGCTGAGCAGGTTTGTCCATAGTGCAGGGGAGAGAAGATTTGTCCACATTGTGAGGGAGAGAAACTTCATCCACTAGATCCACCTTTTTGCACATTTCATAGTAGTTAGGCTCTCATGATAGTAGCCACACCTGGCTCTTTCTCTGCCCCGATTCTAGCATGGCTCATATATGGAGTAGCCGCTCCCACATTCACCTCAAAACCAGAGTGTCCCCAAGGATCTGATGCGATTGTGCCCACATCCGCTGCAGCCTCCAAGGTTACCCCTAGAGTGGATGCGGCCCACCCACACACCCCTTGAGCATCCCCCCATTTGGTTTGTATCTTCACCCATATAGGGCACTTCCTCCTCCATTTGGAGCACCTCCTACTGCTTTTGATGCAGCCCTTGACCCATTTGTTGGAACCCCCATAGTCGTGGATGCCACTTCTTGAAGGCCACCATTGGCATGACCCTTGTTTTCAACAGGAGTATATCTAGCCCCACCCTCCTTCTATTGCCCCCTCACCTATGTATTCAGTGACTCACATGTACCACTTTTGAGTCCTTCATATATTAGTTTACATGAGTTTCCCTAAGAGTTTTTCCAATTTTATTCATCAATTGATTTAAAAGGTCGAAGTTCATCTATATATTTGTAACGAAATTCCTTAAAATTGGCTTCCTAAAAATGATTCCGGTGTATGTATCAATGTTCTCTTGGTTTCTAAACTTATTGCTCAACATAGATCACGATATTTGAAAAGATTGTATTTTGATAGTTGCATATGAGTGTGCATGTGTTTGAATTGAGGTCAATGAAATGAAAATTTGACACACACACACACACGCGCGCAGAGATAGAGGGAGAGGGAGGAGGACTCCATCAAGAATCCTTTTGGAATCTACTCGTTTGATTCCAAAAAGCACTCACCAAGAAGTACTCGCCCAAAAATTGCATCCTATCTAGAGCATTTCATTGATGGCACCTCCTTCTACCCTCCCTTATTACTAACCCAACCCCCTCCTATCGCAGGATCCACCCCCATTGCATTACAGGGCCCCACACAATTCCATTCAGCTCTTGCTTTTCCTCAACTTTGTTGTTGACAATCCACAGATGACCGACAAGCATCTTTTAGTAATGCACGGCGACCTTTGTCTCAGGGCAGTGAGCGTATGCGGAGCAGCAAGGACTCCTATTAGAATGCTTGTTTTGGTGGAGGGGGGAGAGACTCACCTATTTGGAGCATGCCGCTCCAACTTCAGAGGACAAGAACACTCATGCACATGTGCTAAACATGCATGGGTGCTACTACATGGTAAATTATGGTGCAAGGTGGACTTTAGGACTGCAAAAGGCAGAGCATTTTGATGCCATCTATAGATTCTTATACGCTCTATGCATAGGAATTTCTTTATAAAATTCATAGACCAAGAGCCCGATCATGCGCACTACATCGAGGAAGCATTGCATTCTTGACTTTTGAATGTCCTCAACCAGCATTTCTCGACACAATGGTTAAATGCGTATATCAAAACATTAAAAAAAATAAACAATCAAGTGTACATGAAATCGCAAACCAAATTGCAAATCCATAAAAGAGCTATCATGGAGGGAACATGGCAAATGCAAAGCGGGAGTGGGCAATGCAAGAAAATACTGAGCAAGTTGTAACAACCTCATCCCACAATCAAGAACGCGAATCTCGGGCCAAGAAAACTCCCATGCACTATGGTTCAGAAGGCAATTAGACATGTTTGGATAAGCAAGTGTCTTAGCTTATTAAACTTTTTTGGTAATTACTAATCTATGAAAATATAACTCTGACCCATCCTATAGAAAGATGGTCAAGTATTAAGAGAGACACATAGAGTTCAATACTTGGTGATTGTTGTTGGAAAACCATCATATCTTCATCAGCAATCGAGATGCTATAAGCGATAAGTGTAGAAAATTTATATTAAAAGTTAATATTTTGGGTTATTGATTTATCTAATTTGTTTTTTGTTGGTGTAGAGTCAAGGCTATCCAACATATGTAACTGAGGACAAGGATGAGAATGAGGACAAGGAGAACAACGAGGATGATCAGGATAAATAAAAATTTGTTATGTATTCCTCTTCTACAAGTGCATATGTGGCACATAACAGCCTCATCTTTTGTATATAAAACTGATTTAAAACAATTTCTTTGTTTCTAATTTTTTTCAACCATTGTTATTTTTTGCCTCAAATTATAAAGGTGAGGTATGAGTTGTAATTTGAAAGTTTATTATTATTATTATTATTATTATTTATAATTTTCACAAAATAATTGATATTTTATATGTTTTAAGTAGGTCAAAAATGAAGATGCTCATTTGGGCCATCCAATTTTGGGTAGCCCAAATCAACATCTTTATTTTTTTAGAATAGTGGTAATAATAAGAGTAATAAACATAGTAATGTGTGCGGTAATAGTCCCAAAAATATTATTGCGGCTATTACCGTGCATATTATCATAAAACCACTATTGCGCTTGTAATGTACCCAAGATTTTTCAATGAAAACTATTTCAATACTTTGCAAAAGTATTTGAGGTTCACATTTTAGCTGAGTCATATAGCGTTTCAACGGAACAAATGGATCAGAAATCACACTCCTAGACTATTAATTATGGCCTTACTTACATGGGAACAACACGTTGCTATGGGAAACTTAAGCCTTAAGACTATAATTGAAGATGAGAGTTGACCCTTAAGAAAGAAGGAGAAATTTATGGCCAAGCTTTAGGAAAGAAGAAGTATTTTTAGTAAAGAAAGAGAATTTTTAGAAAAGTAAGTCAAGATTAGAGCTTCTTCTCTCCTTTTTTTCAAATTAGAGAAGCTTCTCCTTATATTGGAGTCTCAAAATTGTGCATCGGGATGCCTATGCAAAATATATATATATATATATATACAAATGTGCACAAAGTTATCTCTCTCTTCTTTTTTGTATTCTTAGATTTTGATTTTAGCCTTGAGAGACTATATAAAGGCTCCTTCTCCTTCACGTTCACACACACATAAAAAATATCAAAAGAAAAAGCTCTCTTGCCTTGACACTAGAGGTATCTTCTCTCCCTCGGGCTCTCACCCTCAATCTCTCTCCCTCCCTCCAGCTCCATCTCCATCTCCAACTCCAACTCCTTCTCTACCACCATTGGGTTGTCCCTCAAATTCTTAAGTTCTCTTTTTCTCTCCCCGTCTACTTTATCTTGATACGATGGCCCCAAAGTGAGTGAATCAAAGCTCCAAAGGAAGATCCACCCACTCCACCTCCAAGAAAGTTATAAAGGAAGGCATCATCTACTCCAATCATAACTCAAGCAGAGGTATCGGCTGCAAAAGAAGTTGAAGCTGCCCAACCTCAACAATGGGAGTTAATCAAGCATGTCACTAATCCGGGTAAGATGAATTTATAATTTTGCATTGTTATACTTGTTGTTGCTGACTCAATAAGTCAAGCATAGGAACTCCCTTAAACTATCCAAGAAACGTGATTATATCACAAGAAACGAGCATATAAAAGAATTGTTTGATAAATGGTTACTGTTTGATAAATTGTCTTTGTTTGATATTAAAAGCTAGTTAATCATATTTGAGAAATCACTTAAAGAAACAAATTACTAAAATATTATCTTCTTTTGACATGGAACTTGCAGTTGGCGAGATGGTTCCGTGGTTAAAAAGGAATAAGCTTAGGTTATCAACTCTATTTTTGTCCCTTGTGGGTAAGCAGAATACCTTGCGATTAGCCACATGCTCCCCTTGTGGTTAGCGATTGGAGAAGTTTTTGCATTTTTTGGTTAGCGAATAAGTTTTCTTGGTTAAATAGAGAAAGTCCACAAGAGTTGAAAACTCATGTGAAAATTGGGTAGCTCTTTTTGTTGGTATATGGGATTGTTCTCATTAGACCATGTTTGAGAAAGAATTGTTTTGGTGATGTTTGAAGGGCTGTATGAAAGAACCTGTGTCTGGAATTAATGAAGGAATGCTATTAATGAAGGAACACTATTTTTTAATGTAAAACAATGTAGTAATAATTAGAAAACAAGAAGAATGGGTGAGTGTGGTGTGAAAAGTGGGAGACTAGTGTCCAAATAGATCTATGTCTATGAACGGCTGGATCCGATTAGTCAAGTACTTTTTACAAGACTACTAGTTAGTTTAAACTAAGTCTCATATCATTTTTAGGGTTTATGGATGGCAGTCATGCCTCTTAACAATGGGGAAAAAGGTGTTGTTTATAGGTTCTGAATATTTTTATGGAATTTCATCTCTATATTATAGGTAACAGCTCCCATTAGAATCCTTGATTTATTGACCTGGCTTGTGGTATATGACCCTTACAACCACGATCATGATGTAAAGAGGATTTCCTCTCTTATGTTTCTGGTATCCTTGCTTCATGGAATCAGAGTAAGTGTCATCAATGGAACTTTAGAATAAAGGAAGGCCCTCTATCAAGTCGCCCCAATATTTTGAGTTGGGGACCTCATAATTAGTGTGAGAGCCTTAGATTTAAAGTTTGGTTTCTCAACAATCTTCATTATTCTTGGGTTGAATGCATAGCTTGACAGTATTATCTTGTTTGTTTTGTATCACAAATTTATGGAGACTAAAAATTTAATTGTCTTAAAGCAATGTATCACACCGCTTGCCAATTACCAATCTTTGAATTTTGAGAGTAGGTTGATAAACCACTTTTGGTCTTCACATAGTAACACCATTTTAGATAATTTGGGAAAATCCCATTTCCTGAATTCTAAGCTAACAATTTCTAAGCTTTAATTTAGACAAATTATCATGATTGTATGAGTCAATTTAAATTCTTTACTATAAAATTTATAAATAAACCTCCAATATAGTTCTTTTGAAAAAGGATTTGTATGACATCAATGCTTTTCAAACTTCAACAAATGCTTCCTGAAGTAGCTTCTCAAAAAATGAGGTGTCAAAAAAACCAATTGATATGATTTTTAAGCAACATATAGATTGATTACAGCAATCAAAAAAGATAATATGTAAAAACAAATACTATTAAACACTCTTGTTACAAATTTGATGACCTTTATCCACGTATAACAAAAAACTTGGTTATTGTTTTGTAGCATGCTATCAAGTTTTAAATACACAATAATTTAAACAACATTCAAACTAATATTTCACAATTAAAAAGTCTAAAAAATAATATAGAGTATCCTATGGATATAAGACCATAAGATGCCATCTATTGCACCTATGGACTTAAGGCCATATAGTGCTCTTTGTAGATATATCTATGACTTTAAGATAATCCAAAATATTTCTCTTTATGACCTCAAGTCCATAAGGTTAGGATTGTTGATCCATGGGTTCAAAGCCATATGGGACTTTATTTATGTGCCACCCTATGGCCCTAAGGCTGTAGGTTGTCTTAGGGCCACAAGATGCTCTATGTTGGCACTCTATGTCCCCAGGCACACAAGGTGTGCCTCGTATACTAGTAGGAAACCCTTTATTCTATATGTTGTCACCATATGGCCTTAAGCCATAGGGTGCCCTTTGTGCTAGTAAGAAATCCTCTATGCTCCATGTTTAACCCCTTAGGACCTAGGGCCACAAGGTATCCTCTATGCTAGTAAGAAATCATCTACGCTCAATATTGAGACCATGTGGCCCCAAGGCCATAGGATATCCTCTATGGTAGTGGTAAAGCCCTCTATGCTCTATGTTCACAATTAATTAAAAAATCTATACAATAACATAGAGTATCCTATGGCCCTAAGACCATAATATGTCATCTATTGCACCTATAGTTGCATTTGGTGTTTTATTTAACTATACAAATTTAAATGAGGCACTTACATAGATAAACAATCATGATTCTAACTTTGAGTTTGTTTCTTAACATAAAAGTACAATATAAAAACTCTTAGTGTAAGTTTGTGCCAAAGAATCTATCTTAAGATGAACATTTTTTACATTAAGTGAATGATTTAAAACTTCATTCAAAGGTTTTATAGATGGTGTCTCAAAAAAAGTAGGTGTTTAAAAACACCATTTGATGTGAATAATAAGAAGCATATACATTGATTGTGTAAAAATAGTATAAAGTATAGACATAAATATTACCAGCAACACAGATTGACAGTTTCATAAAAATGATGGTCTTCATCGCATGTACAACAAAGTACTAACTAGAAAGAGTATGATATCTCCAAGATTGAGGGTGTTCAAAAGACACCGTTTTGTAACACTACCAAATGTCAAGAAAATTCTGATTGTTTGCATCACTTAATAAAGACAATTACTAAGAAGAAAAAGTTAACAATACCATAGAAGCATCAGACAATGAAACCAAAAAACTTGAAGGAGAGAAGTCTCCTCACAATAGGATGCACTGCATTAAAAATTTATTTTAAATATTTTTCAAACTATTCCATTACTTTCCATCAAGTTTAAAATTGAAAAGTACACAATGCCAAATACTTTGTAGATGCTATGTAGAATACTTAACTAGAACACTTAAGGTGGCCTCCTTCTCTTTAGATTTTTAATCCTTTGAGACATATAACATTGCATTACATAGTGAGTCTAGAGATTTGAATGGAACACTACAAAAAATAGTCTCTCTTGTCTTTAGCATACAACCATCCACATAGCCATGGAACAATTTCATCTTTTAAAAATCTTTGAAGCAATTGAGTAGGTTGGTTCCAGAACTTTGGAAAAATCAATGTTCCTTGCATATTCCTAATCACTCGGTATGGACTATTAGCAAATATTATCGTGTTGCCCCCATCTAAATAATCAAATATCTTCCATATGGTCGAAAGATTTTTGTGATAGGCTCTTTTGTAACCGATCATGAAATTTGAATTTTGGCAGCACTTGTTATCCATAGTTATCTTGTATGTGTGACTTTGCGTAGGAAAACAGGTCTTGATTATGTGTTGAGCTTTTTGTAAAGGATGGAAGCTCCAAATCCAAACCTCAAAGAACTCAAAGAACTCTGCATCTAGATGCACCACATACACCTCATTGTTATCTTCTACATTTCATATGTACTTGGTCCAGGTTGGCCTTGAGTGAAGCTCAAATGTTGCAAGAAGCACACCCTCCAAATCCAAGATAAGCATTTTTTTCTCCTCTTTGAAAGATGCTGGTAGATAATGAGACCATTGCTCTTGATTTGAATGTGATATTTGATGTAATATAAGAGGGAGCTCCTTTATTTTGTGATCATCTAACAACAAAACATTTTTTCTTAAAAGCCTTGAAATGATTTTAAAAAAAAATTAAGTGTGTTGAAGACCTTAGGGATATATGGTGCTAATTTGTGGCTCCACTTAGTAAGTCTTATGCAAGAACACATGCCAACCTATGACCCTATGGCCTTAAAGTTATAGGGTGTTGAGACCATAAAGTGCAAATACCCTAAAGTGCTAATTTGTGGTTACACTTAGTAAGTCTTATGCAAGAACACATGCCAACCTATGACCCTATGGCCTTAAAGTTATAGGGTGTTGAGAACATAAAGTGCAAATACGCTAAGGTCATAGAGCAAGATTTGACCTTATGTGACCATGTAGATTTTTCTTGATAGCACAATTTCAAAGCAAAAAACTATAAAGCCTTTTTTTTAAAAAAGAGTATTTGGTACACAAAACTCAAAAGTTACTTATAGCATTGAATAACAAATTAAAAAACTATT
This sequence comes from Adiantum capillus-veneris, assembly GCF_014529385.1. Lineage (NCBI taxonomy): Eukaryota > Viridiplantae > Streptophyta > Polypodiopsida > Polypodiales > Pteridaceae > Adiantum > Adiantum capillus-veneris. The sequence continues at coordinate 43,097,002 of NC_140956.1, read as the reverse complement.
AATCATTTATATCTTCATATATCTTGAAACCCTAAGCACTCTAACAAAGTCTCTCAGTACATAAAGATCTTTGTAAATGACAGAATGTTACAAAACATTGCTTCATCATTTCTTGATATAGGGCTATTTGAGATCATACTAAATTTTAGATGTTTTATATATTTCTTGGCTTCATGTACTTTGATCACAGGCTCCTTGTATCTCAAATTTTGGGCAATCATAATTGCTTTTGTACCTTTCAAGGCTAATAACAATTTGATATTCTTTAAGACCCTTACTTTTTCTCAATCACGTGCTGAAAGTTTCTTGTCTTGACTTTGAGTGGACATTCCACTAGTGCAAGATGTTGCAACTTTCTCATCGTGAAGAGGATGAGAAACTTCTGGTAGCCTTCCCATGAAGTAGTTTTTTCCTAGAAAAATTAGATTTCTCTCCTCCCATTCTGCAGCAACCTTGTGTATACGGTTATAAAGCTCATGACCTTGAACTATGGGTGCTTGTCCATATAAATGAGACCCTGTAATTGTTCAAATGTCATTAACATGATTGAGAGCTTTGATGTATGGTAGCACCTCCCCAAGAAGGATATTATCCTTCTCATCATCAACATTAAATGATGGTGGAAAGATACAATTCAATCTAGGATTCATGTATCCCTTTAATGGTTCATCATCTATAAGAAGCAATCTTCATACATCAGTCCCAAATTTTGATGATGCAATAGCCAAACGGTTTGATAAGTGCTTCTACTCCTGGATTATCTATGCGAGTGATCCTTGATTCTACGCATGGTTGACATTGGCTTTGCCCCCAGATCATAAAGAATGGAAATTTTTCTCTAGCATCCCTTTCAAAAATCTTGATGATGTCCACAACATGCATGTCATTTAAGCAGCTAACCATATCCGTACATTGAAATTTCTAAGTAGAGCCTTAAAAACTCAATCCATCCTAGCCTAAGGACAATATGCTCATGTCCAAACTTTAAGCTCTTCATTTTCTTGGACTTTTGCCAGCATCTCCTCAGTCTGTTTGTGGATGGAAGGTCCGGCTCACCATGCACTTCGATTTCCAAATCTTGGGGTACTAAAATATTTGTGTTGGATTCTCCTTCTAGAGTTGCACATGTTGGATTCTGTTATTTGCGATTAGTTTTTTCTTGTTGAAGGACTGCAAATATCTTGTTGAAGCACTGCAAGTTTAAAGAACACCTAATTCTAGATTCCGAAGTATCTACAATTTGGATAAATCTTTTTTGTCACACTCTTAGAAAAAACTAATCGCAAATAACATATTTACTAAACAACAACACATTTACAACAAATTTATTTTTATGCTCCTCATTGTCTAGAGATTCCTAATCTTTATCTAGCTACATTAGTTGGAGAAACATACTTGGAGAAACATTTATGCCTTTAAGCTCTAAAACACAAGTCTCATTTTCTATTGCACTTGTGAGGGCCATACCCAGACTCGATCTTACTCACCTCCCTTAGTCTTCCAAACTGCTCCAAGGAATGACATAGATCTATCTGCAGGTATCCCTCCCACTTGGAACCGACACCCAAACAGGACTCCGGCCTATCTCGAATTCCAACCCAAGGGGGTAAATCCCATCAATTTGATGACTCTATCTGCTTATCATAATTTAATCCATCCTTGGCATCTTTCAGTCATCCACACCCAAAATCGTGGTCCTTAGCCTTGATTCTCTTGATCTTTAACTTGAGGATCTACTCTTGCTTTCTTGTTCTCCCTTGGTTCATGACAATAACCCCTTTTTCCTGACAAGCAGGCATGGCAGTTATCGCTTTCCCCTAAGAAGAGGGATCTTGTAATCCTACCTGCTTTCTAGTTCTCCCTTGGTTCATGGCGATAACCCCTTTTTCCTGACAAGCAGGCACAACAGTTATCGCTTTCCCCTAAGAAGAGGGATCTTGTAATCCTACCTAGTCTCGCTCGTTCGCTTACCTGTTTTTATCCCGCATAGTCATAGCGTTTAACATAAAAAATTTATTCAACATCTGGCCATCTGACCCTCCAGATCCGCCCACCCACCGAACCATTTCATGAAAATCCCTTCCCAGGGTACTCTTAACTACTACAAAATCAGGAAGATAGTCTATCAGACATTGTCAGACAACAAGCAGCATACAATCTGTTGCATACCCTTGTTCAGGGAGATTCATCTGGTTGTTCCCACTAGATCTTTATTTAGAAACTTTTATTTCATTTATTTACCTTTATTTGCTACAGTTAGCTTGTAACTAGTTTCCTAACTAATCATGCAACACATTTAGTTTCAACAAATTCATCTTGCCTTACTCAGGACCAAGATAATCGGTTACAAGCCATCAAAATGGCAGCACCTTCACAATAATTCCCAGAATTAAGTGTTTGGGAAAGACTCATGAAGTAATTCAATTATTCTTTCTTAAGCATTTTATTTTGAGAGGTATAGCACCATCTGGTGACAGATGCACAGGATAGCCCCTATATTCCTAGCCTTTCCAGTTTCTTTTTACGCAACCAAATCCAACAAATTTCCTTAATTCAATTCACATCATCCTCCTTGAGTATAACCTTCTCATCCAACTATTGCATCAAGCCATACCCGGATTATGGCTGTTTTCCAATAAGAAACTACGGGTACTTCACCTGGGCGGGCAACAATAAAACAAACCCATTCATCGCTTATCCCTTGGGCATGAATGACCTAGGTATAACAAACTTGCCGGTTACACTTCCCTAGCCAAAAAGGGCCAATCTCCGTCAAGTTATCCAAGAGAATCCTCTCACTGGGCCGGCCTTTCGATCAAATTGACCCCAAGAAGATCCATCCTGGTTTCCGATCATTTCCAAAAAATCTTCAAAACTCCTAGTTAAATCTATGTTTTGCAATGGGCTATCCTTCTCACCTCTTGAGATTCCTTTTTAACTCCTAGTTGGTAATTTCCAGGTTCATTCATTTATCAACCTTAATTCCTACTTTCATTAATTATCTACTAGCCAATTTATTTAAAAAATACAAGCGAGTTTTTGCCATAGGCATTTGATGGTTAATGTCTCTTTGAAAATGCCAACTTTTTAAGCTCAATCCCCATTTTGTACGTTTCCTAGGTTTAGGGTTCCTTTGCCATCCATGGGGCATCTCCATGGAATCTTGAAAAGTTTTTGGTTCAAAACAACACGGAGATCAATTCTGTGAAGTTATCCCCTATCTCCCCCATCCCGTATTTGCAAGAAAACTTGAAATTGAAAACTTTAGAAATACTCTTCAATACCAAAAATTGAACTACTTCTATCGAGCTTAAACAACTACTCTTTTCTATGGTGCCTAGCTTTCCATTTAGGAAGCTAGAAGGTCGTCCTATAATTTATGAATCTTCGAGCTTTCCGTTAAAGTCGCTTTAGGGACAAAATGGGAATCTAGAGCTTTCCATTAAAGCTTGAAAGAGAGGATTATAACCATACATTCTTCCTATCGTAAAGAGACATGCAAACCCTTAATCTTGATTACCATAATGAGACTAAACCTTTCTCTCTTTAATGAGACAAGGCTTCTATGGAAGCTTAACCCTAATCACACATAGAGTCACCATGAAAGCTTAACCCTAAATTGCAAGCTTGTCTTTCAAAGCTTACACCTAAGTGAAAAATTACCATTAAAGCTTAGCTTAAGAGTGCAAATCTACCTTTGAAATCTTAACTTAATGATGCATAACTACCATTAATACTTAACCCTAATTCCAAGGTTACCATTAAAGCTTAAACCTAAAATACAAGGTAGTCACTAAAGCTTACACCTAAATGCAAAGTTACCATTAAAGCTTATCTTAAGAGTGCAAATCTACCATTAAGCCTCAACTTAAGGAAGCAAGGATACCATTTGAGATTATCCCTAAAGGCAAGGTTTCCATTAAAGCTTAGACCTAATATGATGCACATAACCTTCCTAGTATTAAAACACATGGTTTAGGTTAATTAATCCTGCTAGAAGTGAAGATTACCTCCTCTAAACAAGAGGTAAGTAGGGTTGAAGTCCTTCTTGAAGAGATGTGAGGCTCAAGGAAGAAGGAAAGGGATTTAGGACGAAGAGGAAGGAGAGAGGAGCTAGCTTCTTCACAAAACCCTCAAGGGTTTGGCCTTCAAGAGAATGAGAGAGAAAGAGCAAGGTTTAATGGAAACCTTGATTTACTTAAGAATAATCTTGAACATGACAAGTATGCAAGTAGCTTAGCAATGTGTCTAAAATTACAAAGGAGGGGTGCTTATATAGGAAATGGTGGGGGGGGGTTGGGCTCACCTTCAATGCAAGCTAGAGAGAGAGTGAGTGAAAAGTTACAACTTTTAACTCATTCAAGAATTTTACTCTAAATTGAATTCTTCAATCAAAGAATTTTATTTCAATTTGAATTCTTCTAAATTCCTATTGGACCCTATTCTCTTCTCAATTCCTATTGGACCCCAATTCTCTTCTCAATTGTTATTGGACCCCAATTTCTTCTCAATTCCTATTGGACCCCAATTCTCTTCTCAATTCCTATTGGACCCCAATTCTCTTCTCAATTTTTATCTCTTAACTTTATCTTCCAATCAAGTTAGTCTCTTTTTCTGCCAGTTCTCGATCTAGATCAGTTTCCACGCGGCTTTAGATGAATAAGTATAAAAATAATCTTAATCTTTTTTGACGTAATTTCTTATCCGGAATATCCTTGTCTTTTCATTCTGGAGTAAAGTCTCGTTGTCCGCATGACTTCTTTGTCGGTTTTGCTTTTTGTAAATTATTGTCTAGGCTAAAAAAGTTATGAATGGTTCTAGGGTTTAGGGAGGAACCTTACACCACTATCTTGGCATTGGATGATTTCCTTGAAATTTTTTTACTAAGTTTCTTATGGCCTTCGAGCCATAGGATGATCTTTGTAGATATTTCTATGACTTTAAGATAATCCAAAATATCTCTCTTCGTGGCCTAAAGGCCATAGGGTTAGGATTGTTAGCAGGTCTCAACATATAAATAGATCTATGGTTTCAAAGCCATATGATACTTTACTTATGTGCCACCCTATGTTCCTAAGGCCATAGGTTGTCATAGGGCCACAAGATGCCCTCTCTGAGCACTAGTAAGAAACCATCTATGCTCTATGTTTGCACCCTATGGACCTAGGGCCACAAGGTATCCTCTATGATAGTAACAAATCCTCTATTCTCTATGTTTGCACCCTATGGACCTAGGGCCACAAGGTACCCTCTATGCTAGTAATAAGAAATCCTCTATGCTCAATATTGAAGCCCTCTATGGTAGTAAGAAAAACCCTCTATGCTCTATGTTGGCACCCTATGGAGACTTCAGGGCCACAAGGTACCCTTTATAATGCTACTAAGAAACCTTGTATGCTCTACATTGGGAGCACCAAATGGACCCTAGTCCACAAGGTTCCCTTTATGCTAGAAAGAAAACCTCTATGCTCTACATTGGCAACCTACACCCCCCGGGCCATAGCGTGCATCAAATGGCTCCTAGGCCATAAGGTGTCCTCTATGCTAGAAGAAAACCTCTGTGCACTACATTGGAACCCTATGGCCCCAGTGCCATAGGGTGCCCCCTATGCCTAGTAAGAAACCATTGAAACTCTATATTAGCATCTAAATACCGTAGGCCACAAGGTGCACTCTATGGTAGTAAGAAACCATCTAAACTCTATGTTGGTAACCTATGGCCCAAAGGCCATAGGGTGGCGAAGGAGCCCTTTAGGATCATTCCACACAAAGACCACCTTAAGGCCCCAAGGTGATTTAGTGGCCTAGGTGCCCTTCTTAAGACTCTTCTATTTTGGTACCCTATGGCCCCAGGGAAACAAGCTATCCTCTATGCTAGTGAAAAACCCTTTATGCTCTTTGTTGGAACCGTATGGCTCCAAGGCCATAGGGTGCTCTCTATGCTAGCAAGAAACCCTCCATGTTGTATGTTTGCACCCTATGGCACCAAGGACACAAGGTGTCCTCTATGATAGTGATAAACCCTCTATGCTCTATGTTTGCACCCCATGGGACTATGTTGACACCATATGGCTCTAGGGCCGTAGGGTGCTCTCTATGCTAGTAAGAAACCGTATATTCTCTCTATTGGCACTCTATGGTCCTAAGAGCCATGCGGTGGAAAACATGACCTTAGAGAGTATTCCTACCACATTTGCAAAGACCACCTTATGGTCTCAAGGAAATTTAGTGGCCTAGGTGCCATCGTAGAGACTCTATATTGGCACCCTTAGGGCCATAGGGTGCCCATTATCCTAGAAAGAGACCCTCTATGTTAGCAATAAACCCTCTATTATCTATGTTGGTACCCTATGGCCCTAAGGACACAAGGTGCCCTTCATCCTAGGAAGAGACCCTTTATGCCCTACATTGGTACTCTATGGCCTCAGGGTCATAGGGTGCCTTCTATGCTAGTAAGATACATTATGTAATCTAGGCTGCCACCCTATTTTCTAGGGCCAAAATTTTTGCTCTATGAAGAAACCATTTATACTATATATTGGCAGTGTATGGCCCTAGGGCTAGAAGGAAACCCTAGGGCTATAGGCTGTCCTCTATGCTGCTATCATATGGCCCAAGGGCCATATGGTGGCCAAGGAACCCTTTGTGAGATAATTCTCTACTACATATACAAAAACCACTATATGGCCCTACATTTGGACAATAACCTATGTCCTTATGGAAAGAGAATAGTACAAGTAATACGAACAATAGATTTCAAAGTGCAAATGGGAAATTTGAAAAGAGAATCAACAATAGCTTTGTAGATGCTCATTTTAAATTCTATATAATTTTCTAAGTCTTAAATTTCATGGTTTTCTTGATTTTAAAGTCACAAATTCAATAACACATGTACTTTTCTCAATGTTCCTAATAACCTTGTATGTAACTTTGGTTGTCTAACAAAATCTTCAAAAAATATAGGACTTTGGAATTTCTGAAAGAATTGAAAGGGTGGCATATCTTTGATATATTATGAAAACATGCTCAAGAAACTAATCAAGGCCACAAAATTCAAAAGGAAAGTTTTTGAATGTAAGGTCCCCGTCCTAAAAGATTGGGGCGACTTGGAAGATAGCCTTCTTTATCCTCTAAATCGACACCCTACTCCGATAAGGCGAAGCAAGGATACGAGCAATGAAAGAGAAGAAGACTTCCACCTATTGTGTTCGTAGTTGCAATACCCTACGCCACAAGCCAAGTCAATGAGGTTAAAGGTTCTATGGACTCTAGATTCTACATTATAAGAGAAGAAATCCCTTTCACATATTAGGGACCCAAAAACAACGCCTTTTTCCCCGCGTTTAAGAGGCACGGCCGCCATCCTTAAATCCAAAATATGATATGGGATGAATCTCTAACTAACTGAGACAAAGTGAAAAGTACTCGACTAATCGAGTCCACCCATCCTTAACTGGCAACTTGAGCCAGTCCCCACTTTCCACCCCACACGCACACTTTTTTTTCCACACTGTTTTACATATACAAACAGTGTTCCTTAATTAATTCCAAACACAGGTTCTTTTATACAACCCTTCAAACAATACCAAAACAATTCAAATAATGCTAATGAAGGCAACCCTATTATTCCACAAAAACAATTTTTTCAATTTCTCATCATTTTGCTGCTACCTGCGGACTTTCTCTGTCTAACCAACAGAGCCTTTGCAAAGGATTTATTCGCTAACCGCGAATTTCGCAACCTTCCCATCTCGCTAACCGCGAGGCATCTTGCTAACCGCCAGGCATCCCGCTAACCGCGAGGCATCCCGCTACCCGTGAGGCATCCCACTACCCACGAGGAACAAAAGAGAGCCGATAACCTCAACTTAATCTTCGCTAATCGCGGAATCATCTCCCTACCCGCGATAACAAAACAATTCTTCTCATTAAATGATTCATCAAACATGACCAACCAATTCCTCACATCAATCAGTAACCACTTATCAAACAATAAAAGTTTATTAAGTCATAACAATTCAACAAGCAGTGATAATTTATCGAAACAGTTCTTTCACTAATCTATGAAAACATATGCTTGTTTCATGTGATAGAATCACGTTTCTCGGACGTTTTAAGGGGTTACCTATGCTTAGCTTCCCAAGTCAAACATGAATACCATTGCAGAATTATAAATTTGTCTTACCGGGTTTGGAGCGCGTGCGGCTAACTCTTGTGCTAGAGATTGGACAGCTTCGATTTCTTCTTCAGTTGATGCTTCCGCATGAGATCTGTTCGGAGTAGACACCTTCCTTCCCACCTTCCTTGGTGGTGCAATGGCATGGGCGTCCTTAGAACTTCGTGTTACATGCTTCGGAGCCATAGCTTCGGAATGGAGAAAAGAAAAGCGTGTTGATGGAGAGAGAGAGAGTGTGTGTGTGTGTGTGTCCACAAATCAGTGATTCACAACTTAGGTGATGGCACCTCGACTATTGGAGATGGAGATGGCTTGAAGGTGAGGGGTTAAGGGAGAGAGGTTTCCTCCGGCGCGTCATTGCGAGAGAGCTTTTGCTTTCGTAGATGTGTGTGTTCAAAGTGAGAGGAGAAGGGTCCTTTATATAGGCTCTAGGGGGGTGCTAAGAATACTGAGAGGTTTCGAGAATAGGAGAGGAAAAAAGCTCGCGCGTCGTCGTGGCTATATAAAAAATATATATATTATTTTATTTTATTTATTTTTTTGGGTGCACGAATCCTATGCGCGATTTTAAAAATATCTATACTTACAAGTTCCTATTCTATTTTGAAAGAGAGAAAGAAAGAAGTATCTTAATTTTGACTCATGTCTCTTTCTTTCCTAAAAATACTATCTCTAAGCTTTTTCTTCACACATAGATTAGGTTCCCACATAAACTTATTGTTCCACATAAAGAAAGATCATAAATAAATGGATTCTGAGCCCGATTTCCAATCCGATTGCTCTGATAAACTCACGATGACTCACAAAATTGAGAATCTCAATTACTTTGCAAAATACCTGAAATGACTTATATGGATAAATGTTGGGTACATTACATTGAAAGTGCAAACACATCCACAATGTTCATTACTATGTCTAAGATCTTCACTTCAATGCATTTGGTTTTCTTTAATTTAACACCTAATAATACAATCCAATTTACAAACTTAAACAATTGTCATACATTATACAATCATTTCTCCGCAATATGTTCCGATTGTTACATGACAAGCTAAAAATTTGTACTACTCCTAGCTTCTCTTTATTAAAACTTTTTCAAGATATGAATTTTAATTCTCTGCATCATCTAAAGGAAAAATAAAATCATAGTTTGGACCAAAATACTCACACTTTATATCTTTGAATAAAATCTTGTTGCAATTGAAGAACTAGATATTCACATAATCCAAAGGACAAATGATTCATAAACCATTTTCATTTTGATACTAGATGTTTACTATCTAAGCAAGAAATTGGCATTTACAACAAATGTTGAATATATGTTTAATCTAGTTATTTGCAATACAAAGATAATTATTTCAAATGCTTACACCATCAATTCACAATAGAAGAACTTACACCCAACCAAAAATGATCATAAATCAATTGTTTATACTCTCATTTTGGAATTTTGAGGACAAAAGTTTTTTGTTTTCTCTAGCTTATTTCATTCTCAATAGAATATTAAACCTTAATCACAAGCTAAGCAATATATGTCCCTAATGTATATGAACCCTATGATTCCAAGGCAATAAGTTGACATATCTTCTCCCATATATTCTTCCGTAAGTTTGGTCTGGTATTCGCAGGACCCCGAGATCTTCAACAAGATAGTAAGGCCAAAGAAATTGAAACACTTAAAGAGTCTTTAGGTGACCTAGAATAACCAACCTATGGCCTAAAGGCCACAGGGTGTCACGTGATATTTTATAATATGTGTCCATAGAGAGATAAGTGATTTGCATCCATGGGGTGATTTAAGTGCCCTTGTGGAGATTCTATGTCAAGACCCTATGGCCCTAAGGCCTTAGGGTATCCCAAATGCTATTGTATAACTTATGTTTCCTTCCAGAGATTTTATGTTGACACCCTATGGCCCTAAGGCTGTAGAGTAGCCCAAATGCTTATGTGCCATTTTAAAGACTCTATGTAATCACCCTATATCCGTAAGATTGTAGGATAGCCCAAATGATTTTAAGAAATTCTATGTTGACACCCTATGGCCCTAAGGCTATAGAGTATCCCAAATGCTTACGTGCCCTTTTAGAGGATCTATGTAATCACACTATATCCGTAAGATTGCAGGATAGCCCAAATGCTTTTCGGGGATTCTATTGTTGACACCCTATGGACCTAAGGCTATAGAGAAGCCCAAATGCTTATGTGCCCTTTTAGAGACTCTATGTAATCACCCTACATCCATAAGGTTGTAGGGTATCCCATTTGCTTTTGGGGGATTCTATGGCCCTAGGGCCATAGGGTGCCATGTCTACAAAGAACTCTATGATCCTCAAGTCATAGGGTGTTCTTCCCAAACCTCATATGATCACTTAACTTTAAAGTATTACATAATATATCTTATGACCATATATATGTAGAATTATATTTGCCACAACATGTCCATATAATATCATACACTTAAGTCTAATTCATTTATTGTGAAAAAACTCAAACTCACAAGTTCACATTTTTTCAAAGAAAATAAATTGAGAAATATTTGCAAACCAAACATCAATGTTTTTAACATCAGGGTAGATTTGAGATGGTACAAATAAACTAAAATGATAAAAATAATAATCTAAATATCAGTAAGGTAATATCATGGATGGCTATCTTAACCTGTTTCCTATAGAATTTCTAGAATGGCATCAGCACTTGCATCTAATGGTTCTTCAATTTATTCTTCCTTTGAATCCTTGGAATTGACTTTGTATAAACACTTTTCCACCTTCTAAGATCAAGGTCTTCTTCCACTATGGAATGGCAAAGAGTTTCCAATTGCATCATTTGATCACTAGTACATGCAATTGATATCACATTTCTCTGTTGTTATAGTGCTTCTTTAGTCCCATAGCCTAATGAGAAGATGTCTATTACTTGATCGTCTTCTTTGACACAGATGCATTTGATTGCGCGACGTTGTCGTGCTGTGACATGTACATAGTGGGAACACATGCTACAAGAGTTATCTTGTAACTTTTTAGATACATAATTATATTTCCTATAATGTACATATGCATATGTAAGTATAAAAATAAGCTTTCTATCTCATCTTATTATTTATCTCAAGGGTAATGTATTCTTACTTTACCATCAAAAAATACTATGGGAAAAGTGTCAATAGCTCCGCCTCTTTAACTTGGGGCAAAAAGCATTGATTCTTTATTTCTACTATTTCATTATCATCTCACACCCTATCTAGATCCTATATCTAGGGTAATTTCCAATCTATATATATTCTATGTATTTTTCATATTTTTCTTATATTTCTTTTTAAATAGCTACTAGGAGGGAATCAAATCCTAGTGGGACACTAGGTGGCATGATTTCAAAGATACACTTATTTTAATGCATTATTGCAAGCATGGTTACAAAACTTTGTCAAGGAGAAATGTCATGCTTTCATATGGCATGAGGTGTCCTTGGGAATTAAATGAAAGTCAAGGCTAAGGAGACCACATGAAGACTTTTGCTGCCATAAATGGACCCTATTTTGATGAATTTTTTACACAAGGTTCCAATCCGAATTGGAAAATGATTTTAAAATGCAAATCGTAGCTAACGAGCTGAAGTTTCTGCCCATATTTTTACTTTTTTATTTGGAGCTACGGTTGAGGAGATATGATAAAAATACTGGACCCCAGTCTGTCCACATCATGCAGGGACAGCTCATTTCCAACTTTTCCAATTCCTGTTCACACTGGCTCCTCTCTTCTTGTGTAAACCCTTGTGGGTTCCCTTCACCTATAAAAGGGGACCTCTTCTTCCTTGGAAGGAACTCAAGCATTCAAGCCATTGATGAGAGGAATTCTTGAGGGAGTGAGTAGTAATGCCTAATTGTACTTAGCCATTAACATAAGCCCAAGCCTACACTTTCTCCTAGAGGGAGACTAGCCATTCTTGCAACAAGCTAACCTTGGAAGATCAACTCTAATCAAAGAAGGTCTTGCACTTGGTGTATCAATCAAAGTGGAATTATCCACTCTTCTTCTCTCTCCATCAATAATGGTGCCAAAGGGTTTGTCAAGTAAGATGTGTTCTACATTTATGTTTTCTTGATTTATTGTTGTTTTCTTTTTCATCTCTAATCCAACATATATATATGTATCTAATCTCATCTCCTAAAGCAAACCTATCTCTCTCATTCTTAGTAATTCATCCTCTCTGCAAATTCTAGGTCTCTTCACTTCTCTCATATCTACATTTCTCACATACTATCCTAGATGAATAACCCACATGATGATCATTTCTATCGCTTTCACTCTGTACAATCTATTAGAATTAACGTATGGATTAGCCGTAAAATACACTTTCAACAACGTATAGTGTTTCTCTTTGGCACTGAAAGGCTCAATGAAATACTTCTATCACCGGATCCTATCATACTACCTCTCATAAACTATAATTTTTCTTTTGATGTAAGCGTAGTTATCTTGGTATGAACCAAGAGGATTTGTACACACAATTAATCGCAATCACTAGACAAAATATATATATTATGGTAAGCACAAAACTACAATTCCAAAGAACAATTCGTAGCCTATTTGGTCAGCCAAGATTGAATGTCATTAACTCATCCATTAACCCTTTCATATTACCCATGATACGATATGACCATAGCCTTGATGTTTTCATCTTCGTATTGTTTTGACATTCTCTTTTGCGTTCTTTCTTTGTGTGTGTGAATGCAAGAGAGAAAGAGTGAGTCTTCTTTGATTGCACTTCTTTCCAAGCCCTAGTCTTCATGGCATCTATGGTTTAACTCCTTCATATAGTTTTTGTTGAGTTCTCTCACAAACTCTCACAGCCATAAGCCCGGTGCTTTCTTGGCAAGACCGCAAATTTCTCGACATATTTTTGGTGAACCCGACGCGAAACTGCTAGGGTGAGAGTTTGTGGGTAACCATGGGTGATCATGTTGAGCAACAGGGTATGCATTTTGACCCAGCAACAATGCAAATGTTTCAAGCATTTGCAATGTTCATGCAACAACAACATGCTACTGAAAGAAGGGAGATTTCAGCAATGAAGGCCATACAAGCGGTCGTCAACAGAATGGATCAGTTCAATGGCAAAGATGTAACCAAGTACTTACGCGAGTATGTGAAGGATATGGAGCTGCATCGCGTGTCAGAAGGTGAGATGATTCAAAGCTTTGAGCTAGTTGTTGCTCCAGAAATTAGGGAGCATGTTAGGGCAATTAAAGATCGGCATGGGAGAAATTGGGAAGAACTCAAAGTAGCTTTAAAGGAGGAATATTTCATGGAGGACTCTGAGAGAGTGACCAAAAGGACATTCTTAGAATGGGTAGTCAAGCCAAAGCAAGGACTATCAATAATAGAGCTACTTAGGGAATTTGAGCGGCGCTATGCACAACTCACTAGGACAGAAAGGGCCACACTAGATGCAGAGAAGACAGATCTTTTCTTACAAGCTGCAGGTAAAGAGTTTCAAGAAAATTTGGAGCTTCTTCTTGAAGATAAAGATGCTGAGCAAGGACTAAAGACCGACTGGAATGAGGTTGAAGGTGCTATCTCACTGCTTGCCAAACGACAAAGAAGAAGGGACAAGATGGTAGTAAACACTACAAGTCCTTCCACCTCAACTTCTGACAAAATGGTAAAGCCTACTTTTATCGCTCCTAAGTTTGATGAGTCCATGCTAGATGAGCTTGTGAAGGGGATGCGTGACTTGAAGGTGAAGTTTGCAAAGCTTGAAGAAAAAGGCCAACCATCAGGGCCACTTCCTAGGCAAAGACAACAGCCCAAAGAAGGGTTTGTTAATAGATGTATTTGGTGTGATAGTACAAACCATGTAAGAAGGGATTGTGATGATTTTAGTGATGCTTTGTCAAAAGATGTTGTCTTTTTTAAGGATGGTAAAATCCACTTAAGAGAGACAGGTCTACCCTTGAGAACTAACTTTGGGAAGGGGGGAATGCAAACCTTAGTTGAAGATATGGCAACCAAGCATGCCACCTCTTCAGTTGAGGCAACTACTTATGGAGTAAAAATTGAACATTTTTGTGATGAAGAAGTGAGTGACCATCATGGTCAAATTTGGCCAAATGTCATGCAATTAGCTACAAAGGGAAAGCTTACAAAAGAGATTCTACATGAAGCAGGTGATTGCATACGTCTAGAAACAGGATGGAATGATCCAGTGGACTCATTGTCAGTGCATGCCTACATTACAAAATGCCAACAAAATGAGGCAATTGTAGAAGAGAAGCGCAGACGTGAGAATGCTGATGAAGGACCATCAAAAAGAGCTTCTAGAAGTGGGGGAAGAAGCGACACAATGCCTCCTCAAACACCCTCAACACAAGGAGCATCTCCACCTGAAGTACTCATGGAGGAGTCTACAACAGGAAAGAAGAAAGAGCCAATGAAAGGTAAGACAAAAGGCCCAACTTATAAACTACAATCTGATATTGAGGTTGCTACAGATTTAAAGAAAGTCTTGGAGGAAAGGATCTTGAATAGCAAGATTGAGTTTACTCTGGGAGAAGTTCTTGGCATTGCAAAGCGTGAATTCCATGAGGAGATCATTGACATCATCAAGAGAAAGAGGCAAACCCTTGTTGAAGTTTCTCGTCCACAGGTTGAAGGGGAAACCTCAAAGACACAAGGGATGCAACTGCAAAATAAGGAGAATGATGGAGCTGTGGTAGGATGCTACCAATCTAGTGGGAGAATGAAGCAAGTGCATTTCTCAAATGATGATGAAGAAGTTGAAGATATTCCTAGGAGTTACTTTTCACGAAGTCATTGGGCAAGGGCTACTACAGAAACTTTGGTCAAGGTAGGTGATCTTGAAGAGCCATTTGTTGCCTTGATTGACCATGGTTCAGAAATAAACATAATGTCAAAGAGTCTCTACAACAAGTGCAAATGGCCGATGGACACAGATCATGGCTGGTTGGTAAAAGTGGCAAACAATTCATCCGGTGAATTGTATGCAGCATGTCCAGGTGTGAAGGTAACAATAGGTGACGTAAAGATTGACCAAAACTTCTTTGTACAGGATACATCTTCATATCATCTCATCCTTGGACAACCCTACATTGTGGGAGTTCGAATGGAAACAAAGGTTATGGACGATGGTTCAGCATATGCTAGAATACGTAGCAAAGATGGTAAACGTGTTGTCCAATTTCTCACAGTTTGTGTAAACCATGAAAGAAATCGTGACAACCTCAGAGAACATCCTCTACCAAAGGTGAGCAAAGAGTTTCATGATCATAGAGAAATGATGGGTTTTGGCCAAGTACCATTGTAAAGCGGGATTGCAGTGGTACAGAAAGAAAAAGGGTCTCGCCTGATCCAAAAATAGGTGAAGCATTTTCAACGAGCTCCTTGGTAACAAAGAATGGATCAGTATGTTTTACAAAACTTGAAGATTTGAAGAGATGTGAGAAGCAATATGTGCGTAATGTACAAATAGGCATGAAAAAGAGTGGGTTGCTAAAGCCTACTGAAAATGTTTTGGGTTTGTGTGAACAAGTTTCTTTTGTAGATACTATGGGTGAGCTTGATGCTATAATGAGGTCTAGTTTGCATCTTGAAAATGAAGTTGTGGAAGTTTGCTCTATGGAAATGTATCAAGTAATAGAAGCCTTTAAAGAAAGCCAAACAGTAGGCCCAGAAGTCCATGTTGAAACTAAATACAAGAGTGTAGCAAAGAAGGTGAAACCAGTAGCTTCACCCTTACCACCCAACAACAGGGAAAAGATTGAACAGGCTTCTTTACAACCAAGTTTGCGGAATCCTAAAAAGATCGGGCATACCTTCACAAAGGAGTCTTTTCAAGAGTTGCAGATTGGTTGCGAGGAGTTTCTAACACAGGAGGAGACAAAGTGCTTCAAAGAAATGCTTTCAAAGCATGGTAAGGCTTTTGCATTTGAGCCACATGAGATAGGATGTGTTGATCCTTCTATTGTAGCTCCTATGGTAATTTTCACAATACCTCATGTGCCTTGGAATCTGCGGCCTATTCCGGTTCCAAAGGCTCATTTGCCAAAGTTAGTAGAGCTACTAAATGAGAAAATCAAAATGGGAATCTTGGAGCCTTCTTGTGCTCCATACTCAAACAGGTGGTTCACAGTTCCAAAGAAGAATGGTTCTCTACGCTTCATCCAAGATATGCAACCAGTGAACAAGGTGACAATTAGAAATGTAGGAACAGGTCCAATTGTGGATGAATTTGCAGAGGCGTTTGCAGGGAGGGCAATCTACTCGATGGGGGATCTCTACTCAGGGTATGATCAATTTCATCTTGCAATCGAAAGCAGAGACTTGACAACCATGAGGACACCTTTGGGTTTGGTAAGGATGTGTACCTTGCCACAAGGAGCAACCAACTCGGTTGCACATATGATGAATGGGATGAATAAGGTCTTACGTGACTTTATTCCTCAAATCACAATGCCTTTCATTGATGATTTGCCTATCAAAGGATGTGAAGAAAGTGACAAAGATGAAGCTTTGGATCTCAAGGGATGTCGCAGGTTTGTGGTAAATCACATAAATGATTGTGATAAAATTTTGTCTAGGTTGGAAGAAGTGAATCTTACATTGTCAGGGAAAAAGTCTATGTTTGGTGTCAAAGAAGTGCTCATTGTGGGGCACATGTGCGGGCCATATGGTAGGAAACCTTGTCCATCAAAGGTAGATGCCATCCAAAGAATGAAAGAAACATGCACTAGCATCACTGAGGTTAGAAGGTTTCTGGGAGCATGTGTCTTCTATGTTATTTGGATTCCACATTATGCACATGTAGCTGATCCTCTTTATCAGCTACTTAGAAAGAATCAAAAGTTTAAATGGACAGAAGCACATGTAAAATCCATGAAAAAGCTAAAGGAGTTACTCCAGTCAGCAACGACTTTGAGAAAGGTAGACTATGAGTGTCAAAGGCCAGTGATTGTGACAGTAGATACTAGCCCTACAGGGATTGGATGGGCAATAGGGCAAGATGACAAAGAAGGACACAGGTATGTGGTAAGATTTGGAGCAAAGGTACTAAGTGCTCGCCAAAGAAACTATCCACAGATAAAGAGAGAGTTATGGGGTATGGTTACAGCCTTGAAAAGTGGAAAAGAGTACCTAATTGGTGCATGTGTGGTTGTAGAAACAGATTGTCTACCACTTCTTGGGATGATTACAAGCTGCTCAACACCAGACATTGCTATGTTGCGGTGGATTGCCTACATTAAGTCCTTAAATCCCGAGTTTAAGCACATTGCAGGTAAAGACAATACAGTGGCAGATATGCTATCAAGGGCAAGGTATGAAGATGAGTCACAAATGATTGATGAGGGAGATGATGTAGGCACAAAATTCTATTCTATCTCTCATGTCAAAGGTAACAATGTCTGCATGACTAATTCACTCGAATTGTTCTTGAAAGATCTTTATGAAGGTGATTGGCTTTCTATTGGAAGGTACTTGAGTACTCTAACAAAACAGGATGATTGGTCTGAACAAGAATTCAAGAGGATACGCAGGAAAGCATATGGTTACTTTTTGAGGGATGGTTACTTGTGGAAGCATCCTAAGCAAAAGGGTGCTACACCACAACGGGTTATATGTAAAAAAGAGACTCAAGTAAAGCTCATGCAAGAGTTTCATGAGAGTCTATGGGCTGGACACAGGGGTGTGTGGGCAACCTTCTCCAAGTTGAAAGAAAAATACTGGTGGAAGGGTATGTATAAAGATGTATCTCAGTTTGTAGAGTCATGTGTAACTTGTCAAATGTATTCAAATGTTCGACATCGTGATGGATTGCACCCTACATATCCACTAGCCATGCACTATAAATGGGTTGTGGATCTAGTCACGATGCCTTTAGGACTCTGGCAGATGAGGTACTTGGTTCTTGCACGAGAGGACCTAACTAATCAGGTTGAAGGAAGAGCATTAAGAGCTAAAACCACAGAAGCTGTGTGCAAATTCCTTCTTGATGAGGTGATTTGCCGTTATGGTTGTGTGGGAAAAATCACTGCAGACAGAGGTGAACTGGATGCCGAAGAAGCAAGGGAGTTCTTTTCTAGATTAGGAATCAAGCTTTCTCTTACTACAGCTTACAACCCTGAAGGCAATGGAAAGAGTGAAAGAGGGCACCCTCCTATCATCAAAGCTTTGGCCAAGGCTTGCGAAGGAAGAGTTGGTGAGTGGCCAAAACTGTTACCATACGCTTTATGGGCTGATCGTACAACACATAGCTCAGTAACTGGCTACATGCCTGCGGAGCTAATGTATGGTCAAAAGCCAGTGATGCCGATTGAGGATACAATTCCCACATGGAATGTACTACCTTGGCAAGAGGGGCTTAGTAGGGAAGATCTCCTTGCATTGCGCATAAGGCAACTAGAGAGAAGACCTGGAGACATTGAGGCTGCAAAAGAACGACTCAAAAATGCAAGATTGAAAAACAAGGACTACTTTGATAAGCGACATCGGCTCAGGAGCAAAGCAATTGACAAAGGTGACTGGGTTTTAGTGTATGATAGTAGCCTTGATAACCAACACACAGTCATGCGTAAGTTTTCAAAAAGATGGTTTGGACCATATGCTGTAAAACATGTGCATGAAAATGCTACTTACAGCTTGTCTGAACTAGATGGCACAGAAGTAAAGATTCCCATTGCAGGAAAAAGGATCAAAATGTTTAAGAGAAGAGGAGACAATGATCCAGAAAATGCTGATGAGGAAGAAGAGCAAAACACAGGTGAAGATCAAAGTGAAAATGAAGCTCTGGAATCATCCAGTGAAGATGAAAGCAAGGAAGATGTACAAGAGGGTTGATCTTACAAAGAAATAATTTGGCACATACCGGAGGATGTGCAGGTTTAGAGGGGGTGGATGTCGTGCTGTGACATGTACATAGTGGGAACACATGCTACAAGAGTTATCTTGTAACTTTCTAGATACATAATTATATTTCCCATAATGTACATATGCATATGTAAGTATAAAAATAAGCTTTCTATCTCATCTTATTATTTATCTCAAGGGTAATGTATTGTTACTTTACCATCAAAAAATACTATGGGAAAAGTGTCAATAGCTCCGTCTCTTTAACTTGGGGCAAAAAGCATTGATTCTTTATTTCTACTATTTCATTATCATCTCACACCCTATCTAGATCCTATATCTAGGGTAATTTCCAATCTATATATATTCTATGTATTTTTCATATTTTTCTTATATTTCTTTTTAAATAGCTACTAGGAGGGAATCAAATCCTAGTGGGACACTAGGTGGCATGATTTCAAAGATACACTTATTTTAATGCATTATTGCAAGCATGGTTACAAAACTTTGTCAAGGAGAAATGTCATGCTTTCATATGGCATGAGGTGTCCTTGGGAATTAAATGAAAGTCAAGGCTAAGGAGACCACATGAAGACTTTTGCTGCCATAAATGGACCCTATTTTGATGAATTTTTTACACAAGGTTCCAATCCGAATTGGAAAATGATTTTAAAATGAAAATCGTAGCTAATGAGCTGAAGTTTCTGCCCATATTTTTACTTTTTTATTTGGAGCTACGGTTGAGGAGATATGATAAAAATACTGGACCCCAGTCTGTCCACATCATGCAGGGACAGCTCATTTCCAACTTTTCCAATTCCTGTTCACACTGGCTCCTCTCTTCTTGTGTAAACCCTTGTGGGTTCCCTTCACCTATAAAAGGGGACCTCTTCTTCCTTGGAAGGAACTCAAGCATTCAAGCCATTGATGAGAGGAATTCTTGAGGGAGTGAGTAGTAATGCCTAATTGTACTTAGCCATTAACATAAGCCCAAGCCTACACTTTCTCCTAGAGGGAGACTAGCCATTCTTGCAACAAGCTAACCTTGGAAGATCAACTCTAATCAAAGAAGGTCTTGCACTTGGTGTATCAATCAAAGTGGAATTATCCACTCTTCTTCTCTCTCCATCAATAATGGTGCCAAAGGGTTTGTCAAGTAAGATGTGTTCTACATTTATGTTTTCTTGATTTATTGTTGTTTTCTTTTTCATCTCTAATCCAACATATATATATGTATCTAATCTCACCTCCTAAAGCAAACCTATCTCTCTCATTCTTAGTAATTCATCCTCTCTGCAAATTCTAGGTTCTCTTTTCTACAGGTACATCTCTCCCCGCAGTATCCTTATTGCCTACGGGCAAGAATAGGGCTTGGGAGGGAAACTTCTCATCTCTTCACTTCTCTCATATCTACATTTCTCACATTCTATCCTAGATGAATAACCCACATGATGATCATTTCTATCGCTTTCACTCTGTACAATCTATTAGAATTAACGTATGGATTAGCCGTAAAATACACTTTCAACAACGTATAGTGTTTCTCTTTGGCCCTGAAAGGCTCAATGAAATACTTCTATCACCGGATCCCATCATACTACCTCTCATAGACTATAATTTTTCTTTTGATGTAAGCGTAGTTATCTTACTATGAACCAAGAGGATTTGTACACACAATTAATCCCAATCACTAGACAAAATATATATATTATGGTAAGCACAAAACTACAATTCCAAAGAACAATTCGTAGCCTATTTGGTCAGTCAAGATTGAATGCCATTAACTCATCCATTAACCCTTTCATATTACCCATGATACGATATGACCATAGCCTTGATGTTTTCATCTTCGTATTGTTTTGACATTCTCTTTTGCGTTCTTTCTTTGTGTGTGTGAATGCAAGAGAGAAAGAGTGAGTCTTCTTTGATTGCACTTCTTTCCAAACCCTAGTCTTCATGGCATCTATGGTTTAACTCCTTCATATAGTTTTTGTTGAGTTCTCTCACAAACTCTCACAGCCATAAGCCCGGTGCTTTCCTGGCAAGACCGTAAATTTCTTGACAACGTTAAAAAAAAAACTTTGGCCATGGTCACAACATCATACTCGTCGTCATTGATACAGAGAGTATGCATTGGCTCCAACAGTGACTCTTTAACACTAGAGTAGTTGGTGTACTGCTCTCCTTGATTGAAGAATGCCCAAACCCCAAAAAGAGCACATGTTTGGACGAGCTCTGGTCCCATTAAGGAGCTCAAAGGTAGAGCATGCATTTCATACCATTTAGCTTTTTTAGAAATTGCTTTCTCTAGGGAAGCAGCATGTTGATACTTGACTAAGCCGGTAATAAAAACTCTGATGGTTGATGCGCTACCCCACATACTCCATCAATTACTTTACCAAATTGGGCAGCACTCAACCACTAGATGTAAGACTTTTATGTGTTGTATCTATGATACAAACACCAACACAAATTGTAGAGCTATTCTCACTGCAGAGAAACTCAATGTCTTCCAAATTCTTTCCAACAAACTTGATTGTCCATGGTAAAATGAATTGAAAACTATAAGTTCCATTATTTTTTGCAATGATCCACTGCACATATACCCTAGTGATATCAGGAATTGGCTCTTTCTCCTTTGCTTTTTGTAGCAGGAGATTTAGCTATTGCGGACAGCTCGTGAAGAGAGATTTGTAGATCTCATCTGTAATGTTATAATGAGACTTACATTCATCCCATGAAGTAACTACTATTGCTGACGGATCTAGATCTTTAAATGCCATCAAAATTTGAGACTCAAAAGCCCTGATGTGCTTTAAGTTTGTTGCATGTGCAGCAAGGTCGAGCATGCCTGCTTGATGTGGTTGCTTCACTAAGCATATCTTCTCTTCTATCAGCTTCTATTGTAGTAACTTCACATCTTTATCTTCTAAACCGTTTAGGCATCGAAAGGTTTTTATTCTTGGTTATCACCCACAGGCAGCTGATGTCTGATGCTTCTCCAAGATGTTTATCCACACTGATCATAGATTTCATCATTGTACATGACAATGCGAGCTGGTTTGCTAGAAAATGATTTATGGTTGAACGTGATGTTTGCCACATTTACAAAGGCCTTCAAAATAAATAAAAAGAAATTAACTTTATTTCAAGAAGTATTTGTAACAAAAATAAGCATAGGAAAATGGAACTTACATCCCAAGTTTCTCGACTTGAATGACCGATAGGAACTCCTGCCTTGGGTTTTGTTGGTTAAGAATATGCAAGCCATTGACTACAACCATGATTCAAGACCTCCACATAAGGCTGGTGCTTCATTGCTGTTATTTTCTCCATCTTCTCCATTTTTGATATTCGAACAGCAGCCTCTTTGGGAGCGTCTACCACTATCCTTGCACTTCTAAACCTGCAGAACTCTTTTCTCGAAACATACTTAGTGCTGTTGTTACACAAAAAAGCTCTAACCTCTTTGATGGAATGCTGACTAGATAGAATCTAGTAGTGGTATGTTGATAGCTTGTCTCCATGCACTTTAGCTATTTGATAAGGCATTTTTGTAATTGGGTTATATGGCATTAGGTCTACTGCATTGGAGACTAGCCTAGAGCACCCTGCAAATTGCTTCAAGAGGTATTTCACATACACATCTGACAATGGTCTACATTTATAGCCATCTGGTGCAAGGTTGCATTTCTCAACTAGGATCAATTGGGTAAATTGTACACCAAATTTAAAATATTATTTAATTCCAACATATCCATCTAGCCCACTCTTAGAAGTTTTGGAAACTTTTTTATCAAGATCTTTTTCTTTGGGCTGTATAATAGAGTCCAACACAGCTAAGGATACTAAGTCCACAACTACCACCAGTAAGGGGGTTTCAAATGTTAGTGTTGCAAGTCCACTATAATTTCCTGATTCTTAAGTCTGTAAGGGTATAATTGAAATATTTTCTTTCGCCACATTTCTACTATTGTCTCCAAGTGAGGGAGTCTGACTCTCCTTGAGAGCCTTAGCTTGACTTGCTTTACTTGTGTCTTCATTGTTTTGCTTCTTATTCTTCTTTGTGCTGCTCAATCTACCTAAATATTGATCGACTTTCTTAAATCCCTCAATATATAATTCTATGAAGTTTGAACTTGGAGTGTTGTCTTGAAGCTCCACCCACCCTGCTTTTGCCATTGTCACTCCGTCATAATCAACCTTCACCAGGTTTTGAGCAAAGGCCACACGCTCCAACAAGTAGGAGTCACCATTCAGTAGCTTTACTCCAAGGCATGGAGACATTTCAATATTTAAACAATATTTATTTATCTCCTTAACAAAACCACAGTCTTTGAAGGGCAATTGCTATTTATATTGAAAGAAAAAGTGGACTTTCTCATCACTTCCACCATTTGGCAAGTGAAAATCTAGATACCAAGAACTTGGTGTTGAGTTTGTTGCATCAACTAACTTCAACATTTCTTCTGAGACATTTTCTATAAAAAAAATGACATATATTTAGACAAGATGGATATTAATACACCCATATGGACCTAGGGCCATAGAGTCCTGTCTATGTTAAACCATGTGGTCCTAGGTCCAAAGGGTGCCAACAAAATGGTTCTACAAGTGTACATGGTACTAGGATCACAGGTTCTCTTATGATATTAGAGGAACCTTGTGGCCCTAGGGACATAGGGGTCCAAATTAGTATCCCTTGAACGGACTAAATGTCCCTTTAGAGCCTCTAAACCAACACCCTATGGCTCAAGGTCTATAGGGTGCCCTCTAGTCGAATCAAAGTTCTTATGTCCATGGCGTCCATTTGGGTGCACTTGAGTGGCCAGAGTTTTTACAATGGCCACAAGGTGCACTCTAATCTAAGAGTTCACGTGTACATGGTTCCCATGTAGGTATCATTGAGTGGCATAAATGTCCCCTTTTGAGCTTCTACATTATCACATTGTAAACTACCTCACATTCTCTAGCCATGCCCGATCCCCGCACACCTCGGTCTAGAGGTGCACGGAGGTCAGGACCATCGGGTTATAATATTTTCTTTATTTGTCAATTCCTATATTCATGGGTGTCACGTAAGTGCACCCCCATGTCTACATGACAATGCATGTAGTGGGAAAAACCCATTTGCCTTTGGGTTTCTTACTAAGATGTGTCCTCTTTTGTAAGCCTTAACATACTAATCTATAGTCATTGGGTCCTAAGTCCATAGGGTGCCCTCTAATCTAATATAGCTCCTAAGGCCACATGGTTCTCTTTCTAATGGCTAAAAACCCTATGGCCTTAAGGCCATAGGATCCTCTTTGTGTTAGCAAGAAACCCTATGTCCCTAAAGCCATAGGATGCTCTTTGTGATCACTAGAATCCCTAACCATCACAAAGTTCATACGTGGACTTAGGGCCATAGGGTTTCTAACCATCACAAAGATATTTACATAGCCCTAAAGCCACATGGTTCTCTTTATGATGGCTAGAAGCCCTAAGGCCACAAGGTGCTATTTTTGCTAGATAGAAATACAAGGTTTCTTAATCATACAACAAAGGTTCTTCAAAGATGAGAGTAGACAAAGACAGACATTACACAATCTACATGTTGTATGATCGGATAAATGGTACATGAATGTACCATTATCTAAGGAGGGGGGCTATTGATAGCCGTTTTTTGGCTCTCCATAATTTCCATAGCGAGTTACCTCACCCTATCAAATCACTCAAACACTATGGCTATGCCTACCATTTCACTGTACATAGGCATGTGTGAGTTAGGGGACTTTTTCCATATTTTCTTAAAAACCCTTAATTAGCTAGTCATTGGGCTAGTTGAGCCAAAAAAAAAAAAAGTATATAATGGCCCATTTGTATGTAAATATTTCATTGTATATAGGGTCTAAATAAAAGGATTTTTCATAATTATTTTGGTATTTATTTAAATATTTATACTTAGGTGTGTGTTATTTATGCCATGTACATTGACTCACCATTACCATATTTTTCCTTACCATTTTGCATACTCTTTATTACATAAAAAATAATTTCATGCAAGCTTCTCTTATTTTTGGTGTAACTCCATCCCAACAAAAATCCAAAAAAACTAGTTCTATTTATGTGTATATTTTTTCACTATTGTGATTTTTTCCTTCCTGCATCTATTCTCTATTACTCTCATAAAGTAGACCACCAAAAATATTCATCTTTTTATGATAGACTTATAATGAGAGAGATTTATTTTGACCCCTTTATATTTTTTTCACCTATATTATTTATATTTGACATGTACATGTTTTTTTAGACCCCTCAATATTTGATTTTCTTAGTTGTACTATTCACTTATATCATGATCTCAATAATATCTTCAATTATAGACCTACCAAATAAGGTCAAGGGTATGTGGCATGCATGCATGCACCATGGGGAGCTCACTCTTGGAGGTATTCAAAAGAATCATCCAAAGAAGGATCTCACAAGGACTTTGTGCAGTGGAAAAAACAGTCTGTTTTGTTGAATTTTTAAAGATCACATAATCCCCGAATTTGAAAAGGTGATACAAACAAAAGTTGTAGCTCATGGGCTGAACTTTTACCTCAAATTTTTTCATATTTTTTTGAGCTACGAGCTGTGAGCTATGATTTTGTTGGTGGACCCCAGTTTGCCCATGCAATGCAGCCACACTCTCTCTTCCACTTTATCATTTTCCTCTTTCACACACACTTCTCCACTCATCATCCCCACCTCTCTCACCACTCCTCTCTGCACCCTACTCAACCTTGAAGAATAAGAGAAACCATGGTGAACTCATGTCTCCTACACACAGTTCCATTCCAAAATTGACAACCTAGTCTCATTTTTCCTCATCCATATTACCCATATCTATAAAAAAAACCACAAAATTCTGCCTCTTCTCTTGAAAGACAGCATCATGGTGATTGATTACTCATGTTCACTTACCTTGGCTCTCAAGGAAGGTCAAGAGTGGAGAAAAAGCGTACCGTCAACAAGCGTCAAAATCGACTCTACTCAAGACACTTGGAGCATCAACATTGTAAGAAATCCATGTTTTCTTACCTATTAAAAGTTTTTTCTTCCTTATTTGTATCCTATATGGATACTTCCATTGTAAATATCCAATTCCATTTGTAAATTAATAAAAATACTAACTCTAATAATTTACTAACACTAACCTACTATGAAAAGTCCTATCACCTCCACTTCTCTCCTCTCTCTCTTCTTCATCTATCCCCACCAACTTCTTGATAATTCCAAGCAAAAGAAATTAGATAAGTGCTGAAAATCTAACTGAACCATGGTTAGAGGAGTAACCATAGCCCTCAAAATTACTATAAAAGGAGGGTGTAGCTAGCACAAAAAGGGGGGAGCCATAAGCAAGAGCACTATGCTATAGCTTGAAAAGCCAAGCTCAACCTCTCTAGAAGGAGCTCTTGAGTGGAATCTCATTGTCTTATGCATATGCATGTGTTGTATTAGGGGTGATTAGAAAGGGAACTCTATGCCGTTGTAAGAGCGAGTGATCATTCAATTGAGAGTAGGAAATCTATCATTTCTCTTACTAGTGTAAGCCCAACATTTGCTGAATCAAGGAGGGTGGATTTGGACTAAGCTTGGATACTTTGTCTCTCTTCCAACGTGAAGTAATGGACAACAATGATGTGTAAGTGTCTTGGTGGTTTTTTAAGTTCTTGCTAGCTTTTCTCTAGGTGTTGTCATCAATTCAGCCATAAATTCCACATACTGTAAGAGGGCAACAGGGTGGAGAGGACTCCCCTCGCCTTAAGACAGTGATTGGGGTGGCTTTTCTTATGATGTGTTGTGGTGTAATTTACTCAAGCTATGTTGAACAAATACTAATCTCACTTTGATTGGTCGTGACAGATTTGTAAGAAGGTATTAATGCAACAAGCATCCCCTCCCCCTTCTCTCTCTTTCTTACATATATAATTGTGTTTGCTTGATCATGGTCGATACATTTCAAAGCAGCCCGAGCACTCTCTCTCTCTCTCTCTCTCTCTCTCTCTCTCTCTCTCTCTCTCTCTCTCTCTCTCTCTCTCTCTCTCTCTACGTGTCCTAGTTCGCATCCAGAACTAGGTGGTGCCCCAAATTTGTGTAGGGTTAGGTTGTGGGTTTGTGTCTGTGTGTTTGTTGTTTTTTCCAACCCCAACCCAATTGAGCAGCACGGGAGCCTAGAAGGGTGCTTAGAGGCCACTCTTCATGTTGCCCGCCTCGGACCGCCTCACTATAAGAAAGTTTTCATTCAGTATTGGGCACCAAAACATCAAAAAAAAATCCCACAATCCAAGAACAATATGAGGATTGTTGGAAAAATAAATGGTGTTGCAATCTTGCTGACCCAAAGTGTTGGGATTGTGTTGATGTAGTTGTGTGGTCATGGACTCCAAGGGGTGGAAGACTTGTAGAAGCAATTAAAATCCCATCCAATGTTATGGAGAAAGCACAAGCTAGCTTAATAGGAGAAACTGAATAGCATTTCATTTTCATATATTGTTTTTCTTGTTATCCGTGCCTATGTATGCTTTATAAAGTATCAATTAACACCATGGAAATAAAATTTTGGATGGGACAAAAAAATGTGTTTCCCAACACCACCATTTTCTTGAGAATCTATCTCTTTGTCTAATGTCCTCAACAAAAAACTTATCTATAACATTCCCAAAATAAATATTTTTTTCCAAATCAAATGGGAAATAGGAATCCATAGGCATTGAAATCAGTCCCCAAGTTGTGGGATTTTCCCATTTTATCTAAAAGAGTGTTTAGTGGTGGGTATATGCATGGAGAGTGGATTTAAAGAGGTGTTTACATGCATTTTAAAGGTTTTCTAATGTGATATTTGGTTTCAAGTATGACAAACAATGTATATATGGAAAATAATCCTGGTGTGTACCAGATGCTGTTGTCGGGAACATGCATGTGCCTACACAGGGTATCCAAGCCTTGGATGTGGTCTTGGGTGGCTTCTTTTGGCTCTAGGGAATTTGTTTGAGTTGTTTAGAATGTATATAATGCAAGTGGGAGGTGTGGGCATCCTTAAACTTCCTAGGAATTTTGACACATGCAGTAACTATTTGTTTATGGTGTTTTATCTACAAGATGCATGCACCACCCTAGAAGTGGTCAAAAAGGGAATGTAGGCATGTGGCAATGATATTTGGGTATCGTCTATTTACGGTGCCTGATCTACAACAACATGTACACCACCCTAGAAGTGGTCAAAAAGGCAATGTGGCATGTGGCAATAATATTTGGATATCAAAGATCAAGCCTACAAAATTTGGTGGATTTTGGAGTCTGTTTGGTATTTTTCCCACGAAAAATGTCCTTCTGGGGTCAAAATTGGTCAAAACTAGTCCCAAAAAATGGTTAAATAGTGTGGAACGGCTAAAATTGACATATCACTCATGGTGTTGTGAGTGTTTGGGTAGATGGATAGCTTATGAGGCCCAACATCAACACTTTCAACCCTCCGTGCATGGGAGAAATCCGAGTTTCCACAGGTGGTCCTATGTAGTCCCATCTTGTTTGTGTCCTATTTTCAAGTGTGTGGAAGGGTGAATGAGAGTTTCTTCACTTAAATTTTGCACTTGGGAGAGTCTATGCAAGTTTTGAGGTTTCCATGAATGTGTGTATGTGAGGAATTGCGAAAGGAAGGTACGGATTTTTGCAAGACTATGTGATCCTGTTTTGGTGCCATTAGGGTTGGGACTACTCTAAAGAGTCCAACAGAGTGAAGTTTTGGTGAAGCTTTTGAAATGGTTTGAGAGGGGATTTTTGTGGCATTTTTTGAGTTTTTAGTGCTTTTTCTTGTATATTTTGTTCGTCATCAAGTGTGACTTCAACGTTGATCAACTCGACTCACATTGTAGTGTCTACAAGTGAGCAAGGGCTTGTCTACAAGTGTCTACAAGTGTGACTTCAACGTTGATCAACTCGACTCACATTGTAGTGTCTACAAGTGAGCAAGGGCTTGTAAGTCGAGGTATTTAGAGTTTAAATTGAGCGTGGAGGGAGATTTTTCATTGATATTTTGAGTGATGGTGTGTGAGATGAGGAATTTAAGTGAATTTGTTGTGTTGTGTTAAAGAGTCATGGTGTGTGAGTGTGCACATGGTGTCTTTTGCTCCATCAATGTGCACTATGAAAATCTTTAAGTGTTTATTGCGTTGTTTTACTGTGTTTTGTAGAGAGAAGGTCCAAACTCAGCTCGAGAAGGAAGAGAGAGGAGGGTGCATTTTTTTCTATTTAAACTATTACCATGAGCTTTTCCACGATTATTACCGTGTTTATTACCTCAGCTATTAACGCTTGTATTACCGCATTTATTTTTGGAAAAACATTAGTGCCTAAACTTTCAAATTGTGGCTTAAACATACCGTCCCCCCTTAAAATTTTGGTGTTTCCCTCCTCTCAATAAAAATTAGAGAATATTGTATGAAATTTTTAAATTTAAAAAGAAAAGAGAAAGAGGGATAGAGAGAGAGAGAGAGAGAGAGAGAGAGAGAGAAGGGGGGGGGGGGGAGGGGGAGAGGTGATAATAAGATTACACTTGGTTACAGTTAAAATAATCACTATCAATTCATTAACATAATTGAGCATGCTCACAAGATTAGAGAGAGGAAGAGGGGGGAGAGATAGATGAATGGATTATAAGACCAAAACCTTCATAACTGCAAAAGGTTTATGAATCATCTTCCAAAAAATCCCTACATGAGGCATCATCCAATTCTAAGCCCATGGCTCTTAAATCAATAAAGAGAGAAATGGAATTGTCATTTGTGGATGCGCTGGCTTCATTAGCTTTGAATTTGTTATCCTCCATCTCATCATCTTCATCATCATGACAATCATCCTTGCTAAGACTTGCTGCTGCCGGACTTGATTCATTGACCTCCATCTCCTCTGTCTTCACCTCATCCAAAGTTGGAGGTGAAGAGGGTCAAAGATTGTCACCACTTCATTAGTGGAAAAAATGGTTCTCCCCCGAGGTGTTACGGAAATTACAAACCAAAGTTTTGGTTGGTGGATTGCTGGGATATAGATGACCTATAAAAGAGAAGTTCAAAGTGAGTAATGTTGGTATAATTAATGCTACAATCAAATAAGAATAAAAAAGATACATGTCACTCACCTGCTCACAATTTCACAGTAAAACTAATTGTCATACCTCCATGTGTGATGCACACTAGAGTCCACCATGTAGAGGCCATTCTCATGTCGTCTAGACACATTTACAAACCACTTGCGCTCAAAGATGAAGGTATGAAAGGTTCTTAAATTAACCTTTAGTATCCTTTCAATAGTCGCAGTACTGGCTTCATCACCATCTGTGTCAAAGTTGCCCATGATGGCAAAATCCATGGTGGTTCTACTCTCATCAATGTGGTGCGTACAAAAGTGACGACCCTTTGACCACATAGAGTTAAAGGAAAGGCACTACAATATAGAAAAATATTTTTTATCAAATACAAATTAAAGATAACACACAAAAAAAATTTACAATATGGTTAAGGTATATGAGTAATCTATCTTTGGTATGCAACCTCATGCATACTCCCATTCTTTGTTGCTGATGGCTTCTCCGCCTGCTTTTGCTTCGGTCATTCTCTCATGAATCCACTCCTCACTAATGAGATCTGGGAAACATGCAAGGTGTCTATTTGGCGAACGAAGCAACAGAAGGTCGTGGCCAGAAGGACCATATTTTTCTAAGAAACCATTGTAAAATTCTTTTGTAAAGAAGCATCTCTAAGCCGGGAAATTGTTAAAAATGTATGATTATTCTTATGGGAGCAATTGTATATGAGAGAGTCAGTTTTGAGATTAGGGGCTTATGGACGGACAAGCCATTTTTGCAAAGACCTAATCTATAAAGGTCATTTTTTGTAAGTTTTGAATAATCTTTTTGAATGGAAAACTGAGAAGACAGCGTACGTTTGAGAGCTCCTTCTTGTTCAAACTTGTAATCTTTGCCATTGCGGCTACGGTAATCCAAATTCAGTTTTGATTATTGCATTGTGTTCCTCTCCTCTTGCTCTTTCATTCAAGATTCGGTGTAGGTTTTCGACTACGTGTTTGAGGCTTGAAATCGCTATTTTGAGTGTTTATATGCGTGTTTTATGTCGTTTCGACCCTAGGAGGGGCTTTAGGGACCCTAAAACGACTCATTAGGATCAATTGTTTGCTATTTTTGTTTACTTTGGGACGAACGATCGCGATCGTTGTACCTCTCCAGAATGCTGTGACAGTGATAGGATATGATCCTAATAGTCCCCTAAAGGTTCCCTTCAAGTTTCGTGCGATTCCGAATAGATTTGCATGGTAAACGGGCATGACGATTGTAGAGCTGGGTAGAAGGAAATAGTCAGATTACTTGGGGGTGATGTGTTTGATTTACTTGTATAGTTAATAGTTGCATCTCTTTGAGTTCACTTCATTAGGAGTGACAACCTAGTGAGTTTCCATGCCTCATCCGAGTCGCTTCCCCTGTATTGATAAATATGTTGATGCTTGGGAGCTATGCTATGGACGTCCGTCGCGGCGACCTGCAAACATTGGCGCCATTGCCAAGGAATGCACCTTAGGTGATGAGTGACCGAGTGCGTAGTTAGACTCCTTAAAAAATATCAATCCACAAATCTATTTTACACCTCAGTTAGGCTACTAGACAAGGGTTTAGAGCCTAGGGGAATCTAGAGCCAATGGACTGGCCAGATCCTCTCTTAGGAGATTTAGGGAGCTGTGAGTGAACGTGTTAAATCATTTTTGCTCTTCAATTTCTCTAATTCGATTGAGTACTGAAATCTCACCCGAAATCCGTCGTGTTTGCTCTGTTTGATTCAATTTCTTATGTTTTTTCAGTTCTGTACTTAGAAGTAGGATAAGCAAATCACATTCCAATCAGATTTGGGGCAAAAGTTAGAGTCGAAAAACCAAAAAACCATGACCTTGGCGGAAAAAGCCATAAGACTCTGAAATTCTGAAAATATGACCAAACAAGGCTAATATTGATTCAAATCACAAAGTGGTAGCACAAAACACTAGGAAACACTTGTCAGAGGGAGTAGACAAAATTTCATCAGATTTGGCTCAGGTACTACGATCGCGATCGGTGTACCTCACTCTCAGAAGTGTACAAGATTTGACATGTGATTTCCTGATAAGATTCTAAACAAGTTTGTCTAAAGCAACCACACCCAAAAACATCAAAAAATCAAGGGAATCAGGCCACTTGGGTAAAACTAGCCTGACAGACCCAGAAACTGAAAAATCTTGACTTTTGGTGATCCAAATGCAAAAAGACTTTGAGGATAGCCTTACAACATCAGTGTCTACGAGCATGCCAAATTTGGTCTGATTTGGGCTCAGAAGTATGATCGCGATCGGTGTACATAAGTGCCAGATTTTGACCAGATTTCATCTGTGGAATCCCCAGGTATCTACAAACATAAAAGCCCAAAGGACCTAGAGCTAGAAACCTCAAGATACTTGTCAAACCACCTGAATACAAATCCAAGTCAAAAATTGCTAAACTGGCTTAGAAATTGTCTTTCAGTTGACCAAAACACATCAAAACTGGGAAGGAACCATACAGAGGGATAGCCTCTACACAGGACAACGCCTGGTATCTTCTAAAGCCCAAATCAAACTTCAAAATCCAGTCAAACTGATAAATTTGGGAGAAACAGGCACTTCCAACCAAGAAATGGTAAAAACTTAAATTTTTTTAGTCCAAATACAAAAGTGTATGGCAGGTAGTCTTAAAATAGCCTAGTGAACAAGTTGGTAAAGTTTCATCTGATTTGGGCTCAGAAGTACAATCGTGATCGGTGTACCTGTGGCCCAGATCCAACTCATTTTTGACCTATTCATAGACCTAGGTTATACAAGATACCAGAAGTTGTCAAAACTCAAATTGGCCATACTGTCAATAATCTGCAAAGCAAAATTGTGTTGAGATCATTTTGAAGTGTTGAATCTACTAACAGTTGGAATGATACAGTGATCTCATAGCCATCCAGTGTATTCATTTGCAGAGACCGGTCAAGTAAAAGTCCATGCAGTCGCAGGAATCGGAAGATCATTCCATCTCCAGGTAAGAGGTTTGGATTCAGTTAGTAAATCCCACTTTCTTCATGTTTTTGAGATCGGGAAAACAAATCAACACCAGAAACCTAAATTTAGCGGATCAAACGAGTGTCGCGTCAACGGAGGAGAGTGTAAACCAAGGGATAGTACGACCGTTAGAGCCGATCCTTGAAGAAGTCATTTCCGATACTTCTTCAGAGAGATCTTCCGAGTACTCCACATAACACTTGGGGCAAATAAAACTAAACCGGAGAGAAAACATGGCGGCAGGACCATCAGACCCATCGGCCACACTAAAGCTAGTGTTCATCAAGTATCAATATGACAACAAGCAAGGTGCCAAGATATACAAAGATGGTATGGACCGCTATTGTGTGAAAATAGAAGATAGACCAAGCGAGTTCAGGGACTTAGTGCCGGTGATCTATAGCAGAGACATGTACCTAGATGACGAGGGTATCTTGTATTTGGTAGTCCTAAATCCTAACATTGTAGACAAGTGGGGATTGATGGGCACAAAAGCCAAAATAGACGAGGAACATGAGGAAAGAGCTCCAACAATGAGCTTACCGAATGCGAAATCAAGGCGAGAAAACGAAATGATGCGAATCAACACGGATAATGTCTACTTGGGGTTATACAAGTATAATAATGGAGAGCAAGATCTCTATTATAGATACGAGGAACCCTACGTCGGAGAGATGACTGAGCGGAAAAGACTTTATGTCTTCACTTACACCGAGGGAGCAGAAATGAAAATTGCTGCATATGACAAGTATGGAAGACGATATGCAACAATCGATAAAAAATAATTGGAGGGATATACGTACTTTGGGAGACCACTTCACCAGTACTATGTCACTCCAAGCCCTCTTAGACCAGCACCTACAACTGTTGTGCCAGAATCGTTGACCACCAGTGGGAGAGGACTCATGTAGCTGATTCTTTCAGTCGACCTCATTATTCGATGCCAAGCACCATGGGAACGTTACATTCTAGAGAATCGATGGCTATGAATCAAGGTAGTACGGCTCCTATCTCTACACATACGGCTTTAGGTCCGACATTTGCAGCCATCCCATCACATTTGCCTCCTAGTAGTAGATTTGGGGCAGGTGAGCCAACGAGAGCAACCTACAACCTCCCCGAGGCACGAGAACGATTAAGTCGAGACATGGGAGTATGGTTCCTATCTCTACACATACGGCTGTAGGTCCGACATTTGCAGCCATCCCATCACATTTTCCTCCTACGAATCGAGGTAGTACGGTTCCTATCTCTACACATATGGCTGTAGGTCCAACATTTGCAGCCATCCCATCACATTTGCCTCCTAGTAGTAGATTTGGGGCAGGTGAGCCAACGAGAGCAACCTACGACCTCCCCGAGGCACGAGAACGATTAAGTCGAGACATGGGAGCAATGAGATTGACCGCAGACCATAGACAGATCAGGCCATCCCAAGTAGCGAAGTGCATGCCGAGGAAGTATAGCGGCTAGGGGGATCCATATGCCCATGTATCGCTTTTCAGGCAAGTCTTAAGAGCGGAACAGATCACTGATTTCCATACTCAATACGAGGGATTCGGGCTGACCTTGGAAGGGACAGCCTTAACATGGTTTCAACCTTTAAACCTTGAAACTTGTCCGAATATTGAACATGTATTGCGCGAGTTCGCAGAAGAATTCTCAAAACGGGTATAAATCATAATACTGTATCACAGATATACGCTTTTAAGCAAAGGGAGAATGAAAAAGTGAAGGAAGAAACCTTGAGATTCAAGCAATACATTGAAAGGTGCCCGAGGAGAGAATTACCACAGGATGAGAGATTGTTTGTGCTCTTCGTTGAAGGACTTAGGAATGAAACCTTGAAAAAGGACCTTCACCTGAAGGCATGTAGCACATTTCAACAGGTTACAAGGGAAGCGTTATATCTTGTCGATAACTGCAAAGCATATGGGGAGGTGTCAGAGGATACTGATTCAGTAACCAGTGGCTCTTCATCGATTAAAAGCGAACCCTCTACCAAGAAAGATACCCAGGCATCCTTGATGCCGACAACTGATCAATTGATAGAGGAGGTAACAAAGAGAATGCAGCAACATATGAGATCAAATCTGGTGATGAGATAGCCTCAGACGAGGAAGTGTGACACATGTGGGGGGGATCATCCGACACCGTGGTGCACTCAACAACCGAAAGCTTCAGTTGCGAGTGGACGAGTACTGAAATGGTGTGCCATAGAGCAGAAATGGATGAATCATAGCACTGAGGAGTGTTTTTATAACAAAAATCATGTGAGGGAAAGACCGTATGGACCTCCAGCAGGACCATCCCAACCACCTTCTCCAAGGTATAAAGTTGGACCAAATTTGAATCTGGTAGCAGGAGCAGACAGACCTCAACCTGTGTTGGGTCAACAACCTCCATTACCACAGGAAAATAGGGCCATGATTAGATACGCTCAACCTTGTGAAGCATCACCAGGAACGAATAGTACACTTCAAGTGTCTTATTACGAGGAACCGAATGAGCCTTACGCAATTGAACCCGAATCACAAATATACGCAGACGAAGCATATCAACCGTGGAGAAATAGCGAGGGTAAGGCACCACCAACGTATGTAGCACAACCTTCGAGAGATCAATATTTAGTAGACGAGAAAACGTTAATGTTCATTGCGAACCAGAATTACAAACCAAGAGGGTATCTTAATAGAGCAGGATACCCTATGGGACCACCTCCTCAAAATCAACCACCAATTGGATAGTGCTATAGCTGTGGAAGTACGGATCATTGGGAGCATAACTGTCCTTTCAAAGGCAAAAGAGTGAAAATTTTTGGGTTTTGTGATGGATGTGGTGTGAATCACATATTGCCAGATTGCCCAAAAAATCCGGACAACAAGGGAAAAGCGACTATGAATATAGTGGGGGTGATACCAAGTGCAAACAGCGGATCAGAAACCGATCCAATGATCCAAATCAATGCGATAACCAGAGCCCAAGCCAAGGACTTAAGGAAAAACGAGTCCATGGAGGAAAAGGTCGAGATGCCGATACCCATAGAAAATGAGATCTTATCCGTGAGAACCCAACAAAAATCCTGGAAGGCGAAACGAGACAGGATGAAAACGAGAAGGTTGAAAACGCAAATTGCCATGCAAAAAGAGTTGCATGAAACGAAGGAGCAACTCAAACAAGAGAGAGAATAAGACAACTGAGGTCAACAACAAGCCGAGGAAAGCGTCCTCAAGAGGATCAGTCTTGGTTGACAAAGTGCTAGAGCCGTTAGATGCTCTATTACAAGCATACGAAGCAAGGCTAAAAACAAACCAAACCTTAGAGCAGAGATGGTTGACTTATCCTCAACCAGAAGTGGAAACAAAACGTTTGGAAATGTGTAAACACCTCATTGAGACAGCCCAGGCGTTGATGGAACCTGAGATAGCTAGAACCCCAGAACAAGAAGTATTGATTCACAAAGAGCGAGAAAAACTAAAAATCGATGAACCAAAACAAGTAAACGAACCCAGACCTGAAACAGTATTGCTACTGGATCATCGAGTTGTGCCAAACACGACTGATGACGCTAAATCAATGACGATGATGCCAATCCCAGAAGTTGAAGAACAATGGCCACAACACTTATGGGAAACCATTAGAAACAGAAAGAATGGAAGCGCGACGTTACAATCTGCTCCAATTCTTGAAATTAACATGGATAACGGATTTTATCCAGTCGATATACAATCGTTGTATGGGGATACGGGAACAGAAGTTTCAGTGGAAAGCAAAACCCAATCCTTGAAAACGTTGCCTTCATTTATAGGTGAACATGAGGCACAATCGTAGATAAAGTTAGTCCCATCCAAGATGAGAACTATCCCACATATGGTTGACTCAAAGAGTCTTCAAGATATGCTGTCGACACCTATAACATGCACAATCACGTTGTCCGAACTCTTGAGAGTCAGACCACACTTATGGCAAGACATGGGGAAACATTTGGAGCACAAGGGAGTAAAGATTCCTCTTCCGACAAACCCTACGGGAGAAGAGAACAAACGGGAAAGTCAACCCTAACCCCAACCAGTGCCCATAAACAAGGTCGGAGATTACTGCGAAGGAGAGGAGGGTAACACAACATTACCTGTTGAATATCAGGATATAAAAACAATAGCTATCCTAGACAGTGGAGCGGGAGTGGCGATTGCTACAAAGCAAATCTGGGAGAAGTGGGGCCGTCTAGCTCTCACGAAAACTAGAATGAAACTGCAATTCGCAGATGGGTATGTAGAGAGACCATTGGGGATCCTGGACCAAATAGTTGTAACTTCGTGTGGAATTAACTATGAGCACACCTTTGCCATGGTGGATTTCGGAAAAAAGAACAACTTTGACATTATTTTGGGACGACCATTCATGCGTCAACTCAAAATGATACAAGATTGGGGTTACGATCAAATCTACCTAAGGCACGAAGAGCTAATAACGAAAATCAACATGAAGGATCACATATATAGAGACGTTGCGAAAACACCAGTGCAAGACTTTAATTCGACCACTGTAAATGAAAAAGAAATACCTGCATGTATGCAAACAAAAGCGCATGTCTGGATGTGTGGAGCATCTGACTGTGGTGAGATAATCAGAAAGGAATGCATTCTGGAAAGATCCGTCGAA
Source organism: Adiantum capillus-veneris (assembly GCF_014529385.1). Taxonomy (NCBI): domain Eukaryota; kingdom Viridiplantae; phylum Streptophyta; class Polypodiopsida; order Polypodiales; family Pteridaceae; genus Adiantum; species Adiantum capillus-veneris. The sequence continues at coordinate 43,059,163 of NC_140956.1, read as the reverse complement.
GACGAGGCATATTTCCCAGAACCTTTCTCGGAACATTTACTTGATCCATTCGGGTGGACTCAAATATTGTCAACTTTAGACCTATGTGTTAAGGAATGCACACCTACGAAATTTTGTGACGAAGAAGGATACGACCTAGTAACATTGCAAATGGCTAGCATTATCCTTGAGTCGGGGTTGGAGAGCGAGGAACAGGAAGAACCTCCACGTGAGACTGAGTGTAAAAGAATAATTGATGAGGTATCTGTAGTGAACGATAGAATTCAAACGGAGGAGGAATTCACGGATTCACTATGCTATGACCTTCCATCAATGGACGATGAAAACCAACTGATAGAGGCTGACGATGAAAGATCAAGCGCATCAGAGACAAACGGGAAATATAGGTTGAGACAGGACAGGTTTTACGAGTTTCATAACCAAAAGCCTAGTCAACAGGAGCGGTATAAATCAAAGAGAACGAGAAAATAAAGGGCGAATAAGAATAATCCGATGCCTCTTGTCAATGACAGAACGGGATATCTAAAGCTTGTCAAAGCCGAGGATTGTGTCAAAGACGAGGTCACTGGCCGGTTTACCAAAACTAAACCATGGAAAAACAACAAGAAGAACAGACACGAAAAGCGGATGACTAAGTCGCAAAAGGAGAGAAAAACAAGGTCTGTAATGACCAAAATAGAGAGGAAAACAGAGTACAATAAGCTCAAGAGAACCCTCAGAGACATATGGACGACCGACTTTGAAACAAATGAGGACACGAGTTCTGACAAGATAGATGTACCATCCCATTATAAGAAATATACCATACAAGATAGGAAAATCATAGTGCAACAACCTATGAGGAAATTGAAGGAACCGGGTACATCCTACGACGGTCTTGAAAAAGCCAAACGAAAAGATCTAGCAGCTAGGAGAAGATCCAAAACTTGCATATATTGCCACGGATCTTACTGAAGAAGAGGAAAAGATTTTGGTAACTAATCTTAAACAGTATAGAGATGTGTTTGCGTGGTCGTACAAAGATCTTAAGGGGGTGGATCCTAGTATCTGTCAACACACGATACCCCTTAAGAATGACGCCAAACGCAGCAGACAACGTCCCTATACTTACAATGAAACATTTGCCAAAAAGATCAAGGAGGAGATAGATAAAATTAAGGAGACAGAGTTAATTTACGAAATTGAGCACACCGATTGGGTTTCACTGATTGTGGTGGTCCCGAAGAAAAACGGAAAGTTGAGAGTGTGTGTCAATCTCAAGAAAGTAAACGCTGCTACAATTCAAGACAACTATCCCCTACCCATTACTGATCATGTAATAGAAAGGGTAGCAGGAAAAGAGGCTTATAGCTTCTTAGACGGCTTTTTGGGTTACAACCAACTCGCAATAAAGCTAGAGGATCAGCAAAAAACGGCGTTCGCAACTGAATGGGGTATTTTTGCATTCCGGGTAATGGCTTTTGGCCTAACAAATGCACCAGCCACATTTAAGAGGCTAATGGGTCATGTTTTTAAAGAATATCTAAGACAATTCTTAGAAATTTATGTTGGGGTATAAAGCCCAATGTGGTCGCCTAGGTAAGTGGGCGGGCCGCCAGGTATGTACACATATTCTTTTGTGAAAACCTAATAAGAACTCACTATGCTCTACACATTACAGTAGAGCGAGTTCACCATATCATCGTGCTCTTCTTCTCGCACTCTCTCTCGCGTCGCACTTCTGCTCGTACTCCTTCAACTGGTATCAGAGCTCAGATCGAGGCTCGGGGCAGCACTGCAGGAGGCTAGAGTCACTAGCTTAGATTGGAGAGAAATTTGACAGGCGAAGACACGACCCCAAATCCTGTGGGCAAGCCCGAAGGGCTTGGTGTTGTCAGAATTTCATTCTGAGGTCATCTCGACCACCGTTCGGCTTCGACAAAGGTCTGCACAGGCCATTTTCGACTACGTGGTCTCGACACGTGCTGATACGACTCTGCAAATTTGGGGTTTTCGGCCTATGACTGCAGGTGCTGAGGATATCGACACTCCTAGAGTGTTGATTTGTGGCTATCTACACATCGAAGGATGGCTCACAGTTCTTGGAGGCGTGTCACATATGACACGGACGCATCTACACACAGACTGTAGGCGACATCCACTAGTTCATCAGGTAGCTTGTGTTTGCTGCTTGATATTCCAGATTTCATCCTGAAATTGCAGGTACTTCCACATGGGATGTATTGTCAGAGATGATGTATGTTTGTTGAGGGTTTGCTGGCTGTGAGTCACGCAGCAAACAACCGCCGCAGCGGTTACACCATATAGTGGGAAATTTGTGGATGTATGACTGTTAAGGCGGTTACGCCGCTAGCGGAAGCTAAATAGCGAGAACTCAACCAACAACAGAATTTGTCAGACGAGGACGGACCTTGACCCACAGGCACATGGAAACAACTAGGTGGGTGTCAAATCACCTACTCGACCTTCTAATGACAATCACTACTAAGGAAATCAAATCTAAGTTCTAAAATACGCAAGTGACTGAAATCCGTACTACGAACGAATGCTATACGAAACAAGATCTAGAATCATTGAATCGATCTCAAACTCAAGGGGAAGTCTATACACTAGGTAAGAACAACACCCTAAAGACTTGAACTGCAAACTCAACCTATAAGCACTCCGTGCGGTAAACGCGTATGAAGATAGGCCGAAATATACAGGTGATCGAAACTTGACCCAGATGGTACTAATGTGTAGCTCTACTCGTTGTGGTTCTATAGATATGTTGCATGCTCAATTCCGACACACAAGTTGGAAGAAAATTCACACCGAAGCTCGTAGGAACTTACCACACATAGAAGTCGATAGCGCGCACTCTTGGTATCTGTGCGTATCTCTCGTCGTTGCTAACACAATGGCGGTGTCGCTTCTCCAATGGCGGCTCCGTAGTTCGTGTAGCAAGTAGATAAGACTCTCTCTCTCTCTCTCTCTCTCTCTCTCTCTCTCTCTCTCTCTCTCTCTCTCTCTCTCTCTCTCTCTCTCTCAGACACAGTCACGGCGCTCCAAAACTCACTTTGATTAATAATCTCAATGCTTAGGTTACAAAAAATTTGGCTTATATACCTCAGCCTTAGAGGTGAGAACATCTCTAGCAAATTACATCAGCAAGTGAAATTACTTCGAGATTACAAGCTGGAAACTCAATTGAGTCCCGTTACTTAATGAATGGCTCAAATCAAAATTAATGTCGGAAAGACATTTATTACAATCAATGGCTACAAAATGATGAGTGTGAGAAAAAATGTGGGTGTGATCCTCTACTGGCTCAACACTTCCCCCCCTCCGCGTTCATGTCGTCCCTGACATGACTTTTATTGTTGGTAAATAAAGTCCTGTCGTCTTGAGCATCTGCAAATGTGATTCACATCGTAGGTTGCCGATGGTCAAGGTTGGGCCGAATATTTTGCTTTCGTGGGTGAAAAAGCTGGTGTAGAAAGCTTCTTCAAATGTTTGCATGTGGAAGCTAGGCAAAAACATAATCCTTTGGTATAGGAGGTGTAACACTTTTGGAGAAGGCTGCAATGAAAAATCGTACATCATATCAGACACCGTGTCGGCCGTCGATAGTAGACTCGAGGTCGTGGCTTTATCTGGCGCGAACACTTCAATGCAAGCTAAGAGAGTCCTGTAGATTTTCTTGAGCATCTGACATGAAAGGTCAGGAGAGCTAGTAAAGAGCTTGATGGTGCCCGTTAGGGTTTTCACCATGTAGGCTTTACCTATTCTCTCTCCTACCTTTGGTCCTGGCATCCTGGGATAATTAAGTCAATTTGGTTTCTTTTCTGAAATCCTGCCATGCTCTTTCCAGTTTTTGACTCTTGGCACCGGGCAGAAGGTTGCATCCTCCCGGATCTCCTTTGGTGCCTCCACCAAGTAGATGAGGTAGGCTGGGTATTTATTCAGCCAACCTTTCCTCCATCTAGGTTGTGAATCTACTATCTTCTTTGATTGTTCCTCCTTTGTGATGTTGCCTTCATAAAGAGCGACATACTGCTCCCCTTCTAGTCTCTTTATCGTCTTGAGCACTTCAAATTTCATCAAAGGGAAAGGCAGGCTGGGTTGCATCCAATGTTCATGGAGCACTTTTGTGTCTAGTCCCTGAAGTCTAATGGAGATTAGGAGTCTCCTCTCCCATTCCATTTCTGCCTTGGCACTCTCCTCTGCTGACTTTTCTATTTGGTCATGGAGCCTTTGTTCTTCTTCTTCAGAGATTCTTGAAGTCGAGGCCACCTCTTGAGCTGGGGCTGGATCTTCAATTGTGGTTGCCTCTCCAATTTCTGGTAGCTCTATGGCTGCTCCACCTGATTCTTCTTGTGGTGTCTCTGTCTCTCTTCTATGTTGATCTTGTAGATCTTGGAGCTGTTTGCGGAGGGCCTCATTCTTTGTCCGTAGTGTTTGATTTTCTAATGTGAGCCTCTCCTCTGTGGCCAATGATCCCTCCGCAATGTGCAACCTTTGCACTTGCTCTAATCTTAGCTCTCTTTGTAAGCTTCGGACCTGGTCTTCCAAAAATGGTACGATAGCTCCCTCTTGTTCGGTTCCTGCTCTGCTAGCTCTAGGGGTAGACCTAAGTCTAGTGATTGTTCTTTCTTGGAGCTCGACTCTTTCCCTTAGCTCAATGAGCTCATCCTTAGCCGCCTCCAACTCATCCTCTATCCACTCCCTTGCTTCCTGTGCACTTGTTACTTCTCTTGAAGCCTCGGCTAGTTGGAGTATCAAGCCATCTCTCTCGTTTTCCGCGTCATGGAGTGATGCTTTATGACTTTCAAATTCAGTCATAGCATTCTCTAAATTTCTCTGCAACTCCGCTTCCCTTTGTTTGGCTGTCTCAATCTCTACTTCCTTTGCCTTGGACCTTTCTTTTATCTTGCTGAGCAGTTCATGCACCATGTGCATGTCTTTTTCATCATCATCTGTCAACTCTAAAGCTCTTTCCGCCACCACCTCCACTGGCTTTGGCTCTTCTAGTATTTTCGGTTCGTCCAGTTTCTCTTCACTTTCTTTTTTACTCTTTGTCTTTTTCTCCGTCCCTCTCCGTTCATCTTGTTTTTGTAGGGTGATCCCATAAACTGCCTCAAGGGCCTCTTCTTCGGTGTATCCTATTTCTACCAGATCCTCATAATCATTTCTCTTTTGCTGAACTGGATCTATCTTCTTTTCTTTGGTCTCGGCTTTCGGCTTTTCCAAAACATCTGTGTCCACCTCTACTGTGGTCTCTTCTGTAAAGAATGAGGATGCAAGAGAGCTACACAAGGCAAGCACAAAGCACACAGAGATGGAAAGCTTCTTCTTCTTCTTCACAGAAAAGAGAGTACAAAATGACTAAGTGCTAAAGCTGAAAAGTAGCACATATGTACATGAAGTCACTAAGTGTGAACTCGCTAGAAGCGTACTAGGCTGGCACTATAAGTGTAGTCCAGCTGTAGAATCACTGGCAGAGATCCTCCCTGTCGGTCACCTAACGCGCCAGTGAGTAAATACAGTAAGCGGCTAAGACCCGTAGTGGATGCCAGCTCAAGGTGTAGAGCTCGACATCTCAACACTCCCCCTTGAGCTCTGCATGTCGCAGAGTCCAAGCATAGTCCGAAAACGTCGAAGCTTCTCAGCTCCGAGGGCCTTGGTAAAGATATCCGCTATCTGCTCCTCTGTGTTGACGTAGACCAAGTCGATGTCGCTTGCCAACACTCGCTCTCGAACGTAGTGGTAATGGACCTCTATGTGTTTGGTCCTAGCATGGAACACTGGGTTCCTAGCCAACTGCATGCTGCTGAGGTTGTCACAATGAATGACAATTTGCTGGTCCACCTGCACTCCCAAGTCCTCAAGTAATGTGCGTAGCCAAGCTACCTCGCACGCCGCAACTGCTGCACCTCTGTACTCGGCCTCTGTGCTCGATAAAGCAACCGTAGGCTGCTTTTTGCTGCTCCAAGTAACAGCAGCACTCCCAAAAGAGAACATGAAGCCACTCGTAGATCTCCTATCAACAATGCTACCTGCCCAATCTGCATCTGTATACCCATACAATGCTAATGGTGCATCTGCTGCATAGAACAATGCGTAGTCAAGAGTCCCTTGCACATACCTAAGTGTGCGTCGTACTCCATCCAAATGTGGCTTCCTCGGAAGCTGCATGAACTGACTCTCCAAGCCTACTGTGTAGCTCAAGTCTGGCCTTGTGATAGTCAAGTAGATTAGACTACCCACCATCTTCCTATACATATTGACATCCTCAACAACATCACCCTTCTCTGCACTCAGCTTTGCATTCACATCCAAGGGAATGGAAATCGGCTTACAATCAGCCATACCATACTTTGACAACATGTCCAAAGCATATTGTCTCTGTGACAGCCATACACCCTCTGGAGTCCTGATCACCTCAATGCCAAGAAAGTAGCGCAACTTGCCCAAATCTTTCATTTCAAACTCCTGTTTGAGAAGACCCTTCACATGGTCAATCTCCATAGCATTGTCACCAACAATAATAAGGTCATCTACATATATGGTAATGACCACAATCCCCACATCACTCTCACGTACATAGAGTGAATGATCAGCATGAGCTCTCCTAAAACCAATACTGACAAGATACTTGGCAATCCTGTCATACCATGCTCTAGAGCCTTGCTTCAAACCATACAAAGCTTTGAGAAGTCTGCATACATAATCTGGGTAACCTGGATCGACATAACCAGGTGGCTGATCCATATACACTTCCTCTTGCAACTCACCATTCAAGAAGGCATTCTTTACATCCATTTGATGCATAATCCATCCTTTAGATGCAACCACTGCTATGACAGCTCTCACAGTCGTCATCTTTGCCACTGGAGCAAAGGTCTCCTCATAGTCTATGCCATACGTCTGTGCATAACCCTTTGCGACCAGCCTTGCCTTGTGACGCTCAATGTTACCATCAGCCTTATGCTTGGTTTTATACACCCATTTACAGCCAATAGCTTTCTTGCCACTTGGCAATGGCACCAACTCCCATGTGTCATTTGCTTCCAATGCAGCCATCTCTTCATTCATTGCATCATCCCAATGCACATTTCCAACTGCATCCTCAAAACATGTGGGCTCCACATCCTGTATCACCTTAGCCATGTAGGCTTGGTGATGCGCTAGATACCCATCATAAGTCAATTTCTGAACTGGATTTCTGACTCTATTAGATCTGCGCGGTCCTTGGTCACTCCTTTGCCCTCTAGCATCTTCTTGTACTTTCCTTACACCAGGTGTCCTGACAGCCGGAATTCCAAATTCCTCATCAAGACTTTGTTCAGAACCATCTGAATCCATGTCTACATGTGAAAAACCTGATGATGCATCAACCATAAGGGGAGGTTCATCAACCTTTTCCTTTCCTTTTCGTGATACATTCCCTGTACCTGTTGGTGGAGTAACCTGCGTACGTTGTCTACCATTCCATGGTTTCTCAACAGAGCCACGAGAAGAGGACTCTTGTGGTCCACTCAAAACCTGTGACTGTGGCCTCACATTTTGTACAACCACATCATCTTTTACATCAGTCCCAATAGTGCCATGTGCATTACTGTACCAGCTGCTCATCTCATCAAAGACTACATCTCTGCTCACTCGTAATTCTCGTGTAGTAGGATTGTAGCACCTGTACCCCTTTTGTTCAAGGGAATATCCCACAAGAATACATTTCTCTGCTTTAGGATCCAATTTCCTACGCAACTCATCTGGTACATGCACGTAAGCTATGCAACCAAACACTTTCCAGTGTGCCAAATCAGGCTTTGTACCTGTAAACTTTTCCTCAGGTGTTACATCATGCACCGCAGCTGTAGGTGTCCTGTTCATAATGTACACAGCTGTATTTACAGCTTCAGCCCAGAAATGATGAGGCATGTTCTTCTCATTCATCAATGCACGTGCAACCTCTGCAATGTGCCTGTTTTTCCTTTCTGCGACCCCATTCTGCTGTGGAGTATATCTGCATGTAAACTGCCTGTGTATACCATGCATTCGCAGAAAATCTGAAAAATCATTGGAGAAGTACTCTCCCCCTCCATCTGACCTCAATGTCTTGATTTGCATATCTGTCTCCTTCTCAATCATGACTTTGAAGTCTTGAAAGTGACCAAACGCTTCACTTTTGTTACGCATGAAGTAGACCCATACTTTCCTTGTATGGTCATCAATGAAAGAGACATAATACCTGCAACCATGTATACTTGTAGTATCGGTTGGACCCCAAACATCTGTGTGCACCACCTCAAGTGGCCTTTTACATACATTGCGCTCATGTGGAAATGAGCCCTTTGACTGTTTTCCAAACTGGCATGCTGCACACACTTTATGCATACCATCCACCTTGAATTTGGGCAAACCTTTTACAATCTGTTTTGATTGCATGCTGCGCAATCTCTGCTCATTGACATGGCCAATGCGTTTGTGCCAAATGTCAACATCAGCCACAACACCTCTACCCTGTGCAAATAATGCAGCTTTTACCTCAGGCATGTCTACATTCAGCGTAAACATTCTGCCCACACATTTTCCCTCTGTGATCAGCTTACAGCCATTCTGGAAATCTTCTACATAACAGCCATTTGGATTGAAGCGAACCTGCAAACCCTGCTCAACCATTTGTCCAACATAAACAAGATTCTTTGTAATGTTTGGGACATGAAGTACATCTGCTAAGTACTTTGATTTCCCACTCTTCGTATTTAGAGGTATGTCCCCTACATGAGCAATGGGGTGAGCTGTATCATCTCCTGTCTTCACATAGCCTGACACATCTGGTTTGCGCATATCTCTAAACCACTCTCCACGAGACGTCATGTGATTAGAGGCACCTGAATCCACATACCAAACATCATCTTGGGTGGAATTCTCTGCAGTCATTGTATTCATTACATGCTGCATAACAAACATGCGCTCGTTTTTGCTGTCATCTGCATCTCTGCTAGTAGATGCATAGTTGCCCTGTTCTCTCTTTCTACTTGCTTTTCCCTTTGGACAGTCACGTGACATGTGACCTCTTTCACCACAAGTCCAACATTCTCTACTATCTGGAGTATGTTGCTGCCTGCTTGATCCTGCACCACGACCTCTTTGACTCCCCCTGCCTTGAGACTGGTTTCCCCTGCCACCTGTATTGTTTTGATTTGATTGACCTTCCAGAAATTGGCCCCTGCAACCCCTTGGGCCTCGACCACGACCTCTACCTCTACCTCTGTTGGAGTTAGAATAGAAGGCCTGTTCAGAATTATTTCTGCCATGAGAAGAAGATGTGTCAAGGTTCTTCTCCTCAAGAATAAGCATAGAAATCAAATCTTGGAACACGGGGATGTCGTCTCTTGTATTCATGGAAGACCTAAAATGTACATACTCATCTCCTAGACCATCCAAGCATGCACGGACAATGTCATCGTCTTCCACTGACACTTTAATAGATCCAAGAGCCTCAATGATACTCTTGATCTTCAAGGCATAATCATTGATTGAGAGGTTGTTCCTCTTAACCTGATTTAGCTCCGACTTTAGTTGAAGCTTCTCGGCCTTGGTGTTCACCTCGAACACTCTGCCTAAGTTTCTCCATGCAATGGCGGGGGTTTCAGCATCCTGTAGATAGCCCATCATGCCATCTGTGATGCTCATAGACAGCCAATACATCACTTTGCTCTGGCCTTGTTGCCAGTCCCTCAAAGCTTTCCTTTGTTCTGCTGTAGCATTTGCCTCGGGAATCTCTGGTTCCTTTTCATTGTCTCCTTCTACATAGTCCCAATAACCTTTTCCTTTTAGGAAAATTGTTATTCTGAACTTCCATGCAGGGTAGTTATTTTTCTCAAGCTTCTCAGTAACAATCTGACTGAAACCGTCAGACATCTTGAAGCACTAAGACAAAATAGCTGCAATCTGCAAAAACCTGCAAATCTGTTGAACCTGCTATCGTGGTTCCTGTAACGCTTTCTACACTCAACGAGTGTCCACAATCAAGCGTTTCACAACCACTGTACTTGTACAGTAAATCTCTGTATACTGCACTTTGGAGACCTGTTCAGAAACTTGTGCGAAAAACCCCTAAAACTTGTGGATTGCAAACAAAGGGATTGTGATGCTCTTGCTCTCTTAGCCTCTCTTGCCTGCACCAGGCTCTGATACCATGTAAAGAATGAGGATGCAAGAGAGCTACACAAGGCAAGCACAAAGCACACAGAGATGGAAAGCTTCTTCTTCTTCTTCACAGAAAAGAGAGTACAAAATGACTAAGTGCTAAAGCTGAAAAGTAGCACATATGTACATGCGGTCACTAAGTGTGAACTCCCTAGAAGCGTACTAGGCTGGCACTATAAGTGTAGTCCAGCTGTAGAATCACTGGCAGAGATCCTTCGTGTCGGTCACCTAACGCGCCAGTGAGTAAATGCAGTAAGCGGCCAAGACCCGTAGTGGATGCCAGCTCAAGGTGTAGAGCTCAACATCTCAACATCTTCCACAATTTTTTCCGTCTTCTTCGGGCTTGGTACATCATTCATAGAGGGATGTTTGTCCTCAACTTCCTTGGCTTTTCCTTTGTCGGCTTGCCCATCTTTCTCTTGAGGCTTAGTAGACCCATCTACTTTCCTTTTCCCCTTATCGTCTTTTTTCTGCTCAACTTTTAATTGCTGTACCTCCTCTTCAGTGTATGGATCGACAGGTTGCTGCTCCAAAATAGCCTCTGACTCCTCATAAGCTTTAATATATTGATCGTATTGATCAATATGTGGCCTGGCCGAGCTAGTTCCGACTTTAGTGGGGTCTGGCACCCACTTTTCTTCAAAGTCACCCTTTAGAGCTCTTTCCGCTCTGAACTGCTCCACTAATCTTTCCATTCTTGCCGCTTTCTGACTTTTGGTTTGCTTGGGAGCAACCTTCTTCTTTACTTTCTTCTTAAGTGGCTCGTCCACATCTTCTTTAGGTTCTGAAACTACTTCTAGTTTCCTGCGTGCTCTTGTGGATGCCCTCTTGGATACTTCGGGTTGTTCTTCCTCCTCGTCGGCTTCTCTAAGCCACTCATTCTAGGAGGGAGCCTTTGGCCACTGATCTCTAGCTCCAATAGCTTCATAAGCTATTCTTGTCAGAATTTCCGCTCCTCCTATGTATTTTGGCTTCTCGTTGTGCATGGAAATTACTTGCTCGTGGATGTGTTGAGCGTAATTCACCTCTTTTGGCATATTGCTCTTTAATTCCCATGTGATGGTGGTCGCAATGGCATGGGGTGGTGTCGTATACTTTTGCGGTCTTTTACTGCAAACATGAAGAAATTGGTTGTACATTCGGCAAAGGGTTGCCGCTCTTGGGTCCTTCATATCTCCATAGGTTGCATTCTGTTTCTTGGGCCCATAGACCTCTATGGCCTCCCTTCTTTCCCTGACCGAGCTCCCTTTGTTGTGCAACTTCAATGCGTCTGCAATTAGCTGTGGAGTGATCTGTACTTCTACCTTCTCTCCATCCATGGCTGTCAATGTGGCTTTTCCATCCTTCTGAATGGATGTTGCCAACTCGTACACTCTTCTTGTATCCACACCTGATGGTCTCGAGGTGAAGAAACTGTGCAAGTTTGCCCTTTCCAGGTACTTGCTGATGTCTTCTGACCTGCTATAATCTACCAATTCCTGTGGGATCATCGGTACATCCACCGCTTGCCCTTGAGGATCTCTGAAAGTCCCCTGGTAGATCTTTATTCCCTCTTTCTCCAATACTGCTTCCTCCACCCAAGTTTTGGTTGGCTTGAGGGTTTCTGCTGGAATGTCAAATGGTTCTGCTTTTGCAATAGCATCTTTGATTGTCGGTCTTTTTCTCTTCGTTGCCGATGACTTGGTGGAATCCATGGATCCTGTAACTCCAATTTCAGAAGTTAGCGTCTTTTTAGTACTGAAAGCCGAAATGAAGCTTTTAACTATCCAAATGACTTGAAATTTGAAACATGAGCTATTCAGGGCCTAAGGATGCAAGGTAGGTGAAAAAATATGCAAAATGGGCTCAAAATCATGCTGGATACATCATACGCGTATGATGTCTTTTGTGTCAAAATGACTTCATATTGATTGTGCTTGTAGTTGATAGTGTATACATGATTATCATATGCTTGGATTTGAGTTTGGATCCCATTTGGTCAAGTTGTGGCCAATTTAGTCCAGTTCCGGCTCTTGGAAAAATTTTGAAAGGGAATTGGATTTTATGATCCAAATTGGATAAAACTTGGTGGTTCACTTTCAAATCGCATGTAGATCACTTTTGTTTGGTGGTTGAAGCCCTGAGGTGCCAAAATCACATAGTGAGACATCATACTCGTATGATGTCTTTTAGTGTATTTTTGGACCAAATTTCTCTATAAGCTTGGATTTGGCTTTAGATAGGCTTATTCAGTGGATTTAGGAAGTTTGGATAGATTTTGGTCTAAAAATGGCTATGGAGACATCATACGCGTATGATGTCTTTTTCATCAATTTTGCATGGGATTGGTTCTGTGGACTCCCCATGTACTAGTGAAGGACTGTTCCTACTCAAATCTTGGTTTGGACTTGAGTATGTTGGATTTGGGCCAAGAATAGGCTTTAGGTGAAGGATTTTCCCTCAATTGGGCTAATGGGGTGATCCTCTTGACCAAATGGTTCCAAATTTCATATGTAGCATGTATTAGATATATATAATGGATGTATGATGACAAATGAGCAGTTTTGGCTCTGTAAGTGCAAATAGACATCATACGCGTATGATGTCTTTTGTGTCAAAATGGTGCTTTTTGGTTCCAGATAGCTTGTAGATGTGTTTAACAACAATCCTACAAAGTTTCAATGAGTTTGGAGTTATTTTGACAAAATTAGGACCAAAAATCAATTTTATGGCCTACTTTGTGTCTTTTTGGTTTTCCTTGGGTTTTCTAACTCCAATTCTCATGATACTTGGTTCATAGGATGTGATTAACATGTGGAATGAGGCTATGCACTCAAATGTTGAAATGGATGTGAAATTCATGCTGTGAGACATCATACGCGTATGATGTCTTTTCTTGAAATGTTGGTCTTTTTGTGCAAAGAATGCTTTGTGCTAGTGCCCTAAGCCCTGCTGACTAGTTTTCAACTTAAAAAGTCATCAGTTTAGCTAAAAAGCCCCCTTATAGGCATTTCAGTCTCCGAAGTTGTCTTTTTGCCTTGGAGTTGAATTTCTTCAACTTTTCTTCTCGAGAGTTGCATTTCCAGCTCATTGGATATGTTGTGAAGCCATCTATTTCGTTGAAATTGACTTTGGCTCCCCGTTCTCCATCTTTCTTCCTTTGGTTGCCCGAAAGCGTCTTTTTCACCATCGGTAAGTGAATCAGCTTTCTTTTGGGTTTTGCTTGCAAACATAAGTCATCGATAGTTACTTGAAGCTGCTTGTGAAGTTTCATTTCATTCGGTCGTCAATTTAAGCCGTTATGCCAAAATGACGCTTTGTGTGTCCGCAGCCAAATCGGTTGTTCCGACCTACTTTTTGTGATTCAAACTTGGAGATATTCTATGGTTGCATTGTCCTTGATGTGGTTGAACTTCCTGTGAAGTTTCCTGTTGTTTCGACAACTTTTTCCTGTTTGCCTCTTGCAGGCTCTGTTGACCTAGGGTTTTTCCATTCGTTCTTTTTCGAGCTTTGAGTGTTAAAAACCCATCTTCTATACTAGGGTAACCCACCTATAAGTTCTTGCAAGGTTTGGTTAGGCGGTTGTGCCACTACCTAGCATTCTACCCCATTCCCCGTCTGCTCTTATTTCTTGGTTTTGGTCAGTTTTCGCGACAAAAGTTAATGATAAGCATCAAAGCTTATGGCAACGAGTCTACCTCTCATGTATGGTGTCCTCTGAGCTCTCGTGGAAGTCGCAGAAGGTCGTAGAAGATCTGTGCTCCTGTGGCTCTCTGCTCTTCTCCAAGAAGGTAATAGTGTGAATGAGCTTGAAAGTGATGTGAAAAATACTTGACTTCGGACTTCCCGGTTCACTTGCCACCAAATTTGTCATGTGCTCCTATCTCGTTGTGAGATGTGCTTTAGGATCTGAAATTTCCCAAATCGAACTCCGTTTGACCTGTTTTCTTAGAATTCCGTTCACTTGCCAAAATTCTGCCGTTTCGGACTTTTCGCAACTTTTTCAGAATTGTACCCAATTTTTACCATGGGTTGCCCTTGTCATTAGGACCATCACCGTCTATTCTTTTCTTTTTTCCGATCTCATTTCACCTGATTTTTTCTTATTTTTCTTTTACTTTTATTAAGAAAATCATAAAAAATAAAGGAAAATAGAAAATTGAAGCCAAAAAATTCCAAACATACACAATAAATAGCTGGCAATCCTGTGTATATGAATATACACTTATATATGATTTCTGGACTTGGATTACCACTTTTTGGCTCCAAAAACACTCTTATTTAGTGATATTTACACGTCTAGAGACCCAAATTCATCATTTGATCTCTTCTTGTTGCAAAACAAGGTATATAAGGGCATAAATATTATCAATATCCGCAATCAAACATAAAAATTGCAAAATCATGTAAGACACTGCCCTTGTAATATAATTTTTGTTTTTCTTTGTTTTTTTTTTCCGCTTGTAGCTGCTTTGTAGCTCCTGTATACCTGTATACCTCCCCCCCTCCTAGTCTGAGTCCTCCCGGACGACTATGAAGTGTCTGTGGGCAAAGCATTGTAGTTGTTTGGGTCATAAGTTCCCAATGCAATTGTAGAGCGATGATACAACAGTCTTTCCAATAAAGCTGCTCTTTCTTTGATTGAAGGATTGGTGGTCGGTTGGTTTGGCACTTCGGTAGTAGAATCAGTAGATGGATTCTTCTTTACCTTGTTGTTCTTTTTCACAATCCAAATCTGCTTCCGCTTCGCTTGTGCTTGCCACAAACTCTTTGCAACCCAAACCTGCTTTGTTCTTTGTGTTGATTTCCTCGCCTTGAAATACCTAGGAGTTTCCGTGGATTGTACTGAAGGGAGTTCCTGTTTACAAATCCTTGGGATCCAAATTTGCTTGCTATAGCTTTGTGCCATCATGAACTTCTTTGGAATCCAGATCTGTTTCGCTGTCCTTGATTGTTTGGAATCACTTTGTTGTCTGGTATTAAAGACTCTTTTTTCCACCTTTGTGTTCTCTGGCACAACCTTTTTTGGTCTCCATACCAACTTTGACTCTGTTTTTTCCCAAGGTTGAGCTGTTAAATTATTGCTTGTGTTCCTTATCCAATGTTGAGAGTTCCTCGTCAAAGAGCAATCTAGTTGTACAGAAACTTTTGGTTGCCATTGCTTCTTCTTTTTCTCTGGTTGTTGTTTACCTTTGTTCTTGGATTCTTCCTTTGGAGTTGGCACTGCTCCTTTGGTGAACTTAACTGATTGACTTTCACCTTCGTATTTGATAAGCACTGATTTAGAACTCCAGTCAATCATTGCATTGTATTGCTTCTGCCATGGTTGTCCTAGCAATAATGGATGTTGTGTAGCTTGGTCTTCAACCACGTAAAACATATGAGGATACACATACTCGTTAATCTGTATATGTAAAACTGTGCATCCGACAGTTTTGATTGAATTCTCAGAGTAACTCTTTAACTCTTGCTTGGCAGTTTGTAATTTAGTGGCATTTGTCAATTGTCTATACAAACTGAGTGAAAGTAGGTTAGTTTGAGCTCCTAAATCCAATAGTGCTCTGGCTTTGATTTGGTTGGTTCCTACTTTACATTCAATGATGGGTTCTTCTTTGTCATTATCCATTTCTGTTATACTGACTGCGTTTATTCGTATTGCTCCTTCATTGCGCTGTTTCTGACGCAGTAGTCTTCTTTTCTCCATTCTTTCCTTCGCCTCGGCTTGCGCTTCCTCCACAATCTTTTTCTTTTTCTGGACACGCAGCTTTTCTTTATGTATTTTGAGAAGCATGTCTTGGGTTAGCGGCAAAAGATACTTTTTCACTCTGCATCCACTAATCCAATTGGGCATTTCTTCTCCCTCTAATGTAGCAAGCTTGATGGCTCCACTTGGTGATAGATCTTTAATCACCAGAGGTTCCATCCCTCGCTTTTTAAGCTTCTTAGCATGCTGTTTCAGAGTGTAAACTAGGACATAGTCCCCAACCTTAAACTCTTTAGTCCGCACATGCTTATCAAAAAATTTCTTTTGTCGCCTTTTTTGAGCGTAGATAGAAGCTACTGCTTTTAGGCGAAGCTCGTCTAGCTTTTCCAGGTCATCTATTCTATCAGAAAGCTCGTGCCCTGTCCACTCTAGATCCTTAGCCACCCTTAAGGTTGAAATCAAGAATTCTATTGGTAGGATTTAGCCCAAAAACCATGTTATATGGGGTCGTTCCTATTGATGTTTTATATGCTACCCTATATGCCCATAATGTTCAATGCAACTTCTGGTCCCAGTCAGTTCTCGACTCAGATATAATCTTTGTAAGGACCGTGCATATGGTTTTGTTTGTTGCTTCAGCTTGTCCGTTTGCTTGTGGATGATACGGGGCTGATTTCCTATGGATTACCATGAATTCATCTAGAAGGATCTCTATCACTTCATTTATAAAATGTGTGCCTCGATCACTCACAATTTCTATTGGCAATCCATATCGTACAAAGACGTATTCATATAGAAATTGTGCCGTGGTCCTGGCATCTGCTTTTTGAGTTGCCTTTGCTTCGACCCACTTTGTTAGATAGTCTGTAGCCACAACGATGTATTGTGCATGAGTCTTATATGCAGGAGGTGAAATGGGTCCGACATAATCAATCCCGCATTTTGCAAAAGCTCTTGCCCCCATCATTGGTCTAAGCGGCATATCATCTCTTTTAAGTGGTACTTTGGTCCGCTGACAGTCATCACACCGTTTAACGTATTCCTCAGCGTCCATATGTAATGTTGGCCACCATATTCCTGCGGCTAAGACAAGTTTTGTTGTCTTATCACCTGAGAAATGGCCTCCACCTACTCCTCCATGAGCTTGCTCTAGGATTATCACATACTCAGACTCTGATGCGCAAATCCTAAGCTGGTTGTCTTTACCTCTCTTATAGAGTTGATCTCCTATTAAAGCGTAATCTCTAGCTTCTGTCTCTACAGATTTCTGACGAGTTTTTGACGTTCCTTCTGGGAAAGTTCTATTTGTGAGATATTCAACAATATACTGACTCCATTCCGGAGCGATCATTATTTATCTGATATAATGTCAAATACTCTGATGGCAGTTTTGATGAACATACAATACATACAGTGACATATTCATGTATGCTTTCTTTCATTCCTGGCCAATAGACTCCCAATTGTAACAAATTCCTATATGTGTTCCTTCTTGAACAATGAAATGCACATTCCTGAACATGTGCTTCGCGCAGATATATATTATATTCCTCAGGATTGATGCATAGTCGTAAAACATGATCATTTCCCAATTGATACAACCTTCCTGCAACCAATTGAAGATTCTTGGATTGCTGAATAGCAATATGTTTCTGGTTGTAATCTCTTCTATCAAACTCTCCTCCATAGGTTAATAGGCTAACAACATTTTGAGACCACTTCGGTATCATTTCTATGTTGAACAAGTACGTGTCTGGCATGTCGTCATCCACTCCTATAGGGTCTTCTCCATTCGTCAATCGCGAAAGATGATCAGCTCTAAGATGTGTTTTTCCTTTCTTTACTACTACCGTTGTGAGCGGGATGGAAACACACAGAACGCCTCTATAACAACCCGACACACACTCTTGGGAAGATACACACACACACTATGGGGCACCACTCGGCTTACACAACACACCTGGCCGAGACAGGACACACACCGATGGAGTGAGAGGAGAGAGACTATCCACTTGCCCACTCCACACAGAGAGAGAGAGACACACACACACACCCAAAAAACTCAGATCAAAAGAGGAGAATTTCTGATGTTTAGACACAATAGAGCTTGGGCCAACACCAATGGGGCAAACAACTCACACAATATGGGTAAAAGATACCAGATACAATCACAAACTGGAGAAGAAACTTCGCTCATAGGAGAAACTTACACAGAAAAACAGCAGGAAAAGAGTGAGGAATTTGGCAAAATGGACAGCGCCATCGCGTCCGGAATGGCCCAAAACCCCAGTCTACAATGTCAAAGTGCTCAAATCCGACCTCGGATGAGCAGTTTACGGCCAAAACAGGCTCCAAAATGAGCAAAAACACACCTGCGGCTGTCCCTCCTCTCTTCTCCACGTTTTTTCTGGTCTTCTCTTTGTTTTTTCAGTTCCCACACTTAGCTTTTTTAGTTGGGCACCCTTGGCCTTTTAGATGACCTCAAACGGACCCCGAACAGGCCAAAAACTGACCTCGCAGTGCATAGTTGTCACCTTTTTGCATCCATACGCACACCTGGCACTCATTTCTTTTCAATAATGCATCCCGCAACCACGTGAAGTGGCCCCAAAAAGTGGTCCTAATGATGACCTTTCTGCATAACTCTCATAAGAAAACACCCACGTTGTGTCTGTACTTATCCACGTGCAAGTACTGACCATGTTCGGCCTCCTGACGCCACTCGATGCCATCTGACGCACCTGCTTACCTCATGTCATCGGCCCGCGGATAGCTTCCTCGAGAATTTTTACGTGCTACCAACTCCTCCTCATTGTAGAAAAAACACAGTGGTACTAGTAATAGTGAAAATCGATGCACTATGTACATGCTATCCTAGCTGTACACATGTGGGCCCCACATAACCACCTAGCTAAAGAAAATGGGCAATCCTTTAGTTGATGCACCATGCATTTGTATGTACGTATGTGCAATCCCTTGCTCCAAAAAACTCCTGACATAATTTGCCCACCCCCTAGCCTGCTAGAGCATTCATGCTCAGCAGCAGCAACACTAGTAGATGCTCATTCCACCTGGATCCCACACAAAAACACTTTGCATTCCCTGCATCAAAAGCTTAATCAAACTTCCACCTGGTTCCCAAGGAAAACATGTAGAGATGCCATATATCAACCTTGCATCAAGAAAACCATCAATTACTTTGGCATAGACCTGCATGTGCAAATATATCTCCTTCTCCATAGCTGAGAGGTCTCCATTGATCATTTGTGTCATCAATTCCTGCTTCTTTGACAATTCAACCTTTGATTGCATCAACCCTTCAATCACTTCATAAGGCCCTTCACTTTCATCCTCATTCGCAAATGCAACTAACCATCCTCCTGGATTTCTTTTTCCATAAAAAGAAATGAAACATCAGCATCCTCATCACTGCTGGTAGTACTATCATTGTCCTCATCTGTCACCGTGGAAGAATCTTCATCACTAGACTCATCCTCATCTTCATAAAGCTCCTCTAATCGTTTCCTTGTGTCCATATTATAAAGCTTCTTGGTACCTGTCTTTCCATAGAGGCTAATCGTACCATGTCGCCAATCTTGAACAACTCCCACTGCACGTAACCATGGTCTTCCCAGTATAATAGGATATGCTCCCAACCCTATGCTCCCAACCCTGCTGGCATCACATGAAAATCAACCACTGCCTTTGCATCATATGCCTCCACTTCTAAGCTCTTTACAACACCCAAGCATCTTACTTTTTGATGGTTTGCCAATCTGATCCGAAAACCTGACACCCCAGCCACTGTGAGACCCATCTTCTCAACGCATGAGTGTGTTATGACGCATATTTGGGCTCCGCCATCCACATAACCTTGTCCCAAATTTTTCCTTTTATGCCACACATCTACTATTGGACAAATGTCTGGTAGCTCATCCATTGCCAACACCTTTACTGAACCTCTCTCTGGCTCTTTCTCCATTGGGTTAACCATCCTCTTCCACTGTCGCTTTAGCTTAGGCACCATCTCTATAAGCTGCCCAAAAGTAACATCTGCCTTCCTGCTCGTCAGATCCTCCCTCAAGTCATAGCTTAATTTCTCATCCCCTAGTGGAAAATCTGAAACATGAAACTTTCGACGAGCTCTCCTTTTCCTCTTGGCCTTGACATCCTCGCCTTCATGGCTCTTTCCTTTCTTCTTACTAGGACCTGGGGCACTTCTTCCTTCCTTATCCTCTGTGGTCCTCTTCCCAATAGGCATCAATAATGTATTCTCTAGCTTTGATGCCTTCTCCAAGGTGACTACACTTAGCACTTTTGTCTTTCCCTTTTCCTCCTGGGTCAGTCCACTGGTTCCTTCGTCTCCCTTAATTTCGATGCCATAATCATTTGACCTAGTTAGCACCTGTCTTGGCAATGGATACATGTCTCCCCCCATCCTTGGTGACTTATCACATTGCGGGCTGATGTGACCCAACTCTCCACAATTATAACATGTGGGCGTCTGCCTCCAAAACCTACCATTGCTTTGTCCAACACCATTCCTAGGCCTTTCTTCACCTCCTTGCTGATTTGCAAACCTCCCTCGACCTCGATTATTTCCCACTTGACCTAGCATGTTTAGGCTGAGATTCTTCATCAAATCTACCATTTGCCTCATGTCTTGCCTTAGCCCATCATCTTGCACTGCTGTAGTGACCACTGCTGGCATAACCTGAGTAGTAACAGAAACTACTGGTTCATGATGAACCCCTGACATGCGCCCTTGTAAAGACTCTATAGGCTGAAATTCAGACCTCATTGGCAAAGACTCCACCCCTAACTGGCTCATTTTCCTCAGCTTCCACTCTTTGTTCCTTGCTACCTCTAGTGCATCCTCATATGTCCTAGGCTTCTTTAGCTCCACTCTCCAACGTATATTCTCCCAAAGACCAGCCAAGAACCTATCCTTCTTCATCATGTCAGGCGGGGGTACCTGTGGTGCTAAAGCCTTGCACATTCGCTCCCATGCCAATGAAAACTTACGTATGTACGCATCTACTGGCTCACCTTCCTTTTGCACCAAAGCCTGTACTTCTTGCCACACTTTGTCAGGATCTTCTATCTTCACAAACTCCACTTCCAACCCATGTCGTAGATTGTCCCAACTCAACCTTACAGGTGGATCAGCCACACGCAACTCCTCTTCAAATGCTTTAGACCAAACTCGTGCATCACTCTTCAAACAAATTTGGAGAAGGCGTAACATTTGCGTAGGGTCATGAATCTGGTTGCTAATGCAGGCAACCTCCATCTTTTCCAAAAATTCTTCCACATCTTCATCACTTCTTCCATGAAACTCCGGATAAGAGAAAGCCATGCCTACCCAAGTTACAATGCTTTGAGAACCCCTTTGAACACACGTGCAAGAACCCAAAACTTTTTACTACCCAATCCCCAGAACTTCAATGGAGCTCAACTTTAGATAAGGACAAACACATGCACATCAAATGAGTTTTCATAGTTGATCATCGGAATGACAACAGGCAAAGGACATTTCAGGATCTCTCTCAATCTTCTTGGCCCAAACATAAAGACTATGCGCTCCTGGAAAAAGATCTTCCTGGACACATGAACATTAATCTGAATCCTTTGAGTTAAATGAAAAGGAGTGAAATGAGGGCCATTTTGATCATCAATTAAAGCCAACCATGAAGCTCGCAAGAAGGCACACCTGACTCAACCTCTGATTTTGCCAAAATTTCAGCAGCATAACAGCATAAATGGCTCAAAATACCAAAAAACCAGCCATCATAACTTGGAAAAATTTTGGCAGAGTTTCCCCAGAAGTAGAGCAGTGTGAACCCAAAATATAGACTGTCTATGTATGCATAAACTGTCAACAATAGAACCCGAGCATCAAGTAGGACTCACTAGTACATAGCCTATGGCGAGGTCACAAAAAGGGTGCTCCAGCTACCTATATCACCGAAAGGATCTCCACATTTGAGAATCCCCCAGCTCAATAAAAACCTCACGCTATCGACCCTCACACGAAGGCTAATGCAAATCGCATATAGTCAAGTCTCAGAAATGACTATCTTCCAGACCAAGTCTCAGAAATGGCTGGGACTGCCAAATACAACCAAGTATGGCTCCACAAATGCGTACAATGGCAGTTTCCAAAGTAACGTACAATCCAGCAGACAATGCGCTCAAATAGGCGCCAAGTGATGCATTCCCACAACAACTACAAGTGACATCACTGCTAGTATATCACTGTACTCCAGCTACCTGTACCTGTGTGAATCACCTGTACCTGTACCTGTCCTTGTAACCTGTAACCTGTAACCTGTAACCTGTAACCTGTAATCCCGAATCTCGAAGCTTGAAGCTCGAAGCAGAAGGTACTCGAAGAAGATCCTCGGTGGGGGCGCCAAAAGAATGTGAGCGGGATGGAAACACATAGAACGCCTCTATAACGACCCGACACACACTCTTGGGAAGATACACACACACACTATGGGGCACCACTCGGCTTACACAACACACCTGGCCGAGACAGGACACACACCGATGGAGTGAGAGGAGAGAGACTATCCACTTGCCCACTCCACACAGAGAGAGACACACACACACACACACACCCAAAAAACTCAGATCAAAAGAGGAGAATTTCTGATGTTTAGATACAATAGAGCTTGGTCCAACACCAATGGGGCAAACAGCTCACACAATATGGGTAAAAGATACCAGATACAATCACAAACTGGAGAAGAAACTTCGCTCATAGGAGAAACTTACACAAAAAATAGCAGGAAAAGAGTGAGGAATTTGGAAAAATGGACAGCGCCATCACGTCCGGAACGGCCCAAAACCCCAGTCTACAATGTCAAAGTGCTCTAATCCGACCTCGGATGAGCAGTTTACGGCCAAAACAGGCTCCAAAATGAGCAAAAACACACCTGCGGCTGTTCCTCCTCTCTTCTCCACGTTTTTTCTGGTCTTCTCTCTGTTTTTTCAGTTCCCACACTTAGCTTTTTTAGTTGGGCACCCTTGGCCTTTTAGATGACCTCAAACGGACCCCGAACAGGCCAAAAACTAACCTTGCAGTGCATAGTTGTCACCTTTTTGCATCCATACGCACACCTGGCACTCATTTCTTTTCAATAATGCATCCCGCAACCACGTGAAGTGGCCCCAAAAAGTGGTCCTAATGATGACCTTTCTGCATAACTCTCACAAGAAAACACCCACGTTGTGTCTGTACTTATCCACGTGCAAGTACTGACCCTGTTCGGCCTCCTGACGCCACTCGATGCCATCTGACGCACCTGCTTACCTCATGTCGTCGGCCCGCGGATAGCTTCCTCGAGAATTTTTACGTGCTACCAACTCCTCCTCATTGTAGAAAAAACACAGTGGTACTGGTAATAGTGAAAATCGATGCACTATGTACATGCTATCCTAGCTGTACACATGTGGGCCCCACATAACCACCTAGCTAAAGAAAATGGGCAATCCTTTATTTGATGCACCATGCATTTGTATGTATATATGTGCAATCCCTTGCTCCAAAAAACTCCTGACACCGTGAAGTCAACAGTAAGATAATGAACCATCTCACTATTCTCCCGGTATTGCATGGTTTATTCACTAGGTAGAGCAAGGCTTGGTGATCCGTAAAAAACATAAACCTTTTGGCTAGAAGATAATGCCGATATTTCTTCACAGCATATATCATTCCTAATCCCTCTCGCTCTGTTGTGGTGTAATTCTTCTCTGCATTGTTGAGCTGTCGACTGGCGTAACAGATAGGAAAATCCATGTTTCCTTCTTCTGGTTGAGCCATAATGCATCATATTGCATATGCCGAAGCATCTATATGCACATGGAATATCTTCTCCCAATCTGGTGATTTCAAGATTGGAGCAGTAATGAGTGCCTCTTTCAATTTCTTGAATGATTCCTCACACTCCTCTGTCCATTCAAAGTTCACTATTAGCCTGTAAAGTGGTTGGCCTATTATAGCGTACATGTAAATGAATCGTTTATAATATCCGCAATGTCCCATAAAGCTCTGTACTTGTTTCACATTGGTTAGTCTAGGCATATCCACTATAGCTTTTATCTTCTCTAAATCCGTGGATATTCCGTTTTGTGAGACAATATGTCCCAGAATTCTGCCCTGTCGGACCATAAACACACATTTCTCAGGATTGAGACAAATGCGATATGTCCTACATTTCTCAAATACTTTTCTTAGGTGTTCTAGATGATCATCTCTCAGAAGAGAATGTACACATAAGTCATCCATGTATATTTCTAGAAACAACCTTAAGTATTCTTTGAAAGCATGCGTCATCAGCCTCTGGAAGGTTGCGAGAGCATTGGTTAGACCAAAAGGCATAACCCGATAAGCATAAATTCCCCACTCCGTTGCAAAAGCTGTTTTATGTTGATCTTCCGGTGCTATGGCTAGCTGGTTATATCCTGAAAAACCATCAAGAAAGGAGTATGTTGTTTTCCCTGATACACGCTCTAGAACATGATCAGTTATCGGCAGGGGATAATTGTCCCTGATTGTTGCAGCATTCACTTTCTTTAAGTTGACACACACTCGGAGTTTTTCGTTCTTCTTGGGTACCACCACAATCGGAGATACCCAATTGGTGTGTTCAATCTCGTATATGAATTCAGCTTCCATTAGCTTATCTATCTCTTCTTTGATTCGCTTAGCAAACGTATCATTATATGTGTATGGTCTCTGTCTGCTAGGCTTTGCGTCTTGTTTTAGTGGGATTGTGTGTTGGCATATTGATGGGTCAACTCCCTTTAAGTCCTTATAAGACCCTGCAAACACATCCCTGTACTCTCTGAGAAGACTCAAAAGTCTCTCTTCCTCGTCTGGAGACAAATCTGTGGCTATGTACACCGGTCTAGGTGTCTCACCTGGAGCTGCTAAATCAACTTTTTTTGCATCCTCCGGTCTGTCATAAGATTCGTTCTCCCTTCTCTCTCGAATAGGTTGGGTTAATACCACCTTCCTATCCTCTATTGTGAATTTCCTGTAGTGAGAGGGAACATCCATGTTTTCCTTGATTTTGGCGTTTTCGTCCTCTCCACTCTCAATTTCTGTCGTCCAAACTTCTTTCAGAGTTTTCTTGAGCTCTCTGTACTTGTTTCTACATTCTAACTTGGACTTCGTGTGTTCTCTGTTGCGCTTGTTCTTTTCTGATTTTTCTGTTTCAGTTTTCGTTCCATTCCTTTGAACTTGATTTCTTGAGCTTCTTTTGTCTTTTCGTAAGCTCTTTTGCTCATTGCCTCTTATTCTTCCAGAAATCTTGTCCTTAACACAATCTTCCGCCTTTACTAGCATTAGGAATTGATTTTTTCCTCTTATTCTAGGCATCGGATTGGTTCTAACCCCCTTTGTTTTTCTCTTTGCTCTATAGCGTTTCTGGCGTTGTTTAGTTTGGTTCGGAAAATCATAAAATCGGACATCCGTTATAGTTTCTTCGTTTCCGCTTGAATTGTCCGTTGACTCGTTGTCTGCTTCATTTCCCCACTCTGGATGATCGGGAATGTCGTGAAACACCTCTTCTTCATCTTCCTTTTCCATTGTATCGTCCTTTTCAGTTTCTTTTTCGAGTATAGTTCTCAGCATGAAGTACGAAACCACATCGTACCCGTCCTTGTCGCAAAATTTCGTTGTGGGACCATCCGGAATTGCACAAACATCTAGGGTTGTTAGAATGTGTGTCCATTCTAATGGTTCAAGCGTGTCCTTTGGAAAGGGTTCTACTATATAAGTTTCGTCTTCGATAGCCCTTTCTAAAACATATTCTTCTCGCCTCAGACTTCCACATTTCGAGGCTCCACACATCCATAACTCCTTGGGCTTACCTAACCAAGATGGAAATTTGGATCCCACCAAAGTAGCTGAATCAAACTCCTCTACCGGTGTTCGGTTCACATCTTTGTAGCTATGGTCTCTCAAGTTCACACATGTAGTGGTTTCCATATTTCTCGGGTATATGTGATCATAGCCCCAATCCTGGACCATTTTCAACTGTCTCATGAATGGTCTTCCCAGTATGATATCATAGTTATTCTCCTTGCCAAAATCGACAATAGCAAAAGTATGTTCGTATTCAATGCCGCAAGAAGTTACTACGACTTTTTCTAATAACCCCATAGGTTTCTCCATGTGTCCATCTGCTAATTGAAGTTTCAACCTAGTCTTCCTTATTGCTGGTTTACCCCATTTTTTCCAGATTTCTTTTGTAGCAATGGCTACCCCAGCTCCGCTGTCTAGTATTGCCATCGTGTTCACTCCTTGGAATTCAACTGGTAAGGTTGTATTCCCCTCTTCATCTTCGCAATACTCTCCGACCTTGTTTAAGGGTACAGGCTTAGCGTTCTTTTGTGGTTTTCTCAGCTCTTCTATACCCTGTTGCAGTCTCGATGTTGGGTCTTTTATCCCAAATTTCTCCAAGCATTTTCCTACAGTGGTCCACATATTTGGTCTTAGCCTGAAAAGCTCAGCTAGAGTGATAGTGCATGTCACTGGTGTTGACAAGATCTCTATCAATCCTTGCGAGTCCATGACTTTTTCTGATGAGATTCTTCGTGAGGGAAGTGCTCTAATCTCGGATTTTGCTTCATACTCTCCTACGTATGAAGGTAAGGTATTCAGTGAATGAGGTTTTCTCTCCATTGTTCTAACAGAGCCCCCTTCTCCCCAGTAAGATTGCAGATCCAAGTCCACTTGAGATCCTGCCTCAAATTCCACTATGGGAGGATTCCTAATGTCCTTTTCCCAATTTGTCTGATTAGCTTGGCAACTTAGCTCGTTTGTAAAGTTTGCCTCTCTCACTTGTTTCCAAAATTCATTGTAATCCTCATCTCTTCCGTAAATCCTCTGTATGACTGGATGAAAACTCTCTATCTCCTGATCGGTTGTGTTCAATACTATACGGTCATCCTTGTGTGTATTTTCAGGCTTTTGTGCACTGGGAGTCTTTTTAGCTACCCGTGAAATGATAGTCTCTTGCTGAATTGGATTTTCCGTTCCACAATTCATTGTTTCTCTTGGTGGTTCTAATAAGGCTTGTGCAGTCTCGATCATTCTCTGGAACATTTCAAGTCTCTGCTTTTCCAATTCCGCGTTTGGGTATGTCATCCACATCTGTTCTTCTGTTTGGTTGTTCTTTAACCTAGCTTCGTAAGCTCTCATCAGTGCGTCCAATGGTTCGTGTACTTTGTCGACCAGCACTGATCCCCCTGAGCTTAAGCTCATTGTTTCTTTGATACTCTTTTGTTTCGTTCTTTCCGGGCTCATCTCTCGTTTCCCGTTTTGACTCTCAAGTTTTTCTAATCTATCTTTAGTTCGCTTTAGTTCCTCAGCTAGAATAGCGTCTTCACGTTCTTTTCTCAACTTCATGCGTGCTTTTCTAGCTTTCCATGTGTTTCTCTGACTCCGCGGTCCTTGACTAACCACTTCAGTCGCTAACTTTCCATTCTCAGGTTCTCTAGTGGTTTCCTTAGCTTGAGCTCTAGTAACAACTTGCGTTGGTATCAGAGTTTCATTTTCGGACCCACTGCTGGTAGGAATAGTTTCTAGCATATTCAATGTCGTCTTTTGCACTTTTTTTGGATTCTTTGAACAATCCTCAATGAAGTGAGTAACCCCACACTCAGTGCAATAAGCGTTAATTCTAATGATTTCCGTATGTGGACAAACATTCATGAGATGGTCACCTCAACACTTGTAACAGGGTCCTAGTGCTGGTCTTGGTCCCACTTGATTCGTCCTTTGTGGATAGGATGGTCTTTGTCCTGTTAACCCTCCATGAGCTATGAACATCAATGTTCTTGCGTCCAAATTGTATCTCTCTTCATTAGAAGCACTTGTAACTGTTGGTGTTCCAACATTCCCAATCATGCCCCATGGTTCTGGTTGTTTGGGTTCTTCTGGTGGGTAATACACAGTTGGAGACATGTGTGCACCAGATTCTTCATAATAGGCTTGAACATGCACTAAGGCTTGTTCTTCCTAATTCTCTAAGATTGGTGCATATCTAATGCCCACTAGTCTTGCTCTTGGTAAAGGTGGTTGTTGTCCCAATACCGGTTGCAGTCTTTCTATCCCCATAGGTCCTGGTACATTTCCCGTTGGGTATCGAGGTATTGGATGTACCTGAGGTGGTGCTAATTGAGCAGGAGGTGCATACTGACGCTCCCTTACATACCCTTTGTTGTAATAGCACTCCTCTGTTGGGTGGTTTCTCCATTTTTGTTCAATAGCACACCATTTCAGTGGTTTTGGCAATGGTTTTTGGTATGGTGCCATCCTTTTTAGAGCATCTTCTATCATTTGCTCTACATTTGGCATGGTTGTTGTTTGAACATTATTTTTAGTGGTAGTCTCGCTCGCTACAGAGGAAGAGCTACTGGATGCAAAATCTGTATCCGCTGACACCTCTCCATAAACCGTACAGTTATCCACTAAGTACAATGCTTCTCTCGTTACTTGCTCAAAACTTGTACAAGCTTTCAAGTGCAAGTCCTTCTTGCGAGTGTCGTTTCTCAATCCTTCAATAAAGATAACAGATAGTCTGTCATCTTGTGGTCGTTCACGTACTGGACATCTCTCAATGTATTGTTTGAAGCGAAGTGAAGCTTCCTTCACTTTTTCGTGTTCTCTTTGTTTAAAAGCATATATTTGTGAGACCGTATTGTGCTTAATCCCTCGTTTTGAGAATTCCTCAGCAAACTCTCTTAGCAAATGGTCAATGTCATGGAATCCCCCTATGTTCAGTGGTTGAAACCATGTCAATGCCGTACCTTCTAGAGTAAGACCAAATCCCTCGTATTGTGTATGAAAATCTGTTATCTGCTCAGCTCTTAAGACTTGCTTAAAGAGTGACACATGTGCATACGGATCTCCTCAACCACCATACTTCTTTGGCATACACTTGGCTACTTGAGATGGTCTTATACGTCTATGGTCTGCTACCAATCTCATTGCTCCTGTGTCCCGGCTAAAGCTTTCTCTAGCATCATGGACTTCATGGGTTACCCTTGTCGGTTTCCCTGCCTTGAGTCTACTACTAGGAGGTAAATGTGATGGTTCCGCTTCGAACCTTGGACCTGGAGTGGTATATGTGGGGATTGGAACTGCACTACCTCAATTCGTATCCATTGACTCTCTGGAATGTAATGATCCCATTGGTCCGGGCTTCGAGTACTGAGGTTGACTGAAAGAGTCAGCAGCCTGAATTCTTTGTCCTCCTGTTGTCATTGGGTTTTGCCCCCCATTTGTTGGTGCTGGTCTTTGTGAGCTAGAAGTAACATAATACTGATGTAGTGGTCCCCCAAAGTATTTATATCCTTCTAATTTTTTCTTGCCCATTGTTGAGTATTGCCTCCCATACTTGTCGTAAGCGACAATTTTCACTTCCGATCCCTCTGTGTAGGTAAAGACATAAAGTCTTTTTTGGTCTGTCAACTCTCCACTGTAGGGTTCTTCACATCTATAATAGAGATCTTGCTCCCCATTATTATATTTGTATAGCCCCACATAGATGTTATCAGTGTTGATCCTTGTAGTTTCATTCTCTCTTCTTAACCTCACATCATGGAAGTTCATTATTGGTGCTTTCTCCTCAAGTTCTTCATCTACTTTGGCTTTGGTGCCCATCAATCCCCACTTGTCCACAATGTTAGGGTTTAGGACTACCAAATACATGGTACCCTCGTCATCTAGATATCTATCTCCGCTATAGGTCACACGCACTAAGTCCTTGAACTCACTAGGTCTATCTTCTGTCTTTACACAATAGCGGTCCATTCCATCTTTGTAGATCTTGGCACCTTGATCATTGTCGTACTCGTATTTTATGAACAATAGCTTCATTGTGGTGGAAGGGTTTGATGGTCCTGCTGCCATATTTTCTCTGTTGTTCAGATTCAAGTGTTCCAAGTGTTTGGTGAAGATCTCGTAAGATCTCTCCGAAGAAGTATCAGAAACACTTCCTTCAAAGATCGGCTCTAATGGTTGCACCCAACTTTGGTTTACACTTCCCTCGGTTGATATGACACTTGCTTGTTCCCCTTGTTTTGGTTGGTTATTCTGGAGATTCCTGCCCAATCTCAAATTCATCAATTCCCCTAAAGGACTTTAAGTTTTCCGTCTCGGCAATTTGTTTTTCCAAGTTTTTGTGGTCAGAATTGATCCAAACTGATTGATACTTGGTCAATTGTTTAATCTTGTCAATTGGACAACTTCTGTTTCATCAAGTGAGAATTTTGTTGCAGTTATGCTGAAAAAGACATTATACGCGTATGATGTCTTTTTTCACAAATTTGGACTATTTTGGTTATGCTCACTCTCAGTAGCCCCCTTATGCTCTGTCCACTCACAAAATTCAGTTTGAACTCTATTTGAGCAAGTTATGGCTAATTTAGGCTTTTCTTGGCAATTTTCCGCTTTTGACTTGTTTTGGGTCAATTGTGATCCAAATGGGATGAAACTTGAAATATAACCTCTAGACAGCTATTACAATGGATCTGTGTTGGCAAAGTATCAAAATATGTCCAAAATTAGGTAGAAGACATCATATGCGTATGATGTCTTTTTCATCAATTTGGGTCAAGACTTGATATTTATGCTTTCTACAGTGTTTGCAACAATCTTGTCAGGTCAGATATCAAAAATAAGCAGTGGATGTGCTAAAAGACATTAGACGTGTATGATGTCTTTTGTCCTAGATTTTGACTATTCTTGGTTTTAAGCCTTCTCCAATGTTTATAATTGAGTTTCAAGTGTTTTTGTCAGGTTTGAATGTAAAAACAAGATCTGAATCCAAAATTTCCTATTCTTTGCGTTTCTTGGACTCCGACTTGTCTTTTTGGGTTTCTTTGAGTGTTAATGCTCTTGTTTTAAGTTGAAATAAGGGTATAACCCCCCTTTTGAACACTCTGGTAAAGTCAAAATTTCTGTTTTGGTCTCTGTTTGGTCATTTATACATCATACGCGTATGATGTCTAAAGTTGCAGATTTCCAGTTTTTTGGCACATGTTAACCCTCACGGCTCACGGACACCCATCACCTACGATGGACGCGTATTATGTATTTGGTAGAGTCAAGTACCGGGCTTGTCGGACCAATAGGGAAAGGTAGAGTGATCGCCGATGAGAGGCGCACTTTAACTTGGACATTCAAGGGATTAGTTGGTTAAGCATGGGCGCCCAAGTGTGAATGGGGTGAGCTCCTATAAAAGCCAACTAAACCTAATTTTTACTCATTCTCTCATTTGTGCAATAGAAGAGTGCTCTTGCTCCATCTTTTCTTCTTCTTCTCCTTCACCTCCTTGTGTGTGTGTGTGTGTGTGAGAGAGAGAGAGAGAGAGAGAGGGAGAGTGTGTGTGCGATCGAGCATTACGAAGGCACGATGGCGGCGAAGCGGTTGAGCGCGGCACGACTGCAGCTTCTTCTTCATCGCGGCGAGGAATCCACCACGAAGGCGAGCGTAGAGCGGTGAGTGACACACCCTTTGTTTCCTTGAGCTTGCTAGTTTAGGCTTGTTGTGTGCTTGGAGCCGTTTGTGGCTCGCATACGGTGTATTGGCAAGTCCCTTGCTTTGACAGTGCGGCAAGGAGCGCACATTTTTGCGCCGCTGCCGGGGATATGCCCTACACTAAGCTCGGTTAGCACTTTACGCTTCCTTGTGGTGCAATTTCTATCATAGGAAAGGCAGGGAAGGAGTGTGTGGAGATTTCTGTTTTTTGCGTTTTCTGCATTTGCTGTCAAGTTTCAATTTTTGCAATTGTCTGCGTTTTTTCAATTTCTGCAATTTCTGCATTTTCAAGTTCGGCGTTTTCAATTTCTGTAATTTTTTGCATTGCTGCGTTTTTTTAATTTTCTGCAATTTTTGTATTTTCTGCATTTTTGCGTTTTTTCTGCAATTTTTGCAATTTCTGCATTTCTGCGTTTTTCAATTTTCTGCATTTCTGCATTTTTAATTTTTGCGTTTTCAAATTCTGTATTTTCTGCATTAAAAAAAATAATTTAAAAAATAATTTGGGAAAAAAAAATTCTGAAAAAAAATAAACAAAAAATAATAATTTCGAAAATAAAAAACGTGACTCTTAAAACGGACGGGTTGGTTTGTATAAAAGATAGATCGGGATCATTTTCCCAAGCCCAAGCCCAAGCCCAGGCCCAGGCCCAAAGCCCAGGCCCAGGCCTCAGTCCTCAATCTTATGATATATACTAGACTCACTCTTATATATATACCCTACTCCCTCAAGAGAGAATGAGAGCATGTGGGACAAGTCCTCCACTCTCCTCCTTTCTCTTCCTACTTGCACCCTTAGACTTTCTAGTTTGGGCCTAGTTCCCTACTGGAAATTGACAGTTTTAGGGATTCCGAGGGCATAGAGTGACCAAACGGAGGGCTGTAAAGCACGGCACGACCCTCTGACCGATACGCTCGTTTCGAGCTATCACACGGTCCATTCCACGACACGCTCTAAAAAATCTAGCAAAAAAACAAACAAAAAACACGCTAAAAACTAGTCACAAGGCCTCCTAGAGCAGCTTTTTGACACCTTAGGGTATCAGAAGCACATGCACTTACGCTCTGGGCGGGTGCTAGAACACGAGCATATTGAGGGTGCCTCTGTTCATACGGACACCCATTACCCATCCACGATAAGCTCTAGACCCTCAGCAGGGACACAAGGTAGCACCACCCAAGACCCTAAAATAGCCGCTAGTGATTCCTCCTCCGACTCAGAAATCATGGAAGCATACCCTACCCAAAACACTGAGAAAGAAGGCCATGCACCTCCCGAAGCTCCACAACCTAGTACTAGTATGTTTAGCCGTTTCATGGAAACATTAGGTAGAGCTACTCGCTCGGAACCTGATGCAAATGAAGCACACGAAGGGGGTGGGGAAGTGGACTGTCCTTTCACATCGCACGTGGACCCCACACCCCCAAAGAGTGTCCATGTGGATATCCTGCCAACTTCTTACCAAGAAGGCCCTGTTGAGCTGCCTCCTTCAGAAGTTCCCTCTAGAGTACCGTTGGTGACAAGTAAAACCACGGGGAGCAATATTGCTTCTAC
Source organism: Adiantum capillus-veneris (assembly GCF_014529385.1). Lineage (NCBI taxonomy): Eukaryota > Viridiplantae > Streptophyta > Polypodiopsida > Polypodiales > Pteridaceae > Adiantum > Adiantum capillus-veneris. The sequence goes on along the minus strand of NC_140956.1, from coordinate 43,026,166 downwards.
CTCACAAGAAACCGTTAACACGTCGACTCTAGAAGGATTGTTCATTAATGATCATTGGACATACGACCCACACTGAGGTGTTGACGGATCTACACTCTGGCCACGCCTACCATGTAGGATGGATAGAGATTGTACAATCCACCTCTAGTGCCACGAGCATCGAAGATCAACAGAAAATGATTTGTAATGTTATCCATGACATTATTCAATCAGAAAGGCAAAACCGAGGGGTAAATATACTCTCAACTGGCCCCATGAGATTTTTGGATACGAGTAAGGCTCAACAGCCTACTCTATCACAAATGGAGACTCCTCTAATGAGCCCCATGGACCCATCTTACGTCATTTCACCTGGGGTCTCTATGCAATCTGAGCCTCCGAGCGAAAACTTTAGCTTCCCTAACTTGGCTCAACCCTCTATTAAGGAAAACCCAGTGCTCACTCCAGGGATAAGCCTGACAGAGAATGTACCGATGACATCTACGGTTAGCGCAGTGCCACTACCTAGTGTCGTAGTACCTAATATGGGGCCTCGATCATATGTGCCTCTAGCCCCTTATGCACACATGGCCCCCACACCTCCAATTGTACCACTTGCTTATGCTCCTCGAGTGCCGCTCCCTAGCTCTTATCCGAGTGGACCTATGCCCGGTTATGTTCCATATCCTGCATCATCCACACATATGCCAAGACCGGCACCCATCCCTCTCCCACATATGATTCCAAGAGTACTTCCACCGGCCCTGCCTCCTCACATAGGTGACTTGGCAGCGTTTGCTCAAACCATAGGTCGATCTATCGCGGAAAATATGCGTCACGCTTTTGATAGAGAGCCTAGAAGTAAGGCAGTACAAATTGCCAAACTCACGCAAAAATTCAATGGGGACGAAGATGCTAGGAAACACATTGAAGTGTTTGAACAAGTATGTGATTCCTTAGGGGAACGCAACGAACTACATAAGTGCAATGCCTTAAGCTTGACATTAAGTGGGAAGGCTGGAGATTGGTATAGAACCCTAAGGGTGGACGAGAAAACAATCTACCCTACCCTTCGAAGGTTGTTTCTAAAGGAGTACATACGAGAAGGTGTGCTTTGGGGTGTAGCATCTCAGCTACAGAAGGCCGAACGTAAGGAAGGAGAGTCAGTAAGGGACTTCATTAGTCGTCTAAAACACTTAAACTCTCGCTGCCCTGTAAATGAGCGCTTCAACAATAACCAACTGCTTGATCGATTCATCCGAGGGTTGAGGAATGAAGGAATCTATAATGGACTAGTGATTAGAGGTATCACAACCTGGGAAGATGTCACTGCCAATGCAATCCAATTAGAGGACAACTTGATGATAGCAGGCATGAGGGTGTCTACTAACACGAGATCCACTAGCTCACAAGCCATTGAGTATGAACCCATGACTGCAAAGCCCATTGCCAATGAGCCAAAGGTATTTGAGACATTCTTGACAGACCTCACCAAGGCAATCCAAGAGTCTCTTAAGGATAATCGACCCCCTCAAAATAGTCACATGTATCCAAGAAGGGAGAAACAATGGTGTTCCATTTGCTTAGGTCCACATAGCACTAGTGAGTGCCCTACCTTTAGAGTAAAATTTAATGGAACTTGCAACGCATGTGGAGGTATGGTCACCAAGCTAAGGATTGTTTAATGATCAAACGTATGATGGCAAATAGACCACCTATAGCCTGGACGGATGCGCCTTGAGCTCCTGTATTGATGCCTACTCCACCTGTTGAGAAACTACCGCAACACATGGTCCCTAGATCTCAAAATGTTGTACAAGCTACATCGCTACCACCTCCTGTGCTAGGACCGCAGCCCCCGCATCCAAGAGTCGCCCCTATGAACCAAGTGGGTTGCGAGCCATCAAATGCTTATGCAGATGGCTGTGAGGAGTAAATAGACACTAGTATTGCCTACGGACTTGATACATTGGAAGAGTGTCCTATATACTACATGGAAGATTGTTGGGGACAAGTCAAGCCGGTTTATCAAGCTGCTGCTCTCGCATCCAGAGGTCAAAATATCAACACCCAGGCTAGGAGGCCACCTCTTCAATGCTACGAGTGTGGTGGACCACATCGAGTAGCGGAGTGCCCTATTAGGCTGCAAAAGAATGCTGCACAGATGCAAATGAATCAAGGGAGCACGTCTACAATGCCAATACTCACATGTAATCGTTGTGGCATAGATCACTTGATTGCCCAATGCCCCTATAACCCAAATGCGCCTAAAATCACACCCCTGAATTTGGTCGAAATTGCTAGTGTGACATCACCAATACCACCCGTCGCACCCGCTTATGCGATTACACGGTCCATGCTTCAAGGGCCAGGACATATCCTCAAAGAGAGAGATACCGCGTCATTTATCCAAGCAAAGAAAAAGAAGACACGAAGGAAGAAGTCGTAGAATACGGAAAATTCAAAGCCAAGTTCCAAAACAAACATAGGAACAGGAGATGACACCGTGTATATGAATGACCTCGAGGATGATTCAGATTCAGTCGAGACAATGGAGACTAGAACCAATACCACAAAGGGAAAGACCGACAAAGAAAACCGTAACATGGAACCAAATGAAAACCGAATAAGAGAAAACCATAAAGAGCCTCTGAAAACACCACAAGTGTTTCCAAATCCAATCCAAGACCCCCAAGATAAACCGCAGGGGCCAAAAGGGAAGAATCGTAAAAAGAAGATTGGGACGTACCCAAACCCAGTAGACGAGATTGAGCAGGTGAAACATCTAAGAGGTTTAGTGGAGGAGACTCAAAGGAAACTAGAACCAGAACCCATGCAGGTCAAAATTCATGACACAGTGTTTCCCACGCAAGTTCATCCACCCCACAGGAACAATAGACCGTTAGCCATATCTAGTATCATCCAAGAAGGGAGTGAGGACGGGACATCAGAAAGTGAGCATACACCTTTCTTGTTGGAAAGGATGTTTAATGAAGGAATACCTGATCCCATTGAGGAATATGAGATTCCATCCTCACCAGTTCCTAGTCAAGGACCTACACCCTGCAAAACGCCAATGAATGTTGCCAAACTAGTGGACTTCATGTCTTCTGAGGTCCGAACCACGATCATAGCAAAGCTGTATGGAGATCCTGAGTTATTCCTTGCACTTCGAGCATTCCTTAACGGAGAGCTACGAATGGGATTACCGCAGTTTGCGCAACCAAATAGGCCTGACTCGATTATGATTGATGAGGAAAATCATGTGCAATCACTTGACTTAGATGGACACGAGTCTGTGATCGAGGTACCCATTAACGAATTAGGACAGTATTTTGAAGGCGACGAGTCTAATGCGACCCTACCCATCACTACCAAGGGATTAACTATAAAGGGAATTCTTGATGGTGGTGCGGGAGTTAGCATCGTTACAAAAGATTGTTGGGAATCCATGGGAAAACCCCGCCTCAGTGTTACTAACATTGTGGTAAAGATGGCAAATGGTACCATAGCCAAACCTATGGGGATGCTCAAGCATCTTAAGATCAAAGTTCTAGGACACAAGGTATGACATACGTTCATTGTAATGGATTTCTCTAAACACCTTATGTCATATGAAATGATTTTAGGACGACCATTCATGAGGGAAGCACAAATGGTTCATGATTGGTCTAAAAATCATGTCTATTTGCAATTCCAAGACTCTGTCCTTAGAGTGGATTTGGTGACTGGTAAGGTACACCCCTTAGGGAGTAAAACCATTATTGATCATCGCTCTGACACCACAGTTCACTCGGCCCCACTACAATATTGTTACACTTGTAAGAAGGATACAGACATTGGCCAAGATTCTCCTTACATGGATGTGTTACCGGGTATGACGGAATCAGACAATGTGGATTGGGTCCACCTAGCATCAACCATAGACACTTGGGGAAATAGGGGGACGACCTGGGTAACACCTGAGGGGGATGAAATGCCTGTACCCTTAAATATGCTACAAGCAATGCATATCGCTTCCGACAAGACTCATCCTAATGTCACGAAGAAAACATACAAGTGGGTCCCTAAAGCTTCTTTAGTGACCATAGCTAGTGCTAAAAAACAGAAGCCTTGTAAGAAACGTACCACTCGCTCCAAGAAAATTAAGAAAATGTTGCGATGGATCCCTAAACGACTATTGGAAGCCCAAGGCTACTATCAAGGAAATGATCAAATCTGGGTGCCAAAACGTAGATTGTGCTCTTACCTAGCACCTGACCCAAGTGAGCCCAATCCCGTAGCTCCAAAACGAATCAGTGATAGTGAAAAGAAAAAAATCAGAGAATGCTACACACCCGCTCCCGAGCTAGTTTGGGTACCAAAGAAAGAACGATTTGTTCCACCTAGCTCAGGAAGGGGGGAGTCCCATGAAGCTTCTAGCTCATCATGTAATACATCCATAGAGGTAAAAGCTTCTACACAGCCTCCATCTATAGTAGTGGACCTCCATGAAGCTACAAAAGAATCCACACCTCCCAGTGTTCAAGAATCACCTAATGAACCACTTCAAGTTCAATCCTGGGAGAGTACCTTACCACCCTTGCAGCTTGACAAGGCACCTAGGGTAATAGAAAACTACTGGCAAAAATCCTCACCTATTACCAACTGGAACAATTGGTTTCAAAGGGTGACAAGCTCATTTCAAACGGTATGATCTACCCAAGGAAGGGGGGAGTGTTTGCTGACAGTCATCATTCATTTATTTCCCTCTCAACCTTTTTCCCTGACCTCTCAATCACCAATCTTAGGGAATGTACATATAAAGCTTTATACTCAAAAAAAAAAAAAAAAAAAAAGAGCAAGAGCAATTAGCAAACGAGTATGCACATTAAAGTCAAAACATTGACTCAGACCTACACATGTCACATCTGGTACAGTGAAACAGAAGCCTATGCCATAAAACACCTTTGATCCTCATCACTTGAGTGATGGAGGGTAGGTAAGATGAGTACGATAGGAGTGTTTCTGTTTTAGAGTTGAGAGATTAGCAAAGTTCTCTTTTCCCACTAATGTGCCTCCTGGAGGTATTCCTTTTGTTTCATAGTGTGTACAGGAGCGTATTGCTATTGATAGGATTTGGACCTTCATGGAATCTTTATCTCGACTCACTCTTCAAATCAAGCGCGACCATCGACACAAACAGGTGTTTCTTGTCCATTAGCATTGCCCTTATCTTTTTGCATCTATGTTTGTCTGCTTTGATTGTGATTGGTAGCATAATATTCAGCGCATTTGTTTACTATCAAACATTTAATTCAATGTAGTGTTTTGTCATAATCACTTGTTTAGGTTTAAAAATCAAGCAGTCCGACTAAGCTAGTTTGACCAAGCTAGGTATTAGAAATCTTCTCTTAATACCATGGGGAATGCCTTCCTAATAAAAAATGGTTACTTAGGTTCTTAATCCGATTTAGGCAGCATTGTATGAAATGTACTAGGGCTTTCTAGTGGGCTTAACTCTATTGACCTTTAGCTTAAGTATTATAAAGGGAGTTTACTAATGTGATGAGCCTGGGGAGGGTAACAATGTTATATGACCCCCCAAAGTTACAAAATCAAAATGTTGAAAATGAACAAACAAAAAATCAAAGTGCCACAATGTAAAATTTTAAGCTGGAAGAGAAATCTTAGCTTGATTTGGTACTTCACTCACATGTATCGCCTATGGTACTAGAGCCCTAGAGGTTCCCAGCGTGGGCGCTTTTCCTTGAAAAGCAAAAAACCCAAGGCATACAAAATAAGCACACACATCAAAATTGAATCAGTGTGAAAAGACTTTGGGGGGTCAACGAAAAAGTAATCAGTCAGGCGATGATTTCATGAGAAATTCCTTTTATGGTAGCTTAACTACAAAGTTTTCTAGATATAGCCTCTAGTCAGCCCTCGAACATGAATACTTGGCTCTCGCGATTAAACAACTTAATTGACCAGAGAAAATTAAGAAGCTTACCCATGGTATTAATATTCGATCTCTAGTGCTTTTCGACCGTCAAATTAGCGACCCCATACTTATTTAATTTTCTACCTTTACATCTGTTTATGCATTTGATTACATTGAAATTTAATGTTCATTGCTGACAAATTGTTTGAAATTCTTTTTCCAATCAATGTGTCTACCTAAAACTGCATATGCTTTTTAAGAAAATGCAATTACTGTGCCAATGTTGTTTGATTTTGCAGTGACTGAAGAAGGCTAAGGACATTCATCTCAAATGCTCTTCCACCTCGACGAACCAGCTTCAACTCAATAGCTTCCGAGGACGGAATCTACATCAGGAAGGGGGGCATGTTAACCCTCACGGCTCACGGACACCCATCACCTACGATGGACGCGTATTATGTATTTGGTAGAGTCAGGTACCGGGCTTGTCGGACCAATAGGGAAAGGTAGAGTGATCGCCGATGAGAGGCGCACTTTAACTTGGACATTCAAGGGATTAGTTGGTTAAGCATGGGCGCCCAAGTGTGAATGGGGTGAGCTCCTATAAAAGCCAACTAAACCTAATTTTTACTCATTCTCTCATTTGTGCAATAGAAGAGTGCTCTTGCTCCATCTTTTCTTCTTCTTCTCCTTCACCTCCTTGTGTGTGTGTGTGTGTGTGTGTGTGTGTGTGTGTGTGTGTGTGTGTGAGAGAGAGAGAGAGAGAGGGAGAGTGTGTGTGCGATCGAGCATTACGAAGGCATGACGGCGGCGAAGCGGTTGAGCGCGGCACGACTGCAGCTTCTTCTTCATCGCGGCGAGGAATCCACCACGAAGGCGAGCGTAGAGCGGTGAGTGACACACCCTTTGTTTCCTTGAGCTTGCTAGTTTAGGCTTGTTGTGTGCTTGGAGCCGTTTGTGGCTCGCATACGGTGTATTGGCAAGTCCCTTGCTTCGACAGTGCGGCAAGGAGCGCACAGCATAGAATCCTTCCTAAAGCTTTCTCAAGTGCTCAGCAACTCCTAGATACACAGAAAATTTCTCTGACTTTTGTGTATTGCAAGTTTCACTACTAACTCGACGGTTTAGTGATCTAACATGCAATCAACCATATCAAGCAAATACTCCAATGATTACTAGCTCTAGATCAGGATCAAATGAAGTCCTACCTAAGCTATTCCTAATCATAAAATGGGTTTGGTAATTGTGATTTTAAAGAGATCCACTGCCACTCACGGACTAGCAAATTCTTCTTCTATCAACAACTACTTAACACCAACAAAACAACAAACAAATCTAAGCTAAACTAAAAATACTTTCAACACGGAAGACCCAGGAATACCCCACTTCCTAGTATCTCTCGAGATCTTCGGAGTCCACCACTCCTAGATCTTTTCTAACTAAAGTATACAAAGTAGTTTATACCACTCACCTCGTAGGATTAGTCTAAGGTCACCTACTTAGGGCTCTCGTCCCCGGCAACGGCGCCAAATGTTAAGGCGGTTACGCCGCTAGCGGAAGCTAAATAGCGAGAACTCAACCAACAACAGAATTTGTTAGACGAGGACGGAGCTTGACCCGCAGGCACATGGAAACAACTAGGTGGGTGTCAAATCACCTACTCAATCTTCTAATGACAATCACTACTAAGGAAATCAAATCTAAGTTCTAAAATACGCAAGTGACTGAAATCCGTACTACGAACGAATGCTATATGAAACAAGATCTAGAATCATTGAATCGATCTCAAACTCAAGGGGAAGTCTATACACTAGGTAAGAACAACACCCTAAAGACTTGAACTGCAAACTCAACCTATAACCACTCCGTGCTGTAAACGCGTATGAAGACAGGCCAAAATATACAGGTGATCGATACTTGACCCCGATGGTACTAATGTGTAGCTCTACTTGTTGTGGTTCTATAGATATGCTGCACGCTCAATTCCGACACACGAGTTGGAAGAAAACTCACACTGAAGCTCGTAGGAACTTACCACACATAGAAGCCGATAGCGCGCACTCTTGGTATCTGTGCGTAGCTCTCGTCGTTGCTAACACAATGGCGGTGTCGCTTCTCCAATGTCAGCTCCGTAGCTCGCATAGCAAGTAGATAAGACTCTCTCTCTCTCTCTCTCTCTCTCTCTCTCTCTCTCTCTCTCTCTCTCTCTCTCTCTCTCTCTCTCTCTCTCAGACACAGTCACGGTGCTCCAAAACTCACTTTGATTAATAATCTCAATGCTTAGGTTACAAAAACTTTGGCTTATATACCTCAGCCTTAGAGGTGAGAACATCTCTAGCTAATTACATCAGCAAGTGAAATTACTTTGGGATTACAAGCTGGAAACTCAATTGAGTCCTGTTACTTAATGAATGGCTCAAATCAAAATTAATGTCAGAAAGACATTTATTACAATCAATGGTTACAAAATGATGAGTGTGAGCAAAAATGTGGGTGTGATCCTCTGCTCGCTCAACAATGACTTTGTGGGAAGTCTATGTACTGTCAGATTTACTGTAGCCTTTGTTGAGGGTCGAGTGAGGTTTTATTGAGCTGGGGGATTCTTGAATGTTGAGATCCTTTCGGTGATACACGTCTTGGAGCGATCCCTCGAGCACCCTTAGATAGGCAGCTAGGATGTATTGAATGTGAGTTAGACAGTTGGGATTGCATCTTTGCTTTACTGCCGTTGAGGCATTGTCACAGTCTATGCTTACAGGACAGTGACAGGACAGTGAGAGACAGTACAGGTGCAGGACAGGTTTACCCGCAGCTTACAGTGGTTTTTTGAGCTATTTTTTGGTCTGTTTTTAGTACACCAGAGCCATTTTACAAAGGAGACTCTGCCAAAATTTTTGCAGAATCTGAAGCTTTCTTGGTTCATTTGACAGGTTGATATTGGTTCAGAGGTCAGTTTACAGGGGAAACTCTGCCGAATTTTTCCCAGGAAAGTAAACTACTATGAAGCGTAGCTATGGCTGGATCACAAGACACTGCTCTTTACAATATCAAGAAGCTAGATGGAACCAATTTCCCATTGTGGAAGCAGCAGATTTGGCACGTGTTGGTACAAAAGAAGCAGATCAAACCTATAAAGCTCAAGGGGATAAAACTAGAAGATATGGACGAAGATGAATGGAGCGAAATGGATGAATTTGCACTTTCTACCATTATGCTGACTTTGGCAGAAAGCGTTTACTTCAATGTAGCAGACGAGATGTCGGCTTATCAAGCATGGTTAAAGCTGAGTGATCTTTATGAGAAGCAGAGTGCAGCTTCACAGGTATACTGGCTTAAGAAGCTTGTTGACTTGAAGATGAAAGAAGGGACACCTATGTCCAATCATCTGAATGAATTCAACACAATCTACAGTCAGTTGTCAGCTCAAGGTGTCAAGTTTGATGAACCTGTTAGAGCTATGTTCCTGTTGATCACATTGCTGAAAAGTTGGGACACTTTTCACACAGCTTTGAGTAATTTTTCACCTCCAGATGGTTTGAACGTAGTAGGTGTAGAAGGAAGTCTGCTTACTGAAGAAACCAATAGAAAGACAATGGACAAAGGCAAAGGAACAGCCTTAGTTGTCAGGGGAAGGACCAAAGAAAAGTACAAAGGTGGAAAGAGGAATCAGTCTCGTAGCAAGTCCCGCAACGCTAAAGGCAAGAGTGACATAGAATGCTACCATTGTGGCAAGAAGGGTCACATGAAAAGAGACTGCAGAGAATGGAAAGCAGAAAAAGGCAAAGAGAAAGCTGAAGACCATGGTGAGAAGAACAAGTCCTCAGTGAAGATTCAAGAAATAAATGTGACAAACACTGTTGCAGAGGATGACAGTCTAGTGTCAGGAGACATCTACTTCTTGAAGAATACAATGGACTCAGCTCTTCTTACAGCATCTGATGGAAATGCACTGAGTGACTGGATTATAGACTCAGGGGCATCACTTCATGTGTCTCCAAACAAGGAGTGGTTTACCTCTTATGTGAACACTAAAGATCATGTTCGGCTAGGAAATGGACAGACATCTGAGATCTTAGGTGTTGGAGATGTTCAATTGAAGTTTCAGAATGGCTCTTCTTTCACGCTGAAGAATGTGAGACATGTTCCCGCAATTACAAAGAGCTTGATCAGCACAAGTTTACTTGATGATGCTGGCTACGTCACCACTTTTGGACAGAACATGTGGAAGATATCCAAGGGTTCTATGACAGTAGCACATGGAGTAAATTCTGGAGGACTTTACATGATTTATGTATCAAATGTCTCTAAAAATGTAATCAATGTAACCGAGCAGCCGAATGTTTCTTTGTGGCATAGCCGGTTAGGACATATGTCCAAAATGGGAATGGAAATCTTGTCTCGTTCTGGTTATTTGCCTGGCTTTTCATTTAATGATTTTGAATTCTGTGAACATTGTCTGTATGGTAAGCAAACACAGCAGCCACATAAGCATAGAAGCAGTAGAAGAGATACACAATTGGCACTTGTTCATAGTGATTTGTGTGGACCTATGCCTAACCTATCTCTAGGGGGAGCTTCTTACTTTATGACATTTATAGATGATTACTCGAGGAAAGTATGGTTTTACTTTCTCAAGCACAAGGATGAAGCGTTTAGTGTTTTCAAAACGTTTGTGACACTTGTGGAGAATCAGAGTGGCAAGAAGCTTAAATGCTTACGCACTGACAATGGTGGAGAGTATGTTTCAAAGGCCTTTCAGGACTTTTGTGAGTCAAAAGGTATAAAACGTGAACTTACTGCTCCTTACAATCCTCCTCAAACTGGTGTTGCTGAGAGGATGAATAGGACCATACAAGAGAAGGTCAAAAGTATGTTGTCTAATGCACAACTGCCAAATGGGTTTTGGGCTGAAGCTGTATCAACAGCTGTTCATCTTGTAAATAGATCTCCTAGCAAGGTTTTGCAGAAGGATTCAGTGCCAGAGATGGTATGGTCAGGCAAAATACCCTCATACAAGCATCTCAGAGTCTTTGGCTGTGAGGCATATACTCACGTTCCAAAGGAATTTAGGAACAAACTTGAGCCAAAGAGTAGAAAGTGCATCTTTCTAGGCTATGGTAATTCTGGTGAGATGGGGTACAGACTTTGGGATCCCGAATCCAGAAAGGTTGTCCGTAGCAATGATGTTCACTTTAATGAATCCAAATATCATTCTAAACCAGAGAGGGTTGAGGAGATTAGAAGAGTTGTCTTCCAAGAAGATGGACTTGCACGTGCAAGACAAAATGTCAGGGCTCAACAGGAGCAAGGACATGATAGAGTGGAACCACAGGTTGTGGCTGAGCCTGAGCCACCTATTGTGCGTAGATCTGGACGTGTCACGCGACCTCCTGATAGGTTTGTTCCATCTATGAACTATGTCATGTTGACTGATTGCAATGAGCCTTCATGTTACAAGGAAGCAGTGCAAATGAAGGACTTCGGGAATTGGCAATTGGCCATGCAGTCAGAGATGACAGCTCTGCATAAAAACTAGACATGGAAGCTAGTTAAATTACCACTGGGCAAAAAGGCTCTACCTTGTAAATGGGTTTACAGGTATAAGATCACCGCTCATGATAGTCAGCCAAAGTACAAAGCAAGGCTTATTGCCAAGGGCTTTAAGCAAGAACAAGGCATTGACTTTGATGAAGTCTTCTCTCCGGTGGTCAAGATGACTACACTGAGATGCTTTCTTGCATTGGTTGCCATATTAGATTTGGTGTTGCACCAAATGGATGTCAAGACAGCGTTCTTGCATGGTGATTTAGATGTGGAAATTTACATGCAACAGCCAAAAGGGTTTGTTGAGAAAGGCAAGGAATATTGGGTATGCCAGTTGTTAAAGAGTCTTTATGGCTTAAAACAATCACTGAGGGCATGGTACCATAAATTCCACAAGTTTATGCTTTCTCAAGGCTACAAACGTAGTGCGTTCGATCACTGTCTATATACAAAGAAGGCTAAGGATGGTAGTTGGTTGATCCTTATTTTGTATGTGGATGACATGTTGATTGCTGGCAAGCACTTGGAAGAAATTTCAGCTTTGAAGTCAAAGATGGCAAAATCGTTTGACATGAAAGACATGGGTGAGGCAAGCCATATACTTGGTATGCGCATTGAGAGAGACAAATCAAAAAAGTTGATTTGGTTATCTCAAACAAAGTATATTGACAAGGTTTTGCAACGTTTCAATATGGAGAAGGGAAAGGCATTGAGTGTTCCATTGCCACCATATGTGAAACTTAGCAAACAAGATTGTCCTGTGTCTGAGGAAGAACAGGCTGAAATGGATAAGATTCCATATGCATCTGCAGTGGGTAGTTTGATGTATGCAATGATTGCTACTCGCCCAGACATTGCATTTGCAGTGGGAGTAGTAAGTCGATACATGTCAAACCCAGGCAAGAAACATTGGGAGGTAGTGAAAGAAATATTGAGATACCTGAAAGCTACAAAGAGTATGCGTATATGCTATGGGAGTCCGGAGCTAAGTGTAAAGGGTTTTACAGACTCAGATTATGCAGGTGACTTAGAAAACCGAAGGTCTACGTCAGGGTATGTCTTTACATTGGCTGGTGGAGCAGTATCATGGCGTTCTAGATTACAAGATTGTGTTACTCAATCTACTACAGAGGATGAATATGTTGCAGCATCAGAGGCATGCAAAGAATCAATTTGGCTTAATCGACCAGTAACAGATTTGGGAATCAAAGAAGAGATGCCTGTGTTATATTGTGATAGTCAAAGTGCTATACAATTGGCTCGCAATCCAGTTTATCACTCAAAGACAAAGCATGTGGATGTGAAGTATCATTTCATCACGGAAATGCTCGAGGATAAGCAACTTCAGCTTGTCAAAGTTCACACCACAGAAAATCCTGCTGATCTACTTACAAAAGGACTTCCCTCAGAGAGATTTGCGCATTTTCGCAAGCAGTTAGGTGTAGGGTAGTACATCACTTCTCTACATCTCTTGTATATTAGCTTCTCTCACACTTAAAGTACCACATTGGACTTTAAGTGGGAGGTTGTTGGGGTATAAAGCCCAATGTGGTCGCCCAGGTAAGTGGGCGGGCCGCCAGGTATGTACACATATTCTTTTGTGAAAACCTAATAAGAACTCACTATGCTCTACACATTACAGTAGAGCGAGTTCACCATATTGTCGTGCTCTTCTTCTCGCACTCTCTCTCGCGTCGCACTTCCGCTCGTACTCCTTCAATTTACATGGATGACTTATGCGTTCACTCCCTTGTAAGACTGGAGTACACAGAGCACTTGACCAAGGTGTTCGAAAAATGCAGGCTGTATTGGATTTTCCTAAATCAAGAAAAATGCGTCTTCATGGTAAGACAGAGCAAAATATTGGGACATATAGTCTCCAAAAACGGGATTTCGACAGACATGGAGAAGATCAACGTCATTGTTGATCTACCGTGACTAGTAAAGGTAAAAGAGTTACAGGCATTTATGGGTCATTGTGGATATTATCGTAGATTTATCTACTCATACGCTATAATTGAAAAACCACTTTACGCGCTGATAACTGAATTTGAGTGGACAGAAGAGTGGGAGGAAGCTTTTCAAACGTTGAAGCAGAGATTAATTTCCGCTCCAATTTTGAAGGCTCCGGATTGGGAAAAGATCTTTCACATTCACGTGGATGCATCAGCATATGCAATAGGATGCATACTTACACAACCTCGAATGGAAAACATGGATTTTCCAATAAGTTACTCCAGTAGAGACAATTGAACAATGCATAGAAGAATTACACGACAACTGAGAGGGAGGGATTGGGTATGGTCTATGCGGTAAAAAAGTTTAGACACTACTTACTTTCCAATAAAATTTGTATTCTTCGTTGATCACCAAGCACTGTTGTACTTAGTAAACAAACCTTGCAGTACGGGGAGAATTGTTCGATGGTTCATCATACTACTTGAGTTTGACTTTACAGTAGTGGTCAAGAAAGGTACTACACACCAAAGAGCGGATCATTTATCTAGAATGATGCATGGAGAAAACCCTGTAGGAGTTGATGATGATTATCCTGATGCATATCTTTTCAACATAGAAATGGTTCCAAGATGGAGCGAGGACGTAATTCCTTTGCTGACTATCGGGTCTTTGAATATGACAAGACAACCCTCTACCATTGCAGCATCCAGATCATTGGTAATGTTGGTGGGCAGGCTATACAAACAAGGATCGGATCAAATCCTTAGGCTTTGTGTTGAATCTAGTGAACGGGAATTGTACCTAAACCAAGCTCATGTACAAACAACCAGAATTCACAATGGGCATGCACAGATGTACCAAAGATTCATGAGAATGGGTGTACATTGGCCGAAAATGAGACATAGTGTTCATATGCATGTCAAATCTTGTGTTAAATGCACGCTTCAAAAGCCAATAGAGAACGCGACTCTATTCAGATTGTCTGTAGCACCCCGATGGAGTAGCTACATCATTGAATACCTCACCACTAGGATACTGCTTGAGGGGATGAGTAGATCACAAATCAAAACGATCATGAAAGAGGCAGAAAACTATGTACTGATTGAGGATGCTCTTACAAGAGGGGAAAAGACAATCAATTGAGAATGTGCGCGACTGAAGAAGAATACATTCCTATCTTAGAGCAAGCACACAGCGGACAAGCTGGTGGACATTTCTCAGCTGACAAAACGGCCAAAGAAATTCTTATTGCAGGCATATGGTGGCCTACACTATTCATGGACGCTGAAGAGTTTGTGAAACGATGTGATGATTGCCAAAAAGCAAAAATTCCGAGAGCGCGAGATGATATTTCCTTAAGGCCAATGATGGGGGCAAGAGCGTTTGCGAAATGGGGAATAGATTTTGTAGGACCGATAGTGCCTCCGGGATATAAAAATCCGCTCAATACATTATTGTGGCAACAGATTATATAACAAAATGGGCGGAAGCTAAAGCAACAGCCAGAAATGATGCAAAAACAACAGCACAATTTTTGTATGAGAACATTTTCACCAGATATGGCTTACCAATTGAGCTCGTGAGCGATAGAGACACTCACTTCATCAATGAAGTGATCGAATTACTATTGGAAAAATCCATGGTAGTTCACAGGAAGTACGCTCCCTATCACCCACAAGCGAACGGCCAAGCAGAAAGAACGAATAAAATTTTGGTGACAATTCTCACCAAAATTGTCGGCGAATCGAGAGCTGACTGGGATCAAAAGCTGCATTCAGCTTTATGGGCATATCGAGTAGCTTACAAAACATCCATTGGAACTACTCCATTCAACGTGGTTTATGGAATTCAAGTGATTTTGCCACTTGAATTCCTTATTCCCACGCTTCGAGTCGCTAAACAATTAGAATGGACGGGCCATGAATTATCCAATCAGGTAGATGTCCTAGAAAAACTGGATGAAACTAGATTGAGAGCCGTTGCATCAATCTACGCACAAAAACGAAACATGAAATCATTCTTTGATCAACATGTTATCGGCAAGGAATTTGCTACTGGGGATTACGTCTTAATGTATACCCTAAAACAACATTCCCGGAAACTCAAAAAGCGAGGAAATGGACCCTATGTAATTCATGACATATCATCTAGCGGTGCCATCAAACTTGCGACATTACAGGGAGAGGAAATGCCTAACTGGATTAGTGGTTGCAAACTAAAGAAATACAACTTACCACTAACCACAGAGATGCTTGCCAAAATACACGCTGCGAAGGAGCTCAAGCGCAGGAGGAGGCCAAAGTCAAGATTTTAAAAAGAAAACAAACCTTACAACAACAAAGACTCCCTCCACCAGCAAACATGGCTCAAATTCCTTTATCTATAATTCAAACTGATGAGCAATGGGAAACAGGAATCGATGTTCGCATCAATGTCAGACTCCCGCATGGCAGGTATCAGCGAGCATTAAATGACACAGGAGCAAGAGTTAATGCGGTCAACTTCTCCACTTACAGGATGCTTATAGATGAACCCCTCGTGCAATCTGCACGTGATCTACAAGCAGCAAACGGTGCAACAATGCCAACATTGGGGATAGTAAACTTACCAATCAATTTTGACGAAAATAGTTGTCCTCATCAATTTTTCGTCATGAAAGACGGAGAAATCAAAGAATCAATATGCTTGGGAGTTCCATGGATGAGAAAGTACAATGCAGTCTCACTGAATGGTCAGAACATGTGTTAAGGTACACACATGACTCTAACGTGTACATGACTCCATTCGCCAAAACAGATCACTCGTGGCCAAGTATCCCCATCGACAATAAGCAACCAGTTATTCAGCCAAAAACACCCCCAAAGGTTAGTCAGAAGGTCTGGATAAAGAAATCATTGCTAACCAACAAACCGAGCAAGATATGGCTACCTAAGGACAAACTCCAGACGGAAGCAGCATCATCTCCAAAAACTTCAAAAGTTACTTCAAAGTGGAAATGGCAACCAAAAAAAGATAACACTAGAGTTTCAATGCCAGAGCTCGAAAGAAAAACCAAAACTCAAAACAAGAAGCCTGAATCTTCCAAATGGCACTGGAAATCGGTGAAAACTAAAGCAGAATCTGTAAAGCAACAAACCACATATAAATGGGTTGCAAAAATAATTGCCAACACAACACCCACAATCAAGGAAAGAGCAATTCAACTGCAAGCTCTCATGTTCCCTAAACAGCTACCCTCGCCATCAAAAGCCACTAAAAACTACGTTTAGTTCCCACATCTTTCATAGCATGTTGTTACCCAATGCATTGTCTCAACCATCAGAATAGGGCCACATTACACGGCCATGCATAGACAATCACATGCACATGCACATCCTTCGTCCGGAACGACTCAGACAAGGAAGGGGGGAGTAAGTGATGAATCTGATGAATCTAGCAACAGTTAGGGCCATTAAGGGGTCCAATGTGTATATATGTACATAATGTGTGTGTTTTTTCATTATTTAGAGTTCAGTTTTGAACAAATTCGATAAAATTCCGGCATTTCTAGCTGTTTTTTTGTATCATCCGACTAGCATAATAATGAGTTGTAATGACAAGTCCGGAGCATTGGGATGCTTCTAGAGAAAATATATGCTTAGGGGTGAGTATAATAACTTTGGCTAATTTTTTCCAGTTAATAAGTATTTTCATTTTATTGTGTTTGATTTTCATTAATAAAACATCAAAATTTTAAAAAAATCTCGCTCACAAGTGTCAGAATCAAGTTCTGCAAGCAAACATTGAAGTATCATGATAAGGTTATCAAGCATGGAAGATATGAAGCTAATCTAAAGATGGCAAATTTCGGCCTCAATGATCATGACTACATTTCACCAAAATCGCATCAAACGGTCATATGACGCTGGAATGATAAACGGTTCGACCCACAAGTGGTATGCAAATTAAATCAGGATCAATGGTGAGAAAAATCAACCCTGTGTTATGAAAATCTCGAGAATGATATAGGTCAAGTAGGCCAAATTCTAGCTCATTGTTCATTTTCACCTTTTGAGAGAGAAGGAGAGAGCTTTTTTAACCTAGATCGAGTTGCCACGTTTCTTCCCCGTACGGACGGTCGGAGCCAGCATTTCACACCAGATTTCACAGGTATGTTCCCTACCAAGTAAAGATCAAGTCTATTATTCATGCAAGCGCGAATCATTGCACAAACGGACGAAGGGATCGAATCAAAGTCGAATCGGGTCAACGAGGTCAAGGGCCCTTAGAGGCACCCATACAAAACTTTTTTCAGCTCCACAGAACACATCAATGTGCTCCCCACAAGGTCAGAAACAAAGCCATGTGGTCAAAACCAAAATTGGTGGTGGTACACCGATCCCTGACAAAAACTGGGACAGATCTTGCAAAACACCTCCCCTCAGACTCGCCTACAACCTACTGGTGTCAAAATCAATTTTTGCCTCCATGGTACGATCGCGATCGGTTCCCCCAGATGTAGGTTTTGCAACTTTTGGTTTGGCACAGGCTTGGAACTCGTTAAAAGTACACTCTCTTGAAATTTCAAGGAAAATGCACAAATTTTGCTCAGGGAATGGACCCAATTTGTCAAACACAATCAAAAAAGGAAAATTTGACCTACAACTACCAAAATCTGCTTAAAAATGATAATGGATGGCTTGGAAGGAACACTTGTCCGACTAAGAGTCAGGACAGTTGCAGAAAACCTCGGATGGATCTCAGAATCTCCTATAAGTACATATATGGTAATTTCAGTCTCGGATGATCACACAAAGCTAGAATTTGAGCCGAGACAATGCCAAAACCAAAAGGTCATTTAAGGATGCTCAAACATCACATGGATATCCAAGAAATGCTTGAAAAATGCCCAAATTTGGAAAACCTCCTAAGACAGGGTATAAAGTGGCTGATAAGGTCAAAATCAGACAATGGAGTAGGCTGATGGTAGCAGAACATCATGGGAGCAGTGGGATCTCTAAAACTAACTTCAACTAACTCCAGGATCTAACCAAAATTCATTAGGAAAACCAAATATGGTTAGACTTAGTAAAATATGGTCAAATAGTGAAAAATTGCTCTAAATTGTTCATTTTATGTCCAAACTTGAAAATAAATCATCAGTGGGCTAGGCAAGCATAGGAGTTCATGACCATCTAGTTTTCACCAAAAACAAGCCCAGAACACCGATCGCGATCGGTGTACCTCAGCTTCAGAACTTGACCAAAACCTATCAGATCCTTTGTACACATCTTGTTCAAGTCACCATCCAAGTTTCAAGCCAATTGGACATCAAAAACTCATTAAAAATCAGAGTTTAGTCCAAAACTCCCTTGTAACACACAAATGGGACGTGGAAACTCAAAAGTGGTTCAAAAGACACACAGAGTGGACCAAAATGACCCTCCAACTATCAGCAACCCACTCATATGATCAAATCCAAATTTGGCCTCTGTACTACGATCACGATCGGTGTACCTCAGACCCAGAAGTGGCTCAGATTTTTATCAGTCATAGCTCTAGTCTTCCTAGTCCCACTAGGTGAAATATGGACAAGAATGGATGAAATTTGTTCAAGTTATGATCAGTTTTAACTTTTGCACTGTTTTTTACTAAAAGTCTAAATGCGATTGATTGCAAGGGGAAAATCCTGACAACTTGTGATTCTCCTGACACAGAATGCCTCTCCCAAAGAAAGACAGGCAGTGGACAACAGCACCATATGAAGTGGAGGAGCTTGCCACAAATGAGAAGGCTCACATCTCGGATGAGATACTGGCTCAAATCCCTGCCCACATCTTCATCTCGAAGTTTAAGGATGCGGATCGTGACTTGGTGAAGACAACTATCATGCCACGAGAGATATGGAATCTCCACCAAAGGCAGGAAGTAATAGAGGCTGTGCCAGCGGTACACTTGGAACAATTTTTCAGATTACAGCCATGGGGAACAGATTACATGAGGGCCGACCATCTTATGAGCTCGATACAATATGATGGGCTAGAGATGATGGCATCATTGCTAGCATTGTTACAATTCATGAATTTGTTTTTGCATTTCCTAGAATATCATGTATGCATCTCTTTTATTGCACACATGTACATGCTGCCTTTGTGATTTCACAAAGTTTTTCTTCTGACACAAGTACTTCTATCGTGGATCCCAATGTTGCACTGTTATATTTCAAGGACAGAAGATATACATCAAGAAGGGGGGCATGTTAACCCTCACGGCTCTCGGACACCCTATCACCTACGGCAAACGTCGTATTATTTATTTCGTAGAGTCAGGGACCATGCTTGTCGGTCCAATAGGAAAAGGGTAACATTGATCACCGATGAGAGGTGCACATTCAAGGGTTAGTTGGTTAAGTATGGGTGCCCAAGTGTGAGTGGGGCGAGCTCATATAAAAGTCACCTAAACCTAAAAATCACTCATTCTTTCATTTGTGCAATTGAAGAGTGCTATTGCTCCATCTCCATCTTCTTCTTCATCATCTCCTTGTGTGTGTGTATGCATGAGAGAGAGAGAGAGAGAGAGAGAGAGAGAGAGAGAGAGAGAGAGAGAGAGAGAGAGAGAGAGAGAGAGAGAGAGTGTGTGTGATTGAGCATTGCGACAATGGCACGGTGGCGGGGCGAAGCGGTTGAGAGTGGTACGACGGTAGCTCCTTCTTCTTTGCGGCAAGGAATCCTCCACAAAGGTGAGTGTAGGGCAGTGAGTGACACACCCTTGCTCTCTTGAGCTTTCTAGATTAGTCTAGTTATGTGCTTAGAGCCATTTGTGGCTCACACATAGTGTATCGGCGAGTCCCTTGCATTGACACGTGCGACAGACGTTCACATTAGTCCTCTCACACAATCACTCATTTTATTCTGTGAAATATTCCGTCTTATTTTATTATGTGAAAGTTGACATGTTTTCTTTCACATTCATTTTTGTTCCTCTCATAATGTTTGGTGCTCCATAGCTTTGTGTTGCTCCATAGCTCTGATAAGTGCTCCAAGATCTATGTTTCTCTCTTGTCATATTGTTGGTAGCACTGACACACATGATATTCCCTTGCACAATGGTAAGGTATTGCTAATCTCTCACTATCTTCAAAGTTTTCTACCTCCTTCATGTGTTTTTCACAGACTACATGCAATCATTCAAGAAGAACACTATTTGTTTGAGCTTTCTATGACTCCACATTGTGTCCATGAAGGAAATGAAAACTAACTGATTAATGGTCTTTTGTCAACCAAATATCTATTATTGCACACATAGAGTGTGTTTATGTATCTGACAATGACAACATGGAGATAAATTATGCCAAGAGCACAACAAAAATGTTAGATGATATGAGACCTATAGTAGATGGTGAGGCGAGTGTGGAAGTATTGGAGCTTGATGGGGTGAATCTAAAGACATAGAAGATAGGCCATCTATGTCCATAGTGCAATGGATACAAAATGGTGAAGGGGCACCTCCACTTAAGAAGCTGTTAAAGATGCCTGGAAATCCTTTATACGTAACTGAACTTCCCTACACCTATAATGGATGTTTGTGCTTCGCGTTTCCTGCAAATTTTGGGAAAATGAAGAGAATGGAGGGTATGGAGAAAAAACACGATATTCATCTTTGGACACGACCATCCCAAAAAAACATGAGAGTAGCTTGTATAGTGATGCTAAATTATTGCCTTAGGAATCTACAATGTCACAGATAGTCTTGTCCATTTCATATGAATGAGAAGAAGTTCAATGATAGTTGTTTCCATGGTCATTTGGAAAGGTAGGTGAGCAATGGGTACCTTGCAGGTGAAGGAAAATCAATTATTTACTGCCATTATTGCCAAAAAACCATGACATGCATTGATGTATGCAAGGCTATGATATACTATGTTTTCCCTTTGGATGAGAGTATGCATTGAATGGTACTTCATATTGGCAATAATCAGCATAGTGTTCAACCAGGCACCTCAAGAGCCAATTTGACAAAAGTGTAGAACTTGGTTAGCACAATTCCTAAAATAGAGAAAGGTGGACCACAAAAAATACAAATGTTGGTAGCTCAAAAAATGTTGTTTGAATCTTTAATGAGAGAAGGTGAGGAAGTCACAAACTGACATTTACTTGGTTTTTTGGAGGAAATGATGCCACTAGTGCAAAACAATGAGTATGCATGGATTGAATATTTGCAAGGTACTATTCATGTGTCTTATGTTTTTTTCTTTGTTATGTTATGTCACTCACATTAATCTAGAAATTTCATGTAGATTTAAAGGTCTAATAACCAAAGAAAAGGCGAAGAAAGATGTTCATACGCATGAAGGATATGAAAATATTTTGCAACTGGAATGACATTGTATGTTGCCTTTTTTCCATGGTAGTAGATTCTTGAGACAAGGAAATGGAAGAGGAAAATGTGACATGTTCAAGATATCTAGCAAAGGTCCCGCATCATGTGTGGATCTAGTAAATAAAATGAGACAAACTAGGCAAGGTGACTTGAGGAATGCTTGGGTTCATTGTGATCATACGGATAGGATATATGGATGTTCAACAATGTCATTTTTTGTGCATGATCCAGGGTAGGTTTGTTTATGATTGGAAATATAAAGTATTTATCCTCCAAATTTTTTTTCCTAACATCTGCATTGTATTTGGCCAGCATGCGAGCATTGCATGTTATTGCAATTTGTGAAACAAAAGATGAGGATGAGGAGTCTCAAGTATTGTTTTCGGAAAGTTTGAATGCTACCATGGCTCAATATTTTTTTTTGTAGGGTTCATGTCATATGAGGCTAGGGAAAATTGGTTGGCAATAAGGACAATGCACAATGGAGGATTGCATAATACTATGAATGTAGAGAGCGCTCTTGCCTTTTTCATTGGGAGAAAATCTTGCAAAGTACACTAGAAAATTTGTGCCTACACCAAAGAAAAATGAGCACATTAGAATGTGTGAAGCATGGAGACTCTCAACAACTGTAGAAGAGGCTACGATTCAAGTGAGGCATACCAAAGATTGGTGGTTGATTCATGTGACAAAAGAGAACTTAGAGGCGCTTCAACGATGGTTTAAATGGTGGGAACAACAAATTGAGCGTTGGAGAAACATCAACAAGATTGTGAGTTTATATTTTATTTCTTTGTGATCCAAGAGAAACCATGCCCATATAATCATTTACAGTTTTTTGGATAGGCAAAGTATAAACTTATATGAGAGTATCCATGCTAGTTGGTTGGTTGGTGAAGGGGGAAGAAGAAAGATTTTGTTATATGATGCATGTGTTAGCCATATCTTAAACTCATATATACAATGTGCAAAGAGTTTGGGATTATTGACAGGTCGTTATATAGGCATGGGTCCCACACTTGGATCTATGCTCTCAAGAGTCGAGAGACAGTAGACTCCAAGTCCATCTGTCATTGCAAGGGTGGTGCAAGGAGAAGTCACAGGAACCCCAATGTATGATGAGTCCACACTGCATGGTCTCAAGGAAACTGTGCAATGAAATAAGAGAGAGACAAGAAATGCTATTAGTTCTCGTCATCCGAAATATGTAATGGAGTCAAAATAGTGTAAAGCTTGTGGTTGTCCATGACATATCAGATTTGAAACAATGGAGTCAAACAATAGTGAAGAAGAGGAGTCTGAAAAAGACTACATGCCTGAAATGATAACTTGAAATGCAATACAGAGCAATCAATCTATGTAGAGGAAGCTGATGTTCCTTGTGAACAATGGGCCTTGTGCACAAAAGCCCATTCATTGTAATAAGAAGTTTTTTGTTGTTGTGGGTAGGAAAAATTGTGGTAACACTCTTAATAGTGACGGTACAGGTTTGGTCGCACCATGCCTTTGGTCAGAAAGATGCTACAAAGACAAAGCCATAGAGAAATGGCTACGGTTTTGCAATCATGATGTGGAGCATACAAAGGTAGTTAAAAAGCAGGTGAAGGAGGTACTGATAGTTCCTATGATCTAGTCCATTGCAAGGGGGACAAAAGTCTCAATAGAAGAGCTTTCTAGTCTTACAATGACAGGTTTTCAAGTGGCTTGTATTAGAACACCAAATTCCAAGGTAAACAAGGTTTCCTCTCTATGTGGAGAAGGAGGTTCAAGTAGTAGGCATCAAAGTGGAGGCATGGTATTTCAAAAGAAGCACATAAAATAATTGAGGCAGGTGCAATGATAGCTACAACCTTCTTAGAGGAAGTCTCTTTGATTCAAAAGGAACATGTTGTATTTCATATAATCATTGAAAGTTGTTATAATGTTCATATCAAAGGCAAGCCAAGTTGTACATGTCCATATTTCTAGAAAGGGTGATACCTTAAAAGTCATTCATTGCTTTTAAGCTTATGTATTATGTGTTTGTGCATGTATTGAGCTTGCAACCTAAGGAGCACATGTTAATACATCAAACTACACTAACCACAATAGATGTTTCCTTCATACTTAGTCAACCCCGTATTGGAATCCCCGTTCTATGAACCCTTAAGTTTCTACATCAAAAATAGGAAACACCATTTTATGCCTCCCTCTATTTAGTGAGCTAGTATGCTCTCAAGTTTTTTATAACACAATGCTACCATGGAAATGCTTTTTATGTTTAATGATGCAACAATTTATATGTATATATATGTATGCATGTATTTGTATGTACGTATTTTTAGTTTGTGACACTTATTGTGCTGATAATCTGTTAGTTCATTTGTGTATAAATTTGTCAGGTGGTTTTGGACATTGTTAAGAACATGTATATTTAGTCTAGAAAACAACTCTGAAAAGCTCAAAAAATCATGCAATGATTAGAAAGCACAAAAATAAAATTTCATCAAAGAAATACACTCTAGCGTTAGGAGATCTTATGAAACACAAAGGTGCATAAGAGGTCCCCTTCAAGCTTGTGGCCATGGCGTGGACACATTGGCACTGCTGTGTGGAGCCAGCAATGCATGTGGGCCGATTTGGCCAGACAACAATGACAGAGCCGGTGAGCAATAGTGGTGACTTGGTCGACGGTGACAATTGTTCACATGGCAGCACCCAGATAGGGTCAGCTCACGTGGCCTTGGCCCAAACACTTTTGAAAGCACACATAAGGAGCACCGATAGTGCCTTTGAAGCTCCATTAAAGGGATTGTCCATGCAATGCAGTACCATGGTATGCTTATAATCTTAGACCCATGGATTATTTTTTGTATTGATGACCACTCATTATCATTTCTGGCTGTAGTATAAGTCACACACGATGGTAGTTGGTTGTAAAGGTCAGCATTTCAAGGTAAAACGGATTAAAAACAATAATTCTACATAAGATTGTGGAGTCGTGGAAAAATTCAAATAATCAAGTCGACGACTATCCTCTGATGAATATCTTGTGGTAGCGGAACACTTACTTTGACATGCTACACATAATGTTGAGGGTGGACTACAAAAGATTTTTGTGGACACAATGCTACGTGCATAGAGGAGAGTTGAGTTTCCGTCACGTGGACTCAACCAAAAAGTGGATCAACCTTTGAGACACTTTTGTTTTACCCGAGAATTGTGAACAACTAAGTCAGTAGATTTTTCCTCATCCGACTTTAGAGGACTTGTGTGCATTGTGAACAACTAAGTCGGTAGATTTTTCCTCATCCGACTTTAGAGGACTTGTGTGCATTGACCACTCATATAATATACGCCACTTTTACAGGTGATATCCCATCCTACAAAGTCATAGCCAGATTGGTGGTATGTGAGAGATACCCCTCCCTGGGGGTCTATGCACATAATATATAATTTACACTTTTATACAATTTTTAATATACATCAGAGTTCTAGAAGCATTTGCATAGGGGAGGAGTTCTCAGTGCTCGACCAAGTATGGAGTTTAGGCCATGAGCCGGACTACATCGAGAGGTACCTAGCAACTAGGCTACCCCTGAATGGGTGTTATGAATGAAAGCGTACTCAAGAAAAAATACAATATTGTGGACGGTGAATCTATGTGTACACCGCATTGCGGGAAGAGAGAGAGGGAGAATATAGTGGAGGGTAAAATAGAGTGCACAAAGACATGAGAAAATGACAACAAAGAATCTTTAAATGCCCCTTCTAAATGAAACAGGAAACCGTGTATTAATGCAATGACAAGATCTCGGTATACCATAACATCAAAACTTTTATGACAAAATAACTAGCACATCACTGGACCCCGTGTAGGGATCGACCGTTCCACCTATCCACATCCGCTCTACTATGGACAAAGAGAATTTCACTTCACCGGGACTGAGCCAGAAAATATCCAAGCTACCTTTGCCAGACATAGGCTGAGGCCGCTTCGCCTCTCTCCATGAACCCTAGCTCTGAAAGGATCCCAAGTACCATTAGGTGGTAGGGTATCAACACCAACCATACCAGCTTAGGCGCCATTCCTCTTTGATTCCCAACACCAGGTGTTTAGGCAAAACCAAGGCAAAATCACCAATGCATTAGCCGTGTAGGTCATTTAACCCCCGATGCACTATAACCGTGTAGATGAGCCTAACCAAGAAAGAAGACCTAGGCAACACCCACAATCTAGCAAAGCCCTAGGTCAACGACCCTTTAGTCTAAGGCTAAGCGATGTAGGTGATCCTAGTCTTGTAGCGACGCTACCATGAGAAACATAACACATGAGTCCAATCACAATAGCACTTTCCATATGGACAAACATCTTTTCGAAGTAGTTAGATTGTAGGGTCTCTACCCTTACACGTCTACCATCAACCATCTAGATCACTTCATGATCCAATCCCAAAAAACATAAAACATAATCCAATCATATCACACGGGTGAGCACTCCACCCAACTTGGGTGAGGCACAACCAATTCTGCATAACCACTTAAAAACATAACATGGATGCAAACATTTCGGCATTTCGGAATCATAAGCATATCCAAAACAAAAACCATGAGCCACACTAGCTTCCACTAGAAAATCACAACCATAATCTATAGAATTTAATGGCCTAAAAACTTATTTGTAGTGGAAATTAGCATGAACATAGTGGGCATTTCATTAGAATAGATTCCTAATGAGAATTACAAGAGTGCTTGGGTGGAGAGAGCAACAAAAAACATAACACCTAGTTAGATAGCATCAACAATACTTTCAAAAGAGAGAGAAATTAAGCTATTGACAACAGTTGAGGACCGGATTTTCATGGAGCCGGTCCCCCCCTCCAAAAGGCTTTGTATTATGGTTTCTCCCATCAAGAGAGACATTGTACAATACAATTCTTTGTGTTCATTCAAGACTAGCTAGTGCAATGAAGATGGAAGCTTCATGCACTAAGCAAAACACTTAATCAAACACAACTTGAATTATCCCCGTTCTTAGACCCAAGACCTCACACACCTTCGAAGATGGTGAGAGCTAGCAGGGTATGAGAGTAGATTGAGAGGAAGAAGGAGTATCTTACGAGAAAGATGTACATCTCCTCACATAATCACTCATATTAGCATAGCTTAGCTTAGTAATTAGCTTGGTAGAGGAGATGAGCATGCATTGAAGCTTGGCTCTTGGTTGGATTTGCATCCACATGCCAAGAGAGTGTCGATGTAGGCTTCTATCTCACAAGATTGGAGTAGGTGATGAGCTCTCCATTAAAGCTTGGGAGGAGATAGAGTATTCTTTCTTCACACATGGTCAAGTGTGAGTGTGTGTGTGTCAATGCCAAGCAAAAATTAGCCCCCTCCCTCTCTTGGGCGAGCCCTTCCTACTAAATTGGTCTGGCTTTTGCCTCATTGGACCTCCCCAAGTCAAGCCAATGGGTGTTAAGCAGCATAAGTGATAGCCTTCTGACATGTGTCCCCCTTTCCCCTTTTGTGAGAGCTTTAGGTAATTAAATAATTAAACTAAACTCTCATTGGGACTCTTTGCCTCCTGGCCAATAGGAATCAGGCAAGCCATTGGGCTCCTGAATGCTCATTGGACCCCTTGGGAGACTGCCCAATAGTCTTCTAGGAGACTTAATTCTCATTGGCTTCTTTTATTAAATCTTTTAAATTAATTAAATTAGATTTACTCTAGCTTTATTCTCATTGGTCCACTTCAAGGGTCTTCCAATAGGAATTGGGCACACCTTGTGGGCATCTGGCCTAGGGAGCTGACATGTGTCCCTAATTCCCTTTGTGTAAAGGGATCCTGTGTGTGTGTGTGTGGCTTTCTCTCTCATCCCCTACTAAATGGGCTCGCCCCCTCCTTTGTAGGCTTCGAAGAAGACTTTTGTACAGACACTAAGCATCCAATTTTCCCTAGGGTTGACCTTTGGACACAACCTTTGAATTTGGAACCTTAGCATTTTGGAAGTCTTAATGGGCTGAACCTTAGGGTCTTTTTAGCCCATTGTTACACATGGCTCTTTTGCAGATGGCCCCCCATTTTGATCCCTATTTTCCCTCCTTTGGATCCCTACTGTGGCCGGTCTGCTAGCTTAACCAATATTCTAGCTTTTTCTCCCCTATGGCGTGCCCTTCTTGGAGCAAAACAGCTCCAAGGAAATCACCACAAGCATCACATTGGACCTCAAATGGTTTTGAGAGATCTGGTAGTGTAAGCACAGGTTGAGAGATAAGCTTTTCTTTAAGATCTTCGAAAGCATTGTTCTCCTTAGCAGACCATGTATACCTAATGCTTTTCTTTGTTAGGTCATTTAATGGTCCCGCAATTTGTGAGAACTTTTCTATGAAGCATCTATAGTATGCACACATACCTATAAAGCTTCTTAGTTCATGAAGATTCCTTGGTTTAGGCCATCCTTTTATTACCTCTAACTTGGATGGATCCATTTGGATGCCATCTTGAGAGATAATGTGACCTAAATACTGAATCTCTTGCAAGAAAAATTCACTTTTCTTTCGATTAACATAAAGTTTATTCTCTCTTAAAACTTGAAATATTACCTAGAGGTGTTGCTTGTGTTCCTCCAATGAATTAGAGTAGATGATAATATCATCAAAGAACACTCCAGTGAAGGTTCGATGAGGCCTGAACAGCTTCTCCATCAAGCGATTGAATGTGGCTGGTGCATTTGTCAAGCCAAAAGGCATGACAATGTATTCGTAAAGACCAAATGTAGTACGAAATGCGGTCTTTACAATGTCTTGATCAACTATCCTTATTTGATGATAGCCACTTTTTAGGTCAACTCTACAAAAGTAAGTCGATCCTTGTAGCTTATCAAATAGGTCTTCTACCCGTGGAACGGGAAACCTATTCTTGATAGTGATCCTATTTAGTGCTCTATAGTCGATACACATACGATATGTGCCGTCTTTCTTTTGCACTAATAGCACAGGTGAGATAAATGGAGATGAGCTTGGCCTAACCATACCCTTCTCAACTAACTCATGCACCTGCCGCATAATCTCCTCTTGTTGAGCTTGAGAAAATCTATAAGGAGGTTTATTAGGCGATGAACTTCCTGGAAGAAATTCAATTGCATGGTCATCATTACCTCGTTTAGGAGGTAGCTCACAAGGGATGTCGTCAATAAAAACATCTTGAAACCCCTTGAGAAAATTGGATAACTCTAATTCCTTTTGGTTGCTTTTATTTTCTTTTGCTAAAGCATTAGGTTCATTTTGAAAGTCTTTAACAAAAATCATGTACACGGAAATAGAGCTCTTTATTGACTTGTTGAAAGCTGGTGTATGTACAATGGGGATGGTGTTACCCATTTCAGGAAATTTAACATCGGCAGCCAGGCGGTCAAACCATGGTGCCCCTAGGATTACATCCTCATGCTTGAGAGGAGAGATAAAGAAGTCCTCTTTGTCCACATAGCCTTGGACATGAAGCCTCAATTTCCCAATTAAGGGAGTGACTGAAGCTTCTTGCCCCTTGAAGGCACTGTCTGCGGGTAGGACATCTCCCATCTCGTCGGATTGTATTCCTAGCTTGGTGGCCAACTCTATAGATATAAAATTGTGAGTAGAACCAGGGTCAAAGAGAATAAAAGCATCATGTTCTCTTACCTTTCCCCAAGCATGGCATAGAGGAGATCCTTTGTGGTGAGTTTGGTGAGTCTCCTCCTCTTGGATTTCAACCAAGGAAGCTCTAGGAGGATCTTGGCGGTTGTTCTTTTGGGGACAAGCGCGGTATGCATGCCCTTGTTTGCCGCACTTGAAACACCGGTTATCTTTACGATAACGCTCAAGCTCTTCAGGAGAGAGTTTATTCTTACCTTTATAAACTCCCTTCTCTTTAGCTTTGTTGAAATTGCCCTTAGGAGACTTTTGGACATTGTCCTTCCCCTTAGGCTCATTGGAACCCTTGTTTTCCGGGGGTTTATTATTTCTTTTAACCCCCGTTTGGAAATTGATTCGAGAGGCCACCATAGTATGGTGTATTACCGCCGATATGGTGCGTGGCCTTTGGGAGTTGACATACTCCGCCATTTCTTCGGTTAAGCCCGCACAAAATTGTTGCTTTTGCTCTCCAAAATCCAACCTTTTGAAGACAATGGCTTTAAGTTGTAGGTCCCAAAACTTGTCTACATATTTGTGGATGGATTCATTGGGAGAGAGCTTTAAGCTTTGCCATTCGGTGAGTACTTTGTCTTTGGCATCGGTGGCCAAAAATTGCTTCATAATGGAAGCTCTTAAAGCCTGCCATGTTCGTGGAGCTTCACCGTTGTCTCGTAGGCTAGACCACCATTGTTTTGCGGACTTTTGAAAGTGCATAGCTACATGGCGTAGCTTAGAGGACTCCATGAAGCCCTCATCTCCAAACGCCACATCGAATTGCTGGATAAAGGCCAAGACTTTGTCCGTAGCACCAAAGGTACCATCATAGGTAAGTAAAGAGATGCTCTTCCCTCCCTCTTTGAATTTCTTCAGCTTGGACGACCTCTTCCATGCGGCATAGGATTTCCTATGGCCTCTTCTTTTTTATGGTTCAAAGGTTGCACCATCACTTTCTTCAGAGGGTGAAGAATTTGAAGAAGGTGGAGAAGAGGGTGACCTCTTTCTTGCCTTTTTCTTGTCTTGATCTTTATCATCTTCACCATAGTTTTCATAAGAGGAAGAGGATGAAGAAGATGGAGAAGAGGGTGTCCTCTTTCTCGCCTTTTTCTTCTCTTGCTTTTTATCATCCCTCTTTGAATTGTGGTGGGGAGAAGAATATGATGGTCTTCTCCGCTTTGGTGGTGATGGAGAGCATTTAGCCCGTCGTCTTCGTGGAGCCATCTCTGCCGAGGTGGCGGGAGATTCGCTTCTTTCTCGTTCCTTCAGTGGAGGCTCTTGAGTTCTCCTTTGGGAAGGAGATACATCATCAAGAAGTAAATTCTTGAGCCCTTCATAAGGATTCTCTTCTTCTTCCCGAATCGGAGAGAGACCTCTTTTGGTAGTCTCACGAGGAGGCTTCCTAGGTGTTCTCTCGTCATGGTGATTAGCTTGAAGAATCCCGTGAGCACGGAGCTGCCGTTGCACTTCACTTTGGAGATATGGATTGCCCATGGCTTGTTGAAGCCTAGAATCAAGATAGTTAACAAGCATTGAAGCATCATTAGTAGCTTTCTCATGAGCAAAATCAAAGTTATCAACATTAAATTCACTCTCTTTACTATTGTCAGCCATTCTAACAACTTTTAGGTGTAAACTTTTTAGGTGTACTTTGGCACTTCAAGCCCTAGTTGCTACTCCTCTTTACCCCTTTAGAAAAAGCACTCAAGCTACTGTACCCGCGGCTCGAATACCATTAATTACAAGGAATAGAAGAGAGGGTCTTTCGACACAAAAACAGCACCGGATCCTATCAAGCTTCTAATAGCTCAATAGTGGTTAAGCCGTAGGCAAGCCCCGTAGGACTCCACTATTAAGACGATAGCTCTCGACGGTGATGCCCCGTTAACTGCACGAAGGTAGGCGCACTGCAAGGCTGAAAAATCCCTATTCTGCTTACTCACAGGCAATTAATAATACCAACCATTTGTAGCTAGCTTGAGGACCTCCCTTCTTGAGGAAGAAAAGAGAAACCTTGAGCTCTGATACCAATGTAACATTTAATGGCCTAAAAACTTATGTGTAGCGGAAATTAGCATGAACATAGTGGGCATTTCATTAGAATAGATTCCTAATGAGAATTACAAGAGTGCTTGGGTGGAGAGAGCAACAAAAAGCATAACACCTAGTTAGATAGCATCAACAATACTTTCAAAAGAGAGAGAAATTAAGCTATTGACAACAGTTGAGGACCGGATTTTCATGGAGCCGGTCCCCCCCTCCAAAAGGCTTTGTATTATGGTTTCTCCCATCAAGAGAGACATTGTACAATACAATTCTTTGTGTTCCTTCAAGACTAGCTAGTGAAATTAAGATGGAAGCTTCATGCACTAAGCAAAACACTTAATCAAACACAACTTGAATTATCCCCGTTCTCAGACCCAAGACCTCACACACCTTCGAAGATGGTGAGAGCTAGCAGGGTATGAGAGTAGATTGAGAGGAAGAAGGAGTATCTTACAAGAAAGATGTACATCTCCTCACATAATCACTCATATTAGCATAGCTTAGCTTAGTAATTAGCTTGGTAGAGGAGATGAGCATGCATTGAAGCTTGGCTCTTGGTTGGATTTGCATCCACATGCCAAGAGAGTGTCGATGTAGGCTTCTATCTCACAAGCTTGGAGTAGGTGATGAGCTCTCCATTAAAGCTTGGGAGGAGATAGAGTATTCTTTCTTCACACATGGTCAAGTGTGAGTGTGTGTGTGTCAATGCCAAGCAAAAATCAGCCCCCTCTCTCTCTTGGGCGAGCCCTTCCTGCTAAATTGGTCTGGCTTTTGCCTCATTGGACCTCCCCAAGTCAAGCCAATGGGTGTTAAGCAGCATAAGTGATAGCCTTCTGACATGTGTCCCCCTTTCCCCTTTTGTGAGAGCTTTAGGTAATTAAATAATTAAACTAAACTCTCATTGGACCCCTTTGCCTCCTGGCCAATAGGAATCAGGCAAGCCATTGGGCTCCTGAATGCTCATTGGACCCCTTGGGAGACTGCCCAATAGTCTTCTAGGAGACTTAATTCTCATTGTTTTCTTTTAATAAATGTTTTTAAATTAATTAGACTAGATTTACTCTAGCTTAATTCTCATTGGTCCACTTCAAGGGTCTTCCAATAGGAATTGGGCACACCTTGTGGGCATCTAGCCTAGGGAGCTGACATGTGTCCCTAATTCCCTTTGTGTAAAGGGAGCCTGTGTGTGTGTGTGTGTGGGTTTCTCTCTCATCTCCTACTAAATGGTCTCGCCCCCTCCTTTGTAGTCTTTGAAGAAGACTTTTGTACACACACTAAGCATCCAATTTTCCCTAGGGTTGACCTTTGGACACAACCTTTGAATTTTGGAACCTTAGCATTTTGGAAGTCTTAATGGGCTGAACCTTAGGGTCTTTTTAGCCCATTGTTACACATGGCTCTTTTGTAGATGCCTCCCCCTTTTGATCCCTATTTTCCCTCCTTTGGATCCCTACTGTGGCCGGTCTGCTAGCTTAACCAATATTCTAGCTTTTTCTCCCCTGGTACCTCCCCACATTAAATGATCAGTTTAATATGAGAAAATCATTTAGGAGAATTAGATATTTATTATTATGACATAATCCATGAGGGAATACAACCCTTAACCAAAAGCATAATCACACTGAACCAACTCCCACACTTGGAGTTTGACATATCCCCTGCAGCACTCAATCGGAGTTCATACACATATGACTCTTAGGACGTGATTCCTTCATGCATAAAAAGATTTCGACCAACAACTAATCATGATATAAAAATCCAATTTTGACAACATTCAACCATGCAAAGTTGATGCATCATGTCTACACTTCACCTCCCTAGCACGTAGAGCTAGTTTTGACTTAGAAAGGTGGAAAGAAATCATAACCATGCATATGAGGCCTCCACATCAATCCATGAGTTCCCATACATCATATGTTAACATTCCATCACCATAAACATGATGCAAAATAGCTTCAACCTTTAGATCAACCATAAACCATAACTCCACACATATGCAAAAAACAACTTTCTGGCATTTTTGGAAGCATGCAAAACATGAAAATGAAAGTATTTGACCATAAAAAAAATCATCAATCTCAGCTCCATAATTTAGAATAGCACTCTATCACATCACTTCACTCATATGGTACTCATACAACAAACGGTAACCCAAAACGAAAGCCACTTTAATCATATCTGCCTATGCAGTTCGGGCTGTTTAACCATATACTCTCGTATAAGTTTATGGCCATATAAGAGATGAAATAAACTCACCAAAACAACCCATAAATCATACATAAACATCTCCATTAACTCACGATGTCATATGGTACCCCCCTTGGTAGCACTGCTACACATGTAGGTAAAACCGGTTATGGAACGAATAATAACTTGCATTTCTAAGGTGATAACGGAGACCTAAACACATTTATCATCAAGTTTTATCACGATTTTCAATTGGTTAAGTGGGTTTTCCATCTGGTGAATCTTTATAGTGGTTCTCCAAGGAGCCTGGAGTCAAAAAAATTGGTTGTGCAATGGGCAGCAAGCTGTTTTTTTACCATATCTATTAGCTAGTGTGTGTTTTTCATATGACACATAAGAGAGAAAATTTTCTAAATAATGTGTTTTATCTCTAGTATAAAGATTTTAGGCTGATTCATAACGGTTTGTGAGTTATGACCAAAGTAGTGTTCCTACCGCCTCAATGACGTGAAATAAAAAGCGCTTATTATGCACACATGTGAGCATAAATGCATCATGTGCATAAATTAGTGTGTTAAAAATGATGAAATAATCATGGGGCAGCTTCATACACACTCATCGATACATGCACTCATATACGAAAACAAAATCACTGAGAGGGTGACTACTCAGAAAAACGACATAGAGAGAGAGAGAGAGAGAGAGAGAGAGAGAGAGAGAGAGAGAGAGAGAGAGAGAGAGAGAGAGAGAGAGAGAGAGAGAGAGAGATGATGGCTATGGAGTTTAGAGCTTCTCACCGTGCTTTAGAATCGATTAGGGGCAAGAGAGAGGTGATGAGAGCTACATAGAGGTATCTGCTACGAAAGCTTTCGGGGAGCGCGTACACCATGAAACGAGAGAGAAGATAGTAAGCAAGTGGAGAGAGAGTATCCTTCTTCTTCTTCTTCTTCTTCTTCTTCTTCTTATGGAGGTGGTGATGAAGAGCTTGGACCACTCCTTATAATAGATACGTATAACCTTGCGGTAGTAGATGCAACAGACGACACTGAAAACTGAGCACTAACTGGCAATTTATAGATTTTCCAATTGTCCGAAGTGTGTCACAAGCTACAGGTAGCACTACCTCTCAGCCAGATTAGCTTACTGCTTTTTTGATAAGACTCCAATGTTTTCTAAAAACACGGCACAGCTTTTGGTGGTCAACTCTCCCACTTACCATTCAACTTTTACAGCAAAATTAGCCAGTTGAACAATATTCGGCCAACTAATGGAACCTTAGCTAGACTATGTCATACCGTAATGTCCCGACATAATTATGACTTTCCTGTACTACCTCGACGTATTTACCGTGTCGCTTCTTATAAAAATAATTCACCTAAAAATCCCGTCTGGTCCCATTTCTGCTCCGGGTGATCATTTTTAAATCCAACAAAAGACTAAAATTAATATTTTTATGTTTAGGTCATCATAAAAAGCACATTGCTTTTCAAAAACATCGACAAGCACGAAAAGCAAAAAATAGCATAAAAAGGAAAAAACAGCAAAATTTTCTAAAATTGAAGCACGAGTTCTCCTCGTTCACCGGAATAAGAAAGCGGACTCGCTTTTCACTAAAAAACACTAAAAATCATGAAAAGCTCAAAATAGCGTGAAAAGCACTCTGTTGTGTGCGTAGTGTGAGAGTGTGCAAGAGAGGGCAGGAGAAGGGGGAAGGGGATGAAGCACAGTACACAGCAGGTTTGGGGTTAGTGGAGAGGAAAGTGAGAGAGTGGTCAACTCTCTCCCTTTCTCTCCCTATATTCATTTAGGTGAAAGTAAAAATAGGGGTGGTTTCCCACGGCCACCTGGCCTACACCCCAACAACCTCCCACTTGAAGGTCATGGTGGCCAATAGTGGCATTAGTATAGTTAGTCTATACAAAATTGATGAAGCATTGCTGAGGCTTCATCCTACACCCATAAGCTCTTTACAATGTGTAAATCGCTCCGAGGCTAGGCTCTTTGTGAGAGCATCTGCGGGGTTGTCATCAGTGTGAACCTTGACAAGCTCAATACGCTTGTCTGCCAATGCATCTCGTATGACATGGTACCTGACCTCTATGTGTTTCGACTTTGAGTGAAACACTGGATTCTTTGCCAAAGCAATGGCACTCTGACTATCACAATGTAGTACTGGAACCTCGTGAATGCCCAAATATCCCACTAGACGAGCCAACCATATGGCTTCCTTGCTGGCGTCGGACGCAGCAACATATTCTGCCTCAGTGGTAGATGAAGACATGAAATCTTGGAGATACGATCTCCAAGAGATAGCTGCTTCAGCAAACATGAACACATAGCCAGATGTGGATCTTCTACGATCCACACAACCCGCATAATCCGCATCCGTGTAACCTACAATAGATGCATCACTGTTTCCAAAGCGTAAACACTTGCTAGTTGTACCTTTCAAATATCTGAGGATTTTCTTCACTACTTCCCAATGTTTCTTGCCAAGGTTTTCCTTGTACCTACTAACCACTCCCACTACATGTGCAATGTCTGGTCTTGTGGCTACCATAGCGTACATCAAACTGCCAACTGCTAAAGAATATGGTACTTTTGCCATTTCCTCTTTCTCAGCCATGTCTTGGGAGAGTCTCCCTCGCTAAGTTTGGAGTATGATTGCATTGGGGTACTCAATGACTTCCCCCCCTGCATACTAAAACGTTGCAAGACTTTGTGAATGTACTTTTCACCATTTCCTCTTTCTCAGCCATGTCTTGGGAGAGTCTCCCTTGCTAAGTTTGGAGTATGCTTGCATTGGGGTACTCAATGACTTCCCCCCCTGCATACTAAAACGTTGCAAGACTTTGTGAATGTACTTTTCTTGAGATAGTTCAAGAATTCCACGTTGCGTGTCTCTCCTGATGGGCATACCAAGAAAGTGATTGGCATCTCCCAAATCCTTCATGGAAAACTGAGTGCTTAGCATCTTTTTCAACTGATTGATTTCATCAATGATTTGCCTGCGATAAGCATATCATCTACACACAAGATCAAGATGATTAAAGAACCATAGTTCAAACTTTTTGTGTATAAGCAGTGATCCTCTTGACTTCTTATGTAACCCTGAGACTACATGAATTTGTCAAATTTTTGATACCATTGCCTTGAACCTTGCTTGAGGCCATAGAGTGCCTTTTTAAGTCTACAAACCAATTCTGTCCTCCTTGGTTTTTGGGTTTCACATACAAATCCCTCTGGTTGTTTCATGTAGACATCTTCATCTAGATCCCCGTGAAGAAATGTTGTGTTCACATCCATTTGGACAAGTTCCATGTCCTGGATAGCAACCAAGCCAAGCACGGTGCAAAGTGTAGTCATCTTGACTACTGGAGAGAAAATCTCATCAAAATCCACACCTTTTTGCTGCTTGAAACCCTTGGCAACAAGACGAGCCTTATATCTAAGCTCGGGATCTTCCGCTATATACATCTTCTTGTATACCCACTTGCAAGGTAAAGCATTTTTGCCTTTTGGTAATTCAACCAAATCCCATGTCTCATTAGCCACAATCGAATTGTATTCTGATTGCATAGCTTGCTCCCACTTAAGGCTATCCTCCATTTGTATAGCTTCTTTGTAGCAGGTTGTCTCTCCACTGTTAGTGACCAAAATGTGGTGTATACCCGGCTCAAACCGCTCAGGCGCACGTGATACTCTCTCAGAGCGTCTCAGTGCCTGGACTCCGCTCTCTCTGGAGCAATAGTAGTATCTTGCACTTGAGGAGTGGGTGCAACACTACTGAATTGAGTTGGTTCGGAGGCTACATCCTCAAAACAAACACGTCTGTACTCAACATCTTTGATGGGCTTCTTGTGCATTTTTGATTCATTGAAAATCACATGTGAGCTACGAATGGCTTTGTTTGATTTTGGGTGCCAGAGACGATATCCCATCTCTCCATTTGCACCATAGCCAATAAAGATGCATTTGTGTGATCTGGGATCTAGCTTCCGACGAAGTTCTTTGGGCACATGTGCTTATGCCTTGCATCCAAATACACGTAGATGCTCATAGCTTGGCCTTTTGCCAATCCATAATTCCTTTGGAATTTTGAAATTCAAAGGAGAACTAGGTGACCTGTTGATGATGTGCACTGCTGTCAGAACAGCTTCCCCCCAAAACTCTGGAGTAAGCTTCGCCATATGCATCATAGGGACAACTCGCTCTTGAATCGTACGATTCATTCTTTCAGCTATCCCGTTTTGTGCAGGTGTGTATGGAGCAGTAAACTGCCGCCAAATGCCTCTTCTATTGCAAAAATCTTTGAACTTTGTGGAGACGTATTCTCCACCATTGTCCGTGTGAAAAGCTTTGAGCTTTGTTTTTTATTGGTTCTCAACCATGGCGAGGAATTTTTTTGAAATTCGAAAAGACTTCTTCCTTACGCTTAAGGAGATACACCCACACCTTTCTGGTAGAATCATCTATGAACGTGAGAAAGTAGTTCGCCCCCCCTAGAGTTTTATGTGGCATTGGACCACACAAATCACTGTGCACCAAGTCTAGAGGTTCGTTTAGTTTCTTATTCAATGGGGATGATGTCAATCTAGTCTGTTTGCCATATAGACAATGCTCACTACACACTGTGTGTGTGCTTATGTTGCCCTTTGCTAGCGCTCTGCTACAACTCCACTGCATGCTCTCAAGCTTGGTGCCGAGCTTCTGCTGCTCATGGGCCTGGCTTTGATTCACTACAGCTTGCTCCCATCAAGTTCGATTTGCTTGCCTACCCGAAATGCTCTCACTCTGCTTCTACTGCAATGTATGTGTGTGTCCCGATCTCTGCTCGGATCTGCAGCCTAATTCTATCCTCATTCACTGCTCCTTTTTCTTGCCCGATTCCAATCAGCTGCAGGTCAATTAGCTCGTGAGTTGCAGATGCCTTGTTCTGCTTGAGTGCCCGTCGAGTGCTCTAAGCCTTCAAATGCTTTCATAAGCTTACTTCCTTGATGCCACCTGCTGCTCAATTGCCTCAGCTCGATTCAAGCCTGCCTCGGATGCTCACTCTCAAGCCGTTGCATACAAGGCTTCATTCCTTCGATTCTCTACAAAACGCCAAACCGCCTCCAAATTTTCCTACTTGCTGTCTACCAAGCCTTGCTACTTCAAGGCTTGCAATCCTGCTGCTGCTTGCAAAGGCTTGAACATCTGCTCGGACAGTTGTAGTTCAAAACTCCTTACACATCCGATTGCCGGGCTTCAAGCTCAATTGCTTCCTAGGGGTTGTTGTCTGCACGGTAAGCTGAGGCTCGGGAGTCGGGTGCCCGGAGCTCTGATACCAATTGTTGTGTGCGTAGTACGAGAGTGTGCAAGAGAGGGTAGGAGAAGGAGGAAGGGGATGAAGCATAGTACACAACAGGTTTGGGGTTAGTGGAGAGGAAAGTGAGAGAGTGGTCAACTCTCTTCCTTTCTCTCCCTATATTCATTTAGGTGAAAGTATAAATAGGGGCGGTTTCCCACGGCCACCTGGCCTACACCCCAACACACTCAAAAAGCAGATTTTTACAAAATTGAACCATAGCTTCCTTGGAACACGTAGATCAAGGATCCGACCTTGCTTTTTGCAAAAAAACACCTAAAAGCATTAAAAGCATGAAAAAGCTAAAAATAGCGGATTTTTTCAAAACTAAACCAAACATCCGTCTAACCTACTAAAACATGGAAATGACCTTGGTTTTTATTTTAGAACCTTTCAGTACTATTAATCAAGCATCTTTAAGTCAAAATTTGGCAAAATAGATATTGAAAAATATTTTACTTATTTTTAGAAGAGAACCAAAAATTGGGGATCTTACATCCTTCCATACTTGAAAAATCCGAGGTGTCCTCACTTCGACATGAAATCTGGATAATTTAGTCTCCTTACATCGTCACATTCCCAAGTGGCATCTTCTTGAGGATATGTTGACCATTTAACAAGGTGTTCAATAATGGTCCGATTACGCAGAGGCTTGGTTTGACTCTGAAGTATTACTTCGGGATACACTTTAAAAGTTCCATCGGTAGAGGTAGATATTTAAGAATCATTAAGAAAATGTTACGGATCAGGTACATACTTCGTGAGTAAGCTGACATGAAAAACATTATGTACCTTTATGTGTGGTGGTAACTTGGGTATGGAAGCTTGATCATTAATCCGCTCTGTGATTACAAAAGGTCCACAATATTTGGTACTTAGCTTCTTAAACTTACCCATTGATAATGAACTACGTTTGGGTTTCACTCTCAAAAATACCATATCACCCTCTTCAAAAAGTCTGGCAGATCGTCTTGGATCAACATAACTCTTTTGTCTATCTTGAGCAGTCTGAATATACTGTCGTATAATATCTGTTTGTAGTTGCATTTCATCCAACAATTCTTTGGATGCTTGAACTCCTACGAGAGGGTCTGTCCATTTTAGTGGAGTAAGACACTCTTTTCCATACAATGCTTGAAAAGGAGACATCCCAATTGAGCGTTGGAATGAGGAATTATACACAAATTCAACCAAATACAAATATCTAGTTCATTTAATGTGCTCATGTATACAATAAGCTCTTAACATGTCTTCAATGATCTGATTTGTTCTTTCTGTCTGCCCATCAATTTGAGGATGATAAGCAGTACTAAAGGATAACAGGGTTCCTGTAGCTAAGAATAAGGCTTTCCAAAAATTAGAGGTAAACTTCACATCACGATAAAAAATTATCTGTTGAGGTAAACCCTGATACATGAGAACACCTTTCATGAAGACTTGATCTATATCCTTAGCCGTAAATGTTGTCTTGACTGGAATAAATGGGTCATTTTCATAAGCACATCAACAACCACAAAAATAGAGTCATATCGCAGAGATGTAGGAAGTCCTATATTAAAAAAATCCATGGATATGCATTCCCATTTCATTGGTGGAGCATCAATAGCTTGATGCTTATCGGGGTATCAAATTAGTTCAGCTTTAATACGTTGACATGATAAACATCTTATAACATAGTTCAACACATCAGGCTTTAGTCCTGGCCAAAAGAAACTCTTTCTTACAGTAGAGTAAGTCTTAATGTATCTTGGATGTCTTGCTATGGGTATATAATGAGCTCCTTGTAGTATCTAAAGTTTGATTCCACCTTGATTTGGAATACAAAGACGATTACCGAGGTAAAGGTCATCACCTTCAACGAGAAAGCCTTTGATTTGCCTCTCCTACTTCTCTATGGGATTATTTAGGTTCATCAAGTACTAGGTATGGTTGGGTGCATACTAAGGTCAGTTCGGTGTAGATCCACTTCAGGCTTTTATGGTCGGTATGTAGTTCAAATCTCCTTCCAAGAAGATAACATTGCCATATTTTAAGAGCATGAACATCGGCCAATAATTCCAACTCATGTGGAGGATAATTTAACTCATGTATACGTAACTTACAAAATTCATAAGCTACTGTTTTTCCTTCTTGAGACAGAATGCCACCAATTGCTTGTACAATGAATGTCTTTGAGAAGTTTGGAATCTATAGTATGGGAGCATTCACCAAAGCTTCTTTAAGTTTCTCAAAACTAGCTTGAGCAAGTTCAATCCAAGTAAACACTTTAGCTTTCTTAAGCATATTGGTCAACGGAGATGCAATCTTAGCATAACCTTCAATAAATGTACGATACCATCCTGTTAAACCAAGAAAGCCACGTACTAATTTCAGTGTAGGCCAAGATATAATAGCTTCAATCTTACTTGGATCAGTAGAAACACCATCCTTGGGTATAGTAAATCCCAAATATTCCACCTTGTCAGTGAGAAGGTGCATTTTCTACGTTTGGCATAAAGTTGATTTTGGCAGAGAAGTTTAAATACTCGCCGCACATGTTGTTC
The DNA here is from genome assembly GCF_014529385.1 of Adiantum capillus-veneris. Lineage (NCBI taxonomy): Eukaryota > Viridiplantae > Streptophyta > Polypodiopsida > Polypodiales > Pteridaceae > Adiantum > Adiantum capillus-veneris. The sequence continues at coordinate 42,984,636 of NC_140956.1, read as the reverse complement.
ATGTTCTTCTCTATTTCTTGAGTAAACTATGATATCATCAAAGAAGACAAGAAAAAAATCATCAAGATGCTCTCCAAAGAAGTCGGCGGTCATAAGACGATTAAAAGTTGCAGGAGCATTGGTATGTCCAATAGGCATAACTGTAAATTCATAATGTCCAAAACGAGTATTAAATCCTATATTTGGTATTTCCTCCTCTTTGATTTGGATTTGGTAATACCCTAACTTAAGATCAGTCTTTGTGAAGATAGAAGCTCCATGTAATCGGTCAAGTAGTTCATCAATCGTTGGTATTGCATACTTATTCTTAAATGTTACTTGGTTCAATCCATGATAATCAATACAAGGACGTAGAGTACCATCATTCTTTTGATTAAAGATAACATGAGTACTCCATGGAGAAACGCTGGGTCGAATGAATCCTTGTTCAAGGAGTTGCGCTAATTGCTCCTTGAGTTCCACAGATTCAAGTACTGACATTCTGTAGGTCTACGAGCAACTGGTTGAGCTCTTGGAGTAAGCTCTATTGCATGATCAACAACACGCTTGGGCGATAAATATGAAAGTTCTTTGAGAAATACATATCCATTTGGATTCAGGTGAATCTACCTTCTTCTCCTTAGGATTAAGCTTTACTAGGTGAATCCTTTCATTTTTCCTATGACTCTTCATAAGTTTGGTAAAGTTCACTAGTTTGAGCTTAGGATTTTCCCGTCACCTAGTAGTTGTAACCTTAGAGTTTTGATCATTTTCAAAAGTCAATGAAGCATATTTACAATGTATGTGAGCATCATTGGCTTTAAGCCAATTCATTCCTAGGATTCCATCATAGATTCCTATGTGTAAGACTCTAAAGTTTGCATAATTATTATGACCATCCAAAACAAAATTCAAGTTACCCACTGAAGTAGAAGATCTAACCTTTCTACCCATAGCTAATTCCACTGTAGGGTCTGTATCAGTGTGTTCATGCAAAATGAGGTTTCTAATGCACTTAGGAGATATGAAGAAATGTGTACTCTCTGAATCAATCAATAAGGTAAAATCATTACCTTGATATTTTGTTGGAGTTTGAAAATTTTTCATTCACTCCCTGATGTTCAATTGCATCATGAACATACGCATTTGATGATTTCCTTCATCTCTATCCCCTTGAGCTCTGCTAACTTGAGGTCTTCTTGGAGGTCTTTGATTTCTTCCTCCGCGTGGACGAGGTTGATGGTTAACATTTCCATTGTTGTTATTGTTGACAGATGGTCCATTCCAAAAAAAAAAAAAGATGGATTGCCTGGTCTAGAATTCCCTTGGTTTTGAGGTTGTCTCTGGTTTTGATTAAAATTTTGCTGATTGAAGTTCCTATAAAGTGCCGATGGTCTGGGTCTAAAGTTTTCAAAATTCCTATTTGGATTGAAGTTTCTATGTTCATAATTGTCCACCAATCTTGTGAATCTTAGATTGTTAAATGGACAATCCTTGGATTGATGACCTGGATCAAGAGAAGTGTAGCACAAATGGTCCTGTATGGCTTTCATACGTAATAAGTTCTCTCTTCTTTGTTGTGGATTCCTAGACCTTTGTTCCTCCTCGATACAAGGCCTTTTAATTTCATGAACACGAACAAGTTCTGTTTCCTTTTTCCGATAGTAGATAACTCTATTTCAATGGATTATCCTGCATCAAGGATATTATCAACCAAGCTCACACTTAGTAAATTATTCTAATCCGCTCAAAGTCCTTAAACCAATTAGAGTAGACTATCTAGACCACTTCATGATCCAATCCCAAAAACCATAAAACATAATCCAATAATATCACACGGGTGAGCACTCTACCCAACTTGGGTGAGGCACGATCAATCTTGCATAACCACTTTAGAACATAACATGGTTGTGGAAACATTTCGGTAGCATTTTGGCAGCATAACCACATTAAAAAAAAAAAACATGAGCCACACCAGCTTCCAACATAAAATCACAACCATAAACCATGAGGGAATCTCATTCCTTAACCATAAATCGTAATCACACTGAACCAACTCCCACACTTGGAGTTTGACATATCCCCTGCAAAGCAGTTAATCAAAGTTCATACACATACGACTCTTAAGATGTGATTCCTTCATGCATAAAAAGAGTCCAACCAACAACTAATCATAATATTAAAATCCAATTTTGACAACATATAACCATGCAAAGTTGATGCATCTCGTCTGCACTTCACCTCCCTAGCACGTAGAGCTAGTTTTGACCTAGAAAGGTGAAAAGTAGTCATAACCATGCATATGAGGCATCCACATCAATCCATGAGTTTCCATACATATGATAACATTCAATCACCATAAACATGATGCAAAACAGCTCCGACCTTTAGGTCAACCATAAAACATAACTCTACACATATGCAAAAAACAACTTTTTGGCATTTTGGGAGCATGCAAAACATGCAAATAAAATTATTTGACCTCAAACCAATGCATCAAGCTCAGATCCATATTATATACTATCAATCTATCACATCACTTCACTCATATGGTACTCACACAGTTTATGGCCATCTAATAGCTGAAATCAACTCACCAAAACAACCCATAAATCATACATAAACAGCTCGGTTAACTCACAACGTCATATGGTACCCCCTTGGTAGCACCGCTACACGTGTAGGTAAAACCTGGCGGTTATGGAACGATTAATAACTTGCATTCCCAAGGTGATAACGGAGATCTAAATACATTTATCATCAATTTTCTTCAAGCTTTTCAATTGGTTAAGTGGGTTTGCTCATCCGGTGAATCTATATAGTGGTTCTCCAAGGAGCCAAGAGTCAAAAAAATTGGTTGAGTGGACAACAAGATGTTTTTTTACCATATCTCTTAGCTCGTGCATGTTTTTTAGATGACACCTCAAAGAAAAAATGTTTTAAATGATGCATTTTATCTCTAGTATAAAGAGTTTGGACTGATTCATAACGGTTTGTGAGTTACGACCAAAACAGTGTTCCTACCGTCTCAAATGACTTGAAACGAAAAGTGTTTTTCATGCATGTACGTGATCATAAATGCATCATGTGCAAAAATTTGCATGTTAAACATGATGAAATAATCATGGAGTAACTTATACGTACTCGATTAATCCATACATGCACTCGTATACGAAAAAACAATCATCGAGAGGGTGACTACTCAGACAAACAACATAGAGAGAGGGAGATGATGGCTATGGAGTTTAGAGCTTCTCACCGTGCTTTAGAATCAATTAGTGGCTGTCAAAAGGATTCTTGCTTTTCAGTAAGAGAGCGATGATGAGAGCTATGTAGAGGTATCCGCGATGAAAGCTTTCGGAGAGTGCACACACCGTGAAACGAGAGAGAAGATAGTAAGCAAGTAGAGAGAGAGTATCCTTCTTCTTCTTCTTATTCTCGAGAGAAGAGCTTATGGAGATGGTGATGAGGAGCTTGCACCACTCCCTATAATAGATACGTATAGCCTTGTGGTAGTAGACGCAGCAGACGGCATTGAAAACTGAGCACTAACTAGCAATTTATTGATTTTTCAACTGGCCGGAGTGTGCCCCAAGCTACATGTAGCGCTACCTCTCAGCCAGATTAGCTTCTTGCTTTTTGGAAAAGACTCCAGTCTTTTCTAAAAGCACAGCACGGCTTTCGGTGGTCAATTCTCCCACTTACCATTCAATTTTTACAGCAAAATTGGCCAATTGAACAGTATCCGGCCAACTAATGGAACCTTAGATAGACTATTTCATACCGCAATGTCCCGACATAATTATGACTTTCCGTTTTCCGATATCGCTTTTTATAAAAATAATTCTTGTAAAAATCCCATTTGGTCCTGTTTCGGCTCCGGGTGATCATTTTTAAATCCGATGGAGACTAAAATTAATATTTTTATGTTTAGGTCATCATAAAAAGCACATTGCTTTTAAAAAACATTGAAAAGCATGAAAAGCTAAAAATAGCGTAAAAAAGAAAAAAAACAAAATTTTCTAAAATTGAACCACGGGTTCCCCTCGTCCACCGAAATAAGAAAGCGGACTCATTTTTCACTAAAAAGACTAAAAATCATGAAAAGCAAAAAATTGCGTGAAAAGCACCAAAACAGTAGATTTTTACATAATTGAATCATAGCTTCCCTGGAACACGTAGATCAAGGTTCCGACCTTGTTTTTCGCAAAAAAACACCTAAAATCATAAAAAGCCTGAAAAAGCTAAAAATAGCAGATTTTTACAAATCTGAACCAAAGGTCCATCTAGCCTACTGGGACATGGAAACGACTTTGATTTTTACTTTAGAACCTTTCAATACTGTCAATCAAGCATCTTTAAGTCAAAATAGATATTGAAAGCTATTTTTCTTATGTTTAGAAGAGACCCGAAAATTGGGGATCTTACAGTAATACCAAAGAGGAGAACAAACAAGAAGCCATGGAGGTGACGCAAGATGAGTTCAAAAGAGAGATGCATGTGGAGGACCTCCTAGATGAAACAAAGGACATTTGCTTAGATAGAGAGCTCTATATAGACATAGGGAGTTATGCTAAGTTATGCGAGGATGAGAGAGAGACCTCTTAAAGTCATAGACATTGTATTTGAGCAATTTTTCTCCCTTTTGTCATAGACATTGTATTTGAGCAGTTTTTCCCTCTCTTGTGTCTGTCCTAAACTTGTGAAACTTAAATTGTGAATCAAATTGTAACCGGTTTGGACTTCTTTCTCCTTTTATCGTTAACATGTTTGAACTTCAAATGTGTTTTCTTTTTTAATGCAAATTGGAACCAGATGAGTTTTACGCTTCCTTGGACCGAGAACAAAGGAGGTGGTATGATGTCCACCACGGTACCGGCTCACATGTGTGTTGCTCCACTCCTTTGAATTCTCCATCTTCTTCAAAGCAATCAGCATGCTCCAAGAACTCGATGTCAAATATACAGACTACACACTCCTCTAGCATCTGACTCTCTAGTGGTGGCATCTAGAGAGTGGCATTAGTAGTAGCTGCTATGGATGAGGCTCCATTGATGCTTCCACACTCCCTCGTAGTTGTCGAGGCTCCTTACCTCCCCCTTCTTTCCCGGCCCCACACCTAGACACCCGCCACAACGTCGCCCTCTACTCCGGTTATTACATGACTATCAGCCACTCCTAGCTACACACCACTCGCTACTACTTGGTTGACTCACCCCAATCGACACTCCTCACTTTGAAGCCCAGACTCCCATGGAGACATCTATATTCCTGACCCCTATCGAGACGCCTCTCAAAAACCTTGTTGAGACACCTATAATGACACCAAGCTTTAGCTACAGTAGGTGAGGAAGAGAACTGACAACCTCTCATCTAGTGGTAACTTTCATGGTGGACATCTCTCAATGCATTGTTTGGAGTGAAGCAAATCTTCTTTCACCTTATTTTTAATTTCTCTTTTTGTTTAAAAGCATAGATCTATGACACTGTGATGTGCTCGATCCCCTTTTTGGAGCACTCCTCTCAAAATTCGTGCAAGAGTTGTTCTATGTGTGTAAAATCACCTTTTGTTCAATGAATGGAATCAAGTCAATTCCATTCCTTCCAATGCCAACTCACATCCCTCGTACTATGTGTGGAAATTTGCAATCTATCTAGCTCTCACAACTTGTTTGAAGAGTGATACTTGAGCATATGGATCCGCTAACCCATTGTATTTTTTCTTGACACATTTGACCACTTTAGATGGTTTAGTCATCACTCTGGTGCGTTTAGAGTCTCTTGCAAAGGAATCTCTCTCTCTCTCTCTCTCTCTCTCTCTCTCTCTCTCTCTCTCTCTCTCTCTCTCTCTCTCTCTCTCTCTCTCTCTCTCTCTCTCTCCCCTCGTCTTGGAGAAAATCCCGGTGGAGTTTCTCTTTGATATATGCTCTAGCATCATTTTTGGCTCAAATTAAGTAGAGATTTGATTATCCTTGAATGTATATCTCCCTAGGCCAATTGGAACCACAAGCTTGTACTCGCATCCATACTTATCTACTATCAAAATTTGCACTCCTTGGGCATCTATATACGTGAATGCATAGAGATTCTTATGGTCAGTCAACTTTCTAGCATTGGGTTCTACACACTTGTAAAATGTATATTGATCCCCTTTTGTGAACCTATTCAGGCCCCATAAGCATAATCTGCTAGAATTCTCATGGCTTTGTTGGTTTCAATGAATCTCACATTGGGTTTGTCGATGAGAGAATGACGTTGCTCTACGTCTTTGTCAATTCTTGTTACCATATACATGTGGTAGTGATGTGTGTGAACAAACTTAGGACCACTGGGGTATTTTTTCCCCATGCATTGTATATACTCCAATCACCCTAGGGCTATCTATCTTTCTATTGCACACTAAGTAATACACTCTCTATTGTGTGCCTTGATCTTCCTTCATCTTCTCCAAGATGTGTGTGTTTTCTTGCAACACCAATTCCAATAATTGGTATCAGAACATGTTGCATCCTCATGAGATTAGTCGTCAACAGCTCTAACACACGCCTAGTCACTTTCTCTCATTATTGTAACTTTTGATTTGAGCTCATTTCGGCCTTCATTTCCACTACAAGCAGTATTGCATAGGCGATTTTGTCATTTTCTGTAGAGATTTTTTCAGTGTCGTTTTTTGCATAACAGGTGCCTTACAGTCTTCTACTGTTTGTGTTATATAGCACGTGTTGTTCTCGCTTTGTTTCTACTCTTTTTGGGCAATCTTCACATCAAGTGCACACATTCATAATGGCTGACAACAACATAAAAGTGTTCAAGATGTTTTTCAAGTTCCTTAAGCAATTTTTGATGCAAGAAACCACTAAAACCTTTAAATTGAATTTGTGCAAGTTTTGGCAGTACGGGCATACCTTCACTTCCTCCTAACAAAGTGATACATCTAGACCTACCTCTAAATTAAATTTCACATACTAGTCTGATCGTTTTTGCTCCTGAGGACAAAATGGATGGGAACAATTATCCTATGTGGGCTTACATGATGCAACATGTTCTTGTGTCAAAGGGTGTCTAGAATATTGTGCATGGCATTGATGTACATCCTAGTTTTTGAGGATGTAGGCGATGTTGAGGATGTTGCAGGTCTTGCTACAAGGATTGCTGCTGTTAGAGTTGTTTTGCCTACGATAGAAAAAGCTCATTGGGATGTATAATATGCATAGGCTCATGCATTGATTGCATTGTCTCTAAAGCGCACTATTACTCCTCAAATTCATTTAGCAAAATCTGTAAAATCGGCTTGGGATATTCTAGTTGGTCTTTATGCAAGTCGCAAACGAGACAAAAATTGCATTGCTGCGTAAAGAGCTGGAGTCAACTATTATGCATGAGGAAGATGATATAGAAAATGACACATGGACTTTATGTGATTTGCCTCCTAGAAAAAATCCCCTTGGTACAAAGTGGCTTTAGAGGTTGAAACGCAAGCGAGATGGTGAGAGAGATAGCTATAAGGCTCGACTTGTTGCAAAGGTTTATGCACAACAAAAATTTATAAATTATGAAGAGACTTTTGGTCCGAATTTTTATATGACTACTTTGCATTTTCTATGTGCATTGGCATCTCATTTTGGTTGGGATGTACATCAATCAGACATTGTTACTGTTTTGTTGAATGGTGATGTATTTGAGGAAGTTTATGTAACACAGCCTCATGGTTTTTTCAAGAAAGGATAAGAAAATAAAGTGTGAAAATGTAAAAAAACTTTGTTTGGGTTCAAGCAATCTCCTCATGCTTGGTATGAGAAGGCTGACACTCATTTGTTCAAACGACGTTTTGTAACAGTCCAACAGAAAGAAAATTGTATGTAAAGTGTGAGGATGATGTACTTCTTATTGTGGTTTCCTATGTGGAAGATTTGCTGCTCATTAGACCAAATGAGAGGCATACTGCTAAACTTAAGGCTGATTTTAATGCTACTTTCAAGATGAAATATTTTGGGTTGTTGCATCATTACTTGAGTATATAGTTTAATCGTGTGATGGTGGTATTGCCTTGTGTCAAAAAAGTTACATAGAGACATTGCTATGTAAGTTTGGACTTTAGGATTGCAAACCTATTGCCACTCCTATGGAAACAGGTTTGAAATTGAGTCTTCATGCCTAGTGATCCTGTAGGTGTCACTCTTTACCAAACTATTGTTGGATGCCTCATTTATGTATGCAACACAAGGCAAGATATTCAGTTTGCAGTCTCACAAGTCAGCAGATTTATGCATAGCCCAGGGTCTAAGCATTGGTAAGTTGTCAAGGATTTTGTTTTCTACTTGAGTGGCACTTTACATCTTGGCTTGTTTTATCCCAAGGGGGGATCATTGCCGCCATACTTACATGGTTTTTTGAACTCAGATTTGGCTAGTTGTTTTGACACACAAGTGTCCATAAGTGGTTTTTGTTTCATGCTTGGTAGCTCATGCATATCATGGTTGAGCAAGGAGAAATTTACTATGGCCACTTCTAGTTGTGAGGTTGAGTATAGAGTAGTATCCACAACTACGGTTGAGTGTGTATGGCTCAAACACTTATGACTGATTTGGGTGTTGGATAGGACACTACCAACACTATCTACACTAACAGTCAATGCGCATTGGTAGTTGCAAGAAACCCAATTTTTCATGCTCGCAAAAATCGCATTGAGGTGCATTACCGTCAAGGAGAGGCTGTCAACTAGAGAGATCAGATTGGCTTATGTGCCAACACAGGACAACCTTGCAGATCGTTTCACAAAGGCATTGTCTTGTGAGAAGTTTGAATCTCTCTACAATGCTTTGGGCTTATTCCCCTTTGTGGACTAATCATGTCCTCAGGGCATGGTACTTCCCTTTGCTCTATGTACAAACTCTTGTTCACTGCATCACCCCGGGGGGGATTTGCTACCATATACATGCGGTAGTGATGTGTGTGAACACACTTAGGACCGCCAAGAATTTTTTCCATCACTAGGAGGTTTTTTTCCCCGTGCATATACGCCCATCACTCTATGGCTATCTATCTTTCTATTTTCACAGTAAGTAATACACTCTCTATTGTGTGCCTTGAGCTTTCTTCATCTTATCCAAGTTGTGTGAGTTTTCCTGCAACCCTAATTCCTGTTAGGAAATATGACGTAGCTAAGTAGATAATTGAGTAGATTACTTAATGGAGAGAGATAATTTTCACACACAAGAGATTATAGAGTAGAGATAGAGAGAGAGTACACACAATATACGTGGTTCACCCAATGTGGGGTTCATCCACGAGAAAGCAGCCACTTAATGGCTTTAGTACTCACACATGAAGTAGGTTACAAAGGGATTATACCTTTAATAGAGCTCCCGCCTTGCTTCACTCTCACCATCTCACACCCACCTTGTTGCATCAACTTCACACTATGAAATGTGTGTAGAAATGGCTTCCTTTTATAGTCCAAAAGGGCTTCCCTCTCTCATGAGAGGTAGCCATGTGTAGCCACCCTTGTGTAGATAGGTCCAAATCGAACCCTCCAATCTACCCATGTGTGGCCGTCCTTGAGAAGACAAGTTCGATTTTGAATTCGGCCACCAGCCATTGACTTCCGACCACCGACCACTAGCCATTGATTACCAGCCACCGGCCGACCGATCGTTTTTTGGCCACCATCCGGCCATAATATTTCGGCAGAATGGAATATTTTGGCTTTCTGACGAGTGATTTAGGTTTGTAGCAATGTGATTTTTCTTCACGCACGATGGCTTCTCCTCATAATGGGGGCCTTACAAATGTTCATTTTCACCACAAAAATTTACAAGAGGTAAATCAGGCTCCATACTTAACAATCTCCCACTTTGAGACTGATCTCCAAACCAAAGTTGTGACTGCTTTCAATCATGGCTTCTTATCCTTGAATGCCGATTGAAGATGAGAAAAAACTCAACTTCTCCTTGTTGACCACCTTTGTAAACATGTCTGCAAGATTTTCACTTATATGCACCTTTCCTAGCTTTAGCTGTCCCTCTTCCAAAAGAGTGCGTATGAAGTGATATCTCACCTCAATGTGCTTTGTCCTTGAATAAAAAGCTGAGTTCTTTGCAAGATGGATAACACTTTGGCTATCATTGTACAAGACACAATTGTCGTGTTTGAATCCAATCTCTTTTAAGAATCTGTGAAGCCACATAATTTCTTTGCTTGCCTCCATCATTGCTATATACTCTGCTTCTGTGGTAGAAAGTGAGACCACTTTCTGCAGCTTTTGAAGCCTAGCTTATTGTTGTGCCTCCAACCGAGAAGACATAGCCAATAGTTCTCCTTTGAGTATCTTTGTCACCTGCCATATTTGCATTAGCATACCCTTCTAGAAAAATATCAGTTCCTCCAAAATACGAAGCATTTATTGTTGTCCCTTTTAGATACCTAAGTATCCACTTCATAGCTTGCTAGTGCTCTTTACCTAGGTTGTCCATGAACCTGCTTACAACTCCCACTGCATGTGCAATGTATGGCCTTGTCCATACCATAGCATACATAAGAGAACCTACCACTGCAGCATATGTAACTTTAGACATATATGCTATCTCCTCTTATGTCTTTGGATACATATCCTTGGTTAGTTTAAAGTGACCAGCCAAAGATGTAGAAACCGTTTTTGCATTTTTCATTGCAAACCTTTCTAGTACCTTCTTGATGTAATCCTCTTGAGATAGCTTTATTGTCTTCTTCGTCCTGTCCCTTGATATCTTCATACCAAGTATCCTCTTTGCAGCACCTAAATCTTTCATTGAAAAGGATTTAGATAGCTCCTCTTTAGGTCTTTGATGTCCTGCATGTTAGCACTTGCAATCAGCATGTCATTAACACACAACATTAGGATGATGAACTTCCCATCTCCCAAATTCTTTGTGTAGACGCAATGATCCGAGTCGTATCTTGTGACTTTATGATCCAGCATCCATCGATCGAACTTCAAGTACCATTATCTTTATGCTTGCTTTAAACCATACAGGCTCTCCTTTAATCTGCAAACCATTTTCTCCTTACCTTCTACTTCATACCCCTTTGGTTGAAGCATGTAAATTTCCGCCTCTAAGTCACCGTGAGGGAATGCCATATTTACATCCATTTGCTCAAGATTAAGATCATGAGCAGCCACAAGGCTTAAGAAAAGCCTAATTGAGTTCATTTTTACAACAAGAGAAAATATTTCATTGAAGTCAATACCTTTCTTTTGAGAAAGGCCTTTTACCACAAGCCTAGACTTGTACCTTTTCTTCCCACCTTCTTCCTCCTTCATCTTAATATACACCCATTTGTTCTGAAGTGCCTGCTTACCTTTAGGAAACTCAACCAACTCCCATGTTTGGTTGCAATCTAATGAGTCCATCTCCACTTGCATGCTCTTCATCCATTCTTTTTAGCGGGTCGCCGCGATGACGTCTGCAACATAGCTTTATGAGCTTGTTTGAGGTAGTAGGTGATACCTTTCGGCTGTACACATAGTCTCAGTATCCCATCCTTACCGTGTTTGTACAATCGTCCTACTAAAAGTTGGAGATTTTGTGTTTGATGGATAATTGATGGTTATCTTTCTATCTGCAATGAGCCAATTGTAAGTAGAGGAATGACCTCTTCGCTCCATCTCGGCACCATTTCAATGTTAAACAAATACGAATCAGGAAGGTCATCATCGACACCCTCAGGTGCTTCCCCATGGAATAGTTGTGAAAGATGATCTGCTCTTTGGTGTGTGGTCCCCTTTTTTACTACCATCGTGAAGTCAAACTCAAGCAGTAGTATAAACCAATGAATAATTTTTCCAGTGTTGCAATGTTTGTTTACTAGATATAGCAGTGATTGATGATCCACGAAGAAGATAAACTTGTTTTCTAAAAGGTAGTGTCTAAATTTCTTGACATCATAGATCATTCCCAGACCCTCTCTTTCCGTGGTGGTATAATTTCTCTTTGTGTTTTTTAGTTGTTGACTAGAGTAGCAAATGGAAAAATCCCTTTTCTTCTCTCTTGGATGGGCTAAATATGCATGGATGGCATAGGCTGATGCGTCCACATGGACATGAAAGATTTTGCTCCAATCAGGGGCTTGTAAAAGTGGAGCCGAAATTAACTATACTGCTTTAATTTTTGGAAAGCTTGCTCACATTCCTCTGTCATTCAAACTTAGTTATGAGGGCATACAATGGCTTAGCTATTACATCATACATATATATGAAACGTCTGTAGTACCCGCAATGGTGCATAAATGCTTGCACTTCTTTTATCTTCGTTGGTCTCGGTAGTGCAGCAATTACTTGTACCTTTTCTTGATCAGTTGAAATTTTGTTTTTGGTTACAATGTGGCCCAAAATTCTACCTTGTCTTACCATAAAGACACATTTTTCCGGGTTTAAGCAAATACAATACGTTCTGCATTTTTCAAAAACTTTTCCCAGATGAGTGATGTGGTCACTTTGTCGATGAGAGTGAACACAAAGATCATCCATGTATATCTCTAGAAATTGTCTTAGATATTCTTTGAATGCGTGGCTCATTAGTCTTTGAAATGTAGCCCGGGCATTGGTCAAGCCGAAAGGCATTACCCTGTAGGAAAATACTCCCCACTTTGTCGCAAAAGCTGTCTTATGCTGATCTTCCACTTTGATCATCACAATTGGTTGTAGCCTGAGAACCCATCCAAGAAACTATAAGCCTCTTTCCCTTCTACCCTCTCAATAACACGATCAATTATTGGCAGTGGGTAGTTATCTCTGATTGTGGTTGCATTTACCTGTTTGAGGTTTACACAGACACATGGTTTTCCATTCTTTTTAGGTACCACCACAATTGGGGACACCCAATCTATGTGCTCAATCTCGCATATAAACTCAGTGTCCTTCAGTTTGTCTATCTCCTTCTTAATTTTCTTGGCAAAAGTTCCATTGTACGTGTAAGGATGTTTCCTGCGTGGTCTGGAATCACTCTTAAGGGGAATCGTGTGCTGACAGATCTCAGGATCTATCCCCTTTAGATCTTTGTATGATCATGCAAAGACATCTTTATATTGTCTGAGCGTATCGACTAGAAGTTTCTCTTCCTCTTCAGTAAGGTTGGTGGCAATGTATGCCGGTTTAGGCTCCTCACTTGGTTCTGCTAAGTTGATGCTTTTGGTGTTTTCAGGCTCATCACATGAAATTTTTGGTTCTTTGGGATCTCGTTTGGGTTTTTGCACCACGATCTTCCTATCCTAAATGGTATACTTCTTATAGTGGGAAGGTGCATCGAATTCATCATCATTTGATTACTCATTAGTTTCCATTTCTGTTGTCCAAACTTCCTTCAAGGCTCACTTCAATTCATTGTATTTGACTTTGCGCTCCATTTTGGACAACTTAATAGAGTTTTTGGTATTTTTCTCTTTTTCTGGTTTTTGTGTGTTTGCTATTTTCAATTTGGTTTTGGTTGAGTCAGGCTTCATGTATTTCTTTGATATCCTGTCCTTGAGGCAGTCAATTGCTTCTACTAATCTTAAGTACTACATTTTGTTAGTTAATAGAGGTACGGAGTCCTCGTTGTGCTTGTTTTGGTTGTTTCTGCATTTATCTTGATACCTGCATTGTCTTCGACGGTTTTGGTTTTGGAGATCGTAGTAGATCACCCCTCAATCCTTCCATTTGATTCTCTAACTTGAGCTACTAGACAGCTCATCGTTCACGTTATCCTCTAGCATCTTATCAGTCGAGTCTTGGATATATTATTCATCCGTTTGGTTAAGGTCTCTTACAGATATTTCATCCACTCTGTGTCGGCACTCGGTCACCCGATCCTTGTCAGGGACTTCTCCCTCTGTCTTTGGAGTTAGGTTGACACCCATCATCTATAATGGAATGATATCATACCCTTCCTCATCATAGAATTTGGTGAGGGTCACCTCGTTTACACAAACATCAAGAGTAGCTAGTATTTGTTGCCATCCAAAAGGTTTGAACATCTCTTTTAGAAAAGGCTCTGGTATGTATGCCTCGTCTTGGGCAGTCCTATTAAGAATACAGTTTTCCCTTTTTAAACTTCCACATTTCGAAGCTTCTCTTGCCACTGGTGAGCTTTGTTCTGTAGCCAAACAAGTATTCCTTCTTCCTGGTCAGTTGTGGAATGCAAGTCTTCTCCTAGGGTTATTCTATGTCTTTATACCTATGATCTATGACACTAATTTTCATAGTGACATCCTTGTTCCTGAGATAGTCGTAGCCCCAATCTTGCACCATTTTGAGCTCATGCATGAATGGTCTGCCCAGTATGATGTCAAAATTGCTGCTCTCATCAAAATTCATTATAGCGAATGTGTGTTCATATGCAATTCCACAAGAGGTTACTACTATCTGCTCCAAGACGCCTATGGGTCTGTCCAGATACCCATCTGCCAATTGAAGTTTCATTCTCGTTTTCTGAGAGCAGGTTTTCTCCATTTTTTCCACATGGCTTTGGTAGCTATGGCTATTCCAACCCCTCTATCCAAGATTTCTTAATCTCTTTATACTCCATCCGTAGGGTAGTATTTCCTTCTTCACCTTCACAATAATCCCCTACCTTGTTTACTGGTACTGGCTCATGTTTAGTTTGTTTTGAGGGTTGTGTCTTTAGTGTGTTTGGAGAAACCTCGGGTGAAGAAACTACCAGCTCTATTGTTTCCAAAAAAATTTCAACCTCGTCCCAAAGGTGCGGTCTGATATGAAGTAACTCTGACAGAGTCAGTGTACAACGGATAGGGGATGACATCATCTCGTGAAGAGTTTTAGTATCCATCATCTTAGGATTGGCTTTCCATTGAGATGGGCCTTTCCTTACCTTCAATAGAGTTTCAGGATTGCCAATAAATGAAGGTAAAGTCTTCAACGACTGTGGTTTAATGTCTTTCAATATTACTGTGCCTGAATTTCCATACAATGATCTGATGTCATTTGGGTAGAGCTCATGCTCCAAGTGGATTTATGGGATAGGAGCTAACACAAGTGTGGCACTTCCATATTTTCTATTCCTGATCTGTTCCCATAGCTCTTGAGGCCATTGTGCTTCTACCTCCAAAATTGGCAGTGACACGTGAGAATGAATTCCATCTATTGTATTCGCTACCACCCTCGTATCCAATGGTGTTTTGTCTACAGGATTTGGTAGGTTATTCTCTTCAATTCCCCACCCCTCTAACTCTTGAATCTTTTCTCGGATTAGTACCTTGATTTTTGGAGCCATAGGAACTGATGGTTCCATAAGCGCTTGAGCGGCTTGGATGAGCTCCTTGCACCTCTTTAGCCTCTCTTTCTCATAGCCTAGATGAGGGTATGTTAACCACCTATCCTCTTGGGTTTGGTTAGGCTTTAGCCTTGCCTTGTAAGCTTTCAGAATTGCATGCAAAGGTTCGAAAACCTTGTCTACCAAGATTGACCCTCTTGATGGCAGATCCGATGGTTTTTTTTCTTGTTGTTGCCCTTAAGGTCTCTTTCCCTTTTGAGTTGCTCCTCTATTTTCAGAAATTTGGTTTCCAAGGCTGTTTTTTCCTTTTCCCTTTTGGCTTTCATCTTGTTTCATTTTGCCTTCCAAGATTTTCTAGGGGTTCGGACAGAAAAACTGTTTATCTCTGTTTGGCTGGCTGGGGTGTTCCTTGCTGCCTCATGTGCTTGAGCTCTAGTGACCGCGTTTATCGGAATGTTTGGTTCTATTTCTGATCCACTCAAGCTTGGCACAATCCCCATTTTGTTCATGGTTGCTTTTCCTTTGTTTTCGTGGTTTTATGGAAAATGTGGAATGAGATGGTCGATCGTGCATCCGTCACAGAATCCAAAAAGTTTCACCCATTCTCCTTTGTTTGGACAAACTCTAGCCCAGTGGTCACCGCCACATTCATAGCATGGTCCTACAAGTGGTGGAGAAGCTTGTGGAGCTCCCATTGGTTTTCCTGTTCTAGGAGGGTAGCCCCTAGGTTTGTAGCCCTGATTTTCCATGAACATGAACATATTCTCATCGACTAAATAATGGTTTTTAGTTGGTTGTGCTATGTATGAGGGCTCAGGCATTTCTTCTAGAATTATCCATGGATTATGTCCCTCTAGAGCATATGCATTTCCATCAAATCCCCTCTCATAAGTATTGTCTGAATCATCTCGATATGAGACTACTTGGACCATACTCTGATCAGAAGGTGGTTCTATGGGTTGAGAAATCCTTACCATAGCCCTATTTTCCTGGGGTAATGGAGGTTGATGTCCCAACATAGGTTGAGCTTTTTCCTACGCCAAGATCTCATTATTTTGCCCCACTTGGTACCTTGGAAGGGGCGGAAGTTGTTGCCCCCATGTGGTCCGTATTGTCTCTCTCTAACATAGTTCCAATTATAGAAACATTTGTGAGTTTCATGGTTTGTCCATTTTTGTTCTGCAGCACACCATTTTAATATTTGTTGTGCGTTTGATCCTGGCCTTTGTTGAAGGTTGCACCACTAGGTTGGATGATCTCCTCCACAAGAATCGCAATTTTGGGTGGGTGGTTGTCGTGTGTTTGGGTTCATCCTGTTTCCTTGGTTTATCCTCCTGATCACTTCCTCGATTATTCGATCAATATACGACACATTTGGGTTTTGTACTCCTAATTTTGTCTTGGAATCACTAGTGGATGAAGAGGGGCTATTCGTCCCCTGATCTGTGTCTTCAGTCACCTCCCCATATGCCTTGCAATTGTCTACAAGATGCAACGCCTCTTTTGTGACTTGCTCAAAAGTTACACATGCCTTCAAGCGCAAGTCCTTTTTGAGCATGTCATTTTGCAATCCTTCTATGAAAAGGACTAATAGTCTTTCATCCTGAGGTAGTTCTTGAGCAGGGCATCTTTCTATGTACTGCTTGAAACAAAGCGATGCTTCCTTCACTTTATCTTTTTTCTTTTGCCTAAATGCCTAGATCTGGTAGACAATGTTATGCTTGATCCCTCTTTTTGAGAATTCCTCAACAAATTCTCGAAGAAGTTGCTCAATACTTGAAAATTCCAAGCTGTTTAATGGTTGGAACCACGTCAAGGCAGTACCTTCTAATGTCAACCCACATCCTTCATATTGAGTGTCGGAATCAATTATTTGTTTCGCTCTCAACACTTGTTTGAAAATTGAAACATGGGCATACGGATCTCCAAATCCATTATACTTTTTGGGTACGCATTTTTCCCCATGAGATGGTCGCATATGTTTGCCTTTGCAACCATTCTAACAACTCCTAGTTCACCGGTGTTGGAGGAGCGACTCACACACCCATGATGTGCATGCAAACACTACCTAGATCAACATAATGTCAATCGAGGACACAGATGGCACGATAGGGACACGGAGGAAATGCCTTTAGCTTGTCAGGCTGAGACCATCCTACACATACAACACTCTGGAAGGCCAACTATACCACAATCAAGAACCTCACTTCCCTCAACTACACCACCTAGCCACATACACACATACGAAAGGTAACTCACCTAATCATGCCAGATTCGTACAAAACGCAAGGAACACAATCCCCTCACTAGGATACACCTGTCCCTAAGTTTCTACACTCAAAACCCTCACTCTAAACCCATCTGCGGATAACGCGTAGGATGACAGAGCAAAATTTTGAAAGTGCCTAAAACGGAAATTTATGAGTACCTATGCGTAGCTTATGTCGCCACGATTCTATAGACTACTAGCACGCAAAAAACAGACATCGTTTGATACACTTACGACCACAAATAGCTCGTAGATGCGTCGGCGTGTGTGCTTCGTCTAGCGTGGAATGCTTGGTGTTGTCGCGTAGCTCTCCTCGAGCCTACAACAATGGTGCAGTCAGATCTCCAATGTGTTGAGCGAGCTGGGCGTAGCGAGAGGATGAAGCTCACGCTCACTCTCTTTCTCTCTCACACACATTAGATGGAAGCACTCAATTTTGATTATGATTAAAAGTCTTTTTACAAAATGACCTAGGTACCTTATATACTAAGGCTACCTTAGATTTAACCAAAAATGGGGATGAAAGGGTCAAATGGCTTTGTATTGACAATCTGGAAGTGCCATTGCACCCCGGCTTCTAAAACTAGAATAAGTACTGATTACAAATGATGTTTATAGCCATAATCCGTAGCATTTCATAACTCGCAAAAGATAAGACTTTGGTATGAAACTTGAGTTAGGTTGTGTTGTTGAACCAGCGGTCAACACTCCCCCCTTCCACGTTCATGTTGCCCCCGAAATGACCTGATTGTCGATGGCGATGTGGTATTTGCTGTCGTTTTGTTGTTGGAAAGAAAGTATAGACAATAGCCTTTGCAGTCGCTTGTCTTGTTCATCCAATCCAATGTACATAGTCTTCACATGATTCAGGAAAATCATAATTGATGACGAACTTTATGTCTTTCACATCCACGCTCCAAGCTGCAGCATCTGTTTTTGTTATTATAGGTCTACTGCCAGATCTAAATTCAAAAAGAACCCAATGTCGTTTAACTTGACTCTTATCATCATGGATAGAGAAAGCTCCATCAATCATTTGCTCCAGCAAATCTGTGAATTCCGAGTATTTGTGATTCTCAGAAACAACTTCTACAATCTGTAGAATTGAGTGATTGGCTTTCTGATCTTGTGAGCCAATGACAACTTTGTAAGGATTTTGTAGAAATTGTATGGCTAAACCCTTACCTTCTTTAGGCCAAGTTGCACTCCAATGCAAAGTCTGTCTGTCAGGCCGAATCCAGGACTTAATTATTCTAATTTGAGGTTCAAAACCCTATAGAGCATTCGATGCGCATTATCAAGGACAAGCTTTTGAGATCCTCTGATTACTTTTATGTCTGCTCTTCTTCATTGAGGACTTCTTTGTTCCTGTGCAATCATGTTGTTAGTGTTGTCTGCAGCTTTGTCATTGTAGGCCATTCTTCGACTCGCCATTAAGAAGAAGTATGCTATGATATGAAATTGGTGCTCCAATTCATTTGTCAATTGATTTGAGTAGAATTTCCTTATTGTTGATGTAGAAGGAATATGTACAAGAGGATGGTGATAGGTGTCTTTAGCTTAGGGTCTAAAACCTGGATGACCAAAGGGAAAAAACCTAGTGGGAAAAAAAATACCTTTGGTATACGCTCTTATTGGAGTTGAGCAGTTGAACGTGAAGTACATGTTCATGAAAAGTGAGTGCTTGGGTGAAACACGGAAAGAGTGCCTGATGCAAGTGCCAATTATGGGACACTCTACATGCATATGAGAAATTTGTCAACAAAAGCATGCAATGTGAAAGAAGGAGATGATGGGAGTTTCGAGGAATAAATGTAGCACATGTGACATCAAAAGATGTCTCAATAGCTTCCACCTTTCCAAGAAGGGTTTTCGATGTAGACGTTTCTCCACTCGTATCTCACTGTGCTCAGTACATGAGTGTCTTTTGGACCTTCTCCTTCACTTCACCAGACTTAAGTACTTAGACTTTGACTCTTTTGCTCACCTATACCAGCACGAGCGACACAACGTAAATATGCTCAACTCTTCCAGCTTGAGCAGTACCTAAAATAGCTAAGACGCTTAGACCACAGAGAATATTACTTGAAGCTTTGGGACTAACACCTCACTCATTTTGTGGCTTAGCTACTCGACTCTGTCTTTTATGACTTGTCGGTTGCATGTTGACACTGCTTTGTGACAAGTTCTTCGGTTGTTGTAGTGGCTGCTGAGACATACTTCATAAAGTTTCATCGTTTTCTTGTATCTTCTTCTATTTGTAGTGCTCAGGCCTCTCGTCAGTCTTTTCTTCATGTGGATTATGGATTTTTTTATTTTTTTCTTAATAATAAACAAAGAAAATCTTAAAACAACTCAACAAAAGAAAAATCATTCAAATAGAAATCGAAATGCTATGTACACTATACACATGTCCCTAGGGGCTCATATATGGATTTTGTCCCCATACTCCTCTGTAACACTACTATGAGGGCATATACTCTAAATTTCATCAAAAAATTATCACAATAAAACACAAAAATTCTATGCATCTCACAAAACATTGCCCTCTAATAGTCATAATGTTAGGTCCGCAGTCAGAATGCCTCCCCCCTTCCTATTTGGAGTCATCCTTTACGACAGGGTATCGTAAATGGTATGTGTTGTGCTTGGGCAATTAAAAGTTGTGCCTATGCAAGCCTTGTAATGTAGCCCTATTATGCATACACAGTCAATGCATGGAAAAGATTTATGTTGTGCAAGATGTGGGTATAAGCAATTTGCTTATTGGCATTTTTTGGTGAGGCTTCCTATTCTAAGCAATATAATGGTCTTTGAAGCTCCTGTATCGTTGCTTGATTGAAGCGACTTGCTCTCTTCTAACTGTACTGCAATCGTAGAAAGAATTGTAAGAATTCAAGCGGCGATGCACTGACAGCAGTTTTGTTGTTCTTCTTTGGGACCCATTTCTTTGCGATTATTGGCTGTTTTGTTGTTGGCTCTCGTTTGAGAACCCATACTTGCCCGTGCTTCATTTGTGTTTGAAGAGACTTCTTTGGGATCCACCTTTTTCTTGTGTGAGTCAACAGTGGTCTTTGCTTTAGCCCTTGTACGCTTGGTTGGGGACAGAATTTAGGCTTTGAAAGTTGATCTTGTGGTTGTTTTGGAATCCAAATGAATTCCTGACTTTTTTGTGCTTGAATCAAACTCATTGGATCCCAAACCTGAGTTGTGAAAGATTGCGACTTTGTGATATTCTTACTCGTTTGTGCACGCTTTCCTTGTGTTTGTTTTGGTGTTGGATCTTGTGATTTGTCATTAGAGATCTTTGTCTTCTTGATCCATATCTGTTTTTGGCCGATCTGGCTTTTTGGTATCCAGATGTCGAGCTTTTAGGCTTTGACTTGTTGTCCTGTTCTTTTGACCTGTCATGGTTGTTGCTGAAGGGGTTGGTGATAGTGATGGCCCGAGTTGATGATAGGGGATGTCGTAAGATTCATCACTATCGCTACTATCCTCATCAAGGTTGACTTCTTGTACTTTCCCTTATTTTTTGGCTGGTAGTGGAAAGTTACTGTCTGTTTGCTCGTGGGTTGTAGTTTCTTGGAGGACTTTTCTAGCCCATTGATTAGAGCATTGTTAGCTCGTTGTTCTGGTCGTATTCCTCCTAGCTAAGTCTTTGCATCCTTCTTAGGAGCCATGTATGAGGATGCTTGTGGTTTCTGTGTCTTCACGGAGGACTTTGCAATCCACTTTTGATGCATGTTATTTGTGTAGCGATGACATTGATTCCCGGGTCGTTGATCTTCTTGAAGTTCGAAGTGTTCTACAGAGTCATAGAACTCGTCGTCTTCTTCATCTTTTGATTCTCCACATTTCTTTGTTTGTTCCTTATTTCAAGAGCTTGTTGATGTCTGGTTCTCTTCGTTTTCCTAGATTACACTCACTACAAAATAAGAAACAACATCATAGCCATTTTCATCACAAAACTTTGTTGTGGGAGCATCCTCCATGGCGCACACGTCCAGAGTAGCCAAGATGTGTTCCCATCCAAAAGTCTCTAACTCTTCTTCAGGAAATGGTTCTGGGATATAGTCCCTATCCTCTATAACCCATTCTAGGATACATTCCTCACGTTTCAAGCTATCACAATGTGAAGCTCCACAGATCCACAGTTCTTTAGGCTTACCTAACCAAGCTGGAAGTTCTGATCCTGCTACTGTGGCAGAATCAAACTCCTAACCGGTGTTCTCGTCACATCCCTATAGCTATGGTCCCTCAAGTTTCTCTTTGTTATGGTTTCCATACGTCTTAGGTATATATGGTCATAACCCCAATCTTGGACCATTTTCAATCGTCGCATGAATGGTCTTCCCAGAATGATGTCATAGTTGTTCTTCTTGCCAAAGTCAACAAAAACAAAAGTATGTTCATATTCAATGCCACAAGAAGTAACAAGTACTTTTTCTAGCAGTTCTAGGGGTTTTTCCTTGTGTCCGTCTGCAAGCTACAGACGGACACAAGTACTTTTTCTAGCAGTCCTAGGGGTTTTTCCTTGTGTCCGTCTGCAAGATGCAGGGTCATTCGTGTGGATATCAAGGTAGGTTTTCCCCATTTTTTCCAAACCTCTTTGGTTGCAATGGCCACACCAGCTCCATTGTGAGGGATTGCCATGGTTTTTACATTATTGAATTCCATAGGAATGGTGGTTTTTCCATCTTCTCCCTCGTAATACTCGCCTACCTTGTTTAATGGCACTGGCCTAGTATTTAGTTGAGGCATTTCAAGCTCTTTGATGCTTTCCTCGATTTGAGTCATTGGGGTTTTTACACCAAATTTCTCTAGACACTTACCCACATTAGCCCACATATTTGGTCTTATTCTAAGCAACTCCGCTAACATTATTGTACAGGTGACTGGGGTAGATAGAATATCTACTAGCCCCTTTGAATCGATGGCCTTGTTGGGAGACAGTCTCTGTGATGGGATTGCAACCACATCTAACTTGGTCTCATACTCTCCCATGTAGGACGGTAGTGTTCTTAGCGAATGGGGTTGACTATCCATAGATTGTACAAATCCTTTGTCTCCCCAATACGATCGCATGTCTAGATTCATTTGAGATCCAGTCTCAAATTCCTCTATTGGTGGTAGAAACACTCCTCGTTCATCACCAGTCTTGTCTACTCGTCTTCTTAGGTCATCGGCTTCATTGGCCTCTCTGACTTGTTTCCACAATTCGTCAAGACCATCTATCTCTTTACAATCCTCAAGTATAGCTTGGTGAAATCCCTCAGAAGAGTTATCCGGGGTATTCAGTACTATCCTTGGTTCTAATTCTGGGTCTTTGAGGTTTGATCTGTGCTTATGGCTAGAATCTCGCTCTTTTAGTTCCTGGTTTGGTGGGACTACTTGTGTAGGCATGACACGGATCACATCCTCAGGTTTTGCAACTGGTGGTTCTAGTAAAGCTTGGGTTGTTTGAATCATTTTTTGGCAAATTTTAAATTTCTGCTTTTCTAGTTACGCATAGGGATATGTCATCCATCTGTGTTCTTGGGTTTGGTTGTTTTTGAGCCTCACATCATAGGCTTTCAAGAGGGCATCTAATATCTCATTAACCTTCTCTGCCAGCAAAGATCCTCCTGAACTAGCACTTCTCGGTTTCTCATCCGTGGATGGTTCTTCTAGAGGTTTAACCATCTGTGTAAGAGAAGGTGCCTCCTTTTCCTCATGTTGTTTTATCTTCTCCTCAGCTTCGGTAAGCTTCTCAGCTAGGGATTTTTGCTCTCGTTCCCTGCGTGCTTTCATCCTAGCCTTTCTAGCTTTCCAACTATTTCCTTTGCTCTTGGTTTTCTGACTAGGTGCGTCTGTCTTTGGTTCATCATCTATCTTTGGACTCGTGTCACTTCCCGTGCTCTTTGTCTCTGGATTCTCATCAGTTTTCTTTTGAGCTTGTGCTTTCGTAACTACTTGAACTGGTACAACATTTTCATTTTCTGAGCTACTAGGGAGCTGAACCATCCCTAATACATTTGTCGTGATTTTCCTGATTTGATTTGGGTTTTTCAGGCAATCGGGGATCAAGTGAGTGATGCCACACTCAAGACAATAGGCATTTACTTCAGTGATCTCCGTATGAGGACATTGTTTGACCAAGTGGTTGTAACGACTTTTGTGACAATCTGTCTCTGGTTGAGGAGATTCTTTTAGCATTTCCTCTTGGATATAAGCAAGCTTTGACCTAAATAAGCCGCTATTTGCAATGAATCGCAATGTCCCTTCGTCCATTTCATACCTTCTTTCTTTCGAATGAAACCCAGGAGGTGGAGGTTGTATCGGCCTCACCATTCCATGTGTTTCTCTCACATTTTGTTGCTCCGAAGGGTAGTACTCACTTTGGTTGCTATACCACATTGTAGCTGGTACAGGCATTGGTTTATTTGATGCTTCCATCATTGGCATGTATCTCATGTCTATCGGTATTCTAGCACCTGGCAGCGGAGGTTGTTGTCCTAAGACAAGTTGTGGCCTTAAAACTCCTACTGGTCTTGGCGCATTCCCCGTAATGTATCTAGGTGGAGTAGGTGCTTCTGGAACAGGTTGTACATACCTCTCCCTAGCATTTTCCATGCTATAATAGCACTCTTCCCCCGTATGGTTCATCCATTTTCTCTCAATTTCACACCACTTCGTCTCTCCCGAATCAGACCTTACAAGAGGAATCAACCTCTTGACCAAGTCGTCGATAAGCTTTTCTTGATCAATAGGTGCCGTTGGATTGGCAATGGACTCACTTATCTGTGAAACACTGTGATGAGAGGATGTGTCATCTCCTTGACTCTTTAAGTCCTTTTCTTTGTATGCCTCACAGTTATCCACTAGATAAAGAGCTTCTTTGATCAACTCGTTTAGCGTCATCCTCCTTATCATATGCAGATCCTTCTGAAGACCCGCATGTCTCATTCTCTGGATAAAGATCAGCATCAGTCGTGCTTGCGTAGCTAATTCCGCTCTCGGATAGAGCTTAACATATCTCTTGAGCTGTAATGATGCTTTGCGTACTGATTCATTCTCTTTCTGTTTGAATCTATGGATTTGCGAGACCGTGTTGTGAGCAATGCCTTTTGGCGAGAATTCTTCAATAAACTCTTCAAAAAGCTCATCTAGGGTCTCAAAATCCCATTTTTCCACCGAGTCGAACCATGTAGCTGCATCATCTTCTAGAGTCAATCCAAATCCCGCAAACTGTGTCGCAAAATCTGAAACTTCCTCTGCTCTAATCACTCTTCTAAAAGCCGTTACGTGATCTCTAGGATCTTTATCTCCGGAGTATTTTCTTTTTACCCATTTTTGGACTTGGGATGGTCTAACTCGTCGATTGTCTACAAGTCTAACCAGAGACTCTCCCAATCCTTCTCTCGTTATCGCTCTTGAAGGGAATCGTGGTGGCTCTCTTCTTGGAATTCCTATAGGAATTCTCGTGTTTGGTGGAGGCATTTGTGGTCCTTCATTGACCAAATATCCACCTCTTTCTAGTACACTCTGTGGATTTGTTCTTTCTACAACTCTGTATCTCGTCCATACTTGTCGACAACTATAGATCTCCATTGACAGTCGACTCCGTATGTGTAGACATATAAGAGCTTGTAATCCGTTATCTCTTCTAGGTATGGATCTGGCACCTATAAAGATTGACCTCATTGTCGTCAATGTATCTATATAGTCCTTCACTCTCATGACCAATCATCCAAACTCTCTCAACAAGATGGGTCTTTATCAATTGCAAGTTTGGAAGATCCATTGTGGGAGGATATTCCTCTATCGTCGGGATCTCCAAGCTTGTGTAAGCTGCGTTTGAATCTAGGGTAGACATGATTTCTGGGCTTAAGAGCTTTTGCTTGGTTCAAGTAGACTTAGTCCACTGTGTTCAAGTTCTTTGGTTAGGGAAAAGTCGAAACTATGTCCAAAACCGCCACCGTTTCGTCACAATTCTCGCAAATTGTCGCTTTTAGAGACCCCTAACTTGCGGATGTATTTTGAGGCCTCAAACGATGTTTTTTTCAAAATTGATCTAAATGGTTGCCGTGGGCATGCGTTTAGTTCACGATTTTCCTTTGAGATCTGTAGAGCCGCTCTCAGGCTACGTTTTGATATAAAAACTTCTCCGATCCGATACCGTTTGTGAAAGTTATGGCCAAAACAGTGAAATGCAGTTTAGAATGGTCAAAATGAGTTCAAATTCAATTTTAAAAGAAGATTTGGGATCCCTGTGACGCTGTGAACACTTCTGTATGGTCAAAATTACAGTTGGACCCTAAAACTGGCCTGGAGACATCCTACGCGTAGGATGTCTATATGCTCAGAATTTAACAAAATTTGGTCCAGAGATTCCCCTTAAGTCCAGAAACACAATGGTATGCTCAGAATTTCATTTGGACCTAAAAATGGCCTTGAGACATCCTACGCGTAGGATGTCTTTTTGCTCAGAATGACTTGTAATTTTCACCCCAGCTTCTCCTTGATGTGCTAATCACACATAGTGTGCTCACAGGTTGGTTTGGAGTCCTAAATCAAGCTGGAGACATCCTATGCGTAGGATGTCTAACTGCTCAGATTTTGTCCCAACTTGATCCCAAGATTCTCCTAGTGCTCAGCAACCCAATGGTATGCTTAGATTTGAACAATAGGTCAAGATTTAGGCTGCAAGATCTTCTAGTGCACTCCAAGAGTAGGATGTCTGACAATTCTTCTCTTTGCTTGGTAAATAGGTCAAACAAGGTCCAAATTCACTTTTGAAAAAATTTCTGGAATCCTTGAGACACTTAGAACCTCCCTATATGGCCAAAGTAGAATTTTGACCACTTTATGACCCTGGAGACATCCTACGCGTAGGATGTCTTTTTTCTTTGTTTCAGCTCAAACTTGCACTATAGCTTCCCCTTGATGTGCGGATCTCACAACTCTTTTTACTTTTTGATTCTGACACCTATAGGTTGGTCAAATGATCAAGAATCTGTTCCAAAAGCTTGATGTCTGATCTGATGAATTCCCAAGTCAAATCAACTCCAAATTGGACCAAATTTGCCTAGGAGGCTTGCCTAAGGCTATACAACACCCTGCTATGTCCACAATTTGAATTTGGCCTCTAAATCATTCCTTAGACATCCTATGCGTAGGATGTCTAACTGCTTAGAGTTGCCCCAAATTTGAACCACAGACTCTCCTTAAGGTGCTGATCACTGTGGTATGCTCAGAGGTTGATTTGGAGTGCTAAATCATGGTGAAGACATCCTACGCGTAGGATGTCTAAGTGCTTAGAATTGCCCCAAACTTGAGCCACAGCTTCCTACGGGTAGGATGTCTAAGTGTTTAGAATTGCCCCAAACTTGAGCCACAGCTTTCCTTTGATGTCAGCAACCCAATGCTATGCTTAGATTTTAATTTGGATGTCAAAAGACCCCACAACTAGCTATCCTTGCCTTTTTCAGTCAAAAATGCTAAAGTATGTTCAATCATCCCTTTCACTGACCCAAATGAGATGAAATTTATCACATGCACTCAATACAACATTTAGAACATGCCTATAGATTCATTCTATGATTTGGTCTCAAAATTAGACCTTGGGCACAATTTGGGTAGGATGTCTGGCAATTCTCGTCTTTTGGCTTTGATCTATCAAAATTTGGTTAAATTTCCACTTTCTAGGTGAAAATAGGGTAAAACCTACCTTCTGAACACACTGGTCAACTCAGAATTTCAAAATTTCCACCAGATCACCTTGTAGACATCCTACGCGTAGGATGTCTACTGCTGATTTTCTGAGACTGAAGTGTCCTTGATGCTTCCTTATGCTCTCAGCAAGTGCAAGTATGCTTTACAATTGCAAAAACATGCAAAATCACTCAATTAAGCCTTTGCTGAAATTTTACGTTTTCTGACTCCGTCTTTTGGCTTTTGGTCAACAAAAATAGGGAAAAACACCCAAGTCAATATATTACTAGGGTAAAACCTACCTTCTGAACCCACTGGTGCAGTCAAAATTTTCAAATTTGGTCTCCAGAACCCCCTTGAGACATCCTACGCGTAGGATGTCTTCGTTTATAGAATTGCACGTTTTCTTCACAGAACCCTTGCAAATGCTCATTTATATGCACAACATCAGTCAGTCATACAAAAATATCCACAAAAGCTTGTTTAATGCATTTTTACCCTCAAAAGCACACTTTTCCGTGATTTCAAATGCAATCAAGCACTTTAGAAAATAATTCAATGATGAATAGCTCTAGATCAGAATCGGATCACTTACCTAAAGCTACTCCTACAAATCATATGGGGTTTTGCATCTATGAGTAGAAAAACGCTTCACTGCCACACACGGACTAGTAAACGCCTTTATCACTTCACAAATCACTCGACCACCAACAACTACTCTAATCCACAAATCCTAACTAAACCTATCTAGTCGCAGACCCTCGGAAAGACACACGCTTCTTGGCAATCCACTTGATCGCAGAATATCCTCTTCCGGATCCACTTAAGAAAAACGATTTCTTTAGCCGAAACTAAATCAAACAACCATCACACGAGTGTTAGTAGGAAACCTACTTAGTTTCTTGTGTCCCCGGCAGCGGCGCCAATGTTGGAGGGGTGACTCACACACCCATGGTGTGCATGCAAACACTACCTAGATCAACATAATGTCAATCGAGGACACAGATGACACGATAGGCACATAGAGGAAATCTCTTTAGCTTGTCAGGCTGAGACCATCCTACACATACAACACTCTCAAAGGCCAATTATACCACAATCAAGAACCTCACTGCCCTCAACTACACCACCTAGCCACATACACATATACGAAAGGTAACTCACCTAATCATGCCAGATTCGTACGAAACTTAAGGAACACCATCCCCTCACTAGGATACTTCTGTCCCTAAGCTTCTACACTCAAAACCCTCACTCTAAACCCATATGCAGAAAACGCATAGGATGACAGAGCAGAATTTTGAAAGTGCCCGAAACTAAAATTTATGAGTACCTATGCGTAGCTTATGTCGCCACGATTCTATAGACTAATAGCACGCAGAAAACAGACATCGTTTGATACACTTACGGCCACAAATAGCTCATAGATGCGTTGGCGTGTGCGCTTCGTCTCGCGTGGAATGCTTGGCGTTGTCGCGTAGCTCTCCTCGAGCCTACAACAATGGTGCAGTCGGATCTCCAATGTGTTGAGCGAGCAGGGCGTAGCGAGAGGATGAAGCTCACACTCACTCTCTTTCTCTCTCACACACAGTAGACGGCAGCGCTCAGTTTTGATTATGATTAAAAGTCTTTTTACAAAATGACCTAGGTACCTTATATACTAAGGCTACCTTAGGTTTAACCAAAAATGGGGCTGAAAGGGTCAAATGGCTTTGTATTTACAATCTGGAAGTGCCATTGCACCCCGGCTTCTGAAACTAGAGTAACTACTCATTACAAATGACGTTTATAACCATAATCCGCTGCATTTCATAATTCGCAAAAGATAAGACTTTGATACGAAACTTGAGTTATGTTGTGTTGTTGACCCAGCGGTCGACACCTGGTGTGGCTTCTCTAGGTTCATAATCTCGTCTTGGTACTAGTAGTGGTATCCTATCCACTATACGTTCAGCAAGTCGATCTTGTGTAATAGTCGGAGGGATTCCAGTGGTGTAAGTGATGTCAAGAACAATACTGCCCCTATGTGTGTTCATGGAAGGCCTAGACACCGTCGATCCTAAAGGTTCTATTTTTGGGACTTGTTCATGTCCATAAGAATCCTCTACCCTGGTTCTCAAGAGGCTCATGATTATAGTCTCAGGTTTGGTGTGCGTAGTCGAGGTTTCTACCTCTTCTAGATTTACATAATATTGGTGGAGTGGTCCTCCAAAATATGTATATCTCTCTAACACCTTTTGATCCATTGGAGAGTACTTTCGGCCATACTTGTCCATTATGACCACCTGAATACTTCTGCCCTCCGCATACAAGTAAACATACAAGTTTTTTTGGTCTGTCAATTCTTTGATGCGGGGCTGGTCACATCCGTAATAGAGTGTTTGTTCTCCATTATTGAACTTATAAAGCCCCACATATTTATTGTCTGTGTTAAGGTGCTTTATCTCATTGGTGCGTCTGAGTATCGCGTTTTGTTTCTCCATTTTGGGTGGTGCATCGGCCAGTTCAGTATCTACCTTGTCCTTGGTGCCAGTCATTCCCCATTTATCCACAATAAAAGGGTTATGAACCACCAGGTACATTACTCCCTCTCGGTCAAAATATCTATCCCCGTCATAATCAACATCTACAAGGTCTCTGAACTCACTCAGCCTATTTTCCAACTTAACACAGTAGCGATCCATTCCATCCTTATAGATTTTGGCCTTAATCACATTTTCAAATTGAAACTTCAAATACTACAATTCTACATCAGATGCAGGCTGAGAAGGACCTGCACCCATCGAAGCTATTCCCTTAGGGTTTGACTTGTTAGAATCTTCAATCATGAGGCTGTATGATCTCTCAGACAAAGTATCAGAGAAACTCTCTTCTAAAATGGGTTCCAAAGGTGGCAGTGGTCTTTGATTCACACTTTCTTCTGTCGAGTGATTACTCCCTTGATCAAAGATGTTGGGGTTCCTATTCTGGTACAATCTTCCTAATCGTAAATTCACAAAAAAGTGGTAATACAAAATCCAAACCGAGTTACCTCATTAAATAGTTTGAATCTCCCATTTGAGCTTGCTTGCTGGGTAGTATCGTCTAGTACCTGCAACCTGTTAAGAATTTTCTTGATAGCTGTGAGCTTACATCCATTCTTGTTCTTGCTTTTATTCGACAAAACTTAGCACACAATTCCCTACACAACCTCAACAATTTGGGTCCAATTTCAAATTTGAAAGATGCACCAGGTTGCTATGTACTAGCTCTTTGTATGGTAAGTTTATGTCTCTGTTCTGACTCAGAGAGGTACATGGATCGCGATCCATGTTGAGAAGCCAATCAAGATTTTTTTGCCATCATAAAATTTAACATGATTAAGAGGTCTTATGGTACCAAATTTTTTGGAAATGAACCTCTGGATTGGAGGCTAAGTTGATTTTGTCACTTTGCCTGAGCTTCTGTTAGTTCTAAGCTATTGTGATGGTTTCTTGCACTCAAATTCAACTCTGGAAGGACCACTACTCTTTGTGATTTCCTCTAGCTATGGTACCAGTTTGGTATCAATTTGTGTAAGGGAAACATGGATCGCGATCCATGTTCCTTTGTGTCAAAATACACTGAATTTTGTCCCACAGCTAATCCTTGGTCTAGTGGTGCTAGCTATATGGTTTTTGAATGCTTTAAAGGTTTTTAGGATAGACAAAAGTCAGTTTTAGGGTTTATTTCAATGGTTTCCCCCTTGATCTAATTTCTGCCCCCTTTTGCCCTCTTTTTGAAATTTTTTGATAAGGATCCTTTGGGAGAAAGTGTTTCAATTGTTACCACTTCCCTACTTGCATTTTATCAGCTCAAAATTCCAAAAAGGTTCATGGATCACAATCCATGTTTGGCAAGATTTTTGACTGACACTTTGTGAGCTGATCACACAAGGTATGATGATGCTATTCCCCAAGTCTTTTTGGATTTGATCAGTTTTTTCCAAGTCAGAAGCGAGATTTTGTGTCTATTTTGTGGTTTTTTTGCAAACAGCTAGCTTCTTTCTGGTATTTTGACCAGCTTTTTTTACTTTTTGTCTATGGCTCCTTTTGGAAAAGTTGTTCACTTAGTAATCAGGAGTACACTGATAAAATCTCACTGTCAGATGTCAAAAAGGAACATGGTTCGCAATCCATGTTGGGAAGTATCTGTTCATGAAATTTGGTTTTGTTGATTCCCTGCTTCTAGTTGATCCCAATTCTCATCCTTTTTTGAATTTGGAAAAGTAAAAGTTCAGTTTTTCATTGTTTTCCCCTTTTTTCAAGGTTTTTCTCTACTTACCCCGCACTCTATTTCTGACCAAACTCAAAGTTCTGATGCATGAGAACCTGTTCTAAGCAAAGGAAATAGTCTTAGAACATTTTTCCCAAAAGGTACATGGATCACAATTCATGTTGGTGGACAGGCAATTTGAAAGTTTTTTGCACAGTTTTTTTCAACTAGTGTTTTTATCCCCTTCTTGAAAGTTTTGCTGGGTTGGGTCCAGTTTTGAAGCCCTGACCATCACTTCTTCAACTTTTCAGAGTTATGGTCTTCAACACCAAAATAAGGTTTTTGACAGTTTTTCCTTCGATCCTTTTGGCCTGAAATGATGGTGTAATTTGTTTCCTAACCTACTACTATAAATTGAAATGAATCTGCAAATATAACTGAATTTAACAATACAAAAATAACAACAAAGTGCGTGGTGGAACAGCCCTTTCCAAGCATGTGAAAAATCAAAGAATGAAATACTATCTTGTACTTCACTCACAGTTTTCTTTGCTCTTAAGAAATAGCACTGTCTAGTCACGGACTCCAGTCTCTATCCAGCACTAAACCTACGTCTAGCTGCTTCACTGTCTATGTGTAAGTGGAACGGGTATCAAAAGCTTGAAGGGAATTTTTTTGTTGTTTTTTTACACTGATTCACTCACCACACCTAAGGATTGGCATCCCCGGCAACGGCACCAATGTTAGCAAGTTGCCGCGACCGACGTCTGCAGCATAGCTCTTTTGTACTAACATAATGTCAATATGCAAAGAAGCGACTCGGGATGGGGCACGGAGACTTAATGAGAGTGTCAATCTCACCAAAGTGAACTCAGGGGCTACTCATTCTACAACACAAGCAAATCAACCACTTCCTAGTCAAACAATCAGTATGCGTCCAATCTCATCACTCTAGGATATCACGCCTTTTTGGCATCCAAACAAATCCAGAACACCATGAAATTTAAGGAGAGGTATCACAACACTTAAGGGCTCAATCCTACCAGGTTCTGTCACCATCTAGGAAGGTACGTAAATCATGATCCATCACAAAAAATGTGCAAAAAACTGAAACAAAAGTACTTGGAAAGGTCTTCCTTAAGCATAGAAACACTTATCCATGGTCAAAACATCAAAAAACAACCATTTTAACCTCCAAATCAATGCATTTAGCTCACAAACAATGCATCACGAACCACATCAGAATTGGAAATGATTACACTTAGATTGTAGAGCAAAAGACAAGGAACGCAATGTGCTATTCAGAAACGCATTCTGATCACCAGTTTAGGAGAAAAGAAGATTACAAGTTGAAGCAGCAAGAGGTCTCCACAGTGCACATTTTTTATCCCTTTCCAGCTAATGATAAAATCTCTCTCAAAACTAAGGGTTTTGAATTTTAAAAGTTAAGGGGGTTTTCCCACGACCATCCGGCCTCTTACAAGGGTGTAGACTGAGAGGAGTAAAAAGGGTATTTTCTAATTACATCATGATTACAACCATCCTAGGCTGAATTACATGGATTTCTTCAAAACAATAGAGTGTTTGCAGGGTTTGGTGTGCATACACCTGTATGTGTCTGTATCCACCAAACAATTCTTCTTTGGATACGTGTTGTATAACTTCTTCATATGATTCTGGCTCTCCAAAATCAGAGATCAAGAGATGGTTGAAGGAAGAAAGAAACCCTTTTGGAGGTCTACTTGCTCTTGTGGATCTTTGGGGAAGAGGTTGAGGCTCCTCATTTGGTTGACGTTGTTGCACATTGTCACTGTTTGCACTCCTTGAGTCTTCACCGTCCTCAAGCTCCATGTACCCTTCACCTGTTTCTTTTGTTTGTTTTCTTTCCAAGTAATCTTTGTACATATTTTGTTTATTGAAAATTACATCCCTACTCCTAAAGATTTATCTTCAGGATTCCATAGGCGATACCCAAAGTCACCTTCTCCATAGCCAATGAAGAAACACTTTTTGGACTTTGCATCTAGCTTTGACCTTAGGCTTCTATCTATGCGGCATGAAAGCGTTGCACCCAAACACTTTGAGAAATGAATAGTTCACACTACAAGAGGTTGTGTGCTCTTGTGACGCTGTTAGCGACGGAAATACACTGGGTTTTTATAACCCCCGGCGTCGCTAAAACCGTCGCTAAGAGCGTCGCTACGAGAGCGTCGCTATAGGCGTCGCTATCTGCGTCGCTATAGGCGTCGCTATCTGCGTCGCTATATGCGTCGCTATATAGCAACGCATATAGCGACGCCTATAGCGACGTTTACACAGAAGCCTATAGCGACGCTCATAGCGACGCTACAGAGCCATAAATAGCGACGCTTATAGCGACGCCCAAGAGAATTTTTTTTTGGTGGCAGGACATTGAATGCCCTGCCACCCATCAACCATATTGTACTTGATTCACTTTTTAAAAAAAGTGCAAAGGTAGATAATAGACCCAAAATAGTCACCCACAAGACGCATTGTTTGCAAAATTGACAATTGTACACATCATAGGCAAAATGAATTGATTGGCAAATGAAATAATGACAATTGTACAACATCATAGGCATAAAGAATTGATTGGCAAAAGGAACTGCGGTGACAAATGTAATAATATACATGGTTCAAAAAGACGTATAAAATCCGTCTCATGATACATAAGCTATGAGAAACCCTAAACTAATGCTATCTAGCTACGTCTAAACTGACGTCGTCTAGTCAGACGTCTCATTGCGTCCAAGCGGCGTATCTGTCGGATTCTGCAAAAAAAGACAATAAGACAGCTTTCAGTAAGTATAAGCATATAACGACATTTATAAAACAATACAAAAAATAAAAAAGAGTAAACCCTAATACTAACCATGCCGCCGCGAGAACTGAGAATGTCCATCAGGGCGTTTAAGCCCTTCCTGCCTGCGTACTCGCGCTCGTACGGTGTGGGATCACGTCCTGTCATCGACCACTGTCAAAACATACAAAGATTTCATTATGTTAGAACTAAAAAACTCATAAACCCTAAACTATCGAACATGCATAAAGAGCAATGTGAAAACACTTACAAAATCGGCCTCAAATGATGCCCATCCACCGCTCCCCAAGTGGTGCGAGCTCCCTGCCTCTACTCGCGCTCTGGCTGCATCCTTTTGTTGCTTCCACTTGTCGGGATTCTCGCGCGCTGCTTTCTTCACATTCTTCCAATCTTCTTTGGCCAGCCAATCTGGCCTGTTCCACCCATTCTTGATTGCTTTTTGCACTTCGGAACGCTTGTGTTTGCAGTATTCGCGCATTCGAATCTTCATCAGGTCTTCATTGAAGCGCTGATCCCGTGTTGGAACGGGAAACTCATCATGAAGTATGCTGATGACTCTGTTTTTTAAATCACTTGGTACTTCACTCCATTTGTTTAGTATGTAGTGTCTAAACAGCTGAGAGCAAAGACCACGCATGCGCGAGATCACCTTCTTGCCGTCATCATCCATGATGATGCCGCCGCTGATGTCGACGGAGTAAGGCAAGCCCTCTGGCCGGTGACGCGTGAACCTGGGTGTCCCGGCAGGGGTCTCTAGCGGCGTGTCGATGGGGGTACGGACGTCAGGTGTCTCCACCGGCGTCTGGGCCCCGAAGCGAGGAGTGTCGAGTGGGGTGGCTCCTGGAGGAGTAGGTAGAGGTGTGTAGCTTCTAGGAACGGTCAGCCGTGCAAAACCTGGCGTAAATGGCGATGCTGTGGCTGGTGTGGGGGCGGGCAAAGAAGGGGAGGGTAAAGAGCCTCGTCGAACACGAGGCGGTGTGGAGGCATCGGTGGCGGAATCCCCACAACAACCGCCATCGCCACCACTAGAGCGCCGGTGTCTAGACGAGTGTGAAGCTCGTCTCGTCGACGCCGAAGCTTCGGAGCGCGCCGAATGCTCCGAAAGAGAGGGAGATGCGGATGGAGTAGGAACGCGCGATGATGCGCCAGAGCGATGACGCTCCACGTACCACTGTCTCTGCTGTGGTGACAAAGAAGAAAGAAACTCCTCATCATCCATACTTGCATTAAACACACGAATATTTAAACTTAATATTGAATGAATAGAGTAGACAATGACGCAAAGACCATTAAATACAATGACGTAATGACGCATATAAATACAATGACGCAATGAATCGAGTGATAGAAGAGGCAAGTCGAAAACTCAGAATTTTCAATCAAAAGATGTGAGCGCGAGTAGAAAAGAGCGTTATACACCATGGAAGGTACTTAGAGAGCCAGAGCTTTTACAACACGGAGCAAAATTGTTCAAATACAATATTTGTGGCTTTAAGAGATCTCTGTCTCATCCTCGCATAACTCAGCATAACTTCCTATATCTATATAGAGCTCTCCGTTTAAACACATATCCTCTGTTTCATTTTGTAGCTCCTCTGCATGCACCCCATATAGAGTAGTAGCATCTTGATGCTCGTCTGGCACCACCGCAGCGGCTTCTGATTGAGCATCTTCTCTGATCTCCTCCATTGATGTCGTTGTGATTGGCACATGGTAGCCTTCATACGTCCTTGCACTACGAGGGGCTACCTCTATGACGTACCACCAGTTTGATGTAGACTTTGTAGGATGAAATATTACCTGCCAGAGCCACATAACTTACATGAGAGCTTTCAAGCACATAACTTGTAAAAGGGGGATGTTAACTATTTACATACTTACTTGTTCACAATGCTCGGGTAGTACAAAAGTGTCTCTTAGGTCAGTCCATTTCTTAGTAGAATCCACCTCAAGAAAACCAGACTCTCCTCTACGCACAGTAGCGTTGCGACCCTCCATGATTATCTTGAACCATTGCACGTCGAACAAGTCGACAAAAAATCCTCTGTAATCGATCCTCAAAATCTCTTATAGCGTGCCGAAGTAAGTGAGTTCCGCCACCACAGGATCTGCATCAGAGGAACATCGTCGACTATACTGTTCAAATTTTGCCATGATTCCACAATCTTGAGTAAAACGCTTTTTGTCGATTCGTTCCACCCTAAAATGTCAACCTTTACACCATGCTGCTGTGTATGACTTATACTACAACGAACAAAGGTTATGAGTGGCCGTTCAAACGTTTATAAATAAAGTCACTTGCTAGTCATACA
Organism: Adiantum capillus-veneris; assembly: GCF_014529385.1. NCBI lineage: Eukaryota > Viridiplantae > Streptophyta > Polypodiopsida > Polypodiales > Pteridaceae > Adiantum > Adiantum capillus-veneris. Next base: position 42,948,063 of record NC_140956.1, on the reverse strand, counting down.
TTGCAAACTTACCTTGGTCGCGCAACCCCGAGAGTACTCCCACTCTTCTTCAGTCACTTCGTCACCGCATTGTTGTGCGCTTTTCAATTGGTTGTGCAACCATCTTAAGCTCATGAAGGTTGGTAGGCTCTCCAGAACTGCTGGATAGTGCATCGGTGGTCGTCTTCCCCGTCTCCACTCGATTCGTGCCCTTTGTTGCTCTTGCTTTGCATCCTCATATTGTGAAATCCACTTTTGCATCACTGGATTGTGAAGCATGCAAAATCGGTTGATTTTAGCCTCTAGATCTTCCGTCATCTTCTTCTCAACACCGAGATTGCACATGACAATCCCAGATATGCGCTCATCATCTATGGTTCGCCATAGCGTGTCCCGGGATTTATCAAATCCGTCTAGCCACTCTCCAATGTACACTAGGGACTCTGATACCAACCAACCTTCTGCCATGCTACCCTCCGGACGTGCCTTTTGACGCACATATCCCTTAAGCGTTTTCATGAAACGCTCTAAGAAGAACATCCATCTGGAATGAACTGTGCCAGCTATTTCCACCTCATCAACTATGTGAACAAGAAGATGCACCTGAATGGTTAGCATTGTAGTAGGAAAATGTTTCTCAAACATGCACACAAGCTCCGTAGCATTTAGTTTGGCGAATGGTATGGAGTCTACGTTGATCTCCTTTTGTGAGATCCATTGCACCAGCTTTGCAAGTTTGTAGATTGTGTTACGGATGTCGAGAGACAAACATCCCTCAATGGCAACCGGTAAAATAAACTGTAAAGTATGTGAAACAATGATATTAAAGTCCACTATGAATGTACCTGACACATTTTATGCCAATCGTGTGACTTCAAACAGGTAAGCTTTCCTTCTTTAGTAAAACACGTTCGGAGCGAGTGCATTACGCCAGTGGGGGTCCGCAAAGATCGAATGGTCTCTTTTACTTTGCGTTCTTGGGCTCCTGTGAAAATCCATGGTGCTTTAGGGAGTTTTATCGATCCATCAGACGCTGTTTGCGGCCAATATTGCTCCATACGATCCACATTTCTAAGGTCAACTCTGGCTCCCAAAGTATCTTTCTTGCCGGTCAAATGGTCCCATAGTAGATTACCCACATTCTTGAATATGTGCATTGGATCGAGCAAGTGATTGATCATGAGTCGGGGCCAGTATGGTAACTCGTACCATAGAGATAGTCTCTTCATCCCTGGAGGCAATCCGTCATCGCACATCTCCTTCTGCTCTAACCATGCTTATGCAGACATCCTTGGTGGCTCTCTTCCCAAAAAGCCGTCGCGTAACACATGATTCTCTGGAAGATACGCTTGATGACCTTCGTAGATTTGCTTCTTCAGTGAGGGTGCCCTACGTGCATTCAGTCTAGGTCCACATGTGACACATGCTCTGTATCCGCTTGTTTGAAGCCCTGCATGTATACACATGATAATAGATCAACTATGGGAAAAAACAAGATTTACAGTGTCTGAGTGAGGAGTGTCAATAGATCACCTGAGCATTCTGTTAGCCCGGGATAGTCATGCATGGTCCACATTAGAATGTCTCTGATCAAAGCATTCCGTCGTCCTGTGTGTCGGCTCATATCCACCACCTCTATGCCAATCCACAATTGTTGTAGCTCTTCCAATAGTGGACGAAGATACACATCCATATTCCCCACTTTATATCGCCCTGGCACAATCAAGCTTAGCCATAGGTGCCCCTTCTTCGTAGTCAACCACGGGGGAATGTTGTAGTTGACGATGACAACGGGCCATACACTGTAAGATGTTGATCTTTGACCAAATGGATTTACGCCATCCATAGCCAGGCCTAAGCGCAAATTTCGAGCTTCCCTGGCAAAATCCGACCATGTTCCATCTATATGTTTCCGCGCTACGCAATCTGCAGGAATTCGTAGCACACCATCCGAAGATTTATTCTCCTCATGCCATGATGCTAGGGCGGCCATGGACTTACATTCGAAGAAATGCTTGATGCGAGGAAGCAGAGGGAAATGTCGCAAAACCTTTTGTGGAATTTTTGTCCCGTGGAGATCTACTCGATATCTTTCGGAATCACATTTCGGACACTTCTCCATGTCTATGTATTCCCCTCTGAAAAGAATGCAGTCATTAGGACAAACGTGGATAGAATTGTAATCCATCCACAAGTTTCGCAAAATCTTTCTTGCTTCATCTCGGGAATCTGGCATCACATTGTCAGCTGGTAGTATGTGCTCTTTCAGCAATCTACACAACATAAAAATATGATACAGTCGTGTAAAAATCTATCAGATCATTATACATTTAGAGTTCTATTAAAGTAAACTAATTGTAATAGATCACCTGAAAAGCGCTGTGACGCTAGTGTCACTCCATCCAAACTTTGCCTGCATGTTGAGAAGAACCAGGAGTGCTTTCAATCTAGACATACGTGCTCCATTATACAATGGCGTATCGGCTTCACTTTTCATATCATCATAGATAAGCCTTTCTGAATCCATGATCGTCTCGATCATTTCATCAATCTCGGGCTCAAACATTGTCTCGTTGGGAATGTGCTCTGCATGATCATCCCCCGAGCTGTCAGAGGCTACATCTTGTGGCCTCACATATGCTGCTTGACCAAAGCGCCTGCGAACACGTCTATTGGGTTGTAAGATTGCTGCTTGTTGGCCAGCGTCAGAGTCCGACGAGTTATAATTGGCAACAACTCGATCTATAATAGATGGATCGAACTCGCCAAATTCGCGAACGTGCTGCAAAGAAACACATCTTGTCCGTCGCACAGCATGCTTGCATTGATTACAAGGACATAAGACCCTCGTTGAGAGATAGGTGTTTCGGTTGGACGATCCCACATCCTCGTCGCTACTCATAATGAGGATAAAAAACTTATAACCTAGACAAAAAATTTAATATTCTATTGGCATTCTTCGTCTTATCTCTCTCTCTCTCTCTCTCTCTCTCTCTCTCTCTCTCTCTCTCTCTCTCTCTCTCTCTCTCTCTCTCTCTTTACCTCACATTCTCTAGTCATGTCCAATCCCCGCACACCTCGGTCTAGAAGTGCACGGAGATCAGAACCACCGTGTTATAATCTCGTCTTTATTGGTCAATACCTATATTTGTGGGTACAAGAAATCTACACACCCACATCTACATGATACTGCATGTAGTGGACAAAACCCCTTTGCCTCTTCTCTAGCCGTAGCACTTCACTTCATCTTAACATCTTTTCACAGTAGATCTTTTCACTGTTCGTATAACTCTAAACCCTAAACCGTAAGTAATTCTTGCGTGGACTCGATCTAACGTAAATAAGCGTAAATCTAAATAAACGTAAATCTAACTAAAAATAAAGCTAAATCTAATTTAACGTAAGTCTAATGACTAGAGGTTGTCTAGATGGTCATTGTGTCGGGGATGTAGTGACTCCTGCCGCCCTGAAGATCCACCTTCTTCCCTATCTTCTGAAGACATTTCACCAGTACTTTTGGATCGACGGAGCCCACCATGAGTGAAGGCAGCAATACCCTATATTCCATTGAGGGCTTTCTTCACCCGCTTCATGCAAGCATCGCAGTCTATGGAGACCTAAATCTAATCTAATATAACGTAAATCTAAATCTAGCTTAAATAAACGTAAATCTAGTTAAAAATAAACCTAAATCTAATTTAATGTAAGTCTACATATAACCTAATCTTTAACGTCTTTTAAGATAGTTTCCTACGACGTTATAACTCTCTTCTTCTTGTGTGTGTGCGCGTGTGTGGATGTGTGTGCCAATAAAAAGAGATAAATGGTATAACCTTTCTATCACCCATGCCAAGTATGATAGATTGATTATGCCATTTCCCTCTTGAATAATAGGTCTTGAGTTCAACTCCTCGTCGGCTAGATCTTTAGGTCTTTTAATTTTAATTAGTTTCCTACGACGTTAAATTAGTTTCTCTCTCTTTCTCTCTCAATGTGTGTGCGTTTTTTTGGATCGTATGCATGTTTTCTCTCTCTTTTCCTCTCTCAATGTGTGCGTTTTTTGTTTATGCATGTTCTCTCTCTCTTTTCCTCTCTCAATGCGTGCGTTTTTTGTTTATGCATGCTCTCTCTCTCTTTTTCTCTCTCAATGTGTGTGTGCATTCTTTGTTTATGTATGTGTGTGTGCGTTTTTGTTTTTGTTTGTACTCTCTCTCTCTCTCTTTGTCTCTCTCAAAAACACTATGTGTGTGTGTATGTGTGTGTGTGAGAGAGAGAGAGGGAGAGAGAAAAAGGGGAAGGGAACATGAGAATGAGGAGAGGGAAGGAGCATACCTGGCTCTCCTTCCTCTCCTCGTGTGTGTGTGTGTGTGTGTGTGGAGAAGAAAAAGAGAGAGAGAGAGAGAGAGAGAGAGAGAGAGTGAGGGAGAGCGTTACCTGCTCCTTGCTTGAGGGCGCCGAAAAACTCAGATCTCAGATCTGAGTTTTTGGGCGTGCTCGGTTATTTTTTTACCCCAGCCGGCGTCGCTATGAGCATCGCTATGAGCGTCACAAATTTACAAAGAAATTTGCGACGCTCATAGCGACGCCGGGAATTTTTTTTTTGAGCGTCGCTGTGTGAGCGTCGCTAATATGAAGAGCCTCTTGTAGTGTCACTTGTTTACCTGTCCACCCCTCCTCTGGAACTCCCACATTCAATGCCGTTGACGGTGACCGGTTGATTAAGTACATGGATTTACTAACTGCTTCCACCGAAAGCTCAAGCAGTAGGCCTGCATGTAGCCGCATGATTCGTGCTCGCTCCATGATTGTTCTATTCATCCTTTCAAAAATGCCATTTTGTTGAAGTGTCCTTGGGGTTGTTCTTTGCCTCTGAATGCCATTGCTAGCACAAAAGCTTTCAAAATCTTGGCTACAATATTCGCCTCCATTGTCGGATCTGAGGTATTTAATCTTAGTACCTGTTTCATTCTCCACAAAGGCTTTCCACCTTTGAAATATGAAAAACGCATTGGATTTATTCTTCATTACATAAACCCATCTTTTCCTAGTCTCATCATCTATGAATGTTACATAGTACAATGAGCCACCAAGTGATGGTGTACTTGCAGAACCCCAAACATCAGAATGAACCAATGCAAGTTTTTTATTTTTTCTTTCATTTCTTGATTTTTGAAATTTTACCCTCTTTTGTTTACCATAAACACAATCTTCATAGAAATCTAAGTACACTTCTTTTAAACCTGGTGGAAGCTTCTTTGTTTGAAGGATTTGCATTCCTTTGGCACTTATATGCCCAAGCCGATAGTGCCATACCACACTGGCGACTTTCGTAGCTATTGCACAAGTTGAAGATTGCGTGCTAACAGTACACAAGTAAAGTATATCGACCTTTTCTCCCTTGACAACCACCAAAGATCCCTTTAAGATCTTCCACCGTTTGCTTCCAAATGCAATGTTGTGACCTTCATCGTCCAATTGTCCTCTTTAGAGATCAAAAATTTGCAAAGAGAAGGAACATGCCTAACATCTTTAAGCTTCCATTCATTTCTGTTAGCAGTTTTGACACAAACTGTGCCTTTGCCGACAGTTTCACTAGCTTCATCATCTCCCAAGTATACATACCCAAAATTACCTTTGGTGTAATCTTGGAAATGTTGCTTGTGTGGTGTCACGTGGAATGAAGCCCCAAAATCTACTATCTAGGAATTAGACACATTGTCTAATGAGAGAATTAGAGCATCTTGCTCTACTTTACCTGCCACATTGGCCTCTGATGTTGGCTTGTTGTCTTGAGACTCTGACTCCTTCTTCTTCTTGGACCAGCAATCCTTCTTAATGTGGCCCTTCTTGCCGTAGTTTCAACATTCGAGAACTGGCTTTGTGAATATAGTGGGGGCCTTACAAATGTGTGTTTTTACCACAGAAAATTACAAGAGATAAAAATGCTAAAGAGATTTCTTGAATGCTAAAAATGAATATATACTATTTTCTTAGACATAAAGTGATCATAGCTCATAATGATCTCTTTAAAAATACAATGTCAATAAACTTGATATCGTTTTGCATTTTTTTAAACCATTTATGCTTTTTCTACCTATCAACTACAATAAATTACTATATTTCCATTTTCATTACACACCTCTTTGTGAGGTCCCTAACCCTGAGAAGATTGGGGCGACTTGATAGATGGACTTCCTTTATTCTTCTTTTCTATTGAGGACACCCTACTCCATTTCCACAAAGTAGAGATACGATCAATAGAAGGGAGGAAGTCCTCTATCCATCGTTTTTGTGGTTATAAGGGTCATACACCACAAGCCAGATCCATAATTCAAGGATTCTAATGAAAAATACTTTTTAACATAAAGATGAAATCCCATTGACATATTTAGAATCCATAAACAATGCCTCTTTCCCCACGTTTAAGAGATACGGCCGCAATCCATAAACCATAAACATGATATGAGGCTTAGTCTAAACTAACTACTAATCTTGTGAAAAGTATCCGACTAATTGGGTCCATAGTTTTCAGGGGCACGTAGATTTAGGACATCTCGATTCTTGACACAATGAGTCTCTAATTTCTCTTTTCTTAATAAGAGGGAGTGAAGATTTCCTCGACTAATCGAGACCACCCATCCTTGACTGGCAACCTGAGCTAGCCTCCACTTTCCATCCCACACTCACACTTTTTAGCTGGTTTTCTAATTAGTATCACACTTTTTACATATACAAACAGTGTTTCTTAATCAATTCCATATATAAGTTCTTTTATACCGCCCTTCAAACAATACCAAAAAATTTCAACAGGCCTAATGAAGACAGCCTGTAATTCACTTTTCCAATTTTGCATGATTTGCCACTACTTGCAGACTTCCTTTGTCTAACCAACAGAGCTTTTGCAAAGGATTTATTTGCTAGCTGCGAATATGCAACCTTTCCATCTTGCTACCCGCGAGGCATCTTGCAACCGTCAGGCATCCCGCTACCCTCAAGGCATCGCTAACCGTGAGGAACAAAAGAGAGCCGATAACTTCAGCTTAATCTTCGCTAATCGTAAAATCATCTCGCTAACCGCGAGGCATAAAAGATATTCTTCCCATAATTCTTCTCTTTAAATGATTCTTCAAACATGATCAACCAACTCTTCATATCAACCAATAACAACTTATCAAATAATAATAATTTACAAGCAATAATAATTTATCAAACAGTGACAATTATAGTTCTTTTACTAATCTATGAAAACATATGTCTGCTTCTTGTGATAGAATCACGTTTCTTGGACGGTTTAAGGGGTTCCCTATGCTTGACTTCCCAGGTCAACATGAATAACAATGCAAAATTATAAATTTGTCTTATCGGATTAGCGACATATTCGATTACCTCCCGTATTTGAGGTTAGACGATTTCACCTTCTTTTGGAGTCGATACCTTCGCTTGAGTTATGACTGGAGTAGACGACCTCCTTGGAGGTGAAACGACATGAGCATCCTTCAAACTTTGGGTCACTCGCTTCTTCGGGGCCATCATAACAAGGTAGAGAAAAGGGGAAGAGAGAAAGAGAACTCAAGAATCTGAAGGGCAACACGACAATGGTAGAGAAAGACTTGGAGATGGAACTGGCTTGAAGGTAAGAGCTTGACAAAGAGAAGGTAACTCCGATGTCAAGGCAAGAGAGCTTCCACTTTTGAGAGTGTGTGTGTGTCCTCAAAGTGAAGGGAGAGGGGTCTTTATATAGGCTCTCAAGGCCAGCTAAGAATAGATGGAAGCAAAGAGAGATAAGTTCGCCTACGTTTGTGGCCTTTTTTTTTCGTACATGGATTTTGATGTGTGATTTCGGTTCTCTAATTTTAAAAGAAGTTTGGATTCTAAGACAAGAACTCTAAACTTAACTCCCTCCTCTTTCTTTCCTAAAAATACTCTTCCTTTTCTAGAATTACTCTCTCTTTCCAAAAAGGTCAACTCTTATCTTTAGATATAGTTTTGATGCTTAAGTTTCCCATCAACCTATTGTTTTTAAATCAATAAGGATCATAATTAGTATTTCTAGAGTCTGATTTTCAATCCGATCTTTCCATTAGAATACTCTTTGACTTAATAAGATGTAAACCTTAAATATTTGCAAAGTGAATAAAATGCTTTTATTGAAAAGGGTTGGGTACATTAAACTCTTTGTTAGAGAAGCAGCTGTCCTAAGTTACTGTTAAAAATATGCAAATCATACTTGTCCAAAATAATGGTTTAAATTATGTGTCGTAAATATCATGTATAAACACAAAAAATAAAAAACTTAAATAAATGCATGTGCTTATGTCTGGTTTTATCCATATACTTCATATTCAAGTATCGCATACCACGAGAATAGGCGGTATATGTCATATCACAATGTATCAGGATATCATTGGTCACACACATTGTTCAATAATCAATTATCATTGATTTTAAGTCCAACCCTCTCTTATGAGAGGCAGCCATGTGTAACCGCCCTTGTGCGAATAAGTCCAAATCGAACCCTCCAATCCGCCCATGTGTGGCCGCCCTTGAGAAGACAAGTCCGCTTTTGAATTCGGCCACCGGCCATTGAATTCCGCCACCGGCCACCGGCCATTGACTTCGGACCACCGGCCACCGGCCAACCGACCGGTTGTTTTCCGACCACTTTTCGGCCGCCGTCCGGCCATAATATTCCGGCGAAAAGGAATATTCCACCGTCCGGCCATAATGTTCCGGAAAAAAGGAATATTCCCCTAAAGTTGCCCCTGATTCTTGTCCGTGAAAATTTTGGTTTCCGGTGAGTGATTTTCCTTCATGCACGATGGCTTCTCCTCATAATGGGGGCCCTACAAATGTGCGCTTTTACCACAGAAAATTACAAGGGTAAATCAGGCTCCATACTCATGGTTAATTAGTGTTGCCTAAATTGGTAAATCTACACACCATAATGAGCATTTATACCCTACCCTCTTGCAGATGGGTCAAAAGAGCCACAAGTCCATGCTTGTACCCATAGTTCTCCTCTCGGCATTTTGAAGGGTGCTTCACGGTAATTTTTTGCAAAATAAACAATTAATCCTAAGATAAATCTTCAATAACATATACATATTCAACAATTTAAATAATAAGTATAATACTTACAAACTCATGTTGAAGTATGTCATAGCCCCCACTCCCAAGATGTGACGCTCCAACAGACTCCAAACGTGCTCTGATTGCATCTCTTTTCTGATGAAATCTCTGATGATTGTCATGTGTCTCTTGTGAAATCCCCACCCACTCCTCTATGTCTACCATGTCGGATTTGGAATGTCATCCCTGTATCTATCTCTCATCTCTGACCAACGTTGTGGCATTGTGGCAATTTCCATGATTAAGATCCAGTCATTCAAGAATAAATCATACCCCTCTGTTGGCATAAACTCTCTGTGAATGGCATCGATGAAGTAATTTTTTCTTTCATCATCTTGATCATTCCAAATCTCCATCATAGAGTGGACAAACTAGACTATACAAAGCTATCAAATCCTTTATCTCATGGCCTTTCCAACCCTACTCTCCCCAATAGCCACATCCCTGCTCTTGTACACTTTGCTAGGATCATGCTCATGTGATCCACATGGTGAATGTGGTGTGCCAAACGGCAAACTATCTACTGAAGAGAGTGGTGGATGCTCTCTCGGTGGTGTAAGTGCATCTGTAGAACCACTACCACAACAACCACTACCTTGAGAACAATGTCTACCTTGTCTCAAAGAAGAACCAGCCATCGGTGTAGGGGACACACTTGACTGAGGTGTAGGGGGCACACTATTCTTAGGCATAGAGGTGACCGTAGTAGGTATAGAGGAAACAACTCCCCAAAGGTTCTATGCATAAGAAACTTGCTTTGGTGTGAACTATGAAAAAAAGGAGCCCATCTGCTCGGGTGACATGCCGGCCGGAGTGACATGAAAACTAAAACTAAGAGAGTATGTAGCATTGTCATTGACCATGGCTCCAAATACACAAATAACAAAAATAAATACATTATTTTATAAAAGAAAAGCTTAAGCAATGCAAATAAAAAAGAAACAAAACTCCAACATAACTCATTATATCTATCTAGTGTTGTAGACTAACTAAAAGAGTTCCTAGCAAAAATTAGTAGACAATTTCTCATCTTCTATGAGAGTTGATGCACCAAAAATGTCTATCTCAATCTGTACTTTTGCATCTTTGTCATCAAATTCCACTTCTTCATCTCTCTCCGTATCCACTTGCATATTTGAAAGCTCATTTCTAGGTTCAGGCATCTGCTTACACCAGTGATCTCCAGCTCAAATTCCTCCCATTGAATGGTAACTTCTTCTCAGTCTTCATTATCTATCGCCACATCTCTTCCACATACGCGACTTGTTTCTCCAAATCCGTTGTCATGGGACTTTTATGTCCTTGGATGCCAATTGCAGAATTGTAGGCCCAAAAATTCTCCCTGCTCTGATTGATACTCCTCTGGCTACTTCTCCACAGTCTTTTATGATGGGAGGAGTTTTCCACAACATGGCCAATGAGAATTCCCCTTTGCAAATTCCTCTTATATCTATAGGTTCTTCTCCTCTGCAACCACCTCTTGGAACCTTTTAATCCTCTATTCCAGCCCCTTTATCCCACATATCTGGCTAATTTCATTATTATTCTATGTCCATGTTACTAGGCCCCAAATCATTTAATGGCTAATTTCATTATTATTCTATGTCCATGTTACTAGGCCCAAAATCATTTAATGGCTAATTTCATTATTATTCTATGTCCATGTTACTAGGCCCCAAATCATTTAAATAATTCGACATATCCCATGGAGTTCAAGATAGACCAAAAGCTTCATAGTTTTTTTTAAGATTTTGATGTGGTCTTCAATTATTGAAGTTACACAAAAGATTTTGAGCTTGTTAGAATTATCAAATACCTTGAAGATGATTTGCAATCATAGAGTGCCCTTAATGCTAAAACTAGGCTCCAAAGACCTGGTCACAATTCAAAAGTGCTTTTGCCAAAAAAATAACTTTCTTCAACTTTTTTAATTAAAAATTTTGTATGTCTGTCTAGAATCAATTGATGATATACCCAACTGAACCCCTTAATGACTATAATCAAAATTTTGGGATACCTACCTTTGTGCTTCAATATTTAATATTTGTAGTTTTGTGCATTAATGCAAGAAGTATTGTTGTCGCCTCCCTTCTCTTTTACCAAAATAATGTCTTAAACAACCGTAAACACATTTAATGGAATAGTCCAATCTATAGTAACTATAAAGCAGCTTAAAATTCTCAATGAAGGAGAGGGCCTCTACTTGTCACTCTTTGGTTCACTTCAAAAAAACCTTCCAAAATATCTAATCTAAAATGCAAAAGTGAAGGGTAGAATTGTTAGAAATGACAACCTTAGAATGTAAGAAATGACAAACCTTTTCATATGTAAAGTCAAAAGACTGTCTATTCTATATAGAAAAAATGTTCAAGTTTGATTTCACATAACAAAAAAGAGATAACTTTAGTGGAGGTTTTGTTACCCGGTGCAAATTTACTTTTTGAAGATATAACAAAAAAGGAAGAATTTTAGTGATTTGTTTTTTCATTTAATAGAAATGTAATTTTTTAAGATATATTTGTCTTATCTTTTCAAGGGCTTTTTTCAAGATCAATATTCATATTTTTTAGAAATTTGTAAAAGTGTGTATTTGTTAAAGAGTTTGAGAAAAAGAATAAATCTCGCCTAGCGTTGACTTGGGGCTATCTCACTTTGAGGACATGCATGATATAAAAATGCACGGATTCTTATTCACGTTATTGAAGAGAGAGAGAGAGAGAGAGAGAGAGAGAGAGAGAGAGAGAGAGCACCGTATTGCCTATGTGTGTGTGGAGGGGGGGCGGTGGTGTGAGAGAGAGAGAGAGAGAGAGAGAGAGAGAGAGAGTTTGAGAGAGGGACTATCCCATTGTATGTGCATGAGGGAGAGAGAGAGAAGGAAAGATTTTACCGTTTGAGCTCACACACCCTTCAAATTTTAAAGATATTATTTTTGGCATTATTGTATTTTTAAAGGGTAGCTAAAGTTTTTCACCTGTAGAAAATGGATTAAATTCCCAACAAAGAACAACCCTCACATTAGCACCCCAAAAGAGTAGAGAGACTGTCCAGTTGATAGACCTTTTACCAATTCTTGAATATTTTATTCTTTTTATTTTTAAGAGTTAATATGTGGGTCATGCTTAAAAATCTATAAATTCTTTAAAATTTGGCAAGCAAGGGTGCCAATCAAAAATCAATGAGAGAGAGAGAGAGAGAGAGAGAGAGAGAGAGAGAGAGGACAATATTTTAGTGCCCAAAAAATGATGCAAGAGGAGAGGGAAAGAGATATTAAAATCTACATGACAAGTCTTCAACAAAAGTGAATATCTATGGGGAGGAGAGAGGGGGAGAGAGAGAGAGGGAGAGAGAAGAAGAAGAAGAGGAAGAAAAATTTTAATGCCATCCAAAGATATATTTGACAACATGGGTGAGAATAAATATTTTTGTTTCATCTTCTCTCTCTCTCTCTCTCTCTCTCTCTCTCTCTCACACACACACACACACACACACACACACACACACACGTCTTGATAAAAGGAGAATTTGAAATGTTGTAGAAACATCCAATGAGATCCCAAAGATCTATCCGATGGGGGGGTGGGGAGAGAGACAGAGACAGAGAGAGACCAATCATAGCCATCTACATATTTCTTTTCAAAAAAATGAGAAAAAGGAGTTCTTATCTCCTTTTTAAATGTCCACTTGGGATCGTCACTTCAACTAGAGGGTTTGGAGCGGGGCGGGCGGGGGGAGGGGGAGGGGAGCATAGAATTTTTGAATGTCATAGTTACTATATTAGGACATTAGCAAGATGCCTCAAGACCTATGTGACAAATATTTCCTTCAAGACCGCACGCGCACACACACACACACATGTGTGTGCATGCGCGCACACGCACGCGTGCGGTACGTGTACATATACACATAATTGAAACTTTAGTAAGATCCCTCAAGAAGATGTGATAAATCTCTGCTTCAAGCATATATGTGTGTGTGTGTGTGTGTGTGTGTACAATGTGTACATATAGATATATATGTATACACACACACCCCTATATATGTGTGTTTGTGTGTGTATGTATATATATACATACATACATATATATATATATATATATATATATATATATATATATATATATATATATATATATATATATATATATATATATATATATATATATATATGTATATATATGTCTCTCTCTCTCTCTACACACACGCACACACACACACACACACACATATATATATGTATATATATATATATATATATATATATATATAGAGAGAGAGAGAGAGAGAGAGAGAGAGAGAGAGAGAGAGAGAGCACGCTTAACTTATGTGAGTCATCTTTGTATCATTCCAATTTATTAGATGCTTCAAATCTTTGAAATAACTTGAGACTTTTTCTATGATCTCATAATATTCTATAAGTTTTTTATTGACATGAAAAGTTTCATAAACTCTTGACTTCTCTACGCGTAACCCTCCCCCTCTACCCTTTCATAGTGTTGACAAGAGAAGATGCTCACATCCAGTGTATCAACAAATAGCGGTGGGCCCATGCGTGTCTCCCTTGACTAGGCAACGTGCCCCCCCCCCCCCCCCTCTCTCTCTCTCTACCCCCACCCCCAAGCCCGTGAGAACCTTTTTTCACCTTCCCTTTTGTAGCCAAAATGCACTTCACCTTGTTGATGTATCTACAATGCACATTCCCTTTCCATTAGTATGAACACCAAAAGTACTAATAATCTCTAAAATTTACAATTTTAGAGCATTTTTTGACTATTTTTACTCGTTCTACTTCCTATTAACACGGTTTGAGACCGATTAATCTAGAATCTCGACCTCTAAGCTTAGGCAAACCTTCTATAAACACTATTTGCAAGACGTAGTCCTGTTGCTTGCATAACTTAAATAAGACACACACACATACATGCATGCACGCACACACAATGTCTAACATCACCAAAATAAATAATCGAGCGACAAACACTATCAAACGAGTTTTGAGAGGGAGAGAGATGACATAGAGAAGAAGAAGAAGAAGGAAAAGACAAGAGACCCAAAAAATATAGCCAGAGAGTCTTGATTCTTGAACGCAAGTGCTTACTATGCTCGCATACTTTCTCAAGGAGAAGGAGGGGGTGAAATTTTTGGTTTCGTAAAAACAATCACAATGACCTCAAAATTGGGGGGGGGGGGGGGGGGAGAGAGAGAGAGAGAGAGAGAGAGAGAGAGAGAGAGAGAGAGAGAGAGAAATCGTCCTTAATTGTTATGTATGTGCATATATATATATGTGTGTGTGTGTGTGTGTAAGTAAGTAAGTAAGTAAGTATGTATATACACACACACACATATACATATAGACACACACACATATATATATCTATATACATAGAGCTTAACTTATGTGACTCATCTCTATATCATTCCAATTTTATCAGATGCTTCAAATCTTTGAAATAATTTAAGATTTTTTCTATGATGTTAGAATATTTAATAATTTCTTTATTGATATAAAAATTTTCCTAAACTATTGCCTTCTCCACATGTAACCCTCTCCTTCTACCCTTGCATAGTGTCAATTAGAGAAGATGCTCACAAACCAATGTATCAACAAATAGTTGTGACCACATGTGTGTCTGCCTTGACCAGCAACATGCCTCCCTCTCCCTCTCCTTCTCCCTCTCTCTCTCTCTCTCTCTCTCTCTCTCTCAAGAACCTTTTGGCACTTGTCCTTTTGTAGCCAAAATGGGCTTCACTTGTGTTGATGTATCTACAATGCACATATCCTTTCCATTAAGATGCACACCAAAAGTACTAATAATCTCTAAAATCTGCAATTTTATAGAAATTTTTGACTATTTTTACTCACTTTACTTCCTATCAACATGGCTTGAGAGCCGTTAATTTAGACTCTCAATGGCTAAGCATACTCAAACCTTCTCCAAACACTACTGGCAAGGAGTCATCCTCTTGCATAGCTTAAATAAGACACATGCGTGCACATACAAACACACACACACACACACAAAATGTTTAACAGTACCAAAATAAATAATTGAGTGAAAAATACTATTAAATGAGTTTTGAGTGTGTGTGTGTGTGTGTGTGTGTGTGTGTGTGTGTGTGTGTGTGTGTGTGTGTGAGAGAGAGAGAGAGAGAGAGAGAGAGAGGAGAAGAAGGAAAGAGGCCTAAACAATATAGTTAACGAGTCTCAATTCTTGAATGCAATTGTACGACAAGTAGCATGATTGAAGACCATGGATATAACATTAGGAAAAATATGAACCCCAAAGGGGCCTTGTAAGAACAACCAATCAAATTTTAGTCAGCAATAGGACATAAAGGGATAGCCTATATCTACATATCTCAAAACTATATCATGTAACATATTTATAGAAAGAGTTGCGCAATGCAATCCAAATACACTGTTTTCCAACAAATTTGAAGTTCAAATGCTCAAGTTATGGCCATTCTAAAAGATTCAAAATGTGGTGCGACCGTGGCCACAAGCCCATTCTCATTGGTGTAGAGAGTATATTCCAAAAGCATCTTTGACCCTAAAGGTCCCTTTTGGGGTTCATATTTTGCCTAATGATGGTGGCAGCTAAAAAATTAAATCCATGAGGAGACAAAGAAATGTAGGCCATGGTTCAGGCTAAAATGTAAGACAAGAATTTCATGTGATCAAAAGCTGAGCACTCAAGAAGGGTGATATATATTCTCTTAAATTTTCAAGGGACATAATATGTGTATGAGAAGAGGCTCTCCTACATTGACTCAATGTATGGTCTCATATTTAAGGCAGCAAGATCTAAGCCAAATGGTTGGTATGATATAGATTGTGCGTAAGGGAATAGGGTCAATCATGTAAATGGTTGAATACAAGATGCTCTCTCAATAAGGAACATGCTTTTATAATTTGGGGAGAGAGGGCAATAGCAATAAATGACATGCAGGATTATGCGATAGACTATACATGTAGGAAGAGAGTATTGATAGTGTTCCACTTGGAAGAGAAGATAGTCCTATGAGAATAGAGGCGATGTTTCCTTGGTCGCAGCAACACGTGGCTCACATACCAGTGTTTATTTGGTGAGCCAAAGGCTCTTTTTGTGCTATCTTGATGCACAGGCCACCACATGGCACGATTGATTTAAATTAAAATAAAATAAAAAACATCACATCAATGTTGCAACAAATAATCACCATGAAAAAATAACGTGCAAGAAAAAGCAATGCCATGAAAAGGTTCTCTGTAGGTGTTGCTACTAACATTGCTTCTATGCAAAGAGGGCTCATGGCTATTGGCACCTAGATCGTACGCTTGGAGGGACTGAAGGCACTCTCTGGCGGTGTATCTACCATAGTGATGTAGTACTATGGCCTATATTCAATGATGCGAATGGGTTTGTAGGAGGTGCTGAAGCAGAGGAAGCCCTCAACAAAATCTAAGAGAGCAAAAGTACAATGGTTGTAGGTACAAGATTGCTTGGGTTGTCTCAAAGAAGATTTAAGGAGATAAAAGCGCAAAGGAAAAGCATATTTTAGAGCATAAAGTGACGGGAGAGGAACCCGAATCAAAGTGCACCCGAAGGGCCATGAAGAAATGGAAATTGTCCTGCTTTCATGAGGTCCTGCTTTGAGACCTCATCCTATAAAGTCATATGTGGATTAGGGTGGGGAGGGGAGCAATGAAGCTGTTGCATTTTGTTTAGACAACAACATCAATTTAGACATTACATAGCTGGTCTCATGCACACCCAACCTGCCTAATAAGGCTCCAGCTGAAATGGTTGTCTGAAAAGGGTGCTTACATCCATTCTTTTGGTGATGACTTTGCAGCTGGCAATGTACGATCAGGCCAAGGAGATCTTGGATTTACTTGGTTAGCCTAATGATGTTTTTTTATTTCTTGAACTTACAAGCAACCATGTGGCATACTCTACACAATGCCTACATCGACAACAATTAATCCATCATCTTTCAAAAGTAGCAATGGGCTGTGTTCTAGCTTTTTATTGCTTCAAAAGAAGCGTGATGAAACAATAAGAAATAAATAAATAAAGAGGTCCCTCGCAAGATTTGCCGATAATAGCAGCACAGGAAAGATGGACGAGCCTATTCCAAAATACAAAAAATAGGAGGAGCCACATCAAATCACAAAATTCTAGTAACGTGAAAATCATTGTCTATGGAGGTGATCGTTCCTCAGTTTTTCCTGCAGGGATCATAGTTGCATTGCATTGCAACTTTTTATAGCTTCAAAAGTAGTGCAATGAAGCAAGAGTGAAGCAATAATCAATAAATAATTAAAGATCTCCCTCATAGGATTTGCCGATAACAATAGCACAAGAGAGATGGATGAGCCCGTTCCAAAATACAGAAGGCAAGAGGAGAAGCATCAATCACACAATTCTAGTGATGTGACAATCTCTAGCTACAGAGATGAATGCTCCTGGATTGTTCCTACAAGGATCATAGTTGTAGATGAGCTTCTCTTGATGTTAGAAGGTGAAACAAAAAAGTGCTTGAATCGGTTGTGGATGGAGGCGGTGGGAGTAACCTTGTTGTCCTCCCATTGCTGCTGGCATTACCGTGTGAAGACAAAGGTACAAAAGTGATTGACTTGTCTATTTGCAGCTGGACATGGTATGAATCCCATAGACTTCTACTATGTTGGGCCTAGGAATCGTGTTGCTCGAGATGCTGATAGGAAAGCAACCTCTTAAGGACATTGTGAATTGCTTTAGCTGGGATTCTATCCTTAACGATGCAAACCATGATGATCAACATGCAATGGTCATTAGATGATAGCATATCAAATTGATTTCTCTAAATATAATGTGGAGATAGACCATAGGTCATTTTCTCTTCCACACTACTATAATGCTCATGGGCACTACCGCAATCTTGACCAAGAACATGTTGTTACTTAATTGTTTGATCATCATGCAATAATACATAAATATCATGATAACCAAAAATATTCTATGATAAGAAATCATGGCAATTGTGATATTGGTGATTGCATTTATTATTCCAACAATATCAGTCATCACGAAGAGTTCAACACGCATGCCCCTCACTGTGTCGCCTCTGCTGTTGCTACTCGAATTTCACCGTATAATGTGTTTGAGATATTTTTGAGCATGTCTAATGTGATTTTCAAGTTGAATTTTGTTTCACTTATTGAAAAGTCAGAGGTATCCATACAGACATACATAAGCTGCTTGAGCAAGGCAAAGCAAAGGGCGATGTTTAGAGAGAATCCTTCCCCCACACCTCACAAGCATGAGATAACAACAAGCATGATAATAAAATATCACTTTGACACACAGAGCTATGGGGTTGAGGTGTATGTGAGCTACAAAGTAACAGATAGTTCATGTTTTCGAGAGCGTGCTATGTGTTGCAAGCTTTGGATATTGTAAGGCAGAGCAATTAATGAAGGTCAATGAGGAGTTTCACCAGTTTTTCCATGAAAAATTGGAGGCAATGAAGAGGAAGATGGAATGTGTGACCCGAGGTGGGACCACATGGCCATCCAAGATCTTGCAAGCATTTTTTTAAGACACATATATTCACAACAGTGGATGTTTTGATTGCGCAAGCACAACTCTAGATCAACAACACTGTAAGGTCCGTTATCTGTATCCAATTCACGTGTCTATGCAATTGCTTGGTACAACACACAGAATGTTATGAGACAGGACACAACTTTTGTTTCTTATAATTTTGGGAGAAACTACTTTGCCAACTCTCTACCATACTTTTGTATGACACTTTTGCATGATGTGCACTGTATAATTAGCATTTTCACTCTGTGACGCTTCATTGCAACACAAAATTTTTAACCATTCACATTGGTATTTTGTAGCTTGTACACGATTATTAGGTCAATAGCACTACAATCTGTTGATGCTTTTTGTAATTTTTGATATTCCTTAAGTTTAGTTTAGCTACATGTTTTTCTCACTAGTACATACTAAATCTTGATCATCATATCTATATATCAAATAGATACTCACTTCATTTCTTTTCTCATAAATACTTGATGTCAATCTGGGTAAGTTTTTTGCTCTATGGAAATGCCCACCAAGAAAGTCTAGTGGCTCAAACAAGAGGGTAGAATAAACAAATGATTTGATAAGTCAAGTTGTTGACCACACCTTTCTCAAATGCCCAAGTTCTTGGAAGTTGGTTTGAAAGACATAACCTCTTGGTCTCCACATCTCTGCTTTGAGTTGTCGCTTATCATATTAGTGTCAAGGAAAATTTAAGAAATCTCAAGTTTTCTTCTAACAAGCCCAAATCTAGAACAGTGTGAAAACAAATCCACCACAACTTTTTTAATATTTAAATACATGATGAGGGAGACATTTTATACCTAAAGAGTTTCACATCAGTAACCTTTTGACAATATTTTGATTCAAAATCATGGAATTCATGGAGATTGAATAAAAAAGATTTAAATTTCCTTAAATTGGTGCATATAATTTGAGCATATTTAAACCATCTCCTCTACCCTAGTGTGGGTTGGTTATATAAACCATGAAAGATTTCCATCTGAGTACTCTGCCAGCATAACCCCATGATAAAATTAACTTATTGAAATTATATCTCGTTGTTGCGTGAGGTCAAAAACTTTCACACACATATGTGTGCCCATGCCACTATCTAACACGGGGTCTTAATGACCCCATGGTGATGAGATTGACGGTTGAGCGTTTATTGTGGGAATCTCGAGGAGGGTAGACGGTTCGGATTAAAGTGAGTGCATTGACCCATTCCCCATCTCCCCCTCTTGGCAACTCAAACCCATGACCTCACGGTTGACAACCCGATGCCCTAACCACACGCCCATGTGGGATTGTTTATCCCCAAGGCAGAAACCACTCTCTGATAAAGTGAACTCCGGATAGGGGGGAAGTAAACACAGAACAAAAAGGTAAAGATGGACAAAACAAGTAAACAAAGAAAAAATCAAACGGCATTCGAGGTTTGCGGGAAACGATTCATCTCAACGTTGTGGATCCCACTACTTGCACTTCATTCAATATAGCTTGTCAAATAGTGCTAAGATTGGTGTGTCATTATTGTAGTGCCTTTAATGAATACCATGTAATTTTGCACCCTACCCTTACATGAGGCTTCTTCTTGGCAGCCCCTACACTTGAAAACCATAGTATCTCATGAAAAGCAAGAAAACCACCAACATCACTACATGAAGGCTCTACATTGAAGCTAACCAATTCTATTGTTTTGTGATAGTAGCAGTGCCATATTCCACTCTTTAAAAGAAATTAAGGAGTTCATTTTTGGTAAATCTTGGGCCTCTAACCCAATACAATGTCCGTGATTTTTAACACGCAGGCTCATGAGCCATAATTGATATTAAAAATCTCATAATATACACTCCTATATGTATTCCTTGCTTAATCCTACAGTTTCAATGCAAGTAGCTATGAAGAAGAATTTCTCTAGAGAACTAAAATAATTAAAATTTACCCCTGATTTGGATACTAAGGAGTGGTATCATCTAAATTTGAAATGCAGAGGACTCCACTATTACTAAGATACAATAAAAAAGTGTGAGTAGTTAAACTTATGCGTCATGCAATAAGCAAAAGAGGAACACTGTAGATCAAATAATGCATGTCACACAGATGTGCCATATAGAAGTATGGTGGAGAGTTGTCACTATGTCTCCCCAAAAACAATAAGAAACATAAGTCATGCCTTGCCCCGTAGACTGGTTTTGTTGACCAAGAAAGTGCATGGGCATGGAGGTTTAGAAGGAGATTACAAACCTTGAACCTTACTTGTATCTTCAAAACATAGATTCTTGTCATATCCTTGAATCACTATCCCCACCTGCACTCATGAATGGAGAAACCACATTGCCCTCATCCCTAAACTATCACCATGTATAAGTTCTTGTCACCATGTATAGGTTCTTGTCACCATGCAATGACTCCTAGCTGCTATCCCCTAACAATGAAAAGGTTGATTGGCTGCATTGGTTTATTTGCAACAATATCACTTTTACTTGTTAAGATCATTGTAGTAGTTGATCTATGGCTTGTGATCTATGGAAAATTTAGGCCTTGGCAAGGGTTTGTGGAAAATGATGTTAAGATGTGACATCTTGGTAAAGAATACAAATACATATTCTTGTCATTGATAGACATGTTTTGGCTATCCGTATTTGCCAAAGGGAGCTACCTCACCCTACCAAAATAACTTAAATATTATGGCTAACCTCACCTTTTTACTATACATAGGCATCCATGAGTTAGGGGCTTTTCCCATGTATCGTTGAAAACCCTCAGCTAGCTAGTCATTGCGCTAGTTGAGCGAAAAAAACAAAAAAAATATTGTGGCCCACCCTTTGCATGTAAATATTTCCTCGCACCTTGGACCTAGCTATATTGTGAATTTGATTACTCCACTATTTGGAAGTTCTATACATACTATATTTAGTTATGCATTTTTACCAGGCCTAAGTAAGCCACTTCACATTTGTAACATCCATAATATATTTTAGTATCAACCATGTATACATCTCATTCATTCGATGCCCTCATTCAAGCTTCCACTATGCTAGGTGTGACTCCACTCTAGAAAAAATCACAAAAAATCCTTTCAATCCCTCAAGATAAATTTTTCCTTACCTATTACATCTATTTTTCTTTATAATAGAAAAATAAATTCACAATCACCTACCATGCTAATCAATACTTGAGAGACAATTATATTTATTTTATATATTTCTAACTCTTCAACCTAAAATCCTATCACATTTCAATACATTAGTTTGTTTATTCTTCCCTCACTCTGCAAATTGAGATACATCTTTATATATACCCTTTCACCATTTCACCGGTATTTTTTTTTCATCTTTGAGAAGGTTACCAACACACCTTTGTGTCCATCACATAGACTCTCATGAAACTCTTGCATGAGCTTTACTTAAGTCTCTTTTTTACATATAACCCTTTGTGGTGTAGCACCCTTTGTTTAGGATGCTTTGTAAGATCCCCAATTTTTGGATCTCTTTTAAAAATAAGAAAAATAGCTTTCAATATATATTTTGCCAAATTTTAATTTAAGATGCTTGATTCGTAGTAGTGAAAGGTTCTAAAGTAAGAAACAAAACCATTTCCATGTTCCAACAGGTTAGACAAACGTTTGGTTTAGTTTTAAAAAAACCTCTATTTTAAGATTTTTCATGCTTTTAGGTGGTTTTTTGCAAAAACCAAGATCGATTCCTTGATCTACGTGTTCCAACAAAGCTATGGTTCAATTTTATAAAATTCTGTTTTTTGAGTGCTTTTCACGCTATTTTTAGCTTTTTATGATTTTTAATGCTTTTTAGTGAAAAAAGCAAGTCGGCTTTCTTATTCTAGCGTGGACAAGGGAAACCCGTGGTCTAATTTTAGCAATTTTTTTTCTTTTTGCGCTATTTTTAGCCTCTTATGCTTTTCGGAGTTTTTAAAAAGCAATGTGCTTTTTATGATGATGTAACCATAAAAGTATTAATTTTAGTCTCCATCCGATTTAAAAATGATCACCCGGAGCAAAAACGGGACCAAATGGGATTTTTACGAGAATTATTTTTATTAAAAGCAGTACCGTAAATACGCCAGGGTATTACAGGAAAGTCATAATTATGTCGGGACATTACGATGCGGCATAGTCTAGCTAAGGTTCCATTAGTTGGTCGGATACTGTTCAATTGGCCAATTTTGTTGTAAAATTTGAATGGTAAGTGGGAACAGCAATAGCAAAGGCATGTTTTTAGCAAAGTTCCAAAAGTTGTGCACCTATTCTTGGGTCAAAAACTAGTGCTAGGTTTCTGCTTGGAGGTTACTCCAGCCTGTTGCATTTGCCTATAAATTGCAGGTTAGTGCTTAGTTTTTATTGCCGTTTGTGTCTACTACCGCAAGTCTATACGTATCTATTATACGCAGTGGTGCAAGCTCTTCATCACCATCCCCATAAGCTCTTCTCTCTCGGGAAAAAGAAGAAGAAGAAGGATACTCTCTCTGTACTTGCTTACTATCTCCTCTCTCGTTTCACGATGTACGTGCTCTTCGAAAGCTTTCGTGGCAGATACCTCTACGTAGCTTTCATCATCATAGCTCTCTTGTGGAGAATCAAGAAGCCTTTTGACAGCCCCTAATTGATTCTAAAGCATGGGTTTTGCTCTAAACTCCATAGCTATCATCATCTCTCTCTCTATGCGATTTTTTGAGTAGTTAATCTCTCGGTGATTGTTTTTTCGTATTCGAGTGTATATATGGATTTATCGAGTACGTATGAAGTTGCTTCATGATTATTCCATCATTTTTAGTACGCTGATTTATGCACACGATGTGTTTATGATCACGTGCGTGCATAAAAAACGCTTTTCGTTTCGCATCATAGAGGTGGTAGGAACACTATTTTGGTCATAAATCACAAAAAATTATGAATCAACCCGAACACCTTTGCTCCACAGATAAACACATCATTTAGAACATTTTCTCTCTTTGGTGTCATGTGAAAATCACACACAAGCTAAGAGATATGGTCAAAAAAGATCTTGCTGCCCACTACACTAACCAAATTTTTTGACTCCAGACTCCTTGAGAACCACTATATAGATTCACCAGATAGGCAAACCCACTTAATTAATTGAAAATCTTGATGAAACTTGATGATAAATGTATTTAGGTCTTTGTTATCACCTCATAAATACAAGTTATTAATTGTTCCATAACCGGTTTGTGTAGGGGTGCTACCAAGGGGAAGTAGTATATAACGTCGTGAGTTAACCGAGCCGATTATGTATGATTTATGGTTTGTTTTGTGAGTTGATTTCCGCTATTAGATGCCCATAAACTTATGTGAGAGTATATGGTTAGACATCCCGAACCGCATAGGCGGATATGACTAAAGTGGCTTTCTTTTTGGATTATTGATTGTTGTGTATGTAACATATGGGTAAAGTGATGTGATAGAGCGAAATTGATATTATAAGGCTGAACTTGTGCATTGGTTTGAGGTTAAATACTCTCATTTGCATGTTATGCATGCTCCGAAAAATGTCTAAAGTTGTTTTTTGCATATGTGTGAAGTTATGGTTTATGGTTGACCTAAAGGTTGTTTTGCATCATGTTTATGATGATGGACTATTACGATATGATGTATGTGAAGTTATGTATTGATGTGGATGCCTCATATGCATGGTTATGATTGCTTTCCACCTTTCTAGGTCAAAACTAGCTCTATGTGCTAGAGGAGTGAAGTGCAGATATGATGCATCAACTTGATGATGGTTGTATGTTGTCAAAATTGGATTTCTATATCATGATTAGTTGTTGGCCGGACTTGTTTTATGCATGAAAGAATCATGTTTGAAGGGCCATATGTGTGTGGACTCCGATTGATTGCAAATGATATGTCAAACTCAAAGTGTGGGAGCTGGTTCAGTGTGATTATGATTTATGGTTAAGGTTTGAGATTCCCTCATGGATTATGGTTGTGATTTTATGGCGGAAGTCAGTGTGACTCATGGATTTTTTTTGTTAGGGTTATGCTTCTGAAATTTTTGCAGCCATGTTATGTTCTAGGTGGTTATGCAGGATTGTTCGTGCCTCACCCAAGTTAGGTGGAGTGCTCACCCATTTGATGTGATTGGATTATGGTTTATGGTTTTGAGATTGGAATGTAATGTACTCAACATTATATTTACTTTGCAAGTATTTAAGGTTCACATTATTTTATTAAGTCAAAGAGCATTCTAATGGAATGATCGGATCAAAAATCAAACTCTCGAACTATTAAGTATGACCCTTATTCACTTGAAAATAATAGGTTGATATGGGAAACCTAAACCTCAAGATTGTATCTAAAGATAAGAGTTGATCGTTGAGAAAGAAGGAGCATTTTTAGGAAAGAGTGTAATTTTAGGAAAGGAGGAGCAATTTTAGAAGAGAAGGAGTAAGAGGAGTACTTTTAGGAAAGAAAGAGTATTTTTAGAAAAGAGAGAGGAGAAGTCCAGTTTAGAGCTCTTTTCTTGGAAGCCAAGCTTCTTCTAAACTTAGAGACTCAAAATCGTGCAGCAGAATCCGTGTTCGCAAAAAATAAAATGAAAAATAATAATACCTTTTTTTTTTAATCCGCGAATGTGCGCCACGTATCTCTCTTTGCTTTTCTCTATTCTTAGCTTGTGATTTTGGCCTTGAGAGCCTATATAAAGACCCCTCTTTCTTCACTTCCAATGCACACACACTCTTACAAGGGGAATCTCTCTTGCCTTGACGTTGGAGTTACCTTCTCTCTCTCAACCTCTCACCCTCAAGCTCTTACCCTCTCTCACTCAACATGTCTCCCTCAAGCGTTAACCCTCCAGCCATCTCCATCACCAACCCTTTCTTTACCATCATTGTATTGCCCCTCAAATTCTTGAGTTCTCTTTCTTACATTCTCCCTTCTCTTTTTCTAAGCGTTGGTCCCAAAGCGAGTGACTCAAAACTCAAAGGACGCTCATGCCGCTCCACCTCCAAGAAAGGTACAAAGAAAGGCATCAACTACTCCAAATGTTGCTCAAGCAAAGGTATTGGCTACGGAGGAAGTCGAAGCCATCCAACCCCAACCATGAGAGGTAGTTGAGCATGTTGCTAATCTGGTAAGGTGAATTTATAATGCTGCATCGTTATATATGATGATCAGTAAGTCAATTCTAAGATTTCCCTTAGAGTGTCCAAGAAACATGATTATATCACAAGACACAAGCATATGATTTCATAGAGTAGAGAAAGAATTGTTTGATTTATGGTTACTATTTGATAAACTGTCTCTGTTTGATATTAGAAGTTAGTTAATCATGTTTGAGAAATCATTAAAGAAAAAAATTGCAGAAAGAATATCTTGTTTTCGGATGCAACTCACGGTTAACGAGGTTATTCCACGGTTAGCCGAGAATAAGGTGAGGTTTTCAGCTTTCTTTTTGTCTCTTGAGGTTAGCAGAATGCCTTGCGGTTAGCGACTGGGAAAGTATGCGCATTTCGCGGTTAGTGAATAAGTAAATACTTTGCAAAGTCTTTGTTGGTTAGACAGAGAAAGTCCGCCGTAGCGGCAAACTCTTAAGAATAATTAAAAGATTTATTTTTGTTGAATTATAGGACTGTCTTCATTAGACCATGTTTGAGAAAAAAGGTTTTGGTGATGTTTGAAGGGCTAGATGAAAGAACCTGTGCCTGGAATTAAGAAAAGAATATGGTTTGTATATGTAAAACAGTGTGGTAGTAATTAAACAGTGTGGTAGTAATTAAAAAACAAACTAAAAAGTGTGAGTGTGGAGTGGAAAATGGGGGCTATCTCAGGTTGCCAGTCAAGGATGGGTGGTCTTGATTAGTTCAGAAACTCTCCACTCCCTCTTATTAAGAGAAGCAAAATTAGAGAGTCATTGTGCCAAGAGTCGAAATGTCCAAAATATATGTTCCCCTATAAGCAGTGGACCCTGTTAGTTGGGTACTTTTCACAAGATTTCTAGTTATTTTTTTAACATTTAATAGCCTAAAAACTTGTGTGTAGCGGAAATTAGCATGAACATAGTGGGCATTTCATTAGAATAGATTCCTAATGAGGATTACAAGAGTGCTTGGGTGGAGAGAGAAACAAAAAGCATAACACCTAGTTAGATAGCATGAACAATACTTTCAAAAGAGAGAGAAATTAAGCTATTGACAAAATTTGAGGACCGGATTTGCATGGAGCCGGTCCCCCCTCCAAAAGACTTTGTATTATGGTTTCTCCCATCAAGAGAGACATTGTACAATACAATTCTTTGTGTTCCTTCAAGACTAGCTAGTGCAATGAAGATGAAAGATTCATGCACTAAGAAAAACACTTAGCAAACACAACATCAATTATCCCCGGTCTCAAACCCAAGACCTCACACACCTTCGAAGATGGTGACAGCTAGCAGGGTATGAGAGTAGATTGAGAGGAAGAAGGAGTATCTTACGAGAAAGATGTACATCTCCTCACATAATCACTCATATTAGCATAGCTTAGCTTATTAATTAGCATGGTAGAGGAGATGAGCATGCATTGAAGCTTGGCTCTTGGTTGGATTTGCATCCACATGCCAAGAGTGTATCGATGTAGGCTTCTATCTCACAAGGTTGGAGTAGGTGATGAGCTCTCCATTAAAGCTTGGAAAGAGATAGTCTTCTCTTTCTTCACACATGAGATTGTGTGAGTGTGTGTGTGATAATGCCTTGTAAAAATCAGCCCCCTCTCTCTCTTGGGAGAGCCCTCTTGCTATTTGCTCTTGCTATCTCCCCCTTGGACCTCCCCAGGGTTAGCCAATGACTATTAAGCAGCATAATTGATAGCCTTCTGACATATGTCCCCCTTTCCCCTTTTGTGAGAGATTTAAGTAATTTAATAATTCAACTAAAATCTCATTGGACCCCTTTGCCTCTTGGCCAATAGGAATCAGGCAAGCCATTGGGCTCCTGAATGCTCATTGGACCCCTTGGGAGAATAGTCTTCTAGAGGACTTAATTCTTATTGGTTCTTTTATTAAGTGTTTTTAAATTAATTAAACTAGATTTACTCTAGCCTAATTCTTATTGGTCCACCTGCAAGGCCATCGAATAGGAATTGGGTACACCTTCTGGGCATCTGGGCTAGGGAGCTAACATTTGTCCCTCATTCCCTTTGTGTAAAGGAAGCTTGTGTGTGTGTGTGTGTGTGTGGCTTTCTCTCTCAGCCCCTACAAGAAAGACTCGCCCCTTCCTATGTAGGGATGTGCAAAGACTTTTTTGGACACACACAAAGCATCCAATACCCCTATGGTTGACCTTTGGACACAACCTTAGCATTTTGAAAGTCTTAATGGGCTGAATCTTAGGGTCTTTTTAGCCCATTGTTGCACATGGATCTTTTACAGATGGCCCCCCTTTTGGATCCCTATTTTCCCTCCTTTGGATCCCTACAGTGGCCGGTCTGCTAGCTTAACCAATATTCTAGCTTTTTCTCCCCTGGCACTTCCCCACATTAAATGATCAGTTTAATATGAGAAAATCATTTAGGAGAATTAGATATTTATTATTATGACATTACCTCTCTCTTGAAATCATAGTCGTCCTCGACTATGGTGTAGAGAAGATAAAGCATATTCATGAGTCCTTTTCTTAGCGGGTAGAGGATCCCTATGTTACCCTAGGTCATCATTCCACAATGGATGACTAGTCCATTTGGCGCTTGAGAGCCTGAGGCTTCCGCAAGCATGTCTGCACATTAGTCCTATCAATCTTCCATA
The DNA here is from genome assembly GCF_014529385.1 of Adiantum capillus-veneris. Taxonomy (NCBI): domain Eukaryota; kingdom Viridiplantae; phylum Streptophyta; class Polypodiopsida; order Polypodiales; family Pteridaceae; genus Adiantum; species Adiantum capillus-veneris. Next base: position 42,919,643 of record NC_140956.1, on the reverse strand, counting down.
GTAGAGTGACAAGCTCTACTTGGTGTTTGGGAGACGTCGGCTCCGCAAACTTGATCTAAGCATGCGTACTACTTCATTTTTGTGCACAATAAAGAAAAAGAGTCTTATAAGACAAAAACTTTGTTCATTTTTAATATTTTGTACATTTGCTTACTCTTGGGAAGCATTGTAAGCATTGACAAGGTTTATGTTATCCTTTAATTGTATGCCTTGCATCCATCTAGCATCTTCAAAAGAATAATTCTTAAACTTAATAAGATATCGTCGGATAGTCTTACCGCCTCTTAATGCCTTGTCTTCATGTCGGAGAATGGACTCGGGCTGCAGCACCTCCTCTTTGTCCTCGATCTCCGGTGGGTCTTCAATAGTTGGTTCTTGAGGTGGCTCTCCTTTGTAAGGCTTTAATAGGCTCACATGGAAAGCATTGTGTATGAGCCAATGATTGGGCAACTTGAGTTGATAGGCCATCTCATTGATTGGCCTAATAATCTAGAAGGTACCATAGTACATTTTTGCTAGTTTAGCATAGTACTTCTGGTGTCCTGTAGGATTCTTGCCCGTCGTGTGCCTTAATCGATCCTTGGGAAACTTTAATAAGACCCAATCATTTTCTTTAAAGGCTTGGGCTCTTCTGTGCTTGTCAGTAGCAGCCTTTTGCCTTTGCTGTGAGATAGAGATAGCATCCTTAATCTTTTGAAAAGATTCTTGTAAGTCTCGGCTATACTCATCTGCAACGAAGATCTCCCATGTACCTTAAGTAGGAAGGGACTTTTTTATCTTCCCTCAATTACCTCGAAAGGTGCTTTTCCCGTGTAAGTATGTACAGTGTTATTGTAAGCATACTCCACTAAGGGTAAGTACTTCTCCCATTGGGATCTTTGATCTACTTCTGTTACATAGGCTTTTAGTAGATCGAGAATTGTTAAGTTAGCTATTTCACTTTGGCCATCCGTTTGTGGATGATAGGCCGAAGAGAAGTTTAGCCTTGTCCCTAAATTCTCAAAGAGACCCTTCCAGAAATTACTGGTCATTCTAGGACACTATGGACATTGGCAAGCCATGGTACTTGAAAATTTGTGAAATGAAGAGGGTTGCCATTTGATGGGCTTTGATAGTCTTTTTGACAGATATAAAATGAGCTTGTTTACTGAACCTGTCTACTATCGTCCATATTCCCGTATTCCCATGGATAGACTTAGGCAATCCAAAGATAAAATCCATGGATATGCTCTCCCATGGTGAATCAGGGATTGGCAAGGGTTGAAGCAATCCAAGTTGCTTCCCTCTATCAAATTTTTTCTTTTGGCATACCACACATTTAGAAACATACTCTTGTATGTTCACTTTCATGGTAGGCCAATAGAAATATGTTTCAATTCCCTTTAAGGTAGACTGAATCCCTCTATGCCCCGCATAAGGTGGAGCATGAGATTCATACATTACTTTCTCACATAGTGAGTTAGTAATACATAGGGGTGAAAGCATGTTAACCTGTCATGCTTTTTCATGTCCCGGACAATGCTAACTAGCACAATTTTGACATATGCTAACTAGTACAATAACTTGAGCTACATCTCCAAGAACTATAACATATGATATATCAATAGAAAGCACTTGAAACAAGGAATCCAAATGTACAACCTCCGACAAATTTTGATATTATTTGTAAAAAATTTACCGGACGCCCAACTTTTCGAAGATGTGCTAACTTGAAACTGCTAACTAGCACAAAAAGCGCGACAAGTTAACATGCTTTCACCCATAGTCTATTGCCATAGAGAAGATAACCATCTTGTAAAGTAAATGGTTCTTCTCTCTTCCCTAATGCAAGGGCTGAAATCACATCTCTAAAATCGGGATCAATAGCATACTCATCTATCATTGAAGATAGATCATTGTGAGTTGCTATGGAAACCGCATTCACTCTCGGCCGTCTTGAGAGTGCATCAGCTACTTGATTATGCTTTCCAGCAATGTGAGCAATATGAAAATGAAATTGTGAAAGGAAATTTTCCCACCTCATTTGTTTGTCGGAGAGCTTGGTCTACGTCATGAAGTACTTAAGACTTTGGTGATCCGTTCACAGAATGAAAGGAGTCCCCAATAAATAGTGCTTCCATGATTCTAAGGCATGTAGAACTGCAAGGAGTTCCTTTTCATATATGCCTAAAGCTTGCTCAACAGGGTCGAGCCCTCGACTCTCATAGACTATGGTGTTCCCTTCTTGGAGCAAAACAGCTCCAAGGCAATCACCACAAGCATCACATTGGACCTCAAATGGTTTTAAGAGATCCGATAGTGTAAGCACAGGTTGAGAGATAAGCTTTTCTTTAAGCTTTTCGAAAGCACTGTTCTCCTTAGCAGACCATGTATACCTAATGCTTTTCTTTGTTAGGTCATGTAATGGTTCCACAATTTGTGATAACTTTTCTATGAAGCGTCTATAGTATGCACACATACCTATAAAGCTTCTTAGTTCATGAAGATTCCTTGGTTTAGGCCATCCTTTTATTACCTCTAACTTGGGTGGATCCATTTGGATGCCATCTTGAGAGATAATGTGACCTAAATACTGAATCTCTTGCAAGAAAAATTCACTTTTCTTTCGATTAACATAAAGTTTATTCTCTCTTAAAACTTGAAATATTACCTGGAGGTGTTTCTTGTGTTCGTCTAATGAATTAGAGTAGATGATAATATCATCAAAGAACACTCCAGTGAAGGTTCGATGAGGCCTGAACAGATTCTCCATCAAGCGGTTGAATGTGGCTGGTGCATTGGTCAAGCCAAAAGGCATGACACTGTATTCATAAAGACTGGTGTGAAATGCGGTCTTTACAATGTCTTGATCAACTATCCTTATTTGATGATAGCCACTTTTTAGGTCAATCCTACTGAAGTAGGTTGATCCTTGTAGCTTATCAAATAGGTCTTCTACCCGTGGAACGGGAAACCTATTCTTGATAGTGATCCTATTTAGTGCTCTATGGTCGACACACATATGATATGTACCGTCTTTCTTTTGCACTAATAGCACAGGTGAGCAAAATGGAGATGAGCTAGGCCTAACCATGCCCTTCTCAACTAACTCATGCACTTGCTGCATAATCTCCTCTTGTTGAGCTTGAGAAACAGTATAAGGAGGTTTATTAGGCGGTGAACTTCCTGGAAGAAGTTCAATTGCATGGTCATCATTACCTCGTTTAGGAGGTATCTCACAAGGGATGTCGTCAATAAAAACATCTTGAAACCCCTTGAGAAAATTGGATAACTCTAATTCCTTTTGGTTGCTTTTATTTTCTTTTACTAAAGCATTAGGTTCATTTTGAGAATCTTTAACAAAAATCATGTACACGGAAATAGAGCTCTTTATTGACTTGTTGAAAGCTGGTGTATGTACAATGGGGATAGATGTTACCCATTTCCTTCGCATCTATATACATGTCTTTTTCCCTGAACTTAAAGGAGATTCTCCTTTCAAGAAATTTAACATTGGCAGCCAGGCGGTCAAACCATGGTGCCCCTAGGATTACATCCTCATGCTTGAGAGGAGAGATAAAGAAGTCCTCTTTGTCCACATAGCCTTGGACATGAAGCCTCAATTTCCCGATTAAGGGAGTGACTGAAGCTTCTTGCCCCTTGAAGGCACTATCTGCGGCGGGTAGGACATCTCCCATCTCGTAAGCTTGTATGCCTAGCTTGGTGGCCAACTCTATAGATATAAAATTGTGTGTAGAACCAGGGTCAAAGAGAATAAAAGCGTCATGTTCTCTTACCTTTCCTCAAGCATGGCATAGAGGAGATCCTTTGTGGTGAGTTTGGTGAGTCTTCTTCTCTTGGATTTCAACCAAGGAAGCTCTAGGAGGATCTTGGCGGTTGTTCTTTTGGGGACAACAGTGGTACGCATGCCCTTGTTCTCCGCACTTGAAACACCGGTTATCCTTGCGATAACGCTCAAGCTCTTCAGGAGAGAGTTTGTTTTTACCTTTGTAAACTCCCTTCTCTTTAGCTTTGTTGGAGTTGCCCTTAGGAGACTTTTGGACATTGTCCTTCCCCTTAGGCTCATTGGAACCCTTGTTTTCCATGGGCTTATTATTTCTTTTAGCCCCTGTTTGGAAATTGATTCGAGAGGCCACCATAGTATGGTGTATTACCGCCGATATGGTAAGTGGCCTTTGGGAGTCGACATACTCCGCCACAAAATTGTTGCTTTTGCTCTCCAAAATCCAACTTTTTGAAGACAATGGCTTTGAGTTGTATGTCCCAAAACTTGTCTACATATTTGTGGATGGATTCATAGGGAGAGAGCTTTAAGCTTCGCCATTTGGTGAGTACTTTGTCTTTGGCATCGGTGGCCAAGAACTGCTTCATAATGGAAGCTCTTAAAGCTTTCCATGTTCCTGGAGCATCACGATTGACTTGTAGACTAGACCACCATTGCCTGGCAGACTTTTGAAAGTGCATAGCTACATGGTGTAGCTTAGAGGACTCCGTGAAGCCCTCATCTCCAAACGCCGCATTGAATTGTTGGATAAAGGCCAAGACTTTGTCCGTAGCACCAAAGGTGCCATCATAGGTAAGGAAAGAGATGCTCTTCCCTCCCTCTTTGAATTTCTTTAGCTTGGACGACCTCTTCCATGCGGCATAGGATTTCCTATGGCCTCTTCTTTTTGATGGTTCAAAGGTTGAACCATCACTTTCTTCAGAAGGTGAAGAATTTGAAGAAGGTGAAGAAGAGGGTGACCTCTTTCTCTCCTTTTTCTTGTCTTGATCTTCGTCGTCTTCACCAAACACTTTCATAAGAGGACGAGGATGAAGAAGATGGAGAAGAGGGTGTCCTCTTTCTTGCCTTTTTCTTCTCTTGCTTTTTATCATCCCTCTTTGAATTATGATGTGGAGAAGGGTGCGATGGTCTTCTCCGCTTTGGTGGTGATGGAGAGCGTTTAGCCCGCCGTCTTCGTGGAGCCATCTCTGCCGAGGTGGCGGGAGACTCACTTCTTTCTCGTTCCTTCGGTGGAGGCTCTTGAGTTCTCCTTTGGGAAGGAGATGCATCATCAAGAAGTAAATTCTTGAGCCCTTTGTATGGATTCTCTTCTTCTTCCCGAATCGGAGAGAGACCTCTTTTGGGAGTCTCACAAGGAGGATTCCTAGGTGTTCTCTCGTCATGGTGGTGAGCTTGGAGAATCCGGTGAGTACAGAGCTGCCGTTGCACTTCACTTTGGAGAGATGTATTGCCCATGGCTTGTTGAAGCCTAGAAACAAGATAGTTAACAAGCATCAGAGCATCATTAGTAGCTTGCTCATTAGCAAAATCAAAGTTATCAAAATTAATTTCACTCTCTTTACTATTGTCAGCCATTCTAACAACTTTTACGAGTAGACTTTTTAGGTGTACTTTGGCACTTCAATACCTAGTTGCTACTCCTCTTTACCCCTTTAGAAAAATCACTCAAGCTACTGTACCCATGGCTCGAATACCATTAATTGCAAGGAATAGAAGAGAGGGTCTTTCAACACCAAAACAATACCGGCTCCTGTCAAGCTTCTAATAGCTCAATAGTGGTTAAGCCATAGGTAAGCCATAGGTAAGCCATAGGCAAGCCCCGTAGGACTCCACTATTAAGACCATAGCTCTCGACGATGATGCCCCGTTAACTGCACGAAGGCAGGCGCACTGCAAGGCTGAAAAATCCCTATTCTACTTACTCACAGGCAATTAATAATACCTACCATTTATAGCTAGCTTGAGGACCTCCCTTCTTGAGCAAGAAAAGAGAAACCTTGTGCTCTGATACCAATGTAACATGTAATGGCCTAAAAACTTGTGTGTAGTGGAAATTAGCATGAACATAGTGGGCATTTCATTAGAATAGATTCCTAATGAGAATTACAAGAGTGCTTGGGTGGAGAGAGCAACAAAAAGCATAACACCTAGTTAGATAGCATGAACAATATTTTCAAAAGAGAGAGAAATTAAGCTATTGACAACATTTGAGGACCGGATTTGCATGGAGCCGGTCCCCCCTCCAAAAGGCTTTGTATTATGGTTTCTCCCATCAAGAGAGACATTGTACAATACAATTCTTTGTGTTCCTTCAAGACTAGCTAGTGCAATGAAGATGAAAGATTCATGCACTAAGCAAAACACTTAGCAAACACAACATCAATTATCCCCGGTCTCAGACCCAAGACCTCACACCTCTTCGAATATGGTGAGATCTAGCAGGGTATGAGAGTAGATTGAGAGGAAGGAGTATCTTACGAGAAAGATGTACATCTCCTCACATAATCACTCATATTAGCATAGCTTAGCTTATTAATTAGCATGGTAGAGGAGATGAGCATGCATTGAAGCTTGGCTCTTGGTTGGATTTGCATCCACATGCCAAGAGTGTGTCAATGTAGGCTTCTATCTCACAAGCTTGGAGTAGGTGATGAGCTCTCCATTAAAGCTTGGGAAGAGATAGTCTTCTCTTTCTTCACACATGAGTTTGTGTGAGTGTGTGTGTGATAATGCCTTGCAAAAATCAGCCCCCTCTCTCTCTTGAGCGAGCCCTCTTGCTATTTGCTCTTGCTATCTCCCCATTGGACCTCCCCAGGGCTAGCCAATGACTATTAAGCAGCATAAGTGATAGCCTTCTGACATGTGTCCCCCTTTCCCCTTTTGCAAGAGCTTTAAGTAATTTAATAATTCAACTAAACTCTCATTGGACCCTTTTACCTCCTGGCCAATAGGAATCAGGCAAGCCATTGGGCTCCTGAATGCTCATTGGACCCCTTGGGAGAATAGTCTTCTAGAGGACTTAATTCTTATTGGTTCTTTTATTAAGTGTTTTTAAATTAATTAAACTAGATTTACTCTAGCCTAATTCTCATTGGTCCACCTCCAAGGCCATCCAATAGGAATTGGGTACACCTTGTGGGCATCTGGGGTAGGGAGCTCACATGTGTCCCTCATTCTCTTTGTGTAAAGGAAGCTTGTGTGTATGTGTGTGTGGCTTTCTCTCTCATCCCCTACAAGAAAGGCTCACCCCCTCCTATGTAGGGATGTGCAAAGACGTTTTTGGACACACACAAAGCATCCAATTCCCCTATGGTTGACCTTTGGACACAACCTTTGAATTTTGGAACTTTAGCATTTTGGAAGTCTTAATGGGATGAACCTTAGGGTCTTTTTAGCCCATTGTTGCACATGGATCTTTTGCAGATGTCCCCCCTTTTGGATCCCTATTTTCCCTCCTTTGGATCCCTACAGTGGCCAGTCTGCTAGCTTAACCAATATTCTAGCTTTTTCTCCCCTAGCACTTCCCCACATTAAATGATGAGTTTAATATGAGAAAATCATTTAGGAGAATTAGATATTGATTATTATGACAATTTTAGACTAAGTCTCAAATCATATTTACGGTTTATGGATGGTGGTCGTGCCTCTTAAACGTGGAAAAAAAGGCATTGTTTATGGATTCTGAATATGTCAATGGGATTTCATCTTTATGTTAGGAAATATATTTCATTAGAATCCTTGAGTTATCGACCTGGCTTGTGGTGTTTGACCCTTATAACCACAAGAATTATCGATAGAGGACTTCCTCTCTTCTGTTTCTTAAATCTCTACTTTGTGAAAATGGAGTAGGATGTCGTTGTGAGCAGGATGAAAACACACACAGTGCCTCTATAACGACCCGACACACACTCTTGGGAAGATACACACACACACTATGGGGCACCACTCGGCTTACACAACACACCTGGCCAAGACAGGGAACACACCTCTGGAGTGAGAGGAGAGAGACTATCCGCTTGCCCACTCCAGACACACACACACACACACACACACACCCAAAAAACTCAGCTCAAAAGAGGATAATTTCTGATGTTTAGATACAATTGAGCTTGGGCCAACACCAATGGGGAAAATAGCTCACACAATATGGGTAAAATAAGCCAGATACAATCACAAACTAGAGCAGAAACTTCTCTCATAGGAGAAACTTACACAGAAAAACAGCAGGAAAAGAGTGAAGAATTTGGCAAAATGGACAGCGCCATCGCGTCCGGAACGGCCCAAAACCCCAGTCTACAATGTCAAAGTGCTCAAATCTGACCTCGGATGAGCAGTTTACGGCCAAAACAGGCTCCAAAAACCCAAAAAAACACACCTGCGGCTGTTCCTCCTCTCTTCTCCACGTTTTTTCTGGTCTTCTCTTTGTTTTTTCAGTTCCCACACTTAGCTTTATTAGTTGGGCACCCTTGGCCTTTTAGATGACCTCCAACGGACCCCGAACAGGTCAAAAACTGACCTCGCAGTGCATAGTTATCACCTTTTTGCATCATTCGCACACCTGGCACTCAGCTTTTTTCCAATAATGCATCTCGCCACCACGTGAAGTGGCCCCAAAAAAAGGTCCTCATGATGACCTTTCTGCATAATTATCACAAGCAAACACCCACGTTGTGTCTGTACTCATCCACGTGCAAATATTGACCCCATTCGGCCTCCTGACGCCACTAGATGCCATCTGACGCACCTGCTTACCTCATGTCGTCGGCCCGCGGATAGCTTCTTCGAGAAGTTTTACGCGCTATAAACTCCTCATTATTGTAGAAAAAACATACTGGTGCTGGTGATAGTGAAAATCGATGCACTATGTACATGTTGTCCTACCTGTAACCACCTGGCTATGAAAATTGGGCAATTCTTTATTTGATGCACCATGCATGGGTATGAACATATGCACAATCCCTTGCTCCAAAAAACTCCTGACATAATTTGCCCACCCCCTAGCCTGCTAGAACATTCATGCTCAGCAGCAGCACTAGTAGATGCTCATTCCACCTGGATCAAAAGGCCAAAGGCATATTGCCTGATTCACAAGAAGCATCATAACACCACACCTACATTTGTCAACAATCAACCAAAATGCACCATAGGCATATTCAGCTAACACATCCGCCTTGTCTGGAGTTCCAAAAGCATAAATATTGCATGCCACATTCAACCCAATCGATAGAGACAACTCTAGTGACTCATCACCTGGCATCTTGGCTTCACTAGCCATAGCAACAACCTGAAAATCATGCACCCAAGTAGCTAAAAGCATTGTGTGAAGGTAAAGTTGTTGATATCCACAGCACAAACGTATCCCCGCAGCACACATATCCCTAACATAGGCATCCACATAGCTGAGATTGGACTCATATATGCCAAACCCCTTCTCATCATCATAAGCATACTCATCATCACACATAACTTCATCCACATCATAATCATGGCTAGCACCACTATCCATAGCTTCTAGCATGGGTTCATTAGTCTCCAAGAATACAGATCCCTGCTCTAAACCACAATCATGCTCACAAATCGGTTCAATCACTGCACATACATCAAAATATGGCTTCAAAACAGGCTCCACATCCAACAAATCCACAAAATGGCTCTCAACCTTGCCCTCTTCCCTAATTTCCAAGGAACTAGTATCCAAAGATATGTGCTCATCATCAATAACCTCAACCTCACACTCACACCCAGAATCACAAGGTACACAAGTAGCCAATGCATCCTTTTCACGACTTTTCAATCTTGTATCCAAAGCATTACTCACCTCTTTAAGCTCTTCCATAAACCTGTCAACTTGCAAGACCTCTTTACGCTTCACAATAGACCTTGGGAAGAAACGAGAAACACCATAGGATAGGCTACTTTTCACCTGCTTAGGCTTAACTTCATCTTCCATGTCAAATCCATCTTGCACATGCATACCTGTACTGATACCATGTTCCTCAAGACGCTTAAACTTCCATTCCTTGTGCTTTGCAATGCATACCGCATCTTCAAAAGACTCGGGCGTCTTCAACTTAACCTCGAACCGCAACCAAGGTGACAAACCATCAACAAAATAACTTTTCTTCAATGAACAAGGGGGGGTCTCATCCTTAAGAGCAACACACCAACGAGTCCATAAATCTGTAAAACCTTGTACATAGGTATCAACACCTTGACAAGAACCTTGCTTAAGAGCATTGAGCTCATTCCATACTGCATTTGCATCTTCAAAAACTTGGAAACGCTCTAAAAAAGCTTCTATAAACTTGTCAAGACTCAAACCATAAGAAGAAGCCACTGCTTCTTTAGCTTCCAAATCCATGAACCAAACACGGGCCTCATCTTTCAAAAGCAATCCAAATAGCCTCAAAATCTTCTCCTCATCACACATATTGTTGCTTATGCATGCCACCTCGACTTGCTCCAGAAAGTCTTCCGCATCTTCACCACTTCTTCCATGAAATTCCGGATAAGAGAAAGCCATGGCTACCCAAGCTACTATGCTTTGAGAACCCCTTCAAACACACGTACAAGAACCCAAACTTTTTGACTGACTCAGTTCCCAAAAACTTCAATGGAGCTCAAGCTTTAGATAAGGACAAACACATGCACATCAAATGAGTTTTCATAGTTAATCATCGGAATGACAACAGGCAAAGGACATTCCAGGATCTCTCTCAATCTTCTTGGCCCAAACATAAAGACTATGCGCTGCTGGAAAAAGATCTTCCTGGACACATGAACATTAATCTGGATTCTCTGAGTTAAATGAAATGGAGTGAATTGAGGTCCATTTTGATCATCCATTAAAGCCAACCATGCAGCTCCCGAGAAAGCACACCTATCTTATCCTCTGATTTTGCCAAAATTTCAGCAGCATAACAGCATAAATGGCTCAAAATACCAAAAAACCAGCCATCATAACTTGGGAAAATTTCGACAGAGTTTCCCCAAAAGTAGAGCAGTAGGAACCCAAAATATAGACTGTCTATGTATGCATAAACTGTCAACAATAGAACCCGAGCATCAAGTAGGACTCACTAGTACATAGCCTATGGCGAGGTCACAAAAAGGGTGCTCCAGCTACCTGTATCACCGAAAGGATCTCCACATTTGAGAATCCCCCAGCTCAATAAAAACCTCACGCTATCGACCCTCACACGAAGGATAATGCAAATCGCGTATAGTCAAGTCTCAGAAATGATTATCTTCCAGACCAAGTCTCAGAAATGGCTGGGACTGCCAAATACAACCAAGTATGGCTCCACAAATGCGTACAATGGCAGTTTCCACAAGTAACGTACAATCCAGCAGACAATGCGCTCAAATAGGCGCCAAGTGATGCATACCCACAACAACTGCAAGTGACATCACTACTAGTATATCACTGTACTCCAGCTACATGTACTTGTGTGAATCAGCTGTACCTGTACCTGTCCCTGTAACTTGTAACCTGTAATCTGTAATCTGCAACCTGCAACTTGTAATCCCGAAGCTCGAAGCAGAAGGTACTCGAAGAAGATCCTCCGTGGGGGCGCCAAAAGAATGTGAGCGGGATGAAAACACACACAGCGCCTCTATAACGACCCGACACACACTCTTGGGAAGATACACACACACACTATGGGGCACCACTCGGCTTACACAACACACCTGGCCGAGACAGGGAACACACCTCTGGAGTGAGAGGAGAGAGACTATCCGCTTGCCCACTCCAGACACACACACATACACACACACACACCCAAAAAACTCAGCTCAAAAGAGGATAATTTCTGATGTTTAGATACAATTGAGCTTGGGCCAACACCAATGGGGCAAATATCTCACACAATATGGGTAAAATAAGCCAGATACAATCACAAACTAGAGCAGAAACTTCGCTCATAGGAGAAACTTACACAGAAAAACAGCAGGAAAAGAGTGAGGAATTTGGCAAAATGGATAGCGCCATTGCGTCCGGAACAACCCAAAACCCCAGTCTACAATGTCAACGTGCTCAAATCCGACCTCGGATGAGCAGTTTACGGCCAAAACAGGCTCCAAAAACCCAAAAAACACACCTGCGGCTGTTCCTCCTCTCTTCTCCACGTTTTTTCTGGTCTTCTCTCTGTTTTTTCAGTTCCCACACTTAGCTTTATTAGTTGGGCACCCTTGGCCTTTTAGATGACCTCAAACGGACCCCGAACAGGTCAAAAACTGACCTCGCAGTGCATAGTTATCACCTTTTTGCATCATTCGCACACCTAGCACTCAGCTTTTTTCCAATAATGCATCTTGCCACCACGTGAAGTGGCCCCAAAAAAAGATCCTCATGATGACCTTTCTGCATAATTATCACAAGCAAACACCCACGTTGTGTCTGTACTCATCCACGTGCAAATATTGACCCCATTCGGCCTCCTGACGCCACTAGATGCCATCTGACGCACCTGCTTACCTCATGTCGTCGGCCCGCGGATAGCTTCTTCGAGAAGTTTTACGCGCTATAAACTCCTCATTATTGTAGAAAAAACATACTGGTGCTGGTGATAGTGAAAATCGATGCACTATGTACATGTTGTCCTACCTGTACACATGTGGGCCCCACGTAACCACCTGGCTATGAAAATTGGGCAATTCTTTATTTGATGCACCATGCATGGGTATGAACATATGCGCAATCCCTTGCTCCAAAAAACTCCTGACATCGTCAACGGAAAAGGAGAATAAAGGAAGGCCATCTATCAAGCCGTTCCAATCTTCGCGGGGTTGGGAACCTCACAATTGGTATCAGAGCCTTAGGTTAAAAGGATTTAGTAGTTACATCAAGATTTATTGTGTCTATGGCTGTTTATATCCATTACCCAAATCACGGAGACATTACAATATTTTTCGTTGATGCATACCATAGTTATGGATGAAATCTCTATTATGTTTTCACATACCATATTTTTAGTTGATGCATACCATAATTATGGATGAAACTCTATTATGTTTTCACATGGAGAGATCTTTTGTAGAACTCTATATGCGCTTTTGATGAATTTATGAATAGTAATGTTTTGCTTCAAAAGAATTGTTTGACTGGTTAAGTCATTTGATTGATTCTTAGTAGGTTGAATAAGTAATGACTCGTTAAGTCATGTGATTGACAAGAGTCATGAGGCCTGGTTAAATCTTGTGACTGAGTTCTGATAGACTGGGTAAGTCATGATTGGTTAAGTCATGTGACTGACTTTTGAAGGAATGAATAAGTCAGAATTGGTTAAGTCACATGGTTAAGTTTTAACACTAGTTCTGTAATTGGACACTGAATGTCCTGCGACACTAAAGTGTCTTATTTTTCTATCAAGTTTTGGTAATTTATTTGTCAAGCTAGAAAGAAGTTTTTTACACCTTGCTTCTACCATAGATTAGTTATGAGGGAAAGAAAACACTGGATTTTTCTCCATATCAAAATACAAACTATATGGAGAGAATTCTGGTAAGTTCTAAGACATAAATTTTAGTAAAGTTTCACACCGTTTTGCCAAAAAAAACATAAAATCATTATATATTTTTGTGGAGATGGCCTTTCTTATGTTTATAAAAGCCAAGTGTTAGCACTTAGTGTACTAAAACAATGGAATGAACTCCAAAGATAAGTTTTCAAGTCACATGCAAGTTATAGACATAATTTCATACTTGCGCATGCACTGAATAAGAGCATAATTTTGGTCTTCAAAAGGTCCCCTCATGAAATTGGTACTATTATGGTGCAATTTGACAACTACAAATGACTTTATATGTTTAACACTAGGTTGGTAACCTAGCACGACATAAAAGTGTCCTTTCAGGGTTTTGAAAAAAACCTCCAAAACCATAGTAGATCCACTCATTTTGTAAAATCCTTTCATGAGGTTCTAGTTTAAGGCCTACTACACATGGAAAAAATAAGAAACTTGTAAAATTTCTCATCTTTTGGTCACACCAAGCCTCCAAAGTTGATGGAACAGTACATTTTCATCAAAACAGTCATTTCTTACTTTTGTTGCATAAAAATAAGATTAGGGATTTTTGTAGGAGTTGAGATAAATTCCTTAGTTAACGTCAATGGGTAGGTGATCAGAACATATGATTGCTTCTCACTCACTATTTTTTGTTTTGCCAAAAGAAATAGGTACAAAAAAGTTGAATTTTTACCATTCTGCAAATCTATCATCAAAGTTTCTATAGCCTCGCTCAATACAAATAATATATGCATGTTTTCTTAGTTCCCTATTATCCTTTAGGTTCATAAGGAGCCATGGAGCATGTCAAAAGAATAATGCATCTCTTACCAAGGGGAATCTTGGGGACAAAGATGAAGTGCTAAATACAGCAAACATGAAAAAATTGGGTTCAACATTATGAGTTGTAGAATCCCATAGAAAATATTCAATATCTCGCCAAATTTGATCCTTATGACTAGATATGGTTACTACCTACAAAATGCATGTAGTTGTCACAAGAAACTAACAATATTGAAAAAGCTATACTTGATATACTAAAATGTTTTGTTTTCTTCTATAATTGAAAAAATCAACCATCGTTGTCTACTATGCAAAATAGGGTATTAGGTGCCCCAAAACTCAAGGAATATTAGCTTTATGTTACAATATGCGACATAGAGAATTAAAACTGCATTTGGATATCATGAAAGCCACCAAAAAAATCATAGAAGAGCTAAAATTGGCTAAAAAATAGGATTTGATAATTTTTGTAATTTGGTCATAACTTACAACTTTAACATTTATTTCTCCCTAGACGCATCAGGACATGTTGAGGACTACTAAAGATAGTTCTCTAGCATTATAGACCTCACAAACATGAATTCTAGAGTGGTATAGTTGCAAAAAGTTGAAAAAAGCCAAAAACAGGACCCGTTTTTTCACACAGTTTAGGTTGTGAAATGTTGTGCAAGGACAAGGTTAAAGATGGAATTGATATTCCAAAAAAATGTCAAGTTTTTTTCAGCTCATGAGACAAATTTCTAGACAAATAGCACCTCCAATCCATTTTGAAACTCTTGACATAATTCAAGGAAAATGGTCACTTCACAGGACATAAAAGTGTCTCGGGACATAAAAGTGTCCCATTACCAACCTAGTGTTAAACCAAGAAACTACGTATTTTTTGGGCTCCCTAACTCAAATTAAATCTCGTTGATTGAACTCTATCTTGAATTCTTTATCGTGCAAAAACTCTTGAAAATCTTGAGTTCTCCATAATAACATTGAAACCAAGGTTTTAGGCACCCCAATTGTGTATGTACCACTTACTTTGGTACATTTAGTTGATCTACATGGAAATTTTGATATTATTTGAGGATTTGAATACTAATGTCTCAAGAATGAAAATATGAAAGTTTTCTCTTATGCAGTTTTGAATATTCAAAATGATCCAATGATTTTGCATACCAAAGCTCTTCTACTTTCCATCTTGAGTGCTCAGTGGAAAGGGAAAGCAATGTATCACTTTCTAAAACTCACAAATACATCAGAAACACATATTTCTTTGTATACAATGATATGCTTGAAATGACCATATCAAACACATGGAACTTTCCATTATTTTATAGACTCCAAAGTCAATTTTTTTGCACATGAAACTTTCAATTTATATAGAAAAATTTTGGAAGAGTCACCTAAAATTGGCTACAAGGTCGCTTCATTTTTTCTTGAGTTATAAAGGCGATTTCTTCAAAGCGTTAATCGCAGTCTTACAAGGGTCAACTTGATGAGTATAGTTCTTGATCATGATAGATTCTAAAATGTAAGGTTATATTTTTAAAAGACTCTCTAGCTAACATATTTAAGCATATCAAGAGGGTTTTCTTAAATAAACCGTCTAATGCAAGTAGCATTTAATTTAAATTTGTTAAAAAAGGATACTTAAAGTGTCCTGTTTTGGTACCAAACTAGTGTTAATAGACTGGGTAAGTCATGATTGGTAAACTCATGTGGTTGAACTTTTAGTGGACTGGATAAGTCTAAGTCTAGAAAATACCTTAGTGTTTTGGGTTATTATGAGTATTAACATTAATATATATGTACACTCAAGAGAACCCTCAATTCACTCCTACAATGGAAAACCCTCAGAACGATGCTATCTATACTGAGATTCAGGAGAAGAAGCTATTGCTCAAACAAATTTAACCACCTTCTTTTAAAGGAGAGGGTGCTGATATTGAGAAGGATGCAGAAGTATGGATCAAAGCTATGGATGATTACTTCTTGGCTGCAAAGACTACACCTGCAAACCAAGAAATGCTAGGGATGGTTTGCCTCTCTAATGAAGCAAAATCATGGTGGAAATAACATTTTCGTGACATGGGAGTATTGGAGAACTCCCAGATTTGGAGGGAAACTAAACAAGCAATAAATTAAAGGAAAGATACTTACCTCCCATCCACGAAGCATTGAAGATGAATGAGTTCTTTAGCTTGAAACAATACAGCTTATCCCTAGAAGAGTGTTACTCAAAGTTTGTAAGGCTTAGACGTCATGCTCTTCCAATGACCATAAAGCAACATGTATCCCATTTCTGTCAAGGTTTAAGAGAACCAATCAGCTCGTGATTAGAAGCCATGAAACCTACTATTGTGCAAGATGCTTTGCTACGAGCTAAGTTCTTAATGAAGGAGCAAGGGATTATAAGGAGAGCCAAACAAAATCAAATTTTTAATGGTTCCAGATGTCCAATAAGTCTTCCCAATAATAATGGACAACCACAAAGAGCTTATGCTGCTAATGCTCAAAATACTTCATGCTTGGATGTTTGATGCGTTGAATGTGGAGAGTTTAGACACTATCAAAACAAATGTCCATGTCTAGCTGATAGAGTGGCAGCAATAACTAAATTAGATCAAAGACACCGCCCTTTTGGACATAACAATGGATGAGGTGTTGGACAAGGTAGAGGGCGAGAAAGAGCAGCGAGAGCCTTTGGAAGAGGTCAAGGTAGGAATACCCATGCACATGCAGTCATAGGAGAGCCTACCCTTGGTGACAATCCTGTAGCTATGTAGCTATTGACAATCCTGGAGCTCAAAGACAATTCACTGTTATTCAAACACCAGCCACCCATCAAGGTAAACCTTTTAGCCTCCTCATCGATTGTGGCAGTACTCAGTATTTTCTATCCGTGAAATGCTTGCAAAAGTTGAACTTGAATTAAAAAAAATTTAAACCCATGACAATAGAATTGGATAATGAAAAAACTGTGGTATCATGATATTTTGTGGGAACCCTTGACTTTGAACTAGGGGGACATGCTACTTCAGCTTTCTTTAGAACCCTACCAATTGGGATGTATGATGGTATTCTTGGGGTGCATTGGTTATCTAGGAATCACGCTAGCATCTACTGTAGGTTGTAGCCTAGGTAGTATGAGCTTTAGAGATAGTCAGGATAAGCAAGGTGAAGTATAGGGAAAGAATGGGATTCCAAATATTCAATTAGTTAAATCCAACCGTCTACTCAAAGGTATGAGGGCCGGACAACAAATATTTGTGGTCAAGCTGAACAAGATGGATCCAAAATCAAGCGTTACAAAATCCTCTTGGCTTCATGAATATTTAGATATCTTTCCTAAAGATCACACCTCTCCTCCTCCCAATCGAGAGATTGATCATGAGATAGATATTCTTCCAGGAAGTGAGCCAGTGTCAAAGAGACCTTATAGAATGGTGCTACCAGAGGCCATTGAATTGAAAAAACAGCTTTGTCAAATTATAGAACAAGGATTTATTAGACCGCGTAAATCAAGTTGGGGAGCTCCATTACTCTTTTAGAAGAAGAAAGATGGAACTTTACAGCTTTGCATTGATTATAGAGGACTAAACCAGGTAACATTTAAGAACAACTATCCTATCCCACAAATCGATGAATTGTTGGACAAGCTACATGGTTCTAATGTCTTCTCAAAGATAGATCTAAGATCTGGTTATTATCAAATCAGAATAAAGGAATTAGATATTCCAAAGACAACTCTCAATACCCAATATGGACATTTTGAGTTTATAGTAATGTCATTTGGATTGTCTAATGCTCCGGCTATATTTAATAGATTGATACAGGATATTTTTAGGCCATTCCTAGATTACTTTGTTCTTGTCTTCTTTGATGATATTCTAACTTACTCAAAGGATGAATAAGAAAATGAAGACCACATGAGAAAGGTGTTGGATATTCTTCGAGAACACAAGCTATATGCAAAGACGAGCAAGTGTTCATTTTTCACTCCAAGGGTTGAGTATTTGGGATTTATTGTTTTTCATGAAGGAATCTTAGTGGCCTTGCTAAAGTTCAAGACACTGTTGAATGGACCTAGCCATCAAAAAAAGTGATCTTAGAGGATTCTTGGGAATCACAGGATGGTATAGAAACTTTGTAAAGGATTATGAAGTGATTGCTTCACCCTTGATCGACCTTCTAAGAAAAGGTGTGAAGATAAGCTGGGAGCCACTACACCAAGAAAGATTTGACCAACTTAAGCAGTATATGACTACAACACCGTGCCTAAATCTACCAGATTTCAACTAGGCCTTTGAAGTCGTCACTGATGCTAGTGGAATAGTAGTTGGAGGAGTATTAGTTCAAGAAGGCAAACCAATAGCTTTCACCTCACGTAAGATTAAGGTTCATGAAAAGAATTATCCCACCCATGACCTCAAACTATTGGAAGTCACTCACGCTTTGAAGCTGTGGAGACACTACTTATTGGGAAAAAAGTTTCCACTTATAACCGACCATAAGAGCTTAAAGTGGATTTTCACCCAAGCAACCTTGAATATGCGACAAAGGCGATGGGTATAGCTTTTGCAAGACTTTGACTTTGACATTATCTATCCTCCTAGAAAAGAAAACATGGTTGCAGATTCACTCAGTCAAAAACTCTTTTTGAGCCTCATATCTATGCCCAACAACCCAATCATTGAAAAGATTAACACTAGGTTGGTAATGGGACACTTTTATGTCCTATTAAGTGACCATTTTCCTTGAATTATGTCAAGAGTTTCAAAATGGATTTTGAGGTGCTATCTATGTAGAAAGTTGTCTCATGAGCTGAAAAAAACTCGACATTTTTTTGGAATATCAATTCCATCTTTAACCTTGTCCTTGCACAACATTTCACAACCTAAACTGTGTGAAAAAACGGGTACTGTTTTTGGCTTTTTTCAACTATACCACTCCAGAATTCATGTTTGTGAGGTCTATAATGTTAGAGAACTATCTTTAGTAGTCCTCGACATGTCCTAATGCTTCTAGGGAGAAATAAATGTTAAAGTTGTAAGTTATGACCAAATTACAAAAATTATCAAATCTTGTTTTTTAGCTAATTTTAGCTCTTGTATGATTTTTTTGGTAGCTTTTATGATATCCAAATGCAGTTTTGATTTTCTATGTCCAATATTGTAACATAAAGCTAATATTCCTTGAGTTTTGGGGCACCTAATACCCTAATTTGCATAGTAGACAACGATGGTTGATTTTTTCAATTATAGAAGAAAACAAAACATTCTAATATATCAAGTATAGCTTTTTCAATATTGTTAGTTTCTTGTGACAACTACATGCATTTTGTAGATAGTAACCATATCTAGTCATAAGGATCAAATTTGGCTAGATATTGAAGTTTCTATGGGATTCTACAACACATAATGTTGAACCCAATTTTTTCATGTTTGCTGTATTTAGCACTTCATCTTTGTCCCCAAGATTCCCCTTGGTAAGAGATGTATTATTCTTTTGACATGCTCCATGGCTCCTTATGAACCTAAAGGATGATAGGGAACTAAGAAAACATGCATATATTATTTGTACTGAGCGTGGCTATAGAAACTTTGATGATAGGTTTGCAGAATGGTAAAATTTCAACTTTTTTGTACCTATTTCTTTTGGCAAAACAAAAAATAGTGGGTGAGAAGCAATCATATGTTCTGATCACCAACCCATTGAAGTTAACTAGGGAATTTATCTCAAGTCCTACAAAAATCCCTAATCTTATTTTTATGCAACAAAACATAAGAAATGACTGTTTTGTTTAAAATGTACAGGTCCATCAACTTTGGAGGCTTTGTGTGACCAAAAGATGAGAAATTTTACAAGTTTCTTATTTTTTCCATGTGTAGTAGGCCTTGACCTATAACCTCATGAAAGGATTTTACAAAATGAGTGGATCTACTATGGTTTTGGAGGTTTTTTTCAAAACCTTGAAAGGACACTTTTATGTCCTGTTAGGTTACCAACCTAGTGTTAAGGAAGTTGCACCATCTGATCCAGAGTATCAAAGGATGCTTAACCTTGTTCGATCTGGGGATTCAAAGAATATACCTTCAATGTTACACTTCTCACATGATGGACCTTGTCTCTATTATAGAGATAGGTTATGTGTACCAAAGGACCCTAACTGAAAGAAGGCTATCTTATTTGAGCCCCATGATAGCCCTATGTCAAGACACCCAAGATATGTGAAGACTCTCAATTCCGTATGAAAAATTTTCTATTGTACTGAGCAAAAGGTAGATATTCTACTCTATGTTAGTCAATGCTTGACATGCCAAAGGATTAAAGCTGAGAGAGTTAAACTTTGCGATAAACTTCAATCAAACCGGAGAGTTGGGTTAGTTCTTGCAGAAGGGAAGGTGACCAATAGCGAGGTCGTTATTGGCCAAAGGGGGGTGACCTTGCAGGGCAAGGCCAAGAGCCTGTGTGGTGTTGGCGTGGCTGCAAAGGCAAGTGCTGTGGAGGAGTCGCCAGAGGGTGAGGAAGAGACCAGAGTGGCCATGGGCTCAGGAAGTCTTGCAAACCGGGTACAATAGAGGTGGTGATCTTGAGCATTGGTCTACAGGGCAGCGCTACAGAGGGCCAGTGAAGGGACTCCCATGCGCTACTAAGTCAGATGGTGCCATCAACAGAGAGAGCATAAGGTGATGGGGGTATCGATTGCATAAGGGGACCCGCCAGGGGCTGTCATATGGAGGAAAAGGAGACAAGAGGGCCGCAGGTCTGAGGAGAAGGACGGACTGCAGGGTCGCGTGCTCAAGGAGAAGGGTGCCTCGAGGAAGGCGGTCTCCATGGGAGACTCATCATTATAAGCCCTTTTTGGAGTGTTTTCTACTTGATTGTGATGTCTTCTATCCTTGAACTTTTCAATTTTTCTCTCTCATTGTCTCGTCTAATATGGTCTCGTATATGGATATCTCCAAGGGTGATGGTTGTATAAATGCTTTCTATACGGATGTCGGTGTGTACAAGTTTGTAAGCTTGAGGGCAAACTGGTGTATGTCAAAGATTGGGTAGGGGTTTTTAGAATCGATTGTTATTGGATTGCCTATTTTGTTACATGATGCTCTACAGTGTCATATGGAGGTTATCATAGCATGATTTGCAACAGGGTCTATCCAGTCGAGGTTGGTCAGGATTGGGCTTGGACAATAGCTGTTTGCAGATTGCATATCCTGGTGTGTGTTTGCTGGGGGATAGTGGTGTTGTGAGATCACTGGGCTATAGAGAGGCATTCACCAAGTGTGTTGGTGGTTTTCCCACTTCCCCCTTTCCATCTTGTGTTGCCCCCACTGAGGACCCACTGATTGCTTCATGACAAAGTGTTCGTGAGTCAAGATGAAGCAGGAATTTGGTCCGGTCTTCAAAGGAGAAGAGGATGAAGATGATTGGATAGCCAATTTTGAGCTATTTATGCTGGCAGTATTGTAGATTCCAGTTGATGAAGCAAAGCTCCAAACTCTACCTTTGGTATTGCGAGGTAAAGTAAAAGTTTGGTTCAATGGCTTAGAAGATGTGCACAAGTAGAATTGGATCGGATTTTGAGAGCAATTTCTACAAAGGTATAGAAAGATGGTGTCGGCTTCGGAAGCAGATGCAAAGATCAAAGGTTTGCAATAGGACGTAAGTGCCAATTTTGATGCTTTTGTTGATAAATTTGAAGCTTATTGGGGGGATTTGGTGGCTGCTACCCAAGCAACCAATGCGGGATATTTGAAACTCAAAAGGTTTCTACCATGCTTTCATCCCTCTGTTCGGGAGAGAGTCGATTATGAAGATCCAAGCACTTAAGATGAAGCCGTCAGAATTGCCAAAGCAAAGAGTCAAAAGATGAAGAAGAAGATGGAGGTAGGATTGTTGCAGTCTATACTTGCGGGCGGTAGCCAGTGGAGCTAGGCCCAAACAGATTGAGGAGCATCAAAAGGTAAAAGCTCATTTTCTTGATATGCATTTGATCAAAGCACATGAAGTTGATGCCAGGATAGAAGAGGTAGAAGAAGTGCCAACCAGATCTCAAAGGATACAGCGAGGTATATTCAGAGTGCCACCCAATTTTCTTCCTCAAGAGCAAGGTCGTAAAAGTTTTTCAAGAAGAGGTGTCACTTCCAGAGCTAGCAACGAGGGTGACAGCAGTGGTCGAAGAATTGGCAAGATCAAAAGAGGAGTCCGACGGTTCTCATAGCTCCAGCAGCAGTTTGGATACACATGCTACATGGGAGACGGAGTCCATGTCTTCTAGGTATGAGACTTATGATGTTTTTCATGTAGAATAAGTGGAGAGCAATGTATGTGAGTTTCCTGCCAGTCATTTGAAGGTTGAAGAGAAGTATAGTGTTTCACCTTGTGTGAATCTGTCAGTCGAGCAGCCCTATCAAATGTCGTGTGATGGTGAGTCCCTATTGGATGAAGAGGTATGGCTTGATTGTGCATCAGACCTAGTTGAAGAACAGGTTTTTGAGAGTGCCTTGCAGGAGCTAGAAGCAGAAACCGAGGTATGTCGAAGTGATTTGTCTATGCAGGGGGTGGGGCAACCTTGCCTTGGTGAGCATGTCGAGGTGTGCTTTGAAGTTCCAGAGTTTGTGGGTAGCCGTGGAGAGTTAGCTCCGGTAGATTACTCTATGGAAACTGTTACAGGTGCAACCTATAAGAGTGAGGATCCATGCAAAGAGGAAGGTGTCGCCAACCTTGCAGGTGAGGAGGTATTTGAAGAGCAGATTAAAGCTTTAGCAGGTCATGCTCTTGAGTATGAAAATTTGGCCTTGGAGCCATTTACAGAGGGTTTAGCTACTTTATGCTATGCTATTGATAGCTATGTTGTTCCATGTTGCTTTGCAAGGTGTACTAAGCAGGTTTCACTGCTCATATGATAAAGGTGATGATATGGAGGGTTCTCTAGCAGGTGACAGGATAGCTGCTTGTGGTACCGATGCTTCAAGTGGTCGAAAGTATTCTTATGGTTGGCACAAAGGCTTGTGGATACAGGGGGACAAAGCTCCAAGCTATGAAGAGCTGGAAGGGTCATGGTGTGTCTATTGGCCTACAAGTGCAAAGAGGGGCTTCAATGTGCATGTTTTACAGGTGGATGGCCACGGTTAATGTTTTTTTTTTGATCCAGGTCGACTCGACACCATGCTTGGGGAAGCTTCGAGCTTTCCATTTGACCCTGGAGGGTGATGCAATAGCATATGATTTTCTCTCTATATCTATTCTTTCTATATAGCCACCATCATTTTTCTTATGTAGTCTATAGCTCTATGTTATATCATTCTCTCTATACAGACTTATTTTACCTAAATAATATTGTGGTTGAGCATGAATGCTCAACCAGGGGGTGGGCAATGATGGTACAGCCAAACTGTGTCGATCTATGGAAGTGCTGGAAGTTGAGGCATAGCAGTTTTTAGGAAAATGGAAAGGACCTTGAGCAGATATTTGATGGAGCCTGGAGCCAAGTACACAGAGTTGGAGCACTCGCTAGTCAAAATTGCAATTGTTTTTTGCTATCACAGGTGATAGGAGCAAATGTTTATATCCCAAGGTTGGGAACGACGCAAGGGGTGTTGGATGCAGGTGCCAGGAAGTTTATGCTATGGGATTTGGAGCAAGATGTTTGCAGGAGACTCTACTTGCCAGGGTATGTATGCTACAACATTCCATTGAGGGCTATTGCAAGTGAGTGCAACTCAAGTTTCATGAATGTAGTAGTGCTCTAAACGGGGTTCTTTTACCCAAGGGCCACCAATATCCGGGATTCTTTTCATTGGCCGACCAATGGTGGTGTGTGCGCTCCTTGCCGCACTGTCGAAGCAAGGGAGTTGCCAATACACCGTGTGCGAGCCACAAACGGCTCCAAGCACACAACAAGCCTAAACTAGCAAGCTCAAGAAAACAAAGGGTGTGTCACTCACCGCTCTATGCTCGCCTTCGTGGTGGATTCCTCGCCGCGATGAAGAAGAAGCTGCAGTCGTGCCGCGCTCAACCGCTTCGCCGCCGTCGTACCTTCGTAATGCTCGATCGCACACACACTCTCCCTCTCTCTCTCTCTCACACACACACACACAAGGAGGTGAAGAAGAAGAAGATGGAGATGGAGCAAGAGCACTCTTCTATTGCACAAATGAGAGAATGAGTAAAAATTAGGTTTAGTTGGCTTTTATAGGAGCTCACCCCATTCACACTTGGGCGCCCATGCTTAACCAACTAATCCCTTGAATGTCCAAGTTAAAGTGCGCCTCTCATCGACGATCACTCTTACCCTTTTCCTATTGGTCCGACAAGCCCGGTACCGGACTCTACCAGATACATAATACGCGTCCATCGTAGGTGATGGGGTGTCCGTGAGCCGTGAGGGTTAACATGGTGGATCTTGCAGAGAAGCATACTGTAAAGTGCATGAAACCAAAGGTACAAAGAATCCTACTCTGTGACCAATGATGATCAAGGGGCAATGTTGGGTTTGTGTCCATGAGCCCTCAACATGAGAGGAGGTTCTTGTTTAGGAGGTGTCAAATCGAGGAGCAGCCTTGGTGTGGTCGCTTCATATTTGCTCGGGCTTCTTAAGAGCTGAGGTGGACGGTTCGAAGGCGAGAAGGGGATCTGAGTTGGAGTTTTTTTTGATGTGCAATCAAAGGCTTGCCGACCGTGTGAAAGGGGGCTAAACCCAAAGCCGTTTTAAAGCTTTAGCTAGAAGAGGGAAAAAAAAAGATGCATGGTGGTGGCGGGACTGCTCGTCGATGCAGAGAGGTAACCGCCAGGTGTTTGGTGTGGTGGCCATGCAAAAGCAAGGAGAGGGCACGGCCAGTTGCATAAGGGAAGCCCGCCAGGTGAATACAAAAGGGCGCGGCAATTGCATGAAGCCGGAGAGTCGGGTCAGTTCTTGCAGAAGGGAAGGCGACCAATAGCGAGGTCGCTATTGGCCAAAGAGGGGCGACCTCCTTGTAGATCAAGCCCGAGAGCTTGTGTGGTGTTGGCGTGGCTGCAAATTCAGGTGCTGTGGAGGAGTCTCTAGAGGGTGAGGAAGAGACCAGGGCGGCCATGGGCTCAGGGGGTATTGCCAACCGGTTACAATAGAGGTGGTGAGCCTGAGCATTGGGCTGCAGGGCAGCGCTATAGAGGGCCAGTGAAGGGACTCCCATGCACTACTGAGGCGGATGGTGCCATCAACAGAGAGAGAATAAGGTGGTGGGGGTATCGATTGCAGAAGGGGACCCGCCAGGGGCTGCCATATGGAGGAAAAGGAGACAAGAGGGCCGCAGGTCTGAGGAGAAGGACGCACTGCAGGGTCCCGTGCTCAAGGAGAAGGGTGCCTCGAGGAAGGCGGTCTCCATGGGAGACTCATCATTATAAGCCCTTTGTGGAGTGGTTTCTACTTGATTGTGATGTCTTCTATCCTTGAACTGTTCAATTTTTCTCTCTCATTGTCTCGTTAATATGGTCTCGTATATGGATATCTCCAAGGGTGATGGTTGTATAAATGCTTTCTATACGGATGTCGGTGTGTACAAGTCTGCAAGCTTGAGGGAAAACCGGTGTATGTCAAAGATTGGGTAGGGGTTTTTAGAATCCACGGTTATTGGATTGCCTATTTTGTTACATGATGCTCTACAGTGTCATATGGAGGTTATCATAGCATGCTTTGCAACCGGGTCTATCTAGTCGAGGTTGGTCAGGATTGGCCTTGGACAATAGTTGTTTGCAGATTGCGTATCATGGTGTGTGTTTGCTAGGGGATAGGGGTGATGTGAGATGATTGGGCTATAGAGAGGCATTCACCCAGTGCGCTGGTGGTTTTCCCACTTCCCCCTTTCCACCACCTCCGATATTGCATGACTATTTGTGAAAGAGATTTTCAAATTGCGTGGATTACCCAAACGGATTGTAAGCGACCGAGATGTGAAGTTCACTTCAAACTTTTGGACCTCACTCTTCAAGGCGATTGGAACAAAATTAAACTTTAGTACTGCATACCATCCTCAATGATATGGTCAAACAAAGCGATTCAACCAAGTCATCAAAAATATACTTAGAGCTTATTGCAAGTAGAGAACCTAAGCAATGGATTCAATTTTTACCTCTAGTGGAATATGATTACAATGCTTCTCATCATCAAAGCATTAGTATGACCCCATTTTGTGCCTTGTATGGTCAAGAATGTTGACTCTCTCCACTCAGCTTTTTTTACCCTACCATCAGAGTTGAAGCGTCTAAGAAGATGCTGGAAGAAATGGAAAATCAAACATAATCCATTCAAAAAGACATTCAGGCAGCTCAGGATCGTGAAAAGCATATGCAGATAGTAAGAGATCCGAAAGAAGTTTCAAAGTAGGTGACAAGGTTTTTCTTTGGATTCATCCAAAGAGAAGTACCTTATCACTTGGAATGTACAAGAAGTTTAGTCCTTGTTATTGTGGCCCTTACAAAGTGGTCAGTGTATAGGAACCCAAGCTTACAAGTTGAAGTTTCCAGCTCACATTGAACCCCATGTTGTATTTCATGTAAGCTTACTAAACCCTATATTCCCAGTGATGATCAGCTCCTCAACGACGAAAAATTGTCATGCCTACTCAAAACATCTTGGAGCTCCAACCTTCTAGAATTTTAGAGACTTGAGAGAAGATTCTTCAAAATAGAGCTCTTAGAGAACACCCTGTTCAATGGCAGGACTATCCAGAAGAAGATGCAACATGAGAAGATGAAGCCACCCTAAAGAAGGACTATCCTCACGTTTTCTCAAGATGAGGATATCTTGAATCTCTAAGTTGGGGAGATTGTAATGTACCCAACATTTTTCAATAAAATTATTTTATTTACTTTGCAAATATTTAAGGCTCACATTTTATAAAGTCAAAGAGAATTTTAATAGAGCGATCAGATCAAAAATCAAACTCTGGAACTATTAATTATGACCCTTATTCAATTGAAAACAATAGGTTGATATGGAAAACCTAAGCCTGAAGATTGTAGCTAAAGATAAGAGTTGCCCCTTGAGAAAGAAGGAGCAATTTTAGGAAAGAGAGAGTAATTTTAGGAAAGGAGGAGTAATTTTAGAAGAGAAGAGTAGAGGAGCACTTTTAGGAAAGAAAGAGTACTTTTAGAAAAGAGAGAGGAAGAGTCTAATTTAGAGCTCTTTTCTTGGAATCCAAACTTCTTCTAAACTTAGACTCGAAATCGCGCATAAGAATCTACGTAAGAAAAGAATTAAAAAGAACCCGCGAACGTGCGCAAACTTCTCTCTCTTTGATTTTCTCTATTCTTAGCTTGTGATTTTGGCCTTGAGATCCTAAAAGATTTATGCAAGAAAACTTAGCCCTAAGGAGAAGAAGATAGATTCGCCTGAACCCAAATGGATAACAAAATTTGATGATGTGTTTCCTGACAAAATTTCATAGTTACCACCCAAGTGTGATGTTGATCATGTAATAGAGCTTACTCCAGGAGCTCAGCTAGTTGCCTGTAGACCTTACAAAATTTTAGTACCTGAATCTGTGGAACTCAAGGAGCAATTAACTCAGCTTCTTAAACAAGGTTTCATTCGACCCAACGTTTCCATGGAGTACTCCTGTTCTCTTTAATCAAAAGAAGGATGGCACTCTACATCTTTATCATGGATTGAACCAGGTAACAAACTCAAGAATAAGTATGCAATACCAAGGATTGATGAAGTGCTTGATCGATTACATGGAGCTTCTATCTTCACAAAGATTGATCTTAAGTCAGGGTATTACCGAATCCAAATTAAGGAGGAAGACATACAGAAGACAAGATTTAATACTCGTTTTGGATATTATGAATTTATAGTTATGCCTTTTGAACTTACTAATGCTCCTACAACTTTTAATCGTCTCATGACCGATGTGTTTCAAGAGCATCTTGATGATTTTGTTCTTGTCTTCTTTGATGATATCCTATTTTACTCAAGAAACAGAGAATAACACAAACAACATGTGTAGTGAGTACTTGAGCTTCTCCGTTAAAATTAACTTTATGCTAAACGTAGCAAATGCACCTTCTTCACTGACAAGGTGGAATATTTAGGATTTATTGTATCCAAGGATGGTGTTTCTATTGAACCAAGTAAGGTCAAAGTTGTCATAGCTTGGCCTACACCAAAATCAATACGAGAAGTATGTGGCTTTTTTAGCTTAACAGGATGGTATCATACATTTATTCAAGGCTACGCTAAGATTGCATCTCCACTGACTAATACGCTTAAGAAGGCTAAAGTGTTTACTTTGAATGAATGTGCTCAAGCTAGTTTTGAGAAACTCAAAGAAGCTTTGGTGAATGCTCCAATACTATAGCTTCCAGACTTCTCAAAGACATTCACTCTGCTCACTGATGCAAGTGGACAAGCAATATGTGGTGTTCTATCTCAAGAAGGAACACTAGTAGCTTATGAATCTCGTAAGTTACGTATACATGAGCTAAATTATCCTACAGATGACTTGGAATTATTGGCTATTGTGCATGCTCTTAAAGTATGGTGACATTATCTTCTTAGAAGGAGATTTGAACGTCTACATACCAACCATAATTAAAGCCCAAAGAGGATCTACACCCAACCTAACCTTAATATGTGGCAACAAAGATGGATGGAGTTGTTATGCAAATATGATTTTAAAATTGAATATAAACCTGGGAAGAAAAATCTTGTGACCAATGCCTTAAGCAGGAAGAGTACTCTCATGGCTGTCACAACCTCTACTACCTCTTTAATTGACCTTATTCGAGAAGGTATGACTCAGGACCCGTATTATTTAAAAATCCAATACTTGATGAACTTAAATAATTGCACAGAGAAGCAAGAGAGGCAATTCAAAGGCTTCCACGTAGAAGGAGATGACCTTTACTTCAGTAACCGTCTTTGTATTCCAAATCAAGATCGAATCAAACTTCATATATTACAGGAGCTCATGATATACCTATAGCAGGACATCCAAGATACATTAAAACTTACTCTTTGTAAGAAAGAGTTCCTTTTGGCCAGGACTAGAGTGTGATGTGTTGAATTATGTTACAAGATGCTTAACATGTCAATATATTACAGTTGAATGAATTCGATACCCCTTACTTGAATGAATTCGATACCCCAGTAAGCTTCAACCTATTGATGCTCCACAAATGAAATGGGAATGCATATCCATGGATTTTATTACAGGACTTCCTACATCTCTGGGATATGATTCTATTTTTGTGGTTGTTGATATGCTTACAAAAATGACCCATTTATTTTCAATCAAGACAACATTTACGACTAGGGATATAACTCAAGTCTTCATGAAAGGTGTTTTCATGTATCACGGTTTATCTCGATGGATAATTTTTTATGGTGATGCGAAGTTTACCTCTAATTTTTGAAAAGCCTTATCTCAGCTACAAGAACTCAATTAGCCTTTAGTATTGCTTGCCATCCTCAAACTGATGGGCAAACAGAAAGAACAAATCAAATCATTGAAGACATGCTAAGAGATTATTGTATGCATGAGCAGAGTAAATGGACTAGATATTTTTATTTGGTTGAATTTGCGTATAATTGCTCATTCCAACGCTCAATATGAATGACTTCTTTTCAAGGATTGTATGGACAAGAGTGTCTTACTCCACTCAAATGGAGAGACCCTCTCATACGAGTTCAAGCATCCAAAGAAATGCTGGATGAAATGCAACTACAAACCGATCTTATATGGCAGGATATTAAGACTCCTCAAGATAGCCCATTCAAGGGTAGCACTAGTTGCTAGGTGCCTCTGGATGCAGTCTGGCTCATGGCCTAAACTCCATGCTTGGTTGGGCGATGAGAGATTTTTCCCTATGCAAATGCTTCCGCAACTCTGATGTACATTGAAAATTGTATAAAGTTGTAAATTGTGTAGTTGGTGCCCCTGGGGAGGGGTATCTCTCATGCTTCCACAAGTAAC
The DNA here is from genome assembly GCF_014529385.1 of Adiantum capillus-veneris. Classification (NCBI taxonomy): domain Eukaryota; kingdom Viridiplantae; phylum Streptophyta; class Polypodiopsida; order Polypodiales; family Pteridaceae; genus Adiantum; species Adiantum capillus-veneris. The sequence continues at coordinate 42,889,614 of NC_140956.1, read as the reverse complement.
CACCCCTCAAAAAGTACCCATATTCTTTTTTGCATATCCTCTTGAGTTGTTGTTCATACCAATCATCCTATTATGTGAGAGTACTCAAGAAGCTTCCAATAAGAACTCTTGCATGAGCTTTACTTGAGTCTCATTTTTACATATAACCCTTTGTGGTGTAACACCCTTTTGTTTAGGATGCTTCCACAAGTAGCCATCCCTCAAGAAGTACCCATATGCTTTCTTGCATATCATCTTGAGTTCTTGTTCATACCAATCATCTTGTTTTGTGAGGTACTCAATTAGCTTCCAATCAGCTTCATAACACTCTTTCAAGAACAATTCAAGTGGATTAGACATGCAGACATTGTTATCTTTGACATGAGAGATATAATATAACTTTGTGCCCACATCATCTCCCTCATCAATCATCTGAGAAACTCTGTTGGAGAGATTCCCTCCTTTGACTTGGCTATCCACTCTAGAAATGTTCTTTTTTTCACTCTCTTGGAATCTCTCTTTTTTCACTCTCTTTTTTCACTCTCTTTTTTTCATTCTAGAAATATTAAGGCCAATTTTAATATTTTCCAACTTGCCCCATGCCCTTTCCTAATTGATCTGACATACTCCCTAATTTCAAGAGTTACAACCAATTCAAAGCTTTGAATTATCTCACCTTCTTGTACTCGATGCAGTTCCATTTCCTTCACATATCTGGGAAGTTACTTTGTCACATCTTTCCCATCAAACTGATCCATTTTGTTGATCCATATATTAATTGTAATAGATTGCATCGAGTGGAATCAATAGATATTAACGTCATGTGGATTATTCATCTAGGATATTTCTAGTATGTGCAAAATGTAGATGTGAGAGAAGTGAAGAGAAGAGAATGTTCCCTCTTAAGCCCTATTCTTGCCCGTAGACAATAAGGATATTGTGGGGAGATATGTACCTTAGTAAGGAAAACCTAGAGTTCATAGAGAGAATGAGATTCTAAGAGTGAGACAGAGTTGCGAGAGTGTAAAGATATGGCTACTCACCTTGTGAAATATCATATCTCTCCAAGAAGGTTGATCATTGCTTTGGTGGAGTGTTGTAGCTTAAATGCCTTCTATAATTAGGACACAAGAGAGATGGAGATAGGGATTGAGATAGAAGTAGATGTAGATGTAGAGATAGGGTAAGGGTGGGTGTAGATTTAGAAGTGGATAATAGCTAGGTTAGGGAATAGATTTGGAAATAGAGATAGAGATAAGGGTTGGGCTAAAGATGGAAAGAAAAGCATTATAAAAATAACAAAACCACAAATCAAAATACACCTTGTTTGATAAACCCTTTGAGATTTACTCATCAATTTGATGGAGAGAGAAGGAGAGGGAAGACTTCCATCCTTGAATGATGCACCAAATCCAAGTCCTCCTTTGATTAGATTTGATCTTACAAGGATTGGTTACAAGATTGGCTAGTCTTCTTCGAGAATCAAGTGTAGGCTTAGGATTATGTCTATGGCTAAGTACAACTAGCCATTAATACTCTCACTCTCTAATGAATGGTTTTCAAGGAGGAAGAGGTCCCCTTGTATAGGTGAAGGAAAACCCCAAAGGTTACACAAGAAAGAGAGGAAACAGTGTGAACAGGAATTGACAAAGTTTAAAATGGGTTGTCGCTACATGATATGGGTAGACTAGGGTCTACCATTTTTAGCATATCTCCTTAACCACGCCTTCAAATAAAAAAATAAAAACAAGAGCAACAAATTCAGCTCATACTACAAAAATACCTAACGCTAGGCTCTAATTTTTAAAAAGTAAGGTATGTACTTCATAATGATAAGTACATACTACTTATTATTTCCTCTCTTATGTAAGGTATTCTAGTGATGTCTCCTTGATCTAAAACCACACAAAAACAAAGTGAGAATGTGCACACTATTGAAAGAATTAAAGGTGGCCAATGATTAAAAGATTTTATGAGATCGTATTGCTTACTTCATCTGAGAGGGTTAAAGAGATGCTTTTTTCCTTTGATCAAGCTCTCATGCTCCATCAACTAGTAATAACATAAGGTTTAAAAATAATATGCTTTAGTCTTTCACGTTTCAATAGAATATAGAAATCCACATATTAGTATTAAAAGTTCAGTTGTACTTTTTCTATCTAAGCCTTGGGATATTTGAGGGCGACCTTTCCTTCTGTATGGGATCTCATTTTCCAATTATCTATGCATAGATTGAGACAATAGGATTTTATATAAACATATGTGTCATGTTGAACATAAGTAAATGGATGGTCTTAAAGCTAAATGAATCACTAACTTTATATGCTTACTTTTCTCACTTTGACCCTCTTTTGCTCCACTTTATTTTCCTTTTCAATACCAGAACAAGTTCTCATCTATACAATGTATTAAGCATGCATTGGAATAAGAATATATGATATTCACTTTAATTTGAGGATAAAATGTAACCATAAAAGTTCTTACCTCTTGTGGTACTAAAATTTGATTTATCGCCCAAAGAAATATCTTCTTTGGGAGCATTAACTCTCATCACACTCCCAAGATGAGAAAACGCATGATGTAAATTTGATTTACATCACCACAATCTTTTTTCTTTTGCAAAACTCACAATGGTGAGTGGATTATATTAACAAATCCAAAAAAAATTATATAGTCATGCCATGCTCATGACGAGCCATAACCACTTCAATGGATCCTAGATACAATGGTTGATGGGTGCCCACACATTCACCTTTGCACGTCCATTATTGCAGCCCCTAGGGTTTTATTCCACTCCTCTGAGTTCCTTTGTTTTGCAATGGAGATGATCGTTACCCTGCTTTCTTGGAATATCTTTGTGAACTTGGCTATTTCCAAAGAGTTCTCAAAGTTCGACAGCTCCTTGTCTTCCAAATGTGTTTAAAGTAGGAATACCTCACAATTTTTACCCCCTTTCCATCTTTTAGTGCTCTCATGGAGGAATATGCTGATTGCTCCCATTGGGAAAGGGAAGACAAGTTTTTGCATTGGCTTTGTAGATGCTCTAGCCCTTTTCCATGTACCTGTTGTCCTGCACATACCTATTTGTGCCATCTTCTTTGATCAACACACTTTGCCTGTACTAACGTGTGTATGTTTCTTGTATTGCAAAGCCAAACACACCCCTCCACAACCCCTCATGGTTCAACATGAATGCGGGTATTTTCTATGATCCCAAAAACATGGTGCAACAAGCCCATGCTTAATATCATGTGAGAATTGTCTCATTAGGTCTAGGACTCTCTACTAGAAGCTCTCCCTAAATACACTTCAATTTTCTGTACTTCAAGGGAGCCCTAGTTTTAGCGGCAAGAAAGGTAGCAGGTGCACCCACCTCAACCTTTACCTTGAGTGTGGGGAATAAACCTGCTATGAATCTCTCCTTCTTTAGAAATTTTTCACCATCCCCAAGGTTAGAAATGTTCCTTATCCATAAAGCTTAAAGACATAGAAACTTCTGCTTGTAAATATAGTAGTTATCTAGGTCTTTTCACTTGTGGGCAACACTATCTTGCCATAGTTTTTGAGTGTTTTAGTGTTTGAAAAAATATCATTTGAAGTGATCCAAAACATCCCTATATATCTCTCTAACTTCCTCATACAGAGAGGGAAACCAAGTGCTAGCATTGTTCCTCAAAACTACCTCAAATATTTCTAAGCATTCCACATCTCCCATCACTCTTTTTATGCGGAAACCCATTTTGAAATTTGCTAAAAATAACTTGACATCCTCGCCAAGCTCTCCAAAAAAGAGAGTTTTCACTTGTGGGAAACACTATCTTGCCATAGTTTTTGAGTGTTTTAGTGTTTGAAAAAATATCATTTGAAGTGATCCAAAATATCCCTATAGCTCTCTCTAACTTCCTCATACAGAGAGGGAAACCAAGTGCTAGCATTGTTCCTCAAAACTACCTCAAATATTTCTAAGCATTCCACATCTCCCATCACTCTTTTTATGCGGAAACCCATTTTGAAATTTGCTAAAAATAACTTGACATCCTCGCCAAGCTCTCCAAAAAAGAGAGTTTTCACTTGTGGGAAACACTATCTTGCCATAGTTTTTGAGTGTTTTAGTGTTTGAAAAAATATCATTTGAAGTGATCCAAAATATCCCTATAGCTCTCTCTAACTTCCTCATACAGAGAGGGAAACCAAGTGCTAGCATTGTTCCTCAAAACTACCTCAAATATTTCTAAGCATTCCACATCTCCCATCACTCTTTTTATGTGGAAACCCATTTTGAAATTTGCTAAAAATAACTTGACATCCTCGCCAAGCTCTCCAAAAAAGAGAGGATATCTTGACATTTGGAGTTGGGCATCCATCGAATCAATTTCAAAGTGAAAGCACGTTTCTTTCTTTTTTGTTCTTAAAAAGATTTACACCATAATGTTTGCTAAATTGCAATGTATAGCAAAACAAAAATATGTGCATCAAATAATGTATGATGGTCCACAAGAGGCAGAATGACAAGGTTTGGTGACACAAGAATTTCTCCTACTCTTTGGGCACCAAAAATGAACACCATACATTGTTGAAAATGGATCTTTCTATTAATTGCAACCTTTATTGTAATGTGTGGAGTGAAATCAAAGGGAAAAACCTCTATTCTTAGACCATTATCCATGATCTATGCATGACCTAAGGCTCAAAATAGAACAAAAATATATACATCCAAATTAAGGTCATATCTAGTGAGAGGCAAAATAAAGAGATTTACTGAAGCATTTATCTCGGCCAACCTAAGAGGGCCCAAAATTCTATGAATTACTCGTTGAAATTGTAATTTAGCTCTAACAATTATATGCACCTTTTTTTCCCCCTTGCAATGGGAATGAAGGAGTCATACAACTTTATGTGATTCATGCAAGCATTCATAAAAACATACACAATCTCTCCTCAGTGGGAGCACCAAAAATAAGGAAATTTGGGGTGGACACAAATCATAGCCAAACAAGTGAAGGGGCACCACCTAGTTATGGGATTTGAATTAGGACGCAAGAAAGATTTTTTCACAACAACCAAGAAGAGGTGCAACAAAACACACACAAGCAATCTCATACCAAGAGACACACAGATGAATCAAGAGAGAGCTAGAGAAAAGGGAAGAGAGAGAGGAGTGGAACTTGTGTAGTACCTTGTTTGTGACTTGCAAATGAATATGGTTCTCTACAATGCTACCATAGAGCTTATACAAAACTAATCGAATGCGTAGTGAATGCTAAACATTGCCAGCACACACACACACATTGTCTTAGGGTGTGAGAGACCTCTCATCACAATACCCTCTTACAATGGACAAAAATTTGGCAATGAAAGCACACTAAAACCCTTCTCAAACAAGCTCAAATGACAAAACTTAAAAGACACAAGTCACCTTGAATTCACCAAATCGCATTACACAAGTGGAAGGACGAAGATTCTAAAGCCAAGCATGCCTTTGAAGCACCAAAACCTCAATTGTTTATAAGGAAGAGCATGTACAATAGTGGTTTAAGATATGGCACTTACTCTCTCTCTCTCTCTCTCTCTCTCTCTCTCTCTCTCTTTGCAATGTGTAGCATCAAAGCTTCTCTTACACCAAGTATGAAGCTCACAAGATGGTGACTACACATAAATCTCCCCTCATGTATAGAGTGTTAAGGTGCTATGTGAGATATTGGAGATGATTTACAAGAAGGAGAGGGGCCTATTTATAGGTTGGAGACCTCTCATTTAAATTATTAGAAATCTTAATTTACAAGCTAATCTAATCAAGATTATGATTTTTTTTAGTATCAAAATATAGTGGGCCTTCTTTGTCTGCTTGAGCCATGGATGTGGGCTCAAGAGAAAGGCATTATTGATGGCAGATAGGGTGAAATTAGAGAGTTAAGGGGAGAGAGAGAGAGAGAGAGAGAGAGAGAGAGAGAGAGAGAGAGAGATTTTTTACTATGTACATGTCTTGAGGTGACGTGCCTTTTAAGGTTAGGTCAATGGATATTTTGTGTTAGTAGGTTAGTGGTAAGTATTAGTAATCAGTAAACAGTTAATGACACCTTTACAATGGGTATAAGTTGAATGGTTGAAAGAGAATGGGTGAATAAAATGAGAGAATTCTTGTGATTGTGAATCTTTGAAGAGGTTTGGACTCGTCCTTGTGTAGATCACCAAAAATGACCATCAATCTTTTGTTCTTTCTCCTCCTCTTCATGCCACCGCTGCCAAGGTTGATTACCGCAATGAAAATAATTAGGTTGATGAGATACCTCAACTTGTAGAGGTTAAGCATGGTTTAGATGCTGAATTCTAAGTATATAGAGAAGAGGTAAGAAGGAATTGTATTTAGAGGTGATAGAGAGAGACATAGAGAGGGTGTAGAGTTCATATGAGAGCTATGGAGGTAATGTAAAGAGGGTGAGAGAAACCATGGAAGGTGTAGGTTTGAGTGAGGGACAAAAAGAAATTAGTGATTGTGTGTGTGTGTGTGAGTGTGAAGGAAGGTCAGAGAAAACTAGGGTGATTTATGAGAAACATTGGGCCTACTGGGGTCCACCAAAAAAATGATATTTCACTGAGGAAAGCTCCAAAAATTATGAGACAATTTGAGGTGATTATTCAACTAGCAGGCTACATTTGGTCATTTGATCACATCTTCAAATGTGAAGTGGAGGTGGATACCAAAGAGTCCCACAAAAATGCTTGTTTTTCCTCTTGCAAAAGTCTTCAGTGGCCCCTCTTTTGTTGAATTTGCATAATTCTCCAAGAGTGTGCCCCTCGTTGCAAGAGAGCATGACCTAATAGATTTGTAGGGGTTTGAAAACATGCATGGATGTGGATTATTCACAAATATAATACATGGATATAATGGAAAAAACAGGTTAGTCTGTAAACAATTCATGGAATTAAGAACAGTGTGACCTATATATAAGTATAATATATACATATATATATATATATATATATATATATATGGAATCAAATAAGAAGCCCTCATTTGTTTTTATTGATGTAGGTCTATTTACGAAGAAGTAAGAAAAAATGCATGTAGAACATAGTAGTTTTAGTAAAAGAGAATGATCAGGTGAAAGGTATTTTTGTGATTTTTTCTTGGAGTGGACTGACACCAAAATTTAGAGAGGCTTGGATAAAAAGACTTATTTATAGAATGAATAAGAAAAATTGTGGTAAGGGTGAGTCAATATACATAGCATACTTAAGCAAATAATGCACATCTAGGTAAAAAAATATTTGAATAAATAACAAAATAGTTACAACAAAAAAACCCTATATGTAGGCCCTATATACAATAAAATATCTATAAATAAGTGGTTTATAGTATATTTTTATTTTCTATTATCATTTAATTTATTTTCTCAACAACTAGCCCAGTGACTAGCTAGCTGAGGGTTCTTAAGGAGATGGGAAAGTCCCTTAACTCACACACGCTTTTGTACTATGAAAGGTGAGGATATCCAAAGTGTTTGGGTAATTTTATTAGGGTGAGGTAGCTCACTATGACAATTTTGGATAGCCAAAACAAAGCTATTAGCACCTTTACCATAGGCATTGTACTTAACACTCTAAAGCACAACCATTTCCATATCTACCAAGTAAATTTCTAATAGTTATGTGCCTAGTCATTATTGACTGCAGGCTCACCCAAGTTGGGTCAATAGAGCTCTAAATTTTTTGAAGCCAAAGTGTAATTTCTAGTTGACAAAGGAGAACAATCAAGAATCTTGGACCTCCTTCTCCACCTAATGGTAGAAATGTGAAATGATGCACTACAACAACCATTATTATTATTCATGGTACTGTTAATAATAGCATTGAATTTTTCCTTATAAATAATGGTAGCCAGATTGTGATCACAATGAGAGATGAACCAGTTGCTATTTGGGCCCACCCAAGTCTCTTCATGCAAGGGATCAATGAATCAAATGCACATATGCTATCTAATTTACATGCTTTTCTCCATTTGGAAGAAGATCCTTCCATGGATTTTGAGTAGCATTTGGATTGGCATTATCTTACCATCTATGTATCACCTCTCAAGATCACCCAGCTCTATGGCCACAAGGAATTTCATGGCTCAAGTTTCATGGCTCACGTTTCATTCTTTAAAGATTCGATCTGATCTCTTCTTATCTGCATAATATTTTTGTATGTTCTGAGCGGCTTAAACATCCTTATGAATCACCTTGGTTTGAGCTTCCATGTCTTCTAGCATTTTCTTTGAGGCTTCTACCTTGATAGTAGGATCTAAGAAGCTTAATGGAGCTAAACACTCTTGTCCATACAGATCCTTAAATGGTGACATGCCTATGTTTCTATGGTCGGAGGAATTATAACCAAAGGAAGATATTGGATCCATTTCTTTGGTTTTTGTGAGAAATATGCTCTAAGAATGTCCTCAATCACCTAGTTTACTCTTTCAGTCTGACCATCTGTCTGAGGATGATATGTTGTGCTAAAACACAGTTGTGTTCCAATGGCTTAAAAGAGTGAAGTCCAAAATTTTGAGGTAAATTTTGCATCCCTATCGCTAACAATTCTCTTAGGTAGACCATGAAGTCTAAATATTTCCTTCATAAAGATTCAACTAATATGAGAGGCAATGAAGGTATTTTTTATAGGAATCAAGTGAGCTACCTTAATAAGTATAACAAAAATAACAAATACTGAATCATAGCTTCCACTCGCGGCAGTCACTTATCAAAAGACCCCTATATCACGTACGTTCAAGAGGTAATTAATAATACCCCAATATACATACTATACTTACACTATGAGCCTATTTAAAAAACCCCCACCCCCCTCTGTATGTATACATTTTTATACATTTTGGTCTTTTAATAATCCTCTCCGGTTAACTCATGTGATATCATACACATTCTAAAAAGTGACCGTCCCAGGAGCTTCCAACAGAGGGTAATCCTGTGACAAATTCCACACTGATACATTCCCATTTCATTTGAGGTATATCAAGAGGTAGAATTTGTCCACGTAGTTTGATTCTTTCAGCTTTAATCCGTCGCAAGAGAGACATTGCTTCACATACGAAGAACATCCCCCTTCATTCTTGGCAAAAAATAGCTTCTTCTAACAGCATTTAAGGTCTTTGCATACCGAGGGTGACCTGAAGTTGGTGGGCTATCATGAGCCTCAAATAGGATTGCTTTCTTCAGTGTTAGGTCCTTAAGTACACAAAGTCTTTGGCAAAAATAAAGACATCTCTCTTGAGCAGAGTAATCCTTTATCGATATATTCTTTGTCTCAGGTGCTATGCCTTGTTGAATCTGCAAGGATAACTACTGATAATCTGGGTCTTTCAAGGTTGTCTCCTTAATTCTTTCCCACATAGGATTATTAGGTATAGAGATAGCACTAAGGAAAGCTTTGCGACTAAGTCCATTGGCAACTACATTGTCCTTCCCCGGTCTAAACTTTATGTCAAAGTCGTATTATTGTTGAAGTTTAAACCATCTTCTTTGCCTCATGTTGAGATTGAATTGTGTAAAGATCCACTTCAAGCTTTTATGATCAATGACTAACTGAAATTTTCATCTGAGAAGATAATGTCTCCATAGCTTTATTGCATGGACAATCAATCGCTAAGAGTTCCAAGTCACAGGTCGGGTAATTTTTCTCATGATCTTGGAGCTCTTGAGAAGTATAGGCTACAGGCCTACCTTCTTGAGTAAGGACTCCCCCTAAAGCGAGTTTGCTAGCATCCGCTATAACTTCAAACTCTTTTTTGAAATTTGGAATTTTAAGAATTGGGGCTGATACTAGTTATCCTTTTAACTTTGCAAAATTGGCCTGTGTTTTTCTCTCCATTTGATCCTCTTTCCTTTCTTTAGAATTCTATTAAAGATGCTGCGATGAGAGCATAATCCTTGACAAATATTCTATACCATGCTATGATTCCAAGAAATCCCCTTATTCACCCTGACAGAAGTAGGTTGAGGCCATTCTACGATGTCCTTAACTTTATCTGGATCAAGTGAGATACCTTTGGAAGATATAGTAAATCCAACATAGCTGACTTGGGAAGAACAAAAGGTACATTTACTCTTCTTAGCATAAAGCTGATGCTGACGTAAGAGTTGTAATAGTTTACAAGCATGCTCTTCATGATCTACCTCATCTTTAGAAATAGATCAAGTTGTTGTCAAAGAAAACCAAGACTAAATCATCTAGGTAAGGTCTAAAAATATATTGCATTACTCAATTGAAGCTTGCAGGAGCATTAGTAAGACCACAAGACATTACTGTGAACTCATAATGTCCATACCTAGTATTGAAAGCCATCTTTGGAATGTCTGATTATTTGATCCTTATCTGATAATACCTAGAGCGGAGATCAATCTTTGTGAAGATCTTAGGCCCGTGTAGCCTATCCAATAGCTCATGAATCCTAGGAATGGGGTACTTGTTCTTAACAGTAACTTGATTAAGCCCGTGGTAGTCTATGCAAAGTCGTAAAGACCCATCCTTCTTCTTTTGGAAAAGGACTGGATCACCCCAAGGAGAAGTACTTGGTCAGATAAATCCTTGCTCAATAAGTTTCCTAAGTTTCTCTTTGATAAATTTTATATAGTCTCTTTAAAACGGGTTCACAACCAGGGTTAGTCTCAATTTTGTTCAACTTCTCTAGGTGGTGGAAGACTTGTAAGATCCTCAGGGAACACATTTGAATACTCTCACAACCAATTAGGTTGAAATTTTGAATCTATGTCTTCTACCTTATTGAGTTTAACTGCATAGATCTGTTGACCCTTTCATAAACCCTTAAGAAGTCTACTAGCCTTGACTAAGTGAGCTTTAGGTTTCCCGTTCTTTCCTTGAACTAGAACTTCATTCCCTAATTTGTATGTAAAGGTAGAATTACCTTGTGCACAGTGAATATGAGCTTGGTTTTGCTTCAACTTGTCCATTCCCGATATCCCATCATATATTCCTAGAGGTAAAGTACAAAAGTGAGAAAAAGTAGAGTATCCCCCTAGTTCAAATTCTACATGTCCTGCTGTATGTTGAGTTAGGACTTCCTTTTTGTTTGCTATTTCTACAATTAGCCTTTGAGCAGGATATTGGTCTAGTTTTAGTTTCCTCATGCATTTAGGAGAGAGAAATGAGTGTGTGCTTCCACAATCGATTAAGAATTTGATTTTCTCACCTTGGCAAGATCCCGGTTCTTGAATGATTGCATATTTCTGGCAAGCATTAGGGTTGTCAATAGCAACATGTAAAGTTTCTCTCTCTTCAACTTGGTCTCCTACCATTAGATCTTCCATTATAATGGCATGAGTTTGAGCCATCACTCCTCTTCCACAACCTCTTCCTGTGTTCCTTTCTCCACAACAAACATGTTGGTCTCTACCATTTGGTGCTACAGGAATGGCATTTGGAGTAGTTGCTACATTTCTTCTAGGACAATGACTCCTGTTATGACCCAACTCATTACACTCAAAGCAACAAACATTTGGATGTTGTGGTTGAGTTATTGTAGTTGGTGCTACTATAGGGCGAGGTTGATAAGCTTGATTAGTAGGTCTAGGGCTCCAATTTTTTGGCTTGTCCCTTTGGTTTCTAAAGTTTCCTCTTCCTTGATTCCTAGCCATCTCTTTAGCCAGAGGTTTTGCCCTTAAGAGAGTATCTTGAAGTGATGTGGGTCTCATTGCTTCAAGACAGGTATCCAAGGGATGATTCAATCCTTGACAAAATTGTGCTACCTATTGCTCAATGGACATTTTTGGGACATATCTTTGCAAGGTTACAAATTTGGAGTACTACTCTCCCACTAATAAGGATAGCTATTCTAGAGCAAAGAACTCATCATTTTGGCTTCGATGAGTGGGTGGAATATATCATGTTGTAACCGCTTCTTTTATATCCTCCCAAGACTGAGAACACCCTGAAAGACCCAAGTCCTTGAATGTTGTTTCGACCATATTTTTTGCATCGCCAATAATACAAACATCGCAATCATAGTTTGGTTCAATTTTGGGTCCCTGCAGCTTTGAAATAGTCTTTCATTGCCTCAATCCAAGCTTCAGCGTCATGCTTGATATGGGCTCCCTCACCTTTGAATGTTGGTGGTTGGGCTTGTTTTAGGAGAATTTTTTTCTCTTGTACGGCCATGTATAAAGCATTTACGCTTGTTGATGGTTTGATCAAAACTTAACGCAATACCAAGTGCTTTAAACTTCCACAACTCTCAAGACAAAATTTGAAAAGAAACTATCTTTATTAATTCAATATTCCATAAATAAAGATATGTACAAAGTTGAGATCTCATCTAGAAGCTCGATGGGCATCCTTTTATTCTATTGCGATGTATACAAAAGTTAGCTCTACTAAAAAGCTATATGATTCTTCGAGTTGGATTTTTAGGGACATAATGGTACAATCGATAGGTATTTGTGGATAAGTTTTTACAGTCCACTATTTTGTTTGTGTAGTAGCTTTCATACACATCTTTGTAGGGTTCATAGAATACAAGAGTCTTTTTGAGGAAAGATATTAGGGAAAGAAATGGGCTTGATCCTATAAGTAGGGATCACTTTCACCACTTGATTGAAAACCCATTCATTTAAGGCCATGTCAAGGCCATCTTCAAAGAAAATAGTGTAGTCATACCTAGTAGTACCAACAAAAGTAGTAAAGCTTGATAACTCGTAGCTCTACTTCACTGTCCTAAAAGAAGCATAGCAACAAAAGCAAATGCCATTCTTGTAGCACAAAATGGTAGAGGTTGAACTATTAGTCATGGAGGAAGCAATGCAGGAAGAGGATGTGTAAGAGGAGAAATGGCTCAATCTCATGCCATTATTATGGAAGAACCAACAGTGGGAGACCAAGCTAAAGAGAGAGCAACTCTGCATGCCGCAATTCACAATCCGAGTGCTCGCTAGCAAGATGCACAGTCATTCAAGCACCAGGGTCTCGCCAAGGTGAAAAGTTTGAGTTTTTAATTGATTGTGGAAGCACACACTCGTTTATCTCTCCTAAATGCATGAGAAAGCTAAAACTAAACCAGTATCCTGCTGGGAGACTAATTGTGAAACTAGCAACAAACGGGAAGGAAGTTCTAACTCAGCATACAGGACAGGTAGAGTTTGAACTAGGGGGATACTCTACTTCTGCAAACTTTCACACTTTACCTTTAGGTATTTATGTTGGTATCTTAGGGATGGACTGGCTGAAACAAAATCAATCTCATATTCATTGTGCAGAAGGTAATTTTACCTTTACAGACAAACTAGGGAATGAAGTTTTAGTTCAAGGAAAGAATGGGAATCCAAAAGCTCACTTAGTCAAGGCTAGTAGACTTCTTAAGGGATTACGAAAGGGTCAGCAAATCTATGCAGTTAAACTCAACAAGGTAGAGGACACAGATTCAAACTTTCAACCTAATTGGTTGAGAGAGTATTCAGATGTGTTTCCTGAAGATCTTACAAGTCTTCCACTACCTAGAGAGGTTGATCATGAGATAGAGACTATCCCTGGTTGTGAACCTGTTTCAAAAAGACCGTAAAAGATGTCACTCCTTGAGGCAATCGAGCTTAAAGAGCAACTTAGGCAACTTATTGATCAAGGAGTTATCCAACCAAGTACTTCTCCTTGGGGTGCTCCAGTTCTTTTCCAGAAGAAGAAGGATGGTCCTTTACGACTTTGCATAGACTATCGTGGTCTTAATCAAGTCACCATATCCTATTCCTATAATATAATTCCTCTGACCATAGAAGCATTGGCATGTCACCATTTAAGGCTCTTTATGGTCAAGAATGTTTGGCTCCGTTGAACTTCTCATATACTACTATCAAGCTTGAAGCTTCAAAGCAAATGCTCGAAGATATGGAAGCCCAAACCAAAGCAATACGTAAGGATATTCAAGCTGCTTAGGATAGACAAAAGCATTATGCAGATAAAAGGAGATCATACCAAATCTTTAAAGAAGGAGACAAGGTATTCCTTAGGGTCAGGCCCAAGAAAAGTAACCTATACTTGGGAAATTACAAGAATTTCATCCCAAGATATTGCAGACCCTATGAGATTGTCAAAGTAATAAGTGATCAAGCCTACAAACTAAAGCTACCTTCTAACCTCAAAATTCATGATGTCTTCCATGTTAGTCTACTAAAACCCTATGTTGCTAACCCCGATCAACTTTTGGATACCGAAAAAATAGTTGTTCCAACTCAAGGTGTCCTTGAACTTCAACCTGACTATATCCTAGAAACTCGAGAAAGAAAACTTAGGAATAGAAGCATCATTGAACACCTCGTCAAATGGAAAGATTTCTCTGAAGAAGATGCAACATGGGAAGATGAAATAACTCTCCTTAAAGATCATCCGGACATACCTTTGAGATGAGGACATCTCAATTTTTCAAGTTGGGATAAATGGAAGGTCTCTGCCACCCTTGGAAAGGGGACTCCCATGTAATGGAGTACATATCATGCCATTTTGGTCATAAGCAAAAAGTTACTATTTTTGGCAGTTTTTCTAGCTTTGATGAGCCAATGTTAAATATATTATGATTTTCAAAAATAAAATTTTTACTTGTTTATCATTTTCGTCCAAAAATAGAACACCCACCTAGATGTGACCGTCTTGTCTAAATCTATCTCGTCCTGAATTTCCATAAAAATAGTTGTTTGTCTCGAAAACTACTAAATATAACACGTGTGTGCGTCTGACATTTTAGTCTATCATCCTGAAGCTCGTGTTTTAATAGCAAGTTTCAGAATTGAATTTTGACAAGCCAAGCTCACTTTAGACAATTAAATTTCATCCTAATGTTAATAAATTAAATCCTAAGCCTAAGGTATTCATGTGCATGGGCATGCATGTGCATGTGTATGTATGGGTATATGTATGTATGACCATAAATGACCCATGGCCATAGCCCATCTCTTATGGTATGTTGACCCTAAGCATGGGTAAGTACATGAGGTGCACCTGGGGGGTTCACTATATTTACGACCACTATATCACGTGCGTTTCATACTCTTTTTCTAAAATCCCTATTCTGTGAATTTCTTAGGAAATATAATGAACCCTTTTCTTTTAAATTCTGTAAATTTTTTTGAGATTTGTAAAAAAGATATCCTTATGTAAATTTATTTCTGTAAGTTTTAATGGATTTAAATACCCTTCTGTTGAACTCACGTGATAGGTTACATACTATGTAAGGTGAACCCCCGGGGGAGGTGTATCACTCAATTGGGAAAAAGGGAACACCTCTAGTGGTAAGTGAGAGGCTTGTGACACCTTTAATCCTTCATTTGGCAAGAGGGGGAGAGCAAGGGAGGTATGGGCATGCCTTGGGCCTCAAGCAACCTCCAAACCCCTATATAAAGTCCATTCACACTCAATTTTGGACACACTTGAACACACTTGGGAGAAGGGAGCTCTGCTGCTGTGGCAATTAACTTGGTGGCTTCTACATCAAAGCTTTGAGAGATCAATACCTCCAAAGTACATTGGGTAATGTAAATCTATTGTTTAATCAAGCTATTGTCAATCTCTTCTCTCAATTGGAATCCTTTCCAATTGCTACTCTACTATCAAATGCTATACTCTTATTTACCTATCCTCAATTGGAAATCAACAATCATTATATCTATTTTATGGTAATTTCTCTACATTACCATAAAATAGAGGTCATCTCTTATGATATGTTGACCCTAAGCATGGGTAAGTACATGAGGTGTATCACTCAATTGGGAAAAAGGGGACACCTCTAGTGGTAAGTGAGAGGCTTGTGACACCTCTAATCCTTCATTTGGCAAGAGGGGGGAGAGCAAGGGAGGTATGGGCATGCCTTGGACCTCAAGCAACCTCCAAACCCCTATATAAAGGCCATTCACACTCAATTTTGGACACACTTGAACACACTTGGGAGAAGGGAGCTCTGCTGCTGTGGCAATTAACTTGGTGGCTTCTACATCAAAGCTTTGAGAGATCAATACCTCCAAAGTACATTGGGTAATGTAAATCTATTGTTTAATCAAGCTATTATCAATCTCTTCTCTCAATTGGAATCCTTTCTAATTGCTATCATATTGCCATTCAAATTGAATCCTTTCCAATTGCTACTCTACTATCAAATGCTATACTCTTATTTACCTATACTCAATTGGAAATCAACAATCATTATATCTATTTTATGGTAATTTCTCTACATTCCAAAGTAATGAAGGTCTCGCCGCTCGATTATATAACTGATTGTGTTGACTACATGCACAATTCTTCATCAATGTAACCTAAATATTTGCATGAATTAGCTAAGTATATTCAAGAATCGTACAACTAAAATGGTGGATTGTTCTTGCAAGTATATATAAGTGATTAATCATGAGATTAGTGCATAAATGGATGGTGTGAAGGAGTATTGTCTATTAGACCTTACATAAAATTTCTTGCCTACCATAAGCATAAATCATTGGAATAGAAGTGTAAGAATAGATGAAAATAACATTCCATCAACCTTATTATCAATTTGGTTTTTGCACAGTTAGTTCTTACACATTTTCAAGTTAGTTAGAGACAAGATGGCCCCAAAAAGGACCCATGTTAGCGAGACTCACAATAATGAGGCTGGCACTAGTCGAGAAGCTGATAAAGGAAAAAGAATTTCCTTGGAGGATGTGCCACCAACTCGCCAGGAAATTGTCCTACATTAGACAAGGTTGGAATTAATTTTGTTAAGTATTTGCATTCATTTTGCCTATTTTGTGCATGCATGACTACGTGCTTGGGTAAAGAACTATTGGAGATTGATGCAGATGGATGGAGGGAATTAGTGCCGAGTGTTAGCTCCAAGAGGACATGTTTTGATGCAAGGGGTGGGGCAACCCACTTGAGGATTGGCAACAAAGAAGGATTAGGGTTTTGTGCATATTATAGTGGTTTTTGTTTTTTTTTTCCTTACAGTGTTTGCTAGTTTTGCGGTTCCTAGGCAAATAGAGATGTTTTTTGGTTGAACATGAATGTTCAACAAGGGGTTTAGGCAATGATGGTTTGTGACTTTCATTAATGATTACTCCAAGCATGCATGGGTGTATTCTCTTGAAGCTAAGTGTGAAGTATTTATGTGTTTCAAGAAATTTTTGGCTATGGCTAAAAATGTGTCTAAATGTACTATGAGCACCCTCCACATAGATCAAGAGGGGTAAAATATGTCTCATGAGTTTAATGAATTCCTGGTTAGTTGTGGATAAAACACCAACATACAATGCCATATAAACCTTAGCAAAATTGTGTTGTTGGAAGGAAAAATAGGTGGCTTATAGAGATGGCATGATATATGGTCAAGAGTCAAGCTTTGCCACATTCATTTTGGCTTGAGGCTATCATGTGTGCTACTTATGTACTTACAAAGGTGAGCTTTGAAGTCTATGAATCCTTATGAAGCATGGCATGAAAAGAAGCCATCTATTGATTACATGCATGCTTTTGGTTGTTGTCTTATGCTTTGATACCAAAAATGCAGTGCAAAAATTAGATGATATGGCTATCAAATGCTTTTTTTTTGTTACAATACTGAGAAATAGTTATAGGTTATACCATTCACAAACAAAACATACCTTGGTGTCACAAGATGTTGTGTTTGTGGAGGATTTTGTTCATCCCTTGTTGTCATGTAGCAGAGACAATAATGTAAGCTTTTCCAAAAATGCTACGGATCAACCTATTTTGGATGCAGATGTACATGATGTACTTGGTGCGGAAAGGACTGAGAATGAGAAGGCTAGAGGTATGCCAAACTAGTTGGTACATAGTTTGCATGACGGTAAATTGGATGCCCCCTTGTCTAGTCGTACTCATTCAGGATCTTGCCATGCATCTTATGCATTAGATTCTATGCTTTGGATGATTTTAGATTAAGTGATGTGGAATAACCTCTATCTTTTGATAAAGCAAAAAAATTAAATAATTAGATGGCTGCCATGTAATGAGAGTATGATGCACTTATAAAAAATAACACATGGACTTTATGACGTGATTTTCCTCTTGACAAAAAGGACATTGGTACAAAGTGGTTTTACAAGTTGAAACATAAGTTGGATGGTGAAATTGGTAGTTATAAGGCTTGACTTGTTGCAAAAGGTTATACACAACAGACAGGCATAGATTATGAAGAGACTTTTTCTCCCACTTGTTGTACAACTTCTGTGCATTTTCTATGTACATTGGTAGATCATTTTGGATGGATGCACGTCAATCAGACATTGTTACTACTTTCTTGATGACATATTTGAGGAAGTTTATGTAATATAGCCTCATGGTTTTGTCAATTAAGGAAAGGAATATAAACTATGCAAATATAAGAAAGGTTTATATGCGTTGAAGAATTCTCCTCGTGCTTTTGTGTTGAACAAGCTATATAGAGTCATTACTATGTACGATTGGACTTGAAGACTACAAGCTTATTGCTACTCCCATGGAATTAGGTTAAAATTTGATTCTTCATGATGTTAGTGATCTTGCTGATATCACTCTTTACCAAACTACTATTGGATGCCTTATTTATGTTATGAAATACGAGGATAGATATTCAGTTTACTGTCTCACAAGTCAACAAATTTATGCATAGCCCAGGGTCTAAGCATTGGCAGGCTATCAAGAGGATCTTTTCCTAAGTTGAGCGGAACTTTACATCTAGAATTGTTTGATCCCAAGGGGGGATCATTGATGCTATATTTAAATGCTTTTTAGCATTAGATTGCACTGGTTATTATGACACATGTGTGTCCACGAGTGGTTTTTTTCCATGCTTGGCAGCTCATGCATATCATGGTTAAGCAAGAAGCAATCTACTATGTCCACTTCCAGTTGTGAGGCTGAGTTGATTGTCACAGCTACAGTTGAGTGTGTATTGCTTAGAGACCTTATGGATGATTCGGGTGTTGGATAGGTTGCTGCCAATATAATCTACATTGATAGTCATAGCACATTGGGAGTTGCAAGAATCCACTCTCATGCTCACACAAAGCACATTGAGGTGAATTATCACTATGGTAGGGAGAGACTCTCAGCAGGAGAGATCAACTTGGCTTATGTGTTGATACATGACAACCTTGCACATCTTTTCATAAAGGAATTGTCTTGTGAGAAGTTTGAAGCTTTTCGCAAAGCTTTGGGCTTAATTCCCTTTGTGGAGTGATCATGTCCTCAGGGCATGCACTTCCCCTTATACTATGAGCCAGCTCTTTTTCATTATATCTAGTATGTAAGGTTTCCACTTTTTGAAACCATAAAGATTGTATAAAGCTTAATCAAACTGATATGATTATTGAAAAATCAATGTAGAATTGTCCGACCGTGGCAAATATTCGTATTTTTGGAATCTTAAGCACAGCAAACCCCGGGCTAGAAATTTTCAAATTTAAATTCGGACAAAAATTGACCCTGATAGTCCTTCCAGAAGATTCAATGTAAATTAAATTATTAAGAAAAATTGAAGGGTTGCAGTAATCATTTAAGCATAGATTTTATTAAAGGCCTCCCAGATATCTACAAGATATTTACCAATTAAGCAAAAATAGGTCAAAATATAGCAGAATTGATAATTTAAAAGCTAGCAGGTAATGGGAGGGTCATCACTGACCTGCCAGGGACTCATTTAGCAGCAAGGGATGCCATCTGGAGCTGTAGGGCTGCTTGAGGTTCAAGCAACTGCTTTTTCCAGCTGTGAGAGCTTATGAGTGCCAGAAAACTATAAATAGGACCCCTTGCTTCACAATTTCGGACAGACTCGGAGCCTTGCACACTCTCTCTCATCTAGAGGGACCGCTACGCATAAATCACTAGAGATCAAGCTCTAGTTGGTTAATTAAACGGTAATTAGCCTAATCCTTCTGAATTAGCAAAGTTAGGTTAATCTATTTTCTTAATAAATTAAAGATTAATCCTATGTATACTCAAAAATCCTCTCTTAATTAGATATTCTCTTTTGATTATAGTGATTCAACTCAGGGATATCAAGCAAATTAATTATTATATCATATTAGGGCCGAAATTATGCATTTTAACCATAAATTAATGGGAATTATACTAATTAAGTTTAGATTCAATTGAGATAATTATCAAAGCTCTGTTAGACTATCATTAAGCTAGGAAAATTATCTTAAAATTTTTTGGGTAATTTTCATAACTACTTAAGCAGAATTACACTGTTTTTTAGAGAAAAATAATCAAATTGATTCAAAATGCTTTGAGTTATTTATCAAAGGTTAATTACATCTTAGAAAACCGGTGATAATTATGTTAATCTCAAATAATTAGTCTAACAAATTTTCTTAGCAAAATTACACTGATTTTAGGACAAATTAAAAGGGGAAAAATAACAAATTGATTCAAAATGCTTTGAGTTATTTATTAGAGGTTATTTAGATCTTAGAAACCCATGATAATTATGTTAACCTCAGATAGTTAGTTTACCTAATTATCTTAGCAGAATTATGCTATTTTTAGGGGAAATTAAAAGGGAAAAAATAACAAATTGATCCAACATGCTTTGAGATAATTATCAGAAGTAAATCATATATTTGTAAATCTATGATAATTATCTTAACCTCAGATAATTATTATAACTAATTATCTCAATAGAATTACACTATTTTTAGGGAAAACTAAAAGTGAAAAAATAGTAAACTAATCCAAAATAATTTTAAATAATTAACAAAGGTAAATCATACCTTATGAGACCCGTGCTAATTATCTTAGCCTCAAATAATTAGCTTAACTAATTATTTTAGTAGAATTACACTGTTTTTAGTGAAAAATAAAAGGGGAAAAATAGTAAAACATGTTAGATGATTACATTCTATTTTTAAGAGCTATATCACATCTCGGGGGGTTCGCTATGTGTAAAACTACTATATCACGTGCGTTCAAGACATGTTTGTAAAACCCCTTATCTGTGAATTTTGTAAGGAATATAATGTACCCTTTTCTTTTAAAATCTGTAAGTTTTTTCAAATTTGAAAAAATGATGCACTTCTGTATATATATTTCTGTAAGTTTTAACAACTTTAAATACCCTTATGTTGAACTCAAGTGATAGGTTACATTTTTATTAGGTGACCTCCCAGGGTATCACATGATGAAAAAGCCGTGATAATTATTTCAAGGTTAGAAACTTAGCATAGATATTTATCTAAGTCAAATTATACTAATACTAGCTGAGAATAAAAGGGAAAAATTAGTATATCATCTTATATGATTACATACTAGTATAACTAATTATCTCAATAGAATTACACTATTTTTAGGAGAAACTAAAAGAGAAAAAATAGTAAACTAATCCAAAATACTTTGAAATAATTATCAGAGGTAAATCATACCTTATGAGACCCGTGCTAATTATCTTAGCCTCAAATAATTAGTTTAACTAATTATTTCAGTAGAATTACAATGTTTTTAGTGAAAAATAAAAGAGGGAAAATAGTAAAACATGGTAGATGATTACATTCTATTTTTTAGAGCTATATCACACCATGAAAAAGCCGTGATAATTATTTCAAGGTTAGAAACTTAGCATAGATATTTATCTAAGTCAAATTATACTAATACTAGCTGAGAATAAAAGGAGAAAATTAGTATATCATCTTATATGATTACATACTATTTATCAAAGTTAGATTACATGATGAAAAGGCCGTGATAATTATTTCAAAGCTAGAAAATTAGTATAAATATTTATCTAAGTCAAATTATAGTAATTTTAGCTGAAAATTAAAGATGGAATTTAGATAATTATGTTGGAAAATAATAAGATAATTATCAGAGGTCAAAAATATCATCTTCTACGTGTGATAAGTATACCATAGTTAATTAGTAAGTTTAGAAAATTATAATTGACTAAAAGTCCTATTTTTTGCAAAAGATAAATTAAAATAAATAGACTTTGTGGTCAAAAGTTTTTAGGAAAATTATAGTAAGTGTAAACCCATGATATCAAGTTGAGGAAATGAAATCTTTAAGACAAAATAAATAGAATAAATATTAAGTCCAAAATAGGTAGATTCCAAGCTTAAAAGTCGATGGGAAAATGAGGAAAAAGATATAAAAAATTATAAGAAAATTAGGAGAGCTTAGAAAACCCTTAGGGAAGCAATGAAAAAAGTTATCATGTCTATATAGACAAAATAAGAAATTACTAGGTCAAGAATTTACCAATTAAGACTACAAATTTAACCTAGATTTGGGTAAAATTTGATACAAAGGATAAGTCTAGCTTTCAGATAATTTACCTAATGATTAGACTTCTTTTTTATAAGGATAAGAAGTTATGGCACTTAAAAGGACCCGAGCAAATCCTACATCTGATCTGATGATGAGGACGTAGCTCCAAAACGAACTAGAGCGTTGCACAACGACGAAGCCGGGCCTAGTAGTAGGCCTACGGAGGAGAGTCTTCAGGCGCCAGTGCAGCAACAGATGGCCATCAATCCCAGGCGGGTTTCTCATTATTCAATAAAGTAAGGAGTGAGTAAGAATCAGAAAAGGAATAATTGACCAAAAATGAAACGTAACTTCCAACGTGCATAATGTACGAAAGAATTGTTTGGGTTAAAACTGGTTGAATTAGGAAAGATATAATTGATCATCCTTAAGATAGCTTGTCTCAAGACACCTCCGACTCCTTGGTATATTTTGATGATAATGATGGCTTTCTAGCCATCATTCACGGATAAGTCGGTTACCCCCATGAACATTGAGTTTCTACTCCGTGTCATGTCTTGATGTTTCTACATAAGTTAGGATACCGTTTTTTTTAAATCCTAGGGGAGCCGCCCAGTTGTATGGGCACCCGGAACCTTGGGTGGAGGTTTATCCACTCCGGATTATGAATAAGGAATGGGTGCCGTTTTTTCACCCTTAGGTGGTCTTGAGACAAGAAGAGTACTGGTCATGGTTATTATGGACAATGTTTTGATTGACAGTACCCTGTCTTAAGTTTAAAGATGTCTATTTGCTAAAAGAATGTTTTCAATACTGTTTTTAAGGGTTGTTTTAATAAAATCCTTTATGAAGGATAAAAAGAATCATTATTTTAATTGTGATAAGAATGTGGTAGTAATTAAATAACAAAAGAATCATGTGTGAGTGCGGGGTGGTAAGTGGGGATTGACTAAGGTTGTCAATCATAGACGGGTGGACCTGATTAGTCAGGTAACTATCCATCCCCGCACACTAAAAACTTGGAAGAGGAGTCCACTAGCCGGCTATGCCCTCACATATGTTAAGGGGGGAAAAGCGTTGGTTGAGGATACCTTAGCCCAATTTGTGACAGTTATAGGGCCGAAATAGTTTTTTTGGACTTTTAATACGTTGTCCCGTTTCTGCTACGAGACAGGAGTAGGTCTTCTTCTAAGGCTATAGACCCAAGACATTGTTAATGGTAAAGGCCTATTCCTTGGATTTTTCATGTTTAGAGACTCTAAATTTTATCAGACCTAGAGACCTGTCAAGGATCCCATCCCGATCTTGGTATTGGCGGGTTAGGGATCTCACATGGTACTAATGTGTGTGAACACATTAGTACCACACTAAGTGTGTGGTACTAAGTGTGTGTGAACACACTTAGGATCTCACATGGTACTAAGTGTGTGAACACACTTAGGACCAGCAGGGAAATTTTTCCCTCACTAGGAGGTTTTTTCTTCCGTGCATTGTATATATGTCCATCACTCTAGGGCTATCTTATCTTTCATTTGTGCACTAAGAAATATAATCTCTATTGCACGATGATGGTCCTGAGATGCGAAAGTGCAAAACAAACCCAATGGCCTCTACACCAAGACTATGCACGATAGCCTCATCATGGGAGGTACATAATAGGGCCACCACCTAGCTTGGGATGCAGTTAGGATGCAGATGTAGATAGCTAAGATGATAGTAATGACACACAGTAGATGAGGAAACACTTATGGTACATGGAGTAGGAGGTGCACACTCAACACTGTGATATGCATGGCACGTGTGAGTGGTCTACATCATAGATTGTTTGATAGGGGTAGCTGGCTAGTGGAGGCATTGAAGTGTGAGACATTTGACAAAATTAAGACAACGGGACTTGGAAAGACACTAGCAAGCATAGTGCAAAATGGAGATCTAGGGGGAGAGAGAGAATCACATAAAATCATGAGGAGATCAAACATATTTTCTTAATGATACTTACAATGGTGGTTTGGAGATGACACCAACATCCAATAAAGGGGAGAGAGAGAGAGAGAGAGAGAGAGAGAGAGAGAGAGAGAGAGAGCTGGTGATGTAGAGCATGTGCAAAGGTGTACGAACTTCCATATGGTGCATCGTAATCTCTAGAGTTAGAAGGTTAGTGAATTAGTGACAAAATTAGCATAGGAAACATCATGAGGATGGGAGCACCGAAAACATTGTGAGCGATGACAAGTGCTAGGAATGCCCAAGATCGAGTAGAATGGAGTTATTCATCACTTCCCTAGAGTGCTCACGGTGCCTTCAAGTGCTTGCCTACTCCCTTAGTGCATGATTGTTACATGAAATGCATATGGTGTTTGATGATGATCTTGTGTTGATAACTGTCTCTGTGTTCTCAGAGTGACCTGTAATCCTCCTTTTATAGGAATCTTCAACAACCTTTAATGCTAGACAAGAGGGCCCTGGCACATGGCCCGACCCTGCTAGTAAGACCATTGCCCTGGTGTTATTTAAGGGTGATAATGCAGGCTAGATGCTCTCTGGTCGGTGGGTGGCCACCGATAGGGAGAGAGAAAGAGAATATATAATAAATTTTGGGTTTTTTCTTAAATTATAGAAAAAGGTAAGGGTGATGATAGGTAGAGTAAAACATGAAATTTACAAGTGGTTGTGCGAGTGCGTGTAAGTGTGTGTATAGGAGAGAGGAAGAAGAGAGAGAACTATTGATTTATTTTTAGAGGGAAAAGAGAGAATTTTTAGTCATGGGGAGAGAGAGAGAGAGAGAGAGAGTGAAGAATGTACATGCGTGTATATGTGAGTGGGTATGTGCTAAAAATTGGTTGTTTTTTGCTTTTTTTTGTGGATGTGTGTGTGTGTGTGTATATAGGAGAGAGATCGAGCGTAAGAGAGTGAGAGTGAAGAATGTACGTGTGTGTGTGTGTGTGAGTGGGTATGTGCTAAAAATTGGTTGTTTTTAGCTTTTGTTTGTGGACATGTGTGTGTGTGTGTATATGAGAGAGATAGAGCTTTTTTGTCGATCAAAGAGAGAGAGAGAGAGAGAGCGAGAGAGAGAGAGAGAGAGAGAGAGAGAGAGAGAGATCATATGTGAACATCTCACCCAACTTACAATGGCATATGGTATTTCCCTCGGTAGCACCCCTACATGCACATGCATAGGTAACCCCGTACATGGAGCAATTAATAACTTGCACTCACAAAGTGGTCTCAAAGGTCTAAATATATTATCAACAAGTATAGTCATGGTTTTGATTTGGCTAAGTGAATTCGCTCATCTGATGAATCTATATAGTGGTTCTCCAAGGAGCTTGGGGTCCAAAAATTTGATCGTGCAGTGGGCAAAAAATTGTTTTTTGACCATAACTTTTAGCTCGTGCAAAGTTTTTTGTTGATACCAGTGTCTTGCATATTTCCACATGACTTCAAAATGCAAGCGCAAGGAATTGCATCTAGAGAGATGGCCTCACTTTGCATCCTTTGAAAAGAGCTAGAGCTTTCTGGCATTGCCCGTGCTGAGCACATCCTACAATCAAAACACTCCCAAGAGAGGGCATATGGGACATGCAACTCCTCAAGCATTGTTATGTGCATCGGAATTGAAATGATGACAAGATCTAGGCTTTACACTGCCACAAATATTTACTTCGTCCTTGCTTGAGTGTGTGCTATTGAGCTCAAGTGATGGTTCTTTTTAGATATATATATATATATATATATAGAGAGAGAGAGAGAGAGAGAGAGAGGTAGAGATTTTTAGAGGGGGAGAGAGAGAGGGTGAAAAGGAGAATGACACCATGGGGTTCCAACCCAAACTTCCAAGGGCCCCCCACAACATTTTCAATGAGCTATCTGCTTTTGATTGTGTAATTGGAACGTCCACACATGCAATACCTCAAGTGTAGACTCTACTGACTCAAATGGGAATGTTGCGACTCGCCACGATAACTCTTCAAGATGAAGCATCTCTGAGGCTAATTTGATCCACCTTTGGTTCTATCTCAATGAAGAGTTGCTCATGGCCACCAAGGGGTAGATATGGGGCTTATTTGTGCTCTTGCTGAGAGATGATTAAAGGGTTGGAAGTTGGCTAGAAAAATGCAGATCTTGCACACAAAAAACAGAAAATATGTTGCTAGAAAGAGGTCTGAAAACGTAGCTGATGATGGATCAGTTGACGGGCAGTGATTTGAGCACTTAATGCGGCGAGGGAATGGCTGAGAGAGAGGCTTGATGGATGCAAATCTGTCCAAGGGGCTACAGATAGGGATAGCATTAGAAGAAGTACTCCACATTTGATATACATGGCATCCAAGGCATTGCAAGCACAACGTTTTCTTCAACAACCCATGACTGACAATATCATGGTGATTCTTTTGTCCATAGTAGTGTCTTGCATAGTCCCACATGCCATCAAAATGAAAGCACAAATAATTGCATTTGGAGAGATGACCCTACTTTGCATCCTTTAAAAATAGCCCAGAGTTTTCTGGCCATGTCCATGTTGGGTATATCTGCAAATAGAACAAGCTAGCAGAGGGCATCCCAGACATGTATCTCCTCAAGAACTATTTGTGCTTTCTAAGTAGAAAAATTTTGGCTTACATGTTGACCAAGGCATTGACAAGCATAATGTTTTCTTTCAATAGCCCCTGGGACTAACAATCTTGTGTAGTGCCACATGCCTTTAGGAGGGGAGCATAGGTGATTTTGTCTAAGATTTCTTTGAGCAACCCGTGGCTAAAAATATCATCAATGAATTTTTCTTCCCAGAGCAGCATCTTGAATGGTGCCACATGCCTTCAAGATGCAAGCGTAAATGATTGTATCTAGAGAGACGCCTCGCATCCACTAAAATAGCCAAGAGATTCTTGGCCTTGCCATTGCTGGGCATATCCTACAATCACTGAATTCCAACAAGCACCATCCCGGACAAGCAGCTCCTCAAGCACTTTCTATGATTTTTAAAGTGTACCAAATTTGGAATACATTTTGACCAAGGAAGTACCAAGCACTATGTTTTCTTTCAACGGCCCTCGACTAACAATATCATCATGAGTTCTTTTGCCCATATCAATGTCTTGTGTAGTGCCACATGCCTTCAAAATGCAAGCATAGGTAATTGCATCTGGAGAGATTGCCTTACTTTGCATTCTCTGGAAACAGCCCAAAGCTTTTTGGCATTGCCCTTGTTGAGCATATCTCGTAATCAGAACACTTCCAAGAGAGGGAATATGGGATAGGCAACTCCTCCAACACTTTTTGTCCATTGTGAAGTACACCACATTTGTCATACATGTCGACCAAGGCATTGCCAAGCATGGCGTTTTCTTTCAACAGTCCTTGACTAACAAATCATCGTGAATTCTTTTGCCCATATTAGTGTCTTGTATAGTGCCACATACATCTAGGAGGAAATCATAGGTGACTCTCATCTAAGATTTTGTTTGTGAATTCCTTTGCCCGTATTAGCATCTTGAGTAGTGTCACACGACTTCAAGATGCAAGCATAAGTGATAGTAGTTGGAGAGATTCCCTCACTTTGCATATGATGATAACAACCAAGAGCTTCAAGGCCTTGCCACTATTCTTCATATCCTATAATCAATGAAGTCCAAGAGACAACATCGTTGACAAGTAGCTCCTGAAGCACAACCTTTTCTTTTAACAACCCTTGACTAACAATGTGATCATGAATCCTTTTGCCATTATTGGTGTCTTGCGTATTGCCACATGACTTCAAAATGCAAGTGTAGGGATTGCATGTGGAGAGATGGCCTCACTTTGCATCCTATGAAAACAACTTAGAGCTTTCTGGCATTGCCCTTGTTGAGAATATCCTCGGGAGGTTCACTATGTGTAAAACTACCATATCACCTGCGTTCAAGACATGTTTGTAAAACCCCTTATCTGTGAATTTTGTTAGGAATATAATGTACCCTTTTCTTTTAAAATCTGTAAGTTTTTTTCAAATTTGAAAAAATAATATCCTTCTGTATGTATATTTCTGTAAGTTTCAAGAACTTTAAATACCCTTCTATTGAACTCATGTGATAGGTTACATTTTTATTAGGTGACCTCCCCATGAGAATATCACACAAATAGAACATTGTGAATCCTTTTGTTGTTATCGGTGTCTTGCGTATTGCCACATGACTTCAAAATGAAAGTGTAGGGATTGCATGTGGAGAGAGGGCCTCACTTTGCATCCTTTGAAAACAACTCAGAGCTTTCTAGCATTGCCCTTGTTGAGAATATCCCTTTGAAAACAACTCAGAGCTTTCTGGCATTGCCCTTGTTGAGAATATCCCACAATCAGAACACTCCCAAGAGAGTGCGTACGAGACAGGCAACTCCTCAAGCACTGTCAAGTGCAGGGAAATCAAAATGGTGACAAGATCTAGACTTTACACTTCCGCAAATCTTTAATTTCTCCTTGCTTAAATGTGTGCTACTGAGCATGAATGTGTTCCTTTTAGAGAGAGAGAGAGAGAGAGAGAGAGAGAGAGAGAGAGAGAGAGAGAGAGAGAGAGAGAGAGAGAGAGAGAGAGAGAGAATAGGATAATGACATCCCAACCTACCCTCTCAAGGGCAATGCCGATGTGATTTTTTCATCAGATTGCATAAATGGAATGTACACACATGGAATACCTCAAGTGCAAACTTTATTGACTTGAATGGGAGTGTCGTTGGGGTAACTCTTTAAGATGAAGCACCTTTGAGGATGATTTAATGTGCTTTTGGATCTGTCTCAATGAGGGGTTGCTAAAGGCTACTATGGGGTAGAGTTTGAGCTGATTTTCTTTCTTGATGTGAGAAGACTAAAGGGCTGAAAGCAGGCTGCAAAAACGCAGATCTGGCATGCAAAACACAACAAATTTATTGAAGAAATAGGGCTGAAAACGCAGTTGATGATGGATCACTTGATGGGCAGCGATGTGATCACTTGATGTAGCAAGGGAATGATTGGGAGAGAGGATCGATGGCTACACATTTTTCCAAGGGGTTGCGCATGGGGCTAGCATTAGAAGAAGTACACCACATTTGGCGTACATGTTGACCAAGGCATTGCCAAGCACGACTTTGTCCTTAACACCCCTTGACTCATATTATCATTGTGATTTTTTTTGCCCATATATGTCTCTTGCATAATGCCACATGTCTTCAAAATGCAAGCATAGGTATTTGCATATGGAAAGATGCCCTCACTTTACATCCTTAAAAAACAGCCCAAATCTTCCTGGCCATGCCCCTGTTAGGCATATCTGCAATTAGAACAAGTCGATAGAGGGCATCTCGAGTAGATGACTTTTTGTATACATGTTGATGCCAAGCACAATGTTTTCTTTCAACTGCCCCTAATGAACAGTATGATCGTGAATTCTTTTGCCCATATCGGTGTCTTTTGTGCCACATGCCTTTAGGATTAGAGTGTAGGTGATTTCATTTAAGATTTGTTTCAACGGTCCATGACTAACAATATCATTATGAATTCTTTTGCCTTGGATCAACATCTTGAGTGGTGCCATATGCCTTCAAGATGCAAGCATAAGTGATTGCATCTGGAGAGATGCCCTCACTTTGCATCCGTTAAAAATAGCCTAGAGCTTTTTGGCCTTACCATCGTTCGACATATCTTGCAATCAATGAATTCCAACAAACAACATCCCAGATAGGTAGCTCCTCAAGCACTTTTTGTGCATTCTGAAGTGTACCACATTTGGAATACATGTCAACCAAGGCAGTGCCAAGCACTACATTTTCTTTCAATGGCCCTCAACTAACAATTTCATCATGAATTATTTTGCCCATCTCACTGTTTTGCATAGTGCCACATGCCTTCAAAATGCATGCATAACTAATAGCATATGGAGAGATGCCCTGGCTTTGCATCCTCTAAAAATAGCCAAGGCTTCCTGGTCATGTCCCTGTTGGGCATATGCCGCAACCAAAAATCTCCAAGAGATGGCATCTCGGAAATACATGTCCTCAAGTATTTTTTAGGCATTCTAAAGTAGACGATATTTGGCATACACTCTCTAACCAACAATATGATCCTAAATTGTTTCCTACATTGCGTAGTGCCACATACCTTCAAGAGGAAAGTGTAGTTGATTTCATCTAAGATTTCTTTCAATAGCCCCTGAATAGCAATATCATCCTGAATTCTTTTCCCCGTATTAGAATCTTGAGTGGTATCACACGACTTCAAGATGCAAGCATAAGTGATTGAAGCTGGAGAGATGCACTCTCTTTAAATAAGTGATTGCAGCTGGAGAGATGTACTTTCTTTTCATCCATTGAAAAGAGCCAATAGCTTCCTGACCTTTCCATTTTTTTGCACATCTTGCAATCAATGAAGTTCAAGAGACAACATCCTTGACAAGTAGCTCTTGAAGCACTTTCTATGCTTTGCCAAGCACAACCTTTTCTTTCAATAGTCCCTGACTAACAATATCATGGTGAATTGTTTTGCTGATATCAATGTCTTGCGTATTGCCACATGCCTTCAACATGCAAGCATAGATAATTGCACCAAGAGAGATGACCTCACTTTGCATTCTCTCAAAGCAGCCCAAAGCTTCCTCTCATTGCCCGTGTTGAGCATATCCCACAATCAAAACACTCCCACAAGAGAGAATACAAGACATACC
The DNA here is from genome assembly GCF_014529385.1 of Adiantum capillus-veneris. Taxonomy (NCBI): domain Eukaryota; kingdom Viridiplantae; phylum Streptophyta; class Polypodiopsida; order Polypodiales; family Pteridaceae; genus Adiantum; species Adiantum capillus-veneris. The sequence continues at coordinate 42,858,745 of NC_140956.1, read as the reverse complement.
AACTCCTCAAGCACCTTTTGCGCATTTTGAAGTACACCACATTTGGTATACATGTTGACAAAGGAATTTCCAAGCACTTTTCAGCCCTTGACTAGCAATATCATCGTGTCTTGCGTAGTGTGACATGCCTTCAGGAGGAAAGCATAGGTGATTTCATCTAAGATTCTTCAGCATCCCATGATTAATAGTTATCATCATGAATTCTTTTGTCTGGATCAACATTTTAAGTGGTGCCACACGCCTTCAAGAAGCAAGCATAAGTGATTTCATCTGGAGGGATGCCCTCCCTTTGCATCCTCTGAAAACAGCCCATAGCTAATGACCTTGCCCCCATTTAGCATATCTTGCAATCAATAAATTCCAATAAACAACATTGTGGGCAGGTATCTCCTCAATAAATGTTTGTGCTTTCTAAAGTATACCACATTTTGAATATATGTTGACCAAGGCATTGCCATGCGTGACGGTTTCTTTCAATGGCCCTTGACTAACAATATCATCGTGAATTCTTTTGCCCATATTAGTTTCTTGTGTAGTGCCATGTGCCTTCAAATGCAAGCACATGTAATTTCATATTGAGAGAGGCCCTCACTTTGCATCCTCTAAAAACAGCCCAAGGCTTCCTGACCTGCCCTTGTTGGTCATATCTTGCAACTTGAAATCTCCAAGAGAGGGCATCCCGGAAAGACAAGCTCTTTAAACACGTTTTAGACATTCTCAAGTAGATGATATTCGGCATACATCTTGAATTCAAGGTGCCACATGCCTTCAAGGTGCAAGCATAAGTGATTGCAACTGGAGAGACGCCCTTGCTTTGCATCCGCTGTAAATAGTTGAGAGCTTCTTGGCAGTGCCCCCGTTTGGCATACCTTACAACAAATGAATTTCAAGAGAGGACATATTGGACATGTAGCTCCTCAAGCTTTGTCTATGTACAACATTTGTCTTACATATCGACCAAGGCATTGCAAAGCTCAACACTTTCTTTCAACAACCCCTTACTAACAATAACACCGTGAGTTCTTTTCTCGATATCAGTGTCTTGCATAATGCCACATGCCTTCAAAATGGAAGTGTTGGTAATTGGATCTCAAAGATGGATTTGGAGAGATGAACTCACTTTGCATACCTAAAAATAATCCAACACTTCTTTCCACTGCCCCTTTTGGGCATATCCCACAATCAAAACACTCCAAGAGAGGGCATAGAGAACAAAGAACTTCTCAAGCACTATTTGTGATTTTTGAAGTAGACGACATTTAGCATACACATTCACCAAGGAATTTCCAAGTACGATGTTTTCTTTCAACAGCCCTTGACTAACAATGTAATGTGAATTGTTTTCCCCATATGTGTGTCGTGTGTATTACCACATGCCTTAAAGACAAAAGCACAAAACTGTGATTTCATCTACTTTTTCAACAGAAAGCACACAAATTTCTTGAGAAAGCCAAATGTGGTACACTTTAAAAAGCACATATATTTTTTCAAAAAGTTAAGAAGTTCTTTGCTATTTTTAGCTGATGCAAAGCGAGGGCATCTCTCTAGCTGAAATCACTTACGCTTGCACCTTGAAGGCGTGTGACACCCCCAAGAGAGGGCATACGGGACATGCAAATCCTCAAGCACTATCTCTGCATTCTAAAGTACACCACATTTGGCATACATGTCGACTAAATCATTTTTAAGCACAATGTTTTGTTTCAATAGCCCCTGACTAACATTATCATTGTGAAGTATTTTGCCCATATCAGTGTCTTGCGTAGTGCCATATGCCTTCAAAATGCAAGCATAGGTAATTGCATATGGAGAGATGCCCTCAATTTTCATCCTTAAAACAGCCCATAGCTTCCCAGTCATGCCCTTGTTGGGCATATCTGCAATCAGATCAGGCCAACAGAGGGTATTTTGGATAGGTAGCTCTTCAAGCACTTTTTGTGGTTTTTGAGTAGAAGACATTTGGCATACATGTTGACCAAGGCATTTTCTAAGGAAGATATGATCGGGTTTTCTTTTGCTCATATCGTTGTCTTGTGTAGTGCCATATTCCTTTAGGAGGAAAGCGTAGGTAATGTCATCTCTGATTTCTTTGAGTAACACATGAGCAACAATATCATTGCAAGTTCTTTTGCCTCGATTAGCATCTTGAGTGGTACCACATGCCTTCAAGATGCAAGAGTGAGTGATTACATCTGGAGGGATACCCTTGCTTTGCATCTGCCATAGACTAGAGCTTCCTGGTCTTTCCCTGGTTCAACATCATATCCTGCAATCATTGAATTCCAACAGACAACATCTCAGACAGATAGCTCCTCATGCACTCTCTATGCTTTTTGAAGTGTATACATGTCAATCAAGGCATTTCCAAGCACGACATTTTCTTTCAGTGGCCCTCGAATAACAATGTCCTTTCTCAGTATCGGTCTATTGCATAGTTCCACATGCCTTCAAAATGCAAGCGTAGGTAATTCCATATGGAGAGATGGCCTCACTTTGCATCCTCTGAAAACATCCCATAGCTTCTTGGCACTGCCCCTATTGGGCATATCCCAAAATCAAAACACTCCAAGAGAGGGCATACGGGAGTGGCAACTCCTCAAGCACTATCTGTGACTTCTAAAGTAGACAACAATGGCATACATGTGGATTATGGCATTTCCAAGCATGATGTTTTCTTTTAATATCCCGTTACTAACAATATGATCATGAATTCTTCTACCCATATCAGTGTCTTGTGTTGGCACATGCCTTCAAGACAAAATCGTAGGTGAATTCATCTATGGTTTCTTTTAGCAGCCCTTGCCTAAGGTAGATAATCGTGAAGTCTTTTGCCTCTATCAACATCTTGAGTGGTGCCACATGCCTTCAAGGTGCAAGCCTAAGCAATTGCAGATGGAGGGATGCCCTTGCTTTGCATCCACTACAAACAATTGACAGCTTCCTGGCCTTGCCAATATTTGGCATATCTTGCAACTAATGAATTTCAAGAGACAACGTACTAGATACATAGATCCTCAATCACTACCTATGCTTCCTAAATACACCACATTTGGCATACATATTGACCAAGTCATTGCCAAGCATGTCGTTTTTTCAATAGTCCCAAATTAACAATAGAATTCTTTTCACGATATCATTGTCTTGCATAGTGCCTCATGCCTTCAAAATGGAAGTGTAGGTAATTGTGTTTGGATAGATGGCCTCACCTTGCATCCTCATTAAAAAATCCAAGATCTTACTACTCCTATTGGGCATATCCCGCAATCAAAACACCCCAAGAGAGGGCATACAAGACAAAGAACTCCTCAAGCATTTTTTGTTATTTCAATGGCCCTTGACTAACAATATTATTGTGATCTCTTTTGCCCATATCATTGTCTTTTGTAATTCCACATGCCTTCAAATGCAAGCATAGGTAATTGCGTTTAGAGAGATGCCCTCACTTGGCATCCTCTAAAACAGCCCAAGGCTTCCTAGCCTTGCCCCTGTTGGGCATATCCCGCACTGAGAAATCTCCAAGAGAGGGCATCTTGGATAGGCATCTCTTCAAGAACGTTTTAGAATTTCTGAAGTAGACGGACATTTGGCATACATCTTGACCAAGGCATTGCCAAGTACAATGTTTTGTTTCAACAGGCCATGGCTAACAATACGATTGTGAATACTTTTGCCCAAATCAATGTTTTGCATAGTGTCATGTGCCTTCAGGAGGAAATCATAGGTGATTTCATCTCTGCTTTCTTTCAACAGTTCGTGACTAACAATAACATCCTGATTTCTTTTGCCCGTATCAGCATCTGTAGTGGTGTCACACGCTTCAAGATGTAAGCATAAGTAATTGCATATGGAGAGATGCCCTCGCTTTGCATCTGTTGAAATCAGTCAAGAGCTTCTTGGCCTTGCCATTGGTTGCCATATCCTACAAGAGAAAACATCCCAAAAAAGTAGCTCCGCAAGTACTTTCCATGCTTTTTTAAGTACACCACATTTGGCATACATGTTGACAAAGACATTGGCAAGCACTAAGTTTTCTTGCAAGAGCCCCAGGGTAACGATATTGTCATGAATGTTTTTGCCTATATGAGTGTCTTGTGTAGTGCCACATGTCTTCGAAACTCAAACATAGGTAACTACACTTGGAGGATTCCATAGGGACTGCGATGATGATCACAATGTTGATGTCGAACGATGACAATGGTGTTGATGATGATGGTTTCAAAGCTCCACATGTCTCCTTTTCTCCCTATTGCTTTCGCTCACTCGCATCGCCATACCTGTCTCGCCCCCCCCCCCCCCCCCCAAGTCCCCCTCTTAATTTGGACACCCCCCATTGTTTGGAGGATGGATCACACACTCATACATACTAAATGCTATCATTTCGTTGATCTTTTAAAAAACTTGCAAAGTTCCACTTGACTTTCCAAGTATGCAAACTATTAGTGATCGTGGCTTTCACTAAGAAATGATAGCCATTATCATGGCTATTGTAAATTGAAGCCACAACACTTTAGCATAAGATCCCTACGATATGTAGGCCTCTCAGACAACCTATGTTGCTCAACATTATTGAAGAAGCACAAGATTCTTGGTGAGCAAAAAAGTAGGGCAACCAACTCACCATGTAAAAGGAAATCAATTGCATATAGGCTCTCGAGATGATGGCACTCAAGGTCGAGAGCATAAAACCATGACACAATAAGGAGTTCCAATTGTGGTAGCCCACAGATGTGGAATTATTTGTGTGTGCATGTGTGTGTGTGTGTGTGTGTGTGTGTGTGTGTGTGAGTGAGTGAGTGAGAGAGAGAGAGAGAGAGAGAGAGAGAGAGAGAGAGAGAGAGAGAGAGAGATCAACAATGCTCTTTGTGTTCTTAACTCTCATCTTCACCGTTAAGGTATCAAATCCTGTGTTTTTGTGACAATTGTCCTTGGCATAGAATGCTTGATGCTCCATTCTCCTTTCCCCACCTTCTGCATTGAGCATGCTTCTCTCTCCTTGCACCTCCATCACCTCACATGAGTCGGTCCCAACACCCCTACATACCCTTTTTAACCTCAAACTGCACCCTCTCACTTAAAACACCCTAAAATAAGGCAACAAGAACTTTCATGCAAAGAGATAAAAGAGACATGTGCAACCAAGGGCAAGGAGACAAAACTCACATGTTGAGGTGAAACAAATAGATGGGTTCCTTGATGCTTGGGATTGTACATGATGAGAGATTGTTAGATAGATAGATTGATTTCATTCAACCTAGAAGGTCAAATATGACCAACGAGAGCAATAGAAACATATTATGTGGGCTGTGTGGAATTTATAAGGACCTTGATGCTCAAGAATTGTGGAAACAGGCATTATAATTGAGAGATTGTGGTTGGGTGAGGAATGTGTGTAGGGTGAGCTCATGGTTGAAAATGTGGGGAAAGAAAGCTCTAGTGTGATCAAAAGATCACCAATATAGTAGGGTGATACTTAGATTTCAAACTTCGTGGGGATATAAAGTGCACAATCTATGATAGTCCTCGTTAGTGCCCTAGTGCCCTACCTTGCATTGTAGAAATGAGAGTAGAGCCAAATGGAGGCAAGTGAGGATCACATTCAAGGGGATAGATTCAAAACATGTAAGGGTGGGTCTGGCTATTGGATTTGGGGTTGCAGGTAAATACACACAGCTTGGAGAAGATGAAGGAATCTCAAGGCACACAACAGAGAGTGTATTATTTAGTGTGCAATGGAAAAATAGATAGCCCTAGAATGTTGGGCGTATATACAATGCACGGGGGGATAACCTCCTAAAGAGGGAAAAATGCCCCGGTGGTCCTAAGTGTGTTCACACACATCACTACCACATGTATATGGTAAAAAATCCCCCTGGAGTAATGAGGTGAATGAGAGTTGGCACATGAGTAAAGGGAAGTGCCATGCCCTGAGGAAATGATCAGTCCACAAAGGGGAGTAAGCACAAAGCTTTGTGGAAAGCTTCAAACTTCTCACAAGACAATGCCTTTGTGAAATGATCGGCAAGGTTGTCATGTGTTGGCACAAAGGGAAACACACTCAACAACACACACGTGCCTCTCTATAGCTCAGATGGAGTCACAACACCCCGATCCACTCAAAGAAACACACCAAACAACAAAAATTTGTTGCAAACACTTGTCTATCTCAACCATCATGATTCTTAACTACACACATAACACCTCTCTCTTCCTCCCTCTTTGCACACACCACTTGGTTCGGGGGACTTACACACAGCCTACATACACCAACATCTTTGCATAAGATAAGAGAAGAGAAGAGAAGAAGGGATGGGGGAGACAACACCAAAGATGATGCAAATGAAGCGTGCTTTCCTTTCCAAGAGATTGGTTACGGTGGTGCATACACAAGAAGGCTCCAACACAGCTCTATCTCCTTCTCCATCTTGCTTGCAACCTTGAAAAAAAGAAAATTGTGACAATTGAAATATCTTCCAAATGATGCAAAATTATCCTACATGCGTGAGATGCAAAAATGTCAAAAAATATGTCTACCTTTAGAAAAACGCATTTTGTAAAAAAATTATAGAATAGGACTTTTTGGCTATCCACATGCAGGGAATCTTAACCACATGCAGGAAAGCTTAACCACACATCCACTTTTTGGCTATCCACATGCAAGAAAGCTTAACCACACATCCACTTTCTTTTCTTAACAAAAACCACATGGCCTTCAACTCTCCACTTTTGCATATCTTAAGAGCTTTTTCACATAAAAAACCTTCCTTGAAGCATCAAATCTCCACCTTGACCTAGATAGCCTCATAGATCATACACATTACGAACTCTTCTATCGGCAATGGATCTTCACATATGCTTTGATATTTGGACACACATCTATAAGAACCTTTGATTTTTCTTTTCACACATTCTAGCATCGACACTTTTTGGGTGCACCAATGTGTAGATCTCCTCATTGCTTGATTGCAAGATTCTGCTCTCTCTAGAGCACTACTAGTGATAGGAACATCCCCATTAGACTGAGTTGGTTTTACCAAATTTATGGAGGCTACATCCTCAAATATGACTCAATATTTGGCCTCTTTAATAATCTCTCTATGAATTTTAGACTCATTGAATATCACTTGTGAGCTATGAATAACCTTTCTAGATTTTGAGTGCCAGAGACGATATCCATCTCTCCATCTCCACCTTAACCAATGAAGATGCACTTATGTGACTTGGGATCTAGCCTTCTATGAAGCTCTTTGGGAATGTGTAAGAGTGCTTCACACCCAAACATACATAATCTATCATAAGTTGGTGATCTATTGATTATGTGTATAGTTGTCATAATAGCGTCTCCCCAAAACTCAGGAGGTAAATTTGCCATAACATGGTTGTGACTCTTTCTTGAATCGTGTAATTCATATGCTCAACAATCTCATTATGAGAAGGTGTGTATGGCATAGTAAAAAATCGTCAAATCCCTTGTTTTCTATAGAAATTCTTGAACTCTGTGGAGACATACTCTCCACCATTGTCCTTTTGAAAAGATTTTAGCTTTTTACCGGATAGGTCCTCAACCATGGCTAAGAATTTTTGGAGTGTAGAAAACACTTCTTCTTTCCCCTTTAAGAGGTAGACCCACACCTTTTGAGTAGAGTTATCTATGAATTTTAGGAAATATAGTGCTCCCCCTAGGGATTTGTGTGGCATAGGCACACATAAATTGCTATGAACCAAGCCTTGAGAGTTTCCCAACTTTTGATGTAATGGCTAGGAAGTTTGACTAGTTTTCTTGCCATAGATGCAATGCTCACATAAATCAAAATAAAAAATATTTAACACATGTAAGTATCCCAAACACTGAAGGATTTTCATTCCTTTCTAGCTCATATGGCCTAGCCGGCTATGCCACAACTCAGTAGAAGGCTTCTCGACTACATAGAATATAGAACTCTCTTTGATTGAAGAGACATATAAAGAGTACAATGAACTAGATTTGTGACCTTTTATGACAACTAAGATTTCCTTATACACCATCCAAGATACATTACCAAAAACATTAGTATAGCCTAGAGAATCAAGATTACCAAACTAACACCAAACTCTTAGTCAGTTTAGAAATATGTTTGACTCCATGAAGCATAAATTTAGTGCCATTTATCATGCATAACCTAACATCTCCTATATCGTATATATCAAGCTGATAAGAATTTCCAAGCTTGATTGTAACATGCATAGCTATATATGTGGATAACCATTACCTATGGGGAGTAACATGCAAACTCACACCTGAATCAATGATCCAATTTTGCACACAGCACTCATCAAGAGCCAATAACGCATATGGACTCAAATCAAAAGTGAAAATAATCACATCTCATTGTTGTTTCATGTCATGAACAACCTCTAGAGGTGGATATTCAGCCACTTTGATCTCCTCTATCTTTACACTGCTCTTTAGAGAACACCATATTAGTAAATTTGTGAATTTTCCAATTCCTACTTTCAAAAAGACCTTAAGATTTGACCACATGGTCAAATCTTAGCCAATGTTTTGAGAGCATGGCTCGAAAGATCTTTTCAAGTACTACCTTGTGGAAGGCTTTGGTCTTAAAAAGCATATTAAGATTTGTCCATGTGGCCAAATCTTCAAGACATTGGTGATTCCCAAATTGGCTCTAAAGTCTCAAATTCTCTAATATAGTGTTGGAGTGTCAAAATTTACAATGGCTTTGCCCTTTTCACAATGTAAAACAAGGCAATCTTTCCTTAAATGGTGTTTCTTATTGCAATGATAGCATTCTACATTTCTCAAGTCATGGCCTCAACTTTTGATATGATGCTCAAGATCCTTACGATCATATGAACGACCATGGGGTGAAAGCATGTTAACGTGTCACACTTTTCATGTCCCGGACAATGCTAATTAGCACAATTTTGACATATGCTAACTAGTACAATAACATGAGCTACATCTCCAAGATCTATAACATATCATATATCAGTAGAAAGCTCTTGAAACAAGGAATCCAAATGTACAACCTCTGACAAATTTTGATCTTATTTGTAAAAATTTTACCGCACGCCCAACTTTTTTAAGATGTGCTAACTTGAAAGTGCTAACTAGCACAAAAAGCGCGACACGTTAACATGCTTTCACCCCATGGCTATGACTACGTCCACTTCTTTTCTTGTGGCAATTATGGCCACTTGTCATATATACATCTCCATGCTCACTGCTATGGAGAGACTGTTGCCAAAATCTCCTCAGTAAGCAACGCACTAGTAACATCATTGAGCTTCAGTTTACTGCGCTTGGTGGAGAGTTACTAATCATAGTATTGAATGTATCCCAAGAAGAAGGCAAAGAGAAAAGCAAGAAAATGGGCTTCATTGATCATCAAAATTCATCCCTTTTGATGTCAGTTGAGAAAATGTGCTATTGAACTCATTCAAGTGTGCAGTAGCACTGCTACATTCTTTCATATTCAAACGCATAATTTTCTTCATCAAGAAAACTTTGTTAGAAGCACTTTTTCCATCCCAAGATGCATATAGAGATTCCCAAAGATCTCGTACTCTAGTCTTATCCATAATAGTCAAGAATATGGTCTCATCAAGATCTAATCTAATCATGTCCATAGCACAAGAATCTAACTCTTCCCATTGATCATTAGTGTAGGAATTCTCTCTACCTTCTTTCAATGGCATTGCTTGGCCCTTGTTGACCAAGACATCAAGCATATGTTGCTTCCAAATTGTGAAATTTTTCCTGTCAAACTTCTTTATGTAGTATTCAAGAGAAAATCAAGAGAGCATCCATAACTCAAGACAAAATCACCAAATATTTATGCAAAAATTGATGGGAGAATTTTGAGAGAGTTTTTCCTAGAATGGAAGCAAAAACTCAAGAGAAAGTGTAAGAAATTAGTGTGGTTGTAAAGCAATCAATTGTGCCAAGAATGCGTAAGGTTGACTTGTGAGAAAAATCCAACAGATTCTCCTCTATATGAGGAACAAAATTTGAAACTGGATAGGATAAAATCAATGCATAAACTACCAAAAGAAACCACTAGGCATAAGATTGACAAAACAAATCATCGTGTGACCACCAAGTGGGTCCCCAAAGTAAAATTGTACGTCCAGATACATAGCCTGTGGCAAGGATACCAAAAGAGGGGTACGTCAGCAACTTGTATCACCGAAAGTGTCTCAACATTCAAGAACACCCCAACTCAAGAAAACCTCACGCAAATGACCCTCCAAAGGCTAAGAAAACTTAAGACTAGTCGCAGTCTCAAAAAGAGATCTTCAGGATTGAGTCTCATAAAGGGCTAGGAAAATTTCCAGAAACACCAAAAATTGGCTCCACACGATGTGCAATAGGCAGTAATCACAACTCAACGTACATGAGGAATCGTGCACAAACAAGCGCCAAGAAGTGCTACATGTAGTAGACAAATCCCTACAGGTATATCTACTCTCAAAATAAAGCAATGACATTGTGTGTGCTCAAACAAGTATGCATTTTTCAATGCGTGACTGTCTGTAGAGAAATTACCGCAAAACTAACTGCCAGGAATGCCTAAAAGGTGTTGTATCTGTGTGTATCCAAAAAAACTATAAAACTCCACCTATAATGTTGATGAAAAACTCTATACCTCGATCATAAAGCAATCTACAGTCAGATATCCAACACTAACACCACATGTAATGTCGATGCCAAATCTATGCCTCCGAGTAGTGTGCTCATGAAAAACGCGTCTCTCAAGAAATCGCTAGCACGGACATTAGTTACTCTCCGTGTCCCACTAATCAAGCAAAAATTTGGCTCGTGATGGGAATCATGGACTCAGGCATAATCCACAGATGTATGTATCAATAAACCACAAAAGACATATATCTAATCTCTGTATGTGTCTAAGAATGATGTCTCTCTCATAAAAATCGATGTTGGAGATGTCAAAACTGAAGAGAATAACGTCAGAGATGTCGAAGACAGCCAATGCCAAAATCGAGATCAAGTAGAGTTGGTGTTGAAAATCAAGATTGAGTAGATTCAATGCCAAAAACCAAGGTCGAATAGAGTCCATGCCAAAAAAATCAAGATGGAGTAGAGTCGATGCCAAAGCTGAATGTGCCCACACATGCTATGTGTGTCGGTGTCAGACACAGTATGCCAAATATCTTGAGCCGAAGAGACAAACCGATGTCAAAGAAGCCCACACACTCTATGTGTGGTAATGACTTCTCTCTCTCTCTCTCTCTCTCTCTCTCTCTCTCTCTCTCTCTCTCTCTCTCTCTCTCTCTCTCTCTCTCTCTCTCTCTCTCTCTCTCTCTCTCTCTCTCTCTCTCTCTCTCTCTCTCTCTCTCTCTCTCTCTCTCTCTCTCTATCTCTCTCTCTCTCTCTCTCTCTCTCTCTCTCTCTCTCTCTCTCTCTCTCTCTCTCTCTCTCTCTCTCTCTCTCTCTCTCTCTCTCTCTCTCTCTCTCTCTCTCTCTCTCTCTCTCTCTCTCTCTCTCTCTCTCTCTCTGTAGCACTCAAAACTAAGTTCTTCTTCTACTTATCAGTAGCGCTTAAATTTCAACACTGCAAGCTCTCTTCTGTAGCGCTATTTCAACCACGTTGCCCATGTTAACTTGTTTTTTCTATAACTCTTTAAAGCAAAGTTTTTGTAGCACTGGCAATTAATCTCTTATAGTGCTTTGAAGCAAAGGTTGCCGGTGTTAAAAATCAACGCTATTGTAAGCTTGACAGAGTTGCTTTAGAATCTCCTTGTGATGATTTTCCAAAGCTCAGGGTACTATGCAGCAAACCACAAAACCAATAATTGTTTTTCCTCATTCTTCACACTCTTGAGCCTTCACAAAAACTCAGTGAAATTATCTCTTGTTGCTAAAGCTTTGAGCCTTATCTCAAATTGAAGCTTGTGCACGCACCGTTGTCAAAGCTAGATCAAGAAAATGCCTATGCTCTAATACCAATTGAGAGGCGAGTGGATGCAGAGTGCAGTACAATAGGACACGAAGCTACTGTGGAGCTCATAAACATCCATTGCCCCTTATTATGTTTATGTACTAGAAAATTAAGATTAGACAAATATGGGTGGTGCCCATGCCTAGCAAATATGGCATGCACCCTTACATATAAGGCATTCAATGCTAATGTACAAGGTTAAATGTATCACATATACAAAGGTGTGTTGTAACATTTAATGGCCTAGTAACTTGTGTGTGTAGCAGAAATTAGCATGAACATAGTGGGCATTTCATTAGAATAGATTCCTAATGAGAATTACAAGAGTGCTTGGGTGGAGAGAGCAACAAAAAGGATAACACCTAGTTAGATAGCATCAACAATACTTCAAAAGAGAGAGAAATTAATCTATTGACAACATTTGAGGACCAGATTTGCATGGAGCCGGTTCCCCCTCCAAAAGGCTTTGTATTATGGTTTCTCCCATCAAGAGAGACATTGTACAATACAATTCTTCGTGTTCCTTCAAGACTAGCTAGTGCAATGAAGATGAAAGCTTCATGCACTAAGCAAAACACTTAGTAAACACAACTTTAATTATCCCCGTTCTCAGACCCAAGACCTCACACACCTTCGAAGATGGTGAGAGATAGTAGGGTATGAGTGTAGATTGAGAGGAAGAAGGAGTATCTTACGAGAAAGATGTACATCTCCTCACATAATCACTCATATTAGCATAGCTTAGCTTAGTAATTAGCTTGGTAGAGGAGATGATCATGGATTGAAGCTTAGCTCTTGGTTGGATTTGCATCCACAAGCCAAGAGTGTGTCGATGTAGGCTTCTACCCCACAAGCTTGGAGTAGGTGATGAGTTCTCCATTAAAGCTGGGGAAGAGATAGTATTCTCTTTCTTCACACATGAGATTGTGTGATTGTGTGTGTGATAATGCCTTGCAAAAATCAGCCCCCTCTCTCTCTTGGGCAATCCCTCTTGCTATTTGCTCTTGCAGGCTCCCCATTGGACCTCCCCAAGTCAAGCCAATGGCTATTAAGCAGCATAAGTGATAGCCTTCTGACATGTGTCTCCCTTTCCCCTTTTGTGAGAGCTTAATCAATTAAACTTAATTGATTTAAATGAATTAAATCCTTATTGGACCTTTCCCCATTCTGACCAATAGGAATTAAGTAGCCCATTGGGCTGCTCAATTCCTATTGGACCCCTCCACAGGCTGTCCAATAATCATCCAGGAGACTTAATTTTCATTGGTTCTTTTTATTAAGTGTTTTAAAATTAATTAGGCTAAATTTACTCTAGCCTAATTCTCATTGGTCCACTTCAAGGGTCATCCAATAGGAATTGGGTACACCTTCTGGGCATCTGGCCTAGGGAGCTGACATGTGTCCCTCATTCCCTTTGTGTAAAGGGAGCTTGTGTGTGTGTGTGGCCTTCTCTCTCATCCCCTACTTGCTAGGCTCGCCCCCTCCTATGTAGGGATTTGAAAAGACTTTTTGGTCACACACAAAGCATCCAATTTACCTAGGGTTGACCTTTGGACATAACCTTTGAATTTTGGAACCTTAGCATTTTGGAAGTCTTAATGGTCTGAACCTTAGGGTCTTTTTAGCCCATTATTGTACATGGATCTTTTGCAGATGGCCCCCCTTTTGGATCCCTATTTTCCCTCCTTTGGATTTATACTATGGCCGGCGGTCTGCTAGCTTAGCCAATATTCTAGATTTTTCTCCCCTAGCACTTCCCCACATTAAATGATCAGTTTAATATGAGAAAATCATTTAGGAGAATTAGATATTGATTATTATGACATTACCTCTCTCTTGAAATCATAGTCGTCCTTGACTATGGTGTAGAGAAGATAAAGCATATTCATGAGTCCTTTTCTTAGCGGGTAGAGGATCCCTTTGTTACCCTACGACATCATTCCGCAATGGATGACTAGTCCATTTGGCGCTTGAGAGCCTGAGGCTACCGCAAGCAAGTCTGCACATTAGTCCTATCAGCCTTCCATAGTAGAGTGACAAGCTCTACTTGGTGTTTGGGAGATGTCGTCTCCGCAAACTTGATCTATGCATGCATACTACTTCATTTTTCTGCACAATAAAGAAAAGAGAGTCTTATAAGACAAAAACTTTGTTCATTTTTAACATTTTGTACATTTGCTTACTCTTGGGAAGCATTGTAAGCATTGACAAGGTTTAGGTTATCCTTTAATTGTATGCTTTGCATCCATCTAACATCTTCAAAAGGATATGTCTTAAAATTAATAAGATATCGTCGGATAGTCTTACCACCTCTTAGTACCTTGTCTTCATGTCGGAGAATGGACTCGGGTTGCAGCACCTCCTCTTGGTCCTCGATCTCCGATGGGTCTTCAATAGTTGGTTCTTGAGGTGGATCTCGTTTGTAAGGCTATAATAGGCTCACATGGAAACCATTTTGTATGAGCCAATGATTGGGCAACTTGAGTTGATAGGCCATCTCATTGATTGACCTAAGAATCTGGAAGGGACCATAGTACCTTTTTGCTAGTTTAGCATAGTACTTTTGGTGGCCAGTAGGATTCTTGCCCGTCGTGTGCCTTAATCGAGCCTTGGGAAACTTTAACAAGACCCAATCATTTTCTTTAAAGGCTTGGGCTCTTCTGTGCTTGTTAGCAGCAGCCTTTTGCCTTTGTTGTAAGTAGCCCATTGGGCTGCTCAATTCCTATTGGACCCCTTCACAGGCTGTCCAATAATCATCCAGGAGACTTAATTTTCATTGGTTCTTTTTATTAAGTGTTTTAAAATTAATTAGGCTAAATTTACTCTAACCTAATTCTCATTAGTCCACTTCAAGGGTCATCCAATAGGAATTGGGTACACCTTGTGGGCATCTGGCCTAGGGAGCTGACATGTGTCCCTCATTCCCTTTGTGTAAAGGGAGCTTGTGTGTGTGTGTGGCCTTCTCTCTCATCCCCTACTTGCTAGGCTCGCCCCCTCCTATGTAGGGATTTGAAAAGACTTTTTGGTCACACACAAAGCATCCAATTTCCCTAGGGTTGACCTTTGGACATAACCTTTGAATTTTGGAAGTCTTAATGGGCTGAACCTTAGGGTCTTTTTAGCCCATTGTTGTACATGGCTTCTTTGTAGATGGCCCCCCTTTTGGATCCCTATTTTCCCTTCGCTCCTTTGGATCCCTACTGTGGCCGGTCTGCTAGCTTAACCAATATTCTAGCTTTTTCTCCCCTGGCACTTCCCCACATTAAATGATCAGTTTAATATGAGAAAATCATTTAGGAGAATTAGATATTGATTATTATGACATGTGTTTCCTTGCTTTTCCATTTCATCATTTCAAGCTTGATACCGTGAAGATCTTTTGCCTTGCAAGTGGCCAATTTCTTAACACTAGAATGGTAACAGGACACTTTTATGTCCTTGGACACTTTTGTGTCCTGTTAAGTGACCATTTTGCTTGAATTATTTGAAGAGTATGAAAATGAATTTCTAGGTTCTATATATCCACAAAGTTACCTTATGAGCTGAAAAAAACTTAGCATTTTTTTCGGAGTATCGATCTCACCATTAACCTTACTCTTGCACAACACTTTTGAACCTAAACTATGTGCAAAAACGGGTCCTGTTTTTGGCTTTTTTTCATTTTTTGGCAACTATACCACTCTAAAGTTCATGTTTGTGAGGTTTAGATGGCTAGAGGTTAGGCCTTCATAGTTCTCAACATGTTTTGATGCTTCTAGGGAGAGCTAAGTGTTAAAATTGAAAGTTATGACCAATTTACAAGAATTGCATAATCCTGTTTTTTGGCCAAAATCAACACTTTTATGATTTTTTGGGTGGCTTTCTTGATATCCAAATTCAATTTTGATTGTGTAAGTGTAATGTATAACATAGATCTAATCTTCCTTGAGTTTTGGGGGACCTAATATGCTATATAGCATAGTATATGATGATGGTTGAGTTTTTTTATTTTGCTGAAGAAGACGATACATTTTAGAGTAGCAAGTATAACTTTCTCAATATTGCTAGTTTCTTAGGACAATTGTGTGTATTTTGTAGGTAGTAACCATATCTAATCATAGACTACAAACTTGGTTAGAATATGAGTAGTTTCTATGGGTTTCTAGAGGTCATAATGCCAAACCCAGTTTTTTCATGTTTGTTGTATTTAGCACTTTATCATTGCCCCCAAGGCTCCAATTGTAAGAGATCCATTATCCTTTTGACATGCTCCATGGCTCCTTTTGAATCCAAAGGCCCAAAGGGAACTAAGAAAACATGTATATAGTGTCTGTATTGAGCGTGACTATAGAAACTTTGATGATAGGTCCGCAGAATGGCAAAAATGCAACTTTTTGTACCTTTTTTTTCCCAAAAAAAAAAAGTGAGGTAAAAGCAACCATATGTTTTGGTCAGCAACCCATTGCAGTTAACGGGGCATTTTAATTCAGGTCCTACAAAAATCCCCACTCTTATTTATATGCAATCAACCGTAAGAAATTGTTGTTTTGGGCAAAATGCAATGGTCCATCAACTTTGGAGGCTTGTAGTGACCAAGGGATGAGAAAAATTACAAGTTTCTCATTTTTTCCATATGTAGTAGTTATTGAACTATAAGCTCATGAAAGGATTTTTCAAAATGAGTGGATCTACTATGGTTTTGGAATTTTTTCCCAAAACCCTGAAAGGACACTTTTATGTCCTGTTAGGTTACCATTCTAGTGTTAAGACCTCCAAATACATATTCAATGGTAAAGAAGGTAGGTATACATGAAACAGCACCATGACATGGCATCTTCCCATGTTTGGTTGATTGTTAAGATTCATGCAATGCATATACATGTCCATAAGAGTCAGGTCACCAAAACTCTCAAACACACCATGTACATACCTATTTGGGGAGTCGTGACCCTAGATGTGGTGCCATTGCATATTTTTCCACTTGATAAGATGCCTAATTTGGTTTTATAATGTACATATTCAAAGTGTATCATGGTGGCACACTCATCTTGCCTACAAAGATTGATGCGGACAAAAACTGTCAAAAAAGCAAATAACAGGCATCGTAAAATTGCATGGCAAGTATGCCAAAATGGAAAAGTGATGAAACTTGATGTATATATATGATTTTATGCTCATGTGAGTGATCCCATAAATTTAAGGATTTTTCTAACTCTATTTGGGATTTTTCAAATTAAAAATGGTCTTTTTGGGTTAAAATGAGCTAAAAATGACCAAGTTTTGGGCCAGAAGAAAAAAGGTCCAAAAATTGACACACCGCCTCATTTTCCATGGGGAAGAGAGAGAGGACTGATTTTTAAGGGGGAAACCTGTAATTTTTCCCTTTTGTGCAATTCACTTCATGGTTGCTATATTAATGTATAATGTAGTCTCGCCCCTTTGTTATCTCGTATTTGAGCCTGTTTACGGAAGTGCATAGTATTTCTCTTCATCAAAATGGTGTGTGGGCTTCAATATGGAAGTTGTTAAATCTCTCCAAAATTTAAAAATGGACATTGTGAAGGTGCAAGCTCATGATTTCCTTTCAACAGTTTGAAGTTACGAGTATGTAATTCAAGGTGAGGCTACATGATTCCATGAAATAAGATTCAATTTTGAATGGGATTTGTGCTTGTATGAGATTTGAGGTTTCATGGATGATAATTAAGTGTTCATGACTCTCATCATAAATTTTCACAACCAAAGATTTCGCACCTTATCTAGACCGCACACTTTTTGACATCTTTTTGGTGAACTTGATGCTAAGTAGCTAGGGTGAGGCTTCAAAATATTGTTTTCAAATCTTATAATACAAATAATTAAATCCATGCATCAACAAGAGCAACAAGGTATGCATTCTGATTAAGGTACAATATAAATGTTTCAAGCATTTGCTATGTTTATGCAACAACAACAAACTGCAGAAAGAAGGGAGGTGTCAGCAACCAAAGCCCTTCAAGCTATTGTAAATAAAATGGAGCATTTTAAAGGTAAATATACACAAAGTATCTTCATGACTATGTGAAGAAGATGGAGTTACAAAGGTACCAAAGGTGGATATGATTCACAGTTTCAAACTAGTTGCGGTCCTCGATATTAGACACTATGTAAAGGAAATCAAGCAGGAGCATGGACAAGACTGGGAGAAATTCAAATTATCCCTAAAAAAGGAATACTTCATGGAGGAATCTAGAAGGGTTACAAAAAGAAATTTCTTAGAATGGGTTGCAAAGCCAAAAGATGGACTTTCCATGACATTTAATTGTTGAGGGAGTTTGACAAACGTTATGCTCAACTGTTAAGAATAGAGCAAGGTACTTTGGATAGTTAAAAGATTGATATGGTCCTTCAAGTTGAATATCCTAAGAAAATTTAGAGGTACTTTTTGAAGACAAGAATATATAATAGGGTCTAAAGGTTGAGTGGAAAGAGGTTGAGGATGCGATCTCATTTCTTGCTAAGAGGCAACACCGTACAGACAAGACGATGGTGAATGGTTCTACGTCTACCTCTAGCATGCTAGAGAGTCTAACAAATCCTGTTGTTGTGAGTCCAAAAAGTGAAAATTCTATGCTTGATGAGGTTGTAAAGGGCATTCAATAAATGAAGCTAAAGCTAATGAGGCTTGAAGAGAAATGGAAACTTGCTAGATAGAAATCCCAAAGCAAAGAAAGGTTTATGCACGGATGCATATGGTGTGAAAGCACAAACCATGGCAAAATGGATTGTGATAGCTTCATTGATGCTTTGAAATGAGATCTTGTTCCTTTTAAGGATGGGAAGATCCATCTGCAGGAGATAGGTATTCCATTAGGAACTAACCTTAGAAAAGGGGTTACGCAAAAGCTAGTGGAGGTTATGGCGACCAATCATGCCATCTCTATAGTAGAGGCTTCTACCTATGGGGCAAAGATAGAGTTAGTTCCAAAGAAAGTTTCAAAGCCTACTAAGGATGTTTTTGAGGAGGTTGATAGCTTGTGGCTATATGTAGTGTCATTAGCTGAAAAAGGGAAGGTAGATTAATAGGTATTACATGGAGCTGGTGATTGTATACGCCATACAACAAGTTGGGATGATCTTGTGGACTCTTTATCAATGCATGCCTATCTTTCACAATTCCATAACAATGAAGCAATTGTGGAAAAAACAAGTAGATGTGAGAATGGACATGAAAAGCCCTCTACTTCAAAGAGGGTTACAAGAGGTGGAGGAAGGAAGGATACAGGACCTTCTTATGATGCTTCACCATAGGTGCCTCCTCCTCCTAAGGTTTCTATGGAGGAAGCATCTACAAGAAATAAGAAAGATCAAGGAACGACCAAAGAAAAAGTCCCCGCATACAAATTAAAATCTAACATTGAAGCTGCTACAAACTTAAATCGGGTATTGGAGGAAAATATTTTGAGCAATAAAGTTGAGTTTACTTTAGGTGAAGTGCTCAGAAAATCTAAGTGCAAGTTTCATGAGTAAATTATAGATATCATAAAAAGAAAGAGTCAAACTCTCATTGATTCTATTCCTCCACAATCTCAGGGTGAAGGAGAGTCATTGAAGGCACAAGGGATACACGGGCAAGAGAGTGAGTGTGATGACAATGCGGTAGGATGCTACCAATCTTTTGGAAGAGATATGTATGCTAGATTTGTGGATGATGATGACAAAGATGAAGCCTCCCAGAAAAGCCACTACTCTAAACGTCATTGGACAAGAACTACAACAAAAACTTTGGTCAAGATGGGTGATCTTTAGGAGCCAAAAGTTGCATTGATAGATCATGGCTCCGAAAAGTTCAATCTTATGTCCAACAGTCCAGGTGAAGGGCAATTGGCCAATAGACACAGACCATGGTTGGATGATTAGAGTTGCAAACAAATCACCAATAAATTTAGATGGGGCTTGTCCGAATGAGAAAGTGACCTTGGAAATGTCAAAGATGATCAAAACTTTTTTGTTAAGAGAAGTCTACCTATTCTCTTATCCTTGGGTAGCCAAAAATCACAACCGTTTGCATGGAAACAAAGGTCTTGGATGATGGCCTTGCTTAAACAAGGATAAAGAGCATTGATGGAAAGCAAGATGTGTACTTCTTGGCTGTCTGTGAATCATGGGAGAAACTATGATAGTATTCACAAGTATCCTCTACCAAAGGCAAATAAAAAGTTAAATGACTTTACAAAGACAAGGGTTTTTGTGCATGTACCATTGTAAAACGGGATTTCAATGGTACAAGAAGAAAAAGGTTCTCATGTACAGATAGACATGAAGAACAATAGTTTTGGTCATGTACCATTGTAAAAAGGAATTGCAATTGTACAAGAAAAAAAGGTTGTCACTTGACCTAAAGCGAGAATATGCTTTTTCTATAGTTTTTGAATGGCTAACAAAGCATGGGTCAATATGCTTTATAAAGCATGAGGATATGAAATTAAGTGCACAACAATATTTATATAATGTACAAAAAGAAATGAAGGAAAGTAGTTCCATAGAGGATAGTGAATGCATTTTAGGTTTCTTTGAACAAGTTTCTCATGTTGATACTATGCTTGAGCTTGAATCTATAATGGATTCTACTATGCAATATGGAATCCAATTTGTTCTCTATGAAAATATATGAAGTGATTGAGGCTTTTGAAGATAAAAAATATTTTGATTTCAATGAAGGACCAAAAGTGTGAATAGCGACCAAGTACAAAATTGTGGTAAAGAAAGTGAGACCAATGGCCTTACCTTTACCATCAAATTGCAAGAGAAATCTACAGTCAAATTTCAGGGATCCAAATAGAACTAGACACAAGTTCACAATTGAATCCCTAAAAGAGATAAAGGTTGGTCAGGAGGATTTTTTAAGAGAAGAAGATATGAAGTGTTTTAAAGAAATGCTTCCAAGACATGGTAAGGCTTTTTCTTTCTAGCTACATGAGATAGAATGTGTTGATCCTAGTGTTGTTGCACCTATGGTGATTTTGATTGTCCCTCATGTACCTTGGAATCTGTATCAAATTCTGGTTCCAAAAGCACACTTGCCAAAACTAATAGAGCTACTCAATGAGAAAATTTGCATGGGTATTTTAGAGCCTTCTTGTGCATTGTATTTTCAAACAAGTGGTTCATTGTGCCTAAGAAGAATGGATCTTTGTGTTTCATATAGGACATGCAACCTATAAACAAGACTACCATTAGGAATGTGGGTAGAAGACCAATTGTGGATAAATTTATAAAGGTGTATGCACAAAGGTCAATTTACTTAATTAGAGCTCTCTATTAGGAGTACTATCAATTTCAGCTAGATGTTGAGAGTAGAGATCTAACAACCATGAAATCATCTTTGGATTTCACGAAGGTGTATGCACGAAGGTCAATTTACTCAATCGGAGCTCTCTATTAGGAGTACTATCAATTTCAGCTAGATGTTGAGAGGAGGTTGAGAGTAGAGATCTAACAACCATGAAATCATCTTTGGGACTGGTAAGGATGTGTACCTTACCTCAAGGAGCAACAAATTCAATTGCACATATGATGAATAGAATGAACAAGACTGTACATGACTTCATACCTGAAATCACAATGCTATAATGTGTCCATCATAGAATGTGAAGACAAAGACAAAGATGAATCTATGGACTCAAGAGGTTTTGTAAGTTTTTTGCATACCATATTGAAGATTGTGAGAAGATGTTTTCAAGGTTAAAAGAAGTTAATCTTACCCTATCAGGAAAATAATCTGTGTTTAGAGCTAATGAAATTTTTATTGTGGGGCATATGTGTAGTCCTTATGGTAGAAGGCCTAATTGTCCAAAAAATATGGATGCAATCAAAAACATGAAAGAGGCGTGCATAAATATCAATGAAGTTTGAATATTTCTTTGTGCTTGTGTCTTATATCTTATTTGGATATTGCATTATGCACATGTAGAACACCCTATTTATAGGTTGTTGAGAAAGAAACAAAAGTTTCAAGGGAAAGAAGAGCACAAAAAAGCCATGAGGAATATGAAGAAGCTACTTCTTTCATCACCAACCTCGAGAAAGATAGACTATTTATGTGAAAGACATGTCATTGTGATAGTGGACACGAGTCCTGCATGGATAGGATAGAAAATCGGGCAAGATGATGATGAGGGAAAAAGGCGTATGGTAACGTTTGGGGCTAAGGTTCTGAGTTCTCATCAACAAGATTATGCACATGTAAAAAGGGAATTATGGGGAGTGGTTACAACATTGAGGTGTGGTAGAAATTGACAATTTGCCTCTTCTTGTAATGATACAAATTTTTTAACTCTTGACATTGCTATGTTGTGATGGATAGCCTACATAAAGTCCTTGAATCCTGAGTGCAAGCATATTTTAATGAAGGACAATCCAATGAAAGATATGCTACCTAGGGCAAGGTATGAAGATGAACATGACATGAGGAACATGATTATGAAGGGATTTGTTGTAGGCACAAAGTTTTACACTATTGCTATTTCAAAGAGTAAACTATGCATGTTTGTATCTTCACTTGAGTCCTTTTCAAAGGATCTATGAGGGTGAATGGCTCCTAATAGGTTACTACATAAGTACCTTGCAAGAATAGGATGATTAGATTAAGCATAAGAAGAAAATCATATGGGTACTCCTTGAAGGATGGTTACTGATGGAAACATCCTAAACAAAGAGATGGAACACCATTGTGGGTAGTGTGCGATAAGGCTACTTGACAAGAGATTATCAAGGTGTTCCATGAAAGCTTTTGGGTAGGACATTGAGGTGTATGGGCAACATTTTCCTAAGTAAAAGAGAGTTATTGGTGGAAAGGATGTGTAAGGATGTGGCTGAGTTTGTGGAATCTTGTGTGACATGCAAAATGTATACAAATGTACGACACCATGATGGACTACATCCTATTTATCCATTGGTCATACATTACAAATGCGTTGTGGACTTTGTCACAATACCTTTGGGACTTTGGAAAATGAGGTACTTGGCTCTTGCAAGAGAAGATTTGTCTAATCAAGTTGAAGAGTGTGCATTGAGGACAAAGAATATGGAAGTTGTACGTAAACTCCTTTTTGAAGATATGATCTATCACTATGGATGTGTGGGAAAGATAATTGCACATAGAGGAGAATTGGATGCTGAAGAAGTAAGGGAATTCTTCTCTAGGATGGATATCAAAATATCTCTAGCTTGTACTTATAACCCAGAGGGCAATGGAAAGAGTGAAAGCCTCCAATAGTTAAAGCTTTGGCTAAGGCTTGTGAAGGTAATCTTGGAGATTGGCCAAGGTTACTAACATTGGCATTATGGGCTGACCGTATGACACATAGCTCAGTCTTTGGCTATATGCCTGTTGAATTGATGTATGGTCAAAAACTCTAATGTCAATTGAAGATGTATTTCTTAAATGGAATAAATTTCCATGGGAAGATGGAATGAGTAGACAAGAGCTTCTTACATTTCCCATACGGCAACTGGAAAGAAGGCTTGAAGAAATTGAGCTTGCAAAATCTTGACTAAAGGATGCAAGGTTGAAAAACAATGACAAATTTGACAAGAGACATAGGCTCATACCAAAAGATATTCAAGAAGGTGAATTTGTGTTGGTGTATACTAGTAGCCTTGAAAACCAGCACTCTACAATAAGTAAGCTTGCCAAGAGATGGTTTGGTCCTTATGTTTTCAAGTATGTGCATGAAAATGCAACTTACACCCTGCATGAACTAGATGGGATAGAAATGAGAATTCCCATTGCAGGAAAAAGGGTTAACACTAGGTTCGTAACCTAACACGACATAAAAGTGTCCTTTCAGGGTTTTGAAAAAAACCTCCAAAACCATAGTAGATCCACTCGTTTTGTAAAATCCTTTCATGAGGTTATAGTTCAAGGCCTTCTACACATGGAAAAAATAAGAAACTTGTAAAATTTCTCATCTTTTGGTCACACCAAGCCTCCAAAGTTGATGGACCAGTGCATTTTCATCAAAACAGTCATTTCTTACATTTTGTTGCATAAAAATAAGATTAGGGATTTTTGTAGGACTTGAGATAAATTCCCTAGTTAACTTCAAGGGGTTGGTGATCATAACATATGATTGCTTCTCACTCACTATTTTTTTTTTTGCCAAAATAAATAGGTACAAAAAAGCTGAATTTTTACCATTCTGCAAACCTATCATCAAAGTTTCTATAGCCACGCTCAATATAAATAATATATACATGTTTTCTTAGTTCCCTATTTTCCTTTATGTTCATAAGGAGCCATGGAGCATGTCAAAAGAATAATACATCTCTTGCCAAGGTGAATCTTGGGGACAAAGATTGAGTGCTAAATACAACAAACATGAAAAAACTGAGTTCAACATTATGAGTTGTAGAATCCCATAGAAACTATTCAATATCTAGTCAGATTAGATCCTTATGACTAGATATGGTTACTACCTACAAAATGTATGTAATTGTCACAAGAAACTAACAATATTGAAAAAGCTATACTTGATAAACTAGAATGTTTCGTTTTCTTCTATAATTGAAAAAATCAACCATCGTTGTGTACTATGCAAAATAGGGTATTAGGTGCCCCAAAACTCAAGGAATATTAGCTTTATGTTACAATATGCCACATAGAAAATAAAAAATGCATTTGGATATCATGAAATACACCAAAAAAATCATAGAAGAGCTAAAATTGGCTAAAAAACAAGATTTGATAATTTTTGTGATTTGGTCATAACTTACAACTTTAATATTTATTTCTCCCTAGAAGCATCAGGACATGTTGAGGAATACTAAAGATATTTCTCTAGCATTGTAGACCTCACAAAAATGAATTCTAGAGTGGTATAGTTGCAAAAAGTTGAAAAAAGCCAAAAACAGGACTCGTTTATTCACACAGTTTAGGTTGTGAAATGTTGTCCAAGGACAAGGTTAAAGATGGAATTGATATTCCGAAAAAATTTCAAGTTTTTTTCAGCTCACGAGACATCTTTCTAGATAGATAGCACTTCAAGATCCATTTTGAAACTCTTGACATAATTCAAGGCAATTGGTCACTTAACAGGACATAAAAGTGTCCCAGGACATAAAAGTGTCCCATTACCAACCTAGTGTTAAATTGTCGTAGGAAAATGTTTATTTTATGCACATCCAAGTGAAGATGATGATGGATCCCATTATATGTAAACTAAGGAAAAAAAAAGATATGGTGTCTGACCATCAATTTTGATGCTTAGCAAATACTATTTTGGCACATACCGCAAGATGTGCAGGTTTAGAGGGGTTGATGTCATGCCTAGCATATACACAATGTCAATAAAAACATTCACATCATCTTTGAAACTTCTAGATGAATGGAAATAAACCCAATCATATACATATTGTGATATATGCTAAAGCGGCTACTAAGGTCGCAATCATGTAAATACCTATCTAGGGAGTCATGGCCTTGGATGTGGGCAATTGAATGTTTTTCTACTTGATAAGATATTTAATTTGACCTAATAATGTACATATTCCAAGATTTTCATGGTGGCACACTCATCTCGCCTACAAAGATTGATGTGGGCAAAAATTGCCAAAAATATCAACTAATGGACGTCGTCGTAAAATTGCATGGAAAGTGGCCCAAATGAAAAAATGATGAAAAATGATGCATATCTATGGTTTTTATGGTCATGTGAGTGATCCTGCAAATATAGGGACTTTTTTCAAGGCCATATACTTGTGGATTTGAAGCATGCCTTTATGATTCTCTTTATGAAAGCAATGCTTAAGCATGAGAGGTGATAACTGAGTCAACATCAGTTAATAGGAGCTGCTAAAGACAGAAGACGTACGGATGCACATCGAAGATCAACATGAAGAAAGCACTAAAGATTGGAGTTACACATTTTCTAAATTTTTTCAAAATGGTCATGTATTGTATATTCCCGACTTATTTTGACAATCCATTCTAATATTTTAATGTGTTACGGGCTCAATGGGAGTTCCAAGTTGTAAAGATCAAATCAGTTAGTGTGCCTAGGTAGCAGATACAGTAAGTGGTGGATCCCTAAAGGCCTTGGCGCCCATTCATTGCATATTTTTACCCTAGGTATATAAGGAAGTGTGTAAAAAAATTAGGGTTCTCAACCTCATTTGTTGAGAGCTTGAGGTGTGTGACTATGGAGTCCTTGAGCTTCTCCTTGCTCATGTGACTTGGTTAGCACTAAACAATGCATAATTCTCTTTCACTATGCCTCTCTCATGCTTCTTATGATTGCCTATGATGCTTAGATTAGCTAGATCTTGACTAATTAGTGGTTAATCCCTCTCTAATCTTGTGTTATTGCCCTCTTTTGCTTGTGTGTGCATGTAGGTTTGATTGGAGTGTGGTGCTAGATAGATCTATTTGTGTGTGCTTGCGATTAGTGTGTTGCATGATAGGATAAGTGTTGTGTGCGTCTTGAAATCGTTAGTATGTGTGATTGGGTTGATTGGAGGTGAAGGGAAGTGGATGTGGAGATTGCCCTTCATTGTGGCTTAGCTCCTCCATAGGCCGATAAGCTCACCTCATAGAGTTATCCATTTGTGTTGCCATGATTAGCTCACTAACCGTGTGAGTGTTTCCATGCCCTAGCTGGATAGCTCATCCGTCCAGATTGATAATTTTGTTGGTCATTGGGGCTATGCAACGATGGAAACCCCAACATTTGACGCTATTTCCCGGGACGATGGCCTACGCTAGTGTAATTGTGGCATAATCGGATATGTTTCCTCACTAATTTCACTTGTGTGTTTATGTTTTTGTGGATTTTGGATGTGTGTACATGAAGCAATGTGTTCATTTTCCCTTAATTTGCTATATGCGGGTCCTGAGTGGTGGTACTACCTTGGGTTCCCACTGAGGGCCTAGAGCCTAAGGTACATGAATAATGAGTTCCCACGTAAATGAAGAAACTCTTGATGTGCTTGTCCTCTAGCACATGACCAGAGCGTAGGTGCATGTGACCTCGACACTCTAGAGGTGTTGGTGAGTGCCCGTGGAGGACGCTCACCTAGTTTTTTAGGTGTTTACAACCAAATTTTTTGTATTTTTGGTCCCTTTTTTAACCAAGCCATAGAATATGTCGTGCGATAGCACAAAAAGAGCATCTTGGCTAGAGGGACATTCCATGCTTTACAGCTCCCGATTCGGTTACGTACAACCCTTGGAATCCTAGAACTAGTCTTTTCCTAGGTGGGGAGAGGACTAGAATTAGTAAGTCCAAAAGGTGAGTGTGAAGGAGATGGTGGAGAACTTGAGGAACTTGTCCCACATGCCCTCATTCCCTCTTGTGGGGATAGGGTATATATATAAGATTGAATCTAGTATATATCATAGGACTGAGGCTTGGGCTTGGGGAAATGATCCCGATCCCGATCCTAAAATTTTTGTAGAGCACACTCACGCCTCGCGTTTAAATATTTTTGGGTTTTTTTTTGGGGCGGGGACGATTGCCGCGCGCGCGATTTTAGTGGCCTTTTTGGGCCACACACACACTACACCTTTACCTACTCTCCTAACTAACCTAACCTTATCTACAACTAACTACTCTGCTAATTGTTCTGCTAACTACTAACTGATAATGAATCTACCTTCTCTGCTAAACTGCTTACCCATTCACTAGCTAACACACTAACTACTAACTGTGCAAATTAAAAAAAATGTGTAAAAGTAGACATTAACAGAAAACAAGCTATCCACTATGTAACTATGTAAAGACTATAAAAGCAGACATTGACAGAAAACAAGCTATTCTCACTAACTATGTAAAGATTGTGTAAAAGCAAACATTGGTAGAAAACACTCATTCACTACTAACACACTAACTACTAACTATGCAAAAGGTGCAAGCAGACATTGACAGAAAACCGAGATTATGCAGGAAATAAAAACTTGCAGAAATAACTTCTTCTTCTTCCTCTTCCTTCCTAACACAAACACTCACAGAAGAAGCATAGAGTGCCTCTTGCGCTGAGTGCAGGGCCAATCCCCGGCAGCTGCGCCAAAAATGTGGGCATCTACTGCACGTATCGAAGCAAGGGCCTTGCCTAACACTGTATGTGAGCCACAGTTGGCTCCAAGCATGCATCTATCTAAATTATTAAACTATTAAGCTCAAAGATGACAATGGTGTGTCACTCACCGCTCTATGCTTGCTGTCATGGAGGATTCCTCATCACGAAGAAGTGGGAGCCGCCGCTGTGCCATGCTCAACCGCCTCGCCGTCGTCGTGCCACCACAATGCTCAATCACTCTCACTCTCTCTCTCTCTCTCTCTCTCTCTCTCTCTCTCTCTCTCTCTCTCTCTCTCTCTCTCTCTCTCTCTCTCTCAAGCACACACACACACACTAGTACACAAAGGAGACGAAGAAGGAGATGGAGCAAGAGCACTCTTCTTGCATTGCACAAATGAGAGAATTAGGTATTTTAGGTTTAAATCGACTTTTATATGGGCTTGCCCGTTCACATTTGGGCGCCCACCCTTAGCCAATCTTACCCAAACATTATAGGTTCCAGTTTTAGAGTGCGCCTCTCACTGGCGATTCCTACCTAACCGACAAGCCCGGGCTATAACATAATACACTACTAGCGGGTCCGACAAGCCCGGCCCATGGCTACATAAAAGGTGGTCGCTTGGTGGTAACACTATCAAAGCAATTGACAGACAATTGTCAACACATGCATCAATGAGCATATCCTACAATACATGAAACTCCGAACGTGGAACATGTGGACTTCTTGGCTATAGTCACATGTGGAAAGTCATCAGTTATTATGTTAATTGTTGATGCTTAAAATCTCTTAGAGAGATCTCCCATAGGCCCTCTAAAGAAACTTATGGAGGGCCCTCACAAAACATTATGTGCACCTCATAATGCCATGATATGTTTCCACTCTGCCTTGTGAACAAGGAGGAGGGGGCTACTACATTTATGTTAGTGGGTGTATCAACCACCCCCACATTTGTGATAACTATTTGAATTTGTTGTATGTAGTTCAGTAAGTAAAAAGAGAGATGAAGATGAGAAAGGGATGAATCATGATCGCCACCTACAACAAGCTTTGTGGGACCACATATTTCAAAAAAGGATCCTCATTGTGCGTGCATGCCTTGCTCATTCATAGGCCCTTCAAGGGTTTGATGAGGGAGCACTCTTAAGCTGGGTTCAAAAGAGGTAGCAAATAAGGTTTGATGTACACATGTCGCTATTTCACTATCCCAAAAATAAGTGGTGCATTTTTGAACCCAGCGAACCTTGGGCAAATGTCTCTTCCCCTTGAAAATCAACCTCTATTGGGTGCTTTGCAATGTGATCTTTGGGCAATCAAGCTCAAACTTAGATCATAGGGCTTGCTAGGGAAAATCAAAACGGTAGATGGAAATCCATTGGGTGGCATCCAATTGGTCACTTTATTACTAGATGTTCCCATTAGGGCCAAAATGACTAAAAAAGGGTTGTTTGCTAATCACTTATCTCTGTTTTTTTATTTTCAATGATTCTTCCCATCACCTTCTAACATCATTATTTTCTGTGCTTTCCATAATATGAGAGAAGATGGACTTTGGAAACCAATATCTTTTTTGTGTAATGACTAGGTAACCATGCTACCATCTTTTAGAGGTGCACATGGAGTGAAGAGGACTTAACAATATGAAGTAAAAAACCATTGGAAAGGCATGATAGAGACTTAAGCTGGGTGGTTAGAGTACGACATGTTTACTTGGCCAAAGACATGGTGTTGAGCTTAGATCAATATCCATATAAGTTTTACATTGGACCTTATCATATTGTGTCCAATGAGTAAGAATGGTTTCACAATTATCTTTTTTTGCTATTTTATATGTCTTTTCATCCACAACTATGGAGTGGAAACTTGTGGAAATCTTGAATGGCACATTCAAAGCAATTCATAAAGGAATTGTAGATGTTATGTATGCCGACAAGCTAGCCTCATTTTACAAAGCAATTGGTTTGTTTGTGTATTCTGGAGAATATAAGGTTCCAACCAGAGAAGTTGCACATGGAGAGAAGTTGCCGACAAGCTAGCCTCATTTTACAAAGCAATTGGTTTGTTTGTGTATTCTGGAGAATATAAGGTTCCAACCAGAGAAGTTGCACATGGAGAGATGTAAGACTTACTAGCTCCAAGTTTGAGATCACTAGATTGCGAAGCCCTTGATACATGTATCATAGATAGCTTCAGAAATAAAATAAAAAATGATATACAGAGAGCAATGAAACCAAGAAGGATTTCAAGGAGGATCAAAAGTTTTATAATAGTCCATGTTTTGTGGAATGTTGCAAATCTATGGAGTGCAAAGGAAAAAGACTATATGCTTGAAGAGAAGACAGCTAGAAGAGAAGACGGCTAGCAATCAAAGTGGATAATGTGCTTTGAGAAGAATGGAGTTCCAAAGATACTTTTCACATCGGTGACACTAGTGAGTGTAGGGTAAGCAAAAACTCTATGTATATCTCCTATCAAATTTCTCATCAATCCATGGAAGATGGAGATGCTAGATAATTGGCTTCCTCTTAATTATCAAAACTATCTAGAGTTTGAGCTAGAAATCAAGGTCAAGCTATTCAAGGACCCTAGAAATACTATTGTCACTACAATTTGGAAATTACAAGATATAAGAGATGCACTTGAATTTATTAATGAAACTACTCATGACTATAGGTTTATGGTTGATGGTACTATTGTGAGTACAAAAGTTCAAAATACACACTTAGGACCGTTGGGGCACGTTTGACCACTAGGAGGTTTTTCCCCCCATGCATTGTATCTACACCCATCACTCTGGGTGTACCTTATCTGTCTATTCGTGCACTAAGCAACACACTCTCTTCAAGGTGCCTTGAGCTTCTTCGTCTTCTCCAATTTGTGTTTGCATCCCTGCAACCTTGATTCCAACAATTGCTATCAAAGTAGGTTGCGTGTTTGGGGCATGGTTGCCAGCATCCCCCTGTTCACTTTCTCCAAAGGTGAGATTTGGTGAGCATAAACATGTTTGGTCAATCCGTCAAGTAATAATTTGGAATATCTCCTAGAGCTTGGTGTGCTCAAAATTTTGACTTGGGCTCATTTCGGCCTCCATTTTCACTACATGCACTACTACACATGCAATTTTGTCCTTTTGTGCAAAAGTTTTAGCAATGAAATTTTCTATAGAGCCATAGCACACATTAGTCCTGCTTTATTTTCCTCTTTTGGAGAATTTTTTACATCAGGTGTAGCCATTTACAATGGCTTACAACAACATAGATTTTCTCAAGATGTTTGTTGCTAAGGAAAAATTAGATGGGTATAACTACCCAATGTGGTCTTACAT
The DNA here is from genome assembly GCF_014529385.1 of Adiantum capillus-veneris. NCBI lineage: Eukaryota > Viridiplantae > Streptophyta > Polypodiopsida > Polypodiales > Pteridaceae > Adiantum > Adiantum capillus-veneris. Next base: position 42,827,427 of record NC_140956.1, on the reverse strand, counting down.
GATGACACATGTTCTTGTGTGAAAGGACATGCAGAATATTGTGCAGGGCCATTGATGTACGAATGCTTTATATGGATACAGGCTTTGTTGAGGATGTTGTAGTTTCTAGAAGATATTTTACTACTAGAGTTGTTTTGCCTACGGCGGCTGAGCAACCTTGTTGGGATATAAGAGGTGCATGATCATGCATTGATTGTATTATCTATGAAGTGCAGTTAGTTGAAGGCAAAAGAAGCCAAGAGAAAGAGGTGGTATCTGCTACCAGTCCAGTTATTGTAGGATATTTTGGAAATGGAGATTTTGATGTTGATGTAGATGAAGAGTGTGCATTTAGTGTAGAGTGTACTTATGATCCTTTTGGTCTTGATGCATGTATGTCAGTTGGTATAGAGTCACATGTTTGGTACTTTGATAGTGGTGCTACAAGCACAAGCGTACTTAGAAGGTGCTTCAAGAGGTGGAAAAGAAGCAACATATCAAATTTCTCTAAACGCACCAAACTGGTAAAACTTAGATGCCCAAAATGTGCATGCCAAAGTTTGGCGTTTAAAATAGCCTTTGAATCCATAGTTGTATTTGTAAAGTTTTGCCCAGTGTTTGTCATACAAAGTGAGCTTATACAACCCACAACACAAAATTCTAGATGCAACAATTTCATCACCAAGATTGAGATCATGAATTTTACACCTTTCATCCAAAAAAATTACAACAAGACCAAGTCTTGCAAGTGTAAATATAGAAAATAAGTTATATTTTATCTTGCAACTATGAAGGCTATATTTTGGGTAAGATGTAGCGTTCACAGTTTGCAAAGGATGGTTCAGTAAGGGCTACATGGAGGTTACAACTTGTGCATAGTGATGTTCATGGGCCTATGCAAAATACATCCTTGGGTAATTACCTATACTTCATGACATTCATTAATGATTACTCTAGGTATCCATAGACATATCTAGTTAAATCTAACTCCGATGTGTTCATGTCTTTCAAATAATTTTTGGCTATCATTGAAAATGTCTCTAAGTGTACTATGGGCACCCTTCGTTCAAATCGAGGGAGGAGTATATATCTCATGCATTTAATGAATTTCTAGCTAGTCATGGGATAGAACACCAATGTACAATGCCCTATACACCTCAACAAAATGGTGTTGCTGAAAGAAAAATAGGTCGCTTGTGGAGATGGCATGATGTATAGTCAAGAGTCAAGATTTACCATATTGGTTCTAGATTAAATCTATCACTTGTGCTACTTATGTACTTAGCATGTGTCCTACCAAAGCCTTGCAATCTATGACTCCTTATGAAGCATGGCATGATAAGAAGCCATCTATTGATCACATGCACATTTTTTGTTGTTTAGATTATATTTTGGTGCCCCAAACACAACACAAAAAATTGATGATAAGGTTGTCAAATGCATTTTTGTTGGTTACAGTCTTGAAATCAAAGGTTACAAGTTATACCATCTACAAACAAAATGTATCTTGTTTTTGCAAGATGTTGTATTTGATGAAGATTTTTTACTTTCATGTACCAGAGACAATAGTGTAAGCTCATAGCACATATATGACTTTTTGTTGCCTCTTTTTAATGGTGAATACTTGAATGTAAGTTACAATGAGGCAAATTACAGCATATGGGGGTACTTGAACTAACTAAAAATCTTTTGAACCGCTTTATTTGTGGATGTTTTAATCTTGCTACCTCTCAAGGATAGTACATGTTTTGACAATGTGTACATAGCTCTTTCCACACACCAATCTGCTTCAAAGATATTGATATTGAATTCCCTTTGGAGCATAGCTATTGTCTTCAACCTATGAGTCTGAAATAGATCTCCCCATATTTTGATTCCAGCTTTAAAGCATTTACGGGCTCTTCTATTAGCAACAATTTATGTCACTGCAAAGAACCCAAACCAAGATGAGTCATTCAAAAAACAATGGAAGTTATCTTTGAACTCCTTGAAGGGATTCCGGTTGTCCTTAATGATATGCCAAGCATTCCAGAATTTGCATACAAGGTTAGAACCTACAGGTTTGAAAGACTTAGGAGAGAGGAATATATCTCTACAATACATACTTGTCCAGGACATGCACTCCTTCAGCTTGAACTTGTGGATGTTCCTTTTAAGCAGTATAAGGAGTAGTAGTCTAGTGAGTTGACAACTCTCTTCCCAACCAATTTAGTGGATAGTATGTCTAGGTTGAGGATACCATGGCCTCCTTTGGATTTGGGAAGGAAAAAAGTATCCCAAGCTAATTTGGATATTTTGGATGATTTGGATCACCACCCCACAAAAAAAGATCTTGTCAAAGTGTAGATCTTATGAAGCTAATATTGGTATGGCTACCAACAAGAGAGGAAATAAATTAGAGAAGGTAAAATGTAAAGATTAAGAGAAGAGGCCCTTGATGAGAGGGAAGACTAGTAGGTTTGCCACTTGAACATTTTTGTCTTGAACTTGGTTAGGAACCAGTCCCACCTCTGAGCAAAGGTAATCTTAAATCCATAGGAATTCCCAGTAACCTAAACACCTACCCATCTTCAATGATCTTACATCCTGCATCAAGAACTAGTCAGAGATAGTACCTGCCAAAAGCGTGTAGCCAGTTTTAATTAGATCCACTAACCAGCAGAAGAGATTAAGGAACTCCCAAAAAGATTCAAGTGATAATCATAATAGGGTGAGGAAATATGGATATTTCCTCCCAATTAATGTAGAAATTCTCTTAGAATAATAATGAGAAGTAAGAATGAGAAGCATAAACTGACACCACAATGTGGTCAAAATGGGAGCTTAATGAGATCACAATCTAGCTCCCATTGCCAGCTTTTTGGACCTGGGATATAAAGATGGTGTGCTTTTCAGAAATGGCAAGAGGAGCACCTCCTCTCCCATAGGCATGATCATTAAAAAACCATTTGCACCTAGATTTAATTCTCTGTACATTATAGAGTAGACACTGACTAGTAGTCTTAAGTAATTGTAGATAAATAATGTTTAGTTTCAATTAGCCAATTCTTAATGACATGAGCTCTAATGAAATGGTTTATGAACTTTGAGGATAGCAAAAATAGGAGAATTAAAGAGAGAATTTTTGTGAAACACTTTGAGAGAATAGAGGGTGAACTTAATTGATGGTAGCAACATAATCATAGTACTTAATTAACTTGGCATGAACAATACTATTGCAAGAGAGAGAGTTTAAAGAAGTTGACAATAGTTGAGGATCGGATTTATGTGGAGCCGGTCCCCCCTCTAATAGGCTTTTGTATATAGATTCTCTCATCAAGAGAGATTTGGTACAATACAATCTATGTGTTCCTTGTGACCTAGGTGATGCAATGAAGATGAGAAGCTTCATACATCACGAGCATAACATAGACTTTGCAAAATGCATTAACTATCCCAAGCCTCAATGTAATGTACCCAATATTTTTCAATAAAAGTATTTTATTTAGTTTGCAAATATTTAAGGTTCGCATTTGTTAAGTCATAATGCGTACAAGCGGAACGATCGGATCGAAAATCGGACTCTAGAACTATTACTTATGGTCTTTATCTTGAAAAGAATAGGTTAAGGGGAAATTTAAGCCTCAAGACTATATCTAAAGATAAGCCTCAAGACTCAAGACTGTATCTAAAGATAAGAGTTGACCTTCTAGGAAAGAGAGAGCAATTTTAGGAAAGGAGGAGTATTTTTAGGAAAAAAAGAGGAGGGAGTTAAGTTTAGAGTTCTTGTCTTGGAAGCCAAGCTTCTTTTAAAATTGGAGAATCGAAAATCGGACTCTAGAACTATTACTTATGGTCTTTATTCACTTGAAAAGAATAGGTTAACGGGAAGTTTAAGCCTCAAGACTGTATCTAAAGATAAGAGTTGACCTTTTAGGAAAGAGAGAGCAATTTTAGGAAAGGAGGAGTATTTTTAGGAAAAAAAGAGGAGGGAGTTAAGTTTAGAATTCTTGTCTTGGAAGCCAAGATTCTTTTAAAATTGGAGAACCGAAATCGCGCATCAAAGTCGGTGTCCACAAAAAAAAAAAAAAAAAAAACTTTTAAAAAAAAGAGCCGCAAACATACGCTAACTTATCTCTCTTTGCTTCCCTCTATTCTTAGCTGGAATTGAGAGCCTATATAAAGACCCCTCTCCCTTCACTTTTGGGAGACACAGATACACACTCTCAGAAGCGGAATCTCTCTTTCCTTGACGTCGGAGTTACCTTCTCTCCCTCAACCTCTTACCTTCAAGACATCTCCATGTCCAAGTCTTGTCTACCATCGTCGTGTTGCCCTTTGGATTCTTGAGTTCTCTTTCTCTCTTTCCCTTTTATCTACCTCGTTACGATGGACCCAAAGCGAGTGACCTAAAGATCGAAGGATGCTCATGTCGTTCCATCTCCAAGGAAGGTGCAAAGAAAGGTATCATCTACTGCAATCATAACTCAAGCGGAGGCATCGACTCCGAAAGAAGGTGAATTCGTCCAACCTCAAATACGGGAGGTAATCGAACATGTCACTAATCCAGTTCTTTCAACCTCAAATACAGGAGGTAATCGAACATGTCACTAATCTAGTAAGGCAAATTTATAATTTTGCATTGTTATTCATGTTGACCTGGGAAGTCAAGCATAACCCCTTAAACGTACAAGAAACGTGATTCTATCACAAGAAACAAGCATATGTTTTTATGGATTAAGGAAAGAACTGTTTGATAAATTGCCACTGTTTGTTAAATTCTTACTGTTTGATACATCGTTATTGTTTGATAAGTTGGTTGATATGAAGAGTTGGTTGATCATGTTGGAATAATATCTTTTGTTCCTCGCGGGTAGCGAGATGATTTCACAGTTAGCGAAGATTAATCTGAGGTTATCGGCTCTCTTTTGTTCCTCGCACGGTTAGCAGGATGCCTTGCGGATAGCGGGATGCCTGGCTGTTAGCAAGATGCCTTGCAATTAGCGGGATGCCTCGTGGGTAGCGGGATGACTGGCGGTTAGCAAGACGCCTTGCGGGTAGCGGGATGCCTCGCCGTTAGCGAGATGGGAAGATTACGCAATTCGCGGTTAGCAAATAAATCCTTTGCAAAGGCTCTATTGGTTAGACAGAGGAAGTCCGCGGGTAGCAGCAACTCATGAGAAATTGGAAAAGTTATTTTTGTTGAATTATAGGGATGTCTTCATTAGGCCTCGTTTGAATTATAGGGATGTCTTCATTAGGCCTCGTTTGAATTGTTTTGATATTGTTTGAAGGGCTATATAAAAGAACCTATGTTTGGAATTAATTAAGGAACACTATTTGTATATGTAAAGCAGTGTGGTAGGAATTAGATAACAAGCTAAAAAGTGTGAGTGTGGGATGGAAAGTGGGGGTTGGCTTAGGTTGCCAGTCAAGGATGGGTGGTCTCAATTAGTCGAGAAACTCTCCACTCCCTCTTATTAAGAGAAGTGAAATTAGAAACTTGTTGTTCCAAGAGTTGAGATGCCCCAAATATACACGCCCCTAAAAGCTATGGACCCAATTAGTCGAGTTAGTTTAGACTAGGTCCCAAATATACGTGCCCCTGAAAGCTATGGACCCGATTAGTCGAGTTAGTTTAGACTAACTCTCATATCATATTTATGGTTTATGGATGGCGGTCGTGCCTCTTAAATGTGGGGAAAAAGGCGTTATTTATGGATTCTAAATATGTCAATGGGACTCATCTTTATGTTAGGAAACAACTTTCATTAGAATCCTTGATTTATCGACCTGACCTGTGGCGTAGGACCCTTATAACCATGAACACGATGGATATAGGACTTCCTCTCTTTTGTTGCTCGTATCTCTACTTTGTGGAAACAGAATAGGGTGTCATCAACGGAAAATGAGAATAAAGGAAGGCCATCTATCAAGTCACCCCAATCTTCTCGGTTGGGGACCTCACACTCAGTCCCAAGGCCTCAAACACCTTCAAAGGTGGAGAGAGCTAGCGGGGAATGAGGGTAGGGAAGAGGAAGAAGAAACATTCATAGGAGAAAGAAGTATTTCCTCACTTATCATCACTCTTCTTGATAGTATACATAATAGCATAGTAATGAAAATAGAGAAGATGGCAAGCTTAAGCATTGAAGCATGGATTTTGGTTGGATTTACATTCCATAGCCAAGAGTGTTGGTGTAGGCTCTCAATTTCTCAACAAGATTGGAGAATGAGATGGAGTTCTTGCACTTTACCAAGTGAAAAATGAGAGAAAAATGAGAGAGAGTGTGAGGGAGTATACCCCCCAAGCACACCCCTTGCTTGCTTTGATCAACCCCCCTTGTAGCTCATGCTTGAAGCGCATTGGACTTCTCCAGGCCTAGCCAATCACATGCAAGAGGCATATCAAGCAACAAGGGTAGGCTTGGGACAAGTTTCCTCCTTTCTCCTTTGAGAGAGGGGACTTGATAAATGCTTAGATAATTATTTAATATAACTAAATGCTCAGTGGACCCCTTTTTAGCCTATCCAATAGGATTCAGGCACACCTTGAGGGCATCATGGGTAGGGGCTTGACATGTGTCCTTGCTACCTCTTGAGGCTTGGGCTTACCTTGTGTGTGTGTGTGTGTGTGTGTGTGTGTGTGTGTGTGTGTGTGTGTGTGTGTGTGTGTGTGTGTGTGTGTGTGTGTTCTCTATCATCTCCCTAGCTTTAGGGCTCGCCCCCTCCTTTGTAGGGATTTTGTTGAATTTTGGAACACAAGTGCCTTAGTCAGCAAGCACAACAAAGCACCTCAAGCTTGGGTATTGTTTACACAAGCACCTCAAGCATCTTAATCATCAAGCACGACAAGCACCTCAAGCATCTTAGTCAGCAAGCATGACAAGCACCTCAAGTGTGGGTAGGGTTCCCACCTCAAGCACAACCCTATCTTACCTAAGGTCAAAGGACGTTAAACACTAATCTTTGGAGGTCTTCAATGAAGCTAATCGTAAGGTATTTAAGCTCCATTGGCTATCCTTGCTCTTTGACAGACCATCTCTCATTTGGATCCCTTCACCATTGGCCCCGTGTTGAGATAGATATGTAAGCACATGTCTATATTTGACCCTTGTTCCTGTTTATTCTCCGACATAAATGATCAGTTGAATATGAAAAATCATTTGGGTTTGTTAAATATTGGACTTTATGACATTACCTCTCTCTTGAAATCATAGTCATTCTCGACTATGAGGTAGAAGAGATAAAGCCTTAGTCATTAGTCAATCTTTCTTAGCAGGTAGAGGATCCCTTTTTACCCTATGACATCATTCCAAAATGGATAACTAATCCATTTGGTGCTTGGAGACATAGTTGCCTCAAGCATGTCTTCTCTTTAGTCCATTTCATTCTCCCAAGTAGAGTGACAAATTCGACTTGCTGTTTGAGACACGTCATCATCACAAACATGATTCTAAGCATAATTAATACTTCAATTTGTTCACAATAAAAAGAGAACTAGTCTTCTAAGACAAAAACATTGGTCATTTTTAAAAAAAGTACATTTTCTTACTCTAATGTAGCATTGTAAGCATTGACAAGGTTCATATTATCCTTAAGCTGTATTCCTTGCATCCATCGAGCATCTTCAAAAAAATAGTTTTTAAACTTAATAAGATACCGGTCAGATAATCTTACCATGTCGTAGTGCCTTGTCTTCATGCCAAATAATAGCTTCGGGTTGTAGCACCTCTTCTTGGTCTTTGATTTTGGGAGGTTCTTCATCAATAATTGGTTCACTTGGTGGCTCTCCTTTTTGTAGGGCTTAAGAAGGATCACATGAAAAGCATTGTCTATGAGCCAATGGTTGGTCAACTTGAGTTGATTAGCCATTTCATTGATTGGCTTCAAAATTTGAAAAGGAGACTTGTAGCTTTTTTCTAGTTTAGCATAATACTTTTGATGGCCCGTAGGATTTTTGCCCATCGTTTGTCTCAATTGAGCCTTGGGAAACTTAAGTAAGACTCCATCATTTTCTTTGAATGTTAACACCCTTATGTGCTTGTCATCAGCATCTGCAAGAGGTAAGTACTTTTCTCATTGTGAGCATTTGTTTGGTGGACACAGCGGACTGACACGTAAAAGGCGGATATACACCAAACTTTGTTGTACTCACTCATTTTTTTCAAAAGAAGTAGTGTAATTCTACTAATGAAGATTCTTAATTGTAATATATTCTGTCATTCCCTCTTAGCCTCTCTGAGCCTCCACACCATGTAAGTGGACAAATGGCCCTGGGAAAGTCCCCCTAGCTCTTAAGTCAAAACGCTTAGTTTTGGAAAACACACAATCATTATCTTTCAAAGAATTGGACGTTGACTGTGAGAGCTCTTTGCTGCTACAAACTGTAATCTGATTTTCTCCTTGTTTGGTAATCAGAATTTTATTTCAAATAGCACATTGTATTCCTGGTCTCTTGATCTACAATCTAAGCGTAATCAGTCTCAATTCTGTTGTGGTTCGCGATGTCTTATTTTTGAGCTAAATGCATTGATTTGAGGTCTTAAATGGTTGTTTTTTGATGTTTTGGCCTTGGGAAAGTGTTTCTATGCTTAAGGGGGACCTTTCCATGTAGTTCTATTTCAATTTTATGCCCATTTTTTGTGATGGATCATGATTTATGTATCTTCCCAGATGGCAGCAAAATTGGGTAGGAATGTGCCCTTAGGTGTTGTAATACCTCTCTTTAAGTTTCGTTGCATTTTAAATTTGTTTGGATGCTGAAAAGGAGTGATGACATAGAGCGGTGAGATTGGACGTAGACTAATTTTCTGACTAGGAAGTGGTTAATTTACTTTTGTAGTAGTATGAACAGTCCTCTAAGTTCACTTTGATGAGATTGACACCCTCATTAAGTCTCCCTGCCCCATCCCGAGTCGCTTCCTTGCATATTGACATTATGTTAGTAACAAAAATCTATGTTGTAGACGTCCATCACGACAACCTGCTAACATTGGCGCCGTTGCTGGGGAAGTCTATCCTTAGGTGGTGAGTGACTTAGTTGTAGGAAAAATCCCTTCCAAATATTTTGACACCCTTTCCGTTTACACATAGACAATAAAGCAATTAGACGTAGATTCAGTGCTTAGTACGGACTGGAGTCGAGGACTAGCCAGTGCTACTCCTTATGAGCAAAGAGAGCTATGAGTGAAGTACAAAAGAGTATTTCGTTCTTTGATTTTCTCAAGTTTGGAAAGGACTGTTTCACCATACACTTCGTTGTCGTTTTTGTATTGTTAAATTCATTTGTGATTGTGCATCTATTTTAGTTTATAGGAGTAGGCTAAGTAACAAATTCCTCCATCAATTGGGGCCAAAAGGATCAGGGTAAAAACTGTCCAAAGCGTTATTTTGGTGCCGAAGACCATAACTTTGAAAAGCTGTAAAATTGATGGTCAGAGCTTCAAAGCTGAACAAAACTTGGCAAAAGGGGATATACAAGCTTGCAGGAGACAGGTTGTGCAGATTTCTTCTAGTTTGTCTGTCCAACATGGATCGCGATCCATGTACCTTTTAGGCCAAGTGAGTAGAAATTGTTTCCTCTTCTTAGAACTGACTCTCAAACATCAGAATCTTGAGTTTGGCCAAAAGTAGGATGCTCAAGTTCGAGAACATCCAAATCAAGAAATTTGGGTTAAGTAGAGTAAAAGCTATGAAAAGTGAGAAAATTTGGGGAAACTAAACTTTTATTTATCCAAATTCAAAAAGGAATGAGAATTGGGTTCAACTAAAAGCAAGGAACCAGCAAGACAAAAAAGCACAACCAGATGCTACCAAACATGGATCACGATCCATGTACCTGGTAGACAAGTGAGAACTAAGGGAACAAATTTTTCAAAAGGGCCCACCGTAAAAAGGTAAAAAAAACTGATCAAAATACCAAAAAAGGAGTTGTTTGCAAAAAACCGCACAGTAGACACAAAGTCTTGCTTTTGACCTGGAAAAAGTGGGTCAAATCCAACAAGATTTGGGGAAGAGCATCACCACACCCTCTGTCACAAACTCACCAAAGGCCATGCCAAAATCCTTCCAAACATGGATCACAATCCATGTACCTTTATGAAACTTTGAGCTGATATTTGACAAGTAACAAAGTGATAACATTTGAAGTACTTTCTCATAAACCACTCTTATCAAAAAAGGTCAAAAGGTGGGCCAAAAGGGCATAAAACAAATCAAGAGGAAAACCATTGAAACAGACTCTAAAATTGACTTTTGGTTGACCTAAAAAACTCCAAATCATACAAAAAACATATAGCTATTATCAATAGCTAGACCAAGGACACGCTGCATGCCAAGTTTTAGTTCATTCTGGCATTGAGGTACATGGATCGCGATCCATGTTCCTCTGATACAATTTGATACAAAACTTGCACCATAGCTAGAGGAAATCATAGGGAGTCTAGTGGTCTTTCCAAAACTGAATTTGGATATAAAAAACCAGACCAAAAGCCAAAAACTACCAAGTACTCTAGTAAAGTGTGAGAATTGACCTAATTTTCAATCCAGAGGTCCATTTCCAAAAAAATTGATACCATAGGACCTACTAATTATGTTGAATCTAATGGTACCAAGAAAAGTCAGTTTGGCCTCCCAACATGGATCATGATCCATGTCCCTCTGAGTCAGCAAAAGAGCACAATTTGACCACAGAGAGAGGCAGTTCCCAGGAACCTGGTGGCTTTTTCAATATTGAAACTGGACCTAAATTGTTGATGTTGTGAGTAAAGTTGTGGAATATCAAAAAACCTAGTTAAATTTTGTCGATTGAAAGCTAGAACTAATAGGAACGGCTATAAACTCACAGCTATCAAGCATTTTTTGACAGGGTGCAAGTGCTAGAGAATACTACCCAACAAGGAAGATCAGGATGAGGAATTCAAGATTTCTAATGAGGTAACCTGGTTTGGATTTTGCGATATCAACTCTTCATATATGTGCGATCGAGAAGGTTTTACCAAAATAGGAATCCCAACATCATAGACCAAGTGAGCAATCACTCACCTGAAGGTAGCGTGAATCAAAGACCACTGCATCCATTAGAAGCCAATGTGGAGGAAATCTTTTTTGATACCTCGTCAAAAAGATCATACACCCTAATGAATGAGGAGTCCAATAAGTTGAACCCTAAGGAAATAACTTCCATGGGGGCAGGTCCTTCTCAACCTGCATCTGATGTAAAATTATTGTATTTAAAGTTTCAATTTTAAAATGTGCTTAAGGCCAAAATCTATAAGGATGGAATAGACTGCTACTATGTTAAGTTCAAAAATAATCCAAGCGAGTTCAAGGACCTTGTAGATGTGGATAATGACGGAGGCAGATACTTTGACAAAGAGGGAATGATGTACCTAGTGGTTCACAACCTCTTTATTGTGGACAAATGGGGGATGATTGGCACCAAGGACAAGGTAGATGAAGAGCTAGCAGATGAACCACCCAAAATAAACAAGCAAAACGCGGTGCTTAGACACACCAATGAGACAAACCGGCTTAAAACAGACAACACTTACGTGGGGCTATATAAATTCAATAATGGAGAACAAAACTCTATTATAGATGTGATGAACCCCACATCAAGGAACTTACTGACCGCAAAAAACTATACGTTTTTACTCACACAAAAGGGAGAAGTATTCAAGTGGTCATAATAGATAAGTATGACCGAAAATACTCTCCTATGGACCGTAAGGAGCTAGAGCGATATGCATATTTTGGGGGACCACTCCACCAATACTATGTAAATTCAGAAGAAGTGAAAACCATGACTACTCACATGAAACAAAAAACTGGGAATGTAAGTCCAGTAAGAACCAGAGTGGAAGATTCTTTTAGACATCAACGGTTTCCGAACACAAGGCCTATGGGATCAACAGGGCCTAGGGATTCTATGAATACGTAGAGGGGCAGTGTGGCACGTAATTTGACTTACACAACAAGAATCCCTTTTACTATTACACAAGATCGACTTGATGAACGTATGGCAGATAGGATACCGGTTATAGTGCCAAGAGGAGAATATGAACCTAGAGAGACCACACCAAGAGGACCAGGGGTGGTGAGGATGGTTGTGGAGTCCAGACACATGCAACCGTCTCAAGTGGAAAAATGTGTATCCAAAAAGTATAGTAGATCGGGAGATCCGTATGCTCATGTTTTGATCTTCAAACAAGTGTTGAGGGAAAAACAGGTAACTAATTTCGATACGTAATATGAAGGCTTTAAGTTGACTCTAGAAGGAATTGCTTTGACCTAGTTTCAACCTTTAAACAGCCTAGAATTCCCAAGTATCGAGAAACTTCTTTGAGAATTCTCTGAGGAATTCTCAAAGAGAGGAATTAAGCATAATATTGTCTCCCAGATCTATGCACTTAGACAAAAGGAGAAGGAAGCCTTGCTTCGATTTAAGCAATACATAGAAAGATACCCTGCTAGAGAACTATCTCAGGATGAGAGATTGTTAGTCCTTTTCATAGAAGGATTGCAAAATGACACTATCAAAAAAGACTTGCACTTAAAAGCATGTGTTACTTTTGAGCAACTCACGAAAGAGGTGTTGCATTTGGTAGACAATTGCAAGGCATATGGAGAGGTGACAGAAGACACAGACCAAGGGATGAGTAGCACCTCTTCAACCACTACTCATTCCACAATGAAACAGGGCGAGCAAAACCCAACTGTGCCGGATGTTGATCAAATGATCAAGGAAGTGATCAGAAGGATGACCCAAGGAAACAAGATGAACCCAAACATATGACAATAGCCCACCCAAAAAATGTGACACTTGTGGAGGAGATCATCCAACTCAGTGGTGCAACCTTCAACAGCGGCCACGTGTAAATGTACCACGTGTACTAAAGTGGTGTGCTACTGGAAAAAAGTAGACAAACCATGAAATCCACAAATGTTTCTATAATAGAAACTATGTTAGAGAAAGGCAATACGGGCAACATGGAGGGCAACAGTTACCACCACCTCCAAGATATCAAGTAGGGAAAAATAACGCAATCCAAGGGCAGGAAAAACCTCAACCTGTGTTGTGGCATTATCCTCCTTAACCCCAGGAAAATAGTGCCATGGTAAGGATTTCACAACCTATAGAAGCACCTTCTAATCAGAGTATGGTCTAAGTAGTTCCATACCGAGAAGAATTAGACAATACCTATGAGAGAGGGCTTGACGGAAAATGCTTATGCTTCTGAGGGACAAATTCCATGGATGATTTAGAGGAGATTCCAAAACCATCATACATCGCACAACCAGCAAAAAACCATTACTTGGTCGATGAAAATATGTTTATGTTCATAGCAACCCATAACTACAAACCTAGGGGATATCCTCCTAGAACAGGACAACTGATGGGGACTCCACAAGCTTCTCCACCACCAGTAGGACCATGCTATGAATGCGGTGGTGATCATTGGGCAAGGAGTTGTCCACACAAAGGAGAACATTTCAAACTCTTTGGGTTTTGTGACGGGTGTACAAATGACCATCTCATTCCACATTGTCCAAAAAACCCTCATAACAAAGGGAAAGCAACCATGAACAAAATTGGAATTGTACCAAGTTCAAGTGGATCAGAAACAGAACCAACCATTCCGATAAATGCGGTAACAAGAGCCCAAGCACATGAGGCTACAAGGAACGCCCCAGCCAGCCAAACCGAAATAGAAAATTTGTATCCTAGAACCCCTAGGAAATCCTGGAAGGAAAAACGAGACAAGATAAAAGCCAAAAGAGAGAAAAAAAAAATTGATTTGGAAACCAAATTACTGCAAACAGAGGAACAATTGAGAATGGAAAGAGACCTTAAGAAAAAGAGCAATGTAACAAAACCACCAGCAATATCGTCAAGAGGATCTGTCTTGGTAGACAAGGTCTTTGAACCCTTGGATGCGATCATAAAAGCTTATGATGCTAGGTTAAAGCCCAACCAAACCCAGGAGGATAGATGGCTAATGTACCCTCACCCGGGGTATGAAAAATAGAGGTTAAAGATGTGCAAGGAGCTCATCCAAGCCGCTCAAGCGCTTAGGGAACCACCAGTTCCAATTGCTCCAAAAATTGAGGTGTTTATCCGTGAAAAGATTCAAGAGTTAAAGGAGTGAGGGATCGGTGACAGAGACCAAAAAGATTCGGTAAAGGAAACACCCTTGGACTTGTGAGACTACCAAAAGAGGTCTCTCTCCGAGAATCCGTACGAAGGGCTCAAGAATTTACTTCTTGATGATGCATCTCCTTCCCAAAGGAGAACTCAAGAGCCTCCACCGAAGGAACGAGAAAGAAGTGAGTCTCCCGCCACCTCGGCGGAGATGGCTCCACGAAGACGGCGGGCTAAATGCTCTCCATCACCACCAAAGCGGAGAACACCATCACACTCTTCTCCACGCCATAATTCAAAGAGGGATGATAAAAATTAAGAGAAGAAAAAGGTGAGAAAGAGGACACCCTCTTCTCCATCTTCTTCATCCTCTTCCTCTTATGAAAGTGATGGTGAAGACAACGAAGATCAAGACAAGAAAAAGGCGAGAAAGAGGTCACCCTCTTCTCCACCTTCTTCAAATTCTTCACCTTCTGAAGAAAGTGATGGTGCAACCTTTGAACCATCAAAAAGAAGAGGCCATAGGAAATCCTATGCCGCATGGAATAGGTCGTCCAAGTTGAAGAAATTCAAAGAGGGAGGGAAGAGCATCTCTTTCCTTACCTATGATGGTACCTTTGGTGCCACGGACAAAGTCTTGGCCTTTATCCAACAGTTCGATGCGGCGTTTGGAGATGAGGGCTTCACGGAGGCCTCTAAGCTACGCCATGTAGCTATGCACTTTCAAAAGTCCGCCAGACAATGGTGGTCTAGCCTACGAGCCAACGGTGAAGCTCCACGAACATGAAAAGCTTTAAGAGCTTCCATTATGAAGCAGTTTTTGGCCACCGATGCCAAAGACAAAGTACTCACCGAATGGCGAAGCCTAACGCTCTCTCCCTATGAATCCATCCACAAATATGTAGACAAGTTTTGGGACCTACAACTCAAAGCCACTTTCTTCAAAAAGCTGGATTTGGAGAGCAAAAGCAACAATTTTGTGCTGGCTTAACCGAAGAAATGGCGGAGTATGTCAACTCCCAAAGGCCACGTACCATATCGGCGGTAATACACCATACTATGGTGGCCTCTCGAATCAATTTCCAAACGGGGGCTAAAAGAAATAATAAGCCCCCGGAAAAAAAGGGTTCCAATGAGCCTAAGGGGAAGGACAATGTCCAAAAGTCTCCTGAGGGCAACTCCAACAAAGCTAAAGAGAAGGGAGTTTACAAAGGTAAGAACAAACTCTCTACTGAAGAGCTTGAGCGTTATCGCAAGGATAACTGGTGTTTCAAGTGCAGCGAACAAGGGCATGCGTACCGCGCTTGTCCCCAAAAGAACAACCGCCAAGATCCTCCTAGAGCTTCCTTGGTTGAAATCCGAGCGGAGGAGACTCACCAAACTCACCACAAAGGATCTCCTCTATGCCATGCTTGGGGAAAGGTAAGAGAACATGATGCTTTTATTCTCTTTGACCCTGGTTCTACTCACAATTTTATATCTATAGAGTTGGCCACCAAGCTAGGCATACAATCCTACGAGATGGGAGATGTCCTACCCGCAGACAGTGCCTTCAAGGGGCAAGAAACTTCAATCACTCCCTTAATCGAGAAATTGAGGCTTCATGTCCAAGGCTATGTGGACAAAGAGGACTTCTTTATTTCTCCTCTCAAGCATGAGGATGTAATCCTAGGGGCACCATGGTTTGACCGCTTGACTGCCGATGTTAAATTTCCTGAAAGGAGAATCTCCTTTAAGTTCAAGGAAAAAGACATGTATATGGATGCTAAGGAAATGGGTAACACTTCCTTAGATGCTAAGGAAATGTATATAGATGCTAAGGAAATTCTAAGAAAAATACATGTATATAGATGCTAAGGAAATGGGTAACACTTCCCCATTGTACATACACCAGCTTTCAACAACTCAATAAAGCTAGAGCTCTATTTCCGTGTACATGATTTTTGTTAAAGATTTTCAAAATTAACCTAATGCTTTAGCAAAAGAAAATAAAAGGAACCAAAAGGAATTAGAGTTATCCAATTTTCTCAAGGGGTTTCAAGATGTTTTTATTGACGACATCCCTTGTAAGCTACCTCCTAAACGAGGTAATAATGACCATGCATGAACTTTTTCTAGGAAGTTCACCGCCTAATAAACCTCCTTATAGAGTTTCTCAAGCTCAACAAGAGGAGATTATGCGGCAAGTGCATGAGTTAGTTGAGAAGGGCATGGTTAGGCCTAGCTCATCTCCATTTTGCTCACCTATGCTATTAGTGCAAAAGAAAGACGGCACATATCGTATGTGTGTCGACTATAGAGCACTAAATAGGATCACTATCAAGAATAGGTTTCCCGTTCCACGGGTAGAAGACCTATTTGATAAGCTACAAGGATCGACCTACTTCAGTAGGATTGACCTAAAAAGTGGCTATCATCAAATAAGGATAGTTGATCAAGATATTTGAAAGACCACATTTCGCACCACATTTGGTCTTTATGAATACATTGTCATGCCTTTTGGCTTCACCAATGCACCAGCCACATTCAACCGCTTGATGGAGAAGCTGTTCAGGCCTCATCGAACCTTCACTGGAGTGTTCTTTGATGATATTATCATCTACTCTAATTCATTAGACGAACACAAGCAACACCTCCTGTTAATATTTCAGGTTTTAAGAGAGAATAAACTTTATGTTAATCGAAAGAAAAGTGAATTTTTCTTGCAAGAGATTCAGTATTTAGGTCATATTATCTCTCAAGATGGCATCCAAATGGATCCATCAAAGTTAAAGGTAATAAAAGGATGGCCTAAACCAAGGAATCTTCATGAACTAAGAAGCTTTATAGGTATGTGTGCATACTATAGATGCTTCATAGAAAATTTCTCACAAATTGCGGGACCATTACATGACCTAACAAAGAAAAGCGTTAGGTACACATGGTCTGCTAAGGAGAACAATGCTTTCGAAAAGCTTAAAGAAAAGCTTATCTCTCAACCTGTGCTTACACTACCGGATCTCTCAAAACCATTTGAGGTCCAATGTGATGCTTGTGGTGATTGCCTTGGAGTTGTTTTGCTCCAAGAAGGGCACGCCATAGGCTATGAGAGTCGAAGGCTCGACCTTGTTGAGCAAGATCTAGGCATATACGAAAAGGAACTCCTTGCAGTTCTACATGCCTTAGACTCATGGAAGCACTATTTATTGGGGACTCCTTTCATTCTGCGAATGGATCACCAAAGTCTTAAGTACTTCATGACGCAGACCAAGCTCTCCGACAAACAAACGAGGTGGGTAAATTTCCTTTCGCAATTTCATTTTCATATTGCTCACATTGCTGGCAAGCATAATCAAGTAGCTGATGCACTCTCAAGATGGCCGAGAGTGAATGCGGTTTCCATAGCAACTCACAATGATCTATCTTCAATGATAGATGAGTACGCTATTGATCCCAATTTTAGAGATGTGATTTCAGCCCTTGCATTAGGGAATAAAGAAGAACCATTTACTTTACAAGATGGTTATCTTCTCTATGGCAATAGACTATGCGTTACTAACTCACTATGTGAGAAAGTAATGTATTATTGCATGCTCCACCGTATGCGGGGCATAGAGGGATTCAGTCTACCTTAAAGGGAATTGAAACATATTTCTATTGGCCTACCATGAAAGTGAACATACAAGAGTATGTTTCTAAATGTGTGGTATGCCAAAAGACAAAATTTGATAGAGGGAAGCAACTTGGATTGCTTCAACCCTTGCCAATCCCTAATTCACCATGGGAGAGCATATCCATGGATTTTATCTTTGGATTGCCTAAGCCTACTATCCATGGGAATACGAGAATATGGACGATAGTAGACAGGTTCAGTAAACAAGCTCATTTTATACCTGTCAAAAAGACTATCAAAGCACATCAAATGGCAACCCTCTTCATTTCACAAATCTTCAAGTACCATGGCTTGCAATTGTCTATAGTGTCGGATAGAGATCCTAAAATGACCAGTAATTTCTGGAAGGGTCTCTTTGAGAATTTAGGGACAAGGCTAAACTTCTCTTTGGCCTATCATCCACAAACGGATGGCCAAAGTGAAATAGCTAACCTAACCATTCTCGATCTACTAAAAGCCTTTGTAACGAAAGTAGATCAAAGATCCCAATGGGAGAAGTATTTACCCTTAGTGGAATATGCTTAAAATAACAATGTACATACTTCCACGAGAAAAGCACCGTCCGAGGTAATTGAGGGGAGATCAAAAAGTCCCTTGCTACTTAAGGTACATGGGAAGATCTTCACTGAAGATGAGTATAGCCGAGACCTACAAGAATCTTTTCAAAAGATTAAGGATGCTATCTCTATCTCACAGCAAAGGCAAAAAGCTGTTGTTGACAAGCACAAAAGAGCCCAAACCTTTAAAAAAATGATTGGGTCTTATTAAAGTTTCCTAAGGCTCGATTAAGGCACACTACGGGCAAGAATCCTACAGGCCACCAAAAGTACTATTCTAAACTAGCAAAAAGGTACTATGGTCCCTTCCAGATTCTTAGGCCAATCAATGAGATGGCCTATCAACTCAAGTTGCCCAATCATTGGCTCATACACAATGCTTTCCATGTGAGCCTATTAAAGCCTTACAAAGGAGAGCCACCTCAAGAACCAACTATTGAAGACCCACCGGAGATCGAGGACCAAGAGGAGGTGCTGCAGCCCGAGTCCATTCTCCGACATGAAGACAAGGTACTAAGAGGCGATAAGACTATCCAACAATATCTTATTAAGTTTAAGAATTATCCTTTTGAAGATGCTAGATGGATGCAAGGCATACAATTAAAGGATAACCTAAACCTTGTCAATGCTTACAATGCTTCCCAAGAGTAAGCAAATGTACAAAATGTTAAAAATGAACAAAGTTTTTGTCTTATAAGACTCTCTTTTTCTTTATTGTGCACAAAAATTAAGTAGTATGCATGCTTAGATCAAGTTTGTGGAGACGACGTCTCCCAAACACCAAGTAGAGGTTGTCACTCTACTATGGAAGACTGGTAGCACTAATGTGCAGACATGCTTGCGGCACCCTCAGGCTCTCAAGCGCCAAATGGACTAGTCATCCATTGTGGAATGATTTCGTAGGGTAACATAGGGATCCTCTACCCGCTAAGAAAAGGACTCATGAATATGCTTTATCTTCTCTACACCATACTCGAGGATGACTATGATTTCAAGAGAGAGGTTATGTCATAATAATCAATATCTAATTCTCCTAATGATTTTCTCATGTTAAACTGATCATTTAATATAGGGAAGTGCCAGGGGAGAAAAAGCTAGAATATTGGTTAAGCTAGCAGACCGGCCACAGTAGGGATCCAAAGGAAGGAAAATAGGGATCCAAAGGGGGGGCCATCTGCAAAAGAGCCATGTGAAACAATGGGCTAAAAACACCCTAAGGTTCAGCCCATTAAGACTTCCAAAATGCTAAGGTTCCAAAATTCAAAGGTTGTGTCCAAAGGTCAACCCTAGGGGAAATTGGATGCTTTGTGTGTGACCAAAAAGTCTTGCATATCCCTACATGGGAGGGAGCGAGCCTTTCTTCTAGGGGATGAGAGAGAAAGCCACACACACACACACAAGCTCCCTTTACACAAAGGGAATGAGGGACACATGTCAGCTCCCTAGGCTAGATGCCCACAAGGTGTACCCAATTCCTATTGGATGACCCTTGAAGTGGACCAATGAGAATTAGGCTAGAGTAAATTTAGCCTAATTAATTTTAAAACACTTAATAAAAAGAACCAATGAAAATTAAGTCTCCTTGATGATTATTGGACAGCCCGTGAAGGGGTCCAATAGGAATTGAGCAGCCCAATGGGCTACTTAATTCCTATTGGTCAGAATTGGGAAAGGTCAATGGGGATTTAATTCATTTAAATCAATTAAGTTTAATTGATTAAGCTCTCACAAAAGGGGAAAGGGGGACACATGTCAGAAGGCTATCACTGATGCTGCTTAATTGTGATAGGCTAGCCTTGGGGAGGTCCAATGGGGAGCCTGCAAGAGCAAATAGCAAGAGGGCTCGCCCAAGAGAGAAAGGGGGGATGATTTTTGCAAGGCATTATCACACACACACTCGATCACACACAGTCTATGTATGAAGCAAAGAAGACTATCTCTTCCCAAGCTTTAATGGAGAGCTCATCACCTACTCCAAGCTTGTGAGATAGAAGCCTACATCGACACACTCTTGGCATGTGGATGCAAATCCAACCAAGAGCCAAGCTTCAATGCATGCTCATCTCCTCTACCAAGCTAATTACTAAGCTAAGCTATGCTAATATGAGTGATTATGTGAGGAGATGTACATCTTTCTCGTAAGATACTCCTTCTTCCTCTCAATCTACTCTCATACCCTACTAGCGCTCACCATCTTCGAAGGTGTGTGAGGTCTTGGGTCTGAGAACGGGGATAATTGATGTTGTGTTTGCTAAGTGTTTTGCTTAGTGCATGAAGCTTTCATCTTCATTGCATAGCTAGTCTTGAAGGAACACAAAGAATTGTATTGTACAATGTCTCTCTTGATGGGAGAAACCATAATACAAAGCCTTTTGGAGGGGGGACCGGCTCCATGAAAATGCGGTCCTCAACTATTGTCAATTGCTTAATTTCTCTCTCTTTTGAAAGTATTGTTGATGCTATCTAACTAGGTGTTATGCTTTTTGTTGCTCTCTCCACCCAAACACTTGTAATTCTCATTAGGAATCTATTCTAATGAAATGCGCACTATGTTCATGCTAATTTCCGCTACACACAAGTTATTAGGCCATTATATGTTACAATTATAGACAACTATTTGTGCAGATGTAGAGATTTCTTAGTAGAATCTCTTAAAGGTACTAGTCCCATTAGCTCTGCATGTAGATCAATTTCAACAAGCAGTCAAGTATCCCATTTTCGATTTATACCTCCCCTAGTCCTCTGCTCAAAAACTCTACAATACATGAACCTATATTCTTGAGCCAAGGATCCAATTCTACGGGAGGGCAGGAAAGTCCACCCACATTGGGGCTTTAGTGGGCTTAGTGCCCTAGGATGTATTCCTAATCAACCATTCTCCTTGACAGATAGTCTATAGGGCAACATTAGGAAAATTATAGAAAAACTAGTAATTATTTGGCAAATATTGCACATGTGAAGCTTTAATGTTTTTTATTTTCCATGTTTGAGAAATCTAAGTGTTTAGGGCTTGTACTGAGGGTCTCACACCATGAAAAAACCCTATTACTACTCTGTCTTGCAGTTGTAAGTGCTATAGTTCCAGCTCCTCTATAAGGATGGTACCCCCTTCTTCTTCATGGGATCTCTCATTATTTTTAGAAATGTTCCCCTGACATTTTGCTTGATTAATCCTTTCATGATTAGCATGCACATGATTGAGTGGGTATAACGCTACTCACCGTGCTATATAGATTTTCCTGGAATTATTTCCCCAAAAGAATTGGCATGCTTGATGCTACAAGATTTAGCATGTATATCATTGATGCCATCAATGGAGGTATCTGCAATAAACAACTTATAATGTGATTGAAAGAGTATCTAGGTCATTCAGTGAGAGTAATGGCATAGAGGTTGGTCCCGGGTTTTGCTCACCTAAGTGTTTGAGTTCCAAGACCATAGTTGTTGGGGGAGAGAGTGCTCCTTTCGAGATAAGGTTACCATGAAACATAGTTGGAGCTGATGAAGATGGATACTAGACATAGCAATAGGCACGTCTTGAAACAAAGGATTAGTGGCAAGCCATGTTGTCTATGTTAAGGACAAGAGATTAATTATGAAGTTGTTTAATAGTATGTATGTAGCTTGCCTAAGTAAGTTCAAAGTTAAGGAGATGTTAAGTGTCAAAGGAGGGAAGACATGTGCTGAGATTTCATCTGGTGATTACGTTGCTAGTATACAAAGCCTTAAGTACGTTTTGCAAGCTGCTTTTATTGGCAAACATCCTTCATTTCCTACTGAAATTGTTGCCGATGAGAGACCAACTCTGCCAATTGCGGACCTTGCTATATCAATAGATAAGAGAAAATTGTTTCTCTAGGATGTATTCTTTAAAAAGTTAATGTTGCAACATGGGCCAAGGTGATCACTCGTGCCTCCTTGGCTCCCTGGCACAATTGCATTTTGCCAAACATTTTACTTGTTTTGGGGTATTTGGCCAAAAGTGGGAGAAGCTCATGTTCACGCAATAAAGAGAGAGAGAGAGAGAGAGAGAGAGAGAGAGAGAGAGAGATGGAAGAGAGCCCAACATCGGCAGTCGGCCTTGCTCGTCATATTTAAAAGAGAGGAAAATTACCAAAATACTCCTCTAATTTGCGGAAATTCCTAACATACCCCTCAAATTCCACAAATTCCCAAAATACTCCCAATATTGTCATAATGTCCAAAATGCCCTTCAAATGTTTCAAAATTCCCAAAATACCCCTGGTGGTGAAATTAAATTTCTCCAAAGATTAAAAAATTTGTAGCTTTTCATAAGAAGAGTCATTGCTTATCAATATAAGATGCTTAATCCAAAATTTGAGTTGATTATGTAGGCTTTGGAGATGAATGCTTCATTATCTCTAGACATAATTGCCTTTTTTGCGAGATAATTTGAGACAAATTATATGCTAAGCACACAAAAACGGATCTCAATTGTCAATGGAAATAAGATTAAAAAATCTTGAACAATCCTGAAAAAAATAGATACAAGGGTACTTTGGAAATTTTTGAAATTTGAGGGGTATTTTGGGAATTTTCACAAATTAGAGAGGTATTTTGGTAATTCTCTTAAAAGAGAGAAGATTTAACATTAAACAACCACCTCAAAACAGCCAGAGGAGCTCAAGGGTGACAGAAGCTGAGCCTTTTTCCGGATCCACGCAAAAGCAGGCAACTTCAACCCCATCCCACTCCTCACCACTTCAAAAGGAAAAATAAAGTAGCTTAATGAACCAAGAATAACAGGATCACCTTTCATTCATCAGCAGGCCTTGCAAGCTCAGGATGTTGGGTTTTGATTTACAAGACAAGGAGTCCCAAGGGGCCCCGGGGCTCACGAATTAGAGAATCCCCGCCCAAGTTAGCAGGTTTCTATACAGACAGGCTTTCATGATAGCTCACAACAAATTAGATATATGGGCTGGGGAAATTCAGAGGCAGCAGAAAAAATTTACTTCACTGGCCGGGCTTCTGGACAAGGAAGCCAGCAACCTGAACTTGCCGCTTGGCATCGAAGCCGAGCACCCGGATGAATGCCTTGGGGTACTCCTTGGCGCACTCCGTGATCTCGCGCAGCACGGCGGCGGAGTCGGTGCAGCCAAACATGGGCAGCTTCCACATCACCCAGTACCTCCCATCGTAGTACCCGCTCCCGTGGAAGTGCTCCCGGTACACGCTCCCAATCTACACACCAACACACAAACACACAGAGACACCCATCATCAGAACCTCCGCCCGCATGCTTTCTGTACTTAATATTGTTTCATTTTCCCTTCAATGCAATTTGATTGCCGATTGTGAGATAACACTCACGTTGTCGAACTCGATGCAGGGAGTAAAGTTCTGTCGCACCATGTAGTCCACCTGCTTTGCTATCTGCTCGCTACTCAGCTGCGGCAGATATGACAGAGTCTCGAACTTCTTGTTGTCGTACGGCTTCCACACCTGCATCATGACCAGCACCACCCCCTTTAGTCCCACAATACACACACACACACACACACACACACACACACACACACACACAACGTACAATCGAGAGAGAGAGAGAGAGAGAGAGAGAGATAGAGAGAGAGAGAGAGTACTAACCAGCATGGCGCTGACACGGCTGCCATTGGAAACGGCGAGGGGATTGCCACACTTGGGCGCGACGATGGTGGAGGCCTTGAGGCCCGAGAAGCTCTTCTGTGAGAGGCTCAGCTCTGCTGGGGCACATCCCGGGGCGCTCACTGCTAGAGACGCAGACATGGTCGCCATTGCTTGACTACCTGAACTTAGCAGGAGCAAGAACTACAATCGTCCTGCAGAAGAGAGAATGCTCAGGAGAAGAGAGCGGTGCTGTGGCCTGAGCTGCCGAACTTGGAAGTGAGTTTCAAATATATAGAAGTGTTGGCATCTTCCGATAAACTCTCATATCCAATCAAAATGGATGGTTGATGAGCGCCACTTCCACTTCAAAGCACCCCCCAGTTAGGCCCATTTCACACTCGTCCGTATGGACATGGTTAATGGTCCTATGCCCTTCTTGGCAAACCAACCAATAGGATGAGCAGCATATGCCATGCACATGATCGCCTTCGTGTGAGTAAAAATGGTTTATACTCCTCTCCTCTTCTTGCCAAACCAACAATTAGTCCATGTCATTGCCATAGTGTTGCATTGGGGCATTGTGCCCCACAACAATAAGCCACGCAGAGAGGATCCACATGCTAGCATGCCCTGATATAAAGCCAGCCTCACTCATCTCATTTGCTCTCAATACAAAAGCTAAGTGTTGATTCTTTGCCTTGCCTTCTTCTTAAAGTAAGGCAAGGCTAGAGCTAAGATTGCTTGAAGGTAAGTTGCTATTGTCTATCGAAGACAATCGACCTCTTACATAATGCACATGCCAAAAATATGATTAGCCTCGGTACCTAAACCCTTCATGTCAAAGTTCTCTTGTAGCTTTGACTTCAATCCATCACATCAAGCTTTTTTTTCTTGGCCATAAGAATACCATCCACATAACATACACAAGAAAACCAAAAGACTACCAATCATAGCTTTCTTTGTATAGAGGCAGTGATCAAGTATATCCTTGAAAGAATAAATGCATCAAAGTCATGTTACCATCACCTTGATGCTTGATTCAAACCATACATGTTTTTCTTGAGTTTACACAACAATTTCTCTTTGCCTTTAGCAACAAAACCCTCTAGTTGCTACATATAAATGTCCTCATGAATGTCACCACGCAAGACATTGTCGTGACATCCATTTGGATAAGCTCCATGTCCACTTTGGCAACAAACAAAGCAATATTTGTGTGAAGATCCATTTTGACTAAGTGTGAGAATATCTCATCAAAATATACGCCCTTCTCTTGCTCGGACCATTGGCAACAAATCTAGCTATTTTAGCCTTCTCATCATAGGTTCGGGAACTTCAATTTGTGGACATGTTTACATAGCAAAGCATTCTTCCCTTTTGGTAAAGGTACTAGATTCAAGTTTGATTTTTCTTGCATGGCTAGGTTCCGCTACTACAAACTGTCAACACTCAACATAGCCTTCTCATTACACAGAGTTCTTTCATATCTATTTGGAGGACATGAAACTTCGGTAATACTCTAGAATATAGACTCAACATTCTTAACATGTGGTTCCGTTTTATTTTCATTTGCAATAAAAGGTTTTAAGCTTACACTTCTTGCCCTTGTTGCCCAACATTGGGTACATTTGGCAATTTCATATGTAAGTTGTGACCTCTTGGAGCACTCTTCTATGTATAACATAGCAAACACAAGCTTAAAGTAAAAATCATTGTTTCACATCATCTTTTTCTAGTCCCAAATCCCATAAACAGTATCCCTTAGCACCAAACTTAACGGAAAACACTTTTTTGCCATTGAGTTAAGCTTAATAAACATGAAACATAAAAAATGTTTCATAGGCAAAGATTGTATATCCTGAATAAGAAAGTGGTTTTTAGACCATATCTCCTCTCGATCCTTCTCATCAATTTCCCTTTTTAGTGATCTACTAATGACATGGGTCGAGCAACAATATCGTCAATCTAAATCCGAAAGAGGGGGAGGGGGGGGGGGGGGGGGGGGGCACCTTTAAGAAACTATTCATATAATGTGCGTTAAGAGTATTAAAAAAACCCTTTTACTTACATGCTTAAGGTAATAAAATGACCTCTTTTTTTTTCAAAAACTTACAGACATTTTTTTAAAATCAATTAAAAAATCCCTTTCGTTAATATGATCCAGTTAAATTTTAAATTAAACCCCCCCCCCCCCCCCGGGCCGCGAGAGCCCAAACCTCATTAGGCAATGCTCCATTGGACAACATAGAATGCATTTTCTCCTTGCTAGTTCTATTTATCTTCTCAACTACACCATTTTGTGGATGACTCTATAGAGAAATCAACTCTCTCTTGCCACCTTTCGCTTTAGAAACATATTGAAAAATCTTAGAGGCATATTCTCCATTGGTATCAAGTATCAAGCACTTAAGCTTCTTAACCAAATGATTCTTGAGTAGTGCAAAAGAACTATGAAATGCTTGAAACCCCTTATCCTTCACTTATAAAAATAAACCCACACTTTTGTGAGTAATTATCAATGAAAGTAGCCAAATATTTGAGAGATCCCCTCCCCAGGGTCTATGCAATAAATATACAATTTAAACTTTTCATCAACATAACAATTTCATTATACATCAGAGTACAGAAGCAAAAGCATAGGGGAGGGAATTCTCATGCATCACCTAGCATTGAGTAATTTAAGCGACCATGAGCTGGATGCACCTAGAGGTACCTAGTGACTAGTGAAGCCCCTAAATATGTATGAGTGAAAGTGTACTAAAAAAATGACCAAGTGAAGGTTAAAAATATGTGTACACCATGTGCGAGAGAGAGAGAGAGAGAGAGAGAGAGAGAGAGAGTTGTGGAGGGTGAAATAAAGTGCATAGATGGACATAGTGAAAACATACAAGTGAAAATTTCAATGCTCCAAATTAAATAAAACAATCAAACCATGAATTTATACTATCAAAATAAGTACATCATAACCTTAATACCAAAAAAGACTTGTAAGAGCATTGGACCCTATGTGGGATCAATCTGTCCCTACACCAACTCCCACACAAAAAATGAGTACATCATAACCTTAATACCAAAAATGACTTGTAAGAGCACCGGACCTAACAAGTTCACACCAACTCCCACACTTGGAGATTTTGTTGTACACGTTGTTGGAAAAGCCCCCAACACATATAACTCTTAAAGGTGTAGTTTTCTTCTATTATCTAAAGCATGTTGCAAGGAAGAGTGCCACATGGCACAAGTAGAGGGATTGGAGGTGATAGTGGAGGCCAAGGCAAAGGAAGAGAGGGATGCCTGGATGTTTCTTCAATTTGAATGAATACTTGGAGTGTTTCCATGAGAAGCAAACCTATGATGGGAAAGAGCATGGAGCAGATGTCCTCTCTTCTTGTTCCCTCTTTTCCTCCACCCCCTCCTTCTCTCTCTCTCTCTCTCTCTCTCTCTCTCTCTCTCTCTCTCTCTCTCTCTCTCTCTCTTCGTAGCCTTCTCCTTCTACTTATTGATGTGTGACATGCATGTCTATCTCTCTCTGCACCGAACCATCTTTGGGAGTTGTTGTCCATCCTATGCATGTCCTCGAACTAGTCGTCGTTGTGTCAGGAACCCACATCCTAGTTGACTTGGTTGGATTTTTTGTAAGTTGTTCATTGGTAAATGGACAAATCACTAAAGTACCATGCGACAAACACACACCTAGAAGCACACTCGACCAGGCTAGCAGAAGTAGCCAAAGTGAGGAGCACAATGGGCATCCTTGGAGAGAATATAGAGCCCTTCTAGTGCACAGCTAGGATGGGCTCTCGGGGGGGGGGGGGGGGGAGGCACTATGTAGTCATGTTGATGTATAACGTGAGTTTGAAAGGAGGGGTTTAAAAATGCAAAAAATTTAGGCAATTTAATAGAGATACATTAAAATAAGGGGTTTTTATATTCAATTTGGATAAAAATTCCTAAAATAAGGGGTCACTTTATTCATTCAGACATGTTAAAAGAGGGGTTTTTTTAATACCCCACAAACACACGTTATATAGGGGGAGACTGAATGGTGAACCCCCCGAGGATGGGCTCAGCCAAGAGTATTGTAAAGAGGGGCCAACTGCCTAGCCGAGAGCCCAAGAGTGAAGTCCATCCAATCGTCACAGAAGAGGGTTCTTTGGTTATATAGAAAAATAGGGAGTAGTGAGGGATTTTAATTCTCACTAGGAGCTCCACCCAAACTCTCTATGTTCTCCTTCCTCGCAAAACAGGTCGAGCATGCACATATTCGCACGTGCACTCTTCACAAGTGGTATCAGAGCCAATTGGTTATTGACGAGGGAGCTTCATTATCGTGAGTGCTTCGTGCACCATTTTGATTTGATTTGTAGCCGTTCTTGAGTGCTTACAAAGGTGATCATTCAATCAAAGTGTTGTCCTTTGATTGCACACACATTGAACTGCATTGATGTGTGCTTACAATAGGATTTGGAGTAGGAAATTCCCAACCATGTATAGGATTGTGGAGATAAGATCTTCAGCTTGTGTTCAGCTCATTTATGAGCTCATTTTTCTGGTATTTGAGACCATTTTGTTGTGTTTATTCAACCCATAGTGTGGCAAATTAGCAAAAATAGGTTTTCGTAGGAGCATTTTTTGGCCCGAAAACTGAAAATTTGGCCATAATTTCCTCATACGGAGTCTTTTGAGGGTTTTGGCATGTTATAGATGCAATGATGGTGTCCAATTGACCTAATTTTGATCACAATTTTTGCCCAATTTTTGCAGCAGCATGCAAAAAACAATATCAATATCCTCTACATGTGTGCACGCACACACAACTCTTTAGCATCAACACAAATATTTCTACGGCATCATCAAAGGGAGCAATGTTTTTGACAGTTACTGTTCGACTCCTTAGTTCCATGTTTGCACAGTTCTTGTGATGTATGCCTATTGTGGTTTGGTTATGTGATGCTTAGCCATTGATGACTCACAGGTTATCAAATTTTGTCAGTTTGTCAGACTCATAGTTCTACACAACTACATGTTTTACTGGTTTTCTTGGCAGGTTTTTTCACTACGAGTTTGCTTTTCTTACACTTGATAGGTGCCAATTATTGTATACATGGCATCTATGGTTTGATTTTGCGTAGCCTAGTTTGCTACATTTGATAGGTTTTGTTAGTGATAGATTCTAGGTTCAATGGGAGATTTTTGACCAGTGATTGCTTCTCTTTTGGGAGCTTTATGCATAGGGATCTGTGTGATTAGCACTTGGTGTGTGCTTGAGCTCTATTGAGAGTAGTTTTTATCCCCAACAGGAAGCTCATTTTGGTCTAGATTTTGCTTGCATCTCACTAGTGCCTGTTTGAGAGTGTGTCTTAATTTTAGTTTTGCAGTGACAATTTCACATTTTTTGGATGTATGCTATGTTGCAGATACTGCCATTGTTCCTCATTATGGAGCCTATTTTGGCTTGTTTTGACAGTCCCGACTGGTCTGAAACTCCATCCAAAAGGGTCCTTTTCGAGATTGTGGCTAGCCGTATCTACATAGCCTTCTGTGAGGGTTTTGTGAGAGGTTTTTTTAAGCTAAGCACTGGGGGCCGGTTTACTCACTGTGAGTTGGATTAGGTTCGTACAGATCCCCATTCATGGCCTCATCATGGGATATGTATAGATGGGTATAGGTTCTTGGATGCCAAGTTGGTAGTCTTTTGACTACTTCAAAGATCAATCTCACTTAGGCTTACGTTTCAGCTTGTAAACCCACTTCATACCAATGGACTTATTGCCAAGAGGAAAATCACATAAAGTCCATATGTCATTTTCTATAAGTGCATCATATTCTAGTTGCATGGTAACCATCCCATTTTTTTGAAATTTGTGCTTCATCAAAAGATAGAGGTTCCTCTACATCACATAAGCTAGAAACAACCAAAACATAACACTCTGATGCATAAGATACATGGCGAGAACCTGAACGAGTATAACTAGACAAAGGTGCATCCAATTTACTGTCACATAAAGTATGCACATCCAATTTACTGTCACATCCAATTTACTGTCACATAAAGTATGCACCAACCATTTTGGCATACCTCTAGCATTCTCATTCTCAACCCTTTCCACATCAAGTACATCATGTACATCTGCATCAATAATAGGCTGATCCGTAGCATTTTTTGAAACCCCCATAGGTTGTACATTTTCCTCATTGGAATTTACATTCTCCACCACTAAAAAGAGGCAACAAACTGTCATAAAATTTCATGTGAGCTTACATTATTGTCTCTAATACATGACAACAAGGGCTGAACAGAATCTTTTACAAACACAACTTCTTATGAAACCAAGATACATTTTGTTTGTGGATGGTACAACGTGTAACCTTTGCTTTCAGTACTATAACCAACAGAAATGTATTTAATAGCCTTATTATCCAATTTTTTGCTCTGCATTTGTGGGACCAAAGCATAAGCCAAATAGCTAAAAATATGCATGTGATCAATAGATTTCTTTTTATCGTGCCATGCTTCACAAGGAGTCATTGACTGCAAAGCTCTCGTAGGACACCTTTTAAGTACATAAGTAGCACACATGATAGCCTCAAGCCAAAATGAATGTGGCAAAGCTTGATTTTGACCATACATCATGCCATTTCTGTAACCGACCTGGTTTTTCATTCCACAACACCATTTTTCTGAGGTGTATACAACACTCTACATTGGTGTTTTATCCCACGACTTGCTAAAGAAGCATTAAACTCATGAGACATATACTCCCCCTCAATCTGAACGGAGGGTACCATAGTAAATTTAAAGACATTTTCAACCATGGCCATAAATTTCTTAAAGCACATAAGCACTAAAACTTAGTTTTTTTTAACTGGATACACCCATGCATGCCTAGAGTAATCATCAATAAAAGTCACGAAGTAAAGGTAATTGCCCAAGGACGGAGTTTGCATAGGTCCACAAACATCACTATGCACAATTTTCAATCTGCATGTAGCCCTAATTGAACCATGCTTTAGAAACTTCTAACGCTACATATTACCCAAAATATGGCCTTCAAAAACATGCTTCACAAGTACTTCAAGAGGTGGCAAAGAAGCAACCATATCAGATTTTTTCAAATACAGCAAACTCGCAAAATTTAGAGGCCCAAAATGTTAATGCAAAAATTTTGCATGTGAAACATCCTTTGAATCCACAATTGCATTTGCAAAATTCTGCCCACACGTTTCAAAGTTAGCTTATACAGCCCACGACACAAAATTCTAGATGCAACAATTTCATCACCAAACTTGAGATCGTGAATTGTACACCTATCATCCACAAAGTTCACAACAAGATCAATTCTAGCAAGTGCATATATAGAAAAAAGATTCTTCTTGATCCCAAGTACATAAAGTGAATCAAAAAGTGTCCATGTCATCTTCCTCATGCACAATCTTGGACTCCAGCTCTTTACACAACAATGCAATTTTAGCCTCATTGAGATTTGCATAAAGACCAACCAGAATATCCTCATCATGTTTAGTTGATTTAGCTAAGCGAATGTGAGGAGTAATAGTGTGCTTCATAGATAGTGAAATTAATGCATGAGACTGTGCATCTCTAACATCCCAACAAGCTTGCTCAACTGTAGGCAAAACAGCTCTAGCAGCAGCAATCCTGCCACCAAAACATGCAACATCCTCAACAATGCCTACATCCATAGAATCCAGACATACACCAATGCCCTGCACAACCTTCCAAATTCCCTTTGGCATAAGAACATGTTGCATCATTTAAGCTCGCATTGGGTAATTGTCCCCATCCAATTTATCCTCAGCAACAAACATCTTGAACACATTTGTGTTGTTTTCAGCCATGGAGAGTGACTGTACCTAATATAAAAACTGTACAAAAAGAGAAGAAATGAAGCGGGACTAGCACATGCTATATAGAACAATCCAAAGAAGACTGTAAGGGAAAAAATATCATTGACCAAAAGTTTGCACAAAAGGACAAATTTGCACGTGCAATACTGCATGTAGTGGAAACGGAGGTCGAAATGAGCACGAATGAAAATGCTAAACAGATCAAGCTCTACAAGTTATCCCAAAGTATTTGTCGACTTGTTGATGCTCACCAAAGCTCACCAAAATCAGAGAAAGTGAGTAGGCATGTGCTGGCGATGTTGATGACTAAGCTCGAGAGGATGCGGCCTGCTCTGATACCAATTTTTGGAAATAGGGTTGCAAGGAAACACACACAACTTGGAGAAGATGAAGAACCTCAAGGCACACAACAAAGAGTAATATTGCATAGTGCACAATAGAAATACATGTTAGCCCTAGAATGATGGACGTATATACAATGCACGAGGGAAAAAACTTCTTAGTGAGGGAAAAAATGCCCTAACTATCCTAAGTGTGTTCATACACCACTAGGTACCACATATGTATGGTAACAACGTATATGGCAAGTGGAAGTGGCCAAAGGAACAAGAAAAGGTAGAGAGGTCATAGTCGCAATCGCGATCATTCTCAAGATTGCAAGAATGCACATAGCAAAGAGTTGTGGATGTGACACAAGGAACATTGATTGATATCATTGTCACAAGAAAGGACAAGCTCTTGAAGAATGCTATGCACAAAATTGGATTATTGACTGAGGTGTCAATTTTCATGTTAATCCTCACAAGAAGTGATTCTCCAGTTATGATTCCACACATGGTTCAATTAAGGTGGGTGATTCTCATCAGCTTGAGATATGTGGCATTGGAGATGTGAAGTTGTGTATATGCAACGATACCAAGTTTATGTTGCGAGATGTTAGACATGTGACAAAGCAAACTAAGAGCTTGGTTTCAACAGGACAGCTTGATGATCTTGGATACACTACAATGTTTGGCAATTATTTTTGAATTGTCAGAAAAGGTAACTTGGTTATCCTCAAAGGCCAAAATTCCTGATCATTATATTCCTTGTATGTCTCTTTTGTGAAAGAAAACTCTATCTATGTAGCCGAGCTACCTTCTACTGAGTTGTGGCATAGCTGGTTTGGTCATATGAGCAAGAAGGGAATGAGACATTTACAATGTTTTGGCTATATCCTGTGCTAAACTTTTTTTTATTTTACTTTGTGTGAGCATTGCAGATATGGAAAAACATACTAGGCTTACCTCATGGCCATTGGATAGGAAGTTAAGAAATCCTTTAGATTTGGTTCATAGTGATTTATTCATAAGTCTCTGGGGGCATTATATTTCTTGACTTTTATAGATGACTCTGCTCAAAAGGTGTGGATCTACCTCTTGAACAAGAAAGAAGAAGTCTTTAGTGTCTTCTAAAAGTTCCTAGCTATGGTTGAGAACTAGTCAGGCAAGAAGTTGAAGGCCTTGCACACTAACAATGGGAGAGAGTATGTGTCCACTGAGTTTAAGAAATTCTATAGCAAACGAGAGATTAGGAGGTAGTTTACTGCATCGTACACACCTTCTCAAAATGAAGTTTCTGAGAGCACATGAATACAACTATTCAAGAGAGGGTCACTTCCATGCTATCTACATTAGGAGGTAGTTTATAGAGAGAGCTCATTAGGAAACGTTTGGACTCAAAAATGGGCCTTGTAAGAATTGTTGATGTGGCATAGCTTTCAAAAAATGGGGATCGGTAAATTTTTTGCAAATAAGATCCAAACTTGTCGGAGGTTGGATATTAAGAATCTACTCTTCAAATGCTATCTATTGATATATAGCATGCATGTATCGGACATTGCCTTCATGTAGATCTAGAAAAAGGCGATTTTAGATTACCGTAACGGTAACAAAACCTCGCTGATTGAAAAAAAATGGCATAACTTTCATAGAAGTCATCCAAACTTTTCAGACCTTGGCTCTTTAGATTCCATTTTTCAAGAACTTTCCAATGATAGGTCATATCATAGGGTTCTAAGCAATATTTAGAGGGATCTACCGGGTTGCTTTCTTTGGACAACTTTGATGATGTGGCACTCTTAAAAGACCCAAAAATGAGTTCAAAATTTTTCTAATGTAATGATACTCCTGAGAGAGCAGAATCTAGCAATCATGTAGTGAGGAGATCTACACATGTATCTCATGTCCTTGAGAATTTTTAGCCAAGGTTAGACTATTTTTTTGTCATTGACTGCGGAGAGCTTACCTGCTCCCAAGAGGCAATTGAGATGGAAGATGGCATCAAGTGGGAGAAGAAAATGCAATCTCAATATAACTAGATTATGGCAAATGAGACTTGGGACTGATAAAATTGCCAGAGGGCAAACAAGCCTTGCCTTGAAAATGGGTGTATAAGAAGTACAATGTAGAGGATCTCGAGCCTAAGTACAAGGCTAGATTGATTGCTAAGGGTTTGAATCAAAATAAAGGTGCGGATTTCAATGAGATTTTTTCTTCACTGGGGTAAAGATGACTACATTGCATCTTATACTTGGACTAGTAGTCATTGAGGACATGGATCTTCTCAACATGGATGTGAAGACAACTTTCCTTCATGGGGATCTTGATGAGTATGTCTACATGAAACATCAAGGGGGTTTTGAATTCAAACCTAAGAAGCATACGAGGGAAAATCTGGTGTGTAGATTGCATAACTTAAGGCATTGTATGGCCTAAAACAAGGCTCAAGGTAGTGGTACATACGGTTTAGCAAGTATATGTAGTCCCAAGGGTATGAAAGGAGCCACAAAGATCACTTGTTTACTCAAAAATTGAACTATGGTTCACTTATCATCCTGATACTTTATGTCAATGGATATTTTCATTGCCAAGAAGTCTAAACATGAGATTTCCATCTTGAAGAAGTCACTTAGCATGCAATTTGGTACGAAGGATTTGGGAGATGCAAGTCACTTTCTTGCTATGCGTATCAAGACGGATAGAAAACATGGAATACTGGACAAGAAACATATATCCACAAGGTCTTGCAACATTTTGCAAGGGGGAAAGCTACATTGAGTATCTCAATGCATGCAAATGAAAAACTTAGCAAGAGTGATGCTCCCAAATATGATGCTGAGGAAGAGAAAATGGCTAAGGTGCCATATTCTTCAGCTGTTGGCAATCTTATGTACACCATGGTAGCCACCACAACACCGGACATTGCTTTTGCAGTGGGAGTTGTTAGTAGATTTATGGAAAATCCTAGCAAAAAACATTGGGAAGCAGTGAGCACATCTTGAGATATCTAAAAGGTACAACAAAAAAGTTCTTGCACTTTGGGAATAATCATGCCTCCATTCTGGGTTATACAGATGTGGATTATGTGGATAGTTGAAGATCCACATCTAGCTATGTTTTTCTATTTTCTGGAGTAGCCGTGTCATGGAGATCATGTCTCCAAAATTGTACATCATCTTCCACCACAAAGGCAGAGTATGTGGGTGGTAGTTTTTGATGCTAGCAAGGAAGCTGTGTGGTTAGCTTGCCTAGTGGGAGATCTTGGCATTACTCAGACTCCAGTGTTGCGTTGTGATAGTCAGAGTGTGATTGCATTAGAAAACAACCCCATGTTTCACTCCAAGTCAGAACACATAGAAGTTCGTTATCATGTGATACTGGACATATTGCCTAATGGGTGCATTGACCTTATTAAGGTTCATACGGATGACAACCCTATAGATGCTCTCACAAAGAGCCCACCCTCAAAGTGGTTTGCACATTGCATGGAGATGATGGGTGAAAGGTGAAGCCATAGGATTGCTTCATGGTTGTACAAATGTACATACTTACACATATAGACAATTGGGCCTCATTGGCTTTCACCTGGGAGATTGTTAGGGTTCAGGCCAATTGGCCGAACACCCACCACTAACTCTACCACTAGCCTTATCTCCATTCTTTGGCTATATAGATAAGGAGTACTTAAGGGATTTTGATCCTCACTAAGATCTCCACCCAAACTCTCTGCATTCTCCTTCCTTGCATAGCATGCCAAGCATGCATGCATCTGCACATGCACTCTTCACAGAGAGAGAGTCAGGGTCCAGCTCTTGCTTCACTGAGAGGAAGTGATACAGATACAAATATTTGCCACCAACTCTGAAAAATGCAACCAGCTGGTTCTTGCCCTAGTGCAGTAAGTAGCCATACTTGAAGGCCTCCAATTGCTCCATCTCCTCTGTTATGTTAGTGCAACCAAATTGTGTTGACCCTAGAAGAGGGTACAAGAAGTGGTGTGTATGTTGATAGGTTCATGGCAGAGTGCTAAAGCAGATATGGGAGACCTGGGCAGGCAAGTGACAACATAGATGTATTCTTTATGTGGTTTCTTAGGCCAAAAGGGCTCCAAAAAGGGCCGTATGGGATGGCACGTGAAGGAGATTTCTAGGGCTGTTTTTTTGCTTGGAGATGAAGAGCTTGAATTGTTGAGTCAACTAGTCTAGATGGCTCCATAAACGGAGCTACGGGGTGCAAGATACGTCAGCTTGAAGTTGGAGTGCATTGCAGATCCTAGATGGGTAGGGAAAATGGGGATAGGTGGTCAGAGCTAGTTTCAATGGATAGATGTGAAGAGCTCATTATGTGGAGCATGGCACTCCTTGTAGATCGTCATTTGGAGTTGTGGTTGCCAATATATTTCCATTTAAAGTTTCACCAAGGGCCAGTTCTGTGCCAATTTGGTCGCCTCATTCGGTGTGTCATTTGAGGTTTTTGGACCCTTGCTAGGGTTTGTACGTGAATTATACAATTTATGAAGACCATAGGATTTGACGGTATGTCAAACGAAGTACGGACCGACAAGATCTAGCAGTTTGAAGTCGACTACAGTTAGAGGGCTGCCCCTTGTATCTGGAGAGTAGTACTACACATTGAAGTCTACTCCATCCTCTGGCTTCCCCAAGAAAGGTGATGAAGCCTTCACAAAGCACATACACACCCCCAAGTACAAGGTGCACCCCCCCCCCCCCCCCCCCCCCCCCCCCCCCACACACACACACACACACACACACAACCCACCACACTATCCCTCAACACATTTACACCCCCTAATGTGAAGACCATAGGATTTGACGGTATGTCAAACGAAGTACGGACCGACAAGATCTAGCAGTTTGAAGTCGACGGCAGTTAGAGGGCTGCCCCTTGTATCTGGAGAGTAGTACTACACATCGAAGTCTACTCCATCCTCTGGCTTCCCCAAGAAAGGTGATGAAGCCTTCACAAAGCACATACACACCCCCAAGTACAAGGTGCCCCCCCCCCACACACACACAGCCCACCACACTATCCCTCAACACATTTACACCCCCTAATGCCCTCTATGAACCCTTGTACCTTTGTTGCTTGTTGCTACTATTGATAACATTGTCTAGAAGAAGAAGAGTCCCCCAAATGCATGGGCACACATGTCGGTCCCCCTTAAGAGTGTAGAGGCAAGACCCAAACACCTATAATTGATGATGGTACCGAATAAGGGGAAACCCTGTGAAGTGCCTACATGCCTTACCACTATTTCATAGCTTGTAACCCAATGACTAAAAGCTGGCCACCTAAACATGAGCTGTCATGAACTTTCCCGATGCATGTACTTTGCAA
Source organism: Adiantum capillus-veneris (assembly GCF_014529385.1). NCBI lineage: Eukaryota > Viridiplantae > Streptophyta > Polypodiopsida > Polypodiales > Pteridaceae > Adiantum > Adiantum capillus-veneris. Next base: position 42,789,960 of record NC_140956.1, on the reverse strand, counting down.
CACTACCATGTCGTCTGTCCACCTTGGTGCCCTTTGTCTCGGTGACGGTGAAAAAAATGGAACTGAGTAGGCCATCTCACTTGTGCCAATTGCTAACCATGACTACTAGGTGAGTTGGTGAAACTCACTACACCATGGCCACAATCAAAACTAGATAGTCACTTGCTGACCTTGCACAGCACCACCGTGGCAAAAAAGGCTTTTGAGTATGGCTCTTCTTGCATGTCAGGGCCTCATGCAGTTGCATGTTGTGTTCAGTTTCCAACACTTGGCACTGGCCAACCTCTTGGCCTTGAGGCACTTGGATCCAGCTTTGCCTGGATAGCCTTGCTTCCACCCATGAGTATAGGGGTACAAGCAATACAATTAGTAATAAGAAGAGGAAGCAAGGCAATAAAGGCAACGAAGTTGGGAAGCACTCTCCACGCTCCAATCTAAAGGACAATCCACACACTCATATGCATTAAAAGAATTCAACCAATGAATAAACATAATCTCAACTCACCAATTTAGAAGCTTTTAACCATATGAAAGTGATGCACTACAATGCACATCACCCTTCTCCCACATAGAGCTAGTTTTAGCCTAGAATAATGGAAAGCAGTACACACATGTACATGAGAAATCGAGACATTTTCTTTCAGGTTCCATGCATCATATGACATCAAATTGTAACTCTAAATCATGACATAAAATGGCCACATCACTTTGACCAACCATATGCCATAACTTCACAATTTGGTTCAAAACAATTTTCCCCTATTTTTGGATGCACACACAACATAAAAAAGGACTGTTTAACTTCATACCAATGCATCAAGCTCAGCCCTATAACATAGGCTATCACCTTACCATATCACTTCATCCATATGATACTCATGCGAACAACGGTGATGCAAAAATAAAGCCATTTTATTAAAAATTCTCCATACAGATTGGACTGGATAACTATACATCAACACATCAGTTTATGTATATCAAACAAGTGGAATAAACTCACCAAAGCAAACCATAAATCATGTATAAACTTCACATTCGGACCACGACTCCATATGGTACCCCTCCTTTGTAGCACCTCCACATATAGGTGATCCTGCACCAAAGCAATTAGTAACTCACACTCATGACATGATAACCGTAATCTAAATATATTTATTGTTGGAATTAGGGTTGCAGGAAAACACACATATGTTGGAGAAGATAAAGAAGCTCAAGGCACACAAGAGAGAATATATTTCTTAGTGCACAATAGAAAGATAATTTATCCCTAGAGTAATGGGCAAATATACAATGCACATGAGAAAAAACCTACTAGTGAGGGAAAAACTTCCCCTATAGTCCTAAGTGTTCCCCTAGGATTGACGTGGTGAATGAGAGCTGGTAGCCCAATCTGAGTCTAAAAAAGCATGTAAATTTGGTTGCAATGATCCACCCTTGGGATAAAACAACCCAAGATGTAAAGTGCCACTCAAGTAGTAAAATATCCTCTTGACAACCTGCGAATGCCTAGACCCTAGGCTATGCATGAATCTGCTAACATGTGAGACTGCAAAATGAATATATGCCCTCGAATAGTGTTAAATGAGCCGACGTCAGTTTTAACAGGAGCTGCTAAAGATCGAAGCCTTATGAATGCACATCGAAGATAAATATGAAGAAGCAGTGAAGATTGAAGTTACTCACTTTTCAAAAAAATCCAAAATGGCCATGTATTGTAATTTCTCAATTTATTTAGCCACTATGATAATTGTAACATGTTACGGGCTCAATAAGATTTCCAAGATGTAAAGAATAGGTCGGTTGTGTACCTAAGTTGCAGATACAGTAAGTGTGGAGCCTCAAAGGTCTTGAGTCCAAGACATTACACATTCTAAACCTTGGCTAAGGTATATAAGCAACCTTTGTAAAGTTTTTATTAAGTTTTGGATAAGAAATACACAGTGTGAGCTAACGACGCTCACTTCTCCCCTTCTCATTCTTCCTTCTCCCTTATCGGTTGTCACATGGCAATGCCGTCTATTGCATTTCAACCATAGGTAAGAGCTCTATGCCTTGACGTAAACATATTATGGTAAATCGTAGATTTTTGCATCGCCAACCTGCAACCTACTTTCGTCATAAGTAGGCATTTAAGCTAGGAAATCACAAAATAAGCATAGGCAGGGTATTGGGGATCATTGCTAAGCATTTAGATGCAGTCGGGGTCAGAAACGACTAGATCAAAATCTCACTCTTGTAAGGTTTCCAGTTTCTCAACCTTAGAAATTGTACAAAGCCTGATCAAATTAACTTGATTGTTAAGAAAACATGGCAGAATGATCTAACTATGGCAAATATTGGTATTTTGGAACCGTAACCAGAGCTTTACTCGGGTAGAATTTTTTAGAACCGGTTTTCGATAAAATCTGAAAAAGTTACGAGCTCTGAAAGGTTACACTATGATTTAATTAGTTAAGTAAAATTTAATGGTTTCAGTAATTATTACTGCTAAAGACTGTTTATCCTAAGGTTCTAGAAATTGCAGATATTTCCAAGTTTAATCATTAAAAGTTAGGAAAAATAGCAGAAATTGATTTTGGAAGCTAGGGGGGACTGTGTGGGGTAGTAATGAACCTGCCCAAGAAAGAATTAGTAGCAGGGGGCACCATCTTGAGCTTGGGGACTGCTTGAGCTACAAGCAACTGCCTTTTTCAGCCTATGATAGCTTGTGAGTGCCAGAAACCTATAAGTAGGACCCCTTGCTTCACAATTTCAAGCAGACTCGGAGCCTTGGCAAATTATCTCTCATCTAGACGGACCTCTACGCAGAAATCACTAAGAGAGCAAAGCTCTAGTTGGTTAATCAACGGTAATTAGCACTAACCTTTTTTAATTAGTAAAACTATGTTAACCTATTTACATTTTTATTAATTAATTAAAGATTAAACCTATGTATACTCTAAAATTCTCTCCTAATTCAAAATTCTCTACTGATTATTGAGGTTAAGCTTAGGGACACTAAGTTAATTAGTTATTATATTATATTAGGGTTGAAATTACTCATTTTAACCATAAATTAATGATAATTATACTAATTAAATTTAGATTAAGATGAGATAATTATCAAAGCTGTGTTAGATTGTCATTACGCTAGAAAAGTTATCTTTTAATTTTTTGAGTAATTTTTATAATTATCTAAGTAGAATTACACTGTTTTTAAGAGAAAAATAAAGGGAAAAATGATAAAATTAATCCAAAATGCTTTGAGATAATTATCAGAGGTAAATTACATCTTATGGAACTCGTGATAATTATCTTTACCTCAGATAATTAGTTTGAAGTAGAATTACACTATTTTTAAAGAAAAATAAAAGGGGGAAAATAGCAAACTAATCCAAAATGCTTTGAGATAATTATCAGAGGAGAAATATATCTAATGAAACCCGTGATAATTATCTTAACTTCAGATAATTAGTTTAACTAATTATCTCAGTAGAATTACACTTTTTTAGTGGAAAATAAAAGGGGCAACATAGCAAACTAATCCAAAATGCTTTGAGATAATTATCAGAGGAAAAACATATCTTATAAAAGTCATGATAATTATATTAACCTTAGATAATTATCTTAACTAATTATCTCATCAAAGAAACACTATTTTTAAGAGAAAATACAAGAGAGAAAATAGAAAAATAATTCAGAAAGCTAAGAGATAAATATCAAAGGTAGAACACATCTTAATAAACCCATGATAATTATCTTAACCTCAGATAATTAGTTTAACTAATTATCTCAATAGAATTACATTGTTTTAAAGGGAAAATAAAAGGGGGCAAATAGCAAACTAATGCAAAAAGCTTTGAGATTAAAAAACCTCCTATGAAATCCATGATAATTATCTTAACCTGAGACAATTAGTTTAACTAATTATCTCAACAGATTTACACTGTTTTTAAGAAAAAATAAAAGGGGAAAAATAGCAAACTAATCCAAAAAGCTTTGAGATAATTATCAGAGAAAAAACACATCTTATGAAACTCGCAATAATTATTTTAACCTCATATAATTATTTTAACTAATTATCTCATCAGAGAAACATTGTTTTTAAGAAAAAATACAAGAAAGAAAATAGCAAAAAAATCCAAAAAGCTTTGAGATAATTATTAGAGGTAAAACACATCTTAATAACCCGTGATAATTATCTTAACCCCAATTATCTCAGTAGAAAAACACTGTTATTAAGAAAAAATAAAAGGGGAAAATAAAAAATTAATCCAAAAACCCTTGAGATAATTATCAGAGGTAAAAGACATCTTAAGAAACCCGTAATAATTATTTTAACCACAAATAATTATCTTAACTAATTATCTTAGTAGAAAAACAGTGTTTTAATGAAAAAGTTAAAGGAGAAAAATAGAAAATCACCTAATATGATTACATGCTATTTATCAGAGTTAGAATATAGAATAAAGAGGCTGTGATAATTCTGTCAAGGTTAGAAAAGCAGTATAGATATTTATCTAAGTCAAATTATACTAATTATAGCTGAGAACTAAAGAGGGAAATTAGTAAATCATGTGATATGATTACATGATATTTACCAGAGTTAGATTTCATAGTAAAGAGGCGGTGATAATTATGTGAAGGTTAAAAAATTAGTATAGATACAAAGTATACTAATTTTAGCTGAAAATTAAAGATGAAAATTAGATAATTGAGTTGGAAAATTAAAAGATAATTACCAAATGTCAAAATATTCTTACCTACTTGTGATAATTATATCATAGTTAATTAGTAAGTTTAGGAAATTACAATTGACCAAAAGTTCTATTTTTAGTGAAAGATTAATTAAAATAAATAGTCTTTGCGATTAAAAGTTTTTAGAAAAATTATAGTAAGTGTAAACCTATGATATAAAGTTGAAGAAATGAAATCTTTAAGAGAAAATAAATAGAATAAATATTAAGTTCAAAATAAGCAAATTCCAAGCTTCCAAATCCGATGGAAAAATTAGGAAAAAGATATACAAAATTATAAGAAACTTAGGATAGCTTAGAAAACCCTTAGGGAAGCTGTGGAAAAAGTTATCATACCTATATAGGCAAATAAAAAAAATTACTAGGTCAAGAATCTACCAATTAAAACTAGAAAGTTAACCTAGATTTGGGTAAAATTGGATACAAAGGTTAAGTTTAGCTTTTGGATTATTTACCTAATGATTAGACATCCTTTTTATAAGGATAAAAAGTTATGGCACCTTAAAGGACCCAAGCCAATCCTACATCTGATGATGAGAACAGAGCTCTAAAAAGAATTAGAGCGTTGCACGACGATGAAGCAAGGCCTAGTAGTAAGCCTACGGAGGAGAATCTTCAGGCGCCAGTGCAGCAGCAGATGGCCGATCAGTCCCAGGTAGGTTTCCCATTATTCAATTAAGTCTTTAAATAGTTTAAGTTCTTTTATAAGTTAACATTGCATACGTAAGGAGTGAGAGAATCATGAAAGGAATAATTGACCAAAAATGAAAGGAAAATTCCAACGTGCATTTGTTTATAATGTAGGAAAGAATTGTTTGGGTTAAAACTGGTTGAATTAGGAAAGATATGATTGATCATCCTTAAGACAGCTTGTCTCAAGACACCTCCGACTCCTTGGTATAAATTAATGATAATGATGGTTTTCTAGCTACGGATAAGTCGGTTACCCCCTTGAATGATGAGTTTCTACTCCGTGTCATGTCTTGATGTTTCTACATAAGTTAGGATAGCGTTTTTATCCTAGGGGAGCCGCCCGGTTGTATGGACAACGGATTTGGTGTATGGGCGCCCGGAACCTGGGTTGGGGTTTATTCACTCCGGATTTGAATAAGGAATGGGTGCCGTTTTTTCACCCTTAGGTGATCTTGAGACAATAAGAGTACTCGTTATGGTTATTATGGACAATGTTTTGATTGATTGTACCGTGTTTTAAGTTAAAAGATGTTTGTTTGCTAAAAGAATGCTTTACAATCTGTCTTTAATACTTGATTGAAGGAATTACTATGACGAAAAGTTAAAAGAAACCATTATTTTAAGTGTCAGAACAATGTGATAGTAATTAGTAAACAAAAGGATCATGTGTGAGTGCGGGGTGGTAAGTGGGGATTGACTAAGGTTGTCAATCGAGGACGGGTGGACCTAATTAGTCAGGTAACTATCCATCCCTGTGCACTAAAAACATGGACGCGATTTCTGGGCGAGCAGTTTCTGGCGAGCGCTTTTTAAGAATCGGGCGAGCGGATTCTCAAAAGAAGGGACAATCTATCCATCTCTCTCTCTCTCTCTCTCTCTCTCTCTCTCTCTCTCTCTCTCTCCAACTAAAATTTGATTGTCATTTCACAACCAACTTACATTCAAACAAAAAACACTGGCGAATCATTCAATACACTATTAATAAGAGAAATAGAAGTTCCTCACACACAATTAGAGTCTATTTCATCTAGCAAACCCCAAATCTATGAGTTCCATTGCATCCAAAGTAAATACATATGGGGGGTGATACATCATGGGTGACGTGGAGGAAAGAAGGGCGGTGGGGGGCCATATCCTCTGGGAGGAAACAAAGGTCATGCCAACGGGGGCAGTGCACCAAATGGTGGGGGAACTACTCTAAATGGCAAAGGGTATGAACTATATGTGGGGGGGGCTACAGGTAGTGAAAGAGGCAATCGATCAACCCCGGGCGGGGCCTCAGATGTGGAGGCAATGAATGCACTGGGAGATGGTCCAGTTGCACGCCATGCCAAAAATGGGGCTGTGAAAGTGGGATATGGTGCTGCAACTGCCCCGCCCTGACTGCTGAGTGGTGTCGGGAATGGTGGGTCAAGCGGATGAAGCTACTCGGACACCTGCTGCGATTGCTCAGTTACCTGAGCTCTGACACTCCTATGAAACATCAATGTCGAGCCTAAATCGGAAGGTAGGCGCTGAGCTGGCTCCAAACAAGCGCTGAAAACTGCCCAATCCTTCTCACAACTAATGCAATGTCTACGTAGTAGTAAAAATTGTGCTGCCAATGTCCCAACTCCTGCAAAACAATCCAACACAGCATCTCCCATGTCTGTGAAGGTACCTAGTAGCCATATATAAAAAAAAAGTTACCTTTAGATTTATTATACCTATAATTTTATAGGAACAATAAAAATAGCTAACAAAAAAACTCTACCACTTGGCAAATGCTGGACTCCTCTCAACACCTCTACGATAAGGCCGGCCCATACGATCAAGCGTCCACTATGTGGAATCTGATCCTGGAAGCTTCTCCCACAACATGTCGTCATCTGCAGAGAAGCCACGTACATTTTTTGCAATCTCTCAATCCGCTCGATCGTACCTCGGAAGCCGACACCCACAAGTTCTAGGGGGTGAAAAAATGGCTAGCAACAAAGTACCAACCTGCGAGGAGCAAGTAAAACATTATTTTTTGACCCACGAACATCGAAGTTACTATTCATTATCAAAACAAAAAAACAACATACCCCCTCTAAATAGTCCTGAACAGTCGTACAACTAGCCTCCCGTAGCCGTAATTCAATATCCTCAATAGCTGGAAACCAGCTCCCTCTGCCTTCGAAGTGACAATGGAAAGATGTTCTTCACGACATGTCGCCACAATCATGCCATCCACCAAAAGAAACTCGGATGCCAGAAGGAATGCAGCTTCCACAAGGTCACTATCCCATTGGGTCCATAAAGGAACCCCACCCGTGCTAGTTGCATGTGGCCTAGTGTGTAAGGGAAAGGCCATGGACACCAAACGTACGCCACCCAATCTCAAGTTGGGGTTCATCTGTCCTGTTCCTGATAGAGAGCCCAAGAATCTACGTACTAACTGCATAGAACTGCATGCAGTTTTTGTTAGCACTATAAGTGTGCACATAACTATGATTGTAAATAAGTGTGGCTTACCTGTCATTGCACAACACATCTGGAATAGCTTTTGCCAACTCTTTGGCACTAGCATGCACTGCAAGGTGGCGTGGCTCTACATGCACATCTGTATGTAGCAACATAAGATCAAATATATCTTTCAAGCAATGCTAAAGAGAACAACACAACATTAAGCATTTTCACATACCTGGATGGTTATCTCCCACAACTCTGGCCCCCCACTGGTCTGGGAGTGAAGGATAGTGTCGGTACACTGTGACTCATAGCACCAAGGCTATGAGCACTATCACTGACTTCTACAGAATACTCCGCAACCACATGCTGGCTCTCACTGTCGCTCGAAACTACAGCCCTCTTCTTTCTCTTCCCACGTTGCTTGTCATCTTGTTGTGCTTGCAAGTCTTTCCTTGAGGTCTGTTTTTTTAGGAAATAAGACGTAGCTAAATAGATAATTGAGTAGATTACTTAATGGAGAGAGACAGATTTATATACACGAGATTATAGAGTAGAGAGAGAGAGAGAGAGAGAGTACACACGATATACGTGGTTCACCCAATGTGGGCTACGTCCACGGGAAAGCAGCCACTCAATGGCTTTAGTACTTCAAAACAAGAAGTAGTTTACAAAGGGATTATACCCTTAATGGAGCTCCCACCTTGCTTCACTCTCACCACCTCACACTCACCTTGTTGCATCAACTTCACACGCTATCAAATGTGTGTAGAAATGGCCTCCTTTTATAGGCCAAAAGGGTTGCCCTCTCTTATGAGAGACAGCCATGTGTAGCCGTCCTTGTGCGAATAAGTCCAAATCGGACCCTCCAATCCGCCCATGTGTGTCCGCCCTTGAGAAGACAAGTCCGCTTTTGAATTCGGCCACCGGCCATTGACTTCCGACCACCGGCCATCGGCCATTGACTACCGGCCACCGACCAACCGACCGGTTGTTTTCCGACCACTTTTCGGCCGCCGTCCGGCCATAATATTCCGGCAAAAAGAAATATTCCGGCGGAAAAAAGTCTCGGGGGTCTCCGCCCCCGAGGCCTTTAAAGTTGCCCCTGATTATTGTCCGTGAAAATTTTGGTTTTCGGTGAGTGATTTTCCTTCACGCACGATGGATTCTCCTCATAATGGGGGCCTTACAAATGTGCGCTTTTACCACAAAAAATTACAAGGGTAAATCAAGCTCCATACTTAACAATCTCCCACTTGGAGACTGATCTCCAAACCAAACCTGTGACTGCTTTCCATTCTGGCTTCTTATCCTTGAATGCCGATTGAAGATGAGCAAAAGCTCAACTTCTCCTTGTTGACCACCTTTGTAAACATGTCTGCAGGATTTTCACTTGTATGCACCTTTCCTAGCTTTAGGTGTCCCTCTTCCAAAAGAGTGCGTATGAAGTGATATCTCACCTCAATGTGCTTTTTCCTTGAATGAAAGGCTGAGTTCTTCGCAAGATGGATAGCGCTTTGGCTATCACTGTACAAGACACAATTGTCTTGTTTGAATCCAAGCTCTTCTAAGAATCTGTGAAGCCACATAATTTCTTTGCTTGCCTCCGTCATTGCTACATACTCTGCTTCCGTGGTAGAAAGTGAAACCACTTTCTGCAGCTTTGAAGCCCAGCTTACTGCTGTGCCTCCAACCGTGAACACATAGCCAGTAGTGCTCCTTCGAGTATCTTTGTCACCAGCCATATCTGCATCAGCATACCCTTCTAGAAAAATATCAGTTCCTCCAAAATACAAAGCATTTGTTGTTGTCCCTTTTAGATACCTAAGTATCCACTTCACAGCTTGCCAATGCTCTTTACCTGGGTTGTCCATGAACCTACTCACAACTCCCACTGCATGTGCAATGTCTGGCCTTGTCCAGACCATAGCATACATTAGAGAACCTACTGCTGCAGCATATGGAACTTTAGACATATAGGCTATCTCCTCTTGTGTCTTTGGACACATATCCTTCGTTAGTTTAAAATGACCAGCCAAAGGTGTAGAAACTGGTTTTGCATTTTGCATTGCAAACCTTTCTAGTACCTTCTTGATGTAATCTTCTTGAGATAGCTTTATTGTCTTCTTCGTCCTGTCCCTTGATATTTTCATACCAAGTATCCTCTTTGCAGCACCTAAATCTTTCATTGAAAAAGATTTGGACAGCTCCTCTTTTAGGTCTTTGATGTCCTGCATGTTAGCACTTGCAATCAACATGTCATCAACATACAACATTAGGATGATGAATTTCCTATCTCCCAAATTCTTCGTGTAGACGCAGTGATCCGAGTTGCATCTTGTGAATCCATGATCCAACATCCATCGATCAAACTTCAAGTACCATTGTCTTGATGCTTGCTTTAAACCATACAAGCTCTTCTTTAATCTGCAAACCATTTTCTCCTTACCTTTTACTTCATACCCCTTTGGTTGAAGCATGTAGATTTCCTCCTCTAAGTCACCGTGAGGGAATGCCGTATTTACATCCATTTGCTCGAGATTTAGATCATGAGCAGCCACAAGGCTTAAGACAAGCCTAATTGAGTTCATTTTTACAACAGGAGAAAATATTTCATTGAAGTCAATACCTTTCTTTTGAGAAAAACCTTTTACCACAAGCCTAAACTTGTACTTTTTCTTCCCACCTTCTTCTTCCTTTAGCTTGTACACCCATTTGTTTTGAAGTGCCCGCTTACCTTTAGGCAACTCAACTAACTCCCATGTTTGGTTGCGATGTAGTGAGTCCATCTCCACTTGCATGCTCTTCGTCCATTCTTCTTTGGATTCATGTTGCATAGCTTCTTCATATGATTCCGGCTCTCCAGAATCTGAGATCAAGAGATGGTTGAAGGAAGGAACAAACCTTTCTGGAGGTCTACTTGCTCTTGTAGATCTTCGGGGAATAGGTTGAGGCTCCTCATTTGGTTGACGTTGTTGCACATTGTCACCGTTTGCAGTCCTTGAGTCTTCACCGTCCTCAAGCTCCATGTACTCATCACCTGTTTCTTTTGTTTGTTTTCTTTCCAAGTAATCTTTGTATATATTTTGTTCGTTAAAAATTACGTCCCTACTCCTTAAGATTTTACCATCTTCAGGATTCCATAGGCGATACCCAAAGTCTCCTTCTCCATAGCCAATGAAGAAACACTTTTTAGACTTTGCATCTAACTTTGATCTTAGGCTTCTATCTATGTGCATGAAAGCCTCACACCCAAACACTTTGAGAAATGCATAATTCACCGGTTTACCTGTCCATGCCTCTTCTGGAACTCCCCCATCCAATGCCGTTGAGGGTGACCGATTGATTAAGTACACAGACGTACTTACAGCTTCCGCCCAAAGTTCAAGCGGTAGGCCTGCATGTAGCCGCATGCTTCGTGCTCGTTCCATGATTGTCCTGTTCATCCTTTCCGAAATCCCATTTTGTTGAGGTGTCCTTGGGGTTGTCCTTTGCCTCGGAATTCCATTGCTAGCACAAAAGCTTTCAAAAGCTTGGCTGCAATATTCACCTCCATTGTCGGATCTGAGGCATTTAACCTTGGTACCTGTTTCATTCTCCACAAAGGCTTTCCACCTTTGAAATATGGAAAATACATCAAATTTATTCTTCATGACATAAACCCATGTTTTTCTAGTCGCATCGTCTATGAATGTTACATAGTACAATGAGCCACCAAGTGATGGTGTACTTGCAGGACCCCAAACATCAGAATGAACCAACTCAAGTTTTTTATTTTTTCTTTCATTTCCTGATTTTTGAAATTTTACCCTCTTTTGTTTACCATAAACACAATCTTCACAGAACTCTAAGTCCGCTTCTTTCAAACCTGGTAGAAGCTTCTTTGTTTGAAGGATTTGCATTCCTTTGGCACTCATATGCCCAAGTCGGTAGTGCCACACCGCACTGTCAACTTCTGTAGTTGCTGCACAAGCTGAAGGTTGCGTGCTAACAGTACACAAGTAAAGTGTACCGACTTTTTCACCCTTGGCAACCACCAAAGATCCCTTTGAGATCTTCCACCGTTTGTTTCCGAATGCAATGTTGTGACCTTCATCGTCCAATTGTCCTGTAGAGATCAAATTTTTGCGAAGAGAAGGAACATGCCTAACATCTTTAAGCTTCCATTCATTTCCGTTAGCAGTTTTGACAGAAACTGTACCTTTGCCGACAATCTCACAAGCTTCATCATCTCCCAAGTATACATACCCAAAATTACCTTTGGTGTAGTCTTGGAAATGTTGCTTGTGTGGTGTCGCATGGAATGAAGCCCCGGAATCTACTATCCAGGAATTAGACACATTGTCTAATGAGAGAATTAGAGCATCTTGCTCTACTTTACCTCCACATTGGCCTCCGATGTTGGCTTGTTGTCTTGAGACTCTGTCTCCTTCTTCTTCTTGGACCAGCAATCCTTCTTGACATGGCCCTTCTTGCCGCAGTTCCAACATTCAAGAACTAACTTTGTGCGTGACTTGCTCCGCCTTGAGCGATCACGACCCTTTTGGTTTTTGAACCTCTCCTTAGGCCTTCCTCTTGTTTCCACTGATAGTGCAGCACTTGATGATTCTCCTGTGCTTCTCCTTCGCATTTCCTCGCTTAGAAGAACACCCACAACATCATCAAACTTAAGAGTATTTGTGCCAGAGATAGAATTACTTACAGCCATCACAAGGCTGTCCCAACTATCCGGTAGAGATGATAGTATAAGGAGAGCTCGCACTTCGTCATCGAAATTGATTTTCACTGATCGAAGTTGACTTATGTTTGTGTTAAAGTCATTTAGGTGTTCTGCAACTGAACCATTCTCTGCCATCTTTAGATTGAACAAGCGCTTCATAAGAAATACCTTATTGGATGCCGATGGTTTTTCGTAGCAGTCGTCAAGTGAGTTCATCAAGTCCTCCGTGGTCTTCATCTCCGAAACATTGAAGGCCACCGTTGACGCCAAGCTTAACCGGATTGTTCCCAGTGCCTTTCGATCAAGGACAATCCATGCTTCATCTGCCATTGTTGCGGGCTTCTTCGCAAGACCGCCTAGTGGCAAATAGAGGTCCTTCTGGTAGAGATAGTCTTCAATCTGCATCTTCCAATGTTGGTAGTTTTTGCCGTTGAACTTCTCAATCTTGAGCTTCCCCTCCTCCGCCATAACTCCCACTCAATTCAAGGAATCCTTTCCTTGAGATAATTTAGCTACGAGCAAAACTTGCTCTGATACCAGTTGTTAGGAAATAAGACGTAGCTAAATAGATAATTGAGTAGATTACTTAATGGAGAGAGACAGATTTATATACACGAGATTATAGAGTAGAGAGAGAGAGAGTACACACGATATACGTGGTTCACCCAATGTGGGCTACGTCCACGGGAAAGTAGCCACTCAATGGCTTTAGTACTTCAAAACAAGAAGTAGTTTACAAAGGGATTATACCCTTAATGGAGCTCCCGCCTTGCTTCACTCTCACCACCTCACACTCACCTTGTTGCATCAACTTCACACGCTATCAAATGTGTGTAGAAATGGCCTCCTTTTATAGGCCAAAAGGGCTGCCCTCTCTTATGAGAGACAGCCATGTGTAGCCGCCCTTGTGCGAATAAGTCCAAATCAGACCCTCCAATCCGCCCATGTGTGTCCGCCCTTGAGAAGACAAGTCCGCTTTTGAATTCGGCCACTGGCCATTGACTTCCGACCACCGACCATCGGCCATTGACTACCGGCCACCGACCAACCGACCGGTCGTTTTCCGACCACTTTCCGGCCGCCGTCCGGCCATAATATTCCGGTGGAAAGGAATATTCCGGCGGAAAAAAGTCTCGGGGGCCTCCGCCCCCGAGGCCTTTAAAGTTGCCCCTGATTCTTGTCCGTGAAAATTTTGGTTTCCGGTGAGTGATTTTCCTTCACGCACGATGGCTTCTCCTCATAATGGGGGCCTTACAAATGTGCGCTTTTACCACAGAAAATTACAAGGGTAAATCAGGCTATATACTTAACATGTTTCTTCCTCTCTGGTTTCTTTGATGTGTTTGGAGATAGAGCATCCTCTATCACAACCGCTTTCTTCCGTGACGCACTATGCTCCGCTATTAATTAAAAGACGAAGAGTTATTGAGCCCATATTCTATTTCTTCATGGCAAAGGTAAAAACTACATAGAGGCATACCTATGTATAGCTCTTCCTCTTCGCGTGGGTACTCCTTATCCGGGTAGTCCAACCACCAAGGACACTTGAGCCACGCTCCCTTTGGCCACAAGTCATCTATCCACTCGTCAGGATATAAGCCCGTCTCCTCTCTCTCCGACCTGCACCATGCATCACTGGGGTGCTCGGGAATGGGAAAGACAAGAGCATCTCTCCACCATCTACAAGACAAACCACAATGTTTTCATTTGCATAGAACAAGATTAGTGTATCCTACTACATTCTTAATTTTTCAATTAAAGATGTCGAACCTGTACAACAAGCATCGTGTCGTACAAGCAAAATGGGGTTGCTCTTTGGGTTCATGTGTGGATTTGATCCGAGCACTCCACTTCTTGAAGGCCTTCTCAAAGTGTTTGCGTCTGTATGTCAATAATGTGTGGGCAAGCGTGCAACCATGCCTACCTTCAGCCTTCTCATGTTGGATAGCAACATCATGATTCTCGGCCTCCATTTTCTCGGCCATCTCAATCACTCTTCTGCAGCAGCAAATAATAAGTCACAAGTTACATAACAAATTGCTAGCTAGTGAAAATGTTCACTAAATCTAACCTTTCCAACTGCCACCAGTACACGTGATATCGAAGCCACTGGATCCAGGCCTTCTCCGTCAAACCAATGCCCTTCTCCTTCAAGGATGCATCACCGCCTTGGAGCAAATCAGGCAATCGGCACTTCCTATCAAAGGAAAAGTGAGACTTATTTTTTATTGATACATAATAAAAAGAGAAATATATCCAATGATTTAAATGACTATTACTTACTCTGTTGGGCTAATGCGTGAACGCGCTACCTCTGCCACTCTCGAGGGTGTCATTTTTGTGGTCTTCTTGTCCCAACCTGTAAATGAAATACATTTTTGAAAAAAATCGCTGTCATTCTCGGGATTTGCAATGGTGGCTATCTCAAGCCCTTTGCATGTAAAGTATTGCTCTGTTTGAGAAAGTGCTAGATTGATGCTTTCCTCGTATGCGTCAGGTGCCAACTCGTAGTCAAAACTCCCTTTTGATGGCAGCCCTTCCGTTTTACTACTAAACATATGATCAAACTCTTCCTATTATTTTCAAAAGAGTCGATCAAAATACACATAATAAGATTTCGTAATCAAAACATATTCTCATATACAATTGGTTTGAAGCATACCTTCCAAAGTAGTTGCGCAAGGATAGCCATTGGCAATTTTAGCCACTTAGACTTATTTGGACCTTTAAAACTTAAAGCCCTTTCTGCTGCCAAACGCGCTCTTTCGGGGAATTTTTGCAGAAGTGATGTAGGATCCGCCAACCCTAGCTTTCTCATCATGAAGATATCATGAGCAGTCGTGTGAGGCACTGAAACCCTTGTGGCCCTGTTTAAGAATCGATTGTAATTTATATAGTTTACAAATAAGATGCATTTACATTAGCAAAAAAACAAAGGGCTCACCTATTGATCATACCCAAAACCAATAGAAACTCCGCTGCCTCATATGGCTGAAAGTCAACTAGAACGCACTCCATCTTTGGCGCTTTCTCAATTGGAATGTCATTCTCATTCATCCATCGCATCCATGCCTCCAATCAGTGATTACCATCCCAAACCACAAGGTATCTCTCGACCATGTGACTAAGCTCGGGGATTTGGCGAAGCTCTTCATCCAAATCATATGACATTGCAAGATCCCTCGCAACGTGACCACGACGAGTAAATTGTTTGTGATCCTCCCTAGGAATTCGTTCACTAACAATAAATCTGGCCATCGTTGGTTGGTAGCTTTTGTTTGCAATAGAGAGTTGCAAATCGGCCACATGGTCATCATGCGTGCGGATGGCGGGGTTTGAGAGAAGTCGACAAAGAGGCAATTGTGGAAGTTTCCCATCATATGGTACTCTGTGAGAATCCACCCAACCCAAAGAAATGTGTTTGTCGACAACATTTCCAAACACTTCATCTCTGACATTCTCAATAGCGGTACTTGTTTCCACACGATGACTTGGTCCAGCGCTTGATTGTGATGTTCCAGCCACTCCAGTTACAATGGATACAATGCCTAAGATTGTTGGGTATCTTGTGTGCTTAACGGAGGTACTTCTTGTGAGGTAGTAACATCCACCTCATCAATTGCACCAGTATTTTTTGTTTGGTTTCTTGTTCTCATGCTTGTGAGAAAGAAGGTTATAAGAAATAGATATAGGATGATTTACGAGAATTTGTAGGTTGGAAGTTTGAGATGTGAACTTGAGAGAGAGAGAGAGAGAGAGAGAGAGAGAGATCTGTGTAGCAAAAGAGAATAGAGAAGAAGAAAATGAAGAAGAGAAGGTCACTTTATAAAGCTTTTAATTTTTTATTAATTTTAAATTTTTTTTATGACTGTGTGTGTGAGAGAAAGAAGTGTGTGTGTGTGTGTATGTGTTGCCATGTCCGCGCGTGCGTTTGTGTGTACGTGCAGTGTGTGTGTGTATGTGTACGTGCAACGTGTGTGTGTGTACGTGCAGCGTGTGTGTGTGCGCGTGCATGTGCGTGTGTGTGTGTGCGCACACACACACGCTGCACTTAGACACGCACACGCACCCGTGTGTGCGTGTGTGCATTTGTGTTTGTGTGTGTGTGTACGTGCAGCATGTGTGTGTGCACATGCACGTATGTGTGTACGTGTGTGTGTGTGTGTGTGCGCACACACACACACGCTATACGCAGGCGCACGTGTGTACGTGTGCCACACACACACACACGCTGTACGCAGGCGCACGTGTGTGTGTGTGCCACACACACTACACTTAGGCGCATGTGTGGTGCACACACGCACGCCAACGTGTGTGTGTGTGTGTCCACATGGCAAGGCATGTGGACACGCTGGCGCAGGTGGCCGTTGCGTGTCCACGTGGACTGCCATGTGTACCGTCACCAACCGACGGTACACGTGGCAGTCCACGTGGTCACGCAAACTGCCACGTAGGCAATGAGCTCGCCACGTGTCCTGCCACATGTATTGTCATGTGTACTGTCACGTGTCCTGCCACGTGTACTGTCGTTGGGCGGCAGTACACGTGGCACGATACGTGGCGTCATTATTGGCGCCACGTGTCATGCCACGTGTACTGTCGCCTAGCGACAGTACATGTGGCAGGAGACGTGGCGAGCTCATTGCCTGTGTGGCAGGTTGCGTGACCACGTGGACTGCCACGTGTAGCGTCGGTTGGCGACGGTACATGTGGCAATCCACGTGGACACACGCGCCACCCTGTCCACGTGGACTGCCATGGGCCCATGGGCGCCTCTTCCTCTGGCCACGTGTTGGCCAGAGGCAGAGGCGCCCATGACCGCCCACGCGTCCACGGCCAGCGCATTGGCCATGGGCGGGCACACGCTCCACACGGGAGCGTGTGCTCGTGCGCCCATGGCCAACGCGCTTGCCATGGGCAAGTATCTCGGCCATCCCGCTCCGCTCTCCTCCCCCCCCTCATCCCCCCCCGCCTCCGCTCGTGCGCCCACTTCCCCCCCCCCCCCCCCCCAACCCAACCTGCGGCCTCCGCTCGCCCCCACTTGCCCCCTCATCCCGCCCCCGCCTCTGCTCCTGCGCCCACTTGCCCCCCCCCCCCCCACACCCACCCAAATCTGCGGCCTTTGCCCGCCCCCACCTCCGCTGTCTCCTTGCCCCCCCCCCCCCCCCCCCACCCAAGCTGCGGCCTCCGCCCGTGGGCGCCTCTGCCTCTGGCCACGCATTGGCCAGAGGCAGAGGCGCCCACGCGTCCACAGCCAGCGCGTTGGCCATGGGCGGGCACAGGCTCCAATGCGCTGGTCATGGGCGAGTATGCAGGCCATCCCGCTCCGCTCCTCCCCCTCCTCATCCCGCCCCCGCCTCCGCTCCTGCGTCCACTTCCCCCCCCCCCCCCGCCCAACCCGGCCCCCCCCCCCCCCCCCCACCCCCCCCCCCCCCCCCCCCCCCCCCCCCCCCCCCCCCCCCCCCCCCCCCCCCCCACCCCCCCCCCCCCAAATCCCCCTGCCCCCCCCCCCCCCCCCCCCCTGCCCCCCCCCCTCCCCCCCCCCCCCCCCCCCCCCCCCCCCCCCCAAAACCCAAGCTGCGGCCTCCGCCCGCCGCCTCCGTCGCTTGGCACCTTGCCCCGCCCTCTCTTGCGCCCCCTTGCCCACCCCCCCCCCCCCCCCCCCAAAAAAAAACCTCCGCCCTCACCCAACCTCCGCCTTTGTCCGTACTGGTGGCCCAGAACGCAAAACCCGACCGTCCATTGCCCTGGTCTCTCTCCCTCCGCCCCCCTTGCGTTAGTGCCTTGCTCCTGTCCATGCAAAACGCTCCAGCCCGTGATCACACACACAATCACAAACAAATATTTTGGTAAAATTTTTTTTTAATTATTTCATATTTTTTAACATTAATTTTTTAAATTAATAAAATAATATTAAATTTAAATTTATAACGGCTACTTATTAGACGTGAGTATATAATCAATTTGTTTTAGCTTATACAATGTGATCTTGTGCTTAATTATTTGCTCAGCATATTATTATGGCTTGCTCTTTATTTTTCTTGGTTAAAGAGTTTTCTTATCCTTTTTACAATGGTAAATTCATAATATCTGAATCATTTCTTTTAGAATTAATTTCTCCAATGCAATTTACAACTTTAGATGCTGTTATCGAAGTAGGTGATATTGAAGTGAATTTGCCTCTTGAGAGGACTCTCAACAATTTGGGTGAATTCATCTATGTATTGGATGAGCAGCTTTCACGTAAATACAAAGTCAACGTATCTCATCAAACACAGTATGCCGGCTCACCTAGCATGATTCCCATTTCCATTGTGGATAGTCCGTCAAAGATCCAATTCGGTCCAAAGGAGTAAATAGATCTATGTACCCCCCCTCGAGTTTTGCCCTTAAACAGCTTCAAAAGGAGTACAAGACAAAAGCTCTTACAGGCCGAGAAGAAGGGCACATTGACAAAGCTGTTAATGCAAATCAAAGTAGTGGAACAAGTTACAGAGATTCCAAGGTCTTACAATGGAGATCTCGTTCTAGAATTTCCACCTACCATGGGAAAGTTGCACCATATGGATGCGATGGAGTATAAGTATAATCCTCATTTGTGGTCGAAGCCTACTACATCCAATATTGTATTTGCAGGTGTAGTGTGTCTTAGTCATTGCATAGGATCTCTCAAGTGCATGAATGAACAATGTGTCCGCTTGGTTACTTACCATATTCCCAATACAAGTCATTTCAACGGGTACATACAAAAGGCAACTGGACCTAGGGAATATTGTAAGATTGGAGATAAGAGCCTTACATGCCATTTTTGTAAGGCAATTGCTTTTTGTATTGCAACATGTGATTGTGTAGTATACTATGTGATGCCATCCGATGAGACTGCCACTAGAGTCATGATTCATCGTGGCACACATCGACACGATGTGCGCAGCGGCACATCCAAAACACTAACGGACAACACCAAGCTGATGGTGCAAAGGATTTTGACTGTTGACCCACATGCAGGAGCCAGGAAGGTTCAAATGTGTTTGGAAAAAGAAATTATAAGTACAACACTTCTTCGCAACAACACCAACGAAGGTATTTTAGGCAAGCAACAGCTACTTGCAATCGCTGAGGAGTTGGGCCCATTGGTGCAAGATAACTGGTATGAGCATTTCGTAGATTCTTATTTCGATGCAAAACTCTATGCTAAATTATTTTTTAATCTAAACACTTTTAACATTGACAAGTTTCGGAGGTCAGTATCTATTTTACGTAGAGAGGTTGACAAAGAATCTTTTGTCATTGATGCACTCCTAAAACTGAAGCGAGACTACACATATGAGTTTTTCCATGGAAGCCGGTTTCCTGGTCAAGGTATGGATAGGGAGAAATGTTATGTCTTCAAAATGTCCACAATTGGTCCGGCATCCGGTGTGGACCTAGTCAACCGAATGAGACAAGATCGGGATGGTGATCTTTGACGTGTGTGGATCCAATTTGATCACACCAGACGTGTTAACGATTGGGTGACTATGGCCTGTCATGTCTATGATCCAAGGTACATGGCCTATCTTAAGAGCTTTGTGCCTTTCCATTTACTCTCTCTAAAACAATTTGTTTGCAGCATGCAAGACCTTTTGACTATTGCAACTTGTGAAATGAAACAGTAAGACATGGAAACGCAATGTTTGTTTTGGGAGTGCTTTAATGATGTAAGATATCATGTGGGTGTGACAAAGCAAATTTCTTTGGCTACATGGTTGATGAAGCTCAAGCAAATTGGAATGCAATTCGAATTGTTTTCAATGGTGGTGACAAGACCAATACAATGAGCGGCCGAGAGCATTCTTGTCTTTTGGAAGCAAAGCTTGAATCAACACACAATGAAGTTTGTGGTGCAAGCTTCTCAACACACACACAAAGAAATGTGTGAGAAGTGGAGGCAAGCACCAACAAAAGCGGAGGCTCGTCAGATACGCCAATGGTGGCATAACGGTCATTGCATAGACCATAACATTCCATACATGGATTCATGGCTTAGTTGGTGGGAAATTCGTATTGTATATTGGGGTGGCATTATGACATGCGTAGAAAGTAGCTCTAATGGACCAAACACTCCACGCACTAACCTTGCAGAGAGCAAGCATGGCAGCTGGCTAGCAGGGGAGGGTTTCCGTAAACGCATATCATTATATGATGCATGTACAACCGACCTTGCAAATTCCATCTTACAGAGTACAAAGGCCATTTCATACAGCCATGGAAAACACATTGGGAAGGGTCCATCAATACAAAAGCTTACCGAACACCATGAAAAACGTCCTAGCCAAGTGATCAGAGCAGTGAATGCAGCTACTGAGGGCACTCCAATGTATAAACAACCAGCTCCATTAACAGGAGATAAGGAGACATCAAGGCAAAAACAGAAGCCAAATGAGGTTATCAACGTGGAAGATGATGCATCACATAGGCCTAAGTACAACTCGGTCACCAAAGATCGCAAGAAGTGTGGAAGACCACGTAAGATCAACTTTGCAGAAGAAGGGATATCACAAATCCCAAAACGAAGTATAGGTTCTGATGGGCAGTATGTAGTTGAGCGCAAGGTCAATGAGGCAATGTGGGCCATACGTCGAACTCCACAAGGTAGTAGGGTCACATGTAGCGGCACACCAAGAGGCGGACGCAGGTGTGGATGCAGTATAGTAGGTTCTAGCCTTGGTATACCAGCCCCATCGTTTGAAGGATATCGAAAACATCCAAATGGTGTGGTGCGTCAATGGTTTTGGCTTTTTCCGGATCATGTCTTGCATTGTCATATAGTAGACCAGAACATTGAGCCGCAGCCTCTTCATCCACCGTACACTTGGCCAGTGCATGTGGGCACCAACCTATCGGAGGATGAGGTGCAAATATTGCATGAAGGGGGGTATCAAGTGGAGCTAAGCAAAGAAGGAGTATCTAATGTAACGCCAGTTGCTCAACAACAAAATATGAGAAACTCTCCTTTCAAGTCAAAAGATGCATCCACTCCTGAAGGCAGTGCAAGAGCCATAGTGCGAGATGGTCTACGTGTACGGTATCGGACTTCCATTTTCGAGGATGCTGCTCGCAAGATCAGTCTAGCACTAGCCCTGAGAGCGACGGTCGTAGAAGAGATATGCATAGCAGATGGTGTTAGTGAGGTCTTCAAACTAGAGATGAACAGTGAAGATGGTCATGTCGGGATGTACAAAGTTTGTATTAGCAACCAGCCATCGTGCACATGCCCAGACTTCATGGAACGGGTGTCAAAGCAAAAACCATATCTTTCATGTAAACATTTGTATTTTATTTATCTGCGTGTGCTAGGGCTAAGCCAAAATGAGAACATGTTTATCCATCAACCAATCCTGGCAGATGTTGATATCTTCAGGGCACTGAGTCGAAGCCGGACTTATCCAGGATGCTCACTTCTTCTTAGTATGCTTTACCTAAACAATTGTACTACTTTCTAATTTTATCTTAGGATGGTCACATTGGGATACATTCATTTGCAACTTTTTTTCATATTTGAGTACTGGTTGTTTATGTGTCAAATCGTGTATAAAATAATATAATATTACCACAGTGGCTATAAATTGCCATAGCTTGAGTTATTTTTGTGAAAGCGTCCACTAGCTTCCTAGCACACCTCTCCTTCTTTCATGATGTCTGACAATCTTGCGAGTAAAATAAAGTCTACGTGGGATGCCATGGAAGCCATTCCAAACGGAGAGGCATTGTATGGAGCTGGCTGGTTTTGTCAGGCTCTCAAGGCAACCATCAACGTGTATCGCCTCTATCAATGCCGCAAGGAACTCAATATGTGGAGCTTAATCAATTTGAACGAGACGGGACAACTAGCTTTCTCTTGCTGGAAGAAAATTGGGCTCATCACAGAGGAGGATGAGGAGGAAATGAGGCAGCAGCTAAGCAACGTGGTGAATCTTAATATGCCAATCGAAGGGAGCACATCAACTACTAAAACCGGGACTTCCAGAAGATGAACACTTCTTGTTTATGTAATGCAAGTTTAATAAAATGTAACATTTTTATAATTAATGGGAGTTCTTGTTTTAAGTACCCTTGTCTATATTGTTTCTGAAGACCCTTGTCTAGCTTCCATACCTTTGACTGTCTCTCTCTCTCTCTCTCTCTCTCTCTCTCTCTCTCTCTCTCTCTCTCTCTCTCAAAGAGAGAGATAGAGATAGTCCACAAAGAGGAAGAGAGAATCTTTTTAGGAATCTGCTCACCTGATTCCTAAAAAGCGCTCGCCGAAAACTGCTCGCCTAGAAATATCCCCCTAAAAACGTTTAGAAAACTTTTTCACTTGGAAGAGGAGTCCATCAGCGGCTGTCCCCTCACATATGTTAGGGGGGGGAAAGCGTTGGTTGAGGATACCTTAGCCCAATTTGTGGAAGTTATAGGGCCCAAATAGTTTTTGGACTTTTAATACCTTGTCCCGTTTCCGCTGCGAGACAGGACTAGGTCTTCTTCTAAGGCTATAGACCCAAGCCATTGTCAATGGTTAAGGTCTATTCCTTGGATTTTTCTTGTTTAGAGACTCGGATTTTTATCAAACCTATAGACCTGTCAAGGATCCCATCTTGATCTTGGTATTGGCGGGTTGGGGATCTCACAACTCTGTTATCAATAATTGCAATTTTTTGCACTTCATCAAAAGTGAGATTTGAGACCATAAGCATGTGTGCTTAGGTCTTATATACTTGCTCGAGAGGTTTCGTAACATTCAGATGTCGTTTGATGCTATAACGTTCATGTTTTGTTTGCCGATTTAGGTCATTTGAGTGTAGCTTGTGCTAGATGCGAGTTGTCTGTTGTTTTCCAAGAGATTGACACCCTCTTGTAGCCTTCATGCACTAGTCGAGTCAGTTTCGTCCCATGGATTGACAATTATGTTCGTGGTTCTCACTATGTCTGCAATAAGATAAGAGTGAGGTTAGGAAACCCATCCACATTTGGCACCGCTGTCAGGGACGAATAGACCTAAACTAGAGAAAACAAGAGCGTCTTGTGTAGTTGTCCTTTAACTTCCTCTAGGATCACCTAGAGTAAAACTTTCTCTTTAAAATCGCATAGCTTAAGAGTGTCTTCTTTTTGCTACGTAGAGGTAGCTTGGGAGTAGATTGTACTTGCTAAGTACCTTGTAGGATTGTTGGATTAGGTTAAGCTTTTGAGAATGACTCGTGGATAAGACAAGTCTTAAGATCAATGCTCAGAAAACCATAAAAAACAAGAAAACAAGTATTTGCGGACACTTTCCACAACCCAATTGCATTAGAACCTAGGATTAGGGTAAGTAGAATCCGAGGTGGGATCTCAAATCATTGCTCAATCCAAAAGAATCATCTGTGAGTTGTTTATGTGACGTTGTAGAATTTCAGGTCTATGGCTTGAAACAACATCACAAGACTGTCAACCACTGAATCCAACTGGAGATTATGCTCATAAAAGTTGTATGAACCAATGGGTAAGTATATATCCACTGCCACAAGTGTGCAATCATTCACGAGTCTAAAGACACATCAAACAGAATGTTGTTCGCATTGTATGGCACCCATAATTCATATGCACACTATGTAGACAAAAAAGGGCAACTATACAAAAAGGATCAACCAGTGTTTGAACGGTCCACATCCCAGCTCGTACAAGTGCGTTGAGTGATAGATCAGAAAGGATGGTTCATTTCAGACGATAGAAACTATTATAGCCCATCCTCTCTAGAGTTAAGGGATATTACCTGAGTGAACCCACAAATCTGTTTAGAGCCAAACTCTCCTCCATCAAAAATCAAGCTTCAACATTGTGATCAAACGAGCATATACTTTGACCAAACAATAGTAGATATGTATCTCCGTGAAACATGAATAATTTTTCATGTTTCACGGAGATACATAGGAAATTATGCAGAAGTTTTACAGATACCAAACATCAATAGCTACCCAAAGTGTGCCTTCACAATCCCAAAAGGTGAGACTAAACCAGAGCCAAACAGTTTTGAACTCTCATAATGGAGCAGGCTATAGTGATCACCCTAGGAAGGGGGGAGTTGCAAATCCATCAATCTCAGCTCTAGTACCAGGAAATGATACACTAGTTAGAAGCCCAAGAACTTCTAGCCAGCAGACCCCTTCAAAGCAAAAACCATTGAAAGATCATATGGTTGTTGGAAGTTTCCAGTTAACCCAAACTCCCTCAAAATCTCTAGACAAATACTTCTACGAAGATCATCAGGGACAAAAGTTTCAGTTGATCTCCACAAGTCAAAGCCAAAATCCAACAAATCCCATAGTGTAAAAGCAATTGCATGTGACCAAGCCCACATATGCATATCGAGATGCAAATGGCAATGATTATCAGCAGGTTCATGACCTTATACAAGCCCCTATGGATGGCTTGACTGAAGTCTTGACTGAAGTCAAAGACTATCTAAAGATGATGCAAAGCCTCAAGTTGCAAGAACAATTGACCAATAGGTCAAAATCAACAGGAAAATCTCAAAAGGCTACACAAAGGTCACCACCAAAATCTCCTCCGAAGAGACAGATTTTGCCAGAAAGTACAGTGGATCTTCTAAGATCAAAAGTTACTCAAATGCAGGCAGACAATGCTCAATATTTTGCAAGAAAAAGATGCAGTATCACAGTCAAATGAGCCAACATCAATGAAAGTAGGTGATCAAGACAAAGCCAATGTAGAAAAATTCCAATCCATGGACATCGCCACACCACAAAAGCACTCAATATAGAAAAAGACCCTAAGAAGATCAAGTTCCACATCACCAATGAAAATGAAAAAAATCTATGAAGTGAAGTAAAGCTAGATTTTTAGTTAGACAAGAACCTCATGTCTTTTCGCACTTGGAAAAAATGTGGCCAACCACAGCTGGAAGATACTCCTGAATATGTGAGTATATCTGGAAACAAACAAGCAGAATGCTGGGGAATCATCTCCACCGCCATTCAAGTAGATCCACAGATCATCATATCCCAATCCCATGTGATCACAACAAAAGATCTTACAGATAACATCATAATGGGACTGCGAATGGCCCAGAAGATGTTAGAGATACAAGTTCAAAACTGACAGAGTCATCACAGACAACAAAGAATAAAGACCAAGACTAGTCACTCGTGGAAGACAGCACAAAGTTCTCAAGCGAAGCAAAGTCAACAAAGGAGATACAAAGGTCATCAAGAGATTTGGATTCCTAAGTCTTCCAGCTCTCCTAGTCAAAAGACAAATGCCAACAGTGAACAACGACCTACAACAACATCAAAGACTCCTATCAACATGCCTAATTGGAGAATCAAACAAATAATAGAGTTTTCACAGTCAAAGAACGACAACCCAACCAACGTGAATGCAGATTTGAAGAAGATAAAACAGGTATGGCAAAAGAAACCTTCAATGCCAACTTGGTCCTTCACTAATCCTCTTTTTGAAAATTCAAGCTTACTTTTACCTGAAGAAATGTTTGTAGTAAGCACAAGAATGTAAAAAGTCAAGTCGCCAAGGTGCAAAAAACACTCTTTGGCATAGTCAGAGTCGGGCTGCTGAGCCAAAAAATGCACAAAGCGTTAGTTTCAAAGCTTCAAGTCATATTAAACTATGTGCTAAGAGTCGTAGTTATTAGGTTTACGCTCAAGCTGGAAGAGTTAAGCATATCTAAGTGCCCGAGGATGGGCACTAAAATCGAAAGAGGAGAATACTAACTGAGCGGATGTCAATTAATAGGAGCTGCTAAAGTTTGAAGCCTTATGAATGCACATCGAAGATGAATATGAAGAAGCAGTGAAGATTGGAGTTACACACTTTTGACATTTTTCCAAAATGGCCATGTATTATAATTTCTTGATTTATTTAGCCATTGTGATAATTATAATGTGTTACGGGATCAATAAGAGTTTTAGGATGTAAAGAATAGGTCGGTTAGTGTACCTAGATTACAGATACAGTAAGTGTGAAGCCTCAAAGGTCTTGGGCTTCGGGACATTAGACATTCTAAACCTTGGCTAAGGTATATAAGACAACTTTGTAAATTTTTATTAAGTTTTGGATAAGAAATACACAGCATGAGTTAGCGGCACTCACTTCTCTCCTTCTTAGGCTTCCTTCTCACTTGCCAATTGTCAGATTGCAGTGCCGTCTGTTGCATTGCAACCCCACAGGTAAGAGCTCTACGCATTGATGTAAACATATCATGGTAAATCGTATCTTTTTACGTTGCCAACCCATGGCCTAATTTCATCATAAGTATAAATTTAAGCTAGGAAATCACAAAATAAGCATAGGCGGGGTATCAAGGCATCATTGCTAAGCATTTAGATGCATTCGGGGTCAGAAACGACTAGGTCAAAATCTCACTTTCTGCTGTTAATAATCGCATTTTTTGCACTTCATCAAAAGTGAGATTTGAGACCATAAGCATGTGTGCTTAGGTCTTATATACTTGCCCTAGAAGTTTCCTAAGATTCAGATATCGTTTCATGTTGTAATGGTCATGTTTTGTTTTCCAATTAGCGACTAGATTTTGATGATTTACATCATTTGAGTGTAGCTTGTGTTAGATGTGAGTTTTCTATTGTTTTCCAAGAGATTGACACCCTCTTGTAGCCTTCATGCAATAGTCAAGTCAGCTTTGTCCCATGGAAATTATGTTCGTGGTTCTCGCTATGTCTGCACCAATAAGATAAGAGTGAGGTTAGGAAACCCATCCACAAATGGAAGCTTGATAAAGAGTGACATTGGCAAGATCACCAGCATCATGACAACCTAACTTTAAACTTGTTTCCATAGGAGTAGCAATAGGTTTGCAGTCCTCAAGGCCAAACTTACATAGTAATGTCTCTATGTAGCTTGTTTGGCACAAGGCAATACCCCCATCACATTGCTTAAACCGTATGCCCAAGTAATGATGCAAAGCCCCAAGTCTTTCATCTTGAAAGCAACATTCAAATCAAACTTGAATTTAGCAATGTGTATCTCATTCGGACCAGTAAATCAGCAAATCATCTATGCATAGAACGATGATGAAAAATACATCACCCTCACGCTTTACATACAAAGTGCATTTTCTGTTGGACTGTTACAAAAGCCTCGTTTGACCAAATGAGTGTCAGCTTTCTCATACCAAGCATGAGGAGATTGCTTCAACCCATACAAATCTTTCATACATTTGCACACTTTATTTTCTTGTCTTTTCTTGACAAAACCACGAGGCTCTGTTACATAAACTTTATTTTCTTGTCTTTTCTTGACAAAACCACGAGGCTCTATTACATAAACTTCCTCAAACATATCATTATTCAAGAAAGAAATAACAATGTCTGATTGATGTACATTCCATCCAAAATGAGCTACCAATGCACATAGAAAAATATCAATATTCATACTTGTTCTAGCCCAAGAAAAGATACAAAGACAGATGCTTATAGCTAGTCCAATAGAAACCAGCACTCAAAGGCAGTAGCAAATCAAGGATCTCCAAGAACAACTAGCAAAAGCAAGGGAAGAATTGACTACCCAAACAAAGAGGCACACTAGAGAGTTGCAAGATAAAGACTTGGCAATCAATGCTACAGTCAAAGGCTATTGTGCCTACTGCACAAACACAACATGTGCTTGCATTTGAGATTACATATCTACCCCTAGTGGACATACCAAGCACATCATCGAGGGGAGTTCTACATGAGTTTGAAGAGAAAATAGAACATACAGATGCCCGCAATGAGTTGAAGAAATGGATAGAGGACATGCCAGTAGGCTCACACAAAGAGTATATGCTATTTGTCAACACTATTAATGATCAAATCATATAAAGTGGTAAAGAAATTTTGGCCACATAATGATAGCCCTTCCATTGATGAAACAAGAATCTTTATTGTGGGAAAAGAAGCTCTTGCTGACATTAGAACCAAATGCAAAGGGAGACTATGAGGATGTGCTAGTTACAACAGACCAAGTTCCTCTCATCCTAGAGAGAGCCCCTATGGAGAAAGAAGTGGTTCGAGAAACGACCCCAAGATAAGACCACTTATTGAAATGCCCCTCAACACCTTAGGATCAGCCCAACCTACTTTCCTATCCATAGACGATGATCTTGGGAGAGCTACTACACTTGGAGGAGCAAGAGACCCTCTATTTTGAATTACTGTGTACTTTTCAAGCCGATCAACAACTACAAGCCAATAGAATGATACATGGTCCATACCTGAAAGGTATCATTGTTGAAATGAGGGATGTACTTGATCGAACATGCCAGATTCTAACAAAGATAGCCAAAATGATTACCACTTGCATACATGCCTTTGAAGACATTGATGCAGTAGACCACCCTTGGCAGGTGTTTCTTGAAGGCATAGAGAGAATTTTATGGAACTTGGAAATGAAAGCCCCCAACATGAATATTCTCATGGGGATGTATGCAACCCCAGTGAAGGCATAGAGAGAATTTTATGGAACCTGGAAATGAAAGCCCCCAACATGAATATTCTCATGGGGATGTATGCAACCCCAGTGACCAAAGATTTACATGCAAGGCACATAGCCCACCAGAGTGCCATATTGAACAAGGCATTCAAGGATTTTTCAGTCCGAGCTGACATAGTTGCTTCAGCTACCAAGTTTACATGGATAACAAGGACATTGGAGAAGTGGCGAAACTAGGTTCACTTCTTGAGATTGAAAAACCTAAAGAGTCTTCATGCCCCATCCGAGTCGGTTCGTGAGTATTGACGTTATGTTAGTGCCAGATAGCTATGCTATAGACATCCGATCACGGTGGCCCACTAATAGAGGCACTTTTTCCATCTCATGCTGCACATAAGGCATCCCATAAACCTTTAGCATTGGTCTTATCCATTATCGTGAAGTAAATGGATTCATCGAGATGCAAGAAAATGGTAGCCATAACAAGCTCATTAAAATCTTCCCACTGATCATCAATGTATCCATTCTCTTTTATGTCATGCAATGGTTCACTTCTTGAGATTGAAAACCCTAAAGAGTCTTCATGCCCCATCCGAGTCGGTTCGTGAGTATTGACGTTATGTTAGTGCCAGATAGCTATGCTATAGACATCCGATCACGGTGGCCCACTAATAGAGGCACTTTTTCCATCTCATGCTGCACATAAGGCATCCCATAAATCTTTAGCATTGGTCTTATCCATTATCGTGAAGTAAATGGATTCATCAAGATGCAAGCAAATGGTAGCCATAACAAGCTCATTAAAATCTTCCCACTGATCATCAATGTATGCATTCTCTTTTATGTCATGCAATGGTGCTATCAAGCCCTTATTGATAAACATGTTGTGCATACGCTGCTTCTAGATTGCAAAGTTTGTGCCATCAAACTTTTAAATGTAGTACTCATCCTTGTCTAAAGCACTACTAGCTTCCATATTTCAAGAGAATGTGACCAAAAGACTTATGATAAAATTTCTAGAAGAATTCTGACAGAATTTTCCCTGTAGCAGGTAAAAAACCTTCAATACGCAGCAAAATCACTTTGTGAACAATCTGGGTAACTCAGCCTCCAGTGCTCAGCTTCAAAAAACCTTATGCAACGACCCTCATAAATGGCTATGTAGACACAACTAGCCACAGTCTCAAAAAAATCTTTCAGACTGTCTCAAAAACAATCGAGACTGCCAAAATGGCTCCACAACATCGTACATTGGCAATATTCACAACTCAATGTACATATAACGATAGTGATGCTAGTGTAGCAGGATCTGCACACAAACAGGCGCCAAAAAAAGAGTGCAAGCAAGTGTGAAGTGATACACTAAAACCGCTCTCAACAGAGCACAGTAGCACCACAGGTGCTAATCATGCATAAAATAATGCATAAATCTCCCACTAGAGCAAGAATCTCCAACCGTAGCCAACTAGGCCAAGCATGTAACCAAAATGGGTATGGAAGTAACTAGCTCTCTAAAAACTACCAAGAAAAGTGCAAAACACTTGTAGCAAATAAGAACATGTGAACCTGTGTGCCGACATGGCTACACTGAAACTCAGAGAATATCAGTCTCTAAACCACAACACGCATACATAAAAAAAAAATCTTGTGTGTGTCAAAAAACACCGCTTGCCAATGCCGATGTCGATGTCGATGCCGATGGTATCAATTTGTGAATGACAACAAGCATACATCAAAAAACACTCTTTTGTGTGTCAAAAAGCACTGCTCATCGATGTTGATCATGCCAAAAAATGAGATTCGATTCCATGAAGGTAGATGCCAAAAGCATCAAAGAGCTGACTTGATTGGCGTATGTGTGTGTATCACTCTTTCTGTCTCTATCACTTTCCTCGATGCTGGAGATTGAGCACCTTCAACTTCTCTCCCTTTCTCGCTTCTTCTTCCTTGTCGAAGGTGTGTGTGTGTGTGTGTGTGTGTGTGTGTGTGTGTGTGTGTGTGTGTGTGTGTGTGTGTGTGTGTGTGTGTGTGTGTGTGTGTGTGTGTGTGTGTGTGTGTGTGTGTGTGTGTGTGTGAGTGACACACACACACACACACACACTTTGCTACTTGAAAACATGCAAGATCTCACGCTCTCTCACACTGTAGCGTTGCCTTCTCCCTCTCTATAGTGCTACACAAAGAGCACCAAAAATACTAACACTACAAATAATCATCAATGCTATCTGCAAAAGTCTTCCATCACTACTTTAAAACAAGACTCTACCATGAGCGCTTGCCAAACAAATTAACGCTAAACTCAATTCAACAAACATGTGGTAGCAAGGAAACCTCAATACCCAGTGGACAATAGCACATGTAGCATGAGAGTGGAGCTCACCAAAAGACAGGTTGGTTGGAGATAATATAGGAGAAAAAATCTCCTAAATAATAGGAGATAGGCCTTAAATGGCTAATTTCACCAAAGTAAACCTTATTGTTGAGTGATGCTTCACTCAAAATAGATGGTGCCTCCAAGTAGATCTCCTCCTTCAAATGATTTGGTCTTCAAGTTAGTGAAGAGGTAAAGATTTCTCCAAGTTAAAAATTGCTTTAAGTTCTCCAAATGCTAATACTAGATGCAATGCATTAACAATGGATCAATCAATCATGGCATGAGGAGAAGATCGTGATGATCTAGTGGGGATTAAATCTTGGGGTCTAATCTACATTAGGAGATACTAACCTAGTTTAAAATCTAATACCATATGTAAGTATTATGGTGGATAATGATGAGAGTCATTCATGATTGATACATGCAATTGACAAAAGTTAAGCACAAGAAATAAAGAGATTGTCAATGCACAAAGTGGTTTTTGGATTGATTCAATAGATGTGTGTATAATGGGCGCTCTTATATAGAGCTAGAGAGAGGCATCTAGTGTTTGCATAATGAGCCACTAGGATTCTGGGTACCATCTAGTGCAGGTTTATCTAGAGTAGGGGAACAAAGGGAGCTTTTGAAAGGAGTTTTTGAGGGATCTCTTTATGGAAAGTTGACGGGTTGGAAAATTTATTTAAAAAGCTCTCTCTAAGCACTTTGTGTTGGATTCCCTAATCTTATGCAAAAATCTCCCTCCATCAAATGTTGGTTAATGTCGCAACCCGTCATTGTGCCACAACATTAACAAACACTGCTATAGAGCACCATTGTAGAGTGGTGGTTGGGTAGTTGAAGGTCTTATGTGCACTTCTAACAATGTGCCTACAAACAAGGTACAATACATATAAAGGTAAGTGTTGCAACAGGTGTGAGTGTCAGTTAGACCCTTCATGCCCTATTTGCAATTGTTTTTTATAGTAATTTCTCCAATATCAATTCTCCACATTGAATTAGGTTAAGGTCATGTAACCCTGCTTTACTGCTATCGAGCTAGAACAACTGGTTAACTATTCTGCGATAAGGTGGTTGGAGCATAGAGAACATCTGACACTCACCAACTGACACTCACTAAGAGCATCTTAAACATTTGACACTAGTGTTTAAAGCAATCCACAAGCTCAAAATGATCATAAAAAATAAGAACAAGTCTTATGTCCTCAGTGTGTGTGTGTGTGTGTGTGGGTGTGTGTGCGCGCACACACACACAAACATGCAGATTAGATGACATAGGACGAACCACGGAGTGAGTGCTCAAGTACTAAGATAGGATAGCCACAATGACTACAAGTTTATGAAAAGGGTTACATGAACACGTAAAATCCACTTCATTACAAGGACAGACAAGTCCACATATCTCTCTCACAATTCACTGACAGGCTTACAATACAATTATTTACAAGATCAGACTACTTAGGAATAAGCAAATCTCTTTGTTCAAAAGAACGTAAAAAATGATCGTCTATAATAGTTTACAAAAAATATCATTGTCCATTTGATGCGAGGTGTTGTTTATAATATCTACTCTAAGTTGCCAGTAAAGAGAGAAACATTGAGTGTCTACCGGCATGATGGAGTAACACCCGCTTCTCCCCAAGCAGAATCTCCTATATCTGGAAGAGTATGTTCCCCTGCCTTGCTCTTCTAGATATGGAAGAGCCTTTCGTGATTTAATTACCATCCTATAGGTAGCTCAATATGAGGTATTTAAGGGTACAACCATTGTAAGAGAACTAATTAGTAACTTTGCTTTTCATAATTTAATTACCATTCTGCAGGTTCCCATTTCTAACCCATTATGAGACGCTCAAGGGTACAACCATTGTAAAAGCATTGAGGTCTCTCAATATTGTTCCTTTAATGTATAAAATTCACTTCTTCTTCTTCTTCTTCTTCCTCTCTCTCTCTCTCTCTCTCTCTCTCTCTCTCACACACACACACACACACACACACACACACACACACAATTTACTATCGCCAGAGTAAGTTTGTCAATTAGGCGTATGATCATGCATTCCCATGACTATATTGTCAAACATGTTGTGGATTGAGTTGTCAAAATGTATGTGCATTCTAAAACGATGTCAAAAGTCACTTGAATGCATTTCAAAAGAGACGTTAAACAAAGATAGAAGATGTTTTATTGGCTTTTTTTTTAAAGGTGGAAGATGTTCACCTTGGTTCGTGGAGATATGAATAAGTAGAGAGCTCAAGCGAGCCTCTGTCTCGTGGCCCACCCTCCCTAGCATTCAAACGTACTCCTCGCTCACCACATGGCACTCGGCATCTGCTTGCAGGCCGTCTAGAACATCGATGAACCTGATCATCCCCTCCGCCTTCTTAGCCTCCGTCAACCATGCCATTGCATGCTCGATGGTGATGAAGGTGACCATCACACCGCCCATACTCCTCAACGCTCACCACATGGCACTCGGTGTCCACCACTGGCAGGCCATCCGGAATGTAGATCGGTCTAATCATCCCCTCCTCCTTCTCATCCTAATCCTACACCCCCCTACAGCAGCCATGCTCGATAGTTATAAAGGTGAACATCACCCCCTGGACCGCTAACCGCTTCACCAGCTCCATCATGAGGTTTATGTGGCCCTGAGCATTTGGAAATGCTAATGCCACCGCATTTGGCATCCTTGGCAAGTCCTCCACGCACCTTGCTACTAGTGCCATTGCCATTAGGATCAAAGAGTAATGGATGTGATGGCTATGGCGTGGACAAGATGGAGTGGGAGCAAGCGCATTTGATATTAACGTTGTGCAGCGGAGAGAGAGAGAGAGAGAGAGAGAGAGAGAGAGAGAGAGAGAGAGAGAGAGAGAGAGAGAGAGAGAGAGAGAGAGACATAAAGAAATATGATTTAATTTAAGGTGAGTGAGAGATATAAAGAAATATGATTTAATTTAAGGTCTTAGAGGTGAGTGAGAGACATAAAGAAACATGATTGAATTTAAGGTGAGTGAGAGATATAAAGAAATATGATTTAATTTATTTAAGGTCTTAGACTCTCTCTCTCTCTCTCTCTCTCTCTCTCTCTCTCTCTCTCTCTCTCTCTCTCTCTCATGGTGGGTGCTAGCACCATGATGCATAGGAGATGAATAACCAATAACCAATAACCAATAATAGCCAATTGCTGGAATGAAGCGCAATTTGGACCATAGTGCTAACGATCACGATAGGTCCTTCCAACTGCTAAGGAATTTAGACGATGGGTTTTTTGTAACAGCGGAATATTATGGTACGTGGGATCTTGAATAGACGTCAATGAGGTTAGTAACATCTTCCTTGTTCTACATGGAAAGTGAGGTGCTAGTAAGGAAGGCGTGTCAGCTAACTCTCCAAAGGATTATTTATTCTAATGCTTTCCTTGAGCGCACTTGTTGTAGATTTTGAACAAGTTTTTCAACCATTAATTTTTTCTTATTGAATCCATATATATATATACATAGAGAGAGAGAGAGAGAGAGAAGAGAGAGAGAGAGAGAGAGAGAGAGAGAGAGAGAGAGAGAGAGAGAGAGGTAGATAAAGAGAAACGGTGCGATAGAAAGAGAAACAGGGGAAAAGAGCAAGGAGGTATAGATAGAGAGTCAGATAGAAATGGAGAGAGAGGGAGAGAAAGAGAGAGAAGCACAAGACAAAGGATAGAGAGAAGAGGTAGGTAAAGAGAAATGGTGCGATAAAAAGAGAAACAGGGGAAAAGAGCAAGGAGGTATAGATAGAGAGTCAGATAGAAATGGAGAGAGAGGGAGAGAAAGAGAGAGAAGCACAAGACAAAGGATATATATATACATATATATATATATATATATATTATATATATAGAGAGAGAGAGAGAGAGAGAGAGAGAGAGAGAGAGAGAGAAATCCCCAATTCACCATGGGAGAGTATATCCATGGATTTTATCTTTAGATTACCCAAGTCTATCCATGGGAATACGAGAATATGGACAATAGTAGACAGGTTTAGCAAGCAAGCACCCTTTATTCCTGTCAAGAAGACTATTAAGGCACACCAAATGGAAACTCTCTTCATATCTCAGATTTTCAAACACCATGGATTGCCAACATCCATCGTGTCAGATAGAGATCTTAGAATGACCATTAATTTTTGGAAAGGTCTCTTTGAAAATCTAGGTACAATATTGAGTTTCTCTTCGGCCTATCACCCACAAACGGATGGCCAAAGTGAGATAGCCAATCTTACAATTCTTGATCTATTAAAGACTTACGTTACAGAAGTAGATCAATGCTAACAATGAGAAGTACTTGCCACTTGTAGAGTATGCGTACAATAATAATGTCCATACTACTATGAGAAAGGAACCTTTTGAGATCATAGAGGGAAGACCTAAAAGTCCTTTGATACTTAAAGTACATGGGAATATCCATCTCTCAACAAAGGCAAAAGGTTGTTGTTGATAAGCACAGTAGGGCATTAATTTTCAAATAAAATGTTGGGTCTTACTTAAGTTCCCCAAGGCTCGCTTGAGGCAAACAAAGGGCAAAATCCTACCGGTCATCAAAAGTATTATTCTAAACTAGCAAAAAGATACTATGGTCTTTTTCAAATCTTGAAGCCAATCAATGACATGGCTTATCAATTCAAGTTGCCCAACCATTGGCTCATACACAATGCTTTTTATGTGAGCCTAGTTTGTTAGGAAATATGACGTCGCTAAATAGATATTTGAGTAGCTTACTTAATGGGGAGAGAGAAATTTTCACACACGAGATATTATAGAGAGAGAGAGAGAGAAAGAGAGAGAGCACAATATATGTGGTTCACCCAATGTGTGCTACATCCACGGTAAAGCAGCCACTCAATGGGTTTAGTACTTCAAACAGAAATTATACCCTTAATAGAGCTCCCCCCTTGCTTCACTCTCACCACCTCACACAAACTTCACAATGCACCACAATGCTTCACCCTACATTTTGTGTGTAGAAGAGGCCTCCTTTTATAGGCCAAAAGGGTTGCCGTCTCTCATGAGAGGCAGCCATGTGTAGCCGCCCTTGTGTAGATAAGTCCAAATCGGACCCTCCAATCTTCACATGTGTGGCCGCCCTTGAGAAGACAAGTCCGCTTTTGACTTCCGACCACCGGCCATAGGCCATTGACTACTGGCCAACCGACCTGTCATTTTCCAACCACTTTCCGGCCGCCGTCCGACCATAATATTCTCCCGACGTGAAAATTTTGGTTTTCGACGAGTGATTTTTCTTCATGCACGATGGCTTCTCCTCATAATGGGGGCCTTACAAATGTGCATTTTTACCACAAAAAATTACAAAGAGGTAAATCAAGCTCCATACTTAACAATCTCCCACTTGGAGACTGATCTCCAAACCAAACCTGTGACTGTTTTTCCTTCTAGCTTTTTATCCTTGAATGCCAATTGAAGATGAGTAAAAGCTCAGCTTCTCCATGTTGACCACCTTTGTAAACATGTCTGCAGGGTTTTCACTTGTATGCACCTTTCCTAGCTGTAGTTGTCCCTCTACCAAAAGAGTGCGTATGAAGTGATATCTCACCTCAATGTGCTTTGTCCTTGAATGGAAGACTGAGTTCTTTGCAAGATGGATAGTGCTTTGGCTATCATTGTACAAGACGCAATTGTCTTGTTTGAATCCAAGCTCTTCTAAGAATCTATGAAGCCATAGAATTTCTTTGCTTGCCTCTGTCATTGCTACATACTCTGCTTCCGTGGTAGAAAGTGAGACCACTTTTTGCAGCTTTGAACCCCAGCTTACTTCTGTGCCTCCAACCGTGAAGACGTAGCCAGTAACTCCTTCGAGTATCTTTGTCACCTGCCATATCTACATCAGCATACCCTTATAGAAAAGTATCAGCTCCTCCAAAATACAAAGAATTTGTTGTTGTCCCTTTTAGATACCTAAGTATCCACTTCACAGCTTACAAATGCTCTTTACCTGGGTTGTCCATGAACCTACTTACAACTCCCACTGCATGTGCAATGGTTGGCCTTGTCCAGACCATAGCATACATAAGAGAACCTACCGCTGCAGCATATGGAACTTTAGACGTATAGGCTATCTCCTCTTGTGTCTTTGGACACATATCCTCGATTAGTTTAAAGTGACTAGCCAAGGGTGTAGAAACCATTTTTGCATTTTGCATTGCAAACCTTTTTGGTACCTACTTGATGTAATCCTCTTGAGATAGATTTATTGTCTTCTTCATCCTTTCCCTTGATATCTTCATACCAAGTATCCTCTTTGCAACACCTAAATCTTTCATTGAAAAAGATTTAGACAGTTCTTCTTTTAGGTCTTTGATATCCTGCATGTTAGCACTTGCAATCAACATGTCATCAACATACAACATTAGGATGATGAACTTCCCATCTCCCAAATTCTTCGTGTAGACGTAATGATCTGAGTTGCATCTTCTGAATCCATGATATAACATCCATTGATCGAACTTCAAGTACCGTTGTCTTGATTCTTGCTTTAAACCATACAAGCTCTTCTTTAATCTGCAAACCATTTTTTCCTTACCTTTTACTTCATACCCCTTTGGTTGAAGCATGTAAATTTCCTCCTCTAAATCATCGTGACGGAATGCCGTATTTACATTCATTTGCTCAAGATTTAGATCATGATCATCCACAAGGCTTAAGATAAGCCTAATTGAGTTCATTTTTACAACAGGAGAAAATATTTCATTGAAGTCAATACCTTTCTTTTGAGAAAACCCTTTTCCCACACGCCTAAACTTGTACCTTTTCTTCCCATCTTCTTCTTCCTTCAGCTTATACACCCAATTGTTCTGAAGTGCCCGCTTACCTTTAGGCAACTTAACCAACTCCCATCTTTGGTTGTGATGTAATGAGTCCATCTCCACTTGCATGCTCTTCATCCATTCTTCTTTGGATTTTTGTTCCATAGCTTCTTCGTATGATTCCGGCTCTCCAAAAAATATGAGATCAAGAGATGGTTGAAGGAAGGAACAAACCTTTCTGGAGGTCTACTTGCTCTTGTAGATCTTCGGGGAATAGGTTGAGGCTCGTCATTTGGTTGACGCTCTTGCACATTATCACCGTTTGCAGTTCTTGAGTCTTCACCATCCTCAAGCTCCATGTACTCATCACCTGTTTCTTTTGTTTGTTTTCTTTCCAAGTAATCTTTGTACATATTTTGTTCGTTAAAATTATATCCCTACTCCTTAAGATTTTATCATCTTCAGGATTCCATATGTGATACCCAAAGTCACCTTCTCCATAGCCAAGGAAGAAACACTTTTTGGACTTTGCATCTAGCTTTGATCTTAGGCTTCTATCTATGTGCATGAAAGCCTTACATCCAAACACTTTGAGAAATGCATAATTCACCGGTTTATCCATGCCTCTTCTAGAACTCCCCCATCGAATGCCGTTGAGGGTGACCAATTGATTAAGTACACAGACGTACTTACAGCTTCCACCCAAAGCTCAAGCATTAGGCCTGCATGTAGCCGCATGCTTCATGCTCGCTCCATGATTGTTCTATTCATCCTTTCAAAAATTCCATTTTGTTGAGGTGTCCTTGGGGTTGTTCTTTTCCTCCGAATGCCATTGCTAGCACAAAAGCTTTCAAAAGCTTGGCTGCAATATTCGCCTCCACCAGAAAGACTTTCCACCTTTAAAATATGGAAAGCACATTGGACTTATTCTTCATTACATAAATCCATGTTTTCCTAGTCGCATCGTCTATGAATGTTACATAGTACAATGAGCCACCAAGTGATGGTGTACTTGCAGGACCCCAAGCGTCAGAATGAACCAACTCAAGTTTTTTTATTTTTTCTTTCATTTCCTGATTTTTGAAATTTTACCCTCTTTTGTTTACCATAAACACAATCTTCACAGAACTCTAAGTCCACTTCTTTCAAACCTGGTAGACGCTTCTTTGTTTGAAGGATTTGCATTCCTTTGGCACTCATATGCCCAAGCCGATAGTGCCACACCGCACTGTCGACTTCGGTAGCTATTGAACAAGTTGAAGATTGCATGCTAACAGTACACAAGTAAAGTGTACCGACCTTTTCTCCCTTGGCAACCACCAAAGATCCCTTTGAGACCTTCCACCGTTTGCTTCCGAATGCAATTTTGTGACCTTCATCGTCCAATTATCCTGTGGAGATCAAAGTTTTGCAAAGAGAAGGAACATGCCTAACATCTTTAAGCTTCCATTCATTTTCGTTAGCAGTTTTGACATAAATTGTACCTTTGCCGAAAATTTCACAAGCTTCATCATCTCCCAAGTATACATACCCAAAATTACCTTTGGTGTAATCTTGGAAATGTTGCTTGTGTGGTGTCGCATGGAATGAAGCCCCGGAATCTACTATCCAAGAATTAGACACATTGTCTAATGAGAGAATTAGAGCATCTTTCTCTACTTTATCTTCCACATTGGCCTTTGATGTTGCCTTATTGTCTTGAGACTCTGACTCCTTCTTCTTGGACCAGCAGTCCTTCTTGACATGGCTCTTCTTGCCGCAGTTCCAACATTCAAGAACTTACTTTGTGCGTGACTTGCTCCATCTTGAGCGATCATGACCCTTTTGGTTTTTGAACCTCTCCTTAGGCCTTCCTCTCGTTTCCACTAACAGTGCAACACTTGATGATTCTCATGTGCTTCTCCTTCGCATTTCCTCGCTTAGGAGAACACCCACAACATCATCAATCTTAAGAGTATTTGTGCCAATGATAGAATTACTTACAGCCATCACAAGGCTGTCACAACTATCCAGTAGAGATGATAGTATAAGGAGAGCTCGCACTTCGTCATCTAAATTGATTTTCACCAATCGAAGCTGACTTATGTTTGTGTTAAAGTCATTTAGGTGTTCTGCAACTGAACCATTCTCTGTCATCTTTAGATTGAATAAGCACTCCATGAGAAATACCTTATTGGATGCCGATGGGTTCTCGTAGAAGTCATCAAGTGACTTCATCAAGTCCTCCGTGGTCTTCATCTCCAAAACGTTGAAGGCCACCGTTGACGCCAAGCTTAACCGGATTGTTCCCAGTGCCTTTCGATCAAGGACAATCCATGCTTCATCTGCCATCGTTGCGGGCTTCTTTGCAAGACCGCCTAGTGGCAAATAGAAGTCCTTCTGGTAGAGATAGTCTTCAATCAACATCTTCCAATGTTGGTAGTTTTTGCCGTTGAACTTCTCGATCTTGAGCTTCCCTTCCTCCACCATTACTCCCATTCAATTCAAGGAATCCTTTCCTTGAGATAATTTAACTATGAGCAAACCTTGCTCTGATACCAGTTGTTAGGAAATATGACGTAGCTAAATAGATATTTGAGTAGCTTACTTATTGGGGAGAGAGAAATTTTCACACAGAGAGATTATAGAGT
This sequence comes from Adiantum capillus-veneris, assembly GCF_014529385.1. Lineage (NCBI taxonomy): Eukaryota > Viridiplantae > Streptophyta > Polypodiopsida > Polypodiales > Pteridaceae > Adiantum > Adiantum capillus-veneris. The sequence goes on along the minus strand of NC_140956.1, from coordinate 42,749,123 downwards.
AGATAGAGAGAGAGAGAGAGAGAGAGAGAGATAGAGAGAGAGAGAGAGAGGACACACAATATACGTGGTTCACCCAATATGGGCTACATCCACGGGAAAGTAGCCACTCAATGGCTTTAGTACTTCAAACAAGAAGTAGATTACAAAGGGATTATACCCTTAATAGAGCTTCCGCCAACTTCACAATGCACCACAATGCTTCACACTACATTTTGTGTGTAGAAGAGGCCTCCTTTTATAGGCCAAAAGGGCTGCCCTCTCTCATGAGAGGCAGCCATATGTAGCCGCCCTTGTGTAGATAAGTCCAAATCGGACCCTCCAATCCGCCCATGTGTGGATGTCCTTGAGAAGACAAGTCCGCTTTTGAATTCGGCCACCGGCCATTGACTTTCGACCACGGGCCCACCGGCCATTGACTACCGGCCACCGGCCAACCGACCGGTCGTTTTCCAACTAATTTTCGATCACTGTCCGACCATAATATTCCGGTGAAAATGAATATTCTGGTAGACTAAGTCTTTATCTCTTCTACCTCATAGTCGAGGACGACTATGATTTCAAGAGAGAGGTAATTTCATAGAATCTAATATCTAACCAATCCAAATGATTTTCTCATATTGAACTGATCACTTAATATGGGAGAATAAATGGGAACAAGGGTTAGAATATAGACATGTCCTTATGGATCTATCTTAACACGGGGCCAACGTTAAAGGGGTCCAAAGGAGAGATCGTCTGCCAAAGAGCAAGGCTAGCTAATGGAGCTTAAAGACCTTAGGTTAGCTTCATTAAAGACCTCCAAAGGTTAGTGTTAAAAGTCCTTTGACCTTAGGCAAGGTAGGACTGTGCTTGAAGTAGGAACCCGGCCCAAGCTTAAGGTGTGTGTCGTGCTTGTTGACTAAGGTGCTTGAGGTGCTTAATGACTAAGGTCCTAAGGTGCTCCATGATTAAGGTGCTTAGGGGATTCAAGGTGTTTCCAAAGTCAACAAGATCCCTACTCAAGGGGGGGTGAGCCCTCATTGTAGGAGCATGGGAGAGAACACACACACCCTCACACAAGGCAAGCTTGGTCTAAAGAAGTAACAAGGACCCTTGTCAAGTTCCTCTCCATGTTGCCCTCATGGTGTGCCTAAAGCCTATTGGTTGGCCTCTCAAGGGGTCCAATGATAGTTAGCTAATTCAATTAATTGTTTATGCATTTATCAAGTCCTCTCTCTCAAAGGGGAAAGGGAGACACTTGTCCCAAGTCTAGCATGATTGCTTGATATGCACTCTGCATGTGATTGGCTAGGCTTGTAGAGGTCCAATCATCTTCCAGCATGAGCTACAAGGGGGGGTTGACCAAGGAAGCTAGGGGCTAGCTTGGGGCGTATACTCTCTCTCTCTCTCTCTCTCTCTCTCTCTCTCTCTCTCTCTCTCATTGTGTGAGGTGCAAAGTGCAAGAGCTCCATCTCCTTCTCCAAGCTTGTTGAGAAGTTGAGAGCCTACACCAACACTCTTGGATATGGAATGCAAATTCAACCAAGAGACATGATTCAATGCTTAAGCTTGTCATCTTCTCCATCTTCATTACTATGCTATTATGAGCACGAAGAGTGATGATAAGTGAGGAACTATTTCTTTCTCCTATGAATGGTTCTTTTTCCTCTTCCCTACCCTCATTCCCCGCTAGCTCTCTCCACCTTCGAAGGTGTTTGAGGCCTTGGGACTGAGGCTGGGAATGGTTAATGCTTTTACAAAGGATTATGTTATGCTCGTGGTGCATGAAGCTTTCCAACTTCATTGCATCACCTAGGTCACAAGGAACATGGCAAAGATTGTAGTGTACCAAGTCTCTCTTTATGGGAGAATCTATAATACAAAATCCTATTGGAGGGGGGACCGGCCCCACATAAATCCAGTCCTCAACTGTTGTCATATACTCTAATCCTCTCTCTTGTAAAAGTATTGTTCATGCCAAGTTAATTAAGTCTAATGGTTAAGTTGCTACCGCTAATTAAGTTCACCCTCTATGTTCTCAAAGTAGTCTCATAAAGATGCTCACTTTAGTTCTTTTAATTTGGCTATTCTCAAAGTTCAATGGCCATTTCCCTTACACACGCAGCTCGTCAATGCTTTGAACACACTTTTTTTTTTTTGGTAAATGCTTTGAACGCACACACACACACACATACACACACGTGCTCTGCCATCTCGCATACTAGCTTGCAGACGGGTAAGTTTGCAAACAGAGAAGCAACATCCTCTTTGGGCTCAATGAACCCTCAATTAAGCACACCTAAATGCAATACCAAGCAAGGCGAAGAGACAACACATCGGCTTCTTGATTTTTGGCTCAAAATTGCAGAGAGAGAGAGAGAGAGAGAGAGAGAGAGAGAGAGAGAGAGAGACTTGTGGCCTATGCATTTGCCACCTCTAATCCTCATGCTGGCTTGCGCATTCTTGCACAGCTTGCACCTCATGGACATGGTACAAATCCACAAGCAATCTCCCCTATAGAGAAACGAAAATAGACTTGAGGCAGACAAATGCGCATACTGAGGCATAGTGCTCGCTCGCTCTCTCTCTCTCTCTCTCTCTCTTCCCCTCCCTCCCTCCCTCTCTCTCTCTCTCTCTCTCTCTCTCTCTCTCTCTCTCCCTCTACCTTTTTTTCTCCTAATAGCTCTCAGGGCATCTCTAAATACTCTCCATAATCATACCTGCTTTGAGAACTTAGGCACACATAATACTACCAAGTTGATTTAGCCAATGCCTTGCATCTTTTAATAATAGCTAACTCTAAAAGGTCAAGCGATTTTTATTGCTTTTAATCAGCTTGTTTACTTTATTTATGCGTGCATTATGATGGACAATCACTATGAAGGCTCACCCGTGAGCAAAGCCTAGGGTCTTTTTCTATTTGAGTGGCACTATACATCTTCAATTGTTTTATCCAAAGAGTTGATTATTTTCATCATTTGTAAATGCTTTTTGAAACTCTAATTTGGTTGGTAAGTATCACATACGTGCATCAAAAGTGGGCTTGGCTTCATTCTTGGTAACTCAAGCATATCACGGTTGGGCAAGAGTAGTCTATTGTAGCCACCTTTTGTTGTGACTAGTACGGCCGGTTGTCTTCGGCGGTCGCTCTCTTTTTCTCTCTCTCTCTTTATCGCGCGTCCTCTCTCTCTTTCTCTCTCCCTCTTTTGGAACGTAGCTTTCATCTCGCAGCTTACGCCACATGTAAAAAAGACTCCCCTCCGCCATATTATGTTAAGTAAATTCATAAGTGTGAGTGAGAGCATATTGATATTTGAAAGGACCCCTCTGTTACATTCTCACACTAAGCACATGGAAGTGTATTATCATTATATCGAGAAGAGACTCTCCATAGAATAGATCAATCTAGCTTATGGAATTATGCAAAGCAATCCTACATCAAACGCATTGCCTTTAAAAAAGTTCAAAGTTATTTTGCACAGCTTGGGCACACTCCTCTTCCTAGATTGGTCTTATTCCTTAGGGCCTAGCACTTCCCTAAATAGGAGTGCCAATTCATGTTCACCAGATCACTCGCAAGGGGGATTTGCTACCATTATGGGGTAGGGATGTGTGCAAATACACTCAAGATCTTAGGGGAACTGTTTTCCCTCACTACAAGATCCGCCCCCCCCAAAAAAAAACAAAAACAAAAACAAAAAAAAAAAGCTTGTATAAATTCCTAATCTCTAGGGCATCACTTATCTTTGTATTAGCACACTAAGTAATACCACATCCAATGTTACATCCCCTTGAGCTTCTCCTTCTTTTGCACTCGTACAACCCTAAATACACAATTATCTTATGTTGGACACAGGCGCAAAACAATTTTGGCACAAGGTCTATTACATAAACACCTTCCATAGCCAAAATTTTTCTACCACCTTTCCGCCGTGCGTGTTTGAGAGGACATATTACCATAATATGGTAGTGATGTACGTGAATACACTTATGATTATCGGGTCACTTATTTCCCTCTTTAAGATGGTTTTTTTCTGAGCTTGTATTTACGCCCATCACTCTACGGCAAGCCTTACCTTTGTATTGGCATACTAAATAACACTATTTTCTCCTTCTTCTTATCCATCTTCACGTATATTCATGTAGCCGTATTCCCAACAATCGGTATCAAAGCGCCTACTTTGCAACATACCTAGCAACCTCCGAACGGCATTCTCATGATTGAGGCGATTTTTGTGATGGTTTGCACGGTGATATAAATTTTGGGCATATTCTTTGATCTCAAGGCTATAAAAACTTTGATTCGGACTCATTTTGATCTCCGTTTCCACTACTAACAATATTGCATATGCAATTTTGTTGTTTTGTGTAGGTTTTTTGACATTGCAGACTTTTGCAAAACATGCACTTTTTTAGTCTATTGTGGGTTGTGCTATAGAGCATACATAGGTTGGTGGTGTGCAGTTTTTCGATGCATGTTGTTTTTGCAGTGGGTGCAATCACTACCCGTGGTTGAGAACAATGATGTTTTTAGCATGTTGTTTGTTGAGGACAAACAGGTGAGAATAACTGACATGTTTGGATATACATGATACAACATGTCCTTATTGCAAAGGGCATTTGGAACATTGTGTAGGGTGATGATGTAAGACGAGGTCTTTTTGGATGATGGTCCACATTGCAGATTTTGGAAGTTCTACTGCTAGAGTGGTTTTGCTATTGCTACTTTGGCCTAGTGTGACACTTGCCTCATGTGTGCAAACTATGTGATCTCTTTTACCATCGTTCCTCAACATGGGTCTCATACCCCTCCCACATGAGGCACCACAATAGCCAAACTTGGTTAAAGTTTGACTCTCAAGAACTTAAAGTTGACTCTCAAACCCTTCACTGGGATCTTGACTTCGTGCACATGTAACCAATTAAATTGCGATGAGCATAAATCATAGAACGGGGGGAGATAGATGTAGCGCGCACATGAGGCGTTCTTGGTGTAGTCATTGGCATCATGAACGTGCTCACACTGGCTTCTCCTTTGAAACATGATGACAACCGTTCACGAGAAGTTGGAGATGATGTCTTGTTGACTTTCAAGGCATAGGGCAGGCAAGGAACCAACGAACGTCACATCACCTGGGTCACAACTTTTGCATGCTTGCAAAAGCTTCACACTCAGTCTCGCCATGCGAATGCAGTGAATGCTTGCAAAACATGGTTTTTTTTTTTTTTTGGGGGGGGGGGGGGGGGGGGGGGGTATTGCGATACAATCGATAGTGAGCCGTTTCTCTAATTACAGGGGCATGGCAGTCTACTGATGTGGTGCTCATCACCACTCACTTTTTTACCAAATGGTCCTCGTCTATGTCCCATGTGCATAGCACAAGAGATGTAAACTATGGTTACTTGCCCAATGCTAGATTTTCACGGAGGTTTGGGCCAAGGTTGAGTTTCATTGCGGTTTGGAGTGCCACATCATTGACGCCTTGGAAAAGTGCACTCACCGGCATATTCTCACTAGCTCGCTTCACATTCAAAGCTTCTTGGCCCTACTCAAGTTGGGCATATCCCGCAATCAGTGAATTCCAAGAGACGATATTCTGCAGAGGAAGCTCCTCAAGCACTTTTTGTGCTGTATGAAGTGCACCACATTTGACATACATGTTGACAAATGCAGTGCCAAGCTCACTCGATCATTTGTCTTGTTTTTTCTACACGTAAAGCTTTGTCCCGACTCCCACCATTGGTAGAGCTTCGTATCGATGCAACATAGTGCATTTGTGCTTCTCTTCCCCCCCCCCCCCCCCCCCCCCCCCATCCCTTTTTATTTGCATGTTGCTTTGTTGACGATGAAGCTACAAAATGATGCCTTGATTCCTCCTCCTCCACCTCGTCGTTTTTGAAGCCAAGTTTTCTCTATGTTTTCCTAGCTCCAAGCCCACGTCGCCCTTGTTAGCATATCGTTTTCACCACATGGGGGGAGGGGAGCCTACGTGTGCATGTGTGTGTCCCTGCGCCACAGAGTTGCAGAGGAGCTCATTGGCCAAAGCAAACAGCCTTGTAACACGGGGGGGGGGGGGGGGGATGGATTCTTCCCCCTTTTGTATATAGTCTAGGCAAGGGTTGAAGGTTTTTACACTAAATTTCTCTACATGTTGTAGGTTTTCTCACCTTCAAAGCTAAAATTTAGAGGTAAATGCCAAAATTGTAGGTGGGATTTTATATTTAAACCTATGTTTTTTTGTGAGCTTTGCTCCAACCATCGACAGAGCTTCATATCAACACAAAATAGCACAACTAAGCTTCTCTTTCCCCCCTTGTCATTGCCTATTGCTATGTTGATGATAAATCTATAGAACAATGCCTCGAGTGTCTCCTCCTCCTCCTGGTTTTTGAAGCTGACCTTGCTCTATGTTTTCCTGGCTCCAAGCCTAGGTCGCCCCCATCAACATATCATTTTTGCCATGTGGGGGGAGGGGAATCGACAATGATAGTGGTAGATATCCATCTCTCTCTCTCTCTCTCTCTCTCTCTCTCTCTCTCTCTCTCTCTCTCTCTCTCTCTCTCTCTCTCTCTCTCTCTGTGTGTGTGTGTGTGTGTGTGTCGGGTTGCAAAGCTCACTCGCTAGAGCAAGCAACTTGCCACATGGGAGGGGGGAAGATTTCTATTTAGAGTCAAAAGTATTGGACCATACTTGATAATTTAGACACAGATGTAGTGGCCTTTTTTTCTAAGGCTAAGTTCACACTGGGCGACAGCAGTTTTTGCGCCTTCAGCTGCAGCCAATCGCGTCACGCTAGATAAGCCTGCACGTTCACAGCGGGCGGCGGCATGAAGTCCTTTTCCTTGACAGCGCACGGCAGAAATCGACTCATTGTCCCCCCCCTCCCTCCTCATCCATGGCTCTTCCACCCTCCACGTAGGATATTGGGCCCTCCTGCCCTCAACATACCCTTCCAAAAAGTGTTTCCCAAAATAGCCTACATACCTTCCCCACCCCTCCCTAAAAAAAAAGAATGGCTCTCCACAAGTGCAACATTCACCACCCCCCCCCCCCCCCCCCCCCCCCCCAACCACTCAAATCCTTATAAAATGGATCATTATCTTGTGAGCTCTGTCACATCAACACATAGATCAACACAAAGATCGAGGAGGTCATGCTCTTTTACATTTGAGGTGCATGCAGAAAGTAAACCATGCTATTTTACATTTGAGGGTCTCTTCAAGCAAGTTCAAGGCCATGCTCTTTTACATTTGAGGGTTTTTCAAGCATAATGAGTTATCTTAAAATTCAAGTTTATTTGACATGCTGTATTTTTATATTAAGTTTGTTTGATATGCTCTTGTAGGGTTGAAGCGTTAAGTGACCGACGACGATGCAAATCAATTCATTAAGGTCGCATTGAGTTTAGCGATTCACATTTTTATGCATTGATCTCAACTTTGTGTGCACATCTTTAACATTGTTTTTTTTTTTGCATTGTAGGTATGGACTCCAACGTTTTTCGACTCGACTCCCAACAGGAAAATGAAGACCCTATTCTCTCCCAACCTCCATTTTTTCAATCCACTTTCTATCCATTTCCTCACCCTTCTTTCCACATGCTACCTCATGGATACCAAGCCATTATGAACTCTCCCTCCATCTCTCCTAATTCTTCCTTTATGTTTAGACCCCTGAATTATGGATCTCAAATTCCACCACCTATCCCTCTCCTCCTCTAAATGCTCATAGCTCACATTCTCCTATGGCTACAAACCCGCATTCAAATGCTCTCTCTCTCCTCTCTCTCTCTCTCTCTCTCTCTCGTGTTGCCGGGCTACAGGGCGCATGAGTGTCTGTAGTAAGAAGGTGATGCCATGTGGCCGGGGGAGGGGACCAGAATCCCTCTCCGCTTTATAGATAGTACTAGTACGGCTGGCCACCTTCGGCGACCTCTCTCTCTTTCTCTCTCCCTCTTTATCACGTGCACAGGGGCTTCTTTCAATTTTGGAGTTTAGCCTTCATGTGTTCCACACGTGTAAAGGGCTCCTCCTTCCGCCGTATTATGTTATATTTAGATATGTTAATTTAGATACAAAGAGTAGCCAAGGTTCATCGTGTGTAAGTGTGAAGAGATTGGGATGCTGAAGTGAAGTGTGATGGGGCAAAAGCGCTCTTGAATTTCAGTCGTTGAATAAATGGAGCAGGAAGAGCCCTTCATCTTCTGAATGGATATGGAAGTCGATTCAATTCCATTCGGCTATCACCCATTGGCGCACATCACAACAAGATTTTTTCTAATTATATTAACAAGATTCAATTCCATTCGGCTATCGCCTTAGCGCACATGACAACAAGATTCAATTCCATTCGGCTATCGCCCATTGGCGCACATCACAACAAGGTTTTTTCTAATTATATGAACTATCCGCCACTGTGTGACACAACAAGTGCCCCTCAGAGTGGCTCTTTTGGGGGTTGTCCGGCCCATGTGTGACATGGGCCTAAGGCCGGGTTTAGACAAGCCCGGCGACAACCTTCGATGGTTGGGAGCTGCCTCCGCTTCTCTATTCAACAAGTTGACGGAAGAGAGTATAATAGTTTTAGCGAGAATTGAACTCATCATTCGCAGTTAGCTCTAAGCCATGGAATGGATGGTTCGAATCCCATCGTCCACGTTTTGTGTTGAAAAGCGCCTGGAAGCACACATCTTCCTAGGGAGGGGTCACCCAAACAATGACGGTTCCGGAGGGAAGCTGCAATTTTTTGGTCCAATCAGCACGCACCACGAACGACGCACGCCCGACCCATATGAACCCAGCCTATAAGGTGCCATGGCTGATGGTGCAAAGGGTCCTTTAAATCTCGACAGGTGTACCAAAGTGGAAAAGCGCTCTGAAATTTCAGCCGTTGAACAGAGGAGTAGGAAGAGCCCTTCATCTTGTGAATGGATATGGAAGTCTATCAAAAAGTGAAAGTATTTAACACCCAGCTCTCACCCCCTCGTACTCAACTGTGCTCCTCGCATTCACTAGCCATCTTCTGTGGAGAGGTCGACACTGAAGAGCTATGGCGACCATGTCTGCGTCTCTGGCCGTGAGCGCGCCGAGCTGCCCACCCGCAGAGCAGAGCCTCTCACAGAAGAGCTTCTCGGGCCTCAAGGCGACCACTCTATTCGCCCTCAAGTGCGGCAATCCCCTCGCCCTCTCCAATGGCAGCCGCATCAGCGCCATGCTGGTCAGCTCTCTCTCTCTCTCTCTCTCTCTCTCTCTCTCTCTCTGTGTCTCTCTCACGATTGTACGTTGTGTGTGTGTGTGTGTGTGTGTGTGTATTGTGGGACTAAAGGGGGTGGTGCTGGTCATGATGCAGGTGTGGAAGCCGTACAACAACAAGAAGTTTGAGACTCTGTCATATCTGCCGCAGCTGAGTAGCGAGCAGATAGCAAAGCAGGTGGACTACATGGTGCGACAGAACTTTACCCCCTGCATCGAGTTCGACAACGTGAGTGCAATCTCTCAATCGGCAATCAAATTGCATTGAAGGGAAAATGAAACAATCCTAAGTACAGAAAGCATGTGGGCGGAGGTTCTGATGATGGGTTTCTGTGTGTGTGTGTGTGTAGATTGGGAGCGTGTACCGGGAGCACTTCCACGGGAGCGGGTACTACGATGGGAGGTACTGGGTGATGTGGAAGCTGCCCATGTTTGGCTGCACCGACTCTGCCGCCGTGCTGCGAGAGATTACTGAGTGCGCCAAGGAGTATCCCAAGGCCTTCATCCGGGTGCTTGGCTTCGATGCCAAGCGCCAGGTCCAGGTTGCTGGCTTCCTCGTCCAGAAGCCTGGCCAGTAACCTCATCTGAGTTCCTCCTTGGGAGACATTGATCACAATAATTTGGGAGGCAAATCGCCCTTTCAAAGCTTGATACGCTGTCGTTGTGGCTGCTGTTGGCTTCTTGTTTTGTCCTAAAGGCATTTAGAGTATATGGACACACTTTTTGAAGAAAATGTTCAGCATACTCTGTGTTGAATTTTCTTTTTGAGGTCCTTGCCTTTGAATGGACTTATTTCTCTTTTTTCGCTAGCCTCGCAATAAAAGCCTATTGCCGTCGGGGCCAATATAAGGCCATGTAAGAAAAAAATAGTATTTTTGGGGGGGATTTTTCATATCCAGCCAGATTTGAAATTTGAAGAGTGCATTCAATTCCTCATGAAAAGACGCATTAGATGATATCAAGATTGATATTTTTTTTTATTTTGCCTCAACACTCGTTGAAAAAGCGCAATTCTGAGGGCTTTTTAGAAAACATAGACACTCAAGCCCCAATAGTAGTACACTTATTAGCAAAACAGATGTGGACACCTAAGCAAGATTCCAAGCATATTCCTTTTTTTTCTCTCTTTTGGGGGTGGAGCCATCTTCCTTTTGGGGGGTGGTTCCTTATTGGCCCCTTTACCCTAATGGAGTTGAGGTTGACACCATGGAGCTGGAGTTGTATGTGGGGAGCTCTCTCTCTCTCTCTCTCTCTCTCTCTCTCTCTCTCTCACACATACACCTCCGTATAAAAAAAAACTAGGAAAAATATGAACCCTCCATGGGCGGGGCCTTTGGAATAGCTGTTAATTAAAAACCAATCGAGAAGATGGTGGGTACATTTTATGCCCTCAACAAATTGGCCTTTCAATAATTAGTGAGAAGGTTGGATTTGAAGGGGGAGAAAGGATTTCAAGGAACCTCTCAGCTTTCTCTCTTTTTTTACCCATTTTTCAAATTCCTTCAAAAATTTCAAAACTCAACTTTCCCTCTTCAAACCATTTTTTTCTAAATGCACATATTTTTATTCTAAAAAAAACATCTAAAAGACCTATTTTTTATTTTTATTTCGAAACTTTCAAATCCTATCCCAGTAGTTGAAAAAGTGCGTTTTCTCAATAAAATGCAGTTTCTAAGCTCTTCTTTGCCTCACCCATTACACTCACCCTTTGCTTGAACCCTCTCTCTCTCTCTCTCTCTCTCTCTCTCTCTCTCTCTCTCTCTCTCTCTCTCTTATCCTACTCGCACTTACATTTTATCCCACTCCCACTTCCATTGTAGTACCAAACAAGCTTCTTTCCCTCCTAAGCACCTACCATAGCACCTAGAAGACCCATTTTTAATTTTTTATTTCAAAACTTTCAAAGCCTATCCCATTAGTTGAAAAAGTGTTTTCTCAATAAAATTCAGTTTCTAAGCTCTCCATTGCCTCACACATTACACTCACCCTTTGCTCCAACCCACCCTCTCTCTCTCTCTCTCTCTCTCTCTCTCTCTCTCTCTCTCTCTCTCTCTCTTATCCTACTCCCACTTCCATTGCAGTACCAAACAAGCTCATCTTCCTCCCTTCCACCTCCCACCTCCCATTGCCACACTAAGCAAGGTCATCCACCTTCTCCTACCTCCATTGTAGCACCAATCAAACTCTTTCCCCTTCTCCCCCCTCTCATCTCCCATATCACTAAGCAAACATGAGTGCTTGAGGGTACTTGGAGATGTTGAGGAGAGGGCTAGGCAGTTGGTTGATGAGTAAAGAGTGTACCATGGAGAGTGCGGAGTTGTACGGTTATGAGAAAGAGAGCACACAGGAAAGCCTAAGGGTGTTGAGTGATGGGACTAGGGATTGTGGAGAGGGTTGTGTAGTGCGGAGAGGGTTGTGTTAATCTCTGCATGCACATGCTATGTTACTCGAGACTCCCTTGTACTTCCAAGGTGGAGATGTGGTTGTTGTCTCAATTGTGGCAGGACAAATGCGTTGGGACTCCATTGCGCCATTTCTCCACAAGATTAATCAAATTTTAGACCATTTTCATCTTAAAGAACTCTATATGAGCATCAAAATAGTTGCCACACTCCTAGCCTGTATGCATAACAATTCCCCTACCTTGATATAATAAAAGATGATTTGTCACCCATTGAAAAATAAATAAACTTATACTTCAATAAGTCTCCATCTATAATAACGCTCGTTGTACTATTCCGACACCTTGTAACTTTGAATTAGCATGTCGTTCCCATAGTTGCTCTTGGGTCAATGCTATAAGTTTCTGGATAGACTTGTTGGATTAGGCAGAGGCTGATGACTTGTTGCATCCAAATTACAAAACCAAATAAAGTACAATTATCTCCAGATAGTCCCATGAAACCCTTGTATAGAATTTGCAAGGTAGCAATGATTGCGCTCCATGTTCAGACCACCAATAAGGCTCCACCAAAGAGTGAATTTTGTATTGTACGTGAGTTTTTATCAATAAATTTTGCATACACTCAAGATATATAAAGGAGAGAAGAGAAAACACAATTCACACAGAGAGTAAGAGAACTCTACAACAAAACCTATGCATATGTGGCAAAGCACATCATCCTAGCATCGTCACCCCCTTCACCTCCCTCCCTCCAAGGCGGTGACCAAGGCATAGTCCTTGACACACGTGGGAATGAGGCTATAAAGGCTTCGCTGGTGGCATTGGTTGGGCACAAGGGACAATCGTTTACCAAGTTTCAAAACTTCCCAGGAGATCACCCATGCTAGTATTCTTTTGGCAGAGAGAGCTTAAGTGTAAGGTAACTAACCATTGAGTTCAACATCATTGTTGTTTAGATCCTCAAAAGAATATGGGGTTAATATTAAGGTTCTCTTTTTTATACACCAGAATGTGAACCAGAGTACAGAAAACAATTTGGGATGTCAAAAAAATCCTATATTCATTGAGCAGGCACAAAATATTGTATTATGTTTTTGATTCCCAATAAGGATGAACCACATGCACAAGCAATGATAAACCTCATGGATACCATGATGATTGAGATAGCGGGAGCAGAAGGTAAGTGCCTTGACCCTCCTTTGAGATGTATGACGTCTTCGGTGCATTTCTCAAAAGCATCTATTATACAAATATCATAAAATATAGGTCCAAAAAAGTGAATTTCTTGATCACATTGTTTTTTGTCCACAAAACCTGCTCAAACACTACAAGAGGCTATTCATATGAGCGACGCTCACACAGCGACGCTCAAAAAAAAAAATCCCGACGTCGCTATGAATGTCGCAAATTTACTTGTAAATTTGCGACGCTCATAGCGACGCCGGCTGGGCTAAAAAATTAACAGAGAGCGCCGAAAAACTCAGATCTGAGTTTTTCGGCGCCCTCAAGCAAGGAGCAGGTAACGCTCTCTCTCTCTCTCTCTCTCTCTCTCTCTCTCTCTCTCTCTCTCTCTTTCTTCTCCACACACACACACACACACACACACACACACACGAGGAGAGGAAGGAGAGCCAGGTATGCTCCTTCCCTCTCCTCCACTCTCATGTTCCCCTCCCCTCATTCTCTCATCCCCTCTCTCTCTCTCTCTCTCTCTCTCACACACACACACACAGTGTTTTTGAGAGTGAGATGAGAGAGAGAGAGAGAGAGAGAGAGAAAGAGTACAAACATAAACAAAAAAACCCACACACATACATAAACAAAGAATGCACACGCACATTGAGAGAGGAAAGAGAGAGAGAGCATGCATAAACAAAAAACGCACACATTGAGAGAGGAAAAGAGAGGGAGAACATGCATAAACAAAAAACCACACATTGAGAGAGGAAAAAGAGGAGAAAACATGCATAAACAAAAAAACACACACACATTGAGAGAGAAAGAGAGAGAAACTAATTTAACATCGTAGGAAACTAATTAAAATTAAAAGACCTAAAGATCTAGCCGACGAGGAGTTTGAACTCAAGACCTATTATTCAAGAGGGAAATGGCATAACCAATCTATCATACTTGGCATGGGTGATAGAAAGGTTATACCATTTATCTCTTTTTATTGGCACACATATCCACACACGCGCACACACACAAGAAGAAGAGAGTTATAACGTCGTAGGAAACTATCATCCAAAAAGACGTTAAAGATTAGTTAGATGTAGACTTACGTTAAATTAGATTTAGGTTTATTTAAGTTAAATTAGATTAGATTTAGGTTTATTTTTAGTTAGATTTACGTTTATTTACTCTAGATTTAGATTTACGTTATATTAGATTAGATTTAGGTCTCCATAGACTACGATGCCTACATGAAGCGGGTGAAGAAAGCCCTCAATGGAATATAGGGTATTGCTGCCTTCACTCATGGTGGGCTCCGTTGATCCAAAAGTGGTGAAATGTCTTCAGAAGATAGGGAAGAAGGTGGATCTTCAGGGCGGCAAGAGTCACTACATCCCCGACAATGACCATCTAGACAACCTCTAGTCATTCAACAGCAACTTCAAAGTTAGTAACAAGAGCAAGAACGGTCCAAAGGGCCAATTGCTGTCGTCAGATGTGGATGGAGATGAGGCAGCGTCACCGCCGGAAGTTAACTCTCACATCTTTAGTGATGAGAATGCCAACTCTTGCCGAGCTATGTGAAAAATTATGTGTTAAATCAGTTTTAAGGTTCTTATAATCCCTGTTAGTTTAGTTCTTTGTTTTTAATATAACATAATTTACGTTAGATTTAGATTTATGTTATATTAGATTAGACTTAGGTTTATTTAGGTTTACACACACACACACAAGAAGAAGAGAGTTTTAACGTCGTAGGAAACTATCCCAAAAGACGTTAAGGATTAGGTTAGATGTAGATTTACGTTAAATTAGATTTAGGTTTATTTTTAGTTAGATTTACGTTTATTTAGATTTACGCTTATTTACGTTAGATCGAGTCCACGCAAGAATTACTTACGGTTTAGGGTTTAGAGTTAGACGAACAGTGAAAAGATCTACTGTGAAAAGATGTTAAGATGCTGTGAAGTGCTAGAGCTAGAGAAGAGGCAAAGGGGTTTGTCCACTACATGCAGTATCATGTAGACGTGGGTCTGTAGATTTCTTGTACCCACAAATATAGGTATTGACCAATAAAGACGAGATTATAACCCGGTGGTTCTGATCTCCGTGCACCTCTAGACCGAGGTGTGCGAGATTGGACATGACTAGAGAATGTGAGGTAGAGAGAGAGAGAGAGAGAGAGAGAGAGAGAGAGAGAGAGAGAGAGAGAGAGAGAGAGAGAGAGATAGATAGATAGTTCTATTATCGTCCTGGGAGTCAAATATGACCTATGGGACCAAATGAACATGTCACGTGGTGTGAGTGGAGTTCATAAGTGACTCTCGATACTCAAAAATGGCTGAAATGAGCGTCGCAATAGAGAGTCCACATCGTGGTTGGGAGAGGAAGGTATGTAGGGAGAGCTCATGGCTGAATATATGGGAAAAGAGGACCTAATGTGGTCAAAAGCTGAGCACTCAAGTAGTGTGTGGTACTCACTCTCTCGCACTTGACGAGGGCATAAGGTGCAAAGTCGATGACACTCCTCGCCAGTGCCCCAACGTCCTGTCTCGCAGCGTAGAGAATGGAGCTAAGACGAATGGAGGCAATGGTGCGGATCGCACTCAACGGGATGGGCTCAAGGATGTAGGAATGGGTTCGGTTACCTCGTTCCGAGAAGAAGAGAGATTTGTAGTTTGGGGCAACGTGTGTGGTGTAATGGCTGAAGCGAGAACCTCCAGATTTCTCCCAAGCCATGATACATTGGCGTTGTAAGAAGGCCTCATTAACTTGGGAGTCGATCGACGCGTCCTTGACCAAGTGACATGCATCCCATCTTCCAAACCATTTCTTGATATCAAGCATCCACCCCGAACTTAGTATTTTGCTCTTGCATGTCTTTTGAACCTTTTGACTTGCTTCATATGCGATTCTAGGAAGTCGATGCAAAGGGCTACGTTGTGTCTTATGCATGTACTCCACAACCCTTTCCATGCCCAAGACCTCAATGGGAAGCGATCCGGACTCAAGAAGTAAGAGCATGTAGGGTGTTTGTGTCTTGACTTGGAGAAAGTTGGTGAGAAAACGCTTTTGGACATTCTCAAACTCTTTCCAAGTAGACTTCCCGATGCTTCCACCCCACACCTCCACTCCATAAAGAAGCACCGGTGTCACCAATGTGTCAAAGAGGTACTTTTTGAGAGCCCAACACTTGATCTCTCCTGCATTGCACATGTTCTCACATGCATAATAAGCCCTCTTTCCGGCTTCCAAGCGACGCATTGCACAATCCTTCCATTTATGATTGGATGGAACCTCAAGGCCAAGGTACTTGAAGTGATATACCACTTCAAGTTTCTCATTGTTGTATACAATGCATGGATTTTCGTCATTGAGGGTCTTTACAAGCATAACCTTGGTTTTGGATCCATTCACGAGCAGCCCGCTATGTAGGCAAAAGCGTTCCAAGACACTCATAAGCTTTTGTGCATCTTCTAAGGTATGTGCCAAGAGCACTACATCATCGGCATAAAGCAAAAGCATGATCACCGCATTTCCAATCTTAACCTCTTCTATGCCTTCTTGCTGCATAAAATCAAGAACCATGTATTCCAATTCATCAATGAGTAGCCCAAAGAGGGTTGGGGAAAGTGGGCATCCTTGTTTGACACCAATAGTGCTTGCAAAAAATTCTGAAATTCCATCTCCCATACGTAATCGACATATCACTTTTTGGTAGATGCGAAAGACTGCATGCATAAATTCTCTCGGCACTTGAAGGCTTTGCATACGTCTCCAAAGATTTCCTCGCGGTACCATGTCAAAAGCTTTCTTGAAATCCACAAAGCAACAATACAACTTTTTTCCTTTCAATCGAGACGCTTCCATAAGAACTCGAAGAGTGACAAGGTGATCAATAGTGCTATGATGCTTTCGAAAACCTGCTTGGCCAAGCGCACGTTTGCCATTCTTTTCAGCCCATTCACTTATCTTCATCTCCATGATACATCCAAATAACTTTGCCATCAAAGAACCAACCATTATAGTGCGATAGTTGTTCACATTGTTTACATCTCCTCCTTTGTGCAAAGGTTTGATCCAATTTGCACTCCAATCATGAGGCATGCCATACTGAAGTGCAAGGTTAAACATATCGCATATCCAATATCGTGTTTTCTTGCTTGTCCATTTAATCATTTCAGCCTTGACACCTTGAAGGTCACCTGCCTTGCGAGTAGCAAGTTTCTCAAGCGCGCGGCATACATCTTCAATGGTAAAGAAGGGAGACATAAATGGAAGGGAGCTACAACCCTCCATCTTATCAACATTGGGTTGCTCATAGAGGTTCTTACAATGCATATACATATCCTCAAGGGTCAAGTCACCAAAGCTCTCAACGCGCTTGCCTTTTAGATTTTGCCAAAACTTGCCACATGCATGTGCTTTCTCTTGTGCTAAAAGAAGTTGTTTTTCGACTTCCCACCTTCTCCTCTTCTTTTGAACAAGTGCTTTGTATGTGTGTGAACATTCCAAGTAAACTTCCTTGTCTTTGATTGCATCCAATCTTAGCAAGTGTTTTCGGGCTTGACTACATTCCATGTCAAACCATTTCTTCTTGGTGCTACCCTTCTTAGACCTTTTGCAAGACATGTGTTTCGCCGAAAAGCATTCCTTCGCACAAGAGAAAATTACTTCTTTGAAAACTTTCCACTTGCATTCTAATGTTGGGCTCCCTTGATGCTCTATCATGCTTAACATTTGGTCCACCATATCAGCATATATAAGTGCTCGTTTGAAGTCTAGACGTAGGTACAAATGATTCACATCATGATTGGAGGCTACATGCTCGGCCGTTTACCACACTTGAGGTCAATACATAACATCCTATGATCCGATTCCGGATTCCATTCACCAAGTGTAAAGCTTTGTATGCATTCTAGAGTGGCTTCTGAGAACAACATATAGTCAATCACGCTAGCACCATTGTGCTTTCTACATGTAAAGTCATTGGTGCCTTGCCATAGAGATACACCATTTGCAATGAGCATTCCGGTACTATTGCACATATGTAGAAGTGACTTTCCATAGTGATCCACTTCTTTTGCATCATTAGAACTTCGATTATACATGTATGAGTCATCCACTCTTCTTGATACATGCGGCATGTCGACTTGTTGTGTCTCGTGTTGTAAAATATTTGTGCGAGCATTCATGTCTCCAAAAACAATGACTTCACCTTGATCCTTGTAATAAGCAATGTCTTCCTCTAGTTCAACAAAGGGCTGATCTCTATCCATATTCAAGCGAGCATAAAAGTTGGAGTCATAGTGAGGAATGTAGCAGCCGGCCACAAACATGACTTGACCATTTGGTGGGCTGATTTTCAGCCATAAGTAGCGTTTATACTTATCTTCTTTGACAATGGAAACATCTTTCAAACCCTTTTTGGTCATACATGCTATGCCTCCTTGGCCTCTTCGTTGCTTTGCATTTTTGGGCCCACATCAAAGAATGTACATCGTATTTGTCAAATCCAAGAATTCGTTGCGCATCATGCTCCCATGTTTCGACAAGAAGTATCACATCGGAGTCATTGGTAAGCTCATCAATGCCAATCCCGCATTCCATGGATACCCGTTACAATTCCAAAAGCTTATTCGCAAGCGTGAGTTGGTCTCATAGATCATGTGTCCCTATTTGTTGGGTGGACTTGCATCCTCCTCAAGTGCCTTTTCTTCTTGAGATGATACCTTAACCTTCTTGCTTCTTTCCTCGTATGCTTTGCGACGTAAATTTTGTTGCATAAGAGTGCGATCCTCATATACATTACAACCCGTTCCTTTGAGGTAGATCCAACCATTGTCAAGGATGATATTTCTCTTTACCTCATCAGCCATGGTACATACAATAGGTCTTTCTCCCGAGCGAGGGACTCCTTGTTTTCCAACTCGATGTGCACCATAAGCCATGATTCCTGACATGCCAAAGTGTGTAGCAAAAAACTCTTCAATAGCAACCGCAAGAGATTGGGGTGTTTCCATGCTTTCCTCCTTGATTCCACGAATGACGATGTTCTTTGAGCGTTTTTGTCGTTCTTGCAATTCTTGAGTGTCCACATTCTCTACATTCTTTGCTTGGACAACGCCTTGCATGATAGGAGATGTAGAAACCACATTATCCTTACATATAGCAGCCCATGATTTGGATGCATTTCTCATCTCACATACATCATGTCGTATTGTATCTATCGTTTCCTCTTTCAATACATGATCACTCTCAACTTTGCTCAAGCGCTCTTTCACTACATTCATGTCCACAAGAGAGCGTTTACATTCTTGAACTTCATTCTCAAGATGCATCAAGCGTGTTGTTTGCATTTCAAGAACCTTCTTGAGGTGCTCATTCTCCACAACGAGAACTTTTAAAGTACCATTCTCCATTGCAAGTGCGCGCAACTCTTCACCTTGCTTGTTGACGGTTTCTTGTAACGAGATCAAGTAAGCCATGATCATTGCTTCCGTTGTTGTAGACGATGTGGTTGGATTAGCATCCAAACTCCTTGGAGATTTTGCATCATTCTCCATGGCGAGTGTGGCTTTTCCACCCTTGCGAGTTTTGTCTGACATTGCCTTCAAGTCGGCAACAAAAACGCAAAGTTTTGACAGTTTTTTCAGTTCTGAGATGCTGTTACAGCAAAGCCTTCCATTACATAGAAAAATTATGTCTTTACATCAATGTGTAGAGGGCTTCGTGCTCTTCGATTGAGGCTATAGATCACCTAAATCGGAGTTCGGATGAGCAAGTTATGGTCAAAAGAGTGAACTGCTGTCTACTAGGTCAAAAAACGGCTGTGTGTGTGTGTGTGAGAGAGAGAGAGAGAGAGAGATAAGACGAAGAATGCCAATAGAATATTAAATTTGTTGTCCTGGTTATAAGATTTTTATCCTCATTATGAGTAGTGACGAGGATGTGGGACCGTCCAACCGAAACACCTATCTCTCAACGAGGGTCTTATGTCCTTGTAATCAATGCAAGCATGCTGTGCGACAGACAAGACGTGTTTCTTTGCAGCACGTTCGCGAATTTGGCGAGTTCGATCCATCTATTATAGATCGAGTTGTTGCCAATTATAACTCATCGGACTCTGACGCTGGCCAACAAGCAGCAATCTTGCAACCCAATAGACGTCGCAGGCGCTTTGGTCAAGCAGCATATGTGAGGCCACAAGATGTAGCCTCTGACAGCTCGGGGGATGATCATGCAGAGCACATTCCCAACGAGGCAATGTTTGAGCCCGAGATTGATGAAATGATCGAGACGATCATGGATTCAGAAAGGCTTATCTATGATGATATGAAAAGTGAAGCCGATACGCCATTGTATAATGGAGCACGTATGTCTAGATTGAAAGCACTCCTGGTTCTTCTCAACATGCAGACAAAGTTTGGATGGAGTGACACTAGCGTCACAACGCTTTTCAGGTGATCTATTACAATTAGTTTACTTTAATAAAACTCTAAATGTATAATGATCTGATAGATTTTTACACGACTGTATCGTATTTTTATGTTGTGTAGATTGCTTAAAGAGCACATACTACCAGCTGACAATGTGATGCTAGATTCCCGAGATGAAGCAAGAAAGATTTTGCGAAACTTGGGGATGGATTACAATTCTATCCACGCTTGTCCTAATGACTGCATTCTTTTCAGAGGGGAATACATAGACATGGAGAAGTGTCCGAAATGTGATTCCGAAAGATATCGAGTAGATCTCCACGGGACACAAATTCCACAAAAGGTTTTGCAACATTTTCCTCTGCTTCCTCGCATCAAGAATTTCTTCGAATGTAAGTCCATGGCCGCCCTAGCATCATGGCATGAGGAGAATAAATCTTCGGATGGTGTGCTACGAATTCCTGCAGATTGCGCAGCCTGGAAACATATAGATGGAACATGGTCGGATTTTGCCAGGGAAGCTCGAAATTTGCGCTTAGGCCTGGCTATGGATGGCGTAAATCCATTTGGTCAAAGATCAACATCTTACAGTGTATGGCCCGTTGTCATCGTCAACTACAACATTCCCCCGTAGTTGACTACGAAGAAGGGGCACCTATGGCTAAGCTTGATTGTGCCAGGGCGATATAAAGTGGAGAATATGGATGTGTATCTTCGTCCACTATTGGAAGAGCTACAACAATTGTGGATTGGCATAGAGGTGGTGGATATGAGCCGACACACAGGACGACGGAATGCTTTGATCAGAGGCATTCTAATGTGGACTATGCATGACTATCCCGGGCTAACAGAATGCTCAGGTGATCTATTGACACTCCTCACTCAGACACTGTAAATCTT
The DNA here is from genome assembly GCF_014529385.1 of Adiantum capillus-veneris. Classification (NCBI taxonomy): domain Eukaryota; kingdom Viridiplantae; phylum Streptophyta; class Polypodiopsida; order Polypodiales; family Pteridaceae; genus Adiantum; species Adiantum capillus-veneris. The sequence goes on along the minus strand of NC_140956.1, from coordinate 42,727,976 downwards.
GTTTTTTCCCATAGTTGATCTATTATCATGTGTATACATGCAGGGCTTCAAACAAGCGGATATAGAGCATGTGTCACATGTGGACCTAGACTGAATGCACGTAGGGCGCCCTCACTGAAGAAGCAAATCTACGAAGGTCATCAAGCGTATCTTCCAGAGAATCATGTGTTACGCGACGACTTTTTGGGAAGAGAGCCACCAAGGATGTCTGCACAAGCATGGTTAGAGCAGAAGGAGATGTGCGATGACGGATTGCCTCCAGGGATGAAGAGACTATCTCTATGGTACGAGTTACCATACTGGCCCCGACTCATGATCAATCACTTGCTCGATCCAATGCACATATTCAAGAATGTGGGTAATCTACTATGGGACCATCTGACCGGCAAGAAAGATACTTTGGGAGCCAGAGTTGACCTTAGAAATGTGGATCGTATGGAGCAATATTAGCCGCAAACAGCGTCTGATGGATCGATAAAACTCCCTAAAGCACCATGGATTTTCACAGGATCCCAAGAACGCAAAGTAAAAGAGACCATTCGATCTTTGCGGACCCCCACTGGCGTAATGCACTCGCTCCGAACGTGTTTTACTAAAGAAGGAAAGATTACCGGTTTGAAGTCACACGATTGGCATAAAATGTGTCAGGTACGTTCATAGTGGACTTTAATATCATTGCATAAAATGTGGACTTTAATATCATTGCTGCACATACTTTACAGTTTATTTTACCGGTTGCCATTGAGGGATGTTTGTCTCTCGACATCCGTAACACAATCTACAAACTTGCAAAGCTGGTGCAATGGATCTCACAAAAGGAGATCAACATAGACTCCATACCATTTGCCAAACAAAATGCTGCGGAGCTTGTGTGCATGTTTGAGAAACATTTTCCTACTACCATGCTAACCATTCAGGTGCATCTTCTTGTTCACATAGTTGATGAGGTGGAAATAGCTGGCACAGTTCATTCCAGATGGATGTTCTTCTTAGAACGTTTCATGAAAACGCTTAAGGGATATGTGCGTCAAAAGGCACGTCCGGAGGGTAGCATGGCAGAAGGTTGGTTGATATCAGAGTCCCTAGTGTACATTGGAGAGTGGCTAGACGGATTTGATAAAGCCCGGGACACGCTATGGCGAACCATAGATGATGAGCGCATATCTGGGATTGTCATGTGCAATCTCGGTGTTGAGAAGAAGATGATGGAAGATCTAGAGGCTAAAATCAACCGATTTTGCATGCTTCACAATCCAGTGATGCAAAGTTGGATTTCACAATATGAGGATGCAAAGCAAGAGCGACAAAGGGCACGAATCGAGTGGAGACGGGGAAGACGACCACCGATGCACTATCCGACGGTTCTGGAGAGCCTACCAACATTCATGAGCTTAAGATGGTTGCACAACCAATTGAAAAGCGCACAACAATGTGGTGACGAAGTGACTGAGGAAGAGTGGGAGTACTCTCGGGGTTGCGCGACCAAGGTAAGTTTGCAATGTACGACTAGCTAGTGACTTTATTTCTAAACGTTTGAACGGCCACTCATAATCTTTGTTCGTTGTAGTATAAGTCATACACAGCAGCATGGTGTAAAGGTCGACATTTTAGGGTGGAACGGATCGACAAAAAGCGTTTTACTCAAGATTGTGGAATCATGGCAAAATTTGAACAGTCTAGTCGACGACGTTCCTCTGATGCAGATCCTGTGGTGGCGGAACTCACTTACTTCGGCACGCTACAAGAGATTTTGAGGATCGATTACAGAGGATTTTTTGTCGACTTGTTCGACGTGCAATGGTTCAAGATAATCATGGAGGGTCGCAACGCTACTGTGCGTAGAGGAGAGTCTGGTTTTCTTGAGGTGGATTCTACTAAGAAATGGACTGACCTAAGAGACACTTTCGTACTACCCGAGCATTGTGAACAAGTAAGTATGTAAATAGTTAACATCCCCCTTTTACAAGTTATGTGCTTGAAAGCTCTCATGTAAGTTATGTGGCTCTGGCAGGTAATATTTCATCCTACAAAGTCTACATCAAACTGGTGGTACGTCATAGAGGTAGCCCCTCGTAGTGCAAGGACGTATGAAGACTACCATGTGCCAATCACAACGGCATCAATGGAGGAGATCAGAGAAGATGCTCAATCAGAAGCCGCTGCGGTGGTGCCAGACGAGCATCAAGATGCTACTACTCTATATGGGGTGCATGCAGAGGAGCTACAAAATGAAACAAAGGATATGTGTTTAAACGGAGAGCTCTATATAGATATAGGAAGTTATGCTGAGTTATGCGAGGATGAGAGAGAGATCTCTTAAAGCCACAAATATTGTATTTGAATAATTTTGCTCCGTGTTGTAAAAGCTCTGGCTCTCTAAGTACCTTCCATGGTGTATAACGCTCTTTTCTACTCGCGCTCATATCTTTTGATTGAAAATTCTGAGTTTTCGACTTGCCTCTTCTATCACTCAATTCATTGCGTCATTGTATTTATATGCGTCATTACGTCATTGTATTTAATGGTCTTTGCGTCATTGTCTACTCTATTCATTCAATATTAAGTTTAAATATTCGTGTGTTTAATGCAGGTATGGATGATGAGGAGTTTCTTTCTTCTTTGTCACCGCAGCAGAGACAGTGGTACGTGGAGCGTCATCGCTCTGGCGCATCATCGCGCGTTCCTACTCCATCCGCATCTCCCTCTCTTTTGGAGCATTCGGCGCGCTCCGAAGCTTCGTCCAAAATGCAAAAAGCAATCAAGCATGGGTGGAACAGGCCAGATTGGCTGGCCAAAGAAGATTGGAAGAATGAGAAGAAAGCAGCGCGCGAGAATCCCGACAAGTAGAAGCAACAAAAGGATGCAGCCAGAGCGCAAGTAGAGGCAGGGAGCTCGCACCACTTGGGGAGCGGTGGATGGGCATCATTTGAGGCCGATTTTGTAAGTGTTTTCGCATTGCTCTTTATGTTCGATAGTTTAGGGTTTATGAGTTTTTCAATTCTAACATAATGAAATCTTTGTATGTTTTGACAGTGGTCGATGACAGGACGTGATCCCACACCGTACGAGCGCGAGTACGTAGGCAGGAAGGGCTTAAACGCCCTGATGGACATTCTCAGTTCTCGCGGTGGCATGGTTAGTATTAGGGTTTACTCTTTTCTATTTTTTGTATTGTTTTAAAAATATCGTTATATGTTTATACTTACTGAAAGCTGTCTTATTGTCTTTTTTTGCAGAATCCGATAGATGCGCCGCTTGGACGCGATGAGACGTCTGACTAGACGACGTCAGTTTAGCCGTAGCTAGATAGCATTAGTTTAGGGTTTCTCATAGCTTATGTATCATGAGACGGATTTTATACGTCTTTTTGAACCATGTATATTATTACATTTGTCACCGCAGTTCATTTTGCCAATCAATTCTTTATGCCTATGATGTTGTACAATTGTCATTATTACATTTGCCAATCAATTCATTTTGCCTATGATGTGTACATTTGTCAATTTTACGCTTGTCAATTTTGCAAACAATGCGTCTTGTGGGTGACTATTTTGGGTCTATTATCTACCCTTGCACTTTTTTTAAAAAGTGAATCAAGTACAATATGGTTGATGGGTGGCAGGGCATTCAATGCACTGTCACCAAAAAAAAATTCTCTCGAGCGTCGCTATAAGCGTCGCTATAGACTTCTGTGTAAACGTTGCTATAACCGTCGCTATTACGTCTCTATATAGCGACGCTTATAGCGACGCTCTTAGCGACGCCGGGGGTTATAAAAACCCAATGTATTTCCGTCGCTAATAGCGTCACAAGAGCACACAACCTCTTGTAGTGAAAATCTCAAATTAAAGTATGTATCTCACATTAAATGATCGCTTGAGTTAGAAAACTGAAAGAAAAATTATACTCAAGGTCATTTGTAAATCATTCCTTTTTATTTGAAAATCAAAAAACATTCTAGGAATTTCTATGCAATTAACATGGGCGAGCGCAAAGTCATATTCGGGATGGATTGGTTATCTTCTCGTCGTTCTTTGATTGATTTATGTTGAATTTGTAAGGTGCTATTGAGTAAGTTTCTATCCCAATGTAAAGATCTATCCCATGGTGTACCACTCTAAGTCGAGGAATACCATGTAAATCATCTCGAAATACATCCTTAAATGCATCCAACAAATTTTCTATATAAGTAGGGTTTTTCTCTTGGTTCTCCTTATTAGTCATCTCGTTGGAAAACACTCAAAAAGTCTCACACCCTTGCCTCTCATCAGTTGCAATGAGAGGCAAGGGTGTGAGACTTTTTGAGTGTTTTCCAACGAGATGACTAATAAGGAGAACCAAGAGAAAAACCCTACTTATATAGAAGGGGCTCATTAAACCAAGGGTATCTCCTTGGGGTAGTCATGTCCTTTTTTAGAAAAATAAAGATGGAACTTACAAACTTTGTATTGATTACATAGGGCTAAACAAAAACACCATAAAAAACAAGTACCCTCTCCCACATATTTGATGAGTTACTGACTCAATTGAGCCGTGTGAAAATAATAATCAACAATGATCTTCATTCAGATTAGCACTCGATTAGAATTAAAACATCAATACATCCCTAAAATTGCTTTTTCAGAATCACTATGGACATTATGAATTCATTGTGCTTGCTTTTGGCCTCATGAATGCTCCTGCCATTTTTATGTGTCATTAATAGCATTTTTCATCCCTATTATGATTCCTTCATTCTTGTTTTCTTGGATGATCGATTTTGTTTCATCAAAATGTGAAAAAGACCATGAGGATCATTTAAGAAAAACTGTTGAAGTTTTATGTGAGCACAAACTTTTGCATAAATTAGTAAATGTTCATTTGCAAAAGACAAAAGACAAGATAACTTATTTGAGGAGAGTTATTTCAAAGGATGGGATACACATTGACTCATATAAGGTTAAGGCTATTGTTGATTGGCCAACATCAAAGAATTCAAAGGATGTATGGAGTTTCTTGGTTTAGCACAGTACGAGAGAGCACACATAAAAAGGCTTTTCCAAAATTGTTGCCAATCCATTGGCTGAACTAACTAGGGAAGACAAGGGTTTTATATGGAGCTTTGAATGTTAATCTGCTTTTAAAAGGGAAAGCTAATATAGAGAATTGTGCCTTAAAAGGATTTGAGATGGGTAAGACTTTCATCATGTGCAGAGCAATTGGGGAGTGTTAGCACAAGAGAAAAGGGTGGTTGCATGCAAGTCCAAGAAATCAAGAAAACATGAAGTGAACTATGCTACCCATGATCTAGAATTGTTGGTTATTCTTCATGATATGATGCACTAGAGCCATCCTTTTGCTTGGGATGAAATTTGAATTGAGAATTGATCACGAGAGTGTGAAATACATCTTCACACAACCTCTTTAAAACAATAGGCAAAGAAAACAGATTAAAATATTATTTGAGTATGATTTTGATTTGAAATTTGCAAGGAAAGAGAATCAAGTTGTTGATGCTTTGAGCTGTATGCCAATGTGTAATCTTCTAACTATTGTGCGATCAAATTTGGTTGATGATATTCATGCAAAAAATTGAACATGAACCCTTTTATTCTCCCATTCTTTATTTTCTGCATGAGAGTATAAGCATCTACTTTGAGAACAAATTTCATTTTTACAAGGAAAACGATATTTTTTTTTATTGTTTCTGTATTCCATCTTCATCAAATTTCAAGAAACAGATTTTATGGGAATGTCATAACTCACCTTTCTCATACCATCCTAGGTTGAATAAAAAATATGTTGTAATGCCAAGGGCAAACCCAAGGGAGGTCAAGGGCCGGCCGGCTGCCAACGGAGAAGGGATCCTAGGCCAAGAGGGCCATAAAGGGGGGTTGGGCAGAGAATCTAGTACGACAGTTCGGGGGTTTCTCACATTGGTATCAGAGCTCAGGGGGAGGGGAGCTATGGAGGAGGGGACAGATGGCCTTGCATGGTATTCCATAGCCTTGCATAGAGTTCTCTCTCTCTCTCTCTCTCTCTCTCTCTCTCTCTCTCTCTCTCTCTCTCTCTCTCTCTCTCTCTCTCTCTCTCTCTCTCTCGTGGACAAGTCCTCTGGCAAGGAAGGAGGGAAGGCTGTGGGCACGGCCCCTTGACTACACGAAGCCAAGAAGGTCGAGAGTTGTGGGAGCGACCTCCCATACGCACCCATGCGATCTATCGACCTGTATAGAATTGCGTCGAGGTTGACTTGATGGAATCTCCCTACGGATTCTGGCATTTTTGCTTCTTCCTCCCCCTCTATTGAGCAAGCCATGGAGCATCATGAGAAAATTCCTCTCTATTGTGCTTCTTGACAGAGTTCGCCATGGCCAGATGCAGGTTTCAAATGTTTTTTGGTTTAATTGTCTTTTTCACCCATGGTTACCCTCCATTGCTAGGAACCCATCCCATGCCATGGTCTTGAAGAGGTTTGTCATGCCGCGCGCATGCACTCATGCAAGGTTGCATGATCTACTTTTGCATCTTGCACTGCTGGTTGAAACCATGCCCAGGACAGTTCAGCAGCTTTGAATAAAAAAGTGCAGCAAGCATAAATGCGATTGGCTTGCCACAGGTTTGGTAGCTTTGTCACAGATTTGGCAGATTCTGTAATTTGACATGTAAGGGAGGTATGAGGACAAGTGAAGGAGACAAATGACCGTCAGACAACCACAAAGACCATGTCAAATCCATGCAAGGCATGGAGGTAGTGGCAGAAGCTATTAGCGGATGTCCTTCTATCTAAGCCATGAGACTCGGAGACAACCAATACAAGCTCGACAACATTGGGGCCATGCGATCTATATGATTATGAGGAATCAAGACTAGGACAATACACAAGGCATATGGGCAGTAAGGTAGCACCTTTGACTTTGCAAGAAGTAGGGTCTCAAAATTGAATTCGGCAATGACAAGGCCAAAATTGACAAAGACACGCCAGTCAAGTCTACCAACAAGGGTTGTGATCGAGAGCCCTTGAACTCAAATTGTGTGGGTGTGACTCTCAAGGAGGGTGATGATCCTTACATTTTTTTCCTTTTTATTCTTTTTTTGAAGTTAGTTTCCTTTACATACAAGGTATTGGTACATTCGACAGGTCACCAGGATAGGCAAAATTGCCTAGCATTATGGCATGCAGGTATAGGCAAGTCTTGTGGCATGTACATTCAAGATGCTCGGAATGGCCGGCTAATTGTTTTTGTTCAAACCAATATTGACATGCTGCATCCAATGCATTTCCAAGGGTATTTGACAACGATTACACCAATGACATGTCATAAGTAGGGAGCATGGCTCAGTACGACTAAGATACATGGATCATGTTTTGTCTATGGGGAGTACGACTCCCTATGAGGCTACCTCACGAGCAAGGCTTGTGTAGACAATTGTTGTGTTTCTACAAGACATTATGACTTCTAGTGCCAAGGACAATGGTTACCAAAATTGCGTTGGGCAATAAATTACACGAGGGCGTATATGATACATACGCTAACTCACTCGAGCAGCAAATATAGCTATGAGCCAGATTTAAGAGAGTTTTTATTTCAAAAACTCAAGACAACTCGCCACAGCTAGAAACCACGTTAGACAATTTCAAGTTTTCTTGTTTTTCTACAGTTAAACTTTTAAGTTGGCAAAGATTGCCTATTGTACAAAGCAAAGTGCTTTGACAACATTTATGCGAAGCAAGGCTTCTAACCCGTGTGAAGATCTTGCCGTTGACTTCAAATCAATGACATTGGCACACAATTCTAGGCATTCGACAACGTGCAGATATAAGCTTACAATTTATGTAAGACAATGGCTAATTGTGATGTATCCATGCCCGATTGTGCAAGGCACTTTTGGTAGTGGATCAATCTGTAGAGCCATCATTGTCGCCAAGGGAAACACCTCTACATGAATGGCATGCCACTGAGGTAGATAAAATTTTACCTTAGTACTGTTTACACCTCCGCTATAACGCCAACTACCCTGTCAAGGCAACCAAAAGTTATTAATGTTTTAAAAGAATTTTTTAAAATGTTTATTCATAGGCAACATGCCATAATTAAGTCACTCTGGTACAGCCATGACCACATATACGCTAGGTGGATCCAGATGTGAATTATGGTACCTCTCTCTACGAGAGTGTGGTATAAGTACACTGTTGTACGCTTATAGGATAAGCTACCACACAACCATTATTTGCATAGAGGCAGGGGACATTCAATACAATAGAATAAGGGATTTCCCTCAGTCCAGCATTCTCTCTCTCTCTCTCTCTCTCTCTCTCTCTCTCTCTCTCTCTCTCTCTCTCTCTCTCTCTCTCTCTCTCTCTCTCTCTCTCGCTCTTTTTCCAACTTCTCTGTGAGAAAGGTGAAACTAGGCATGACTTAATTGAAATCTTTCTATGTCAATTTGGTAATAGGAAGGGCTAAGAGCCATCTATTTTGACCTATTTTGGAATTGCTAAGAGACATCTGTTTGTAATCCATCAGTGATTGCTTATAAGATCGAACAATTCTATTCAGTTGAGTACCCATCAATTTTAATGGACAAGCAAGAGTCTTGACATTAGCAATTTTTGGGGCATTATTTAAGCACTACACACTTTAAGTGTCAATATCTAGTCGCATTGCTGAACGTCTTCAACTCGTAAGGGCTTATCTCTACCAAGGTGTATAGATGAAGCCAACATTTCAAACAACACCGCTACTCACAAAAACCCAAGATTATGAATTTTTGGATCTAGAAAAGATCTACTTGTGAATATGTCTCCAACTTCAGTGGATCTCCTATTTTATCTATAGCACTAAGAGTGTCTATATGAGTATAGTTTTTTGGGGTAATACCCCGCTCATGATTACTACATCACTTATTAAATGTTGATGGTCAACTATTGGAACCTTCACACTTGCACTCTCAAGGAAAGAAGTCCACAAGCTGCCAAGGGGTAGTGGACAATTTCAACTTCCAAAGTTGATTTCAATTACTATTGGCTTCTTGTTTAGCAATTTTTCTACAAAGTCTAACCAAGGGATTTGACAATGTAGATATTAACCAAGGGGTTTGGATTGCAAAGGTAACACCCAAGGTTATATGTGCAATACTATTTGAATTTCACGATTTTCAATAAGTGTTCCTAGATCTTTTTAAGCTAGAAATTTGGGCAGGTGGCTTTGACTACATGATGCATAAACTTCTATGTTTTCATCCATTTTTGCGCTTAAGAGAGATGACAAGGTCATGTAAGAGCCAAGAAATTTGGGTTAGTGTCCAAACTAAGTTTCTGCATCACACAGTTATAGACCCACTTCTAGGGTTTGTTTTGGTGCATGTTGTCGTGTGGGATACAACATGGTCCAGAAACTCAAGGAGTTCAGCTTAGCCAGTGTGGAGTAAGGATAGTGAGGGTCCCTCTCACTCACGTCGTGGAGTGTTTTCAATTACCTCCACACACAAGTACATCTCGTACATGAGGGATGTTCTTTTTTCAGCCATCCTTACATGAGACATATTCCACATGTGGAGAACATGAGTCACTGAGACTGACAATGGTACCCATTATTTCAATTATGTGTCGCAACAAAGTCCCTAGGTGCTAGTCGAATCCGTTATAAGACCATTTTTAGCACGTCGTATCACAAAAAATTTAGTGGCAAAAAATTGCCAGATATGTAGAACAACTTGTTAAGGTTACAAGTGCATCTAAACAACATTAACGAATGGTTGTTTATGCATATAGCAAGGCTATGAGTTGTTAACGAAAAGGTTTCATTGTTTGAATCTAGAAGTGATTAATGTTTCACCTTCTATTATGGTTCAAACGTTTCAATGAGGCTTGCAAATGATTGCAGTAGAAAGTATTTAGTTTCTTTTTTAGAACTATTTACATTACTCTTTAATGTGTGCTATGAGCATCACATTTGCCGTAAGTATTGGTAAGTATGATCATGGATATGCAAGGTTGGATCTGTTTTTGCTAAATGCATGCACACTAGGTGTTATGGACCCTAATGTTTTGCAAAGGCTGATTTGGAACGGCATGCATATTCATCACATTAGTTGCTTATGAAGCATTTTTCACTGTATGTGCAGTAACTCTATGAGATTACTTTAGATCTACCAATCACCAATAGAGGTCATGGCTCGGTTTGGGTGATGGTGGATCTTTCAAGTTAACAAAGATGGTTATTCAAGACATTGTTGATTCCTCAGCAATGTTTTATGATATTATGATCCCCGTTACCAGTCATTTTGGGTGACTATCTGTAAACCATGGAAAACACAACTCAGTAATGTCACTTATCCAAAGACGATAGGCAGATTACAATGTAATATTGTGCTAAAGAATATGCGAAGAGCGTACATTAGCACCAAGCAATCCAATTAGCAAGCATTATCGCTCTAGTTGGAGTTTGTTTACCATAAGGTAAAGCATGTTTGTGACTTAGTTCAGTCCCTTCATGTTTCAGTAAGGTTATCAACCATGAACACTAGTTATGGTGGGGTTGTTTACTGATACAAGAAGATAGCAAGTCAAGGACTTAAACTTGGCTGATGAGTTACGTCAGCAAGTTACTTTCATGGAAAGTGAAAAGAGGTACTCTTTCGGTACATCTTAGTTGTGATAACTCATTTGGCATACTAAGTGAGTTCTAAATGGAGTTCACACACTATGTTAGTTATGGGTTGGTTACACAAGATGGTTGCAAAAGGACAACAATGTCAAAAATCAAGATGTTACTCTTGGTTTCATTGAACCTCCAGCTGAACCATGTTTCGGTCCAATAGACAGCTAGATCCTTGAAGGATGTCACTGCAAAAAACATTAGTGTTCTTAAGAAGATACAACCACTTTTGTTTTCGAGGACGAAAATGCTTCTCCAAGGGGGGAGTAATGAAATGCCAAGGGAAAACCCAAGGGAGGTCAAGGACCAGAGGCCAAGGGCCAGCTGCGAGTGGAGAAGGGATCCTAGGTCAAGACGGCCATAAAGGAGGTTGGGCTGACAATCTAGTACGGCAATTCGAGGGTTTCTCACATATGCCAAAATTAAAAGTTCTTTATTTCAGCCACAAATGAAACAAGACATAGAAACTTATGTGCAGGAGTGTCTTGATTGCTAGTAAGTTAAAGTTGAATCACAAATGGATGTCCGCAAAATTACAACCCTTGGATATACCTTTGAAGAAGTGGGAATCCATATCTATGGACTTCATTAATAACCTTCCTACCACAAGGGGGGGATATGATACAATTTACGTTGTGCTAGATGAAGAAGTGGGAGTCCATATCTATGGACTTTATTAATAAACTTCCTACCACAAGGAGGAGATATCATACAATTTACGTTGTGTTAGATTGGTTGACCAAACTTGACCACTTCTTCCAAATGAAAAATATTGACACAACTTTGAATATTGCATGTTTTTTCTGAGGAAAATCTTTCGATGGCATGGTATGCCTATAAGAACATTGTGTCTGACAGAGATTCAAAATTGTGTTTCACTTTTGGTAAGCCACAATGAAAGAAATTTGTACACAATTACATATGTCTACTTCCTTCCATCCTCAAACAAATGAAGAAACTAACAGAGTCAATTGTGTCTTGGAGGATATGCTACATACGTGTATCAATGAAAACCAAAATAATTGGAACAAATATTTTCCTTTGGTTGAATTTTCATACAATAGTTCTTATCATGCATCCTTCATATGACTCCTTTTGAAGTGATGTATGGTTATAAAATTGTTACTCTAGTTAGTTTCTATGAACCTAATAATGGGTGTAAGCAAAGATACATGTACAAAAGGCTATGGTCCTTGACATAAGTTCCGACATACTTCTTGGAAGCTTCAATAGAAAAGTGTATTTTAGGAAATTGGCATTAGAGTATCTTTTTTTGTAACCTCCACAAAGGGTCCCAAACCCATCCATCACCCCCTCACGTGGTTCTAATGACTTTAGATTGTGAGCATTTCCCCCCCTTTTGCTTGCAGTTCCATGGCTCGAGAGCTGCAGAATCCTTTCACCATCAGTTGTTGGCAATATACAAAGGAGGCTGCCATGGCACAAGAGCTACACAAAGGACCCTTTTACATTACATAGTAGGCTATTGCTACTCAAAGCATGATGTTCCAGCTTGGAGTACTTCTGAACAACCTTGGAGTACTTCAAAACAAGCACATGTAATAGGTATCTCTGTCTCCCACCCCCCCCCCCCCCCCCCCCCCCCCCCTCTCTCTCTCTCTCTCTCTCTCTCTCTCTCTCTCTCTCTCTCTCTCTCTCTCTCTCTCTCTCTCTCTCTCTCTCTCTCTCTCTCTCTCTCTCTCTCTCTCTCTCTCTCTCTCTCTCTATCTATCTATCTATCTATCTATCTATCTATCTCTGCTCATGTCTTACCAAAACCTGAAGTACAAAATTTACTATAGCTCTCTCTCTCTCACACACACTCTCTCTCTCTACTCATGTTTGAGGAGAACCTGAACGTCAAAATTTAGTACCTCTCTCTCTCTCTATCTCTCTCTCTCTCTCTCTCTCTCTCTCTCTCTCTCTCTCTCTCTCTCTCTCTCTCTCTCTCTCTCTCTCTCTCTCTCACACACACACACACACACACACACACACACACACATGTGTGTGTGTGTGTGTGAGTGTGTTCTCATGTCTAAGTAGAACCTGAAGTTCAAAATTTACTACAGATGTCAAATTGCTAGTATGGAAGCTAGAGGACATTTATGTTTGTATTGGGCTTCTAAGAAAAGAGAGCAACATGTAACAGAAGCAACACAGAATTGCACGTTGATGGCAAGAGTCTTGAAGCAAATGAGACCGGTGTGATGAAGACTGCAAGACATTTAGCAGATGAGATGTTTGTCAAGAGTTACGCAATTTTGATATTGATGAACTTTAAGGGATGGTGACCCCAAGGATATAAACTTCTCTCAAGTAGCAAGATACCTTGGAGTTGATCGACGAACTTTGTCACAAGCTAAGCTAAATTTTTTTAGCAAGAATAAAGACAAGTTTCCTATGTTCATGTGTCGGAGAGGCTAGAGTACAAGCGGTTTAACAAGAGATATGAAGATGTTGCCTCCTTCTAGATTATAGAGACGTGGGTTTCCTCGCGACAAGAAGGACATATGCAACATGAGGATTGGCAAATCATATATGTGCAGCATCCAATCCGTTTTATGGATGAGTTTGTATATTTTAATGCATCCAAACGTTTGCTCTAGTGTACATAGGCCAAAGCTTAGATGTGTCAATTAGTTATATAAGGCAATGATTGCTCCATATTGCCTCATTATTTAAAGTTATGTGGGTGCTACTTTTACTTATTACTTGAGGGCTTTAAATCTTTTGTGAATCTAATGAGCAATGGATTTGTTAATGTATTTAGCTCTCCATATTATTAGCCCAAATGTTGAATTTAAAGCAGTGCACTTATGCTTGATATATTATCTGATTGCTTGAAAGTTGTGATCAAGTTACCAATTTATATAGCAGGCCAAGTTTATGTGCGTAAGTGGGAAAGAGAAACGGGAAAAGAGGGGGATGGAATGGCGTGCTGACAAAATAGAACGGCTTTTGGCTAGATGTGTACAAGTCCCTGCCAGTGTAGGTCCCTTACAGTTAGTTGCGCATAATTTGTTTTATTCCAGACCTTTTTTTTAGCACTAAATTATAAGAAATGTAGTGTATAGATGTCATAAAATCTAATATCTAACCAACCCAAATGATTTTCTCATATTAAATTGATCACTTAATGTGGGAGAATAAACGGGAACGACTGTTAAGATATAGATATGTGCTTATAGATCTATCTCAACATGGGGCCAATAGTAAAGGGGCCCAAATGGGAGATGGTCTATCAAGAGCAAGGCTAACCAATGGAGCATAAGACCTTAGGGTTAGCTTCATTGAAGAACTCCAATAATGTGTGTAAAAGTCCTTTGACCTTAGGTAAGCTAGGGCTAAGCTTGAGGTGGGAACCCGGCCCAAGCTCGAGGTGCTTGACCTGCTTGAGGTGCTTGTCGTGCTTGAGGTGTTTGTCCTGCTTGAGGTGCTTGATTAAGGTGCTTGAGGTGCTTGACTTACTCCATGCTTGAGGTGATTGACTTGCCGCTTGATTAAGGTGCTTGAGGTGCCTTAACATGCTTTCCTAAGATGCTTGTGGGAATACCCCCTAGTCCAAGTGCTTTGTCATGCTTGATGACTAAGGTGCTTGAGCTCCTAAAGTCAAAAGCATCCCTACAAGAGGGGGGGCGAGCCCTTTTCCTAGGGATTAGATAGAGAACACACACTCACACTCACAAGGGAAGCCCTAGCTTGAAGAGGCAGCAAGGACACATGTCAGGTCCCTACCCATGTTACCTTCATGTGTTGCTTGAAGCCTATTGGCTAGGCTTCAAAGGGGCCCAATGATAAATTACTTGAATTATCTAATTGTTTTTTCATTTATCAAGTCCTCTCTCTCAAAGGGGAAAGGGGGACACTTGTCCCAAGGCTATCCCTGTTGCTTGTAATGGCTTCTGCTTGTGATTGGCTAGGCCTGGAGGGGTCCAATGAGCTTCAAGCATGAGCTACAAGGGGGGGTCGACCCAAGCAAGCTAGGGGGGTGCTTAGGGGGTATACTCACCCACACACACTCACAAGCACTCTCATTTGTGTGCTATGTAAAGTGGAAGAGCTCCTTCTCCAAGCAAGTAAAGGTTGAGAGCCTACACCAACACTCTTGGCTATGGAGTGCAAATCCAACCAAGAGCCATGCTTCAATGCTTAACCTTGCCATCTCCTTCTTCTTCATTACTATGCTATTATGTATGCTAGCAACAAGAGTATGATAAATGAGGAACTAATTCTTTCTCCTATGAAATGTTTCTTCTTCCTCTTCCCTACCCTCATTCCCTGCTAGCTCTCTCCACCTTCGAAGGTGTTTGAGGTCTTGGGACTGAGGCTTGGGATAGTTAAATCTTTCTTCAAGTTTATGTTATGTTTGTGATGCATGAAGCCTTCCATCTTCATGGCATCACCTAGGTCACAAGGAACACAAAGACTGTATTGTAACAAGTCTCTCTTTATGGGAGAAATCATAATACAAATGCCTATTGGAGGGGGGACCTAGAGGGGGGACCGGCTCCACATAAATCCGGTCCTCAAGTGTTGTCATGTTCTCTAAACTCTCTCTCTTGCAAAAGTATTGTCTATGCCAAGTTAACTAATTGCTATGATTATGTTGCTATCTTCAATTATGTCAACCCGCTATGCTCACAAAATCATTTCTTGAGAGTACTCTCATTAAATTCCGCTACTCTCAAATTGAATAGGCAAATTCCATTACATTGGTATCAGAGCATTTGGTTTCTCTTTTCTTGCTTAAGAAGAGAGGTCCTTAAGTAGCCTATAAATGGTTGATGTTGTTAATTATAATAGGGTAAGTGGAATTGGGATCTATTATCGGTTTTGTTGAGCCCACTATGTGGGGGATGGTGCACACCTCGGGAGCTTTGGACTTAATAATGGAGTCTTTCTAGATTTGCCTACGGCTTTACCATTATTGAGCCATAAGAAGTCCGAAAGGAGCTAACCCTTGGCAACTCTGCTATGTTAGACCTACTCCTCTACTATCTATAATTAACCACTTTGAGCCGTGGGTGTAGATACTGAAGAGCCGATTTTCAAAGACTAAGAGGAGTGGCAACTAAAGTTTTGTATTGCCAAAGCATACACTAAGTATAAACATAAATTTTGTTAACATGGATGACAATAATCAAGAGAGTAGAATGAACATTGATAGCTTTGATTTTGCACATGAAGGTGCTAATGATGATGCTCCCATGTTTGTGAATTATCTCGTCACTAGGTTGCAACAAGCTATGGGCAACCCTGTTTTGCAAGCCGAAGTTACTCAACAACTTCGTGTTTATGGAATTTCCCTTCCTCTCCCAGAGGAGAGAGAGCTTAGGAGGCCTCTTGAAGAGACCCCCAAAAGAAGACTCTCTCCCATTCGAGAGGAGGAATCCAAAGAGAAAGAAAGCAATGACAGTCTAAGTTCTTCTGAAGATGTGGCTCCACGAAGACGGCGGTCTAGACGATCGCCTACTCCTCCCAAGAGGAAAAGAGCAACCTATAGTCCTTCTCCTCATCACTCTGAAAGGCAAGAGAGGAAACAAAGGAAGAAAAGGGCTAGGAAGAGGTCACCCTCTTCTCCTTCTTCTTCACCTTCCTTGTCTTTCGATGAAAGTTATGGCTATTCTCCTAGAGAATACAAGAGGGGAGGACATCGCAAATCATTTCCTGCATGGCGAAGGTCACAAAAGTTAAAGAAGTTCAAGGAGGGAGGAAAGAGTATCTCTTTTCTCACCTATGATGGCACCTTTGGTGCTACCGACAAAGTGTTGGCCTTCATCCAGCAATTTGATGCGGCCTTTGGGGACGAGGGCTTCACAAAGTCCTCCAAGCTATGCCATGTAGCTATGAACTTCCAAAAATCAGCTCGTCAATGGTGGGCTAGCCTTCGTGGAAATGGAGAAGCCCCAAAGACATGGAAAACTCTACGAGTTTCCATCATGAAGCAATTTCTTCCAAGTGATACTAAAGATAAAGTTCTTACCGAATGGCGCGGATTGAAGCATCTCTCTCATGAGTCTATCAACAAGTATGTAGACAAGTTTTGGGATTTACATCTCAAAGCTACTGTCTTTCAAAAGATAGACTTTGCCGAACAAAGACAGCAATTCTGTGCAGGATTACCTTAAGAGATGGCCGAATACATCAACTCTCAACGGCCCGGTACTATTACCGAAGTAATCCACCACACCATGGTTGCTTCGCGCATCAATTTCCATCAAGGGGCTAGACGTAATGTCAAGCCCATGGAAAACAAAGATAAAAATGATGCAAAGGGGAAATCCAATGCTCAAAATAATTCCCAAGGCACTTCCAACAACAACAACAACAACAATCGGTCCAAGGAGAAGGGAGTTTACAAAGGTAAAAACAAACTCTCTCCTGAAGAGCTTGAAGCTTTTCGCAAGGACCATAAGTGTTTCAAGTGTGGAGAGCAAGGACATGGCTATCGTTCTTGCCCCAAGAAGAATACTCGCAATGAGACTCCTAGGGCTTCCACCATCGAAGCTCCAAAAGAGGATGGTCATTGCAAAGGATCATCACTTTCCTATGCGTGGGGAAAGGTAAGAGAGCATGATTCCTTCATCTTGTTTGACCCAGGCTCTACTCTCAACTTCATATCAATAGAGTTGGCCACCAAGTTGGGCATTCAAGCTTTTGAGATGGGAGATATAGTAACAGCCGATGCAGCTTTCAAGGGACAACAAGCCTCCGTTACTCCCTTGATTGGGAAGTTGAGGCTTCATGTCCAAAGCTATGTCGACAAAGAAGACTTCTTCATCTCTCCTCTCCAACATCAGGATGTTATCCTAGGGGCACCATGGTTTGATCGCATGGCTGCCAACATGAAGTTCCCTGAAAAAAGAATTTACTTCACCTACAGGGGAAAAAACATGTATATAGATGCTAGTGAGCGTGGTCGCACTATTCCACTTGTAAATCCTCTTTCTTTTGATAAATCAATGAAGAGCTCAGTTTCTGCGTACATGATTTATGTCAAAGAGTCTCTAAAAGCTAATAATGTTTCATCAAATGAAAATGATAGGAATCAAGAAGAGTTAGACTTGTCTACTTTTCTAAAAGGATTCCAAGATGTGTTCATCGATGATATCCCTATGGACCTACCTCTAAAATGAGGGGATGATGACCATCGTATTGAGCTCCTTCCAGGAAGCTCACCGCCTAACAAACCTCCTTATCGAGTCTCACAAGCTCAACAAGAGGAGATTATGAGGCAAGTACAGGAATTGGTAGACAAAGGGATGGTGAGGCCTAGTTCCTCTCCCTTTTGTTCTCCAGTCCTTTTAGTGCAAAAGAAAGATGGTACATACCGTATGTGTGTGGACTATCGAGCACTAAACCATATCACTATCAAAAACAGATTTCCCGTGCCTCGGGTAGAAGATCTGTTTGATAATCTACAAGGCTCTACCTACTTCAGTAGGATTGACCTTAAGAGTGGCTATCATCAAATAAGGATAGTGGATGAAGATATCCTAAAGACCGCTTTTCGCACAACATTTGGTCTTTATGAATATCTAGTCATGCCTTTTGGCTTGACTAATGCACCAACTACTTTCAATCGTCTCATGAAGAAAATTTTTAGACCATATCGTAAATTCACTGGAGTGTTCTTTGATGATATCATCATCTACTCCAAGTCTTTGGAGGAACATAAGCAACATCTCCAAGTGATTTTTCAAGCCTTGAGGGAGAACAAACTTTTTCTCAACCAAAAGAAAAGTGAATTCTTCTTTCAAGAGATTCAATATCTAGGTCATATTATCTCTCACAATGGTATTCGTATGGATCCATCTCTTAGGAAATAAGACGTAGCTAAATAGATAATTGAGTAGATTACTTAATGGAGAGAGACAGATTTATATACACGAGATTATAGAGTAGAGAGAGAGAGAGAGAGTACACACGATATATGTGGTTCACCCAATGTGGGCTACATCCACGGGAAAGCAGCCACTCAATGGCTTTAGTACTTCAAAACAAGAAGTAGTTTACAAAGGGATTATACCCTTAATGGAGCTCCCGCCTTGCTTCACTCTCACCACCTCACACTCACCTTGTTGCATCAACTTCACACCATGAAATGTGTGTAGAAATGGCCTCCTTTTATAGGCCAAAAGGGTTGCCCTCTCTTATGAGAGACAGCCATGTGTAGCCGCCCTTGTGCGAATAAGGCCAAATCGGACCCTCCAATCCGCCCATGTGTGGCCGCCCTTGAGAAGACAAGTCCACTTTTGAATTCGGCCACCGGCCATTGAATTCGGCCACCGGCCACCGGCCAACCGACCGGTTGTTTTCCGACCACTTTCCGACCGCCGTCCGGCCATAATATTCCGGCGAAAAAAAAGTCTCGGGGGCCTCCGTCCCCGAGGCCTTTAAAGTTGCCCCTGATTCTTGTCCGTGAAAATTTTGGTTTCCGGTGAGTGATTTTCCTTCACGCACGATGGCTTCTCCTCATAATGGGGGCCTTACAAATGTGCGCTTTTACCACAGAAAATTACAAGGGTAAATCAGGCTCCATACTTAACAATCTCCCACTTGGAGACTGATCTCCAAACCAAACCTGTGACTGCTTTCCATTCTGGCTTCTTAACCTTGAATGCTGATTGAAGATGAGCAAAAGCTCAACTTCTCCTTGTTGGCCACCTTTGTAAGCATGTCTGCAGGATTTTCACTTGTATGCACCTTTCCTAGCTTTAGTTGTCCCTCTTCCAAAAGAGTGCGTATGAAGTGATATCTCACCTCAATGTGCTTTGTCCTTGAATGAAAGGTTGAGTTCTTCGTAAGATGGATAGCGCTTTGGCTATCACTGTACAAGACACAATTGTCTTGTTTGAATCCAAGCTCTTCTAAGAATCTGTGAAGCCACATAATTTCTTTGCTTGCCTCCGTCATTGCTACATACTCTGCTTCGGTGGTAGAAAGTGAAACCACTTTTTGCAGCTTTGAAGCCCAGCTTACTGCTGTGCCTCCAACCGTGAACACATAGCCAGTAGTGCTCCTTTGAGTATCTTTGTCACCTGCCATATCTGCATCAGCATACCCTTCTAGAAAAATATCAGTTCCTCCAAAATACAAAGCATTTGTTGTTGTCCCTTTTAGATACCTAAGTATCCACTTCACAGCTTGCCAATGCTCTTTACCTAGGTTGTCCATGAACCTACTCACAACTCCCACTGCATGTGCAATGTCTGGCCTTGTCCAGACCATAGCATACATTAGAGAACCTACCGCTGCAGCATATGGAACTTTAGACATATAGGCTATCTCCTCTTGTGTCTTTGGACACATATCCTTCGTTAGTTTAAAATGACCAGCCAAAGGTGTAGAAACTAGTTTTGCATTTTGCATTGCAAACCTTTCTAGTACCTTCTTGATGTAATCTTCTTGAGATAGCTTTATTGTCTTCTTCGTCCTGTCCCTTGATATTTTCATACCAAGTATCCTCTTTGCAGCACCTAAATCTTTCATTGAAAAAGATTTGGACAGCTCCTCTTTTAGGTCTTTGATGTCCTGCATGTTAGCACTTGCAATCAACATGTCATCAACATACAACATTAGGATGATGAATTTCCCATCTCCCAAATTCTCCGTGTAGACGCAGTGATCCGAGTTGCATCTTGTGAATCCATGATCCAACATCCATCGATCAAACTTCAAGTACCATTGTCTTGATGCTTGCTTTAAACCATACAAGCTCTTCTTTAATCTGCAAACCATTTTCTCCTTACCTTTTACTTCATACCCCTTTGGTTGAAGCATGTAGATTTCCTCCTCTAAGTCACCGTGAGGGAATCCCGTATTTACATCCATTTGCTCAAGATTTAGATCATGAGCAGCCACAAGGCTTAAGACAAGCCTAATTGAGTTCATTTTTACAACAGGAGAAAATATTTCATTGAAGTCAATACCTTTCTTTTGAGAAAAACCTTTTACCACAAGCCTAGACTTGTACCTTTTCTTCCCACCTTCTTCTTCCTTTAGCTTGTACACCCATTTGTTTTGAAGTGCCCGTTTACCTTTAGGCAACTCAACCAACTCCCATGTTTGGTTGCGATGTAGTGAGTCCATCTCCACTTGCATGCTCTTCGTCCATTCTTCTTTGGATTCATGTTGCATAGCTTCTTCATATGATTCCGGCTCTCCAGAATCTGAGATCAAGAGATGGTTGAAGGAAGGAACAAACCTTTCTGGAGGTCTACTTGCTCTTGTAGATCTTCGGGGAATAGGTTGAGGCTCCTCATTTGGTTGACGTTGTTGCACATTGTCACCGTTTGC
This sequence comes from Adiantum capillus-veneris, assembly GCF_014529385.1. Classification (NCBI taxonomy): domain Eukaryota; kingdom Viridiplantae; phylum Streptophyta; class Polypodiopsida; order Polypodiales; family Pteridaceae; genus Adiantum; species Adiantum capillus-veneris. The sequence goes on along the minus strand of NC_140956.1, from coordinate 42,707,043 downwards.
AGTCCTTGAGTCCTTGAGCTCCATGTACCCATCACCTGTTTCTTTTGTTTGTTTTCTTTCCAAGTAATCTTTGTACATATTTTGTTCTTTAAAAATTACATCCCTACTCCTTAAGATTTTACCATCTTCAGGATTCCATAGGCGATACCCAAAGTCTCCTTCTCCATAGCCAATGAAGAAACACTTTTTGGACTTTGCATCTAACTTTGATCTTAGGCTTCTATCTATGTGCATGAAAGCCTCACACCCAAACACTTTGAGAAATGCATAATTCACCGGTTTACCTGTCCATGCCTCTTTTGGAACTTCCCCATCCAATGCCGTTGAGGGTGACCGATTGATTAAGTACACAGACGTACTTACAGCTTCCGCCCAACGCTCAAGCGGTAGGCCTTCATGTAGCCGCATGCTTCGTGCTCGTTCCATGATTGTCCTGTTCATCCTTTTCGAAATCCCATTTTGTTGAGGTGTCCTTGGGGTTGTCCTTTGCCTCCGAATGCCATTGCTAGCACAAAAGCTTTCAAAAGCTTGGCTGCAATATTCGCCTCCATTGTCGGATCTGAGGCATTTAACCTTGGTAGCTGTTTCATTCTCCACAAAGGCTTTCCACCTTTGAAATATGGAAAATACATCGGATTTATTCTTCATGCATAAAACCATGTTTTTCTAGTCGCATCGTCTATGAATGTTACATAGTACAATGAGCCACCAAGTGATGGTGTACTTGCAGGACCCCAAACATCAGAATGAACCAACTCAAGTTTTTTATTTTTTCTTTCATTACCTGATTTTTGAAATTTTACCCTCTTTTGTTTACCATAAACACAATCTTCACAGAACTCTAAGTCCACTTCTTTCAAACCTGGTAGAAGCTTCTTTGTTTGAAGGATTTGCATTCCTTTGGCACTCATATGCCCAAGTCGGTAGTGCCACACCGCACTGTCAACTTCTGTAGTTGCTGCACAAGCTGAAGGTTGCGTGCTAACAGTACACAAGTAAAGTGTACCGACTTTTTCACCCTTGGCAACCACCAAAGATCCCTTTGAGATCTTCCACCGTTTGTTTCCGAATGCAATGTTGTGACCTTCATCGTCCAATTGTCCTTTAGAGATCAAATTTTTGCGAAGAGAAGGAACATGCCTAACATCTTTAAGCTTCCATTCATTTCCGTTAGCAGTTTTGACAGAAACTGTACCTTTGCCGACAATCTCACAAGCTTCATCATCTCCCAAGTATACATACCCAAAATTACCTTTGGTGTAGTCTTGGAAATGTTGCTTGTGTGGTGTCGCATGGAATGAAGCCCCGGAATCTACTATCCAGGAATTAGACACATTGTCTAATGAGAGAATTAGAGCATCTTGCTCTACTTTACCTGCCACATTGGCCTCCGATGTTGGCTTGTTGTCTTGAGACTCTGTCTCCTTCTTCTTCTTGGACCAGCAATCCTTCTTGACGTGGCCCTTCTTGCCGTAGTTCCAACATTCAAGAACTAACTTTGTGCGTGACTTGCTTCGCCTTGAGCGATCACGACCCTTTTGGTTTTTGAACCTCTCCTTAGGCCTTCCTCTTGTTTCCACTGATAGTGCAGCACTTGATGATTCTCCTGTGCTTCTCCTTCGCATTTCCTCGCTTAGAAGAACACCCACAACATCATCAAACTTAAGAGTATTTGTGCCAGAGATAGAATTACTTACAGCCATCACAAGGCTGTCCCAACTATCCGGTAGAGATGATAGTATAAGGAGAGCTCGCACTTCGTCATCGAAATTGATTTTCACTGATCAAAGTTGACTTATGTTTGTGTTAAAGTCATTTAGGTGTTCTGCAACTGAACCATTCTCTGCCATCTTTAGATTGAACAAGCGCTTCATAAGCAATACCTTATTGGATGCCGATGGTTTTTCGTAGAAGTCGTCAAGTGACTTCATCAAGTCCTCCATGGTCTTCATCTCCGAAACATTGAAGGCCACCGTTGACGCCAAGCTTAACCGGATTGTTCCCAGTGCCTTTCGATCAAGGACAATCCATGCTTCATCTGCCATTGTTGCGGGCTTCTTCGCAAGACCGCCTAGTGGCAAATAGAGGTCCTTTTGGTAGAGATAGTCTTCAATCTGCATCTTCCAATGTTGGTAGTTTTTGCCGTTGAACTTCTCAATCTTGAGCTTCCCCTCCTCCGCCATAACTCCCACTCAATTCAAGGAATCCTTTCCTTGAGATAATTTAGCTACGAGCAAACCTTGCTCTGATACCAGTTGTTAGGAAATAAGATGTAGCTAAATAGATAATTGAGTAGATTACTTAATGGAGAGAGACAGATTTATATACACGAGATTATAGAGTAGAGAGAGAGAGAGAGTACACACGATATACGTGGTTCACCCAATGTGGGCTACGTCCACGGGAAAGCAGCCACTCAATGGCTTTAGTACTTCAAAACAAGAAGTAGTTTACAAAGGGATTATACCCTTAATGGAGCTCCCGCCTTGCTTCACTCTCACCACCTCACACTCACCTTGTTGCATCAACTTCACACGCTATCAAATGTGTGTAGAAATGGCCTCCTTTTATAGGCCAAAAGGGCTGCCCTCTCTTATGAGAGACAGCCATGTGTAGCCGCCCTTGTGCGAATAAGTCCAAATCGGACCCTCCAATCCGCCCATGTGTGGTCGCCCTTGAGAAGACAAGTCCGATTTTGAATTCGGCCACCGGCCATTGACTTCCGACCACCGTCCAACCGACCGGTTGTTTTCCAACCACTTTCCGGCCGCCGTCCGTCCATAATATTCCGACGAAAAAGAATATTCCGGCGAAAAAAAAAAGTCTCGGGGGCCTCCTCCCCCGAGGCCTTTAAAGGTACCCCTGATTCTTGTCCGTGAAAATTTTGGTTTCCGGTGAGTGATTTTCCTTCACGCACGATGGCTTCTCCTCATAATGGGGGCCTTACAAATGTGCACTTTTACCACAGAAAATTACAAGGGTAAATCAGGCTCCATACTTAACACCATCAAAGTTAGAGGTAATAAAGTCATGGCCTAACCCAAGGAATCTACATGAGCTAAGAAGCTTTATTGGTATGTGTGCATACTATAGACGCTTCATAGCAAAATTCTCTCAAGTAGCAGGACCACTACACGACTTAACAAAGAAGAACGTTAAGTTTGTATGGACTGCTAAGGAGCAAAATGCTTTTGAAAAACTCAAAGAGAAGCTTACTTCCCAACCAGTCCTCGTGCTTCCGGATATCTCAAAGCCATTTGAGGTCCAATGTGATGCGTGTGGTGATTGCCTTGGAGCGGTTTTGCTTCAAGAAGGGCATGCCATAGCATATGAGAGCCAAAGGCTCAATAGTGATGAACGAGTCTTGGACATTTATGAGAAAGAGCTTTTAGCTGTTCTACATGCCCTAGACACATGGAAGCACTACCTATTGGGGACTCCATTTATCCTACGAACCGACCACCAAAGTCTCAAGTATTTCATGATGCAAACCAAGCTTTCCGACAAACAAATGAGGTGGGCAAATTTTCTTTCGCAATTTAATTTCCATATTGCTCACATAGCTGGTAAGCACAATCAAGTTGCCGATGCACTTTCACGACGACCAAAAGTTAATGCGGTGTCTATAGCTACTCACAATGATCTATCCTCTATGATAGATGAGTATGCTACTGACCCTGACTTTAGAGACATAATGTCAGCCCTTGCTTTGGGGAAGAAAGAGGAACCATTCACCTTGCAGGATGGTTATCTTCTCCACGGCAATAGGCTATGTGTTACCCATTCCCTTCGTGAGAAGGTTATGTATGAATCCCATGCTCCTCCATCTGCAGGGCATAGAGGTATTCAACCTACTCTCCGAGGAGTAGAGACGTATTTCTATTGGCCTACCCTGAAAGTGGACATACAAGAGTATGTTTCAAAATGTGTAGTATGCCAAAAAGACCAAGTATGATAGAGGGAAGCAACCTGGATTACTCCAGCCATTGCCTATTCCAAATTCACCATGGGAGAGTATATCCAGGGATTTCATCTTTGGATTACCCAAGTCTATCCATGGGAATACAGGAATATGGACAATAGTCGACAGGTTTAGCAAGCAAGCACATTTTTTTCCTGTCAAAAAGACTATTAAGGCACATCAAATGGAAACTCTCTTCATATCTCAGATTTTCAAGCACCATGGATTACCCACATCCATCGTGTCAGATAGAGATCCTAGAATGACCAGTAATTTCTGGAAAGGTCTCTTTGAAAATCTAGGAACAAGATTGAATTTCTCTTCGGCCTATCACCCACAAACGGATGGCCAAAGTGAGATAGCCAATCTTACGATACTCGATCTACTCAAGACTTATGTTACCGAAGTAGATCAACACTCACAATGGGAAAAGTATTTACCTCTAGTAGAGTATGCCTACAATAATACTGTCCATACTTCTACCGGGAAAGCACCTTTCGAGATCATAGAGGGAAGACCTAAAAGTCCCTTGCTACTCAAAGTACATGGGAAGATCTTCGCCGCCGATGAATATAGCCGTGACCTACAAGAATCTTTTCAAAAGATTAGGGAGGCTATAGCCATCTCTCAACAAAGGCAAAAGGCTGCTGCTGATAAGCACAGAAGAGCCTTAATGTTCAAAGAAAATGATTAAGTCTTACTCAAGTTTCCTAAGGCTCGATTAAGGCAAACGACGGGCAAAAATCCTACGGGCCATCAAAAGTATTATGCTAAACTAGCAAAAAGATACTATGGTCCTTTCCAAATCTTGAAGCCTATCAATGAGATGGCTTATCAACTCAAGTTGCCCAACCATTGGCTTATACACAATGCCTTTCATGTAAGCCTACTTAAGCCCTACAAAGGAGAGCCACCAATTGAGCCAATTATTGAAGACCCTCCCGAAATTGAAGACCAAGAAGAGGTGCTACAACCCAAAGCTGTCCTTCGGCATGAAGACAAGGTACTACGACATGGTAAGATAATCCGACGGTATCTTATTAAGTTCAAAAATTATCCTTTTGAAGATGCTAGATGGATGCAAGGAGTACAACTTAAGGATAGTATGAACCTTGTCAATGCTTACAATGCTACATTAGAGTAAGCAAATGTACAAATTTCTTTTAAATGACTCATGTTTTTGTCTTATATGACTAGTCCTCTTTTTAATTGTGCACAAATTTAACTAGTATGCATGCTTAGAATCATGTTTGTGATGACGACGTCTCTCAAACACCAAGTAGAATTTGTCACTCTACTTTGGGAGAATGAAATGGACTAAAGAGCAGACATGCTTGCGGCAGCTATGTCTCCCAAGCACCAAATGGATTAGTCATCCATCTTGGAAAGATGTCGTAGGGTAAAAAAGGGATCCTCTACCCGCTAAGTACGATTGACTAATGACTAATCCTTTATCTCTTCTACCTCATAGTCGAGGACGACTATGATTTCAAGAGAGAGATAATGTCATAAAATCTAATATCTAACCAACCCAAATGATTTTCTCATATTAAATTGATCACTTAATGTGGGAGAATAAACGGGAACAAGTGTTAAGATATAGATATGTGCTTATAGATCTATCTCAACACGGGGCCAATAGTAAAGGGGCCCAAATGGGAGATGGTCTATCAAGAGCAAGGCTAACGAATGGAGCATAAGACTTTAGGGTTAGCTTCATTGAAGACCTCCAATAATGTGTGTAAAAGTCCTTTGACCTTAGGTAAGCTAGGGCTGAGCTTGAGGTGGGAACCCGGCCCAAGCTCGAGGTGCTTGACCTGCTTGAGGTGCTTGTCGTGCTTGAGGTGTTTGTCCTGCTTGAAGTGCTTGATTAAGGTGCTTGAGGTGCTTGACTTACTCCATGATTGAGGTGATTGACTTGCCACTTGATTAAGGTGCTTGAGGTGCCTTGACATGCTTTCCTAAGATGCTTGTGGGAATACCCCCTAGTCCAAGTGCTTTGTCATGCTTGATGACTAAGGTGCTTGAGCTCCTAAAGTCAAAAGCATCCCTACAAGGGGGGGGGGGGGGGGGGGGGGGGGGGGAGCCCTTTTCCTAGGGATTAGAAAGAGAACACACACTCACACTCACAAGGGAAGCCCTAGCTTGAAGAGGCAGCAAGGACACATGTCAGGTCCCTACCCATGTTACCTTCATGTGTTGCTTGAAGCCTATTGGCTAGGCTTCAAAGGGGCCCAATGATAAATTACTTGAATTATCTAATTGTTTTTGCATTTATCAAGTCCTCTCTCTCAAAGGGGAAAGGGGGACACTTGTCCCAAGGCTATCCCTGTTGCTTGTAATGGCTTCTGCTTGTGATTGGCTAGGCCTGGAGGGGTCCAATGAGCTTCAAGCATGAGCTACAAGGGGGGGTCGACCCAAGCAAGCTAGGGGGGTGCTTAGGGGGTATACACACCCACACACACTCACAAGAACTCTCATTTGTGTGCTATGTAAAGTGGAAGAGCTCCCTCTCCAAGCAAGTAAAGGTTGAGAGCCTACACCAACACTCTTGGCTATGGAGTGCAAATCCAACCAAGATCCATGCTTCAATGCTTAAGCTTGCCATCTCCTTCTTCTTCATTACTATGCTATTATGTATGCTAGCAACAAGAGTATGATAAGTGAGGAACTAATTCTTTCTCCTACGAAATGTTTCTTCTTCCTCTTCCCTACCCTCATTCCCTGCTAGCTCTCTCCACCTTCGAAGGTGTTTGAGGTCTTGGGACTGAGGCTTGGGATAGTTAAAGCTTTCTTCAAGTTTATGTTATGTTTGTGATGCATGAAGCCTTCCATCTTCATGGCATCACCTAGGTCACAAGGAACACAAAGACTGTATTGTAACAAGTCTCTCTTTATGGGAGAAATCATAATACAAATGCCTATTGGAGGGGGGACCGGCTCCACATAAATCCGGTCCTCAACTGTTGTCATGTTCTCTAAACTCTCTCTCTTGCAAAAGTATTGTCTATGCCAAGTTAACTAATTGCTATGATTATGTTGCTATCTTCAATTATGTCAACCCGCTATGCTCACAAAATCATTTCTTGAGAGTACTCTCATTAAATTCGGCTACTCTCAAATTGAATAGGCAAATTCCATTACAATAGATAAGCTTTATAAAAAGCTCTCCGGTTAAATTGGAGTATCAAAAATATTTTTTATTTCTTTTCTAAGTGAATTTACCCAATAGATTGATGTAGTGACTTTTTTAAATAGGGAGAATGTAATATTAACTCAGTCCCTAGCCATTTTAAGTAGTAGCTTCATAATATAGGATTGAGTAGAAACAATTGTTTAGAGTCGAACAGATAGTTGGGCCTGCAATGTTAAACCAAACATGATATTTATCAAGTATCTTGCATTTTTAGCTTGTGAAAGTCAAAGTTTGGTTTAAGTAACATAAAGGAATCTCATGGCCTATAGAGATATATGAGTGTTTCTCTGATAATAGAGTTCAAGGTCTTGAAAATTTACCATATTGAACTAATGGTGTGTGTGTGTGTGTGTGTGTGTGTGTGTGTGTGTGTGTGTGTGTGTGTGTGTGTGTGTGTGTGTGTGTGTGTGTGTGTGTGTGTGTGTATTCCTACCCAAACCAAGGCACACACACTCTATGAGGTGGTTGGCCCATAGAGTGGGGCCTACTGCCTCATCAAAGAGATAAGAATATTTTTGTTGGATTTAGTTCTTGAATGATAGTTTGATTTTTTTAGGTTTCAAAAAATCATTGTGTAGAATTGTTTTCTATAAGTTGAAAATTTTCTTTAAATGCCACAAATGAGTTGCTAGAAGAGTACAAAATGAGGTATAGAATGCCCAAACAAGTATTTAGAGCATTCTTGTATGGTCTATTACTTTTTTCTTTGACAAATTCAACAGTAGTAGTGAATTTAAACTTATCGAGTTTTCAACTATACTTTGTAGTAAAATCCCCCCATATAAGGTTCTAATAGTGTGAATTTTAAAGTAATAAGTGGTGCTAGTAGTAAAGGGTTCCTTGTTTAGGAAAATCATTGTGTCTGCAGTACTTTCAATTTTGAGAATGTCTAACGGATATATGTCCTCAAGTTGTTCTTCAAAGTATTTATTATTTAGACTGAGGATATCATCCATATATCTTGATGTATGGGTGAATGGTGTGAGTATTTTTTGTGTTTCGGAGCTATTAAGTTGTCTAATGTATCATTTGCATTCAAAGTATGCTAGGTAGAGGTTACATAGTACGAAAACTGAACAAGAGAAGCACCCAATTGGATGATGCTATTGTTGAGCAACCAGATGAAGGTGTAGTACTAGCTCTACTTGGTTAAAGTGAAAAGGGGTAGTATGTGTGCATTTTCTAACCCAACTCGGGTCCTTAAAGAGTGAAATAGAGAAGTTTTTTTTTCCTCTATTTAAAGGCAAGGTCAATTAGCTCTTCTAGAATAGAGAGCAAATATATAGGTCCAAAAATAGGGATATTCTCGTAACATTGTGTTGTATATGCCATATATGTGTAATCTATTCTCAAAGATTTAAGAATAGCTCTATACTATATTTAATGATCCAAAAGGGGTTGTAATTGATGCCAACGAATTCATGCGTTGTGTTTTGTTTAGTAGCACAATGGTTTCTACTTCTATGAGAATTGGATTAAGACATTTAGTCATACAATCTATAATTTTTGTATAGATTCCATTTGAAGGAATCTATACAAAAATTTGTGTTTGTGTGCTTTGTAAGTAGGGAAAAGTATAGGACAACAACTAAGCTAAACCATTTTAAGTAAAGATAGAATTGTCACCTACATCCTTATAAACAAGACAACTATTCATAGCCTTGAATACGTATTACATTTTGAAACCTATCAGGTGCTACCATTGTCCTGCTTCAAATTTTTTAACTTGAACTACTATCCGAAAAGTTTTCTTTGTATAAAGGTTTAGAGTATATATAAAAATGTAATGAATAGTAAGGTCATCACCCCTTCCGATGCAAGTGGCAATACATGTCTATATGTTCTGTTTATTGTTTACAAAGTATGAGCCAATCTCAAGTAGTTTCCTTATTACAAGTTTAAAGTTTTCCAAGTTAAAACCACATTTTCCAAGTTGCATCCTTAGGATCATTTCCAGTCTTTATCCGAAAGTATCCATTTATTTAAACCAGGCAATCCACTTTTGTCCATTTGATCCAACCTAAATTATGTTTTAAAAGTGTTTTGAGAAGCTATTTTCTAATAACCAAAACCATCTTAAAGAAAATTCATTTTTTCTTGTATCCTAAGCCATACACCAAACCTAAAAACTGGGGAAGCCCAAGAAGTGTATTACTCAGAGAAAGCACCCAATAAATAGATTAAGAGTATATAAAAATTTAATGCATCAGAAGGACATCATCCCTTCTGATGCAAGTGGCAATACTTGTCTTTAATGCGATAAAGCATTAAGGTTTATTTATTGTCTACAAAGTATGAGCTAGTTTCAAGTAATTGTCCTTATTTCAAGTTTTACGTTAAAACTACATTCTCCAAGTAGCATTCTCAGAACTATTATACGCATTTTCCAAAATTATCATCAAGATTATTGCTAAAAATCTAGAACAAATATTCCCTATCAGAAACAACCAACCAAGCAGTCAAACAAAATGAGGTCATAGATTTGAGGCAGATGGGAAGAAGAAAGCCCCATCATCTTTTGTGCCCAAGACTACATACCCCTACTAATAACCAAATATAACTTTCCTTAACCAAAAGTCACATCAGTATTATGCCATATGCATAGCGTCAACAAAGTTTGAAGGGCAGCAAACCATCAAATAAGCAAGTTAAATTAAGAGGGAGTCAACCGTCAAAACTCAACCTATAATATTTTGTAACAAAAACAAAAACCAGTGCCAGAATCCACTAGACTCTTTATCCGATGCAAGCATAACTAGTCCAACATATGTACTTTGCTATCCTCACAAGGATCACTCATATACACTCAATTGTCTGCAAAATAGAAGAATCAGTCAGATGCACTCATTTCCTAGCCAAACCAAAAGGATCACTCATGTGCACTCAGTCCCACACAGAGGGATCAGTCATATCACATAATTCCCAACAAACCATCTATAGTAACATTATCTTATTATATGCGAGGACAGTTGACTAGTATAAAGTTCCAAGTAATCAAAGTCAACCGGTTATAGCCCACAAATTTTCACCAATTAGTAAGTTTAAAACAATAGGTTCAATTCAAGTCCAACTTTAATTATGTTTTCACAATGATTTGAAAAGCTATTTTTTACAATTGTACCATCTTAAAGAAGTAACAAAAAAAAATCAGATTTTTTTTAGCCATAAACCAAGCCCAAATATTAGAACAACCCAAATAGTGTTTTGATCAATGAAAGCACACAACAATTTACTTAGAAATATAGTGAGCCAGGCCAAAATTAAGTATTATGCATCAAGGTGTGTACATAATGTCTTAAAAGGATCCTGGCCTAGAATAGGTTAGGTCTAGGACATCAAAATTCCTGAGCTATGTACTAACATAAGCCAAAAAATCTTCAGTTCAGCAATTGGCTAGTCAATCAATAATAAGATCAAAGATCCTCAATAGAATTTTAGAGTTCCAACACCCTAAGTGTACTAAGTCAATAAATATAAAGAAGCATTTTCCCAAATAAATCATTCAATAAGAAGTGCAGCCACAATTAGATAGCAACCACACCTTTTGTTGCTCCTCTAAAACCTGAGAAATCCAGCACCAATACCCTATTGTGACTAGTATCTTACCTAGTCCAAAATGCAAAAATCTAGCACCGATGTTACCATATACATGTGGTAGTGATGTGTGTGAACACAATAGGACCGCCGGGGCATTTTTTCCCTCTTTAGGAGGTTTTTTCCCTCGTGCATTGTATATATGCACATCACTCTAGAGCTATCCATCTTTCCATTGCACACTAAGTAATATACTCTCTGTTCTGTGCCTTGAGCTTCCTTCGTCTTCTCCAAGCTGTGTGCATTTCCCTGCAACCCTAATTCAAACAATAAGTATCAAAGCAAGTCACGTCCTCCCAGCTTAGTCTCCAAAACACCCCTGCTCATTTTCTCAAATTTCAAGGAGGTTTGGCGAGCATCAGCAGGTCGATAAAAAATTTGGGTAAGCTCGTAGAGCTTAGTCTGCTCAGAATTTCATTTTCGGGCTCATTTCGACCTTCGTTTCCACTATAGCCAGGTCTGCACATGCAATTTTGTTATTTTGTGCAAAATTTTTGTCAATGTCAATTACTACATAACATGTCCTATACAGTCTACTACGGGTTGTGCTATACAGCATGTGTTAGTCTCACTCAATTTCTCCTCATTTTGGGTAGTTTCCACATCAAGTGCGGGCATTTTCCATGGCTGACAACAACACAGATGTGTTCAAGATATTTGATGTTGAGGACAGATTGGATGGGGACAATTAGCCTATGTGTGCTTGCATGATGCAACATGTACTTGTGTCAAAGGGAGTTTGGAACATTGTGCAAGGCATTGATGTACGTTCTGGTACTGTGGATGCAGGCAATGTTGAGGATGCTCCATGTTTTGCCGTCAAGGTTGCTGTTGTCTGAGCGGGCTCGTTTGGATGTAAGAGATACACAGGCTCATGCATTGATTGCATTGTCTGTGAAGCGCACTATCACTCCTCACATCCATTCAGCAAAATCTACAAAACAGACTTGGGATATTCTGGCTGGTCTTTATGCAAGCCGCAATGAGGCTAAAATTGCTTTGCTGTGTAAAGAGATGGAATTGAAGATTATGAAATGAAAAGCCTTTCAAAACATCTTAAGTGCATAAGTAAAGGGTAAGTTTAGGAGACTTATGGAAATGGAAAACCAAAATACTTTTTGTGTCCATATAAAAAGATGGTCGAGTGCAAATTTATACATGTGTTTTTCTTTAGCTTATTTTCTCTTTAGCATTTTCTTCTATGTAGAGTGTGTCCTTGCCCTATATATATATGTAGTGAATATATCTTTTTTGAGGCCATTAGGAGAGTGATAATATATTTTGATATGTACTACCTTGCAAAATATTTTGATAGTTCAATTATTTATTGATTATGATTATCCTAGAGTTTTAAGCATACAAGTGAACAAAAAAAAAAAATGACCTTGAAAGTTGCTTTTCTATAACATCAAAATTGTGGGCTTTGGGCCTTGCAATGTGGCAACTTGCACAAAATCTTAACATAGGAATCTTGGTATCATCTTTGTGTAAACGGTAGAGAGGTGCATCTCTTGTCTCTATTACTTATCCTTGCAAGACTTATACCCAAATGAGTTTGTGGGCAAAAGCCAAGATCCATCAATAAAGGAAAGTTCAAGCTATCGAGTCATGGTAATAATGCAAAAGGACAATATAAAGTTCAATTTTATTGTCGTATTGATCAAGTACTACAATGTCCCCAATTAACATTGTCATTGCCCAAAAGTGGGTATAGAACTACATACCAATATATGGAACACAAACATATGAATGCACAAGCTTATTTGGTCTTTGTTTTGTAAAGCATCAAGGCTAACAAAACTGTTAAAAAATGTTCCTTGTTTATTGTAAAGAAAACATATGCAAGATCTCTGTAAGTTGTTGGAAGTTAACCCAAATGGGCGCCCTTCGAGTCGACCCCTTCTTCCATGAGCCCTAAAATTTTGATGTATCTTCATTATGTTTTTGGAAATCCTTGTAATTATTTGATAATCTTTGATTCTAGATACGTAATCTTTGAAAAGCTGAGTCATAAAGTCTGTAATGGAGTCTAAGTCTTGTAAAGTCAGCCACCACTGGCTAAGAGAGTTCTAGGTATAAATTATTTTTGTAAAGTGGAAAAAGGACCCTTATTGTTATCAAGTTTTGAGTTTTGAACCGCACGATTGAGAGCGATTACTCTCTTGCAACTGATAATCTTCATATCTTGAGCTCTGGTAATCACATTTCGATTCCAAAACTTGCATTGTGTTCCTTAACCATTGCTCTTTCGTTCAAGAATATTTATTATCGATTCTGTGGTGATTTGTGACTACACGTTAGTATGCTAAATCTGTTATTTTGAGTGCATTAATGACTATTTTTTTGACATTCTGACCATAGGAGAGTGTTCCTAGACCCTAGGGCAACCTTTCTCGTATATTCTGTTACAGTTTTAAAAACCTTGATCATGATAGATCGTGATTTTGGTACCTCCTCGGATTGCAACCAAACTTGGTAAATTAGTGGCCCTAAGGGTCTTAGACATCCTCCTAAAGTTTTGTAGCACTTGAATTTTGTTCGACTTCCAAAATAGGTTGATGACTGAGTGCAGTGACATGGGACATAGACATGTTGCTAGATCCTAGAGTGATCGTTATGCATGTGCTAGAGATATTGTTGTTCCGTAGGTTCACTTCTTTAGGTTGACACCCTCAAAGAGTCTCTCTGCCCCATCCGAGTTGCTTCCTTGAGTATTGACATTATGTTAGTGCCGAAAAGATATGCTATAGATGTCCATCATAGCAATCCGCTAACATTGGCGCCATTGTCGGGGACAACAATCCTTAGGTGGTGACTGACCTAGTCGTTGCTTTTTACTTAGAGACCGATTTTGATTTCCACTTCATTTACACTTTAGCAGTCAAGCAGCTAGACAAGAATTTAGTGCTTAGTAGAGTTTAGATCTATTCTCAAGAGGTAAAGAGAGTTATGAGTGTGATAACCAAAGCATTTTATTCTTTGATTTTCTCGTTACTTTCAGAATGTTGTATCGTTATCCGTTTCGACTTTATTTTGTACTATTTTGCTCGTTTTTGTTTCATGTTTCATTTCAATACTTAGAAGTAGGATAAGTAGAAACTACCACCAATAATTTTGGCCTGAAAGATCAGAGAAGAAAAGAGTGAAAACCATATTTTGGACAAAACAACCATAAACTATGAAAAACTGAAAAATTGATGGTCAGAACTCCAAAGCTGATCTAAATTTAAAAATAAGTACAAAAGGGTATAACCAAATCATAGAGAGTGAATCTCAAAAGTTTCATGCAGTTTGGTGCAAGAAAATGGATCGCAATCCATGTCCCCCTGTGACCTGTTGAGCAAAAATTGATACCATTGGATCTAGTATGGTTCTACATCACAGAATATACGCTTTTGGTGGAAAAATTGATACAAAAAGTCATCCAAATCAAGGAAATTGGGCAAGGACATAAAAAACCTTGGAAATAGAAAAAGATTGGATCTTTTTGACTTTTTGATGTCCAAACTAAAAAATAAGTCAAAATCTGACTCTATGAAAATCTAAAAATCTGGTCTTGAAATTGTTGATCCATAGGTTCACTTCTTGAGGTTGACACCCCCAAATTTTATGACCAGATGAGATGGAACATGAATCGCGATCCATGATTCCTTAAAGAACTTGAGGCTGAGATTTAGGCAATAAGAAGCTCATACCATTTGGAAAAAATTTTGTGAAGGTCATCATAGCAAAAACAAACAACAAAAAGTTGACAAACACACCATAATACAAGCAGTAAATAAAAAAACCGTAAGCAGCCACAAAATTTTGCTTTTGGCAAGGTGAAAGGGTTTCAAATCATAAATAAGTGGATAGGTAGACTCCACTGGCTGCAAGTAACAATCTGACCAAGTTTGGGGTTCACATATGGTGGAACATGAATCACGATCCATGTCCCCATGCTAGTTTTTGGAATTGCATGCCAAGTTTCAAGTGATTTTCACAATGGGATACATGGATCGCGATCCATGATCTCCTATCACAAAAGTTTTCGAGATTGATACCAATGTTAGCACTAGTCCTTGAGAGCATAGTGGGGTTTTCAAAATTCAATTTGGAGTTAGATTATGAAAATTTCAAGCAAAACAGGAGTTGTGTCCAAAGTTCGACAAAATTCTGATTCCACTAGATTTTGACTAACCCAGCGGCTGTAAAGCTATAGCCACTGAGTGAATTTTGTACAACTTCTGTGAATCAGAGTTGCGGTAAGTCACCTTTGGTCCAAGGACTAAATGCACCATAAAAGGTAACAGGTCAGGGTTTTGCAAGCTTCATTTTCTTGATGTATTTGTGGTCAGGAAAATTTTAATAAAGTAGAAACCCTAGCATTAGAGACCAATCAAGCCTTATTTCAACAGAAGGTAGTGTCAATCAAGGGACCATACCCACCTTAGAGCCAATCTTGGAGGAGAGCCTTTCTTATACCTCTTTGGAGAGATCATACACCTATATGGTTGAGGGATCCAAAAGTGTGAGTTTTAAAGAAGAAACCAAAATGAGAGCTAGCGGGGCCATCGCAACCTGCACCAAGCCTGAAACTTTTGCACTTGCAGTATCAGTTCAAGAATGGGCGGGGTTCTCAAATCTATAAAGATGGTATGGATCGTTACTGTGTTAAATATGAAGAGAGGTCTAGTGAGCTTAAGCTCGTAGTGCCCATAGATTACAGTGGCGATTGGTACTTTGATGAAGAGGGAAACATGTATATAGTTGTGCTTAATCCTTTTATTGTGAACAAGTAGGGATTAACAGGCACGAAAGAAAAAGTGGACATAGAGCCAAAGGAGAAGCCTCCAAAGCTAGACATTATAAATGTCAAGCTTAAACGAGTAAATATGGCTACATGCGTCAACACTGACAACACGTATGTGGGCCTATATAAGTTCTACTATAGGTGTGAGGAGCCCAATGTGAGGGTGTTAACGGAGGAGAAATACTTGTACGTATTTATATTTGAGGTTGAGAGAGATACACAAATAATCATGTTAGACAAGTATGGTCGGAAGTATTCAGTAGAGAGCCGTAATGAGCTCGAGGGATATATGTACTTTGGGAGCCCACTTCATCTGTACTCACCCCAAGCGTGCACATACCTACAGTCTCAGAATCAACAAGACTAAAAACTACTAGAGAGAGTCCTCTGAAATATAATGTGGAAGACTCATTTAGTCAAGCGCATCTTTCTATATCGAGCCCGATGGGATCCTTGGATTTCCGGGTTCTTATGTCTACACATGGAGGTAGTGATATTGCAGACACGATCTTTAGCACGAGGGTATCAAATTTCAAAACCAAAAGCCGGGATGTAAGACCCAAAGGAAGAGCGGCTGATCGAACCCCTTCTAGAACACCTATCAGTGGATACGAGACAAGAGATATATGGTAGGAGAACCTAGAATGAGAGGATGGTAGAAAAAACTCAAAGAATGCAAGCTTCTCAAGTGGCTAAGTATGTGCCAAAGAAGTTTAGTGGATCAGGAGATTCATACGCTCATGTTTCCATTTTTAAGCAAGTCTTCAGAGCGAAACGAGTAGCGGATTTTCACACACTATACGATGGATTTGGTTTGACACTAGAGGGAACGGTGTTGACTTGGTTCCAACCACTAAATAGTAGAGATTTTCTAAACATTCATCAACTCTTATGAGAATTTGTTGAGAAATTCTCTAAGAGGAGAATCAAGCACAACACGGTTTCTAAAATTTATGCCTTCAAAAAGAAAATGAAAAGGTGAAGGAATCTTCACTTTGTTTCAAGCAATACATTGAAAGATGTCCAGTGAGAGAGTTACCACAAGACGATCACCTATCGGTTCTCTTTATCGAGGGCTTGAGAAACAAAAATCCCAAAAAGGACTTACACTTAAAAGCATACACAACATTCGAACAAGTCTCTAGGGAAGCATTGTACCTAGCTAATAATTGCAAAATATACGGTGGCGTAAGTGAGGACGTAGAGACCATACTAGCAGTGTCTCTTATCAACTGAAAAACATAGTGCTCCTACTTCAATCACACAAAATGTGGATCAGTTAGTTGAAGAAGTGGTCAGCAGAATGAATCAGACCTACAAGAAAAATCCAGCCAATGCTCCAAGAATGTTGAAGTGGTGTGCCATAGAGAAAAAGTAAATGAACCATGACACTCGTGAGTGCTTCTATAATCGGAACTACGTGAGGAAAAGGTCACATGGACCATCGGCAGTGCAACAATTGTCACCATCTCCAAGGTGCCAGATTGGTACTAACCACGTGATGCAAGGAGGGGAAAAACCGCAACCAGTATTGGGACAACAACTACCTTTACCTCATGATAATGGGATCATTGTGTGTTATATACAACTGACAAAACCTCTCATAACTCAATCGATGATGCCACCAATTGTTTATTCTGAGGAACCAGTTAAAAGCCATGTGAGAGAGACGTAGATTATGATTGATTCAACCAAAAATTGATAATTATACTATTATTGAAAACCACCTTTATCTAAAAGGAATAGATGACAACTTAAGAATTTGTGCTGCAAAATATGAGTACTTGTCCATTCTTGAGCAAGCTCACGCCTACCTAGCTAAACAACACTTTTCAGCTGACAAAACCATGAGAGCAATACTCCTAGCAAGGATCTAATGGCCTACTCTATTGATGGATGTTGAATATTACGTGAAATAATGTAACGCTTGTCAACGTATTAAAGGGACGTGATGACATGTCCTTGTGTGACCAATAATGGGAGAATGCGTCTTTGCCAAATGAAGAATAGATTTTGTAGGGCCTATGTCGCCACCATCATATAGAACGCATGCTCTACATTATAGTGGCAACGGATTATTTGACCAAATGAATTGAGGCTAAGGCAACAAAAAAAAATAATGCTAGAACTACAACACAATTCTTTTACGAGAACATTTTCACGGGGTATGGCCTTTCGATTGAAATTGTGAGTGATCGAGGCACTCATTTTCTCAATGACATGGTTGATTATTCGTTGCATGAATTTATGGTACTTCATTCTAAATCAGTTCCATATCACCCTCAAGCCAATGGACAAGTCGAGAGCACCAACAAGATATTGTGCACAGTGTTCACAAAGATTGTCAGTAAATGTAGATCAGCTTGGAAACTGAAGTTACATTCTGACTAATGGGCATATCGGGTAGCATATAAAACACCACAAAATACAATTCCTTTTAACTTAGTATTTGGGATAAATGTCATACTGCCAATAGAGTTCTTGATTATTACACTACGCGTAGCTCAACACTTGGGGTAGACTGGACATGAGTTGTTTGACAGACTGGACCAACTATGCAATTGGACGAGACAAGACTTCAATTGGTTATAGCTATGTATGCGCAAAATCGACAAATGAAACAATTACATGACCAACATGTGAAAAACAACGAGTTTCAAAGGGGTGACTACGTATTAATCTACACCCTTAAGCAACATTTCAATAAGGTTAAAAATCGGGATAAGGGTCCATTTGTAATCAATTACATATCACCAAGTGGAGCCATCCAGCTGGCAATATTAGAGGGAGAAGTTATATCTAACTGGATAAATGGTTGCAGATTGAAAAAGTATCAACAACCTCCCACCGTGGACATTTAGCTAAGGAGCGAGTAAAAAAAGTTCAAGCAATCAAAGATCAAGCACGGGAGGAAGTTACGGAGTTTAAAGTGAAAGGAACACCATCAACCACCACCTCCTACTGCAGCAGTTCAAGTCAAACAAACTTGGCTAGGCGATATGGATATTTGGATCAATGTCCAGCTAGTCGATGGCACAACCGAAAGAGCACTTGCGAATACTAGAGCATGTGTCAATGTTATGCAATATTCAACCTACCTAAAATTATCAGATTCAATGATCAAAACAACCCAGATTGAACTCAAAGAGGCCAGCAGGGAAACCACAGTTAGTTTCGGACAAGGCGAAGTCTCAATTAATGTTGATGGAAAACAGTGTCCACATCAGATCCACATTATGGCTAATACAGATCTCAATGAGCGCATCTTTTTTGGAGTTTCGTGGTTGCGAATTTACAGAGCTGTTCCAGACTACAAAGATGACGCACTTCATTAATATCTCAAGAATCGGTCTTATGTTACACCATTCGCGCAATCACATTTGGGATGACCAAAAGGATTCAATCAACTGTGAAACAGGGAAAGAGTTGCCTACTACTATGCCAGGACTACATGCCAGTAATCGTGCAAACAGAATTACCAAAGTTTTGATCCGGAAATCGATCGTGGCATCAAAGCTGACACATATTTGGATCCCAAAGACAATGCTTGTTACTTGCTTCTACATCTCACCACCACACATATTTTCAACAAAGCTAAACAAATCCAAGAGTAAAACTTAAATCGACCAATGCAAGCTTCAAACAGGCTTAACAAATTGTAAATGGATTCCCAAACCCAAAGTGGAGCTACAACAAAAATCAACACCCAAATGGGAATGGAAAAGGAACCAACAAACAACCCAATCTTGTCGCAATCTCTCAAAACAAGTGTCAAATGGATTCTTAAAGTTCAAACCGATCATCTCTTGGCCACACAATGACTAATCACAAAACCAATTCAAGAAAGGGCATTTGCGCTTTAGAAACTTCTATTTGGCAAATGCACACATGATGAAACCTCGCCAACAAAAAACACTAAGGAGTTGGTTCAATACCCACCTCTTGCACAATACTGTGTTATCCAATGTATCTCTTCTCTAAGAATAATAGGGCCATCTTACAAGGCCCTGCATAGAGACTTTGTTTTTGCCCATGCACATAGCACGACCTTCGTCCAGAGCCACTCAGAATGGGAAGCAGGAGTAACAATAGTGGCTACAGTAGCTGATGCAGCAAATTGCAAGATACTAAGGTGCAAGATGTTGAGAGATTATGTG
The DNA here is from genome assembly GCF_014529385.1 of Adiantum capillus-veneris. Classification (NCBI taxonomy): domain Eukaryota; kingdom Viridiplantae; phylum Streptophyta; class Polypodiopsida; order Polypodiales; family Pteridaceae; genus Adiantum; species Adiantum capillus-veneris. The sequence goes on along the minus strand of NC_140956.1, from coordinate 42,687,343 downwards.
TACAATGTATAAAGTGTATTTGATGCTTAATTTTTTTGTAGTTTTTTGACAACTTTTCGCACATTTTTACTCTTGTCTTGCAAAGTATTGAGCTATATCGACAAATTTCAACATAAGAAATAATTAGAGTGAGAGTAGGTACATACAAGTATGCAGAATAATTTTGATAAAAAATTCTACCATAAGATAATATTTGTTAGTAATTTTCTTTGCTTTTTAGCCTAATAATAATCAAAAATTAATAAGAAGAACCGGAAATTTTGGATTTGAGATCTGAAAGAAAACGCCGAACCTGTAAAGCAAGAGCTTCAAGCTGCATAACAAATATGGAATGATTTGACAAAAGTCAAATTTAGGGCTAACTTCAAACATACCAAAATTGCAAAATCAAGAGCAAATCACGATCAGAATTCCAGACGACGAGCCTCTGAGTCAAAGGTGGATGTCTTGCAAAAAGTGGGCAAATAAGATAAGTATGCACTCTGCATTGGAGGTAAGTCGGGCACATATAGTCAAAAGGGACAGAAAACACCTCATTTGCATTATAAGAGTTTAGAGAGAGAGCTACAGAGTTTGTGTGACCTAGAGCACAGTGTCGTGGTTCTGCCTACTACAACCACACCGGACACCTACACTTCACCAAATCGGTCAAGTATGATCCTTTTCAGCTCCGCTACATGTGTGAATTGCGAAAAACACCCAACACATGCACAAAAAGCATAATCAATCAAATCAAATCAAGAATTTGTACAAACTGACAAAAGTCTTTTGGAAGGGCAAACCAGGTTCAAATTCAAAGATAAGTACATGGGAATGCTCCCCTCATCCAGTTGAACCTAACCATGTAATCACAATCCACAAAGGGGGTGGAACATGGATTGCAATCCGTGGACCCCACCTCAGTTCACAGAAAAAAAGTTGTACCTAATACTCCTTTTGAAAGCACCAATAAGTTGCAGCAGTTACAGTTGGGTTCCAAAATGTTGTTGGATTAGATTGCGATCCAGGTCCCCCAACATTCCAGAATGGGGAAATTTTTGACCCCACAGTTTGAATTTATCTTGGGAAATGAGCCCTGAAACTTTGGGATAAAATGGACTTAAGAATCGCCAAAAACCAAGCCAGATAGAAAAGTTAGTCTCCAAATGGTTGTTTTGGCCCATAATGAGGAAATCTGACACAAACCCAGGAAAAAGTGCACCATAGGGGTAGAAATCATGTCCACAAGCTATCCCCAAGGTTGGTCAAATTTGGGTTCCAAAAATGGATCGTGAACCATGACCCTCTGAGCCAAAATTATCAGCAGTTGGTTGTAGATTGTGTGCACAAGTCAAAGAGTATGAGATGTGGAAAAAATTCAGTATTTAAAGTGTCAAGTGCTATGATTCTCAACTTTAAGCATTGTCTAATTGTCAAGTGCAGAAAGTGTGACCATGGGCAAACTTTTGGGTATCAAATGAAGTTGTGAACTCATTGTAACTCAAGCAATGTCCAAAAATGCCTTACAAATGAATCAAAGAGTCACAAAGCTCCAAAGGCTTTTGATGGTCAAAATGCTAATCAGATTGATCACCATCAGGATCTAAAGTGCCACCCAAAACCACATATGGCAAAGTCAAACCAAATCATACCATAACATGGGAAACTGGGAAAAATAGAGATAAACTAGTCCAAATTTGAAATAACTTCACCAGCATGTTAGGATAGACTATATGAACAAGCTTCGAAAGTTTGACCCCAAAAGGCTGCCCAACATGGATCGCGATCCATGACCCCCTATGAGCTCTCCAAGAAAAAACCATATCACCTTATCCCAATTATCAACGATAACCCCTAACCCTAAATTCTCAAGTCATTTGGACTTCAAGATCTTTGTCAAAATGCCAAAAATCTCTAAGTTTCAGAATTTTTTTAAAACTTGGCATGAAATCCCAACCAGTGATCTAAATTCAAAAAGAAGTAAACCATAACATCCACAAGTCATGCTTAATCAGATGATACCACTAGGAGTTCAAAATGATGTCCAACATGGATCGAGATCTATGACCCCCTGAACCAAAATTGACCCGCAGCCATGTGACCCGGCCTAGTGCATGTAGCTACCCTAGATACAGTGGTGAAGTTTGGACAAATTTGAACTTTTTTTGATCTACTTATACTCATTTTTCATTTTATGATCAAAGTTTGCATTTTTTGGCTTTTCTTGACAACTTGTTTGCTAATCTATGCATCTCACTTCCGGAATGTCTGATCATAGAATGCCTCGAAGATGACCAAAGAAGCAATGGGAAGCACCACCCTACCAAGTGGTGGAAATTTCATCGAACGAGAAAGATCATGTATCAGAGGAGGAGCTCGCTCAAATCCCAGCAATCATTTTCATCGGTAGATTCGAAGCAGCCGACGGTGGTGCAACCAAACACTGTCGACCCAAGGACATGCAAGAAGCACGTACAGGAGGCTTAGCAAGTGGATGACATAATGCTTGAGCAGGTGCATGATGCAAGGTTCAACAAGTCGTAAGCTAATGTGTATGTCACATGTGACATTTAACAGGGCAAGGATGGATTTCCACCCTATTGGTCAGGATGCTCAAAGGTATTAAAAATTGGTGGATATCTCTATCAGATCGAGCCATAGTGTATGCAATATGACAACTCCATTTGGACGACTTTGAAAGCTCTTAGAAGGCTTGAAGATTGATGGCTAGTAGCTCTCCAATGGCGGCTCTAGTTTGTCAACAGTCATGGTAATCATGCCACTCCTGGTGAGATGCTTTTCATATGAGATACATTCTGCAGAAACAGTTATATCAGGTTATATGGTTATCGGTGTGAGAAATTCTCTTTTTAACAAAGCTTCATGCAAGGCAAAGCTTTAAGCGGGGCGGCAATGAGTTAAGCATGTGCTTTGTAATGTGGTGAAGGTTTTTCGACCTTCGACAGTTGCAGGCATGTGTGAAACGAAGCCTAATAGGGATCTTTTAAAAAAATAATGGAGCTGAAAGCTAAAAATTAAACAAAAAGAAGTAATTCTATTGATAGAAGGTGGCGGAGCTACGACCTGCAGCAACGCAACAAGGGAAAGGAGAGACAGTTCCACCATCTGGAGGGCAAGCAAACCGGGAGGGTGCATGCAAGACACCATGAGTGCATGAGAAGGAGATGAAGCCAGCTAGTTGCAGGAGGGCCTGGCCATAAAACGAGGCAGGTGGTGCTACACAAGGGGGCTGCAATTGTATGAGGGGCCGGGTCAGTTTGCTGAGGGGAGGACCAATAGCGAGGTCGCTATTGGCCAAAGAGGAGGAGAGCCATGTGTGCCAGAGGTTGAAGGGCCGCTAGCAGGGGAGGCTCAGAGGCGTGACCAAGGGGGGTCCATCCAGGGCCGCCTTGAGGTGAGCAAGGAAGGGAGTGACTTCAAGAGAAGGCAGAAGCGCCATATTGCAGCAAGGTGTTTAAGGGCTGCCAGTAGCGTAAAAGGGAGGAGCTGCAGTGGGCTGAAGGTAATCCGGACAGAGGCCGCCACGGGCCAAGTTCCAGAAAGGGAACCTTCTCAGAGCGTGCAAACTGCCATTTACAGAGGGCGACAAGTGAAGGTAGGAGGGCTGCAGCCCATCGAGTTCTTTGGTTGCGCTATATGCAGAGAGAGAAGGGCTGCCAAGTGCCTGGTTATAAGCAAAGGCAGGGAAGTACAAGGTTGGAGGATGGTACAAAGCCGCCAAGACAACGAAGGGTGTGGCCGCCATTTGCATAAGAAGGACGAGGGGAGCCGGCTATGCTATCCCATTCCTTTAGCCCTTTCAATTCATTGGATGCTTCACCGAGGGAGTTTTCTTAGAGAGGTCCATCATTGTACATGTTTTGCTAATCGAAACAGCTTGAGCCCCTATATGCTCGTTGTTTGAGTGATCAATATATGTCGTATTTTTCTCACCCGCTCTCTTACCTAATGTTATCGGTTATACTTGTGCTTCTGAGGGATGTTGGGTGTAGCTAGGGATTCTCTCTATGTGGATGCAGTGTGTGTCATGAGGGTGTAAACTCGTAAGCAAACTCATGTATGCCAGTGGTCATGAAAGCATCTATACATGTTAGCATACCTTTAATCACCTATATGCAATTATATTTGTTCTGAGGGGTTAGAAGCAGTAGCCATCATGATGTGCTTCGTGATCGAATGTGTGAAGTTAGGGTTGGTCGAGTTCGGGCTTGGACATTGATTGTTTGCAGATAGGGAGTCTAGGTGTTTGTTTGCTAGGGGATAGGGTGCTGTGAAATCACTGGGCTATAGAGAGGCATTCAGATTGTGTGCTGGTGGTTTTCTCATTTCCCCCTTTCCAACGGCATGAAAGTTAAGACCGCCATTTTTCCTAAGGAACTCTAGAATCTACATCAACAACAAGAAGTGCTTGAGGGAATAAGGTGTCCTCAAATAAACACTTTTTTTTTTCTAACATGCATGGGATACAGATTTCCAAAGAGCACATGAATTGATGTCGTTAAATCAATACAACGGACAAGAAGCTCTGACAGATAAGAATGGAGAAATTGTGAAAGTCCGAATCACTGCAAATATGATCAACCAATCCCTATACTTGACACCAAGCAACCACAACTTGCTGTTGAAGACAAAAGCTTCAGACAATGACAGCTTTCGTCAAGCAATAATGACATAAATTTACATGCAAAGATCTTGTGTACTGTGAGATATAATCACCATTGCGTCTCATCTCACAACACTTGAAGGTCCAGAAGCCACATATATACACTGAACCTAATCTTTACATTGTTGTGGTGATCACCATCGGACTATCAGAGCAAAGGATGGTTAGATGTGATCTCAGCACGAACATATTAGAGAATCTGGTTGAAGAAAATCTCAAGAACAATGAAAAAACTAAGACCTATATGAATGGGGGACCATTGTTAACAATAATTGCAAAACAAGCATTGGCAATGATTGATGAGCTACCCCAGGCCGAAACACGGTTGGATTTACTACATAGGTCCAAGCATGTTGTTTGATCAGTGGCAGGGTCCTCAACAGTGCAACCCCCCAAGAAAAGCAGTTGGACAGAGCTCCAGAAGGAAAAAGTCAGATAGTGAGGAGACGGAGTCCAACATAAAGCTCAGCGGGGAAATTAAGCCAAAGAACAAGGACACTCCTTCTGAATACCAAACCTTTGAAGAGGAAGAGGATGATGAGGAAAAGGGAGAATGCACAGTCCGTCGCGTACGCCTAAAATGAAGACCTGTTGAGCATAGACTATGGAAGACCTGTTTTGAAGGCAAAAGTGGTTTGAGAAGCATCCCACGGATGAAACATACTATAGAAACGCACCTCAACATCTAAGGATCAATCTGACCTTCTGTCCTATCAGGCGACGGTCCTAGGATAATTTTTATGAAGACCACACCAAGGATAGCCTAAATTGAAGACCTGTTATGAAGGCAAAAGTGGTTTGAGAAGCGTCCCATAGATGAAACATACTATAGAAACGCACCTCAACATCTAAGGATCAATCTGACCTTCTGTCCTATCAGGCGACGGTCCTAGGATAATTTTTATTCCTGGCAAAGCAAAAGATCAACTGTACTGAACTACTCAGTTCTCATGAAGCCAGTAGGTAACTTCCCTCGAACAAAGAGGTATATGGTCAACAATCTATTAGGCGTCATGAATTAGATGAAGGATGTTTCGAGATGTCAGATGCTAGTGAAAATTGTCACAATGGTCATCACCTGCATGACCTCATTTGAAGACAGAAACTCTTAGCGAGTATTCCTAGAAGGGGGCAGAGGGGTATGTTGAAACCTGGAGACAGAGGTTTCGAGCTGGAACATCATCATGGGGTTGTATGCCCGTGTCATGTTCTTGTCCTCTCACTACATGCAAGCTCTCGAAGAGGCATTCATGACTGAGTACTTTGAACTCCATTCATCCATCTTCAACCCCATCCAAATAATCTACCCGCTCGCCATATTGCTTATTAGGCACTTTAAGTAACAATATTTTCAAAGAGTTGCAGCAAAAGTAAAAATTGAAGCTATGGCTAAAAAGTGAAGGAGTACAAGCGGAAGTGTGACGCGAAGCGAGAAGAAGAACACGACGATATGGTGAACTCGCTCTACTGTAATGTGTAGAGCATAGTGAGTTCTTATTAGGTTTTTACAAAAGAATATGTGTACATATCTGGCGGCCCGCCCACTTACCTGGGCGACCACATTGGGCTTTATACCCCAACAACCTCCCACTTAAAGTCCAATGTGGTACTTTAAGTGTGAGAGAAGCTACTATACAAGCTAATATACAAGAGATGTAGAGAAGTGATGTACTACCCTACACCTAACTGTTTGCGAAAATGCGCAAAGCTCTCTGAGGGAAGTCCTTTTGTAAGTAGATCAGCAGGATTTTTTGTGGTGTGAACTTTGACAAGCTGAACTTGCTTATCCTCGAGCATTTCCCTGATGAAATGATACTTCACATCCACATGCTTTGTCTTTGAGTGATAAACTGGATTGTGAGCCAATTGTATAGCACTCTGACTATCACAATATAACACAGACATCTCTTCTTTGATTCCCAAATCTGTTACTAGTCGATTAAGCCAAATTGATTCTTTGCATGCCTCTGATGCTGCAACATATTCAGCCTCTGTAGTAGACTGAGTAACACAATCTTGTAATATAGAACGCCATGATACTGCTCCACCAGCCAATGTAAAGACATGCCCTGACGTAGACCTTTGGTTGTCTAAGTCACCTGCATAATCTGAGTCTGTAAAACCCTTTACACTTAGCTCCTGACTCCCATAGCATATGCTCATACTCTTTGTAGCTTTCAGGTATCTCAATATTCCTTTCACTGCCTCCCAATGTTTCTTGCCTGGGTTTGCAATGTATCGACTTACTACTCCCACTGTAAATGCAATGTCTGGGCGAGTAGCAATCATTGCATACATCAAACTACCCACTGCAGACGCATATGGAATCTTATCCATTTCAACCTGTTCTTCCTCAAACACAGGACAATCTTGTTTGCTAAGTTTCACATATGGTGGCAATGGAACACTCAATGCCTTTCCCTTCTCCATATTGAAACGTTGCAAAACCTTGTCAATATACTTTGTTTGAGATAACCAAATCAACTTCTTTGATCTGTATCTCTGAATGCGCATACCAAGTATATGACTTGCCTCACCCATGTCTTTCATGTCAAACGATTTTGCCATCTTTGACTTCAAAGCTGAAATTTCTTCCAAGTGCTTGCCAGCAATCAACATGTCATCCACATACAAAATAAGGATCAGCCAACTACCATCCTTAGCCTTCTTTGTATATAGACAGTGATCGAACTCACTACGTTTGTAGCCTTGAGAAAGCATAAACTTGTGGAATTTATGATACCATGCCATCGGTGATTGTTTTAAGCCATAAAGACTCTTTAACAACTGGCATACCCAATCTTCCTTGCCTTTCTCAACAAACCCTTCTGGCTGCTGCATGTAAATTTCCACATCTTAATCACCATGCAAGAACACTGTCTTGACATCCATTTGGTGCAACACCAAATCTAACATGGCAACCAATGCAAGAAAGCATCTCAATGTAGTCATCTTGACCACCGGAGAGAAGACTTCATCAAAGTCAATTCCTTGTTCTTGCTTAAAGCCCTTAGCAACAAGCCTTGCTTTGTACTTTGGCTGACTATCATGAGTGGTGATCTTATACCTGTAAACCCATTTACAAGGTAGAGCCTTTTTGCCTTGTGGTAATTTAACTAGCTTCCATGTCTGGTTTTTATGCAGAGCTGTCATCTCTGACTCCATGGCCAATTGCCAAATCTCGGAGTCCTTCATTTGCACTGCTTCCTTGTAACATGAAGGCTCATTGCAATCAGTCAACATGACATAGTTCATAGATGGAACAAACCTATCAGGAGGTCGCATGATACGTCCAGATCTACGCACAATAGGTGGCTCAGGCTCAGCCACAACCTGTGGTTCCACTCTATCCTGTCCTTGCTCCTCTTGAGCCTTGACATTTTGTCTTGCACGTGCAGGTCCATCTTCTTGGAAGGCAACTCTTCTAATCTCCTCAACCCTCTCTGGTTTAGAATGATATTTGGCTTCATTAAAGTGAACATCATTACTGCGGATAACCTTTCTGGATTCGGGATCCCAAAGTCTGTACCCCATTTCACCAGAATTACCATAGCCTAGAAAGATGCACTTTCTACTCTTTGGCTCAAGTTTGTTCCTAAATTCCTTTGCAACGTGAGTATATGCCTCACAGCCAAAGACTCTGAGATGCTTGTATGAGGGCACCTTGCCGGACCATACCATCTCTGCCACTAAATCCTTCTACAAAGCCTTGCTAGGAGATCTATTTATAAGATGAACAGCTGTTGATACAACTTCAGCCCAAAACCCATTTGGAAGCTGTGCATTAGACAACATACTTCTGAACTTCTCTTGTATGGTCCTATTCATCCTCTTAGCAACACCATTTTGAGGAGGATTGCAAGGAGCAGTAAGTTCACGTTTTATACCTTCTGACTCACAAAAGTCCTGAAAGGCCTTTGAAACATACTCTCCACCATTGTCAGTGCGTAAGCATTTAAGATTCTTGCCCCTCTGATTCTCCACAAGTGTCACAAACGTTTTGAAAACACTAAACGCTTCATCCTTGTGCTTGAGAAAGTAAACCCATACTTTCCTCGAGTAATCATCTATAAATGTCATAAAGTAAGAAGCTCCCCCTAGAGATAGGTTAGGCATAGGTCCACACAAATCACTATGAACAAGTGCCAACTGTGTATCTCTTCTACTGCGTCTATGCTTATGTGGCTGCTGTGTTTGCTTACCATACAGACAATGTTTACAGAATTCAAAATCATTAAATGACAAGCCAGGCAAATAACCAAAACGAGACAAGATTTCCATCCCTTCTTGGACATATGTCCTAACCGACTATGCCACAAAGAAACGTTCCGCTACTCGGTTACATTGATTATATTTTAAGAGACATTTAATACATAAATCATGTAAAGTCCTCCAGACTTTACTCCATGTGCTACTGTCATATAACCCTTGGATATCTTCCACATGTTCTGTCCAAAAGTGGTGACGTAGCCAGCATCATCAAGTAAACCTGTGCTGATCAAGCTCTTTGTAATTGTGGGAACATGTCTCACATTCTTCAGCGTGAAAGAAGAGCCATTCTGAAACTTCAATTGAACATCTCCAACACCTAAGATCTCACATGTTTGCCCATTGCCTAGCCGAACATAATCTTTAGTGGTCACATAAGAAGTAAACCACTCCCTGTTTGGAGACACATGAAGTGATGCCCCTGAGTCTATAATCGAGTCACTCAGTGCATTTCCATCAAATGCTGTAAGAAGAGCTGAGTCCATTGTATTCTTCAAGAAGTAGATGTCTCCTGACACTAGACTGTCATCCTCTGCAACAGTGTCTGTCACATTTATTTCTTGAATCTTCACTGAGGACTTGTTCTTCTCACCATGGTCTTGAGCTTTCTCTTTGCCTTTTTCTGCTTTCCATTCTCTGCAGTCTCTTTTCATGTGACCCTTCTTGGCACAATGGTAGCATTCTATGTTACTCTTGCCTTTAGCACTGCGGGACTTGCTACGAGACTGATTTCTCTTTCCACCTTTGTACTTTTCTTTGTTCCTTCCCCTGACAACTAAGGCTGTTGCTTTGCCTTTGTCCATTGTCTTTCTATTGGTTTCTTCAGTAAGAAGACTTCCTTCTACACCTGCTATGTTCAAACCATCTGGAGGTGCAGAATTACTCAAAGCTGTACGAAAAGTGTCCCAACTTTCCGGCAATGTGATCAACAAGAACATAGCTCTAACAGGTTCATCAAACTTGACACCTTGAGCTGACAACTGACTATAGATTGTGTTGAATTCATTCAGATGATTGGACATAGGTGTCCCTTCTTTCATCTTCAAGTCAACAAGCTTCTTAAGCCAGTATACCTGTGAAGCTGCACTCTGCTTCTCATAAAGATCACTTAGCTTTAACCATGCTTGATAAGCATACATCTCGTCTGCTACATTGAAGTAAACGCTTTCTGCCAAAGTCAGCATAATGGTAAAAAGTGTCAATTCATCCATTTCGCTCCATTCATCTTCGTCCATATCTTCTGGTTTTATCCCCTTGAGCTTTATAGGTTTTATCTGCTTCTTTTGTACCAACACGTGCCAGATCTGCTTCTTCCACAATGGGAAATTGGTTCCATCCAGTTTCTTGATATTGTAAAGAGCAGTGTCCTGTGATCCAGCCATAGCTACGCTTCACAGTAGTTTACTTTCCTTGGAAGAATTCGGTAGAGTTTCCCCTGTAAACCGACCTCTGAACCGATATCAACCTGTCAAATGAACCAAGAAAGCTTCAGATTCTACAAAAACTTCGACAGAGTCTCCTTTGTAAAATGGCTCTGGTGTACTCAAAAACAGACCAAAAACAGCTCAAAAAACCACTATCTCTCTAACATCGTAAGCTGTAGATAAACCTGTCCTGCACCTGTACTGTCTCTCATTGTCCTCCCACTGTCCTGTAAGCATAGACTGCGACAATGCCTCAACGACAGTAAAGCAAAGATGCAATCCCAACTGTCTAACTGACAGTCAATACATCCTAGCTGCCTATCTAAGGGTGCTCGAGGGATCGCTTCAAGACTTGTATCACCGAAAGGATCTCAACATTCGAGAATCCCCCAGCTCAATAAAACCTCACTCGACCCTCAACAAAGGCTGCAGTAAATCTGACAATACATAAACTTCCCACAAAGTCATACATCCACAAATTTTCCACTGTATACTGTAACCGCTGTGGCGGTTGTTTGCTGCGTGACTCACAGCTAACAAACCCTCAACAGACATACATCATCTCTGACAATATATCCCATGTGGAAGCACCTACAATGTCAGGATGAAATCTGGAATATCAAGCAGCAAACACAAGCTACCTGATGAACTAGTGGATGTCGTCTACAGTCTGTGTATAGATGCGCCCGTTTCGTATGTGACACGCCTCCAAGAACTGTGAGCCGTCCTTCGATGTGTAGACAACCACAAATCAACACTCTGGGAGTGTCGATATCCTCAGCACCTGCAGTCGTAGGCCAAAAACCCCAAGTTTGCAGAGTCGGATCTGCACCCGCCAAGACCACGTAGTCGAAAATGGCCTGCGTAGAACTTTATCGAAGCCGAACGGTGGCCGAGATGATCTCAGAATGAAATTCTGAGAACACCTAGCCCATCGGGTTCTTCCACAGGAATTTGGGTCGTCTTCGCCTCTCGAATCTCACTCCAATCTTAGCAAGTGACTGGCTACCTGCAAATGCTACCCCGAGCCTCGATCTACGCTCTGATACCAATTGAAGGAGTACGAGCGGAAGTGCGACACGAGAGAGTGCCAGAAGAAGAGCACGACGATATAGTGAACTCGCTCTACTGTAATGTGTAGAGCATAGTGAGTTCTTATTAGGTTTTTACAAAAGAATATGTGTACATACTTGGCGGCCCGCCCACTTACTTGGGCAACCACATTGGGCTTTATACCCCAACAAAAAGTTCAAGCTATTAACTTGTACTCTTTGTGAAGCGTACACTGGATTACTGAAGAAGTATACATTCAACTCCATCTAGCAGTTGCCCACGCAAAGCGAAGACAACATGACGACACCCTGAAGCAGACCAAGACAGTTTGTACGAGGGCGTGCAAAGACTAGGAAGGGGGAATGTTGGAAGTCTAAGCCAGACAGGCGCCCTTCCAATCCACCCCTTCTTCCATGAGCCCCAAAATTTCGATGTATCTTCATTATTTTTTCAAAAAGCCTTGTAATTATTGCCCATCTGCAATCTCTGATTATAGATGGACAATCTTTGACAAGTTGAGTCTAAAGTCAGTAATGAAGTCTGAGTTTTGTAAAGTCGGCCACTGGCCAAGAGAGCCCCAAGTATAACGTCTATTTTGTAAAGTGAAAAAACGCATGCGATTGAGAGTGATTACACTCTTGCAACTGATAATCATATTTCGATTCCGCCACTTGCATTGTTTTCGTTGTCCATTGCCCTTTCATTCAAGTATATGTACTACCGATTTTGTGGTGATTTGTGACTACACGTCAGTAAGCTAAATCTGATGTTTTGAATGCGTTAATGACTATTTTTAAACATTTTGATCATATGAGAGTTATCCCAAAATGCAAAGTAGCCATATTTGCATTCTACTCTAGCATGTTTTCCACCTTTTGTTTCCCTACAAATTCTTACTATGGCCTAAGTGCAACATCTCAACATGCAAAGGAGAATTTGACAACTCACTATGATGCATAGATTGATATGTCACAACAGTTGAAAGGGACACAATCCAATGCACATTCACCACTTTACTCTGTCCCTTGAATTTCTTGTGAACTTTGCCATCTAGAAATAGGAGAACCACTTTTGCCCCCGGTTATGATTGGCAAAATCTTTGAGCCTTGGAAAATTGACCATCTACCTTAGGTGCGAGATAAAATCTCCACATGAGATCTTGAGTCCCTCTCTCCTTATGAAACCACTTCTTTATTGAGCTTATCATTGCCAAACTTCAACTTCTCAAAGCATGTAATTTACATCATCCCGACATGTCTGAAAGTCTGAAGCACTTCTCATCAGCATAAATTTCCCATTCACACAATACTACACGAGATCCATATAACACACTATGTATATTTTCCAACCACAGGGAACCACTAAATATTTTAAGTCTCACTTCAGTCTAGCCTTGTAGCAAAAGCATAAGCACCCATACCTGGAGAGAAATACTAAAAGATAACACTTCAGCCTCTGCTTAAGGTCATTTTTAATAATTACAGAATAACCATACTTAGAACAAGTAAAAGCCACAATGCATTTCACAGAAAGTTTCCATAGTGAAGGCAACAAGATACAGACATAGCTTGCAGCTCACCTTGAACAACATCACAACTGCACCAGCGGGTGTGATGCACAAATAAAGCATTCATTCACCACATGCTTAAGAACACAGAAGCGTGAAATACAAATTGAAGAGCCAAACCTATGATGCACTTGCCAATAGTAGTTAGTGAGGCTGTGTCGATGGTCGTGCTTGGTGAAATGCAGGCAGGAAAAAACCATGCATGGTGCATCCATTTCTGCACAAAAATTACATATGTGATCCCTTAAACTCATGAGTGTAATAACGACATGAAAAACCGCAGAATGTCGAGACCATAGGAGCCAAATCATTCCTCTATATTCATCACGTTGCTTTTTTGTATACTAAATATATTAATAACTTAAACTTTAGGCGAATCTTTCCTCTAGTGTGTCTGTAAACACAAGGAAAGTAAGCCTGTGAATTACAAGGCAAACCACTTATAAGGCACACGACTTTGCTAGTGTTGTATGGAACTGACTTTGTATTGTCCTAGAAATCCAATCGGCACATAAACCTACGCTGACCCATATCAAAGATCTCCTTCACCAATGGAGGATATGATTATGATGCTCAAAACAATATAAAAAGATCATGCACAAGGAGAGGTATATTCCACACCACTCCATGCAGGCAAGAAATGTAAAAGATTCATCACAATCGCTGAAGTGCTTCGAGTTGCCCAATAGGATCCACATCTGTAGCGAAAAAAGGAGTAAACTTTGTTAATCAGGACCCTGAATTGAATTTTGAATGTGCAGAAATTTAAAAGAAAAGAAAAACGAGAAACTAAGACAAAAATTTGCAGACATTGCAGAAGCAAACAGTCGTGACTGGAATCTCAGAGACCATCTCAATTTGGTGAATACACCAGCCAATCAAATAGATCGCCATGGAATAGGTTGATAATGGAAAAGACCTTCCCAATCAATAATATGAAATCACATACAGTGATGTTTTAGCCCCACGAGATAAACACATTTCTGCCTACAGAAGATATAAGAGGTGATAAGATCAACAATAGATGATGATAATAGACTTCGGTATTTCTTTATATTGCTTGAACTCAGTACAATGGCGGTGTCCAGTATCTGCACCTTCCACATATATACACGCCATGGGCCTATCCAAAAGCCGTACATGAAAAGCATCAAGTTCTAAAAGCATCTGGTCCCAAATACTGACGCCGAAAGCTGCCAGCGTGTTTCACTGAAATCCGTACACCTGCCACATCATCAGCGTAAAACGTGGGCATCCGTACAACTGCCACGTCATCAGCAATTTACACAAGTTAATTGTGTGTGTGAGGGTTCCTGCTTTATTTTAGTGACTTGGGCACTTGGGCCAACATCAGACAGGGTCCCATAAGTTGGTGGGAACTTCTTTTTAAAAATTAAGCCACTAGGCAAGACTTTGTAAGTTCATAAAACTTCTTCTGCTGCTTCTGTTGCTTCTCTTACGGTTTAGGCCCCTCGGCGGGATCTGCAAGTCGGCTCAAGTCTTCAGTGGCTTGACATGTCAACAGTTCGTGACATCCTGCCTTCTTGAAAGAAGAGCAATCGTTCGCGATTTCCGTGTATCTGCAAATCAACTCAAGTTAGCTCAAAAAATTCTGAGGGTCATTCCGAAGGACATCCCATGGGACAATCAGTTTTCTCATTCCCGAGTCCCGATCGGAGCTCTTAATATTCCGACTCTGCTTCTGGGCATCCCTTTTAGGTTTATAAGAGCCCCTAGGGCCACACTCTGCACAGCGTCTGGACGCAGAGTTTGAGAGTAGAGGTCCCTCGAGAGTTGTATTTTGCAATGATCAATGATAAAGAAATACCGAAAGGGGCCCAAGTCTTTGGGGCCAATGCTTCTGGGCGCGGAACTCCGCCGTGCCATGTCGACTCTCTCCCTCTCTCTATTAAAGTTCAATGCGTGTTTTTGCTATTGATTTCTCGCTTGGAGTATCCAAGCCAATTACAGTGGTCCCTCGAGAGTTGTACTTTGCAATGATCAATGATAAAGAAATACCGAAAGGGGCTCAAGTCTTTGGGGCCAATGCTTCTGGGTGCGGAACTCTGCCGTGCCATGTCGACTCTCTACCTCGCTCTATTAAAGTTCAGTGGTTTTAAAGTTTTTGTTCGTGTGTTTGCTATTGATTTCTCACTTGGAGTGTCCAAGCCTGTTACAGTGGTATCAGAGCTCAAAAAGATTCTTCTTCTACAAAGGATCCGATCCCTTCAACAGCACACTTTGATTCTCGAGGAGAATCTCACAGAGCAATGAAGGTTCATTTGTTTGTTAAAGAATCTTCGTGTTGCAACCCCGGACTTATTAGCCACTCCCACCCTTTGTCCATCACTTCCCACCTTCACCACTCTGTCTTAAAGGGCATAAGAGATAAAGAACCCTAGATTACACATGGGTTCTCATAGAGAATCTAACAGAAATAACACCTCTCGAGAGGGAGGCGAAGAAAAATTGGAATCCGGGGCGGAAACTAAAGAAAAGAATGAAGATTTGGACATATTTTTTGCGGAAAAGTTTACCAGAGCGGAGTACTCCAAAGGCACAAGATTTGCGAAACACTTGAAGAATTACCTAAAGTATGAGATTCACTCACGATGGCATGAGACCATTGATGCTCCTCTTAACTCGGGAAGAAAGCTGAAAGGACATATGAGTGCAGAAAAGCAGAAACTATACTCGCAGAAAGAGCTCGACAGAGCTCTTGACCAGAAGACAAGCCAGATAGTTCCAGAGCAACCAAAGAGTACGGAAGAAAAGGAAAGACAAAAGCAGGACTGGTACCAGACTATGTGGGGACCCACCCTGATTAGATGGATGAAAGCATTGAAATTTGCAGAGCATGGGGCAAAGTGCGAAACCAAGAAGCCCTAATTTTCTTTGATGGAGGAGCGCAGGCCAACTTTATTTCACCCAAATTGGCAGCTCGTCTTGGAATTACGCCCGAGGAAATGGGGCCATAGGTCGAGGTTGTTCTAGTGGCACCCGGACAAGATGTTGCCTTTACACCTGTCATTGGCAAACTATGTTTGCATTGTCAAGGGTATTTAGGGCACAAGGACTTTTACATCATGCCTTTGCAAGGGTGTGACGTCCTCCTAGGAATCCCTTGGTTCCACAAGAACAACGCCGTGGTCGATTATAGGGCAAGGAAGGCCATCTTGAAGAATGAGAAGGGCGAAGAGATTATACTTGATGTAAAACTCCAGGACGAGTCCATCCACCTTGTATCAGCTTCAGCCGTTTCCAAAGTAAAGAAATCCAGTTTTTTTAAAAGAATTGAATTACAATCAAAGGTCAAATATGTCAGCCTCGAAAAGAAACAACAAGATTTTCTTCAAGCTCAGACTAACTGTTTCTCGGAAGGCTTACCAAGAGAGTTACCTACTCCACGATCATTCATTTGACCACCTTAATCCAACTGCCCAAAATGAAGCAATAATGAACTAGCTAAAAGAACTTCTTGAGAAGGGTCTCATCCAACCTAGTACTTCACCATTCTGTTTGCATGTGTTGTTGGCTTTGAAGAAAGATGGATCTTGGAGAATGTGCATTGACTATAGAGCTCTCAATAAAATCACCATCAAGAAAAGATTCCCTATCCCAAGGATCGATAATATACTCGACAGACTTCAGGGGTCTACTTGCTTTAGCAGAATCAATCTGAAGAGTAGATATGATCAGATCCGAATTGCTCTTGGAGACGTCTACAAGACAGCTTTCAGGACGACTTTTGGCTTATACGAAAATTTGGTGATGCCCTTTGGCCTCACGAATGCTCCGGCTACATTTAACCGTATGATTAATAGGATTTTCATAGAGTAGTGATCATTTTTGGGCACTTTAATTGACATCGTCGTCTTCTCTAAGAGTGAGGCAAAGCACCGACACCATCTGTTACCCGTTTTCCAGGCACTGCCGCAACATAAATTGGTTATAAATGCGAAAAAGAACAAGTTTTTCTTGCCAGAGACACTCTTTTTGGGACACATCGTCTCAGCGGAAGGTGTGTCACAAGGACGGGCACCACGTGCCAACGGAAAAGAACAGACTAAACAACTTTAAGCGCTTCAAATAACACTGAATAGAAAAAGATGCACGATACACGAAATGAGGAGTGGTGGAATTCCACCCCCAAGGGAGCATTGTATCTAGACCTTGGCGCCCCTTTCGGTATTTCTTTATATTGTTTCAACTTAGTACAAGCCGCTACTCCATGCTCTAGAGTCTACTCCTTCACCCAGAAGCGTGCCAGAGAACGAGCCCATCACACATATTTAAAGGCCCTTGGCCTATGAAAAGCAGTTACATGAAAAGCTTCAAACTCAAAAGCATTTGGCCTCAAAAACTAGCGCTAACAAACAACGTAAAAGCAAGAAATCCATACAATCTGCCACGTTAGCAACTAGCACATTTCGCCGATGTCCGTACAGGCTGCCACGTCAGCATGTGAACGCGTTTTGCGAGCGTCCGTATAGTTGCCACATCATCAATAGTTTACGCAAAAGACTGTGTGTGTGCGTGTGTGTATGGGATCTTGCTTTATTTTAATGTTTTTAGGTCACTTGGGCCCCATCGGACACGGTCCTGTAAGTTGGTGGGAACTCTTCTTTAAAAATAGGCCACTCGGGAAGACTTCGCAAGTTGGTAAAACTTCTTCTATTGCTTCTTCTTCTTCTTCTTCTTCTCTTGTTGCTTGTTCACTTAGGGTTTAGGCCCCTCAAGAGGGATCTGTAGGCTGGTTCTGTCACAAAGTGATGACATGGCGGACAGCAGAAACCCTAATTTCTGCCAGAAACCCTAAAATTCTTGCAAACCCTAATTTTTGCCAGAAACCCTAAATTCCGGAAATCACGGAGGCGGATTATTATTTTTTATTTTTATTTTTTTAAAAAGGAAAATGATGAGCGACGCGAATTTTGCTTTTGCCTTTTTTTTATAAAAAATAAGAAAAGACTCTCTAAGAGAGAGAGAGAACTGATGCTTTTGATTTTAAAAGCTTTTGGGGCTCTGCTTTTGGGCATCCCTTGTAACCTTTAAATTAGTGGCGAGGGCCTCACTTCTCAGAGCATCTGGACGCAGAGTCTGAGAGTGAAACCCTAATCGCTCTCTTGTACTTTGATGATTGATTAATACAAAAAGAAATACCGAAAGGGGCGCCAGTCTTTGGGGCCAATATCTCTAGGCACGGAACTCCGCCGGGCCAGTGCAAATCTATTGTGATCTGTGAATTGTTTTGAAGTGGTTATTTGGTGCTGTCGCGGTTGATTCTTGACTTGGAGTGTCCAAGTTTGTTACAGTGGTATCAAAGCACGGCCGATTTCTCTTCTACGGGAAATCCGATCCCCGAATTTTTTTTCCGCGGCACCTATGGCTTCAAGCAATGATCAGTCGACTCCCTCTGCATCTGGAGATGCGGGCTGGGATCACAACGAAGATTCTGGCAGAGAGTATGGCCCACCTCGGCCTACTCAAGCGGAGCAAAGAGAGATGACGCGTCTTCAATTGATCGGCGATGCTCAATTTTGCCAAGGATCCGAAGATGGCAAAATATATGAACCAGACCTCTTTGGAAGAGGTACAAACAGAGTGGCAGAGAACCACAACACCACTCCCGAAACCCGCTCTCAAGAAACCTTCTGCCTCCAAGAAAATATACGGAGAAGAAACTGGAGAACGTGGTTGATGCACCGATTGCTCAGCTTTTCGACGTGCAAAAGAAAGCCAAAAGGCACGGCAAAAAGCAGAAGAAAAGCACTGACTTTCCAGGTTATTTGGGTCGTCAGTCGACATTCGACAAGGCAAAGAAACAGAAGAAGCGTGTCAAGTTTGAAGGCTTACCCAGTTCTTCTTCTTCTTCTTCTTCTTCTTCAGATAGTTCTTCTAGCTCCTCGGATTCGAGCGAAGAAGACATGAAAAGCAAAAAGCGAAGCAAGAAACAAAGCTTGGGAAAGGGCAAGAAAAAGGCAAAGAAGGCTACATCTCGCCCAGAGACTGACAGTTCTAATGAGGACTCGTCTACAGACAGCTCAGATTCCGAT
Organism: Adiantum capillus-veneris; assembly: GCF_014529385.1. NCBI lineage: Eukaryota > Viridiplantae > Streptophyta > Polypodiopsida > Polypodiales > Pteridaceae > Adiantum > Adiantum capillus-veneris. The sequence continues at coordinate 42,668,311 of NC_140956.1, read as the reverse complement.
GACGGAAAGTTTTATGCGAACAAGAAGAATTTTTACAAAGCCAACCAGTATGACTTTCTCGAAGATGAAAGCAAGAAAGTCCGAGAGTTTAAGGAAGGTGGCCACTCGATCAAGTTTGATACTTTTTCAGGATACTCAGATGCTTCGAAGGCTTTGTCTTTTATACAACAGTTTGACATCGCTTTCGCGGGAGGACGCTATTCAGAGCACTCCAAGATTCGGAGAGCTGCCTCTTACTTTAAGGGGAATGCTCGTACTTGGTGGTCCACGCTTCTTTTAAAGAAGACTGCGCCAGTTACATGGCTGAAATTTAAGAGGCTTTTTATTTGTTCTTGGTTGCCGCAAGAATATGAACGAGATATACGAGCTGCTTGGAACCATCTTCGGATGACCAAGAGCGATACAGTAAATGCTTATTGTGAAAGATTTTGGAGCTCTTTTCTACCGGCCTCTTCATTCAAGAAGATCTCGTTCAGAGAACAGATTGAGCGGTTTACCATGGGTCTACCCACAGAGATCCGAGATCACTGCTTGGAACAGAAGTCAACTTCTATTCAGGAGTTGATGAGTCATGCGAAGCGGGGCTTTGCCATTCACTCTGGCAGTCTGACCTACCCCACAGATGAGGCCATGACACAACGAGCCGAACAGACTTCTGGGAATGAAAGTAGAAAGAAAAAGAGCAACCCAGAGAAAAACGATGCACGACCCAAGCTTACTCCTAAGGAGAGAGCTCGCTTCATCCGAGAGGGGAAGTGCTTTGGATGCAGGAAACATGGACATATCTCCGCGAAGTGCCCTAAAAAGGCACAGAAAGAACAGAATGATAAAGATGACCACAGGTCTGAGAGTTCGAGAGCAGCTGAGGAATGTGGCAGAAAAGGCAGATAGAAAAGCAGAACTGGTACCACATGGCGTGGGACCTGCACCGAATCTAATGATGAAAGTACAAACTTTGCCGCTTTTGGAGCAAAGTGAAGGATCAGGAAGCTCTTTTGAAGGAGCCAAGGCAAACTTCTTTTCACTTGGAACTGGCGGCTCGATTTGGATTTACGCCCAACAGACTTACGCCATAGGCGGAGGTAGTTCAACTGGCACCCGGATGAGATGTTGCCATTACACCGAGCATTGGCAAACTTCGTTTGCAATGACAAGGGTGTTCAAGGCACGCGAGTGACGTTCTACTCGGGATCCCTTGGTACCACAAGAACTACGCCGTGGTTGACTACCGGGTCTTGTATCTCGCATTAGAAGACTCAATGGGAAAAGAACTTACCTTTGGTGGAATTTGCCTACAATAACACGATACACTCTTCGACGGGGAAGACGCAATGTGAGATTGTTGAAAGTGCTGCGAAGGTTCCATCCTTCCTGAGCACGAAAGATTAGAAATTTGAAGCGGATGAATATTCGCGAGATTTGGATACGGCTTTTGCCAAGGTTCGCGAGACTTTGCAGGAGTCTCAAGAACGACAGAAAAAGGCAGCGGATCGCCATCGTCGCGACTGGAAACTGAAGGAGGAAAATTGGGTGCTCTTACTTTTGAGAAGGCACGCCTAAGAAAGAAAAAGGGAAAGGAGAGGCTTTTTCCAAAGCTTAGTATGTGATACTACGGACCTTTCCAGATTACTGACAAGATAAATGATGTCTCCTTCCGATTGAAACTGCCAGATACTTGGAGGATTCACAATGCATTGCATGTGAGTCTCTTGAACCCTGTTAAGGGTGATGTGCCTGATGATCGGGAGCCTGATGAGCAACCCGCAGTGGAAAAAAACGAGGAGATCGTTGTTCCTGAACAGATTTTGGCACCTAATGATACGAAGAAAGGTAAAGTCCGAAGGCGGTTCTTGGTTTAGTTCAAGAAGTTTCCTGCATTTGATGCGAAGTGGATGGAGGAGGAGGACCTAGCAGATACTCCTCGGATTGTGAAACTTTACCTCGATGTTTTGGTTTAGCATAGTCTACTCCAAATGGAACCCAAAACTCAGCTTGGCCGAAGATCTGGTGCAGTGGGATGCACAAGAGGGGAGTTACTCCGCTCCTTTGTCAACAGATGCCTTGATTTTGATACTAAAGTCACTGATGTCTCTTTGAGCTTCAGGGATACTGAGAGCTGACAGTATTCTGCCGGATGACTTTATGAAATGGAATTCGTGATTATGATACTGATTTGTTCTTGACTTCTTGTGAGTGCAGGAACTGATAGACGAAATGACTGCAGCATTTTGGTCTTATTGATCTCGAATAGACATGGTTGCAATAAGGGTTAGTCAATCGGACATCGATGAGGTCCCGATTGGACCTAGATGTGATTGCTAGCTACATTGCCGATAAATCATGGTCTAAGATCCGAATGAATGTTGAATGTCATGTGATGTCCTGTGATGTCGTGTGATGTGACTGTCGATTTTGTACATGTGCTAGATGTGTGTTCCTAGTACGCAGGTACTAACAGTCAGTGTCTGCTAAGACGGTTTATGGCTTTTGTCGGTTTTGCAGGCGTAATCGCGGTCAATTACAATGCTTTCAAGAGGGGGGTATGTCACAAACTGATGACATGGCTGACAACAGAAACCCTAATTTCTGCCAGAAACCCTAAAATTCTTGCAAACCCTAATTTTTGCCAAAAACCCTAAATTCCGGAAATCGCGGAGGCGGATTATTATTTTATTTTATTTTTTTTAAAAAAAAAGGAAAATGATGAGCGACGCGAATTTTGCTTTTGCTTTTTTTATAAAACAAGAGAAAAGAATCTCTACGAGAGAGAGAGAACTGAGAGTGAAACCCTAACCGCTCTCTTGTACTTTGATGATTGATTAATAGAAAAAGAAATACCGAAAGGGGCGCCAGTCTTTGGGGCCAATATCTCTAGGCACGGAACTCCGCCGGGCCAGTGCAAATCTATTGTGATCTGTGAATTGTTTTGAAGTGGTTATTTGGTGCTGTCGCGGTTGATTCTTGACTTGGAGTGTCCAAGTTTGTTACAGGTTCCATTTTTCCTTTTGATTGACAAGTCAGCAATTTGTGACATCCACCCTTCTTGAAAGAAAAAATAGTCCGTGATTACCGTATATCTACAAAACAACTCAAGTTCGCTCAAAAAATTCCAAGGGTCATTACGAGGGACATTCCGAGGGGCAATCAATTTTCTCATTCTAAATTGGAGCTCTTGATATCCTAGGTCGTTGGCTTCCCCAAAAAATCTCATCCAATAAGGAGTCTCATACCAGATTGGAGCTCTTGATATCCTGGATCGTTGGCTTCCCACAAAAATCTCATCCAATAAGGAGTATTCAGTGATTGGCACATCACAATGCAACACAAATGCTCACATATGCATGTTACAAGACGCAACGAACAGCATCGATGAGCACTCCCCCGAGACAAAACAGTCTGCAATATGAAGCTACTCAACAACTATCTTGTCACATCCCCCCCCCCCGCGCGCGGCAAATAACCTAAAAGGTCCGTGCCATGAGCTCAAAAGACTGGTACAACCAAACGCTCCCCAGACCGCAACATGGATCGCTTGGAGGTTCAAGCATACAACCAAATGCTCCCCAGACATCCCGTCTGCGTCGTTCGGAGGTTTTCCAGCACACAACGAAACGCTCCCTAGACATCCCGTCTGCGTCGTTCCGAGGTTTTCAAGCACACAACAAAACACTCCCCAGACATCCCGTCTGCGGCTTTCCGAGGTTCAGACAAATACCAAACAGCATTTCTCACTACTCCACCCGGGAGTAAAATCACTAATCATTGAAACCAGTATTAAAACCAGAGTCAAAAAATTCAAATCAACACCTAGACAGGTTTAAAACAGATACCATCCATTTCAAACAAATTTCAAACAATACTTCCTCAAACAGATCTAAATACAAAACAACTGGAAAATTCACTCAAGTTTTTGTTCGGACAGCCAAACTTTGAGAGCGACTGGCTTGTCCTTCTGCATCAAGCTAATGGTTCAATTCTGGATGTGGAGAGTCGCATCATTCTTGTCGTGCCAAGGTATGCCCAAGACAACGTCGCAATTGCCCAACTTCATAATGTGCAAATCGGTTTTTCCATGATAATCTTGGATAGTCACTGGAAGAGCACCAATGAACGGTGGCTAGCTCAACTTCAATTTCTTCACCCTCTCCATCATAATCGAAGTACATCTGCTTCAACAATTCTGGATGGAAGAAGTTCTCTGTAGCTCCGGGTCAAAGAAAATAAGGGCTTTCAAGCCGTTGACTTTGCCATATGCTCAACACAATTCATTTGTACTTTCAAGGCGTATGCCTTAGATATAAGTAACTAGTCCAATAGCGGGTCTAGCTCTCTTAGCTGGAGGTGGCCCTCGGGCTCTTTCTATTATGGGAGCAGAAGGTTGCTCTAGAGACATCGAGGCTCGCTCAGGAAACGTAGTGAATGCATGCCATGCTTGAAAACATTCGAAGCATCGGCGTTCTTGTAAAAGGGTTTCTTGTTCGTTGTTGTCGAGAGTTTTGGTTGGTGGCCGCAGTTGGTTCTGTGGTAAACTCCAACTTGCTCTTCATCACTTTGTAGCCGATGTCACAAAATGATGACGTGACAATACTGCCCGGGGACACACATAGTACGACATAGTGATGTGGCACTACTTGTACGAATTGCTCGTGAAACGTGCTCATAGGCTAGCAATACAAACGTCCATGAAACATGCTGGCTATATAGACGTCCATAAAACGCTCTGATAGGATGCTGACGTGGCAGATTCTACAGAATTCCGCAAATTGCGTTGATGCTTTTTGGGCCATATTTTGGAGCCAGTAGCTTTTGGAACCAATTTCTTTTGAGTTAGATTCTTGTTAGGGCTCTGCTTTTGTCATCTTTTGTAAGAATAAAAGGACCCTTAAGGGCCTCACTCTTCAAAGCATCTCGACACAGAGTCTAAGAACAGAGGACCCCTTTGGGTGTTGTGCTTTGCTCAAGCTTTAATATAATAAAGAAATATCGAAAGGAGTGTGAGGTTTCAGGGCCAAGACCTCTAGGCACGGAACTACGTCGGACTGTATCGACTCAAGTTTTAAAGTGTGAAGTATTTTTAAGTGATTCTCTCGAGTGTCGTGTCAGATTCTCGACTTGGGGTGCCATGTCGACTCAAATTTTAAAATTGTGAAGTATTTTCAAGTGATTCTCTTGTGTGTTGTGCCGGATTCCCGACTTGGGGTACTGAAGCCTCGTGACAATGGTATCAGAGTATCAGGTGTGTGCTTTTCTAAAAGCATACCGGTCCTATTCAAAGAGCAGACAGGGCACTTGGGTACTTGTCACAAGACGGGCACCACGTGCCAATAGAAAAGAACAGACTAAACAGACCTTTAGCACTTCAATAACAACTGAACTGAAAGAGAGAGAGAGACGACGCACGACACGGAGTGGCGGAATTCCACCCACAGAGTATTGGCCCCAAACCTTGGCGCCCCTTTCGGTATTTCTTTATATTGCATCAACACAATACAAGCCGGTACTCCAGACTCTGCACCTTCTCCAGGAAGCATCCCAAAGAATGAGCCCTAGCCTCATATTTAAAGGCCCTTGGCCTAAAAAGCAGTTTACATGAAAAGCTTTCAAACTCAAAAGCTTATGGTCCAAAAGCAAAGCCAAAAAGCTGTCAACGTAAATCACGGAAATCCGTACAGCCTACCACGTCATCATGTCAGCGCAATTTTCAGAAACCTGCCACGTTGTTGCAAGTTTTAGGGTTAGGGTTTCCAGAATTAGGGTTTCAACAATTAGGGTTTTCAAAATTAGGGTTTCAGCAGTTATAGTTTTTGGCAAAAATTAGGGTTAGGGTTTTCTGCTCTCGGGCAACCACATTATCACTTTGTGACACTTCTTCTGTTACTTGTTCTTCTTAGGGTTTAGGCCCCTCGGCCACATCTTTAAGTTGGCTCCATTCTTTAGGTTTTGACACGTCAACAGTTTGTTACATCTCCCCTTCGTGAAAGAGAGTAATCGACAATGATTACAGCATATCTACAAAACAACTCAAGTTAGCTCAAAAATTTCCGAGGGTCATTCCGAGGGACAATCAGTTTGCTCTTTTTATTAAGGAGTTAGCTTCTCCTTTCTGCTCTTTTGATCAAGGAGTTAGCTTCTCCTTTCAACTGTTTTGATCAAGGAGTTAGCTTCTCCTTTCTGCTCTTTTGATCAAGGAGTTAGCTTCTCCTTTCGTCCAAATTGGAACTCTTGATATTCCGGCGTAGTAAAATTAGCCATCACACCCAGACCGTACTGATCTTCCACGGGTGTCTAGATGCACTATAATTACATACCCACGCAATCTCATCCAATAAGGAATATTCAGTAGTTGGCACGTCACAATGCAACACAAATGCTTACATATGCATGTTACAAGACATATAAACATAAAGCCGCCGATGAACATTCCCCCCGCAAATAACCATAAAGGTCCGGGCCAGGAGCTGTTCAACGACTCCCTCATCACTCCTCTCGCAAATAACCTAGAAAGGTCCTGGCCATGAGATAAAGAGGCCTTTTACAACCAAACGCCCCCCAGACCACAGCCTGCATCGTTTGGAGGTGCTGAGAGTAACCACTACTCAGACTTCTTAATACTCCCCCCGTAAATAACCATGCAGGTCCGGGCCATTAGTAACAACAACAATACTCCCCCCGTAAATAACCACAAGGGTCTGGGCCATGAGTAAAAACAACACTTTTCAATCATTCAATACTCCACCCGTAAATAACCACAAGGGTCCGGGCCATGAGTATGAACAAGCATTCACAAACATAATTTCTCACTACTCTACCCGGGAGTAAAATCACCAATCATTGAAACCGGTATTAAAACCAGAGTCAAACAATTCAAATTGGCACCAAGACAGGTTCAAAACAGATACCATCCATTTCAAACAAATTCCAAACAGGATCACCAAACAAGATCAAACACAACTCAAACTTAAAAAGCAGTCTCGACATCAGCCGAGCTCGAAAAGTCGATTGACTTTCCATCCTGAAACATGCACCAAAATTTAGGGTTAGGTTTCTTCCATAAGGTTGTAGAGAACCACAACATGGTCCATCAGCTCTCGGACACACAATGTTCGTCTGGCAGCGATGGTAGTCCCAAGATAGCAATCGCACTGAGCCACCAAGGTTATCTGATCGTGAAGAGATATCTATTGGGAGATGTCGAGAAACTTCAAGTTATAATCTGTTAGGGTTTCCATGGCAACCATTTCAGGATACCCCACTATGTCAGAAGTTGCACTCCGAAGGAAGATGTCAGAAACCATATAACTTCAGGCAAAAATTTTCTTGAAAGCTTGCCAAGTACTTGGAGTATGCTTCTTGGTAGTTGTAGACATCAACATTTGCATGGCACTGCTTCTGAGAAAAAAAACAATGACTTGAAACAAATCTGGATCCTTCTCTTGCAAGTGATCTTAATTGGCTTATGCCCTGTAAGACACTGTGGTGAAGACGGGAGCGTGCTTGATGCGCGATGAAGTAAGGGTGGGAGTGACTAATAAGTTCGGGTTGGAGAAGTCCGGGTTGGAGGGCGAAGATACCTCAAATAAAATTCCAAAAGCTCTGTCTGCTCTTTTGAAGGCAGGACCTGTATGCTTTCAAAATAGCACACGCCTGATGCTCTGATACCACTGTCACAAGACGGGCCACGTACCAATAGAAAAGAACAGACTGAACAAACCTTTAGCACTTCAATAACAACTAAACTGAAAGAGAGAGAGAGATGACACGCGACATGGAGTGGCGGAATTCCACCCCAGAGAGTATTGGCCCCAAACCTTGGCGCCCCTTTCGGTATTTCTTTATATTGCATCAACACAGTACAAGCCAGTACTCCAGACTCTGCACCTTCTCCAGGAAGCATCCTAGAGAATGAGCCCTAGCCTCATATTTAAAGGCCCTTGGCCTAAAAAGCAGTTTACATGAAAAGCTTTCAAACTCAAAAGCTTCTGGGCCAAAAGCAAAGCCAAAAAGCTGTCAACATAAATCATGGAAATCCGTACAACCTGCCATGTCATCATGCCAGCGCAATTTTTGAAAATCTGCCACGCTGTTGCAGCTTTAGGGTTAGGGTTTCCAGAATTAGGGTTTGCAGGTTTTAGGGTTAGGGTTTCCAGAATTAGGGTTTCAGCAGATAGGGTTTTTGGTAGAAATTAGGGTTAGGGTTTTTTGGTCTCGGACAACCACATCATCACTTTGTGACACTTCTTCTGTTACTTGTTCTTCTTAGGGTTTAGGCCCCTCGGCCACATCTGGAAGTTGGCTCCATTCTTTAGGCTTTGACACGTCAACAGTTTGTTACAGCACTTTGGAAATTGTTATTGAAGAATCTTCATGTCCCAATCCCCTCGGACTTATTATTGAAGATTGTTATTGAAGAATCCTCGTGTCCCGACACCGGATTTATTAGCCACTCCCACCCTTACTTCATCGTGCATCGGGCGCACTCCCGTCTTCATCGCTCTGTCTTACAAGGCATAAGCCGTAAAGAATCCTAGATTGGACATGGGTTCTCGTGGAGAATCTGACAGAGATAATACCTATCACAAGAGATATTACAAGGCGAGAAGATACTCGCTCTAGAACAGATAACCTCTCAGAGGAGATATTATAGGGCAAGAAGATACTCACTTTTTTATGGAAAGGAAACTAAAAGGGATATTGATATCTTGTTGTCTGTGTGCAGATAAACTAGTAGGAGCAAGGAACATGCATATGAAAGCATTTGGAAACATGGAGCTGGACCTCGACCCTTTTGCAACGAGGTGAACCATTTGAATAAGATGATGAAGAATTGGGAGCGACGACAACTCTGGAATGAGCCCAATCACGATTCGAGATAAGAATCATGAACTTTGAATGAATGATGATGATTCTAGTGCATCAAGATTCCCATATGAATGAGATGACTAGATATTGCTGTAAGCGCATCAAGAGTTCCTACGGGAGGAGATGGCTACACAGGAATCTAGGTGCATTAAGACTTCTGGACGGATGAGATGACTAGATGATTGAAACACCGTGTTCAGTATGAGCTAAGTGTGTGAATGAAGAACTTTGAAATAGGAATCCAAGATGAATTTGATTTATGTATGAAATTAATGTTTTCTGAAAGAACTTGCTAGTTGTGTGCAGATAACACATGAAAATCGAGAATGAGATGATGATTTTGGAGCACTGACAGCTCCCGAATGAGCCTGATAACGAATCATGAATATTGAATCACGACTGATTCAATGGGATTGTCGTAAGCGCATCAAGAGATCCTGCAGGAGGAGAAGATGGCCACACAGCTAGAACTGAATGATTGGACCACTCTGTTCAATATGAACTTAGTGATGGATTGGGATCCCCAAAAACTCGCACGCGACAGTGCTCGAGTGCAGAAGAAATGATTGACCAAACGACTACAGCATTTTGGTCTCGAAAATCTATGGACATGATAGCAATATGGGATTAGTCAACATCAATGAGATCTGGGATAGATCTAGATGCGATTGAAACATGGTCCTATATCAGAACGAAATCCATGGACGTGATCGCGATATGGGATTAGTTAAATCGACATCTCTGACGTCCGGTGCGGATCTAGATGCGATTGCTAAATACGTCGCCAGGAATCGCAATCCTAGATTCTATGTGATGTTATCTGAATGTGATTTGAGTGTGATCTCAATATGATGTGATGTGACTGTCGTCTTTGCCGGATTTGTTTCGTCTAGTGCGTCGATACTTAGAGTCAGTGTCTACTAAACTGGTTTATGACTTATGTCTGATTTTATAGACATAATCGAGGGTGATTACAATTCTTTCAAGAGGGGTTATGTCACAAAATGATGACGTGGCAATATTACCCGAGGACACACACAGAACGGCATGATGACGTGGCACTGCCTATACGGACTATCCGTGAAACGCGCTGACACGTTGGCTGTACGAACACCCGTAAAACGCGCTCATAGGGTGCTGACGTGGCAAATTGTACGGAATACCGCAAATTGCGCTAATGCTGTTTGGTCCAGATTTAGGAGCCAATCGCGTTTGGAACCAATTTCTTTCGAGTTGGATTGCTTTTGGGGCTCTGCTTTTGGCATCGCTTTTAAGAATAAAAGGACCCTTAGGGGCATCACTCTTCAGAGCATCCCTTAACCACCACTTGAAGACTTTAAGAAATGTGCAAGGAAATATTGATAAAACTTGAAAACAATCTTTGCTAAAAATTGCAATCTATTACACGTGTAAAATGCAGATCAAACAAGTGGTTTATAAGAACTTAATTCAGATCAAACAATACATGTTAACAGTCTGACACATTTTAGCATATATTGAATTTTTAACTTATATTTTTCCCCGTGCGCACATACTAGTTCAAACAAAGCACACACCGACTTAAAAACTTCAAAAACATTTAAAACACTGGAACTATACAAATTGGACTAGCAAATTGTGTTCATACACTTTTTTACATAGAATTTATGTAAATATAGCAATCAAAAAAGTGATGATAATTGATGTTCTTTGAAAACATACAAAAGAATATTTAACATGCAAATTGTGTGCAAATTTTTTTTTACAGAGAATTTATGTAAATGAAGCATTAAAAATAGCGATAAGGCCTGAGGTCTTTAAAAAGATAAAACAGAATATTTAACATGCAATTTGTGTGCAAGTACTTTTTTGCATATAATTTATATAAATGGAGCATTTAAAATAGCGATGATTGACGATTAAAGTATTCTTTTGAATATGATTAGCTAGTATATAATTTCATATGGATAGTTAAAAACAACAAAATCAAACAATTCATACATTTGTATATGAAATACTCTTCATAGCCGCGTTACCGACCAAGTATTTCATATTCTTAATACTTAAAAAATTAACTGCACATGCACATACAGATTATATGACGTGAACGCCACATTTATGCAAAAAGAGATGCTTCTAACAAACGAAACTTTATTAGCCGTGTTACCGACCGAGTGCTGCCTGAATCTAAGGAGAAATAATGGCTTGCATACGAACATCATATAGCCGCGTTATCGACCGATGCCCATATGTTTTTAGAGTAAGGGGAAGGGAAGTTGACCTCCCATAAGGATACTAGCTTCGTCGCGTCACCGACATAGTACACAGACAGTAAGCCAATACTTACCACAAGGACACCATCTTCCTCGTGTCATTGAGGTCATGCCCCTGTGATAATCATTGTTCCGTAGAAGAGCTTACACACACATTGTGTGGTAAGGTACCTTATCATTGCCGTGCAATACAACAAAAGGCACGCTACCATAGAACGCATACACACACACAACACATACCCGAATTGTGTGGTTAGGTACTCCGCTATTGTCGCGAACTGTGATACAGAGCACGCTCCCACACGACCCCCTCTCTCCTCTCTCCTCTCTACGTACCTACAAAGGTGGTCGACAAGCGCTCTCTCTCTCTCTCTCTCTCTCTCTCTCTCTCTCTCTCTCTCTCTCTCTCAGAAGATGAAAGCAAGAAATAACACCCAACGGGCCCGATTGGGCCCGCATATAGAATATTGCGTGCCCGCTGTCGTGCAGCTCCGCTCCCAGGTAAAGAAAGATGCAAGAAAAATGCACATTAAGTTTGTTTGAAGCTTATATGTTTAATGAACGGTATGATTAAGGGCTGGTTGAAGGCCGAGTTCAATACTAAATGTATGTCAAATGTGGCTGAAAGGGCCAAAACATGCTTTAATGATGCTAAGAAGTGTTATGCTTGAAGTGGTCATAGCTGGGATTTTATTAACCCAAGTTGAAGTACTCAAAAAGCTCTACATGCCTGTCTTTACGGCTCGTCAATCGGAGCTACGGGTAAGAAGTTATGACAGTTTTAAGTTGATTCCGTAGCAGATCTGTACCGGATCGTGCAACGGCAACTGAGGGGGCAAAAATAAAATGAATGCGTTGGGCTGAAGTGCTCACTTTGTGAAGCGTGTCTGTCTTTTCAGATCGGTGATCGGGTTTACGGTTGCCAAGTTATTGGCTGTTAAAGTATCACTGGGGGCCGGGTTGGAACTGCCCTGGTCGCCCTGTTCAATCACATTTATCTGGCTTAATGTAGTGCGGTGCCGATGTGTATGCCAAATGTGGGCCGATGCAGGTGCAGTAAGTGCTTGAGGAGTATCATGTCCGAAATGATGGCTTTTGGAATGCAATGATTGCGGGTTAAACCTAACAGAAGCAGGGCCAGGAAGCTGGCTAATTTCAACAAATGCAAAGAAGGATAACTTTCCAAAGGCAATCACTTAAACTTGCATCTACCATGCTTGTGGCAAGGTCCGCAATACTAAAATGGGCACAAGACTCAATGACAATGTCGGTCGAGGGCTGCCTGCAGAAAGATGTTAAGGGCAATGCTTTACTCGATATGTATGCTAAATGGGGAAGTACCACAATTGTTGAGTGCTTGGAATTGCCTTGGCCGATATGTATGCCAAATGTTGCCCTTTCAAGGGCCATAATAAGCCATGACCTCAAATAATATGGCCACCCGCCCAAAGGCCAAGGGTTGGCCGGTCACTTAGTAAAAAAAAGGGGGGGTTTTAAACCTAAGGAAAGTGTGAAGAGGGAGGGCATGGTGTAGCAAAGGCGGAAGCGAGCAACGCAGAGAGAGGAAACAACGCTTATTGCGCGCGCTATGGAGTTGGGACGAAGTCGCCGCAGAAACGGGATTTGATCGTAATGCTGGCGCGAACAAATGCGGTGCCACTGCCGCCGCGAACCATGCCATGCTGGTCATCTGCCGGCTTGCCACGTCACAAGGGGGAGGACCCATTAGCGACATCGCTAATGGGTGCCTCGGTTTTTTTTATCAAGCCTCCCATGCAAATATAAAAAGAAAAGGAACGTCTTCTGTCACTTATCATCGTGAGTTCTCTCCTCTCCTTGGGCTCGAGAGATCCCTCCTCAAGATGAAAGCTACTCATAAGCGGGAATATTAAAGCTCATAATCCTCTAATCCTAAGCTCTTAAGCTGAATTAAACCCCATAAGCTCGAAGCCCTTAATCTAATCCTCCTCTTAAGCACCATCTCCGAACCTCCATAGCGGAAAGCTCTTAAGCTTAATCCGGATTACTTAAGCTTCTCCTCCAAATCTTCAAACTTGCTTAATCCTCGTAAGCTTAAACCCCTTCATAAGCCATATCCAAAGCTCTTAAGCTATCAAGAGCGGAGTTAACCCTCAAGCTTATTTTTTTTAACCTCTCTTAATCTAATCTATCACCATAAGCTAAGCCTAATCAAGTTTCTATCGCCTAATCCGAGCCTAATCTTCTAAGCTTTCAATACCCGAGTCGTAAGCTCTCTCAAGAAGTCTTAAACCTTCCCTAAGCCTCATTAGCCATTCGAAATCTGTTCGAAGCTTATTAACCACTCGAATCGAAGAGCAGAAGGCAAAGTAAGCAGAATTTTATCAATCTTGTTTAAGCACTTGGTTTAAGCCAGATTTTTCCTTGTAAGAGCATTTAAGCTTCCATTATGAATTGATTAGTCATGGATTCTGTGGATTAACTGGAAATTAGATGGACTGCTTGTTTGAATACTGTTGTCGGTAATTGCATCTGCTACACCTTGTTTCCCGCACCTCTCGAAGAGTCTGAATTGGTTGATTCACCTCAGCTATTGCAATTGTATCTTGAAGCATTTCATATGGAACCCACAGTGACTTGATGTAGCCTTTTCTGGAGCAAGGCAAGAGCATGGTTCATGATGCTCAAGAGAGTAGTTAAGCAATTGTATCTACTCTTTCCATACACAATTTAGCTAGAGAAGTTTGTGCTTGAGAGTACACTAGAAGACTTCTATGCTTGATATATGTGTCGTAGCCAGGTTGGTCGGATTGTTTAATCGTCCAATGCTACATTTCCGGGAAAGCATGTATATCTTGGATTCCCATCATAGAATATATGTGATATCAGGAGATACTGCATGTATTATTGGCATGCAAGCGAGATCGCTTGCAGTATTTCAAGGGTGGGGTGTGTCACCAGGAGGTGTATTTTTCCTGTTGCCTTCCGTAAATAAGTACTAGATATTTTTATTTATTTTTATTTTTACTTGTTTTCACCGGAACCCTTGAAAAGGTGCAAGTGGACATTGCATGGCCAGTGTGAAACGGCTGCGGCCGAATAGGTTTCTCACAGCAAAAGTCTGCGTCGGTCAGTCTGGGTCGTTCAGTCTGGGACTGGTCGGGCCAGTTAGCACTAAATTCTGATGAGTATGGAAGCCTGTGTGCGCCAAATGAAGTCTGGGCCACTCGGAAAGTCACTTATAACTTTATAAGTCAGTGGGAACTAGAGAATTAACTCAAAAGGGGCAAACTGGACACATGGCGGCTCCTGGTGCAGTTTTCCACTTCCATCAGCAAGAGGGGGCGCCCAATTTGAGAGAGGAGGCTGATTTGACTCATAAGTGAGCTACAGTGTGTGTGTGTGAGTAGTGGGTGCAGGTCTACAGCTTTAATGGAAAGCTTGCCTTCTCCTCTGTCTCATGTAGCGCGATGATTTTCTCTCGTGCATCTCTCTCTCCCTTTTTGGCACATATGGTAATGCCCCACTAGTTTGGCTACTCAGATGAACATGTACAGTTCAGGGGGTTTATGCGCGTTTGCCAAGGCAAGAGCCTTCTGAACAGGAACCGGATTAGCTAATTGCTAATCCCCCACAAGTACGCACAGTTCCATCGCGAAAGAGTTCGGAGAGTTTTCTCGCATGAAAACTCGTCCAATTCACAAGGGAACTGTCCCATTGCGTGCGGGAGCCCTTGGGACACGCGTAGGCGTGTTCGCTCCGCTACAAACGATCCGAAACAGCGAATTACAACCTGCTGTGTTTTTCTGCAGGTTTAGGGTTTCGCACCTAAACTGCAAGGGAACCCCGGGGGAGCCTCGTGAGAGCCTTGGGATGCGTGTACAGGATTTTGGGCACCCGGCAGTGAAAAACAGGGAATTACAGCCCGCTGAATTTCTGTGACAGCTCACGAGAAAGCTTCCAGATAGCGAGGGAATCCATCCTAGATAGGTGCTTTTGACCTACAGGGGTTTCTGCGCCGTTATGCTGCCAAAATCAAGTCGAAAACCTGCGTTTTCAGCCCTCGCCAGGTTTGGACAGCTTTGTGAAAGCTTGTGCGAAGTGGTCGGATCGTCTACATTAATTTGAATAAAGAAATACCGAAAGGGGCGCCAGTCTTTGGGGCCTACAGGGTGTCGGTCTCGTGTGCGCAGTGACATTCTAGTCGCTGGACGCAACTGTGTTCTCTCCCCTTCTCAGTGCTCTGTGTAAAGTTAACAGGTAATTGAAATAGTACCGCCCTCTACATTGTACAGGCCGGTTATACCAACCCTGCCTCTGCTGTGTACCCCATCTCTTCGGCTTTGATACCCAACTTGATGGACAACTCTAGTGAGATAAAGTTTGCTTTAGCACCTAAATCAAAGAAGATAAGTGTTGTCTGGTCTCTGACTTTACCCCACACTCTACATAACTCACTTGCATCTGAGTTTGGCCTATCACCCACCATATCTGAAACTAACCTGGCCATGGTTTGGGCCTCTTTCCCTTTCTTGTCCTCTTTGTCCTCTGCTATGAGTCAGTTGGCCTCCTCCTATGGGGACAATCTGCAGCAAAATGGCAAGGCTGCTCGCATATAAAGCATTTGTTCTCAGCCCTTAAAGCCTTCTTTTCCTCGAATGCCTTGCGCACAAAAGGCTTCCTTTTCTTTTTCTTAGCCAGTCCTTCACACGTCTTGGCTGAGTCCTTAGGTTTCCATGTCTTTTCTGACCCTTGGGACGCTTGAGGAGTCACTTTCACAACGGGCTTCTTTGCTGAATTTTTCTTTTGCTGACCCCCCTTCACGTTGCCTTGAAACCCACTGTCCTCTCCCTTCAATAAGGTATGACCAGTGTTAGCAACTTTCATAAGCTAAGTACGGGTAGCCACTTTGTTCTTTGTACAGTAGTCTCGAAGCCCTTTAGGAAGCTCACAACAATACTTCCCAATTTGCTTTGTCAGTGGCACAAACCTGTAATAGGTTACTGAGAGCAACGCGTAAGAGAACCTCCGATTGTACTCTTGTAGGTGGCTGTAGTAAGTTGGTGCCAATCTGTCATGACGTCTGCTTCAAATTCATTGGACATCCACATAGATGCAAGCATTTGCTTGAAGTATACCCATGTGGCGGGTGCCTGTCATTGCATCATCAGTGTTGTAATGACCAGTGTTAGCAACTTTCATAAGCTGAGTACGGGTAGCCACTCTGTTCTTTGTACAGTAGTCTCGAAGCCCTTTAGGCAGCCCACAACAATACTTCCCAATTTGCTTTGTCAGTGGAACAAACCTGTAGGAGGTTACTGAGAGCAACACGTAAGAGAACCTCCGATTGTACTCTTGTAGGCTCTTGCAGGTGGCTGTAGTAAGTCGGTGCCAATCTGTCATGACGTCGGCTTCAAATTCATTTGACATCCACATAGATGCAAACATTTGCTTGAAGTATACCCATGTGGCGGGTGTCTGTCCTTGCATCATCAGTGTGTCCACTATGTAAGCGCATTGCCTTTCAAGAAAGTGGCAGCTTTCCTAACCTTGGAGGCCTCTGTAAAACTTCCCCTTGCATAAGTTGTATCAAACTGCTGGAGAAAAGTAAGAGCCTTTGTCTTATCCTCAAAGCCGTTGAAAGTATCAAACTTCAGAGCTGCACCACCTTCCTTGTATGCTTTTGGCTTTTCAAGTACTCCTAAATTATCATAGGTAAGTGGCTGCAACATGGGCACTGTAATAGGGATCATCGGTGCCCCTTGGCCATTGACATATTAATTCACAAGTGCCATATGTGCCTGTTGGTCAAAAAAACTAGCCATGCCAAAATTTCCCTCTGGCACCCCGAACTAGCTCTGATTGCACTGAAACCCTTGCTGCATGCCAATGTTAGCATACATGGGGTCTGGCATCATGCCTTGCATACCCCCAAAGACCGTTCTTGGCATATATTGCTAGTTTTCAGGCGCATAACTAGCTGTGCTCTAAAACATAGATCCACCCCCGAAATACCCAGGTAGGACCGTGGGTGGTGGAAAAACCTGTTGCATAGCCTGGAAACTGGTTCCTTGTCCATTGATGCAACATTTGGACTCTGAAAAGTGGCTGGCTGAATTGGTAAAGCGTGTGGACTAGGCGTCCTAACCACGTGTTAGTGGACAGAAGGAATTTGTCTTGGAGCCCCAACTGACTCTGCAACATGTGAGTGCTCCCTGCCTTGCTGAGATGCACAAGGGACCGGAGCTTGAGCCTCAACGTGCTCCTGCATGAGAAAGTTGCCTTGTCAGTTGTGACACTGGTGGCACTTGCAGAAATTCCATAAACCTAGGGTTTTGCACCAACCGAGAAAACACACACAGCAGGAACCAAATTTCCTGAATGCATCCTCTTCTAATTGCCGAGTCATAAACCCTTGACCTTCTGGAGCATTCAAATCAACAAAAGGTATAGACAAGGGTGGCTATGAACTCTCGCCACCACGGTCAAACATTGGAGGAGGAACAACCTGTCTATCCTATGAAGAGGAACTCCCGGTGTCGTTCTCTCTATCAGCCATAGTGTAATTTCGATTTCCTATGCTTTGTGTCTTCACCGCAAACCAACCAAGGCTCACTCTTTAAGGAAAAAGTGATTGTATCCCCGCAACGGAACTATGGTATGCCGCAGTCTATTGTCAGTGATCGTAATCCTCGTATGACCTGCCTATCTTGGAGAGTCTTGTACATGGGCACCACGCTCAAGTTTTTCTCCTCATTTCATCCACAAACTGATGGACAGTTAGAAGAGGCTAATTCTATTGTCTTAAATGTGCTGAAATGCTATGTGTAAGATAAGAAGGGCAAGTGGAAACAGTATCTACCCATGCTTGAGTATGCGTACAACAATACGGTGCATTAAGTCAACAGGCAAGGCACCTTTGGAGATTGTTGAGGGTGGCAAAAAGGTTCCTCCCATTTTGCACAAAAAGGATAAAATTTTCGAAGCAGATCAATATGTTGAGAATATGGATGAAATGTACAAGAAAATCAAGCTTACCTTGGAGAAGACTCAAGCAAAGCAGAAAAGGGCTGTTGATCATCACTGACGTGAATTGTTGTTTTCACCCGGTGATTGGGTTCTTTCATGGTTTGAAAAGGCAAGGTTAAAGAAGATGAAGGGCAAGGAAGAAAGGCTATTCCCCAAGCTCAACATGCGTTATTATGGGCCTTTTCAAGTGCTTGATAAGATCAGCGATGCTGCGTACAAATTGAAATTGCCTCACACTTTGAAGATTCATAATGCGTTTCACGTGAGTCTTTTAAGATCTTTGTGAGAGATGTGCTAGAAGATATGCTGGATGAGAATCAACCAGAAGTTGAGGAACTTGATGAGATCTTGGTACCTGAGTAGATTTTGGCACATGTGGAAAGAAAAGTTAAGGGAAAAGTTGCACAATTCCAATCACCAGTTTATTCGTGAAGTTTCTGTGTGTCGTAAAGTCAAGTAAATTTTATCAAGTAAATAATCCGGTGAAAGCTAAAGTCTACTACCCTATGGGCCCGTTTCAGCCGTGATCCCCTATATGAGCTCTACCAGCACTCCTAGCTCCTGCAATCTATGCATCAATCTGCCCCTCGAAACTGTATCAAAAGCTTTGCTGCAAAAAACCACAAAGCTACAATAAATCCTCCTCCCATGAAATCTGCCCTCCTCAATAATAGCTATTACAATGAGAATGTGATCTAGGGTAGAGAAACCCCTCCTGAAACCAACTTGGCCTGGCGCTCGGATGCCCTCTCTACTGCAAAGATGGTAACGAAGGCTATTGATAGGATGAAGACTGGGAGAGAATATGACCATGATGGTTTGGTTGCTGAGCGTTTTATACATACGAAAGATCTTTGGCCTGATCTTTTTGCATTGATGTTCAATAGAGCTATGTGTGAGGGTTTCCCTGATACGATCATGTCCATGATTGTACCTATTTTTCCAAATCTGGGGACCCTACTTTGCTTGGGAATTACCATACTGTCATGATTGGACACACACTAGCAAAAAGAAAGCGCAAGTGCGTGGGCATGCCACGGTGGAACTGCTCGTTCGGGGCCATGTAGAGAGAAGTAGCATACTCACCCTCATATGTCTATAGATGTAATAGTTGGTGCTGGGGAGTGCTCATGAACAATCTGTGAGCCTCACCAAAGTCTTGGCTCAAGAATAGTTGATATATATCTCTCTCCAACTGAGTTAGGTAAGCTCTCTTCTTCTGTTGCACAAGGCGTTGGAAGAGAGAGAGAGAGAGAGAGAGAGAGAGAGAGAGAGAGAGAGAGAGAGAGAGAGTCATCCATGCCTCGCAGACAGGTTTTGTGCAGGACAGCTGTATTTTGGATAACATCTTCACTTTCTATGAGGCAATTGAATGGGCTGGTCAGACAGATCTGCCTATAGCATTCATGCTTCTTGATTTTGAGAAGGTTTGTGATAGAATAGATTGGGGTTTCTTGGAGGGCACTAGTCAGAGGATGCGTTTCCCCTTGCTTTTAATCAGAGGTATCTGCATTACACCGTACTGCTTCTAGCGTCGTACGGGATGCTCTTGCAACCTTTTGCTTGGCCAACGGTTGCTCTCATCAATTGGCACACGTCCTCTGGTTTTCTTATAGGAGTGGATGCGGATTGTCAGTGGGGTGCGTAGGATAATTTCACTTGGCTACCTAGAGGGAAGACTTGCAGATATTTTAGTTTCCATGTCGGCATTGATGTGTCAGTTGAGTAGCAATTTGCACCCGTGCTGTAGTCTATCAGGAAGAAACTTTGCCATTGGTCATCCTTGCATTCATCTCTGGCCTGGCAGAGCTCTTGTGATGAATTAGGTTCTTCTTGCGACAGCTTGGTTCACCACATCTTGCATGACTCTTCACTCAGTGGGATGGCCTAGATGGCTCTACAAACAATTCACCATGAGTCCTTTGGGAGACAACCATTTTTTCTAAAGAGGGAGGACTCGGGAGTATTGATTCAAAGATGCAAAGCAAGGCATTGCTTGCGAAGCTGATTGTTCGCTGATTGTTTCCAGGAGCAGAGCCTTGGAAACAGTTTTTACACTATGCTTTGTCACATACATCTCCTCATTTCAGCTCTCTAGATACTACAGGCCCGACCATCAGATTCATCATTACAGATGCACCCTTGGATACATCTCATTTGTCATCATTTATGCGCTGCTTGCTGCTGATTTGGAAGGATTTAAGTCTTGCTTTAATTCACCACCCGCCTTCGCGTGTCGAGGAGGTAGCAAGGCAGCCCCTTGTATGGAATGGAATGCACGTGTGACAGATTCAGAAGGCCGTTAGTTAGGATATGTTTTTTCATGTGGATGCTAGCACATGCAAGATTGCCTGTTGGTACTTGGTCGGCAGTCATTGGTCATGACCCAACTTGTTAGAGATGTACTTGGAGCCCAAGTCTTTGAGGCACTCTTTCTGGGTTTGTCCTTTTGTGCAGCCAGTGTGGATGGCAGTTTGTTGTTTGTCGATTCGAGTGGGCATCCACGATGGAGGACTGTGAGCCGGAGCTGCTGCATATTGTTTGGAGTTAGTGGGATTCTTTAGCCGGCTCCTCCAATGCAACAGAGCAATGTCGATGCCTCTTTCTCCACACATGGGCACGGTCACTAGTTATTTTCTGTCAGGATCTAGGCCACATCACATGGCATTATGAACCCCCAAAGTGGTTCATTCTACATTCATCGTACAGACAACCTTGATGTTTACATAGCCTACACAATATCACTCCTCTTTTGTACTTCCTTTGGGAGATAGGCCATTGAGAATCTCCCGAGGTCTCTTATGTACTCAGAATATAGTAGAGAGAGAGAGAGAGAGAGATCTCCATGTGGTGGATCCTGGATGCAGTGGTTCGATTTTCCACTGTGACGAATGGCTCCCTATCTTAAGCAACCATTGTACTTTTAACTACGGTGGTCGCTTAAGGTTTACAGAACCCCTCTCCTCTTCTGTCACATTCCCGCTTTCAGAGGCACCGCCTATCATCCATCAATATGAAGCCCTGAGGACCGCTGTCTCTGCCTGGAGAAGGTTGCTTGCGCAACCTCGTCTCCCACACCAACCTTCTTCCTTTTGGTGTTGTAAACTCCTTGGTAGTTGTTCGGGCGTTTCTCCTTGTGTTGGTCCAGCTGTGTTGTCATTGCCCTGCTTGTTTTGGGTTTGTTTTCTTTTTTGCTTCCTTTTTGTTTCTTTCTTTTCTCTTCTTTCCTTGTTTCCTGGTTGTTCTTGATTGTATCTTTTAGTCTGTGTGTGTGCGTGCTCGTGTGTGTGTTTCATTGCGCTTTGAAGACTTGCTTTCGAGGGAGGGTGTGTGTGTATGTGAGTGAGTGCGTGGATGCATGCCATTCGAGTTTACTGTTCTTTTTTTTGTCCTTTTCTGTTGCTTTTGTTTTTTGTTGTTGTTTTTGTTTTTGTTTGTTTGTTTGTTTTCTCTCTCCTCCCTCTCTGAGGACTCTTCAGATGGTTTTCACTTGGACGCAGTTTTTAAAGCCTCCTACACCGTCTCCCTGGAGTTCCCTCTTTAGTTATGGTCTTCAGGAGCCACCTTCAGCAAGTGGATTGCTTGCTCTTCTGGATGAAAGCTCCTTGACTGCTTGGGTGGAGTGCTTTTTTACCCACCTTGTGCCATCCTGCCGAAGTCTCTTGGTGATGTCAGCTGCCTCTTCTCCCTCACCTTCCTCCCCAACTGCTCTCCCCCTTCTGTTCTTCCATTACCTTTTGCTGTCAGATTTTACTAGCTAGCGGGCTTTGCCCGACACTGAGCTTCTCGTAGCTGCTCATTCTCATCTTCACCGCTGGTGGCTTTTGGTGGCTCTGGTTCTTGATTTACAGTCGCTAAATGGGCTTTTTGTCGAAGTGCCTATCTTTCAGAGGCTACTGCCATCCTCTCTCCATTTAGCTTGCCAGGGCACGTTTTCTCTCTCTAGGAGAGGTTTTTAACCCTGGCCTTAAGTCTTTTCCGTTTGGCCATGTGCCTAAGTTGTATCTTGTTTTACAGCTTTCCGTTTGATGCCTATGGGCTTGCTATGTAAACAGTGATGTATTTGCTCTCAAAATAGGCACCATTTGGGCGTTCTGGGAGATTTTCAAGTAATAGAATCAGCCTCTTTTCCTTGCACACACACACACACACACACACACACACACACAGAGAAGAAGAAGAAGAAGAAGAGAGTTTTAACGTCGTAGGTAACTATCCCAAGAGACCTTAAAGATCTAGACGAGAGAGAGAGAGAGAGAGAGAGAGAGAGAGAGAGAGAGAGAGAGAGATGTGAGGGGGGGTTGATCACTCTGAAGAATTTTATGCCTTTAAATGACCAAGCGGAAGCCGAAGCCACTGTGTGCTGTAGCAGTCACCAATAGACCGCACGGACCACCACCGGATGGTATACTGGCAGGAGATAGCATCCTTCAATGCCTCAAAACACAAGTCAATAAGCTGCTATCCACCCAAAATTGCATAGGTCTGAAAATGCGGCTGTAACGCGAATTTCAGTGTGCTTGTTGCTAATGTGCATTCATCTACTTTTTACTTTATTAGGTGGTCACATCTTTAAGTTGTGATTTTTAAATGTCTGTTTTAATCTCGTATGTTTAAATTGCTTTTATAAGGTTTTTAGTCGGGAAACAAGAACTACTACCACACCTTATTCCTTTGGGATTTTTCAGTTTTAGTAACCTCAGAAAACCAAGAGTCTGAGGATCCTTTCATCTAAGAGAGAGATGTGTGGGTTGATTGTCTTCATCTTTTTTAGCACAAAATAATTGGCCGGAGGGAGCACAGATGCAGGGCTTTTCTTCGAAATAGGGTAGAGTGTTCTTTCTTAGTAGAGAGTAATGGCTCTATCCACTGTGGTTACAAGCCGCCTGTTTTACTTTCCCTCCTGTTTGTGTGTGTGGGACAATCTAGTGATATATAACCATCGGCGACTCTCTTTTCAAGCAAACAATTGGTATCCCTATGGGTACCAATTGTGCTGTTTTTCTTGCTAATTTCTATCTTTTTACTTATGAGTTTGATTTTATGGAGCGTCTTGTCCTTGCTAACACTTGCCCAATATTTTTGCACAAGTTATGCAATGTAAGACGCTATGTAGATGATCTTTTTGTCCCTGACGTTCCTTCTTTTCAAGATTTTATGTACTTGAATTCGAGTTCTTTAGGCGGACGAATTTATCCCAAGGAGTTTTGTGAACTTAACTGTACCACAAATAGTGATTGTTCTGCCTTGCAGAGTCTGAGAGCAGAGGACCCCTCCGGGTGTTGTACTTTGCTCAAGCTTTAATATAATAAGAAAAACCGAAAGGGACGCCAAGTTTCGGGGCCAACACCTTTGGGCAGGGAACTACACAGGGCCGTGTCGGCTCAAATTTTAAAGTTGTGAAGTATTTTAAAGTGATTCTTTCGTGTGTCGTGCCGAATTCTGACTTAGGGTGCCCAAGCCTCATGACAGCCCACCGCGGCATGGTCCATAGTGTATCGCTCGTACTGGCCCTCCAAGGAAATGAACTTTAAGGCCACCGGAAGGTAGACATCGAGAAACCTTTGGTTATAATCGTTCATGGTCTCTGTGGCAAGCATTTTCAAGTAGCGTCATTTTGCCAAGATCCAGACTTCAAAGAGAGAAGTCGTATAAATGCATGCAAATATTGTCTTAAAAGCTTGCAAGGTCCTTGGAGCATGCAGTTCCTTCGCAATTGAACTCCAACATTGCATGGAATTATCTTTAAGAAATCCCACTACTCAAGAAATCTTGTATAGTTCCACAAAGCATAGATGTTGTCGAATTGTTGTAGGAACTGCAATGCTTTCTTCCTATCTTTCATCTCAAAAAAGGTGAAAAATTTGACTGTCGAGCCGCCATCCTTGAAATCTTCTGTAATTAGGCGTGTATCCCGGGTACGGATAATAAGGGTATCCATACCGACTCCAACCATTGTAGACTGGTGGCGGGGAGGTGGGGGCAACGGCGGTGGTAAAGAGAGTCGCACTGGATCAAGGTCAGATGGCTGCACCATATTCCTGAAGACTCCCCCAATCGTAACAAACAGCTAGGAAGGTTGGCGGTTGGAAGCTCGCGTACTTTCTGGTGCGGGAGGAGGAGCTACCTACCACCTGGGGCATCAGAGGGGGTAACATGTAATTCATTGCATACCCCCCCTTTTGGTGCAGACATCTCCCTTTGCAGCAATTCCTTGTGGACTAACGTGCTTCGACATTTGTCACAGGTGGGATTTCTTTGCCTACAACTTCATGCGGTTTCTCAGCGACCCTTCACCAAACTTTCAAGCAACTTGTTTCAGAGTTCATGAATTGTTCCTTGCAGCTAGAGGGATAGAGGCCCTGGACTCAGCGGTTGGATTCTCTTTTCTCTTATGTGGTAGGGATCACGCTGAGTGGACCTTGGACTCAGTGATGGAGTGGTTGCAGGCACACGCCCTCGAGTTCTCTCACCACACGGGAGACCTAGGGGTTACAGACCTGGTACAGACCTTGTGGCCGCTGGCCAAGTTCTCAGTGACACCTCCAGACTCAGCAGGGTGTAGACACGAGGACTGTTGGATAGAGGAGGTTGCCATGCTCATGGCACGCTATTCTTGGGCTTGGGCTAGACAGTCTTTGCAATCACGCCTATCTCGGGGATGCTCAGATGCGGATTACTCCCCATCCAAGACCCCCTCGAAGATAGCGCGGTTAGCTAGTGCTACAGCATCACTCATTCCCCATGAGGATCGTCTCATGGAATGTTCAGGGATTAGTTGGGCCCCACTTTCAGCGCCACTGGGGTCGATTGCTTCAGGAGCTTCAACGATGCCTTGTGGAAGCAGAGATTGATATTCTTATGCTGCAGGAGCATCATCTTTGTGAGAGCGGCATTAGGCAATGTGGCCAGCTTTTGCGTGGGCGATTTGAGACATTTTGGTCCGTTGCATTTGGACCCAGTGGTATCCAGGGAGGGGTATGTATGACCATTGCGGACTATTGGCAGCAGGCCATTGTGGGCAAAGGCATTATTGTGCCTGGCAGGGCTAAGTGGATTACTATGCAGGTTTAGGGTTTGCCTCTTGGGTTTCCTGAACATCTATGCGCCCAATGTGGCAAGTGCACGTGCAGAGTTTTGGTCTCACATTGTAGACTCTCTGCCACATGCAGAGCAATGGTGCATTAGGGGTGACCAACATATTGGAAGACCCCTCAGACGGGATCGGTGGTAGCAATGCTACTGTGCATGGAGCTGAGTTGGCAGCTTGGGAGAGGCTATGTAAGACTTTGAGGGTTTCAGATGTTTGGCAGCACTCTCGCTTTGTGAGGCCCCCAGACAGCTTGGCCTTCTCTCGCTAGGACCGTAGAGTGGGAGGAGTGAATCTATCTCGGATAGATCGCTTCTACGCTAGTGACCACATATGTGACTTGTGTGGGTCAGTTTGCACCTTCGCTGGGACATCTTTCTCGGACCATGCACCAATGATCCTCACGATGACAGATAGACAGGGGAGGGGGAGCACGCTGCTACGCATCCCTGAGAGGATCTTGTTGGACTCAGAGCTCAGGGAGCGAGTGGTGGCTCTTTGGACAGAGGACACGCAGGACTCTCCTGCTGACACAGTGGCCTCTGGACTTGGTCAACTTAGTCATTTTTTTCTCCAGGAGTCTACAGCCCACCTGGCTGCAGTGAGGCAGGAGGAGCAGCGTCTCCGTCGCGGCGTTGCTTCCTAGCAGAGGATGCAGGAGCAGCACCCAGATAGTCCTTGGTTGGAGGAGCAGTTGCAGAAGGCTCGCCACGAGCTTGCCAGCATAGAGGACAGGCGTCACGAGTTTGCTTTCTGTTGACAGGCATCTCAATGGACCCAGGTGGGTGTCACAGTGACTAGATCGTTCTTTGAGGTAGTGGCACCCAATCATGCGCACACCAGTGTCAACCAGTTGAAACGACCTGACGGGTCAATTGCTTCAAAGCCAGAGGATGTGCGTGCAATTGCTACTGACTTCTACCGTGACTTGTTGTAAGCAAAGTCTCAATTAGAGCGTCGCGATGCATGCAGAGAGCATGTTTGGGCACAGATGCCTTGTCTTGTGACTGAGGAGATGCATCAGAGACTTGAGCTTCCTCTAGCTAGAGGACCTCCATGTGGCTCTTAGAGCACTTCCCCATGGTAGTTGTCCCGGGCAGGATGGTTTGACTCCCAGTTTTTACTTGGAGTACTGGGTCTTGCTGGGCACAAACCTTTGCAATGCTTTTCAATACATCTTGCACACAGGAGAGATGCCTGACAGCATAAGTGAGGGCTTGATCTACCTCATTCCCAAGGAGCGAGGCTCCTTGGATGAGATTCGGCAGTGGCGACCCATCACCATCCTCAACTCAGCCTACAAAATTCTAGCCAAGGCTATGAGCTTGAGGATTCAGCCACTTCTAGAGAGCATTATACATGAGACCTAGACAGGTTTTGTCAAGGAGCGCAATATCCTTGACAACATCTCACTTTTTAGGGCACCTTCGACCGCATATGGGAGCACAGAGAGGAGTTCCTTCGACTCTGGCACCCTGGGCCATTCTTCACCATGGCTCGGGCGAGCTTAGATGGCACTACCGTCCACCTTGTGGCTTCTCCCTCCTCCAATCTCTTGATTTAGCCCTCATTGTACATATGCTGTTTTTTCATTGGGAGAGTCTCCCCTTATGGTTGATGTAGCCCTCTTTAGTAGAGGTGGTTATAGCCCTATGGGCAGTTTTATTAACTAATAAAAGGATCTTTTCTCGGATTAAAAAAACTGAGAGAGAGAGAGAGAGAGAGAGAGAGAGACGAAATGGGGAGTGGCGGAGTTCCACCCCAAGAGAGCACTGGCCCCAAACCCTGAAGCCCTTTCGATATTTCTTTATACTGCTTGAACTCAATACAACGGCAGCGTCAAGTTTCTACACCTTCTCGTGGAAGCATACCACATATTGAGCCCTTGCCACATAATTTACCCTTGACCTATCCAAAAGCAATGCATGAAAAGCATCAAGTTCGAAAAGCATCTGGTCCCAAAAACTGACGCTCAAAGCTGCCAACGCGTTTCACGGAAATCCGTACAGTTGCGACGTCATCAACATAAAACGCAGGCGTTCATACAGTTGCCACATCATCAACAATTCACGCAAGTTAATTGTGTGTGAGAGGGTTCCTGCTTTATTTTAATGATTTGGGCACTTGGGTCCCATCGAACAGGGTCCCATAAGTTGGTAGGAACTTCTTCTTAAAAATTAGGCCACGCGCCAAGACTTTGTAAGTTGGTGAAACTTCTTTTGCTACATTTGCTTCTTCTCCTACTTCTTTTGTCACAAACTGCTAATGTGTCAAGCCACTGAAGAACAGAGCCAGCTTACAGATGTCGGTCGAGGGGCCTATACCCCAATAGAAACAGAAGAAGCAGAAGTTCTCAGCAACTTACTGATCCTCGCGGTTTGGGGGCAAATTATTAAAGAGAAGTCTACAAACTTATGGGACCCCGTGCGATGGGGCCCTAGTGCCTAAGGGCTTTAAAATAAAGGACTCATACACTCAGATTAGAGGTGTGATGACATGGCAATAGCTGTCAAACGTTCCGTGATTTCCGCTGGATTGCTAACTGGCAGCCTGTACGAACTTCCGCGTTTTATGTTGCTATCTGATGACGTGGCAGGCTGTATGGAATTCCCTGATTTTACGCTACTTTCTTTTGGAACTTAAATGCTTTTCATGTAACTGCTTATAAAGAGCAGGGGCCTTTAAATATGACCCATGTCCTCACTCTACCCGCACGAGATGCAGAACAGAGCCATGGGAGTTGCACATTGGTGCAATGTGAAGAAATACCAGAAGGGGCGCCAAGGTTTGGGGCTAGTGCTCTCTTGGGATGGAACTCCACCCGTGTGTCGTGCATCTCATTCAGTTCAGTGTTATTTGAAGTGCTTAAAGTTGTTCAATGTGTTCTTTTTCGTTGGCACGTGGTGCCCGTTCCCGTTACATCTTCTCTTAGGGTTTAGGCCCCTTGGCCGAGAGTTGCAAGTGGGCTCAGGTCTTCAGCGGCTTGACATGTCAGCAGTTTGTGACAGCTTCAAGATAGGTTTTCCTATCTAGCGAATTTTTGCACCTTTGCCCACGTTTTCCATCAATCTGGCAACGTGAATTGTGCTGCAAATCAGAGGCATCTCTACAGCTCTTTTGGCAGCTTTTTTTGCTTGCAGCTTCAGGTCTAGTGGCTCAGTTATTATTTTGTGTTCAGCTAGCTCTACCACCTCATCAAGCTACGACGAGAAGTAGGACTCATTTGCTTGGTTGATAAGCAAACTACTCACCTTTGATACCACTGTAACCAGCCAACTCTACATCCTAACACGAGAATCACTGAAAAATACTTTAAACAACTAGAAACACAACCGAAAGTTTCAAGCTTGAACACGTTGAGACTTGATAACGACACGGAAGTGGCAAAGTTCTCCTTCAAAGAGCAATTGTCCCTCAACTGGGAACCTTGGCAGTACTTCTCTAATGCAAAAACTACCAAAATATACCCAAACTGTGGAATTTTCAAAAACACCCCTCAAATTTCTAAAATTCTATCACAAATTGTTGGCGTGTCAACCACTGAAGACCAAGGGGGTTAGGACTCCCTAAGCCTAACCCTAGCCAACCTGCAAATCCCGGCCTAGGGGCCTAAACCCTACAAAAGAAGAAAAGACCAACTTACTAAGGATGGCAGAGAGGCCTAAAAGACAAACGGGGTTAGGATTTAAATCCTTAACCCAACCAACTTACTGATCGTTGGCAGAGAGGCCTTAACCCTAAAATAAAGCAAGGTGCTTCCTTTCGGACCAGATGCTTTTAGAACTAATGCTTTTCATGTGAGATGCTTTTGGATAGGCCAAGGGCCTTTAAATATGTTGTGTGAGCTCTCGCATTGTACCACGTGGAGAAACATAGAAAACTTCCCAAAGCTTGTACTTTGTGGAAGCAATATAAAGAAATACCAAAAGGCGTGCCAAGGTTTGGGGCCAGGCATTCTCGGATTGGAACTCCGCCATTCCGTGTCTCGTGTGGATTCTCTCTCTCTTTCAGTTATGTGGTTCAAGTGCTAAATGTCCGACAAAGTTTGTTCTTTCAATTGGCAGATGATGCCCTTCCCATTACAGTGGTATCAAAGCTTTAGACGTGTGCTTTTCTAAAGCATACCAATCCTTTCAAGAGGAGAAGGAATGAGACAGCGCTGCCAAATTCTACAAGAATTTTTTTCAGTCGATTGCCATTCTGATGAGCAAACCAATCCTACATCAACCTACAAATGGAAGCTATGGAGTTGGATGAAGAAGAAACGACAAGAGGAGGAGGAGAAGAAACATGAGCGGCACAAAAAAACAAGCTTTTTGATGTTTTTCTGTTTTGCAAAGGCCTCTGAAAATATCTTCAACGGTTGAGATTTGGATATGCAACAAAAGTCAAACTTGATTCTCTCAACGAGCCCTGCGTCTTGACGTGAATGGCTTTTGATTCCGTCAATTTATAAAATTTAGGGTTTCCAGCAGCAAATTAGGGTTTTTGCCCCAAAAAAAAAAAAAAAAAAACAATCAGCATGCGAAAATTAATGTTTTTGGAAGCTCTTGTTATTTGTGTGCAAATACAAAAGACAAGAGTCAAAAACATGCGTCTGAAAGCATTTGGGAGCATGGAGCTGGACATCCACTCTATTGCAAGGAGGAGAACCATCTGCTTGAACTTTTTGGTTGAGAATATGGTTTGGAATTTGTTTGGATTGGATTTTATTCTTAGTGCCGCTTGAGATTGCTTGATTCTTGTTTTGATGTTGGTTTCATTGATGTTGGAAAAACCTTTGAATTACTCACGGCTCGAGCTTTCCTAGGAGTATTAAAGGGGAAATTGTGATTGGAAAGTTATGTTTTACTCATTGCTCAGGCTTTCCTGGGAGAATCATTAAAGAGAAAATTGGTGCTTGATAATGTCTGAATATGGGTTGCTGTCTGGAGAGCGTTTGGTTGTAAAACGCTCTCTATGGCCCAAACCTTCTTGGTTTATGGGGGGAGGGATGAGGGAGTTGTTGAATATCTCATGGCCCAAACCTTCTTGGTATTTGCGGTGGGAGTGTTCATCGGCGATTGTATGGTTTTGTGTTCTCTAACATGCACTGAGACTGCCTAGGTATGTAACTATAGTGCACCGAGACACCCCTCTAAAGATCAGCGCGGTTTGCGTGTGATGGCTAATTGTGCTAAGCCAGAAGATCAAGATCTCCGATATGGAATGAGAAAACAGAATGACCCTTAGAATTGACCCTCGGATTTTTTTATCTAACTTGAGTTGTTTTGCAAATATAATCATGGATGATTACTCTTCCTTCAAGAGGGGGCGGATGTCACAAACTGCTGACGTTTCAACCACTAAAGACCAAGGGGGTAAGGACTCACTGAGCCTAACCCTAGCACACCTGCAAATCCCGGTCCGCGGGCCTAAACCCTAGTAATAGAAGAAAGGACCAACTTACAGAAGATGGCCAAGGGATCAAAATGACAAAAGGGGTTGGGATTAAAAATCCTAACCCAAACAACTTACAGATCATTGGCCGAGAGGCCTAAAAATATAGCAGGGTGCTTGCTTTTGGACCAAATGCTTGTAGAACTAACGCTTTTCATGTGAGATGTTGTAACACGCTTGGACACTCCAAGCGAGAAATCAATAGCAACACACGAATAGAAACTTCAAAATCACTGAACTTTAATAGAGAGAGAGAGAGAGAGAGTCTCGACACAGCACGGCAAAGTTCCGCGCCTAGAAGCACTAGCCCCATAGATTGGCGCACCTTTCGGTATTTCTTTATCATTAATCATTACTGCCGAGGGACCTCTGCTCTTAGACTCTACGTCCAGATGCTATGCAGAGTGAGGCCCCAAGGGCTCTTTCATTCTTACAAGGGATGCCCCAAGCGCAGAGCGCCAAAAGCAAAACATGAAAAGCTTTAAGTTTGAAAAGCATCTGGTATCTCCGGCTAGCGTCAAAAGTTGCCGACAAAAATTGTGCCGCAATTTGCGGGTGTCGATACAACCTGCCACATCAGCAACCAGCGTGATTTACGGTCGTCTGTACAGCCTACCACATCAGCAGTCCCCACGCAAAATCTTTATTTTTAAAGTTTTAGTGTCCTCTGGGCCCCATCGGTTGGGACCCCATAAGTTGGGACAACTTAGACATTTTATCAATCAATTTCTCGGGTGAACATGCCACGTCATCATTTTGTGACATACCCCCCTCTTGAAAGGATTGTAATCGCCCTCAATTACGCCTACAAAATCAAACATAAGCGAGAAACCAATTCAGTCGACACTAACTCTAAGCACTGACGCACTAGAAAACACATATCCAGCAGTTGAACAAAGACAACAATCATTGAACATTCAAATCACATCACACAAAGTCCATCGAGATATTAGATCGTGATCTATTGGCAACGTGTTTAGCAATCACATCTAGATCTATCCCAGATCTCCACAGATGTCTTGATTGACTAATTCTTATTACTATCACGTCCATCTCTTTGGAATCACAAGACCGAAATGCTGCAGTCATTTCGCCTTTCAATCATGCACTCAAACACTACTCACATGAGAGAGCACATATATATCAGATTCATTTCGGGATTCCCAGTTCAAAAGTACTTTCATAAAATCATCTAGCAGCCCCATCAGTACCCTTGAAATCCAAAATGAAAATCAATGACTTTATTCCATCTGGATAACTTGTGACAAAGGAGAGGAGTAACTCTCCTCTTGTGCAATCCCATTTGCACGACATTCAACGATGCTGATCTCCGGGATCTCTCAGAATAGTCGAAGCTCGACCGAAAGCCTGAAGGTAAAGGTCCAGTATCCGAGGAGTATCTGCTAGGTCCTCCTCCATCCACTTTGCATCCAATGCCGGAGATTTCTTGACTGAGTAAGAACCGCCGGTTAATTTACCTTCCACTTTTCTTTCCTGGTGAGCCAATATCTATTCCAAAACGACAATCTCCTCGCTTTCTTCCACTTCAGGTTGCTCCTCAGGCTCCCTGTCGACTCGCACCTCACCCTTGAAAGGTTTTAATAGACTCGCACGAAAAGCATTGTGAATTTCCAAGTATCTGGCATCTTCAGTATAAAGGATACATCATTTATCTTCTCTTGAATCTGGAAAGGGCCATAGTATCGCATACTTAGCTTTGGAAAAAGCCGCTTCTTTCCCTTTCATTTCCTTAGGCGTGCCTTCTCAAACCTTAAGAGCACCCAATCATCTTCCTTCAACTGCAAATCGCATCGATGTTTATCGGCTTCCTTCTTATGTCGTGCTTGAGACTTCTCGAGAGCCTCGAGAACCTTGGCAAATCCAATGTCCATATCTCTCGTATACTGATCCACTTCAAAAGTCTTATCTTTGGTGCTTAGAAATGGAGGAACCTTCTTAGCACCCTCGATAACTTCAAATGGCACCTTCCCCGTCGATGAATGAACTGTGTTGTTGTAAAAAACTCCACCAAGGGCAAGTACTTTTCCCATTGAGTCTTCTGATCTAAAATGTAAGACTTAAATAAATCCAAAACCACAGAATTGGCCATCTCATATTGCATGTCTGTCCGTGGGTGAAACGAGGACGAGAACTGCAACCGCATGCCAATGTTCTCCTAGATTGCCCTCCGAAACAAACTAGTGAATCGGGGAACTCTGTCCGAAACAATGGCCTCAAGCATACCGTGTAATCGAATATCTGTGAGAGAAACAGTTTTGCCAAATGATCGGGCTTAACTATATTCTTTACCGGAATGAAGTGGGTCTGCTTATTGAAGTTGTCGCTGGCTGTCCAAATGTCATCATGCACACATTGAGTCTTGGGAAGATCAAAATAAAATCCATGGCTTAATTGTCTTCTTTACTGGGATGGGAGGGTATGGGTAAAGGCTATAGGAGTTCTGGTGCCTTATGCCTGCCAAACATGACCTTTTGGCATACTAAGCAACTACGAACAAACTCGCCCACATCCTTTTTGAGACTCGGCCAGCAGAAGTAGTGCTCAACACCCTTCAAGGTGCTATCTATGTCGCACTAGCCCGAAAAAAGTGGACAATGGCACTCTGTCCAAAACCTTTTCCCTCAATGGATGTGTAACACACAATATCGTTTTCCGCATCAAATAGCCGTCCCATATGGAATAGCCTGCAATTGTCTCCCCACTCTGTAATCGGGTAAAGATGTCTGCAAAATCAGGATCAATGGCATACTGATCTATCATATCCTCGAAGCTTCTATGATGAATTGCGGAAATAGCCAGAACCAGGGGCTTGCGAGACAACTTATCTGGCACTTAATTCTTCTCACCTTGAATATTGACTATCTAGAAATGAAATTGTGACAGAATGTTAGCCCATCTCATCTGCTTTTCTGAAAGTTGCTTCTGGGACAAGAAGTAGCGTAAATTCTGATGGTCCGTAAAGACAATAAAATCAGCTCCGAGTAGAAAATGTGGCCACTATGTAAGAGGATGGATAACTGCCAAAACCTCTTTCTCATAAATCTGTGCAACCCATTCAAGACGTGAAAACAACCTGCTCTCATAAGTTATGACATGGCCTTCTTGCATCAAGACTACTCCCAAACTGCGACCACATGCATCACAGTAAACTTCAAAGGGCTTTTACAAAGTCTGGTAAAGCCAATACTCGTCCAGTTGTCAACTTTTCCTTGAGAATCTGAAAGGCTGCAATCTTTGACTGTCCACAAGTAAAGGAAACCCCTTTTTGAGTCAGCACATGCAAAGGAGAAGCTATCTCTACAAATTTTCGAATGAACCACCGATAGTATGAGCACAAGCCCAGAAAGCTTCGAAGTTCATGAACATTCTTCAAATCGGACCAATCACGAATCGTCTCAACTTCGGCCCTTCCGCTGAGACAATGTGTCCCAAAAAGTATATCTCTAGAAAGAAAAACTTGCTCTTTTCCGCATTTACAACCAGTTTATGTTGCCGCAGTGCTTGGAAAACTTGTAACCTATGGTGTCTGTGCTCTACCTCACTCTTGGAGAAGACGATGATGTTGTCAAAGAAAGTGCCCACAAATGATCGGTACTCTTTGAAAATTATATCCATCATGCGTTTGAATCATAGTTACCCGGAACACAGAACGGGAACGGCGATGGGATCCCTGCGAAACGGGGGAACGGCTAGGGGTCTGGAACGGGAACGGCGCGGAACGGGAGGTATAAAAAACACCCAAATAGTGCATTTTTAGCTCCTTGTGTTTAAATACAAGGAGTATTAGAGTGCTTTGACTCTAATACTCACAAAAAACTCGTTTTGAAGACCATTCAACCTTGCTATGACTAGATGATGATGTGAGAGAGAGAGAGAGTGAGAGAGAGAGGGAGAGATTTGAGAGAGTGGGAGGGAGAGGAAGAGAGCTTGAAGGCGTGAAGCCTTGAGCCTTGAGAGAGTGAGTCTTGAGAGGGAGAGATCTTGAGAGTGTGAGAGAGAGAGAGCTTGAGCCTTGAGGATTAGCTTGTGGAGAGAAAGGGGGAGGGGGGTGCATTTTATGAGTCCTTGAGGCCTTGCACACTTCAAAACAAAGCCCAAACATTTACTTCAATTTTCTCAATTTTTGCCAAATTTGTTTGTAGCCGTTGGCCGTTCCAGGGGCGTTCCGGAACGTTCCGGAACGGCCGTTCCGGTTTGCATTGGCCACCCGAAACGTCAAACGTTCCGGGACGTCTCGGAACGTTCAGGAAGGGAACTGCCCCCCGGAACGCCGGAACGGGGGCTAGGGGGCGTTCCCCAGTAACTCTGGTTTGAATGTAGTCAGAGCATTCGTAAGGCCATATGGCATCCCCAAATATTCATACAAACCAAAAGTAGTCCTGAAATTTGTCATGTAGACGTCTCCAGGAGCAATACGGATCTGATGATATCCACTCTTCAGATCGATTCTACTAAAGCAAGTAGATCCCTGAAGTTTGTCGAGTATATCATCTATCCTTGGGATGGGGAATCTGTTCTTGATGGTGATTTTATTGAGAGCTCGATAATCAATGCACATTCTCCAAGATCCATCTTTCTTCAAAACCAATAGCACTGGCGCCAATAAGGTGATGTATTGGGCTGATAGAAACCCTTCTCTAGATGCTCTTTCATAATTTTCCTCTTTCTTTTCTGAAATCCTTTGATGATCTTGCATCAGGTTTCGTTCGTCGAAACCCTCGGATGCGCTACCATCTGATTCTGGTACTGCTCTGGAATCCGGTGATGATCTCTTATCCGGCTTCTTCGATTCGTTCTCTTAATTGGAAGACTTTCCCTAATGAGATGGATATTGCCATGTCCATGAGCCGGCATGCATCCCAAATCCTAGCTTAGCATGTCTCATAATTCTCTGAATGGAGTCGAGACTTCTATTACAGACAATGCTCTCGAATCTCTTTTGGCAAACCGTAGCAAAAGCTGCTCCATTTGGTCTCTCAAATAATCTTCCGAAACAAAGACATAAGTATCCCAAAACCTCTGGCAGTAGTCATCCAATATATCTTTCTCAGTCATTTTCAAGTGATGCCAAGCCGTGATGACATCTCTTTCATATTCATCTGATATCCAAGTTGACATGAAAATTTTCTTGAATTTTAACCACGTCATAGGTGCTTCTCTGCGTAACAACAGATTAGACCACCATGTCTGTGCAATTCCTTGCAATTAAGATGCCGCCCTTCGCATCTTCGAGTGTTCCGTGAACCATCCTCCAAAGAAGGCGACGTCAAACTACTACAAACCCAAGGGTTCGGCGAACTCAGTAGGGTGGCCAGTTCTGTGGTGTACTGCCTCGAATCAAATCAATCGTATGATCGTTCAAATGTGCAAGA
Source organism: Adiantum capillus-veneris (assembly GCF_014529385.1). Taxonomy (NCBI): domain Eukaryota; kingdom Viridiplantae; phylum Streptophyta; class Polypodiopsida; order Polypodiales; family Pteridaceae; genus Adiantum; species Adiantum capillus-veneris. The sequence goes on along the minus strand of NC_140956.1, from coordinate 42,632,270 downwards.
GATAACTCTCCTGGTAAGCCTTCAAGGAAACAGTCATCCTAAGCTTGCAGAAATTATTGTCGTTCCTTTTCGAGGTCAGACATATTTGACCTTTGATCATCATTCAATTCTTTCAAGAAGATCGATTAAACAAAAAGACTGGATTTCATCAAGTGGGACAGGCTTGCCTTTCAGCTTTACATCAAGTACAATCTCTTTGCCCTTCTCATTCTTCAAGATGGCCTTCCTTGCCCTATAATCGACCACGGCATTGTTCCTGTAAAACCTAGGAGGACCTCACACCCTTCCAAAGCCATCATGTAAAAGTACCCGTGCCCTAAATACCCCTGATAGTGCAAACGTAGTTTGCCAATGACAGGTGTAATGGCAACATCCCGTCCAGGTGCCGCTAGATGTTACAAGAGGGGCACCGCGTGCCAATAGAAAAGAACAAGCTGAACACATTTTTAGCACTTCAATAACAACTGAAACTAAAAAAGAGAGAGCACACGCGACGCGAAGTGGAAAAATTCCACCCCAGAGAGTATTGGCCCCCAAACCTTGGCGCCCCTTTCGGTAGTTCTTTATATTACTTGAACTTAGTGCAATGCCGATACTCGCGCTCTGCACCTTCACCCTGAAGCATGCCAAAGACTGAGCCCTCTGCACTTATTTTAAGGCCCTTGGCCTTGAAAAGCAGTTTACATGAAAAGCTTGAAACTCAAAAGCTACCGTTGAAAATCACCCAACGTAAATCACGGAAATCCGTATAGGTTGTCACGTCAGCACAGTCAACGTGAAACGCAGAAATCCGTACGGGTTGCCATGTCAACATAGTCAGTGTGTAACAGACTTGGACACTCCAACTCAAGATTCTACCGCAACACGACAGGAATTCACTTCAAAACAGTTCACAATTCACAATTGATTTGATACGGCTCGGTGGAGTTCCGTGCCTAGAGATATTGGCCCCAAAGATTGGCGCCCATTTCGGTATTTCTTTTTGTATTAATCTGTTGCACAAAGAACACAGAGTGGTTGGGTCTCACTCTCAGACTCTCCGTCCAAATGCTCTGAGAAGTGGGAGCCCAACTACCCTTATAAGAGTTACAAGGGTTGCTAAAAGCAGAGCCCCAAAAGTTGTAAATCAAAAGCTCTCAAGCCTTTTCAAATAATAAAGCAATTACTCAAAAGCTCTCTCTCTCTCTCAAGTATTGCGTAGAATCCAGCCCACGTAAAAAGCTGCCAAAAATTCCGTACGCAATCTGCCACGTCAGCAAGCTGTACGGATCCGCGTTTTCTGGTGCCATTTCCGGGAGTTCGTACGGCAAGGCCACGTCAACAGGACGGCCAGCTTTTCCCGAGACTGTTCCTTGCCAAAGGGGTGTGTGTGTGTGTGTGTACTTGGCAGCCACGTCACCAATACATACTCCCCTCTTCAAAGCATTGTAATCGTCCTCGATTACGCCTGCAAAACAGACAAAAGCCATAAACTGTCTTAGCAGACACTGATTGTTAGAATCGACGCACTAGGAACACACATCTAGCACATGTACCAATCGACAATCACATCACACGACATCACAGGACATCACTTGACATCACAGGACAAATCACATTCAAAACTCATTCGGATCTCAGACCATGATTTATCGACAACGCAATTAGCAATCGCATCTAGATCCACTCAGGACCTCATAGATGCCCGATTGACTAATCCCTATTGCAACCATGTCTATCGAGGTCATTCATACAAAAATGTTGTAGTCATTTCCTCTATCAATTCTTGCACTTAAGCAAGTCAAGAACAAATCGGTATCATATTATCGAGAATTCCATTTCATAGTCATACAGCAGAATAGTGTCAGCTCACAGTATCCCTAAAACTCAAAGAGACATCAGTGACTTTAATAGCAAAAATCGAGGCAATCTGTTGACAAAGGAGGAAGCAACCCCCCTCTTGTGCATACCCAGTGCACAAGATTCCGCCCAAGCTGAGTTCCGGGTTCCATCTAGAATAGACTATGCTAATCCAAATGCTTCAAGATAAAGATTCACAGTCTGAGGAGTATTTGCTAGGTCCTCCTCCTCCATCCACTTCGCATCCAATGCAGAATAGTTCTTGAATTTAACCAAGAACCCCCTTATCACTTTACCCTTAATCTTTCGGTCTTTATGTGCCAATATCTGTTCTAAAACAAGGATCTCCTCGTTTTCTTCCACTTCGGGTTCGCTCATCAAGCTCCCCATCTTCGGGCACGTCGCCTTTAAAAGGCTTCAAGAGACTCACATGAAAAACATTGTGAATTCTCCAAGTATCAGGCAGCTTCAATCTGAAGGAGACATCATTTATCTTTTCAGAAATCTGGAAGATCCGTAGTATCGCATACTTAGCTTTGAAAAAAGCCTCTCCTTTACTTTTTCTTTCTCAGGCGTGCCTTCTCAAAACGTAAGAGCACCCAATCGTTCTCCTTCAATTTCAAATCGCGACGATGGAGATCTCCTTATTCTGTCTTTCTTGAAATTTCTGCAAAGCCTCGCGGACCTTCGCAAAAGCCGTGTCCAAGTCACGCGTATACTCATCGACTTCAAAAATCTTATCTTTCGTGCTTAGGAAGGGTGGAACCTTCGTAGCACCTTCAATAATCTCAAATGGCGCCTTCCCCATCGAAGAGTGTATCGTGTTATTGTAGACAAATTCTACCAAAGGTAAATACCTTTTTCATTGAGTCTTCTGATCCGAGATGTAAGATTTCAATAAATCTAGTACCACTGAATTAGCAATCTTAGATTGCCCGTCAATATGCAGGTGGAACGATGACGAGAACTGCAACCACGTGCCAATGTTCTCCCAAATAGCCTTCCAAAACAAACTTGTGAATCTAGGGTCACTGTCGGAGACAATCGTCTCGGACATGCCCTGTAATCTAAAGATCTTGGCCACAAACAGTCTCGCTAAGTGATTCGGCTTGATTGTTTTCTTCACTGGAATGAAACGAGCTTGCTTGCTAAATCTGTCAATAACAGTCCAGATACCATCGTGACTACTCTGTGTTCTCGAGAGATCAAAAATGAAATCCATTGCAATACTTCCCCAGGGGCGGGTGAGTATGAGCAAAGGCTGTAACAATCCCTGTGCTTTATGCCTGTCAAACTTGACCTTCTAGCAAACCAAGCAACTGCGTACAAAATCGTCCACATCCTTCTTGAGTCTCGGCCAAAAGAAGTATCTCTCTACCCCTTTCAAGGTGGTAGCAATGCCGCGGTGACCCGTAAAAGGTGGACAGTGGCATTCGGTCATAACCTTTTCCCTCAATAGTTGTGTAACGCACAACATGGTTTTCCTCATCAAGTAGCCATCCCCAATGGAATATCCCGCTACTATCTCCCCATTCCGTATCCCAGTGAAAATATCTGCAAAATCTGTATCTGTGGCATATTGATCTACCATATCCTCGAAGCTCCTACGATGAATCGCGGAAATAGCCAGAACCAACGGCTTCCGAGACAAAGCATCTGCCACCAAATTCTTCTGTCCCTGCACATGATCTGGAAGTGAAACTGTGACAAGATGTTCGCCCACCGCATCTGCTTTTCCGATAGCTTCTTCTGTGACAAGAAGTAGTGTAAACTCTAATGGTCTGTGAAGACAGTAAAATCCGCTTTGAGGAGGTAATGTCGCCACTGAGTAAGACCATGGATAATTGCCAAAAGCTCTTTCTCATAAATCTATGTTGTCAATCCCGGTCTTGAGAACAATCGGCTCTTGTAGGCAATGACATGGCCTTCTTGCATTAAGACCGCACCCAGACTACGACCACAAGCATCACATAATACTTCAAATGACTTCTGTAAGTCCGGCAAAGTCAAAACTGGTCTTGTAGTCAATTTCTCTTTCAATGTTTGAAAGGCAGTCACCTCTATGGGTCCCCACGAGAAAGGAACTTCTTTCTGCGTCAACAAATGCAAAGGGGAAGCAACCTCTGCAAACTTTCTAATGAACCACCTGTAGTACGAACACAACACAAGAAGCTTCTAACTTCATGGACATTCTTCAAATCGGGCCAATCATGGATAGTCTCTATCTTGGCTGGGTCCATCTTCACTCCTGCTGCTGACACAATGTGTCTCAAAAAGTGAATCTCTGGTAGGAAAAATTCACTTTTCTTTGCATTAATCACCAGTGTGACATGAAACGTTTCGTGGTTTCTGTTGTTTCGGGGTTTCAAGGTTTTGAAACGTTTCGTTTCATAGCGTCAAAAACATGAAACAGGTTTCATAAACGACATTAAATTATATATTAATAAAATATGATAAATATGTATACAATGTAGCACACGTGACTCTAGACTTTAATGTCCACAAAAAAGAGAGAGAGAGAGAGAGAGAGAGAGATGTGCTCACTGCTCAGTGCTCACTGCTTAGAAGCGACTTCAAGCGAGCACAATCAATGAGATGTTCAGTATTGATGAAAGTTAAAACACAGCCACTAGTTTCATGAATCATAACTGATACATCATTGATTCATTTAGCAAAGTACTTCTATTGAACAAAGTTCAAACTTAATTCAATGTCACAAACCATAAGTTTTAGGGACCACAATCATCGTTAATTGGAGCTAGACCTCAAACTTCAATGAAAAACCAATGCATAAAACCGAAGCCTAAAATCAAAACGAGCAATGAAACCACATCAAAATGTGACCAGACTCCATAATAGCAATCTTGACCAATGAAACCTGAGTTCTAATACATAAGCCATCCAACATAGTAGCTACTCGCTAACTATCTAGTATAAAGTCATCACTAGGATCATGTAGAATCTGAGTCTGAAGTCGCATCCATCTCAGTGTGACCACTGGAAGAAGAAGTACCACTCTCATCAGATGGCATATCTCTCTCATAATAGCAATACGCACTTCGCTACGGACAACGTTGGGTTTCTGGAAAAAAAGCCCCAATTTTAAACGTTTCATAAAAAATGCCTGTCTGTTTCATGCGTTTCGGCAAAACGTTTCATAGGTTTCGGGGTTTCATCTGCATGAAACACGTTTTTATGTCACACTGTTAATCACCAACTTGTGATCTCGTAATGCCTGAAAGACCTATAGCAGATGTTCTCTATGTTCCGCCTCATCCTTGGAGAAAACAATGATGTCGTCAAAGAAAGTGCCAACAAATAGTCTGTACTCTCGAAAAATCCTATCCATCATCCTGTTAAATGTCACTGGAGCATTGGTTAGGCCAAAAGGCATCACCAAGAAGTCAAATAACCCAAAAGTCATCCGAAAAGCTGTCTTGTAGACATCTCCCTGCGCGATTCGGATCAAATGATCTCCGCTCTTCGAGTCTAATCCTGCTAAAACACGAGGATCCCTGTAGTCGATCAAGAATATCATCGATCCTAGGAATCGGAAATCTGTTCTTGATGGTGATTTTGTGGAGAGCTCTATAATCGATGCACATTCTCCAAGATCAGTCTTTCTTCAAAACCAAGAACACTGGAGAGCAGTACGGTGAAGTAATAGGCTGGACAATAACCTTTTCCAGGAGATCTTTCACTTGGTTCATAACTTCTTCGTTCTGGGCTTGGCTCACACGGTAAGGTGGCCGGTTCGGTGGTGTGCTTCTAGGTATTAGATCAATGGTATGATCCTCGGGTCGAGCGGGTGGTAACTCACCTGGCAGGCCATCTGAAAAGCAATTGGCATGAGTGTGGAGAAAATCTTGGCGTTCTTTATCAAGTTCAGACATATTTGTCCTATTCTCATCATTCAACTCTTTCAAAAAGATCAAGTAAATAAACAGACTGGATTTCATTTTTTGAAACGGCCGAAGCCGATACAATAGGGACAGACTCGCCCTTTAGTTTTACATCAAGTGCAATGATTTGGCCCTTCTCTGTAGTCAAAGTCGCTTTTCTCGCCCGATAGTCGACCACGGCGTTGTTCTAATGGTACCAGGGAATTCCCAAGAGCATATCACAACCTTCCAAGGACATTATGTAGAAGTCCTCATGTCCCAAATACCCCTGACAATGCAACCGATGTTTGCCAATGACAAGTGTAATGGCTACGTCCCTGCCGGGTGCCACTAGAACTGCCTCTGCTAGTGGTCCCATCCGATCGGGTGTGATCTCGAGCCGTGCCGCCAATTCAGGTGAAATGAAGTTGGCTCCTTTATCAAAGAAAATCAGGGCTTCTTTGTCTTTCACTTTTCCCCAAGCTCGGCAAAGTTCTGTACTCTCGTGAATCGTGCTTGGGTCAGTACCCATGCAATCTGTAACCAGTTCTGCTTTCATCTTGCCTTTTCGTCCACGTTCTTCAGCTGCTTTCGAACCTTCTGGCCTGTCTTCATCCTTGTCGTTCTGTTCTTTCGGAGCTTTTTTAGGGCACTTCGCAGAGATATGTCCAGTTTCCCCGCATGCAAAGCACTTCCCCTCTTTGATGTAGAGAGCTCTCTCTCGAGGAGTGAGCTTGGGTCGTGCATCCTTTTCTTTCTTTTATGGGTTGCTCTTCCTCTTTCTACTTTCATTGTTCAAAGTCTGTTCGGTCCTTTGCATCATGATTTTATTTGTGGGGTAGGTCAAACTGCCTGAGTGAATGGCGAAACCCCATTTCGCATGACTCATCAAGTCCTGAATGGAATCTGACTTTTTCTCTAAGCATTGATCTCGGATCTCTGTAGGAAGTCCCAAGGTAAACCGCTCAATCTGTTCTTTGAACAAGATCTTCTTGAATGAAGAGGCTGGTAGAAAAGAGCTCCAGAATCTCTCGCAATATGCGTCCAATGTATCCTTCTTGGTCATCCGAAGATGGTTCCAAGCAGTTCGTATTGCTCTAAGCATTGATCTCGGATCTCTGTAGGAAGTCCCAAGGTAAACCGCTCAATCTGTTCTTTGAACGAGATCTTCTTAAATGAAGAGGCTGTTAGAAAAGAGCTCCAAAATCTCTCGCAATATGCGTCCAATGTATACTTCTTGGTCATCCGAAGATGGTTCCAAGCAGTTCGTATGTCGCGTTCATACTCCCGAGTCAACCAAGAAGAAATAAAAAGCCTTTTAAATTTCAGCCATTTAACTGGCGCTGTCTTGTTCAATACAAGCGTGGACCACCAAGTTCAAGCATTTCCCTTGAAGTAAGAGGTAGCCCTCCGAATCTTGGAGTGCTCTCAGTAACGCCCTCCAGAGAAAGCTATGTCAAACTGTTGAATGAAGGCCAAAGCCTTCGAAGCATCTCGATATCCAGAAAACGTGTCAAATTTAATTGACTGTCCACCTTCTTTAAACTCTCGGACTTTCTTGCTTTTATCCTCCAGAAAGTCATATTGGTTGGCCTTAGAAAAATTCTTCTTCTTTGCAACATATAAGAGACAAATGGAGGAATTACCGCTTCAATCAAAGTTTGAAATGCTCTATGTGAAAGATACGCATTATTAATATGCAACAACCGCTTACGAAGGAGCGGGAAATCTACATCTAATGCCTCAAAATAGACCCAGAGCCAAAGAGGAAAATGATCAGATAAGGTGAAAGAACGATCAATCCTCATATCACATGCTATATTGCAGAGTGCCAATACATACCAGCGATCCAATCGTGCTCTATATCCGGAGTGAGCATTATAAGTAAATGTATAACCCCGCTTTGAAGAGTGCCTGCTGGCCCATAGATCCAAGACACCGGTATCACTCACCATGGCATCCCAAGAAGAGCATTCAGAGCTCAATATATGCGAATGACCAGTTGTGTTGTCTGTGTTTGCAGGTGCATTATTAAAATCCCCGCACCAAAAAGCATGTGAACGCCAAGGGTATTTGACCAACTCTTGCCCAAGATGACTTCTTTGTGCCAAGCCAGTATAAGCATAAATACCAACAAATTCCAAAATATTTCCTTGGGCAAGACATTGAACTACCATCCAACACCCCGCCAGATCATTATGAGCTAAATCCGGCTGCAGTTCATGACGCACCATCATCAAAACATCCAAGAAAGAACCGGTACCAACGTAAGCAATTCAGAATCCCGCATAATACGAAGATTGACCTACAAAATCATGTTGATTATGCTCCTGTAGCACCACTATATCTGCTTTATTTGTGTGTACATAATGCCAAATTAACTTCCACTTGTAGTGGTTGCACAATCCGCGCACATTATACATAAAGCATCTAAGAGGAGAATTCATCTATACAGTATTTACAAGAGAAGCATGAGGCACTAAAATCAAGTGGTATTGCCCATGGGCACATCCGCTTCCATATTAACAATCAATAAAGCGGACTCCATATGCGTTCCTTGGTGGGGATTCTGATGCAGTGGCAACGACACAGATGTCGATCCAAGTAGAGCATCTTTATATGAGTGCACCATTCTGCCCCACGCTTCAACGAGCAACTTGTGATCACGAGATATAGATGTAGAAGGTCCACCAGTTCTCGCATCCAAAGCAGCCACATAATTTCTTGAAACAGGCGAAATACGAGGCTTAGCTGTCTTCTTTGGAGTTTGCCAACCATCAGTAGAATCTCTCATTTTGGCTTTACCTTTGGTATCTGCCTTTGCAGCAGGGTGCACATTAGGCATGCTTTTATTTTGATCTTTTCCCTGTTTGGCCTGCATGCTTCCATTAGCATCCCCCATCTTTGGTCTCACAAATGAAAAGGAGGGAGAGGCAACATGGGTTCCATATGCAAGAACAGCAGAGGGTGGTAGTTTCAGCAAAGATTCCTGGCATTCAGACTGCATGTGGCCAAATTTGCCACAACTGAAACATGCACCTACAAATTTTTCCCATTTGAGTTTAAACGGCCTTTTGCCTACCATTGGATCACCAAAGTCAACCGTTATTCCTGGCGGCGTCGGCTTATCCGTATCCCACAACACACAAAATCTATTGGAATTAGTATCCAAGTTTGGGGGGCATATTACTTTGCCCAACTGAGCAACTAGGAGAGGCAAGAAATGCTTCCAAGTTCGTGGAGATCCAACTATTTCCACACAAACTGGGCACCTATGTCCTATCCAGCTCTGATAGTCTTTAGTAAGCCCCCATGGCAATACATGTGTCATTTGCATATTGAAAAACAAGGGCGACATTTCCAATAATTGCGAGCGAGCTTCCATGTCTGCCAGTAACACCTCAAAAAAACCGCAGGTACCAAAATACACTCCTCGGACAGCTTGTCTTTTCAAGAGGAAATCAATCCATTGACCTACATCTTGCGCGCGCGCACACACGCACACGAGACTAAACGTCAACACAAAGATTAGCTTACTGAGTTTCTGTCATTATTCAAGAGATCAGATCGTCCCGAAAATTTACAACATGATCAAACACAGAATGCGTGCCTTAAGCAAATGAGCTACAAAATTCAAAAGAAAAAAACTACATAAACACCGGAAAAAGAATCAGACAACTTGCCTTCTTGCACAGCCTCCTTGTTGCACCCCGATGCAGCTTCATGAAATGCATGGACTTCATGAGAGAACACCCCTTCAAAATACAGACAGGAATCATACAGGTCTGCAGAAGTAAAATTGCTCTAGGCCATGCACAATCTGATGGCCGAAAAAGTGCAATCCATTTGCCCAATCATTGTTACAAAGTCAACAGCCAGCAGCTCGCAAAAAATTATCATAATGACTGACTGGAGGAAGCTGCAAAGTTTGCTTCAGCTCATTGGTCAAATCAAAAGGAATTTTCACAGCAACATGCCCTTTTGATGCCTCCATGAGCATAAACTTTTCGTTTTCTAGTAACCCATTATCCTGCATATAATCAAACGAAGCCATTATCAAAGGAGTTGATGATGACTACCCAAATAATCTGAAAACTTGCACATGTTTGAAACCTTACTTCGCCAGTTTGGCCCTCACTACCAGATGTTAATGAAAGTGTTTGATTAGTTCCACCCAGGTTCATCCAGACAGATAAATTTCTCCTTGCATTCGTACCAAATGCTTCACATCGCATTGCAACAGCAGAATATGACAGAGGGGTTGCAGCAGCTGGAACACCAGCTACCTGTCCTGCTGTCTCAAGGGCCTGCAGATAACACAGTATCAAAAAACACAGTACAGAAGCTTATTATAAAGATGATAACTAGTGTAATACATGGTGTTCAACAGACTTACCGACTCCAAAAGTTGACTTACACCAATAACATTAACAGCAGGGGTGTGAATTGGTGTTCTTGAAAGCAGCTGTGGAAGATCTGTGCAAGACATATCGCTAATGAGGTCATCCTTGGGTTCAATAACCTGCAGAGGAATAAATTTTTCACGTCTTCTCCTGATGCATTTCAACAGGTTTGTCAAAATTTACAATGTCCACAGCCTGGTCTGAGTTCCTTGGTAACTGACATTGCAGCTCATTATACCTTTCATAGAAGTTCAAAATTAGAACCACCCGTACCTCATGAAATGAAACCATCTTCTCGAAAAGTAGCGAATTCCAAGGGTGCACAGTGTTCAGCTGTATATCCAGGCCAAATGTGAACCCATCATCAGGTGAAAACATTTGCAGCAACTCATCTCTCAAACTGGAGAGCTCTGTCTGCATGATGTGACGAAATTGTCAGATCTGATCATCCTAAATCGAAGACTTTTTTCCAACATCAAACCATCATACTTCAAATGATGTCGATAAATTGCTTAACACAAGGGACACTAATGTGTCGTTTGAGAGGTTCTCCATCCTGATTGAAGCTAACAGTTCCAAGGCAGATGCATTATTTGCAGGGGTTCCATAAAGCTGTGCATCCAGCTTGGTTGCCCTCAAACCAGTGCTGTCAATTTCAAGAAAAGGATCAACCTGAAAATGACATGGAAAACAAAGTAAGCATGCAACCAGTCTATGAGATGAATCAGATACGCCTGTCTCGACTCTCTGTCCTCTCGATATTCAGAATGAAAAGGACAAAAGGTAAAACAGATGATGTGAAGCTGCACGGGATGGGTCAAGCTCTGACACTAGTAGAGGAATGCGATCATATATGCTCCAGGAATACACCAGTGGTATGCATGCCTATCTAGCTCCATTCAGGACAGTACTGTGGCTATGCCCTTTATCACAGGGATTGGAGTAAAGATCCCAATAAGAGCGCTCAAGGATCCCAGTAAATGCGGTGTAATCTCTCCTGCTGCCTTAAATGTTCCGATGCAACCTAGGTGTCCAATAGCCTGGTGCTTGTAATTGCTTGTGTTAACAACTTCTACCTATTTGAGTGTGACACCGCTTTGTGCTAGTATCGAGAGTGGTGTGATAGCTTATGGGGCTAAGGTTTCTGCGTCTAGGACAAAGGCACGTCTAATCATTGTGTTCGTCTGGCCAAGCTTAGAGATTCTCTCTCTCGAAGGCTCGTTCATACCAAACTGTAAGTCAGAGCAAGAATTCTCCCAATTGTGCACTGCCTTGAAACTTCCTCTATCGACATTCTTTCCTCTGCAGAAAGCGCTGACTCTCTTACTAAAACGAGAACTGCTTCTCTCTAGAACTTGTCAAATGGTTTTTTCCTGTCTTGCACCCGCTTTTCCCTAAAAGCACTTTTTTTGGTGCAAAAAAGACCCTTCTATTAGTTATCTGCCAACAGTGCACAGTGCACTACATCAACCCCTACGACAAGGGAAACTGTACCAAAGCTTAGTCGCATGAAACCCCATGTCATCCCCTTGAAACAAAACAAAACGAAACTCAAAACACGCTCTTGGCCGAATGCGAAGGAAAAAGAAAAAGCCGCCTTACGTTCGCCGCTCAAAGGTAACCGCCTTAAGGTCTAGCTGCCCGAAAGATACCGCCTCACCTCAGGACGTACGTGGGTTTACCCACTACGACCCCAGTGGCGCAGAGGGGTTTGTGGGCATATCTATGTTCCCTGCATGCCCCGCCTTGGGTTTTTTTCCCTTGGCATGAGTGCAAACGCGTGAGAGCCCCAACCGAGCTACCTCTACACAGGTGAAGAGCCATCCCACAGCCAGTTGTCTGTGCTGAGGAGCCTGAACGCCTGCGTTGCTCTTTCTCTCTGCAAGACAAAATCACATATTCCAATCAATTCCTCTCACCGCCAGGTGCTCACGGAGGGGCTGCCATGTCCTTGGAGTGGCAGCTTCCAAGGACACCCTCAAGCACACTTGGCTTACACAGAGACCTAAGACACACCAAGCATCCATGTGGCTGCCTCCACCAACCGACGTTCCACACATGAGAATCCACGAGAAACAAAAAAAAAACTCGCAAAATTTCTACCATCGGCTGGCATGTGCTCCCCTTGCCCTCCTCTCTCGTTAGTAGCATCCCATACCACCCTATACAAGAGTTGGGAGGGCCTGTCAGGCTAGACCATCACGGTCCCATGAGATCTAGTAGTTTTGTGCACGTCGCCATGTCGCGCATACGAGCAGGAAGGAGGCTTTGATACCAATGTTAGTCCCTCGCCAGATCCATCCTGCACACATGACATGACACAAGCCAAACTCACACCTAGACACACATAGTGAGCAGACATCAGGGTCACCTCCCAGCCATAGAGCCGATACGGGCTCACCCTCGAGCCTAGGAGCCTACAGCCAAGCGGGCTAGCCTCTGCCACAAGGGCCAGTGTCCCATACCACCAAACCCACCCCAGTACGGGTGTGCGGGCAGAGCTACCAAGGGCGAAGAGTCCAAGTGTGGTGATCACACAAGATGTCTCACAAATAAGACTCAAGTCCTATTTATAGAACTTCATAACCAAAGGGCCATGTTCAAACTGGCTGTACATAACTGCAAGCGCCCCTCCTGATGTCTGGGGACGTAACACTGAGTCCATCGCGTATCGAGCGCGCTCCCATCTTCATCGCTCTGTCTTAAGGGGCATAAGCGAAAAGAACCCAAGACCACATGGCATTTATGGATTTGGAAGAGTACTTGCAGTTTCTCCTCGACGAGCTTCGCGACATTCTTTCACAACACCCACAGCAAAATCTCCCAATGATGCACGGTTTCCAATAGTTTCTGAATTACATGTTACCTCCTCTGATGCCTTGAGTGGTACCTCCTCCTCCTCCGACACAAAGTACGAGAGCTTCCAATAGGCAACCTTCCTAGTTGTCTGTTCCAATCAGAGGAGTCTTCGGGAATATGACTCCATGATCGGGCTCACAACAGACAAGGTGAAGGAAGTCGAAGAAAAGGTCACTCAAGTTCACAGGATCGCAATCGCCAAAGTGGAAACCTGTGTGAAAACAGAAATAAGGGAACATCAGCTTCAAGAAGAGAATGCCCTCAAGCTTCGAATCGGAGGGCTGCCCCAAGCCTGGGATAAGTGCCAACAGGATTTCTGCAAGTTAATCGATCTTCTCAATGAGACTCTTCAACCGGTCCATGTCGACTACGATGCAGTAGAATGTATCGTCAACAAGTTCAACACCAAGCGCACACCTAGTGGACACGCTATTCTTGAGTTCAAAGACAAAGAGGAGCAGCTCCGACTACTCCAGCAATCACGTCTCTTTCGAGACACCAGGTTTTGGATCGCCGAAGAACTCACCCCGACACAAGTCAAGCACAAAAGTGAAGAGTTGAAAAAAGTACGTGAAGCACGAGCCAAAGGCAAGTGGGCAGTATACCGCCGAGGGAAGGCCATCATCCAGGAGTTTCGAACCCCTAAACCAGCCCCTGATCCATAGGACCCCCCCTTAGACTTTTCTTTTTCTTTTGATGGACCCTCAATCCTTAACTGATATGTATCGATTGCCCCTACTTAGAAGAAGCGATTGTAATGTTTTGATTTTGGTCCCATGGGTCATATTTGACCTCCGAGGATGATAATTCAATCTCTCTCTCTCTCTCTCTCTCTCTCTCTCTCTCTCTCTCTCTCTCTCTCTCTCTCTCTCTCTCTCTCGCTCACATATGGGTCTCTCACTGTTTTTAGGGCTTCGCCACTTCTTCTTTGCTGTTTTGAGGGTTTCAAAATTGCCTTTTGGCCGTCTCTAGGGTTTCGAAACTGATTAGTTGCTGTTTTTTAGGGTTTCGTCATTGTTTTTTGTTGTTTTCTAGGGTTTCGTAACCATTTCTTGCTGTTTTTTAGGATTTTGCCACTGTTTTTTGCTGGTTTTTAGGGTTTCAAATCTGTGTTTTGCTGTTTGTTAAGTTTTCACAAGCGTTTCTTACTGTTTTTTAGGGTTTCTTAAACTTTTTTGTTGTTTTAGACTCTCTCTCTCTCTCTCTCAATCATGAGAAGCGTCGAAGAAGTGCCAACGGCTTCCCCCACGTGTAAGAAGACGCATCCCTCGCCGGCCGCCCATAAAGCCTCTTTCATGCGGAGAGGGAAAAGAATGTCGACAATAGAGAAGGAAATGAGAGAATGGAGAAACGAAGTTGAAGAGTGGAGGAAGTAGAGGAGCACTATTCTTCAAAGATGGACTAAAAAAAGAGATGGCATGTGTAGGAGGATCGCATCGCTCGAGGAGAAAGTGGTCATTCAAGATTCCATCATCCGAAATCTACAAGCAAAAAGTGGGCAGCTCGAAGAAGGCGAAATTCAGTCATCCATGACGAAAGAATTGAATACCATGAGAGAAGAAATATGGGTTATCAAGGAAGGTGAGGAGAAGAAGTCATGGGCTACGGTCATCTCCGCAACACAAAAGAAAGTAGAGAAGGCCAAAAAACGGATTGAGGTTGCCAAGAAAGAAAAAGGTAAGGAAGCTCCTTGTACACCCACTCTTATTAACATGACCCTTGAAGAGGAACAAAGGAGGAGGATGCCAGCTCTATATATGAGGGTAACTGGCCTCAAGGACATAAACAATGTAGAAAAAGAGGTCACAAGCCTCACATCCATGATGGGGGTGGACAAGCCTTCACACACAAAGGCATGGAAAGTGGGCAAGAATAGTGATGGCCCGGGAGAATCTTCAAAAGGGAGAGCTCTTATACTACGCGTCCCCTCCTTGGAAGAGAAGAAGGAATTCTTGAGAAAGAGGCCTACTCTCAAGAAAGGTATTTTTCTCGGTAATGATCTCACTCTCCCACAGCTTGCGCATATGAGAGAAGTAATGCCAAAGATTACGGCGGCAAGGGAGAAGGGAAAGATGGCCTTTTACAGAGATGGTCGGGTGGTGCGACGCTCTACATGACGGTGTGGGACCTATGGGACCACACTGAAGATGGCTACTTTGAATTGTAATGGATCTATGAGGTTGGACATTGGTGCCTTTGAGGACAGTTTCAGAGACAGGGACATTGTTTTCTTCTCAGAGACGCATCAGGCCCCCGAGCAGCTTATGCCACATGTGGTGGGATACATATGGGAGACAGCCCACAGGACCGTCGCAAGATCTGAGCATGGGAGTAGAGGTTCAGGAGGAGTAGCAGTGCCATTTAGGGAGGAGTCACAGCCACTACTATATATTGTAGGGAGAGATGATCATGCTAGATACATGTGGGTGAGGCTGAGAGCTAACACAAGCCGATTTCTATACATTGACATATGTTACTTCCCCCCCAGTACGTCAGTATATGCTGCATCCAGAGGACAGTCGCCTTTCTCTATACTAGATGATGATATATGGGAGTTTTCTAGGAATGGTGATATCATCCTCCTAGGGGACTTCAATTCCCGAATGGCCAACTCTCAGACAATCTTCTACGACACTTCAGATGAGATGCTTAGAGAGCCGGATGTGGGTGAGTTGGGGCTTCACAGATGCTCACATGACAGAGAGCGGACAGAGTATGGGAGATACCTCACGGAGATGACGACAGCACATGGGTTAGCCATACTTAATGGCTTACAGCGATTTCCTCAAGCAGCCGGTTTCACATGCTTTCCACACAGACACGGGGCCAGTACAACGGACTATGTTATGGCACAGCCGAGCTTTATTCCTTGTATTCAGGATTTCACAGTGGGAGCCAAACCAGTGGGCGTAGCAGTGGATCATGCACTTTTGACATTTTCTAATTTATTTCAGTTAGTACATCCCAGACATCAGGAGGTAGGTCACATACCCCTTATACACTTACACCAGAGACTGACTCAGTTTATACAGAGGAGATCTATAGCCGTCTATGCGCAGCTGGTCCCTGCCTCTGAGCGGAGTGCACCACTTTACTGACTGAGACACTGCATGGGCAGCATAAGAGGCATACCCACACACTCAGCCGAGTCGAAGGCGATATTCTGGGAGCATGCCCCAGAATAGTTGATATGATGAGGAGTGCAAAGAGATGAGAGCCCACCTTCAGAGGGATCTTCTTTTAGGAGTCATCAATAACAGACAATCTCGGATTTCTTCCCGACGCCTCGTGCGACTGAAGAAACGAGCTTACTCGGCCCAGATGGAGCGAGACTTGTATCAGTTGTTCTTGAGTAGAGACTCGGGAGAGGAGTGATTACTTCTCCTGATGTGTGGGGCCAGTATGCCTCATCATTATATACGGTTCCTGGACAGGACCCCCTTCCAGATCCTACAAAGCCATGCCCACCTACCAGCACCTCCTTTACCACTGAGATGGTCAAGAGAGCCATTGATAGGATGAGGACCAGCAGGGCATATGATCATGATGGTCTAGTAGCAGAGCACTTTACACATGCTAGAGATATGCTGGTAGAGGTTCTTGCAGTGTTGTTCAATCGTGCTATGTGTGAGGGGTTACCTTAGACTTGGAGGTTGTCTACTATTGTGCCTATCTTCAAAGCAAGTGATCCTATAGAGCCTAGGAATTACCGCACTATTATGGTTGGGCACACATTGGCACGGTTGTATGCATCCATTCTTGAGCAGTAGTTGAGTAATTGGGCAGAGGGTGAGGGTGTACGAGCAAAGGGCCACGCCGGTTTCAAGAGGGGTTTCTCCACTCTTGATCATATTCCGACACTCAGAGCCATCATTGAGGAGGGCAGGTCACATGGGAGATGGATTTATTGTAGCTTTGTGGATTTCCGCAAAGCATTTGACATGGTACCGAGAGCTAGATTGATGCGCACATTGCAGGAGATGGGGGTGCCCATAGTGTTGATTTGGGGGATTATGGCTCTATACAGATCAATGATGGGACATGTATGCACTCCGGAGGGGATATCTGATTTAGTTCACTCCACCATTGGGGTGAAACAGGGTTGCCCATTGTCTCCTGCTCTATTTGGTATGTATGTTGATAAGGTGTCTGATTACATTGACAGAGAGGGTGATAGAGGTGCCCAGCTGGCAAGGACGTATCCCATTGTTGTTATATGTTGATGATATTGTGTTGATCTCTGACTCACGAGAGGGTATGCAGTGACAGTTGGATGCATTACACAAATTTGCAGAGGATAGTGGATTGTCTGTAAACCTTGGTAAAACCAAGGTTATGGTGTTTAACACCACACCACAATGGATCAGGAGATCAGCACCGACTTTCACATATGGTCAAGAGATTGTAGAGTATACAGATGCATACACTTACCATGGGGTTGTCTTCATGGGGCCGAGGTTTTCTTTGGGGAGAGCAGCAGAGACTAGACTGACTAGAGCTTTTGCGGCCTTGGGAGGCTTGGAGACGATGTGTTCGCAGGTTCAGTTCCAGGAACCTCAGACAAAGTTATGGCTCTTTGATACCTTAGTAGCCTCAGCTATGTTGTATGGGGTGCAGACACGGGGACCTTCTGTAGGCCACGATGGTTGGAGAGGTATGGAGAGGCCCTTGGTATCTATGATCTCTCGGCTGATCAGAGCCAAGGCCTCTGTACCCCACGCTATCATTTGAGCAGATCTAGTTGCCCCCTCCTATGGAGATTGAGGCGCTTACCAGATCAGTCTCCTTTGTGCACAGCTTGTGGGATACTACTAGAGACAGATATGCTAGACTGGCCCTTGAGTCTTCCAGACAATTAGCTCTTCAGGGGGACACTTCATGCTGGTATGCACAGATGAAAGCATGGTTTCAGACGCATGGTTTCACCATGGACAAACTGCCCCCTTTCCAGTACTCTCTTCAGGCACCCTCGATGTCTCTTACATGGGTGGAGATTACTAGACTCATTTGTCAGGACCTAATCCAGCTGGATACCAGGAGGACATGGATAGAGCCACCACAGGAGTTGGGCATGAAGATGGCTTTCTATAGAGAGCATCTTCTCCATCCACAAGTTTGCAATTCGACCCAGCTACATGGAGACATATATGTCTCATGGTTTGCGGTGTGCCATTGGTCAGATACGCACATCCTCACATCAGCTGAAGATTGAGACTGGCAGATTTAGAGGAATACCAGCAGACAGCAGGATATGCCGCTTATTCCAGTTAGAGCCAGAGACGGAGCTACATTACATATGTCATTGCACAGTGTACTATGAGATACGGGGCCGTTTCCACTGCTTATTCAAAGAGGGTTTCGGTCCTTTCTCTAGGGTCATGAGTTATGAGGATCAGAGATGTCTTGGGCTATATCTACTTGAGTTACGCAGATATAGAGACACTTTATTGGGAAGAGATAGAGAGAGACAGTCCCAGAGACAGATTACAGGTTTCTTTTCACTAGATATAGGACAACCAGAGGAGCAGTCATCATTGCAGAGCTTGGCCCACACTCATTCGACCACTACCGGCACTCTCATCGACCGAGCACTGGAGATACGGATATCTAGACGGCCATGCTTGAGGAGAGGGGCTACACAGCATCGACGGAGACTACAGCAGTGGATTCGAGCCATACTCTCTCGATATCCAGAGTGCAGATGAGGATGAATTCCAATAGTAGTATCTAGTTCTTTTGTACCCAGACATGGTATTAGATTCACCATTTTGTAACAGATTGATCTCATAGGTCATTTTGGCCTTTTGAAGACGTTAATATAACATTTCGTTTCTCTCTCTCTCTCTCTCTCTCTCTCTCTCTCTCTCTCTCTCTCTCTCTCTCTCTCTCTCTCTCTCTCTCTCTCTCTCTCTCTCTCTCTCTCTCTCAATAAAGTTCAGTGATTTTTAAGGTTACTTTTCGTGTGTTGCTATTGATTTCTCGCTTGGAGTGTCCAAGCCTGTAACAATCCGAATCATGTCCCAACTCTAAAAGTGCTCCACCCTCAAGAAAAGAGTCAAAAAGCTGCACCTCCGGTCATATACCACATGCCAGAATCTCCAAGCTCATACAGGAAGTCCAAAGCATGGGACAACCAAGGCTATTGAGGAATGAACTATCCGATGACAAAGAACCAAAGAACTGCACCAACCATCATATACAATAATGAACTGCACAATGTATCTGAAGGAACTTCATCAGAACTGAGAGTGAAACTGCAACTGATCTTCATCTGTCTGGAACACATCCCGAGTGTATATCACCCCACTCTCAAAGTAAATTGGGAACAAACATCCAGCAGAAAGGAGCACGCATCAATACAGAGACTGCAGCTAACACAGCAAGATCAAGAGACCCTGCACCCAAGCTTTCTAAGAGAAGAACAACGTGCTATAGAAAGCCACCAACTAGACAGTCAATCATGTCCGCTGCACATGAAACCACTGGTACTAAATCACTCGGGATAGGTATACCACTGTAGCAGACTTGGGCACACCAAGTCCAGAATCTGGCACGACACACAAGATAGAATCACTTTAAAATACTTCACACTTAAATCACAATTCATTTGAGTCGACACGGCTGGGCGTAGTTCCGTGCCCAGAGAGATTCCTAAAGACTGGCGCCCCTTTCAGTATTTCTTCTTATATTAACACTTGAGCAAAGTACAATTGCCTACAGTCCTCTCTGCTCGAAGACTCGTCAGCACAATTGAACCAGAGAGAGGCCCTTGGCCATGGAAAAGCAGTTACATGAAAAAGCAATCTCCCCCAATAGCTGGCAGCCAGTGCAATTTACGAAAATCCGTACGCTGCCATGTGAGCTCTGTCAGCGCGAATTACGGCCGTCCGTACAGCCTGTCAACGCAATTCACGGCGCTCCGTACAGCTTACCGCCAGTTCAGCCTTTTTAATTCTTAATCTCCCCAGGGCCCAATCGAACGGGACCCTATAAGTTGGGACAACTTATAACCTTGGGCGAATCCATTTGGCATGCCACGTCATCAGTTTGTGACAAAAAAACAGCAAGCTTCTCTCTCAATCAAGTCCAAAACGGCACCGGATCAGCCAAATCCGAGCATCGAAGGTGATCGTGACACCATGTCATAGGTGGCAGCAAAAGATGCAATGAAGAGAAGAACTCGCTCGTGATCCGGTGGACACCTCGACTCCGATCTAAAACACCTGCAATGCCACACACATGAACAAGGCAAACCTGTGGAGAAGAGAGATCACTAAGGTAGAAAGAGAGGACATCTGAGAATGAGAGAGAGAGAGATGGGAAGCCTCTCCATGTTGATAACAAGTTGCTCACCAAGGGTGGTCCGGCATAGATCTGACATGTCAACTAGATAGACCCGAGGTACACACAACTGCGACTGCTATCGACACTGCCAACTGTTATTGCACACGAGACCGCTGACACGGTCTCCACATGGACATCACCTCCAACATGCTCTGCGAGCATAGATCTGGTGCATCTTCTCCTGGCTAGATCTAGATATAGATCTATGTAACAAACTTGGACACCTCAAGTGTGGAATCTGGCACAACACATGAAAGAGAATCGCTTTAAAACACTTCACACTTAATTCACAGTTCAATCGAGTCGACATTGCCCGACATAGTTCCGTTGCCCAGAGAGATTGGCCCCAAAGACTAGCGCCCCTTTCGGTATTTCTTTTTGTATTAATGCTTGAGCAAAGTACAATTGCCCTTGGGTCGCCTCTGCTCACCCACTCGTCAGCACACAGTGAGCCAGAGAGAGCCCAGGGGACTTATTTAAAGGCCCTTGGCCATGGGAAAAGTGTCACAAAGTGATGACGTGGCTGCCAGATTGCTAGGATTTGGATGACATTAATGCCCAAGAGCAGAAACCCTAACCCTAACTGCTGCTGAAAACCCTAATTCTAGAAACCCTAACCCTAAAACCTGCCAAAAACCCTAACCCTAACCCTAAAAGCAACAGGAGATCCCGTAAAATGCGCAAACATGCTGACGTGGCACCGTACGACAAGCCCGAGAAAAACGGGGCGGAAATTGTGCTGACTTTTTTTTACGGCAGAATTTGTGGTTGTTTTTTATCTACGCAAATTCAGAGAGAGAGAGAGAGAGAGTCTTTGCTTTTAAAATTGATAAAGCTCAAGAGAGCTTGTGAGAGAAAAGAGCCTTTGCTTTATTTTCAGCCTTTTGATTTTAAGTTTTTGGGGCTCTGCTTTTGGCAACCCTTGTAAATAAATATGTGGTTTGGGCTCCCACTCTGCAGAGCATCTAGACGCAGAGTCTGAGAGTGAGACCCAACCACTCTTGTACTTTAACTTTGATTAATACAAAAAGAAATACCGGAAGGGGAGCCAGTCTTTGGGGCCAATATCTCTAGGCACGGAACTCCGTCGGGCCAGTGTCAATCTATTGTGAACTGTGAACTGTTTTGAAGTGGTTATTTGGTGCTATCGCGATTGATTCTTGACTTGGAGTGTCCAAGTCTGTTACAGTGGTATCAGAGCACGGCCGATTTCTCTTCTAGGGGAAATCAAATCCCAAAAAAAATTCTGCGGCACCTATGGCTTCACGCAAGGATTAATCGACTCCCTCTGCATCCGGAGATGCGGGAAGGGATCACAACGAAGATTCCGTCAGAGAGTATGGCCCGCCTCGGCCTACTCAGGCGGAGCGACGAGAGACGGAGCGTCGTCAATTGATCGGCGATGCAACAAAGATGATGCTTAGTTTTGCGAAGGACCCAAAATTGGCAAAATATATGAGCGAGACTTCTTTTCAGAAAGTGCACGAGCAGTGGTTGGCAGAAAACCACAACACCACCCCCGAACCCCGCTCTCAAGAAACCTTCTGCTCACAAGAAATATTCAGAGAAGGAATTAGAAGAGGTGGTTGATGCACAAATTGCTCAGCTTTTTGACGCGCAGAACAAAGCTAGAAAGCACGGCAAAAAGCAGAAGAAAGGCACTGACTTCCCGGGTTATTTGGGTCGTCAATCAACATTTGATAAGGCAAAGCAACAGAAGAAGCGTGTTCGATTTGAAGGAGTACCCAATTCTTCTTCTTCTTCTTCTTCTTCTTCTTCTAACAGTTCTTCTAGCTCTTCTGACTCGACGAAGAAGACAGAAAAGGCAAAAAGCGAAGCAAGAAACAACGCTTCGGAGAGGGCAAGAAAAAGGCAAAGAAGTCTAAATCTCGTCCAGTGAGTGACAGTTCTACAGAGGACTCGTCTACAGACAGTTCAGACTTTGATGACGGCAACTTTTATGCGAACAAGAAGAATTTTTATAAAGCCAACCGGTATGACTTTCTGGAAGATAAAAGCAAGAAAGTCCGAGAGTTTAAGGAAGGTGGACAGTCAATCAAATTTGACACCTTTTCAGGATATAAAGATACTTCGAAGGCTTTGTCTTTTATACAACAGTTTGACATTGCTTTCGCGGGAGGACGCTACTCAGAGCACTCCAAGATTCGGAAAGCTGCCTCTTATTTTTAAGGGGAATGCTCGAACTTGGTGGTCCACTCTTCTTTTAAACAAGACTCCGCCAATTAAATGGCTGAAATTGAAGAAGCTTTTTATTTCTTCTTGGCTGACTCAAGAGTATGAACACGATATACGAGCTGCTTGGAACCATCTTCAGATAACCAAGAGAGAGACAGCGGATGCTTATTGCGAGAGATTCTGGAGCTCTTTTCTACCCGCCTCTTCATTCAAGAAGATCTTGTTCAGAGAACAGATTGAGCGGTTTACCTTGGGTCTACCTACAAAGATCCGAGATCACTGCTTGGAACATCAGTCAGCTTCTATTCAGGAGTTGATGAGTCATGCGAAACGGGGCTTTGCCATTCACTCTGGCAGTCTCACCTACCCCACCAGTGAGGTCATGACACAACGAGCCGAACAGACTTCAGCGAATGAACGTAGAAAGAGAAAGAGCAAACCCAGAAAAGAAGGATGCACGACCCAAGCTTACTACTCAGGAGAGAGCTCGTTTCATCAGGGAGGGGTAGTGCTTTGGATGCGGGGAACATGGACATATCTCCGCGAAGTGCCCTAAAAAGGCACAGAAAGGACAGAATGACAAGGACGACGAAAGGCCTAAGAGTTCGAGAGCAGCTGAGGAACGTGGAAGAAAAGGCAAGACAAAAACAGGACTGGTTCCAGATTGTGTGGGTACCGATCCCAACACCATGGACGAGAATACATAACTTTGTCGAGCTTGGGACAAAGTGAAAGACCAAGAGGCACTGATCTTCTTTGATGGAGGAGCCAAGGCCAACTTCATTTCACCAGAATTGGCGGCACAGCTCGTGATCGCTCTCGATCGGATGGGACCACTTGCGGAGACTGTTCTAGCGACACCCGACAGGGACATAGCCATTACACCTGTCATTGGCAAACTTCGGTTGCATTGTCAGGGGTATTTGGGGCATGAGGACTTTTTCATAATGCCTTTGGAAGGTTGTGATGTTCTCTTGGGGATTCCCTGGTACGACAAGAACAACGCCGTGGTCGATTATCGGGCAAGGAAAGCGACATTGACTACAGAGAAGGGCAGAACCATTGTACTTGACATTAAACTGAAGGGTGAGTCTGTCCCTATTATATCGGCTTCGGCCATTTCTAAATTAATGAAATTCAGTCTGTTTGTTTACTCGATCTTTATAAAAGAATTGAGTGATAAGGATAGGACAAATATGTCTAAACTTCATAAAGAACGCCAAGATTTTCTCCACTCTCACACCGATTTTTGCCCACAGAGGTGACTACCTTTCAGACATTGAAAGAGAAATTGACTACGGGACCAGTTTTGACTTTGCAGGACTTGCAGAAGTCATTTGAAGTATATTGTGATGCTTGTGGTCGTAGTCTGGGTGCAATCTTAATGCAAGAAGGCCATGTCATTGCTTACGAGAGCCAGTTGTTCTCAAGCCCGGAAATGACAGCACAGATTTATGAGAAATAACTTTTGGCGGTTATCCATGCTCTTACTCAATGGCGGCATTACCTACTCGGAGCGGATTTTACTGTCTTTACAAACCATCAGAGTTTACGCTACTTCTTGTCACAGAAGCAGTTTTCGGAAAAGCAGATGCGGTGGGCGAACATCTTGTCACAGTTTCACTTCCAGATTGTCCATGTTCAGGGACAAAAGAATGTGGTGGCAGATGCTTTGTCTCGGGCCGTTGGTTCTGGCTATTTCCGCGATACATCATAGGAGCTTCGAGGATATGGTCGACCAGTATGCCACGGATACAGATTTTGTAGACGTTTTCACAGGGATACGGGATAGGGAGACAGTAGCGGGATATTCCATTCAGAATGGCTACTTGATGAGAAAAACCATGTTGTGCGTTACACAGCCGTTGAGGGAAAAGGTTATGACCGAATGCCACTGTCCACCTTTTACGGGTCACCGCGGCATTGCTACCACCATGAAAGGGGTAGAGAGATACTTCTTTTGGCCGAGACTCAAGGAGGATGTGGAAGAGTTTGTGCGCAGTTGCTTAGTATGCCAGAAGGTCAAGTTTGACAGGCATAAAGCACAGGGATTGTTATAGCCTTTACCCATACCCACCCGCCCCTGGGAAAGTATTGCAATGGATTTCATTTTTGATCTCCCGAGAACACAGAGTGGTCATGATGGTATCTGGACTGTTATTGATAGATTTAGCAAGCAGGCTCATTTCATTCCACTGAAGAAAACAGTCAAGCCGGATCACTTAGCGAGACTGTTTGTGGCCCAGATTTTCAGATGACATGGCATACCTGAGACGATTGTCTCCGACAGGGACCCCAGATTTACGAGTTTGTTTTGGAAAGCGATTTGGGAGAACATTGGCACGCGGTTGCAGTTCTCGTCATCGTTCCACCCACAGACTGACGGGAAATCTGAGATTGCCAATTCAGTGGTTTTAGATTTATTCAAGTCTTATATCTCGGATCAGAAGACTCAAAGGGAAAAGTACCTACCTTTGGTGGAATTTGCCTACAATAACACGATACACTCTTCGACGGGGAAGGCGCCATTTGAGATTGTTGAAGGTGTTGCGAAGATTCCACCCTTCCTAAGCACGAAAGATAAGATTTTTGAAACAGATGCATATACGCGAGACTTAGATACGGCTTTTGCCAAGGTTCGCGAGGCTTTGCAGAAATCTCAAGAAGGACAGAAAAAGGCAGCGGATCGCCATCGTCGCGACTTGAAATTGAAGGAGGATGATTGGGTGCTCTTAAGTTTTGAGAAGGCACGCCTGAGAAAGAAAAAAGGAAAGGAGAGGCTTTTTCCAAAGCTTAGTATGCGATACTACGAACCTTTCCAGATCTCTGAAAAGATAAACGATGTCTCCTTCCGACTAAAATAGCCTAACACTTGGAGGATTCACAATGCATTTCATGTGAGTCTTTTGAAACCTTTCAAAGGTGATGTGCCTGATGATGGGAAGCCTAATGAACAACCCTAAGTGGAAGAAAACCAAGAGATCCTTGTTCCTAAACAGATTTTGGCACATAAGGATACGAAGAATAAAGGTAAAGTCCGAAGGCGGTTCTTGGTTAAGTTCAAGAACTATCCTGCATTGGATGCGAAGTGGATGGTGGAGAAGGACCTAGCAGATACTCCTCAGATTGTGAAACTTTACCTCGAGGCTTTTGGTTTAGCATAGTCTACTCCGAATGGAACCCAGAATTCAGCTTGGCCGGGGATCTGGTGCAGTGGGATGCACAAGAGGGGAGTTACTCCACTCCTTTGTCAATAGATGCCTCGATTTTGATACTAGAGTCATTGATGTCTCTTTGAGCTTCACGGATACTGAGAGCTGACAGTATTCTGCTGTATGACTTTATGAAATGGAATTCCTGAATATGATACTGATTTGTTCTTGACTTCTTTTTAAGTGCAGGAACTGATAGACGAAATGACTGCAACATTTTGGTCTACTTGATCTCGAATAGACATGGTTGCAATAGGGTTTAGTCAATCGGACATCGATGAGGTCCCGACTGGATCTAGATGCGATTGCAAGCTAGATTGCCGATAAAAAAGAGAGCTTCACGGATACTGAGAGCTGACAGTATTCTGCTGTATGACTTTATGAAATGGAATTCCTGAATATGATACTGATTTGTTCTTGACTTCTTTTTAAGTGCAGGAACTGATAGACGAAATGACTGCAACATTTTGGTCTACTTGATCTCGAATAGACATGGTTGCAATAGGGTTTAGTCAGTCGGACATCGATGAGGTCCCGACTGGATCTAGATGCGATTGCTAGCTAGATTGCCGATAAATCATGGTCTAAGATCCGAATGAATGTTGTATGTCATGTGATGTCCTGTGATGTCTAGTGATGTCCTGTGATGTCGTGTGATGTGATTGTTGATTGGTACATGTGCTAGATGTGTGTTCCTAGTACGTAGGTACTAACAGTCAGTGTCTGCTAAGACGGTTTATGGCCTCTGTATGTTTTGCAGGCGTAATCGAGGGCGATTACAATGCTTTCAAGAGGGGGGTATGTCACAAAGTGATGACGTGGCTGCCCGATTGCTAGGGTTTGGATGACATGAATGCCCGAGAGCAGAAACCCTAACCCTAATTGCTTTTGAAAACCCTAATTCTGGAAACCCTAACCCTAAAACTTGCAAACCCTAAAACCTGCCCAAAACACTAACCCTAAAGGCAGCAGGGAGATCCCGTAAAATGCGCAGACATGCTGACGTGGCACCGTACGGCAAGCCCCGAAAAAAAGCGGCGAAAATTGCGCTGACTTTTTTTTACGGCAGAATTTGTGGCTGTTTTTTATCTACGCAAATTCAGAGAGAGAGAGAGAGAGTCTTTGCTTTTAAAATTGATAAAGCTCAAGAGCGCTTGTGAGAGAAAAGAGCCTTTGCTTTATTTTCAACCTTTTGATTTTAAGTTTTTGGGGCTCTGCTTTTGGCAACCCTTGTAAATAAATATGTAGTTTGGGCTCCCACTCTGCAGAGCATCTGGACGCAGAGTCTGAGAGTGAGACCCAACCACTCTTGTACTTGAACTTTGATTAATACAAAAAGAAATACCGAAAGGGGCGCCAGTCTTTGGGGCCAATATCTCTAGGCACGGAACTCCGTCGGGCCAGTGTCAATCTACTGTGAACTGTTTTGAAGTGGTTATTTGGTGCTGTCGCGATTGATTCTTGACTTGGAGTGTCCAAGTCTATTACAAAAAGAAATACATGAAAAGCCTTCACCTCAAAAGCTCGTGGCTCCAAAAGCACTAGCGCTAAAGCTACCAACACAATACGTGGATTTCCGTACAGGTGCCATGTCAGCACACCAACGTAAATTACTAGTTTCCGTACGGTCTTCCAAGTCAATACAGCCAACGCGATTTGCGAATTTCCGTACAATCAGCCAGTCCGCCAATTCTTTCATTTTCCCACTTGTCCCCAAGGCCCTGTCGACAGGTCCCCATAAGTTGGGACAACTTATAGCATGCCACATCATCCGTTTGTGACATACCCCCCTCTTGAAAGGAGTTGTAATCGCCCTCGATTACGAATGCAAAACAAACAAAGGCCATAAACCAGTTCAGTAGACACTAACTCTTAAGTATGGACGCACTAGACAAACACAAATCTAGCACTTGCACAAAGACGACTCAGTCAGGGCACATTCACATCATAGACATTGATTCTAGATCTAAGACCATGATTCCTGGCAACCTATTTAGCAATCGCATCTAGATCCATCCCGGACCTCACTAATGTCGGATTAGCTAATTATAATTGCGATCATGTCTATAGATTCTCAAGACCAAAATGTTGCGGTCATTTCATCTTTCAATCCTCCACTCAAACAAAATCACATGAGAGAGTACACATCAACCAGATTCAAGTTCGGGAATTCCCATTCTCAGTTTCTTATTCGTAAAGTCATACAGCAGAATATTGTCAGCACAGGTGTTTCCCTGAAATCCAAAGGGAAATCAATTACTTTATTCCATCCAGGTAATCTGTCACAGAGGAGCCGAGAGACTCCCCTCTCGTGTAGAGTAGTCTGCACCAGAGTCAACCCTGCTGATCTGCAAGATCTTTCGGAATAGACGCATCTAAACAAAAGCCTCAAGGTAAAGTTCCAAATCTGAGGAGTATCTGCTAAGAGGTCCTCCATCCACTTCGCATCCAATGTCGGATAGTTCTTGAATTTCACTAAGAATCGTTGGGTCACTTTACCTTTCACTTTCCTTTCTTTATGGGCCAGTATCTGTTTCGGAACGAGTATCTCCTCGCTCTCTTCTACTTCATGTTGCTCATCAGGCTCCCCATCAACCGGCACGGTTTCAAGAGACTCACATGAAAAGCATTGTGAATCTTCCAAGTGTCTGGCAACTTGAGTTTAAAGCATACATCATTTATCTTTTCTTGAATCTGGAAAGGGCCATTATCCTCATGCTACGCTTTGGAAAAAGCCGCTCCTTTCCCTTTCGTTTCCTTAGGCATGCCTTCTCAAAGCGTAAGAGCACCCAATCATCTTCCTTCAACTCCAAGTCGCGTCTATGTCTATCTGCCGTCTTCTTGTGCCGTGCTTGAGACTTCTCTAGAGCATCGTGAACCTTGGCAAAAGCAATGTCCAAATCCCTTGTGTACTGATCTGCTTCAAAAATCTTATCATTGGTGCTTAGAAAGGGAGGGACCTCTTAGCACCTTCCATTACTTCAAATGGCGCCTTCCCCGTCGAAGAGTGAACCGTGTTATTTTAGGCAAATTCCACCAAAGGCAAATATTTTTCCCATTGAGCCTTTTGGTCGGAGATGTAAGATTTCAATAAATCCAAAACCACTAAATTGGCTATCTCAAATTGCATCTGTCTGCGGATGGAATGACGATGAGAATTGCAACCGCGTACCAATGTTCTCCGAAATTGCCCTCCATAACAAACTTGTGAATCGCGGATCTCTGTCCGACACTATCGTCTCAGGCATGCCATGTAGCCCAAAAATCTGAGCAACGAACAATCACCGTCTTCTTTATTGGAATAAAGTGAGCTTGCTTGCTAAATCTGTCAATGATTGTCCAAATGCCATCGTGCCGACTTTGAGTCTTGGGGAGATCAAAGATGAAATCCATAGCAATGCTTTCCCAGGGACGGCTGGAAATGGGTAAAGGCTGTAAAAGTCCTGGTGCCTTATGCCTATCAAACTTGACCTTTTGGCATACTAAACAACTGCGAACAAAATCATCCACATCCTTTTTGAGCCTCGGCCAATAGAAGTAACGCTCCACACCTTTCAAGGTGGTATCTATGTTACAGTGGCCTGTAAAAGGTGGATAATGGCACTCTGTCAAGACCTTTTCTCTCAAAGGTTGTGTAACACACAACATCGTTTTCCGCATCAAATAGCTATCCCGTATGGAATAGCCTGAAACTGTCTCCACATTCTATATCTGGGTAAAAATGTTACCAAAGTCAATATCTGTGGCGTACAGGTCAACCATATCCTCGAAGCTTCGGTGATGTATCGCGGAAATAGCATGAACCAAGGGCTTCCAAGACAATGCATCTGCTACTAAGTTCTTTTATCCCTGAACATGGACAATCTGGAAGTGAAACTTTGACAGGATGTTAGCCCATCGCATCTGCTTTTCCGAAAGCTGCTTTTGTGAAAGAAGTAGCATAAACTCTAATGATCCCTAAAGAGTGTGAAACCGGCTCCTAGTAAAAAGTATCGCCACTGTGTAAGAGCATGGATTACTGCCAATAGCTCTTTTTCATAAATCTGTGCTAGCAACTCAGGCCATTAAAATATCATGTTCTCGTAAGTAATGACATGGCCTTCTTGCATCAAAACTCCTCCCCAACTACGACCACAAGCATCACAATAAACAACACTGGTCCAATAGTCAGTTTCTCTTTGAGCGTCTGGAAAGCGGTAACCTCCGTCGGTCCCCACATGAAAGGGACTCCTTTTTGAGTCAATGAACGCAAAGGTGAAGCTATCTCTGCAAACTTTCGAATGAACCGCCGATAGTAAGAGCACAAGCCCAAAAAGCTTCGAACTTCATGAACATTCTTTAGATCAGGCAAATCGTGGATAGTCTCAATTTTGGTTGGGTCCATCTGCACTCCTTCTGCTAAGACGATGTGCCCCAAGAAATATATCTTCGCTAAGAAAAACTCACTCTTTTTCGCATTGATAACCAATCTAGGCTTCTGTAATGCGTGAAAAACTTGTAGCACATGATGTCTGTGCTTTGCTTCATTCTTGAAGAAAACTATAATGTCGTCAAAGAAAGTGCCCACAAAAGATCGATACTCTCGAAAAATCCTATCCATCATTCGATTAAATGTTGCTTCAGCATTCGTGAGTCCAAAAGGCATCACCAAATATTCATATAAACCAAAAGTTGTCCGAAAAGTTGTCTTGTAGACATCCCTCGGAGTAATTTGGATCTGATGATATCCACTTTCCAAATCATTTCGGGTGAAGCAAGAGGATCCCTGACGTCTGTCGAGAATATCATCAATCCTTCGGATAGGGAATCAGTTTTTGATGGTGATTTTATTAAGAGCTCAATAATCAATGCACATTCTCCAAGATCCATCTTTCTATAGTACTAGCAAAACCGGAGAACAAAAAGGTGACGTGCTAGGTTGGATGAGACCCTTTTCTAGAAGTTCCTTTCCTTGAATCATTATTTCTTCATTCTCGACTCAGCTGACTCGATAGGGTGGCCGGTCCGGTGGTGTACTTCCAGGAATCAAATCAATCGTATGGTCTTCAGGCCGAGGTGGAGGTAACTCACTTGGTAGGCCTTCACAGAAACAATCATCCTTTGTGTGCAAAAATTCTTGTCGTTCCTTATCCAATTCAGACATAATGGTTTGTTGTTCATCATTCAATTCTTTCAAGTAGATCAAGTAAACGAAAAGACTGGATTTCATTAATTTGGAAATGGCCGAAGCCGATACAATAGGGACAGACTCGCCCTTTAATTTTACATCAAGCACAATTTTTCTGCCCTTTTCATTCGTCAAAGTGGCTTTCTTGGCCCAATAATCCACCATTGCATTGTTCTTGTGGTACCAAGGGATTCCTAGGAGGACGTCACACCCTTCCAAAGGCATGATGAAAAAAGTCCTCGTGCCCTAAATACCCCTGACAATGCAAACGAAGTTTGCCAATGACAGGTGTAACGACAACACCCCGTCCGGTGCCGATAGAACTGCCTCCGCCAGTGGCCCCATTCTGTTGGGCGTAATTCCAAGTCGAGCCGCGAATGAAGTTGGCCTTGGCTCCTCCGTAAAAGAAGATGAGGGCTTCTTGATCTCGTACTTTGCCCCATGCGCGGCAAAGTTATGTGTTTTCATCCATCTGATCTGGGTCGATACTCATACAATTTGGAACCAGGCCTGCTTTCATCTTTCCTTTTCTGCCACGTTCTTCAGCTGCTCTGGAGCTCTCTGGCCTATCTTCTGATTGTCCTTGCTGTGCCTTTTAGGGGCACCTTGCAGAGATGTGTCTTTGTTCTCCGCAGTCAAAACACTTCCCCACCTTGAGATGGTCTGATCTCTGTTCCTCGGTCAATCGGGGTCGTGCATCCTTCTTTTTCTGAAACTTCCTTCGGCTTCTGTTATCATTTGTCGAATTCTGTCCGGTCCTTGGTGTCGAAACTTGATCAGTGGGGGTAAGTCAAGTTACCCGAATGCATACCAAATCCCCGCTTAGCATGTCCCAGCAATTGTTGTATGGACTCGGACTTCTGCTCAAGGCAATAATCTTAAATCTCTTTGGGAAGTCCACAACAAAACCGCTTGATTTGTTGCTTAAAAGTAACCTTCTCAAAAGAAGAGGCCAGTAGAAAAGCATCCAAAATCTCTCACAATAAGCATCCAAAGTGTCAGCCTTGGTCATCCGAAGATGGTTCCAAGAGGTCATCACATCTCGTTCGTACTCCCGAGTCAGCCAAGAGGAAATAAAGAGCCGTTTGAACTTTAACCACTTGATAGCAGCTTCTTTCCTTAAAGAAGAGTGGACCACCACGTTCGTGCATTTCCTTTCAAGAATGATGCTACCCTCCTGATTTTGGAGTGCTCTGAATAGCGCCCTCCAAAGAATGCTATGTCAAACTATTGAATAAAGGCCAAAGCCTTGGGATCATCTCCAAATCCTAAAAAGGATTCAAACTTTAGAAACCGTCCGCCCTCCTTACATTCCTTGGTCTTTTTGCCCTTGTCCTCAAGAAAATCATATTGGTTGGCTCTGTAAAAGTGTTTGTTCTTTGAATAGAACATGTGGTCATTGGAGTCCGAACTCTCAGAGCAGGATGAATCCTCGAAGAAACTGTCAAAAACATGTCGAGATCTGCCGTATAGTCTGCTCGTCTTTGCCTCTTCTTGTTCTTTCCAAATTTCTGGTTGTTTCTTCGTTTCTTGCCCTTTCTGTTCTCATCACTCGAATCGGAAGAGGAAGAACTATCCGAATTGTTAGAAGAAGATGAGGACGAACTGCACAGTCCTTCGAAGCGTGTACATGCTTCTTCTGTTTTCTTGCACTTGCAAAAGAGATTGACGGCCCAAATAACAGGGGTAGTCAGTCCCCTTGTTGCGTTTCTTTGATGGTTTCTTCGCCCCCAAAAGTTGGTTGACTCGTCTTTCGACGACATCATCAAGTTCTTCAGTAAACATCCTTGGGATAGCAAGTTTCTTGAGGGCTGATTTTATTGGTGCGTCGATAGCATTCTGTCAGTGCATATGCACTTCATCAATCGGGTGTCGAGTCAAAAATTTTGCATATTGTGGATCCTTTGCAAACTGGAGCATCTGCTTTGCGCAGTCATCAACCTACTACTAACGTTGCATCTCCATCAGTTGACACTCCGTAGGCCAAGGTGGCCCGTATTCTTGGTCTGCTGAACCATTCAAATTTCCTATGCTGCCTCCCGTTCCCGAAGTGGCAGGAGTCCTTTGATTGTTGTCAGAATCCATGTGTCGCGAGAAAAGGGATCGGATTTCTTGGTACAAGAGCTCTGATACCACTGTAACAAACTTGGACACCCCAAGTCTAGAATCTGGCACGACACAGGAGAGAATCACTTTAAAACACTTCACACTTGATTCACAATTCAATTGAATCAACATGGCCCAATGTAGGTCTGTGCCCAACGAGATTGGCACCCTTTTCTGTATTTCTTTTTGTATTAATTCTTGTGCAAAGTACAGTTGCCCTTGGGTCGCCTCTGCTCACCAATTCGTCAGCACACGGGACTTATTTAAAGGCCCTTGGCCATGGGAAAAGCAGTACATGAAAAGCCTTCAACTCAAAAGCTCCTGTTTTCAAAAGCACTAGCACTAAAGCTGCCGACGCAATATGTGGATTTCCGTACAAGTGCCACGTCAACACAGCCAGCAAAAATTACAGGTTTCCGTACGGTTTTCCACGTCAACATAGCCAGCGCGATCTACGGATTTCCGTACAACCAGCCAATCCGCCTATTCTTTAATTTTCCTATTTGTCCCCAGGCCCTGTCGGCAGGTGCCCAAAAGTTGGGAGAACTTATAGCATGCCACGTCATCAGTTTGTGACAATCTGGATCTCTTATGAGAAACCCTGCCACTGCATGATCACACGGCTTGTGAAAGGCTGCCCTGAGGAGGTACTCCACCGTGTGGAGGGTCCCCTAACACTACAAGTGCTGCCCATCAAAAACGCTAGGGCTGATCTGACAAACGTTGATCAGATGGACAAAAATGCTAGGTGTATAACCTGCAATGACTGCCAACCAGGTCCAAATCTTCCCCCAAGGACACCCCAAGTCAGAAATCCGACACGACACACAAGAAAAAAATCACTTTAATTTACTTCACACTCGATAGATTCGGCCCGGCATAGTTCCGTGCTCAAAGGTGTTGGCCCCAAAGTCTGGCGCCCCTTTCGATATTTACTTTTAAATCAACAATTGAGCAAAGTACAAATTCTGCGAGTCCTCTCTGCTCAGTGCTCCCGAGAAAATCTAACAGAAGAGAGACCCTTGATACATATTTATAGGCCCGTGGTCTTCTCAAAAGCAGTACATGAAAAGCTTGGAGTTCTAAAAGCTTTCTGGCCCAAGAGCTGGCGCTCCAAATTGCCAGCGCAATTCGCATAATTTCGTATGTTGCCACGTCAAGAGTCAGCATAAAACGCGGTCTTTGTACAGCGATTTCCATGTCATCACTTTTGCAATCTTTCTCTTTTATTTTCTCTATGTGTCCCCAAGGGCCCCATCGGACAGGTACCCTATAAGTTAGAACAAATTCTGACTGGACATGCCACGTCATCGTTTTGTGACATGTTTGGCTATGTAAGTGAGCAAAGGCCTACCTCTTTGCAAAGCCTTATCACAATCATCTCAATTTCTTTCTGATTCATTCTCGGGTAAGAACTCTTTCAAAAAAACCTCTAAGCCCAATCTTCTAGAATTTTACCAGTTTCTTTGAGGCTCATCCACCATTTGTAGGCTTTGGGACCTAAGGTGAGACTTGCCTCCATAGTGACAACCCAAAATGGAAACGGCAAAAACGGTAAAACACGAGTTTCACAGTTTCGACCGAGGTCGAAAAGGCTAAGAGATGAGGTTTTTTTATTTATTCAAAAAACCAATATAATACGTAAGTCTTAAACAAGAAGCCTAGAAACACAAGTCAATGATCGTATTCTACAGAACTTCAGAATTTATAAGATAAAAGCTCAGAACCTTCAACCTACGGTCTACCAATGACCACTTTGAACTTTGAAGAAGGTCTGCAATGTTCAAACCAAGACTCGAGAGACAAAATAGGTTCGCTGGACATTAGACATCTGCCCTCGACTGTTTTTCACTCCGAAACTCCCAAGAAACTTCATTCCGTTTCTTGGGGCAAGAAACGCTGTTTCATGTCACTATGCTTGCCTCGAGCACATGGTACTCTTGGAGGAGTGCTTTTAAGCCTAAACAAGTCTTGCCATTTATGGAGGAAAGTGTAAACAGAGTCTTTATTTCTATCTTTTTCCTCACCACTAAACTAGGGTGGTTTCATATCTTAATGCACAAGGTTTTTTCTAGCCCTAGCTGCATGATCTTTACAAGGCATATTCTGATCTTTGAGCATTGCCTCGATATCCTTGGATGTAGACGAAGTGTCCAACATTACCGATTCTTGAATTATTTTTCCCTTCTCGATCAATTGAGTAAGTTTAATCAATTGTGTTTTCATAACATCTAATGCACTAAGGAAAGTTTGCATTTGCAGTTTCAGAGCGCACACCCTGTTTGTTAATTGTTCATGTTGCTCACGAGAAACAACATCCCATTCTTCTTCATTTTCCGGAGTCCCAGTCTTTGTCCTATGGAGATCTTCTTCATTTATTATGGTGTCAAGAGGGACATTTCCGATTTCCTTTTCCATTTTTTGTTCACCCTATTATCTCTCTTTTTTTTTTGCGTTTTTAGATCTATTTCAAACTTGAAGAAAATAACGTAAAACCTATGCTCTCAACATGGATAATATGTACCAAACTTCCTTGATTTTACTTCAAATATCACAACGATTCAGGCCATCGCTTCTTGGTTGATCACCACGAGCTGTCTTTGCCATGGTTTGCCTTTGACCATCGAAAGACATACGCTTTAGAGACTTCCTTCACTGCAATCCCTTTCCCAAGCTCACCCTCTTCGTCACTATTTCCTGCTTGCCACAGCCACAGCCACCATTGTTGTTAATGATTATTGTTTTGCCTTAAACAGTTGTTGCGAGTAGACATGGTTCTATTAAGGATGCGTGCCCAAACTCCAAAAGTCGAAGGCTAAGCTTAAAGATTTAATGTTTAGGCAAGATGAGCCAAGTAATTTGACACTGATGCCAGCCTGCCTGACTTGGCTACTCTTCGCAGCCTATGGTTTTGTCAGCCGATTCGTTGCCGTTAAGACTCGGTGTATATCGGCAGCATCAAGGGCCAGCCAGCTGTGCAATTGGATGCAGCCGAGAGCTGAAGTTATCATGAAGCTATCGTGACAAGCGTGCAATCAAAAGAGAACATACAGCTAATAGGCCATGCAGCAACGCACAGCAAGGCCCTCACATACTGTTGCAGGAAGGCAAGGCTAAGCAAGACTGTAATGTGGGAGTCTGGATAAGGTGGGGCAAAACACAAATTAGCCGGCTCTGATATTAATGTAATGCAGACGTAGCAAGCCCAGCTGCCAAAGCTCACAACAGAGAAGTTAAAAAGAGTGGAACGAAGCAGACTCCTCGAGGCTAACACGCACGCGCGCACACACACTTTTTTTTTTAGTAATATCATTTGATTTACTAATGGGAAACCTCAAAACAAGGAAAACCCATGGAAAACATTACATGTGGTAAATCAAAAACAGTCAAAGTAGAGCTCATAGTGAAGAGGGGAGAGCTCATCCAAGTCCTGAGCAAATTTAAGCGACTGGCAAAGGGAGGTTTTGAAGAGGAAAACATAATCCACCTGCACCTACTGGAACATGAGATAATTACGTGCTTTCCAAACTGTCCAAAGCACCCAGAATCTAACCCAATCAAAAAGGTACGCATACGACCGAAGCAGTGGCGGAAGCACTCCAAAAATCCAGAATATCGGCCAAAATGTATCCTAGGAAAACAATTACGAAGACATGTAGAGGTGTAATATACAAACCGCTGCGTGTGAGAACAAAACCACAGTAAATGTGGAATATTCACATTATCGGCACCACAACGAACGCATCTCGAGGAAGAAATTTACCAATTGGGAGAACCCCAATAATGATTCTCCACATGAACAAACACTCTTTCAAGGGAAGTTTAGCATGCCACACTTTCATAACTTTGTTGCGCCACCATGTAGTACCTTTATCCATATGCCATGCCTTATTGCAGTGCTCCTCTAGCCCGGGAGATAACTACAAATGGCAATATGCCTTTTTTGCATAAAGAGAGGATCATGGATCCTACGTAATGCCAGTCACAAAGTCGATCCTCAACAACAAGCAACAGAATGGGAGATCTAGAATCAACAATCTTCTTGATCATCTGCCATGTGTGTCTGTAATCATTCCAAGACCAAAAGTTAGCAGCTTGTCGAAATGAGAGTACATACCCATCAGCATCGACAACATCTGATATCACATCGATGCCTTTCTAGGAGAGAAAATATGCCGGTCTTGGAGTCCATTGAACAAGGTTCTGATCAAAAGCCAAACTCCAATTCAAACTCTCAAGTCTGAGCAAATTTCCACTCACAGCATCCCTACCATGCCATCACACACACTTTTTTTTTGTAAATCTATTTGATTAATTTACTAGTGGGAAACCTCAAAGCGAGGAAAACCCACCGAAAGGGTAATGTACAAGGGGAAGAACACAGAACTACTCAACTGTACAGAGTAGCTAGAAACAATCATAGGAAAGCCGATGTATCTCTGCGGTGATATCACCAACTTCCAAAGAAAATCGTAACAATTGCCTAGGGGAAAGCTTGAAGAGTGGGAACGGGTCTGCATGAGTATGACGAAACATGCAAGCATTACGCTGACTCCACGGGGTCCAATAAGCCCAGTATCTGACCCACATAAAGAAGGGCGCAATCCGCTGTAGTGTCGATGAGAAAATGCCAAATACCCAGAACCGTTTGTGAAAAACAACCCCAAGGAAGCAGAGCCGCATACAAGCCGATTCACGGCGAAGGAATTCTCTAGTATTGCAGCAATCCCACAACAAGTGGCAAATATCCTTTTATGCATTGGAGCAACGGAAGCAAGAGGAAGGGCGAATATGACGCGCCCTAAGAAAAGTGCCAACAGGAAGCACTCCAAGCAAACAACACCAAAGAAACAGTCGCTCCTTCAACGGCAAATGGATTTTCCACAAGGCAGAGAGAAGCTTCCTCCACCAGAGATCAAATTTGTGCATGTGCCTCCAAAGAGCATTGCAATGATCAGCAAGCCATGATTGTGGTAGAAGAAGAGCATAAATTCGACCCGCAAAAATATCTCGAAGAGGCGTTTCCCGAAGATCCCAATCAGACATGCGATCACATCACGTAAGGGCAAAACTGGCAAAAAGTCAAGTAACATACATTGAAGTTCCCTCCAAAACTAACGGTAATGCGTACCCAATCCAAAACGGCGAGCGGCGAAGGGAAACTCAAAAGTATATCCAACCTCATCGACTACATCCTCAACCACACGAATACCACGGCCAGATAGAAAGTAAGCCTGGTGAGGGGAGCGGTCGACCAAAGTAAGAGAAAATGCTCGGCTCCAATGGAGGCTCTCCAAACGCATTGAATCACCTTCCTGCCGAGGATTCCATGAAAGATGAATCGTAACCTCTTTCCAGGCAGACACTAAAGTGGAAGCAAGAGGACATCCAGGAATGTACCCTTCCATCTTGCCGAAAACCACCTCCCAGATAGATGGTTGCCAATGGCCAAAAGAGAAAGTAACAACATGCTGACCAAGGTGTGCAACATAAGAGTCCAAGGCTGAATTTGTTGCACAACTATCGACAACAACATAGCTTTCCGAGCAAGAACATGCCTGCGCAAATCCAAGATGTTAAGGCCACCCAGGCGTTTAGGAGTGCAAAGCTTCTCCATAGACATCAAGTGCAAGCCTTTTTTCTAAGCATAAGTCCGCCACAGATGGGACATGATGTCCGAGATAAGAGAATCACGACAACAACGAGGCCAATGCATCAACGGCAAAAAGAACT
This sequence comes from Adiantum capillus-veneris, assembly GCF_014529385.1. NCBI lineage: Eukaryota > Viridiplantae > Streptophyta > Polypodiopsida > Polypodiales > Pteridaceae > Adiantum > Adiantum capillus-veneris. The sequence goes on along the minus strand of NC_140956.1, from coordinate 42,593,530 downwards.
GAACAAAAGCCAACAAAATGCTCTGAACAATTCGCAGACGAACAGGTAATGGCCAAGTGGATAACTTCCAAAAGCGCAGTTTGACATTCAAACGTTGGATAACCCAATCCACTTTCTGAGAATGAGTGACATTCCATCCAATTGGATAACCCAAGTGCCTAGTAATCACGATTGGAGAAACAATCTCACATGGCCACAGCAGACTATGCCAATCACAAGAACGAAGAGGCAGAAGCTTTGATTTACAAAAGTTGACTTTAAGTCCAGCCGCAATGCCAAAAAATTCCAAGGCTTCCATAATCACTTCGACATCAGCCTTCTGATTACGAAGCATAAACAACGAATCATCTGCGTATGCCTAGCCAACAAAGGTACGACCCGAAGGTAACCGCAAACCATGAAGACGCTCAACAGAAATCAAGTAATCAAGATAAATCAACAGCGGGTGAGTGGCTATAGCATACAACAGAGCACTAAGGGGGCAACCATGCCTGACCGAACAACCAAGAGGCCAAGATTCTGTTAATTCGCCTTCCAAGACCCCCGAAGACGTGCTACATGCATACAAGAAATAAACCACATTTGCGAATTTAGGACCAAACCCTAGGCACCTCATCGTGGCAGCAATGAAATCCCACTGTACAGTGTCAAAGGCCTTTTCAATATCACCAGCACATCCTGATGAGTGTACTTAGCATACTCCATCCCAATCATAACATTAGCCAAATTGTCCATAATCTGGCGACGTGGAATGAAACCATATTGAGCCTGATGGAGTCCTGCAAAAGATGGTCCTTAATGCGGTGCACCAGCATCTTAGCCAATATCTTATAAATCACTGGCATCAATGTAATCGGGTGTTAGTGAGAGAATTGCTTGCTTAGGCAGCAATTTAAGTAAACCTTCTTTCCAAAATAGTGGCAAATCCTGTTTCTGCCATGCTGCATTTATCATGAAAAGCAACGGAAGTTCAAGAGCTTCCCAAAAGGAGAGGAAGAATTCCACAGTAAGCCCATCCCAACCAAGAGACCGCCAACAGCCCAAAGCAAGCAAAGCACTATGCAATTCCGAGGCAGTGAATGGGTCCTCAAGGCGACATGCATCCTGTGGGGAGATGATCGGATGAACAAAGGAAAGCATCAATTGACGCGCATGGCAAACAACCGAGGATGCCTGAGAAGGAGCAGCAAACACCTGTCGATAATGCAAAACCATGGCATCAGCAAGTTCTTGCTTCGAAGAAGTCCAAACACCTAGGGAAAGCATAACCTGCTTGATTGCTTGCGAGACCCTTGTATGATGCAAATGCTTAAAAAATTGCTTCGAAGCACAGCCTTTATCCATGAAAGCCTGTTGACGGGCATGCATCTGCCATTTAGCAAGTTTACGCTTGTCATTATGCTGAATCACACACAAGCTTCGCACAACTCTGACATCTCAGAGTCAGACAAAGGCCGCAAATCAGCCAACACTTGCAACTGTTGACAAGCTTGCTTCGCATCCGTAACATCCCCTCGAGTGCACTGCATATAATGCGTGCCATAGTCATAAATGACACTTTGCACCCTCATAACAAAGCGATACCAGGAAGCATCAAGATCTAAATGCATGTGAGCAAGAATATCAGATATCATGTCACAAAAAGCTGCATGAGTGAGATAGGCATTGTTAATATGTAACAGACATTTCCTAGAAAGAGGTCGATCACAAAGAGACTGCCCAAAACTCACATTCAACAAAACAGGGTAATGATCAGATAATTGCAAGGTGTAATCGATGCTAGCCTCACACACAAAATCCTCATATTGTTGAAGATTAAGCAAATACCATCGATCCAACCGCGCTCGATAAGAAGAGTGAGCAACATGCTGAAAAGTAAATCCAGAGACATTTGGGTGCAAATGCCGCCATAAATCAATCATCGAAGCAGTAGCAAACAGATTATCCCATTCTAGCCTTTCCGCAGACAACATGTGAGAATTACCTGTGGTACTATCATGCATCGCAAGGGTATTACTGCAAAGGAATGCATTTCAAGTCCACAAACGAGAAGAGATGTCTCGCCATAGAGCAGCCCGTTGCCCAGATGTTGTATGCGCATAAACACCTCCAAGTTCATAAACATGACCGTTCAACAGGCATTGAACCACCATCCAGCGGCCCTACGGATCATTATACAAGAGAGCTCGTTGAAGCTCATGTCAAACCAGCATCAATAAACCTGAATAATCCTGCAAGCCAACATATGCGATCCAATAACCAACAAAATAGGAACACTAACCAACCAAGTCATGCTGGTTGTGTTCTTGCAAAACCACTATGTCTGCCCTACATGTATGTACATAGTGCCAGGTCAATCGCCATTTGTCAAGGTTACATAACCCACCCACATTGTATGTCATGCATTTAATGCAACTGTGCATTAGAAACCATATGTACAACGGCAAAAAAACACATGGATCAAGTCGAGATGCCCATATGGACATCTCCATCCACCACATCCATGCCAGAACCCGTCTGCTGAGTGAAAACAAGAGACTTGTCCATAGGATCTGCCTGAGAGGTGAAAGCCTCACCCAAAAGCATATCCTTATAAGAATGCATCGCTTTTTCCCAGGCATCAATCAACGTGCGATTGTCATTGCAGGGAAGCTGTTTAAACGATACATTCTTGTTGGCGTTAACCAGAGGAACATAATTACAAGAGGAAGTTGGAGTACGAATTTTCACTGTCTTTTTAAGCACCGCCCATCAGCCCAACATCACCTGACCCAACATTTTTTTCCCACATCAGCATACTGCGGATTTTTGTTTTTCCCTTTGTCTACATTGGGAATCACCTTCATAGTAGAAACACCATTCAATTTAGCTTCACCAACAGATTTTCCTATAGGGGCAGGGACAGAAGCAGGAACAGCCAAGAGAGGGGGCTGTAGAACTGGTTCAGGACATTCAGATGTGACCAAATCTACCACATCATTTGAGTTTAAAGGGACGCTTGCCAACCCATGGATCCCCTGAATCCACCATAATTCCATCCGGGGTATGCTTATCCGTATCCCAAAGAATGCAAAACCTATTGGTATTCGCATCCAATTTCAGAGGGCAAGTTACCTTGCCAAGCTGAGCAGCCAGCAACGGAAGAAAATGCCGCCACGTGCGAGGGAAATCAACAATTTCCACCCACACAGGACATTTATGACGAATAAGGCTTTGATAGTCCTTCGTAAGTGCCCACGGAAAAACATGAGTCATCTGCGTGCCAAAAAAGAGCGGAGACATCTCCAACAAAAGGTTTCTAGCTTCAGTGTCTGCCAGTAAAACCTCATAGAAACCCCGAGCACCAAAATAAACTCCTCAGACAGCCTGGAGTTTGAGAAGGAAATCAACCCATTGTCCGACATCCTGCACAATGGGCATTTTGCCCGGGAAAAACAAAATGACCACATTCATGGCATATTGTGCAACCGGATCCATCAGGTCCTGTAGAAGAATTCGCACCTCAAGGGCAGGTGCTTGTCCACTCCATGCTTTCCGGGCCTCTTCGAAGTCTTCGTACAGGTAGCTTTTGATTTCAGAAGCACTCTCTGAGACATTGTCCATGGCTTTACGAAGCTTGAAAACACACTGAATTTCTGACATACAGCAAGCGAACCACGAGCGAAAACCAAAACAAAAGAGTTTATTTGTATTTTGATTTGTTGTGTCTATTTACAAGCCCTCAAAAATATATACATCTCCCACAGAGGACATACATCTCGCAAAAAAAACTGAAAAACTGAATACTGAGATGGACTGTTTAGGGTTTAGGAGTAAAGCTAAATACTGTTTGGGAAGCTGTGTCCTGTCGCTACCTGGAAAATTACATACTGTCACTGGCTGCAAATGTTGTGGCGCAGTTGCTGTAGCAGGTCGCACAGAGCTGACAGTTGTCAAGCAGACTGATGACAGCAAAGGCAGATCACCTACAAGCCTGGAGCAGTTACGCACAACAAGTGGGAGACCTCACGGGCACTACTGAGACGCTGACGCAAGCGCAGAACACCACAGCAGGGAACAGGGAGACCTTCACGACAGGGGGCAAAGTTTCAACCCTCACACACTTTTTTTTGTAATTTCACATTGAATTACCAATGGGACCTCAAGACGAGGAAAACCCATGAGAAATACTACAAACAGGAAATCAAAAACAATCAAAATAGAGCTCATAATGGCTGACGGGAAGCTCATCCAAGCCATAGGCAACTCGGAGAGACTGTAGAAGAGATGGCTTGAAGAAGGAAACATAGTCCACTCGAATCTGCTGAAACATGAGGGAATTATGTGCTCTGCACACCGTCCAAAGTGCCCAAAATCTGACCCAACCAAAAGAGTATGCATACGGCCGAAGCAATGGCGGAAGTACTCCAAAGATCCAGAAAGATCTACAGAAATGCACGGAAGGAAAACGCGTGCGGAGAGCTGTAGAGATGCAATCCACAAATTGTAGCGTATGAGAACAAGATCATAGTAAATGTGGAATGGTCTCAACTGCTGCACCACATCGGACACATCTCAAAGAGGCCAATCTTCTGGATCGCAGAAATTTGCCAATCGGGAGAACCCCAATGACGCATCTCCACATAAACAGCCGCTCCTTCAGAGGCAATTTCTCACGCCACACTTTCATGACTTTACTCCGCCACCATTTAACACTCTTGTTCATACTCCATACCTTATCACAATGTTCATGGATCAAGGAGGACGACTGCAAATGACAGTACACTTTTTTTGCAGAAATCAAAGAGATCGAAGAACCAGCGTAGCGCCAATCACAAATCCGGTTTTCTATCACCAGCGGTGGAACACGCGATATGGAGTCAACCAGATTTTTAATGTTGTCCCACATGCGCCTATAGTGCGTCCCAAGCCCAAAGGTAATAGCAGCCTGTCTAAATGAAAGCACCTGTCCATTAGCGTCCGTCACATCAGTTATGCTATTGATACCTTTCTGGGAGAGAAAATAAGCCTATCTAGGAGAGCATTGAACAAGAGTTTGATCAAAAACCCGACTCCAATGCAACCTTTCCGATCGCAATGAGTTTCCACAGGCATCATCTCTACCATGCCACAACAATTCCCGTGTGACCAATTTCCAATCCGCTACAAGACTGGAAGCAAAGGGGCATCCAGGTATTGTAGCCTCAAACTTACCAAAAATCACATCCCAATACGACGGCTGCCAATGGCCAAAAGCAGGTGTAGAAACCGCATGAGAGCATAGAAACGCAAACATTTGCGTCAAAGGTTGCTTTTGCTCAACCAACACCAACAACAAAGTGGCCTTTCTTGCTATAACATGAGAGCCCAAATGCAGAATATTCAGACCATCACAACGCTTTGGAGTACATAACTTATCCATCACAAGCAAACGTAGACCCTTTTTCTGAGAGGAAGTAGACCAGAAGTGCTCCAGTATCCGAGACATCAAGGTCCAAAGACAACGGGGTGGCCAATGCAACATAGGCAGGAAGAATTGCACGTAAGCCACCAATATGGACTGCACTATTCTGAGTCTTACATGTAGCAACCAAGTGGATAATTTCCAATGGTGCAATTGAGACCTCAATTTGTTCTCAACCCAATCCAACAATTTTGCAGACCAAGCCAACGGATATCCAAGATGTCTGACAATTTGATCAGGCTTCACTATCTCACCTGGCCATAATACCGAGTGCCAATCCATTTGACGCAACGATAACAATTTAGATTTTTGGAAATTCACTTGCAGACCTGCAGCCAGGCCATAAAGATGTAATGCGTCCACCATCACACACACACACCGAGCACCTCCACTACCCCTACTCATGGCAAACGTGGACGCCACCATCTTGCATGGCAATCTCAACCTGCTACCAACACTTGACCTTATTAAGTGATAGCTCAACGTTTTGATCTTTAAGAGGAAGTTCCCACTCAGCCATGACCCCTAGCTCAATTACGTGTGTGGCCGTGTGTGTCACACGTAGACAGGCAGGAAGAAATAGAACACACAATCTCTTGCACAATCTATTTTGAAAGCTGTCTGCAGTTATTCAAGTGTACTGATTGTTGATATGTTGAGGAACCAGCATACACAAGTAAATACGATTTTCATCCACACTACTGTGCTTCTCTCTTTAAAATTTGGTTCTCTTACCTGACCTCTTGCCAAGGGACCCTTGACTTGCGTAGCAATCCCACGTATATTGTGCACCTTTAAAGCCACTGTAAGCATGAAAACCGACACTACAAAAAGAGACCTTTGCCTAGAAGCTGATAAATGGGCTGTAAATAACACAAAAAAAAAAGAGCCTAAGAACCTGATCAGTAAATCAAAAAAAAAGGAACTTTTTGGCATAACTTTTGAATCAAAAAAGGGAGAAAAAGAATCAATCTCAAAAGTTACAATCACAAAATCTCCACGGATAACCCCACTTCATATTTCTTTGACTCCCTTTAATCAACGGTGTTCTGTGAGAATAAAAACAAAGTGTGCTACAAATACATAGTCAATAAGGGTTTAAATCTGCAAGAGAGATTACATGATCCCATAAGCAAATACAATGGCTGATGTCTACCACAGCTCAAGAAGTCATGGCTCAAATTATGGCAATACTTTTGTCATCAAAACATTAAGCCAGAAGATTGCTCCTAAACACCAATAATCAAAGTCAACTGGCCTAGAACACACTCTACACAGCCACTAGTGTTTTCAGGTCATTTCTACATCTGTCTTTTTGCATGACACCTTCTCTGCTCATTGCTCACAAAGGTGAGCCTTGCCAACTATATATAAGAATTCAAAGTTTATGCAATGAATAAGAGTAGCACTCAAAAACAATACGATCCAGAATCTAGATACTTTTGACATACATCTGTTCACAGAATGCACATATTAATTCAACTCTGCAAGTTCATTTGCATGAATAATGGGAGCCTTCCTAGAGTAGATGTATTTAATTATAAATGCATACAAATTATTGATATACCAGTTTTATCAAGAGCCACAGTCCTCAGCGACAAGGCCAATTGGAAAGCTCGGACAAAGACAGCGTGACTGGGATTCTGTGACAGGATACAGAAAGAGTTTTATTTGTCTTTTGTTGTGTGACATAATAAATCTGATTCACAAGCATTGAAATAACTTGAAAACATAATAATTATTTAAATTCGAGGAGGCCATTCTTTTATAAGAATAATTGTTGGAGTTCTTAGGATGCTTGCAATCTCTAGCACTGAATATTCCGAAAACTCTTCATGTGATTTGTTTCCGTGATCCACCAAAAGCTTTTTCTAGAGATTAGTTCCCAAATACACGCCTACTATGTTCTTTTGAACAGTTGAAGAATATCTTCTGCATCTAAGAGCCTTGAATTTTTCGAAAAATAGGACCACCATGCAAATGAAGAGTAAAGAACTATGGCCAAAGCAATAGCTCCTATCTCAATGCAGAATCTTTTACCTTCATCCAAATGTTTGTGCATAGTCAGTTCAAAAATCCTCAGGTCAAATATTGAATCCTGAAAGTGGTAGTCCAGAGCAAACTAAGTTCTCATCCTGCGTCCTGGACGCAGAAAACTATCGAACATTCTCAGGTGGAGTCTTTGACTTCTGAATCTGGCAGCCTATAGCAAAATAAATTCTTATTGTGTGTCCAAGATAGATCCCAGAAACTTGAGAAAAGCCAGTCACAAGACGTGACTGTTAGTGCACATAAACTCGAATAGACCCTTACACCAACAACTATTAGTTGAAGGCAACAGACAGCGAATAAACTTGTTGGAAAGCATTCGAAAAGAGGCATAGGGATGTCAAGGCATGATGAAAGTGGCTTCAACATCAAAAAAGAAACCTAAATAAGACAAAGACCATGCTACACGAACTGTAGTGAAGCTAACGTCACTAACCAAACTCAAGAACATATAAAAGCCTCATTTCATGCCTGCACCAAAACTTTTTGAATTTCATGCTAAGACTCGTATATTTGCAAACTGACCTTTGCTGAAGAGAACGTTAAAACCAAATTAAAAGTCTTAGACATGGCTTCATAGTTGGCTGGTAGATTGTTATCCATGTTTGCTTCAGTCCACAATGCTGACAAAAGTAGGGCTGCTTGGTCTCCACTTAATTGCATGGTGGCCATTTCCTGGAAAAAGGATAGAAGGGCATGAATTTAGTTCAAACCATGTTGCCCATTAGGCTACTAAGCCCCAAATAGTCTATCATTATGCCGAACTGCAGCAATATGGCAATTTCAAAGAGATTATGAAATGCTTTTGCCATGAATCATATTGAATTGGCATGAGCCATACAATAGTCTCCTCAGATGGCTTTACACTCTTGGATGTATCCTCCACAGTGCCACATCATGATTAAAAATCAACTCTTTGTAGCTCATCTCTCGCCTCCTTGTGATGATGTATGATGTCACATGTAGAGAGACTCACCAGTTCGTCACTGAAGATGACTGGGTTTCTACTTTCTACTTTCAACACCTCATCTCGTGCAAAATCTTGCTTGCTATCCATGTTTTCGGTCGTTCCTAATGTCAACCCAAATGGTATGTTTCCATTTGCTTGCTCCAATTTTCCACTCAGACTAGTATTTAGTACATGAGAAAGACCATCTTCCTTTATAAGGGGCCCAAGTAGCACATTGGCCACATTAAGAGCTGATGCGCTTTTCAACAAACTCTTCTTAAGATCCTTTGTGAGGGCTCCAGAACTAATAAGTTCATCGCTCCGGTATGACAGAGACCTCAATACAATGCCAAAAATGTCATGTGCACCCACTCGGGTATCACTGTCCGGATGAACCATTGCAAGGGACAATTGATGAAGCAACGCCTCTGAAAAATTCTGAAAATAAATAAGAGTAGTTAAACGATCAGGGTTGGCACAAACATGGTTTAAAATTCACTTCTTAGATCAGGAAAACTTGCCTCCTGGGATCTGGCCAGGCTAGGAAGAGAAGCCAAAATGTCAGCTATAATCAACAAAGAGTGTATTGTGCTCCTGGAAACTGCTAAATTAGAAGATAGTTTCTCAAGAGTCAACGCCATTGTTTCGCATATGAGAGTACAGTCACCCAGCTTTCTTGCAAGCTCTATTAAACATTCTTGAATTGCTGATTGCAGGTCTTTGTTCCATCTCGAGTGCTCGTGACTAGAGTCCTCACCACACGCCTGTAAACTTATGCGTAAGTGCTGTAAAACATCACTCAAAACACTGATATCAACAACCGTTGACTCCGATTTTGACTGCCGAGCAAGATTGGCAACAACTTTTGCAACGTCAGCTTTCATCTGAGGTTGCTGCTTTATGCTTTTATGATCAAGATGTTTGACCAAAACCACTAACAAAAAGCAATCAATTCCTGCAGCAGCGAAATAAAATCCAATCTAATCAGAACATGACAAATACTGAAGGGTTCGTAGAGCAAAACCACAATAAGAGATAAGATCAGACATTATAATGACAGATTCTTGAGTTTCAGAAGTATAATATAGCTGAAGAGGGGGGGAGAGACATATGCCTAGATGAATCCGAGATAAGCCCAAATTCACCCTAATAGGAAAGTGCAAGGTATAGACCCATGGTAGTCACCCACAAGACAATATAACCATCAGCTCCATCATGCATAGTATTGACTAAATACCACGACATCCCCACTAACATCGTCAGTGCCCAATAGTGGGTGTAGAACTAGGTACTAACATATGCTCCCAGCACAGCACACAACACATGAGCATACAACAACACATAATACAGCATACTAAGTTTCTGTCATGACTCCGGAGGTCAAGGGCAGACTCAGCCATAATGAAGCCTAGCACTAAAAGAGGCATTAAATCGGAAAAATTAGCACAAAAATGAGGTAGTTGAGAGGGCATACGCACCACAAAAGATAGAAAGGATTAGCACAATATCACAGTTTATATAGCTGATGAGAGAGGAAAAGACATACAAAGACCAGGAGACATTATATGCAAATCATCAAACAAGAAAAATTAAAGAGTTTTTGGAAAACTTAAAGTTTTCAATTGATGCGGCTAAGGAGAAAGAAAGAGACGTGGCAAAATTGAGAGAAGAAAACAGAACAAAAAACAGTGTTTCCATCAAGTATACAGTAAGCAAATGGTCAACTGATACCTGACTTTTCCACAGAATGAAGAATTTGCTGTAGGACAGCCAAAGCTAAACCTTGATCTGATCTCCAATGTTTTCCCATATCAAAATAATGAAAAATTGGCTCCATAAAACGCCTTGTTGTTGTTGCTTCTTTTGCAGCATGAGCTATCTTCTCTATGCAGCTCCTTGCCCATACACTGGGAATATATGAACTGTACACCGAAATGGTAAGAACAATCTGACCATTCACCTATAATATACACCTTTGTAGTTAATTGTACAATAAATACTGGCTTACCCTAAGTCTTCCTTTGGATGGGAAACTTCTTTTCGAAAAGAAAGCTTTGTAAAAGAGTCAGATACTCGTAAAGGTGTTCGCCCTTCCCCTTTGACAACCTCTTTCACCCAATACTGATATGCCTCACCTTTGCCAGAAATTTCATCACCACTCACATAGTTGTGTCCATAGTTCTCCATGATCACAGAGACAACCTTCATGCCAAAACTTAATGCATCAGCTTCATAACATCTAAACTTCATTCATCCAGACTCTTAAAACTTTCCCACAACTCCCCAATAATTGAAGATTTTGCAAAATTACTTATAAAACTTTCATTGGCAGCATCGAGCTGCCAGCCTAAAGTTTCCAGTCATATGGATACCAAAAAAATCACTCCGCCAAAAAGTTTCTTAAGGCACTTGCTTAAGCCAAGGGCTTCTTAAGATTGTGGCAACCCTTCCAGTAGAACCCAAAAACACCATCACTGATTGAACATTATGTTGATTTTCAATCCAATTGCCTGATTGTGTCATTACTAAAATCATAGTAAACCATGACTAGATTATAAAATATAGTTCTCGAAAAGGGTGAACCAAACAGCTTCACGCTTACATGATTAAAATCGGAAGGCATGTGTGAGTTTTCTCCCATGAACCAGACCTGCCCATAGCATACCAGTCAAGCTGATCAATTTTAAAACTATCAATTAATTGCAATTGTGAATTTGCATCAGAAAGCATTGCTAAGTTATCATGAAGTATCACAAGATTGATAGCATGATGAAAAAACGTTTCCATTTTATGCAAATATAATAGAATCTCTTGATAAAACAACAAGACCAACCAGCGCTGACAAGGCCCGCAGCCCAGCAGATCTTAGCTGTTTTCGCCTTTGTTCCTCTCCAGTCTCCTCAGCAAGCAAGCATAGACTAGGTAGGAGCCCATCAAGATGGTGAATGTAAGTGCCATCTACCTATATTAACCCAACGAGACAGGATTCACTTTAATTTTATTAACGCAGCCTTACAGATCAATTGCTGTATCACCATTTGCAGCAAAAACAGATATTGAAAAGATGGGGCTAATAAATAAATAGGTAGTGATACCTGACAGTGAGCAAACTCAAACAATGTATCACAGCCCAGAACTCGTGCATCATCCTGTCGAGTCTGGTCAAGAAGAGTTTTGATCAAGTTGATTGCACTGACTGCAAATAGTGGCCTGCAGAGACAATAGATTTGAGGGATAACTGATGAAAATCCAATTTGCACAACCAAAATCGACAACAATTCTGACTTACATTTGACTTTTGCATGCAGAAAATAACTTGGTATACACGGCCATGATGACTCTGACTGATCCAAAATGATCATTTCGCAGTTCTTTGTAGCCTCTTTGTTCAAGAGATGATGCAATCTGCTTGGAGCTAAACCTCTCAAACGGTGACAAATAAGAAAACCAAACTTGTTTTGCATAAACTTATCTGAAAGTAGTCTTTGCCAACCTTGAGAATCCGCAAGGGATTTTTTGATGCATATTCACACAGTTTTGCAATCTTTCTATCATTGGGGAGCTCATCCTATCAATCAGCAAATAACAGGCATTAAAAAGAGAACTTATATGCATAGACCATCTGTTTTGTAAAATCTCCTTCATATATGCATGCAAGTTCCCTTCCCCAGCCCACACACAACCCATACAGCATGTGCGCACAACACAACAAAAAAAGAGGTTAAAAAAAAGGCACTCCTCAAAACAATTGATTACTATAAGTAACAATTGAAAAATGTACTTAACACACCAGATGATAGCTAATAAAATTGCAGAAATAACATGCGTCCAAAAGAAAAAAAGGACCCAAAGCGCCCACTAGTAACCACAATAAGCAATGGCAGAAACTTCTCTGAGAGTCGTCCTGTCCAACCGACAAGAGAAATACAGACCTTTTTAGCACGAAGCACATCTCTTGGTGATAGCATTGGCCACCCATGAGTTGAGCACCCCCTCTTTAACAGGTGGGCAACCTTTGTATTCATGATAGCTCAAAAATCGCTCGCTGCTGCTGCCGCACACTCCCCTCTCCCCCCCCCCCGCCTAGCGCTGCCAGCAACCCTGCTGCACGCGCGCTGCCCCCTGCCCTTTCCTTGTGCTGCCCACTGCCAGCCCACCATTGCGCCCGCCCACTGCCAGCCATACCATTGCGCGCGCTGCCCCCTGCCAGCCTCGCCATTACGCCCGCTGCCCTCTCCCACTGACGCTTCCAGCCCCCCCCCGTGCCACCCCCCCCCCCCCCCCCCCCCCCCCCCCCCCCATACTCCTCTTTTCGCTCATTGAAGCCCCCCCCCCCCCCCCCCCCCCACTCATTTCGTTCTCTACCGTACTCTCCCCGAAGGTTTTCTCTCATTTAGGTTCTCGCAATGCTGGCTGCTTGACAGTGCTTGTCGGGGTCTTTCTGCAGAGAAATTTCTTTGTCCACTCCTTCTCTGCCACAGCAGCAGACACAGATGGAGGCTCAAGCTCCGCCACAGAGGGACTCTGATGAAGTCCCCTCGCCCGACCTTGCTGAGCCCACCATTCGACTTGCTCGACCTCCGACAGAGCAAGCGAGCCTAGCCGCAAAGGTGGAACGCATGCAGGCGACTTTCCGTCATCTGCAGGATTCTCGGCACCAGACCCAGCAGAGGAGAGCTGCGTGACCTTCTCCAGGCCCGCCTTCTTGCAGAGGTGGGTAAGATCTTGGACGTTCAATTCCTTGGACGCGGCTACTATCAGATAGAGTTTGAGACCTCCGACATGGCGTCCAAGGTCATCGCGATGAGCCCCCTGACCATCAGAGCAGTTCGAGCCCACTTTCCACAATAAAGACACGGTTTTGACCCAACTTCGGATGTTCTGGTAGAGGAGGCAGACCTTACCATCTCCGTTGCTTTCCTGGTTTGAGGAGGGAGTACCTACCACTTTTGTCCAGGATAGGCTCAAGCATTCCCTCAGTTCGAGTTCTGGTTAGGGACACCCACACTCTCCCGAAGGTCATACTACTTCCTTGGGTGAGTGGGGGTTGGTTCAGACAGAGCGTAGAGTATTCGAGCCTCCCGAATCAGTGTTTCATTTGTCGACAGATGGGCCATCTTGCGAGGCCTATCCACGGAGGAGACCCCGACCTACTCCACAGGCCCAGGCCCAGGCCCAACCCTCAAGGGCACAACAGCAGCAGGCAGAGCCACAGAGTACGCAGTTCATTAAAGACCTCCAAAAGTTAGTGTTAAAAAGTCATTTGACTTTAGGCAAGCTAGAAGTAACCTTGAGGTGGGAATCCTACCCAAGCATGAGGTGCTTGTCGACTTGCTAACTAAAGTGCTTACAGTGTTTGTGGGAACCTTGCCCAATCTTGAGGTGATTCTCATGCTTAAATGACTAAGATTCTTGAAGTGTTCAATTCAAAGATAAACTCTCAAGAGGCATAAACGGTTTCCATGCTTAATTGACTAGGTGCTTGAAGTGTTCAATTCAAACCAAATGACTTAAGAAGCATAAAAGACACACATGTGGCCTTCATGATGTGCTTGAATCCTATTGGATAGGCTTTAAAGGGGTCCAATGGGAATTTAGATGCATAAAAATAAAACGAGAGAGAGAGAGAGAGAGAGAGAGAGAGAGAGAAAGAGAGAGGTGGACCAAGCTTGTGAGGGGGTATACTCTCCCACACACACACACACACACACACACATTCTCTCATTGTGTGCAGTGCAAAGTGCAAGAGCTCCATCTCCTTCTCCAAGCTTGTTGAGAAGTCGACAGCCTATACCAACAAATCTTGGCTATGGAATGCAAATCCAACCAAGAGCCATGCTTTAATGCTTAAGCTTGCAATCTTCCTCACTTATCGCCACTCTTTTTGCTTAGCATAGCATAATAGCGTAGTAATAAAGATGAAGAAGATGGAAAGCTTAAGCATTGAAGCATGGCTCTTGGTTAGATTTGCATTCCATAGCCAAGATTGTTGGTGTAGGCTCTCAACTTCTCAACAAGCTTGGAGAAGGAGATGGAGCTCTTGCACTTTGCACTCCACACAATGAGAGAATGTGTGTGTGTGTGTGGGAGAGTATACCCCCTCTCAAGCTTGGTCCACCCCTCTCTCTCTCTCTCTCTCTCTCTCTCTCTCTCTCTCTCTCTCTCTCTCTCATATTATTTAATTATATCATTTGGACATGTGTCCTCTTTTTCCTCTTTGAGAGAAATAACTTAATTATTTATTTTTCATCTAAATTCTCATTGGACCCCTTTAAAGCCTATCCAATAAGATTCAAGCACATCATGAGGGCCATATGTGGATATTTTGACATGTGTCTTTTATGCTTAAAAGACACATGTCAAAATCATCCACATATGGCCCTCATGATGTGCTTGAATCTTATTGGATAGGCTTTAAAGGGGTCCAATGAGAATTTAGATGAAAAATAAATAATTAAGTTATTTCTCTCAAAGAGGAAAAAGAGGACACATGTCCAAATGATATAATTAAATAATATGAGAGAGAGAGAGAGAGAGAGAGAGAGAGAGAGAGGGGTGGACCAAGCTTGAGAGGGGGTATACTCTCCCACACACACACACACACACACGTTCTCTCATTGTGTGGAGTGCAAAGTGCAAGAGCTCCATCTCCTTCTCCAAGCTTGTTGAGAAGTTGAGAGCCTACACCAACAATCTTGGCTATGGAATGCAAATCTAACCAAGAGTCATACTTCAATGCTTAAGCTTTCCATCTTCTTCATCTTTATTACTACGCTATTATGCTATGCTAAGCAAAAAGAGTGGCGATAAGTGAGGAAGATTGCAAGCTTAAGCATTAAAGCATGGCTCTTGGTTGGATTTGCATTCCATAGCCAAGATTTGTTGGTGTATGCTGTCGACTTCTCGACAAGCTTGGAGAAGGAGATAGAGCTCTTGCACTTTGCACTCCACACAATGAGAGAATGTGTGTGTGTGTGTGTGTGAGAGAGTATACCCCCTCACAAGCTTGGTCCACCTCTCTCTCTCTCTCTCTGTGTCTCTCTCTCTCTCTCTCTCTTTTTATTTTTATGCATCTAAATTCCCATTGGACCCCTTTAAAGCCTATCCAATAGGATTCAAGCACATCATGAAGGCCACATGTGTGTCTTTTATGCTTCTTAAGTCATTTGGTTTGAATTAAACACTTCAAGCACCTAGTCAATTAAGCATGGAAACCATTTATGCCTCTTGAGAGTTTATCTTTGAATTGAACACTTTAAGAACCTTAGTCATTTAAGCATGATAATCATCTCAAGCTTGGGCACGGTTCCCACAAACACTTTAAGCACTTTAGTTAGCAAGCCGACAAGCACCTCATGCTTGGGTAGGATTCCCACCTCAAGGTCGGCAATAGCTTGCCTAAGGTCAAAGGACTTTTTAACACTAACTTTTGGAGGTCTTTAATGAAGCCAACCCTAAGTTTTTTTAAGCTCAATTAAATGCATGTTGCTCTTTGATAGACTATCTCCTTTTGGACCCCTATTGAGATGTAACCATTTCTTCTCTTGGTCCCTTATGGAGGTAAATCTAGAAGCACTTATTGCACATTGCTCTTTGGTAGACCGTCTCCTTTTGGACCCCTATTGAGATGCAACCATTTCTCCTTTTGGTCTCCTGTTGAGATAGGTCTAGAAGCACATATCTATAGCCTAACTCTTGTTCCCCTTTTATCTTCCCATATTAAATAATTAGTTTAATATGAGAAAATCATTTGGTAAAGTTAGAAATTATATTTCATGACAGCGCTTCCAATTTGCACTCAAAATTTTATCAAAGAATCTCCGTGTCTCGACCCCGGACTTATTAGCCACTCCACCCTTACTCCATTGCGCATCGGGCGCGCTCGCGTCTTCATTGCTCTATTTTACAGGGCATAAGCCATTAGGAATTCAAGATCACTTGCAGAGAAAAAGGAGTTCATTTTTGCTCTAAAAAGCTCTAAAAACATGCTTTTCGACGCTTTATTGTGTTGCAGAAACTTTTAAAAATCTCTTCGACGGTTGAGAATTTGGAAATGCGACAGAAAAGGCAAAGTTGATTGTCACGGGACAGGCACCACGTGCCAACGGAAAAGGACAGACTGAACAAACTTTTAGCACTTCGATAACAACTGAACCGAAGGAGATGCACGACACACGAGACAGGGAGTGATGGAATTCCACCCCAAGAGAGCACTGGCCCCAAACCTTGGCGTCCCTTTTGGTATTTCTTTATATTGTTTGAACTCAGTACATGCCAAAGAATGAGCCCTTGGCCATGAAAAGCAACTGGCCTCAAAAGCTGCCACCCAAAGCTGCTCGGCGTAAATCACGGAAATCCGTACACTTACCACGTCATCATGTCAACACGGGCTTGCTTTATTTTAATGCCCTTATGTCACTTGGGGCCCCATCGAACGGGGTCCCATAAGTTGGTGGAAACTCTTTTTTAAAAGTAGGCCACTCGGCAAGACTTTGTAAGTCGGTAAAACTTCTTCTGATGCTTCGACTTCTTCTTCTTCTTAGGGTTTAGGACCCTCGCTCGGGATCTACAGGTTGGTTCCGTTCTTATGTGGCTTCACACGTCAACAATTTGTGACATCCCTCCTTCTTGAAAGAAAGTTATCGCCCGCGATTACAGCATATCTACAAAACAACTCAAGTTAGCTCAAAAAAAAAAACCCGAAGGACATTCCGAGGGACAATCAATTCTTATTCCAAATCGGAACTCTTGATATCCTGTGTCGTTGGTTTCCCAAAAGTATCTCATCCAATAAGGAATATTCAATGGTTGGCACATCACAATGCAGCACGAATACTCACTTACGCATGTTACAAGATATAAAAACATAAAACTGCCGATGAACACCCCCCCCCCCCCCAAAAAAACCATTCAAGTCCGGGCCACGAGTTGTTCTACAACTCCCTCATTACTCCTCCCGCATAACCTAAAAAGGTCCGGGCCGGGAGATATAGAGGCCTTTTGTCACAATATGATGACGCGGCAGTGTCTGCCCACATAGAAGATGCAGCAGACCCGTATGGACAGGCCCGGATTTCACGCTAACTGTTAACTGGCTGTACGGAAGCCCGTAAAACGCGCTGAAATGCTACTGGCGTGGCTATACGAAATTCCGCGATTAGCCTGACAGTTGCTGACGTGGTTGATTGTATGGAATTTCTCTTTTTGCGCTGAAAGCTTTTATTGGTAAATTTTGGAGCCAATTGCTTTTGAGTTAGACTACTTTTGGGGCTTTTCTTTTGGCATCCCTTCTAAGAATAAATAGACCCTTGGGGCCTCACTCTTCATAGAATCTAGACGTAAAGTCTGAGAGCAGAGAAACCCTTCGAGAGTTTTACTTTGCTCAAGCATTAATATAATAAAGAAATACCGAAAGGGGCACCAGGTTTTGGGGCCAATACCATGTCGACTCAGTTTAAAGTTGTGAAGTATTTTACGTGATTTTCTCGTGTATCGTGTTGGATTCTCGACTTAGGGTGTCTAAGACTATGACAGTGGTATCAGAGCACGGTCAATTTCTCTCCTACCAGGTGTCACAAGACGGGCACCACGTGCCAATAGAAAAGAATAGACTGAAGAGACTTTTAGCACTTCAATAACAACTGAACTGAGAGAGAGAGAGAGAGAGAGAGAGAGAGAGAGAGACGACACGCAACACGAAGTGGCGGAATTCCACCCTAGAGAGTATTGGCCCCAAACCTTGGCGCCCCTTTCGGTATTTCTTTATATTGCATCAACACAGTACAAGCCGGTACTCCAAACTCGACACCTTCTCGAGGAAGCATGCCAAAGAATGAGCCCTTTGCACATATTGAAAGGCCCTTGGCCTATGAAAAGCAGTTTACATGAAAAGCCTTCAAACTCAAAAGCTTATGGTCCAAAAAGCAATGCCAAAAAGCTACCGGCGTAAATCATGCAAATTCCGTACAACTGCCACGTCAACAATTAGCGCAAAACGCGGAAATCCGTACAGTGCCACGTTATCACGTCAGCGGAAAATCCGGAGCGTCCGTACAGCTGCCACGTCATCAGCTTTTGCGTAATTCTTGGGGGGGGTGTGTGTGGGTCTTGCTTTTTAATTCCTTTATGTCACTTGCCATCGGACGGGGTCCCATATGTTGGTAGGACTTCTTCTTCTGTTACTGTCACAAATCAGTGACGTGGCAGCCATTTGGGCAGGAGAAACCACACACACCCCCCGGGTGATGTGTCAGACATGGCCCTGGACATAGGGAGCAACACAGCAAAGCATATGCAATACACTCCCAAGCTAGCTGGCTGCAGAAAACCGGAAATTCCGCTGTGGAAGCGCAAAGCAGAAGGTATCGATAGGTGCGCGTCGCGATGTAGTGCAGGATTGGGGCAAGAAGCAAGAGGCACAGAGCAACTGAGAGCTAGCGCTAGAGATCGAAGCAGGAAGAGAGAGAGAGAGAGAGAGCTCACGTTTTTGGGGAAAACTCAATAAGCGAGTTTTGGGTTTTCCCACTTATATTATAAGTGACTTTAAAAAAATGTGTCCAAGTTCAATGTGAACCTGGACAAAGTATAAAAATGTACAAAAAGAGGTTATTTAGGCCTTTAACCCAACAACCTCCCACTTAAAGACATAAATGACGCCTTTAAGTTAACCAACTCCCACCAGTTGTATGCAATGCTCGTGTTGAGCCTTAACAAGACGCTTGGTGAGAACATCTGCAGGGTTATCCTATGTATGGATCTTAGTCAAGGTGACTAGACCATACTCCAATACCTAACGTATGAAGTGGTACCGCACATCTATGTGTTTGGTGAAACATGGCATTTTTGGCTAAATAGACAGCACTCTGGCTATCACAACTCAACACGAGTGTATGAGCAGGCATGCCAAGTTGCAAGTCTGCCCAACCAAATAACCTCCTTTGAAGCCTCTGTGGCTGAAATATATTCAGCCGCAGTAATACTCAATGCCACAATTTTTTGCAACCTAGAACACCAAGAGACTGCACCACCAGCAATGGCAAATACATATCCACTGGTAGATTTCCTAGTATCCATGTCACCTGCCATGTCTGCATCACAGTTATCCTTGCAACTTTAAGTCACTTTTGCCATAGAAAATACACTTTGATTGTGTACCTTTCAAATATCTCAGAATGCATGATGCGCTTCGCCAGGATTCGACATGTATCGACTAACAACTCCCACTACATAAGCAATGTCGGGACGAGTGGCAACCATAGCATTCATAAGAGAACCACAAGTTGATGCATATGGGATTCCCTTCATTGCTTTCAATGCCACCTCATCCTTTGAGCAATTTGCTTTGCTAAGCTTAGTGTATGCAGGTAAAGGTACTCCAAGAGGCTTAGCATCAGCCATATTAAACCTGTCAAGTACTTTTGCAATGTACCTTTCTTGAGATAAAAACAGCAATTTCAGCCTTCTATCTCTTTTAATACGCATGCCCAAAATATGATGTGCATCACCCAAATCCTTCATAGCAAATGCTGAATTTAGCTTACGTTTCAGAGCATCAAGACTAGCCTTATGTTTCTCGGCAAGCAGCATGTCATCAACATAGAGAACAAGTATGATGGAACTACCATCTTCATTCCTTTGCGTATACAAACAATGATCTACATGGCTGCGTTTAAAGCCTTGAGACAGCATAAAAGTGTCAAACTTCTTATACCACTGTCGTGATTATTGTCTCAAACCATACAGAGCCCTTTTCAGTTTGCATACTAGTTCCTCACGTGTAAGAACTACAAAACCTTCAAGTTGTTTCATGTATATGTCCTCTTCAATGTCACCATGCAAACGTTGTCTTTACATCCATTTGATTCAATTCCAAATCAAGCACCGCAACGAGAGCAAAAAGCGCACGTAAAGTTGTAAGCTTTACAACAGGAGAAAAGATTTCTTGAAAATCAACTCCTTTCTATGCATATCCTTTTGCAACCAATCTTGCCTTGTACTTCGGTTTTTCATCCACAATTTTAATCTTGTATACCCATTTGTTAGGAAGAGCCTTTCTCCCTTTAGGCAATAGCACAAGATCCCAAGTATCATTTACATACAAGGATTTCATTTCCTCCTGCATTGCAAGCTCCCACTTACTGCTTGACTCACATGACTTAACCTCTTTATAAGTAAGAGGTTTACCCTCATCTGTCAACATTACATAATGCAAAGAGGGATTAAATCTCTGCGGTTGCCTTCTCAAACGAGTTGACCTGCGTACCCAATAATCTACATTCTCGGGCAACGGTTCTACATCATAAGGCAACTCATTTTCAGCTCTATCATGCTGCTGAAAATCATTTTCAACCAATTCAAATGGCAGTCCATCCTCATTAGGGGCATCAAAATCATGTCCTACCTCTTCTAGCTCAAGGTTAACCCGCTGATTATCAATTTCAACTTGCGGTAATGCATCGTGAGGCTCTTTTTCAACATCAATGGGTGGCACGGAAAGCTGAAATCTGGCTGTTTTCTTGTCAGCATCAGATTTTATAGCATGCCACACCATTAGAAGACGCATTATAAGGGGCTGTCAACTCCCTTTTAGTCGTCGTCGTCATCACCATCGTCGTCATCGGCATAGTCCCAGATTGCATCAGTCCATTGCATCGTCATTGTACCACTTTGTGCAATCATAAGTAGACCACTCTTGCCGACGAGAGTGGGGCCTTCGGAGGAGGGTTTTACGTCTCTGGTGTCGTATCTCTCTTCTCTCTCTATCTCTCACTCTCATACACTTGCACACACAGTGTCCATTCACTTTGTTTGTGCTCATAGCATTCTCTCATTAAGAACGGAAGGCTCTACCTTCCATAAGAACAAAAGGAACCTTGAGCACAGTTCGGAGCACTAATCTTGAGCAAAGCGCAAACAATCATTCCGCTGCACCTAACAGAACCGTTTGATTTCCATCGAGCCGTTTGATTTCCATCAAACTTTTAGTGTCAGATGCGGAAGAGAAAGAAGCCGTCTTAATTCAACCACAAGTGTGTATACAAGAGAATAGGCTGAAAATTTCAACAAATAGTAGCAACCACAAGACTTTGCATACAAAGAGCCACGGTTTCTTTACATGAAACAGTCCAAATCTGAAATTTCAGCTGAAATGTGCAATTTCAAGCACCTGTACTCAGCTTTTCACTCAATTTGTAACGACAAACATCAATACATGTGATCCCACAACTTTGGTACACCTGTGTATTGCTGTTTTGACTTGTAATAACCTGTAAATCACTTTTTTGACCTAAAAACAACATGTTTTGGACTATTTTGGCAGTCTTGGTGACCTTTTCAACTCCGATAGCAAGGGGCTTCGCGATGGAAGCGAAATTGAACGGGGAAGAGCAAATTTAACTTGTTGTCCAGCAGACTGCGCAGGAGGGCTCTGATACCAGTTGGAAGCGCAAAGCAGAAGGTATCGGTAGGTGCGCGTCGCGATGTAGTGCAGGATTGGGGCAAGAAGAAGGAAGCACAGAGCAGCAGAGAGCTAGCAGTAGGGAGAGAGAGAGAGAGAGAGAGAGAGAGAGAGAGAGAGAGAGAGAGAGCTCACGTTTTCTGGGAAAACTCAATAAGTGAGTTTTGGGTTTTTCCACTTTTATTATAAGTGACTTTAAAAAAATATGTCCAGGTTCAATGTGAGCCTGGACAAAGTATAAAAATGTACAAAAAGAGGTTATTTAGGTCTTTACTCAACACGCTAGAGGATGACGTGGCTGCACAATACGAACAGGCCTGCAAAACACGTAGCTGACAAGTGGCAGCAGCTGTACGGAAATGCAGATTTTACGACAGCTTTTGGCTACGCAATTAGAGAGAGAGAGAGAGAGAGAGAGAGAGAGAGAGAGAGAGAGAGAGAGCTTTTGCTTTATTTCTCTCAAAAAGAGAGAGAGCATGTGAGAGAGAGACAGGAAGCTTTTGCTTTATTTTTGGCAAGGCTTCTGATTTTCAGCTTTTGGGGCTCTGCTTTTGGCATCCCTTGTAAACTCTTTAAATTGGTAGTTTGGGCTCTCACTTCTCAGAGCATCTGGATACAGAGTCTACGAGTGAGTCCCGATTACTCGCTTGTACTTTGAGTTGCATACTAATACAAAAAGAAATACAGAAAGGGGCACCAGTGTTTGGGGCCAATATCTCTAGGCATGTGTTGCTAAATTGGCTTTATCTGACAGAAAAAATAATTCTAAATGAATTATTGGATTTATAAGTGAGAGGGTTTTCTCGCTTGGAACAACATGAAAAATAATTCTAAATGAATTATTGGAATTTTAAGTGAGAGGGTTTTTCTCACTGGAGACATCCGAGTACAGAGTATTCCTAGTGCATCATTCAAAGTAGTGACGGGAGCACTGAGAACGGGAATATCTGTAAGACCACCAAGAACGGGTACTTCTGATGCGTCACATCGGATGGGTGACAGGGAGCATCGGAAAGAAGTATCCGACCATCCGGGAACGGACATCTCTGATGCGTCATAGGATGGGTGACATAGAGCATCGCGAAGGAGATTGTACCGTAAGTTCAGTAGGAAAGGACTAGGTCATGGGTATTCCTGATGCGTCACAAGGTGGGTGACGGGTGCATCGGAAAGGGGATATCCATAGTCAAGAGAAATTCCGAAATGTGTTAGAATTGTGCACAAGGAAAAAGCAAGCACTTGAATGAAGATGGGTTCAAAGTAAACTTTGAGGAAAAACAGATGCTTTCTGAGAAAGCGGGATTGCTTTTCGGGAAAGCAGATGCTTTCCCGCGAGGAAGTCTATGTCTGCATTGCAACTGTGCATGTGATTGCATCCAAGGACGACTGGGAAGTACCGTGAAAGCATTGTTTTTAACTTATAAGGTTTTATTGAGTTTTTGGGCAGGTTCAGACTATTTTTAAAATATGCCAGCCGCCCACTTAATAAGTGGGCAGCCATCTGATACATAAGGCAACAGATAAGCCAACGTTTTCTCTCTCTCTTTTTTTGGCAGAACAACGAAAAAGAAAATGAAAAAAAAATTTTATTAAAAACAAAAACAGCCGCGATCTCTACGCGAGCAGCTATTCGTGCCCGTGGCTAGGAGCTATAAAAGCACCACATGCCCTCACTCAGAGGGGAGGATCAGATTTTGCAAGAAGGAGATGCTGCTGCAAAGTTCACCCGCAAAGAAGACGTTTGCCGGTGATACCCATGATTGTCCCAACTGTACCCGATGTCGCCAAGACCCAATGCGCGAGTTCCCTCGCGAAGAAGTGTCTACGGAGCATGACAAGCTGCTGTTTTTCTCAGTTTTCAGCCCATAAACGTCGTAGACGGGGCTGATTTACGAGAAGGAACCCGAGACCACACCTCTTTTGTGTGTAGGATTGAAAGAGAGGATTTTGTATGGAGAGATCTCTTCCGGGGAATTCCTTTTCAAGAACGGAGTTGCGTTTCGAGCGTCGAGACTTTGAAGGTAACGATTTTCATGTTATGAACTCTGAGTATTTGTTTGCAGGTGTACTTCCTCTTAGTGAGGGAGTAGGAGCAGAGGAAGGTATGAGCCTCTGCAGGAGAAAAGCGCTCTGAGGAACTAGAGCCAGATCAGCCCAAGGGTTTCGTACCCGAGTTTGGGAAGTAGATCCACGGATCGGAGAGAGGTAGTCTCTCAAGTTGTGATCCGGAAGTTGGGATTCCCAAGTAAGGACTTCGTGTCCGGGAAAGCAGAGTTGTTCTGCGGGAAGAGGACTCTGGAAAGAGAATTGGAAAAGAGTTGCAGGGATGCCATGCCCTGAGTCTGGAAGGTGAGATCCAGAGGTGAGAACCTTGATTCTCGAGGAATTGGAATAAGGAACGGAAGTTCCTTGGAATAGGGTTTTGCCCTAGGAATCGGAAGCTGAGGCTTCCGGGAACCATCAAGTCTTATTCTAGAACGAACGTGGTAATGCGTTCGGTTCAAGTGCTTGTATAGACTTCTCCTCAGTAATAAAGATACTATTACGGGGGGGGGACCAGCCCATCTTCTGGTCCCCAGTACTGTGTCGATCTTCTCACTCTCTATCTCTCTCTCTATCCATTTCTCTCTATATCCTTTGGCTGCAGTAATAAGTGATAAATTCATTTATCTGAATGTATTTTATATTGTTATGCAAAGGGGAAGTGAAAGAAAAGGAAAAGGACGCACGACCCCAGCTCACTCGTCGAGAGAGGATCAGCTATATCAAAAAGGGGAAGTGTTTTGAATGCGGGGAAACTGGGCATATCTCCGTGAACTGCCCTAACAAGGCACCGAATGAATAGGATGAAGAAAGGCAAGAAAGTTCCAAAGCAGCCGAGGGATGTGGCAGAAAAGGCAGATAAAAAGCAAAACTGGTACCACATTGCGTGGGGCCCGAACCGAATCAAATGAATGAAAGTATTGAAGGGGAGGAGCCGGGAGCACAGCAGAAGCGGAAGAAGAAACGCACACACTCACACACTCAACGCCATAGCCACACACACAGATTGGAGGAGGAAAGCCAACACGCACTGTGTGCCCCCTTTCTTTCTTCTCTACCTTATGCACTAAGGCACAATACACATTGTACTTAGTGTTAGTGGCTCACACAAGTGTATAGCTGTACACTTAGGGTTAATAGCAGTTAGTGACGGGCGATCGGTCACATGGCCATTAAACCTAACATTCTCCCACTTGATGGCCAATGTGGGAGACCATAAGAATGGAAGAGAACCACTCTTCACCCAATGCCCATCAACTCACGACAGTGCTGAAACTGGTGGCTGGAGAGACTCTTAGTGAGAGCATCCGCTGTGTTCTCTGACGTAGGAATCTTCACTAAATCAAGGCTCTTGTTTGCCAGACATTCACGACTGAAGTGATAACGCACATCATTGTGTTTCGTTCTGGAATGAAACACTGGATTGTTAGCCAAGGCAATAGCACTCTGACTGTCACAATGGAGAACTGGTGTACACTACTCCAATCCAAGATCTTTCACTAGGCGAGCAAGCCAAATAACTTCTTTGCATGCCTCACTCAATGCAACAAACTCTGCCTCTGTGGTAGAAATGGATGTACAGTTTTGAAGAACGGATCTCCAAGAAATAGCAAAACCAACAAAAGTGTAAATCTAACCCGTTGTTAATTTACAACTATCAACACAGTCTGCATAATCACTGTCTACAAATCCCTGAATGGATGACTCTCCACGACCATAGCATAACTGTCTATCTGCAGTATCACTCAAGTATCTGAGAATCGACTTGACAGTATCCCAATGCTTTTTACCTGTGCAATGTCATGTCTTGTAGTCACTATGCAAACATGAGACTACCACAAGCTGAAGCATAAGGAACCTTAGCCATCGCAGCTTTTTCCTCAGCAAATTTGGGACAGTCGTTCTTGCTAAATTTCAAATATGCACGCAATGGAGTACTCAAAGCCTTCCCCTTCTACATGTTGAAACGATCAAGAACCTTGTGCACATACTCTTTTTGAGAAAGGTACAACAACCTCTTCTTACAGTCACGAGTAATGCGCATACCCAAAATGTGATTTGCTTCACGTAAATCTTTCATGTCAAATTGACTTTTCAGCTTGGTTTTCAAGTCAGTAATGTCCTTCTTGGAATGACCAGCAATAAGCATGTCATCTACATAAAGGATAAGCATAATAAGTTGTCCATGTGGTTGTCTTTTCACGTAAAGACATGGATCCTCATTACTGCGCTTATAGCGTAGGGAACGCATAAATGCATCAAATTTTTGATACCATTGTCTAGATGATTGCTTCAAGCCATAGAGACTTTTCAGAAGCTTACAGACCAAATATTCCTTGCCCTTTAGCACAAACCCTTCAGGTTGCTGCATATAAATCTCTTCCTCGAGATCACCATGTAAGAAAACTTGTTATGACATCCATTTGATCACTGGCAACCAAAGCAAGCAACATTCTCAATGTGGTCATCTTGACCACTGGAGAAAAGATTTCTTAGAAATCGACACCATATTCTTGCTTGAAACCTTTGGCCACTAAACGAACTTTGTAAGTGTCAATCTTCTTCTTGTAAACCCATTTACAAGGCAATGCTTTCCTACCTTTTAACAGTGGAACAAGTTCCCATGTTTTATTCTTTGCAATATTGGACATCTCCCTCTTCATAGCATGTTCCCACCGAACCTTATCATTGGTTAGCATAGCCTCTTTGTAACAAGAAGGCTCACCACTATCTGTCAGCAAAACAAAATCCACGCCCGGAACAAAACGTTCTGGCCAATGTGAGACTCTTTAAGATCTCCGTGGCTGATCAGAACTCGTACTAGCCTGCGTAGTAAGTGGCTCGGAAGCTGTTTAGACAGGAGGTGATACATCGGAAAATGTCACTTTCCAGAATTCAACCTCTTTCACTGGCTGTCTATGCATCTTAGTTTCATTAAAGACATCACTGCTACGAATCACTGATCGACTTTCCGAATCCCATAAACGATAGCCAAATTGACCATCTACACCATAGCCAATGAAGATGCATTTCCTGGACTTAAGATCTAGCTTAGCACGCAACTCCTTGGGTACATGGGCATAAGCTTCACAGCCAAATGTGCAGAGTTTTTCATAAGACAATTTATGTCCTGACCATAACTCCAAAGGTACACGAAACTGTAATGAAGCATGTAGTGATCTATTGATCAAGTACACGACTGTGTATAATGCTTCAGCCCAAAACGCTTGCGGTAAATTAGCCTGTGATAGCATAGACATAATCCGCTCTTGGATGGTCCTATTCATTCATTCCGCCACACCGTTTTGTACAGGAGTATAAGGAGCTATAAACTCACGCTTAATTCCCCTACTTGTACAGAAGTCTATAAACTCTTTAGAGACATATTCTCCACCATTGTCTGAGCGCAAAGCTTTCAACTTATGTTCAGACTGAGTTTCAACACTAGATAAGAACTTCTTGAAGCAAAAAAAGGTCTCATCTTTAGACTTCATGGCATAGACCCAAATATGCCGTGTTGCATCATCAATGAATGTAACATAATAGGATGCACCACCATGGGACTTAGAAGGCATAGGCCCACATAAATCACTGTGCACAAGCTCTAAGGGTTTTCTTTCTTTGTCAAAAGAATGTGTACGATGTGTCCCTATTTGCTTTCCATATTGACAGTGCTCACAAAAGGGAAAATCGGAAAATAACAAAGACGGTAAGTACCCAGACGAGAGTGTCTCCATTCCCTTCTTTGACATATGTCCTAACCGGCTATGCCACAAAGCAACGGTTAGCACCTCGGTTACAGAAAGAACATTGTTTTTATCAGATACAATAGGAGGATAAAGTGAACCAACTTTAGAACCATGAACTATAATAAAGTGACTCTTCCCAATACGCCAAAACTGCTGATGAAAAGTAACTTTGTAACCCAAGTCATAAAGACGTCCAAACGAAATCAGATTGCGTGTCAAGCTGGAACATGACGCACCTTATGGATGATAAACTTCACCCCATTTGCTATAACCATGGCAATATCACCTACGCCAACAATGTCACAAGAGTAATTGTCACCAAGTGTAACAGAGCCAATGGTTTCCTCGTATGTAGTAAACCAATGCCTATGAGGTGTGACGCAACGAAGCATCCAAATCAAGAATCCAGGAGCGTGCTGGATGCGCAATGAAGTTAGGGTGGATTGGCTAATAAGTCCGGAGTCGGGACACGAAGATTCTTTCAATAAAATTTCCGGTGAATTTTGGAAGTGCCATCTTGCTCTGTCTACTCCTTGATAGGACCGGTATACTTTCAAAAAAGCACACGCCTGAAGCTCTGATACCACTATCACGAGACAGGCACCACGTGTCAACGGAAAAGAACAGACTGAACAGACTTTTAGCACTTCAATAACATATAAACTGAAAGAGATGCACGATAGAGTGGCGGAATTCCACCCCAAGAGAGCATTGGCCCCAAACCTTGGCGTCCCTTTTGGTATTTCTTTATATTGCTTGAACTCAATACAACGACACTACTACATCCTCTACACCTCACGCGGAGCATGCTAGAGAATGAGCCCTTGGCTCATATTTAAAGGCCCTTGGCCATGAAAAGCAGTTACATGAAAAGCATCAAACTCAAAAGCATATGGCCTCAAAAGCATATGGCCTCAAAAGCTGCTGCCCAAAGCTGCTCAACATAAATCACGGAAATCCATACACCTACCACGTCATCATGTCAATGCAAATTGCGAAAATCGGTACACTTGCCACGTCATCATGTCAACGCGAATTTCGGGAATCCGTACAACTGCCACGTCATCAGTTCTCCGCACGCGTGTGTGTGTGGGCTTGCTTTATCTTAATGCCTTTATGTCACTTGGGCCCCATCAGACGGGGTTCCATAAGTTGGTGGGAACTCTTCTGCAAAAATAGACCACTTGGCAAAACTTTGTAAGTCGGTAAAACTTCTTCTGCTGCTTCGGCTTCTTCTGCTTCTTCTTCTTAGGGTTTAGGCCCTTCGGCCGGGATACGTAGGTTGGCTCCGTTCTTCAGTGGCTTGACACATCAACAATTTGTGACATTGATCCTGTCAACAAGCTCTCCGCATTGACGCGAACAGATTTAGTATCCAACAACTTTGGAAAATTAAGGTTTTTGCAGAAAATTTCAGTATGTGTGGAATTAATGTTTTTAAAAGATCTTGTTTTGTGTACAGATAGCAAGTAGTAATAGGAGCAAGGAACTCGCGTCTGTAAGCATTGAGAAGCATGGAGCTGGACATCCACTCTTTTGCAACGAGGTGAATCATCTCCTTGAAATTTTGCATGTTTTGCAGGTGAAATCGAGGATGAGATGGTGAGGAATTTGCATATGGAAGCAATTGGGAGCAATGACGGCTCGAGAATGAACCGATCACGATTCAAGACAAGAATCATGAATTTTGAATGATGATGATGATTGATGATAAATGATTGAATGAGATGACTGGATACTATGGTGAGCGCATCAAGAGTTCTCCAGGGATGAGATGGTCACAGAGGGATCTAAGTGCATCAAGATTTTTGAATCGATCAGACGACTAGACTAAATGATTGAAACACTTTGTTCAGTATAAACTAAGTGTGTGATTTGTGAACTCGAATTCCCGAAAAATGAACATGATTTTTGACGTACTCACTCATGTGATTGTGTTTGAGTGCACGATTGAAAAACCAAATGACTGCAGCATTTCTGTCTTGAGAATCTATGGACATGATCGCAATAAGAATTAGTTAATCCGACATCAATGAGGTCCAGTGTGGATCTAAATGCAATTGCTAACCACGTTGCCAGGAATCATGGTCCTAGATCTAGATTGATTTTTATGTGATATGATTTGAATGTGTCCAAAACCGCACCGGATAAGCCATATTTGAGCATCCAAGGTGGTCATATCACCATAGGGCTCCGATACCATGTCAAAGGTGGCAGCAGAAGATGCAATGAAGACAAGAACCAGCTCGTGATCCGGTGGGTACCTTGACTCCGATCTAGAACACCTACAATGCCAAACACATGAACAAGGCATATATGTGGAGAAGAGAGATTACTAAGGTAGAAAGAGACAAGACATCTGAGAATGAGAGAGAGAGAGAGAGAGAGAGAGGGATCTAGGAAAGGCCCTCCATGCTCATAACAATCTACTCATACAGGCCATCAAGGGTGGTCCAGCATAGAACTGAAGTCTGACATGCCAACTAGATAAACCCAAGGTGTACAACTGCAACTGCTACTAACACTGCCAATTTCTCCTACACACAAGACCATTGGCACGGTCTCCACATTGGCATCACCTCCAACATGCTCTGGGAGCATAGATCTGGTGCATCTCCTTCTGATAGATCTAGATGTGGATCTAGATCTCGGATGAGGAAACCTACCATCGCATGGTCACAAGACCTATGAAAGGCTGCCCAGAGGAGGTACTGCACTGTAGAGAGGATGTCCTAACACTGCACCTGCTGCCCACCAAAAACGCTAGGACTGATCTGAGAAAACGTTAATCAACTAGCCAAAAATGCTAGGTGAAAGGCCTCCAATAACTGCCAACCAAGTCCACATCTGTGTTGCTAAATTGGCTTTATCTGACAGAAAAATTATTCTAAATGAATTATTGGATTTATAAGTGAGAGGGTTTTCTCGCTTGGAACATCAAGGAAAAATAATTCTAAATGAATTATTGGAATTTTAAGTGAGGGTTTTTCTCACTGGAGACATTCGAGTACAGAGTATTCCTAGTGCGTCATTCAAAGTAATGACGATAGCACTGTGAACGAGAATATCTGTAAGGCCACCAGGAACGGGTACTTCTGATGCGTCACATCGGATGGGTGACAGGGAGCATCGGGAAGAAGTATCCGACCATCCGAGAACGGACATCTCTGATGCGTCATAGGATGGGTGACAGAGCATCGTGAAGGGGATTGTACCGTAAGTTCGGTAGGAAAGAACTAGGTGATGGGTATTCCTAATGCGTCACGAGGTGGGTGACGGGTGCATCGGAAAGGGGATATCCATAGTCGAGAGGAAATCCGAACTGGAAAGAGGAATACGCGTAAAGACGCAAGCACAAGAATAAAGATGGGTTCTGAGAAGCTTTTCTTAAAAAGCGGAAAATTTGAACGAGTTTTCCGGGAAGAGCAAACGCTTTCCCGCGAGGAATCTATGTTTGCATTGCATTCGTGCATGTGGTTGCATCCAGGGACGCCTGGGAAGTGCTATGAAAGCATTGATTTTAACTTATAAGGTTTTATTGAGTTTTTGGGCAGGTTCAGACCAATTTTAAAAATATGCCGGCCGTCCACTTAATAAGTGGGCAACCACTTTGGAAATAAAGCAACAAAACCAGCCAGCGAATTCTCTCTCCCTATTTCGGGTAGAACAGAACAAAAAAAAAAAAAAACCCGGCCACAATCTCTCTGCGAGCAGCTATTCGTGCCGTGGTGAAGGAGCTATAAAAGCACCACATGCCCTCACCGAAGGGAGGTTGCCAGCCCCAGCAAGAGAAGACTGCCGCCAGAAGACGCGAGAGATCGCGAGACTACGAAGCACGGAAGTCGCTTTTCTCGCGCAAGAGCAACAAGTACCTATTGTGGATTCGCTATA
This sequence comes from Adiantum capillus-veneris, assembly GCF_014529385.1. Classification (NCBI taxonomy): domain Eukaryota; kingdom Viridiplantae; phylum Streptophyta; class Polypodiopsida; order Polypodiales; family Pteridaceae; genus Adiantum; species Adiantum capillus-veneris. The sequence continues at coordinate 42,561,950 of NC_140956.1, read as the reverse complement.
CGAATTGTTGTCGTGTGTTTGCGTGTGTGTTTGTAGATACTTCATCGCGAAGGAGAAGCGAGAAGGCTTCGGCCTACGCTTGGGAATTCCGGAAACGGAATTCGGAAATTGTCTGCAGAGTCTCAACTCCGAGTACAGACGGAAAAAGGATTGAGAACTTCTCTCAGATTTCCCTTACGGGAAGGAACGACCATCGAGTCAAAGATTTAGAACGGAGGGGTTTTCTCCGCTTCTTGTGCTTGTAAAAAGATTCTTCCTAATAAAGAATTCTCTTTAAGGGGGGGACCAGCCCATCTTATGGTCCCAGTACTGTGTCGATCTTCTCACTCTCTCTCTCTCTATCTATCTATTTCTCTCTATATCCTTTGGCTTCAATAATAAGAGATAAATTCTATTTATCTGAGTATATTTTATATTGTTATGCACTCTCGTTTGAGACAATCTGCCCCAAGGACTGCCCCCTAAGGGCGCCCCCTCCTGTGGGCTCAACTGCTGTGTCTCTGAGGTGACTCCCCCCTGCTCGATATATAGGTCCCTAGGCTGGCTGCCCAACACAGCCCTCAGCCCCCACGACCATGCATAAATGGGAACAATAGGGAGAGAGTGGAAAGGGGCACCAAATGCCTATGGGGCACTAGGGAAAAATATCACAAGGCTGAGAAATAATATTCCCAGCCTGCAAGAGCACAAATGGCCATAGAACCAAGCCAAAACCCAAGGCTAAACATGGCTAGACACAAACCAACATGAGAAACCTACCTCACACTGGCCGAGCACAGCCACAAAACAGCCCACTCCCTAACACCTGTCCCTAGGAGAAACTTGAACGGATTGGACGAATCCATAGAGATGCCTAGACTCTAACAAATAGGACACCTCGCAGTGATCTAAGACCGCATAGATCTAGAGAGTAAAAAATCTTGTGCAAAGATTGACTTATGAAGTTATGTGGCTCGCCTTGTGCATATACAACAAAAATTGTGCAAGATGTACAACCTACTTTTCTTGAGAATGTTATCAAAAATGGAAGGCAGAATCAATCTATGGACGAGGTAATGGCTTTCCTTGATGCTAATGAGATATGGGATTTGGTGCCATAGCCAAAAGGAAAGAATGTGATGGATGTAAATGGGTTTATAAGGCGAAACACGATACAAATGGCTCAGTGAGCAGGTACCAAACTAGATTCATAGCAAAGTGCTATGCAAATACTTATGGCATTGATTATGACAAGAGGTCCGGCCTTATGACTGAGCTCTTTATTGTCCATACCATTTCAATGGTTACAGCAAAGCTTAGATTCTGTATCAAATGAATGTGAAGAATGCATTCTTGCATGTTGACTTGCAAGGTGCGTATATGTAGCAACCATAGGGACATGAGAACGTCTCACGAGGATGTGAAGCATCCTAGGTTTGTATGTAAGCTGAAGAAAGCACTTTATAGGCTTAAGCAAGCACCTAGAGCTTGGTATGAAAGAATTTCAACTTACTAGTTGCATTGGTTTTCGTATGGTTAATGGAGATCACTCTTTGTCTGTGCGGGAGAATGATGCACATATTGTGAACATATACATTTATGTTGATTGGTCGATGCATCAAAAGGCCAATGTTAAGCATGTAAAGAGCCTCTTAAGGCAGGAATTTAACATGAAGGATTTGAAAAAGCTGTGCTACTTTCTGAGCATGGAGAACGATTTTGTGCTCACTGAATCATACCAGCAATGGCAAGATTATAGCTTTATGAATCAGATCACAATTTGGCAGAGGTTTGAAGATGAACAAGGTTCAAGGCTCAATTTGATTTTGGCATTATATGATCAGAATTACCTTCCATGTCAATCTCAGTGAGAGTAGATAGATTAAACATTATTTATTTAGCATGATCATCCAAAACTTGCATACCCTCCAGCTAAAGAATGGTATTGAATTTACCTGGCTCTTGGGGAAAATATCAGTAATCAATTTCTTGTAGCGCTTGACGGGCTGTCGTGATCGTGATCGCAAAGCTGGACAGCAGACACAGAAGCTACCGCAGACGGGCAAGACTCTCCTGGACATGAAACCCATTGTTGTGCGGAAAGAAAAATTTCAGAACAATGCAGAAGAGAAGGCGTAGTCGTCCCTTCTGCTGCTTCGACCTCCGATCCACACTGCATTTGGCGAGTATCTGAAGCGGATAACCACCGCCACCCCTGGAGTGTTCGAGCTTTGCTCCTGCTTGAAAACCTTTGAAACACTGTGTAGTCCGGCAGCCTTCCTATGATGGGGGAATTTTGCAAAAGGGGGGCGGGGGGGGGGGAGAGAGAGAGAGTGTGTGTGTATATGAAATCACTTTTTGAATAGGCTTTTGACCTGCCTGGTTGAGTTGAGCGTGCTCAAATTTCTCAATTATTGATACCACATTGACGGCTCCTATTCTGAACTTTTGTGGGAATGTACCTCGAGCCGACTACTTAAGTTGAAGGTGGGTCAAAGGTCGGCAAGTGAGTTCACTTGTGAAGTGCAAGGCCTCTTGAGGCACGTGAGAATCCCTATGGATTTGGTTTTTGGAGGTGCGTACAGACTATAGTGGGTTATTAGTGCTTGGCTCGCTTGAAGCATTGTACATGAAGCTCCTCAATGAGTGTGTCTTGTGAGTGTCTATGCACATTGAGGAGTGAATACTCTTCTCTACACTCGCTTCAAAAGCACGCGCAAATTAGGACTCGAGAGCTGCAACAGGTGGAGTTCCATCTACCAGATGAGGCCGGGGTACATCGTCTTGCTAGTGCACATGTTTGAACCCTACGTTTTTGGACTTTTCCCTCCTCACTTGTTGATCCACTTTGCTACAATGTTAATAGCATAAACGTTCATCCTAGTGGCCAACTGATAGCGCCCTCTACGACACACAATAGCCACCGAGCTTAAAGTTGTGGCTACCTGCATTGAAGCGTATTACACACCTCGAATTCTTTCGCTTTAGCTCTTGCATCTAGGATGCCTTCAAAGTACTTAGCTTGTAGATGAAGATTTGGTCGTTAAAGTATTATTTATAGTTGCTTATCTTCATTATGTAGCTCGACTTGCACACATTCCTAGTACCGTGTAGGTTTAGCTTCATGGTTTCTAGCATTGCACTGCCTGCATGAGGAGATTGGCTTCTCCAGTATAGGTGTGTGCTGGGAAGCTATCACAACAATAAGCACAACCACAACACTTGCATGTTGCAGTAGGTACATTAGGAAGAGAACATTGTGACTTTATTGTGACTTGCACTTATCTCTTCTAAAATGTTGTGAAAAACTTGCAAATGAGTAGTACAAGTAATACCTTAGTGATCTTTCAATCCTTTGTACATCGTTTTGGAACTTTGAAAAATGATCCTTTTCAATCCATTATCACCTTCTAATGCTTTCAGTAATTTAGATCACTTCGATCATTCTAAACAATGGTACACTATACATGTGCTTGTATGCTGTAAGTTGTCAATGCATTTTAGTGGAGGAGTTTTCGTTTCTAGTTCTTGAAGGTTAGAGAGCTTCAAACTTCTGCAGACTTCCATTAATATGTACCATGTAGAGCCTCAAGAACTCCTATGAAAGGTTCTCCACCGTTGGGTTGGAAGGGAGGAAACACCACGAGACTAAAATCATGTAAAGTCTACACACAATCAAGCATGACTTTTAAGCTTTCCAAATCAAATGTAGACATGTCAGATACAAACTTACTATCAGGACAATGGTAGGACCAGGGAGCATGACTCTTAGGCTAAGCATGCATTGTCAAGTGGTCTCCTAAAGAGGGGTCATGTAAGCTATAAAGGATTACAAATGGGTGGAGATGAGCATGCATAGTTCTCTACCATCTTTCAATTGTATCAGAGTTGGTACAATTATGGGGAAAGAGAGGGGCCATGGAGCTCTACTTGCATGAGCTCATGCGTGCAAAGCAACGAGGTGCTTGCAAGGAAGGTGTTGAGATGTCAAGCTCAACATGTACTACTCCTGAATGACTATCTACAGTAGTCATCATCACTAAGGCACAGAGTGGGTACGCATATCTTCACCATCGATACTATAGCTACACTACACCGACTTGGTTTACCTACCAGAGTGATGGCCCACTTATCCATCCGGCTCACTCACTAGCGATTCCCACTAGACCATTGTACTAGTCTTCCCTTAGGTTGTACTTTCCCATTTATGCATTTGTAGACATCTTATCTTGAGTTAGTGAAGAAGAAGAAGAAGAAGGTTTGTCTCCATCTATGTGTGCATGTGCGCGCACATGCTTGCAAGAGCTCAAGCTCTCTCCTTCTCTATATCTTGACAAGGTATCAAAGCTTGGTTGTGTTTGAGGAGCTTGGAGCAGCAAGCGCGAGCAACAAAAGAAGTGCTCTCGAATTTCTGAGAGCCATCGCCAAACGATCTCTGTTCGAGGTGCTTCTTCTTGGAGATCATATATTTTGGGTTTGTTCTTAGTCCTTTGGACTCTAACTACATAGCCAGATTTTCATTTCAAGCGCGTTTCGAGCCCTGTTTTGGAGTTAGAGTGTGTTCGCATGCAAAAATGCTCAGGTTTTGGATTCTACAGCTTTGATTTTTGGTGGTGCAGAAAGTTTTGGTTTGGTTGCACTGTTCACAAGTGTATGTACATAGATTGTGATTACAAGTGGTAATTTACTATTTTTAGCAGGCTGCTCAAAGGGTGAAGTGTTGAAAACATGTCATCCAACAATGATGGACTTAATCAAATTGTAGAAGTTCGACAAGAACAACTTTCATGCTTGGAAGTTTAGAATAACCAATTTTCTTATGGGTAAAGGTTATTGGGAGTACATTGATGGAGAGCATGAGACAACACCAATGTTACTAGAGGAAGGTGCAGTTGTTACGCAAATAAAGGTATTTAAAGATTGGAATTAGGGAGCTCGAAAGGTCATGAACTGGTTTTCTATGAGTGTGTAGAACATTATGATTGGGCACATACAAGACTCTCACACCCCTAAGGAGGCTTGGGACAGTTTGATGTGACCAACACAAAAGCAAAGAAGCCGCAGTCGAAGATTGAGTGGAATACAGTGTAGAAGAAAAACTCATATATCAATGAATATTCAATTAAGATAAAGAACATATTTGAGTCCCTTGCATCAATTGGTGTTACAGTTGTTGATAATGATAAGATACAAGTATGTCTGAGAGGTTTGGGTCCAGAATACAAACATCTTAAAATTGGTATTCATCTTCGAGGAAACATTTCCATGTTTACAGATTTGGTGTCCTTACTGATTGTGTAAGAGAAGGAACTTGAGGAACAAGTCAACATGAGAACGTTTTATGTTGGGGTTGTGGAAGACATGGTCACTTTAAACGTGACTCTTAAGAAAATAATTATGCAACCACTAGTAGGAATGTAGATGAGTTTGAGAGGCTACATGCAAGAGCAATTTCACATCTTCCTATTTGTGGTGCAACACATGTTAAACGCTACGTCTTCAATGTGGCAAAGTCTTGGTGATAATGTCTTGTATGTGGATTTTGGTGTGTCAAATCACACGACCAATCATGTTGTGAGTGGTTCAAGGAAATGCAAACTTGTCGTGGCTATGTAGAGACTGTGGATGATACTGCACATCTCACTATGCATTAAAAAAATGTACCATTGTCAATGACAAATGGTAAAGTAAAGTACTTGTCTGATGTACTACATGCACCTAATATTACAAAGAATTTAGTTTCTATTGGGCAGATGGTTGAGCAGGGTTTGTAAGTCAAGTCTAACTCTGAGAAGAAAGGAAGGTTGGTTGCACGGGGAAAGAAAGTGGGAATAATGTTTGCTTTGGATGTAAATGTGCTCGAGGTGAATGTTGCCATGTTTGTACATTGGGGTAAAGGCAGTGTACCTCTTACCTCGACCGGATGTGATAGAGAGGTGTCCGATCGTCCACACCTCATTCTTTACTAGATACAAGAAGAAGGGACTCTCTCACAGATTGTGGTGAGTAGCTCCACCCACATCATGTATTCTCTCTCTCTCTCTCTCTCTCTCTCTCTCTCTCTCTCTCTCTCTCTCTCTCTCTCTCTCTCTCCGTCTCTCCGCATTGCATTTGTGCACCCTTCAACTAATTTTAGAGTGCATGGTGATCATGAGGAGCATGGTGGCGTTGAGAGCTCCGATGTGATAGTTTGCTCGCTCTCGATTTCCTTGATCATACCTTAACTCGACAGTCTTCTAGGTATAGCCTCTAGTCGGCCCTGAGACACGAAACACTTTGCTCTCGTGATTAAATACCTTAATTGACTATGGAGAATTAAGAAGCTTGCCCATGGGATTAATAGTTGACCATTACTGTCTATTGACATTTAAATTAGCGACGCTATATTTTTTGATGCATTGACCTTTACAAGTGCTCATGAGTTTAATTGTATTGCATTTTAATGTTTATTGCTCAACAAATTGTTTAATGTTTTCTTACCAATCATTCCTTATGCTTATTCATTGCATATGATTTTAAATTATCCATGTTATATGAGAATGTAGCTAATGTGCTAATTTTTTGTTGATTTTACAGCGTTCCAGCGAAGATAAATATTGCACTCTGGTAGAGGACAAGTGCAACCTCTTGTAGTGTTAAACTTCTTCATTGAGGGCACGTCCATGTGCCACTACTCTCATCAAGATGTTTAACTACTAAAAAACCCATACGAGTGGATCCAGAGGTTCCTGCTTTTCAAACACACACTCCTAAAGTTTGAGGATGGAATTTACATCAGAAAGGGGGGCATGTTCACTTTAAGCAGCATTCTCATTTATTTATATTGAGTCATGGGCCAAGCTTGTTGGCCCCACATGTTTATTCATGGGTGATTGTTGATAATAGGCGCACACCAGATTTAGTAGAGAGAGAGAGAGAGAGAGAGAGAGAGAGAGAGAGAGAGAGAGAGAGAGAGAGAGTGTTGGATTGTCGTCCAAGTGTGGGCACCCATATGTGGATGGAACGACTCACATAAGTGGTCTATAACCCTAACCTTTGCTCATTCTTGAATATATGGTTTTTTTCTTTCTCTCCTCCTCTCGTGTGCTATCTCTTGTTGAGTGTGAGCGTGAGAGATGAACATTCCCCTCTCTCAAAAATAAATAGGCTTTATGAAACTCCTCCTTCTTCCATAGAAGCATTGAGATTAGAACAAAAGAAGCACATTGATCTATGGACAAATGGTAGATTGTATCTCATAAACCCCATCACCAAATGTACCCCACCACTCTTGAACTGCTCTTCATTGATGGGATTTATAGGAGATGGTATGAAAGGGTGGTTAGGCTATACACAAAACCTTGTAGCAGAGAGGGACATTCTTAAACTAGAAAACCATTTGCTACTACAATTGAAGTATTCTCTTAAGCATCATCTTCAAGAAATCAAGGAGAAGGTAAAGAACCTCCAATCATTGCTGAATACAATCAGAAGAAAGAGGATAGAGCTTGTGATTAAACAAAGACAAAGGAAGTTGAAGAATATTGAGAGTCTCAAGCGAGGAGGTGGAGGTTGCAACAAAATAATCAAAGCAATGAGGTAGAATTGCTTTTTGTTTCTTTCACATTGATTTTTTTTTTGCAAGTTGGTATCTTTGGGTGCTATAATCTTTCTTTGTGTTTACCTCAGGTCCTTAGTTCAACCAAAGTATTCACAAGGAAACATGAGAGGTGCATCACAATCATTTTGTGAAGTGATTCCACATGTTGTTATTACTGGCAACCTATTGAATGCAAGAAGATTTAAGGTTGCTAGGCAGAAATGCATCAATGGATTTTTGCAAAGTTCTATTTTGGACAAACATGAAGTTCAAGGCACTTTGGACAAATTTGGAATCAGTTTGGTTGGTAATTGAAAGCTATTCAAGTTCATCAATAGAAACTTGAAGCAGTCAAGAGTGAAGGGGTCTTTGCTTCCAAAGCCATCAATTGTTCAAAAGGTCATGCTCAATATTAATTCCAAGGTCATGGAGATACTTAAAGAGCCTTTCCACATCAATGACATATATCATAGTAAGAAGAAAGACATCAAGTTCAACTCTTTCAACTATTTGTTCTTTGACTAGAGAACTTTGTAGAGGGCAAGGAAAAAATTCTACGATCTTCAATTTGAGACAATATCAATAACCCTAATGAATAGAGCTCTTCATACCACAGAGGAAAAAAAAACCCTAAAAATTTTAGTGTGTAGTTAGAGAAGAACATTTGGTGGTTGGATGCTTTTGAGGTTGATAGTGAAGATTTCACTATGTTTAATTGGTTATTCCACCACACTAGTATACCTGCTATAATCAAAGCTCAATAGTATGGGGAGGAGCTAGATATTGAGGGCTTTTGTAGGTAAAAGGTGGAACGGCACTGGGGGGCCACAAATTCTAACACATCTTCACTATCTAAGCACTTAAGCTACATCATTGTTCTAGACACTTTCACATCAACCTTTGCAAAGAAAGACAATGATGGACATAGAAATTAAAATTCTACTTAGCTTGCCTGCAATGTTGGCCTTTAGAAATTTTTGGATTTCATAAAAGATCTTGCACCTATAGCTTTCACTTGTTACTAAGCTTGGCAATGGCCGCTCTCTAATTTTGAAACCGAGTAGTGCAACCTTGTTGACTGTGCCCCAATCCTTTATAGATTTTGGTGGGACATAAAAATGATCATAAAAGAATATCCCTTTTTCTACCAGATAATTATGTATTCTACCTTTGTAAATCTCTTCACCAATGGATCCATGCTAGACATCTAAAATAACTATGAACACTCCATTGGTTGCCATTCCTTTATGCTTGAGGGATACAGGTCTATAATGAGCATAGAATAGAACCACAAACCAAAATCATAACAATCATGTAAAGAACCACAAACCAAAACTATAACAATCAAGTACAAAAGATAATCTACTATGTACATCTCAACAACAAGCAAGAAGAGAACAACAAACAAATTACATAGTAGAGAAACACTAACAATTAGCTCTGTGCAGAGGAAGATTTGAGCTTTCAAGTTGTAGATGAAGCTCCTTGTGCATGTAAACATGCTACACCAAAACCTCTTTCACTGTCTTCTTGGCTCCAACAAGTTGGAAATCTTTCACTATCCCTTTCTAGCATGACAAGAATGGGTTCTTGGATGAGTATTTTCTTCTCTTGCTTTATTGCATTATAACTACCCTTGGTTATAGATATCGGGATCATTGTGTTGGGGTGTAGGCCAGGTGGCCGTGGGAAACCACCCTTATATTGACCTTTTCCCTAACTAATATAGGGAGAGAAAGTGAGAGAGTTCACTTACTCTCTCACTTTCCTCTCCACTAACCCGACTCCCTCTGCAACTTCTCCTTCTTCCCTAATTCCCCCCTTCTCTTGCATGCTTCCCTCTCTTGCACATTCTCCACAAGTAGCAGTATATATGGTATCAGAGCGTTGGTTCGGTGGCAGTGGTGATCTCTCGGCGACGGAGTTCGGTGCTTCATGGCACCGGATCGGGCTAATTCGGGGCAGGTCCAGTACAGAACGGTGAGATCGGGCGAGGTCGGCTTGTCTCGGCTACCCAACGTGCGCTCTCAAGCGTGAAGGGGATCTTAGAGATTCCAAGGAATGGAGCAACAAACTATGGATCTGCACACAGTCGGGCAGTGGTGAAAGCTTGGAGCATCAAGGTGCTTGCAGCCGGGGAGAATTTGGAATAGCTTGGCAACAAAAAGCAAGGGAGCTTCGAGGCAATTGAATGGAGCATGGGAAATTGAGGGGAATTGAAGCCGTTAGTAATGAAGCAAATGGAGCAGCGAGGTGCCCATGAACAGCAAGATTCAAGCAAGAGGGCGCTGAAGCAATTGGAGCTCTGGATTTTGGTGTTGTGTATAACACACACACACACACACAAATCTCTCTAACAGACCTTGCTACATTGGTTTCTCTTTGCGAGTACGGACAAGCTCCAACGGCAACACTAGGGTTTCCCGAGCCGGGTACAGCTCGACCAAACACTTCCAGAGAGACTCACTTCTACCCAAGCTCAAGCGGCACAACTGTCGTGTGTTTCGGCTCCGACATTGACAATACTCTGAGGCATAGAGAGAGAGAGAGAGAGAGAGAGAGAGAGAGAGAGAGAGAGAGAGAGAGAGAGAGAGAGAGAGAGAGAGAGAGAGAGAGAGCAGGGAACTGGAAGAGAGCAGCCGGGCAGTGAGCAATGCTGTATGCAAGGCATCCACACACACACTGTGCCTCGTTATGCTATGATTCGTCAATTCCTACAAAAATCGACAGAAAAAAATAATTTAAGGACTTTTAACGCAAACCTTTGTGTGTGCAAGGGTGGATTCACACCCCCCCCCTCTCTACTTCTCGACCCCGTGTGCTCCCACCACCTAAGCCCCGACTCCCTGAGCTTGGAGACAGAGAAAGAGGTTCCTCTTCGCAAGGCAATGAGCGAGAGCGGGTCAAAGGTAGCGACCACAAAGAGAAGGTGCCGGTTTTGGTGATAGTAGAGCTTTGGAAACTCATCATCGGCACGAGAGCGAGTGAGCAAGTGAGAGTGAGCAGGATTTGCAACATCGCCATACGCGCCTCGACATCAACGATTCCCTTTTCTCTACAGCTATTCGGCTAGTCACTCCCATCTGGTGGCGAGAGACGACAACTATACTTGCCATACACACGGGTGAGGTGCCTCTACCATAGAGGAGTGACACCCGGCATAGGCACCGAGTGCACCAATTGCGTTGTACGGCACGGTTTTTGGCTACAACACCTTTGGTGGCTATTCAACTAGCATATTTTTGCGGGGCGGCAGAAATCGGCACATAGCGACACCAACACGCAAGTTACAAGTTACAGGGGTTTTTTCAGGCTGTTCACACACAGATTTTCCAGACTACCTGACACAACGCTTTCACAGGCGATTTGACATTCATTTCGACAACAGATTCTCTACGGACAAATGTGTTGATAGATGCATTTTGCCGAGAGCTGCTACTAAGCTCTTTTGAGAGCAAATATCCCCACACGGATCACTTTTACTGCATGCACCAGTTCTTGGTACCTGTTTGAGCATGGTTTACTCATGTACATTGAGTTGCGCATACTGCCCACTGTACTACGTGTGGAGCCATTTTTGGCTATTGTGGCAGTTTTTCCCGGCCGTTTCTGAGACGGGAACCGGAAGAGCCCTTTCTAAGACTGTGGCTAGTCCATTTGTGTCTACATTAGCCTTTAGTGGGTCGATAGCGTGAGGTTTTCTTTGAGTTGGAGTGTGCTTAAATGTTGAGACATCTTCGGTGATACAGGTAGGTGGAGTTCCCCACTTTCGGTACCCTCGCCATTGAAAAGACAATTTTATATGCTTTTGACGCCGAGTTGGAAGTCACACAACAATGGTTTTGTGTAGTAGATGCCCAGTTAGTGCAATTGGCACATTTATGCATATTTTGAGTTAGGAGTTTTGACTCCTCATACAAAGGAGACTCTATCGGATATTCTTCCTGCAATTCGTGACTTTCATTGTTGGCACTTTTGAGCCTATTGTTTGGTTGATCTGCCCAAATTTTTGCAGCTTCTCGCCATAGTTTTGACACCTCTCAAACCCTCTTGTCAGCAATGGCTTCTTTTTCAAAAAAGGAGGAGTGTTTCATTCGTAAGTTCGATGGTAGCAACTTTACCATGTGGAAAGAGCGCATGAAAGATGTTTTGACAAACAAAGGCCTATCAGAATCGTTGAAAGAGAGTGCAGAGAATGATGAATATATGCAAGCTTAGTGGGAGCTTTTGGATGTGAGAGCCATGGCTACGATACGTTTACATCTAGCCGAGTCAATGTTCTTCACTATCATAGGGAAGACAACAAACAAGGAACTTTGGGATAGCTTATGTTCAGCATGGGAGAGCAAAAGTGCATCCAACAAAGTTTTTCTCATGAAAAAACTTATGAAGCTCAACATGAAAGAAGATAGCACAGTTTCTGGTCACTTAAATGAGTTTAACACCTTGTTCAATCAGCTGACATCTCAGGGCTTTAAGGAGTTTGAGGACGAACTCAAGTTTATATTCTTGTTATGCTCTCCACCCAGTTCATGGGATATTTTTTGCACAACCATTAGAAATTCGGCTCCGAATGGCAAGTCAGTGTTCAATGCTGTCACAGCTGCGTTGCTCACTGAAGAAATTTGACGTAAATCTCTCGACAATGCTAGTCATGGAGATGCATATATGACTGGCAGTTCAATGAAGGCAAGAGGCCGTGACGGACACAAATACAAAAGCAAAAGTAGAGAGCAAAATCCTCATAGTCCTAGCAGACACAGGACCTCAAGTAGAGACCACAGTGCCAAAAATGTTGAGTGTTACTATTGCCACAAGAAGGGCCATTACAAAAAGGATTGTCGCAATTTCCTAAGAGATAAAAAAAAACATGCAAAAGGATAATTCTGGCAAAGGCAAAAGTACGAGAAAGATTGAGGAGCTCAATATGGTTGAGTCTCCCATACTACCACTGCAGTAGAAGATGCTCCTCCTCCAGTGATGATCATTATGCCAACAGAGATTCATACAGAGGCCATAGAAGATCCCTCAGATGTTCTCATTTTCACTTCAGATCTTACTCCAGATGCTTTGGTTTCACAGGATGAAGGTTATGCACAGAATTGGATTCTTGATTCTGGTGCAAGTTTTCATGTCACACCGCATAGAGAGTGGTTTTCCTCTTATGCATCCATGCATGGCATAGTCAAGCTTGGTGATTCCTACGAGCTTGACAGTATTGGCATTGGTGATGTGAATCTTTAGATGCATAATGACACTACTTTTGTGTTGCAGAATGTCAGACATGTGCACAAGCTTACAAAAAGCTTGCTTTCTACAGGGCAATTGGATGATCTTGGCTACACTATAGTCTTTGGTAATTGTTTTTGGATGATCCACAAGAACAACCTTATCATGATGAAAGGTTGTAAAAATGGATCCATGTACTCTATGTTTGTTTCGAGTGTCGACGAACACTCTATCTATGTTGCCGTCTACTGAGTTGTGGCATAGCCGGCTAGAGCACATTAGCCAAAAGGGAATGAAAACACTTCAGCGTTTTGGCTACTTACCTGTGTTAGATTACACGGACTTTCCATTGTGTGAGCATTGTCTATATGGAAAACATAGTAGGTTGACATCTTCGCCATTGAACAAGAAACTAGGCAAACCCCTAGACTTAGGACACAGTGATTTGTGTGGTCCAATGCCAAACTCGGGGGGGGGGGGGGGGGGGGGCAAACTACTTTCTCACGTTCATAGATAATTCTACCAGAAACATGTGGGTATATCTCCTTAAGCATAAGGAAGAGGTCTTTTCTACGCTCCAAAAATTCCTCGCCATGGTTAAGAACCAATCAGGAAAAAAGCCCAAAGCTTTTGCATGGACAATGGTGAAGAATACGTCTCCATAGAGTTCAAGGATTATTGCAATCAAAGAGGCATTCGTCGGCAATTTACTGCTCCATACACACCTGCACAAAATGGGATAGCTGAAAGAATGAATTGCACAATTCAAGAGCGAGTTATCTCTATGATGTCTATGGCTAAGCTTACTCCAGAGTTTTGGGGGAAAGCTGTTATGATAGTAGTGCACATCATCAACAGGTCACCTAGTTCTCCTTTGAAATTCAAAATTCCAAAGGAATTATGGACTGAGAAAATGCCAAGCTATGAGCATTTACGTGTATTTGAATTTGAGGCATATGCACGTGTGCCCAAAGAACTTCGTCACTAGTTAGATCTCATATCACACAGATGCATCTTTATTGGCTATGGTGCAAATGGAGAGATGGGCTATCGTCTGTGGCACCCAGAATCCAACAAAGTCATTCGTAGCTCACACATGATTTTCAATGAATAAAAATGCAAAGGTATCCCATTAAAGAAGTTTACAGATGCGTTCATTTTGAGAATGTATCCTCCAAACCAACTCAGTTCAGTAGTGTTGCACCTACTCCTCAATTGCAAGACACTAATATTACTCCGGATAGAGCAAAGTCCAATAGTTAGGCACTGAGATGCTATGTAAGAGTATTACGTGCGTCTGAGGGGTTTGAGCCGGGTATACACCACACTTTGGTCACTGACAGTGGAGAGCCAACCTGCTACAAAGAAGCTATTCAAATGGATGATAGCGTTAACTGGGAGCAGGATATGCAATCAGAATACAATTCGATTGTGGCTAATGAGACATGGGATTTGGTTGAATTACCAAAAGGCAAAAACACTTTACCTTGCAAGTGGGTATACAAGAAGAAGTAAACAACGAAAGATCCCGAGCCTAGGTACAAGGCTCATCTAGTTGCCAAAGGTTTCAAGCAGCAAAAAGGTGTGGAGTTTGATGAGATTTTCTCTCTAGTAGTCAAGATGACTACACTTCGCACTGTGCTTGGCTTGGTTGCTATCCAAGACATGGAACTTGTCCAAATGGACGTGAATACAACATTTCTTCACGGGGATCTAGATGAAGATGTCTACATGAAACAACCAGAGGGCTTCGTATGTGAAACCCAAAAGCCAACGAGAGCAGAATTGGTTTGTAGACTTAAAAAGTCACTCTATGGCCTCAAGCAAGGTTCAAGGCAGTGGTATCAAAAATTCGACAAGTTCATGCAATCTCAGGGTTACATAAGGAGTCAAGAGGATCACTGCTTATACACAAAGAGGTTGAACAATGGTTCTTTAATAATCTTGCTCTTGTATGTAGATGATATGCTTATCGCAAGCAAATTAATTGATGAGATCAATCAGCTGAAAAAGATGCTAGGCACTCAATTTTCCATGAAAGATTTGGGAGATGCCAATCACTTTCTTGGTATGCACATCAAGAGAGATAGGAAACATGGAATTCTTGAAAGTACATCCACAAAGTATTGCAATGTTTTAGTATGCAGGGGGGGAAGTCACTGAGTACCCCAATGCACGCATACTCCAAACTTAGCAAGGAAGATTCTCCCAAGACAGTTGCTAAGAAAGAGGAAATGGTGAAAGTGCCATATTCTTCAGCAGTTGGCAGTTTGATGTCCGCTATGGTAGCCACAAGACCAGACATTGCATATGCAGTGGGAGTGGTTAGTAGGTACATGGTGAACCCTGGAAAGAAGCTTTGGGAAGCAATGAAGAAAATCCTCAGATATGTGTAGGGTACAGCTAGCAAGTGTTTACGCTTCAAAAATAGCAATGTATCTATTGTAGGTTACACGGATGCGGATTATGCGGGTTGTGTGGATCGTAGAAGATCCACATCTGGCTATGTGTTCATGTTTGTTGGAGCAAATATCTCTTAGATTGTGTCTCCAAGACATCACATCTTCATCTACCAATGAGGCATAATATGTTGCTGTATTTGACGCCAACAAGGAAGCCATATGGTTAGCTCGTCTAAAGGGATATTTGGGCATTCACGAGGTTCCAATACTGCATTGTGATAGTCAGAGTGCCATTGCTTTGGCAAAGAATCCGGTGTTTCACTCAAAGTCGAAACACATAGAGGTTAGATACCATGCCATACGAGACGCATTGGCTGGCAAGCGCATCGAGCTTGTCAAAGTCCACATGCAACAACCCCGCAGATGCCCTTACAAAGAGCGTAGCCTTGGAGCGATTTACACATTGCATAGAACTTATGGGTGTACGATGAAGCCTAGGTGATGCTTCATCAACTTTGTATAGACTAACTATATTGATGCCACTATTGGCCACCATGACCTTCAAGTGGGAGGTTGTTGGGGTGTAGGCCAAGTGGCCATGGGAAACCACCCTTATTGACTTTTTCCCTAATCAATATAGGGAGAGAAAGAGAGAGAGTTCACTTACTCTCTCACTTTCCTCTCCACTAACCCAACTCCCTGTGCAGCTTCTCCTTCTTCCCCACTTCCCCCCTTCTCTTGCATGCTTCCCTCTCTTGCACACTCCGCACAAGCAGTACTACAGATTGGTTGTGCTCATATAATGTGGCATAAGTGGTGATGGATTCAATGGATGTGCTAAGTTGTTTGAATTTGGTGGACTCCATTGCTTAAGGCAAATAGGATGCAAAGCATATGAGGGTGAAGAGAGGGCAACATGAAGAGGAGGGAAGGGGAGGTGAGACAAAGAGGGGTGGGAAAAGGAGGGGAAAGAAGATCGTACGAAGATTCAAAATTTTTTTGGGGTCATGAAAGAGACCTTTTTGTTGGAATTAAGGTTACAGAGAAACACACACGGCTTGGAGAAGAGACGAAGGAAGCTCAAGGCACACAACTGAGAGTGTGTTACTTAGTGTGTAATGGAAAGATAGATAGCCCTAGAGTGATGGGCGTCTATACAGTGCATGGGAAAAAAACCTCATAAAGAGGGAAAAATTGCCCCGGTTGTCCTAGCGTGTTCACACACATCACTACCACATGTATATGGTAATAAACCCCCCTGGAGTGATGCGGTGAACAAGAGATGACACATGAGTAAAGGGAAGTGCCATGCCCTGAGGACATGATCAGTCCTCAAAGGGGAGTAACCCCAAAGCTTTGCGGAAGGCTTCGAGCTTCTCACGAGACAATGCCTTTGTGAAAAGATCTGCAAGGTTGTCCTATGTTGGCACATAAGCCAAGCTAATCTCTCCTGCTGAGAGCCTCTTCCTTACATAGTGGTAATACACCTCAATGTGCTTTGTGCGAGCATGAAAAATTAGGTTCCTCACAATTGCCAATGCGCTCTGACTATCAGTGTAGATAGTGTTGGCAGTGTCCTGTCCAACACCCAAATTAGCCATAAGGCGTGTGAGCCATACACACTCAACCATAGTTGTGAAGACTGCCATGTCCTCAGCCTCACAACTAGAAGTGGACATAGTAGGTTGCTTCTTGCAACCATGATATACATGAACTGCCAAGCATGAAACAAAAACCACTTTTGACATTCGCGTGTCAAAACAACCAGCCCAATCTGAGTCCAAAAAAGCATGTAAGTCTGGCGGCAATGATCCACCCTTGGGATAAAACAATCCAAGATGTAAAGTGCCACTAAGGTAGTGGAAAATACTCTTGACAGCGTGCCAATGCTTAGACCCTGGCCTATGCATAAATATGCTGACTTGTGAGACTACAAACTGAATATCTGGCCTCGTGTTGCATACGTAAATGAGGTAGCCAACAACAGTTTGGTAAAGAGTGACCTTAGCAGGATCGCCAGCATCATGTAGACTCAACTTCAAACCTGTTTCCTTGGGAGTGGAAATAGGTTTGCAATCCTCAAGTCTAAACATACATAGCAATGTCTCTATGTAACTTTTCTAACACAAGGCAATACCACCATCGCATTGCTTCAACTGTATGCCCAAATAATGATGCATTTCATCTTGAAAGTAGCATTCAAATCAGCCTTAAATTCAGCAATATGTGCCTCATGGGACCAGTGGTCAGCAAATCATCTACATAAAGAACCACAATGAGAAGTACATCACCCTCACGCTTTACATACAATGTGCTTTCTGTTGGACTGTTATGAAAGCCTCGTTCGACCAAATGAGTGTCAGCCTTCTCATACCAAGCATGAGGAGATTTCTTCAACCCATACAAAGCCTTCTTACATCTGCACACTTTGCCCTCATGTCCTTTCTTGACAAAACCACGAGGTTGCGTTACATAAACTTCCTCAAATATGTCACCATTCAAGAAAGCAGTAACAATGTCTGATTGATGTACATCCCAAACAAAATGAGCTACCAATGCACATAGAAAATGCACAGTAGTCATACGACAAGTGGGAGCAAAAGTCTCTTCATAATCTATGCCTTTTTGTTGTGCATAACCCTTTGCAACAAGTCGAGCCTTATGGAAATCGATCTCACCAGCCGGCTTGCGTTTCAACTTGTAAACCCACTTTGTACCAATGGCCTTTTTTCCAGGAGGCAAATCACATAAAGTCCATGTGTCATTTTCTATAAGTGCATCATATTCTGATTGCATGGCAGCCATCAAATTTTCTGAATTCTGTGCTTCATCAAAAGATAGAGGTTCCTCAACATCATGTAAGCTAGACACAACCAAAGCATAAAAATCTGATGCATAAGATGCATGGCCAGAGCCTGAACGAGTACGACTAGACAAAGGTGCATCCAATTTACTGTCACACAATGTATGCACCAGTCATTTTTGGCATACCTCTAGCCTACTCATTTTCAGCCCTTTCTTCATCAATTACATCGTGTACATCTGCATCAGTAATAGACTGATCTGTAACATTTTCATAAACCCCCATAGGCTGTACATTTGCCTCATTGGAATTTACATTCGAACTTCCACCATTGAAAAGAGGCAACAAGGTGTGAAATGTTCTATGAGCTTACATTACTGTCCCTAGTACATAACAACAAGGGCTGAATAGAATCTTCCACAAACACCACATCCCGTGAAACGATAATACGCTTTATTTGCGGATGATACAACTTGTAACCTTTGCTTTCAGCTCTATAACCAACAAAAATACATTTGACAGCCTTATCATCCAATTTTTTGCGCTGTGTTTGTGGCACCAAAGCATATGCCAAATAGCAAAAAACAGGCATGTGCTCAATAGAAGGCTTTCTATCATGCCATGCTTCATATGGAGTAATAGACTGCAAAGCTTTTGTAGGACACCTGTTAAGTATATAAGTGACACACATGATGGCCTCAAGCCAAAAAGAATGCGGCAAAGCTTGACTTTTGACCATACATCGTGCCATTTCGGTAAGTGTCCTGTTTTTTCTCTTAGCTACACCATTTTGCTGAGGAGTATAAGGCACTGTACATTGGTGTTTTATCCCAAGACTAGCCAAAAATGCATTAAATTCATGAGACATATACTTACCCCCTGATCGGAACGGAGGGTGCAACCATATCAGATTTCTGCAAACGCAGAAAACTGGCAAAATTCAGATGCCCATAACGTGCATGCCATAGTTTTGCATCTGAAATAGCCCTTGCATCTACAACTGCATTTGCAAAAAAAATTCCACACTTGTCATACAAAGTGAGCTTATACAGCCCACGACATAAAAGGCCAGATGCAACAATTTCATCACCGAAACTGAGATCATGAATTGTACATCTGTCATCCACAAATTTGACTACAAGTCCAAGTCTAGCAAGTGCCGATACAGACAAAAGATTCTTTTTTATCCCAGGTACATAAAGTGCATCAACAAGTGTGAAAGAACTGCCATTAGCAGCAGTAAGCACAATCTTTCCAACCCCCTGAACGACCCACAAGGGACAGACACAAGAGAGGTGAACAATTCACGATGTGAGGTAATGTGCTTTGTAGCACCACTGTTGAAATACCACACATGTAAATCTACAACAACTACATGCATGCATCATGGACAACAGGATTGTGAGTACCTGCACTAAAAGCCCATTCTGCATCAACAGCAGCATCACAGTCTCCTTTCACAGAAGACTCAACAATGGCTGCATTTGTAGTGGAACCACCCTCTTTCTTCTTATCCTCTTTGGCCTTCAACTTAGGACACGACTTGATCAAGTGATCATTAGCTTTACAATAATGGCAACGCATCTTCTCTTTGACCTTATCACCATAATTTCCAGATGAATTGCTGCCAGCAGAAGCATTAGGAACAGAATTTTTGCCACTCGCAGGAGAACCATAAGAAGTGGTTGTATTGCTGTTACCACCCTTTCTTTGAGAAGCAATAAAAGCCTGTTCAACTACACGCTGCCTAGTCCTGCTTTTTCTAGAAAGTGACTCTTGCAACAGCAATGTGCATAATGCATCAAACTTGACAACTTCAGGATCTCCTTGGGTCATAAGTCTCCAAGTACTAGCAAAAGTCTGGTAAGAATATGGTGAGGCATCAAGAACAATCTGCATGTCATAATAACTAATATCTAATTCTCCTAAATGATTTTCTCATGTTGAATTGATCATTTAATATGGGGAAGTGCTAGGGGAGAAAAAGCTAGAATATTGGTTAAGCTGGCAGATCGGCCACAGTAGGGATCCAAAGGAGAGAAAATAGGGATCCAAAGGGGGGCCATTTGCAAAAGAGCAAGGTGCAACAATGGTCTAAAGCCCATTAAGACTTCCAAAATGCTAAGGTTCCAAAATTCAAAGGTTGTGTACAAAGGCCAAACACTAGGGAAATTGGATGCTTTGTGTGTGTCCCAAAAAGTCTTCATAATCCCTACATAGGAGGGGGCGAGCCTTGCAAGTAGGGGATGACACACACACACACACACACACACACACACACACACACACACACATAAGCTCCCTTTACACAAAGGGAATGAGGGACACATGTCAGCTCCCTAGCCCAGATGCCCACAAGGTGTACTCAAATCCTATTGGATGGCCATGGATGTGGACCAATGAGAATTAGGCTAGAGTAAATCTAGTTTAATTAATTAATCAATAAAAGAACCAATAAGAATTAAGCTCCCTAGAAGACTATTGGACAGTCTCCCAAGGGGTCCAATGAGCATTCATCAGCCCAATAGCTTGCCTGATTCCTATTGGCCAGGAGGCAAAGGGGTCCAATGAGAGTTTAATTGCATTTATTAATTACCTAAAGCTCTCACAAAAGGGGAAAGGGGGACACATGTTAGAAGGCTATCACTTATGCTCTTGAAATTCCATTGGCTAGGCTTGGGGAGGTCCAATAGGGTCGCAACATGAGCAAATAGCAAGGGGGGTTGACCAAGAGAAAGCGGGGGCTGATTTTCTCAAGGAATTATTGCATTACACACTCACACTAGTCTATGTGTGGAGTAAGAAGACTCTCTCTCTCTTCTCAAGCTTTAATGGAAAGCTTATCACCTACTCTAAGCTTGTGAAAAGGAAGGCCTACACCAACAACTCTTGGTTTTGTGATGCAAATCCAACCAAGAGCCAAGCTTCAATGCATGCTCATCTCCTCTACCATGCTAATTACTAAGCTAAGCTATGCTAATATGAGTGATTATGTGAGGAGATGACATATTTCTCGTAAGACTACTCCTTCTTCCTCTCAATCTACTCTCATACCCCGTTAGCTCTCACCATCTTCGAAGCTGTGTGAGGTCTTGGGTCCGAGACCGTGAGAGAATTGATGTTGTGTTTGATAAATGTTTTGTATTAGTGCTTGAAATTTCCATCTTCATTGCACTAGCTAGTATTGAAGGAACACAAAGAATTGTATTGTAAAATGTCTCTCTTGATGGGAGAAAGCATAATACAAAGGCTTTTGGAGGGGGGACCGGCTCCATGCAAATTCGATCCTCATCTATTGTCAATTGCTTAATTTCTCTCTCCTTTGAAGTATTGTTCATGCTATCTAACTAGGTGTTATACTTTTTGTTGCTCTCTCCACCCAAGCACTCTTTTTATTCTCATTAGGAATCTATTCTACTGAAATGCTCACTATGTTCATGCTATTTTTTGCTACACACAAGTTACTAGACCATTAAATGTTACACTGCACAAGGGAACTGTCTGAAATGACTTCACCTATAGAAATAAGTTACTCATTGATATCCTTTACACCAGCAAGGAAAGTGTCCATATCATCTTCCTCATGCATAATCTTTGATTCCAGCTCTTTACGTAGCAAAGCAATTTTAGCCTCATTGCGGCTTGCATAAATACCTGCTAGAATATCCCAAGCTTGTTTTGTAGATTTTGCTGAACAAATGTGAGGAGTAATGGTGCCCTTCACAGACAACGCAATCAACGCATGAGCCTGTGCATCCTTTACACCCCAACGAGCTTGCTCTGCCATAGGCAAAACAACTCTAATAGCAGCAATTCTTGCAGCAAGACCTGCGACATCCTCAACATTGCCTACATCCTCAAAACCAGGACGTACATCAATGCCCTGCATAATATTCTAGATGCCCTTTGACACAAGAACATGTTGCATTATGTAAGCCCCATCCAATCTGTCCTCAGCAACAAACATCTTGAACACATCTGTCTTGTTGTTAGCCATGGAAAATGCCCGCACTTGATGTGAAAACTACCTAAATGAGGAGAAGTTGAGTGAGACCAGCACGTGCTATATAGCACAACCTGCAGTAGGCTGTATAGGGCTTGTTATGCAGAAAACGGTACTCACAAAAATTCTGCACTAAATGACAAAATCGCTTGTGCAGACTTGCTTGTAGTGGAAACGGAGGCCGAAATGAGCTCGAATCAAAAATCTGAGCAGACTGAGCTCTACGAGTCAATCTGAAATTTATGTCGACCTCTGAACGCTTGCCAAAGCTCACAGAAATCGAAGAAAGTGAGCAGGCGTGTGTTGGAGCTGTAGGCGACTAAGCCCGGGAGGACGCAACATGCTCTGATACCAATTGTTGGAATTAGGGTTGCAGAGAAACGCACATAGCTTGGAGAAGATGAAGCAAGCTCAAGGCACACAAGTGAGAGTGTGTTACTTAGTTTGTAATGTAAAGATAGATAGCCCTAGAGTGATGGGCTTATATACAATGCACAGGGGAAAAAACCTCCTAAAGACGGAAAAAATTCCCCTGCGGTCCTAGTGTGTTCACACACATCACTACCACATGTATATGGTAACACTTTTTGAGGTAAAAGGAACATGTACTTGAAAGTTACCTCAAATTGTGGCTCAAAGAATATTCATTTAAGAAAATCAAATGCAATTTCCAAAAAGAGATTCCATAACAGAAGCCTTCCCCTCATTGGCTTAGAGCACTCTCTCTCTAAACGTTAAAAGGCAAAAAAGAGACCTCGAACTTCCCCTAATGGTTTTCAAATGTCCAAAAGCCCCCTCATTTGAATTTTCTCCAAGTTATTAAGACACAAACACCATATATGTTCCTCCTTCTTGAGTCGGGATCTCTTCCAATTGAGGCTATGGAATGGGAGGGGCATTGAAAGGGTTGTGGAGTTCGTGCTTCAAAACCCCTCACCTCAACTTCCTACAATTGCATGGGGAGCAAGTAAAATAGTTCAAAAGATGCATAAAAGCAAGAGCTTGAGCACATAGTGGATGTAAGACATAAAGGAGTGGTTTGGGAGATGGGATGTATTACCCTTGATTGGGGGAAATGGGGAAGAATCAAATCAACTATGCACATTATGCTTATTGCAAGTTCCAAAGTCTAAGTACGACACATTGCTAGAGTGCTCATCTTTTGCTCACATCCAAAATTGCTTTCCTCACATTGTCAACCACGACTTTGACATGCACACTTTTCTCTCCCAGCAACAACGTGGACTCTCCATTTTGACTCTCATCACTACAATCCTAGAGCTCTCCCATACATAGTACATCTTATGTATCTTTGGTATATTAAGTCATATTTGACCTCCAAGGATGATAATAGAATCTCTCTCTCTCTCTCTCTCTCTCTCTCTCTCTCTCTCTCTCTCTTTCTGTGTGTGTCTCTGATGTACCATATCTCTCTCATATTTGTGTATTAAATGGAGGTGGATATAGAACGAGCATGAGCATATGATACATAGTATCCCCCTTTGTAGCCTTTTGTATTCCATCAAGAAATGGCATCCTAACCTAACATCAATAGTCTTTGGCATTCCGCTTAAAGAATCACGCACGACATTATTTTTGCTAGATTTTTGTATTATCTCAATGTCATAATTAGCTAAGAAGTATTGCTGGCAACCCTTCTTGGTCGATAGATTTGGCTATGTTCAAAAGTATTCAAGGATATGTGTGTGCACGCGTGCGCGCGCGCGCGTGTGTGTGTGTGTGTGTGTGTGTGTGTGTGAGAGAGAGAGAGAGAGAGAGAGAGAGAGAGAGAGAGAGAGAGAGAGAGAGAGAGAGAGAGAGAGAGAGAGAGAGAGAGATCGCCTTTGCAGGTACGTCGTGAGGAGAGAGGAGAGAGGGAGAGAGGTGGTCGTGTGGAAGCGTGCTCTGCATCACAGTGCGTGAAAGTAGCGGAGCACCTGACCACACAATCCGGGTATGTGTTGTGTGTGTGTATGCGTTGTGTGGTTACATGTCTTTTGTCGTATTGTGCGGTAGTCATAAGGTACCTTACCACACAATGGGAGTGTGTGCGTAAGCTATTCTATGGAACAATGCTTACCACGGGGGCATCACCTCGGTGACGCGGGGAAGATGGTGTCCTTGTGGTAAGTATTGTAAATGTCTAGGTACTATGTCGATAACGTGGCGAATCTAGTATCCTTATGGTAAGTCAACTTCCCTTCCCCTTTCCCAAAAAACATATGGGGCATCGATCGGAAACGCGGCTATATGATGTTTGTATGCAAGCCATTATTTCTCCTTAGATTTAGGGGGCACTCGATCGGTAACGCGGTCAATAGAGTGTCGTTTGTTAGAAGCATTTGTTTTTGCATAAATGTGGCAGTCAGGTCGTTAACCCGACCGTACAAACTTCATATAATTTGTATGTGCATGTGTAGTTAATTTTTTAAGTATTAACGATATGAAATACTTGGTCGATAACACGGCTATGAAGAGTATTTCATATACAAATATTTGAATTGTTTGATTTTGTTGTTTTTAACTGTCCCTATGAAATTATATACTAGCTAATCATATTCAAAAGAATACTTTATTCATCAATCATCGTTATTTTAAATGCTCCATTTATATAGATTATATGCAAAAAAATATTTGCACACAATTTGCATGTTAAATATTAATTTTTTATCTTTTTAAAGGACCTCAAGCATTATCGCTATTTTTAATGCTTCATTTACATAAATTCTCTGTAAAAAAGAATTTGCACACAATTTGTATGTTAAATATTCTTTTGTATCTTTTTAAAGAGCATCAATTATCATCGCTATTTTGAATGCTACATTTACATAAATTCTATGTAAAAAAGTATGTGAACACAATTTGCACGTTAAATACTTATTAAAGAGCAAGACATTCTTTGCACTATTCTAGTCCGATTTGTATACTTCCAATGTTTTAAATGTTTTCGAAGTCTTTAAGACGGTGTGTGCTTTGTTTGAACTAGTATGTGCGCACGGAGTAAAATATAAGTTAAAAATTCAATATATGCTGAAATGTGCCAGATTGTTAACATATATTGTTGATCTGAATTAAGTTCTTATAAACCACTTGTTTGATTTGCATTTTACACGTGCAACAGATTGCAATTTTAAGTGAAGATTGTTTTTAAATTTTTATCAATATTTCCTTGCACATTTCTTAAAGTCTTTAAGTCGTGGTTAAGGGTTTGCCTGAAATAGTGTGAGAGTGTTAGTGTCATTCGCAACCATGAATTTGTGTTTGATATTCTGTTTTTTGTTGTCCAGTGCAAATGTGATGCCAGATCAAAAGAAAAGTATTATGCGTACCATTCATAAAGAATTTATTTTGGCAATCTCATCATGTGCAGATGGTCGCATACAGCAGATTAGTGAAAGCAATGTCTTCATCAAAGACCTCACTAGCGCTATATGGGAGAACACAGAGTGCAAGCTGTGAGGCGAAGGACAATACATGTTGTTGATTCCAACAGGGATTTCAGAATTTGACCCTCACCACAAGGTTAGGACAATGTTGGCCAATATGAAAGTATGTTGCAGAGACTTAAAGGAAGATATTCCACCTGCCTGCAACATGTCAAAATTAGAGCTTTGGGATATATTATGGGAAGAACAAAAGGTAAAGATGAAGCGTGTGAAAGCGCAGGACCAAGCAGCCTTACCCAAGAGATTGAAGATGGCCCAAGATGCACAAGCAGCTTTGGGAGGTCGATCTGATGTCAGCGACACCGACACAATCATGTGCACAGTTTTGAATGCCAAGTGCACTCATCTTGTCGGCATCCCTCACAAAGCCTTGGTAGAAGGTATGAGGGTTGGAGTAGGGTCCTTTGGTATATGCACATTGTACACCATCAAAGGCATCTCTGTTTTCCCAGACCACATTACATATGTGGGAAAATTTTACAAGGGAGGGAGTGAGGCCTAATTTGACAGCTTTTAGATAGAGTAAGGAATGCAAACACTTCACCCCTCCATTGTAAGGTGCATTGGCTTTACTACCGAAGCTCCTTGGATCACAATATTCCATACTACAATGGGGGTACGGTGGGCGGCATGATGTGCCGCTTATTATTCGCTCACGGATTGTTCAGACGACACATGGTAGGCTACAACACGGCCGGAGGTCATTGCCTGTAGCAAATTTCAAGTGCAAGAGATAGACACGGCATGGATCAAAGCAGTGATCGAGCATATGCTAGCCATTTGCATGCCTTAATCAATGGCGTTGCGGCTGCCCACTCAGTCGGGATAGTGCACAGTGACCTGCACCCGTTCAACATAATGTTGGACTTTACTCGTGCCAATAAACCCCGTGTCAGCATCATTGATTGGGGGATGATGCTTAGAACGCCAGCTAAGCGTGCAACAATTAATTATTTGCATCCAAGCGCACAGTCAGACTCTACAATTTTGGAGGCACAGAGAGTAGGGATGTCGAGATGGCTAAGCGACCATGGATTGCTCCAGAACTATACGATCCATGGTGCACAGATGCATGCACAAAAGCGAGTGACATTTATGCATTGGGCTATCTATTCGACATGCTGGTAGATTTTTGGAGTGCAGCCAATTTTTTTTTTTCCAGAAGAAGTTTTTCATCACCCGGACGAAGATATTATAAGGGCTATTTGGATTAAGTAGATTGTTCGATGAAGTTAAAAGAGCGGGAACAAAGAAGAAATGCTTCTGACGTGTTGATATTTTTCAAAGAACAATGAAATACAGACCCTAACTATGTCCAACATCCCCTTGTTGAACTTGCACCATCATTTTATCCGATCTAAACATTTTTATGATATACATGTCTTGTCTAGGGTATTCTATTTTTTATTGAAGTGTATTATCTGGTTTGAAGTGGTTCACCTAATTGAGTCAATTATCTTTAGTCATTTCAAATTTTTTATGTTGAGTGTCGATATTTCAAATTTGCCTTGTGGGTCAATTAGTCGCATTAGTGGTGGTTTGATTTAGTGGATTCTGACGTCTTATGTAGTGGACGAGAAGTTGCTATCTTGTGCATCTGTGAGATTGTTGAATCGTGAGAATATATATTTGCCAATGATATTGAATATTTATCTATATGTTGATTGCAGCTCCAAGAGAAAATGGCCGATGAAGAACAAGATATTGACACCCAATCAGTGTCCGATGATCAACAACGAGCGGCTCTTAATGCATTTCAATGCATGAAGTCTCTAGCACACGGTATGTCGGCACAAAAAGAAACGCGCACTGCTTGACGACTCTCAAAATGGGCAAATCCAAACCACATGCAATGGAAAGAGATCAATAAAGAAGTGATGAAGGACATAATAAAGACAATATGGCCATGTGAGGACGCAGAGATCAAGAAAGGAAGGTGGAAGGTTTTAAAGTGCAACCATGATGCAGTCAAAGAAAACATTGAGAGGATTTACTTGGAAGTTTATGGCCATCCGATGCACAATGCAGATTGTGCGCTATATTTTGCAAAATATTATATGTTCACTTTGTGCAACAGCGACTAGTAGACTTTTTGTCAAAGTAGACAACTGTTGCCACTCATGATATAAGGGGGAGTTGTGTCACTTTCACTCGAGATGAGCTGGCATTGATAGTGGAAGGCAACGATCTACAGTTAGAGAGAGAGAAGTATATTTACACGACACAATTGGTAGAGAAAGATACAGAAATAACACGGCTTTCTATAGCCACCCAGACACCCCAACCCTCACAAGTATGGATGGAGAAAAGCATTCACCGCTTAAGCCAAGATGTTCAAAATTTGACACAGTGAGTGAATCCAACACCTGTATAAGGGACACACATCAACCACCTTGTCCTGCATCCAGATTTGGTCCCCTCGTCTACTTTAGATGCATCCTCTTCTTCCCAATGTCCAGTTTGCTACAAGAATTTTGATGGATGGAGTGGATATTATACATTGACATGTGGTCATTATTATCACTTCGTTTGTCTTATTTGTTTAATGCAAAATAGTAGCTGATGTGCAATCTTTTCACAAGATATTCCACAAGGAATATGTATTATGTTTGGCATGGCAAAGGGGTATAAATTCAAGCTTGCCCGCCAAGATACCCCTAGCAATTAGAAATTTGTTTGGTGAACAAGGTGTTGCTTCAGAGCAACACAATCGAGATTGACAAACTATGTATAATTGCAAATATTAAGCATTGTATATGATCAAAACACATTTGAATACAAGGTCTTTTACAATGGTTTTTGACACAATCTTCATTCTACTCTCAAGCTATATTGAATGTGTAAAGTTGTTATTTAGTTCTAAGTCTGAGTGTTGTGGTTCTCCTTGTATTTCAACCTCCACGTCTATTATCAAATTATCTTCTATTTTGTCTATAGTACATTGAGATACACCAACATTGAACTATTCTTCGTCTTCGTTTTGACAATCATACAACCAGGTTGGCATTTCCTTCTCGTAACCAGCACTTTCGATGTGATTCAATATGTTTTCGTTGAAAAACATATACACTAACTTTCCCGCTGTGTCTGCTAATAGTCTATTACGAATAGTGCTGTGAACATACTTGTACATACTCCAATTTCTCTATGAACTTGAGTTTGTTGCACATTGTGTTAGTACTTTTATTGCATGGGGACATAAGGTAGAGTAATGCTCTCCACCATTCATCATCCACCATTTCCATGCAGGTTGCTCTTTTGCCATTACCTGTACAAAATCATTGGCAAAAGGACCTTCTTTTAATCCAAATGCACACATTTCTTTGATGCAATCAATACGGTCTTGAACGTTGGAGTAGAACGTGTTGACCACGTGATGGAAATTGCTTACCACTTTTGTATTGGACATCAGATCTAAATTCCAACACTTCGGATCGAGCATGTAAGCAACACTATGGAGTGGACTATGAGCGCTCTTCCACCTTGCATGAAAATACTTGGCCAAAATTTTTCGCTGTTTGCGAGAGAATGGTAGTCGCCATTCCTTCTCTACTACAGACTCTTTTAGCTCTTTGGGATTTTCAAGACTCTGTTGGATTGACCACCATGTCATTCACACTTTGTCCAAATTTGGCGCCCTTTGATCAAGATTGCGGATCACGAACATAACGGGCTCATTACATGGTATGCATTGATTACACTCCGTACCAAGTAGCCTTGTTTACATTGCCACAAAGACATGTAATTTTATCTTTCACTTTTTCTTTCTGCTCAAGCTACCATTCATCAAAGGCCGCGCAATTGAATGTGTCAATCACAACGCATTTATTGCGGAGAAGGGATTCCAAGGTGTAAAAGTGTATGCAGAACCGAGTTTTAGCAGGAAGTTTCAACATCACTGACATGCACATCCTATACAAATCGAGCACTCTTTATCGTTTCAAGATAAATTTCACAACCTGACGCACTGTATCAATTATTTGGCGAACCATGTGGTTTCTTCGTTAGTGTACCAATCTTTCAACACTAAGTTTAAACTGTGTGTATTACAACCATTGAAAAAAAAATGTGGAAAGCACTTCTTTATTAATTTACTAGCATTTTTACAATTCTTTGCGTTGTCCATGTCTACTTGAACGACATGTTCATCACCAATTTCTTTAATTACATTAATCAACACCTTAGAAATGTATTTGCCACTTTTAATTGCACCAGAACTATCAATCGCCTTTATAAACGTTTCTCCCCTTGGACAAACCAGCATTACATTAATCAACGGTCTTCTTTAAACATTTGACCAGTCATCACTCACAATCGTAAATCCTGAAAGCGAAATATTCCCAAGTATTATTAACTCTCTTTGACTTTGATGTAACATTTGTCCAAGAAAACATTTGATATCGTGTGATAAGAAGGAGCTGAAAATCTTGGGCCAAACTCACCGATTTTCTTCCAAGCAGCCTTCTAATGATTGCTCTCTACCATGACCAAGCATTTCCAGTAAAGAATATTGCTTTGGTGAGTGCATTTTGTGCTTCTTCTAGAGACTGCACTTGAAAGCTTTGATGTAATGATTTTTGACGCATTTGACTAAGTCCACCTTCATTGTGACGCTTAAAAGGAACACTGCTTGGAATTTCCTCTCCCTGCGCAGGTTGTTCTCCAAGGTTAGTTGGCATCACTACAGGATCTGCGGAGTTAATATTTGGCTCTGAGAACTCTTGACTCAAAACCTCAGAGCTATATATCTGTTGTCTCTTGACACCCTTTTTGGCGAGCTCTTCTCACAAACGCTTTGGAACTGCAGGTGCCTGAGGATGCTCACATTTCTTACAACTCTCTTTAACGCGACCCAAAAAATGATCCCTAATATGTGGTGCACCGCTTGATTTTGTTGTGTGACAAAATTTACATTGCCACTCCATATATTGGCCGCATATGTTGTGAGCATAATCCCACTCTTTGCTACGAGCTTTTTTATTCTTTGGCTTCTTCGTACCACTTGTGCCCACATTTTGCTCCATTGCTTTTAAAATTAAAACTGAAGACAAAAGAACCAGAAATTCAACTTTTGAAACATTTTTCTTATTTTTAATATATATTAAAATTTAAAAACCATACAATATGAAAGTAACCATGATGCACAATATGAGATTTTCAAAGCACGCTAGTCAATCCACATATCGATCACCTATATTGTGACCAAACATACACATTGTAATATAGTCTATGCATGGCATAATAACTACAACAATGCTATGAAATTCTCAATGCAATTATTATTATAATGATTATTTATATGTCCAGTTTGATTTGCAAACAATAAGACACATCTAATTTCAATTGCTACAAAAAACAAACAAAAGCAATAAAATCTCTGATTGGTCATTTCATGCATGAGTAATCTATCATGATACATAATGCACTCTCTGTATAAACCAATGCATGAACTAACGCAAATAAATCTTCAATATAATCACTCGATTGAGGACTACTTGTACCCAATGAAGGATTCTAGCCCCCCCATGCGACCAATTCAATATATAAAAGTTATTTTAACCCAATTAAGGATTATAGCTCTTATATTGTGGAGTGACAAGTATAAATCAACTCAAATCTATGATGGTGAAAAATGCAAGACTTCAAGGATCTTTATATGCCCAGTACACTAGTACAGGACATCGACCCTTGACTATTGACTCGGCATTTACATATGCTCATCTTCTAAAACCAATTACAGCTCTCATTTAGACCAATGGCTTCTTCTCAATGAGCATGACTCTCCAAGTTTTCAGTTGTTTTGGTTTTGTACCTTTATGTTGGTAGACGAATTAAAATTTTTTAGAAGTTGTTACCGAATTAAGAATCACGTTTGGCCCAAAAAAAGGACCTGTGACTCTGTAACCTTAGGTCAATTCACAAGGAGAAGACTATACCCGACACTCTGATACACTCCCCAAGGATTTGCCTAGCTAAAGGACCGCGGTTAGCACACTATTTACTATATATTATTATTCCCGTCGGACCCGTCGAGAAAATGAAAAATCCCGACGGGCCCCACAGGGAAAAATGAAAACCTCGGAGGGCTAATCGGCTCTATGGGTTTTTGCAGGTCATAATCAAAGTCACATTAACAATTAACGTGATGACGTGATTTTCTTGTGTAAATACTAGAGGTATTGAGTAATCACACGATCGTGATTACATTAATGAAATCCCTACATAGTATAAAACAAACTTTATACACAAGTCTAAGAGAATTAAGAGCCTGAAGAAATATAAGTCCACCATCTTCAAGCCAGGGAACTTTGAAAACTATAGTTGAGAAGGTAACCCTCACCTGCACCCATGGAAACAACACAACTTTCAGTTAGCATTGGCACCGTATGCAGGTGATGCATGGGTATCCCACATGTTATAGATGTCACCCAACTAAATTACTTTCAAAGATAATAATAAAAAATATGAAGCTACTTAGTATTTAGAGATGGTTTCATTTACAAGGGAAAACCCATTTGGAGCTCCTTTTACTTTGCAAGCTCTCTTAAGATAAGGACGGAGACAAGTTTATGAGGCAATTTAGCCCCAAAGTGTGCCACATATCCTTGTTTCTTGACTTTATAGAGTTTGGCATTAATTGCTGCTATTTTTTTAGGGTCAGTAACAATGCTCATACATGTAGTCAATCTATACTTTGGATTCACGTGTAACATAAAAGGATGTTAGTAAGTAAGTTCTACTCCTCCCAAGACAGAGTGGAAACACATATAAGGTAGTAGGCGTAAGAGTTACTTTCCTAAATACATGCAACAATATAACATGGATATTCAGTGGTACCATGTATCATCCACAAACTAGGAAAACAAGCCACCATGGCTCATACCCTCGATGTAGTAAGCAACCACTTATAGTTCCATGGGTAGTTGATTGCAAATTTATCTACCATAATCCACACCTTTATACAACCATACTCTCAACCATATTCGGAAATAGTTAATATAACCCAGTCCCCCAACCAAACATTTAACCATGTACGTCCAAGTAGAACAATAATACATAGGATCACAAACCTAAGCTAGCCTAGACCTTAATTGAGCAAGAATAGTAAGCTCAAAACCCAGTAGCTCAAACTATGCACGACCAAATTGAGCAAATTTTTAAGGGAGCACAGTCCTTAGACATCAAAGTCCTAATTGAGCAAGAATAGTAAGCTCACTACCAACCACAAATCTCAAACCAAGTGCGGCCGAGTTGACAAAATTTTCAAGAGACCACAATACTTAGACAACATCAGCCATAATTGAGCAAGAATAATAAGCGCATTATCCAACCCAGAAGCACATCAATAGAGGAATATCTGCTGTTGCGGTAGTTTATTTAAAACACACAAACTAGCAGGTAGCGATTTTCAACCCACTAGTAGGTCAACCTCATCATGTAGGTTCCTTCCCTAAGTGTTAAGAAGGACTTCACACATCATATTTTAAGCTAAACAAAGGCCCAAAATAACATCCTCCAATATTACAAGAGGATACCTCAGTTAATGAAAAACCATGCCTATGATTGGTACATATTTATGCCAGGCTGAAGTTTCTCACCCAACAAGTAGGTCAAAATTACCATATATGGTCCTTCACCAAGTTTTAAGAAGACCTTCAATCCTAATTTTAAGCTTTTATAGGGCACCATTCATCCAACATTGCAGGATGCTACCCTCCTTCAAAGTTAAAACCACCCAAGCCAATGACATGACCAAAATATGTGTATCGACAAAAAACCCTGCACTTTTGAAAGGAAATCACGGACGAAGGCCGCACATACAAACGTTTGCACTTCTTTAATGATTCATCAATAAATTGAAAGCATTTACTAAAGGTGAATAAACCAACCAAGCCATAAACATAAAAGGCTCAGTAGAAGTGACATTAAAATCATGCATGAGGAATAGCACCATAACTTCAAGTGAATCAAACAACACCATTCGGACAACGGTAAATACTCAATTGATACATCATAAGTTTCCATTCAAGTACCTCTAGTGGCATATGCATGAGAATACCAACTAGAGGATTACAACCCAACAAACAGTCGGACAACAGCCCATTTTAATGCCAAAATTCTCCTGAGATTGAGTCGGAGCGGCCAGCTTCACAATGGCCTACTTCTCCTTGCCGTTTGCCATAGATGCAATACTTAACACTACCTCTTAGTAGGAAAGGACGTACACAGTCCTAATGTATAGACTATTACACCCAATCACACACACACACACACACACACACACACACACACACACACACACACACACACACACACACACACACACACACACACTACTAATGCTAAGTGAGCTTGTATAGCTCACCTTTTATAGGGTTCGGAGCAGGTAGCACCTTCCTTCATGGTTGTAAAGCGGGCCCGACCTCATTAGGTGAATGGTGTAGCAGTGCTGCAAAGTACATAGAGAGAAGGGGGGAGAGAGAGCGCGTTGGAGCTAGTGGCAGCCTACCACCCACACACTAAAGCGGGCCCAACCTCAAGAGGTAGAGGTAACTAGCGCTGCCTCGTAGAGAGAAGGGGGAGAGAGCGAGAGAGAAAGGGGGATGAGGTAGAACAATAGCGTGGACCTTTCAAGAGTGAGCCACCATGGTTTAAAGCAGAGCATGACAGGGTATGCAGAGACATAAATCTCGCCACAAGTACATAACTCCTATTAACTACAAGGGTTAGGTACCATTAATGTGCCACCGTTTAGTAAATTCAGGCCATCATTTCACCCAAGGTTCAAAGCTTACTCTAGCAAGGCAAAATGTCCACCCTTTTTTACACCAAGGTTTAGATACCATTAGGTACCAAATTTTTGTTAAGTCAATCCAAGCGGGTTATACATCAAGGGCACCCCCAGCCAACAGTCCCAACAAAATATATCAAAGAAATTTCAATCATGCCAGAACTAGCCATAAGTGTGTGTGTGTGTGCCCACCCTTACCGATGCACCATACCTGATGAGTCTAGTAGGTCATTATATATGGGCCTACTTCCTTAGTAAAAGGCTAAGTAATGCAACATCAAACTTGACTCCATGCCATTCTTTTTTACCCAGAGCCATCGTTATGGTAGAAATCAAGACTCTTTTGTGGAAGCCATTAGTTTGAAACTTCCTAATAAAGGACCTCCGTTTCTTCTAGGGCTGAAAACACATTAGAGAATGAGTAAATAATTAAACGAAGAATACTTAAACAGGTATGTAGAGCAATTTTGAATGGCCTGTTGCTTTTTTTCATTACAAACTCAGCAGTAGTAAGCTTAAGTTGACCCTGTTTCCAAAAAAAACTAGTGGAAAAGTTACCAAGAGAGTAAGTGTCAATATTTAGTTCAATGGACAGATAGTTAGTGCGTTTAGTGAAGGAAATACCATTGACAGTTTCTTATCCTGGAAAGGTGGGTTCAATCGCTAGACAAGGAGGATAGATATCCAACACCTGCTGGGCAAAGTTGAGATTTAAGAGAAGTGGCAGCACTTCGCGAGCGCTATAGAGGCAATCTCTATGTCTAAAATGTGAGTATGGATGCTCTACTTAATATGTCATCCATAAATCTAAAAGTGTGATTACACTTCATAAGCACGGATAGCCCATCCGCACGGGAAATATGCTTAATAATCCATTTATATTCAAAATATAGTAAATAAAGGTTACACATAGGAGGAGAACAAGATAATCCCATAGGAATGCCACAAGTTTGACAAAAGTAGCAGTTACAAAGTACAACATAGCAGTGGTTCAGAACCCATTGAATGATAATTTGGAACTGCATAATATTCATGTGAAGAGGAGAGGCCTTGCTTACTTTTTTTACCCACCTAGTTATCTTAACAAAGGACAGGTCAGAAAACCCATCTTTGGCTTTATTGGAGAAGGCCAAGTCTATGAGAAATTTCAATACATTCATGAGACCATATTCACCTACTAGAGGGATGTTTTCGTAGCATTGGGTAATATCAACCATATATCCTGAATAAATGGCAGATGACAGGTTTAAGATTGCATCAGATGTGTTACCAATTACCCAGAAAAGTTGGATGTCCGCCTTTGAGAAGCGCCTAACATAATTTCTTTTAACAACACATATGTTTATGAGCTCATCATAAATCAAATTGAGTCCTTCAGTGACATATTTTGTAATATCAGAGAAAAGGTAATTGGAAGCATTTGAGATTCAACAAAATTTACTTTTATGACTTTTAAAAGTTGGAAATAGGATGGGAAGTTTGGTATTATCCCCCTGAAATTCTAATTCAGACATACTTTTGCATGTCCTCTGGATAATAATATCCAGGTCTTCTTCAATGTAGCAGAACTCACCACTTTTGAGGTGGTTTTTAGCAGCTTCAAAGGCAAGCCTTTTGCAAATGACAGATGCCGTGTTAGATGATTTATCTAAACAAAAAATGAACCATTTCGATTTAAGCTTGCGAAAGGCTAGAGAAAGATCAGTGGAAAGCCATGTAGAGTCAATATGTAACCACTCATGTGGGAGTTGTGAAACTAGTATGGTAAAGATCGCCACCAATGATTTGTTCAATTCATGTTGAATTGATAACTCCAATTGGAGTTTACTGACCAAGTCAGCCAGACATTCAGTAAGTTCTTTTAAAGCATTGTGAGGATTAAGTGTGGTAGAGGGGGTATGTGATTGAGGCCTTTGGAAAGGAGGCACCTTACAGAGCTATTCTTGATAATAGATAGATCCGTGGTACATACATGCTTTCCAAGAATGCAAAAATCCATTGTAAATGCACCCCATAAATGACAACTGCATGCCAAGGGTTTCCCCTTTCTAAGAAACTCATTAGAGTATACCAGATGTAGTAAAGATTCAGAAATCCTATCCTAACTTGGCTTAGTAGATCCAAATTACCAAAGATATAGAGAAAGCATTTGTTAAATACAAAAAGAGGGGAAAAGAAATCTAAAATTTTGTTGGCAAAGACACAATAAACAAAAATTCCGTGCCCATTTTCTTCATGAGATATAAGATGCATTCTGCCAACCCCATTGCACAGTACCTGCATTACAAATCCAACAAGTTTTTGACAGGATAACCTCTGCCTCTCCCTCTAATCATGCTTCTTGCTTTCCCTCTCCCTCCATAGGGTAAAGGATACGATAAAAGGACATGCCCTAGAAGAAGGACAATTTTTAAGTACAAAAGAGAGGGAGATTTCATACAAAGCACCGTGAGTAGTTGGACAGAGCGATTGACGTGCTTGTCGTTGATTGGCTAAGACAGTGGCTCAAATCCTACGATAGCGTGTTCTATTTTTGGAGCGTATCAGTCTTCGTCTACTAGGACACAATTTTTTTACACGGCGAAACATAAATTGCCATCACGAGTCTTCTTTACTGCACCGCTTCCATTGCCGTCTTTTGCTTCAAATTGCTGGCATTCTCAGCATTGATCTACCCTTTTCAATGCTCAGTATCTTGAAGTATAGCCTGCAATTGAGGGATTTCAATCTCAATGTCCTTAACTTTGCTCCTCTACCCTAAGACTCAGCAGAAGAAGAAGCTGGAGTAAAAAATGAAGTGTACGAAGAAGTGGGGGATATGAGAGAATTGGGTCTTTTAAGAGTAGGGGAATCTTCAACATCTGTATTAGGTTTTATCAAGCCAAGAAGGGTTTTGATACCAAGATAGTTACCATACGTAGTGGAAAGAAGCCTAGGTTTTTTTGCCGCCAGCTCTTTGAGAAGAGAGAGCATAAGGACGTGAAACTGAATAAAAGCCATAGGAGATACCACAAGTTCCTTGGTGTGGCCTCCAAGCCAAGAGTAGAAAAGGGAGAGGTAGTGAGCAGAAGGAGTGTCAGGAAACATGAGATCCAAGTTATTGAGGGCATACCATATAGCATGATCAAACCAGATAATGCTTGATTCGCAACAAGAAGCCTTAGCGTCAAGAAATCTACAAGCACATTTGACAGAAGGCCCATAAATTCCAAATAGACTCAGTGTAGTACTCAGAGTTACTTTTGGAGAATTCCATCAAGCCCTTGGTACGTACATACAACTAGTGTTTGAGCCACATTTCTTTATATCAAGAAACCGCATAGTGAAAGGAGCTTTAACAAGGTCACCTTTATCAAGAGATTGGATGCCTCTTAATACTTTGAGTTGTGATTCTTCTATTGAAGATACCGAAAGATGAGCTAAAAAGACCTAGGTTTCGATAGAGATAGGAGCTAAAAAGCCTTTGTTGGGAAGGGCCCAAAGGCGATGGTCCACACCAAGGGATTTGATTTCAACTTGTTTGGAAGGTAAGAAGGGAAAAACCTAAGAGACTTTAGGTACCATTTCCATAAGCAAGGTCTCGCTGAGAGATAACATCTCTTTCTAAAAGGCTTTGACAGCATCTAGGGCCGAGGGGTCCCTGCAATATAGACTATTCGATACAATTTGTACCGAGATTGAAGGAGCTGAAACAAACCTAGGGGTAAGACCACATAATTTGTGCAAGTAGTTGGTCAGTTCAGCACCTTCGGAGGAAAATTGGGCTAACTCTCCTTTGTGAGGAAGAGTAAGAGAGGGAATGTTCTCTATGAATTCAGACAGATATGCTACCCCTTCTTAAGAGTTGTTGACAAGTTGGGCAAGGGTATGAACACACTTATCAAACGACATGGTTTGAACCAAGGAGTTGGCTAGATCAATAGAAGCTCCTGCTATTAATTCAGATGCCAAACGGTCATGAATACATCTAAGAACTTGAAGCAAGGCTTTAGAAAGAGGCTCAGTCGGAAGCTCTAACCCTTGAGATAGTGCTAAGCTCTACAAGGTCAAACAAGGTGTTAATTAGAGAAATAAATGACTAATTGTAAGAACTGGTAGCCTCTTCAACCTTCAAACGGCCAGGCGAACCCATAAGGGCCGTGTGAGGAGAGCCCCATCTCACAGGGGTCGGCCCCAGCTAATTCTATCTAGGACAGACGCCGAGAGATAAAATATAGTAACTAGGTCTTTAAATAGTATCAATACTACTCTTGCTGTTAGGTGTGTGTGTGTTCTAGTAACAATTATAACATAAACACCAAAGAATCCTTTCAAATTACAAAAGATGCTAGAAACTATGTCAATGAAAAGGTGGTATAACTCCCATTCATACTACGGAACAGACTTTATAAGTCCACCATCTTCAGCCAGGGAACTTTGAAAACCATAGTTGAGAAGGTAACCCTCACCTGCACCCATGGAAACAACACAACTTTCAGTTAGCATTGGCATCATATGCAGGTGATGAATGGGTATCCCACATGTTATAGATGTCATCCAACTAAATTCCTTTCAAAGATAACAATAAAAAATGTGAAGTTACTCAATTATTCAGAGATGGTTTCATTTACAAGGGAAAACCCATTTGGAGCTCCTTTTACTTTGCAAGCTCTCATAAGATAAGGACGGAGACGAGTTTTATGAGGCAATTTAGCCCCGAAGTGTGCCACATATCCTTGTTTCTTGACTTTACAGAGTTTGGCATTAATTGCCGTTATTTTTTTAGGGTCAGTGAGAGTGCTCACATGTGCATTCATTCTATACTTTGGAGTCACCTGTAACATGAAAGGATGTTAGTAACTATTGGAGATCAAGCCTAAGGACCTAGCCTAGGAGTACCTTAGTCCTAGTTTAAATCTTCATTTTAATCTTTCAATAAGGCTAAAGGGTTTTTTGCTCTCTGGGGTCTTTTTACCTTTAGCACCCTCAATTCTCTTCCTAAATCACTCTAAGATTAGCCGTAGTCTTCCAGCCTCTCTCTCTCTCTCTCTCTCCCTCTCTCTCTCTCTCTCTCTCTCTCTCTCTCTCTCTCTCTCTCTCTCTCTCTCTCTCTCTCTCTCTCTCTCTCTCTTATTGGACCCCTTTTTTAATCTCTACAATCACCAATTTCTTAAACGAAGCTTCAAAACTCTCACAGATAGCAGACGGCAGTGCTGGCTCTCATATGTATCTCTGCACACAAACCTTCTTTGCCATGACACACCGTACGGATGCTCAATCGAGCCCCTGGTGGTCTCCCACACACAAACTGCATGCAAAAAGCTTTAACAATGTTGCCTAAGCCCGCCAATGGCTGCAATTGCTCTCATGGCAAATCTTCTTGCACAGTAAAAGGGAAAAGCATAGCCGTACGGATCTGCAATCTGTGGCATGGCGTTTCACTTCCCACCTTCCATTGGGCAATCACCGGCTCGTAGCTCCCGAATGCAGTGAGAGCGGCCCTGATCGGCCCTGGTCAACCCCTGCGATCACGCTTACAATCATTTCCATATTTTTATTTATGTTTCTTTTTGCAAAGACTCTAAAAGGAGAGTCCCATAGCGTTATTGCAGTGCTTTGTTTTAAGATCCTCCCAAGGGAGGAGTGCCTTAACATGTGTTGATCTAAAGCCCGAAGGCTTCTCTCATCCTTTTCAAGGGAGATGCTAACCAACTCTCCTTCACTAAGTAAAAAGCCTTGCCTCACAACAATACCAAGACTTAGATTTTATTGACCCATAACCTAAGGTTGTAAAGGCTCATGTTTTTTTGAGGAGTTACTCAACTCCCGAAAAAAAGGGAAATCCCTTTGTAAAAGAGAATAGACACTGCCTTTGAGCAAATTCAAGAGGTAAGACCTTCTCTGGCAATGAGTTAAAACTCATCTACGATTAGCACAATCACATACAAAACTAAAACACCAGTAAACCGTGACGAAGAAGAAGTAACTTCCAAAGCTACACGCATACGTGGTCCTAGAATTTACAAGACAGCTAGAAAGAAATTCTTCCCATACTGCAAAAAATGGTATGTTGAACCACAACAACCCAAACGAATCTCTGTTCAAGAAGCATTTGCCAATTGAGTAAATCATTCTCTTTGTACGAAGTTTTCGACACTGGTAGAGTAGTACTCTACTAAGACCACTCCTAGTATGGAAATCAGTGATAAATTCAACGACACAAACTTCTTCACATGGCAAACTCGAATAAAATTCAGACCTATGAAAAAGGGATTATGGGATATTGTAGGAAGAGAACCTGCAGGGACTTCAACTAGAGAAACTTCCTCAACATTTGAGCAAAGAAATCTAAAAGCTCTAGGTATTATAGGGGAAGGCTTACAAGATGTCTTTATACATCACATTGGTTCTTGCACTACTACATGAGAAGCTTGGGTTTTACTTGAAAAAGTATTTGGTACTACTTTCAAGACATCTAAAATCACGCTCTTCATAGAGTTTTTTTCACTTACAAAAGCTGCCGACACTACTATGTCAGCACACTTAAGCAAATTCAAAAGTTTATAGTCACAATTAGCAGGAATCAATAAAGATGTGGAAGAAGATATCAAAATAGCTGTTCTCATCAAAAGTATTTCAACTCTTGATGAGTATTCTATCTTAGCTGAGGTAGAGGCATCTCTCTTAGAAGAAGAAAGAAGAATCCATAAGAAACATGAACATTTTGAAATACAAGGAGCATACCTTACTCAAAGTAAGGAGTGCAATAAAAGTCAACGACCATTCTACAAAGGAAATAGCTCAAGGGAACCTCAAAGGAACACATTATTCAAAGACTCCAAAAAAGGCACTGTATGCACATTTTGTGGCAAAGGCAGTCACACAGAGGAATCATGTTTTCTTAAACAACGGATAAAAGCAATGTACATCGGAGAGTCAAATTCAAAAGATGCAGATGAAGAAAAGACTGCCTCAGATGAGGCAAACCTTGTGCATGTAGACGAAGAATGGGCCTTCTAAAGGTCTATAAAAGCTAGGCAAAAGTCTTTTTGTATCTCAAAACACCTCCTTTTAGTCTACCCGGTATCTTCCTAAGCTGGATGAAGTCTCTTGTTGTATCCACCAAAGAGAACCACACAATTATAAGTGTGTTGTATCCTTAGAGTGAACCTTGAGTAGGTGTATCACAAGGATTTTTTTCGTTGTGCTAGGTCATCAACTTGAAGGAGGGTTTGTTGGAGATCAAACCTAATGACCTAGCCTAGGAGTACCTTAGTCCTAGTTTAAATCTTCATTTTAAGCTTTCAACAAGGCTAAAGGGTTTTTTGCTCTCTGGGGTCTTTTTACCTTTAGCACCCTCAGTTCTCTCCCTAAATCACTCTAAGATTAGCCGTAGTCTTCCAGTCTCTCTCTCTCTCTCTCTCTCTCTCTCTCTCTCTCTCTTATTGAACCCTTTTTTAATCTCTACAATCACTCCCTAGATATAGGATTTAGTCCTC
The DNA here is from genome assembly GCF_014529385.1 of Adiantum capillus-veneris. Taxonomy (NCBI): domain Eukaryota; kingdom Viridiplantae; phylum Streptophyta; class Polypodiopsida; order Polypodiales; family Pteridaceae; genus Adiantum; species Adiantum capillus-veneris. Next base: position 42,520,240 of record NC_140956.1, on the reverse strand, counting down.
CTTTTGAACTCCCTATATATAGGGACATCATATTTTGTATGTTTGTGTGTTCTTTATCAGTTACATATTGCAAAGTAGTTCTTACGCTTTAATTTCAGTCTCTATCAGTTCTATTAATCTAATAGTAACTAAGTTCTACTCCTCCCTAGACAGAGTTGAAACGCATGTAAGGTAGTAGGCATAAGAGCTACTTTTCTAAACACATGCAACATATAACAAAGATATTTGGTGGTACCATATATTATCCACAAACTAGGGAAACAAGCCACCATGGCCCATACCCTCGATGTAGTAAGCAACCACTTATAGTTCCATGGGTAGCTGATTGCAACTTTATCTACCATAATCCACACCTTTATACAACCATACTCTCAACCATATTCGGCCATAGTTAATATAATCCAGTCCCCCAACCAAACATTTAACCATGTACGTCCAAGTAGAGCAGTAATACACGGGATCACAAACCTAAGCCAGCCTAGACCTTAATTGAGCAAGAATAGTAAGCTCAAAACCTAGTAGGCTAAAACTATGTATGGACAAATTGAGCAGATTTTCAAGGGAACATAGATTTTCAAGGGAACACAGTCCTCAGACATCAAAGTCCTAATTGAGCAAGAATAGTAAGCTCACTACCAACCATGAAGCTCAAACCAAGTGCGACCAAGTTGAGCAATTTTTCAAGGGACCACAATCCTCAGACGACATTGACCATAATTGAGCAAGAATAGCGCAGTATCCAACCCATAAGCACATCAATAGAGGAATACCTGTTGTGGCAGTTTATTTAAAACACACAAACTAACAAGTAGTGATTTCCAACCCACCAGTAGGTCAACCTCATCATGGAGGTTCCTTCCGTAAGTGTTAAGAAGGACTTCACACATCATATTTTAACCTAAACAAAGGACCAAGGTAACATCCTCCAGTATTGCAAGAGGATACCTCATTTAATGAAAGCCATGCCTATGACTGGTACATATCTATGCCACGCCAAAGTTTCTCACCCAACAAGTAGGTCAACATTACCATATAGGGTCCTTCACCAAGTGTTAAGAAGACCTTCAATCCTAATTTTAAGCTTTTATAGGGCACCATTCATCCAGCATTGCAGGATGCTACCCTCCTTCAATGTTAAAACCACCCAAGCCAATGATAGGACCAAACTATGTTTATCAACAAAAAACCCTACACTTTTGAAAGGAATCACAAACCAAGACCGTAGATACAAATGTTTGCACTTCTTAAATGATTCATCAATAAATTGAAAGCATTTCCTAAAGCTGAATAAACCAACCAAGCAATAAACATAAAAGGCTCAGTAGAAGTAACATTACAATCTATGCATAAGGAATAGCACCATAAATTCAAGTGAATCAAACCACACCATTCGGACAGTACCTGTACTGCCATATGCATAAGAATACCAATTGCAAAATTACAACCCAATTAACGATAGGAAAATAGTCCATTTTAATGCCAAAATTCACCTGAGATTGAGTCGGAGTGGCCAGCTCCACAATGGCCTGCTTCTCCTTGGCCTTTGCCATAGATCCAATACTTAACACTACCGCTTAGCAGGAAAGGATGTACACAATCCTAATGTACAGACTATTACACCCATGACACACACACACATCATCAATGTTAAGTGAGCTTGTAAAGATCACCTTTAATAGGGTTTGCGGGTAGCACCTTCCTTCATGGTTGTAACGCGGGGCCGACCTCATTAGGTGAATGGTGCAGTAGTGCCGCCAAGTACATAGAGAGAAGGGGGAGAGAGAGCGTGTTGGAGCTAGTGGCAGCCTACCACCGACATAATAAAGCCGGCCCAACCTCAAGAGGTAGAGGTAACCAATGCCGCCTTGTAACAGGACTTGATTTTGAGGTGTTTTAGTAACAAATTTTGTTTTTCTAGGAAGTTTTGGTCTTTTTAAAGATAGTCCACTGTGTAGAAGGATGTGTGGATTGTTTTCGTCCAATAAATTTTTTTGATCCGGAAAGCACTTTCTGGGGCATTTTCGAAGGTGTTAACGTGGGATTTTGAAAAAGTGATGTATGAAGCGATTGAAGCCTGCGTTATAAGGAACAACTTTGGTTCTTTGAGTCTTTAGAGATTTTGATGTTTTGATGCTTGTTGAGGGCCAAAGATTAAGAAAAAAGTGGTTTTTGCATCGTTTTTGTAGAAAATGCTGTTTTGCAGGTTGATTTTCAGCAAATCAAAGCAGGCTATGGAAATTTTCCATCACATAGCCGTCGAAGAGCGCAGCGAGGGCAACAAGATTGTGTGAGACGGACTTGGGCTGTTTTGGCTCCGTTTGGGAGTTATGTTCAGTTGAAGACACCTGAAAAATTTGTGGACTTCAAAAAAAAAAAAAAAAGTTTCAGAAAATCTAACCTTTACGGATCGCTTCGCGATCACCTTTTTACCTTGTTCTCGCAGGTATACTTGGCGCGCAAGTCGAGTCGATCGAACGCCAAAAATAGAAAAGCGGCTATTTTGAGAGGTCGCATGCTTTTGGAGGAAAAAAAAAATCAGGATAGAAGGACGGGTGGTGCGTTTTGGGGATCATTCACTGATCTCTCTTCTGCGAGTGCGAGTGCGAGTGCAAGTGAGACGCTGCATGCAAGCGAATTGAAGCTTGGGGGTGGTCGGGAGGTTCGAGCTCCGTACAATGGAGTGCGCCCATATATTTTGCTCCTCTGTTGTATCAAACACTATCAATACAAAGATTTCTTCCTCTGTTTTTGCTGTCTATCTCTATTAATCTGTTCTTGTGACAATTGGTATCAGAGCAAGCGGTTGATTCTGGACATGGACGGATACGAGAAGAAGATAAAGGAGCAAGAAGACCAGATTCGACGACTACGAGAAGATCTGGAAATTTCAAATCGGGAGCGTGCTGAGGCTCTGCGGGGCAAAGCAGCACGAGACCCTGATATCTATGTGGAACTTAATGGCGAACACGAAGACGGAAACCATGCTATTCCACCAGGAAACAATAATCAACGTGTCGGCGCTGGGGCACCTGGCGGTGGTGATGATGGAGATGATGATGATGGGAACGGTGGTGATGGACGTCGAGGTCGTCCACACGAAAGAGAGCGGAATGTCGGCGAAGCGGAAACTGATGAAAGGAGAGGACGAAGAAGGAAACGTGATGAAGAAGATGCAGATGAAGATTCTGAAAGGGCAGCTTTGCAGCAAGTCTTCAAGAAGGCAAAGATTAACGAGTTTAATGGCATCGAGAAAACTGGCGAAGATCTCGAAGCATGATTGAAGAGTTAGAAGATTATTTTGCATTGAAGAAGTTCTCTAAAGAAGCAAATGCAAAGGTTGCAGTTGTTCATCTTCGACAAACCGCAAAGCTTTGGTGGAAAGCATACCTTAAACAACGAACAAAGGTTACTCCAATCACTTGGGAGGAATTTAAAACGCAAGCGTATAAAAGGTACTATTCTCCACACTATGAAATGGATAAAAAGATGGAGTTTTACAAGTATCAGCAGCAACCGGAGGACGAGCCAAGTCTTATTGTACATGAGTATAAGGAGAAGTTTTTGCGACTTCACAAGTATGCACCAGAAGTAGAAGGAGAGGTGTTGACAAACAAATTTATCGAAGGACTGCGTAAAGATCTGTATTATCAAGTAAAGGGTGCAGGGGCTACCAATTTTCTGGATGCTATTGCGAAAGCCAAAAATTATGAGAAGAAGGTGAAGTATGAGAGCCGCAATCCTCCTCCAAGCAGAATTATACCTACCGGGCATAAAACACAGAATAGGCCTTTCCAGACAAACACTGAGTTTCCCCGAAGGAATTTTACAAATAATCAGAGAAGACCACACAATAATTTTTCAAATCAGAATCAGAATTTCAATCGAAATCAGAGTGCAAGTCAGAATGCTGTAAACAACCGCAATCAAAATTTGGGTCAGAATGATGCAAATCAGAACCAAAGAAGATGACAACCGCTGCGGTGGCAACATGATCCTGCTTTTCTAGAATGAGCAAGGAGATTTGGGTTATGTTTTCGTTGCGGTGAGCAAGGTCACAAGACGTTCGAATGCCCAAATAAGGAGATCGATCAGGCAGTTCTTGCACGAATGGAAGCCAATATGAATGCGATGGACACCACGATTGAGGAAGCGAGCGAGGAAGGTAAGTGCTCTGAAATTCCTATGAAATGTATGACAACGTCTGTTCATATTTAAGGGCATCCGTTATAAGAATTCGGGGTAAGATAGGAACTGAAATTGTGAATTTTCTCATTGATTCGGGTAGTACGCATTGTTTTATGTCTAACAAGCTTGCGCAGACTTTGAAATTGAATTCTGATTCCCACATTAGGAGACCTGTAGAATTGGCCAATGGGAAGAAACATTATACACAAGGTCATATTCAAAACTTACCTTTTTTGCTGAACAAAGAGAAACATTCAGGAGAATTTTATGTTATTGGCATGGGTGAACGGGATGTAATTTTGGGAATGGATTGGTTGGCTGCAAATCATGCATTGATTGATTGTGAGAGAGGTGAGTTGGTTTTTAAAAACAAAGATGGTCATGCGATTAAAGCTGAGGAGAGGAATACTAAATCACTTCTGATTTTTGCCATGAAACTTTTGAGGGGGGTGAGACAAGGGTGTGAGACGTTTCTTGTGTTTGCTAACGAGATTAAAGAGGATTCTGGGAATAAATAGAAAGAGACAAATCCAGAATTTGTAGAGGATCTCTTACATGATTTAAGGATGTGTTTCCGGATGATCTTCCTGGTATACCTCCGCCTAGAGCGGTAGACCATGCCATAGATCTTTATCCAGGAGCAACACCTTATTCAAGGGCTCCATACAGGTTCAATATTGATGAGCTTAAAGAGATCAAGATACAACTTGATGATCTTTTGAAAAAGGGTTTCATTAAACGTATTGTATCTCCTTGGGGTAGTCCTGTGTTATTCCAAAAGAAAAAGGATGGTACATATAGGTTATGCATTGACTACAGGGGGTTAAACAAACAGACCATTAAGAACAAATATCCTCTTCCTCACATAGATGAATTGCTTAGGCATTTGAGTGGTGCCACAATATTTTCAAAGGTTGACCTTCGTTCTGGCTACCATCAAATCCACATCAAGGCCGAGGACATTCCAAAGACTGCTTTTCGTACACGTTATGGGCATTATGAATTTACAGTTCTTGCTTTTGGTTTGACTAATGCACCAGCAACTTTCATGTGCTTAATGACTAATATTTTTCACCCGTATCTTGATGACTTCATTATGGTATTCTTGGATGATATTTTTGTGTATTCTAAGAATGAAGAAGATCATGCATTGCATTTAAAGAAAACATTTGAGGTTTTGCGTGAACATAAATTGTATACCAAAGCAAGTAAGTGTTCTTTTGCAAAGGATCAGATTGTGTATTTGGGAAGAGTGATTTCTAAAGATGGGATTCACATTGATCTTGACAAAGTTAAGACTATTGTGGAGTGGCCAACACCTAAGTCATTAAGGGATGTGAAAAGATTTATGGGTCTAGCACAATATGAGAGAGCACACATTAAAGATTTCTCTAAGATAGCAAGTCCTTTGACCGAATTGATCAAGAAAGACAAGGGGTTTGTGTGGACTTCTACTTGTGAGACTGCTTTTGAGACCTTGAAGGCTAAAATAGCGGAAAATTGTGTTTTAAAAGTTCTTGAGATGGGCAAACCATTTGTTGTGTCATGTGATGCTAGTGGTGAACAATTAGGTTGTGTTTTGACACAAGAAGGAAGAGTGGTTGCATATGAGTCTAGGAAATTAAAACGACATGAATTGAACTATGCAACACATGATCTAGAATTGCTTGTTGTTGTTCATGCATTGAAACATTGGCGTCATCTTTTGCTTGGTGTCAAATTTGAATTGCGTACTGATCATCAAAGTTTGAAGTATATTTTCACTGAGCCATTGTTAAACAACAGACAAAGGAGATGGATTGAATTGCTGGCTGAGTATGATTTTGACTTGAAGTATTTGTGTGGGAAAGAAAATAAAGTTGCAGATGCATTGAGTCGTAGGCCCATGTGTAATTTGTTGACTGTTGTGTGATCCAATTTGATTGATGAGATACATGCCGAAGTTGAAAACGATTCTTTTTACATGCCTATTTTGAAATTCTTGCGTGAGAATATTGGTGAGATGTATGAGAACAGGTATCACTTGTATAAGGGAAATCTGTATTATTATGACCGCTTGTGTATTCCTGCAGATTCTGCTTTTAAGAGTCAAATTCTGCATGAGTGTCATAACTCACCTTTTTCTGGTCATCCTGGATTGAATAAGACATATGAAAAGATTAAAAGTTCATTCTTTTGGCCACGTATGAAATTGGATGTTAAGAATTATGTGCGTGAATGCTTTCAATGTCAACAAGTTAAAATTGAACATAAGAGGATGCCTGGTGACCTTCAACCCTTAGACATTCCTTTACAGAAGTGGGAGTTTATATCCATGGACTTTATCATTAGACTTCCTACTACTCGCGGAGGGTATGACTCGATCTTTGTGGTGGTAGATAGACTCACAAAACAGGCTCACTTCTTTCCCGTGAAAATAACTGATACTGCTTTGACCATTGCACGCTTGTTTGTGAAAGAGATATTTTGTTTGCATGGCATGCCCAAGAGTGTTAGGAAATAAGACGTAGCTAAATAGATAATTGAGTAGATTACTTAATGGAGAGAGACAGATTTATATACACGAGATTATAGAGTAGAGAGAGAGAGAGAGAGAGTACACACGATATACGCGGTTCACCCAATGTGGGCTACGTCCACGGGAAAGCAGCCACTCAATGGCTTTAGTACTTCAAAACAAGAAGTAGTTTACAAAGGGATTATACCCTTAATGGAGCTCCCGCCTTGCTTCACTCTCACCACCTCACACTCACCTTGTTGCATCAACTTCACACTATGCAATGTGTGTAGAAATGGCCTCCTTTTATAGGCCAAAAGGGTTGCCCTCTCTTATGAGAGACAGCCATGTGTAGCCGCCCTTGTGCGAATAAGTCCAAATCGGACCCTCCAATCCGCCCATGTGTGGCCGCCCTTGAGAAGATAAGTCCGCTTTTGAATTCGGCCACCGGCCATTGAATTCGACCACCGGCCACCGGCCATTGACTTCCGACCACTGGCCATCGGCCACCGGCCAACCGACCGGTTGTTTTCCGACCACTTTCCGGCCGCCATCCGGCCATAATATTCCGGCGGAAAAAAGTCTCGGGGGTCTCTGCCCCCAAGGCCTTTAAAGTTGCCCCTGATTCTTGTCCGTGAAAATTTTGGTTTCCGGTGAGTGATTTTCCTTCACGCACGATGGCTTCTCCTCATAATGGGGGCCTTACAAATGTGCGCTTTTACCACAGAAAATTACAAGGGTAAATCAGGCTCCATACTTAACAATCTCCCACTTGGAGACTGATCTCCAAACCAAACCTGTGACTGCTTTCCATTCTGGCTTCTTATCCTTGAATGCCGATTGAAGATGAGCAAAAGCTCAACTTCTCCTTGTTGACCACCTTTGTAAACATGTCTACAGGATTTTCACTTGTATGCACCTTTCCTAGCTTTAGGTGTCCCTCTTCCAAAAGAGTGCGTATGAAGTGATATCTCACCTCAATGTGCTTTGTCCTTGAATGAAAGGCTGAGTTCTTCGCAAGATGGATAGCGCTTTAGCTATCACTGTACAAGACACAATTGTCTTGTTTGAATCCAATCTCTTCTAAGAATCTGTGAAGCCACATAATTTCTTTGCTTGCCTCCGTCATTGCTATATACTCTACTTCCGTGGTAGAAAGTGAAACCATTTTCTGCAGCTTTGAAGCCCAGCTTACTGTTGTGCCTCCAACCGTGAACACATAGCCAGTAGTGCTCCTTCGAGTATCTTTGTCACCTGCCATATCTACATCAGCATACCCTTCTAGAAAAATATCAGTTCCTCCAAAATACAAAGCATTTGTTGTTGTCCCTTTTAGATACCTAAGTATCCACTTCACAGCTTGCCAATGCTCTTTACCTGGGTTGTCCATGAACCTACTCACAACTCCCACTGCATGTGCAATGTCTGGCCTTGTCCAGACCATAGCATACATTAGAGAACCTACCGCTGTAGCATATGGAACTTTAGACATATAGGCTATCTCCTCTTGTGTCTTTGGACACATATCCTTCGTTAGTTTAAAATGACCAGCCAAAGGTGTAGAAACTGGTTTTGCATTTTGCATTGCAAACATTTCTAGTACCTTCTTGATGTAATCTTCTTGAGATAGCTTTATTGTCTTCTTCGTCCTGTCCCTTGATATTTTCATACCAAGTATCCTCTTTGCAGCACCTAAATCTTTCATTGAAAAAGATTTGGATAGCTCCTCTTTTAGGTCTTTGATGTCCTGCATGTTAGCACTTGCAATCAACATGTCATCAACATACAACATTAGGATGATGAATTTCCCATCTCCCAAATTCTTCGTGTAGATGCAGTGATCCGAGTTGCATCTTGTGAATCCATGATCCAACATCCATCGATCAAACTTCAAGTACCATTGTCTTGATGCTTGCTTTAAACCATACAAGCTCTTCTTTAATCTGCAAACCATTTTCTCTTTACCTTTTACTTCATACCCCTTTGGTTGAAGCATGTAGATTTCCTCCTCTAAGTCACCATGAGGGAATGCCGTATTTACATCCATTTGCTTGAGATTTAGATCATGAGCAGCCACAAGGCTTAAGACAAGCCTAATTGAGTTCATTTTTACAACAGGAGAAAATATTTCATTGAAGTCAATACCTTTCTTTTGAGAAAAACCTTTTACCACAAGCTTAGACTTGTACCTTTTCTTCCCACCTTCTTCTTCCTTTAGCTTGTACACCCATTTGTTTTGAAGTGCCCGCTTACCTTTAGGCAACTCAACCAACTCCCATGTTTGGTTGCGATGTAGTGAGTCCATCTCCACTTGCATGCTCTTCGTCCATTCTTCTTTGGATTCATGTTGCATAGCTTCTTCATATGATTCTGGCTCTCCAGAATCTGAGATTAAGAGATGGTTGAAGGAAGGAACAAACCTTTCTGGAGGTCTACTTGCTCTTGTAGATCTTCGGGGAATAGGTTGAGGCTCCTCATTTGGTTGACGTTGTTGCACATTGTCACCGTTTGCAGTCCTTGAGTCTTCACCGTCCTCAAGCTCCATGTACTCATCACTTGTTTCTTTTGTTTGTTTTCTTTCCAAGTAATCTTTGTACATATTTTGTTCGACATTCCTACTCCTTAAGATTTTACCATCTTCAGGATTCCATAGGCGATACCCAAAGTCTCCTTCTCCATAGCCAATGAAGAAACACTTTTTGGACTTTGCATCTAACTTTGATCTTAGGATTCGATCTATGTGCATGAAAGCCTCACACCCAAACACTTTGAGAAATGCATAATTCACCGGTTTACCTGTCCATGCCTCTTCTGGAACCCCCCCATCCAATGCCGTTGAGGGTGACCGATTGATTAAGTACACAGACGTACTTACAGCTTCCGCCCAAAGTTGAAGCGGTAGGCCTGCATGTAGCCGCATGCTTCGTGCTCGTTCCATGATTGTCCTGTTCATCCTTTCCGAAATCCCATTTTGTTGAGGTGTCCTTGGGGTTGTCGTTTGCCTCCGAATGCCATTGCTAGCACAAAAGCTTTCAAAAGCTTGGCTGCAATATTCGCCTCCATTGACGGATCTGAGGCATTTAACCTTGGTACCTGTTTCATTCTCCACAAAGGCTTTCCACCTTTGAAATATGGAAAATACATCGGATTTATTCTTCATGACATAAACCCATGTTTTTCTAGTCGCATCGTCTATGAATGTTACATAGTACAATGAGCCACCAAGTGATGGTGTACTTGCAGGACCCCAAACATCAGAATGAACCAACTCAAGTTTTTTATTTTTTCTTTCATTTCCTGATTTTTGAAATTTTACCCTCTTTTGTTTACCATAAACACAATCTTCACAGAACTCTAAGTCCACTTCTTTCAAACCTGGTAGAAGCTTCTTTGTTTGAAGGATTTGCATTCCTTTGGCACTCATATGCCCAAGTCGGTAGTGCCACACCGCACTCTCAACTTCTGTAGTTGTTGCACAAGCTGAAGGTTGTGTACTAACAGTACACAAGTAAAGTGTACCGACTTTTTCACGCTTGGCAACCACCAAAGATCCCTTTGAGATCTTCCACCGTTTGTTTCCGAATGCAATGTTGTGACCTTCATCGTCCAATTGTCCTGTAGAGATCAATTTTTTTGCGAAGAGAAGGAACATGCCTAACATCTTTAAGCTTCCATTCAATTTCGTTAGCAGTTTTGACAGAAACTGTACCTTTGCCGACAATCTCACAAGCTTCATCATTTCCCAAGTATACATACCCAAAATTACCTTTGGTGTAGTCTTGGAAATATTGCTTGTGTGGTGTCGCATGGAATGAAGCCCCGGAATCTACTATCCAGGAATTAGACACATTGTCTAATGAGAGAATTAGAGCATCTTGCTCTACTTTACCTGCCACATTGGCCTCCGATGTTGGCTTATTGTCTTGAGACTTTGTCTCCTTCTTCTTCTTGGACCAGCAATCCTTCTTGACGTGGCCCTTCTTGCCGTAGTTCCAACATTCAAGAATTGACTTTGTGCGTGACTTGCTCCGCCTTGAGCGATCACGACCCTTTTGGTTTTTGAACCTCTCCTTAAGCCTTCCTCTTGTTTCCACTGATAGTGCAGCACTTGATGATTCTCCTGTGCTTCTCCTTCGCATTTCCTCGCTTAGGAGAACACCCACAACATCATCAAACTTAAGAGTATTTGTGCCAGAGATAGAATTACTTACAGCCATCACAAGGCTGTCCCAACTATCCGGTAGAGATGATAGTATAAGGAGAGCTCGCACTTCGTCATCGAAATTGATTTTCACTGATCGAAGTTGACTTATGTTTGTGTTAAATTCATTTAGGTGTTCTGCAACTGAACCATTCTCTGCCATCTTTAGATTGAACAAGCGCTTCATAAGAAATACCTTATTGGATGCCAATGGTTTCTCGTAGAAGTCGTCAAGTGACTTCATCAAGTCCTGCGTGGGGTCCATCTCCGAAACATTGAAGGCCACCGTTGACGCCAAGCTTAACCGGATTGTTCCCAGTGCCTTTCGATCAAGGACAATCCATGCTTCATCTGCCATTGTTGCGGGCTTCTTCGCAAGACCGCCTAGTGGCAAATAGAGGTCCTTCTGGTAGAGATAGTCTTCAATCTGCATCTTCCAATGTTGGTAGTTTTTGCCGTTGAACTTCTCAATCTTGAGCTTCCCTTCCTCCGCCATAACTCCCACTCAATTCAAGGAATCCTTTCCTTGAGATAATTTAGCTACGAGCAAACCTTGCTCTGATACCAGTTGTTAGGAAATAAGACGTAGCTAAATAGATAATTGAGTAGATTACTTAATGGAGAGAGACAAATTTATATACACGAGATTATAGAGTAGAGAGAGAGAGAGAGAGTACACACGATATACGCGGTTCACCCAATGTGGGCTACGTCCACGGGAAAGCAGCCACTCAATGGCTTTAGTACTTCAAAACAAGAAGTAGTTTACAAAGGGATTATACCCTTAATGGAGCTCCCGCCTTGCTTCACTCTCACCACCTCACACTCACCTTGTTGCATCAACTTCACACTCTGCAATGTGTGTAGAAATGGCCTCCTTTTATAGGCCAAAAGGGCTGCCCTCTCTTATGAGAGACAGCCATGTGTAGCCGCCCTTGTGCGAATAAGTCCAAATCGGACCCTCCAATCCGCCCATGTGTGGCCGCCCTTGAGAAGACAAGTCCGCTTTTGAATTCGGCCATCGGCCATTGACTTCCGACCACTGGCCATCGGCCACCGGCCAACCGACCGGTTGTTTTCCGACCACTTTCCGGCCGCCATCCGGCCATAATATTCCGGCGGAAAAAAGTCTCGGGGGTCTCCGCCCCGGAGGCCTTTAAAGTTGCCCCTGATTCTTGTCCGTGAAAATTTTGGTTTCCGGTGAGTGATTTTCCTTCACGCACGATGGCTTCTCCTCATAATGGGGGCCTTACAAATGTGCGCTTTTACCACAGAAAGTTACAAGGGTAAATCAGGCTCCATACTTAACAAAGAGCATAGTGTCTGACAGAGACTCTTAGTTCACTTCTCATTTCTGGAGAGCGACTTTTGACTCTATAGGTACCCAGTTACGCATGTCTACTGCTTTTCATCCTCAAACCGATGGGGAAACGGAGAGAGTGAATCGTATTTTAGAAGATATGTTACGAATGTATGTCAATGAAAACCAATCTAATTGGAATGAATATTTGCCTTTGGTTGAATTTGCATACAACAGTTCATATCATTCATCTATTAGGATGACTCCGTTTGAGGCAATGTATGGCTATAACTGTCCCACACCTATAAATTTTCTTAGCTCGAGGAATAAGGTAGAACTGTCACGTGAGATGCTTGAGAAAATGGATAACAAGTTGGCCAAAATCAGGGGGAATATTAGAGAAGCCCAAAAGAGACATAAATTGTATTATGACAAGAAACATCGGGTTGTGGAGTATGAAACTAGGGATATGGTTTTCTTAAAGGTTATTCCCGAGAAGTCTCATTTGATTCTTGGAAAGGATAAGCGATTGTCTCCACGATTTGTTGGGCCATTTAAAATTTTGAAGCGCATTGGTTCATTACCTTACAAATTGGAATTGCCTTCTCATGTCAAAGTGCATCCTGTATTTCATGTGAGTTTATTGAAAAAGTATGTTCCTAACGTGCATCATGTTTTACAGGACAACTCTAAGTTGAAAGATGACGGAACATTGATATTAGAACCAGACTTAGTGCTAGATAGGCGTGTCAAACATTTGAGAAATAGAGACATTGTGGAAGTTTTGGTTAAGTGGCAGAACTATCCAGTAGAGGATGCATCATGGGTTGATCTTAGTGTTTTGCAAAGCGAATTTCCCTCCTTCCAACTCTGAGGACAGAGTTAATTTTGAAAAGGAGAGATTATAACAGGACTTGATTTTGAGGTGTTTTAGTAATAAATTTTGTTTTTCTAGGAAGTTTTGGTCGTTTTAAAGTTAGTCCAATGTGTAGAAGGATGTGGATTGTTTTCGTCCAATAAATGTTTTTGATCCCGAAGGCACTTTCTGGGGCATTTTCGAAGGTGTTAACGTGGGATTTTGAAAAAGTGATGTATGAAGCGATTGAAGCCTGCGTTATAAGGAACAACTTTGGTTCTTTGAGTCTTTAGAGATTTTGATGTTTTGATGCTCGTTGAGGGCCAAAGATTAAGAACAAAGTGGGATTTGCTGTTTTTGCATCGTTTTTGTAGAAAATGCTGTTTTACAGGTTGATTTTCAGCAAATCAGAGCAGGCTATGGAAATTTTCCATCACATAGTCGTCGAAGAGCGCAGCGAGGGCAACAAGATTGTGTGAGACGGACTTGGGCTGTTTTGGCTCCGTTTGGGATTTATGTTCAGTTGAAGACAACTGAAAAATTTGTGGACTTAAAAAAAAAAAAAAAAAAGTTTCAAAAAATCTAACCTTTACGGATCGCTTCGCGATCACGTTTTTACCTTGTTCTCGCAGGTATACTTGGCGCGCAAGTCGAGTCGACCGAACGCCAAAAATAGAAAAGCGGCTATTTTGAGAGGTCGCATGCTTTTGGAGGAAAAAAAAAAATCAGAATAGAAGGACGGGTGGTGCGTTTCGGGGATCATTCACCGATGTCTCTTCTGCAAGTGCGAGTGCGAGTGCGAGTGAGACGCTGCATGCAAGCGAATTGAAGCTCGGGGGTGGTCGGGAGGTTCGAGCTCCGTACAACGGAGTGCGCCCATATATTTTGCTCCTCTATTGTATCAAACACTATCAATACAAAGATTTCTTCCTCTGTTTTTGCTGTCTATCTCTATTATTCTGTTCTTGTGATACGCCTCGTACAGAGAAGTGGGAGAGCGCAAGAGAGAAAGGGGGATGAGATAGAACATTAGCGCAGAACTTCCAGGAGGGAGCCACCATGGGTTAAAACGGAGCATGACAGGGTATGCAGAGCCATGAATCCAGCCACACGCACATAACACATATTAACTACAAGGGCTATGTACCATTAAGTTACCACCTTGTAGTAAATTCAAGCCATCATTTCACCCAAGGTTCAAAGCTTATCCTAGCAAGGCAAAACATCCACCCATTTTTACACCAAGGTTTAGATACCATTAGGTACCTTTTTTAAAGTCAATCCAAGTAGGTTATACACCAAGGTCACCCCCTCCCAGCAAAATGTATCAAGAAAATTTCAATCATGCCGTAACTAGCCATAAGTGTGTGTGTGTGTGTGTGTGTGAGAGAGAGAGAGAGAGAGAGAGAGAGAGAGAGAGAGAGAGAGAGATCTATTATCATCCGCAAAGGTCAATTATTTCCTTTGGGACTAAAGATGCATGTGATATACTTTGTATGGGGCTGGTAAGTGATTCTCAATGCTCCAAGATCATGTGGCGATGAGAATTGCCTGGTTGGCAGAGGAAAGTGTGTAGGTATACATCATGGTTGGAAGTCTAACTGAAGCAAGCTCATATGTGAGAAAATAATGATCACTCTAGTAGCATGTGCTAGTTATACTCTCAAGCTTGCATTGAGCATAATGTGCATAATTGATGTGACTCTTCTCCATTTCCCCGGTGTCTAGTCTCACATCAAAGGGAGTGGGGGTAGCCCAAATGGTTTTGATAGTGCGTATTAGGGCTCAAGCATATAAGGGTGAGCATGGTTTCCTTTTTTAGCAAAGAACATGGTTTTGTAGTTGGGGCAAATATGGGTGGTGTATGTATGAAGTGAAACCCATCGGATTCTTTCCAAGCCGGAATACATTTGCGGATGTGTGGGTGTGTGTGTGTCTTAGGGTGTACCCAATCCTCTTTTTGGTGAGATGCAGTCTTTTACATGGGCCAACAACAACCATAATTGATCATAAATCAAGAAGGTGCCGAATAGGGGTGGGTGTTTCATCCTCTTCCCCTAGGGAAACTATGAGATTTTCTTCTATTAAAATTAGAGGAGGAGCTAGGTGTCAGAAATGAGGTGAATGAATTGGGGGTGGCAAGAGAGTTAAGGCTTTTTAGTGAGGGGGAGTCATCATCATCAATACGTGGCTTGAGTAAACTGGTGATAATCTTAACACCTTTGTAGTTTGCATAAGTAGTTAAATATTCCCGGTTCATCAGCTTTTAGTTCTTTGAGGATATCTAGCATAAGCCCATGAAAAATGTGAAAGCAATGTGAGAAATTACTAATTGTTTAGCTTGGCCACCTAGCCAAGAGCAGATGAGGGATAGATGAAAGACCATGGGCTTTTCAGGAAAGACTGGTCCAGATAATTGAGGATAAACCAGATAGCATGGTTAAACCACATAATGCTCGATTCACATGATGCTTTAGGGTCAAGAAATTTACAAGCACATTTAACATATGGTCAAAAAACATTCCAAATGGATTCTGTGTAGAAATCAAGATTACTTTTAGCAAACTCCATGTTCCCTTTTGTTCGTATGTATAGACCTATGTTGGAAGAGCACTTGGAGTGGTCAATAAGGTTAAGGTTGAAGGGGGCTTTAATGATTTATCCTTTGTCTAAGAACTGTCCACCTTTCAAAATCCTTAGTCTACAATCCTCAATTGTGGTGGCAGGAAGATTAGTTAGATACACCCAGTTTTCACTAAGAATTGGTGCCAAAAAGGCTTTGTTAGGTAGAACCCAAAGCTGATGGTCCAACCAAAAGATTCAATTTCAATTTGTCTAACTGGTAAGAAAAGAAAAACCTTGGATACTTTGGGTACCATTTCTAAGAGGTTAGAGTCACTTAGGGACAAAGATTGTTTTGGAATTCCTTGACAGCCTCAAGTGCCACACTATCTCTGCAAAATATTCCACCTGTTTGAGGAACAGTTGGAGCAACAGGGGTATTGATAAAAGATGGATTTAGTCCACATAATTTTTTCAAAAAGTTAGATAATTCAGCCCCAAAAGAAGAAAATGAGGCTAGCTCTTGCTGATATTGTACAGAAAGTATAGGCAATTGGGCTATGTAATGGGAAGTCATATTCATCCCATCTTTGGAGTCCTTGTCCAAGGTAGCTAGAATCTTGACCCAATCATTAAAGGACAACATGTGTAAGATAGATAGCTTTATTTGAGGTAAGAGCCGAATCATATATTAATTGAGAAGCATCCAAGCTGCAAATACATATAAGGACAAGAGAGGGGCTTAGAAGATCGTTCTAGGCCTTGTGAGAGAGCAAGGGTCTGCAATAGACAGAATTGTTAGTAAGTCATGGATTACTTATGGTAATATGTAACACAACATTGGCCTGTCTAGCCAGAAAAGGTCTAGTCCTAACAACTAAGGCTTTTTTTGGAGATTGGTCCTTTAGGTAACATCTAATGTGCTCTAAAATATTTGTATGTTTCTCTTGGTCATGGTTTACCCTCATGCGAGCTATCAACTTAAAATGTTTGTGATCTTGAAAGAAAGTATATATACAATTAGTCCGGTAGGTTGGCCCTGCAATCCTTAAACCGGCAAAGTCAAAGACTATAACAGCCATGAGCAGGTATCCAGAACCTTAGCCTATGAAGGACCATCTAACACTAGCCAACCAATCAAGGATTTATAGGCAGTGGGTCCAACATAGAAGTAGGATTCAAGCTAGTTTCTAAAGCCAACGTCCTGGTTTTTCCAAAAAGCATGAAAAAACCTTATGTATAGGATGTGTGTGTAGCTGTTTTAACTTATATAATAAGACATAAATGAACTTTCACACTCAAAAGAGAGTTGGCTTTAGAGAAAAGGCAATAATTAGTACAAAAACAACTCAGTCTTAGAACTATCTTTGTACATGGCTTATGAGAATGAAGCTTCATTCTAGTATACAATGATAGTGACCCAATAAAGAAGTACTTCCCAAGTAGTAGGAGAAAGTGTAATCATGGATAGACAATAGCTTTAAGCCAAAAAATTCCAAGAAAGGATAGAGTCCTCACCTGCATCCATCCAAACAAGACAACGAACACGTTAGCCTTGGATGTGTTTTAAAGTGTCAATGGACTATATCAGTTGTTATCCATGTCCATCTTACAACTTGTTAAACTTAAGCCCACTGTCCAAGTGTTTATGTATTCTAGATTTTTTGTAAAAAAGTTTTATTGTCCATATATATTTATAAGTAAGGTTTCTAACTAACCCTAATTCTTATTAGACCTTAAAAAGATAATAACATTTATTTGTTGATAAGAAGGCACCCACCCCTTCTGAACGAAGTGTCTTAATCCTTATGACATCTCATCAATCATTACAATACTACTTTGCCTGATTTGTCAAGCTTCAATTCCTCTAGCTTTTCTTAAGTTCCATGAAGCCATAACGTAACCTAAGTAAAAAAAGCATTAGATACCACTTAAAAAGTTCCAATTGATCATTTAAAGGTACCAAAATTGGCTAAGTTATTAAGCAAAACTAAGTTATACATGCCCCCTTGGGCTTACTCAATCCATCATTCCTCAACTTGCATATCAAATGAGAAGAAAACTACATCCAATTATCTTGGTTTTAACAAAGTTTAAATACTTGATGTGCCCCAATGCTCAGCCTAAAAAGTGGCACCCTTCACTTATGTCAGTACATGTCAGAACAAAGGTTACTCCAAGGTAGTAATCAATCCATAATGTATTGCGACTAGCCGTCCCTTGGGGCTAATCTTAGACAATAAACCATTTTCTTAACTGTGAGTGCCAGGGGTGTAATGTGTCACCCCATCAATTCTCAAAAAAACCATATACATGCAGCTTTATTGCTTTTGGATGAGTTTTATCAGACACATGGAAATAACCCGTAAGAAAAAAACGCCACAATTGCCTTCAGAGCACTGGTTTTTATTGTACACTGTTTACGTAGAGGTCTCTAGTACATCAACCCAAGGGGCAATACATTTTTACCCAAAAAAAACAAAACCCATATCTTACTAACCAAAATATAGACTTATGTTTGGATTTATGTTTGGTGGCTCTTGGTCTTTTATTTCTTTATTTTTGTGTTCTTGTGTATGGGGCTGTATATATACATTCCCTAACATTGGGAGATTGAGAGGTCAAGGAGGAAGGTTAAGAGGGGAGCAAGTGAATGATGGAGGTCAGCAAGCACTCCCCCTTCCTTGGGTAGATCAGAGGGTTTCCAATCAACGAGCAAAGAAAACCAAGCGAAGCCAATTTCAGAGCAACTATGAGAAACACCCTTGACAAATTGATGTGAGCACAAGGTATATTGAAGAAAATAATCATGGCATGCTGGATTTGACTAGCAACTCTATACAAAAGTTTAGTACATCTAAAATTACCACAAAGTAGTGTAGGCTTCAAAATCTCAAATCTCCTTACATATTGAGGACTTAACAAAATCCCAAGTCATGGAAGTACATATAAAGAGGTTAATTACAAATGCATCAAAAACACCAAAAAAGGTTAAAACTAACAAACTTCTAGCAAGTCTTCGAGGCCACTTGGGTACCTACCAAGTCTATCACTATCTTGTTAAGCATATTCCAAAACTCGATCTGAGCACGTCTATTTGTTGGGAATGGGATCGAGCTAGCTAGGGTGGATGAAAGGGAAACATAGTGCAAGTGTGTGTGTAAGCAAGATTATCACTCAAGTGAATTAGGTTCCAAGATAGAATTAGCTTGGACTCATAAACACAATCTTGAGTATTGACTTAGCTTAGCACAGGCTCACCATAGACAAGCATGTAGTGAAAAATAGAGTTATGTTTATTCATTCATGAAATGAGCTTTAAGTAGCTCTACAGCTTTTCTCCATAGCATGTGGGATAAATCCACTCTTCTCTCCTTGACTCACACTTTAGTACAAAGCTCACACTTTAAAAATCCTCCCCTTGAGGTTTGGATTATGACAAGATACTGAAGATACAAAATTCACACATGATGATAAGTTGCTATCCACACAGGATGGAAATATCCACACAGGCTAACAAAATCCACATAGGATGGTGATATCCACACAGGATGATAAAATCCACACAGGAAAAAGTCCTCCCCTACAAGTAGAGAGGATGCATCTTTAAAATGGGTTTTCATAAAAGACAATGTTGCTCTCGTCTTCATCCTTTTTGTCTTCTACCATGTGAGCTGATCCATTGATAGGTCTCTTGCCTTCATTGCTTCTGCTATTGCTTCTACTGCTGCTGCTTTCTCCACTACTACTGCCTCCATTTGAGTATCATCGAGAAGGAGGGTGTCCCTGCTTACCACATTTGTTGCAAGGTTTGTTTATGTAGCAGTCTTTTGCTACGTGTCCCATTCTTCCACATTCATAACACTTTCTTTCGTTTGTCGATGTCGATGGCGAATACCTTCCTCTTGAGGATGTTGCGATAAAAACTCCTCCTGATGAGGTTAGTGAACCTCTTTGCTTTCTTTCTTCTGCTTGGACTAAGTTGATGACATCTTGGAATGGTGGTGCTGGTTCTTTTTCTTCAAGAATTGTGACTAAGTGGTCATAAGAAGGTGAAAGTGCACTTAATAGTATGGCCACTTTGTCATCTTCTGGTACTTCAACCTAGATGTAAGTGAGTTGCATGACAATGCTCTTAAGCCTATTTACTAGGCTAGCAATGTCCTCCCCTTCAATCATAGTAATTTTGTAAAGCTGTCTTTTAAGACTAACTTTGCTTCTTTTAGCCCTGGCTCCAAAATTACTTTCTAGGACATGCCAGGCATCATGTGTATGCTTACATTCATCTATGAAAAGCACGTGGTTTTCATGCAAGGAGGTGATGATGATTCTCAATGCTTGTTCATCTTTGGCCAAATTCTGTGCACTTGCTATGAGTGTAGATGCCCTAGTGTGCACTCCATCGGGTTCTGCTTGTTGCTCTAAGGCAGTGTTGATGACAGACCACAATTTTTTTTTCATAAGGTAACCTCTTAACTTTGTTTGCTAGGTGTGAAACCCTTCCCCGTTGAATTTTTCTATTCCCTTGTCTCCCATTTGTGCTAATAGAGGGGTCTTAGCTTAGGAGACTCTCCTAGCCAGTGTCTACCTCTTTACACAAGCACAATTGATGATAGAAAATTTATTTGCAAAATTTTGTGCTTGGTTGCAATAATTTTAGGGGAAGAGACAGAGAAAGAATGAGAGAGACAGTGAAAATTCCTTTAGTAAAGCTCTATTCCTTTTGTGAAGCTCCTCTTCACCATCGGTGAAGCCCCTCTTCACAAAGAAATAATGCTTCTTTTGCTTTGCTTTGATATTCAGCCAAGCCGACGAGGAGTGATCCCTTTTTGAATGCTTAGTGCGGAAGCTTTCGGATGCTTGTTTGATGGCCGCTCTTGAAATCCCTTGTTGAATCTTTACTTTATGTCCTCGAAGCTTCTTTTATTTTGTGTTACTTTTGATTTATTTTCCTTGCTGTATTAGCTGAGTGGGAGCATGCCCTATGAAGTACCTGGCTATAGGTAGGAGTGCCACGAGAAAATGTCCTTACAAGAAAAGGAAGCCCCTTTGGGCAGCAAAGCCGTGGGAAAGGTTGCTTGATTGGAGCTCTTGAGGCCCGAGAGTAGCACGGAAAGGGGGGCTCGAGAAGGGCGGACCCGAAAATGGTATCAAAAGGAGTTTGGCGCCTCAGTTGAAGCCCGTAACCGCACGGTGAGGGCATGCGCTTGCGGCCGATCGGGCAGGTGGGGGGCAGACAGGACTGTCGTCGGTTGAACAGAGGTTTCCCTGCTTTGCGGCCGGCCGGTGGCGGACCCGATTTCACAATTCAAAGCGGTTGACAGTCGGCTTCAAATCCGCCGTGGGCGCCCAAGGCAGTGGGGATAGGCCCTCCTCAAAAAGGGTGGTCAAGTCCTAAAAATAGGAGGTTTCCACACAGCGCCTTTGAAGATTTGAGATTATTTGGGCTTGTTTTTTCCACAAGGGTGTGGTGAGCATTGAATGCTCTTTTAGGCACACACACACACACACACACACACACACACACACACACACAATTTGGGCCTTGAATTTGCAAGGAAAACCAGAGAATGAGAGTGTGCATGAGAGCAAAAATTGAGCAAGCTTTAGAATAGGCAAAAGAGATGCGATTTTAGCATGGGTGGGCTTGATGGAAAGCACTTGAATGGGGCTACGCACACATACCAATGGTCAATGCCAATTTTAAATTGAGGAGCAGATTTTGAATGCAAAATGCAAGTTCTTAGTGGCTAAATTAATGAAATCTTATGCTAATTAATCTTCCAATTAGCTAGTGAGTAGTGGCCCAAGAGTCTTTAACTCAAGAACATGCTCATGCTAGCCAAGGGAACACTAATCAGGCATGTGGTATGCAATAGAAGGGAAAATCAAATGGATTTATCTAATGATGATAAAGTAATGCTAATTGTACTAACACACAAACGCATAACAACAGTCCTAGCTAGCACACCATAGCTGTGATACCAATTGTTGGGAATCGGATTGTGCTAGCTATGGTGGATGAAAGAGAAACATAGCGTCAATGTGTGAGTGTGTGTGTAAGCAAGGTTATCACTCAAGTGAATTAGGTTCCAAGATAGAATTAGCTTGGACTCATAAACACAATCTTGAGTATTGACTTAGCTTAGCACAAGCTCACCATAGACAAGCATGTAGTGCAAAATAGAGTTGTGTTTATTCATTCATGAAATGAGCTTTAAGTAGCTCTACAGCCTTGCTCCACAGCATGTGGGATAAATCCACTCTCCTCTCCTTGACTTACACTTTAGGACAAAGCTCACAGTTTACACTATTCTCCACTACAAACTCACATATAGCCAAAGTTAAAAGCTCTCAAATGTAAGGATCATAAACATAGGCTAACATAGTCAGTCATCCATCCACTCAATGCACATGCTCAAAATGCACCCACATATCCTTCATGTTTCCTTCATGCCTCAGTTAAAGTTTGCATCTGCAGAAGCAAGGTGCATCCGTGCATGCTCAATACATCGGTCAACATACCTCAGGAGAATCACAGAGTGGTGTCTGCAATCCGTATGGGACGAATAAGAAAAATGGAATGGAGAGACACACAATAGCAGTGGACATTGTGACAATAATACTTCATGTGCCACGTGGCACTCAAGAATAGGGGTACACAAGTTGTTTAACATGGGTAGGGCAACTATGTTGAGAAATAAGAACATTTCATATGTCTACATGGGTTCGAGTTTCAAAAGGGGATTGTAGGTTAGCCTGTGTTTGTCATGAGGAAAGCGGAATCAAGAGAGCTCAAGCTTGTCAAATTGTGTAAGCATGCAATGTGGTGTGCTTGCTCAAGAGGCTATGCTCAACCCATGCCTCACGAGCGAGCACACCATATCACATCTATATACAATTTTATGGCATTTGAGATTCCGGTGGGAAATTTTCCATGTGGGAGTAAATAATGCCCCCGGTGGTTGTCCCCGTATTTTTCTTTTTCCTCCCTTCACTTCAAGATTTGCCAGCATTTTGTGCAGTTTTGTCAGCATTTTTTGGCTATGTATATATATATATATATATATATATATATATATATATATATATATATATATATATAAAGAGAGAGAGAGAGAGAGAGAGAGAGAGAGAGAGAGAGAGAGGATAAAACGGCTCCTTGCCAGGGCTCACATCCATCATCTCTCTCAATTGGCTGGAGGTCCCACTCCTCTCTCCCGTTCAATGTAGCGGGTGGACGCGAGCCCCCTCCCAGTCCACTCTCCATGGACAGAGGGACCATCCCCACACTTTAAATGGCCTTATTATCATCACTGATCTCGCGACACACTCCATAACCTTGGCTCTGGCCCGTGCTTGCAAGCTCCATTACATGCTCCCCCACATTGGTAACTTGCTATTTCACATTGCTTTGAATTTCCGGGAGGTATCTTTTTGCCACCACCTTGGCTGCTGGAGCTTTCCACTCACCACCCATGTCCTCGACAACTCCCCACTAACGCTCCATCTCTGAGCCTTTGCAGGTAGCAACTCAGTCATCCGTAGTGGGGGGAGGAGGCACCTTCGGCATTTCTTGAGCATTAAGTCTTATATCACAATCGGCTGCTCGCAACACTAGTTGCCTTACACTCTGCAGCACATGCAGTGGTGAGCTTCATCAGTATTGGAGTGAGGTTTGCAAACGGTGAAGAGGCCATGTCCACCCGTGGGCCACAGTCCTACACTCTATTTGCAACCTCCCCTTCCATGTTTTCTCTTCTCCTCCTCTACATGGTTTGATCCAGTTGAGCGAGGAAACATTGAGGAGCGGTTAGCATCACCACCTCAAAGGTGGTGCTGCATCAATCGCAATCCACCAATCCCGATCATCTCTGCCCCGCTAAGACCAACTGAAATCGACTCTATTGAATCATAGTTCTAATTTGTGGAGCTCACTCAACCATGCAACCATGTTGCCCCCCGTTAACACTGCTCTACAGCTAGGCTTTAACCACCGGGCAAGCCACATCCGTGGATGAGAAGGGGAAGCCCCAAAGACACGGCCAATATTTATGGGCGACAAGGATCCAGACACTACTGAAGATTGGAGTCGATGATGCTCTCCAGCCCTCTAAAACATGTCGAAACCAGTCTGCGCCAGCGCGGACTGGTTTGAGCAGGTTTAGGAGAAATTTACGCTCATGCCCAATGTATATATTTTATTTTTTTGATTCATAAAGCATTAGAGTGCAAAATATATTATTGAGTCTATAGTCTTGGCCAACATGCACAATAGCCTTTCTTTTAAACTAAAAATGTGATCACGCTTGTAATGAGTTGCCAATTTTAAATAAAGAAACAAAAAATATAGAGCATCATTGCTCGAATCCATCGCCACCGACGGTGGCGCCGCCCCATGCAAAAACTGGTCCGTGCCGATGCAGACTAATTTGGAGTAGTTTCACAAAGGTCATACAAAGGCCTACTAAAGCCAATTTTTTTTAAAAAAAACCTTTGTAGGTACAAATTGCATATCTTTGATTAGCTTGCTCTATACCTACGACTTCCAAAAAAATTTCTTATCAATGGAATCTGAACTGTCCTCTCATTTCTTAATGGAACCAAATATATTTAGATCCATTTGCAGGTGGAGCTGGCAGTTCATGCATTCATGCAGGAAATGTGCGAGGCCCTGTGTGTGTGTGTGTGTGTGTGTGTGTGTGTGGGCAATCCTTGGGTGTGTGTGTGGCCCAACTTCAAGCCTATGCTGAGAGCCCTAGGCATCTCTTTTGGCAAGATCATGTAGCTCTTTTAGTCTAGATGCAATCACCTCCATATATCACCTTTAAGGCCTATAGAAGACGGAGATTGAGGGTCTCCTCTCTCCCTCACTTCCTGGGACAAAGCAAGGGATGCAAGTAAGTAGAAACAAGTGCATCATTAGACTGAGAGATACTCACAAGACCAATAGCCAAACACCCAAACAAAATGGGAGTCGTTCCAAACTCAATACACAACCCCTTGGGATGATACAAGAACTCGAGAAGAAATCCATTAAGGTATGGCTCCTTTGTTAAGTACGTCCCTTTTCATGCCACTCCAAGGACTATAAGTGCTTGAGCTAAGTCCCTTTTCTACTTATCTTGTAGCCGTTGCTTCGTCCCGGGAAGTGACCTTATCACAAATAAATTTATTGAGAGACTCGCTCATTTTTTTCGTCGCTCAAAAAAACTCGCTTGGCATCTTGTAAGACTAGATAGATCATACCTTTTGGAACGATGTCATAACCTTTTGAAACCAATTGTTCCAAGTTGTTATGGGTGAAGACTTTGACCAATAGTTTTTGACTACCCTAGGTGTTTCATCTAGTTGCAAGGGTGGTAAGGTACTCTCCCATGATTTTACTTGCAACGTTGTTGTAGGTGGTAAACTTACAAAATGAGAGGTGCAAATTGTTTCTTCTTTGTATGGATATTTATAATGGTAGGTGGAGGTTGTGTCGAAGCTTGTGTTTCTGTTGAACAACTACATGAAGAGCAAGAAGCTTCAGTTTTATTTTCTATAACTGAGCCGAGCAAAACAAGTCGTTCTCGCTTGGGTACCCAAACTAGCTCCGGATGAGGTGTGTAGTGTTCTATGATCTTTCCCTTTCCACGATCTTCAATCGACTTTATTGTTATATGAAATGATTCACATGGATCTATAGGTGATAGGTAAGAACACAATTTACGTTTTGGCACCCAGATTTGATCATTCCCTTCATAGTAGCCTTGGGATTCCAATAGCTGTTTAGGAATCCAACACAACGTTTTCTTACATTTCTTGGAGCGAATGGGGCGTCTCTTACAAGGCTCTTGTTTTTTAGCAGAGAAAATGGTCCCTAAATAAGGTGTAGGGACCCATTTGTATGTTATCTTTGTTATATTACACTAAGCCTTGTGTGTCTCATGTTTTGTTTAGCAACAAAAGTTGAAGTTCCAGAGGATTGGGCTATAGTTACAGATGTTTCAATCTCTTGGACATGCACTGTTCTGGGTTGTATTTTCTCAAGAGGTGATATCTCAGGGACTATCACTTGAGTGGCAAGGCTAAGAATTGGTTTCTTATTGTGACACTCCCAATCCCCCAATCAATAGTGCATTTGGTCACTATCATCCACGTGCGTGCTAGGTTTATATTACCTTTCCATAGTTCCAACAGGCATGACCAAAAAATATTGAGCTACAACCCCGTTGTCATAACTGACAGAAGTGTGCCAGATTCCAAAAATTGTAGTTTTTTTCTTGCTGATACCCTTGACTTGGATAGTACTCTCAGATAGAGATGGATTTCCTAACTGACACCACACTCCATATGATAGCAGATTATATTTAGCACCTTTGTCCAATAAGGAATTATATAGCACTTTTCCGTAGGTGCTATTTAGCTCAATAAAGTATCATAGAGGTGTGTCAGAGTCCAACCAATCATCCTCTATTTCAACGTGAAATGCATGTGTAACTCCAAGGTTGGCCTCTCTTTGGCGTCTTATATGTTGTTGTCGCTCCTTAGCCTCATCTTGAGCTTGTATATTTTTCAATTCTACTTGTGCCTTGGTTGCTTTTTTTGATGGATGACACATAGCTCCTCATGGCTTAAAGGATCATAGTATCTTTTAAAATTACTCCCATCGAAGAACCCAATGGTTTCAACTCCATCAAGAGTTTCCACACAAATGGTACATTGTGAGGTGATTTCACATACTCTATATGATTCTTTTTCCGTATATTTCAACTTTTTCTTCTCGTTATGTACTCCATACGTAGGACTTTATCCCCAACCTTGATATCCTTGTTCTTTAAATGACGGTCAAACCATTTCGTTCTCCTATCTTTCTCCAAAAGTGAATTTTGCATAGCCAATTGCCTTTCTTCATCTAACCTCTCAAGGATATATAAGCGCTCAACTATAGGGTTACCATCCCAACCTTCTTGTAAAGCTACCCGCAGACTAGGAATTACAAACTCCCATAGCATAAATTCTTCTTGGACATATACCATTTTGAATGGTTGTTGGACGGGAAGCTACTCACACACCCATGAAGTGCATGCAAACACTACCTAGATCAACATAATGTCAATCGAGGACACAGATGACACGATAGGCACATAGAGGAAATCTCTTAAGCTTGTAAGGCTGAGACCATCCTACACATACAACACTCTGGAAGGCCAACTAAACCACAATCAAGAACCTCACTGCCCTCAACTACACCACCTAGCCACATACACACATACGGAAGGTAACTCACCTAATCATGCCAGATTCGTACGAAACTTAAGGAACACCATCCCCTCACTAGGATACACCTGTCCCTAAGCTTCTAAACTCAAAACCCTCACTCAAAACCCATATGCGGAAAACGCGTAGGATGACAGAGCCGAATTTTTAAAGTGCCCGAAACTAAAATTTATGAGTACCTATGCGTAGCTTATGTCGCCACGATTCTATAGACTACTAGTACGCAGAAAACAGACATCGTTTGATACACTTACGGCCACAAATAGCTCGTAGATGCGTCGGCGTGTGCACTTCGTCTCGCGGGGAATGCTTGGCGTTGTCGCGTAGCTCTCCTCGAGCCTACCGCAATGGTGCAGTCGGATCTCCAATGTGTTGAGCAAGCCGAGCGTAGCGAGAGGATGAAGCTCACGCTCACTCTCTTTCTCTCTCACACACAGTAGACGGCAGCGCTAAAACTTGGTTATGATAAAAGTCTTCTTGACAACATGACCTAGGTACCTTATATACTAAGGCTACCTTAGGTTTAACCAAAAATGGGGTTGAAAGGGTCAAATGGCTTTGTATTTACAATCTGGAAGTGCCATTGCACCCCGGCTTCTGAAACTAGAATAACTACTCATTACAAATGACGTTTATATCCATAATCCGCAGCATTTCATAACTCGCAAAAGATAAGACTTTGGTACGAAACATGAGTTATGTTGTGTTGTTGACCCAGCGGTCAACATTCCCCCCTTCCGCGTTCATGTCGTCCCCGACATGACCTGATTGTCGATGACGATGTGGTCTTTGCTGTCGTTTTGTTGTTGAAAGAAAGTATAGACTATAGCCTTTGCAATAGCTTGTCTTGTTTGTCCAATCCGATATACATAGTCTTCACATGATTCAGGAAAATCATAATTGATGACGAACTTTATGTCTTTCACATCCATGCTCCGAGCTGCAGCATCTGTTTCTGTCATTCTATGTCTACTGCCAGATCTAAATTCAAAAAGAACCCAATGTCGTTGAACTTGACTCTTATCATCATGGATAGAGAAAGCTCCATCCATCACTTGCTCCAGCAAATCTGTCAATTCGGAGTATTTGTGATTCTCAGAAACAACTTCTACAATCTGTAGAATTGAGTGATTGGCTTTCTGATCTTGTGAGCCAATGACAACTTTGTAAGGATTTTGTTGTGTTGGTGACCCAGCGGTCAACACTTTGCTGTTGTTTTGGCTTCTTCTGTTGCACTGCTTATATCTTTGTCGAACCACAACAAGAACTATGATCCATTAGAACGGACGTTTATCATCATAACCATTCATCTTTTGAGATCCTCTGATTAATTTTAAGTCTGCTCTTCTTCATTGGGGACTTCTTTTTTCCTGTGCAATCATGTTGTTAGTGTTGTCTGCAACTTTGTCATTGTAGGCCATTCTTCGACTCGCCATTGAGGAAAGTATGCTATGATTTGAAATTGGTGCTCCAATTCATTTGTCAATTGATTTGAGTAGCATTTCCTTATTGTTGATGTAGAAGGAGTATGTACAAGACGATGGTGATAGGTGTCTTTAGATTAGGGTCTAAAACCTGGATGACCAAAGGGAAAAAACCGGAGGGAAAAAAAATGCCTTTGGTATACGCTCTTATTGGAGTCGAGTAGTTGAACGTGAAGTACATGTTCATGAAAGGTGAGTGCTTGGGTGAAACACGGAAAGAGTGCCTGATGCAAGTGCCAATTATGGGACACTCTATATGCATATGAGAAATTTGTCAACAAAATCATGCAATGTGAAAGAAGGAGATGATGGGCGTTCGAGGAATAAATGTAGCACATGTGACATCAAAAGATGTCTCAATAGCTTCCACCTTTCCAAGAAGGGTTTTCGATGTAGAAGTTTCTCCACTCGTATCTCACTGTGCTCAGTACGTGAGTGTCTTTTGGACCTTCTCCTTCACTTCACCAGACTTAAGTACTTAGACTTCAACTCTTTTGCTCACCTATACCAGCATGAGCGACACAACGTAAATATGCTCAACTCTTCCAGCTTGAGCAGTACCTAGAATAGCTAAGACGCTTAGACCACAGAGAATATTACTTGAAGCTTTGGGACTAGCACCTCACTCATTTTGTTGCGTAGCTACTCGACTCTGACTTGTATGACTTGTCGGTTGCATGTTGACAATGCTTTGTGACAAGTTCTTCGGCTGTTGTAGTGGCTGCTGAGACATACTTCGTGAAGTTTCATCGTTTCCCTATACCTTCTTCTCTTTGTAGTGCTCAGGCCTCTCATCAGTCTTTTCTTCATGTGGATTATGGATTTATTTTTTTTAAATCTTAATAATAAACAAAGAAAATCTTAAAACAACTCAACAAAAGAAAAATCATTCAAATAGAAATCTAAATGCTATGTACACTATACACATGTCCCTAGGGGCTCATATATGGATTTTGTCCCCATACTCCTCTGTAACTCTACTATGAGGGCATATACTCTAAATTTCGTCAAAAAATTATCACAATAAAACGCAAAAATTCAATGCATCTCACAAAACATTGCCCTCTAATAGTCATAATGTTAGGTCTGCATTCAGAATGCCTCCCCCTTCCTATTTGGAGTCATCCTTTATGACAGGGTATCGCAAAGGGTATGTGTTGTGCTTGGGCAAAAAGTTGTGCCTATGCAGGCCTTGTAATGTAGCCCTATTATGCATACACAGTCAATGCATGGAAAAGATTTATGTTGTGCAAGATGTGGGTATAAGGAATTTTCTTATTGGCATTTGTTGGTGAGGCTTCCTATTCTAAGCAATGTAATGGTCTCTGAAGCTCCTATATCGTTGCTTGATTGAAGCGACTTGCTCTCTTCTAACTGTACTGTAATCGTAGGAAGAATTGTAAGAATTCAAGCGGCGATGCACTGACAACAGTTTTGTTGTTCTTCTTTGGGACCCATTTCTTTGCGATTATTGGTTGTTTTGTTGTTGGCTCTCGTTTGGGAACCCATACTTGCCCATGCTTTGTTTGTGTTTGAAGAGACTTCTTTGGGATCCACCTTTTCGTTGTTTGAGTCGATAGTGGTCTTTGCTTCAGCCCTTGTACGCTTGGTTGGTGACGGGATTCAGGCTTTGAAAGTTGATACTGTGGTTGTTTGGGAATCCAAATGAATTCTTGACTTTTTTGTGCTTGAATCAACTTCTTTGGAGCCCAAACCTCAGTTGTGAAATCTTGCGATTTTGTGATATTCTTACCCGTTTGTGCACGCTTTCCTTGTTTTTGTTTTGGTGTTGGATCTTGTGATTTGTCATTAGAGATCTTTGTCTTCTTGATCCATATCTGTTTTTGGCCGATCTGGCTTTTTGGTATCCAGATTTGTCGAGCTTTTGGCTTTGACTTGTTGTCCTGTTCTTTTGAACTGTCATGGTTGTTGTTGAAGGGGTTGGTGATAGTGATGGTCTGAGTTGATGATAGGGGATGTCGTAAGATTCATCACTATCGCTACTATCCTCAGCAAGGTTGACTTCTTGTACTTTCCCTTGATTTTCTGGCTGGTAGTGGAAAGTTACTGTCTGTTTGCTCGTGGGTGGTAGTTTCTTGGAGAACTTTTCTAGCCCATTGATTAGAGCATTGTTAGCTCGTTGCTCTGGTCGTATTCCTCCTAGCTGAGTCTTTGCATCCTTATTAGGAGCCATGTATGAGGATTCTTGTGGTGGCTGTGTCTTCACGGAGGACTTTGGAATCCACTTTTGATGTACTTGATTCATGTAACGATGACATTGATTCCCAGGTCGTTGATCTTCTTGAAGCTCGAAGTGTTCTACAGAGTCATAGAACTTGTCGTCTTCTTCATCTTTTGATTCTCCACATTTCTTTGTTTGATCCTTATTTTGAGAGCTTGTTGATGTATGGTTCTCTTCGTTTTCCTGGATTACACTCACTGCAATAAGGAACGACATCATAGCCATTTTCATCACAAAACTTTGTTGTGGGAGCATCCTCCACGGCGCACACGTCCAGAGTAGCCAAGATGTGTTCCCATCCAAAAGGCTCTAACTCTTCTTCAGGAAATGGTTCTGGGATATAGTCCATATCCTCTATAACCCGTTCTATGGTACATTCCTCACGTTTCAAGCTACCACATTGTGAAGCTCCACACATCCACAGTTCTTTAGGCTTACCTAACCAAGCTGGAAGTTCTGATCCTACTACTGTGGCATAATCAAACTCCTCAACCGGTGTTCTCATCACATCCCTGTAGCTATGGTCCCTCAAGTTTATCTTTGTTATGGTTACCATATGTCTCAGGTATATCTGGTCATAACCCCAATCTTGGACCATTTTCAATTGTCGCATGAATGGTCTTCCTAGAATGATTTCATAGTTGTTCTTCTTGCCAAAGTCAACAACAACAAAAGTGTGTTCATATTCAATGCCACAAGAAGTAACAAGTACTTTTTCTAGCAGTCCTAGGGGCTTTTCCTTGTGTCCGTCTGCAAGCTGCAAGTTCATTCGTGTGGATCTCAAGGCAGGTTTTCCCCATTTTTTCCAAACCTCTTTGGTTGCAATGGCCACACCAGCTCCACTGTCAAGGATTGCAATGGTTTTTACACCATTGAATTTCACAGGAAGGGTGGTGTTTCCATCTTCTCCCTCGTAATACTCGCCTACCTTGTTTAATGGCACTGGCCTAGTATTTAGTTGAGGCATTTCAAGCTCTTTGATGCCTTCCTCGATTTGAGTCATTGGCGTTTTTACACCAAATTTCTCTAGACATTTACCCACATTAGCCCACATGTTTGGTCTTATTCTGAGCAACTCGGCTAACATTATTGTATAGGTGACTGGGGTAGATAGAATATCTACTAACCCCTTTGAATCGATGGCCTTGTTGGGAGACAGCCTGTGATGGGACTGCAACCACATCTGACTTGGTCTCGTACTCTCCCATGTAGGACGGTAGTGTTCTTAGCGAATGGGGTTGACTATCCATAGATTGTACAGATCCTTTATCGCCCCAACATGATCGCACGTCTAGATTCATTTGAGATCCAGTCTCAAATTCCTCTATTGGTGGTAGAAACACTCCTCGTTCATCACGAGTCTTGTCTACTCGTCTTCTTAGGTCATCGGCTTCATTGGCCTCTCTGACTTGTTTCCACAATTCGTCAAGACCATCTATCTCTTTACAATCCTCAGGTATAGCTTGGTGAAATCCCTCGGAAGAGTTATCCGTGGTATTCAGTACTATCCTTGATTCTAATGCTAGGTCTTTGAGGTTTGGTATATGCTCATGACTAGAATCTGGCTCTTTTAGTTCCTGGTTTGGTGGGATTTCTTGTGTAGGCATGACACAGATCACATCCTCAGGTTTTGCACCTGGTGGTTCTAGTAAAGCTTGGGCTGTTTGAATCATTTTATGGCACATTTCAAACCTTTGCTTTTCTAGTTCCGTATAGGGATATGTCATCCACCTTTGTTCTTGGGTTTGATTGTTTTTGAGCCTCGCATCATAGGCTTTCAAGAGGGCATCTAATGTCTCATTAACCTTATCTACCAACACAGATCCTCCTGAACTATCACTTCTCGGTTGCTCATCCGTGGATGGTTCTTCTAGAGGTTTAACCATCTGTGTAAGAGAAGGTGCCTCCTTTTCCTCATGTTGTTTTATCTTCTCCTCAACTTCGATAAGCTTCTCAGCTAGGGATTTTTGCTCTCGTTCCCTGCGTGCTTTCATCCTAGTCTTTCTAGCTTTCCAACTATTTCGTTTGCTCTTGGTTTTCTGACTAGGTGCGTCTATCTTTGGTCCATCATCTGTCTTTGGACTCGTGTCACTTTCCGTGTTCTTTGTCTATGGATTCTCATCAGCTTTCTTTTGAGCTTGTGCTCTCGTAACCACTTGAACTAGTACGACATTTTCATTTTCTGAGCTACTAGGGAGCCGAAAAATCCCTGATACATTTGTCGTGATTTTCCTGATTTGGTTTGGTTTTTTCGGGCAATCGGGGATCAAGTGAGTGATGCCACACTCAAGACAATAGGCATTTACTTCAGTGATCTCCGTATGAGGACATTGTTTGACCAAGTGGTTGTCACGACTTTTGTGACAATCTATCTCTGGTTGAGGAGATTCTTTTAGCATTTCCTCTTGGCTATAAGCAAGCTTTGACCTAGATAAGCCGCTATTTGTAATGAATCGCAATGTCCTTTCGTCCATTTCATACCTTCTTTCTTTAGACTGAAACCCAGGAGGTGCAGGTTGTACCGGCCTCACCACTCCATGTGTTTTAATCACATTTTGTTGCTCCGAAGGGTAGTACTCACTTTGGTTGCCATACCACATTGTAGCTGGTACCGGAGTTGGTTTATTTGATGCTTCCATCATTGGCATGTATCTCATGTCTACCGGCATTCTAGCACCTGGCAGCGGAGGTTGTTGTCCTAAGACAAGCTGTGGCCTTAAAACTCCTACTGGTCTTGGCGCATTCCCCGTATTGTATGTAGGTGGAGTAGGTGCTTCTGGAACAGGTTGTACATACCTCTCCCTAGAATTTTCCATGCTATAATAGCACTCTTCCCCCGTATGGTTTGTCCATTTTCTCTCAATTTCACACCACTTTGGCTCTCCCAAATCAGACCTTACAAGAGGAATCAACCTCTTGACCAAGTCGTCGATAAGCTTTTCTTGATCAATAGGTGCCGTTGGCTTGGCAATGGACTCACTTATCTGTGAAACACTGTGCTGAGAGGATGTGTCATCTCCTTGACTCTTTAAGTCCTTTTCTTTGTATGCCTCACAATTATCCACTAGATAAAGAGCTTCTTTGATCAACTCGTTTAGCGTCATCCTCCTTATTATATGCAGATCCTTCTGAAGGCCCTCATCTCTCATTCCCTGGATAAAGATCAGCATCAGTCGTGCTTGTGTAGGTAATTCTGCTCTCGGACAGAGCTTAACATATCTCTTGAGTCGTAATGATGCTTTGTGTACTGATTCATTCTCTTTCTGTTTGAATCTATGGATTTGCGAGACCGTGTTGTGAGCAATGCCTTTTGGCAAGAATTCTTCAATAAACTCCTCAAACAGCTCATCTAGGGTCTCAAATTCCCATTTTTCCACCGAGTCGAACCATGTAGCTGCATCATCTTCTAGAGTCAATCCAAATCCCGCAAACTGTGTCGCAAAATCTGAAACTTCCTCTGCTCTAATCACTCTTCTAAAAGTCGCTACGTGATCTCTCGGATCTTTATCTCCGGAGTATTTTCTGTTTACCCATTTCTTGACTTGGGATGGTCTAACTTGTCGATTGTCTACAAGTCTAACCAGAGACTCTCCCAATCCTTCTCTCGTTATCGCTCTTGAAGGGAATCCTGGTGGCTCTCTTCTTGGAATTCCTATAGGAATTCTCGTGTTTGGTGGAGGCATTTGTGGTCCTTCATTGACCAAATATCCTCCTCTTTCTAGAACAGTGTGTGGATTTGTGCTTTCTACAACTCTGTATTCTCGTCCATACTTGTCGACAACTATAGATCTCCATTGACAGTCGACTCCGTATGTGTAGACATATAAGAGCTTGTAATCCGTTATCTCTTCTAGGTATGGATCTGAGCACCTATAAAGATTGACCTCATTGTCTTCAATGTATCTATATAGTCCTTCACTCTCATGACCAATCATCCAAACTCTCTCAACAAGATGGGTCTTTATCAATTGCAAGTTTGGAAGATCCATTGTGGGAGGATATTCCTCTATCGTAGGGATCTCCAAGCTTGTGTAAGCTGCATTTGAATCTAGGGTAGACATGATTTCTGGGCTTAAGAGATTTTGCTTGGTTCAAGTAGACTTATTACACTATGTTCAAGTGCTTTGGCTAGGGAAAAGTCGAAACTATGTCCAAAACCGCAACCGTTTCGTCACAATTCTCGCAAATTGTCGCTTTCAGACACCCTGACTTCCGGATGAATTTTGAGGCCTCAAACGATGTTTTTTTTCAAAATTGAACTAAATGGTTGCTGTTGGCATTCATTTAGTTCAATTTTTGCTCAAAGATCTGTAGAGCCGCTCTCAAGCTACGTTTTGATATAAAAACTTTTCCGATCCGATACCGTTTGTGAAAGTTATGGCCAAAACAGTGAAATGCAGTTTGGACTGGTCAAAATGAGTCCAAATTCAATTTTGAAAAAATATATGGGATCTCTGTGACACTGTGAACACTTCTGTATGGTCAAAAGTACAGTTGGACCCTAAAACTGGCCTAGAGACATCCTACACGTAGTATGTCTATATGCTCAGAATTTAACAAAATTTGGTCCAGAGACTCCCCTTAAGTCCAGCAACACAATGGTATGCTCAGATTTTTATTTGGATTTAAAAATGGCCTTGAGACATCCTTCGCGTAGGATGTCTTTTTGCTCAGAATGACTTGAAATTTTCACCCCAGCTTCTCCTTGGTGTGTTGATCATAGTGGTGTGCTCATAAGTTGGTTTGGAGTCCTAAATCAAGCTGGAGACATCCTACGCGTAGGATGTCTTTTTGCTCTGTTTCAACTCAAACTTGCACTGTAGCTTCCCCTTGATGTGCTAAACTCACAGCTATTTTTACTTTTTGATTCTGACACCTATAGGTTGGTCAAATGATCAAGAATCTGTTCCGAAAGCCTGATGTCTGTTTTGATGAATTCCTAAGTCAAATCAACTCCAAATTGGACCAAATTTGACTAGGAGGCTTGCCTAAGGCTATACAACACCCTGCTATGGTCACATTAGAACTTTGGTTTCAGAATTATGCCTTAGACATACTACGCGTAGGATGTCTAACTGCTCAGAATTGCCCCAAATTTGAACCACATACTCTCCTTATGGTGCTGATCACAGTGGTATGCTCAAAATTAAGTTTGGAGTGCAAAATCACACATATGACATCATACGCGTAAGATGTCTCTTTGGCCTGTTTGACCCAAGACTTCACCCACAGCTTCCACTTGATGTCAGTAACCCAGTGGTATGCTTAGATTTGAGTTTGGATCTCAAAAGACCCAAATTTTAGCTGTTCTTACCTTTTTCAATCAAAAGTGTTAAAGTCCGCTTTGAACCCAATTTTCTCACCCATATGAGGTGAAACCCCTTTCAGTCACTCAATACAACATTTAGAACATGCCTATGGAGTCATCCTATGGTTTGGTCTGAAAATTAGGCCTTGGACACAATTTGGGTAGGATGTCTGGCAATTCTCGTCTTTTGGCTTTGATCTGTTAAAATTTGGTCAAATTTCCACTTTCCAGGTGAGAATAGGATAAAACCTACCCTCTGAACCCACTGGTCAACTCAGAATTTCAAAATTTGGTCTCCAGAACCCTCTTGAAACATCCTACGCGTAGGATGTCTATGTTTACAGAATTGCAGGTTTTCTTCACAGAACTCTTGCAAATGCCCTTTTATATTCACAACATCAGTGAGTCATACAAAAATATCCACAAAAGCTTGTTTATTGCATTTTTACCCTCAAAAGCACACTTTTCCGTGATTTCAAATGCAATCAAGCACTTTAGCAAATAATTCAGTGATGAATAGCTCTAGATCAGAATCGGATCACTTACCTAAAGCTACTCCTACAAATCATATGGGGTTTTGCATCTATGAGTAGAAAAACGCTTCACTACCACACACGGACTAGTAAACGCTTTTATCACCTCACAAATCACTCGACCACCAACAACTACTCTAATCCACATATCCTAACTAAACCTATCTAGTCGCAGACCCTCGGCAAGACACACGCTTCCTGGCTATCTACTTGATCGCAGAATATCCTCTTCCGGATCCACTTAAGAAAAATGCTTTTTTTAGCCCAAACTAAATCAAGCAACCATCACACGAGTGTTAGTAGGAAACCTACTTAGGTCCTTGTGTCCCCGGCAGCGGCGCCAATGCTGGACGGGAAGCTACTCACACACCCATGAAGTGCATGCAAACACTACCTAGATCAACATAATGTCAATCGAGGACATAGATGACACGATAGGCACACAAAGGAAATCTCTTAAGCTTGTCAGGCTGAGACCATCCTACACATACAACACTCTGGAAGGCCAACTAAACCACAATCAAAAACCTCGCCGCCCTCAACTACACCACCTAGCCACAAACACACATACGAAAGGTAACTCACCTAATCATGCCAGATTCCTACGAAACTTAAGGAACACCATCCCCTCACTAGGATACACCTGTCCCTAAGGTTCTACACTCAAAATCCATCTGCGGAAAACGCGTAGGATGACAGAGCCGAATTTTGAAAGTGCCCGAAACTGAAATTTATGAGTACCTATGCGTAGCTTATGTCGCCACGATTCTATAGACTACTAGCACGCAGAAAACAGACATCGTTTGATACACTTACGACCACAATTAGCTCGTAGATGCGTCGGCGTGTGCGCTTCGTCTCGCGGGGAATGCTTGGCGTTGTCGCGTAGCTCTCCTCGAGCTTGCCGCAATGGTGCAGTCGGATCTCCAATGTGTTGAGCAAGCCGGGCGTAGCGAGAGGATGAAGCTCACGCTCACTCTCTTTCTCTCTCACACACAGTAGACGGCAGCGCTAAAACTTGATTATGATAAAAAGTATTCTTTACAAAATGACCTAGGTACCTTATATACTAAGGCTACCTTAGATTTAACCAAAAATGGGGTTGAAAGGGTCAAATGGCTTTGTATTTACAATCTGGAAGTGCCATTGCACCCCGGCTTTTGAAACTAGCATAACTACTCATTACAAATGACGTTTATAGCCATAATCCGTAGCATTTCATAACTCGCAAAAGATAAGACTTTGGTACGAAACTTGAGTTATGTTGTGTTGTTGACCCAGCGGTCAACAATGGTGTACAATTAATAGCCACTTTTAAAGCGATACGATAAGCCCATAGAGTTGATGTCAGCTTAATCCCATTCTGTGCGATGAGCTTTCACTGTTTTGGTCAAGATAGAAATATAGGTCTTGTTATTACTGCTCTCAGCTTGGCCATTTGCTTGTGGATAATAAGGCATGGACTTATGGTGGGCTATCATGAAGTTTGTCATGAGTTCCTTTATCACCCCATTTATAAAATGAGTACCATTGTCACTCACAATGTCAAAGGGACAACCAAATCTTGTAATAATGTTCTCAAAGAGAAACTTGGCGGTTGACCTTGCATCAGCCTTGCGTGTCGCCTTGGCTTCCACCCACTTTGTCACAGATTCAGTGGCAACAATGATATATCGAGATTGAGTGTCATGAGCTGCCGGACTAATGGGGCCTACAAAGTCTAAACCCCACTTTTCAAATGGTTGAGTTACTTTAATAGGATGTAAGGGCATCTTATTATTTTGTTGTGTGATCTTGTAATGTTGGCATTCATCACACCCTTTTGCAAAAAGTGATGCATCTTTGAATAAGGTAGGCCACCAATAGCCTGATTGCAACACCTTTCTAGCAGTTAGCTCCCATGAGAAATGTCCTCTGGCTATACCCATGTGGGTTTCTTGCAGTATGTATAAATACTCATCCTCTCACGAGCACAACATCTAAGAATATCGTCCTTCCCTAGCTTGTAGAAAGTTACCGCAATTAGAGAATAAGGTTCACATTCTTTTAATAGTTTTTGAGCTATATCTTTACGAAGCTCTTTGGGTGGAAAACCATTAACTAAAAAGTTCACAATCTTTTCACTCCATTCACGCATGGTCTCAACTAGGAATAGGGAAGTATCGGGCAATTCATCATCGATTCTAGTAGGGGCTTCACCATTGGGTATGCGAGACAAATGATCCGCCATGACATGTCTTTTACTGGGTCTCACCCAAAATGGTAAAATCAAACTCAAGAAGAATTAACAATCATCATGTAATTCTTCCCATGGAACAAGGTTTATTTACTAGATACAACAATGCTTGATGATCAACATAGAAAACAAACTTGTTTGCAAGAAGGTAGTACGAAACTTCTTCACTGCGTAAATCATAGCTAAAGCTTCCTACTATGTAGTGGTGTAGTTCTTTTCAACATCATTTAATTGACGACTTGCAAAGCTAATGTGGTAGTCTAATTTATGTTCTCCTGATTGAGCTAGAACACACCCAATAGCAAAGTTTGATGCATCAATATGTACATGGAAATTACATTCCAATCAGGAACTGGTAGAATGGGAGCACTGGTTAAGGTCCTTTTTAATAACTCATAAGCATGGTCACACTCCGTAGTTTAGTGGAACTCAATAAGAAGTTTGTACAATGGGCGAGCTATCTTGGCAAAGTTTAAAATAAACCGCCGGTAATAACTAACATGGCCCATGAACCTTTGAAGCTAGAGTACCCATCTAAAAAGCTATAAGCTTCCTTCCCTGCAACTCTTTCAAGCACATGTTCTGAATATGGCAAGGGATAATGGTCTCTCCTAGTGGCGGCATTGACCTTCTTGAGATCCATGCACACTCTGAGTTTCCCATTCTTTTTCGGCACAATAACTATTAAAGACACCCACTCTGAGTGCTCAATAGGGTATATGAATCCGCATTTAACAAGCTTTTTATGACGCTTTGAAGGTATTCACCCCAGTTATCTACTAGCTTTCAATGATTATCACATGCCCCCATATAATTAAGCTATTCTACGATAGATTTCTTTTCATTTATTCTAGCACGCACATTTTCTCGTTATTGTTGCCTCTTATATCTCTTACTCTTCTTGTCTAATTTTTGATTATGACCGATCTCCAGTGAAGAGTCACTAGATGAATTGCTACTCATGTCTTCTCCTCTCCCGGATAGATTGTCATCTTGGGTACCATATAAGAAGAATCTTTCCCAACATCAGTGTCAATTTTACACGTGTAACAATACTGCAATGGGGCCGAGTGAATTGTGGTGTCAGATGTATGATCAATTATAAATCTGTTTCCTAGAGGATGTGCCTAACCAGCTACAAGATCAACTCGAATGACAAAATCTTGGAACTGCAAGTAGACATGGTTTTTAGACCAGTCATGCACCATTTTTGCTTCCCTCATAAAAGGACATCCTAAGATCATCTCAGATGACATAGTGTGCTTGGAAAAATCCATAAAAATGAAGGTATGCCTTATTTTTTGTCCAAGGACCTTGATCTTGAGATCTTCTAGCATCCCAATAGGTTTAACAATGGTCCCATTGGCCATCTTTACCACTATGTTGTAGTCCCAAGATGAGGTCTTCCCATAGATTCCTAGCAATTCTTAGTTACAATGCTAATCCAAGCGTCACCATCAAGGATTCCCTTCACAGTTAATCCCTTGGTAGTGATTGATATGGTCAAATTGGATTCATCACCTTCAAAGTATTTCCCCAACTTGTTAACAGGTATTTCAAAAACAGAGTTCTCATCTAGGTTGGGTTGTGGATCTAAGTGTTCCTCGTCTATTGGCACCTCCCTAGCTCCATCCATCTGTGCAAATTGTGGTAGCCTGACTTTCAGTTCTTCATTGAGGAAAGATTGAAGAGCTTAGAATAGCTCGGGGTCTCCATATAGTTTGGACATGATCGTGGTTCTAACTTCTGAAGCCATGAAATCCATCAATTTGGCAATATTTAACGGCACTTTTTGGGATTCAGTTCCTTGACATGGGGAAGACGGGATCTCCATTTCTTCGATAGGGTCAGGTAATCCCTCAACATTCTCTCCAACAAGAAGGGAGTATGCCCACTTTCCCATGACTTAAAGTTCCTATCTTCTTCTTGGGTTCCTTGGGTCCTGGCCATTGTGGCTCATGATCTTCATTGTTTTTTCTTTTCTAATGGCCGTTTTAGTCTCCATGGTTTCACTTGAATTAGTATCCTCTTCAGCATCGTTCTTACATACGGGGTCGTCACTAGTCCCTATGTTGGTCTTTGAACTGGGGTCTAACTTTGCTACTTTTTGTGATCCCTTCCTTCGTGTTTTCTTCTTCTTCTGAGATTGGGCAATTGATGCTGTGTCTCTTTCTTCAAGAATATAATTTTGGTCTTGGAGCATTAATTGTGTGACTATATTTACTGGTACCACATGCGTACTTTGTGAGGGCTTCTTGATAACCTCAATTAAACTCAATGGCATGATCTTTGGTGCATTTGGATTAATAAGACATTGGGCAATCAAATGATCTATGCCACATCAATTACACATGAGTATCGGCATTGTAGATGTTCTCGCTTGATTGGTTTGCATTAGTGTGGCATTTTTTTTGGTAATCTAATAGGACACTCGGCTACACGATGTGAACCTCCACACTCATAGCATTGAAGAGGTGGTCTCCTGGCAATGAAATTGATATTTTGGCCTCTTGCTGCAAGAGCAACTACTCGATAGATAGGTTTGACTTGTCCCCGATAGTCCTCGTATTGTGGACTTTCTTCAAGTGCATCAACCCCATATGCAATATTAGGGTCTATATCTTCCTCACAGCCTTCCAAACAAGTAATAGCTGACTCACAATCCACTTGATTCACAGAAGTGATTCTTGAATGTGGGGGTTGCAATTCTAGCACTGGAGGTG
Source organism: Adiantum capillus-veneris (assembly GCF_014529385.1). Taxonomy (NCBI): domain Eukaryota; kingdom Viridiplantae; phylum Streptophyta; class Polypodiopsida; order Polypodiales; family Pteridaceae; genus Adiantum; species Adiantum capillus-veneris. The sequence continues at coordinate 42,478,851 of NC_140956.1, read as the reverse complement.
GTAAAGGTGTTGTTTGAACAACATTTTGGACCCTAGGGACCATGTGTTGTGACGGTTGTTCAAGAGCTGGGGCAGGCATCAATGTAGGCGCTTGAGGTGTGTCCGTCCATGCTAAGGTTGGTCTATTGGCCATTCAACGTTTAAATACTATGCAATCCTTAGATTGATGACCATACCTCCCACAGGCATTGTAATTCACATTAAATTTTACTCTAAAAGTAGGGCATTCACATGTACTATGCGGACCATAGTAAACTGAGCACCATTGTTGCTCCTTCTTGGATACATATGATTGTTTTGTGGAGCACAATTGTCTCTAAGACTTTCTTGAATGGCCTTGGTGAGATTTGCTAAAGTCATCTTAGATATATTTGGCTCTTTAGCAATAGGCTTTATGGTCATTGACTCATGCCCCAATGCTTGCAAGCTAGTAGGTTTAGGCTCAATAGACACTCTTTCTCCTTGAATCATTAAGTTGTCCTTCAATTGGATTGCATTGGTGGTGACCGCACCTCTAATGACTAGGTCATTGTAGATATACTCATGTCGTAGTCCCCTAATGAATCTATCAAGCAATTTGTTATTATTGAAGTGCTCATTTGGATTACAACAAGAATTAAAATGCTTCGAGAGACTAATAAAGTGTCTCATGGACTCTCCTTCCTCTTGTTGGGCTTTCTGGAGCTGAAATGCTACACCCCAAAGTACTCCCTCTCGTATGTACTCTTTCAAGAACAATCTCCTAAGAGTAGGGTAAATTGATTTCTCTTCCATCCATTCTATACTAATCTCTAGCCTTCCCACTCAAGGTCAGGCTTAAAGAATTACTCTTATATAGGTCATTGTGTTCTCCCAGGGAATCACATATTTATTCAAATACTTCGATATGCTTTCTCACATCCCCGTCTCCACTAAATTTTGTGTGAGCTTGGCTATTTGTACTGCCTTACTTCTAGGCTCTCTCCGACGTGTTATGCATATTTTCAGCAATAGATTGACTGATAGCTTGAGCAAATGTTACCAAGTCACCCAAGTGAGCAGGTATAGTGGGGACAGGTGCTCTCGGGACTGCATGTGGAATGTGGATTGGTATTGGGTTTGGCGTATATGCAGCCCTTGGGTTCCAAGTTGGGTACGATGTTGTGCCATGTGGTGGCCCAAAGTTCATATGTGTGGCTTTAGGCATAGCAAACGTCGGATTCTGTTAGCAGCAAGTTAACCCAGGTAACATTTTTTGGGAGCTTTATTGTAAAAATACTTATTGTTTTGATAAATCGAGAATATTGTAACTCCTATTTGACAAGTGGATATTGTAATCTATGAGCCGGAGCTATAAGCTTCCAAATTGTATCAATTTATCCTTAGTTAGAGCTCCCAGATGATTAGTTTTTGAACAAAAAAACATTGGCTAAGGTATAAAATCCAAATTTGTAAAGTTATTATTAAGTTTTTGGATAAGAAATATATAGCGTGAGCTTATGGTGCTCACTTCTCTCCTTCTCATGCTTCTATCTCCCTTGTCGGTTGTCACATTGCAATGCCGTCTGTTGCATTGCAACCACAGGTAAGAGCTCTATGCATTGCTATAAACATATCATGATAAATTGTAGCTTTTGACGTTGTCGATCAGCGGCCTAATTTCATCATAAGTAGGAATTTAAGCTAGAAAATCACAAAATAAGTATAGGTGGGTATTGGGGCACCATTGCTAAGCATTTAGATGCATTCGGGGTCAGAAACGACTAGGTCAAAATCTCATTGCTGTTAATAATTGTATTTTTTACACTTCATTGAAAGTGAGATTTGAGACCATAAGCATGTGTGCTTAGGTCTTATAACTTGTCCTAGAAGTTTCATAGCATTCGGATGTCGTTTGATGTTGTAACGATCATGGTTTGTTTGCTGATTAGTGACTAGCTTTTTATGACTTAGGTCATTTGAGTGTAGCTTGTGTTAGATGTGAGTTGTTTGTTGTTTTCCAAGAGATTGACACCCTCTTGTAGCCTCCATGCACTAGTCAAGTCACCTTAGTCCCATGGATTCAAAATTATGTTCGTGGTTCTCGCTATGTCTGCAATAAGATAAGAGTGAGGTAAGAAAACCCATCCACATTTGGTGCCATTGTGCCGGGGATGAGTAGACTTAAACTAGGGAAAACAAGAGGGTCTAGTGTAGTTGTCCTTTAACTTCCTTTAGGATCACTTAGAGTTAAACTTTCTCTTTAAAATCGCATAGCTTAAGAGTGTCGTCTTTTGATGTGTACAGGTATCTTGGGAGTAAATTGTACTTGCTAAGTACCTTGTAGGATTGTAGGATTAGGTTGGGATTTTGAGAATGATTGATGGACAAGACAAGTCTTACAATCAATGCTCAGGAAACCATTAAAAATAAGAAAACAAGTGTTTTTGGACACCTTCCACAACCCAATTGTAGAAGAACCTAGGAATAGGGTAAGTAGAATCCAATGTGGGATCTCAAATCATTGCTCACTCCAAAAGAATCATCTGTGAGTTGTTTATGTGAAGTTGCAGAATTTCAGGTCTACAGCTTGAAAAAATATCAAAAGACTGTAACCATTGAAACCGGTTGGAGATTATGCTTATAAGAGTTGCATGAACCAGTGGGTAAGAATAAGGATGCATTTGAGGTAAATTTTCAAGAGTTGGCAAAAACTCAGATTATTTATATTTTCTTGACAATTAAAACCAAATTAAGTTTTGACTTGACTCAGAGGCTTGAAACATGTCACAAAAAGACTGACCACTGAAAAATTTTAAAAATTATTCATTTTAGGCCAAAAGTAAATAATCACGATTATTTACTTTTAGCTCAAAATTGATCAAGGTGAAACTTGACTCAGAGACTTAGTTCAAAGTGTTTAACATGTGTGTATGCTCGAATGATAAAAAATATGCTAAAATTTGATAGATGTAAATAATTGCGATTAATTACTTTTGTCCAATTTTCAAAAAAATTTGGCCAACCAAGCATACCACAGGTTCTATCATGTTGTATTGAACACTCATATAAAATTTGGTAAGATTTGGATCTTTAAAGTGAAAATTGTGGCCAGTTTTGTAAAGACAATCTGTAGACACAAAACTGTTAATAAATTGAGCTGGGTTGATCCAAACTTGGTGAAACTTTACTAGAGAGATTAAGTTGAGTTGCTTTATCTATTTGTATCAACATCTTGGCAAAAAAATGCTAAAAAATCCCATAAGTAAATAATCATAATTATTTACATCTACCCCAGATTTGAGATTTTTTACACAATTGAGTATATCACAAGGTCAAGCATATCAAGTAGACTTAAACCACATTCTCAAAAGCGAGACTTAAACCACTTTGGATCACAAAAGCAAGACTTAAACCACATTCTCAAAAACTGAGTCTGCGGACACTAAACAGTTGATAACTTGGACAAATCTCGTTCAAACTCAATGAAACTTGTCCAAAGACTACATCAAGGTGTCTATATGGCAAAACAAGCCTAAAAAGTGTAAAATCTAAGAAAATTAAATAATCAGATTATTTACTTTTGAGCCCCAGAGACAAGATTTTGGGCTTTTGAGTTTGTACAGTGTAAGAACAACATAATACAAGGTCACTGGTCAAGTTTGGATTCAATCGGATCCAAATTAGTATATTAACTCAATTACTATGTTGAAAAATATTCCTTTAGCTCTTTTGCAAGGGCAAAATCTGGAAGTCTCATTTGTCGACTCACTTGGCTCAGATTGAATTGATATACACAGACCAATCACAATAGTTAGCAAAAATCGTACAGTCTTTGAGAGAAAACAACTAACTTGGTTAAAACTGACACATGAACGCAAAGAATTGGGAGCTCAAGTCAAGTGGAAAAATGGATAACAATCCAATTTGCCGGTACAAGTCTATATGAACCTTAGATCTGGTCGTATACTAGCAAATCAAGGCATACTTGGATAGACCACTAGTAGGGTATGCACCGAAGAGAGTGTGAATCAAGGTGATCAAATGGGCACTATCTTTGAAGAAGTCCCATACACTTATTCTGACTCAACATCTGAAATGTCTTCCTATTTGACTCAGTCAGGAATTGGAACAACAGTGCAATATAAGCACATACTCACCTTTTATGAGACTAACATCCATGGAGCTCAGGTTTACCTGGATCCTAATGAAGAGTGTGCCATTCGCATTGATGACCATGACATGGAGTTTGAAGCGAAAATCAGAGCAAACAAACAAGGAAAAATGTATATGGATAAAAATGGGACTCAATATGTAAAAGTTGAAAATCCTAATGTGATAGACAAATGGGGGTTAGAAGTGAATACAATAATTTCGGATATGGCAGCAAAAGAAGGTCCACCGACTTTAGAATTTGAGGGATATGATCAAGTTGATCTGAAACCTTTGAAATGGCTTAGCACTGATAATCCTAGGATTGGAGTCTATTGTTGGGAGGATAGGAACGTCAAGGATATTTTATGGACCTCTCATGCCAAACTAGGGCAGTTAACATCCCATGAAGATCATCTATATCTTCAAGATCAAGGACAAGGGTTCAATAGATCTACCATTTTACCTATTTAGGGATTGTTATAACAATAACTTTGTTATGATGAGTCCTAAGGAGATAGAACAGACCAGATACCAAGGGTACTCTATAAGAGATTGGATATTTGGACAAGGACTTGATCCTATTCCAAGAGAGGAACTCTGCGAGAGATCTTTTGGGAGCAATGTTAAAAACCCCGAACCTACCTCATCTCATGAAGAAAACTAAGTGACATTAGAGCCAGTGCAAAACTACTTGAGTCACTATTTCCAATAGATTTGTTTGAAGGACTCGAGACAGGACCAATTGTAAGAAGTGTTGGAGCTGAGCCAAATGGACGTGTTAGACCAGTTGATTTTCAAAAATGGGTCAAAAAATACAGTGGATCTGGGGATCCATATGACCACTTAGTGTTGTCGTGTAGAAACACTGCTCGCAGACGCTAATACAATGAGAACCAAGCCAACAACAAGTTTTCATTGACCTAGGACCTAGGACGGAGTTGATCTGCAGGCGCATGGAAACAAATAGCTGGTTTTCACTCAACTATTCGACCTTCTCTAGACAATCACTACCAAAGGAGATCATTCTAAAACACTCTAATCATACTGAACTGCAATCTTTCCTACAACACTTCCGTTCACCGAAACATGGTCAAACATTATTGATTCACCATGAAACTCAAGGATCCTCCTCTACACACCTAGAGGACACTTCCCTAAAGTTTCCAACCTAATCCAAAACCCATAAACATATGGTGCAGAAATCGTGTATAAAGACAGGCCAAAATTTACAGGTCTTCGAATCTGGAAATGTTTAGTCCTACAGTGTAGTTCTACTCACCGTGAACGCAATGACATAAAGCCATCACAAAATGGACACACAGATAGAGAGAAAACTCACTCGGAAGCTCATGGAAGAGCTCTTCGCAAAGAGACTGAAACCGCTCAAGCTTGGCGTCGAAGCGTAGCTCTCGCCGTTGCTAACACGATGGCGTAGTCACTCTCACAATGTAGTAGTCACACCATGCAAGGGGAAAGGAAGAAGACCTCTCTCACTCTCACACACAGTACGCAGTTTTTGTACGTTCAGATAAGCCCAAAAAATGATGAAAATCCCCCTTAGGTTTACAAAAGATTGGCTTTTATACCTCAGCCTTGGAGGTTTCATCTCATCAAAAATGAATTCTATTTCCTATCAGGGTTGTTGTGGAATAGCAATTACAATGACATATGTTCCGAAAATTATCTGGAGCCTGAAGAATTAATTACATTTAAGCTCATAGTGTGAATAGTACAAGAAAAATGGGATTTCGGATGCGGTTGATTTGCAGGTCAACACTTCCCCCTTCGGCGTTCAGGTCGTCCCCGACATGATCTTTGTATGCTTGACTTGCCGCATGGGCCTTCTTCTTATGGTCGCTGCTAATGGAAGCCTGGTGGATTTATCAATTTGAGATAGGATTCATATCTTACATTCCCCAGAGTGATAGTAGGGCCGAAGATCTTGCTGTCGTAAGTGAAAAATCCTGTTTAAAATGCCTCTTCGAATGCTTGCATATGATTGCTTGGCAAAAACATAACTCTTTGATAGAGTAGATGCAACACTTCAGGTGATGGTTGCTTCGAGAGATCGTAGACCATCTTGGCAAAGGTGTCGCCTGTTGATAGTAGACTTGAGTCAGTAGCTTTGGAGGGCGCGAACACTTCAAGACAGGCCAGTAAGGTTTTGCATATTTTTCTTAGCATGATGCACGCTAGGTCAGGAGAGCCAGTGAATATCCTAATGGCGCCCTTTAGGGTTTTCACCATATAGGCTGCACTTATTCTCTCTCCTGCACTAGGTGGTGGAAATGATGGGTAATTTAGCCATGTTGCATGTGTTCTCAATAATCTGAGATGATTGGCCCATGATCTGACACGTGGCACTGGGCAGTAGGCACAATCATCCCTTACAGCCTTAGGTGCTTCCACCAAATTCTTCAAATATGTCAGATATTTGATGAGCCAGGCTTTTCTCCATTTGGGTTGAGAATCTACAATTCTCTTTACATCTGCATGGACAAGGGGCATCAATACTCACATAAAACAGTTCTCGGTGGGCTGTGTATACGGTAAAGAGTAAAGGCATGCCATTGTAGACTGCTAGGAGGGAGAGAGAAGGCGTGCACCATCCCCTTTACATGTTCCGTTGGTCAACAAAGTGGGGAATGTAAGGTAGAGTAGTCCCCATGTTGGAGAAATAAATGCTTGTCATTTTCCATTTGAGAAGTGGTTGTAAGTAGATTTTTAGTGAATGTTCATTGGGCATGCAATCCTTAGGGGCTATATTGTGAATCACCCAAGTAGAGGTGTTTTTTGTCAAGAGAAGAGGACCACAATGGTGCTTTTAAAGATAGTATTCCACCTCCTACTAGGTAAGAGGGATAACTAATTTGTATATCCAAATTTACGTGGAAAGAACAATAGTTGAGCCCAAAGATGAGGGCATTTTCAATATCGCAAATGTGTGTGTGCGTGTGTGTTGTATTAAACGTAAAACATATAGACAAAAGAAAATATTGTTCAAAAGACAACTGGCTTTAGATAACTAGAAAATGATTTGTACAAAAATGACTCATTATTATATTCATTTTTGTACAATATAATAAGAACGAGGCATCATTCCATGATCCTATACAAAAGTAATAAAACTATGGAGATAATCCAGGCTAAAATCAGGAGGGATCTTTGAAGTCAGAGAGCAGCTAAGCTAAACCATTTTAAGTAAAGATAGCATTTTCACATGCATCCATATAACAAGACAACAGATTCGTTACCTTGAATACCTCTTACAGGTGTCCAAGAACCTATTAGTTGTTATCCTTGTCCTACTTAAAACTTTTTAATGACACTACCTTGGTTGACATGTATGTCAAAAATGTCGTCTCTTGAAATGCATTGATTACGGTATATGCCCAACAAGGATAGGGCCGCAGAGCTCTAGCTAGTTGTTTTAGGATGCAAAGCAAGGGCACTTCTCGCACCATGTAGGATTGCAATACGAGCAACGATGATATTTGCAGACAAGAGATGTGTGCTTGGCACTGCACTCTAACCAACATGTATGCTAGATGTGGTGTTCTTGAGGAGCCTAAGTTGCATTGTACGTTATATGGTGTACGTATAATACACTTTAAACGGACGTTATACGACACCTATAATTATTTGGTCGTATTATATGGTGCATCAACAACAACATTGTCTCGTATAATTTCTTAGAAATTTGATCAAAATATAGTCCTTTATATACGTGAAAATCGATTGTATTCCTCATTCTATTTGAGCTCTCTTCCTCGTCTCATTTTTAGGTGAGCTTTAAAACATCAAAAAATTATCAAAAAAATTTATTTATAAATTTTGTAATGAATTATCTATTTAAGTAAAAAGCTAGAGCTTAGGGTAAAAAGTTAAACTAGTTAAATGTACTTTTTTTAAAGGTTATGGAGTTTTGAGTTTAAAATTTACTTGCTTTGTGTGAAGTATATCTCACACTCAGAGGTAAATTAAGTACAGTAGTTAGTGATTGCTTGCCTTGTGTAGAGAAAACTCACACTTGGAAGTGATTTAGGATAGTTAAAGTTAGCAGTTAGTTGCTTTGTGTTGAACTATGTTCACACCTAGAAGTAACTTAAGCTAGATAGTTAAAGTTAGTAGCTACTTTCTTTGTGTTGAACTATGTTCACACCTGGAAGTAACTTAGGGTAAATTTATCTAATGGTTGTCTGTCATGTGTAGAGTAATACTCAAAGTGGAGGCAATTTAGGTAGGTTAAATATTATTCTCTTGCTTTGTGTAGAGGTATTCTCACACCTAAAAGAGATTTAGATAAGTAGTGAATTATGATTTCGTGCCATGTGTAGAGTTACACTCACACTTAGAGGTAATTTAAGTAGGATATTTAAAGATATCTTGCTTTGTGTAGAGTTTACTCACACTTGGAAGTTACTGAGATAGATTAAGTGATTTTTTATCATGATTCAAGTATAGAGTGAAAGATCACACTTGAGTTATTTTCGATATTTAGAATTTAAAGAGATTGAAAATCTATGTTTTTTGAAAACAATAGTGAATTTAGTAATGTAAATGGTATGAGAGTTTGATTTTAGATGTGTATTTAGTAAATAGTGTTGTTGAGTTTGTAGATCTTAAGAAGATGGTGAAAGGATATGACTCGAGCTACGTAGAGAAATTGGTCAGTGAAAAGAGTACATCAAAGTTGAGGTGTAAGACCTACGGCCATCATTTTAGCGAAAATGCACACATGATAAAAGGACGTGTTCAAAATTCTTGGAAAGGTGGAAGCTTGCAAAACCCCCCCTAGAGATATTGAAGAAAAATTTCATGAGTGGGTGCTCAGAGCAAAGGGATTACATCTTGAGGGAAGGTGGTCCCAAAATGACGGCTCCATCTATGGCTAGGGACATGGAGATGACACTCGAGAATGATGAAAACCCTCCCTCGACCCCTGATTATAATCAACAAGGGTGTCATTCATTGTTTGTTGGGGCTTGTAGCTCTAATCTCATTGCAAGCTCTGCTAACATAAGCCAAAGTGAAGCATGCACTGGAGAAGAACCTGCACCAAGTGGTTCTACTTTGCATCAGACATTTGATAAACAATGTCTACTCTATCTTAAGTGGATGCAAGTATTTTTTTCATGTGAAATTCCTTTTAACATCAGTCTAAATCCTATCTTCAAAGATGCTTTAATGAGCACATCGAAGAAGGGTTTTGTGGTACCTGATTATAATAAGATGTGTACAACAAATTAAGATAAAGTGAAAGATACATCAGAGATTATTTTAAAGTGCAGAACTCTTGATTATGTGTCACAGTATGAATCCACAATCTCTCTAGATGGTTGGACAAGTTGTCAGAAGAAACCATTGATTAATGTGATGTTGATTTGTCCAAGAGGATCCATCTTTCTTGAAGCGATCGAAAGAGAAAACTAGTGGATATCTTGCTGGTGTTGAAGGGGATAGGAGAGCGCCACAGACAGAGAGTGAGAGAGAAAAGGAAACACACGACACACAAATATGGGTGGGGAAACTCAAAGAGTGAGCAGCTCCTTATACACTTATGCTATGTATAAGGTATACAAGTCAGTGGGCGCCCAGACTCTGGGCGGCCAGGCAAGGCACAGGCGCCTATACCCCAACAACCTCCCACTTAAAGGTGACCGTGCCTTTAAGCAAGAGAACGTAGTATAAAGACTACAAAAGGCGAGAGAAAACCGCTCTCAACCGATGTCCACTGGCTGGCTGTGTGATCGTGTGCATCCGGCTGTCCTGCTCCCGTGTAAGTCCATACACAACCAGAGGTACCGCACACGACTGCAAGTATGTACGCAATACCTGCATATCTCCTCGTGCACTATGCCATCATCAGTCAACAAACGATTGACAACCCCAACTACAAATGCTTCCACTGCAACTGCGATATCTGGTCTCAAGATCAGCATCTCATACATGAGACCACCGAATGCTGATGCAATGCTAGCGGGTCCTGCTAGCTCTACGGAGCATGCATCAACATATATATCCCTGGCAATAGGCATCTTTGACTGACAAGGCGTGTCAACCACATGCATCTCTTGACTGTCCGCAAAAGACACATCAACCTGTTGTGCAACCTCAGAGCAAACCAGCTGCTCTAGGTGTCTGTTGGAAGACATATCCTGCACAATTATATCCCCATGCTCACTGTCGAGCATAGAAAGGAATGATTGCATAATCGTTGATGTCTCAAACTCCTCTGCAATCATCCACTGCAAACATGACCACTCAATCTGTTGTGACTCACTAGAGCTCTCATGCTCTAACTCCGTATGCATAGACTCTTGCACAACGTCCTCCTATCGTGACTCACTAGAGCAAGACCGCTCTAACTGTCTATCCTGCATAGAAGTATCTCGCAGAACTAACTCTCTGCTTTGCTCAGTCACTAGCAAAGCATGCATGTCTGACTCTGTCACCTCTCTGTGTGACTACTCAAGTCGTGCCCCAACTGTGTGCACAATGAGCTCACTACTCTGCACTCCATGCAAAGCACCCTACAACCCATGAGCAAAAGAGACTGTCCGGGTCTCTCGCTCTCTGCATGGCTGTAACAAGATTGAGACTCGACCATCTCGCACCAGTACTACATGCAATGGGTACCATGTGCCAACTCTAGCACCTCTCGCAATCACTAGCGAACCCAAATGCAACGCAAAAGATCGCTCAAGCAGCCATACCCGACACCCACTATCCCGTAACTGTTTGACTGAGATCAAATCCCGTCTCAGATCTGACACATAACGCACATGACGCAGGGTAAATCTCATACCACTGGTGGGCAAGGACAAACATACGTCTCTTGCACCCTCAATGTCATACACAACACCATCAGCCATGTGCACACAACCAAGTCTCCCACTAGAAAATGTGCTAAACCACTCATGATGCGAAGTGACATGGAAAGTAGCATCTGAATCTAGGAACCAATGTGAAGACAATGTGCAATCCGATATGCAATCCCTAGACATAAGATCGTCTGAAGACAAGCTAGATGTAAATATGACATCGTCGTCACAAGCATACTCAGTAACCACCGTACTAATCTCACTAGCATCTGTCATGCCCAAATCTGCATCACGCATCTGTCGCCTCCGTTGTCTCAAACGCCTGAAACATTGACGCCTAATGTGCCCTCTATGTCCACAATGCCAACATGTCAAGTCTCTATGCCGTCGAGACTTGCATGTGGGACCAATCTCTCCCATGGACATAGAAGTGGGACTAGACTCCCCTGTAGACATGGATGTCGCGTACATAGCATGTAAACTCTGCCATAAAGCATGAGTTGTAGTCTCTCTCGAGACCTGCCAGTAAACAGACTCAACCAGATGCAAATGAATCGTAGACATGGCTAACTCATCAAGATCCTGCCAATCATCATCACGCATAGACTTGGGCTTCGCCGATAAACCACACAAGGGTTTATCCTGCCCAAAGCCGTCAATGCAACAAGCATATGCTCCTTCCAAGCAACAAAATCTGCACCATCAAACTGTGTCAGACCATAACGCTGGAAGTCAAATGAACAATCAGCCATAATGCTTGGAAAAGAGCAACCAACAATGAGTAGAAAATGTCAACCAAATCAGCCCTAAACTGGCTCGTATTGCATCAACAAAAGTCTGAAAATATGGCTCAAAACCTGATGCAAAATTGCACCAATAACCGTGCAAAACCTTGCACAAAATCACAAGTCATGACTCGAATCCTGCTACCTAGCTCGTAGCCACACAAGCATACATCACAATATTCACTCATGTGAGTGTACCAAGATAATTGTACGCGTGTCAACCTGTGAGCTAATCACCAAGCCCACACTGTGCGGTATCGATGCATACACACGCACAAATCTCCCACCTGCAGAGAACATCGCACGCAAATGCTGAGTGCAACCCGCAATCTCTACCTAGATCGCATAGATGATGCGAATAAAACTCCTGGGAAAATTTCGCCAGAGTTTCGACACACAATGGCTATCAACACAAAATAACCATTGTCCTGCAATCTCAATACAATGAGCAATCAATGCGTATCAAACTACACGCAACATACATGCATAAGCTCTGCAAACTTGTGTCCAACAAATGCTCACAAAGAGTACCACATGTGACCATACATGTCATCCACAACCAACCTCTGCACTTGCTCACAAGATCTAATGCTCACCACATAAGCATACATAGAGCATTACCCTCTCAAAGACCATCATGTATGCAAGCCACAACACTGCAGAAGAACCACTCAACTGCAACTGGCAACACCTCTGGGAGCACTAGACTCAACCTGTACCTCGGAGTCAAACCCGATCTTATAACACCTCATATGAGCCTGCTACCTGCAGTGTGCACGGGTAAGCTGTTTGCAGCAAAGAAAACAACAGCGCCCAAAACTGTCCTGAAAAACAGTCTCTATGTTTTTAATTTCAGACCCACCTGCACTCCGAATCAGAAAATGATTCCTTCTACAAAGTCGTAGAGCTTGAAGCCAGCTCCATTTTGAACCAAAAAGTTTTGGAATCGGAGCTTTGTAGCTCAAGTTATGAGCAAAACAGTAGACTGCTATCAAAATGCCAAAAACTGAATGACTTTCTTCTGTGCTTTTTTGAGCTCATAGAAAGGCTCAAACTCACTTCCCACCTCGATGCGTGAGCTGAATGCATCAATCTCACAATGCTTCCATGTCTATGGAAGCTCCAAGCTCCAATCTGTCGCCGATGTAGACGTTGCAAAGCTTGCCGAGAAGAGGGAAGATGCTGTACAAAGTGGGCTGATCTGTAAAGGAACTTAGGACTGATCTGTGAGCACTAGGAAGCTCCTGAGAGCTCTCTTGCAAGCCTTTGCATGGCTGCCCACTAGCCTCCTCTATTTCTTTGCTCAGATCTATGACCTCTCCGCCATAGCCGACGAGTTCATCGCGAAGCCGTCCATCTACGCTCTCACACCTGTCGCTTTGATACCAATTGAAGGGGATCGGAGAGCGCCACAGACGGAGAGTGAGAGAGAGAAGGAGACACACAACACACAGATATGGGTGGGGAGACTCAAAGAGTGAGCAACCCCCTATACACTTATGCTATGTATAAGGTATACAAGTCAGTGGGCGCCCAGACTTTGGGCGGTCGGGCAAGGCACAGGTGTCTATACCCCAACAAGTGTATATGAGCGTTCGATCAGAAGAGTAGGGGGGCCTAAAAATGTGACAACCATTGTCACAGATAATGCATCTAACTATGAGCTAACTATAAAGCAGCTGGAAAAGCAATTGAAGCAAAGTATTCAAAGATTACTTGGGTTCCATGTGATGCCCACACTTTGAATTTTCTCTTGGAGGACTTTGGAAAAGTTCCTTCTATTAAGCAAACTCTTCTAGATGGGTGGATGCATGAATAGGTGGACCAAAAACCTTGTCCCGGACAGAGGTTTTATAACCGGTACATAAAACCATCTCTATTAGTTCAATTCGATATATTCTTTTGAACAGATTTTTAATTAAATATAGAATTTCCACAGCTTTTTGTTAAATATAGAAGACGGCTCTGTACCTCTTAACTATGCACGTTAGCCAGCTCTTTACACCATTACTATTTCCATGTCTCTTTTTCAAATATAGAAGACGGCTCTGTAGCTCTTAACTATGCACGTCAGCCAGCTCTTTGTCTTCCCTCTCTCTCGTTTTCCTGTCTCTCTCTAACTCTCTGTGTAGGAGCACAAATTGCTGTTTTACTTTGTAGGCCTATCACACATCTATTGCTTTCATATACTACTCTTGCTCTCTGTAGGCCTATCACCTCGCTCAATCTCTCCCTCTCTAGCATGGAGCAAGAATCTCACACTGTATGTGACTGCTCTCAGCCTCACTGTGAAATGTGTGCTAGGTATGCTGTTGATGCGGTCAAGGAATATCATGCTAGGAGAAAGAGGGAGCAGCGTGCTAAGAACAAGCTTGAGCAGGTAGCACATGAGGAAGATAATGATCAAAATGGTGTTGATGATGCAAAGCGTCAAAGACTTTGCAATGACCTTGTTATGCTCTTGAATCGGCGTACAAAGGCCCTCGATGTTGCATCACGCTCATATATTTTGTGCAAGTTTGTTAATCATCCTTCTCTTGGAGACCTTGAAATGCCCAGGGCACAAACAACCTTCGTTGAAGCCATACGCAACACAATAGATGCAATCAAATTACCCAAGAGCGGACAGGAGCTCTTTCTTAAAGGGTTCATCACCACAATGCTTATGAATGTTGAGTGTACATCTACCTCAAAAGTGAATGTTTCAGCTGCATCTAAGTTGCTAAATTTTCACAAGAGGAACTTCATAGCTGCAAAGAATCGGTTGAGGGCAGCAGGTGATGGCAATTTGCCAATCTCTTTGTGTGCTCGACAGCCCATGGATCGTGGCTTCATAACACCTGATGAGAAAGAGTTGATCTTCTCTTTTTGGATGTCTAACACTCGTGTTTCACCCAATAAGAAGGATGTGTGCAGAAAGTGTATTGGAAGAAATTCATATGTCAAACATCGTGTGCATCTTCTTGAACAATCTCAGGTAATAACTTGCTTCACTATATCTATTTTTGTTTTCTAATATTTGCATTCATGACCTATATTCACTATAGATGGGTTGATAAGAGTAGATATGAAATCGGATATGAAGGAAGTTATAAATGGAAATAAGGGGAATCTGTATTTGGTCCTAGACTAAGAGTAGATAAATATTGGATGTGAAGGAGAATATAAATGGAAACATAGTTTTTATCATACGCGTATGTTTGTTGAAACATACGTTTGCAGACGCATACTTTCACACACGTATGATATGTATAAACTGGTTTACATAACCAGTAAAAATCTTTTAACACCTATTTCTCACTGGTATACATAGTGGTTAAGTGTTCACATGTACTCGTCAAGTGTTCACATGTACTGTTTGTCATGTCAAATAGGTAAAAAACATAGCTGTTTGAAAGGAAAATGCTGGTTTACATATCCAATAAATTTTTTTGTACACTTATTTCTCACTAGTATACATCGTGATTAAGTCCTCACATGTACTGGTTAGGTAAATAACATACTGGTTTTAAATGAAAAGACTGGTTTACATTAGCAGTCAGAACATTTGAACTGGTTGACACTTATATACCACTGGTACGTACCAAGGACATGTGTTCATTTTTTTTAACACATTTTTCTCACTGGTATACATCGTGGTTAAGTGCTTACATGTACTGGTTAGTAAATAACATAGCGGTTTTAAATGAAAAGACTGGTTTACATCAGCAGTAAGAATATTTGAACAAGTTGACACTTATATACCACTGGTATGTACCAAGGACATGTGTTAATTTCTTTTAACACTAATTTCTCTCTGGTATACATCATGGTTAAGTGCTCACTTGTACTGGTTAGGTAAATAACATACCGATTTTAAATGAAAAGACTGGTTTACATCAGCAGTAAGAACATTTGCACTGGTTGACACTTATATACCACTAGAACGTACCAAGGACATGTGTTCATTTTTTTAACCCTTATTTTTCATTGGTACACATCATGGGTAAGTGCTCACATGTACTGGTTAGGTAAATAACATACCGGTTTTAAATGAAAAGACTGGGTTACATCAGCAGTAAGAACATTTGCACTGGTTGACACTTATATACCACTGGTACATACCAATGACATGTGTTCATTTTCTTTAACACTTATTTCTCGCTGGTATACATCATGGTTAAGTGCTCACATGTACTGGTTAGGTAAATAACATACCGGTTTTAAATGAAAAGACTGGTTTACATCAGCAGTCAGAACATTTGAACTGGTTGACACTTATATACCACTGGTACGTACCAAGGACATGTGTTCATTTTTTAAACCCTTATTTTTCACTGGTACACATCATGGGTAAGTGCTCACATGTACTGGTTAGGTAAATAACATACCGCTTTTAAATGAAAAAACTGGTTTAATCAGCAGTAAGACCATTTGAACTGGTTGACACTTATATACCACTGGTACGTACCAAGGGCATGTGTTCATTCTTTTTAAAACTTATTTATCACTTGTATACATCGTGGTTAAGTGCTCACTTGAACTGGTTAGGTAAATAACATACCGGTTATAAATGAAAAGACTGGTTTACATCAGCAGTAAGAACATTTGCACTGGTTGACACTTATATACCACTGGTATGTACCAAGGAAATGTGTTCATATATATTGGTTTACCTAACCAATTAAGTGAAAAAACATAGTGGTTTGAAATAAAAATACTGGTTTATAGTAATGTAACAGCTTTCCTCAAAACCTGCAGTTTTCTTCAATGTTCTTTAACCATATATGTCTTTCATTGTAGGTGGAGCTCTTTCTCAACTTCAAAGAACAATACCCTAAAATTGTAATAAGGCAGCGGGCGTTTGAGTACATGAAGCCATATTTTGTGCGGAAATTGAGAGACCGATATACTTGCTGCTGCATTTCACATGTTCAAATGTCCTTCCTAAAGGATGCCATAAATCACATGCAAAGTTCTGTATTCGGTCTGCATGGAAAAGCTTGCCATTGTCAATGCAACATATGCAAAGACAATGGTGGATGTAAGGCACCAAAAAACCCTATCAAGAGTGTAACAGCCTTATTGGACTCTATACTGTGTCCTAAATTAGATACGTCCACCTTCCATGCCCTTGCCTGCTTGAGTGGTCAATGTAAAAGGTGTGGCCCGGATAAGTTAGACTTTTGTGCTGCAGAGGCTGCATTTATTGCTAAAAAGATTGTGGTGAAGATTTTTGAGGACCTAGAAGTAGGAACTGCGCGTGACGGTCTGAAGAAGAAAAGGAAAGTCTTGTCGCATAAGGAAATATCATGCCAGGATCTCTCAGTCATGTTCAAAGACCATCTTAAGAAATACATAATGCATAATTTTGTGTATAGATGGCAAGCAGAACAATATAAGGAATGTATACAAAGCTTTACAGAAGATGTTGTTGTGTCAGTTGTTGACTTTGCTGAAAATTATAGTTTCAAAGAACAAAATGAGATTCAGTCCATGCACTGGTATTCTAATCAAGTAACTATTTTTGTGCACATAACATATTTCCGAATTGCAGGTAACGACATCACCCTAGATCAGTATTATTTCTTTTGTATTAAGCCTTCAATAATTTTTGATTTTTATATTATGCAGGTGACATCCACAAGACAATTCACTTCTTCATTTCCGATGACAAGCAACATGACACACATTTTGTTCAACACTGTTTTCTGAAACATGCGGAATGGCTAAAGCAATTTGGTCTAAACATAAAACGTCATTGGGTATGGTCTGATGGAGCAGCTTCACAATTCAAAGCAAGAAGACCATTCTATTTCCTTGCCAGGTATACCATGTTTTAACAAACATTATCTGAAGGTGGTTTTAATATAGATACCTATAATAGTGGCATTAAAGTTGTAATAAAATGCTTGTCTAACATCTGTAATATTATAATACGTGTTTTTTTTGGTAATTTTATCGTGCCAAGAGTATATTAATATTCTTCTATCCATTGAATAAATTGCAGATACAGTGTTTTTACGGGATGGAAAATGTCTTGGAACTTTTTTGGATCCGAACACGGTAAGGGAGAACACGACAGTGCGGGAGCAGTGATAAAAAGGTCTTTAACTCAATACCAATTGCAGCCAAACTGACCAAAGATAGACTGTGCTACAGATGTTGTGGCATTATTGAGACGGACCTTGTCAGATGGTGCTATAGCCACCTATGCATCCCAGGCCCGTTATGTAAGCAGGATTTTTTGGGTGATTGAATTGGGAGATGTCGAAAGGGGAAAAAATTGGGATGTGAAGGCTGTAAAAAATACCCACTCAATGCACTGTGTTTCTGCATATTCAGAGCATGATACAACTGTTTTGAGAACACGTTCACTGTCTTGTTTCTATAGTGCATGTAAACAGGAAAAGTGGAGGAGATGTGTGAGCAAGTCACACGTTCCTTTCTGGACATACCTTATTTTGGAGCCTACAGAAGAAGGGGAAGACGATGACGATGAAATAAATGAGGATGCAGCATATGAAGGACACTATGACACCCTCAGTCAAGCTCTTATTGTTGGTGATAATTTTGCTGTTCCCGCACCAAATGACAATGAAGAAAAAGTGGATTTCTATATAGTGAAATGCACTGCAGCTATTCAAGAGTTTCATTCAGACGCTGAAGATGACTGGGGCAATATCATTGGGCGAGGATCCTATGCTATCAAAGGGTTTTACTATCGTATGATAAATGAGCAGACCTACGAGCTTTTGGACAAAAAGCCAGAGGTGTTCATATATTCACATCTTGTTCGGGCAATCAAAATCCCCATGATACCCCATCCTAGCAACTCAAAACTATATACAATATCACTTGATGTCAGTGAGTCTACAATAGTATGCCTTTTGAGCTGTAACCATCTTAAGAAATGCATAATGCATAATTTTGTGTATATCTGCCTATTACTGTAAACTGAACTGTCTCCCTCTCCCTCCCTCTCTCTCTCTCTCTCTCTCTCTCTCTCTCTCTCTTTGTCACTTCTCAGTATCATTTCTGTATCATACCAATCACTTCTCAGTATCATACCAGTCAATTCCCAGTATCATACCGATATGATACAATATCATACCAGTCATTTCCCAGTATCATACCCATATCATACATTCCCTCTCTCTCTCTCTCTCTGTCATTTCTAAACATCATACCAGTCATTTCTCAGTATCATACCGGTATGATACTGAGGAGTGACTGGTATGATACCGATATTATACAAGTTCCTCTCTTTCTCTCTCTCTCTCTCTCTCTCTCTCTCTCTCTCTCTCTCTCTCTCTCTCTCTCTCTCTCTCTCTCTTTGTCATTTCTCAGTATCCTCTCTTTGTCATTTCTCAGTATCATACCAGTCACTTCTCAGTATCATACCGGTATCATACCAGTAACTCCTCAGTATCATACCGGTATCATACCAGTCCCTATCTCTCTCTCTCTCTCTCTCTCTCTCTCTCTCTCTCTCTCTCTCTCTCTCTCTCTCTGTAACGTCTCAGTATCATACCGGTCACTCCACAGTATCATACCAGTCCCTCTCCCTCTCTCTGTCACTGCTAAGTATCATACCACTCCTCAGTATCATACCGGTATCATATTAGTCACTTTACAGTATCATACCAGTCACTTCTCAGTATAAGACTCTCTCTCTCTCTCTCTCTCTCTCTCTCTCTCTCTCTCTCTCTCTCTCTCTCTCTCTCTCTCTCTCTCTCTCTCTCTCTCTCTCTCTCTCTCTCTCTCTCTCTCTCGCTCGTGTCACTTCTCAATATCATACCGGTCACTTCTCAGTATCATACTTGTATCATACCAGTCACTTGAAAGAATCATACCGGTATCATACATGTCACTTCTTTGTATCCGACTCTCTCTCTTTCTCTCTCTCTCTCTCTCTCTCTCTCTCTCTCTCTCTCTCACTTCTCAGTATCATACCAGTCATGCCCAATATAATACCGTTATCAGACACTCTCTCTCACTCTCTCCTTTTATTTGCAATATACTTCAAATATAGAATACAACGTATTTCCGTGCAACTTGCTTGTAAATGTATTATACATGAATTCTGTTACATTGATTGAGCCTTTTGGCTGAGTAATTCTCCATTTACATCCATCGACAAAAAAATACATCAACAAAAGTCGCCCACTTCACAGACTTTATGAAGCTTTCTTTTTATATAAAAAATCTGTTCCTTTCTTCTTGAAAAAGTCAATCCGCCATTTCCAATAAAAACGACGCACATAGGTGTCGTCAGGTTGTCCGTCTGCACAAATTACAGTCCTCTTTGTATACTCAATTCTGTCCTTAGAGTATAACCAGTGTGCCAGCCAGTTTATGACAGTGGTTGACAGAAAACAGGCGCGCACTTCTTTAGACTGATTTTCTAGCTTGGGAAAAACAAGAAATGACCCCAATGGATTAAACATTAGCTTATATCCAGAATCATCAAAGATAAGTGTGTCAGGTGGTAGGTCAGGAAAATTTTTGAGATTCTTGTGGAACACCGGTTTATCTGTCGTGCCCAATTTAAAAGGGGCCCTTGTGCACTGCGCCTGACTTACCACTCTATTGAATCTTTTGTGGTGGTCAGGGAACACTGTCGCTAGCATGCGTTTGAGCTTCTCAAACTCGCAACAGCTCCATATCCACACTTCGAACCATCTGAAACAAAAATTCAGAAACACTTCTGCGTCGGGCCTCACCCAAAACTGTGTATCCCCTTCAACAACATACCGCATTTCTGGCCAGTGGGGCAATTCTTCACCATATTTGCCATCAAATTTCTTGAGCAGTAATCCATTAAGGTCCAAAATGAGAACCCTACGCTAGACGCTCAATGGAGGTGGTGGCCTTGGCCATATCAGTGGGATTCTTTTAATTAGTCTATACCATAGAGGAAACACGAGCACTGCAGGAGACAACGCAATTCCATATTGCACGAATGTCAGCCCTGCCATTCTGCTTGTCAGCCCTGAACCTATCTGCAAGGCGCCATTCTTCAACTGAAAACATATCTGCAGATGCAAAATTACACAAGACTCAAATTTAAATATGCAATTAGGACATATCTATAGATTGAAATCATACAATAAAAACACACAATGTTCAAAAATTAGGCACAAGATGAAAGAGACATCGAATGGGAAAGAAAGTTATATTAATTTCAGAAGTGGTTACATAAAAAGAAACATGGGTGGGCAAACTATAATCTTTTGCAGGCTCTGGGTTTAGGGTCAGAACTTGTGCCGGTATTCTGCATCTCCTTAGTGTCTTCTATGTCCATGTCCTCTTCTGGCTGCCCCTGGGTCTCTTCCTCTTCCTTGCTTTTTTGCTCCATTTCAGGCTTCTCATCTCCAGTCTTCTCGATTTTTTTTCTTTTTGCCTTTCTTATATGCTGAGCAAGGGTCTCCTTGGGACTTCCCTCCAGCCTGACATCTACACGACCATCAGCTTTAGAAAGATGTGCAGCAAGAGATCACTTATTAGAGCCATAATCAATGAAAAAACTTACTCTTGCCACGTTGGCCTCGTTTTCTCGGGGTCTTTGATCTTGTCACCCGCGCACCTGTGTCTAGCAACACATCGTCTTCCTCATTCTGGGTTTTCTCTTCAGCACCAGTTGTACTCTGCTCCTTTAACTCAAAGTTTTGTTCTTCTTCTGTTGTTTCCGAAACAGGTTTCTGAGCATTACCAGGGACATTTTCATCAAGCAATACCTCCACAGGTGTCTTGTATGCAGGCGTCACTGCATCGTTCCCTATGTCTTTACCGGTAGTAGTTCTGAAGCAGCTTGACTCTGAAAAAACATCAGAGAAGACAAAAATCAACCACCTGAAAAAACATCAGAGAAGACAAAAATCAACCACCTGATTACCCATTGAAACAATTTTCTCACCTGTTTTTGGGCATGGTTCAACTGGCTTCTTCTTTAGAAGGAATTGGTCTTCTGCAGAAATAACTCCGAGGCAATCCTTAAGCATGCACTTTCCTTTCTCAGCCAAGTGAGCATAGCAGAATGCATGGTATGCATGTGAACAAGGCAATAGAACAACATGGCTTGAGCGATTGTGATCATGAGTTTTTACACCAAAAGCATTGCACACATCAATGAGAACAACACTATGTCCAGGAGCTGAAACTCGTGCAGGCAAGACTATGGTTTCAGGTAGCATTGGTTGACTAATCATGCCTGTCACAAATGTGACAGGTATAAAATTGGTATGAATGCTTGAAAATCGGTATAATGATGTTATCATACTGGTATGATTACATCCTGCTGGTATGATGTTACCCCACCGATATAATGTTATTATACTGGATAGTATAACATCATACCGGTAGGATAACAGTATACCGGAAGCATAACATCAAACTGGTTGGATTTTATCATACCGGTTGGATCTAACCATACCGGTCGGATGTAACCATACCAGTAGGATGTTATCATACCGGTAGGATTATCTCCTAAATTCTACCGGTAAGATAACATCCTACCGGTAGGATATAATCATACCGGTAGGGTATAATCCTACTAGTATGATAACATCCTACCGGTATTGTCATCTACCCTTACATAATATGATATAATCCTACCGGTATGAAAAATCATACCGTATGGTACTTTGCATGTATTATACTACAATTAGATGGAGTTAAAAGCATACTTGTGCCTGCTGTAGGGTGGCTTTTGCTTGGTCAAATTTTTCTTGGAGGCTGTCAAGCAAGCCTGTTGGTACATTGGCATCATCAGGGAAGTGCATTCGGATGGTGTGAAGGGCACCCTCGCAACGGTGCACATCAGCAACAGATTTGACCATTGAATCCTTAGCCTTCTGACACTCGGCTGATACATTGTCATGAGATTTTCTAACCTCAACAAGAAGTTCTTGCAAGGAAGTGGATACTTCAACACTAAAGGCAGACTGAGTGGTCGCAAAAAGTCCACTTCCGACTGGTGTAATTCCAGATGGGGTATTTACTAAGAAGATGGCAGAACCACTTGGGGTACCTGTGGATACTTGGGAAGTCTCTAACTTCCATTGTTCTCTTTTCCTATCTAAGTGACCTTCATTGGTCACATTCTTCACCACTTCATATGCAAACTCAGCCCACTTTACCGGACCTGTACATACGAAATAAACATATCCGCGTGCAAATTTGACTCCCAGCAGATAGTTTGGTGGTTTGGATTGGTACACCTGCTTGTAGAGCTGGTAGAGTGCCTTGTAGTGATCCGGCCTTGCTGTTTTTATTGACACTTTTTTCTCCTTCATTGGAAGACACATGAAAACTTTCATCCAGCCGGATATGGGCACATCTGCATCTGTCAACTTCCTAACATCTTTCCCCTCAAGACTTAACCCATATTCCCTGTGAAAATCCTCCTTTGTCGTGCAGAATGCCTTTAATGGCACCTCCACATCCTTGGGGTGAACAAAGCGGCTGATTTTGGGAGGAGGCTGTAACTTCTGTCTTTGAAAGGAATAAATCCATACTCATTACTCAATGTATCCACACCTCTGTACTCTACTACACACAGGTCCGTTGTACACAACATAGAGAGGTGACATACCTTCGTGGGAGAATGTCGGGTCTTTGTGGGGGAGACCTGTCGGGCTGCATTCCTTGGGCTCTTTCTTAGGTTGCTATCCATAACGAAGGATAAGCAGCGTGCACAGGGGGCTGTAGAGCGAGCTGAGAAAGGCGCAGAAGGACAAAGGCACAAAGATACAAAGAAGTCACAGTCATGAAAACATTCGACTGAACATTCGTTTTGACGTGGGATCCACACGTGTTTTTGAATTCTCCACATGATTTTTAAGATTTTGTAACCTCGACACGAATATTTAATTCAAACAATTCTTGCCCATAACACCAGTTTCATACCCCCTAAATTTTAAGCCTCCAAAAGAAACTTTCAACTTGTTAAAACCGGGCCACCTATTCATGCATCCACCCAGATGCAAACCACTTGGGGGAAGTTTATAAGAGAGCATTCATTTTGTTATGCTCTGTTTAGAACAAAGTCCCCAACAAAAAAATTATAAATTTTTTGTGTAACCCATTTTGCGACAGTGTATTATGTTCTCTTACACTACATCCGGTTAAAGTAGCCCTGGTTGAAATAGTGGTAGATAGAAGATGGGCCATTTGGCTTGATAAATATCCCGAGTATGAACCTACTGCTTCCAAATGCTACCAGCTTGTAAACTCTCCTATTTTCTTAAAGAAATATAGACAAAATTGTTACTGCCATAGAGCCCTTCACTCACCTGATACGATCAGTGGACAAAGAAGCCTCTATATTTGGATGGGTGTACTAGTACATGCATGAAGCCTCTCGCAAGTTGAAGGACTGTACATTTTATGCAAGAAAGGAGAAATATGTGATGATGTCGTTTGTCAAAAGATGATGGGAGCACCTACATACTCCTCTACATGGAGCAAGGTTCGTCTTAGATCCCATTCCAGATACATGATCAATCTTCAAACAATGAAGTGGTGAGTGATTTCAACAAAGTGTGTGCCCAACTATTAGGCAATGTGGATGGCAAGTGGCATACACACAGAAGACGGCCTATACTAGGAGAGAAGGAATGTTTGGGATTTCTTGGCATATAGATGCTATCAAGACGATGCGCGCATCAGTTTGGTGGAAGGAGTATGGTGGAGAAAAAATGGAACTTCAACATGTGATCGTGAGAGTATTTTCTGTTGCTTCCTCAAGTGGTAGTTATGAAAGAAGTTGTTCTTCATTTGCTTTTGTGCATACTAAAAAACAAAATTGATTAAGTCCAAAACGAGTTGCGTACTTAGTGTATGTATTTTGTAACATGTGACTTATGAATAATAAGCCACCAAAGTTAGCCACACGTGCCACTAAAGAAAGCTTCGGATGCTTTCAAACACACACAGCAATTGCAAATGAGCTCAACTCTGATGATGAAATGGAATGGAATCCAAAAGACATTGATCCGGAATGTTCAGATATCAAAGAAATTGATGACATGGTTCCTGTGATTGAGGGGACAAAAGTTTGTACTCTATGACAATTAATTTTGTGATGCAAAAGCAGTGTGGAGTTTAGCTTCACAATCTCTCTCTCTCTCTCTCTCTCTCTCTCTCTCTCTCTCTCTCTCTCTCTCATTGTCTCTCTTTCTCTCCATCTTCTTTCTATCATTGTCAGAGAGAGACAGAGGGAGAGAGAATAAGGCTTACACAAATGCAACAACATACGACATGTTCATTTGTTTCAACATATAGAGATTTACACATCAAAAAGAGGTTTCAGTTACAAATCTTAAGATTTAAGATACAAAAAGAGCTCATTATTGTTTGGGAGATTTAAGTTAGATCATTGGCTGGCTCCCCCAAAAGATCAGACACACAAAATTTTGAATTACCGAATGAATCGCTTGGATGAGTATTGCCTATCTCTTCTTCAATTATAGGTCCATATCTTGCCTTGTACCATGCCAACTTTCTTTCCAGCTCTGCTATACGAGGATGCAGCATGGCTGGGGTCTCTCCTTGACTTGCCAGATCCACGCCTTGGGTTGCAAGCTGCTCAATGACCATTGTTTCCTTAGGCAAATATGTGTAACCCCTTTTGCAAGGAGGGTCTTCTTGATTGGCTTCTCGGGCATGAATCTTCTCCGTCGAGCATCCTTTGCCGATGCCTCATGTATTGGGACGATCATTCCAATCTACTTTGAGCTGCAATACATAATAACAATAGCATTGTTGCACAAAGTAAATTGCCACTTGTTGGTGGTGATCTGTTTACTTGGATAAATCTTGAAACCATATTTCTTGAAACAAGAATAGTGTGTTGCAAATTTGAAACTTTTAAGGGAGAAGATGCCTTAGCATTTCCACTAACTTGAAACAATGTACTGGGTACAAAATGATTTGGGCGCAGCTACCTGCATTGCCTGTAATTCAGTGGCTCTCCTTGAAGTTCTGATTT
This sequence comes from Adiantum capillus-veneris, assembly GCF_014529385.1. NCBI lineage: Eukaryota > Viridiplantae > Streptophyta > Polypodiopsida > Polypodiales > Pteridaceae > Adiantum > Adiantum capillus-veneris. The sequence goes on along the minus strand of NC_140956.1, from coordinate 42,453,157 downwards.
GTCCTCTTGTGACGCAGCCAAAGCCCTAAGATCCCCTTGAGCCACCCGAATTTATTCCTCTTTGTAAATTTGTTGTGCCAATGCGTGATTAAGCAAAGGATTATCGGGCTACTGTGCATTATGGTCGAGAGCAATATCTTCCATATCTAAATTGCAAAACAATAAACTTTAATGAGGGAAGTTTATTTGTACTTAAAAAAGAGAGATAGTTTAAAGGATTTTAATGATCCAACTTTAAGTACTTTAAAACCCTAACTTCAAGAACTTTAAAGACTTAATTGAAAATAAGTTTAAAGATCTAATTTGAATAACACCACACACTGCACACCATCAAGGGCAAAAAATATTGTTACTTGTTTAATCATCAACAAGCCTCAAGCCAGAATCGGTTTTACAACATGGTAGCCAACAGTATGGGCTCCATTCAAACAAAGGCTTAAATTCCATATTTTAGGACTATCTAAGGCTTTGAAGAGTTTTCCACTAGCAAGATGTTTGTTTATGTTGGAATTAGGGTTTCACAAAAACATACACAGGTTGGAGAAGATGAAGGAAGCTCAAGGCACACAACAGAGAGTGTACTACTTAGTGTACAATGGAAAGATAGATAGCCCTAGAATGATGGGCATATATACAATGCACGGGGGGGAAAACCTCCTAAAGAGGGAAAGTGTATTCACACACATCACTATCACATGTATATAGTAACAAATCCCCCTAGAGTGATGCGGTGAACAAGAGCTGGCACATGCAGTAAAGGGAAGTGCCATGCCCTGAGGACATGATCAACCCACAAAGGGGAGCAAGCCCAAAGATTTGCAAAAACCTTCGAACTTCTCATGAGACAATGCCTTTGCCAAAAGATCTGCAAGGTTGTACTGTGTTGGCACATAAGCCAAGCTGATCTTTCCGGCTGAGAGCCTCTCCCTGACGTAGTGGTAATGCACCTTAATTTGCTTTGTGCGAGCATGAAAAACTGGGTTCCTTGCAATTGCCTATGCACTCTGACTATCTGTGTAGATAGTGTTGGTAGTGTCTTGTCCAACACCCAAATCAGCCATAAGGCGTCTGAGCCATACACACTCAACCGAAGTTGCGAAGACAGCCTTGTACTCAGCCTCACAATTGTAAGTGTCCACAGTCGGTTGCTTCTTGCTCAACCATGATATGCATGAGTTGCCAAGCATGAAACAGAAACCACTTGTGGACACTCATGTGTCAAAACAACCAGCCCAATGTGAGTCCAAAACAACATGTAAGTCTGGCGGAAATGATCCCCCCTTGGGATAAAACAAGCCAAGATCTAAAGTGCCACTCAAGTAGCAAAAAATCCTCTTGACAACCTGCCAATGCTTAGACCCTGGGCTATGCATAAATCTAATGACCAGTGAGATTGCAAATTGAATATCCGGCCTCGTGTTGCATACATAAATGAGGCATGTAAAGAGTGACATCTGCACGATCACCAAGCACCATGAAGACTCAATTTCAAACTTGTTTCATGGGAGTGAAAATAGGTTTGCAATCCTCAAGTCCAAAATTACATAGCAATGTCTTTATGTAACTTTTTTGACACAAGGCAATACCACCATCACACTACTTAAAATGTATACCTAGGTAATGATGCAACAACCCCAAATATTTCATCTTGAAAGAAGCATTTAAATCAGCCTTAAATTTAGCAATATGTCTCTCATTTGGTCCAGTGATCAACAAATCATCTACATAAAGAGAAGTACATCACCCTCATGCTTTACATACAATATGCTTTCTGTTAGACTGTTACAAAAGTCTGGTTTGACCAAATGAGTGTCAGGCTTCTCATACCAAGCACGAGGAGATTGATTCAACCCATACAAAGCTTTCTTACATTTGCACGCCTTATCCTCTTGTCCTTTCTTGAAAAAACCACGAGACTACATTACATAAACTTCCTCAATTATGACACCATTCAAGAAAGCAGTAAAAATATCTGATTGATGTACATCCCAACCAAAATGAGCTGCCAATGCACATAGAAAAGACACAGTAGTCATAGGATAAGTGGGAGAAAAAGTCTCTTCATAATCTATGCCTTTTTGCTATGCATAACCCTTTTGCAACAAGTTGAGCCTTATGGCGATCAATCTCACCATCCGGCTTGCGTTTCAACTTGTAAACCCACTTCGTACCAATGGCCTTTTTTCCAGGAGGCAAATCACCTAAAGTCCATGTGTCATTTTCTATAAGTGCATCATATTCTGATTCCATGACAGCCATCCAATTTTTTGAATTCTGTGCTTCATCAAAAGATAGAGGTTTCTCAACATCATGTAAGCTAGACACAACCAATGAATAACAATATGATGCATAAGATGCATGGCGAAAGCCTAAAAAAGTGCGACTAGACAAAGGTGCATCCAATTCACTATCACACAATGTATGAACCAGCCATTTTAGCATACCTCTAGCTTGCTCATTTTCAGCCCTTTCCTCATCAAGTACATCATGTACATCTGCATCAGTAATAGGCTGATCTGTAATATTTTTAGAAACCCCCATAGGCTGTACATTTTCCTCATTGGAATTTACATTCAAACTTCCACCACTGAAAAGAGGCAACAAAGTGTCATGAATGTCCTATGAACTTACATTACTGTCTCTAGTACATGACAACAAGGGCTGAACAGAATCTTCCACAAACACTACATCTTGTGAAACCAAAATACACTTTTTTGTGAATGATACAACTTCTAACCTTTGCTTTTAACACTATAACCAACAAAAATACATTTGACAGCCTTATCATCCAGTTTTTTGCGCTGCGTTTGTGGCACCAAAGCATATGCCAAACAGCAAAAAACACGTATGTGCTCAATAGAAGGTTGTCTATCATGCCATGCTTCATATGGAGTAATATAATGCAAAGCTTTTGTAGGACACCTGTTTAGTGCATACGTGGAACACATGATGGACTCAAGCCAAAATGAATGCGGAAAAGCTTGAATTTTGACCATACATCATGCCATTTCCATAAATGAAATATTTTTCCTCTCAGCAACACCATTTTTCTGAGTCATATAAGGCACTGTACATTGGTCTTTTATCCCATGACTAGCCAAAAATGCATTAAATTCATGAGTTATATAGTCACCCCCTCGATCGGAACGGAGGGTGCCTATAGTACATTTTGAGACATTTTCAACCATAGCCAAAAATTATTTGAAGCACATAAAAACTTTGGACTTTGCTTTAAGTGGAAATACCCATGCATTCCTAGAGTAATCATCAATGAAAGACACAAAGTAAAGGTAATTGCCCAAGGACGGAGTTTGCATAGACCCACAAACATCACTATGCACAAGCTGACACTTGCATGTGGCCCTAACAGAACCATCCTCTAGAAACTTAGAACGCTGCGTCTTACCCAAAATATAGCCTTTCACAATTATGTTTGATAGGTGCTTCAAGAGGCGGCAAAGAAGCAACCATATCAGATTTCTACAAACGCATCAAACTGGAAAAATTCAGATGACCAAAACAGGCATGCCAAAGTTTTGCATCTAAAATAGCCTTTGAATCCACAACTGCATTTGCAAAATTGTGCCCACACTTGTCATACAAAGTGAGCTTATACAACCCACGACATAAAATGCTAGATGCAACAATTTCATCACCGAAACTGAGATCATGTACAATACATGTCTCATCCACAAATTTGACTACAAGACCAAGTCTAGCAAGTGGAGATACAGACAAAATATTATTCTTGATCCCTGGTACAAAAAGTGCATCAACAAGTGTGAAAGAACTGCCATTTGCAGCCGTAAGCACAATCTTCCCAACTCCCTGAACCAGATAAAAGGCATTGTTGGCACAAGTAACTGAATTCCCATGAGGGACAGAATCAAGAGAGGTGAAAAAATCACGATGTGAGGTAATGTGCTTTGTAACACCACTGTCAAAATACCACACATGTGAATTTGCAGCATCAGCATCACAGTCTCCTTTCATAGAAGTTTCAACAAGAGATGCATTTTTAGTGGAACCAACATTTGCAGTGGAACCACCCTCTTTCCTCTTTGCCTCTTTGGCCTTCAACTTAGGACACTGCTTGATCAAGTGATCACATTAGCTTTACAATAATGGCAACGCATCTTCTTTTTTCCCTTATCACCAAAATTTCTAGACAAATTGCTGCCAGTAGAAGCATTAGGAACAATTGATTTTCCACTTGTAGAAGAACCATAAGAAAGGGCTGCATTGTTGTTACCACCCTTTCTTTGAGTAGCAATAAAAGCCTGTTCAATTGCACGACGTTGTCCAATCCTGTTTTTTTTGGAAAGTGACCCTTGAAACAACAATGTGCACAATGCATCAAACTTAACAAGTTCATGATTTCCTTGGGTCATAAGTCTCCAAGTACTAGCAAAAGTCTACTAAGAATCTAGCAAGGAGGCATGAAGAACAGTTTGCACAAGGGAACTGTCTGAAATGACTTCCCCTGCAGAAATAAGTTGCTCATTGATATCCTTGACACTAGCAAGGAAAGTGTCCATATCGTCTTCCTCATGCATAATCTTTGATTCCAGCTCTTTACGCAACAATGCAATTTTAGCTTCATTGCGACTTGCATAAAGACTAGCCAAAATATCCCAAGCCTATTTTGTAGATTTCACTGAACGAATTGGGAGAGAAATAGTGTGCTTCACAGACAACACGATCAATGCATGAGCCTATGCATCTTTTACATCCCAACAAGCTTGTTATGTGTCATAGGAAAAACAATTCTAACAACAACAATCCTTGCAGCAAGACCTGCAGCATCCTCAACATCGCCTACATCCTCAAAACCAGGACGTACATCAATGCCCTACACAATATTCTAGATGCCCTTTGACACAAGAACATGTTGCATCGTATAAGCCCAGATAGGGTAGTTTTCCCCATCCAATTTGTCCTTAGCAACCAGACGCCCTTGGACACAAGAACATGTTGCATCGTATAAGCCCACATAGGGTAATTGTCCCCATCCGATGTGTCCTCAGCAACAAACATCTTGAACGCATCTGTGTTGTTGTCAACCATGGTAAATGCTTCACGTAATGTGAAATCTGCCCGAAAAGAGGAGAATCAAAGTGGGAAAACCATGTGCTACATAGCACAAACCGTAGAAGACTGTAAGGGACCTACTATGGAGAAAACGACATTGACATGAAATTTTGCACAAAATGTTGAAATAGCCTGTGCAGTACTACCTGTAGTGGAAATGGAGGCCAAAATGAGCACGAATAAAAAATCTGAGCAAACTAAACTCTTCGCGCTGTCTCAAAATTTTTGTCGACCTATGAATGCTCGCTAAAGCTAATTGAAATTGGAGAAAGTGAGCAGGCGTGTGCTGGAGCAGCTGGCGACAAAGCCCGAGAGGATGAAACTTGCTCTGATACCAATTGTTGGAATTAGGAATGCAGGAAAACACACACAGCTTGGAGAAGACAAAGGAAGCTCAAGGCACACAACAGAGATTGTATTACTTAGTGTGTAATGGAAAGATATATAGCCCTAGAATGATGGGCATATATACAATGCACGGGGGCAAAAACCTCCTTAAGAGGGAGAAAATGCCTCGGCAATCCTATTTGTGTTCACACACATCACTACCACATGTATATGGTAACATTTTACATTTCGCAAAAATTCACGCTTGGGGACCTCAAGGGGCTCTGGAATACATGCAACCAAGCACTTAAGAATATATGATAGACTATATATATTAGATGCTTTGATGAAAGGAGGAGGATTGGTGCTCATATTTTTAGGGGTATTCCATGGATAATCTTGATTGAATTGAGCTCTAGTTTGAGGGTTGTGATTTGGGAGCTTGGAAAATGTTGCCAAAGTGTTTGATGGTGTACTTTGTCCCCAGTCCGCGATCCCAACATACACTCCTCGCTCTCCAAAATGAAGTAGAATATTTCTAGTGTGTATGTCGCTATGAATGAAATCGTGACTATGCACACAAATTTCATGGTCTGCAAAAGAGAATTGCAGATCGATAAAATGTTGTCTATGAACTATTGTACAGTTCCATATGTGTGCTAAAACTCTCTGATTGTAGGTTTGATTCCATCATGATGGCAGACCTGAATCCACTACTCAAGGTGACCTTTATTCCAAAGCTAGAAGATCAACATGGGCCTTTTGCTATAACGAATAAGAGCATGGGGAACTATCATGCCACGGTGTTGGACAATAGTAGATGTTGATTCCTCTAGCACTGTATGTAAAGATGGCTTGCTTCCTATCTGGTCCTTGAAGATCTTTTCTGCATAGACATGATCTTTGAAGAGGAAATGGGCCACTGAATATTGTTTGACATTTGCAAAATTTCCTTCACCTAACTGTGGTTCTTGCAGGTGAAAGATAGAATGGTCCCCAAGTAAGTATAAGACATGAGGACATGTAGTATCATCCAAGTGCACAGCTAAGGGCTCAACACGTGAAGGAGGAGGCATGTCCTCTTCAATCTTAGGACATGTAGAAGAGCCTTTGGCCCTATCCTTGCTCTTCAATTCTAAATGTAGCTATGACACAAGCTGCATTTGCTCTTTGATTCTAGGTTTGGATTTGATTTTTGGATGAACCATACTTTCAAAGCTTCTAGTGACTTGGCCAAATAATTGCTTTAGTGTGTTGTGCATAACTTTAATACTGCACATAGCTGGGTCACATGAAATAAGAAATGCAGTGCACAGTTTCAGCCAACACTGCTCCACAAGTTCAATCACAAAAGTATTGAACTTTTCCTGAAGTGGATCAAATACCCGATGCAAATGATCATCTGAAGCTCGATAGAGAGATAAAAAAAGAGCATCACAAATGATTTTGCGATGCTGATGCGATAACTTTGTCTCTACCATGACTGAAGCTTAAAAATACACAAAGAAAATAAAATTAGGGTAGATCTAGAATAAATATAACTTTGACTTATATGATTATATAAAAACATTTCATGAATTAAATTTCTTATTTACAATTCTAAAATTACAATAGTCCTCTTTGCAAAGCAACACAATGATGGGTAACATTTGATAATGAGCAACTATATGATATGATACCTCTTTTTGCAGTGTGATGCAATGGTCAACAACATTCAGTAAAACAAAAGATCTAAAAATACACAACCCCTCCTTGCAGTGCAACACGGTGGTTAACAACGGCCAGAGACAAAGAATGTATTAAAACCAATCAGCCTGTAGTGTGACGCGGTAGTCAACAACAAACGGGGATGAAGGATTTAAATTACATAACCCCTCCTTGTAGTGTAGCGTGGTGGTCAGCAGCAGCCAAAGATGGGGAATCTATTAAACCTAATCAACTTGCAGTGGGACGCAGTGGTAAGCAACAACCACAAATGAAGGATTTAAAATACCTTGCCCCTCCCTGTAGTGCAACATGGTGGTCAGCAACAGCTAGAGATGGGGAATTTATTGAATCCAATCAACTTGCAATGCGATGTGATGGTAAAAACAACCAAGATTGAAGGATTTAAAATACCCAACCTATCCATGTATGTAGTGCAATGCGATGGTTGTTAACATCCAAAGATGAAGAATCTATTAACTCCAATCTTCCTGTAGTGCGATGTGATGGTCATCAACAACCAAGAACGAAGGATTTAAAATGCCTAACCCCTCCTTGCAGTGGGACATGGTGGTCAACAACAGTCAAAGACAAGGAATCTATTAAACCCAATCTTTCTACAGTGCAACATGATGGTTAGCAACAAATGGGAACAAAGTATGTAAGATAGCTAACCCCTCCATGTAGTGCGATACGGTGGTCAGCAACAACCAGAGACGGGGAATCTAATTGTAAATCCTAAGCTACTCTCTGTAGTGCAACACGGAGGTGAGCATCAGTCAAGGATGAAGCATCTAAAGTCTAAACCCCCCTTGTAGTATGTCAGGAGGATCAACATAGCCAAGGACGCGTGTCTAATCTCTCTCTCTCTCTCTCTCTCTCTCTCTCTCTCTCTTTGTGCAGTGTGACATGGGGTCAACACAGCCAAAGAGAGGGCCCTAACTTGTAAACTAGCACTTAGGTGTGAGCAATGCTTCACAAAAACAACGCTAGCAAAGATAAAGTTAGAGAAAAAAAGAAGTAGCAAAAATGATTACCTATGGCTACTTGCTCTCTCTATGTCTCTATCACAAGCATTATATTTGTGGCAGTTTGAATGAAGTATCGCGGCACTTTGTTTTATAGAGTAAAACATATTTCGATCAAAATATGTTTTATTCAAATATACGCATACAATACGGATATACAACATATAATACCAAATTATACGTACAATTTTTGTTATACGTGGGGAATATAATGAAAGGCTGAGGGGAGATTGAACCTTGGATCCTCCTCCCAATCAACCTATTATAGGAGAGCCCATGGCCCTGCCCTAAATGGATCCTCTATCCACACCTTTAGTCCGGCCCTTGGCCTAAGTCCTTGACTCCTATAGGTCGGGCCCTGCCCTGTAGCCCTTGGCCTGACATTACTCCCCCTTGGAGAAGCCTTTTCATCCTCAAAAACACAAGTAATAGTATCTTTGTAAGAACACTGATTTGCCTTGTTGGCATCCCATACGCACTGTTCTTACGAAGATACTACCACTTGTGTTTTCAAGGACGAAAACGCTTCTCCAAGGGGGGAGTAATGTTAGGCCAAGGGCTAGAGGGCAGGGCCCTAGGGGAGTCAAGGACTTAGGCCAAGGGTCAGGATTGAAGGTGTGGATAGGGGATCCGTTTAGGGCAGGGCCATGGGCTCTCCTATAATAGTTTGGCTGGGAGGGTTCTAGGGTTCAATCTCCCCTCGGGCTCTCACTGGTATTAGAGCCAGGGAGGAGGGAAACTAATGGAGGAGGGGAAGCACGGGGGCATGGCCTCTTGTTCTCTCCCTCTCTCTCTCTTCCACGCCCAAGGAGGCTATGGCGCTATCAAGAAGGGGGACTTTTGTTCTCTTTCTCTCTCTTGATAGACTTGCTTGCATGTCTTTGCATGCTCAAGAGCAGGGACGGGCCATGACCATGGGCAACTTCCTCTACAGGGCCAAAAGGAGATGGTTGCGGGGAATATCCGCTTGCACGGAAGAGTGACTCACGATCAACCTCCACAAAAACGCTGGCAGTTTGGCTCAATAAGCTCGTGCTATGATGGGGCATGTTTTTTGTCATAGGGGCTTACACCCTCGTGGTCTGCAGGCGACGCCATCATCATCTCCTCCTCTGTGCTGGAGACCCGCCATTGCCATGCATTTTCTTGCGGTGGTTCACACATGGTGGGCACCCTAATGGTGCCCTAAGGTCACCCTAAGGGCCTTCTCCCATAGCAAGTCCTCGGATATAGACAATATTCAAAGTGTAGTGAAGTCAGTCAACACAATCCTCTCACCTTGGACTGCATACAAGGTCTTAAGAGCTGTATTCCATGGTCCATGGTTTGCTGCAATTTTGATAGAGAGTCTAGCTTGTTAAGGCATGCAAGCACCAGGTGAGTCTATCCATAGCCGTAGTCTCCAAGCATTGAAGGAAAGCAAGGTAAATCAAAAGGTATCCTTAGGTCTAATGTAGCTATGAGCCGCCATAGACAAGTCACAAGCAAGTTGTTAACAATATCAGTGGGTCTACAAGGTCTTCGATACATAGATTTATTTAAAGCTAAGTTGCTTATGAGTTTATTTTGCAGACACTTTTTCATTAGTAAAAGTAACCTTCAACACCATGAATTTTGGTGGAAGGAGAGTTTGTTCCGAGAGATATTTGTTGAGGAAATGTCACAGTGTTCAGGCAAGGCCTGCTGCATATCGATACAGGCAAGGCCTGTGGCATGTACGGCAAACGTTATTCAGCATGACGTGACTCGTTGCTTTTTGTTTCCCAAAACTGCAACGAGTAAAGGAATTTCAATAAAAGCATGCACGACACACTCACATTGAACCCAATCAGTACGGCACGACAAGTTGATGCGAGTACTTTAGCAGGTATGTTTGTTGCCGTGAAATTTTCTTTTTCCATGCTTGTGCAATTTTAACACTTAAGGCACAAGCAAGGCTTGTGAGCATTACCAAACGCATGATTTTATTGATTTTTTGAACACACGGTGGGCAACAACCACTTACATTCAAGCAAGGCATGAGTGAGCAATGTTCTCATTTAACAACAATACTTATTCCCATGCCTAGCAAAGGTCAGGGCATGGTAATTCTTGAGCATCTCCTAGAGATTAGCATGGCATGTTGCTAGCCTTGATGAAGGAGGCAGAGGTATCCATGAGTACTTATGCAGAGCAAGGCTTCCTTTTGGTATTTGGCATTGTGATTTTCACAGTTTGGAACATGCTCTTAGCATCCAAACTTGGGAAAATTGGCCAAGATGTTTGCAGGTTTTTACATCCCACGAGGGTGTATATGCTACATATACTAACTCATGTGAGCATTACGTCTGGCTATGAGCCGGATTCAAGCAAAGTACCAGAAACCTGGCCAGAACTAGGTGACAAGGTTAGTACATTTTCAAGTTATGTTTGTTTTTGTCGATGTTTTGATTTTCATTTTGAAATCGATTTCTCTGATGTGCAAAGCCAAGTGCTTGGGTAGACTCCATACGAAGCCATTATTCACAGCACAGTGCTTTGCCACTTTTCCTGTGAAGCAAGGCTTCTCTTATAACTATTAGCACAATGCTATTGTCACACATCTTTCACACTACATGGATATAAGCTCACAGTTTACGCAACGGTGCACAGTGATGTATCCGTGCCAATGTAATTGTGCAAGCACGTATCATAACTCCCATGGTTGAGACAATCATTGAAGCTAGGGGCTTATTCTTCTAATTTTTTGCTTCGTATGCATGGCATACTAGTACAATGGCTGTACCACACCCATCATTGCATACGCTTCCGCTATAGCACTAGCTACTTTGTCAAGGACGAGTTTAGTTGTTGTTGTTTTCAGACATTTTATTTTTATGTTGATTCACAGGCAACGTGCCATACATTTGCACCCTGATATAGTCACGATCACATCAAGGTAAGTGGGGTCAAGGATGTAACTTCTGGTACCTCTCTCTACGCGGGCATGGTACACTTACACTGATGTACGCTTATAAGATAAGCTATGATACAGACATGGTATACACTGAGCATTGAACAGGGCATACAACACATTAGAGGGAATTTCCTCAACCCAGCATTCTCTGTCTCTCTCTCTCTTCCAATTTCTATGCGGGAAAGGTAAAAATTAGGCATGATTTTATTGCAATTTTTTTATGTTAATACGGTAATAGGAAGGGCTAAGCGCCATCTATTGACACCTATTTTGGCATGGCTAAGAGCCATCTAGTCTATCAGTGATTGAATTCATGATTGAACACTTCTATCCAGTTAAGTACCCATCGATTATAATGGACAAGCAAGAGTCTTGCCATTAGTGATTTTTTGGGCAATATTTTAGCACTACACACTTTGAGTGCAAAAATCCAATTGAGTTCTTGAACGTCTTAAACTCATAAGATCTTATTTCTACCAAGGTGTATAGATGACGCTAGCATTTCAGACAACACGGCTGTTCACAAAAACCCAAGATTATGGAGTTTTGGGTCCGAAAAAGATCTAGTTGTGAATACGATTCCAACTTTAGTGGATCTCCTATTTTATCTCTAGCCCTACGAGTGTCTATATGAGTCCAGTTTTGGGGTAAGACCCAGCTCGTGATTATTAAATCATTTATTAAAGTGTGATGGTCAATTCTTGGAATCTTCACACTTGCACTTTCAAGGAAAACAATCCATTAGCTGCCAAGGGCTCGTGGATAATTTCAACTTCCAAAGTTGAATAAAGATACTATCGGCTGCTAGTTGAGCAGTTTTACTGCAACATTTAACCCAGGGGTTTGACAATCCTGATTTTACCCAAGGGGTCTGGTTTGCAAAGGCAACACCCATGGTTACATGTGCAATACTACTTGCATTTCACTAATTTTCAATTAGTGTTCCTAGGCCTTTGCCGACGAGAACTTTGGGTAGGTGCTCTTCACTTCGATACAGGTATGCATTTGTTTTGGTTTTTTTTTCTTTTGGTTTGCTTTTTTATGTCGAATGCATAAACTATGCTTGCTCTTCAAAGAAATGACAAGGTCATGTAAGAGGGAGCCAAGCAATTTGGGCTGTGATGTCCAGAATAAGTTTATGCATTCTGTAGTTATAGCCCACTTATAGGGTTTATTTGGCACATGTTGTCACATGGGATGCAACATGGTCTAGGAACTCAAGGAATTTGGTCTAGCCAGTGTGGAGCAAGGCTAATGAGGGTCCCTCTCACTCCTATTGTAGAGTGTTTGTAGTTACCTCCATGCACAAGTACATCTTGTACTTGAAGGATATTCTTTTTTCAGACATTCTTATATGAGACAAATTCCATATGTGGAGAATATGAGTCTCTGGGACTAGCAGTGGCGCCCCTATTTCAAGTATGTGTTGGTCAAACCTATTTTCTAGACCGTTTTTAGCCCAACGTATCAGGTGCAATTTCGGTGGCCAAAAATTGTTGGATACTTAGAATGAATTGTTAAGGTACAAGTGCAGCTAAACAACATTACAGATGGTTGTTTCTACATATAGCAAGGCTCTGAGTTGTTAATGAAAAATTTTCATTGTTTGTTTGTAGAAGTGATTAATTGTTCACTTTCTATTATGGTTCAAACATTTCTGCAAGGCTTGCAAATGATTGCAGCGGACAATATTTAGTTTCTTTTTGGAACTATTTAACTTCCTCTTTAATGTGTGCTACGAGCATCACATTTGCCATAAAATTTGGCAAAGATGACCATGGATATACAAGTTCGGATCTATTTTTTCTAAATGCATGCACACTAGGTGTTATGGGCCCTAGTGTTTAGCAAAGGCTAATTTGGAGCGGCATGCATATTCATCACATCAGTTGCTTATGAAGCATTTTTCACTCTATGTGCAGTATCTCTATGAGATTACCTATGGGTCTACCAATTACCAATAGAGGTCATGGCTCGGTTTGGGTGCTTGTGAATCTTCCAAGATAACCAAGATGGTTATTCGGGAAATTCTTGATTTCTCAGCAAGGTTGTACGATATGGTGAACCCCGTTTACTAGTCATCTGGGAAGCCTATCTGTAAGTGGTTGGGGAAAAGTACCTCACTTCTACTGCTGCTATTCATCCCACGTTGGATGGGCAGCTTACACGTATTCTTTGCTAAAGGATCTGGTAAGTGCATACGTTAGCACAACGCATTCTGAACGGGAAATTCTTTCCCTATTTTAGTATTTTGTTTGGTTAGGTTTTCAACTTTGAACACCTGTTGTGGTGGGATTGGATACCGTTTCAATAGTTTTATAAGTCAAGGACTTAGTAGGGGTGCTGACAAAGTATGTTGGCATGTAACCTACATTAGGGGTGAGCATGTAGTTCTGTGTGTTCCAAAATGTTCAGAAGTCTGACATGAGGACACTCTTTATTCTATCCCTTAGTAGCTATGAGCTTTTCAAGATACTCACGCGAGTTGGAAATCTGGCTCACAATTTCATGGGCAGTTGCACCAAGGTTTTCTTGCATTATTCCAGTACCTTCAGAAAGTCTGAAAACGGGTTATGCCTTTACACACCTCTTAGTTGTGGTTACTCCTTTAAAGTAATCAAGTGAGTTATAAATTGAGTTACCATTTAGATACAAGTGGTTGTAAAAGGACAACAATGTTGAAAATCAAGATGTTGCTCTTGGTTTCATTGAACCTCCTCACTGCACCAAGTATCAATCATATGGACAATTGGCCCGCGTATGGGATGCCAACAACGCAAACATCAGTATTCTTACAAAGATACTACAAATTGTGTTTTTGAGGATGAAAACGCTTCTCCAAGGAGGGAGTTATGTTAGGCCAAGGGCTAGAGGGAAGGGCCCGACCTAGGGGAGTCAAGGACTTAGGCCAAGGGCCGGCGGACTGAAGGTGTGGACAAAGGATCCATTTAGGGCAGGGCCATGGGCTCTCCTATAATAGGTTGGCTAGGAGGAGGATCCAGGGTTCAGTCTCCCCTCGGCCTTTCACTGGTATTAGAGCCAGGGAGGAGGGAAACTATGGAGGAGAGAAAGCATAGGGGCATGGCCTCTTATTCTCTCCCTCTTCCATAGTTTCCATCCTCCCTGGCTATGATACCAGTGAAAGGCCGAGGGGAGACTGAACCCTGGTTCCTCCTCCCAACCAACCTATTATAGGAGAGACCATGGCCCTGTCCTAAATGGATCCCCTGTCCACACCTTCAGTCCGGCCCTTGGCCTAAGTCCTTGACTCCCCTAGGTCGGGCCCTACCCTCTAGCCCTTGGCCTGTAGCCCTTGGCCTGACATATAAGGTAGAGTAGTCCCCATGCTAGATAAATAAATGCTTCTCATTTTCTACTGAGAGGTGGTTTTAAGTAAATTTTTAATGAATGTTCCCATTGGGCATGCAATCCTTAGGGGCTACAGTGTGAATCACCCAAGAAGAGTTTTTTTTTTCAAGAGAAAGAGAGGAGCACAACGGTGCTTTTGAAGATAGTATTCCACCTCCTACTAGGTAAGTATGCATGTACAATAGAGGGATAACTAATTTGTATAACCAAATTTAGGTGGAAGGAATAGTAGTTGAGCCCAACGATGAGGGCATTTTCAATATCATAAATGTGTGTGTGTGCGTGTGTGTTGTTGTATTAAACTAAATACGTATGTACACAAAAGAACATATTGTTCAAAAGACAACTGGACTTAGATAACTAGACAATGATTTGTACAAAAATAACTTATTATTATATTCATTTTTGTACAATATAATAAGAACAAGGCATCATTCCAATGATCCTGTACAAAAGTAATAGAGTTGTGGAGATAATCTAGGCTAAAACCAACAAGTTGAAGGGCAGCTAAGCTAAACCATTTTAAGTAAAGATAGCATTTTCACATGCATCCATATAAACAAGACAACAGATTTGTTACCTTGAATACTTCTTACAGGTGTCAAAGAGCCCATCAGTTTTTATACTTGTTCTACTTAAAACTTTTTAATTGGCACTACCTTGGTCAACATGTATGTCCAAAATGATGTCTCTTAAAATGCATTGATTATGGTATATGCCCAACAAGGATAAGGCCACGGATCTCCAGCTAGTTGTTTTTAGGATGAAAAGCAAGGGCACTTCTCACACTTGTAGGACTCCAATGTGAGCAATGATGATATTTTTAGACAAGAGATGTGTGCTTGCTGGCATTGCACTCTAACCAACATGCATGCTAGATTTGGTGTGCTTGAAGAGCTTTCTATCTTGAATGTTGTCTCTTGGAACACACTGAGTGCTGAATATGCTCAACAACAGCAAGGCGAGAAAGCTCTAAGCCGTTTTCAGTAAATTCTAAGCAAGGATATTTCCCCAGATGGAAGCACCTACGTTGGCACTCTCCAACTCAATATCCATAGCGTACTAATTGAGTGATTCTATTGTAGTGATTGCATTGAAGCTTATGAATTGAGAACTCATCACTATAATAAACCCCAGATTGTCTATGACATAGAACATAAAGTTACCTCTACTTCTCTTTAACGTAAGTCTCTCTTTAAATCTATCTCATGCCTACTGATTGAGTGATTCCATTGTAATGATTGCATTGGAGATTATGTAGTGAGAACACATTACTACAATAAACCCTACATTGTCTATGATGTGCAACATTAAATTAGCTCTGCTTCTCTTTAAGTTTAATCTATATCTTGCATCTTTTGTATTTATGTTAGCTTCTCTTTTGTGTTTGACCGAATAGACAAATGTTCACAACAATGGATGTTTTGATTGCACAACCATGACCCCAGCTCAACAACACTGCAAGGTCCTTTATCTGCATCCAATTCCCCATGCCTATCCATTTGCTTGGCTCAACACATAAATACTACGGGGCAAGGCATGCCTTCGATCTCTATAATTTTTGGAGAGACCACAAAGCCAACTCACCACCATACTTTTGTATTGCACTTCTTCATGACGTGCACTGTATATTTAGAATTTCACTTTTTGCGCTTAACTGCAAGACAAAATGTTTAACTATTCACATTGTTTTATGTAGCTTGATTCAAACATTATCCTCCGGCTTGCACAATTGGACAAAACTCGTAAAAAATTACCAAGTCCCTAGTGCAATTTAATTTTTATAGTCTGTTGATGCTTTATGTATTTTTATTTTGTCCACGTTTCCTTACTAGTGCATGCTCAATCTTGATCATCATATCTATATATCAAATAGACACGCACTTCTTTTCTCACAGTTTGGTAATTCAACTTATGTATTGCAGTACTCAATGCACTCTGTACATGTTTACTTTATTCCTATGTGGTTGATGTGAATCTATGTATGCCCTTGTTTGACAATGCATCGTATATATTGTAACCCTATGTTCTCCTTTGCATAATCATTTTGTAGCATGAGGAAAATCCTTTATTCCAACATTTCCTCTTCATATATGTTTTGCATTAGGTTCTTATTGATAGCCAAGACTCCTTGCTCCCTCTCTTAGGGGGGTCACTATGTATAAATTGTGTATATCATGTGCTATAAATTTTTAAACATATAAGATACACCCTTTTTCTATTCAATACCCTTCTATATGTAAAATGTGAGAAAAAATGAAATAGAATGAACACTTCTATTGCACTCACATGATAGTCACATAATTATTAAGTGAACCCAACCCAACCCCCCCCCGCTTCCTCTTCCACTGTGACAACACGTAACTCTTTACAAACCCGTTTGGCATTTCCTTATGGTTGCATTTCTTAGAGCCTCTTATTTTCAAAGGGTGAGGACCCTTGAGTTATTTTAGAAGACCTTCTCTTTATTGAAGAGGGAATAAAACCTCCCAAAACCTCTTACTTTTGGAGAGTGCATGTCTTCTCTCTTTCCTCCAAAGAAAAGAATCTTTGAGAACACCCCACTCCCCCACTCCCCAGTTTATCCTAATGGAATACCCTAGTGGGCTTGTTTGTTTTGTTTTAAGAAATTCTTGAACCTGGGAAAAAACCTATATAAGGGATAGAGGTCGGTTTTGTCAAGACAAGCACACCTAAAAAGTGTACCGACTGGCTCCCCTCCTTTTTATGCACTCCTGCTTAATAGCACTTGACATTTTTTTCCCCACAGCTGGTAGCTTATAGTGCTACCCCCTTTTGAGCTTGGTCACTTTATACCCAGCAACTTGCAACTCTCCTTCTTGCAACCCCCTACTTATGTCCAACCTCTCTTGTAGAATCTGATGCTCCACCCTCTTGGTAGCCTACAAACCACAAACACTCTCACCTTCTCATGATGCCCTTCACCCTTCTCTTGCCCACCTCCTCTTTACACATCCACCTTCAACTCCCAAATGGTGCAGCTTCCTCCTCTGGTCATGACCCCCTCCGCTGCTCTTGGCTTCTCCTGGATTGCTCACGGCCTTTCCTCACCTTCAAAACGTGACCACGAGTTTGCTCTATAGCTGCTCTAGAGCCCTTGGCTCTCACGCCCCCTCGGGCATTTCGTATGGTGCCTGGGGCCTAGAGTAGTGCTCCTCTTATCTATAATTGGATTCCTCTCTCCTCGTTTCATTAATTGCCCGCCCTCTACTGGTAGATTCCCATCCACTTGGCGGCATCCCTCGCATGCAAAACCGGCCCCTCCTCCATCCAGACGGTGCCACCACCTCTACTTTCCTTGGAGCCCATTGTAGTGGCGCCGCCATCACCTACAGAGTCAAGTGAGATGTGTTTTTAAAAGCTCAAAGCTAATTTTTAGCTTACCTTAAAAAGTTTTTTTTGCTTGGCCACCGGTCCCATGCTCACCATTGCCCCTGATTATTGAGATAACAAAACTCCTCTTTAGCTCCTTGTGATCCCCGCTTCAAGCTCTACCCCGCACGAAGCTTTCTAAAAAAGAGCATTTCTCACACCGATGACCATATGACCGGAACTGACCATCTCTTGAACATAATCCATTTTAAGAAGATGCTTCGATCTCTACCGAGAATAGAACAATGGTCCAATCGGTGACAAACTTGAGTTGTCATGGCTTTCAAGTGAAAGATTGCTAGATATTGGTAGTCAAGCACGTAAAAATCCGGAGCTTGTCAGACACGACCAATCTCTACATACATATCATGGCGCCATTTGGTGGAGATACCCACCAACCTTTAGAATCCTCAAGAACTCCAATCAACAAAGCTTTTGAACTACATTTGACCTGTTAAATGCCCCATTTGGCATACACATCCCGACCATGCTTGTTGTACCCTGCATCAAGTAGCTGCTCAAGCACTGCACCATCCACCCCCTAACCCTCATGTACGTGTTTCTTGCATGTCCCTGGGTCTACCATGTTTGGCTACACCAACGGTTGGGGTAAAGGGCTTCTTCTCCACAACTAGGAGGTCAGGCTTTAGCATCACTACCTTGGAAGAGAGGCAGCTTCAACTTGATAGCACCCACCACTGAACATGTTGTAGCTTCTCTCTAGCTAGAGCATCTGCTTCTTGATTTTTTGTTCAAGGGACATGATGTAATTGTACAGCTTGAAACTTCCCTAGAAGTTTCTTAACTTGGTGCAAATGGCCTAGCAAGCTATGATTTTTACAAGCCCAAGTTCCTTGTATTTTTTTTAATTAAAAGCATGGCATCACCAACCGTTGAATACCTTGTGTCACACACCACTCTAACCCAAGAGTTAAGGCTGCATATTCTGCTTCATTGTTGGAGTGGGAATCCAAGAGATTCCCAATGGAGAAAACCTTTTCCCCTTGCTCGTTGAAGACAACAATGCGTGCTGCAGCTTTGTCCATTGTCCTCTTATAGGCTCCATAAAAGAAAAGAGAGTGAGCCCTTTCTATCTTAGGGACTTCCAACACAGGTGTTACTTCTTTGTCACTTGTCTTGATCTTCATCTTCTTTTTGTAGTGGTGATGAGTGAGAATGCCTCCTAGACTGGCTCTTGTGGAGTTCTCCACCTGCATTGTGTAGTCGAACTCTTGCAACCTTGTGAGCCATTTGGAAATCCTAGAAGAAACATCCATGTGCTGCATTACATAAGGAAATACTTCTTCCATGGTTAAAATTAGACACCAACTACACTACACATGTGTGGAATGTGCATAGCCCTTTTATTAATTGTGGATGTGAGCGCACATGGCAAGGGGATAATTGTCGGGACTATAATGTCCTATGGTTTGATTATGCCATGTGGCTCATCTTACACCAACTTCCCTCTTTCTTTCCAGACCCCTCTCTTAAAAAATCTACTATAACTTTTCTCAGTTGGGTGGAAAAAGAGGCTCAAGAGGTTATAAAGGCCTTACTGGTTCACTTCTATTACAGACAGAAGCTAAAAGAAGCAATTTTTCACTCAATGTGTGTGTGTGTGTCGTCAAGTAGCAATCACTCATCATTCCCAACCCCCACTTACCCTCTTCACTCTATGCAATATGACTGATGCAGGTTTTGATGGATTTGCATGGAAGGTTTTGACTCTCCCCCATAAGAAAAAAAGCAGGATTTTTTATCCCACTACACTTTGTGAACCCTTTGCTACACCTCAAAAATGTTTCCTCCTTCTTTGCTCTTTTTTTCTTCAGGCTCTGTATTGCTACAAACCCTCTGTGGGATGATTGTGTTTTTACATGGTCATTTGACCCACCGCAAAAGAGGTTTTTATTTCAAAGGACACTTTGAAGTGTGTATGTGAAAGTATTGCGGATTGTGATCTTGGGGGTGAGCATCGTATTACTTTGAAATTGGATAAGCTCATGAGTCTGGCTCTAGCCCGCATATGTAATGAAGGCCTAGGGAACATACTGACCAAGCCTCCCATTTTGGGACATGCATACCTAGAACTTTAATGCATACTCAAGGTCTTGGTTGGCTCAGGATGTGTTGTACTCCCACCCCGCCTCAATGAAGACTTGTGGCTTTTGTTATTTCATACATATTTATGTTGTGAAAAAACAAGATAAATTTACCCCATCCTCACATTTGAGATTGAAACGATTCAATCCATTTTTTCATAACATGCCCAATAAATATGATATTAATCTGCAAAAAACTCATTGCGGTAGAATCCATTAAATGGTTAAAAGGGCCAAACTTTTCTTTCTGGCAGCCAAGCATTGAAGAAATTACAAAACACATCATTGATTTCCTTAAAAAGGTTGTAGCCCCACTCAGATGGATCACATGTTGTAAATCATGGTGCTTCTTAGAAGTATCACTCCTTATGGCTTGCCTCCTAAAAACATGCATCCAACAATTAAAAAATTGAGCCAAGAAACTCAATCAAAAGGCACTCTTATGCCACGAAATTCACTTACAATCATGGTGGACTATTGAATCCGTCTATGATCGTGTGCTAAACCTACCCAAACACGCCTCAACTCTCTTCACAGGGGACATCAAAAAGTGTTATGAAAACATTCCTCATCTCGAGGAGCAAGGCTTGATACATCAAGCCACCAATTTAATCAAATATACCTTCTCTAAGACATAGGAAGAGTTCATTTCTTTCAAAAAGTTTCCTTTTCAATGTCATGAGGGGTCTTGGTCATCACACCCCTATAAGTCAGGACTCTCCTTCAACCTAGAGTAAGTAACTCTCCTCAATACATGGCTCATCAACAACATGTACATACAATGTTTAGGAGAAGTATATAAACAAATCATTGGGATCCCATGGGACTAGCTTGCTGCCCTCTTTGGTGAAACCTCTACTTACATGCACTTGTGTTTAATTTCTTACACATCACTTTGAACTCCCCGCAACCCCAACTAATCCTCTCAGAACTGGGGACACCTTATAGATACTTTGATGACATATTTCTCATCAACTCCCAGGATCTAGCATTTTTCTTAGAACAACACCAAATCTACCCAAAATACTTATCTGTAGAAACCTCCTCTAGAGAGTTAGCTAAATTTATTGACCTCCTCCTCTCCATCAATAAGGGATGCTTAACAAAACATTTGGCCAAAAAAGAAGTCTACCTAGATTGTAACCCATACGATATTTGAAATGGTCTAGCAAACAACCGACCCACAGAATGGGCACACAATGTCATCATATCCCAATTGAAACCGATACTTTTTTGCAACACACACCCCTCAAAATTTGCCAATGACATAAAATCACTAATATATATATAGTGCAACATCACAATTCATGTGTGACCCCACAATTGTCTTGGACTTCATACAAATTGGAGGGCACTAGGACCCCTTTTGGGGGCCTAGTGCCCTCAAAAGGAGGTGCCACACTCTACACTAGTGCTGGTTGTGGAGGGTCCCTCTGCAAACCCCTTGGCATTTCCTTATGGTTGCATTTCTTAGAGCCTCTTGTTTTTGAAGGGTGAGGACCCTTAGAGACTTATTTGAAAATTTTAGAAGACCTTCTCTTTACCCCCGTATTCTTTGCGAGGTATGCATGAGTGTGAGGGCGCTCTAGGTGGCCTGCACAAGGGCCTGGGTGTGTCTTGCTGCTGTGGGGAAACTTGCTGTGGAGGCTTCGCCACCCAAGGAGGAGGACATTGCTTTGCAAAGGTTCGGAGGTTGTCCTCAGAGGGAGGACCCTGACCAACCTTTTTATCTTTCTTGACTGGCTTCTTTGCCCTTAATATTTTTTGCCTTGGGGTTTGGCGGCAACCCCGCACTTCCTTCGGAGGTACAAAAAGCTTGCCATGTTTGGGCCAGGCTATTTGGTCTGCTATCATGGTGGGGTCTGTTCTGCTTTGCGACAATCTATGGGATAGTTGTGACATGGAGGTCTTGTGCAGAAGGGGCTTGGCCCCCCTTAATGGCCTGTGACGGTTGGGTTCTCATGATCTCATGTCAATGTGCTCATGCTGCGGATGATTTGTCTTTGATGCGGCTACGGATGGTTCGTCTTTGTTTCTGCATGTTGCCCTTTGTGGCTCGGTGATGGAGGATTTTGGTCTCCGCCCATGTTTTGGACTTATGCTCTATGGTTCATCAAACTCGGCAGTGGGCTATTGCATGGCAAGTGGTCACCCTCCGATGGTAGTTGAGGTGGCTTTCTCCTGTTTCTTCTTTGGATTTATGGCTTCATGCTGGCGGTTATCTTTTGCTTATATGGTACAGTATTGTGGTTTGTGGATGGCTCCCTTGATCAATTGATGTACTTGTGGTTGTGGGTATGGTGGGATGGTTGGATGTCTTGGCTCGGCCTCAGGAGGACTATCTTTGTATTTTTTTGGATTAATTTATTTCATTCATATTTTGTGAGTTTTACAAAAAAAAAGAAAAACTTGAATATTATTTAATGTCCTTGTCCTTGAAAAGTATACCCAATGGCTTCAGAATAAAGAAAAGATGTACGTAATGGCTTCAAAATTACTTAGTACAAGGACATTAGAAAACACTAAAGGCAAATTAAGCCAAGAAAAACACAAAAAGAAAATACACAATTGTAGTAATGTACACTCGAATAGGCCCTGCCAATTTTGTGTTTGGGGTTGATTAAATGGAATCGATGAAGATGCTTTGTTTTTAAGAGCAAAAGTGAATGCCAGAAAAAAGAGCACAAGGGCACGTGGTGGAGAGAAAGGAAGAGAGAAAGAAAGAGGGCCTAGGATTAGATTTTTTTGTGTGTGCATTTTTGTCGGTTTTCGATTGTGGCTTCTCGCTTTTGGATGCAAGCGCAGACTCTCTCTCTCTCTTTGTGTGTGTGTGTGTGTGTGTTTGTGTGGTTTTCTACACACACAGAGTTTGTCTCTATTAGAGCTGATCGGGATAAGGAGTAGGACATGAAGACGCGCAGGACCTTTTTCAGTGCGCTGCGTGTGGGTGGTGTGGCACGACAGAGCTGATGGCCAATAGGACGGTGCCGATGCTGATGATGATGATGGAGTTGAGGAAGTCGCTTGGCCTGGCATAAGGAAGCTGCTATGCTCTATATTGCACGAAGATTTTCTTGGGGAGGGAATATGAACATTGTGATGATGATGATGGAGTTGAGGAAGTGGCTTGGCTTGGTGTAGGGAAGTGCTCATGCTCTATAGTGCACGAAGCTTTTCTTGGGGAGGGAAGGGAAGGGGAAGGGAAAGGCACACAGTGTTGTGCAGACTAAGCCACGACAAGAGAGGGGGGAGATGAGCTGTGTGCACACAACAATAGGTAGAATGCGAAGGAAGATTGGGAATGCAGGGAGACAGACAAAGAGTTTGTCTTCTGTGGAGAGTGGCAGGGAAATGGCTTCCACAAATGTGCAAGCGAAGAGGTCCACGCAGAGGCAGATATTGGGGTCACGAGCACAGACAATGCCTTAGGCGGAAGTTGTGCAATAAGGAGACGACGACGAAGTTCGAACACGAAGGGGACACAGTGCAACTAATGGCGACAGCTAGTAGACTTTCCTTTAGAATTGTGAGATTCGCAAAGATTCTAAACGAATCTCGAGTAAAAATTAATGGATTCATAGATCGTATACCCAATACGTACACTCGACTATCTCTCTTTTATATAAACACAAAGTCTTTTGACTTTCCACTTCCAAGGGTCTTTTCATTTCCTAAACTCGCCCTTCACTTATTCCCTTTCGATGTTTTGAAAAGATTTTTAGTTTTTGAGACTGGGGAGACGTAATTTCTCTTCCATAAAACTCAAGGTATCTCATAAAATTCCACATAATAGTGACGAGTCTAAAATTTACACCACCTACTAAGCTTTATATAAGATTCACAGAAATCAACTTGTTTTGAGGGCTTTGAGGGTTCGCGCATTAGGGTTTCTGTGGCTCATGAGACATGCATGAGCATGGTGGCTTCGGGCGGCCTATAGTGGAGCGATGACTCTTGCTATTTGAATTGGATGGAGTGAAGCCATTGGGGAAAGGATTGTGGGCTTGAGGGAGAAGGTCATCCTTGAGAGGGAAGATCCAGCTGCCCCGCCCTCCTGTTTTAACTCGTCTTACTTGCCCTTATTTTTTTGCTTTCGAGAGAGGTTGCCCCGCCCGCCTCCTGCTAGGGAGGGGAATGGACGGCCAATCATGTTCATGGTTGGGATTCGAGTGCTCGTCGATAGGAAGCAGGGAGGTGTGAGATGCATTGCATCTTGGTGGCTATTGTTGAGTTGTGGCTTCATGATGCGGTGTGTCTTTCTGGAGCAATTTGTCTTCATGGTGCGATTTTATTTCGTTTTTTTTTTGTGTTGGCTACCATATAGCTGTTGATGGAGCCGTTGGGCTCTCCCCTTGCAGCAAGCTTTAGTAAAGTATGTTGTCTCACTTCAAGTCCTATTTCAGTTGGGATTTCCCTATGGTAGAGGGCTCTCCTCGTGTGGCGGTCAAGCAGGTCTTTGTTTGTCAAGGGTGGCTTAGCCTGTTTAGTGGTGTGGGTAAGGGCTCCCTGTAAAATCCAGAATAGTTTGCTTTTTATGGATGACTAGCTCTCCTGGCACATGTTGTGTAGGAGTTGATCTTGTAATTGTTTTGGTTTTAATTTATTTCCAACTCACCTATTGGTGAGTATTGAAAAACAAGGATTTACACTACCCAAGAAGATTGATGAATATTTCTTGGATTTTATAATCCTCTTAGAGAAATTACAAGAGTTCCTTTTGAGGTGTATCTTACTTGATGGTTTTCGAGAAGAAGACGCTTAAGATGCTTCACCTCTGTCTGTATGGCGCTAGGTATCTTTTGATGTATCACAAGATCTCTCAAGGCTTGATATAAGCTTGAAGTTGCTTTGTACATTTCTTTTGGAAGAAAATACGTCGATCCAGAAGAAAATTGAATAATAGTGTTGACGACTTGTTTTTTATTGCGCTTTTTCTAATAATTTACATTTCATGCATCTAACTTAAATTCACTCATTAATTTGTAAAAATACACCCAAGTTCAAGATAAGAACTTCTTGTCCTCGCTAACACTTGCCTAATATTTTTGCACAAGTTATGCAATGTAAGACGCTTTGTAGATGATCTTTTTGTTCCTGACGTTCTTTCTTTTCAAGATTTTATGTACTTGAAATCGAGTTCTAAGGCGAAATGATTTATCTCAAGGAGTTTTGTGAACTTAAATGTACCACAAATAGTGATTGTTGTGGCTTTTTTGACCTTAAGATTTTCAGACTCCCTTGGGATTAGAAGTAGATATCTATGATAAGCGCCTTGAACCAGAATATGCCAATCTAAAAATCATCCGTATGTCTCACATTTCTTCGAACATTTTTCTTTTAGCTAAGTACGGTGTTATTTGCTCTCAACTAGTTAGATTTTCTCGTCTTTGTTCTAGTAAGTCTGCTTTTGTTGTTCAATCTTGCCATCTTATTTCTTTACTAGTTGAAAAAGGATACTCATTCAAAAGAATCATGAAAAATGTTAGTTCATTTTTGCATCGTAGTAAGTTTATTTTTAATGTTTCTTCTTTTGGAATGTTCAACATAATTAGTAGTAAATTCAATAGAAGTGGGGAGTTAAAAAGCCCACTTATTGTTTGATTTAATAACACCTTATGTTGTCGTTTTCATTTTTAGCGCTTCTAGTATTTTCACTATAGCTTGACAAATTGCTAGCCTTTATCATGGCTGAGTATGCCCATCACCTCCGGAGGGTGATAGAAACTCAGCTCGTTGGTTTTGTAGAGTATGTTCAAAGCATGAATGACCTTTATATAAACTTGCACCTACTTTTGGGCACTGACGACGTGAATAGGGATGTCATAGTTGTTGTCCAAGCTATGCGTGATAAAGGTGATAATCTTATTCTTCATGTTCGGACAAGCAGCGAAGTTGAGATCACATATTGTCAAGTTTGGTTCTTTGCTCTTCGTAGGTTTGTAGTAGTATTCATTTTTTGATTTCGTATTTAGCTTACTTGAGGACTTAAGAATGTGTTCTGTTAGAAGTTGTTGTGTGAAGTTTGATTTTTAGGATTAAGTGTTTAAGATGACCTATCTTTTTTTGCTTAAAGTTGAGTACCTGTTTTAAGCCAAGTAAGTTGCGTCAACTTATTTTACACATGCTTTTTTTAAAAATATTTTTAAGTTAATAATGTTTTGTTTTATCTAGTTTTGTCTCGTAGCAAACAAAGTGATTTAGTTTGTTTTGTTTGTTTGTTTTTGTTTTTCTTTTCTTTTCTTGGTCCCTTGCTTTTATAGTTTTATGAGTGCTTTATTGCCTTTTATAATTCGGGAGTTCATACTATTCTATTTTGAACTTATGAAGGTATATATATTCTTTTTTACACAGCATGTATATGTAGAAGGGTATATATCAAAAGAAAATTGAATAGCCTACAATTTTGAACTCATTTGTTATAGTAAGAATCTTTGCAAAGATTCTCATTGCAAAACTAACAAGGTGAGGGATCATGGGGGCCTGCTAATGAAAGAAATCATGAAGATGGCAGGGGAAGGTGGCGGGAGTTGTATGCGCAAACATGAAGTGGAAAGAGGGGGAGTTGTTATACGCAGACTTAGGGTAGTGGAAGCAGTAAGCAAATAGCGGAGTGGTTTGACCAAAAGGTGAAGTTAGTCCCTGCTACTATGCTAGGCATCAAATTTGTAGTCCAAATGTGGTCCAAAGTTGAATTGTAGATCATTGTGTTGTGAGTTATATATTGTGTCATGTTGTGTGTGGAGAGAAGGTTAGAAATAGCAATGCTTACAGGGGTTTGGCAAGTAGCATTGGTGTTGAATTCATAAAGCGGAATGGTAGGGGTGTGCTGGTGGTGAGGTGTGAGTAGTGTGCTCAATGTTTGTAGGAGCAAAGGAATTGGACTAGATCGTCTATGGTACAATGTTATTAGAGTGATTGGTGGACCATGTAGTGTATTGAGGAGTGCTATAATGCATTCTATCTTGTAAAGGTATGTTTTCTCTTGATGTGAAGAGGAACACTCCCATGGGGCCACATGTTTGAGTGTGTGTGTATAACCATGTAACGCTATGGTATCATCATGTTATAGTTTTGTTTCTTAGAGATAAAAAATGTGTGAAGACATTGAGTTATCATCATGAAGAAGATTGTCTTAAGAGATACAATGTTAAGAAATTGTATTATTAAGTGATTGTTGGGTAGAGAGCGGAGGTCAAGTTGTGAAGGTTGCCAAGTGGCTTGTGTTTTGAGGTGGTGCAGCTCATCTAAAACTGATTGGTCTAATTTTATATGGGTAGAAGTTAATTCTGCCAAGAGGTAAAGATGATTGGAATCTCTTATGCAAGAGAGGGAAGTGTACACAAGACCGTGACTTTGAATGTTGGATCCATCAAAACTCAAGGTATTTAGTGGAAAGCCTTGTGCATGGTGTATGGTCCTAGCAGGTGTTGTAGGCTGGATTGGGAATGGTGTTCTAGTAATGGTGTTTAGGAAGTTCTTTCCTATTTGAAATTCACATGTTATTTTTTGGATTAGTGTCCATTGTTTATCTATCGATGTATAGTTGTTGGTTTCTATATCTAACTTTTTGGCCTACTTTAGTGGTTTGAAAGTGAATCCAGATGGTTTGTGTTGTGGAGCTGTGTCATTGCTTTGAATATACCATCGGCCCCATTGACTAGGCCATCTAGAATGTCAATATTTCCAGCACAAATTTTCACAATGAGCCTTGGCTTTAAGTGAAGTTTTTTGTGAAGACTTGCTATCAACTTTGGATCTATTGGTATTTGAATAGTTTTGCTGCAAGTTTTTGCCCTTGTGTCTTGTGCCTCAATAAATATTGGTGTCTGTACGATAATGTTGAAAATATATTGGTTGTGTAGATCTTTATCTTTTTTCGCATAAATATGGGATATCATGGTTGGATGAGGTACTACCACGCATGTAATTTGTATTGAGAAATAGAATATCATCATGGGTGTGTTTTAAATGCATATCCTGTTGAGTATGTTGATTAATGTCTTATTATTTTGGATTGTTAACTCATCACACCTTATGTGGTCATGCCAAAAAGAGGGCAAGATAGCTTCAAGCAATTGAGGTTTTCTGGAAAAAAATCCAAGAATCACGTACTGGACTCGCTTGACAAAGATCACCGCACAAGATGACATCAACACCACCAAATGTTTGGTCGTACCTGTTTTTTATTGCATGCAGACGAGAGTCTGCCATAGTGAGGATATTGCTTCCAATCAAGGATACTTCATAAAAAATAACTAACTGGAGGTCTCGATAAAGCAGGCATAGTTTATTTAGTCTCTCGGGTGAGAGCGAAGTGCTAGATCACGAGATCAACGGCAGGTGGAGGGCCAAGTGGATAGTGGTCCTGTCAATGTTAAAAGCAGCCTTTCTCGTGTATGCCATTACCAAAGCTTTTGTTGTTGTTGGACTAGAATGTGATATGTGGTTATAGAAACGTAGAAGCCCTTGGACAATCAAAAGAAGGGTGAAATGTTTGCCTGTGCCTGTGCCTCGAGTCAGGAAAATGTGGATTGCTTATGTGGAAAATGTACATTTTTTAAAGGATAATGTCATTGAATATTAGCTATTGTTGGGCATTAAGTTGTAAAATTATCTTGTAATAAGTATCATTTGGTTCGAGCAATTTTTAAATGGCTGGTACATTGTGTGCATGTAGTTGACAGTGTTGTATATTTAGGTCTTGTGTGATGTGAACATGAATATGGTAGGAACTATCAGATAATGTTGTAAACGTTGAAGGTGAACTTATGCCTAATGAATTGGTGTTAAGGGTCTCTTGCAATGTTGTGTCTTTGTTGTATTTAGATTCATTTCCATTAATGATAGGTTTATTTTGACTATATACATATTTCCATGTGAGTTCATTTGTTAGATGTTGATTTTCATTATTTATCCATGGTAGAAACAACATACATTGCTCCCTATAATAATTATATGGGTTCTTTGTGGCATTATATCTGACTTATCGTATAATGTTTGGTTTGTTATGTTTTCTGTATGTGTTGTTTGTTGTAGTGTATGTGGAGGCAAATTTTGCCAATGATATGTCATTGAATTGAGTAGGCCGCGCACAGTATTTTTCAATGCTTGTTTCGTAAAAGAATTTTATGCTAGTTGGGTCTATGTATTGTAGAAGATGTTTTTTCTTGAATCAATATTCTTTTGTGAGGAGGGTTTGTGTTGACGAATATAAATTCTCAAGTTGCACTAAAGAGAGGTAGAAAAAGTGCAATATATACTGCTTATTGTGAGCTTATTTGTTGTGTGTTTAGTATTATGTTTCCTACTTTTCAAAGCCTATCAAATGTAGTTGCATTGTTTTAAACACAAGAATTAAATTGCTCCTTTATTGCTTTGATGAGTGTGTTATCAAATTTTTATATATATGAGGTGAAATAGGTAGCTACTCCATGTGCATTTAAAATGTATTGTATATCTAAATTTGCATCCAAAGCTTTGAAATGGTTGGATTGAAATTATCTGTGTAGATATCTTTGATATTTCCTTTCAATAGAAGTTTGGTACATGAGATTGTGGATGCTATAGCTTGGATATATTCCTCAAAGTGAAGGTCCATAGACAAGAGCCTTGCTGTTTGAATGTGATATTTGCTTTATAATTTGGTAGCAATAGATTATATTTAATTTGTTTGTGTTTCTTTTTATTGTATTGGATGCTGGTATGTTGAGAGAAACAAGGCTCCAAAATCATAGTGAAAGGCATTAGGTAGTGAGGAAAGTCAAAGTGACATCCTTTACGTGTTATGAAGCAAACCTTCCTATGTTTGTGTGTTTGAATTTCTTGCAAATCTATAGGAAGAAGAATCGAATCAATTGTTATGTACTTATCAATGAAACACACAACATTTTCATTGGGAACTTTTCCATAAATAGGAGCATTTTCTATCCATAGCATCCCATGATCATGTTGGCTACCTCGGCTTTGGAACTTGGTTACAAAAAACTAATCTTTGAGTTTTCCTAATATAGTTGTATCCTTGGCTAGTAAACTTTTCATTCCATTAAAACAATTTAGGTAAAAGCAGGGTGTTGTTACAGGGTCATCTCGGACCAAATCTTGTATATATGATACTTCTATTTGTGTACTTAGAGGCACAATTGGGTTGAGTTTCGCAAGTGCCGCAATCAAAGGTTTTCAACATTTCTCAATCGCAAAAAATATAACAAATAATGTTGGGGACCCAAGCTGTCTAATCATAGAGAAGGAATTTTTTTTTTCAAATTTTCTTTGTAATCAATGGATGTTTGCAATGCCTCAAAGTCTCGATATCCAAGTTGAGAAGACAAGATGTTCTCAATGTTAGTATCTCCAACAACTTGTTCAGCCACCACTAGCTTATTGTGATTTAGCTTGCTTTGCGCATATGGTCCATGATTTTCTGAGTCATCACTTTGATGTTTTGAAAAAAAGACTCTCTATATTTAGGGAAAATCCTCTATCACAGTGCATAAGTTCCCATTGAGCCAAATGTTGATACCTATGCTTAACAAGTGTGTGGTATTTACGAGGCTCACCGGAAAATAGTAGGAAAACTAAGCTCTTCACAATATTCATCTTTGAAAATACTCAAAGGACTATTTCCCTCAGAAGGAGCTATAAAGAAGACTTTGTCGTTATGATCTACTACTTTCTTGATGACTCAATTCCATGCAGCATGACATCCATGGCTAGATCATCTTCTTCTGGTGGTTGATTTTCGTCGATAAAATCATTAGGCAAAGGGTATTGTAGACTATGAAAATGACTTAGCCACTCGTCCTTTAGAGTAACTTTTTTGTTCTTGTATAGAGATTTTTGCAATAGTTGAGTAGTGGATTTCATTGTAAGCAATGGGCAGACACTTCAAAAAGGTAGCAATGGTTGTACTAGAGACAACGCTTAATTACCCACTAGTATTGAGGCTTCATCATGAATGAATCTCGACAGTATTTGTTGTGTTTTCTCCAAGGATGCCGCAAAACATTAACAACGCTACCTCATAATCCAAACTGACCATCGTATGTAAGATCCCAAATCTTGGCAAAAGGTAGCCTGATACTAATAAGGCAACTTTCTATATGATTTAACTTGTCCACTCCATCCAAAGGGGAGTTCACTCCTATGCAATTCAATCAAGTGAGAAATGCACCATGGTCTTTCCTTTTATGCCCGTAGGAAGTACATACATAGTTCTCATGTATCTTGTTGGTTCTAGATCTCCCAAATGTTGATATATGCCCCTCTCGAGCTAATTGTGAAAAAAACATTAAACGTCCACATTTAGAACATTGATATATACGGACATCGTTCGTTGTTTTTATGTACTAATGTATAACTTTGTTTGGTGGGGAGGTTTGCTCAATGTCTATATTCAATGCAATCATGGGGTGCAATCGTTTTTTAGTTTTAAGACCATATTAGGTATTTTGATAGAAACTTCCGCATTATGGGAATCTCCAAATTGACCAAATTCGTGTAATTTGGGAATTTCCCACTTAAATTGGGAAAAAATGAGATAATTTGTTGATGCATGGTTGGTAAAAAGAGTGAAAATCTTATAGGATTGTGGTG
Organism: Adiantum capillus-veneris; assembly: GCF_014529385.1. Lineage (NCBI taxonomy): Eukaryota > Viridiplantae > Streptophyta > Polypodiopsida > Polypodiales > Pteridaceae > Adiantum > Adiantum capillus-veneris. The sequence continues at coordinate 42,421,613 of NC_140956.1, read as the reverse complement.
TTGGTAAACACCAGAAGTCAAGCTATGCATAACACATGAATTTGAAGAAATACTATTGATTCAATAAAACAAAGAAAGGTACAACTAAAGACCCTGTGTACAAAACATACTATTATAGTCACAATACAAGTTGCACATGATCTACTAAAAATTTGATACCATGGCCTGTAATATCGTGGCATACTTGAACCATTCCATAAATTTTTCTAGAACCTTATATAATTCTTCTGCGGTGAAATCACTTCTTCATGAGCCTTGGCATACTCGGCCAATGATACCAAAGGTGGATCTCTATGTGGTAACATTGGTTTGCCTTTTGTATTTTTTTTCCAAAGATGAATACTTCCACTCCAACTTAACACACCTACATGTGATTTTTATTGCATCATTGGTGTCTCATCTTGCATAAAAAACCTAAATTGAAGTGGTTTGGAATGGCCAACAAGTATGTCTTGTCCATCACAAAGATAACCGTCACAATATTGCTTCAAATCAGGGACCTTTGTAAGTAGAAATGGAGCTGGAGATGAAAATGAGCTATTTCATAATGTATGCATCAAATACGGAAAAGTATATGTTTGGGTTACTCTCAACTTCTCTAAAAACCTAATGAACATGGCATCTATGTCCTCATGTGTATGCTCGGCCATCAAAATCCTGGCTGGATGGTTTTGAAAACCCCTCTTGTAACAAGCATTGACAAATAGGCAAATAGATATCAATTTTTGTTTTTCCCTGCACAATTATCTAGCTATAGTAGCAAGTTCTTCGGTAGCTTTCAAAATGTTGACCTTATTTCCTCTTCTACAGTTTTTGATGGTTGCACAATGGGCTCTTTTCCATCACACAAATTGTGGTAGTCCAAAGCATCCCTTGAGTTCAAAGCATGTAGTAGTGAAGCACTGCTCCTTGGAAATCCATTTGTTACTAGATCACCAAGAGGATGCTTATCTATCCCCTCTAGGTTATGTAGCAATTAGCAATTGAGCCAATTGTAAGATTTGTATTTTCTGCCCACAAACCATTCAAGATAAAGTGACGGTAATGACCTTCTTCATGTCCATGAGTTGTCATACCTATCAATGCCACGTGCAAATTGTATCCTGAATCTACACCTTATAAACAATACGTAATTGAGGAATGACAGTCTTGTTTTGACCCATCTTATCATGAATTATACATGCATATTTTTGTGGTTGAGTTTCAAATATTTGCACCATGCATAATATAAGCTCCTACAACTCTTCTATTATGCCATGTGAATTTTTCTCTCTCTGAAGAGAAGAGATCTCTCTTCAAGAGAAGGTTTAGCTTCTAACCTTGCTTTGATTGAACTACCAATATTACACTGAGAGAAATCACTCATTTTTGTTAAAGTGACGTGTGTGTATTCTTTGTTCCAGACTCTACCAAAAGAAGACTGGGATAACTTCTTCTCATAGCCCATTTGGTCAAGTGCAGTGTTGATTTTTCTTAAAATATCTACTTGTTCGTACGTTGATGGAATCACTAATTGAGTCTCTCTTGAGCCATGTAGAAGTGTTATACTTCTATTTGGCATCTTCTCAGAGTTGTTATCCACAAACTCGTTAAGCAATGCTCTTGCTAAACTAGTATGTTGAAGTCCTCTTCTCAATATACATGTGTTCCCATGCACATATTGGCACACACCATTTTTAAAATTTTTTGTGTAGCGTTTAAGCACTGCCTTTGGTATTCCATGTAACTCATACCATGCTCTACAACAAACAATAGAGCCATTTAGCCTAGATTGGTATTGCATCTTCTCATCTTTCTGATAAAAAATAGAAAGAACATCATGAACATAGTTAGTGCATGCTTTTTGAGACTATCCCCAAACTTATTTGCGTAACCTTGTCACCGTATCACGATCTGCAAATTAACAAAAAAAATTTCCACAACAATCAATGCATGAAACCCTTAGAATTGACTCGATTAATAGATAAAAGGCAGAAACTGGTGCTACTCTTGCTTTTTTAGTCCTGTTGATGAAAGTGTATCATCTCTTCCTTGACAAAGGGACAACGTTACTCCCAATATATTCATTGTTGGATACATCCTCACATCTAGCATGCATACCATCCAATAGGAACAAAGCGTTGTAATGGACTCCCATTCAACATTGTTGTTTGCTTGAGGGCCACTTTAGCAAAGTGATGCTACCCATGTCAACCATATTCTCAGTGATTTACTTATCCCTTTCAATACCCACACCCACAAAATCATTACAAAGTTCTTGAAAGTTGACATCATCATGTGGAAATACATATAAGATGGTCCCTTCATTCACAGTATGCATCATTGTGTCATCCTTTAGTAGGACCCTATAAATTCTCCAAGATTCTATGTATTGCATTTGCAACTAGAGGTCAAAATTATTCCCTTGTTCATCACCATTATAGCTGTTGTTTTTGTCAATTAAATTATCATTTATTATGAAAGACTGCAAGCGAAGCTTAGGCCATCAAATCATACTCTGTAATGAACCGTGGAGAGATGTAGTATTCACTGTAGGAAAAGGTAGAACCATATCCTTCAAACATTTCTCCACTAGTATAAATACATTTCCTTGTCCTATCTTTGTACCCCCACAAGTGGAATCTGGATCTGCCCTACACACACAACCAATACCAACGATTTCATCATCAAGTATCACATGCACATTCTCCCCAAATTCTAAATCCATCCTGTAAGTGAAAAAGATAGCCTTGTCAGGTTCATAGTCATAAACAAATTCCCTTTGAGAAAAAAAATTATAATTTCCATTTTACAAAATACATGAGGGTTATAAGCATTATAAATCCACTCAGTCTCAAAGTGATGAGCCAAATCAAGTCTAATTTGGACAAGTGGTTGACCTTGTTTCTCAATTCTCCAATTTGTGGGCCTGCTTCTATCCATGCATCAATGGGCTTAGCTTGGGATGGTAGGGGATCTCAAATTCAAATTCCCCATGTTACAACATGCAAAAGATTTAGGGTGGACAAGTGGCAGATATTGTGATTAAACCACCCTTGATACACCAATAGATGAGAAGCTAGCAAGGGAATCAATGTTGAATAAGTGGTGGTCCAACTAGCTGTTCTTGAAACCAAAACCCTCTTCCTTCATAAGACCATAGCTTGGACAATTGGTGGACCTAGTTTTAATGCCATGTGTTGAAGGTGACCTGTTGTAGGACCTTGCTTGCCAATGTCCAAGTAGCCCTTTCTTCTTTCAATAGAAGCAAGGTTGGACAAGTAGTTTATCTTAAAACCACAACCTCCCGCTATATTACAGTGTACCTTGAACAAGTGGTGGACCTATTATTGAATGCCCAATTCCCAAGGTGAATTACTATAGGATCTTGTTTCCCAATGCCTGAGTAACCCTTGCTTCTTGGTGGAAGCAAGTGTTAACCAATGACGGAGACCCGTGTGATGATTTTTTTACGGGTCATGCAGTGGAGTCGGCATTGGGCGAATATGAGACTAGACGTCGGCCCAGCTAACATCCACGTATATCACATTGTTTTGAGTCATGGACCGGGCTTGTTGGTCCTATAAGTGATTTGTCAACGAGAGGCGCACCACATATATCAATTGAAAATAATCTTTACTTTGACTGGCCAGTATGGACGCCTATGTGTGAATGGAACAAACCCATGTAAAAGGGTCATTTTGACCTAAATCCCTCATTCTGAGAGGTGCATGCTAAAGAGAGTGCTCTTGCCTTATCTTCATCTCCTTCTCCATTGTATGTTCACAAGTGTGTGTGTGTGTGTGTGTGTGTGTGTGTGTGTGTGTGTGTATGCATGAGAGAAAGAGAGAGTGAGAGAGAGTTTGAGCACTGTGGTGGCATCGATGGCGACAAGGCGGTTGAGTAGCGACATTGGCGGGCTCCCTGTTCATGGCGGTGCCAGATTCTTGCAACGAAAGAAAGACAGAGGTGAGTGACACACCGTTTGCATTCCTGAGCTTACCCGCACACGGGTTGCGTGTTTGCAGCCTTAGTGGCTCACACGCAGCACACAACAAATCCCCTATGATACAGTATTTTTGGCTCCGCTGTGAGGAGGTGCTATGCGCTTAGCTTGTGACGCAACTATTTATTGTCCTTCTTGCAAATTTTTTATTTGATGCTTTTTGTTGATCTGTGGTTTGACTGAGAAAAGGTTAGGGTTAGGGTTAGATCTGTTGTCATTTTGAAGTAATTTCTATAGTTCTAGAAGTTTTGCATCAGAGTTTTGCGTTTTTTGTAATTTTTTGTATTTTACAGTAATTTTTTGCAATGTCTGTATTTGCAACAATGATCAGAATTAAAATCTGCATTTTTTGCAATTTACTATGCGGATCGCAATCCTTTGAATTAAAAAAATAAAAATAAAAGATAAAAAAACAATTCAAAAATAAAAATCGAAAATAAAAATAGCCCAAGCCTCAATCCTCAGTCTTATGATATAGTATAGACTCAATACTATATATATAGTCTACTCTCCCAACAGGAATGAGGGCATGTGGGATAAGTCCTCCTCCCTCCCTTTCACACTTGTATCCTTGGAAGCAAGCCATGTCCCTCTGATCAAGATGCTCATTTTGAGCTATCATACGCTATATTTCTTAGCTGGTAAAAAAAGAAGGACCAAAAAATAAAAATTTGAGAGTAAAACCGGGTTGCAAAACACCCAAAACTAGGTGAGCAGCCTTCGTGGCCAATCACCAACACTTCTAGGGTGTCTAGGTCACATGCACCTATGCTCTGGTTGTATGCTAGAGCACAAGCATATAGAGAGTTCCTCTGTTTACACGGACACCCATTATCCTTCCACATTAGGCTCTAGGCCCTTAGTGGCGGGAACCCAAGGCAGTACTACTCAAGACCCCCTCCTAGCAGCTAGTGACTCTTCCTCTGACTCAGACGTGATGGAGGGATATACTACACAAAAACATGAGATGTCAAGTCCAGACATGTATAACTTTGCCCCACGGCACGAATCTAGCATGTTTAGCCGCTTAAAAGAGACCTTTAGTCGAGCCACCTGTTCGGAGCCCACAACTAGTGAAGTGAACGAAGGCAATGGAGAGGTAGATTTTCCTTTCACTTCTCATGTAGACCCTGTACTCCCCAAGGGTGCGTATGTTGACATCCTACCTACTCCATTCATTAAAGACCCTACTGAGCCATCACCCCTTGAGGTTCTACTACCCGACGGTGGGAGTCTTGTCAAAGTGCAAGAGATAGAATGATATATGCAAGCAACGAGGGAGAGGGAAATTGAGAACCTATGAATTCTAGAACAAAGCTAAGACATGAAAGCAAAGACCCCTATGATGACAACCATGCCAGCCGAGTGCTCCTCAGCTCGCAGTCACGCACGGAGGGTCAGGTGATGGGGAGCCATAATGTTTCCACTTCAATGGGAACCTCCAGCAAGTCAAGCTTAAATGATATTTCTCACAGAAAATTGGGAGTATGACCTAAAAATTGAGAGGTTGATTGATCGATACACAGGCTGCACATATCTTGTAGGGTGGCCAGAGGTGGTACAATCCATGCTTGGGGCCACAAGTTTAGAGGAGTAGCAACGGATGTTCTTGATATCATCCATGGTGCCATCCAATTAGGGAAGCAAGACCAAGAAACTAACATTCCTTGGGCGAGTCCTATGAAATTCTTGGATACGGGAAAGACCAAACGACCAACCCTATAACAAATGGAGACTCCCTCAGTGAGTCCCATTGATCCTTCATATGTTGTTTCATCGAGTCTTGATACCCTATGAACCCACAAGAAATAGTTGCACATTCCCAATTTAGCTCATCTTTCCCTCGAAGAATCTACGGCTGTTATGCCTGGCCCACCAAAAAGTACACCTTGGAACTCATTCGTGAGTAAAGCCCCACTACATACTAGCAAAATGCCCACAACAATACCTACAAGTGTACATCAATCATATGTACCTATGGGGCCTCATACCCATGTAGCTCCCACCCCCCCGATTCTTTCGACAACCTACACTCCACAACCACCCTATCCAAGTACTCATTCTAGTGGAGCCATACCATCTAGTATTAACATGTCATATCCTATGTTTGCTATACCTGGGGCCACACATATGAACTTTGGGCCACCACATCACAACATCATACCCAGCTTGGGACCCGAGGATCACCCATATGCCTAACCCAATGCCAACCCCCATTTCACATGTAGTCCCAAGAGCATTTGTCCCCACTATACCGACTCACTCGGGTGACTTGGCAACATTTTCTCAAGCTATCAGACAATCTATTACTACACGCCTGATAGAGAGCCCAGAAGTAAGGCAGTACAAGTGGCCAAGCTCACACAAGAATACAGTGGGGACGGGGATGCTAGAAATCATATCGAAGTATTTGAACAAATATGTGATTCCCTAGGAGAACACAATGAACCACATAAGAGAAATGCTTTAAGACTGACTTTGAGTGGGAAGGCTAGGGATTGTTATAGGACCTTAAGGATGGAAGAGAAAATGATTTACCATACTCTTCAAAGATTTTTCCTAAAGGAGTACATACAAGAGGGAGTGCTTTGAGGTGTAGCATCTCAGCTCCAGAAAGCCCAAAGAGAGGAAGGGGAGTCAGTGAGAAACTTTATTAGTTGCTTGAAGCATTTGAATTCTTGTTGTACTCCAAATGAGTGCTTCAATAATAACCAATTGCTTGATAGATTCATTAGGGGACTGTGACATGAGGATATCTATAATGTCCTAGTCATTAGAGGAGAAAGAATGTCTGGTGAGCCTAAATCTACTAGCTCGCAAGCATTGGGGAATGAACCAATGACCATAAAGCCTATTGTTAAAGAGCCAAAGATATTTGAGATGACTTTAGTAGATCTCACCAAGTCCATTCAAGAAAGTTTTAGAGATAATCGTGCTCCACAAAACAATCATATGTATCCAAGAAGGGAACAACAATGGTCCACATAGCACTAGTGAATGCCCTACATATAGAGTAAAATTCAATGGGAATTGCAATGCATGTAGTAGGTACGATCACCAAGCTAAGGATTGTATAATGTTCAAACGTGTGATGGCGAATAGACCACCCTTGGCCTGGATGGATTCAACTCGAGTTCCTGCATTGATTCCTACCTCACTTGTTGAAGAACTATCGCAAACATGGTTCCTAGAGCCCAAAATGTTGCTCAAGCTACACAACTACCACGTCCAGTTCTAGGACCGCAACCCCCACATCCAAGAGTCACCCCTGTGAATCATGTGGGTTGCGAGCCATCTAGTGCTTGTTTGGAAGGTTGTGAGGAAGATATAGGCCCTAATATTGCCTACAGGATGGATTCCTTTGAAGAGTGTCCCCAATAATACATGCAGGACAATTAGGGACAAGTCAAACTTGTTATCAAGTAGCTGATCTTGCAGTAAGAGGCCAAAATATCAATCTCACGACCAAGAGACCACGTCTTCAATGCTATGAGTGTGGAGGTCCACATCGTGTAGCTAAGTGTCCTATTAGACTACAAAACAATGCCACACTAGTGCAAGGGAGCACATCTACAATGCCAATACTCATTTGCAATCAATGTGGCATAGATCATATGATTGCCCAATGTCCTAATAATCCGAATGCACCAAGGATCATGCCATTGAACTTAATTGAGATTACTGAGGTGCCATCACAAAATTTACCCGTGGTACCAGTAAATGTACTCACATGATTGATGCTTCAAAACAAAAATTATATTCTTGAAGAAAGAGACATGGCATCGATTTTCAAATCCACGAAGAAGAAGAAACATGAAGGAAGAGATCACAAAAGGTAACAAAGTCAAACCCCAACTCAAAGACTAACGTAGGGACTGTGGCGATGACCCCGTGTATATGAATGTAACTGAAAATGATTCTGTTTCAAGTAAAACCATGGAGACTAAAACAACCATTAGAAAAGGAAAAAACAAGGAGGATAATGATGAACCACAATGGACACAACCCATGGAACATAGGAAGAAGATTGGAACTTACCCAAACCCTATAGAGGAGATCGAGCAAGTCAAGCAGTTAAGGAGTTTGGTAGATGAGACCCAAGGGAGCTAGAACCAACACCAAGGAAGATCCAAATTACAGACACAATGTTTCCTACACAAAATCAACCTCATATAAAGGCCATAGACCACTAGCCATACCTAGTGTCATTCAAGAAGAAAGTGACTTTAAGTCATTGGGAAGTGGGCGTACTCCCTTCTTGTTGGAGAGAATGTTTAGAGAGGGATTACTTGGCCCTATCGAAGAAATGGAGATTCCATCTTCCCTATGTCAAGGAACTGAAACCCAAGAGGTTCCGTTAAATATTGCCAAATTGATGGATTTCATGGCTTCAGAAGTCCGGTTACCACAATTTTCATGGATAGCTAGGTCTAATGAAGTGCTAGTAGAGGAGGAACCCTTAGATCCACAACCCAACCTGGATGAGAACTCTGTTGTTGAAATACATGTTAACAAGTTGGGACAGTACTTGGAAGGCGATGAATCCAATGCGATCCTGCCAATCACTACCAAAGGATTAACTGTGAAGGGAATCCTTGATGGGGGTGTTGGGGTTAGCATTATAACTAAAAAATGTTGGGAATCTATGGGGAGACCTTACCTTGAGACTACAAACATAGTGGTAAAGATGGCTAATGGGACCATCGTTAAACCTATTGGGATGCTAGAAGATCGCAAGATCAAGGTTCTTGGACAAAAGGTAAGGCACACCTTCATTGTTATGGATTTTCCCAAGAACACTATGTCATTTCAGATGATATTAGGATGTCCTTTCATGAGGGAAGAAAAAATGGTGCATGACTGGTCGAGAAACCATGTCTACTTACATTTCCAAGAATCTGTCATTCGAGTTGATCTTGTGACTGGTTGAGCACATCCTCTAGGAAACATATTTATAATTGACCATTGATCTGACACCACAATTCACTCTGCCCCATTGCAGTATTGTTACACGTTTAAAAAATAGAGTGATGTTAGAGAAGATTCCACTTATATGGATGTTCTACCTGGAATGGCTGAGTCTCACAACGTGGACTGGGTCCACCTAGTGACTACCCTAGACACTTGGGAAAATAGAGGGACTACTTGAGTAACACCTAAGGGGGACAAAGTGCCACAACTCGTACCTTTATATATGATAGGAGCAATGCATATAGCTTTTGATGACCTACGAGATGAAGGCTTGACTGACATTGGAACTAGTAGCATCTCACAAGAATATATCCCACATGATTTGGAGTAGGAATCATCAGTTGAAATTAACTATGTGGACGAAGAATCTGAGTTAAATATTGGTGCAAATGAGGGGACAAACCATTCAAGGTCCAGCGGTACCCTAGATGACAATCTATCCCGGAGAGGAGAAGACATAAGTAGCAATTCATCTAGTGACTCTGCACTAGAGACCAGCCATTGTAAAAAATCGGACAAGAGGAGTAAGCAATATAAGAGGCAACAATATCGAGCAAATGAACGTGCTAGGATAAATGAAAGGAAATCTGGCTCAATTATATGGGGGCATGTGATGCTCATCGAAAGTTGGTAGATAATTGGGGTGAATAGCTTCAAAGTGTCATGTGGTGCAACCCACAATCCATCAACATTGCACAATTACAAGCCACAAAGAATCCAAAGTTGAGCCGTATTGTAAGGAGATGCAAAACCAAGAGTTAGCTCAACAACTAAGGGAAGTGGAAGCAAAATCACAGTCCACAATACAACAAGATCCCATGGAATTACACCCTGCACTTGATCATTTCAAATCCTACACCAGGGAGGAGCGTAAGGTTGTGTATACAAAGGCCCAAAGAACACCTACTAATGGAAGTAATGGAGTCTATGATGGTCCGGTGATAGCTAAAGAAAGAGAGTTAGCGGACCTAGGTGAGGACTCCAAACCCATTTTCATTGCCCAAGACTTGACAGAGATTGAGGAATATGTACTTAAGGCGCTTCTCAAGAAATTGAACGATATGTTTTCTTAGACATATCATGGCATGAAGGGCATTCCACCTTCCGTAGTGCAACATACAATTCCAAAGATTAGCACTGCTAAACCATTCCAACAAAGAACCTACCCAATGAATCCTAAGTATGTGAAGATTATCTAGGAAGAACTCGAAAAGCTTATCAGATGTGGATTCATATACCCTATTGAGCACTTAGAATGGGTGTCTCCAATAGTTATTGTGCCAAAAAAAAAAAGGAAACTCAGAGTGTTCGCATTTCGTGTTATGGCTTTTGGCTTAAGTAATGCCCCTACTACATTCCAAAGATTAATAAACACTGCTTTTAGGGAATATTTAAGGGAGTTTTGCAAAGCTTTTTTAGATGACCTTTGTGCTTATTCTTTGTGGAAAGAACATCTATCATATTTACAAAAAGTGTTTGAAAGGTGCACATTGTATAGCATCTCATTGAACCCTTTCAAATTCCAATTTTGGGTTAAGCATGGATTCATATACTGTGTCCAAGAATGGGATTTCCATAGATGAAATCAAAATTAAATCCATTGCTAATTTACAACCACCTACAAACTATAAGGGAGTCCAAAGATTGATGGGGCATGCTGGTTATTATTGCCATTTTATTTTAAACTTTGGTGAGATAGTCCGCCCATTGTAAAAGCTTCTAATTGAGTTTCACTAGACTGCGGAGTGTTGACCATGCTTATGAGTTATTAGAAAGAACCTTGAAAAGTGCCCCGATCCTATGAGTGCCCAATTGGAATGTAATTCTCAATGTGCATATTGATATTTCAAACTTTGTTATTGGGTGTGTTTTAGCTCAACCAGGAGAACATAAATTGGACAATCCCATTAGCTTTGCAAGTCGCCAATGGAATGATGCTGAGAGGAACTACACCACTAAAGAGCGGGAAGGTTTAGTTATGATTTATGCAGTAAAGAAATTTTGTTATTACCTTCTTGCCAACAAGTTTGCTTTTTATGTGGATCATCAAGCGTTGTTGTATCTAGTAAAGAAACCATGTTCCATGGGAAGAATTACACAATGGTTATTAATTCTTCTTGAGTTTGATTTTACCGTCATGGTGAGACCCGTTAAAAGGCATGTCATGGATGATGATTTGTCTTGTATACCCAATGGTGAAGCCCCTATTGGAATAGATGATGAATTGCCCAATACTTCTCTATTCCTAGTCGAGACCATGCCTGAATGGAGTGAGAAGATTGTAAACTTTTTGATTCACGATTTTCCATCCAAGGAGCTTCACAATGATATAGCTCAAAAAATACTAAAGGAATGTGAACCTTATCCTCTAATTGCAGGTACCCTCTAGAAGCTAGGGAAGGATGGTAAGACAATGTGCTCGTGAGGATGAGTATTTGTACATACTACAAGAAGCACACATGGCATAGCTGGAGGACATTTTTCAAGACAACTAACTCCTAAGAAGGTGCGACAATCAGGCTATTGGTGGCCCACCTTATTTAAGAATGCATCACTTTTTGCAAAGGGATGTGACGAATGCCCACGTTACAAGACCACACAACAAAAGGATTGGATTCCCTTACATCCTATTAAAGTGACCCAACCATTTGAAAAATGGGGTTTAGACTTTGTAGGCCCAGTTAGTCCGACAGCTCTTAACACCCAATCTCCACCCAATTCCAATATGTTATTGTTGCGAGACTGACTATGTAACAAAGTAGGCATAAGCTAAGGCAACACACAAGGCTGATGCAAGGTCAACCGCTAAGTTTCTCTTTGAGAACGTTATTATGCGATTTGATTGTCCTTTTGAAATTGTGAGAGATAATGGCACTCATTCTATAAATGAAGTGATAAAGGAACTCACAACAAGCTTCATGATATCCCACCATACGTCGCCACCTTATTATCCACAAGCAAATGGCCAAGCTGAGAGTGCTAACAAAACTTTAATCTCTATCTTGACCAAGACGGTAGAGGCTCATCGCACAGATTGAGATTTGAAGCTAATAGCAGCTCTATGGGCCTATCATATTGCATACAAAGTGGCTATTAATTGTACGCCATTCAAAATGGTATATGGCCAAGAAGTAGTTATGCCCTGGGAGTTTTTCATTCCTAGTCTTTGAGTAGCATCACATGAAGGTTGGGATGGTAAGCCTTTAGTTGAGCGTTTATATATCCTTGAGCGATTAGATGAAGAGAGGCAATTGGTTGTGCAAAATGCACTTGTGGAGAAGGATAGGCAAAAAAAATGGTTTTATCATCATTTAAAGAACAAGAATATCAAGGTTGGGGATAAAGTTCTTATGTATGGAGTGTGAAACAAGAAGAAAAGGCTAAAATATGTGCGAAAAGGACCATATAGAGTATGCGGAATCACCCCACAAGGTACCATTTGTGTGGAAAATCTTGATGGAGTGGAAACCATTGGATTCCTCGATGGGAGTAATTTTAAAAGACACTATGATCTCTTAGGCCAAGAGGAGCTACGTGCCATTCATGAAAAAAAGGCAGTCAAGGCACAGGTAGAAATTGAAAAAGATACAAGCTCAAGCTGAGGCTCAAGAGAGACAACAATGTATTAGACGCCAATGAGAGGCCAAACTGGTAGTTACACATGCATTTCAAATTGAATCAGAGGACAATTTGGAAGATTCTGACCCACTTCTATTATATCCATCGAGTTAAATAGCACCTATGGGAACGTGCTATATTATGCTTTATTGGACACATGAGCTAATCATGATCCGTTATCCTATGGAGTGTGGTGTCAGTTAGGAAAGACGTATTTATCGAAGAGTACCATCCAAGTCAAGGGTATTAATAAGAAGAAAACTATTGTCTTTGGCATCCTGCACACTACTATCAGTTATGACAACGGGATAGTGGCTCAAAGCTTTTTGTTCATGCCTGTAGGTGTTATGGACGGCAACATAAACCTGGGATGTAAGTGGATCTTTGCAACCATGTGTACTATTGATTGGGGAATGGGGAGTATCACGACACATAAAAAAACTCTCAGTCCTGCCACTCAAGCAACAATCCCTGAGCTATTGCCTTCTGAGGAAACAGTGAATGGAACATTGCATATTCAATAGGTTGAAACATCTATCCCTATGGCACAACCCTTTAGAGCTTCAATTTTCATGGGGCTGAAACAAAGAATGAGGCACCCAAGACTTAGCATGATTTGTAAAGGGCAACATATAAATGGGTCCCTAAAGCTTCATTAACATTCAATGCTCAATTTGGTTCAAAACAAAAGCCTCGTAAGAGATGCCCTACTCACCCCACGAAATGTAAGGAAACATTATGTTGGATTCCTAAGAGACTATTATAAGCCCAAGGCTACTAAACAAAAATGATCAAATCTGGGTACCTAAATGTACCTTGTGTTGTTCTCTCCTGTCACCTACTAAAGATCCATGTAGGCCAAATCCTGTAACTCCAAAATTATTTGAAGACCGCGGAAAGGAAAAAATCACGGAATGCTACACACCCGTTCCGGAGTTAGTTTGGGTACCAAATAAAAAACAATTTGTTCCACCTAGCTCACGAACAGGGGAGTCAAATGAAGCTTCCAGCTCTTCATGTAGTTCATCTACTAAAATACAAGCTTCCACACAACCTCCACCTACCATTGTAAATATCCATACAAACAAGAAAGAATTTGCACCTCCCGTTGTAAGTTCACTGTTGCAAGTAGGATCATGGGAGAGTACCTTACCACCCTTGCAACTTGATGAAGCACCTAGGGTGGTGAAAAACTATTGGTCAAAAACTTCACCCATTACAGCTTGGAATGATTGGTTTCAAAAGCTGACGACAGCCTTCCAAAAAGTATGATCTACCCAAGGAAGGGGGGAGTGTTTATTACAACCATCACTCGCTCGCTTCCCTCTTAACCTTCCTCCCTAACCTATCAACACTTCAATTGAGGGACTGTATATACATAGACTTACACTAATAGTTTTATTAAAAAAACAGTAAATGAGCAAGAGCGATAGCAACGAGAGTGCACCCTATCGAGATTCAGACCCAACACATAGTCCAAATGCACCATGTCACATTGAGCAGCAGCACAAGAAACAGCCCTCATGTTTTAGAGAACTAACCAAATCTATCTGTGTTCTTAGATATGGCTAGATCACCAAAGGCATGCGCTTCTATTTTTTTATGAAAGGTACGCTTTATATTTTTCTCAAGTGTTTCACTTATGCTACCCTGTGCTTTCTCGTGAATGGGATTTTGTAGACAGACTCGCGTGTGAGAAAAATTTTGAGGAGTTAGAATGGCTAATACGTCTATGGACTACTAGTGACCCCTACCCAATTAAACGAATATTTCTCTAGTGGCACATGCCTATTCTTTTGCACAAGATAAGTATCCACGCATAGAGAGGTACTTGATTAACATATGTGCACACGAAGATGATGAAGAATCTGAGGAAGACTATGGTCTCATTGACAATGATTTTGTTTATCTAGATGATGAGGATAGAGGCCTAGCCTTAGGGATGCCACCCGGTCTATATAATATCCTTTTCCCGTGATTCCATAAGTGATAGCAGATAGGTAGATTAGGGGTCTAGATTTTGTTCAGCTTGTTTTTAATGAGATGCTAGTCTTTTCCAAGATTTTTGGTCTTTTCACACTAGCATGCCTCCTAGAGGTATAGTGCCTTGTTGCTTGATATTGTTGTGTAGAACTTATATGGATCTCCATCGACATGGATGAGGACATCTGCTTTGACAAAATGAACAACTACATACCTCTAGGTGTACTACTTTCCATAATCCATGCTGGTGGATATTTATAATTGCTAATTGTGGTTTTCCATGGTTTGATTGCGTCCATTTAGCTATGTTTTGTTATCTGCCATTATAGTTATATAAATTTGTCTTTGCTTAGGTTGATGAACTAGAGTTTAGTCTTATGGATGAGCCTTGAGGTTAGGAGGCCACGACTTTAGGTTAACTCATTTACTTGACCACTAGTCCTAGTTGGTAAAATTATCTGGGTGTTTGAGACCTTAGGAGGTTTTAGGCATAGAGAAGCTTTCTCACTTCAACAACAAAAGACGCTAGTGAGAATAAAAAGAAATGACAGCAAGAAGAAAAAGTACCACAAAGGTAAAATTTCAAGCTGGAAGAGAAATCCCAACTTCATTTAGTACTTCACTCACATGTATTGTCTATGGTACTAGAGCCATCAAGGTTCCCAATGTGGGCACACACAACAAATAATTTTTAATAAAAAGAGAAAAAAATGATGACATGAAAAAGACTTCCATTAAGCTTAAAGTGAAGAATTCAAGCTCTTGTTTAAAGTTGTGAGAGTTAGTTGGCTAATCAAAGCTAAAAGGCACAATTGGGGAATCTTGCATTTAGATAATCTTCCTAACTTCACTACTACTAGAGTAGTTGTTTTAACCTTAGCCATACCTACCTAATTAATAGATTTATCCATAAGACCAAAACTCTTGATTGCTTAATTTCATCAAAGTGAAACTTATTCATCCTTAATGGTAGTGTAACATTTCATAATTATTTGCAATTACTCATGTCCTCATGTACTTTATATTTCCCTCATGCTTTATTGCCATATAGTTCTGCTTGCATACTCTCACGGTGAATTTGTTGTGCAGTAAATCTATCCCCAATGCTCTGCCACCTCGATGAACAAGCTTCACCTCACTAGCTTTCAAGGACGAAATTTACATCAAGAAGGGGGACACCGATGACGGCGACCCGTGTGATGATGTTTTTATGGTTCATGCCATGGAGTCAGCACTAGGCGAATATGAGGCTGGACGTCGACCCAGTTAACATCCACAAATATCACATTGTTTTGAGTCAGGACCGGGCTTGGTGGTCCAATAGGTGATTGGGTGATCATCGATGAGAGGCACACCACATATCTCAATTCACAATAATTTTTACTTTGACCGACCAGTATGGATGCATATGTGTGAATGGGTCAAACCCATGTAAAAGGGTCATTGTGACATTAATCCCTCATTCTGAGAGGTGCATGCTAAAGAGAGTGCTTTTGTGTTATCTCCATCTCCTCCTCCATTGTGTGCTCATGAGTATGTGTGTGTGTATGCATGAGAGAGAGAGAGAGAGATAGAGAGAGTGATTGTGCATTGTGGCGGCATCATTGCGGCGGTGAGATGGTTGAGTAGTGGTGTCGGCGGGCTCCCTCTTCACAACGGCGTCTAATTCTTGCAACGACAGAAAGACAGAGGTGAGTGCACACCATTTACATTCTTGAGCTTCCCCACACACAAGTTGCATGTTTGCAGCCTTAGAGGCTCACATCGTCCCCTGTGTGATGAACAACAAGGTTGGAAAAGTGGTGGACCACATGGTGGTTCTTGAAACTAGATACCCTTGCTATATCTGAGTGTACCTTGCACAAGTAGTGAACCTAGTTTTACTAGAAAATGCCCGAGGTGAGTTGTTCTAGGACCTTGCTTACCAATGTCCAAGTAGCCCTTCCTTTCTTTCAATGGAAGCATGGTTGGATAAAATGGTGGAGCTTAAAACCAATGCCCCTTTGCTATATTAGAGTGTAGCTTGGATAAGTGGTGGACCTACTTTTAATGGAAATACCCAAGGTAGACAACTAAAGGACCTTGCTTCTTAATGTCCAGCCTTTGTTTTTCAATGGAAACAAGGTTGGACAAGTGGTGGACCTTGAAACCAAAAACCCTTCCCACCAATGTCCAAATAGTTCTTGTTTCTTACAATAAAATCAAGGTTGAACAAGTGGTGGACCTTGAAACCAATAGCCCTTCGCTATATTAGACTGTAGCTTAGACAAAGTTGTAGACTTAATTTTAATGGCCAATGTCTAAGGAAAACTATTGGAAATAGTGTTAAGAAGGGATTGGACTTGTGATGGATATTGAAATCAAAATCCCCTGGGTATATTAGAATGTATCTTGGACAAGTGGAGAACTTAGATTTAATGGCAATGCCTTTCTTGGAGAGTCCCCATTGCCCCCCCCCCCCCCCAAACCCCCAAAAAGAAAAAAAGAAATATACCACAAAATTGGTGGACTTTGAGAAGAATTCCCATTAGGAGAGTGTCTTGTTTTAAGCTTGGACATGTGGTGGATTAAAGTTCTAAATGATTGAATGGATCATTGGGGTCGGTTATTAAAAAGAGAAATCCTCTTACTAAAAAAGTGCAATGAATCAACAAATTATGCATGTTAAAACCACACAACTACAATCAATGTATTTCAATTTCCTTAACCCAAAGAGTTCACCAAAGTCAATGTAACATAGCACATGGCATCATCAAAAGGGATTTTATTTTCTTGTGGAGTTACAAAAACATGTGTGCATAAGGTGTGTAAGGGGTACATATAATTTGTTTTGGTGAATGAGGCTCTTGTGGGCAGTTTTCAATAATGAACTATTTTTTTAAAAGAGCATGTAGTAGATGTTTAAAAGTGGCATTTAGGTCATTATAAACACATGGAAAATTTAGAGTTTTTATAATTTTTTATTCTCTTTCTCTAAACCGCCTTGAGCTTAGTGAAAGCAAAAAATGCCTCTAGACTTTTGAAAATTGTCGGCTAATTTTGGAGAAAAGGAAGTCAAAACTCAAAAGTTTGATCTCTCAATGATCGTAAAACTTTTCAAGACAAACATTTTAAGTTCTCACAAGCCTCTCCAAATTCTTGTTGAAATTTGAGTTACAGGCTTTGGAAAAAGAGTCATTTTCCATGCCTCAAAAAAAAAAAACTATCCTTTCTAATTTTATGTTCGATCATGTTTTTAGTCAATTAAAACATGATTTGTGCTTTTTAAAAGTCTCGATCAAAAAATTGAAAGCACAAAAACTATCAATATCAATATTCTATAAAAATGATTTTGTAGCTTACGTGGTATTCTGGTAAGTAAACCCTACACACAAAGAAATGCGCACACAAAACACAAAAACACACAGAAGAAACACACATACATTGCACACAAGTAGAGCATTCATGTGTGCATAGGGATCGACAACGCAGACCGCACACAACGCAGGTACGAGGCCATCATCGTGCACAAGGTACAAACTTGCCATCACGTACAGGAGGCCATCAACGTACAGATTCGTGCTAACGCATGCAGTGTGGAAGAAGCAACAACTTCGTGAAAGGTCCATCTCTCTCTCTCTCTCTCTCTCTCTCTCTCTCTCTCCCTCCCCATGTGTACTTATCCGTTCACTGTCACTCTTTCTTGTGCACATAAATATAGAGTTTTTGAGCCAAAGTTTTGAATGTTGTTTGCATGCCTAAGTCACTCACATGTACAAACACAAACAAATGCACATATTCTCCAAAATTCACTCCCTCTTTGTCTTGCACATACATAAAAATAGTCAAATCTACGATCCGGGCTCTTTATCTTTCTCAAAAATCAGATAGAGGCACAATCATGATCTATCACTCTTGCTCTCTTTGTCCTCTTTGTTCTTGATGAATAAATCAAATCTGTCATTCTTGCTTGCTATCTCTCTCGAAAATCAGAAAATTGCACAACCATAATCTATCACCCTTGCTATCGTCTTCCTCTTTCCTCTTGCATTGATTCATCAAATTGCAGATGTGTGTTATCTCATCATAATAGTCATGCATAATATTCATAGACATTTACGCTTAACCCACGTAGTAGACATAAGTATCTACATGAATAGCAAAACTAACTAAAACATTGAAGTACTTGTAAGCTTGAATGGACAGATGACTTACTTGTGTGATTCGGTGAGATCAATTCTTGCCGCAAGTGATGGAGCCCTCTTGAGTTTCCTTTCCTCTTATCCATTTGTATATTTGATTGTAATGTTGTTTTTCAACAAAATAATGTAGTTTGGTGATATGCCTAATCAACATAAATAATTGAGACTAGGAAAAGTAAACAAACAATACGTGGATAGAAAGATGATACGCTCTTGGGATGCAAAAAAATGATAGGGATATGCTAGGGCCTTTTCAAGAGCTTAGGATAGACATGTGGTGGATGTATGATGTTTGCATTTCTCTATGGGATATAGGTTGGACAAGTGGTGAACCACTAGACTTTAAGGACCTCCAAACAATACCTTGTACACTCAATCCTTCTTGGTATGTAGGTTGGATAGCCTACAGGTGGTTGACCTTGTTTGAATACACGATAGTCTTGCAGGTTGTGGTGGCTTGTCAATGGAGTGCGAGCGTCTACAATGACATTGCATCAGCATTGATCGGGATAAGAAATTGTTTTTGGCACGTATTCAACTACAGCAACAACTTCCTAGTGGTCTAGGATCTACTCTTCATGTGGATGAGGTATCACATAGAGCACAGTCACAGCCACCCACGTCTCCTTTACGACGTCGCCAAGATTTGGTTTTGTCATCTTCACCTCCTCTGAATAGACCTCCAGCTATAGTTCCAAGTTGGCCAAGTCATGGTCAACCGCTCTATCGGCCACAATTTTCCACACTGCTCATGGGACCCCTAGCTGCAAACGTCCCAGTAGCGCAACCCCCACAAAATCCCAACTTGTATTGATTACTCCATATGAACTTATTCTCTATGTAATGGCACACTAAAACTTACTGGTTGATCATACTATGTTTTAATTTCCGCACCATGTGCTATGTGTTTGCCACTATGTTTTGTTTTTTTGTAACTATGTTTAAGTTTTGAAGGCAAGTCAATTGATGGTGGTTAATCTAAAATATTATGGAGGACATGGTGCGAATGAACTTTGAAGTAAAGGCGCTTGGGGTTTTTTTATAAATAGCCAAAAGAACACTAGTTTCATTTATTTATTCCTGCGCAAGTCTCTCTAATTAAGTATCTATTTTCTAAAGTTATTCTTTTAGTTTTCTCTCATTTACATATTTACCATGCTTAGGAGAAATCGTGGACAACGCGATCAACATGTTCAACCACCTCCCTGTGTTGACCCCATCAACAATGTGCACGTTAATTACATTCTCAACGGTGTATATGCTATGAATGATGTATGCACATCACAGAGTGCACACAACTACACGGACACTCTCTATACAGTCAATGAGGCCACAATCTCCATATTTGACACCATGCAAGACCTTGATTTCAATGCACATCCAACCGAAGGGGATATCGAGCAAGTTGCTGCATTAGCAAACAATGCAAACATGATTTGGGGGGAACATGGTTTTTGCACCCCATAGGAGTGTGCATCCTTTGAACGACATGTGGAGGTTGGGTAGAAGTGTGGATGGCATACATTGTTGTGCAAGGACAAATCAATGGAGCCAACAACAACAACAACAACAACAACAATAACTAGATCTCACCTTCCCTTGCCAATGTTAGAGAAAAGGCCTTGATAGCATATTAGCATATTGTATTATTATTATTTTTGGTCCATATCTATCTTATTGTAGTTGTTGTTTTAAGTTGTGTACTTTAAACCCTTTTAATATTAGTATATGGTTTTTTTATTGCAGTATTTAAAATCGAATTTTATTATTATGGAGTGTTAATCGTTGAAATTGATTTGCTGCGAACGTTTTTTGTGCATGTATCGTTGTCCGATTGATGGCTTATAAGGTTGCACGGTGTATAGCATGATGTTTGAAAAGAGTGTGTGTGCTCTCGTATGGGCACATTTTTCGTGTTTGTATACAAGTTTGCATGTGTATGAGTGCTCAAAAAGAGTGTGTGTGCTCAGTTATGGGTATATTTTTTGTGTTAGTATACAAATGTGTATACAAAGAGTGTGTGTGCTCTGCTTTGGGTATATTTTTCATGTTTGTAACAAGTGTGACAAAATAGAGACCTTGGAGATCTATCCAACGAGGAGAGTTGAACTCCAGATAGGTTATGCAAGACGGAAATACCTTAAACCCATCTACCAAGCTTGGGTGGTAGAATGGTTGAACCATTTACCCCTTTTTTTAACACACATACAACCATCGGCAAAGCACACACACACCTGAGAGAGAGAGAGAGAGAGAGAGAGAGAGAGAGAGAGAGAGAGAGATAATAAAGTTGAGACGGTAAAATGCTTGCCAAAAAATTACATCCTCCCTTCTTTAGGTGCTTGTTGTGGGGCATAAAATAAGCCATCTTTATCAATGAGAAGATTTCAGAATGAGGTGCCATATGTGCTTCCATGATAGGACCAAGAAAGAGTACACTGCAAAGCCAAGGTGCCAACAAAGAGAAGCGCTTGCTTCCAAGGTGAAGGGGATTGCCATTTTTCGAGCTTAATCCCACGAGCTAGCGAGCCAAGGATCAAAACCATACAAAATTTATCCGTTACTAATAGAAAATCTTGATCATAATGACTATATTTTGAGTAGAAAACACGTTTAAAGATTTTTCTTATAAAAAAATTGATGCCATTACCTTTGAGCATAAAAGCTATTGTAACCTTGCAATAAAATTTACTACTCACCTTTGCTATTTGAATTTTATCATCATGCAAAAGAACTGGATCACCATGGAAAGTCAATTCTACATATGTGCAATAGTACCGGAATGCTCATTGCAAATGGTGTATCTTTATGGCAAGGCACCAATGACTTTACATGTAGAAAACACAATGGTGATAACGTGATCGACTATATGTTGTTTTCAGAAGCCACTCTAGAATGCATACAAAGCTTTATACTTGGTGAATGGAGTCTGGAATCGGATCATAGGATGTTATGTATTGACCTCAAGTGTGGTAAAAGACCCAAGCATGTAGCCTCCAATCATGATGTAAACCATTCGTACCTACGTCTAGACTTCAAACGAGCATTTGTATATGATGATATGGTGGACCAAATGTTAAGTATGATAGAGCATCAAGAGAGCCCAACATGAGAATGCAAGTGGAAAGTTTTCAAAGAAGTAATTTTCTCTTGTGCAAAGGAATGCTTTTCAGTGAAACACATGTCTTGCAAAAGGTCTAAGAAGGGTAGCACCAAGAAGAAATGGAGCACTCGCTAAGTTTGGATGCAAGCAAAGACAAGGAAGTTTACTTGGAACGTTCACACACATACAAAGCACTTGTTCAAAAAAAGAGGAGACGGTGGGAAGTCAAAAAAAAAACTTTTAGCGCAAGAGAAAGCACATGCATGTGGCAAGTTTTGGCAAAATCTAAAAGGCAAGCGTGTTGAGAGTTTTGGTGACTTGACTCTTGATGATATGTATACACATTGCAAGAACCTCTATGAGAAATCCAATGTTGATAAGATGGAGTGTTGTAGCTCCCTTCCATTTATGCCTCCCTTCTTTACCATTGAAGATGTATGCCGAGCGCTTGAGAAACTTGCTACTCGCAAGGTAGAGGACCTTCAAGGTATCAAGGTTGAAATGATTAAATGGACAAGCAAGAAAATATGATATTGGATATGCGATATGTTTAACCTTGCACTGCATCATGGCATGCCTCATGATTGGAGTGCCAATTGGATCAAACCTTTGCACAAACGAGGAGATGTAAATAATGTGAACAACTATCGCACTATAATGGTTGGTTCTTTGATGGCAAAGTTATTTGGATGTATCATGGAGATGAAGATAAGTGAATAGGCTGAAAAGAACGGCAAACGTGCGCTTGGCCAAACATGTTTTCAAAAGCATCATAGCACTATTGATCACCTTGTCACTCTTCGAGTTCTTACGGAAGCGTCTCGATTGAAAGGAAAAAAAAGTTGTATTGTTGCTTTGTGGATTTCAAGAAAGCTTTTGACATGGTACCGCGAGGAAATCTTTGGAGACGTATGCAAACCCTTCAAGTGTCGAGAGAATTTATGTATGTAGTCTTTCCCATCTACCAAAAAGTGATATGTCGACTATGTATGGGATATGGAATTTTAGAATTTTTTGCAAGCACCATTGGTGTCAAACAAGGATGCCCACTTTCCCCAACCCTCTTTGGGCTACTCATTGATGAATTGGAATGCATGGTTCTTGATTTTATGGAGCAAGAAGGCATAGAAGAGGTCAAGATTGGAAATGCGGTGATCATGCTTTTGCTTTATGCCGATGATGTAGTGCTCTTGGCACATACTTTAGAAGATACACAAAAGCTTATGAGTGTCTTGGAAGGCTTTTGCCTACATAGCAGGCTGATTGTGAATGGATCCAAAACCAAGGTTATGCTTGTAAAGACCCTCAATGACAAAAATCCATGCATTGTATACAACAATGAGCAACTTGAAGTGGTAGATAGCTTCAAGTACCTTGGCCTTGAGGTTCCATCCAATCTTAAATGGAAGGATTGCGCAATGCGTCGCTTGGAAGCCGGAAAGAGGGCTTATTATGCATTTGAGAACATGTGCAATACTGGAGAGATCAAGTGTTGGGCTCTCAAAAAGTACCTCTTTGACACATTGGTGACACCGGTGCTTCTTTATGGAGTGGAGGTGTGGGGTGGTAGCATTGGGAAGTCTACTTGGAAAGAGTTTGAGAATGTCCAAAAGCATTTTCTCACCAACTTTCTCCAAGTCAAGACACAAACACCCTACATGCTCTTACTTCTTGAGTCCGAATCACTTCCCATTGAGGTCTTGTACATGCTTAAGACACAACGTAGCCCTTTGTATCGACTTCCTAGAATCACATATGAAGCAAGTCAAAAGATCCAAAAGACATGCAAGAGCAAATTACTAAGTTCGGGGTGGATGCTTGACATCAAGAAATGGTTTGAAAGATGGGATGCATGTCACTTGGTCAAGGAAGCATCGATTGACTCCTAAGTTAACGAGGCCTTCTTACGACGCCAATGTATCACGGCTTGGGAGAAATCTGGAGGTTCTTGCTTCAACCATTACATGACATAGTTGCCCCAAACTACAAATCTCTCTTCTTCTCTGCACAAGGTAACCGAACCCATCCCTACATCCTTGAGCCCATCCCATTGAGTGCGATTTGCACCATTGCCTCCATTTGTCTTAGCTCCCATTCTCTACGCGGTGAGACAGGACGTTGGGGCACTGGTGAGGAGTCTCATCGACTTTGTATCTTATGCCCTCATCAAGTGCGAGAGAGTGAGTAACACACACTACTTGAGTGCTCAACTTTTGACCACATTAGGTCCTCTTTTCCCCATATATTGAGACGTGAGATCTCTCTACATACCTTCCTCTCCCAACCACGATGTGGACTCTCTATTGCGATGTCATTTTAGCCATTTTTAGCATCGAGAGTCCCTTATGACCTCCACTCACACCACGTGACATGTTCATTTGGTCCCATAGGTCATATTTGACCTCTGAGGACGATAATATAACTATCTCTCTCTCTCTCCCTCTCTCTCTCTCTCCCTCTCTCTCTCTCTCTATCTCTCTCTCTAAATGTTACTTTGGCCGTAAGCTAGGTTTGAGTGGCATTATTTTGTAACTATTGTGGCTAGTTCATTTGCATGTACACAACTTATATAACAATATGGCGATTATGAAGCTGATTTTCTTTCATGGAGTGCTCCCTGGCACTGGTGTTGTTGGAATTGGTGGTGGGCATGGCCGGGGGTAGTGAGTGGTGGATGGAGATTATGGCTGATGGTGTGGAGAATGGTAGTACCATGAATGGTCTGTGATATGGGGTGGGAGTGGATGAGCAAGGTCATCTAGACTATGACCCTGTGCAAGGCCCTAAAAGCACCTCAATGCCCGATGGCTGGTAATGGATTATGACCTTGTGCAAGGCACTGACAACACTTCAACGATGAGCTACAAATTACGAATCTCACTTGCAGGTACTCATTCAAGAATTTATTTTCCAATAGTGCACCCACAACTCAGGGTAACAGGACAACGATCTCTCTCCCAAGTTGTGACTACTTTTTGAGGTGTTTGTTGTTTGCTGTTTGCACGCTTCATTGGTAGGAAATGTGTTCTTGTGTTGTTTGAGGGTGACAACCAAATGGAGCCACGTTAGCAAGCTACAGAGGAGTGGTAGGGGTAGCGCTTAATGCAAAAGGGGTGCCACATAGATGGCAACAAATGTGATGGAAGGGTGATCATCTCATAGCTGCAAGCATTTGTAGCCACGTGGATTCTAATCCTCTCTTCTTAATATATAAGTAGAAGTTGTGCGGGCACAAATGAACTAGCCACAATAGTTGTGAAACGATGCCACTCAAACCTAGGTTTTGGCCAAAGCAATGTGCTAGAGAGAGAGAGAGAGAGAGAGAGAGAGAGAGAGAGAGAGAGAGAAGAGAGAGAGAGAGATGCCCCTACAATTTTTGGTGTGTGCAAGCTAGCTACAAGTGCAGGTCGAGTGAGGTGAGGTGAGACTCTCTCTCTCTCTCTCTCTCTCTCTCTCTCTCTCTCTCTCGATCATTTGGAAGCTATCCAATTTACTTTTTTTCATCTCCTCTCTCTCTCTCTCTCTCTCTCTCTCTCTCTCTCTCTCTCTCGCCCCCCTTTCCATTTTTTCACCCACCCAGCCACTCACCCCAAAGACATGATGTTTTCCTTTGGAAGGAGCCAAAAGGTTTAAGTGCCTTGAAGCTATACTAGCAACAAGAACAAACTCTTGCGAACTTATCTTTGCATTTTAATTTTTCAAGGGTTGCCTCCTATGCTATAGAGTGGATATGGTGACCATTAAGATGAAAAAATATACATAAAAAGCTTAGAGAAGATGGGCTATCGTGTGGAGATAAGAGGATGGGCTTTGTGGATACAATGAGAGTCCTCTTTAAGCAGAGTGACCTCTCTCTCTCTCTCTCTCTCTCTCTCTCTCTCTCTCTCAAAAAAAAAAACCCAACAAAATTCTTTTATTCATATTTGCATGTGTATATTGTTTGTAAGTGTACATGCCACATAACTTCATTCTAGTCTCCTCTTCTTTGTGTTTTGTTGTGTATAGATGGAGTTTTTTTGTGGAGCAAGTAAGCACATTCATAAGATTTAAAGATCAGTGCATATGAGTCATTGTTAGACTTACTTTAGGTAATTTTCTATCTTCGAATTTGTACTAAGTACCTAAGCACAATTATGCAAACTCCTAAAGTCCAAGCATAAGCCATTTTTTTGTTTGAGAAATCAAGTTCCAAGCAAGTCACAACCATACTTCCTAAGAGAAATTATATATTAGCCTAGCTCATGGCCATAGGTATTTTGTTTAAAAAATAAAAAATTCATTTGTGGGATCACTAAACCACTTTCAACATAAAAATTGACTCTATTGAAGCAACTACAACCTTATTTTGCTAGTGAAATTAGGTTGAACTGCACTTTGACAATGTCGTAACTTTCGCATCGGCATTAAGAAATAGTCATTGAACCACTCAAATCCAAGGTTTTGAGCATGATTTTTGGGTTAAAAGCTACATACAACATCATCTAAGATGTCAAAAGTACAAAATTAATTTCTTAGGTGAATCTATATTATTTTTGGAGGCCAAAATATTTGATATACAAAAGAGAACTTTGGTAGCATAGATATCTTTCTTTATTTTGCCATGGATCTTATCATACACCATGTTTTTTGAAATAAGATTCAAGTTCTTGTTTTTTAAATCCCCTATATCTACTATATCCATACATTTGCCAATTTAACTTAGTATATTAAAATGTTATAAACAAAGATAAAAATACTATCCAAATGTAATTTCTCTTGGAAATATATTTTGTTACCTTTGATAATTTTTACAAATGTGGGAGAGACTGTGTATATATGTTGACCCCCCAGCTCGTTACCTCGTGGATTTTAGCTCGCAAGGATATCAAATTGATCATGACCAAAAGGTTCTGTCACATAGATATAACAAGGAGGCATATACATCATAATCATTTTCATACAGTGATCAACAAGTCCAATTGAGCTTACACATGCAAGAGAAGTATAGCGGTAGGTCTCCACCTCCTCGGCAATCCCATTCTTCCAATCCTTCACGAACAAAGGGAGAGAACTATCGACTTTGTCTTCTCTTTCTTTGGCAATGAACATTGCATAGTTGGTGTCTGCTTCTTAAAGGACAACATCCTCTTTTCCTATATGTGTGTCAGATTTTGAAAAAGCTTGTACTCTGGCACACAGGTGTCAGCCAACCATTTTTTTAGCATTAAAGGGTGATAATCACAATCATATAAGATGGTAATCACATCATATGATGGTGATAATCATCATATGATGTAAATTTCTTATATCATAATCATATAAGATGGTAATCACATCATATGATGGTGATAACCATCATAAAGGGTGATAACCATCATACATATGTAAATTTCTTTGTCTCCATGATTACCAAAATAATTCAGCTCTTATTTTGTTTCAGGCTAGAGAAAACACCCCAACAGAGTGGCCTAGTAGTAACTATTTTTAATTAGCTGGACTTCGGTCATAGTTTCAGTGATAGGTCTAATGCTAGGGCAATTGATGAAGAGGTGAGGAATGTCTTTAATGAATTCCCATCCCCAAACGGGCCTTCAAAATTTCTGGCCAATCAAGATTTCCTTATGAAAAGTCAATTAGAGGAGGAGTGACTTCAATGCTAGAACTCTAAGGTCTTTAAACTTGAACTCCCACTATCTCCTATCCGAGTTGACTCTCCACAATTTATTCAAGATGACATGAAGAGGTGGGGAGGGAGAAAGGGGCAATGAGGGAGAGTGAATGAGCTTAAAACCTCCCTGCCAAGAAAACCCTCGAGTAGACACAGAGAGTGAGATTGTTATTTGACATAACTTAGCAAATACGGATTGGGTGAAGATCTCGGGTGTAGATATTCATGTCATTCTTTACACATCTAGGTTTTTGACTTATATAGTTGTTACTTAACTCATGGCTCTTCAAGAGATACGTCTCTAGACTAGCTTAAGCGTGATAAGTAGCATGATGTTTCAATTTCAATAATCCTCAAGTACCTTACAATAATCCTTTCCCATTCTTGGAAGTATGCATTGGCATGTAATTGCCACGAACAATTCAGCATAGCAATCTATGCACCAACAAAGCAAATGTCATTACAAAGGGAGTAGAAGACTCGATTAGGACATGGAGATATGCTACAATTGCTAGGCTCTAAGTAAATTAATGAGGGACTAATTGCAACTAATGTCATTATCATTGCCATAAACCAACAACAATCTGATTCCACCAATTAGCTAATCCTTCTCTAGGAAACTTGTGATGTGATGGACAAAGTGACACCCTCAGGACTAAATAACACAATGCATTCAATTAGGGGTGATGAGGGGATCCACCGCCCAAAAGTCCACGCACATAAACCAGGGCAATTGCACCTATAGACACACCCTCTAAACTTGGGCAACGCACGTTGGCTCACAGTAAAATATCATAAAAATGGGGAGGATTACATCATGTGCATTTGGATGAGGTGGTTAGCCCATGTGACTCAAAACCTAGACCATGAGGTTGTGGTTTGAAACTAGCTAATGGAGTCCCTGAACAGCCCTGATTTTTACATGCCCAATTTTTGTTCACCTTGATTTTCACGCTGTTCGAGTTTAATCCACCTGGAGATGCCACTTTGGACTTTTGAACCGTTGATTCCCTCGCCACCCACCCCTCATTGAATGCTTGTGTTACTTAGTCTTCAAGAAGTGCCATCCAACTTAGTGGGTGCACTTTTAATGCTAATATGCTATAACATTGAATTCATCTCAAATGAGCTCTCACAAAAGAGACATCAACTACCGTAGTATCATACAAACTAAGACATCGGTCAAGAGATTTGGGCATAAGGATTCCATATTGGACCAAGGACTATAGCTTTGATTAAATGAAAGAAAAATCACCTTGGAATACAGGGATGATATTTCTTGTAGAGCTACACATACGCTAATTTTTTATAAAATAACGTAAGGCTTTCATGTCACAAAAATGACATATACTTACGGAGTAGGGAATAATTTGTCAGTGACCATTCCCATGAATGTAGGCAACCACATGGCGATCGGCAAAGAGTCAAGAGCCATGGTGGGAGCCTCATTCCTTGGAAATGGTCACTGATAGACCATTCTCAATCATCGTAGCATAGGGCGAGCGGGTCAGATTCCTCCATATTTGTTCCTTGTGCCGACTTGTCAAGCAGTTCGCAATTTGCAAAAAGCCTCCTAATTACTAGTGTTGATGCATCATCTTGAAAGTGATTGGGGGTTCTATCTACTAATGTATCAATAGGAGGGCCAAATGTAGGCTTGTAGTACAACATAAGGTGTCAGGGCAGTGCAAATTGACAATCCAGAATAGCATATTCCAGGTTTTAATTGCCATTAGATGGATGGCCCAAATTGGCGCCCCCCTCCCCTAGACTGTGTCAGAAGGAGGATTGTTCCCAAGACAAGAATAATATAAGTTGGATGTTGAAGCCCCTAAATTGAGCAACTAATCATCAGATATTACAATTTACTAAATAAAATTGAATAATATAAGGTTTTGAGTTCTTGCTAATGATTTATAAAGTGTATAATAGTTGCTGAAGTAGCGACATTTTGTATGTTTCCCATCATGATACATTAGTTATAAAAAATTTGGCTTTCCAAAAACCTTTCTCTGGTGTCCTCTCACATTCCCGTCACCAATTTAGATGGCTATCCTTTGACACCACTATTGTAGGCATCACCTGGTTCTGAGTTCATTGCTCCAATGTTGCCCTGTACCTCATGAGTTGGTCCTTGATTTCTAAGTCCCATGTAATCTCCCTAGTGAAATTGTTACTTTTGTATATAGTTTTCCTACAAATCTGACTTGTAAGTCCCTATTGATGGGTGAAATTATTTGACTTTTTTTTGTGCTCTCTCTCTTGAGAGATGAACATACAGAGCACCTCAAAAAAGTATTCGAGCAGTGCAAGACTTACAAGATCTGTCTTAACCCAAAAAAGTGCATATTTATGGTTAGACAAGGCAGAATCCTGGAACATATTGTTTCAAAGAATGGCATATCTACCAATTTAGACAAGATAAAAGTAATTGTAGAGATGCCTAGACCAAAAAACACAAAGCAAGTACAATGCTTTATGGGACAATGCGGTTACTACATGAGGTTTATACACATGTATGCAGTCATTGCCCAACCCGTGTTTGGGCTTATGGTAGCTTTTGTGTGGACAAATGAGTGTGAGGAATCATTTCAAAAATTGAAGAGAGCACTCATATCCGCTCTAGTATTGAAAGCATGAGAGTTGGAGGAGAGATTTCACATTCATAATGATGCTTCGGCATTTGCTATTGGATGCATCTCGACTCAACCACGAGAAGGAAATATGGATTTCCAGTAGCTATGCAAGCAAACAGCTTAATAGTGTTAAAAATAACTACACAACCACGGAGAGAGAAGGACTAGGAATGATATATGCTGTCAAGAAATTTCCGCATTATCTCCTTGCAAACAAGTTTGGTTTTTCACTGATCATCAAGCTCTCTTATACCTCGTAAACAAACCCTGCAATAACGAAAGAATTGTACAATGGTCTATCATATTTCTAGAGTTTGATTTTATTATCATAATTTAAAAAGGGAAGATGCATCTACGAGAAGATCACCTTTCCAAATTTCCAAACAAAGAATCTCCATAAGGGGTAGACAATGATATCCCTAATACATATCTTTTTAAGGTTGAAATGATACCAAAATGGTCTCAAGAGATAATCAATTTACTATCCTATGGAGGTGAGTCAAGAATGACTGATGGGAGTCTTTGGCACCTTATGTTCTTGTCAGTATTATTAGTTCCTTTTGTTTGTTAGGCTTCATTAAGTCACAGACAAGATAGAAGATTTACAATATAAAGATCTACTTCCTGTATACAGCCTTGTATTCACATGAAACGTCTGATAGGCAACTTTACACTTGATGGCTGCTTTTGTTTTGTCGATCACCAACTTTCTTTGTCCTTGTAGTCCATCTCGAAGTTTTATGACCATTCTATTATAGTCTAAGGTTGATCAGCATTCTTGTCTTCCCTTTGACATTACCCATTGTGTGTATGGATTTTGAGACATGCTTCATGAAGTGTCATCATTTCTTGGACCTTCTTTGTTTTGTACTCTCCAGTCTTTTCTTCATCTAGATTATGGATTTTTCTTTTAAATCGCAAAAATAACAAAATAAAACCGAAAATCAACTCAACTCAAAAAGAAAATTCAATTTAAGAGAATTCTAAATGCTATGTACACTATACACGTGTCCCTAGGGGCTCATATATGGCTTTTGTCCCCGTACTCCTCTTGTAATGCTATTATGAGGGCATGTACTCTAAATTTTGTCAAAAAAATCATCACAATCAAACACAAAAATTCAATACAAATCACAAAATATTTTCCTCAAATATTTATAATATTAGGTCCGCATTTAGAATGCCTCCCCCCTCCTATCTAAACTCCTCCTTGACAACAAGGTACCGCCAAGGGTATTTGTTGTGCTTGGGCAATAAAAAAGTGTGCCTATACAGGCCTTGTAATGTAGCCCTATTACACATACACAGTCAATGCATGGAAAAGATTTATGATGTGCAAGATGTGGGTATAATCAATTTTCTTATTGGCATTTGCTGGCGAGGCTTCCTATTCTAAGCAATATGATGGGCGTTGAAAGCTCCTATGTCGCTTGCTTGATTGAAGGTTGTATAGATTTTTTTATTGAAGGCTTACTTATCTGTCTGATGTTTCTTTGGAATCCATTTTAGCCTTGTGGTTGGTTGTTGTATTTGGCATTGTTCCTAAGAGTGGGTTCTCTTCTAAGTGTATTGTAACTAAAAGAGGAATTGAAAGAATTCAAGCGGCGGTGTAGTGACAACAGTGTTATTGGTTTCCTTTGGGACCCACTGCTTTGTGATTCTGCTTGATGCTGCTTGTTTGGGAATCCATACTTGTACCTGCTTTGTTTGCGTTTGAAGAAACTTCTGTGGGATCCACCTTGTCTTTGTGTGAGTCAACAACAGTCTTTGCTTCAGTTCTTGTACGCTTGGTGAGACTTTGGGAGTTGATAATTTAACCGTTTCGGAATCCAAATGAACTCCTGACCTATTTGTGCTTGAATCAACTTCTTTGAAACCGAAATCCAATTTGCAAAAGCTTGCAACTTTGGGATTTGCTTAGCTGTTCTTGCAGACTTCGATTGTTTTCCTTTTGCTATGGGATCTTCTGATTTTTCATTAGAGAACTTCATCTTCTTGATCCATACCTGCTTTTGGCCAAGCTGGCTCTTTGGTATCCAGATTTGTCAAACTTTTTGGTTTTGACTCACTCATTTCTTTCGGCCTCCTTGGTTGTTGTAAAAGCTGCTAGTGATGAATTGAGTTTCTGGTAGGGGATGTCATAAGAATCATCACTATCACTACTATATTAGCAAGGTTGAATTCTAGAACTTTCCCTTTGTGGTTTGGCTGGTTGTGAAAAGTTACTGCTTGCATGCTCTTGGGTTATTGTTTTTGGGATGACTTTGGTATCCACTTGATTAGAGCGTTGTTAGCCCGTTGACATGGCTGTGTTCTTTTTGGTTGAGTTTTTTCTTCATGTATATGAGCCACGTATGAGGGTGCTTGGTGCAATTGTTTTTTTTGTAATCCACTTATGATGCATTTTATTCTTGTAGTGGTGACATTAGTTATTAGGTCTTTGATTTTGGACAATCATAAAATTGCACATTAGTTAAAGTTTTGTTCTTGTCACCTACAGGGCCATCCGGATTTCCGTTGTTTGCATCTTCTTGAAGCTCCAAGTGTTCTATGGAGTCATAGAAATTGTTTTTTTTTTAGTCTTTGTTTTCCTGGATCACACTCACTGTAAAGTAACGAACAACATCATAGCCATCTTCATCACAAAACTTCGTTGTTGGATCGTCTTGAATAGCACATACATCGAGAGTAGCCAAGATGTGTTCCCATTCAAGTGGCTCTATGATTCCTTAGGAAAGGGTTCTAGGATATAATCCTTATCTTCAATCTCCCTTTCTAGGATGTATTGCTCTCGCTTTAGACTTCCACATTGCAAAGCTCCACACATCCACAGTTCTTTAAGCTTATCCAACCATGTTGGAAGTTTTGATTCTCCTACAATAGCGAATAAAACTCCTCCATAGATCACATCCTCATAACTATGGTCCTTCAAGTTTATCCTTGTCGTGGTTTCCATATGTCTCAGGTAGATATGATCATAACCCCAATCTTGGACCATTTTTAGTTGTCTCATGAATGGTCTTCTTAGAATGATATCATAGTTGTTCTTCTTGCCAAAGTCAACAATAGCAAAGGTTTACTCATATTCAATTCCATAAGAAGTAACAATTGCTTTTTCTAGCAATCCTTTGGGATTTTCCATGTGTCCGTCTGCAAGATGCAGTTTCATCCTAGGAGCCCTCAATGCTGGTTTTTACCATTTTCTCCAGATATCTTTTGTTGCGATAGCAATGCCAGCTCCGCTATCAAGCATTGCCATGGTTTTTACGCCTTGGAAATCCACAGGAAGAGTGGTGTTCCCATCTTCTCCCTCATAGTACTCACCTACCTTGTTTAATGGCACTGGCCTAGTGTTTAGCTGAGGCATTTCCAGCTCTTTGATCCCTTCCTTGATTTGCGTCATTGGTTTTTTGACACCAAATTTCTTAGGAATTTTTCCATAGTAGCCCACATGTTTGGTCATATTCTGAGAAACTTGGCTAACGTTCATACAAGTGGCTGATGTTGACAAAATGTCTATCAATCCTTTTGAATCAATGACCTTGTTGGAAGACAGTCTCTGTGATGGGACTACAATAATATATGTATTGACTTCGTTCTCTCCCATAAAGGATGGTAGTGTTCTTAACGAATGGGGTTGACTGTCCATAGACTATACAGATCCTTTGTCTCCCCAATATGATTCCACTTCTAGATCCATTTGAGATTCAGTCTCAATTTCCTCTATTGGTGGAAGAGACACTCCTCCTCAATTACTCATTTGGTTTACTCGTTTGCTTATCTCACTTGCTTCATTGGCCTCTCTGACTTGTTTCCACAATTTGTCAAGACCATCTATTTCTTTACAACTGTCAGGTATAGCTATGTGGAATCCCTTGGAAGAGTTATTCATGGTATTCAACACTATCCTTGGCTCTAATGCCGGGTCCTTGAGCTTTTGTCAGTGCTCCTAACTCGAATCTACCTCTTTTTGTTCCTGGCTTGGTGGGATTATTGGTGTAGGTGGGACAAACATCACTCTCTCAGGTTTTCCAACTGGTGGTTCTAGTAAAGCTTGGGCCTTTTGAATCATTTTCTTGCACAATTCAAACTTGTCATTTTCTAGTTCCCCATATGGATATGTCATCCACCTCTATTCTTGGGTTTGGTTGTTTTTAAGCCTTTTGTACCACAACCGATCCTCCTGAACTAGCACTTCTTGGTTTCTCATCTGTGGATGGTTCCTCTAGAGGTTGAGTCACCTCCGTAAGAGAAGGTGCAACCCTTTCCTCATGTTATCTTATCTTCTCTTTAGCTTAGGTAAATTTTTCAGCCAGGGATTTCTGCTCTCATTCCCTACGTGCTTTCATCCTAACCTTTGTAGCTTTCCAACTATTCCATTTGCTCTTGGTTTTTTGACTAGGTGCATCGGTCTTTGGTTCACCTGTCTCTAGACTCACCTCAATTTTCGTTTTCTCTATCTCTTGCTTCTCCTTAGCTTCCTTTTGAGCTTGCACTCTCATAGCTACTTGAACTGGTACGACGTTTTTATTTTTCGAGCTACTAGGAAGCTGAACGATTCTTGAGACATTTGTTGTGATGTTTCTAACTTGGTTTGGGTTTTTTGGACAATCGGGGATCAAGTGAATGACAGTAATGTTAAGACAATAGTCATTTATTTGAGTGATCTCCAGACTTTGTGACAATCCATCTCTGGTTGAGGAGCTTCTTCTTGCAATTCCTCTTGGCTGTAAACAGGTTCTGACCTAGCTAAGCCTCTAGTCACAATGAATCGCAATCCTCTTTTGTCCATCTCATACATTCTTTCTTCATGTCAAAACGCAGGAGGTGGAGGTTGTACCGGCCTCACCATTCCATGTATATCTCTCATCTTTTTTCGCGTCAAAAGGTAGTACCCGCTTTGATTGTTATAATACATCATAGATGGTTTTAGCGCTTGTTTATTAGATGCTTCTATCATCTACGTGTATCTCATGTCTATAGGCATTCTAGCACCTGGAAGTGGAGGTTGTTGTCCTAAGACAAGGCTGTGGTCTTGCAACTCCTACTAGACCTGGCACATTCCCCATAGCATATCTAGGTGGAGGAGGTGCTACTGGAATAGGTTGTACATATCTCTCCCTAGCATATTGGCCATGCTTTAGTAACACTCTTCCTTCGTATGGTTTGTCCATTTTCTCTCAATTTTGCACCACTTAAGCTCCCTCGGATCATAATTTACAAGAGGAGCTAACCTCTTGACCATTTTGTCGATAAACTTTCTTGATCGATAGGTGCTGCTCGTTTTGCAATGGACTCACTTGTCTGTGAATCACTATGCTGAGAGGATGGGTCATCCTCTTGACTCTTACAATCATTTTCTTTATATTGTTCATAGTTATCCACCAGATAAAGAGCTTATTTGATCAATTTGTGTAGCGTCAGACTCCTTATCATATGCAAATCCTTTTGAAGACCCGCATGTCTCATTCCTTATATAAAGATCAACGTTAATTGTGCTTGCATGGGAAGTTCCACTCTCGGACAGAAACTTGATGTATCTCTTGAGCCATAATGTTGCTTTGCGACCCGATTCACCCTTTTTCTCTTTGAACCTGTGGATTTATGAGACCGTATTATGAGCTATGCCGTTTTGCAAGAATTCTTCAATGAATTCCTCAAATAGCTCGTATAGAGTCTCAAAAAATCCCATCTTTTCATAGAGTCAAACCATGTAGCCGTGCAATCTTCTAGAGGTAGTCCAAACTGTGTTGCTTAATCCAAAACTTCCTCTACTTTGATTACTCTTCTAAAAGCTGCTACGTGATCTCTCGGATCTTTATCTCCATCGTATTTCTTGTTTACCAATTTTTGGATTTGGGATGGTCTAACTCGCCGGTTGTCTACAAGTCTAACCATAGACTCTCCCAATCCTTCTCTCACTTTAGGCCTTCTACTATGCCTAGGTTCTTCTTCGAAGGGATTAGTCATTTTGTTGGAGATTGGTCCTTGAGAAGGCATGTTTGCCATCTCTGTGAGATCACTTCATCTCTCGCTATCGCTCTAGAAGGGAATGCAGGTGGCTCCCTTTTTGGAATTCTTATAGGAATTATCATGTTTGGTGGAGGTATTTGTGGTCCTTCATTGACCAAATATCCACCTATTTCTAATGCAATCTGTGGATTTGTGCTTTCTATAGCTCTGTATTCTCGTCCATACTTAATCAATAACTATAGATTTACATTGATAGTCGACTCCGTATGTATAGACATATGAGAGCTTGTAATTTGTCAGCTCTTCTGGGTATGGCTCTGAGCACCTATAAAGGTTGACCTCATAGTTGTCAACGTATCTATACAGTCCTTTACTCTTATGACCTATTATCCAAAATCTTTCAACAAGCTTAGTCTTTATCAATTGCAACTTTGGAAGATCCATTATGGGTGGATGCTCCTCTATCGCTAGGATTTTGAAGCTTGTATAAGTTGAGTTTGACTCTAGAGAGAACATGATCTCTGGGCTTAACAACTCTAGCTTGATGTAAGCAGACTTGGACCAATGTGTTCAAGTGCTTTGGTTAAGGAAAAGTCAAAACTATGTCCAAAACTGTGATCGTTTTCTCACAATTCTCTTAAATTGTCAGTTGTATACACCCCTAACTTTCGGATGATTTTTGAGGCCTTAAATGAAGTTTTTTTTTAATGTCTTTGACTGTTGTTCAAAGTTGACACTGAATCTTGTAGAGCTACTCTAGAGCTTCGTTTTGATAAAAAATAGTTTTTGAATCCAATATCTGATGCTCAAGTTATGGCCAAAATAGTTTTTTCTGACCTAACCTATGCCTGGAGACTTCATACCGTATGATGTCTACTAGCTCAGAATTGCTCCAAGCTTTAACTATAGACTCTCCTTGATGTACTCTAACCACTCTAAGTCTTAGTTTTGATTCTGACACTTTAAGAGAGGTCTATCATTCCTTTTTCTGTTGTTTGTTTGAAACTTCCCGGGAAGGTTTACTAAGCCAAAAGTGATCCAAATTGAATGAAACTTGGTCTCTAGGCTTATTTTATGCTGGCAAACACTTCTGTGAGCTCATATGTAACTTTTGACTTCTAATTTGGCACTTGGGACATCATACACATATGATGTCTTTTGTGGCAAAATGAAGTGACTTTTGTTCTAATGACT
Source organism: Adiantum capillus-veneris (assembly GCF_014529385.1). Taxonomy (NCBI): domain Eukaryota; kingdom Viridiplantae; phylum Streptophyta; class Polypodiopsida; order Polypodiales; family Pteridaceae; genus Adiantum; species Adiantum capillus-veneris. The sequence goes on along the minus strand of NC_140956.1, from coordinate 42,384,322 downwards.
CTTTATCACTCAAGCAACTCTCAACAACTTTCAAAATTCAATTTGAACACTTTTTGTGCAAGTTATGGTCAATACAAGCAGAACCTTGCCCAATTTCTGTCTTTTGGCCTTTGCAATGTCAAATGTGCTTCAAATTCAATGAAATTTTGGCTAGGGTCTTCTTTTATTCTCTAGGACACTAGGGTATACTCAGATTTTTTATTTGACCTAGATCTGGCCTTAGCACTAGGTTGGTAACCTAATAGGACATAAAAGTGTCCTTTCAGCCAAATTTGATCCTTATGACTAGATATGGTTACTATCTACAAAATGCATGTAGTTGTCACAAGAAACTAACAATATTGAAAAAGCTATACTTGATATACTAGAATGTTTCGTTTTCTTCTATAATTGAAAAAATCAACCATCGTTGTGTACTATGCAAAAGAGGGTATTAGGTGCCCCAAAACTCAAGGAATGTTAGCTTTATGTTACAATATGCGACATATGAAATCAAAAATGCATTTGGATATCATGAAATCCACCAAAAAAATCATAGAAGAGCTAAAATTGGCTAAAAAACAGGATTTGACAATTTTTGTAATTTGGTCATAACTTACAACTTTAATATTTATTTCTACCTAGAAGCAATAGGACATGTTGAGGACTACTAAAGATAGTTCTCTAGCATTATAGACCTCACAAACATGAATTCTAGAGTGGTATAGTTGCAAAAAGTTGAAAAAAGCCAAAAATAGGACCCGTTTTTTCACACGGTTTAGGTTGTGAAATGTTGTGCAAGGACAATGTTAAAGATGGAATTGATATTCCAAAAAAATGTCGAGTTTTTTTCAGCTCATGAGACAACTTTCTAGATAGATAGCACCTCAAAATCCATTTTGAAACTCTTGACATAATTCAAGGAAAATGGTCACTTAACAAGACATAAAAGTGTCCCAGGACATAAAAGTGTTCCATTACCAACCTAGTGCTAAGACATCATATACGTATGATGTCTTTTGGCTCAAAATTCAATTATATTTCTACCCAAGGTACTCTTGGATGCATACAACAAGAAGATATGATCACATCAAATTTGGAACTCAAAAAAGCACAAAATCATCCCTTTTAAGGAAATCCCCCGAAAGAGTAAAATTCCCCCAATTCTCAATCTATAAGCCCAAATGATATGAAATTTGGTGTATGTGCTCAACACAATATGCAGAAGATGGGTATAATGTCAAAATTTCAATTTTTTTTGCCAGAATCACCCCTCAGACATCATACGTGTATGATGTTTGCTGATGAATTTTTGGACAAAATTCATTCACAAGCATCCCCAAGTCTCTAACACTAGTTTTCAAGAACTTCTACCAATTTTCATGCAAAAATGTGCTCAAAATCACAAGTTTTTCTATTTTCCAGTTTTGACACTCCGTCCTTCGTCTTTTGGGTATCAAGAGTTGGTCAAAACTCTAGTCTCAATGTGTACCTGGAGTAAAACTCCCCTTTAGACCAAATTGTAATTCTGAACACTCTAATGCAATCAGATTTTTCAAATTTGGTCTCGAGATGCCCCTTAAGACATCATACGCATATAATGTCCAAGTTTACAGAATTACAATTTTTCTTCACAAAATCCTTGCACATGCCCCCTTATATGCACAACATCAATCAGTCATGCAAAAAATATCAACAAAAAGATACTTATTGCATTTTTATCCTCAAAATCAACTTTTCAGAGATTCTAAATGCAAACAAGCACTTCAACAAATAAATCAGGGATGAATAGCTCTAGATCAGAATCACATTACTTACCTAAAGCTACTCCTACAAATCATATGGGGTTTTGCATTTATAAGTAGAAAAATTCTTCAATGCCGCACACGGACTAGAAAACGCTTTTATCACCTCATAAATCACTCGACCACCAGCAACTACTCTATTCTACAACTAATACTACAAATCCTAACCAAATCTACCTAGTCGTAGACCCTCGGCAAGACACACGTTTCCTGGTTTTCCACTTGATCTCAGAATAACCTCTGTTACGGATCCACTTAAGAAAAATGCTTTCTAAAGCAAGCAACAATCACACGAGTGTTGGTAGGAATACCTACCTAAGTCCTTGTATCCTCGACAACGGCACCAATGTTGCGAGAGCGAATCACACCACCCATAAAGTGCATGCAACACAACCTAGATCAACGTAATTTCAATCGAGGACACGTATGACACGATAAGTGCACCGAGGCAATCTATTTAGCTTGTCAAGCTGAGACCATCCCATGCATACAACACTCTAGAAGGCTAACTAAACCACAATCTAGAGTCTCACTACTCTCAACAACACCACTCAACCCACATACGCACAAAGGGAAGGAAACTCACTAAATCATGCCAGAATTATATGAAACTTCAGGAACATCATCCCCTCGCTAGGATACACCTGTTCCAAAGCCTCTACACTCAAAAACCTCACTCTAAATCCATATGCAAAAAATGCGTATGAAGACAGAACCAGATTTCGGAAGTACTCAAAACTAAAATCTATGAGTACCTATGCGTAGCTTATGTTTCCATGATTCTAATGACTACTTCCGGGAAGAATACAAACATGGTTTGCTACACTTACGGCCACAAATGGCTTGTAGATGCTGGGGCGGTCCGGGGCGGGCAACAACAAGAGTGGCCTCTAAGCACCCTTCTAGGCTCCCGTGCTGCTCGATTGGGTTGGGGTTGGAAAAACAACAAACACACACACAAACCCACAACCTAACCCTACACAAATTTGGGGCACCACCTAGTTTTGGATGCGAACTAGGACGCGTAAAGAGAGAGAGAGAGAGAGAGAGAGAGAGAGAGAGAGAGAGAGAGAGAGAGAGAGAGAGAGAGAGAGAGAGAGAGAGAGAGAGAGAGAGAGAGAGTGATCGGGCTGCTTTGAAATGTATCGGCAATGATCAAGCAAACACAATTATACATGTAAGAAAGAGAGAGAAGGGGGAGGGGATGCTTGTTGCATTAATACCTTCTTACAAATCTGTCCACGAACAATCAAAGTGAGATTAGTATTTGTTCAACATAGCTTGAGTAAATTACACCACAACACATCACAAGAAAAGCCACCCCAATCATTGTCTTAAGGCCAGGGGAGTCCTCTCCACCCTGTTGCCCTCTTACAGTATGTGGAATTTATGGCTGAATTGATGACAACACCCAGAGACAAGCTATTAAGAACTTTAAAAAAACACCAAGACACTTACACATCATTGTTGTCCATTACTTTACGATGGAAGAGAGACAAAGTATCCAAGCTTAGTCCAAATCCACCCTCCTTGATTCAGCAAATATTGGGCTTACACTAGTAGGAGAAATGATAGATTTCCTACTCTGAATTGAATGATCACTCTCTCTTACAATGGCATAGAGTTCCCTTGCTAATCACCCCTAATACAACACATGCATATGCATAAGCCAATGAGCTTCCACTTAAGAGCTCCTTTCAAAGAGGTTGAGCTTGGCTTCTCAAGCTATAGCATAGTGCTCTTGCTTATGACTCTCCCTCTTTTTGTGCTAGCTACACCTTCCTTTTATAGCAATTTTGAGGGCTAGGGTTACTCCTCTAACCATGGTGGGGTTAGATTTTCAGCACTTATCTAATTTCTTTTGCTTGGAATTATCAAGAAGTTGGTGGGGATAGATGAAGAAGAGAGAGAGGAGAGAAGTGGAGGTGATAGGACTTTTCATACTAGGTTAGTGTTAGTAAATTAGTAGAGTTAGTATTTTTATTGATTTACAAATGGAATTGGATATTTACAATGGGAGTATCCATGTAGGATACAAATAAGGAAGAAAAAAATCTTAATACGTAAGAAACATGGATTTCTTACAATGTCGATGCTCCAAGTGTCTTGAGTAGGGTCAATTTTGACGCTTGTTGACGGTCCACTAACTTTGACGGTACGTTTTCTCTCCACTCTTGACCTTCCTTGGGAGCCAAGGTAAGTGAACATGAGTAATCAATCACCATGATGCTATCTTTCAAGAGAAGAGGTTGAATTGTGTGGTTTTTTTAATAAATATGGGTAATATGGAAGAGAAAAAATGAGACTAGGTGGTCAATTTTGGAATGGAAGTGTGTGTAGGAGACATGAGTTCACCATGGTTTCTCTTATTCTTCAAGGTTGAGAAGAAGGTGAGTAGAGTGCAGAGAGGAGTGGTGAGAGAGGTGGGGATGATGAGTGGAGAGGTGTGTGTGAAAGAGGAAAATGATAAAGTGGAAGAGGGAGTGTGGCTGCATAGCATGGGCAAAATGGGGTCCACCAATAAAATCATAGCTCACAGCTCGTAGCTCAAAAAAATATGAAAAACTTTGAGGTGAAAGTGCAGCTCACGAGCTACAACTTTTGTTTGTATCACCTTTTCAAATTCGGGGAGAATGTTATCTTTAAAAATTCAGCAAAACCGAATGTTTTTTCCACTGCACAAGGTCCTTGTGAGGTCTTTCTTTGGATGATTCTTTTGAATACCTCCAAGGGTGAGCTCCCCATGGTGCATGCATGCATTCCACATACCCTTGACCTTATTTGGTAGGTCTATAATTGAAGATATTGTTGAGATCATGATATAAGTGAATAGTACAACTAAGAAAATCAAATATTGAGGGGTCTAAAAAAATATGTACATGTCAAATATAAATAATATAGGTGGAAAAAATATAAAGGGGTCAAAATAAATCTCTCTCATTATAAGTCTACCATAAAAAGATGAATATTTTTGGTGTTCTAATTTATGAGAGTAAAAGAGAATAGATGTAGGAAGGAAAAATCACAATAGTGAAAAAATATACACATAAATAAAACTAGTTTTTTTGGATTTTTGTTGGGATGGAGTTACACCAAAAATAAGAGAAGCTTGCATGAAATTATTTTTATATGGAATAAAGAGTATGCAAAATGGTAAGAAAAAATATGTTAATGGTGAGTCAATGTACATAGCATAAATAACACACCATACGTAGAAATATTTAAATAAATACCAAAATAATTATGAAAATTCCTTTTATTTAGGCCCTATATACAATGAAATATTTACACACAAATGGGCCATAATATACTTATATTTTTTATATATTTTTTATTTTTTTGGCTCAACTAACCCAGTGACTAGCTAATTAAGGGTTTTTAAGAAGATATGGGAAAAGTACCCTAACTCACACACACCTATATACAGTGAAATGGTAGGGATAACCAAAATGTTTGAGTGATTTGATAGGGTGAGGTAGCTTAATATGGCAATTATGGAAAGCCGAAAAACGGCTATCATTAGCCCTCCCCCAGGATGATGGTATATTCATGTACCATCATAGAGCATATTTTCCAAAGAGAGTGCTTCAGAGTCCTTGACGAGGTCTTCATTGTTTGGCCCCTCAGAATTTTTGTTTGAGTTACACTCATGCTTCACGGAACAATACCTACATGAGATAGCTGCCTTTTGACAGATCTTTGGTAGATCCTTTGGTAGAAGGCGACTCAAATAAGGCTTCAAGCGATACCCGTTTACCTTCCTGGAGTGCTCTTTCCCATTCAAGTCCGTAAGCTGATACTAACTTGAGTTGAAAGCCTTTTTTACTATGTATGGCCCCTGCCATCTAGTTTCAAATTTGGCATCAAAATGATTATCGAGTCGATTGTCATACGTTAGCACAAGATCTCCTTCATTGATGCCTTTGTCCTTTAGTTTCTTGTCAAGCTTCTCCTTCACCTGCGTAGCTTTCCTCTTGTAGCACTCGTATGTTGCTTCTCTTTTCCACTCAAGCTCAGCTAGGGTAAGAAGTCGATCCATCCATGATTCTTGATCATCTTGTGCTGCTTTGCCATGAAGTCGCATTGTTGGAATGTTGAGCTCAATTGGTTGTAAAGCCTCTTGACCATAGACCAAGTGAAATGGTGTGAACTCCGTGGCTTCCCTATATGTGGTTCGATACGCCCACAAGGCACCATCCAAGAAGTCATCCCACAACTTTGTCTTGTGTTTCATCATGTTTCTAATGATGCCTGCAATGACACCATTAGCTTTTTCTACCAAACCATTTGATTGGGGATAATAGGGTGTACTATGACGATGTAGAATGTGAAGTTCTTCACAGACTTCTGTGAGCAAGCCCTTTCTAAACCCTGGACCATTATCAGAAACAATCTCCAAAGGTGTGCCAAATCTGCAACAAATGTGAGTGTACACAAACTTGCTAATTGTCTTCTCATTCACTCTTGCCACACTTTGAGCTTCTACCCACCTGGTCATGTAGTCTATGGCCACCAAGATATACAATTTTCCATTTTTAGTCATGGGCAATGGACCCATAGCATCAATGCCCCATTTTTCAAATGGACCATTCGCAAGGACTAACTGATGTGGACCATGTAACAGACGCTTGTTTCCATTAATCTGACAGTTGTGACAGCTTTTACACCAATGTTGAACATCAATGTGCAAGCTTGGCCAAACATATCCTACAAGAAAAGTCTTTTTTGCAGTGAGTTCCTGTGCAAAATGACCACCACATGCTTCCTCATGCAAACCTTTTAGAATGGCTGGGATTTCCTCACTAGTTGGTACTCTTCTGCACACTTGATCCTTCCCTCTTTGATAAAGGGATCCTTCTAGAAAGAGATACGCGCTTGCATTTTTCATGAGTCTCCTCTTCTGAGCCTTCGTGAATTCTTGTGGAAACTCACCCTCCAAAATGTAGCTAATAATGGGAGTCAATGACTCCAATCCCTGGTATCTCGGTTGCTTGACAGTTGCTGCCACCATGATGACTTGCACTTCTTTCTCAACACATGTAACTGCTTGTTGTGCAAGTAAATCGGCATCTTCATTCTGTTTCCTAGGAATATGATATAGTTGCACTTCTTCAAATTGATTAAACAATCTACGAATGGCATGAACTTTTGTCCTTAGGCTTTCATTCTTGCATGCCCAAATGCCTAAAATTTGCTTCACAATGAGAAGTGCATCCCCTTTTACCATGAGACGTTGTATACCTTGGCCAATGCATATCTTTAAACCATGAAGTAGTGTGTCATATTCTGCTTCATTGTTGCTAGTTGAACCTCGTAGATTGACCTTCTCTTTCATGACCACCTCTCCACTTGGGTTGAGCAATACTAGACCTCCCCCTTCTTTTCCTGTGACTCGTCGAAAAGCTCCATCAAAGAACAAGGTAAAAGCATTAGGAATACTTTTAGGTGGTGGCAATGGTAGGGTCTTTACTTCAGGCACCTTAATCTCCTTCTCATGTACCCTATAAGTAAGGATCCCTGCCAATTGTGCACGCACACTATCTTCTACCTTGAAAGAGTATTGGAACTCTTGCAATTCCATAATCCACTTTGAGATCCTAGTGCTAAGATTCATTTGAGATGACACCCAAGGAAACAAATTTTCTGTAGTGAGAATTACAAAAGGTTTTGGTAGCAAGTAGGATCTAAACTTTCTCACCATAGACCAAGTGAAATGGTGTGAACTCCGTGGCTTCCCTATATGTGGTTCGATACGCCCACAAGGCACCATCCAAGAAGTCATCCCACAACTTTGTCTTGTGTTTCATCATCTTTCTAATGATGCCTGCAATGACACCATTAGCTTTTTCTACCAAACCATTTGATTGGGGATAATAGGGTGTACTATGACGATGTAGAATGTGAAGTTCTTCACAGACTTCTGTGAGCAAGCCCTTTCTAAACCCTGGACCATTATCAGAAACAATCTCCAAAGGTGTGCCAAATCTGCAACAAATGTGAGTGTACACAAACTTGCTAATTGTCTTCTCATTCACTCTTGCCACACTTTGAGCTTCTACCCACCTGGTCATGTAGTCTATGGCCACCAAGATATACAATTTTCCATTTTTAGTCATGGGCAATGGACCCATAGCATCAATGCCCCATTTTTCAAATGGACCATTCGCAAGGACTAACTGATGTGGACCATGTAACAGACGCTTGTTTCCATTAATCTGACAGTTGTGACAGCTTTTACACCAATGTTGAACATCAATGTGCAAGCTTGGCCAAACATATCCTACAAGAAAAATCTTCTTCACAGTTAATTCTTGGGCAAAATGACCACCACATGCCTCTTCATGAAAACCTTTTAGAATGGCTGGAATTTCTTCGATAGTTGGTACTCTTCTGCACACTTGATCCTTCCCTCTTTGATAGAGAGATCCTTCTAGGAAGAGATAGAAACTTGCCTTCTTCATGAGTCTCCTCTTCTGAGATTTAGTGAAGTTTTGTGGAAACTCGCCCTCCAAAATGTAGCCAATAATGGGAGTCAATGACTCCAATCCCTGGTATCTCGGTTTCTTGACAACTGTTGCCACCATGATGACCTGCACTTCTTTCTCAACACATGTAACTGATTTTTGTGCAAGTAAATCGGCATCTTCATTTTGTTTCCTAGGAATATGATATAGTTGCACTTCTTCAAACTGATTAAACAACCTACGAATGGCATGAACCTTTGTCCTGAGGCTTTCATTTTTGCATGCCCAAATGCCTAAGATTTTCTTTACAATGAGAAATGCATCCCCCTTTACCATGAGATGTTGTATACCTTGACTAATGCACATCTTCAAACCATGAAGTAGTGTGTCGTATTCTGCTTCATTGTTGCTAGTTGAACCTGATAGATTGACCTTCTCTTTCATGAGTACCTCTCCACTTGGGTTGAACAACACTTACCCTCCCCCTGATTTTCCTGTGACTCGTCTAAAAGCTCCATCAAAGAACAAGGTAAAAGCATTAGGAATAATTTTAGGTGGTGGCAATGGTAGGTTTTTACTTCAGGCACCTTAATCTCCTTCTCATGTACCCTATAAGTGAGAATCCCTGCCAATTGTGCACGCACACTATCTTCTACCTTGAAAGAGTATTGGAACTCTTGAAACTCCATAATCCACTTAGAGATCCTAGTACTAAGATTCATTTGAGATGACACCCAAGGGAACAATTTTTTTGCAGTGAGAATTACAAAAGGTTTTGGTAGCAAGTAGGATCTAAACTTTCTCACCGCAAACATGAGAGAAAGCATCATGAGTTCTGCCTCTGTGTAGCCTCTCTCCAAAGCATTCATGACCCTACTAGCAAAGTAGATGGGTCGCATCCGGGAACTATGGGGATCTTGTTGTAGCAAAACCGCTCCAATTGTTTCTTTTCCAACACTAGAGCTAACAAAGAATGTGTACTCCCAACAAGGAGGCATGAGTGTTGGTAGCTCTGACAGGATGACTTTAATGTTACAAAAGTACTCTTCAAGCTCATAAGACCATGCAAATTCTACTTGTTGTGTCAACTTTTGCAAAGGATGAAGCAACTCCGAAGCTAAGTGAATAAAGCGTGACATATACTTCACCTTTTGAATGAATGAGATGACCTCTTTGAGATTCTTGGGTGATGGGAGCTCAATAAGAGCCTTTGCCTTTGAAGGATCCACCTCAATTCCTTTATTGTTAAGTATGGGGCCTGATTTACCCTTGTAATTTTCTATGGTAAAAGCGCACATTTGTAAGGTCCCCATTATAAGGAGAAGCCATCGTGCGTGAAGGAAAATCACTCACCGGAAACCAAAATTTTCACGGACAAGAATCAGGGGCAACTTTAGAGGCCTCTGCCCCCGAGACTTTTTTTTCGTCGGAATATTCCTTTTTGCCGGAATATTATGGCCGGACGGCGGCCGGAAAGTGGTCGGAAAACAACCGGTCGGTTGGCCGGTGGCCGGTAGTCAATGGCCGATGGCCGGTGGTCGGAAGTCAATTCAATGGCCGGTGGCCGGTGGCCGAATTCAAAAGCGGACTTGTCTTCTCAAGGGCGGCCACACATGGGCGGATTGGAGGGTCCGATTTGGACTTATTTGCACAAGGGCGGCTACACATGGTTGTCTCTCATATGAGAGGGCAGCCCTTTTGGCCTATAAAAGGAGGCCATTTCTACACACATTTCATAGTGTGAAGTTGATGCAACAAGGTGAGTGTGAGGTGGTGAGAGTGAAGCAAGGCGGGAGCTCTATCAAGGGTTTAATCCCTTTGTAAACTACTTCTTCTTTTGAAGTGCTAAAGCCATTGAGTGGCTGCTTTCCTGTGGACGTAGCCCACATTGGGTGAACCACGTATATCGTGTGTACTCTCTCTTTCTCTCTACTCTATAATCTCTTGTGTGTGAAATCTATCTCTCTCCATTAAGTAATCTACTCAAAAATCTATTTAGCTACGTCTTATTTTCTAACATTTATAGGAAACCTTGTGACCAAGCAAGATCACTTCATCCTCACCTATGTGACACTTGTCGGGGTTGAGTTGACCTCCCATGTCATAGAGCTTCTTTAAACCTTCTTCTACCCTTTGTAGATGCAATGATTTTAAGCTATAAATGCAAAAATCATCAATAAAAACCCTAATGGACTTTACAAAGAATTCTTGAAACACCATGTTCATGAAGCGTTCGAAAGTTGCCGGAGCATTTGTCAGTCCAAATGGCATGACTCTAAAAGCATAACAACCCCAAGGAGTGATGAAGGTTGTTTTCAACTGATCTTCCAATGTGATACCTATTTGAAAGTAACTCGAGTAGCCATCACACACAGTGTACTTCTCATGACCAGCTACCTCATTTAGTATCTCATCTTGAAATGGGAGGGGAAAGTGATCTCTTTTTGTTGCCTCATTGAGTGGACGGTAATCCACACACACCCTCCACTTGCCATTTTTCTTAGGAGTGACAACAACGGGAGAGACCCACTCTGAATTCTCCACTGGATAAATGAAACCTGCTCCTAGAATCTTTCTTACCTCCTTGAGTAAAGCTTTCTCCTTGATGACTCCTAGCCTTCGTAGCTTCTGAGCCTTAGGTGTGGCCTCTGGCTTCAACTCAATTTTGTGTTGAACAGCATCTACTCCATGCACATCGGTGTAGTCTTTAGCAAAAAGCCTAGGAAATTTCCTTAACACACCTTTGAGCTCCTCTCTTTCATCCTTTGTAAGTGTTGTAGATAACATACCTTCTAGCATTCTTTCATCTTCCACTTTTTGGTTTTCTTGGGAACCTACCTCTTCCAAACCTTGGTTGTTTGGCTTAAACCTTACCCCCATGACTTTGATGGAAGACTCCTCTTCAGTAATGCTGCAACTACTTTCTCCTTCTGAAGTGCTACCGGTCCAGCCTTCCTCCGTCTCACTTTGAGATGATTCTTCATGGAGCTCCTCTTGGCGTTGCTCCTTCATGTCAAAGACAACCTTCTTATGATTGTCATTCCTGCAAATTAGGTTTCCACTCTCCCAATCCTGCAAAGCTCTCATTTTCATTAGCCATGGTCTCTCTAGGATAAATGGGTAACCATTTCCTTTGGTAGACATGACATAGAAATCCACTGCCTTCTTAATGCCAAAGGCCTCCACAGAGACATTTTTACAAATGCCTATACACCTAGCTTTGCTATTGTTTGCCATCTTGACTTTAATTTCAGGTGTCTCATGGATGTGCATGCCTAGTTTTTGCATGAGTCCCTCTGTCATGATGCAAATTTGTGCACCCCCATCCACTAGACCTTTCCTAACCAATCTTCCTTTGATGTAACAATCTAGCATAGGTGTAATATCCTCATTCATTTCAACATGTGCAATTTTTACAACACGCACACTCTCTTTTACCTTTCTCCTAGTGCTAACTGCCTTTGTTAAATCCCTCCTAACTTGTGGGCATAATGCAAGAAACTGAGGCCATGAGATATCATGACCCTTACCTCTCATGTCTTCCAATAGGTTGTATGGAGCCATACCATGTCCAAGAGGGAAGTCTTGGAGATTGATACGACGTCGAGTCCTCTTAGCTTCCTTGGTCTTCTTTGCCTTCTTTTCTCGTCCATGATCACTTTGTGATGTGACACCTTCTTTCTCCTTCCCTTTTCCACGGCCACACTTAATGCCATTTGCTTCCATGTCAACCTCTTTTGAATTTGTCACCTCTACCACATGCACATTTGGGTCCGGCAAAGGTAGAACTCCTTCCACTCCTTGTGGAGGTGGTCTTGCTCCATTTGGCCTTTGTAGAAGCCGTGGTTGCTGACTAGTTCCTTCACCTGCATTCATCACTGGGTAATTCAAGTTAGGTCTCCGTGGCTCCCCACGAGCCCAAGGACAATTATACATCCCATGTCCAGACTCTCCGCAATTCCAACATTGTAAGACTCTCCTAGGTTGTGGATCTTGCTCTTCAGACTTCCTTGCTTGTCCTTTTGGACCTACAGCTTGTGCAAGGTGAATTGACAAGCTTCTTAAAGATTCATTTAACTTTTCAATCACTTTTGCCGTTACCTCAGGAATCTCCCTAGATGTTGATGCTTGTGACTTACCTTTGGGTCTAAGACCTTCTATTGGAACCTCCCCCTTTAAGCACTTGAGTTTCCTATATTTCTCAGCAGCCCTAGTTTCAGTTGCTTCAAAGGTAGCAGGTGCACCGGCCTCAACTTTTATCTTAAGGTCAGGAAAGAGTCCGGCTATGAACCTCTCCTTCTTTAGGAACTCTGCACCATCACCAACGTTAGCAACATTTCTCACCCATACAGCCCAAAGACGTAGAAACTCTTGCTTGTACAAGTAGTAGTCATCTAAGTTTTTTCGCTTATGAGAAACAATGTCTTGCCATAGCTTTTGAGTGTTTTGGGGATCAAAGAAGTATCTCTTGATATGATTCACACCTTCCGTGTAATTCCCTTTAACTTCCTCAGAAAAAGAGTCAAACCAAGTGCTAGCATCTTTCCTAAGGACCACCTCAAACATCTCTACACGTTCTTGATCAGTTACTATCCTCTTGATACGACAAGACATCTTGAAATTTTCTAAAAATAATTTTACATCCTCTCCAGGCTCTCCAAAGAAAAGAGGATATCCGGACATTTGGCGTTGGTCCTCCATTGAATCGGTTTCAAAGTGACAACACGTTTTTGTTTTTCTTTCTTAAAAATTTTCACAATAATGTTTTCTAAATTGCAATCTATTCTACAACAAAATAAAAATATTCACATCAAATGACCTATGATAATCAATAAGAGGCAGGATGACAGGGTTTGGTGATGCGAGAATTTCTCCTACTCTTTGGGCACCAAACATGAACACCATACGTTGTTGAAAATGGATTTTTCTACTAATTGCAGTGTTTATTCTAATGTGTGGAGTGAAATGAAAGGGGAAAACCTCTATTCTTGGGCCATTATCCATTGTCTATGCATGACCTAATGCTTAAAACAAAACAAAAATATAGACGTCCAAACTAAGATCGTACCTAATGAGAGGCAAAATAAAAGGATTTACTGAAGCGTTTATCTCGGTCAACCTAAGAGGACCTAAAATTCTACAAATTACTCGCTGAAATTGCAACTTAGTACTAACAATTATGTGTACCTTTTGCCTTGCAATGGGAATGAAGGGATCATACAAATTCTCGTGATTCATACAAGCTATTTGATTATGCTAAAGGTTGAACCTACACTAAACATACACAAGCCGTCCTCCTTGGGGGCACCAATTTGGGGCGGTCCGGGGCGGGCAACAAGAAGAGTGGCCTCTAAGCACCCTTCTAGGCTCCCATGCTGCTCAATTGGGTTGGGGTTGGAAAAAACAACAAACACACACACAAACCCGCAACCTAACCCTACACAAATTTGGGGCACCACCTAGTTTTGGATGCGAACTAGGACGCGTAGAGAGAGAGAGAGAGAGAGAGATAATGCTCGGGCTGCTTTGAAATGTATCGGCAATGATCAAGCAAACACAATTATATATGTAAGAAAGAGAGAGAAGGGGGAGGGGATGCTTGTTGCATTAATACCTTCTTACAAATCTGTCCACGAACAATCAAAGTGAGATTAGTATTTGTTCAACATAGCTTGAGTAAATTACACCACAACACATCACAAGAAAAGCCACCCCAATCACTGTCTTAAGGCCAGGGGAGTCCTCTCCACCCTGTTGCCCTCTTACAGTATGTGGAATTTATGGCTAAATTGATGACAACACCCAGAGACAAGCTATTAAGAACTTTAAAAAAACACCAAGACACTTACACATCATTGTTGTCCATTACTTTACGTTGGAAGAGAGACAAGTATCCAAGCTTAGTCCAAATCCACCCTCCTTGATTCAGCAAATATTGGGCTTACACTAGTAGGAGAAATGATAGATTTCCTACTCTCAATTGAATGATCACTCTCTCTTACAATGGCATAGAGTTCCCTTGCTAATCACCCCTAATACAACACATGTATATGCATAAGCCAATGAGCTTCCACTCAAGAGCTCCTTTCAAAGAGGTTGAGCTTGGCTTCTCAAGCTATAGCATAGTGCTCTTGCTTATGACTCTCCCTCTTTTTGTGCTAGCTACACCTTCCTTTTTTAGCAATTTTGAGGGCTAGGGTTACTCCTCTAACCATGGTTGGGTTAGATTTTCAGCACTTATCTAATTTCTTTTGCTTGGAATTATCAAGAAGTTGATGGGGATAGATGAAGAAGAGAGAGAGGAGAGAAGTGGAGGTGATAGGACTTTTCATACTAGGTTAGTGTTAGTAAATTAGTAGAGTTAGTATTTTTATTGATTTACAAATGGAATTGGATATTTACAATGGGAGTATCCATGTAGGATACAAATAAGGAAGAAAAAAATCTTAATACGTAAGAAACATGGATTTCTTACAATGTCGATGCTCCAAGTGTCTTGAGTAGGGTCAATTTTGACGCTTGTTGACGGTCCACTAGCTTTGACGGTACGTTTTTTCTCCACTCTTGACCTTCCTTGGGAGCCAATGTAAGTGAACATGAGTAATCAATCACCATGATGCTATCTTTCAAGAGAAGAGGCTGAATTGTGTGGTTTTTTTAATAAATATGGGTAATATGGAAGAGAAAAAATGAGACTAGGTGGTCAATTTTGGAATGGAAGTGTGTGTAGGAGACATGAGTTCACCATGGTTTCTCTTATTCTTCAAGGTTGAGAAGAAGGTGAGTAGAGTGCAGAGAGGAGTGGTGAGAGAGGTGGGGATGATGAGTGGAGAGGTGTGTGTGAAAGAGGAAAATGATAAAGTGGAAGAGGGAGTGTGGCTGCATAGCATGGGCAAAATGGGGTCCACCAATAAAATCATAGCTCACAGCTCGTAGCTCAAAAAAATATGAAAAACTTTGAGGTGAAAGTGCAACTCACGAGCTACAACTTTTGTTTGTATCACCTTTTCAAATTCGGGGAGAATGTGATCTTTAAAAATTCAGCAAAACCGAATGTTTTTTCCACTGCACAAGGTCCTTGTGAGGTCTTTCTTTGGATGATTCTTTTGAATACCTCCAAGGGTGAGCTCCCCATGGTGCATGCATGCATTCCACATACCCTTGACCTTATTTGGTAGGTCTATAATTGAAGATATTGTTGAGATCATGATATAAGTGAATAGTACAACTAAGAAAATCAAATATTGAGGGGTCTAAAAAAATATGTACATGTCAAATATAAATAATATAGGTGGAAAAAATATAAAGGGGTCAAAATAAATCTCTCTCATTATAAGTCTACCATAAAAAGATGAATATTTTTGGTGTTCTAATTTATGAGAGTAAAAGAGAATAGATGTAGGAAGGAAAAATCACAATAGTGAAAAAATATACACATAAATAAAACTAGTTTTTTTGGATTTTTGTTGGGATGGAGTTACACCAAAAATAAGAGAAGCTTGCATGAAATTATTTTTATATGGAATAAAGAGTATGCAAAATGGTAAGAAAAAATATGTTAATGGTGAGTCAATGTACATAGCATAAATAACACACCATACGTAGAAATATTTAAATAAATACCAAAATAATTATGAAAATTCCTTTTATTTAGGCCCTATATACAATGAAATATTTACACACAAATGGGCCATAATATACTTATATTTTTTATATATTTTTTATTTTTTTGGCTCAACTAGCCCAATGACTAGCTAATTAAGGGTTTTTAAGAAGATATGGGAAAAGTCCCCTAACTCACACACACCTATATACAGTGAAATAGTTGGGATAACCAAAACGTTTGAGTGATTTGATAGGGTGAGGTAGCTTACTATGGCAATTATGGAAAGCCAAAAAACGGCTATCAATGCGTTAGCACGCGTGCTCCGTCTCATGTGGAATGCTTGCGTTGTTGCATAGATCTCACCGAGCCTAGTACAAAAGTGTTGTTGCTTTTCTAATGCAACGAGTGAGCGTGGAGTAGCGCTAGGATTAAGCTCATGCTCTCTCTCTCTCTCTTTCTCTTCCTCTCTCACACACCGTCGATGGCAGCTTAAAACTTAATTATGATAAAAGTTCTCATTACAAAATGACCTAGGTACATTATATATCAAGGCTACCATAGGTTAAACCTAAAATAGAGTTCAAGGGGTAAATTGGCTTTGTATATACAATCTGGAAGTGCCATTGCACCCCGGCTTCTGTAACTAGACTAGTTACTTATTACAAATGATGTTTATAACCATAATTCTCAACATTTCATAACTCTCAAGAGATAAGGCTTTGTTGAGTTATGTCGTGTTGTTGACCCATGGGTCAATACATGTTAAACTCCAATTGCAGGCATATATGGGTGATATACATGCTATAAGCTATGCATATGTCAAATCTCACCTCATTCTGAGCGTTTGGACATCATACATGTATGATGTCTCACAGTGTTAAATTGTTCACCTGAGAGGTCTTGGACCACCCAATTCTCTTGCCATATGCCCATGAGCCTATCTACCAACTTTCATCCCATTTGAACCTCACTTGCTCAAAACTAAGCCAATACTCCAAATTCAAGGCCTTAAAGGAGTTCTAATGGCCACATCGCGCCCAAATGACATCCAAATTGAAATCCAAGCATATATCCATGATGTACATGCTATGAGCTATGCACATATGAAAAATCACCTCATTCTGAGCACTTGAACATCATATGCGTATGATGTCTCACAACATAAATCTGCACCCAAAATGAACTTTTGTCAACTTGCATAATACCTTATGCCCTAATTAGCTTCTATTTCAATTTTGAAGTCATTTAGACCCCATTTAAAGAGCTAGAAACAAATAAATGCCAAATTTTGTAAACAATGTTAACTTTTGCATTTGGAGTGCACGCATTATCAATGCAAGCAGACAAGTGACATGTAAAGAGGAAAAGGCCTACCCTAAAGGATATCATGGCAGGAACAAAGCCTTTTACCATCCTAAATGAAACACTAAATCCGACTAAAGCTTGGATGGACAAAGACACATTAGAAGCAAAAGGCATAAGGCTATATCTGGGAACATTCAGATACCAAGGGCAATACGGTGGACGTGCCAATGATTCCAAGAGAGCTAAGTGAGTATGCCAACAAAGAGGGCCTTCTCAACCACCTAGAAAGAGTGGACATGCATGGATTCTCACATCAGAGAAACGTGGTGTTGATCTCCAAGAGTCTATGAGCTGGCAATCACCATAAAAAAAGATGGCACGAAAACTCTCACCACACTTAAAGGGGAAAGCAAAGAAGTCCTCATTACACCTCAAATCATTGCCGATGCCTTGGGACTACACAACGACGGTAGCTTTTTTTGTGAAAGAAGAGACGAAGTGAAAAGTTTATTCTCAAAAGAAGGCCAATCCCACCTTTGAAGACCTAGTGGATCAAAGAGAAAATATGATCTGCAAGTTGTACAACCAATTACTTCATGTCTGCAACAAGCGGCCGTGGAAGTACACAACCCCACCACATGCCATTGCCACCACAATTACTTGGGCACTAGGTAACAATATACAAAAAGACGTGAACTACGCCCATTACATACATGAGCAAGTAGTGGGCTTGGGAACGAACAAGCCTAAATACATCGGTGGTGCATAAATTTTGACAAAAATTTCATAAGAAGCAATTGGAGTTAGAGGACAATGGCCAGACCCACCCACACAGAATGAGTGGTTGGGACTAAAAGAGGATATAGAAGAGGAACCTTTTGCAGTTGGAGAAAGAAGAAGGGAAAGCTACAATAATCAAGGAGGAAGGTTTGAAAGAGAGCAAGAGTAAAAAAGCAGCCCGGATTGAGAGGTTAATAGAATAGTTAAGGACTAAGAGAGCTCTAAAAGGTGATTTTGAAGAGTATTGGGTACCCGATCCAGCAAATATGGGTGGCAGCTTCTCAAGACCATTAGAAGACCAATTTGATCACTACATTAGGGCCTGTGAAGAGTTTTAAAAAAATTAGAACAAGCCTCTGAAGAAGTACATAACATTAAGAGAAAGCTGCAAGAAGAGCCAGAAGAGCACGGAGAGTCAGAAACCGAGTCATAGACAAAAGGCGACAAAAGAACAACCTCACCTCTTTCCCAAGATACACCCAACAACCTCCAAGCCCAAAACCACCAGCATATCAACAAAAGGATTTTCCAAAGAAGAAATTAGAGGCCGAACCAACACTGTAGGAAAAAAAAAAGGCCAGAAGATGCACCTATGACGACCTCCTCAAAGATGGATGTTCATCTGAGGATGGATATGGCACCTTTATCCCACCATGGGCTACAAAGAATGAAGAGAAAGCTGAAGAAAAGCCTAAGGACAAAGATAGACAAAGAAGGGCACAAAAAATGTAGTCCCCACAACCTGGAGTACTAGGGTTGGTGCAAATTCCACCCGTGCCACAATGGAGACCTTTGGCCAACCCTTGAAGACCTCGTCTAGTAGGTGTATTTCTCACTATGGGTCACCAATTCCCCTTAGCCAGACCATTGCCAAAGTCTACTACCAAAAGTATGGTGGCATCCAACGACAAATATGTTAGAGCTACACACCAAATTTTAGATCAAATCAAAACACGATCTCTCTCTGTGGTGGAAGAGAACAGCATGCTCAAAACACGATAAGATAATGTGATGAGAGAGCACAACACTCTTGAAAGAGAGTGGGAAGGATATATGCAGAGAGCTGAGAATACTAAAAGCGAGCAAGAGACACAAAGAAAAATGTTTCAGGAAGCTGAGGTTGAAAGAGACACACTGACTCTACAAATAGCTGAAGTGTCCAAGGAGATCACTAAGCTGCAATAGGATAAATACAAGATTTCCGGAAGATAAGCTAGAATCAGTTGAAGATGAGACCATGGATCTAAACGACAGATTAGCACTCCAAGAATGCATGATACAGAGGCTCAGAGGGACCCCAAGGGTGGCTAGAGCAAGCGCAAGAACCAATAACCAGGCTATACAGACCTTGGAGGCTTAGATTGCAGTCCTCTAAATGGAATTAAGGTTAGAACAAAGACAAATGATTCACATGGCATAAGGATCTTTGGCAAGAGAAGAAAGACTAAGGAAACAACAACAAGAGCTCTACAATGAGAATGATGAGCTAAAAAAGAAATTAGAGATGATGTAGGAGCTACTGCTCATAATGCAATTAGAGATGATGTAGGAGCTACTACTCAATAATGCACAAGAAGCAAGAAAACAAGATGGAGACGTGTAGTAGCAGCTAGATGACCTACGAGAAGAGGTAGAGAGGGCAAGAGGCCAAATTACAGATCCAAGTCCAGGTGACTTTGGAGTTAGTGCCCAACATGAGCCTCTAGAACTTCTAGAAAGTTCAGAAGAACCTTTGTTGGTGGAGATACCTCCACAGATCTAGGAAGGAGAACACATGTTAATGGCGGAAGAAGAGACTTGCCTTTGCACTCTAATAGAGAAATCCAAAGAAGAGAGTGCAAAAGCTACCAAAGAATGGGAACAGAGGATGCTATACTCAATGGGTGTCCAAAAGCTTGACACAAATGTGATAAGAGAGGAATGGATGCAGCCATCCCTTCCCTACCCTCGACTCAAGTATGAAGTGATGACAGTGAAAAATTTCATCCAAGGAGAGGATCCAACACCACTCTTTGACGATGATATCAAAGATTAAGAGGCCTTCAAAAGGATAGTGGATTCACAGCCTAAATGGCAAAGAGGATGGCTCTCCAAGTATCCAGAATACCTTGTATGTCTAGGTGAGACGCCAAAGTCAGTAAGGGATGGGGTCTCCTTCTGTCTTGTGCCCATAGTTAGAACCTGGATGGATCATTCCAGATTGCTAGAGAAACATCCCAATTGGCTAAATTACCCTAAGCTTCTACGGCCCAAGGAAGGAGAAATAATAAGTGGAACTTATATGGTGAAAAACCTCAGGGGCACCATTAAGCTTTTCACTGGCTCCCCTGAATTGACTTGTGAAATGCTTAGCAAGATATGTAAAACATTGCTAGCTTGCATCAACGTGTTCGCGCCATCCAAAGAACCAAACTCAACATTACTATCAACGAGCAACACCGTCACCAAACTAAACTATGGTCTAAAAAGGTAGCCATCCCTTGAGGTGCTATACATGTTTTAACAAAGACTAATGTTATTGACAAGCTACCACATGCAGGCAGTTGATGAAGCCTTCTACATTGGCTTTTTCACTTGCGACATCAGAATC
This sequence comes from Adiantum capillus-veneris, assembly GCF_014529385.1. Classification (NCBI taxonomy): domain Eukaryota; kingdom Viridiplantae; phylum Streptophyta; class Polypodiopsida; order Polypodiales; family Pteridaceae; genus Adiantum; species Adiantum capillus-veneris. The sequence goes on along the minus strand of NC_140956.1, from coordinate 42,363,793 downwards.
TTTGGCCCTAAAGTCACAATGGGAAACATTGGATATGAGTCCTATCTTAAGTTGTTAAAGCTACTAGGTTTCCATTGACAAAAATGGCAGAAGACTGGTGTAGCCTCATAAGACAAGAGCCAGAAGCACTAGAAAGACAAGACCTTGATGCATGGAAAGATCATGTGAAGGGCGACATGGACGTGGAGGAAGGAGTGTTGTCAGCTAAACACCGTGGAGAGGGGGAATGGGGAACACACCCATCACACAACACAATGCCTCACTATAGCCCAGAGTTTACACATCGCCCCAATCGACTAGAGTTCACCTTCAAAACTCGACAATATCCACAATCAAACGACCACCTACACACGACCATACGCACACACGCTTTGCAATGCACCAAACAACCCAATCATTTGGCTTTACCCAAATCACAGCCTTCCACACGCACATAGACTCTCTCTATCTCTCTTTGCATGACAAACACGCCCGAAACACGTGCACACAAGCAAAGAAGATAAGGGGGAAGGGGAGAATCGAAGCCAAGAAACAGTAATGATGGATTCCACCATCTCCAACACAACCGTGTACAACCAAGGCCCTGAGCCGGCACAACCCTCGGCCAAAGAGAAGAATGGCAAAAAGCCTAATGGCAAAAGATCCCTTAAAAATTCACGTTTATCTCCTTTTGTAGGAGTGGCTAAAAGACCAAAAAAAGAAAAAAATGGGAGCTTTCCTCCTCGTGCAGTTCAATTTGAGACCATTTTCGTATTATTTGTGCATTGCACCCACTTGGCATGCTCATTTTAGTATCATTTCTACATGGTGGACACCTCGCCGTTTTGGCCCACTTGGAATTGGTTACTTGGTTTTGCCCGCTTTAAACTGCTGACAAGTACAAGCGCAAAACGGACCCCGAAGGCCTCTACTCCAGGACCGTGCACGCTCAACTCGCCATGGGGAGTAAACAGGGGGCACCACCTGGCTTTGAGCAGCTAAGACGCAGACAACAGTGATTAAAATAACACTAATACATCACACCCTAGAGAGAGAGAGAGACGTAGATGATGAAAACCCCGAAAAAATGTGAGGGCAAACTTGATTCAAAGTGGTACTTACAGAAAACTTAGTTTCAGAAGATGGAGACCGTGGTGTGTGTGTGTGTGTGTGTGTGTGTGTGTGTGTGTGTGAGTGTGAGTGTGAGAGAGTGAGAGAGAGAGAGAGAGAGAGAGAGAGAGAGAGAGAGAGAGAGAGAGACTATAGTGCATTCTCTAAGAAAAGTTCCATATGCACGGAGATCCTACTCTTGTGTGTGGAGACCCTTGGAGTCAATGTGTGTGCATGGTTTCCTTCTCAAGTGCTGACTCCCAAGTGATGTCCCTCATAGTAACCTCTCAATGTTCTTTTATAGGTGCAGGCTGCGTTAGTTTAGGATAATTTGATTAGGTTAGGACCCTAATCAGGAGAGACAAAGCAAGGAGCCGGGTCCAAGATGGTTCACCCTTGCTTTGTTTTAGGAGAATTTTTAAATGGTATCTCTTAGGTGGGCCTTTGTGACCATCACCTAGAGAGAGGTGGCAATATACAATTGGTTTTTATACAAGGCTTTGGCTTGAAAACGGAAAAGTAGATTACCCTAGGATGTTTAATGCGGAGATGTGTCGTGGCCGAGATGCCAGTGAATGGCAGGCTTTGTTGGTGCGTCGGTGTAGTGCGTTCGTCACTTCTCGGGTGTCCTGGGTGTCGAGCTCCTTTCAGTTTTTTGTTGTTCTGGGTGTCGAGCTCCTTTCAGTTTTCTTCTTGTGTGTGTGTATGGTGTGCGTGTGCTTGTTTGAACGTGTGCGTGTGTGTATGCCTATAGTGTACGTGTGTGTGTGTGTGTGTATATGCGTGTATGGAAAGAGATATATATTTATTTATTTATTTTTATTTTATTTTTAAAAAAAAACTGATCAAGAGAGATGGAGAGAGAGCGAGAGTGTGTGTATGAGTGAGAGAGAGGCGTCATTTACTGAATGAGAGAGATGGTGAGAGAGCAAGAGATAGATAAGTGTGAGAGGGTGAGTGTGCATGTGTGTGTGTGTGTGTGTGTGTGTATGTAGGTAGGTGTGTGTGTGTGTGTGTGTGTATACGTGAGTGTGAGTGTGTGGAGAGAGAGAGAGAGAGAGAGAGAGAGAGAGAGAGAGAGAGAGAGAGAGAGAGAGAGAGAGAGAGAGAGAGGATGGAAAGAGTGAGAGATGGGGAGTGTGTGTGTGTGTGTGTGTGTGTATGGGTGTGGGGTTTGTGTGTGTGTGTGTAGATAATGAGAGAGAGAGAGAGAGCTCGCTGTTGTTGCTGATACAGGAAAGGAGAGAGAGAGACAGCAAGAGTGAACGAGGGTGAGTGTGTGTGTGTGTGGGTGTGTGTGTGTGTGTGTGCGGGTGTGTGTGTGTGTGTGTGTGTGTGTGTGTGTGTGTGTGTGTGTGTGTGCGTGAGAGAGAGAGAGAGAGTGCTTATCTGCTGGCCATTGACACAGGAAAGGGGAGAGAGAGAGAGAGAGAGAGAGAGTGAACGAGGGTGAGAGATGGAGAGAGAGAGAGAGAGAGAGAGAGAGAGAGAGAGAGGTGGAGAGAGAGCAGGTGAGAGAGAGAGAGAGAGAGAGAGAGAGAGAGAGAGAGAGAGAGAGAGAGAGAGAGCGAGACTGTTCCTTGCACCCTGCATGGGCTATCGACACAGGATGAGAGAGAGAGAGAGAGAGAGAGAGAGAGAGAGAGAGAGAGAGAGAGAGAGAGAGAGAGAGAGAGAGAGAGAGAGAGAGAGAGAGAGAGAGAGAGAGAGAGAGAGAGAGAGAGAGAGATTGGCCGCTTGCAATGATAATGGACAGGGAGAGAGAGAAGGTGGCACCAAGCTGGGGAAAGAGAGAGAGAGGAGAGAGACAGAGAGAGAGATAATGGAGGAGAGGGAGAGGGTGATGCCAAGGGGGGGGGGGGGGGGGGGGGGGGAGGTCCATTCTGCATGCACATGAGTAAGGGGGGAGGGATGGCGCAATCAGCAATCAAGAAGAAAGAAATAACATTTTTTTGGTTTATGATTAGCCTGCCCCTTCTGGCTAGAGTGCTTCATGCCTCTAGCTCTGCTTATGATTCTCTAGCAATGGAGTTGGAGGGTTCTCCCTCCTCTGGAATATCTACGATGAACTTCGGGTCAAACCTTAAGGAGTACCTTTTGAGCCTCCATCCATTGACTCTGGTCTTGTGAATTCGACCATCTACTTCCATCAATCTGTAGCTACCATTGATGTATTGCTTTTTGACGATGAATGACCCTTCCCATCTGGGCTGAAACTTCTTATCTTTCCTAGTGTCGGATTTGTTGTTGTATCTCAATACTAACATGCATTTCTTCAGACCCTTTTCCTTAAGCCCTTGATTGAATGTGAGTCGGCGTCGTTCTGCTTGCGTTGCATAGTGGTTGATCGCATCCTCCCTGTCTAACTGAAGACTTTCTAGATCCATGATGTGGTTGTGGAGATGGGCAATTGGGCACTGTAATTGACTAGCCATGACTCACAAGCTGGCTATCTGTACCTCGATGGGTAAAATGGCCTCTTTTCCATATACCAAATGGAAAGGGGTGAAACCTAGTGATGTTTGGAATGTCGTGCGGTAGGCCCAAAGAGCGACCATGAGATGCTTATCCCAGTCACTTGTGTGGTTATTCACCTGCTTCGTGATGATCTTACAAATCATGCCGTTTTCACCTTTTCCACTAGACTATTGCATTGTGAATAGTATGGAGTGGAGTGTCGACGTGTGATGCCTAACTTTCTCATTAGTTCTCCCACCAAGTCCACTCTGAAACCTAGCCCTCTATCAGATATTATCTCCAGAGGTGTGCCAAAGCGGCAACAGATGTGCTCAAATATGAGCTTCGCCACTTCTTGGGCTGTAATGCGTGTGGTGGTGGCTGCTGCTTCCGCCCATTGCGTCATGTAGTCTACACCAACTAGAATGTACAATTTACTTGATTGGGCCCTTGGTAAAGGACCAATATATCATAGCATCGCTTCCCTGAAAGAGGGGCAGCTTCAGTTTTGATTGCTCCTATGGGAACATCTTGTATTCTTTCCTTGGTTAGAGCATTTGCTTCTTGATTTTCTGCCCTAGGGACATGAAATAAGTGCACTGCTTCAAACTTTCTTTAAAGATCCTTAACTTGGCATAATTGGCCAAGAAAAACTTGATTTTTACAAATCCAAGTGCCATTTATCTACCTTATCAAGAGCATGGCATCACCAAACACATTTAGGCACTGAACCCCTTGCAAAACACATTATTCTAATACAAGAATTTGGGCCGCATACTCTGCTTTGTTGTTGAAGTGGGAGTGTAGCAGCTGCCCAATAGAGAAGACCTTTTCCTTTTGCTCATTGAAAATCATGATGCCAACTGCAGCCTGGTCCACTGTTCTTTTGTAAGCTCCATCAAAGAAAAGAGAGTGAGTCCTTTGCCTTCTGTGTTGACCTTTAGCTTCTTCTCATAGTGACGATGAGTAAGAATACCTGCTAGACTAGCCCTAGTGGATTTCTCCACTTGCATAGTGTAATCAAACTCTTGTAATCTAACAAACCACTTAGAGATTCTAGATGAGACATCCATGTGTTGCATCACATACGGAAAGAACTCTTCCATTGTTAGAATTACGAAGGGCCTAGGCAATAGATAGGAGTGTAACTTTGTAGTGGAAAACATCAATGCAAGCACCATGTGCTCTGCCGCGGTGAATCCTTTGTTGATGGGGTCATGACACGACTAGAGAAGTAGATAGGATGCATGAAAGAGGTTTGGGGGTCCTTCTACGTTAGTACAACTCCAAGTGTATCACTTCCTACACTGGGGTTAACATAAAATGGCTCGTCCCATCTAGGGGGTGCAATGGTGGGAAGTGTAGCCAAGATCTTTTCACTTCGGTAATTTGTTGCTCATTTTCTTCACTCCATAGGAAGATATCTCTATGAGTGACTTGTTGTAAAGGGAGAACCACTTGAGAGATCAAGTGAATGAACCTGCTCAAATACCTTACCTTCTGAAGGAAAGAGACCAACTGCTTAGTTGTGGCCGGTGATGACAAAGATACTAAAGCTTGAACCTTGCTAGGGTCAGTCTCAATTCCTTTTGCTAAAATTACATGGCCAAGAAGAGTGACCTTACTTTCACCAATGTGACACTTATCTACGTTAAGCTGGCCACCCAAGGTTTGCAGCCTAGCCAGGCCATCATAGACCTTGCTCAAATGGAGGGAGCGAGAGATGTAGATGCAAAAATCATCTACAAAAACTCGTACTGACTTACCAAAGTATGGCTGGAAGACAAAAGTTACATCGCGTTGGAATGTGGCCGGAGCGTTGGTGAGTCCAAAAGGCATCACCCTGTAAGAAAAGCATCCCCATGGTGTTATGAAGTCTTCTTCTGCAATGCTAATATGAAAGTAGCTTGAGTAGCCATCACATACTGTATAGCACTCATGACCTACTACTTTGTTGAGAATCTCGTCTTGGAATGGGAGGGGAAAATGATCCCACTTTGTTGCTCCATTGAAAGGTTTGTAGTCTACACGAACTCTCCACTTATCGTTCTTCTTTGGCGTGACCACCACTAGGGAGACCCACTCTGAGTCTTTGACGGGGTAAATGAAATCTGCTTGTAGCAAATTCCTTACCTTAGTGTGTGTGATTGGGTTGATTTGAGGTGAAGGGAAGTGGATGTGGAGATTTCCAATCATTGTGTCTTAGCTCCTCCATAGGCCGAGAAGCTCACCTCATAGAGTCACCATTCATGTTGCCATGATTAGCTCACTAATCGTGTGAGTGTTTCCATGCCCTAGCCGGGTAGCTCATCTCTCCGGATTGATAATTTTCTTGCTCATTGAAGCTATGCTATGATGGTACCCCCAACATTTGGCACCGTTGCCGGGGACGATGGCCTATGCTAGTTTAATTATGGCATAGTCCGATGTGTTTCCTCTCTAATTTCACTTGTGTGTTTATGGTTTTGTGTATTTTGGATGTGTGTGCATGAAGCAATGTGTTCATTTTTACCTAATTTGTCACCATATCTTGCCAATTGTGTGCCTACACACTCTAATTTCACACTAACCCCTTGCTAATTTCACTAATTTTTGCTAACTTACACACTAATTTTATACTAAGGATTGGAGCTTCCAACCGTTCAACCGATCTTCATCGGAAAGGTAAACAAGGTGGTATTCTCAACCTCCCTAGAATCTAAACATGTGTAGAAATGAGTAGAGATGCCATGATGATGCTATGCTAATTAACACCATGTCACTGCTATGTTATGCTATGAATTTTTTTGAAATGTTCGCTTTCATGCTGTCGTAATGCCGAAATTTTTCAGATTTTGAGGCGCATGGAATTGACAAGTTCCATTGATAATTGGGAAATGTACATTGCTAATTGTGTGTCTAATTGATCTAATTGCATGCATGAATGGTCAATTGCAAGTGTGTGCGCACTAAAATCAAGTGTGTGTGCATTCTAATTGAGTCTGTGTATGCCTAATTTTAGGTGTGTGTGCACTATTTTGCCTTTGTTTGTGTACCTAAAAGTCAATGTGTGCTTAATGATTGTTCAATTCTGATGATTGATTTGGGTTTTGGTCATGCCCAATTAGATATTTGTGAATTCAAATTGCAATTTTGACAAGATTAACCATTTTGTGTGTGCACCTAAAAATTGGTAAAAACTACCAATTATTTGTGTGTGTGTGTGTGCGGACGTGCGCGTGCGCGCCTAAAAAGTGCTTAACGTACATGATTAATTCAATATTTGATTGTATATTTGATGTGTGTAATGGCTTATTGTTGCATTTTTGAGCTCAAAACATGGATTTACACACTCCAAATGTGTCAAATTTTTTACCTAATTTGGTCGATTTTAATTGCCTAGTCTATATTTTATTGATGAAATTATTTGGCAATTGAATCGATGTGATTATTGTGACTTGATTTGTCTGCACTAATCCCCTATGCGTGGAAAATTTTCAGGTATTGTTTGGATAATTTTTATAATATCTTGCTAATTTTTGTGTTAATTTTTTCTTAATTGCGTAAAAATTTGATATCTTGCTATCTTGATGAGCTATTTTGTGTGAATATTGACGGCATCATTTTGAGTGCATTTGTGCCCTCTTTGTTCAGGTTTTAAGTGTTTCACTATTTTCGGGGGGCGAGGTGTTGATATTATTGTAAATCACGTTTTTGATCAAAATTGCTATTTTTGGTGTGCTTATGCAAGTCTAAAGTGTTTGATTGTGATTGTCGATGATTTTTTAAAAATTTTGGTAATTTTTGGGATTTTAGGTGATTTTTAATGTTTACAGCTAATTTTCGGACTAAATTTGGCTTTTACGGGCACGAAGAAAAACTCAAAAAATAGCTTCGACGCGAGCGCCGACGATTGATCTCGACCTTGGGCGTACGCTCCGGCAAATTTCAATGATCGTGCAGATTTGACGGTCAAATTTCGAGCTTCTGCAAGAAATTCGACTCTGACAGCTAGTTCTAGGTCGACAGTGGATACACACACACACACACCCCACAAGCCTGTGGCACTCTCTCTCACTGTCTCCCGCCGTAGGCCAACACACACACACTCTCTCTCATATGTTCTCTGCTCAAGGACCCACCTGACACACACACACACACGCGTGCGCGTCGCGTCTCTCTCTCTCTCTCTCTCTCTCTCTCTCTCTCTCTCTCTCTCTCTCTCTCTCTCTCTCTCTCTCTCTCTCTCTCACTTATTACCCAGAGGGCCACAAGTGGGTTCTCTGCCCTGCTCAGGTCGCTGTCGTATACCTCTCTCTCTGCACCACTTAGGCCCGCTGACAAACTGCCACATCAGTGACACAGACTTGCACACTCCCGCAATCACCGCTGCACAGCCCGCCTTGCTTTGCGTTCGCTGCCACATCAGCACTACTCAGCCCGTTTCCGTCCTATGCGTCGCTGCTATCAAATACAAAGTCATATGTTGCTCCCATCCCCGCGGCATCATCGCCTTTGTCGCCTGCTGCTCCCTTTTCCGCGGCCCCGCCAAAGCAAGTAAGCAAGGTAACTCCTTAGTTATGTTATTTAATTTATGATTTTTAAGTTATTTAGGTAATTTTATTTAGTCACTTTTTTTAAAAGGAAAAAACATAAAAACAATTTAAAAAATAATGATTTTAAAAATTACAACAAAAAAACTCACCAAAAACTTATAAAAAATAAAAACCTTACTAAAACTCCTAAAAATAAAAAATTACACAGATAATTCACAAAAAACATAGAAAATTAATAAAACCTCACAAAAAATTTCAAAAATTGATTAGATAAATTAAAAACAAATCATAAAATTCATAAAACACTTTTAAGAATCTATAAAAAATGAAAAAATTCACCAAAAATTCAAAAAAATTATAAATATTCATAAAAGCACCAAAATTTTTAGAAAATTCAAGACTTCACAAAAAATAATAAAAATAAAAGAGCAGTCATCAAAAGAGGCAAAAAAGCAAAACAACACCGCTAAAAAGAATTCATGCATTGCAAGAGAGAAAGTAACGGGTTGAGCAAATAGTGGAAAAGCTGAAACATCAGAAAATCACAAGAAAAAAAGAACCAAGAAGAAGTGAACCAGATCAGCAGAAGAACAACCAAGAAAACCCAAAAAGAGCGAGAAAAGAGACCAACTCAAAGCCATAAGCGATAGAAGAAATTTCAAAATTTGTCAAAAACAAGCAAAAAACGAATCAAGTGTAGTTGAGAAATCGAAGCATGTAGAGGGCTAATTGGCTAATATACATTCACACAAAACTGAATTTGAAATGTAATTTTTGCGTAAAATTTTGCCATTAGGACATTGTTCATACGTCAAAATTGCGAATCGGGGCTTTCGATTAGCAGATTTTGTTTAAAAAATTGGCAAAATTCAAGTCATAAGTTTCTGCAAAACCTAAAATTTGACCTAGAATCAAGGAAAATCCTTACGAACTGGGACTGAATTATTTTGGCCAAGAATATCATTCTTCTAGCCAATTCTCGAAAGAGTTGCCTCGATTCAGTCAAGGAGCTAGAATTGATCATACCGACCAAAAATGGGCAAGTGCAAGTAATTGCATTGCAAATTGAGCTTCTAATCTAACGAACATGGACACAGATCACATTGGATTGTAGACCCAGATTTTCATCATTTCAAAGGCTGCAATCAATTCTGACACTTTTGAGCTAGAGTTAATCAACTCTTGTGAGTCTGAAGAGCAGTCAACTGCCAAAAGTTCTTTGACACAAGCAGTTTTATCAAGCCGGAACAGGAGAAATTTTGCTAATCAAAACTAGGATCTGCTAAAAGACAATTTTTATAGATTGAGCCAGCATGGACTCAAGTCGAGCCGAGAATTCAAGTACAGCAGAGCAAGCTAGTAGTAGTGGCAACATCGGCACAAGTGCAAAAGACAGCTTCTACAACTATATGGCTACAATGGAGATAAATTTTTATAATTAGATTCAGAAGGCCATAAATACTTGATGAGCGACAAAAGCAACACAAGAGCCAAGATCCTATTGATCATAGTAAAGCCAGATCTAGAAAACTCCCATATGTTCACAGACTTTAGTGGAGCCAGGTATTGCAAGCTCAACGATGAAGTGCAAATAGAAGTGCAAAAAATTGACCCAAGTGATTATCCAGAATTTTGCATAAGCCAGCAAAACATACAATTGGTGCATATGCAATCAGGGTCATTGTACATGGATTATAGTGGTCAATTCTACAGTTGAGAGCCAGTAACGGAAGATCCAATAGATCAGCCAATTGAAGCCAATCTAATTGGATAACCAAGCCAAAGACGGTACAAAGGTCAAGACGGAACAGTCTATAGCTTGATGCTTAGTGTTCTGAAAGAAGATGCTGACAACTTTGCCAGCATAGAAGCAAACTTCTCAGAAAGATCTTGACATGACAGAACCAAATGAAATACCACCAGTTATGGTGTATTGTTCAGATTGTGGAAGAAAAAGTGGACATTTTTCTGAAGATTGTCCAAGAAATCCAAACAACAAGGACACATCAACTGCCAAGCAGGACACATAGAAAATTGAAAATGCAAATCTTGATGTAAGTGCATCTAACTCATCACTTTTAATGCTATTAGATGCTTCTGCATTATCGTTAGAAGCACCAATAAAAGAATTGCAAGTTCAAAATCAGCGTAAAGATGCACAGGCACTTGAAAAGCTTAAAATTGATTTTTTGAACAACAAACTCCTGCGTAAATTTGGTCAAGATGTCCAGATATCATCGAATATTGAAAAGACTGTTAGGTTTGCAAATGATTCTGCATCCACTGCCACAAGTGTGCAATCATTCACAAGTCTAAGGGACACATCAAACAAAATGCTGTTAGCATTGTATGGCACCCATAATACATATGCGCACTATGTAGACCAAAAAGGGCAACTGTACAAAAAGGATCAACCAGTGTTTGAACAACCCACATCCCCGCTCATAGAAGTGCATCCAATGATAGAAAGAAAGGATGGTTCCTTTCAGAGGAAAGAAACTATTATAGCCCATCCTCTCTAGAGCTGAAAGATATTACCTGACTGAACCCAGAAATTTGTTCAGAGCCAAACTCTCCTCCATCAGAAATTAAGCTTCAACGTTGTGACCAAACGAGCATATACTTTGACCAAACAGATGTAGATATAGATGAGATTCTAAAATCTATGATTCCTTGGGTCCTGAAACCATAGAAGCTCATATCATAGGAGATCCATAGGATAGACAATATCAGGGAAAAGATAATGCTATCTATAGCTTGCCTTGCGGAATAATTTGTCATGTTTCACGGAGATACATAGGAAACTATGCAAATGATTTACAGATGTCAAACATCAACAATGCTACCCAAAGTGTGCCTTCACAATCTCAAAAGGTGAGACTAAACTAGAGCCAAACAGTTTTGAACTCTCACAATGAAGCAAGCTATAGTGATCACCCTAGGAAGGGGGTAACTATAAACCATCAAGCTCAGCTCTAGTACCAGGAACCGCAATGTCAGTTAGAAGCCCTAGAGCCTCTAGCCAACAGACCCCTTCAAAGAAGAAACAATTGAAAGATCATATGGTTGTTGGAAGTTTCCAACTGGCCCAAATTCCATCAGAGTCTACAAATAAATGCCACTATGAAGATCATAAAGGACAAAAGTTTCAGTTGATCTCCATAAGTCAGAGTCAAAAGCCACAAATCCAATAGTGTTCAAACAATTACATGTGACCAAGCTCACATATGCATATCGAGATGCACATGGTAATGAATACCAACAAATTCATGACCTTGTACAAACCCCTATGGATGGTAGGATTGAAGTCAAAGACTATCTAAAGATGATGCAAAGCGTCAAGCTACCAGAACAAGTGACAAAAAAGCCAAAATCAATGAAAGCTAAAGTCCATAAGGATACACAAAGATCTCCTCCAAAGAGACAAATTTTGCCAGAAATTACAGTGGATCTTCTAAGATTAAAGGTTACTCATATGTAGGCAGATAATTCTCATAAGTTGCAAACAAAAAGTGCAATATTATAGCCAATGGAGTCAACATCAATTGAAGCAGGTGGTCAAAGCAAAGAAAATGCAGATAAAGCTCAACCAAAGGACACTGCCACAACAGAATCAATCAATACAGAAAAAAATCTTGAGATGATCAAGTGCAACATTGTTGGTGAGAATGATTAAAAACTCTCAAGTGAAGTAAAGCTAGATTTTCAGTTAGACAAGAACCTAATGTCTTTTTGCACTTGGAAAAGATGTGGCCAACCATAGTTGAAAGATGCTCCTGAATTTGTTAGCATATCAAGAAACAAACAAGCAGAATGTTGGGAAATCATCTCCACCACCATTGAAGTAAGTTTACAGAACATTATAGCCCAATTCCATGTCTTAACAATAAAAGATGTACCAGATAACATCATATTGGGAATGCTAATGGCACAGAAGATGTTAGAGATATGGTGTTCAAACATGACGGAGTCATCAAAGAAAACAAAGAATGAAGAACAGGACTGGTCACCCGCAGACGACAGCACAAAGTCCTCAAGCACAGTTAAAATGGAGACTGATATCAAAGCAGATCTTATTGAAGATGATTCATCTCCATCAAACAGAACTTCAGAAGAGATTAAAGCAAATCAAGCAATAGAAAGTGCAAATCAAACAGAGCAAAGGGCAACCACGATAGCTATTGAGCAAAGAATGCCACCAAAGCCAGAAGTTAAGAAGAACAGGGTTGCTGACAACCAAGAAGCTATAGGAAGTCCAAAGATCCAGACATTGCCAGTCAAATCAACTGATGTAAGTCATATTGGAAAACAAAGTCTGAAGCCACCTTCCATAAAGACACAACTAGATCAAGATGAAACCACAACAAAAGCAGGACATAGATCTTCAATGGAACCAACAATGAGGATAGCTATAGTTCTCAATAATACAATTGGAGCGAGTGTCAGATGCAATGCTCTACTGGAAAGAAGCAAAGTGTAATATAGTTGCAGACAACATCCAGAGCATTCTAGAGATTACTCAGGAACAACAAGGTAACAGAGAAATCATGGGTAAGGCTACAAGTCAAGAAGAAATGGTTGCTACTCTTAGCATCCAACAGCATGAAGAGCAAGTAAAGTTTCAGGTGAATCCTTCAAAGGACATGCATGCAAATGTCATCCTTGGACATCAGAAGGCCTACAAAGAAGATACAATGCTAATAGTCTCTTTTCCCCAAGAGGTAGCCAAAAACATTTACAGGTACCGTTAATGCTAGATTCAGAGTTGCAGAAGTAACAAGAATCAAAGACAAATCTTGCAGATAAATGCAAATCCAAAGTGGACCTTCCACCGACTAGCAAAGAAGGTGTGACATCATATGCCTCTACATCAAAGAACCCTCATGGATCAGCTTCTTCAAGCAAGTCAAGCTTTCAAAACTTCAAGTCAATTTTCTGATCCAACTAAAACCTCTAAGGAGACACCCAAAAAAATCAAAGGTATATCAGCCAAAGTACTCAAAAAAGCAAAGGAAAGTCAAGCAAGTGTTTGTTTCGAGCAGTTTAGTCAAAGTCAATGATCCGGTTTGGATTATGGACGAGAAATCAACACAGAAAGACAAACACATGGGATGGATAGCATCACAATGGAGCTTAATTGAACAGGAGTACTATGGAGGTAACACACATATATGGGTACCAAAACCTCAGGTAAGGGCATGTGAAGTAATGTCAAGTCCCTCCCAAGAAAGAAGGCCCACAAGGTATCAACCTCAACAATATCCTAGGATACCTAAGCAGCAAGTATACAATAAAACAACATTGAAAGATGCTAAAGTCTACCACAACTCTCAAGAGGATACAAAACAAATATGGATCTCAAAGAATCTTCCTCTTAGACAAGGATTCTACAAAGGATATACAAAGATCTGGCTACCAGTCAGCCACAAGCCAACTACAACTACACCAAACTAGCATGAAGATCTCAAGAACTCAATAAGACCTAGAGCGAAGCAAAGTCAACAAAGGAGATACAAAGGTCATCAAGAGATTTGGATTCCTAAGTCGTGTCGCCCATGTTGTATGAGATGAGTATAAGAGTCAAAGTCTATTAACTTACAATTGGTGGAGTGTCGTAGAGTCCAACACTCACGTACATTGCACAGTAAGATGAGAGCATATATCATTGACAACAAAAACCATTCTTAAAGTGGTGTCAGCTTGCAAAGCCATGTCATATGCTTTTATAGCTACACCATCTTTCTGAAGAACCCCTCAAAATCTTTCTTGCACAACATATTGTTTCCCATGCATTTCTATGTAGGCATATAGGATGTCCCACCATTGAACATATACATTAGACACTCTTTTTTTGATTCCACCTATGCACATTGAGTGGGCTACAAACCAATGCTCCACCATGCTACCCTCTCATATTTGCTGCCTTTTTAATTCCATATCTATCAGCAAAAAATCCCTTGAGTACTTTATTAATATTTCCCATGCTAACAAGTACTCCAATAATGCGCGTATCCCAAAGGCATTTTTTCCCACTGGGCTTTTTCCCTTGGTCATCCAAGTATTAGACGCTAATTTAGAACCTCATCATTCTACTTCTCTTGTACATACTCTTAATAAGTAAACAAAGCCTCGTTGTTATGCTGCTACAATAGACAAATGCGACATCATCTCTCACATCAAACATATTCGGACCAATCAAGATGTTGCAGCAAATTGAACCTCATGAAAAAATGAATATGAACATCCCATCAACAACCAATCAAAAACCTTCCACAACCTCCACAGACACTTTTCAAGAGTGCCCAAAAACGGACACTAAACTCGGAAGGGGGAATGTTAACTGAGCCAAAGTCAGTTAACAGAAGCTGCTAAAGGCCTGAGCTTTACGGATGCACATCGAAGAAGCAGTAAAGATTGGAGTTACATTCTTCACATTTTTCCAAAATGGTCATTTATTGTAAATTCATGATTTATTTCAAACCATTGTAATATTTTTAATGTGTGACGGGCCCAATGGGAGTTCCAAGCTGTAAAGAACAGGTCAGTTAGTGTGCCTAGGTTGCACATTCAGTAAGTGGTGAATACCTAAAGGCCTTGGGTGCCCGAACATTGCATATTTTACCCTAGGTATATAAGGTAGTGTGTAAAAGAATTTGGGGTTATCAAGCTCTCTTTAGTGAGAGCTCATGAGGTGTGTGGCTATGAAGTCCTTGAGTTTCTCCTTGCTCATGTGACTTGATTAACACTAATTAATGCTTAATTATCTTTCACTATGCCTCTCTCATACTTTTTGTGATTACTAATGATGCTTTGATTAGCTAGATTGTAAACTAATTAGTGGTTAATGCCTCTCTAATCTTGTGTGATTGCCCTCTTTTGCTTGTGCATGCATGTAGGTTTGATTGGAGTGTGGTGCTTGATAGATCTATGTGTGTGTGCTTGTGATTAGTGTGTTGCATGATAGGATTAGTGTTGTGTGCATCTTGCAATCGTTAGTGTGTGTGATTGGGTTGATTTGAGGTGAAGGGAATGTTGAGATGTCAAGCTCTACACCTTGAGCTGGCATCCACTACGGGTCTTGGCCGCTTACGGCATTTACTCACTGGCCCGTTAGGTGAACGACACGGAGGATCTCTGCCAGTGATTCTACAGCTGGACTACACTTATAGTGCCAGCCTAGTACACTTCTAGCGAGTTCACACTTAGTGACCGCATGTACATATGTGCTACTTTTCAGCTTTAGCACTTAGTCATTTTTGTACTCTCTTTTCTGTGAAGAAGAAGAAGAAGCTTTCCATCTCTGTGTGCTTTGTGCTTGTCTTGTGTAGCTCTCTTGCATCCTCATTCTTTACATGGTATCAGAGCCTGGTGCAAGCAAGAGAGGCTAAGAGAGCAAGAGCATCACAATCCCTTCGTTCGCAATCCACGACCAGGTTTTTCGCACAAGTTTCTGAACAGGTCTCCAAAGTGCAGTATACAAAGATTTACTGTACAAGTACAGTGGTTGTATGTACGCTTGATTGTGGACACTCGTTGAGTGTAGAAAGCGTTACAGGTACCACGATAGCAGGTTCAGTAGATTTGCAGGTTTTTGCAGATTGCATCTATTTTGTCGTAGTGCTTCAAGATGTCTGACGGTTTCAGTCAGATTGTTACTGAGAAGCTTGAGAAAAATAACTACCCTGCATGGAAGTTCAGAATAACAAATTTCCTAAAAGGAAAAGGTTATTGGGACTATGTAGAAGGAGACAATGAAAAGGAACCAGAGATTCCTGGGGCAAATGCTACAACAGAACAAAGGAAAGCTTTGAGGGACTGGCAACAAGGCCAGAGCAAAGTGATATTTTGGCTTTCTATGAGCATCACAGATGGCATGATGGGCTATCTACAGGATGCTGAAACCCCCGCCATTGCATGGAGAAACTTAGGCAAAGTGTTCGAGGTGAACACCAAGGCCAGGAAGCTTCAACTAAAGTCGGAGCTAAATCAGGTTAAGAGGAACAACCTCTCCATCAATGATTATGCTTTAAAGATCAAGAGTATCATTGAGGCTCTTGGATCTATTAAAGTCTCAGTGGAAGAGATGACATTGTCCGTGCATGCTTGGATGGTCTAGGAGATGAGTATGTACATTTCAAGTCTTCCATGAATACAAGAGACGACATCCCTGTGTTCCAAGATTTGATTTCTATGCTTATTCTGGAGGAGAAGAACCTTGACACATCTTCTTCTCATGGCAGAAATAATTATGAACAGGCCTTCTATTCTAACTCCAACAGAGGTAGAGGTAGAGGTCGTGGTAGAGGCCCAAGGGGTTGCAGGGGCCAATTTCTGGAAGGTCAATCAAATCAAAACAATACAGGTGGCAGGGGAAACCAGTCTCAAGGCAGGGGGAGTCAAAGAGGTCGTGGTGCAGGATCAAGAAGGCAACAACATACTGCAGATAGCAGAGAATGTTGGACTTGTGGTGAAAGAAGTCACATGTCACGTGACTGTCCAAAGGGAAAAGCAAGTGGAAAGAGAGAATAGGGAAACTATGCATCTACTAGCAGAGATGCAGATGACAGCAGAAACGAGCGATGTTTGTTATGCAGCATGTAATGAATACAATCACTGCAGAGAATTCCACCCAAGATGATGTTTGGTATGTGGATTCAGGTGCCTCTAATCACATGACGTCTCGTGGAGAGTGGTTTAGAGATATGCGCAAACCAGATGTGTCAGGCTATGTGCAGACAGGAGATGACACAGCTCACCCCATTGCTCATGTAGGGTACATACCTCTAAATACGAAGAGTGGGAAATCAAAGTACTTAACAGATGTACTTCATGTCCCAAACATTACAAAGAATCTTGTTTCTGTTGGACAAATGGTTAAGCAGGGTTTGCAGGTTCGCTTCAATCCAAATGGCTATTATGTAGAAGATTTTAGGGGTTTGGCTGTAAGCTAATCACAGAGGGCAAATGTGTGGGCAGAATGTTTACGCTGAATGTAGACATGCCTGAGCTAAAATCTGCATTATTTGCACAGGGCACAGGTGTTGTGGCTGATGTTGACATTTGGCACAAACCCATTGGCCATGTCAATGAGCAAAGATTGCGCAGCATGCAATCAAAACAGATTGTAAAAGGTTTGCCCAAATTCAAGGTGGATGGTATGCATAAAGTGTGTGCAGCATGCCAGTTTGGAAAACAGTCAAAGGGCTCATTTCCACATCAGCGCAATGTATGTAAAAAGCCACTTGAGGTGGTGCACACAGATGTTTGGGGTCCAACCGATACTGCAAGTATACATGGTTGCAGGTATTATGTCTCTTTCATTGATGACCATACAAGGAATGTATGGGTCTACTTCATGCGTAACAAAAGTGAAGTGTTTGGTCACTTTCAAGACTTCAAAGTCATGATTGAGAAGGAGACAGATATGCAAATCAAGACATTGAGGTCAGATGGAGGGGGAGAGTACTTCTCCAATGATTTTTTAAATTTTTTGCGAATGCATGGTATACGCAGGCAGTTTACATGCAGATATACTCCACAACAGAATGGGGTCGCAGAAAGGAAAAACAGGCACATTGCAGAGGTTGCACGTGCATTGATGAATGAGAAGAACATGCCTCATCATTTCTGGGCTGAAGCCGTAAATACAGCTGTGTACATTATGCACAGGACACCTACAGCTGCGGTGCATGATGTAACACCTGAGGAAAAGTTTACAGGTACAAAGCCTGATTTGGCACACTTGAAAGTGTTTGGCTGCATAGCTTACGTGCATGTACCAGATGAGTTGCGTAGGAAATTGGATCATAAAGTAGAGAAATGTATTCTTGTGGGATATTCCCTTGAACAAAAGGGGTACAGGTGCTACAATCCTACTACACGAGAATTACGAGTGAGCAGAGATGTAGTCTTTGATGAGATGAGCAGCTGGTACAGTAATGCACATGGCACTATTGGGGCTGATGTAAAAGATGATGTGGTTGTACAAAATGTGAGGCCACAGTCACAGGTTTTGAGTGGACCACAAGAGTCCTCTTCTCATGGCTCTGTTGAGAAACCATGGAATGGTAGACGACGTACGCAGGTTACTCCACCAACAGGTACAGGGAATGTATCACGAAAAGGAAAGGAAAAGGTTGATGAACCTCCCTTTATGGCTGATGCATCATCAGGTTTTTCACATGTAGACATGGATTCAGATGGTTCTGAACAAAGTCTTGATGAGGAATTTGGAATTCCGGCTGTCAAGACACCTGGTGTAAGGAAAGTACAATAAGATGCTAGAGGGAAAAGGAGTGACCCAGGACCGCACAGATCTAATAGAGTCAGAAATCCAGTTCAGAAATTGACTTATGATGGGTATCTAGCGCATCACCAAGCCTACATGGCTAAGGTGATACAGGATGTGGAGCCCACATGTTTTGAGGATGCATTTGGAAATGTGCATTGGGATGATGCAATGAATGAAGAGATGGCTGCATTGGAAGCAAACGACACATGGGAGTTGGTGCCATTGCCAAGTGGCAAGAAAGCTATTGGCTGTAAATGGGTGTATAAAACCAAGCATAAGGCTGATGGTAACATTGAGAGTCACAAGGCAAGCCTGGTCGCAAAGGGTTATGCACAGATGTATGGCATAGACTATGAGGAGACCTTTGCTCCAGTGGCAAAGATGACGACTGTGAGAGCTGTCATAGCAGTGGCTGCATCTAGAGGATGGATTATGCATCAAATGGATGTAAAGAATGCCTTCTTGAATGGTGAGTTGCAAGAGGAAGTGTATATGGATCAGCCACCTGGTTATGTTGATCCAAGTTACCCAGATTATGTATGCAGGCTTCTCAAAGCTTTGTATGGTTTGAAGCAGGGCTCTAGAGCATGGTATGACAGGATTGCCAAGTATCTTGTCAGTATTGGGTTTAGGAGAGCTCATGCAGATCATTCACTCTATGTACGTGAGAGTGATGTGGGGATTGTGGTCATTACCATATATGTAGATGACCTTATTATTGTTGGTGACAATGCTATGGAGATTGACCATGTGAAGGGTCTTCTCAAACAGGAGTTTGAAATGAAATATTTAGGCGAGTTGCGCTACTTTCTTGGCATTGAGGTGATCAGAACTCCAGAGGGTGTATGGATATCACAGAGACAGTGTGCTTTGGACATGTTGTCAAAGTATGGTATGGCTGATTGTAAGCCAATTTCTATTCCCTTGGATGTGAATGCAAAGCTGAGTGTAGAGAAGGGTGATGTTGTTGAGGATGTCAACATGTACAGGAAGATTGTGGGTAGTCTAATCTACTTGACTATCACGAGGCCAGACTTGAGCTACACAGTAGGCTTGGAGAGTCAGTTCATGCAGCTTCCGAGGAAGCCACATTTGGATGGAGTACGATGCACACTTAGGTATGTGCAAGGGACTCTTGACTACGCATTGTTCTATGCAACAGATGCACCATTAGCATTGTATGGGTATATAGATGCAGATTGGGCACGTAGCATTGTTGATAGGAGATCTACGAGTGGCTTCATGTTCTCTTTTGGGATTGCTGCTGTTACTTGGAGCAGCAAAAAGCAGCCTACGGTTGCTTTATCGAGCAGAGAGGCCGAGTACAGAGGTGCAGCAGTTGCGGCGTGCGAGGTAGCTTGGCTACGCACATTACTTGAGGACTTGGGAGTGCAGGTGGACCAGCAGATTTTCATCCATTGTGACAACCTCAGCAGCATGCAGTTGGCTAGGAACCCAGTGTTCCATGCCAGGACCAAACACATAGAGGTCCATTACCACTACGTTCGAGAGCGAGTTTTGGCGGGCGACATCGACTTGGTCTACGTCAACACAGAGGAGCAGATAGCGGATATCTTTACCAAGGCCCTCGGAGTTGAGAAGCTTCGACGTTTTCGGACTATGCTTGGACTCTGCGACATGCAGAGCTCAAGGGGGAGTGTTGAGATGTCGAGCTCTACACCTTGAGCTGGCATCCACTACGGGTCTTGGCCGCTTACGGCATTTACTCACTGGCGCGTTAGGTGAATGACACGGAGGATCTCTGCCAGTGATTCTACAACTGGACTACACTTATAGTGCCAGCCTAGTACACTTCTAGCGAGTTCACACTTAGTGACCGCATGTACATATGTGCTACTTTTCAGCTTTAGCACTTAGTCATTTTTGTACTCTCTTTTCTGTGAAGAAGAAGAAGAAGCTTTCCATCTCTGTGTGCTTTGTGCTTGTCTTGTGTAGCTCTCTTGCATCCTCATTCTTTACAGGGAAGTGTATGTGGAGATCGCCAATCATTGTGTCTTGTCTCCTCCATAGGCTGAGAAGATCACCTCATAGAGTCACCATTCATGTTGCCATGATTAGCTCACGAATCGTGTGAGTGTTTCCATGCCCTAGCCGGGTAGCTCATCTCTCCGAATTGATAATTTTGTTGGTCATTGGAGCTATGCTACGATACTACCCCCAACAGAAACTTGGCCAGTCAAGGGAGGCTGGCCCTCATGGTTTGAGGCCACCTTGACCACCTTCTCCTTTTTTGGACATCAAAAGAGATCATGCCATCTAAGCATGGCCGTGTGACAAGGGCCTTAGGTGGGATACATGTCATCCCAGTGAGGGTTTCACAAGTGAAATGACAAGTGATGCTTGCCTCTTTCAGCTCATCATCACTGCAAACAACCCCTTGCATGCACAAGTGTTGGTGTTGGCCGGTAGATGTACTCTCAGCACCGCCTCCAGTCCCCCTTCAAAGCTTGCATCTGGTGGTTTTTGATGTCCATAGAACGGACGTTGCCCAATATGTGGCAAGCTATCGCAAGCTCTGCATGGTCAATATGACGCCAGGGCAAGGGAACTAGCTTGCCTTTGCCAATAATTTTTCCTTCCTCTCATGGTGGTGAGCAAAACGAGGCCAGCTTGACTAATAGATTTGCAACATGATTAATGGAATTACAAGAAGGCTAAGGTTTTGAAGTAGTGGAGAGGCTCCAATTCTTGAGCTCAAAGGAGAAGTACCAATAGCTTGTAGGTAGACTACAAGACTCTCTCTCTCTCTCTCTCTCTCTCTCTCTCTCTCTCTCTCTCTCTCTCTCTCTCTCTCTCTCTCTCTCTCTCTCTCTCTCTCTCTCTCTCTCTCTCTCTCTCTCTCTCTCTCTCTCTCTCTCTCTCTCTCTCTCTCTCTCTCTCTCCGGAATCCGGACTCTTGATAAGCCTCTAGCACCGAGTTGGAACTGCACCACACCTTGGGGGCCAATCAGAAAAATTGATTGTAGCTTGGTGATGCTTCTAACAAAAGAGAAATAAAGTAAAGTTCTTCGAGAATAATTGTCTTTGTTGGTAGACACATGCATTAATCTCGTCATATGCATAGTGCTACTCATGGTTGTCCAACTGATGCAATCAACTAGGCCTTCATGAATGGAGATTAATGTACTACTGATGGGACATGCAAGCTACTGGCTTTAAGATTTCCAGTCCTTGTGGTAGATTCACTCGTGCTTGCATAACTATGCTTAGCTGCTAGCTTGAAGATCTCATCTCCTATGCTTGCTGATCGCAACAAGTTGGGATTTCTCCAGAGATTCAGCAAACAAGTAACCTTCTTTTACATCATGATCTACAAGTAACCTTATTTTACAGCATGATCTACAAGTATCCTTCTTTTACATCATGATCTATAAACTCTTCTACAAGTTTGTTTGCATAGTTTAGTGATTACAAACTTATGTTTTTTATGCTCTTGGTATAAGGTAATGTTCTTCTAAAATTCCATACTTCCTTTGAAAAGGAATTTAATCTTTTGGTTGGGATCCTTAACACTTTAACTCTCAACAAGAGGTCGTTGGAAGAAGCAATGACACCCAATGGTGCATTAAAATTCACCAAGGGCGACAGTTCTAGCTCTAAAAAAGATGCTCCCATAGAGAGTTTGAAGTGGAAGATGCGCTCACTATGGCTGTCCCACTGGCTCCATAAAGAAGTGACTCGACAAGGTTTTTGAGTCCACCTTGGTGCTTGGGTTTAAGGGCAGGGTGTTTGCCACAACTAAGCTAATCAATGGGTTATATAGCCCGCTTGTCCTGAACTAGAGTGGGTCAATGGTGTTTGCGCAATACCTAGCAAAAGGCTTTTTCTTGGTCCAATTTAACAATGCCTCAGTGGTTGGATAAAGTTTTAAACAAGAGCCCTCTGTTTTTCAATTGATTGCCGGTGTGCGCTCTCGTGGGACTCCTCTTTTGAATCCACAAATGTATTCTGAGATTTGTACCCAATTTGGATGGAATTCATTAATCTCTCACTATGGCTTAGAAGCAACTTGAAGGACTTGGCAGCAGCACTCAACACACCTCTGTTCATACCATCTTGCAAAGCTACAACTAATGTGTGTGATCAAAGCCACTACCCAAAAATCTGGTAGTGAATTTGGGGGCTGGTCTGAAAGTCATCCCCTTGAACGTTGGCACCTTTTTTGGTGCCTGTTTTAAGTGCAATAAATTTGTCCACTTTGCTAGGGCTTGTCTTGTAACCTCAGCTATGGTCACAGGCCCTATTATCGAGGACAAAGATCAATCTTCAGTGCCCCAGATAGCTATTGAAGTGAGGACTTCACCACAAATGGACAATGTACAATCAGAGGAAGATGGGCAGCTCAATGAGAATATGAAAACCTTTGAGAAGTCAAAGAAACCAGGCTGAATACACCTTGGCAAAGAAAAGGCCGCCACTCGATACCGATTCATATATGCCGCTCAACAAAAAACGGCACCCCCTATGCTCCAAAAGATTGTATCGGCTACCTCTTGCGGGGAGAAAGATGAAGGATGGTAGCAAATTCCCAACATCTCTTTCAAGTGTTTCAAATCCCAAGCAAGGGCGTTTAGTCCATTGAAAGAAGCCCATGTGGATATTCTCAATACCCCCTTATTGTATAAAAACATCTTTGAGGTTCTGCGGGATGGCAACCCATATAATCTCATGAAAATTAAGGTGTCAAGTGCTATAATTGGGAACGGAAAAGCACCCATGGAGGATGATGGATGCAAAGAGTGCACGGAGGAGGGATTTCTTGAGGTTGAGGAGTTTGTACCCTTGTCTCAGTAATGGAAGAGATCACTATCCAATCGTGGAACATGAAAGGATGAAAACCCGCAAGAAGAGTTTCTTCTTTCGGGAAGAAGTTAGAAATGGCAAGGAGATCAATTGTTGGCCATCTAGAAGCATCACTTGGATGCTACTAGCAAAAGAAAGCAAGCAATGGGGAAGAAATTGGTGCTCTATGGAGAAGGATTTGATGGGTTTAGTGGCATCGTCTCAATTGTGGACAAGGTAGAGCCAAAGGTAGTCTTCAATCATTCATTTGGGAGATCTCTAGGAATGAAGATCAAGTGGGCGGTCCAGTTTGTAACCATTATTAACATCTATGGACCATGCACTACAAAGGAAAGAGCCAACTGTGGGTGCAACTCAAAGACTGCCCTGTTGAAGGGGAATGGCTTCTAATTGGAGACTTTAATATGGTGGATGTGCGCTCCTTGCCGCACTGTCGAAGCAAGGGACTTGCCGATACACCGTGTGCGAGCCACAAATGGGTCCAAGCACACAACAAGACTAATCTAGCAAGCTCAAAAGAGGGCAATGGTGTGTCACTCACCGCTCTATGCTCCTGCCGTGGAGGATTCCTCGCCGCGATGAAGAAGAAGCTGCAGTCGTGCCGCGCTCAACCGTTTCTCCGCCGTCGTGCCTTCGTAATGCTCGATCGCACACACACTCTCCCTCTCTCTCTCTCTCACATACACACACACACACGAGGAGGTGAAGAAGAAGAAGATGGAGATGGAGATGGAGCAAGAGCACTCTTCTATTGCACAACTGAGAGAATGCATGAATTTTAGGTTTAGTTGGCTTTTATATGAGCTCACCTCATTCACACTTGGGCGCCCATGCTTAGCCAACTAATCCCTTGAATGTCCCAGTTAGAGTCCGCCTCTCATCGGCGATCACTCTTACCCTTTTCCTATTGGTCCGACAAGCCCGGTACCAGACTCTACCAAATACATAATACACGTCCGTCGTAGGTGATGGGGTGTCCGTGAGCCGTGAGGGTTAACATGCCCCCCTTCCTGATGTAGATTCCGTCCTCGGAAGCTATTGAGTTGAAGCTCGTTCGTCGAGGTGGAAGAGCATTTGAGATGAATGTCCTTAGCCTTCTTCAGTCACTGCAAAATTAACAACATTGGCACAGTAAATGCATTCTCATAAGTGAGTAAAAAGCATATGCAGTTTTAGGTAGACAAATTGATTGGTAAAAGAATTTCAAACAATTTGTGAGCAATGAACATTAAATTGCAATGTAATCAAATGCATAAACAGATGTAAAGGTAAAAAATTAAACAAGTCTGGGGTCGCTAATTTGACGGTCGAAAGGCACTAGAGATCGAATATTAATACCATGGGTAAGCTTCTTAATTTTCTGTGGTCAATTAAGTTGTTTAATTGCGAGAGCCAAGTATTCATGTTCGAGGGCTGACTAGAGGCTATATCTAGAAGACCTTGTAGTTAAGCCACCATAAAAGCAATTTCTCATGAAATCATCGCCTGACTGATTACTTTTTCTTTGACCCCCCAAAGTCTTTTCACAGTGATTCCATTTTGATGTGTGTGCTTATTTTGTATGCCTTGGGTTTTTTGCTTTTCAAGTAAAAGCGCCCATACTGGGAACCTCTAGGGCTCTAGTACCATAGGCAATACATGTGAGTGAAGTACCAAATCAAGCTGAGATTTCTCTTCCAGCTTAAGATTTTACAGTGTGGCACTTTGATTTTTTGTTTGTTCATTTTCAGCATTTTAATTTTGTAACTTTGGGGGGTCATATAACACTGATACACCTCCCCAGGCTCATCACACTAGTAAACTCCCTTTATAATACTTAAGCTAAAGGTCAATAGGGTCAAGCCCACTAGAAAGCCCTAGTACATTTCACACAATGCTGCCTAAATCGGATTAAGAAACTAAGTAACCATTAATTATTAGGAAGGCATTCCCCATGGTATTAAGAGAAGATTTCTAACACCTAACTTGGTCAAACTAGTTTGTCGGACTGCTTGATTTTTAAACCTAGACAAGTGATTATGACAAAAAATTACATTGAATTTAATGTTTGATACTAAGCAAATGCGGTGAATATTAGGCTACCAATCACAATTAAAGCTGACAATCATAGATGCAAAAAAGATAAGGGGCAATGCTAATGGTCAAGAAACACCTGTTTGTGTCGATGGTCGCGCTTGATTTGAAGAGTGAGTTGAGATAAAGATTCCATGAAGGTCCAAATCCTACCAATAGCAACACGCTCCTGTACACACTAGAAAACAAAAGGAATTCCTCCAGGAGGCACATTAGTGGAAAAAGGTACCAACATTTATTGAACACAACAAAAAACATAAGGAACCCTAACCTAATTATTTGCACTCCCCCTAGAGAGTCAAGGGAATAGGATATTGTAGAGGTTGGGGGGAAACCCTAAGGCTAAACCCCTATCCTCGTCGTCGAGATAAACAAAGTCATCATCCATGAGACCATATGTGCCATCCGTGTAGTCGTGTAAATTTTCTTCTTCATCATAGGTGCCCATGTTTACCAAGAAGGTCACTAGACGCCTATAGTCATCTTGGTCAAAAGGGTAGGCTTGTGCAATGGGAGAAACGCTCTCTACTAAGTATGGATCAGACGTGGTCAAGAGACGTATCAGCCATTCTAACTCCTCAAAATTCCTCTCACATGCTAGCGTACCTATCAAATCCCATTCACATGCAAGCACTGGAAAGACCATGTGAAATATTTGTGAAAAGTAACGAGGGTACCTCTCACCCAAGGCAGGAGTGGATGACTCTAGCGTACTAGCCATATCTGTACATGCAAATAGATGATGGTTAGAGTGCAAATATTACAAGGGTCGTGTTCTTGTGCATAATTTGTTTTTATGATTTGTGTTATGGCTCTTGCTCTTTTACTTTTTTATCTGGTTTTTGTGAGTATAAGGCTTTATATATACATTCCCTAAGAACGGAGATTAAGAGGTCAGGGAGAAAGGTTGAGAGGGAAGCAAGTGAATGATGGATGTCCACAAACACTCCCCCCTTCCTTGGGTAGATCATACCGTTTGAAATGATGTCGTCACCCTTTGAAACCAATTGTTCCAGTTGGTAATAGCTGAGGATTTTTGCCATTAGTTTTCTATTACCCTAGGTGCCTCGTCAAGTTGCAAGGGTGGTAAGGTACTCTCCCAGGATCGAACTTGAAGTGGTTCATCAGGTGATTCTTGAACACTGGGAGGTGTGGATTCTTTTGGAGCTTCATGGAGGTCCACTACTATAGATGGAGGCTGTGTAGAAGCTTTTACCTCTATGGATGTATTACATGAGGAGCTAGAAGCTTCATGGAACTCCCCCCTTCCTGAGCTAGGTGGAATAAATTGGTTTTGCCTTGGAGCCCAAACTAGCTCTGGACTAGGTGTGTAGCATTATGTGATCTTTCCCTTCCCACGGTCTGCCATTGGCTTTAGCGTTACACTGTTTGACTCATATGGGTTTGTTGTCGATAGGGAAGGACACATTTTACGTTTAGGTACCCAAATTTGCTCATTTCCATCATAGTAGCCTTGGGCTTCTAATAGTTGTTTTGGAATCCATCGTGATTTGGTCTTGACTCTCCTAGGGCGCGCTCTTGGTTTTCCCGGGAAATTTTTTTTTGGAATGGATGGGAGGGTTGAGGTAGTTGGAAGTAAGGCCTTGGGGACCCATTGATATGTACTCTTAGGTCGTGCACGTTGAGTACTTGCAATATTACTGCTTGCTGCAACTACAAGTGTTGAAGTGCTAGGTTCATGGGTAGCTGGCAAAGACGAGTTAACCACCTTGGCTTGTGAATGTTGGCTATCCTTCAACTTTGCTAGAGTTTGCAACGTAGGTGACTTTGCTTGAATGATAGGGGTAAGAGTCGGTGGTCGCGTCATGACACTAACAGTATCCCAATCAATAGTGCATTTGGTTGCCAACATCCACGTGCGTCCCAGGTTTACGTTGCCTTCCATAGCTCCTGCGGGCATGACTAGAAACCTCTGCACTATGCTTCCATTGTCATAGACAATAGGGGTCTGAAGGACTCCAAGAATAGCAATTTTATTTTTATTAATGCCCTTGACTTGCATCGTACTCGGGGATAGGGTCGGTTTCCCTAATTGACACCAACTTCCATAGGATAACAAATTGTGTTTAGCTCCCGTATCTAATAAGGCATTGTATAGTACTTTCCCATAGGAGCTATTTAGCTCAATTGGGTATCGTAGGGGTGGCTCAGATTCTAATGAGTCGTCATCTGTGTCCTCGAAAAATGCTTGCGTGATTCCCAGATTAGCCTCTCGTTGGCGTCTAAGACAATGTTGTCGTTCTCGAGCCTCAACTCTTGCTTGGATTTTTTTAAGCTCTGCTTGTTCCTTGGCAGCCTTCTTTTGATGGATGGCTTGCAACTCTTCCTGGCTTAGAGGATCATAATATCTTTTGAATTTACTCCCATTAAGGAATCCAATGGTTTCAACTCCATCTAGAGTCTCCACACGAATGGTACCTTGCAGGGTAATTTCACAAACTCGATATGGTCCCTTACCAGCGTATTTCAATTTCTTCTTTTCATTACGTACCCCGTACATAAGAACTTTATCACCAACCTTGATGTCTTTATCCTTTAAATGGCTATCAAACCACTTCTTTCTCCTATCCTTCTCCACTAGAGCATTTCGCACAGCTAATTGCCTCTCTTCATCTAGCCTTTCTAGGATATATAATCGTTCCACTAAGGGGTTACCATCCCAACCTTCTTGAGAAGCTACTCGAAGACTAGGAATGACAAACTCCCATGGCATAACTGCTTCTTGGCCATACACCATCTTAAACGGTGTGCAATTAATAGCAACTTTATACACAGTACGATAAGCCCATAAAGCTGATGTAAGCTTTAGGTCCCAATCAGTGCGATGAGCCTCAACTGTCTTTGTCAAAATGGAGATGAGAGTTATGTTGGTACTCTCAGCTTGGCCATTTGCTTGGGGATAATAGGGTGTAGACTTGTGGTGAGATATCATGAAGTTTGATGTGAGTTCTTTTATTACTTCATTTATAAAATGAGTTCCATTGTCACTCACAAGTTCAAAGGGGCATCCAAAACGTGTTATAATGTTCTCAAAGAGGAACTTAGCTGTTGTTTTTGCATCCGCCTTTCGTGTTGCTTTTGCTTCAGCCCATTTGGTTACATAGTCGGTAGCCACAATGATATATCGTGATTGAGTGTTACGTGCAACCGGACTAATCGGTCCTACAAAGTCTAAGCCCCACTTTTCAAATGGTTGGGTTACCTTGATGGGATGTAGAGGCATCCTATCACTTCTTTGTGGCTTCTTGAAGCGTTGGCATTCATCACATCCCTTTACAAAAAGTGATGCATCCTTAAACAGAGTGGGCCACCAATAGCCTGACTGTAAGATCTTTCGGGCAGTCAACTTTCTTGAAAAGTGACCACCAGCTACTCCCATGTGTGCCTCTTGTAGAATATATAAATACTCATCCTCGCGGGCACAGCGTCTAAGAACATCATCTTTTCCTCTCTTATAGAGAGTTCCAGCCAGTAAGCAATAGGGTTCGCATTCCTTGATTAATTTTCGAGCTATGTCTTTTCGCTGTTCTTTGGGTGGAAAACCATTAACTAAGAAGTTAACAATCTTTTCACTCCATTCAGGCATTGTCTCAACAATGAACAAAGGAGTATCAGGCAATTCATCATCAACCCCCGTAGGAGCTTCGCCATTAGGGATACGAGATAAATGATCTGCCATGACATGTTTCCTCCCAGGCCTCACAACAACGATGAAGTCAAACTCAAGAAGAATTAACAACCATCGTGTAATTCGACCTGTGGAACACGGCTTGTTTACCAAATATAGCAATGCTTGATGATCAACATAAAACACAAACTTGGTAGCAAGAAGGTAATAGCGAAATTTCTTTACTGCGTAAATCATAGCTAGACTTTCGCGCTCTGTAGTAGTGTAGTTCATCTCGGCATCATTTAATTGGCGACTTGCAAAGCTAATAGGGTAGTCCAATTTATGTTCTCCTGGTTGAGTTAGAACACACCCATTAGCAAAATTTGATGCATCAATATGCACATGAAAAGGTACATTCCAATCAGGTGTTCGCAGGATTGGAGCACTTGTTAGGGCCTTCTTTAATAACTCATAAGATTGATGACATTCTTCCGTCCAGTGAAACTCGATAAGAAGCTTGTACAATGGACGCGCTATCTCGGCAAAGTTTAAAATAAATCTTCGATAATAATCAACATGGCCCATAAATCTTTGAACTCCTTTATAGTTCGTAGGTGGTGGCAAATCGGCAATGGCTTTAATCTTACTCTCATCTGTGGATATCCCATTCTTGGACACTATATGCCCTAGAATGACTCCATGCTTAACCCAAAATTGGCATTTGAAAGGGTTCAATGAGATGCGATAAAATCTGCACCTTTCAAATATTTTTCGCAGATATAACAAATGCTTCTCCCAAGAAGAATAAACACAAAGGTCGTCTAGGAAAGCTTCACAAAACTCCCTTAGAAATTCTTTAAACGCAGTGTTTATTAATCGTTGGAATGTAGCAAGGGCATTCGTTAAGCCAAAAGCCATAACACGAAATGCAAACACTCCAAACTCTGTGATAAAAGCAGTTTTAGCTTGGTCCTCTAATGCAATTGTGATTTGATTGTAACCAGAGTACCCATCTAAAAAGCTATAAGCTTCCTTGCCCGCAACTCTTTCAAGCACATGTTCTGAATGTGGCAAGGGATAATGATCTCTCCTAGTGGCTGCATTAACTTTCTTGAGGTCCACGCACACTCTTAGTTTCCCATTCTTTTTTGGCACAATGACTATTGGAGAAACCCATTCTGAGTGCTCAATAGGGTATATGAATCCACATTGGATAAGTTTTCAATCTCCTCTTGTACAATTTTGGCGTACTTAGGATTCATTGGATAGGGTCATTGCTGGACGGGTTTAGCAGTGTTGATCATAGGAATTGTATGTTGCACCACAGAAGGTGGAACGCCCTTCATGTCATGATATGTCCAAGCAAAGATATCCTTGTATTCCTTGAGGAGCTCCTTAAGTACAGCCTCTTCAGTTTTGGTAAGGTCTTGAGCAATAAAGACTGGTTTAGACTCCTCACCTGGTTCTGCTAATTCTATCTCTTTAACTACCGCTGGACCATCATAGACTCCACTGCTTCCATTGGTAGGTATTCGTTGGGCTTTGGCATACACAACCTTTCGCTCCCCCGTGGTATAAGATTTAAAATGTTCAGGAGCCGTATGTAAGTCAGCAGGCTCTTGTCCTGACGGAGACCTTTCTTTTAGTTCTGCCTCCTTTTGTTGTTGTGCTAACTCTCGGTTTTGACGTCTTCTTATAGTTCGACTCAATTTCGGCTCTGTAACCTCCAATTGAGCGAGGTCAATGGGTCGCGGGCTGCACCACATGACACTCTGGAGATGTTCACCCCAATTGTCTGCTAGCTTTCGATGAGCATCGCATGCCCCTAGATAGCTAAGCCATTCTGCAATAGATCTTTCCTTGTTTATCCTAGCTCTCACATTTGCTCGATATCGTCGTCTCTTATATGACCTTTGTTTCTTGTTAAGGTTTTGATTTTGGTAAATGTTTGAACTCAACTCGCTTGATAGGTCTTGTCTTGTATCTTCTTCACTCTCATATAAATTACCATAGATGGTCGTACTAGACCTTGAGTGTTCGGTTTCTATACTTGGCTCACTCGATGTTTCCTCAGGTTCTGAATCCATTTCTCCTTGAGATTCCGTTTCTGATGTGTATTGGCCTGAAGCCTTTGAGGAATCATCGGTTTCACTCTCAAGTAGGTGTGCCTCTTTCTTATCATCGGATGTTACATGCGCTACACCAAACATGTTTACTGGTGCAATGTGTGGTATCTCTTCCCCATCTGGTGTTACCCAGGTTGTTCCTCTAGCTCCCCATGTATCTATAGTTGTCGCTAGGTGTACCCAATCGACATTGTCTGACTCAGCCATTCCGGGTAGGATATCCATATAAGGAGAGTTCTCCCCAATATCCGTGTCTTCGTTACACGTGTAACAATACTGTAATGGAGCCGAGTGAATTGTCGTGTCTGATCGATTATCAATGATGAATTTATTTCCTAGAGGATGCGTTCGACCACTTAAAAGATCAACTCGAATGACAGAGTCTTGGAACTGTAAGTAGACGTGGTTTTTGGACCAGTCATGCACCATTTTTGCTTCCCTCATGAATGGACGCCCTAAGATCATCTCAAATGACATAGGATGCTTGGAAAAATCCATAACAATGAAAGTCTGCCTTACCTTGTGTCCCAAGACCTTGATCCTGAGATCTTTAAGCATTCCAATAGGCGTAACAATAGATCCATTATCCATTTTTACCACTACGCTTGTGGCTTCAAGGTGAGGTCGCCCCATAGACTCCCAACAACTCTTTGTCACCATGCTGACTCCCGCACCACCGTCAAGGACTCCCTTTACAGTTAATCCTTTAGTAGTGATTGGCAGAGTAGCATTAGATTCATCACCTTCAAAGTATTGCCCCAACTTGTTAACGGGTACTTCAATTACAGATTCATGTCCCGCTAGGTCAGATGGTGGTGCTAAATGTTCCTCATCATTCATTACCGAGTCAGGTTTGTTCATATGTGCAAACTGTGGTAATCCGACCTGTAATTCTCGATTGAGGAAGGCTCGAAGAGCTGAGACTAGCTCGGGGTCTTTATATAGTTTGGACATGATGGTGGTTCTAACTTCTGAAGACATGAAATCCATTAATTAAGCAACATTTAATGGCATCTTGTGGGACGTAGGACCCTGACAAGAGAATGGTGAAGATGGAATCTCCACTTCCTCAAGGGGGTCGGTCATTCCCTCACCAAACATTCTCTCTAATAGGAAAGGTGTGTGTCCACTTTCAGATGTCCTACCCTCACTCTCTTCCCGAATGATACTGGGTATAGCTAACGGCCTGTAGTTCTTGTGAGGTTGAACTTGTGTGGAAAACACTGTGTCCGACATTTGGATGTGTTTGGGTTCAGGTTCTAATGTTCGTTGAGTTTCTTCCACCAAACCCCTCAGTTGTTGGACTCGTTCAATTTCCACTGTTGGGTTCGGATAGGTTCCAATATTTCTCTTGCAATTCTCATTTTTTGTCTCTCGTGGCTTATCTTGGGGGTTCGCAACTGGGTAGTTTAACTTTGAATACTCTTTTGGTGTTCGTCGTAATTCCCTTTCGTGACCCTCCTCACTGGCTTTTTCCTTTGTAGTAATAGTTTTGGTCTCCATGGTCTCTATCGAATCTGAGTCATCCTCAGGGTCATTCATATACACGGGATCCTCTCCTGTCCCTATGTTAGTCTTTGAACTAGGTTTTGAGCTAGAAGCATTAAGGGATTTCTTTCTTCGTGTTTTCTTCTTTCTCGCTCGGCCAATGGATGCAGCATCTCTCTCTTCGAGGATGTAATTTTTCTTTTGGAGCATCGACCGTGTGAGTGCATTCACTGGTGCTATGTTTATAGTTGGTGGTGTCCCATCAACAATCTCTATTATGTTCAATGGTGTGATTTTCGGTGCGTTTGGATTGTTAGGACACTGTGCGATCAAATGATCTATGCCACAACGATTACAAGTGAGTATTGGCATTGCCAATGCACTCCCTTGACTTGTTTGCATTAGTGCGGCATTCTTTTGCATTCTAATGGGGCACTCAGCTACTCAATGTGGTCCACCACATTCGTAGCACTGAAGAGGTGGTCTCTTGGTAAAACTATTAATGTTTTGGCCTCTTGCTGCTAGCGCAGTAGCTTGATATACCGGTTTGATTTGTCCCCAATGGTCTTCCATATAGTACATGGGACACTCCTCAAGCATGTCGACTCCATAGGTGATACTAGAGTCTATGTCCTCTTCGCAATCTACATAAGTATTAGATGACTCGCAACCTATTTGGTTCATAGGTGTAACTCTTGGATGAGGGGGTTGCGGTCCTAGCGCTGGAGGTGGCAACGGTGTGGTTTGGACCACATTTTGGGTTCTAGGGACCATGTGTTGTAATGGCAACTATTGCTCCATGGGTGGGGTAGGCATCAATGCAGGAACTCGAGGTGAGTCTGCCCAAGCTATAGGCGGTCTATTTTCCATGATGCGTTTAAGCATTAGGCAATCCTTCGCTTGATGGCCATACCTACCACACGCGTTACAAGTCCCGTTAAACTTTACTCTGAAAGTAGGGCATTCACTCGTAGTATGTGGGCCCAAGCAAATTGAGCACCATTGTTGCTCCCTTCTTGGATACATATGAGTGTTTTGTGGAGCACGATTACCCCTAAGGCTTTCTTGGATGGCCTTTGTGAGATCTGCCAAAGTCATCTCAGATATCGTTTGCTCTTTCACGATTGGCTTTATCTTCATTGGCTCATGCCCTGATGCTTGCGAGCTACTAGACTTTGGCTCGGCAGACACTCTTTCTCTTGCAATCATTAAATTATCCTCCAATTGGATTGCATTCATAGTGACTGCTTCCCAAGTAGTGATACCTCTAATGACTAGGCCATTATAGATACTTTCATGTCGTAGTCCCCTAATGAATCTATCGATCAATTGGTTGTTGTTGAATCGCTCGTTTGGATTGCATCGAGAATTCAAATTCTTTAGGCGACTAATGAAGTCTCTCACGGATTCACCTTCTTCTCGTTGGGCTTTCTGGAGCTGAGAGGCTACACCCCAAAGTACTCCCTCTCGTATGTATTCTTTTAAGAACAGTCTCCTAAGAGTAGAGTAGATCGTTTTTTCTTCTACTCTTAAGGTTCTATACCAATCTCCAGCCTTTCCGCTTAAGGTCAAACTCAAAGCCTTACACTTATGTAGCTCATTGTGCTCCTCCAAGGAATCGCACACATGTTCAAAGACTTCCATATGCTTTCTAGCATCTCCGTCTCCATTGAATTTCTGTGTGAGCTTAGCTACTTGAACTGCCTTGCTCCTAGGCTCTCTATCAGGTGCACTACGCATGTTTTCCGCAATAGAGCGACCGATAGTTTGAGAAAAAGCTGCCAGATCTCCTATTTGAGCAGGTATAATGGGTGTATGTGCTCCTGGAACCACATGTGAGATGGGCGTTGGCCTTGGCCTTGGCATACGCATGGCTCTTGGGTCCCAAATTTCGTATGGTGGTGTACCAGACGGTGGTCCAAAGTTTACAGGCGTGGCCCTAGGCATAGGGGGTGCCTGATATGGCATGTTATTATTAAATGGCATGGCTCCACTTGTATAAGAGCTTGGATAATTCCATTGTGGATTGTAAGCTCTTGGAATAATCGGAGGTGTAGGAGCTACATGAGGCTGAGGTACGACAGGTGCACATGATTGATACATACATGTAGGTATAGTTGGGGGCACTGTGCTACTAGGCATCGGCGCAGTATTAAAAAATGAACTCCATGGTGTACTTCTTGTCATGCTCACCAATGGGATATGCATGGTAGCCGTAGTGTCATTAAGAGAAAGATGAGCTAGATCTGGGAAGGTAAAGCCGCCACTTGTGGGCTCAGATTGTACTGAGGCTCATGGCGAAACAACATATGGAGGATCAATGGGGCTCACTGAGGGAGTCTCCATTTGTGACAGGGTTGGTTGGTTTGCCTTTCCCGTATCCAAGAATCTCATTAGGCCTGTTGAAGGCATGTTGATCCCTGTGTTCTGTCTTTCTAACTCGACAATCCTATGGAGGACATCACAGACTTTCTGTTGTTGCTCATCTATGCTAGTAGCACCCGATGTGGATTGTAGAACATCTAACCAACCCACATGATAGGTGTGTCTTGTGTACCGATCAGTTAAAGCTTCTGCTTGTAGGTCATACTCCCAATTTTTGTTTAGGAATATCCCATCTAGGCCTGGCTTGTTGGAGGTTTCGCTTGAAGTGGAAGCATTATTGCTCCCCATAGCTTGCCCCTCCGTGACTGCTACCTTGGGAGCACTCGGTTGCTCGGCTGGCATGATTGTGTCATAGGAGCCTTTGCTTTTAGGGCTCGACTTTGTTATAGCCTTCGTAGGTTCTCAATTTCCCTCTCCCTTGTTGCTTGCATATAGCGTTCGATCTCTTGTACTTCGGTAAGACTCCTACCATCAGGTAGTAAAACCTCAGAGGGAGATAGTCCTAAAGGATCCGGAGGTGCAGTGGATGGAACATTCACATGCACACTCTCAAGAAGCATAGGGTCCATTTTAGGCATGAATGACGAATTTACTTCCCCACTCCCTTCATTTATTTCATTAACCGCATGTTCGGAGCGAGTAGCTCTACTAAGGGTCTCATTTAAGCAGCTAAACACGCTGGACCCGGGCCGTGGGCCCATGGCATGCATGTCTTGACTTGAACTATCAGGGTTTGGTGTAGGATACCCCTCCATGACTTCATAGTCAGAGGAAGAATCACTAGACGCGATATGAGGATCTTGGGTCACGCTACCTTGAGTCCCGGCCGAAGGTCCAGAACCTAGGGTGGAGGAATAATGGGTGCCCGCGTAAATGGAGGCACTACCAATATGATCGTGCTCTAACACTCATCCAGAGCGTAGGTTCATATGACTTGGATCCCCTAGAAGTGTCAGTGAGGGCCCGTGAAGGCTGCTCACCTAGTAATTTTGGGTGTTTTGCAACCCAAGTCTTTTCTTATTTTTTTGATTTTTTGGTCCTTTTTTTCTGACCCAGCTATAGAATAGAACGTATGATAGCTCAAAACGAGCGTCTTGGTCAGAGGGACGTGCCGTGCTTTTTAGCCCTCCGTTTGGTCACTTTATGCCCTCGGAATCCCTAAAACCGTCAATTTCTAGTAGGGAACTAAGCCCGAATTAGAAAGTCTAAGGGTGCAAGTGGGAAGAGAAGGGAGGAGAGTGGAGGACTTGCCCCACATGCTCTCATTCCCTCTTGAGGGGGTAGGGTATATATATAAGAGTGAGTCTAGTATATATCATAAGACTGAGGATTGAGGCCTGGGCTTGGGCTTGGGCTTGGGGAAATGATCCCGATCCCGATCAAAGCTTGGGCTTAGGGAAATGATCCCGATCCCGATCAAAATTTTAGTGTAGCCCCTCAGTCACTCACGCTTAAATATTTTCGGTTTTTTTTTTACTTTTTTTTTTTTTTTTGGGCGACAACCGCGCGCGGATTTGGTGACCCTTTCTTAGCCACACACACTCTCACCTACCTACCCTCCCAGTCAACAGCTCACAGCTCACAGACAGCTCACTACCTTATCTGCTTACTAACAGTGCTGCTAACCACTAACTAATCTAATAACTAATCTGTTAACTGCCTACTGACAGTGACCTAACTGTCCACCTACTTCCTTTCTCACTACTTTACTGTGCAAAAAACTGTGTGCAGGCAAACCTTGACAGAAAACTGTGTGCAGAGCTGTGTGCAAACAGAAATTGCTAAGTGCCTTCCTACTTATTCATTCACTCCAACCAAGCTAACGACTACTAATTGTGCAAAGATTGTGTGCAAACAGAAAATACAACATTATGCAGAAATCACAGAACTTGCAGACAACACAGAAATTAACGACATACAAAAAAACAACTCATTCCTCTTCCTCTTCCTCTTCTTTCCTACTACAAACAACTCATAGGAGAAGCACAAAGTGCCTCTTGGGCTTAGTGCAGGGCGTTTCCCCGGCAACGGCGCCAAAAATGTGCGCTCCTTGCCGCACTGTCGAAGCAAGGGACTTGCCAATACACCGTGTGCGAGCCACAAATGGCTCCAAGCACACAACAAGACTAATCTAGCAAGCTCAAAAGAGGGCAATGGTGTGTCACTCACCGCTCTATGCTCCTGCCGTGGAGGATTCCTCGCCGCGATGAAGAAGAAGCTGCAATCGTGCCGCGCTCAACCGCTTCTCCGCCGTCGTGCCTTCGTAATGCTCGATCGCACACACACACTCTCCCTCTCTCTCTCTCTCTCTCACATACACACACACACACGAGGAGGTGAAGAAGAAGAAGATGGAGATGGAGATGGAGCAAGAGCACTCTTCTATTGCACAACTGAGAGAATGCATGAATTTTAGGTTTAGTTGGCTTTTATATGAGCTCACCCCATTCACACTTGGGCGCCCATGCTTAGCCAACTAATCCCTTAAATGTCCCAGTTAGAGTGCGCCTCTCATCGGCGATCACTCTTACCCTTTTCCTATTGGTCCGACAAGCCCGGTACCTGACTCTACCAAATACATAATACATGTCCGTCGTAGGTGATGGGGTGTCCGTGAGCCGTGAGGGTTAACAGTAGAGAAGAGTGATAGAACTCGATCCTCAATTATATTATCTAGATTATAAGAAAACAAATGGCTAAGCCTATGTGACGAGTGTCGGTGGTGGACCTATGGGAGTTGGGTCCTTGGAACATCACGCCAACATACATCAACTTGCAATATGCTCGAATGGCTTCTTTGCAAAAATTGATCTCACAACCAGGGGTATTTTTGAAAATTTGAAGGACATTTTGGGAATTTCTGACAAAATGTCTCACAACTAGGGGTATTTTGGGAATTATGACAAATTGTTGGGGGTATTTCTGGAATCTTTGAAATTTGAGGGGTATTAAAGTAAAAGGGAAGGGTGAGGGGGAAGAAAGACAAAGAAAAGGAAAAAAGAGGGGACACACTTTAGCCCTTTGTTTTTAATGCTTAACGCCACCGCAAAAGCCATCGTAGGCTTGTAGCCTAGTGGTTTAGCTTTACCGTTATAATTTCAACTAGTGGTTTAGCTTTACCGTTATAATTTTAGCTAGTGGTTTAGCTTGACCCTTTAATTTCAACGTGACGAGTTCAAATAATGAAATTTGAAATTATGGGTGGTTTTGTGTAGCCTTTTAAAATGGAGAGTGGGTGGCGTATCTTGTGTAGATTCCATAGAAATAATTGAAAGTTGAGCAAATAGGGGGTATTTTGGAAAATTTGAAGGATATATTGGGAATTTATGACAAAATGTCTCGCAAGTAGGGGTATTTTGGGAATTTTGGAAAATTTGAACATTTTGGGAATCTATGACAAAATGTTGGGGGTGTTTTGAGAATTTTTGAAATTTGAGGGGTATTAAAGTAAAAGGGAAGGGGGAGGCGAAAGAAAGGAAAGGAAAGGGGGGGGGGGGGGGGGGGGGGGGGGCACTTTAGTTCTAGAAAGGAAAAGAAAAGGGAAGGTGGGGGTGGGGGAAGAGGAGGGGACACTTTAGTTCTTTTTTTTCAAATGCTTAAGGCCACCGTAGGTTTGTAGCCTAGTGGTTTAGTTGGACCCTTGAAATTTCAATGTGATAGTTAAAATAATGAAAATTGAAATTATGAGTGGTTTTTTTAGATAATGAAATGGAGAGTGGGTGTAGTATCTTGTGTAGATTCCATATAAATAATTGAAAGTTGAGCAAGTTTATTAGTAGACTCGGTCTACCTCCATTAATTGGAATCTCTTAAGATCCTCCCTTCACTTCGCTCGCTCATCCATACCCTACTTGCGTTCACGAGTCGCCTTACCCTGCATAGCCAACAGAGAGCCATGGCCTCCTACCTAATTGTTCGCCTTACATGTTGCCTATCTTGGTATGCATGCCATGTAACAGGATGCGTGCAGCTGGTCCTAGTGGATGACCACTATACAGCACATCTCCCCGCCCTCCTTCGCTTCCGCTCCATACTTGCCATGCACCCTCTCCTTCATGCGTGCACACACACGTTTTGTTTCCCAACACATCCTCTTTGATAGCGGCTTGAAGCTTAGCACATAGAGGCAATTGATGCTACCATCCTTTTGTGCCACAAAGAGAGAGAGAGACACAAAGATCATGTGGCGATTGATTGCCTCTACGAGTTGTTGTGTCACACCCTTTGACCAGCCATGTCCACTCACTCTGCATGCCATGGGCCCTAGCTGCTCTGGTTTGAGAAACTCCACAGTAGAGAGAGAGAGAGAGTGTGTGTGTCACATCCCAATTGGGTTTGTAGGAGAGAGAGAGAGAGAGAGAGAGAGAGAGAGAGAGGGTTGCTTACTTGATCGCATGTTTCCCTCAACAGAAAAAAGTCTGTTACACCAGCTTTCCATCGCCCATAGCAAACACTCTTTTTGTCTTCAAATTAATGTGTGGAATAACTTGACTTTAGATGCAACCATCAAAAGTTTTTTTTTTAATTTCAAAAATTGTCCCTTCTCATTCCCTTTCCCCAAGCACGTGTAGGGAACACGAGGGACATCCACACACAGATGGAGAAAAATATATCCTCCCTTCCCAGGCTCAAAACGCCAACATAAATTCCCAAAATGCCAAATTTTCCAAAATTCCCAAAATATCCCTTCTTGTCAGATTAAATTTCTCCACATATTTTTAAAAAAAGTAGCTTTTTGAAGATTGATTGTCTATCAATACAAGATGCTAAATCCAGAAATTGAGTTGGTTATGTAGGCTTGGGAGATATAATTACCTTCTTTGCGAGGTAATCTGTGACAAATTACATGCTGAGCACGCAAAACACGATCTTGTAGACATGTAGTAGTGTTAGTGTGTATATGCGCTTCACCAAGGGCACTTTTCTCCCACTGGGTTTTTCCCCCTGGACATCTGGTGTGAAAGGACACCTTATCTCTTAAGGTCTCATATAAGCTTTGTAGCTCTGAGTTTGTATATACTCTATTATTCTAATACAGAGAGATAGACTACAGAGATCTCGTACGCAAGCTCTGTGTCTTCTCCTTCTCCATCTTCTTCCTACTCTGAATTGCTATCTTCCTTCTGTTTCCTGTTTCATCATCTTCAACAATTGGTATCAGAGAAAGGTGATTTCCAGAGCCTCTACTTGCGTTTTCGCGTGCACGCGCGCAATCGCAGTTTTCAGGCAGTTTTCAAAAAATTTGCTCGTGGGAGCATCCTCGACGTTCCGGAAGTATTCTCAGTAGGTGACCTGTGGTTTTACCCCCCTTTTGAAGCCATACGAACCCTCAGAATTTTGTTCTAAGCAACGTAGCAGAAGTTACTTTTCGGAGGCATTTAGATCAAGAGGGTGTGCTTTTTGATAGATTTTCTTCAGGTAAACAGTTCTTTTGGGAAGCAGCTTGTCTTAGCTTTGTGCTGATATTTTGTGTAGAGTTTTGCTTGCATTGGAGAGGAGTTTTGTGAATCTCTTGGAGGTTCTTTTGCTCTCT
Organism: Adiantum capillus-veneris; assembly: GCF_014529385.1. Classification (NCBI taxonomy): domain Eukaryota; kingdom Viridiplantae; phylum Streptophyta; class Polypodiopsida; order Polypodiales; family Pteridaceae; genus Adiantum; species Adiantum capillus-veneris. The sequence continues at coordinate 42,323,361 of NC_140956.1, read as the reverse complement.
TGTGTGCACCCACAATATGGCTCAATCTACGGAGAAAGAGATTTTTGGTGCGTTTACATCCGAAGACAAATTGGATGGTACCAACTATTCTCTTTGGTCTTTTATGGCCAAAAATGTTTTGGTTGGTAAAGGATTGTGGGATTATGTATCTGGAGATGAAGTTCGTCCAGGTAGCATTGCACCTGCCACGCTTGGTCGTGGTGCAACTGTTCGTGCAGGACCCTCACAAGTCACTCCAGAGCAAAAGAAATGGGATACTAAAGATGCACAAGCTATGGTTGTGATTGCCTTAATCATAAAGAGGAAAATCACACCACATATCAGATCTTGCAGAACTTCTAAGAATGCTTGGGACACTCTGCAAGCTATGTTTGGAGGAAGAAACGCTGCCAGAATAGAGTTTTTGAAGAAACAACTTGACAAAATACAGATGGATGAAAGTGACGATATCGTCGAGCATCTTACAAAAATCAGGGATCTTAAAGAGCAATTGCTTAGCATTGATGAAGTGATTCCAGAGAAGGACTTGGTTTCCAAAACACTCAATTCACTACCACCATCTTATTTGACTTTCCAGACTTCTTTGACTCTGTCTTTGCGAGCTAATCCTGAGCCTCTTCATTTTGAAGAGTTAGTGGCTTTGCTATTGCAGGAGGATCAATCACATAAGAACAAGTCTTTACAGGTGGATGGTATGGATCATGCTCTTGTTGTACATATCAAAAACAAGGGTAAAGAGAGTGCTCATCACTCAAAGTCTGGTGCAGGTAAGTCTTCAGAGAAGTCTAAAGGTGATTCCGACAAGTCCAAGAAGAAAGGTAAATGTCACTACTACAAGAAACCTGGTCACTACATTAGTGAGTGTAAAAAGCAAATTGCTAAAGAAAAGAAGAAAGAGTCAAGTTTGGTTGTTTCAGCTTCTGGTGATTCTTCTACAGCTAAAGAAGAGTCTGCAAACTTTATGCAGGATTCTTATGCTTTCTTAGTATGTTCAGATTTTTCTGCTTACAGTGTTGAAGAGACACAAATGATTTGGTACTTTGATAGCAGTGCATCCAGGCATATTACTTCAAGGAAGGATTTGTTTTGTTCATTGGATGCAACTCCAGCAGGAAAGAAGGTGACATGTGCAAATAATGCTTCTTATCCAATCAAAGGCGTTGGTAAGATTTTGATTACCATTTCAGATGGTTCAGATTTATGCTTGCCAGATGTCTTATATTTTCCAGGGATCAAGAAGAATTTTTTGTCTGTATCCTCTCTTGCAAAAAATGGTCTTCGGGTCATTTTTGAGGATGACAAATGTGTTGTACGAGATCGAGAGAATGGTTATTCTCTTATCACTACAGGTACGCTGGAAAATGGACTATTTGTGCTAGATCGTTATGAAAAGCAGATTCAGGTATGTATTGCACAAACAAAGACTCGGGCCATGCAGGATGCTGAGTTGTGGCATGCTAGATTTGGGCATGTTGGTTATGGCAGTTTAATGACTTTACAACGTCATAATATGGTGCATGATTTGTCTTTATTGGAGATGCCACCAAGATATGTATGTGAAGGTTGCATTCTTGGAAAGATGCACAGATTTGCATTTTCGCAGGATGGTTCAGTTAGAGTGACACGAAAGTTGCAACTTGTACACAGTGATGTATGTGGTCCTATGAGGACGCCATCATGGGAAACAGTCTTTATTTTGTGACCTTCATTGATGACTTTTCCAGGTTTTGTTGGGTGTATCCACTCAAAGCAAAGTGATGTACACAGTGATGTATGTGGTCCTATGAGGACGCCATCTATGGAAAACAGCCTTTATTTTGTGACCTTCATTGATGACTTTTCCAGGTTTTGTTGGGTGTACACAGTGATGTATGTGGTTCTATGAGGACGCCATCTATGGGAAACAGCCTTTATTTTGTGACCTTCATTGATGACTTTTCCAGGTTTTGTTGGGTGTATCCACTCAAAGCAAAGTCAGATGTGTTTGCATTTTTTCAACATTATGTCGCCATGGTTGAAAATGAAACAGGTTGCAAAGTACAGACTCTTCGTACCGATCAAGGAGGTGAATACATGTCAGGTGCATTTAAGGATTTTTTGGGAAAGAAAGGCATTAAACACCAATGCACTATGCCATACACACCACAACAGAATGGTGTTGCAGAAAGGAAGGACAGGTATTTAATGGAGACGGCTAGATGTATGCTCAAGGCTAAGAGTTTGCCTCATAAGCTATGGATGGAGGCAGCTGCTTGTGTAGCACATGTTTTGAACATGTGTCCTACTCGTGCCTTGAAGACCATTACTCCATATGAAGGTTGGTATGACAGAAAACCTTCAGTCAGTTATCTTCGTGTTTTTGGTTGTCTTGCTTATGCTCACATCCCTCAGCAGTTATGTGGGAAGCTTGATGATAAGGCAATCAAATGTATATTTGTGGGGTACAGTAGTGAAAGTAAAGGTTATAGACTTTACAATCCTACTACAAACAAGATTTTTGAAAGTCGCGATGTAATTTTTGCAGAAACTACTGCTCAACCTATGGTTTCTTTTGATGTACCTCATATGCAGACACTGATGTATTTGAAGGTTTGCTTCCTTCTTTTGTGGAGAATCAAGAATCACAACAGGTTGATAATCTTGATCAATCTTTTAATCAGCATGTGACACCTCATGATGTAGAGGAAATTGTGCGTGAAGGGCTAGAAGTTCTCAGGGAAGAAATAACCTTGCCTAAATGGGTTCAAAAAACTTTGCAGGATAGCAAGTTGGATGCACCGTTGCCACGAAAAACACGTGTTGGTACTACTTTTGGCAGAGAGCAAGTAGATTTGGCTTTCTTTAGCACTCTTTGTGATGCAGATGAGCCTGATTCATTTGAACAAGCTTTAGAGTGTGTTCAGTGGAAAGATGCTATGCAGCAAGAAATTGATTCTATTCATAAGAATCATACATGGATCTAGTGGACTTGCCTACAGGTAAAAAGCCTATTGGTACAAAGTGGGTTTTTAAGGTAAAAAGGAAACAAGATGGTACTGTTGACAGGTACAAAGCAAGGCTTGTGGCAAAAGGCTATGCGCAACAGAAAGGCATAGATTATGATGAAACCTTTGCTCCTACTTCTCGTGCATCCACAGTTAGATCACTAGTTGCAATTGCTGCTCATGATGGTTGGAAAGTGCATCAGTTGGATATCAAAACTGCTTTTTTGAATGGTGATTTGCAGGCAGAAGTTTATGTAAGTCAACCAAGTGGTTTTGTTGTAAAAGGTCAAGAGCAAAAGGTATGTAGATTGCGTAAAGCTTTGTATGGTCTCAAACAGGCTCCAAGAGCATGGTATGAGAAGATACATACTTATTTGATTGGCCAAGGATTTCAGAATAGTCAACAGAAAGTACTTTGTATGTCAAAAAGAGAGATAGAGTTCTCATTATGCTAACACTTTATGTGGATGATATGCTTCTTACAGGAAATACTGCAGATGAAATTGAAGTGTTTAAAGATGCTTTGAGAAAAACCTTTGAGATGTCTGATCTTGGTTTGCTACATTATTACTTGGGTATTCAGTTTGTGCAATCAGAGGATGGCATATACATGTTGCAGGCAAAATATTTGCATAAAATTTTGGACAAGTTTGGTATGCAAAATTGTAAACCAATCTCTACACCCGTAGAAATTGGATCAAAGTTGAGCATGCACGATGCTGGAGAACCTTTTGATGTACATACTTATGTAGCAGCGGTTGGTTGCTTGATATATTTGGCAGGCAACACTCGTCCAGAAATTCAATTTGGGGTTTCACAAGCAAGCAGATTTATGCATAGCCCAAGTATGCATCATTGGCATGCTGTGAAGCGGATACTTCGTTACCTTTCAGGTACCCCTAATCTTTCCATGTTCTTTCCAAGGGGGGATATGTATGGAAAGCACAGTTCTATGCAGCTTCTTGGTTACAGTGATTCAAATTGGGCTGGTGATTTTGACACACAACATTCCACAAGTTGGAATTGTTTTTTCTTGGGAAATGCATGTATATCTTGGCTAAGCAAGAAGCAACCCACAGTGGCTACATCAACTTGTGAAGCTGAGTACAGGGCAGCTTTCACGGCAACAGTTGATTGTGTATGGATGCGCAGGTTATTGGCAGATCTTTGTGAGTGTCAACAAGCACCCACTACCATTTTCACTGACAGTCAGAGTGCTATGGCAGTTGCAAGGAATCCAGTATTTCATGCAAGAACAAAGCACATAGAGGTTCACTACCACTATGTCAGGGAAAGGCTACATGCAAGGGAGATCACACTAACTTATTGTCCTACACAGGATAACATTGCAGATCTATTTACGAAGGCGTTATCACGAGAAAAGTTTGAAGCTTTCCGAAAAGCTTTGGGCTTACTCTCATACACATGATGATCTGCTACCTTGTACGGATTCACACTATCACTACAGGGGGGATTTGTAGACATGTAGTAGTGTTAGTGTGTATACGCGCTTCACCAGAGGCACTTTTCTCCCACTGGGTTTTTCCCCCTGGACATCTGGTGTGAAAGGACACCTTATCTCTTAGGGTCTCATATAAGCTTTGTAGCTCTGAGTTTGTATATACTCTATTATTCTAATACAAAGAGATAGACTACAGAGATCTCGTACGCAAGCTCTGTGTCTTGTCCTTCTCCATCTTCTTCCTACTCTGAGTTGCTATCTTCCTTCTGTTTCCTGTTTCATCATCTTCAACAGATCTCAATTGTCAAAAAGGAATAAAGATTAGAAAATCTTGGACAAATCCAACCAAAATAGATACAAAGGTATTTTAGGAATTTTTGAAATTGGAGGGGTGTTTTGGGAATTTACATGAACTAGAGGGTAATTTTCCCATGCCTTAATAAGACAGAGAAATATCTAGTGCTCCACGTTGAAAGAGGTTTTCTTTTGTCTAAGCTTAGTTATGATCCATACTTTTTGCTTTTCCAAGTGAGGCATCTTGGTTCATGCCGCTTAATGAGACATGCATGCCAATCTACTAAGGGGGTAGTAGGGGGTGTGATTTCAAGTGGAAAGCCACACGAGGGGGTTATTATGGGACATGGCAGCCAACAAGGCTTGAACCCAGATCCCAGATCCAACGGCAGTGATTTTAAGTTGAGTTGAGCTAACCACTTCACCACAAGGCCACTTGTGTCCCTACATTGGACCTTTACAATTTTAAACTTGGGGAGTTCAGGGTCCCATTAAAGGGGGCCGGTTTTTTATTGGCCCCTTTACCCTAGGTCTTACTACATTCTATTTAGAGGCACCCTCCCAAAACTTTTTGAGGCTCCCTTTCCTCGGGATGCTCCACCAAAATGTTCCAATATTTAATGAGAACTTCTCCATCTAATGCCTTGTAGAAACCATGATAAGTAGTCATGGAGGTGTGGGGAGAGGTAGGGCAGATATGTGGACTAGCCAACCTCAAGCTACTACACTGACAAAGATAAGATTTTTGGACACAACACGGTAGTGATTAGGGACTTTTTCTTGGACCATGCAAGTGGAGAAATCTTTTTTCCCTTTTTTATACTCACAAATTGTGAGTGAGAGTTATATAAATCTCAAAAAACTTATATGATAAGCCATGCTCGAGTCAAGCCATGGCATCCATAGATCACATAAGCAACCAGTCATATTACCAGGCCTACAAGGGAGCCACCCTATCAAGAAAAGAGAAGGAGAGCATACTACCACAATAAAGGCGGAGCCCGAGACTCCATCACCTGCCAAGAAGAACTTGCCACCTACCCAATTGAGTATTAAGCAAGAGAGAGAAATAGACTCGACCACAAGCATTATGGTAAGCCATGCACCATCAAAGAAGACCTCTTGATGCAACTGGAGGCATGCCTAGGGACCATCACTCTGGCCAACAACAAGCCAAGGGGGGTCTAAACCCCATCTCCATCTTTGATCGATGCCACAAAGAATCTTGATCCTACCATGGGAAAAAGACTTGTTGATCTGTAGACAAAACGATAGGAATTGGTCACCATTTTACCCCACCAGGGGGGGGGGGGTGTGGTGCACCCTCCACCGCTTCGCTAAAAAAAGAACATTCGACAACGACAAGGCCTAGAAGGAAGGAACAATCTCATATCAAATCCATGACAAATTTAGAAAGCCAAAAATGAATCCAATCAACCCCATCCATTCCCTTCACCACGATTCAAATCAAACTTTTCCTACTGCTACCCCATTAAGATTTAATTGTTATGCAAAGTGAACAACAAAGGAATCAGGCGCTTAACCTATTTTTGGAACAACAACAATAAGAGCTGAAAGGATATTGACCAACTAACTCAACAATTTCACCTTAATGGCCCGGGAAAATTGTTAGTCATCAGAGTTGTAAAAGGGTTGGACAACATTACTATGTCGATCTTCGGGTCCAGCTTCGAGTGGAAAGCCTGGCTCTGGCTTAAGGAAAGACAATTCTTTAAATCGCAAATCAAAAGTGTTTACCATGCTCTCATTTACAAGGCGGAGTGGTTCGCACCTCCCAACAAACAATGGGGTAAACAATGGCCACAAGCTAGGTGGATTGCGGTGACTAATAACATTTGGAACCCTTAATGGCCACTATCAATGAAGTTGTTTTTGTGGAACGTGTTGTGGAGGCCCTGCCAACAGGCATCAAAGTCCATCTCCGTGGAAACGGTTCTGAAGGTGTTTGGGAGTGAAGATCTTACTCACCTCTTCAAGGAGTGCCCGACTATTTGTGGCCTTGTAGGCAAGCTATGCAAGTGGGTCCAAACGATGTGGAAAATAGGATTCCTTTAAAAAATAATATTTTCCTTGGAGGTAGAACGATGAAAAGCCAAGAGCTTTTGGTTTGTACTTAGACTGTCAGGTTATGCTTTTTCAAGCACATGTCGAAAACCAAGAATAATCAAATTTCTAAATACGACACCTCGGTGGCTGGCTTCAAAGAGATTTATCTACGAGAGTAGGGATCTGATTATGGCCATAGGGAAGGAGAAGAACTCAAAGGAATGGAGGAGGGCTTGTTTAACTGTCTCAACCCTGTGCGAGTAAAGTTTCTTGAGTAAGGATTGGTGAAGTCTTCGATGCTCAACACATCTCCTCAAGGCTCTGTAAGTGCTTGAGGGCTGCCTTGTAAATTTTCTTGACATGTTTAATACATTACACTCGCGATTGTGTTTGGAAAAAAAAGAAAAAAGAGTTAGCTGCTATGAAAATCAAATCCACTTCCATGTCTAGATTGTGAAGGGCAGGTCTTCAATGAATCTGAAGTTCCAATGATGGCTCCAATGTCGTGTGAGGTGGTGAAGCTAAAAAATCCTTTTGCACATAAGGTTGCGCATCTAGGGGCTTGCTTTTTCACACCATAATAACTTCACCAAGCCTAATATAGTCAAAATCAATCGTTGTGGCACATACATTAGCCAACATCATAGAACGACTAGGATCCATCTCGCTACATTTATCGGTAGCAAAAAAACCCCACCATAAATCACCATGACTTTTTTAGGTAGCAAGCAAGCACCCCAAGTATGTTGCCTCGATTTCGCAAGCAGGTCTAGTTAAGGAGAATCTACAAAGATCCTCCTTAGCTTAGAGGAGGAAAATCCACTAGACTGCACATAGAGAAAGAGACAGAGACAGCGCTACCATGCGTCAACTGAAATACGAAGAGAGAGAGAGAGAGAGAGAGAGAGAGAGAGAGAGAGAGAGAGAGAGAGAGAAACATAGAGATTCCATCATCATGAGGAGCAAGTTGGAGAGCTTTTGTGTGCGAGAAGCATACCCCGTTGGGGAACAAAACGCAAGGAGCGCTGCAGGGAACCGTTGGGAGTGGGAAACAAGGAATGTCTCTCTCTCTCTCTCTCTCTCTCTCTCTCTCTCTCTCTCTCTCTCTCTCTCTCTCTCTCTCTCTCTCTGCGGCTGGCTGCAGGCATTACCGACGGCGTTGCGCTTCAATTCCTTCAAGTTTGCAATATCAAGTAGATGGAGCAAGATTGCTACCTTGAGAACCTCAGAAATGGAGGGGCGATTATAGGTCCTGGCTCTCACGTAGATGGAGCAAGATTGCTACCTCGAGAACCTCAGAAATGGAGGGACGATTATAGGTCCTGTCATCGTCTAAACAGAAAACGCATGGTCGCCGCATGGAAGGGGGGACATGGTTGAGGGAGGCAGAGAGAGACAGAGAGAGAAACTTGCATCTCTCGATGGTCGTGGTGCTGTCGTGGTTGTGCAGAGCACGCAGTGTCATAATAATCAATATCTAATTCTCCTAAATGATTTTCTCATATTAAACTGATCATTTAATGTGGGGAAGTGCCAAGGGAGAAAAAGCTAGAATATTGGTTAAGTTAGCAGACCGGCCACAGTAGGGATCCAAAGGAGGGAAAATAGGGATCCAAAGGGGGGGCCATCTGCAAAAGAGCCATGTGAAACAACGGGCTAAAAAGACCCTAAGGTTCAGCCCATTAAGACTTCCAAAATGCTAAGGTTCCAAAATTCAAAGGTTGTGTCCAAAGGTCAACCTTAGGGAAAATTGGATGCTTAGTGTGTGCCCAAAAAGTCTTTCTACATCCCTACATGGGAGGGGGCGAGCCCCAAAGCTAAGGGATGAGAGAGAAAGCCACACACACACACACAGGCTCCCTTTACACAAAGGGAATGAGGGACACATGTCAGCTCCCTAGGCCAGATGCCCACAAGGTATGCCCAATTCCTATTGGAAGACCCTTGAAGTGGACCAATGAGAATTAGGCTAGAGTAAATCTAGTTTAATTAATTTAAAAACATTTAATAAAAGAAACCAATAAGAATTAAGTGTCCTAGAAGACTATTGGGCAGTCTCCCAAGGGGTCCAATGAGCATTCAGGAGCCCCATGGCTTGCCTGATTCCTATTGGCCAGGAGGCAAAGGGGTCCAATGAGAGTTTAGTTTAATTATTTAATTATCTAAAGCTCTCACAAAAGGGGAAAGGGGGACACATGTCAGAAGGCTATCACTTATGCTGCTTAATCCCTATTGGCTTGACCTGGGGAGGTCCAATGAGGCAAAAGCCAGACTAACTTAGCAGCTAGGGCTCGCCCAAGAGAGAGAGGGGGCTGATTTTTGCTTGGCATTGACACACACACTCTCACACTTGACCATGTGTGAAGGGAAAATACTCTATCTCCTCCCAAGCTTTAATGGAGAGCTCATCACCTACTCCAAGCTTGTGAGATAGAAGCCTACATCAACACTCTCTTGGCATGTGGATGCAAATCCAACCAAGAGCCAAGCTTCAATGCATGCTCATCTTCTCTACCAAGCTAATTACTAAGCTAAGCTATGCTAATATGAGTGATTATGTGAGGAGATGTATTTCTTTCTCGTAAGATACTTCTTTTTCCTCTCAATCTACTCTCATACCCTGCTAGCTCTCACCATCTTCGAAGGTGTGTGAGGTCTTGGGTCTGAGAACGGGGATAATTCAAGTTGTGCTTGATTAAGTGTTTTGCTTGGTGTATGAAGCTTCCATCTTCATTACACTAGCTCGTCTTGAAGGAACACAAAGAATTGTATTGTACAATGTCTCTCTTGATGGGAGAAACCATAATACAAAGCCTTTTGGAGGGGGGACCGGCTCCATGCAAATCCGGTCCTCAACTGTTGTCAATAGCTTAATTGCTCTCTCTTTTGAAAGTATTGTCGATGCTATCTAACTAGGTGTTATGCTTTTTGTTGCTCTCTCCACCCAAGCACTCTTGTAATTCTCATTAGGAATCAACTCTAATGAAATGCTCACTATGTTCATGCTAATTTCCGCTACACATAAGATTATAGGCCATTAAATGTTACATTGGTATCAGAGCTCAAGGTTTCTCTTTTCTTGCTCAAGAAGGGAGGTCCTCAAGCTAGCTACAAATGGTTGGTATTATTAATTGCCTGTGAGTAAGTAGAATAGGGATTTTTCAGCCTTGCAGTGCGCCTGCCTTTGTGCAGTTAACGGGGCATCACCGTCGAGAGCTATGGTCTTAATAGTGGAGTCCTACGGGGCTTGCCTACGGCTTAACCACTATTGAGCTATTAGAAGCTTGACAGGAGCCGGTGCTGTTTTGGTGTCGAAAGACCCTCTCTTCTATTCCTTGCAATTAATGGTATTCGAGCCGCGGGTACAGTAGCTTGAGTGCTTTTTCTAAAGGGGTAAAGAGGAGTAGCAACTAGGGCTTGAAGTGCCAAAGTACACCTAAAAAGTTTACACCTAAAAGTTGTTAGAATGGCTGACAATATTAAAGAGAGTGAAATTAATGTTGATAACTTTGATTTTGCTCATGAGCAAGCTACTAATGATGCTTCAATGCTTGTTAATTATCTTGTTTCTAGGCTTCAACAAGCCATGGGCAATCCATCTCTCCAAAGTGAAGTGCAACGGCAGCTCCGTGCTCACGGGATTCTCCAAGCTCATCACCATGACGAGAGAACACCTAGGAAGCCTCCTTGTGAGACTACCAAAAGAGGTCTCTCTCCGATTCGGGAAGAAGAAGAGAATCCATATGAAGGGCTCAAGAACTTACTTCTTGATGATGCATCTCCTTCCCAAAGGAGAACTCAAGAGCCTCCACCGAAGGAACGAGAAAGAAGCGAGTCTCCCGCCACCTCGGCGGAGATGGCTCCACGAAGACGGCGGGCTAAACGCTCTCCATCACCACCAAAGCGGAGAAGACCATCACACTCTTCTCCACGCCATAATTCAAAGAGGGATGATAAAAAGCAAGAGAAGAAAAAGGCGAGAAAGAGGACACCCTCTTCTCCATCTTCTTTATCCTCTTCCTCTTATGAAAGCTATGGTGAAGACGACAAAGATCAAGACAAGAAAAAGGCGAGAAAGAGGTCACCCTCTTCTCCACCTTCTTCAAATTCTTCATCTTCTGAAGAAAGTGATGGTGCAACTTTTGAACCATCAAAAAGAAGAGGCCATAGGAAATCCTATGCCGCATGGAAGAGGTCGTCCAAGCTGAAGAAATTCAAAGAGGGAGGGAAGAGCATCTCTTTCCTTACCTATGATGGCACCTTCGGTGCTACAGACAAAGTTTTGGCCTTTATCCAGCAATTCGATGCGGCGTTTGGAGATGAGGGCTTCACGGAGTCCTCTAAGCTACGCCATGTAGCTATGCACTTTCAAAAGTCCGCCAGACAATGGTGGTCTAGCCTACGAGCCAACGGTGAAGCTCCACGAACATGGAAGGCTTTAAGAGCTTCCATTATGAAGCAGTTTTTGGCCACCGATGCCAAAGACAAAGTACTCACCGAATGGCGAAGCTTAAAGCTCTCTCCCAATGAATCCATCCACAAATATGTAGACAAGTTTTGGGACCTACAACTCAAAGCCACTGTCTTCAAAAAGTTGGATTTTGGAGAGCAAAAGCAACAATTTTGTGCGGGCTTAACCGAAGAAATGGCGGAGTATGTCAACTCCCAAAGGCCACGTACCATATCGGCGGTAATACACCATACTATGGTGGCCTCGCGAATCAATTTCCAAACGGGGGGTAAAAGAAATAATAAGCCCCCGGAAAACAAAGGTTCCAATGAGCCTAAGGGGAAGGACAATGTCCAAAAGTCTCCTAAGGGCAATTCCAACAAAGCTAAAGAGAAGGGAGTTTACAAAGGAAAGAATAAACTCTCTCCTGAAGAGCTTGAGCGTTATCGTAAAGATAACCGGTGTTTCAAGTGCGGCGAACAAGGGCATGCGTACCGCGCTTGTCCCCAAAAGAACAACCGCCAAGATCCTCCTAGAGCTTCTTTGGTTGAAATCCAAGAGGAGGAGATTCACCAAACTCACCACAAAGGATCTCCTCTATGCCATGCTTGGGGAAAGGTAAGAGAACATGATGCTTTTATTCTCTTTGACCCTGGTTCTACTCACAATTTCATATCTATGGAGTTAGCCACCAAGCTAGGCATACAATCCTACGAGATGGGAGATATCCTACCCGCAGACAGTGCCTTCAAGGGGCAAGAAGCTTCAGTCACTCCCTTAATCGGGAAATTGAGGCTTCATGTCCAAGGCTATGTGGACAAAGAGGATTTCTTTATCTCTCCTCTCAAGCATGAGGATGTAATCCTAGGGGCACCATGGTTTGACCGTCTGGCTGCCCATGTTAAATTTCCTGAAAGGAGAATCTCCTTTAAGTTCAGGGAAAAGGACATGTATATAGATGCTAGGGAGATGGGTAACACCATCCCCATTGTACATACCCAGCTTTCAACAAGTCAATAAAGAGCTCTATTTCCGTGTACATGATTTTTGTTAAAGATTCTCAAAATGAACCTAATGCTTTAGCAAAAGAAAATAAAAGCAACCAAAAGGAATTAGAGTTATCCAATTTTCTCAAGGGGTTTCAAGATGTCTTTATTGACGACATCCCTTCTGAGCTACCTCCTAAACGAGGTAATGACGACCATGCAATTGAACTTCTTCCAGGAAGTTCACCGCCTAACAAACCTCCTTATAGAGTTTCTCAAGCTCAACAAGAGGAGATTATGCGGCAAGTGCATGAGTTAATTGAGAAGGGCATGGTTAGGCCTAGCTCATCTCCATTTTGCTCACCTGTGCTATTAGTGCAAAAGAAAGACGGCACATATCGTATGTGTGTCGACTATAGAGCACTAAATAGGATCACTATCAAGAATAGGTTTCCCGTTCCACGGGTAGAAGACCTATTTGATAAGCTACAAGGATCGACCTACTTCAGTAGGATTGACCTAAAAAGTGGCTATCATCAAATAAGGATAGTTGATCAAGACATTGTAAAGACCGCATTTCGTACTACATTTGGTCTTTACGAATACATTGTCATGCCTTTTGGCTTGACTAATGCACCAGCCACATTTAACCGCTTGATGGAGAAGCTGTTCAGACCTCATCGAACCTTCACTGGAGTGTTCTTTGATGATATTATCATCTACTCTAATTCATTAGAGGAACATAAGCAACACCTCCAGGTAATATTTCAAGTTTTAAGAGAGAATAAACTTTATGTTAATCGAAAGAAAAGTGAATTTTTCTTGCAAGAGATTCAATATTTAGGTCACATTATCTCTCAAGATGGAATCCAAATGGATCCATCCAAGTTAGAGGTAATAAAAGGATGGCCTAAACCAAGGAATCTTCATGAACTAAGAAGCTTTATAGGTATGTGTGCATACTATAGACGCTTCATAGAAAAGTTCTCACAAATTGCGGGACCATTACATGACCTAACAAAGAAAAATGTTAGGTATACGTGGTCTGCTAAGGAGAACAATGCTTTCGAAAAGCTTAAAGAAAAGCTTATCTCTCAACCTGTGCTTACACTACCGGATCTCTCAAAACCATTTGAGGTCCAATGTGATGCTTGTGGTGATTGCCTTGGGGCTGTTTTGCTCCAAGAAGGGCACGCCATAGGCTATGAGAGTCGAAGGCTCGACCCTGTTGAGCAAGCTCTAGGCATATACGAAAAAGAACTCCTTGCAGTTCTACATGCCTTAGACTCATGGAAGCACTATTTATTGGGGACTCCTTTCATTCTGCGAACGGATCACCAAAGTCTTAAGTACTTCATGACGCAGACCAAGCTCTCCGACAAACAAATGAGGTGGGCAAATTTCCTTTCGCAATTTCATTTTCATATTGCTCACATTGCTGGCAAGCATAATCAAGTAGCCGATGCACTCTCAAGACGACCGAGAGTGAATGCGGTTTCCATAGCAACTCACAATGATCTATCTTTAATGATAGATGAGTATGCTATTGATCCCGATTTTAGAGATGTGATTTCAGCCCTTGCCTTAGGGAAGAAAGAAGAACCATTTACTTTACAAGATGGTTATCTTCTCTATGGCAATAGACTATGCGTTACTAACTCACTACGTGAGAAAGTAATGTATGAATCTCATGCTCCCCCATATGCGGGGCATAGAGGGATTCAGTCTACCCTAAAGGGAATTGAAACATATTTCTATTGGCCTACCATGAAAGTGAACATACATGAGTATGTTTCCAAATGTGTGGTATGTCAAAAGACAAAATTTGATAGAGGGAAGCAACTTGGATTGCTTCAACCCTTGCCAATCCCTAATTCACCATGGGAGAGCATATCCATGGATTTTATCTTTGGATTGCCTAAGTCTATCCATGGGAATACGGGAATATGGACGATAGTAGACAGGTTCAGTAAACAAGCTCATTTTATACCTGTCAAAAAGACTATCAAAGCCCATCAAATGGCAACCCTCTTCATTTCGCAAATTTTCAAGTACCATGGCTTGCCAATGTCCATAGTGTCGGATAGAGATCCTAGAATGACCAGTAATTTCTGGAAGGGTCTCTTTGAGAATTTAGGAACAAGGCTAAACTTCTCTTCGGCCTATCATCCACAAACTGATGGCCAAAGTGAAATAGCTAACCTAACTATTCTCGATCTACTAAAAGCCTATGTAACGGAAGTAGATCAAAGATCCCAATGGGAGAAGTACTTACCCTTAGTAGAGTATGCTTACAATAACACTGTACATACTTCTACAGGAAAAGCACCTTTCGAGGTAATTGAGGGAAGATCAAAAAGTCCCTTGCTACTTAAGGTACATGGGAAGATCTTCGCTGCAGATGAGTATAGCCGAGACCTACAAGAATCTTTCCAAAAGATTAAGGATGCTATCTCTATCTCACAGCAAAGGCAAAAGGCTGCTGCTGACAAGCACAGAAGAGCCCAAGCCTTTAAAGAAAACGATTGGGTCTTGTTAAAGTTTCCCAAGGCTCGATTAAGGCACACGACGGGCAAGAATCCTACGGGCCACCAAAAGTACTATGCTAAACTAGCAAAAAGGTACTATGGTCCCTTCCAGATTCTTAGGCCAATCAATGAGATGGCCTATCAACTTAAGTTGCCCAATCATTGGCTCATACACAATGCTTTTCATGTGAGCCTCTTAAAGCCTTACAAAGGAGAGCCACCTCAAGAACCAACTATTGAAGACCCACCGGAGATCGAGGACCACGAGGAGGTGCTGCAGCCCGAGTCCATTCTCCGACATGAAGACAAGGTATTAAGAGGCGGTAAGACTATCCGACGATATCTTATTAAGTTTAAGAATTATCCTTTTGAAGATGCTAGATGGATGCAAGGCATACAATTAAAGGATAACCTAAACCTTGTCAATGCTTACAATGCTTCTCAAGAGTAAGCAAATGTACAAAATGTTAAAAATGAACAAAATTTTTTGTCTTATAAGACTCTCTTTTTCTTTATTTGTGCACAAAAATGAATTAGTATGCATGCTTAGATCAAGTTTGCGGAGACGACGTCTCCCGAACACCAAGTAGAGCTTGTCACTCTACTATGGAAGACTGATAGGACTAATGTGCAGACATGCTTGCGGCAGCCTCAGGCTCTCAAGCGCCAAATGGACTAGTCATCCATTATGGAATGATGTCGTAGGGTAACATAGGGATCCTCTACCCGCTAAGAAAAGGACTCATGCATATGCTTTATCTTCTCTACACCATAGTCGAGGACGACTATGACTTCAAGAGAGAGGTAATGTCATAATAATCAATATCTAATTCTCCTAAATGATTTTCTCATATTAAACTGATCATTTAATGTGGGGAAGTGCCAAGGGAGAAAAAGCTAGAATATTGGTTAAGTTAGCAGACCGGCCACAGTAGGGATCCAAAGGAGGGAAAATAGGGATCCAAAGGGGGGGCCATCTGCAAAAGAGCCATGTGAAACAACGGGCTAAAAAGACCCTAAGGTTCAGCCCATTAAGACTTCCAAAATGCTAAGGTTCCAAAATTCAAAGGTTGTGTCCAAAGGTCAACCTTAGGGAAAATTGGATGCTTAGTGTGTGCCCAAAAAGTCTTTCTACATCCCTACATGGGAGGGGGCGAGCCCCAAAGCTAAGGGATGAGAGAGAAAGCCACACACACACACACAGGCTCCCTTTACACAAAGGGAATGAGGGACACATGTCAGCTCCCTAGGCCAGATGCCCACAAGGTATGCCCAATTCCTATTGGAAGACCCTTGAAGTGGACCAATGAGAATTAGGCTAGAGTAAATCTAGTTTAATTAATTTAAAAACATTTAATAAAAGAAACCAATAAGAATTAAGTGTCCTAGAAGACTATTGGGCAGTCTCCCAAGGGGTCCAATGAGCATTCAGGAGCCCCATGGCTTGCCTGATTCCTATTGGCCAGGAGGCAAAGGGGTCCAATGAGAGTTTAGTTTAATTATTTAATTATCTAAAGCTCTCACAAAAGGGGAAAGGGGGACACATGTCAGAAGGCTATCACTTATGCTGCTTAATCCCTATTGGCTTGACCTGGGGAGGTCCAATGAGGCAAAAGCCAGACTAACTTAGCAGCTAGGGCTCGCCCAAGAGAGAGAGGGGGCTGATTTTTGCTTGGCATTGACACACACACTCTCACACTTGACCATGTGTGAAGGGAAAATACTCTATCTCCTCCCAAGCTTTAATGGAGAGCTCATCACCTACTCCAAGCTTGTGAGATAGAAGCCTACATCAACACTCTCTTGGCATGTGGATGCAAATCCAACCAAGAGCCAAGCTTCAATGCATGCTCATCTTCTCTACCAAGCTAATTACTAAGCTAAGCTATGCTAATATGAGTGATTATGTGAGGAGATGTATTTCTTTCTCGTAAGATACTTCTTTTTCCTCTCAATCTACTCTCATACCCTGCTAGCTCTCACCATCTTCGAAGGTGTGTGAGGTCTTGGGTCTGAGAACGGGGATAATTCAAGTTGTGCTTGATTAAGTGTTTTGCTTGGTGTATGAAGCTTCCATCTTCATTACACTAGCTCGTCTTGAAGGAACACAAAGAATTGTATTGTACAATGTCTCTCTTGATGGGAGAAACCATAATACAAAGCCTTTTGGAGGGGGGACCGGCTCCATGCAAATCCGGTCCTCAACTGTTGTCAATAGCTTAATTGCTCTCTCTTTTGAAAGTATTGTCGATGCTATCTAACTAGGTGTTATGCTTTTTGTTGCTCTCTCCACCCAAGCACTCTTGTAATTCTCATTAGGAATCAACTCTAATGAAATGCTCACTATGTTCATGCTAATTTCCGCTACACATAAGATTATAGGCCATTAAATGTTACACGCAGGGTGTGGAAGGGAAAGAGACCCAAGGGTACGGCGCAGGCGAGGGGTGCGTGCACGAGAGGGAGACGGGCCGGAGGGACCAGAGGTCGGAGGAGCTGCCTTGCAGGCGACCTCGCGCGTGCATCGGATCCAAGTGAGGGATTGCATTTAACAGTTAAGGTCCAGGCGAAGAAATTAATTAATGAAGGCAACTTAGAGCCAGTATGCCAATAGGGTGCCTCCACCTCACAACAATGCACTCCTCAGGTGCAAAAATGTCTCTCCATGACCCTCCTCCTTTGAACTTCCCCGCTCTTGAGGCGACGGCACTACCTGTAGATTTTTTCTTAGCTCTAATGATGTATAATCGAGACTTCGAGCCCCTGTACGTTATGTTTCATGATCGAACCCATGTATGTCCACGTACCTATCGTACATGTTGCCTCTCCCCCCCCCCCCCCCCCCCCCCCTCTTCTCTCTCTCTCTCTCTCTCTCTCTCTCTCTCACACACACACACACACACACAAACACACACACACACGCACGCACGCATGCACACGCACCACCTGTTGAGCACTTGGTAGTTGGCTGACTATGGTTGGACATAATGCCTAAGCTTAGACACGGGGACAACCACCGGCGAAAAAGACTCTCTCTCTCTCACACACAAACACACTTCATGTAGTGCAAAAAAGTGTGTATGTGTGTGGTTGGTGTGTGTGTGTGTGTGTGTACATTCGCCATTGTCTTGCCTTGCTAGCTAGAGAAAGGAGAAGCTGCATACATTGTATATTACATGTAACTTTGTTCCCATAGGTCACATTTGACCTTAGAGGACAATAATAAAACATATAAATCTCTCTCTCTCTCTCTCTCTCTCTCTCTCATCATGACACCAGAGGGCCTTGAAGTCTTCTTTAAGTCCCACAGAGTAGCTTGAAGTCTTCTTAGCACCAAATAGCTGAGTTCTCGTGAGCCTATTGCAACGCTTAGAGAGCTTCATTGCCATGTTGCAACCACTACAAAGTAATAGCTTTTTATCAAGTTTTGCATTGCAACGACTTGTTCTACACGTCAAATTCTCTTTCCATCAACTACATTCACAAGACTCACACAAAAGGATTCACATATGCGTTTGCTTTGTAGTAAAGCCTTTAATTAGATATGTTGCATGATGGTGTGCGTTATCTAAGCGCCTATAGTGTGAGACTGCTTTGTCTCACTTATAGTGAAAGAGTCTGTTGAAGCTTTGCACATGCCATTGTTGAACATAGCCGGCAAGGGTGGGAAACAAAGTCGGACTTGGGAGGCCAAGCTATAGTTAGTAGCGAGGGGTGCAGAAACTCTATCGAAGTTTTGTACATCACATCAGAGAGCTTCTCTAAAAGGAAATGATTGGAAAGGAGCCATGAACGCAAAGTCTCTCTCTCTCTCTCTCTCTCTCTCTCTCTCTCTCTCTCTCTCTCTCTCGGGTAATCATCTGTGGCCGAGGCACATTGGGCAGTTTACAGGACCTTGCCGAGGTAAAATGGTGGGCTTCAGATGTCGTTGCAAGGAGCAGTGCCAAGTTCAATATGCGAGGAGAGAAAAACACAGATAGAGAGAGTGAGAGAGGGTCCGCCACCATTGCCTCCTCTGTTGTGCATTCAAAGATGTTTAACCCCCGCTCTGTTGGACAGTGACCACCCTCGGTGCCTTTACTGAAGGCCCTAAACTCAAAAATTGCAACATGTGGAGCTTGACTCACCCCCCCACCCCCCCCCCCCCCCCCCCCCCCCCCCTCTCTCTCTCTCTCTCTCTCTCTCTGTGTGCACTTGGGTTGCAAGCCACACTGGTTGAAAGCTAGCCAGAGGATTCTCTTGTTGTCATCTAGCCGAGGGGGGAAATTCAAGAAATTTTTGGTGTTGTAAGTTGAATAGAAGGATGTTTCTAAAGTGCAAATTTTGAAGATTCTCTAATAGGGAAACAGTTCTAAGGAGGGAAGTAAGGGTGTCGACTCTCATTTGGAAGGCTAAGGTGCCCTCACATGGTATTATAGTGGGAATGATGTTTAATGAGCCACGTTTCACACACTATCACGAATTGGGAGGGGGGATAAGATATGTAAAATCCAATTGTACCCTTTTTGAGGTGCAGTTAGTGAAAGGATTACCCCCCTCGTGTGGCCATCCCTTATGAGTCTTAGTCACTTGGAAGTTCAAGGGATAACTTTCCTCTTAAGCTAAATGAGGCTTTGACTTTATGTGCCGTGTGAGAAGAAGGTGAGAGTGACTCGAGTCTAGATTCCACAATCCCTCTCCATAATACATATAACGTAAATTAGTCACCACATAGAGATAAGATATGTATGTCAATATCCACATCCTCTCTTATTGATAGACATGTGTCCCTCATTTGGAGCTTAAAAGTATTGAACTTAATAATTGAAGAATGAAGATAGGAAAAAATCATGTCCTTTTCGAAGTATAGGGTCTTGATTTTGAAAGGTACTTCCCCAGGCTACATTCATCTAATGATTTTTTCTTTTTGTCTTACTAACATACATACACATAAATAAGCACACTTTTCTTTACAGTTTCTCAAAATAAGAAACTCAATATTTGTAAATATGTATCTTTTCCAAAATTTATGAGGAGCATTTTTTTCCTTTTTCTTTTGCTTAGACATAGAGTTTTTTAAATCCTAAATGATGAAAATGTAAATTGAGACACTTTTTGAGTGTCTATAATATATATATATATATATATATATATATATATATATATATATATATATTCTCTCTGAGACAAATATATGAGAGAGAGAGAGAGAGAGAGGTTTCAAGTTGTATACAATTCAAACAAGGTGTATAGAGAGAGAGAGAGAGAGAGAGAGAGAGAGAGAGAGAGAGAGGTTTCAAGTTGTATACAATTCAAACAAGGTGAATAGAGAGAGAGAGAGAGAGAGAGAGAGAGAGAGAGAGAGAGAGGTTTCAAGTTGTATGTAATTCAAACAAATAGAGAGAGAGAGAGAGAGAGAGAGAGAGAGAGAGAGAGAGAGAATATATTTGTCTCTTTATTAGATACTCTCTCTCTCTCTCTCTCTCTCACAAAAAAAAACAAGGTGAGGTCTCACAATGGCTTGCATTTTAAAGGAAAATTTATTATATTTCCATTGGTATTTTAATGTGGAGCAATGATCACGAATGGGACACTGGGAGCATTAAGCACAACTCTTTCTACGAGATGCTCAAATTTTTATTCCTTAAACCATCATTAAGGGCTTGAAAATAATTACTTCTCTATCTATTTTTTTATTTAAAGGATATGTGTAACTTAGTCAATTGCCTCTAAAAACATCAAATATAGCCACATGAGACACATATATAGCCATGCAAACAATTGAAGGCAATAACGAGTAACCCAACTTATCGCTAATATTGTCCTTTTAGCTAGTTTATGGTGCTTGAGAAAGTCGCCATAATTTGTAGACCCACAAGCTTTGATCTACCATGTCTCATTGGTATCAAACTATGAAGATGACTCATTTATTACATCATAATTGCAATGGAAGCCCTTGCCACAATCAAAATAATAACGAGAGTTGTAATCCATGTGAGTAGAATCGTGGAAATTTTTAAAATGCGGCAAGTGGTACTTCAAATTTCCTTCAAAAAACTTCCCGCATATGACAGACTTGGCCGTCCGGCCCTTTGGCATTGCTCATTAGCTTTAAGCTTTGTTGGTATCGCCTGCTTGGAGGGAATGATATAGGTGTGTTGCCTATCAAATGTGGTACACACTTTTAAGGCTTTTATAAGGTATATTTAACATGCTACTTTTCATCATTCCTCACAACGATATTATAATACCCAGTGAGGTTATTGGAGCTGACATTAAGGAGAAGAAGCTTGCTTAGGCTGCAAAGTTGAGAAGGCAAGAAACTTGAGAAGCCAACATTGCCACGCACATCCAAGTGTTGAATATGAGGATCCAAGGAGCAAGGCTCGCGGGTAGACAACCAGTGAGAGAGTTGTTGTTGAGGGAGAGAAAGGTCATGTTGCTACAATGTATTCTTAGCTGGTGCAAGCAGATCCTGTGAAAGCGTTGTTACTAATCCAGAGTCTGTAGAGCTGTGAGCTTGGCTAGGGAGCTCGTTACGGAGATGTTAGCAAGGGAGCCTGATATGCTCATGCCATTTCATCAACCCCACAATGTGGATCGGTGCCTCCTCCACTCTTGCATTCCACTCCCACTCCACTCGCAACAGTTGGGGACGGCCTCATCATCCCAATTGGGTCCTTCACTATCCTGGCCCAAAATAAGAGCAAGGCTTTCTTATCCTCTTCCTCACATGACATAACTCCTCTTCCTCACATGACATAACTCCAGTAAGCACAAAGCTGCAATGATCGTGATGAGAATCTGCATGATAAACGTGCCAGATCTCTCTCTCTCACACACACACTTGGCCTTGGTCATAATATACAATGAAACATGGAGCTACTACCTATGGAAAGCGAATTGGGAGCACTCACGTTTCCACGAAAAAGCTTTTGGCGCATCACATCTACGTCTTTCCAAGCTTTTGCAAGAAAAATGAATATACCTTTGGGAAATAGCATTTGAAAGGACACTAGTTCTGTTGAAGACTTTTGAGGCTCTTTTAGGGACACATGTCAAACACTTAGAATTGAACTACCTTCATCCATATGAATATCATCCATATGGATACTAAGGCCTTTAGCAATCCAACAATGTTAAAGTGGCCTAGATAAGAAGCTTCTCTATGGGAGAGAAAAAAGAAAGTGACAGTAATAAAACATTTTTTATTGTAATAAAATATTATGGGTTTTGAAAACAAAGGTAGCAATGAATTATTTAAATTATTATTTTTATTTAAACAAGGTGAAAATTCACTATGGCCTATATAAGCTATTAGAAAGATTTTCATAAAAGAAGGCTTCTTTGTGAGAGAGAAAAATAGAAAGGGAGACCAGTATTTTAAAACCAGTGGTATCACAATGAAATATTATGTTTTTTTGTTTGACACATACTCAATGTCCCTCTTTAAAGACAAAGGTACACAAATGTCAACACCCTCTCACACTCTCACATGATCCTAAAAGAAATAATAAAAATAAAGTTTATTATCATTAGCTTGTCTTGTGGCAGTAATCCGCAAGCTTCATCCAACGGTCGAGAGATGCACCCAAAATCCAACCGCCTTATGCAGTCCAAAAAGGAAGAAAAAAAAATCTTACACAATGCCAAGTCTTACACCACAATGCAAACCACAAATGTTGCCATCAATTTTTAGGAGCATCAAGCAAGTAGCTTTATACATGGTTGACGAAATCAACCACCACAACCTGAATTGTGAGCTTATGTAGAAATCTCATGGTTGCACTATACTCACACCATGCAGCCAGTATTTTTAAATATTGGGTCTATCTGCCTATCCATTAATTAATTTCTCAGCAAGATTCCACAACATCTTAAGTTTTAAAACTGGAGGCGATCCACACGCTTTGCATCTCTCCCTCTCCCAAGCTCTCGTCTCGCCTCGCCCCGGTCTGCAGTCTTGTGACGTGTCCAAATACTCAACCCCAATGCTATGCCATCCTCTGTCCATCGCCATGAACGCCATCCCTTGTCACCATGAATGGCGTTTGCCTTCGCATGCATGATTGCTGCATTGCACCATCCTCAGCGCCTCCTTCGCCCTGTCCTCCAACACATCATAACGACCCCTTGCCTTCTCTCTGCTGGTGCGCCATTTGTCACGCAAGCTCACTATCTCCATCGTGACCATCGTCCTCCCTCTCATGCCATCCCTGCTCAACACAGCTACTGTGTCGACTAACAATGAGGTCGAAGCTCATGCATGACAGAGACCAATCAGACGATGCCAACAGAACTTTCCCATGCAGACCCTTCCAGCACGCGCGTAGGCTCAACTGAGCCCTACGTGCACCACATGACCAGGATACCAAGCAAGCGAAGCACAAGAGCACACAACACACCAACACAGATCCTGCATCCCGAGAGAGAGAGAGAAAGAGAGAGAGAGAGAGAGAGAGAGAGAGAAAGAGAGAGAGAGGCACGCTCCGCGATTCTACTCAGCGTATGATGAATACCGCCAAAGATACAACTACCCTCTCTCCTGCCTTGCCATTGAGAGATGAGTGATTCATGTGTCTTCTCTCTCTGATCCATCTGTCGCCTGCGCGATGCATTGCCCTTAAAAAATATCAATCTCTTTATAATGAAAACCCTTGAACTCAAAGAAAGCTTTGAGGATAATCTTAGATTCCTTAAAAAACGAAAGAAAAAATGATTTGAGGGACATACTCAAATCATTTTTTGGTTCGTACTCCTACTCCTACTACTTTTGTTTTTCATTACATAGAATCTCCCCAAGATCTTTTAGCATCTCCAATTAGCATGTCCATGCACGTCACCATTTAAAACCAATGTTAATGAGTAGCATTTGAACTCATCACGTACATACTATGAAACTCAACCTAAAACACTAGGCTATATGCCTGCGCTCGTCCTTGAGTTCCCTTTGAGCCATAAAAAAAAAGGATCCCTCCCCCCCCCCCTCTTCTCCTTTCGCTTTTTTTCCCCCACCCTTCCCTTTTCCTTTTCTTCCCTCCCCCCCAAACTAATTAATTAATGACTTCTGAAAAAGTCGTTTTGGCTCCCTACTCACACCATGCAGCCATTAAATAAATGATCAATGATCACCTTTTAACACAATTTCACTTTGCCTGTCAAAATTCCACTACAATTGTTAGATCTTCGCTAGCTCAACATCTAGGATTTCTTGCATGGATGACCATTAGCATGCTCTCAACTTAGAACTTGGAAAATGAATTGCCCCTCATCACTTGCTGCAATTGGTGGCCCCTCTTCCCCTTGAACATGCCGAGAAATCCTACTCCCATATGTTTCGCCGCCTCTGCAAGTCTCCCTTTGTAGGGTACCTTAAAAATTCACTTCGCCACTAATCACAAGAAGCATCTACACTATGCCCTCTATAGTATTCTACTCCTTTTGGCCATCCTTGACACTATATAACTCGGGTCTTGAATGAACCCCAAGAGGTGGCATCTATGGTGGGAAACTAAGCACAAGAATCTCAAGGATACAAAAAAAGTCACTCAGACCCATTAGACAAATCTAAAATGGTGAGGTAATTGCACCTCATTTCAAGGCCATGTGGTGTATATTGTTGAGGCTTAAGACCATTGACAATGCTTCCCTACTGTCACCCCCTTCCTTTCTCCTCTTCTCCTTTCATGTCATTTTCTCTTGTGAAATGCCTTTTACGTCGCCTTAATTGAAGCCCTTCCCCATCACCTTCCTAATATCTAGCCATTGCTCTATGTAGAATATGGTTATTTTTTATTGTTAATGTTGGAAATAGGGTTGCAGGGAAACGCACATGGCTTGGAGAAGACAAAGGAAGCTCAAGGCACACAACAGAGAGTATATTACTTAGTGTGTAATGGAAAAATAAGTTAGCCCTAGAATGATGGACCTATATACAATGCGGGGGGGGGGGGGGGCTCCTAGTGAGGAAAAAAATGCCATGGCAGCCCTAAGTGTGTTCATACACATCACTACCACATGTATATGGTAACAAATCCCCCCTTTGAGTGGTACGGTGAACAAGAGCTCGCACATAGAGTATAGGGAAGTGCCATGCCCTGAGGACATGATCAGTCCACAAAGGGGAGTAAGCCCAAAGCTTTGTGGAAAGCTTCAAACTTCACACGAGACAATGCCTTTGTGAAAAGATATGCAAAGTTGTCCTCTATTGGCACATAAGAAGCCAAGCTGATCTCTCCTATTGAGAGCCTCTCCCTGACAGAATGGTAATGCACCACAATGTGCTTTGTGCAAGCGTGAAAAATTGGGTTCCTCGCAACTGCCAATGTGCTCTGACTGTCAGTGTAGATGGTGTTGACAATGTCCTGTCCAACACCCAAGTCAGTCATAATGCATCTGAGTCATACACACTCAACCGTAGCTGTGAAGACTGTCCTGTACTTAGCCTCACAACTAGAAGTGGCCACAATAGGTTGCTTCTTGCTCAACCATGAGACATGAATTTCTACCCATGAAACAAGAACCACTTGTGGACACTCACGTGTCAAAGCAACCAGCCCAATAATCTAAGTCTAAAAAAGCATGTAAATGTGGCCGCAATGATGCTCCCTTGGGATAAAAAAAGCCAAGATGTAAAGTGACCACTCGAGGAGAGAAAAATCCTCTTGACATCCTATCAATGCTTAGACCTTGCTCTATGCATAAATCTACTGACATGTAAGACTGCAAACTGAATATATGGCCTTGTGTTGCATACATAAATAAGGCATCCAACTACAATTAGGTAAAGAGTGACATTGGCAGGATCACCAACATCATGAAGACTCATATTCAAACCTGTTTCCATGGGAGTGGCAATAGGTTTGCAATCTTCAAGTCCAAACTTACATAGCAAGGTCTCTATGCAATTTGTTTGACACAAGGCAATACCACCATCACACTGGTTAAATTGTATGCCCAACTAATGATGCAACAGTCCCAAATCTTTCAATCTTGAAAGTAGCATTCAAATCAACCTCAAATTCGGCCATATGTGCCTCGTTCGGACCAGTGATCAACAATCATTCACATATAGAACAACAATGAGAAGTATATCACCCTCACACTTCACATACAATGTGCTTTTTGTTGGACTGTTATGAAAGCCTCGTTTGACCAAATGAGTGTCAGATTTCTCATACCAAGCACGAAGAGACTGCTTAAACCCATACAAAGATTTCTTACATTTACACACTTTATCCTCTTGTCCTTTCTTGACAAAACCGCGAGGCTACGTTGTTACATAAACTTCCTCAAATATGTCACCATTCAAGAAAGAAACAATAATGCCTTATTGATTTACATCCCAACCAAAATGAGTTGCCACTGCACATAGAAAATGCACAGTAGTCATACGACAAGTGGGAGTAAAAGTCTCTTCATAATCTATGCCTTTCTGCTATGCATAACCCTTTGCAATTGTTAATCCTCACGGCTCACGGACACCCTATAACCTACGATAGACGCCGTATTATTTATTTAGTAGAGTCAAGGACTGGGCTTGTCGATCAAATAGGAAAAGGGTAAGAGTGATCACCGATGAGAGGCGCACTCTAACTGGAACATTCAAGGGTTAGTTGGCTAAGTATCGGTGCCCAAGTGTGAATGGGGCGAGCTCATATAAAAGTCACCTAAACCTAAACATCGTTCGTTCCCTCATTTGTGCAATTGAAGAGTGCTCTTGCTCCATCTTCATCTCCTTGTGTGTGTGTGTGTATGCGTGAGAGAGAGAGAGAGAGAGAGAGAGAGTGTGCGCGATCGAGCATTGTGACAACGGCATGGTGGCGGCGAGGCGGTTGAGCGCGGCACGACGGTAGTTCCTTCTTCTTCGCGACGAGGAATCCTCCACGAAGGCGAGCGTAGGGCGGTGAGTGACACGCCCTTGCTCTCTTCAGCTTTCTAGATTATTTTGTGTGCTTGGAGCCATTTGTGGCTCGCACACAGTGTATCGGCAAGTCCCTCGCATTGACACGTGTGACAAACGCACACATTTTTGGCGCCGTTGCTAGGGAAATGCCTTGCATTAAGCTTGAGTAGCATAGAGTGCTACTTTGTGGTGCATTTTGAAATGTAGGAAAGGTAGAGAAGGAAGGTGTGTGTGTTAAGAAGGAATATTTCCAAGGCCCAAGCCTAAGACCACACTCAGGCTTAAGCATCAGTCCCCCTTTAAAATTATGTATTTTAGCCTCATGCGTAGGTAAAAATTGACCTTTTTGAGAGCCAACGGAGCTTCGGGTAACCAAATGATGTGCTGTAAAGCACACCACGACCCCCTGAGTGATATGCTTGTTTCAAGCTATCACACGCTCTAATACAAAAACCAATCATTAAAAAACATTAAAAAACATCAAAAAACGAGTGAAAACGGATGCCTAAAAAAGTAAGTGGTTAACCTTTGAGGTTATTCACCGATGCTTATGGGGTGCCCAAGGCACATGCATCTGCGCTCTGGTTGTATGCTAGAGATGGAGCAACTAGAGAGCATTTCGATTTACGCGAGTTCTCAATATCCACCTACCTTAAGTTCCGGGCCCTCGACGAGGACCCAAGGTAGTACAAACCAAGACCCAAACATAGCGGCTAGTGACTCTTCCTCTGACTACGATGTCATAGAGGGTTTCCCAATGCCTAATCCTGATAGTTCAAGCCAAGACATGCATGCCATGGGCCCACGGTCCGGGCCGAGCGTGCTTAGCCGCTTGAAGGAAACCTTTAGTAGAGCCACTCGCTCTGAACATGGAGCTAACGATGTAAATGAGGGGGGGGGAAGTAAATTCTCCATTCATGACCAACGTATACCCTATGCCCTTAGAGAATGTGCACGTGAATACTCCATTCACCGCACCCTCTTACTCTTCAGAGTTATTCCCCTCCGAGGTTATATTACCTGATGGTAGAAGCCTTGCCAAAGTACAAGACGTTGAGCGGTATATCATCGGGGCTAGGAAAAAGGAAATCAAGAGCTTACGCAAGGCGAAGCAACGAAGAGAGTTAAAATCAAAATCTCCTATGTCAATATCATTGCTAGGAGAGCAATCGAGTGCTCCTGAATTAGCGACCACTAAGGTTCAACCCATAGAGAGCAACATTGCATCTAGCTCAGAACTGAGAGTATGAACTACAAACGGAAACTCTAACCGGACTATATATAGGTCACACCTATCACATGGGTTGTTTAGATGTCCTGCAATCCACAACGGGTGCTACTAGTGTGGGGGATCAACAACAAAGAGTTTGTGAGGTCATCCATAGGGTTATTGAGCTAAAGAGATAGAACAAGGGGATCCATATGCCTTCAACGGGTCTCATGAGATTCATGGATACAGGGAAGGCTAAACAACCAACCTTAGCGCAAATGGAGACTCCCTTGGTAAGTCCGATGGATCCCCCATATGTTGTTTTGCCAGGGGTTTTAGTGCAATATGAGCCCACAAGTGATAGCTTTACTTTTCCATGTCTTGCTCATCTTTCCCTTGATGACACCACGGCTACCATGCCTACCCCAATGATGGGCATGCCAAGAAACACTCCATGGACCTCATTTGTTAGTAAAGCACTGCTACATGGTAGCTCAATGCTGAAACCGGCCCCTACAAGTGTGTACCAATCGTATACACCCATGGGTCCTCGTACTCATGTAGTTCCTACCCCTCCCATTGTTTCAACAACCTATGCTCCACAACCACAACACCCAAGTTCTTATTTCCATGGGACCATACCGGCTAGCATTAGCATGTCACATCCGACGTCTGCTATTCCTAGGGCCACACAGATGAACTTTGGGCCGCCACATGGCACAACACCGTACCAAACGTGCAACCCAAGGGCTTCCTACGTGCCAAGCCCAATGCCAATACCTACTCCACATGTAGTCTATGGAGCACCTTCACCCACGGTTTAGGTGACTTGGCTACATTTGCTCAAGATATCGATCGATCTATTGCTGAGAATATACGTAACATGCCTGATAGAGAACCTAGAAGTAAAGCAGTACAAATAGCCTAGCTCACACAAAAATTTAGTGGAGACGGGGATGTGAGAAAGCATATCGAAGTGTTTGAACAAATATGCGATTCTCTAGGAGAACACAATGACCTGCATAAGAGTAATGGTTTAAGCCTAACCTTAAGTGGGAAGGCAGGGGATTGGTATAGAACGCTAAGGTCGGAAGAAAAAACGATTTACCCTACTCTTAGGAGACTGTTCTTAAAAGAATACATATGAGAGGGAGTGCTTTGGGGTGTAGCCTCTCAGCTCCAGGAAGCCCAACGCGAGGAAGGAGAGTCGATGAGAGACTTTATTAGTCGCTTGAAGCATTTGAATTCTCGTTGTAATCCAAATGAGCGCTTCAATAATAATCAATTGCTTGATAGATTCATTAGGGGATTACGACATGAGGATATCTACAATGGCCTAGTCATGAGAGGTATCACCACTTGGGAAGCAGTCACCACCAATGCAATCCAATTGGAGGATAATTTAATGATTCAAGGAGAAAGAGTGTCTGTTGAGCCTAAATCTAGTAGCTCGCAAGCATTGGGGCATCAGCTAAGGACCCTAAAGCCTATTGCTAAGGAGCCAAAGATATCTGAGATGACTTTAGCATATATCTCACCAAGGCCATTTAAGAGAGTCTTAGAGACAATCGTGCTCTACAAAACAATCATATGTATCCAAGAAGGGAGCAACAATGGTTCTTAGTATGCTATGGACCGCATAGTACCAGTGAATGCCCTACTTTTAGAGTAAAATTCAATGGGAACTGCAATACCTGTGGGAGGTATCTAGTCTCAGCTCTTCGAGCTTTCCTCAATGGAGAACTGAAGGTTGGGCTACCACAATTTTCACAGATGGATGGAGCTAGGGAGATGCCAATAGAGGAGGAACACTTAGATCCACAACCCAACCTAGATGAGGACCTTGTGGTAGAAATACCTGTTAACAAGTTGGGACAATACTTGGAGGGAGATGAATCCAATGCAACCATACCAATCACTACCAAGGGATTAACTGTGAAGGGGATCCTTGATGGTGGCACTGGGGTTAGCATTGTGACTAAAAATTGATGGGAAACTATGGAAAGACCTCACCTTGCGACTACAACCATAGTAGTGAAGATGGCCAATGGGTCTATTGTTAAACCTATTGGGATGCTAGAAGATCCCAAGATCAAGGTCTTTGGACATAAAATAAGAATTACCTTCATTGTTATGGATTTCTCTAAGCATACTATGGCATCGGAGATGATCTTAGGACATCCTTTCTCCACAGCCTCCACCTACAATAGTGGACCTCCATAAAGCTACAAAAGAATCCACACCTCCCAGTGTTCAAGAATCACCTGATGAACCACTTCAAGTTCAATCGTGGGAGAGTACCTTACCACCCTTGCAACTCGATCAGGCACCTAATGTAATAGAAAAATACTGGCAAAGATCCTCACCTATTACCAACTGGAACAATTGGTTTCAAAGGGTGACGAGCACATTTCAAACAGTATGACCTACCCAAGGAAGGGGGGAAGTCTTCATTCACGTCAGCCTATTGAATTATTTCCCTCTCAACCTTCATCCCTGACCTCTCAATCTCCCAATCTTAGGAAATGTATATATATAGCCTTATACTCACAAAAAACAAAAATAGTAAAGAGCAAGAGCAATTAGCAAACGAGTGTGCACGATAAAAGTCAAAACATTGACCCAGACCAACACATTCACATCCGATACACTGAAACAGAAATCTATGTCATCAAACACCTTTGATCCTCATCACTCCAGTGATGGAGGGTAGGTAGGATTAGTACAATAGGAGTGTTTCTGTTTTAGAGTTTAGTGATTAGCAAAGTTCTTTTTTCCCACTGATATCCCTCCTAGAGGTATTCTTGTGTTTCATAGTGTGTACATGAACGTGTTGTTGTGGTTAGGATTTGGACCTTCATGGAATATTTCTCTCGTTCACTCTTCAAATCAAGCGCAATCATCAACACAGACAGGTGTTTCTTGTCCATTAGCATGGCCCCTTATCTTTTTTGCATCCATGTTTTTCTGTTTAATTGTGATTGGTAGCATAATATTCAGCGCATTTGCTTAGTATCAAACATAATCACTTGTCTAGGTTTAAGAAGCAAGCAGTCCGACTAAGCTAGTTTGACCAAGCTAGGCATTAGAGATCTTCTCTTAATACCATGGGGAATGCCTTCCTAATAATCTATGGTTACTTAGGTTCTTAATCCGATTTAGGCAGCATTGTGTGCAATGTACTAGGGCTTTCTAGTGGACTTAGTCCCTATTGACCTTTAGCTTAAGTATTATATAGGGAGTTTACTAATGTGATGAGCCTAGGGAGGGTAACAGTGTTATATGACCCCCCAAAGTTACAAAATTAAAATGTTGAAAACGAACAAACAAAAAAAGCCACAATGTAAAATCTTAAGCTGGAAGAGAAATCTTAGCTTGATTTGGTACTTCACTCACATGTATCGCCTATGGTACTAGAGCCCTAGAGGTTCCCAGTGTGGGCGCTTTTCCTTGAAAAGCAAAAAACCCAAGGCATTCAAAAAATACTTCGGGGGGTCAAAAAAAATAAGTTAGGCGATGATTTCATGAGCAATTCCTTTTATCGTATCTTAACTACGAGGTCTTCTAGGTATAGCCTCTAGTCAACCCTCGGACATGAAATATTTGGCTCTTGCGGTAAACAGCTTAATTGACCAGAGAAAATTGAGAAGCTTGCCCATGGTATTAATAGTTGATCTCCAGTACCTTTCGACCGTTAAATTAGCGACCCCAGACTTGTTTAGTTTTTTACCTTTACAACTGTTTATGCGTTGGATTATATTACAACTTAATGTTTATTACTGACAAATGGTTTAAAATTTTGTTACCGATCAATTTGTCTGCCTACAACTGCATTGATTTTTTATTGTATATGAGAATGCAATTACTGTGCCAATGTTGTTTGATTTTGCAGTGACTAAAGAAGGCTAAGGACATTCATCTCAAATGCTCTTCCACCTCAGCGAAACAAGTGCAACTCAATAGCTTCCAAGGACGGAATCTACATCAGGAAGGGGGGCATGTTAACCCTCATGGGTCACGGACACCCTATCACCTATGACAGACGTCGTATTATTTTTTAGTAGAATCAGGGACCGGGCTTGTCGGTACAATAGGAAAAGGGTAAGAGTGATCGCCGATGAGAGGCGCACTCTAACTGGAACATTCAAGGTTTAGTGTTGGCTAAGTATGGGTGCCCAAGTGTGAATGGGGCGAGCTCATATAAAATTCACCTAAACCTAAAAATCATTCATTCTCTCATTTGTGCAATTGAAGAGTGCTCTTGCTCCATCTTCATCTTCTTCCTCTTCATCTCCTTGTGTGTGTGTGTGTGTGTGTCAGTGTGTGTGTGTGTGAAAAAGAGAGAGAGAGAGAGAGTGCGATCGAGCATTGCGACAATGGCACGGCGGTGGCCGGCGAGGCGGTTGAGCGCGGCACGGTGGTAGCTCCTTCTTATTTGCGGCGAGGAATCCTCCACGAAGGAGAGCGTAGGGCAGTGAGTGACACACCCTTGCTCTCTTGAGCTTGCTAGATTAGTGTAGTTGTGTGCTTGGAGCCATTTGTGGCTCGCACACAGTGTATCGGCAAGTCCCTTGCATTGACACGTGCGACAGACGCACACAGCAACAAGTAGAGCCTTATAGCAATCAATCTGACCATCTAGCTTACGTTCAACTTATAAACCCACTTCATACCTATGGCCTTTTTTCCATGAGGCAAATCACATAAATTCCATGTGTCATTTTCTACAAGTGCATCATATTCAGATTGCATGGCAGCCATCCAAGTTTTTGAATTTTGTGCGTCATCAAAAGACTGAGGTTCCTCAACATCACACAAGCTAGACATAATTAAAGCATAATATTTTGATGCATAAGATGCATGGCAAGAACCTGAATGAGTACGACTAGACAAAGGTGCATCCAATTTACTATCATGCAAAGTATGCACCAGCCATTTTGTCATACCTCTAGCCTGCTCATTCTCGGTCCTTTCCTAATCATGTACATCATGTACATCTACATTAGTAATAGGATAATCTGTAACATTTTCAGAAACCCCCATAAGCTGTACATTTGCCTCATTGGAATTTACATTCAAACTTCCACCACTCAAAAGAGGCAACAAAGTGTCATAAATGTCCTGTGAGCTTACATTATTGTCTCTAGTACATGACAACAAGGGCTGAACAGAATCTTCCACAAACACAACATCTCGTGAGACCAAGATACACTTTGTTTACGGATGATATAACCTGTAACCTTTGCTTTCAGCACTATAACCAACAAAAATGCATTGACAACCTTATCATCCAATTTCTTGCACTACGTTTGTGGCACCAAAGCATAAGTCAAATTGTACGGCATTGTACATTGGTGTTTTATCCCACGACTAGCCAAAAATGCATTAAATTCATGAGACATATACTCCCCCCCGATCAAAGTAGAGGATTCCCATAGTACATTTTGAGACATTTTCAGTCATAGCTAGAAATTGCTTGAAGCACATAAACACTTTGGAATTAGCTTTAAGCGGATATACCAATGCATGCCTAGAGTAATCATCAATGAATGTCACTAAGTAAAGGTAACTGCCCATGGACGGAGTTTTCATGGGCCCACAAACATCACTATGCACAAGCTGTAACATGCATGTAGCCCTAATTGAATCATTCTTTGGAAACTTCGAATGCTGCATCTAAAAGATGTATATGGGATGAAGCAAGCAACTAGAGCTTGGTATGAGAGGATTGTGGAATTCCTTTTGTCTTTGGGTTTTGAGATGTATGATGCATATCATTCATTGTATGTGCAAAGAAATGAAGCAATAATTGTGGTGATATACATCTATGTGGATGAATTTATTGTTGGAGGTGATAATGTGGTTGAAGTATAGGGTGTACATGCTCTACTTGTGTAGGATTTTGAGATGAAGTAGAGGGTGTACATGCTCTACTTATGTAAGATTTTGAGATGAAATACTTGGGATACTTGAAATACTTCTTGGGCATTAAAATTGTTCACATAGAAGAGGGTGTATTGATGTCACAAAGACAATGTGCCTTTGATATGATGATAAAGTATGATATGGATAAGTGTAAGCCAATTTGGATCGTAGAAGCTATAGTGATTTCGAGCGATGCTTGGCATATGGGAGATAACGTGGAGCTTGAGGGGAGTGTTGAGATATCAAGTTCAACACGTAATACTCCAATATAACTATCACCAATAGTAATAATCATTAACATGCTTTGGTGGATATGGATATCTTTGCCAGATGGACTACACCAACTTGGTCTACCTACCAGAGTGATGGCACACTAGCGGTTCACATTAGATTTTTGTACTAGTTTCCTCTTATGTTGCATTTTTTCACTTATGCTTTGTACACTTCTTATCTTGAGTTAGTGATGAAGAAGAAGTATAACTTTTCCCTCCATCTATGTGTGTGTATGTGTGTGTGTGTGTCTGTGCGCGTGCGCGTGCGTGCACGTGCTTTCAAGAGCCCAATATCTCTCCTTCTCTATATGTTAATTGTTACCATATACATTGGTAGTGATGTGTGTGAACACACTTAGGACCATTGGGGCATTTTTTCACTCACTAGGATGTTTTTTCCCTTGTGCATTGTATATACGCCCATCATTATAGGGCTAACTTATCTTTCCATTTCACACTAAGTAATATACTCTTTGTTGTGTACCTTGAGCTTCCTTCATCTTCTCCAAGTTGTATGTGTTTCCTTGCAACCCTATTTCCAACAATTGGTATCAGAGCATGTTGCATCCTCTCGGGCTTAGTCGTCATCATCGCCAGCACATGCCTGCTTACTTTCTCAGATTTTAGTGACCCTTTGGCGAGCATGAGCAAGTCAAAAAATACTTTGGGCAAGCTCACACAGCTCAATCTGCTCATATTTTTTATTTGGGCTCATTTCGGCCTCCGTTTGCACTACATGCAGTACTGCACAAGCAATTTTGTCATTCTGTGTAGATTTTTTTTAACTGCTGTTTTCTCCATAACAGGTCCCTTAAAATCTTCTACGGGTTGTGCTACATAGCACGTGTTGGTCATGCTTTGTTTCTCCTCATTTTGGCAGTTTTCACATTAGGTGCATGCATTCGCCATGGATAACAATAACACAAATGTGTTCAAGATGTTTGCTGATGAGGATAAATTGGATGGGGACAATTATCGTATGTGGGCTTACATGATGCAACATGTCCTTGTGCCAAAGGGTGTTTGGAATTTTGTGCATGGCATTGATGTACATCCTGGTTCTGAAGATGCAGGCAATGTCGAGGATGTTGCAGGTTTTGGCAGTGGCACGGTTGTTGCTATTAGAGCTCTTTTGCCTACAATTGAGCAAGCTCATTGTTGGGATGTAAGAGATGCGTAGGCTCATTCATTGATTGCGTTGTCTATGAAGCACACTATTACTCCTCACATTTGGCATAAAGAGCTAGAGTCAAAGATTATGCAGGAGGACTATGAAATGGACACTTTCCTTACTAGTGTCAAAGGCTCAATGAGTAACTTATTTCTATAGGTAAGGTCATTTCTGACAGTTCCCTTGTGCAGAGTGTTATTGATGCTTTGCTAGATTCTTACCAGACTTTTGCTAGTACTTGGAGATTTATGACCCAAGGAAATCTAGAAGTTGTCAAGTTTGATGCATTATGTTGTTGCAAGAGTCACTTTCCAAAAAAAACAAGGCTAAACAGTGTGCAGTTGAACATGCTTTTATTGCTACTCAAAGAAAAGGTGGTAACAACAATGTAGCCACTTCTCATAGTTCTTCAACGAGTTGAAATCCACCTATTTCCAATGCTTCTGCTCGTAGCATGTAATGGAAATGTCCTATGAACTCTGAGAATAGCGGAATTAAGAGAATTAGAGTGAGCATTTTTGTGAGATTACTTTGAGAACATAGAGGGTGAAATTAATTGATGGTAATAACATGAACATAGTACTTAATTAACTTGGCATGAACAATAATTTTGCAAGAGAGAGTGTATTAGAGAACATGACAATAGTTGAGGACCCGATATGCTTGGAGCCGGTCCCCCCTCCAAAAGGCGTTTGTATTATAGATTCTCCCATCAAGAGAGACTTGTTACAATAAATCTTTGTGTTCCTTATGAACTTGGTGATGCTATGAAGATGGAAAGCTTCATGCATCACGAGCTTAACATAAACTTTGCAAAAGGCATTAAATATCCCAAGCCTCAATCCCAAGGCCTCAAACACCTTCGAAGGTGGAGAGCTCTAGCGGGGAATGAGGGTTGGGAAGAAGAAGAAGAATCATCCAAAGGAGATAGAAATAGTTCCTCACTTATCATCACTCTTCTTGATTAGCATAGCATAATAGCATAGTAATGAAGATGAAGAAGATGGAAAGCTTAAGCATTGAAGCATGGCTCTTGATTGGATTTGCATTCCATAGCCAAGAGTGTTGGTGTAGGCTCTGCACTTCTCAACAAGCTTGGAGAAGGAGATGGAGATCTTGCACTTTGCACTTCACACAATAAGAGAATGTGTGTGTGTGTGGAAGAGTATACCCCCCTCTCATGCTTGGTCCACACCTCTCTCTCTCTCTCTCTCTCTCTCTCTCTCTCTCTCTCTCTCTCTCTCTCGACGTTAAGGCCCTTATGTGCTTGTTAGCAGTAGCTTTTTACCTTTGTTGAGAGATGGATATAGCCTCCTTAACCTTTTGAAAAGATTCTTGTAGGTCACAGCTATACTGATCAACAGCGAAGATCTTCCCATGTACTTTAAGTAGCAAGGGACTTTTAGGTCTTCCCTCTATGATCTCAGAAGGTGCTTTTCTTGTAGTAGTATGGACAATATTATTGTACGCATACTCTACAAGGGGTAAGTACTTCTCCCATTGTGATCGTTCATCTACTTTTGTAACATAAGTCTTTAGTAAATCGAGTATCGTAAGATCGGCTATCTCACTTTGGCCATCCGTTTGTGGGTGATAGGCCGAAGAGAAATTCAATATTGTACCTAGATTTCCACAGAGACCTTTCCAAAAATTACTGGTCATTCTAGGATCTCTATCTGGCACGATGGATATTTGTAATCCATGGTGTTTGAAAATCTGAGATATGAAGATGGTTGCCATTTGGTGTGCCTTAATAGTCTTTTTGGCAGGAATAAAGTTTGCTTGCTTGCTAAACCTGTCAACTATTGTCTATATTCCCGTATTCCCATGGATAGACTTGGCTTATCCAAAGATAAAATCCATGGATATACTCTCCCATGGTGAATTAGGACTGGGCAATGGTTGGAGTAATCTATGTTTCTTTCCTCTATCATACTTAGTCTTTTGGTATACCACACATTTTGAAACATACTCTTGTATGTCCACTTTCATGGTAGGCCAATAGAAGTACATCTCTACTCCTCAAAGAGTAGGTTGAATGCCTCTATGCCCCGCATAGGGAGGAGCATGGGATTCATACATGACTTTCTCACAAAGGGAGTGGGTAACACATAGCCTATTGCCATGAAGAAGATAACCATCGTGCAAGGTGAATGGTTCCTCTTTCTTCCTCAAAGCAAGGACTAACATTACATCATTAAAGTTAGGGTCAGTAGCATACTCATCTATCACAGAAGATAGATCATTATGAGTTGCTATAGACACCGCATTGACTTTTGGTCGTCGTGAAAGTGCATCAGCCACTTGATCGTGCTTACCAACAAAGTGAGCAATATGAAAAAAAAAATGCGAAAGAAAATTTGCCCACCTCATTTGTTTGTCAAAAAGCTTGTTTGCGTCATGAAGTACTTGAGACTTTGGTGGTTTGTTTGTAAAATGAATGGAGTCCCCAATAAATAGTGCTTCCATGTGTCTAGGACATGTAGAACAACTAAAAGCTCTTTCGCATAAATGGCCAAGACCTGTTCATCCGTATTGAGCCTTCGGCCTCATATTCTATGGCATGCCCTTCTTGAAGCAAGACTGCTCCGAGCCAATCACCACAAGCATCACATTGGACCTCAAATGGCTTTGAGAGATCCGAAACCATGAGGACTAGTTGAGAGGTAAGCTTCTCTTTGAGCTTGTCAAAAGCTTTTTTCTCCTTAGTAGTCCATGAATACTTAACATTCTTCTTTGTTAAGTCATGTAATGGTCCTGCTATTTGAGAAAATTTTTCTATAAAGCATCTATAGTATGCACACATACCAATAAAGCTTCTTAGCTCGTGTAGATTCCTTGGATTAGGCCATGCTTTTATTATCTCTAACTTTGATGGATCCATACGGATACCATCTTGAGAGATAATATGACCTAAGTATTGAATCTCTTGAAGGAAAAAACCACTTTTTTTTTGGTTGAGAAAAAGCTTGTTCTCCCTCAATGCCTAAAAAATCACTTGGAGATGTTGCTTGTGTTCCTCCAAGGACTTGGAGTAGATGATGATATCATCAAAGAACACTCCAATGAACTTGTGGTAGGGTCTAAATATTTTCTCCATCAAACTATTGAATGTGGCCGGTGCATTGGTCAAGCCAAAAGGCATGACTAGATATTCATAAAGACCAAATGTTGTACGAAACGCGGTCTTTAGGATATCTTCATCCACTATCCTTATTTGATGATAGCCACTGTTCAGGTCAATCCTACTAAAGTAGGTAGAGTCTTGTAGCTTATCAAACAGATCTTCTACCCGAGGCACAGGAAAACTGTTTTTGATAGTGATATGGTTTAGTGATCGATAGTCGACACACATACGGTATGTACCATCTTTCTTTTGCACTAAAAGGACTAGAGAACAAAAGGGAGAGGAGCTAGGCCTCACCAACCCTTTGTCTACCAATTATTATACTTGCCTCATGATCTCCTCTTGTTGAGCTTGGGAAACTCGATAAGGAGGCTTGTTAGGCGGTGAGCTTCCTGGTAGGAGCTCAATTCGATGGTCATCATCCCCTTGTTTTGGAGGTAAGTCCATAGGGATATCATCAATGAAAACATCTTGGAATCCATTTAGAAAAGTAGACAAGTATAACTCTTCTTGATTCCTACCATTTTCATTTGATAAACCATTAGCGTCATTAGTGGATTATTTAACAAAAGTCATGTATGCAAAAATCGAGCTTTTCATTGACTTATCAAAACCTAGTAAATTTACAAGTGGTATAGTACGACCAGACTCATTAGCATCTATATACATGATCTTTCCCCTGTAGATTCTCCTTCCAGGGAACTTCATGTTGGAAGCCATGCAATCAAACCATGGTGCCCCTAGGATAGCATCCTCAAGTTGGAGAGGAGAGATGAAAAAGTTTTCTTTGTCGACATAGCTTTGGATATAAAGCCTCAACTTCCCAATCAAAGGAGTAACGGAGGCTTGATGTCCCTTGAAAGCTGTGTCAGTCACTACAATATCTTCCATCTTAAAAGCTTGAATGCCCAACTTGGTGGCCAGCTCCGTTGATATAAAGTTGTGAGTAGAGTCAGAGTCAAACAAGATAAAGGCATCATGCTCCCTTACCTTTCCCCAAGCATAGGAGAGAGATGATCCTTTGCAATGAGCATCCTCTTTTGGAGCTTTGATGGTGGAAGCCCTAGGAGTCTCATTGCGAGCATTTTTCTTAGGGCAAGAATGATAGCCATGTCCTTGCTCCCCACACTTAAAACACTTATAGTCCTTGTGAAAAGATTCAAGCTCTTCATGAGAGAGTTTTTTTTTACCTTTGTAAACTCCCTTCTCCTTGGACCTATTGTTGTTGTTGTAGTTGTTGTAGGAAGTGCCTTGGAAAGAATTTTGGGCATAGCCATGCTAATTATACTTATGTGTTTATTTAGTGTATTCTTTAGCAATCCAAAACTTAGTTGCTACTCCTCTTAGCCTTTGAAAATAAGCACTTAAGTATCTACACCCACGGCTCGAATTGCTTAATTATAGAGAGTAGTGAGGTGGGTCTAACATAGCAGAATTTTTGAGGGATAGCTCCTTTCGGACTTCTTATGGCTCAATAATGGTAAAGCTGTAGGCAAGTCCAAAAAGACCCCATTATTAAGACCAAAGCTCGCGAGGTGTGCACCATATCCCACGTAGTGGGCTCAACAAAACCAATAATAGATCCCAGTCCCACTTGCCCTAATATAATTAATTGACAAAATCAATCATTAATAGGATACTTAAGGACCTCTCTTCTTAAGCAAGAAAAGAGAAACCAAATTCTCTGATACCAATGTAATGGAAATGGACTATGAACTTTGAGAATGGCGAAATTAAGAGAATTAGAGTGAGCATTTTTATGAGATTACTTTGAGAACATAGAGGGTGAACTTAATTAATGGTACCAACATGAACATAGTACTTAATTAACTTGGCATGAACAATACTTTTTCAAGAGAGAGAGTATTAGAGAAGATGACAATAGTTGAGAACCGGATTTACTTGGAGCCGGTCCCCCCTCCAAAAGGCGTTTGTATTATAGATTCTCCCATCACGAGAGACTTGTTACAATACAATCTTTGTGTTCCTTGTGACCTTGGTGATGCTATGAATATGGAAAGCTTCATGCATCACGAGCTTAACATAAACTTTGCAAAAAGCATTAACTATCCCAAGCCTCAATCCCAAGGCCTCAAACACCTTCGAAGGTGGAGAGAGCTAGCGGGGAATGAGGGTATGGAAGAGGAAGAAGAATCATCCATAGAGAGAGAAATAGTTCCTCACTTATCATCACTCTTCTTGATTAGCATAGCATAATATCATAGTAATGAAGATGAAGAATATGGAAATCTCAAGCATTGAAGCATGGCTCTTGGTTGGATTTGCATTCCATAACCAAGAGTGTTGGTGTAGGCTCTCCACTTCTCAACAAGCTTGGAGAAGGAGATGGAGCTCTTGCACTTTGCACTCCACACAATAAGAGAATGTGTATGTGTGTGTGTGTGGGAGAGTATACCCCCCTCTCATGCTTGGTCCACCTCTCTCTCTCTCTCTCATTATTTAATTATTTCATTTGGACATGTGTCATCTTTTTTCTCTTTGAGAGAAAGAACTTAATTATTTATTTTTATGTATCTAAATTCTCATTTGACCCTTTAAAACCTATCCAATCGCATTCAAGCACATCATGAGGGCGACATGGGGAGGATCATTTGAATATGTGTCTTCTATGCTTATAAGTCATTTGGTTTGAATTGAATACTTCAAGCACTTAGTCAATCAAGCATGGAAATGTTGATGCGTCTTCAGAGTTTATCTTTGAATTAAACACTTCAAGAACCTTAGTCATTTAAGCATGTGAGAAACACATCAAGCTTTTGGACAAGGTTTCCACTCACACTTAGCAAGCTGGCAAGCACCTCATGCTTGGGTAGGATTCCCACCTCAGGGTCATCCCTAGCTTGCCTAAGATCAAAGGACTTTTTAACACTAACTTTTGGAGGTCTTTAATGAAGATAACCCTAAGGTCTTTAAGCTCCATTAGGTAGCATTTCTCTTTAATAGACCATCTCTCATTTGTACCTCTTTAATCTTGGACCCGTATTGAGAGAGATCCATAAGCACATGTCTATATTCTAACCCTTGTTCCCATTTATTCTCCCACATTAAACGATCAATTTAATATGAGAAAATCATTTGGGTTGGTTAGATATTAGATTTTATGACACAACACTTCAACTGGGAAATTTGGTGAAAAGGGCAAAAAGAAGATGTGTTGCCATTATTGTAAAGCTAATAATCACTTGATCAAGCAGTGTCCAAAATTGAAGGCAAAAGAGGCTAAGAAAAAAGAGATTGGTTCCACTACAAGTGCAACTATTGTTGAGTCTTCTATGAAAGGATATTGTGATGCTGATGTAGATACAGAATGGGCTTTTAGTGCAGAGTACATTTATGATCCTTTTGTCCATGATGCATGCATGTCAATTTCTGTGGATGCTCATGTGTGGTACTTTGACAGTGGTCCTATAAAGCACATTACCTCTCATCGCCGTGACTTGTTTACCTCTCTTGAGGATGTAGTCACTTGTGCAAACAATGCCTATTATCCGGTCAAGGAAGTTGGACAAATTGTGTTTATTGCTACGAATGATGGCAATTCTTTCACACTTGTTGATGCACTTTATGTACCTAGGATGAAGAAGAACCTTTTGTATGTATCTGCACTTTCTAGACTTGGTCTTGTTGTCAAATTGGTGGATGACAGATGTACAATTCATGATCTCAATTTTGGTGATGAGATTGTTGCATCATGCATTTTATGTTGTGGGTTGTATAAGTTCACTTTGTATGACAAGTGTGGACAGAATTTTGAAACTGTAGGTGTGGATTCTAAGGCTATTTCAGATGCAAAACTTTGGCATGCACATTTTGGATATCTGAATTTTGCCAGTTTGTTGTGTTTGCAAAAATGTGATATGGTTGCTTCTTTGCCGCCTTTTGAAGCACCTATTAAGCATGTTTGTGAAGGCTGTATTTTGGGAAATTTTTTAACTTGCATACAAGGTCACGAAGCCTCATATTTACATAACCTTATGGCTGCATCAAGAAATCATTCTTTACATCCATCTATTTCAACACCCATCCTAAAGCTACAACCACTGCAACAATGAACACATGAATGGTAGCCATCTTGGCTATAGGGTTGAATGTCTCCTCATAATGAATCCCATATATTTGTGCATAACCCTTGGCCACAATTTTTGCCTTGTACCTACTCACATTGCCTTGTACCTATTCACATTGCCATCATAATTGTGCTTTATCTTGTACACACATTTGCATCCAATTGCCTTCTTTCCCACTAGTAATGGCACCAACTCCCATGTTGAATTTACATCAAGAGCAACCATCTCCTCATCCATAGCTTGCCACCATTTCCCATCTTTGATAGCATCTTCTAAACAAGTAGATTATAATTCTTGTGTAATCTTTGCCATATACACACAATGACAAGCCACATAACTATCATAAATCAATCTCTATACGAATTTCTTACTCTCTCAAACTTGCGTGGTCCAAGATAACCTCCACGTACCTTATTCCTTGGTTGCATCCTTCTTGCACCCAAATTCCTCACAGAGGGATGCCAAAGTCCTCATCTTAACTCTATTTAGAAACATTGTTGTCACCATCATCATGACGAACACTCAAATTTTGGAGTTTTCGGGCATCATCAGCTTTGTCCTTCCCTTTTCTTGATACATTTGACAAGCTAGTAGGACTCGCTATTTCATGCAGCATGCCACTCCATTGCTTCTCACCAAAACCTAGACTAGGTGACCTTTGTGTCCCACTCAAAACCTCTAAGTGTGCACGTGTTTTTTTTGTTGTCACATTACCCCTTACAGCAACCCCTAAGTCATCCTTTACATTAGCATACCAACTCACCATTTCATCAAACACAACATCTTTGTTCACCCTAACTTTACCTCTAATAGGATTGTAGTATTTCTACCCTTTTTATTCAAGAGAAAATCCAGTGAAAGCACATTTTTTGCTTTCAAATCAAGCTTACTTCTCAGCTTATCTAGGACATGCACATAAGCACTAAATCCAAACACTTTAAAATTTGATACATCTGGTTTTTCACCACAAAACTTCTCTTTTAATGTCATATCAGATAACACACTAGTAGGGGTCCTGTTCATAATGTAAGCACCTGTAGCAACATCCCCAGCCTGATAACAATGATGCTAGAATTAGAGTTGAAAGAAAACACACACAGCTTGGAGAAGATGAAGGACGCTCTATGCACACAAAAGAGAGTGTTTTTCTTGCAATGGAAAGATAGATATCCCTAGAGTGATGGGCGTATATACAATGCACGGGGGCAAAAACCTCCTAAAGAGGGAAAAACGCCCCAGCGGTCCTAAGTGTGTTCACACACATCACTACCACATGTATATGGTAAAAAAGCCCCCCTGGAGTGATGCAATGAACAAGAGCTGGCAGATGAGTAAAGGGAAGTTCCATGCCCTGAGGACATGATCAGTCCACAAAGGGGAGTAAGCCCAAAGCTTTTCACAAAGCTTCGAACTTCTCAAAAGACAATGCCTTTGGGAAAAGATCTGTAAGGTTGTCCTGCGTTGGCACATAAGCCAAGCTGATCTCTCGTGCTGAGATCCTCTCCCTGACATAGTGGTAATGCACCTCAATGTGCTTTGTGCGAGCATGAAAAACTGGGTTCCTCGCGACTGCCAATGCACTCTGACTATTAGTGTAGATAGTGTTGGCAGTATCTTGTCCAACACCCAAATCAGCCATAAGGCGTCTGAGCCATACACACTCAACCATAGCTGTGAAGACTGCCCTGTGCTTAGCCTCACAACTCAAAGTGGACACAGTAGGTTTCTTCTTGCTCAACCATGATATACATGAACTGCCAAGCAAAAATAAAAACCACTTATGGACACTCGCATGTGAAAACAATCAGCCCAATTTGATTCCAAAGAAGCATGTAAGTCTAGCGGCAATGATCCCCCTTGAGTTAAAACAAGCCAAGATGTAAAGTGCCACTCAAGTAGTGGAAAATCCTCTTGACAACCTTCCGATGCTTAGACCCTGGGCTGTGCATAAATCTGCTGACATGTGAGACTGAAAACTAAATATCCGGCCTCGTGTTGTATACATAAATGAGGTAGCCAACAACAGTTTGGTACAGAGTGACATCAGCAGGATCACCAACATCATGTAGACTTAACTTCAAACCTATTTCCATGGGAGTGGCAATAGGTTTGCAATCCTCAAGTCCAAACTTACATAGTAATGTCTCTATGTAACTTTTCTGACACAAGGCAATACCACCATCACAATGCTTAAATTGTATGCCCAAGTAATGATGCAACAGCCCCAAATCTTTCATCT
Organism: Adiantum capillus-veneris; assembly: GCF_014529385.1. Lineage (NCBI taxonomy): Eukaryota > Viridiplantae > Streptophyta > Polypodiopsida > Polypodiales > Pteridaceae > Adiantum > Adiantum capillus-veneris. The sequence goes on along the minus strand of NC_140956.1, from coordinate 42,278,674 downwards.
TAAAAGTAGCATTCAAATCAGCCTTAACTTCAGCAATATGTGCCTCATTGGGGCCAGTGATCAGCAGATCATCCACGTAAAGAACCACAATGAGAATTACATCTCCCTCATGCTTGACATACAATGTGCTTTCTGTTGGAGTGTTACGAAAGCCTCGTTTGACCAAACGATTGTCAGCTTTCTCATACCAAGCACGAGGAGATTGCTTCAACCTATACAAAGCCTTCTTACATCTGCACACTTTGTCCTCTTGTCCTTTCTTGACAAAACCACGAGGCTACGTTAAATAAACTTCCTCAAATATGTCACCATTCAAGAAAGCAGTAACAATGTCTGATTGATGTATATCCCAACCAAAATGAGCTACCAATGCACATAGAAAACGAGCAGTAGTCACATGACAAGTGGGAGCAAAAGTCTCTTCATAATCTATGCCTTTTTGATGTGCATAACCCTTTGCAACAAGTCAAGCCTTATAGCGATTAATCTCACCATACAACTTGCGTTTCAACTTGTAAACCCACTTTGTACCAATGGCCTTTTTGCCAGGAGGCAAATGACATAAAGTCCATGTGTCATTTTTTATAAGTGCATCATATTCTGATTGCATGACAGCCATCCAATTTTTTGAATTATGTGCTTCATCAAAAGACAGAGGTTCCTCAACACCATGTAGGCTAGACACAGCCAAAGCATATCAATCTGATGCATAAGATGCATGGCGAGAGCCTGAATAAGTACGACTAGACAAACGTGCATCCAATTTATCATCACACAATGTATGTACCAGCCATTTTGACATATCTCTAGCCTGCTCATTTTCAACCCTTTCCTCATCAAGTACATCTGCATCAGTAATAGGCTGATCCGTAACATTTTTAGAAACCCTCATAGGCTGTGCATTTGCCTCATTGGAATTTACATCCGAGCTTCCACCGCTGAAAAGAGGCAACAAAGTGTCATAAATGTCCTGTGAGCTTACATTTGTCTCTTTTACATGACAGCAAGGGCTGAATAGAATCTTCCACAAACACAACATCCCGTGAAATCAGAATACACTTTGTTTGTGGATGATACAACTTGTAACCTTTGCTTTCAGCACTATAACAAAAAAAAAATTACATTTGACGGCCTTATCATCCAATTTTCTGCGTTGTGTTTGTGCCACCAAAGCATATGCCAAACAACCAAAAACACGTATGTGCTCAATAGAAGGCTTTCTATCATGCCATGCTTCATACGGAGTAATAGACTGTAAAGCTTTCGTAGGACACCTATTAAGTACATAAGTGGCACACACGATGGACTCAAGCCAAAACGAATGCGGCAAAGCTTGACTTTTGACCATACATCATGCCATTTCCGTAAGCGACCTATTTTTCCTCTCATCAACACCATTTTGTTGAGGCGTATAAGGCACTGTACATTGGTGTGTTATCCCATGACTAGCCAAAAATGCATTAAATTCATGAGACATATACTCCCCCCCTCGATCGGAACGGAGGGTGCCCATAGTACATTTCGAGGCACTTTCAGCATAGCCAAAAATTGTTTGAAGCACATAAAAACTTTCAAATTCACTTTAAGCGGACATACCCATGCATGCCTAGAGTAATCATCAATGAAAGTCACAAAGTAAAGGTAATTTCCCAAGGACGGAGTTTGCATGGGCCCACAAACATCACTATGCACAAGCTGCAACCTGCATGTGGCCCTAACTGAACCATCCTTTGGAAACTTAGAGCACTGCATCTTACCCAAAATACAGCCTTCACAAACATGTTTGACAGGTGCTTCAAGAGGTGGCAAAGAAGCAACCATATCAGATTTCTGCAAACGCAACAAACTGGCAAAGTTCACATGCCCAAAACGTGCATGCCACAGTTTTGCACCTGAAACTGCCCTTGAATTTGCCATTGCATTTGAAAAATTTTGTCCACACTTGTCATACAAAGTGAGCTTATACAAACCCTACACAAAAGGCCAGATGCAACAATTTCATCACCAAAACTTAGGTCATGAGTACATCTATCATCCACAAATTTGACTAGAAGACCAAGTCTAGCAAGTGTACATACAAACAAAAGATTCTTCTTGATCCCAGGTACATAAAGTGCATCAACAAGTGTGAAAGAACTACCATTTGCAGTAGTAAGCACAATATTTCCAACCCCCTGAATTGGATAAGAGGCATTGTTGGCACAAGTGACTGAATTCCCATGAGGGATAGACTCGAGAGAGATGAACAAATCACGATGTGAGGTAATGTGCTTTGTAGCACCACTATCAAAATACCACACATGTGAATCTGCAACAACTGACATGCATACATCATGGACAATAGGATTATAGGTACACTTTGCACTAAAAGCCCATTCTGCATCAACATCGGCATCACAGTCTCCTTTCACAAAAGACTCAACAATAGCTGCATTTGTAGTGGAACCAGCATTTGCAGTGGAACCACCCTCTTTCTTCTTTGCCTCTTTGGCCTTCAACTTAGGACACTGCTTGATCAAGTGATCATTAGCTTTACAATAATGGCAACACATCTTCTTTTTGCCCTTATCACCAAAATTTCCATACGAATTGCTGTCAGCAGAAGCATTAGGAACAAATGATTTTCCACTCGCAAAAGAAACATAAGAAGTGGTTGCCTTGAAGCCTTTCTTTGAGAAGCAATAAAAGCCTATTCAACTGCACATTATCTAATCCTATTTTTCTTGGAAAGTGACTCTTGCAACAGCAATGTGCACAATGCATCAAACTTGACAACTTCAGGATTCCTTGGGTCATAAGTCTCCAAGTACTGGCAAAAGTCAGGTAAGAGTCTGGCAAGGCATCAAGAACAGTCTGCACAAGGGAACTGTCTGAAATGACTTCACCCGCAGAAATAAGTTGCTCATTAATATCCTTGACACCAGCAAGGAAAGTGTCCATATCATCTTCCTCATGCATAATCTTCGATTCCAGCTCTTTACGCAGCAATGCAATTTTTACCTCATTGCGGCTTGCATAAAGACCAGCCATAATATCCCAAGCCAGTTTTGTAGATTTTGCTGAAGGAATGTGAGGAGTAAGGTGCACTTCACAGATGGTGCAATCAATGCATGAGCTTGCGTATCCTTTACATCCCAACGAGCTTGTTGTGTTGTAGGCAAAACAACTCTAACAACAGCAATCCTTGCAGCAAGACCTGCAACATCCTCAACATCGCCTACATTCTCAGAGCTAGGACGTACATCAATGCCCTGCACAATATTCTAGACGCCCTTTGACACAAGAACATGTTGCATCATGTAAGCCCACATAGGGTAATGATCCCCATCTAATCTATCCTTAGCAGCAAACATCTTGAACACATATGTGTTGTTGTCAGCCATGGTAAATGCTGCATTTGATGTGAAAATTTCCCGAAAAGAGGATAAACGAAGCCGGAACAACATGTGCTATATAGCACAAACCGTACAAGACTGTATGTCTTAAAATCTAATATCTAACCAACCCAAATTATTTTCTCATATTGAACTGATCACTTAATATTGGGAGAATAAATGGGAACAAGGGTTAAGATATAGACATGTGCTTATATATCTATCTCAACACGGGGCCAATGGTAAAGGGGCCCAAATGAGAGACGGTCTATCAAAGAGCAAGGCTAACCAATGGAGCATAAGACCTTAGGGTTAGCTTCATTGAAGACCTCCAATAATGAGTGTAAAAGTCCTTTGACCTTAGGTAAGCTAGGGTTGTGCTTGAGGTGGGAACCCAGCTTAAGCTTAAGGTGCTTGTCATGCTTGATGACTAAGGTGCTTGAGGTGCTTGATGATTGAGATGCTTGAGGTGCCTGACGACATGCTTGAGATGCTAGGGTTGTACTTGGGGTGAGAACCCAGCCCAAGCTTGAAGTGCTTAAGGGCCAAGCTTGTGGTGGGAACTGAGCCTAAGCTTGAGGGGCTTGAGGTGTTAAAAGTCAAAGATCTAATCCCTACAAGGAGGGGGTGAGCCCTACATGAGGGGGGATGAGAGAGAACACCCACACACTCACACAAGGCCTACTTCGTACAAATAAGGCATAAGGGACACTTGTCAACTTTCTCCTCATGTTGCCCTCATGGTGTGCCTGAAGCCTATTGGTGGCCACCCAAGGGGCCTAATGATAATTTAGGAGATTCAATCAATTGTCTTTGCATTTATCAAGACCTCTCTCTCAAAGGGAAAAGGGGGACACTTGTCCCAAGGCTACCCTTGTTGCTTGTAATGCCTCCTGTTTGTGATTGGCTAGGCCTGGAGGGGTCCAATGAGCTTCAAGCATGAGCTACAAGGGGGGGTCGACCAAAGCAAGCTAGAGGGTTTCTTAGGGGGTAAACTCTCCCATACACACTCACACACACTCTCGTTATGCAATGTGCAAAGTGTAAGATATCCCTCTCTTTCTCCAAGCAAGTGGAGGTTAAGAGCCTACACCAACAGTCTTGGCTATGGAGTGCAAATCCAACCAAGAGTCATGCTCCAATGCTTAATCTTGCCATCTTCTCCTTCTTCATTACTATGCTATTATGTATGCTAGCAAGAAGAGTTATGATAAGTGAGGAGCTAATTCTTTCTCCTATGAAATGTTTTTTCTTCCTCTTCCCTACCCTCGTTCCCTACTAGCTCTCTCCACCTTCGAAGTTGTTTGAGGAGGGGGGACCGGCTCCACATAAATGCGGTCCTCAACTATTTTCATGTTCTCTAAGTTCTCTCTCTTTCAAAATAATTGTTCATGCCAAGTTAACTAATGGCTATGACTATGTTGTTATCTTCAATTATGTTCACCCACTATACTCACAAAGCAATCTCTCAAAAGTATTCTCATTAATTTCCGCTACCATCAAGTTAAGTAGGCCAATTCCATTATATTGGTATCAGAGCATTTGGTTTCTCTTTTCTTTCTTAAGAAGAGAGGTCCTTAAGTTGCCTATAAATGGTCGATGTTGTTAATTATATTAGCATATGTGGAACTAGGATCTATTATCGGTTTTGTTGAGCCCACTATGTGGGATATGGTGCACACCTCGAGAGCTTTGGACTTAATAATGGAGTCTTTTTAGACTTGCCTATGGCTTTACCATTATTGAGCCATAAGAAGTCCGAAAGGAGCTAGCCCTCGGCAACTCTGCTATGTTAGACCTACTCCACTACCTTTATAATTAAGCACTTCAAGCTGTGGGTGTAGATACTTAAGAGCCAATTTTCAAAGGCTAAGAGGAGTGGCAACTAAGGTTTTGAATTGCCAAAGCATACACTAAGTACATACATAAATTTTGTTAACATGGCTAACAAGAATCAAGAGAGTAGAATGAACATTGATAGCTTTGATTTTTCACATGAAGGTGCTAATGATGATGCCCCCATGTTTGTGAATTATCTTGTCACTAGGTTGCAACAAGCTATGGGCAACCCTGCTTTGCAAGCCGAAGTTACTCAACAACTTTGTGCTTATGGAATTCCCCTTCCTCTCCAAGAGGAGAGAGAGCTTAGGAGGCCTCTTGAAGAGACCCCCAAAAGAAGACTCTCTCTCATCCGAGAGGAGGAATCCAAAGAGTAGGAAAGCAATGAGAGTTTAAGTTCCTCTAAACATGTGGCTCCACGAAGACGGCGGTCTAGATGATCACCCACTCCTCCCAACAGGAAAAGATCAACACATAGTCCTTCTCCTCGTCATTTTAAAAGGGAAAAGAGGAAACAAAGGAAGAAAAGGGCTAGAAAGATGTCACCCTCTTCTCCTTCTTCTTCACCATCCCCTTCTTCCGATGAAAGCTATAGCTATTCTCCTAGAGAATATATGAGGGGAGGACATCACAAATCATACCGTGCATGGTGAAGGTCACAAAAGCTAAAGAAGTTCAAGGAGGGAGGAAAGAGTATCTCTTTTCTCACCTATGATGAAACCTTTGGTGCTACCGCAAAGTGTTGGCCTTCATCTAGCAATTTGATGTAGCCTTTGGAGACGAGGGCTTTATGGAGTCCTCGAAGCTACGCCATGTAGCTATGCACTTTCAAAAATCAACTCGTCAATGGTGGGCTAGCCTTCGTGGCAACAGCAAAGACCCAAAGACATGGAAAACTCTACAAGTTTCCATCATGAAGCAATTCCTTGCAAGCGATGAAAAGGACAAAGTGCTTACCAATTGGCGCAGCTTGAAGCTTCTCTCTCATGAGTCTATCCACAAGTATGTAGACAAGTTTTGGGATTTACATCTCAAGGATATTGTCTTTCAAAAGATAGACTTTGTCGAGCAAAGGAAAAATTTTGTGCGGGATTACCTGAAGAGATGGCCGAATACATCAACTCTCAACGGCCTGGTACTATTAGCGAAGTAATCCATCACACCATGGTTACTTCACACATCAATTTCCATCAAGGGGTTAGACGGAATGTCAAGCCCATGGAAAACAAAGACAAAAATGATGGAAAGGGGAAAACCAATGTTCAAAATTCTTCCTAAGGCCCTTCCAACAACAACAACAACAATAATCGGTCCAAGGAGAAAGGAGTTTACAAAGGAAAAAACAAACTCTCTCTTGAAGAGCTTGAAGCTTTTCGCAAGGACCATAAGTGTTTCAAGTGTGGGGAGCAAGGACATGGCTATCATTCTTGCCCCAAGAAGAATGCTCGCAATGAGACTCCTAGGGCTTCCACTATCGAAGCTTCAAAAGAGGATGCTCATTGCAAAGGATCATCACTTTCCTATGCTTTGGGAAAGGTAAAAGCGCATGATGCCTTCATCTTGTTTGACCCTGGCTCTACTCACAACTTCATATCAACAGAGTTCGCCACCAAGTTGGGCATTCAAGCTTTCGAGATGGGAGATATGGTAACGGCTAACACAGCTTTCAAGGGACAACAAGCCTCCATTACTCCCTTGATTGGGAAGTTGAGGCTTCATGTCTAAAGCTATGTCAACAAAGAAGACTTTTTCATCTCTCCTCTGCAGTATGAGGATGCTATCCTAGGGGCGCCATGGTTTGATCAGATGGCTGCCAATATGAAGTTCCCTAAAAGGAGAATCTGCTTCACCTACATGGGAAAGAACATGTATATAGATACTAGTGAATGTGGTCGCACTATTCCACTTGTAAATCCTCTTGCTTTTGATAAGTCAATGAAGAGCTCTGTTTCTGCGCATGATTTTGTCAAAGAGACTCTAAAAGATCCTAATGTTTATCAAATGTAAATGGTAGGAATCAAGAAGAGTTAGACTTGGCTAATTTTCTAAAAGGATTCCAAGATGTGTTCATCGATGATATCCCTCGATGATGATATCCCTATGGACTTACCTCCAAAACAAGGGGATGATGACCATCGAATTGAGCTCCTTCCAAGAAGCTCACCGCCTAACAAGCCTCCTTATCGGGTCTCTCAAGCTCAACAAGAGGAGATCATGAGGCAAGTACAGGAATTGGTAGACAAAGGGATGGTGAGGCCTAGCTCCTCTCCCTTTTGTTCTCCAGTCCTTTTACTACAAAAGAAAGATGGTACATACCGTATGTGTGTGAACTATCAAGCACTAAACCATATCACTATCAAAAACAGATTTTCCCTGCCTCGGGTAGAAGATCTGTTTGATAAGCTACAAGGCTCTACCTACTTCAGTAGGATTGACCTTAAAAGTGGCTATCATCAAATAAGGATAGTGGATGAAGATATCCTAAAGACCGCATTTTGCACAACGTTTGGTCTTTATGAATACCTAGTCATGCCTTTTGGCTTGATCAATGCACCAGCTACATTCAATCTTCTAATGGAGAAAATTTTTAGACCTTATTGTAAATTCATTGGAGTGTTCTTTGATGATATCATCTACTCCAAGTCTTTGGAGGAACATAAGCAACATCTCCAAGTGATTTTTCAAGCATTCAGAGAGAATAAGCTTTCTCAACCAAAAGAAAAGTGAATTTTTCCTTCAAGAGATTCAATACTTAGGTCATATTATCTCTCAAGATGGCATCCGTATGGATCCATCAAAGTTAGAGGTAATAAAAGCATGGTCTAATCCAAGGAATCTACATGAGCTAAGAAGCTTTATTGGTATGTGCGCATACTATAGACTCTTCATAGAAAATTCTCTCAAATAGCATGACCACTACATGACATAACTAAGAAGAATGTTAAGTATGTATAAACTGCTAAGGAGCAAAATGATTTTGATAAGCTCAAGGAGAAGCTTACCTCCCAACCAATCCTCATGCTTCCGGATCTTTCAAAGCCATTTGAGGTCCAATTTGATGCTTGTGGTGATTGCCTAATTGGAGCAGTTTTGCTTCAAGAAGGGCATGCCATAGCATATGAGAGCCTAAGGATCAATACAGATGAACAAGTCTTGGGAATTTATGAGAAAGAGCTTTTAGCCGTTCTACATGCCCTAGACACATGGAAGCACTACCTATTGGGGACTCCATTTATCCTACGAACCGACCACCAAAGTTTCAAGTATTTCATGATGCAAACCAAGCTTTCCGACAAACAAATGAGGTGGGAAAATTTTCTTTTGCAATTTAATTTCCATATTGCTCACATAGATGGTAAGCACAATCAAGTGGCCGATGCACTTTCACGACGACCAAAAGTTAATGCGGTGTCTATAGCTACTCACAATGATCTATCCTCTATGATAGATGAGTATGCTATTGACCCTAACTTTAGAGACATAATGCCAGCCCTTGCTTTGGGGAAGAAAGAGGAACCATTCACCTTGCAGGATGGTTATCTTCTCCATGGCAATAGGCTATGTGTTACGCATTCCCTTCGTGAGAAAGTTATGTATGAATCCCATGCTCCTCCCTACACGGGGCATAGAGGTATTCAATCTACTCTTTGAGGAGTAGAGACGTATTTCTATTGGCCTACCATAAAAGTGGACATACAAGAGTATGTTTCAAAATGTGTAGTATGCCAAAAGACCAAATATGATAGAGGGAAGCAACCTGGATTACTCCAGCCATTGCCTATCCCAAATTCACCATGGGAGAGCATATCCATGGATTTCATCTTTGGATTGCCCAAGTCTATCCATGGGAATACAAGAATATGGACAATAGTCGACAGGTTTAGCAAGCAAGCACACTTTATTCCTGTCAAAAAGACTATTAAGGCACACCAAATGGCAACTCTCTTCATATCACAGATTTTCAAACACCATGGATTACCAACATCCATCGTGTCAGATAGAGATCCTAGAATGACCAGTAATTTTTGGAAAGGTCTCTTTGAAAATCTAGGAACAAGATTGAATTTGTCTTTGGCCTATCACCCACAAACGGACGGCCAAAGTGAGATAGCCAATCTTACGATACTCGATCTACTCAAGATTTATGTTACCAAAGTAGATCAACGCTCACAATGGGAAAAATACTTACCTCTTGTAGAGTATGCCTTCAATAATGCTGTTCATACTTCTACGGGAAAAGCACCTTTCGAGATCATTGAGAGAAGACCTAAAAGTACCTTGCTACTCAAAATACATGGGAAGATCTTCGCCGCCGATGAGTATAGCCGTGACCTACAAGAATCTTTACAAAAGATTAAGGAGGCTATATCCATCTCTCAACAAAGGCAAAAAGTTGTTGCTGACATAAGAGCCTTAACATTCAAAGAAAATGATTGGTTCTTGCTTAAGTTTCCTAAGGCTCAATTAAGGCAAACCACTGGCAAAAATCCTACGGGCCATCAAAAGTATTATGCTAAGCTAGCAAAAAGATACTATGGCCCTTTTCAAATTTTAAAGCCCATCAATGAGACGGCATACCAATGCAAGTTTCCCAACCATTGGCTCATACACAATGCTTTTTATGTGAACCTACTTAAGCCCTACAAAGGAGAGTCACCAAGTGAACCAATTATTGAAGACCCTCCCGAAGTTGAAGACCAAGAAGAGGTGTTACAACCCAAAGCTATCCTTCGGCATGAAGACAAGGTACTACGACATGGTAAGATTATCTGACGGTATCTTATTAAGTTCAAAATTATCCTTTTGAAGATGCTAGATGGATGCAAGGAATACAGCTTAAGGATAGTATGAACCTTGTCAATGCTTACAATGCTACATTAGAGTAAGACATGGTAAGATTATCTGACGGTATCTTATTAAGTTCAAAATTATCCTTTTGAAGATGCTAGATGGATGCAAGGAATACAGCTTAAGGATAGTATGAACCTTGTCAATGCTTACAATGCTACATTAGAGTAAGAAAATGTACAAATTCTTTTAAATCACCCATGTTTTTGTCTCATAAGACTAATTCTCTTCTTAATTGTGCACAAATTTAAATAGTATGCATGCTTAGAATCATGTTTGTGATGATGACGTCTCTCAAACACCAAGTAGAATTTGTCACTCTACTTTGGGAGAATGAAATGGACTAAAGAGCAGACATGCTTGCGGCAGCTATGTCTCCCAAGCACCAAATGGATTAGTCATCCATCTTGGAAAGGTGTCGTAGGGTAAAAAGGGATCCTCTACCCGCTAAGTAAAATTGACTAATGACTAAGGCTTTATCTCTTCTACCTCATAGTCGAGGACGACTATGATTTCAAGAGAGAGGTAATGTCATAAAATCTAATATCTAACCAAACCAAATGATTTTCTCATATTAAAATGATCACTTAATGTGGGAGAATACACGAGAACAAGGGTTAAGATATAGACATGTTCTTATAGATCTATCTCAACACGGGGCCAATGGTAAAGGGGCCCAAATGAGAGATGGTCTATCAAAGAGAAAGGTTAACCAATGGTGCATAAGACCTTAGGGTTAGCTTCATTGAAGACCTTCAATAATGAGTGTAAAAGTCCTTTGACCTTAGGTAAGCTAGGGCTGTGCTTGAGGTGGGAACCCGGCCCAAGCTTAAGGTGCTTGAGGCGCTTGTCATGCTTGATGACTAAGGTGCTTGAGGTGCTTGAGATTGAGGTGCTTGAGATGCTTGAGGTGCTTGATGATTGAGATACTTGAGGTGTCTGACATGCTTGAGATGCTAGGGTTGTACTTGGGGTTGAACCTAGCCCAAGCTTGAAGTGCTTAAGGGCCAAGCTTATGGTGGGAACTGAGCCTAAGCTTGAGGGGCTTGAGGTGTTAAAAGTCAAAGATCTAATCCCTACAAGGAGGGGGCGAGCCTTACATGAGGGGGAATGAGAGAGAACACCCACACACTCACACAAGGCCTACTTCATACAAATGAAGCATAAGGGACACTTGTCAACTTCCTCCTCATGTTGCCCTCATAGTGTGCTTGAAGCCTATTGGTTGGCCACCCAAGGGGTCTAATGATAATTTAGGAGATTTAATTATTTGTCTTTGCATTTATCAAGTCCTCTCTCTCAAAGGGAAAAGGGGGACACTTGTCCGAAGGCTACCCTTGTTGCTTGTAATGCCTCCTGTTTGTGATTGGCTAGGCCTGGAGGGGTCCAATGAGCTTCAAGCATGAGCTACAAGGGGGGTTCGCCTTGACCAAAGCAAGCTAGGGGGTTGCTTAGGGGGTATACTCTCCCACACACACTCACACACACTCTCATTATGCAATATGCAAAGTGCAAGAGCTCCCTCTCCTTCTCCAAGCAAGTAGAGGTTAAGAGCCTACACCAACAGTCTTGGCTATGGAGTGCAAATCCAACCAAGAGCCATGCTTAAATGCTTAATCTTGCCATCTTCTCCTTCTTCATTACTATGCTATTATGTATGCTAGCAAGAAGAGTTATGATAAGTGAGGAGCTAATTCTTTCTCTATGAAATGTTTCTTCTTCCTCTTCCCTACACTCATTCCCTGCTAGCTCTCTCCACCTTTGAAGGTGTTTGAGGTCTTGGGACTGAGGCTTGGGATAGGTAAATCTTTCTTCAAAGTTTATGTTATGCTTGTGATGCATGAAGCTTTCCATCTTCATTGCATCACCTAGGTCACAAGGAACACAAAGATTGTATTGTAACAAGTTTCTCTTAATGGAAGAAATTATAATACAAATGCCTATTGGAGGGGGAACCGGCTCCACATAAATCCGGTCCCCAACTGTTGTCATGTTCTTTAAATTCTCTCTCTTGCAAAAGAATTGTTCATGCCACGTTAACTAATGGCTATGGCTATGTTGCTATCTTCAATTATGTTCACCCGCTATGCTCACAAAGTAATCTCTCAAAAGTATTCTCATTAATTTCCGCTACTCTCAAGTTAAATAGGCCAATTCCATTACACTGCAAGGGATTTGTTATGCAAAAAACGGCACTAATAGAAATTCTGCGCAAAATGACGAAAAAGCCTATGGAGTACTGCATGTAGATAGTGCTTCCAATTGTCGAGGGCATGTAGGATCGCTAGTAGCTCCTTCTCGTAGATGCCCAATACTCACTCGTCAAAATTGAGCCTTAGACTCTCATATGCTATGACATGCCCTTCTTAAGCAAAACTGCTCCAAGGCAATCTCCACAAGCATCGCATTGGACCTCAAATGGTTTTGAGAGATCCGGTAGTGTAAGCACGGGTTGAGAAGTAAGCTTTTCTTAAGCTTTTCAAAAATACTTTTCTCTTTAGCAGTCCATATGACTTAACATTTTTCTTGGTCAACGCATGTAGTGGTCCTGCTATTTGGGAGAATTTAGCTATGAAGCATTATAGTATGCACACATACCAATAAATCTTCGTAGCTCATGTAGATTCCTTGGGTTAGGCCATCCTTTTATTACCTCAAGCTTGGTTGGATCCATACGGATACCATCTTGAGAGATAATATGACCTAAGTATTGAATCTATTGGAGGAAAAATTCACTCTTCTTTTGGTTAATGAAAATTTTATTCTCCCTCATAGCTTGAAAAAATATCTGGAGGTGTTTCTTATGCTCCTCCAAAAATTTGAAGTAGATGATAATATCGCCGAAGAACACTCCGGTGAACTTGCACTGAGGTCTAAATATTTTCTCCATTTTGCGATTAAACGTGGCTGGAGCATTTGTCAAACCAAAAGACATGACAATATATTCATAAAGACCAAACATCGTACGAAACGCAGTCTTTACAATATCTACATTCACTATCCTTATTTGATGATATCCACTTTTAAGGTCAATCCTATTGAAGTAGGTTGAACCTTGTAGCTTATCAAATAGGTCTTCTACCCACGGTACGAGAAATCTATTTTTGATAGTGATACAATTAAGTGCTCGATAGTCCACACACATGTAGTTTGTGCCATCTTTTTTTTTCAATAAAAGGACTAGAGAACAAAAGGGAGAGGAGCTAGGCCTCATTATCCCCTTGTCTACCAGCTCATGCACTTGCCTCATAATCTCCTCTTGGTGAACTTGAGAAACTCTATAAGGACGTTTCTTAGGCGATGAGCTCTTGGGTAGAAGCTCTATCATACGGTCATCATCCCCTCGTTTTGGAGGTAACTCCATAGGGATGTCATCAATAAATACATCTTGGAATCTATCTAGAAAATTAGACAAGTCTATTTCTTCTTGATTCCTACCACTTTGTTTTGTTAAAATATTAGCATCATTTAGAGACTCTTTGACAAAAATCATGTACGAGGAAACCGAGCTTTTCATTGACTTATCAAAAGCAAGTGAATTTACAAGTGGTATAGTACATCTGGACTCATTAGCATCTATATACATACTCTTTTCCCTGTAGGTGAAGTAGATTCTCTTTTCAGGGAACTTCATGTTGGCAGCCATGCGGTTGAACCATGGTGCCCCTAGGATAACATCCTCATGTTGGAGAGGAGAGATGAAAAAGTCTTCCTTATTGACGTAGCTTTGGACATGAAGCCTCAACTTCCCAATCAAGGGAGTAACAGAGGCTTGTTGTCCCTTGAAAGCCCCATCAACAGTTATAGCATCTCCCATCTCGAAAGCTTGTATGCCCAACTTTGTGGCCAACTCCGTTAATATGAAATTGTGAGTAGAGCCAGGATCAAATAGGATGAAGGCACCCTCACCTTCCACCAAACATATGAAAGGGATGATCCTTTGCAATGAGCATCCTCTTTTGGAGCTTTGACCGTGGAAGCTCTAGGAGCCTCATTGCGGGCATTTCTTTTGGGGCAAGAACGATAGCCATGTCCTTACTCCCCACACTTAAAGCATTTTTTATCTTTACAAAAGGCCACTAGCTCTTCACGAGAGAGTTTGTTTTTACCTTTGTAAACTCCTTTCTCCTTGGTCTTGTTGTTTGCGTTGTTGGAATTACCTTGGGAAGAACTTTGAGCATTGTTGTTCCCCTTTATATCAGTTCGATCTTTGTTTTCCATGGGCTTGACATTCCTTTTAGCCCCTTGTTGGAAATTGATACGAGATGCAACCATAGTGTGGTGGATAACTTCGATTATAGAACCAGGCCTTTGGGAGTTGACATACTCAGTCATTTCTTCAGGTAATCCCGCACAAAATTGTTGCTTTTGCTCGGCAAACTCTATCTTCTGAAAGACTGTAGCTTTGAGATGTTAGTTCCAAAACTTGTCTACATATTTGTGGATAGACCCGCTGGAAAGTAACTTTAAACTCTGCCATTTGGTGAGTATTTTATCTTTGGCATCGTTTGCAAGGATTTTCTTCATGATGGAAGAGTTTTCCATGTCTTTGGAGCTTTGCCATTGCCATGAAGGCTAGCCCACCATTGACGAGCATATTTTTGAAAGTGCATAGCTACATAATGTATCTTGGAGGATTTAGTGAAGCCCTTCGTCTCCAAAGGCTACATCAAATTGTTGGATGAAGGCCAATACTTTGTCAATAGCACCAAAGGTGCCATCATAGGTGAGAAAAGAGATACTCTTTCCTCCCTCTTTGAACTTCTTGAGCTTGTGGGACCTTTTCCAAGCAGGGTAGGAGTTGCGATGTCCTCTCCTCTTGTATTCTTTAGGAGAATAACCACTGCTTTCGTCAAAAGAGGAGGAAGGTGAAGAAGAAGGAGAAGAGGGTGACCTTTTTCTTGCCTTTTTCTTCCTTTGTTTCCACTCTTCCCTTTTGGAGTGATGAGGAGAAGGACTATAGGATGATCTTTTCCTCTTGGGAGGAGGAGTTGGGGATCGTTGAGATCGCCGACTTCATGGAGCCACATCTTAAAAGGAGTTCGAAGATTCACTTCTTTCTCGTTCATTGGATTCTTCCTCTTCTCTTATCAGCTTGCAAGGTAGGGTTGCCCATAGCTTGTTGCAACCTAGTAACAAGATAGTTCACAAAAATTGGGGCATCATAAATAGCACAAAATCAAAGTCGTCAATATTCATTCTACTCTCTTGATTATTGTCAGCCATGCTAATTAAACTTATGTATATGCTACTTTGTGCTTTGGTACCCTCAAAAACCTTAGTTGCTACTCTTATTTACCTTTGAAAATTAGCTCTCAAGCAGCCACACCACCCATGGTTTAGAGATTGTTGATTTCAAAGAGTAGTGGAGAGGGTCTAACGTTGCCCGGTTGATTATGGTTCCTGTTGAGCTTACTAGTAGCTCCATAATGGTTAACTTACCCTCTTGCAATGAACATGTCCAGCCTTTCATGGACAACTTAAGGACCTCACTTTTTAAGCAAGAAAAGAGAAACCAATAGCTCTAATACCAATGTAATGGAAATGGACTATGAACATAGAGAATAACGGAATTAAAAAAATTATAGTGAGCATTTTTATGAGAATACTTAGAGAAAAAAGAGGGTGGACTTGATTAGAGGTAGCAACAAAACCATTATACTTAATTAACTTGGCGTGAACAATACTTTGCAAGAGAGAGAATTAGAAAACTTGACAATAGTTGAGGACCGGGTTTATGTGGAGTCGGTCGCCCATTAAAAGGCTTTTGTATCATAGCTTTTCCCATAAAGAGAGACTTGGTACAATACAAGATTTGTGTTCCTTAAGACCTTGATGGTGCAATGAAGATAGATAGCTTCATGCACCACAATTATGGCCGTAACTTAGCTAAATAGAAGCATTAACTTGTCCCTGGACTTAGTCCCAAGACCTAAAATAAACACCTTCGAAGGTAGAGAGAGCTAGCATGGAATGAGGGTAGGGAAGAGGAAGAAGAAGTAACTTATGAGAAATAAATAATATCCTCACTTGTATTACTCTTGTAGCTTAGCATAGCATAGTAGCATAGTAATGGAGATGAAGAAGATGGCAAGCTTGCACTTTGGAGCACGGCTCTTGGTTGGATTTGCATTCCATAGCCAAGAGTTGTTGGTGTAGGCTCTCAACTTCTCAAGCTTGGGGAAGGAGATGGAGTTCTTGCTCAACACACCATGAGAATGAGTGTGCGTGTGTGTGTGTGTGAGTGTGTGAGAGAGAGAATATGGTCAAGCTACCCCCCTCCTTGCTTGGATCGACCCCCTTCCTAGCTCAAGCTTGAAGTTGATTGGACCTTCTCTAGACTAGCCAATCACGTGCATTAGACATATCAAGCAACCATGGTAGCATTTGGACAAGTGTCCTCCTTTCCCCTTTGAGAGAGAGGGCTTGAAAAATCCTTAAACAATTAATTAAATAAACTAAACTCTCATTGGACCCCTTTAGAGGTCAACCAATAGGCTTTAGGCACTACATGAGGGCAGCATGTGTAGATGCTTAACATGTGTCCCTATTGCCTCTTAGGTCTTGGGATTGCCTTGAGTGAGCATGTGTGTGTTCTCTCTCATGCCCCTAGCTTTAGGGCTTGCCCCCCTTCTTGTAGGGATCATGACTTTGGAACACCTCACCCCTTGAGCACCTTAGTCATGAAGCCCCTCAAGCACCTTAATCATAAAACATGACAAGCACCTTATCATCAAGCATGACAAGCACCCCAAGCACCTTAGTCAGCAAGCACGACAAGCACCTCAAGCACCTTAGTTAGCAAGCACGACAAGCACCTCAACCTTGGGTCAAGTTCCCACCTCAAGCTCACCTCTAGCTTGCCTAAGGTCCTAGGTCTAAGGAATTTTAACACTAACCTTTGGAGGTCTTCAATGAAGCTAACCCTAAGGTCTTTCAAAATCTATTAGCTAGCATTGCTCTTTGACAAACCATCTCTCATTTGGACCCATTGACTTTGGTCCCGTGTTGAGATAGATCCATAAGCACATGTCTATATTCTAACTCTTCTTCCCGTTTATTATTCCACATTAAATGATGAGAAAATAATTTGGGTTAGTTACATATTAGATTTTATGACAGTGGAGCTCACCCACAAAGGAGACGCGTCTCGTCTCTCGCTCAACGCATGCCAACAACAAAACTGAGACTATGCCGTCTTGAACTTTTGACACATGTATAGGATATACCAAGCTAGTGTGGGCTCCCTTGGCAATCACTAGTGATCCACAATGCATATGGAAAGATTGCTCTCTAAGTAGCCCGGGGGATTCACTCTATATACAAAATGGCATACCACCTGCGAGAGCGGAAAAATTTGATAAAACCCCTAAATACGACTCATATTAGGGAATATGACCCCCCTTTCTATGCTTATACGACAAGCAATGCAGAAAACTATCATATCCCTATCTTATATATAAAATTTAGGTCTCGTGATATAACTGAGTAAAACTAGTCAAAGAGCGTGTAGCATAGTGACTGGAAACATACTAAGGAGCCACTTTTATTGATAATTAGATATACCCTCAATGTTTCTTAGTTTGAATTTCAAACTATGTGCCCGTTCAGCCTGCACTCTAGCTACTCATCCAATTTTGACCCATCTAAATTACTCAAAAAACATAGTTATAAAGTTGTGTTAGGTTCTCCATGTAAATTTGCACATATACAAACTCTTTATAGCTTCATCCCTCAACAAATGAACTATAATCACAAAACAAGTAATTCATTCAAAGCAGTGTTAGTTCTTGCATGTATCGTTGTAGCTATTGCCTCACAAGTTCGAGGGTAAAATCTTTTGGGAAGCCAAGATTTTGAAACACAAATTTTTTTTTCTCATCCTCCCCAATAAATATGATACCCCCTCCCTTATTTTAAAGCTTGGGAGATAAATTATTGGGGGCCTGCCCCTAGCTTATACGCTTATGTAACTTGTAAAAAAAACCCCCTCCCTTGAACTTACGTGGTGCAGTAAGTATTCCACGTGAATCCCCCGGGCTAAGCAGTTTCTGACACCCACAATCTACTAACCATCTCATTAAGATCAAACTCTGCCTCTACCGAGGAGCATAATCCACCTTGACTTGCGAGACATCATTCTCTAGGTGCTCCTCTGAGCTATTCCTTAGCTATTCACTGGTTCCTCAACTTCCCAACACCATCCTTACCAAATTCTCATCGCAAAGTTCCTTCTTTAGAGACTCTTGCCATTCATCCACCTCTTTGACCTTTCCCTTAGCCTTCCAGATGGCTCTCTACTTCTCTCACCTTTGAACCTCTTCAATTCGCTTCAATTGATTGGATGGCTCATCTGGTAGCTTTCTCGATGACAACTCCAACACTCTTGTTGATCACACACACCGAAACGCGCTCTGCCATCTTACCTTCAGTCACTTCAACTTTCACAATGTCTGGCACTGAGCTGTGAATTGTCCGTATTCACTCCAAGTGTAGCAGCTGAAATTACATTGAGTAAAATCAACTCTACCGAGACCTCTACCAACAAAATTATGATAACGTCCTCCTCTTGCCATGTTGATGGTACTAGCCCCATTTTATCCATATTTTCTAGCATTCTATCTTACTTCGTTGGCTCTGGATTTGTTAGAGCTATCATGAACACATCCTTGCCTTCTTTAAAATGGTGCATTCTGATTTCGTATTTGTTCCACAAATGCTCGAATGCTTTATGGTAGGTACATTAGAAGTACTCATCAGACCCGTGATCTTTCAATTTATATTTCGTACACGAGGTCTCAATCTTCCCATCTACAAGTCTAGTCTTGGACATTCCAAAGATTAGCTTGGAGAGTTGCTCGATCTTCTTGGTCCAAGATCCCTTCTTCTTATTCTTGGATTGGTCCTCTAATTCATTGTTTGAGGAACTAAAGCTGGTATTGGACACCTCAGTGGATGATTCATTGTCACTCAAACTCCCTCTACGTTTGCGGCCCTTCTCCTTCTTGGCTTGCTACTCCAATTTCAAAGCTCTTTGTACCAAATCATTGAATTTTCTTGTTGGTGCTGGTACCTCTTGCTCCCTTAGGTTCTTACTTCTGAATCCACTTAGAAACCATGCACGCATACTTTTCTTTAATGGTGGTTCATTCAACTGCCTAGTTAACTCCTCGATCTTCTCCAAATAGCTTCTAACTGACAGCTTACCCTGCTTGTTTTTATCCGGCTCCCATAGGTTATCTGTAAAGAATGAGGATGCAAGAGAGCTACACAAGACAAGCACAAAGCACACAGAGATGGAAAGCTTCTTCTTCTTCTTCACAGAAAAGAGAGTACAAAATGACTAAGTGCTAAAGCTGAAAAGTAGCACATATGTACATGCGGTCACTAAGTGTGAACTCGCTAGAAGCGTACTAGGCTGGCACTATAAGCGTAGTCCAGTTGTAGAATCACTGGCAAAGATCCTCCGTGTCGGTCACCTAACGCGCCAGTGAGTAAATGCCGTAAGCGGCCAAGACCCGTAGTGGATGCCAGCTCAAGGTGTAGAGCTCGACATCTCAACACTCCCCCTCGAGCTCTGCATGTCGCAGAGTCCAAGCATAGTCCGAAAACGTCGAAGCTTCTCAGCTCCGAGGGCCTTGGTAAAGATATCCGCTATCTGCTCCTCTGTGCTGACGTAGACCAAGTCGATGTCGCCCGCCAACACTCGCTCTCGAACGTAGTGGTAATGGACCTCTATGTGTTTGGTCCTTGCATGGAACACTGGGTTCCTAGCCAACTGCATGCTGCTGAGGTTGTCACAATGGATGAAAATCTGCTGGTCCACCTGCACTCCCAAGTCCTCAAGTAATGTGAGTAGCCAAGCTACCTCGCACGCCGCAACTGCTGCACCTCTGTACTCGGCCTCTGTGCTCGATAAAGCAACCGTAGGCTGCTTTTTGCTGCTCCTAGTAACAGCAACACTCCCAAAAGAGAACATGAATCCACTCGTAGATCTCCTATCAACAATGCTACCTGCCCAATCTGCATCTGTATACCCATACAATGCTAATGGTGCATCTGCTGCATAGAACAATGCGTAGTCAAGAGTACCTTGCACATACCTAATTGTGCGTCGTACTCCATCCAAATGTGGCTTCCTCGGAAGCTGCATGAACTGACTCTCCAAGCCTACTATGAAGCTCAAGTCTGGCCTCTTGATAGTCAAGTAGATTAGACTACCCACAATCTTCTTGTACATGTTGACATCCTCAAAGACATCACCCTTCTCTGCACTCAGCTTTGCATTCACATCCAAGGGAATAGAAATTGGCTTACAATCAGCCATACCATACTTTGACAACATGTCCAAAGCATATTGTCTCTGTGATAGCCATAAACCCTCTGGAGTCCTGATCACCTCAATGCCAAGAAAGTAGCACAACTCGCCCAAATCTTTCATTTCAAACTCCTGTTTGAGAAGACCCTTCACATGGTCAATCTCCATAGCATTGTCACCCACAATAATAAGGTCATCTACATATATGGTAATGACCACAATCCTCACATCACTCTCACGTACATAGAGTGAATGATCAGCATGAGCTCTCCTAAAACCAATACTGACAAGATACTTGGAAATCCTGTCATACCATGCTCTAGAGCCCTGCTTCAAACCATACAAAGCTTTGAGAAGTCTGCATACATAATCTGGGTAAACTGGATCGACATAACCAGGTGGCTGATCCATATACACTTCCTCTTGCAACTCACCATTCAAGAAGGCATTCTTTACATCCATTTGATGCATAATCCATCCTCTAGATGCAGCCACTGCTATGACAGCTCTCACAGTCGTCATCTTTGCCACTGGAGCAAAGGTCTCCTCATAGTCTATGCCATACGTCTGTGCATAACCCTTTGCGACCAGCCTTGCCTTGTGACGCTCAATGTTACCATCAACCTTATGCTTGGTTTTATACACCCATTTACAGCCAATAGCTTTCTTGCCACTTGGCAATGGCACCAACTCCCATGTGTCGTTTGCTTCCAATGCAGCCATCTCTTCATTCATTGCATCATCCCAATGCACATTTCCAACTGCATCCTCAAAACATGTGGGCTCCACATCCTGTATCACCTTAGCCATGTAGGCTTGGTGATGCGCTAGATACCCATCATAAGTCAATTTTTGAACTGGATTTCTGACTCTATTAGATCTGCGCGGTCCTGGGTCACTCCTTTGCCCTCTAGCATCTTCTTGTACTTTCCTTACACCAGGTGTCCTGACAGCCGGAATTCCAAATTCCTCATCAAGACTTTGTTCAGATGCATCTGAATCCATGTCTACATGTGAAAAACCTGATGATGCATCAGCCATAAAGGGAGGTTCATCAACCTTTTCCTTTCCTTTTCGTGATACATTCCCTGTACCTGTTGGTGGAGTAACCTGCGTACGTAGTCTACCATTCCATGGTTTCTCAACAGAGCCACGAGAAGAGGACTCTTGTGGTCCACTCAAAACCTGTGACTGTGGCCTCACATTTTGTACAACCACATTATCTTTTACATCAGCCCCAATAGTGCTATGTGCATTACTGTACCAGTTGCTCATCTCATCAAAGACTACATCTCTGCTCACTCATAATTCTCCTGTAGTAGGGTTGTAGCACCTGTACCCCTTTTGTTCAAGGAAATTTCCCACAAGAATACATTTCTCTGCTTTAGGATCCAATTTCCTACGCAACTCATCTGGTACATGCACGTAAGCTATGCAACCAAACACTTTCAAGTGTGCCAAATCAGGCTTTGTACCTGTAAACTTTTCCTTAGGTGTTACATCATGCACCGCAACTGTAGGTGTCCTGTTCATAATGTACACAGCTGTATTTACGGCTTCAGCCCAGAAATGATGAGGCATGTTCTTCTCATTCATCAATGCACGAGCAACCTCTGTAATGTGCCTGTTTTTCCTTTCTGCGACCCCATTCTGTTGTGGAGTATATCTGCATGTAAACTGCCTGCATATACCATGCATTCGCAAAAAATCTGAAAAATCATTAGAGAAGTACTTTCCCCCTCCATCTGGCCTCAATGTCTTGATTTGCATATCTGTCTCCTTCTCAATCATGACTTTGAAGTTTTGAAAGTGACCAAACACTTCACTTTTGTTACGCATGAAGTAGACCCATACTTTCCTTGTATGGTCATCAATGAAAGAGACATAATACCTGCAACCATGTATACTTGCAGTATCAGTTGGACCCCAAACATCTGTGTGCACCACCTCAAGTGGCTTTTTACATACATTGCGCTCATGTGGAAATGAGCCCTTTGACTGTTTTCCAAACTGGCATGCTGCACACACTTTATGCATTCCATCCACCTTGAATTTGGGCAAACCTTTTACAATTTGTTTTGATTGCATGCTGCGCAATCTCTGCTCATTGACATGGCCAATGCGTTTGTGCCAAATGTCAACATCAACCACAACACCTGTGCCCTGTGCAAATAATGCAGCTTTTACCTCCGGCATGTCTACATTCAGCGTAAACATTCTGCCCACACATTTTCCCTCTGTGATTAGCTTACAACCATTCTGGAAATCTTCTACATAACAACCATTTGGATTGAAGCGAACCTACAAACCCTGTTCAACCATTTGTCCAACAGAAACAAGATTCTTTGTAATGTTTGGGACATGAAGTACATCTGCTAAGTACTTTGATTTCCCACTCTTCGTATTTAGAGGTATGTCCCCTACATGAGCAATGGGGTGAGCTGTGTCATCTCCTGTCTGCACATAGCCTGACACATCTGGTTTGCGCATATCTCTAAACCACTCTCCACGAGACGTCATGTGATTAGAGGCACCTGAATCCACATACCAAACATCATCTTGGGTGGAATTCTCTGCAGTCATTGTATTCATTACATGTTGCATAACAAACATGTGCTCGTTTTTGCTGTCATCTGCATCTCTGCTGGTAGATGCATAGTTGCCCTGTTCTCTCTTTCCACTTGCTTTTCCCTTTGGACAGTCACGTGACATGTGACCTCTTTCACCACAAGTCCAACATTCTCTGCTATCTGGAGTATGTTGCTGCCTGCTTGATCCTGCACCACGACCTCTTTGACTCCCCCTGCCTTAAGACTGGTTTCCCCTGCCACCTGTATTGTTTTGATTTGATTGACCTTCCAGAAATTGGCCCCTGCAACCCCTTGGGCATCGACCACGACCTCTACCTCTACCTCTGTTGGAGTTAGAATAGAAGGCCTGTTCAGAATTATTTCTGCCATGAGAAGAAGATGTGTCAAGGTTCTTCTCCTCAAGAATAAGCATAGAAATCAAATATTGGAACACGGGGATGTCGTCTCTTGTATTCATGGAAGACCTAAAATGTACATACTCATCTCCTAGACCATCCAAGCATGCACGGACAATGTCATCGTCTTCCACTGAGACTTTAATAGATCCAAGAGCCTCAATGATACTCTTGATCTTCAAGGCATAATCATTGATTGAGAGGTTGTTCCTCTTAACCTGATTTAGCTCCGACTTTAGTTGAAGCTTCCTGGCCTTGGTGTTCACCTCGAACACTCTGCCTAAGTTTCTCCATGCAATGGCGGGGGTTTCAGAATCCTGTAGATAGCCCATCATGCCATCTGTGATGCTCATAGAAAGCCAATATATCACTTTGCTCTGGCCTTGTTGCCAGTCCCTCAAAGCTTTCCTTTGTTCTGCTGTAGCATTTTCCTCGGGAATCTCTGGTTCCTTTTTATTGTCTCCTTCTACATAGTCCCAATAACCTTTTCCTTTTAGGAAATTTGTTATTATGAACTTCCATGCAGGGTAGTTATTTTTCTCAACCTTCTCAGTAAC
The DNA here is from genome assembly GCF_014529385.1 of Adiantum capillus-veneris. Classification (NCBI taxonomy): domain Eukaryota; kingdom Viridiplantae; phylum Streptophyta; class Polypodiopsida; order Polypodiales; family Pteridaceae; genus Adiantum; species Adiantum capillus-veneris. The sequence goes on along the minus strand of NC_140956.1, from coordinate 42,254,752 downwards.
AATCTGACTGAAACCGTCAGACATCTTGAAGCACTAAGACAAAATAGCTGCAATCTGCAAAAACATGCAAATCTGCTGAACCTGCTATCGTGGTACCTGTAACGGTTTCTACACTCAACAAGTGTCCACAATCAAGCGTACATACAACCACTGTACTTGTACACTAAATCTCTGTATACTGCACTTTGGAGACCTGTTCAGAAACTTGTACAAACGAAGGGATTGTGATGCTCTTACTCTCTTAGCCTCTCTTGCCTGCACCAGGCTCTGATACCATGTAAAGAATGAGGATGCAAGAGAGCTACACAAGACAAGCACAAAGCACACAGAGATGGAAAGCTTCTTCTTCTTCTTCACAGAAAAGAGAGTACAAAATGACTAAGTGCTAAAGCTGAAAAGTAGCACATATGTACATGCGGTCACTAAGTGTGAACTCGCTAGAAGCGTACTAGGATGGCACTATAAGTGTAGTCCAGCTGTAGAATCAGTGGCAGAGATCCTCCGTGTCGGTCACCTAACGCGCCAATGAGTAAATGCCGTAAGCGGCCAAGACCCGTAGTGGATGCCAGCTCAAGGTGTAGAGCTCAACATCTCAACATTATCTTCATCCCCGCGGTTCTCACTGTACTCCAATAGGAATGCCTTTTTCAACTTGCCGTAGGTTCGAAGCTTGCATGCTGGATAGTGGTAGTACACTTCCCTGTTGCATCCTTTAGAGTTTCTATAAAGTATTCTGTCCACTCATGTTCATCAATATCCTTCAAGTCAGCATATTGTTTAAAGGCTTGGATATGCACATCTAGATCGTCCTTTCTACTGCCTTTGCATGTTGCAAAAGCAATTTTTAGATCAATAGATTGTTCCCCATACTTGGATCTATGATGATCCGATTCTCTTCTCCTTATGATCTGTTTTATTTACCCTACGTATGTGCTAGTTGTGATGATCTGTATCAGCCTCCCATATGTCATTATAATTGTCATCGATTTCTGTGATAGCATCAGGTTTATCCCCGTGATTGGCTTTTGCGTGCCCTACTCTTATACTATGCCTACTCGCATCACTACATCAATATATACCTTTTCTTTGACCTTTTGCTCTAAAATCTAAGACCCATGCGAATGAGAGCGTCTCTTAGCTCTCTCTTGAATGACTTTTCCTTGATTGAACTGAATGTTGAGAATCCCTATGTCCCGCATTGTTTCCACTCCCTGGATTGGCATTAGTTTCCTCATTTTGAGAACGTGGTTCTTGTTAGAGCTCTACTCCGATCCTTTAGCAATTGTGTTGATGTAGTCTTGGTCCTTAGCAAACACCGTAGTGGGTCTTATTCCTCTTGCCGAGAACGTCTTGACGCCATTGCGAATAATTGATTGACTTTGAATTTCAAGTAGGAGATTGGTTCCTATCAAGAGCTTTAGCTCACCATCGTGATCACCAAAATGGAATGAGCTAGTCACTTGACAACTATTCCAGGTTTAGAACTCCAGAGTCAGATGTCATATATCTCATTAGATAGGATGAAAAAAATATGACGAAATGGAAAAATAGACAGACAAAAATTGGGCTAAATTGAAAGAACAGAATCAGATGATGGACACTGAGACAACTACAAGTGAGATATTCAAATTACTAAGTCAGAAGTACAAATGATATCACATTGAGTACTGGATTACAAGAAGGTACACATGTTCCAAAGACTTATGGGTACAATAGAGCTCTGCTCAAGACCGACCAACAGAAGATAGATCACTCCCAAAATGAAAGTAGCGGTCCTATTTATAGGTGTCATACTGGATTCTGACTTATTATCAAGCGTACAATTATCGGTTGGTAATTACTAGCTAAATTGGTAATTCTGCTATGTATAGGTCGCTTTTAGAGTTGGTTCGCGCCATCTACAAAGGGTCTATGGGAGAGAGAGAGAGAGAGAGAGAGAGAGAGAGAGAGAGAGAGAGAGAGAGAGAGAGAGAGAGAGAGAGAGAGAGAGAGAGAGAGAGAGTACTTGTAGCATGAGGAGTAGAGCAGCCACACCCTCATGGTATTGATGCAGAGAGAGGACATTGGGTGGCGGCATTGGTGGGCATCATTTGAAATTGCCTCCGACTACACAGGCGTGTGTTGTAGGCCGTTGTTGAGCAATTATACTCTATGCGAACACTGTCCCTCACTTTAGCAGCGTTATCACTAGTGTTGGGCAAGAGTGGCCATGGCAAGAGTAGCACCCCTGTGCACGAACGTGCTCTAAGCACTACTAGTGTTGCCCGTAGTTTAAAGGACAGGTTCTGAAGGGGTTAGGACAATACGCATGTGCACGTACGTGCTCTAAACACTATTAGTGTTCGCCTTAGTTTAAAGAATTGGTTCTAAAGGGGTTGGGACAATACGCATGGAGGCCCCTGTAGCAAGCCGCATGAGTGCTAGCACAACTTTCCTCTCCAAAAACGTATCGACCTGTATTGTGAGGAGCGACAATGAAATATCTCCCTAGATTAGGTCATTGTGCAAAAGTGTAGCTAGTTGATTGAAGAACGTTTGCGACAATAGAAAGAAGGGTTGCAAGCGCTCATTGTTGAGCAAACACCACAGGTTATAATTAGGCTACCAATGCATGGATCATAATTTCACATGCCATGTTTGGGAAGAAATATCACCCCCGAAGCGTGTGTAGCTTGCAAGAAGAGGTTGTCGGCCGTTGCATGAAAAGTCGAAATCATTGCGGCAACGAGGTCTTCATCGTCCTCTTTGTCCACATCAAGGACAAGAGATTGCAAAAGTTGTGTTGCTAGTTGCAAGCTCTAGATGTGAAGTTGCAATTGGGTGCAACAATGTTGCATACTTGGAAAATTTCTACGAGGGGAATCACTATGTTGTTGTCATGATCGACCATTATCTATGTGTGAGTGTGTTTTATAGAGAGAGAGAGAGAGAGAGAGAGAGAGAGAGAGAGAGAGAGAGAGAGAGAGAGGGGCAAAGCACCCACACCCTCATGGTATTGACGCACAAAGAGGACATTGGATGGCGGCATTGGTGGGCATCATCTGAAATTTCAATTTTTGGAATTGCCTCTGACTACACATGGGCTATAGGCAGTTGCAGTTGTCAAGCAACTCTACTTTGTGCGGACGTTGTCCCTCACTTTAGTAGCGATATCACTAGCGTTGCAAGAGTGGCAAAAGTGAGAGTAGCACCCCTATGCAAGAACGTGCTCTAAACTCTACCAGTGTTGCCCTTAGTTTAAAGGACCAGGGTTAGGAAAAGTCGCACCTTTACTTTCCTTTTCGAGTGATACGTGGGTGGGCATCTGTGAGCATGAGAGAGGCGGCCGTGTGAATCGGCCCTGACCGCGCTGTATCAACTCGTTGTGACCTCGACCTGCTAAATTCTTGACAGCTCCTCGGTACACGTTGCAGGCCGAGTTTCAGTGCGCGGGCTGCGCAGCAGCTTCAAAAACACGCGGTTCTGGTTTTCGCTTTTTTAGTGTAAAACCAGCAGTTTCGAAGTGCGACCCGTTCTCACGGGGGCCGTGGCAAGCGGTTTTCCTGTAGATCTCCTCTTGCTCACGCTACAGCACTACACACTGTACAGTGTACACTGAGCACACTGTGCAACGCACTGTCAACTGTCACAGGCTGACACTGTTTGCCTGTGCGTGTGTGACTGTGTGTGTCATTCAGTGAGGGACACTCTCGGATACACACCCGTCCAAAAAAGCAACCTGTTTACAGATCTCGACTCTCTGACCCGCGACAGGGCACACGGAGGTGGAGAGGAGAGAGGAGAGAGGGAGGCAGAAGAGAGAGGAGAGAAGGATAAACATTTTTGCTTTTCATTTTATTTTAATTTTTAAGCTTTCGAAGTTCCGAGGCGACTCGCCGACTGCTACGCGTTCATTCTTTCTTTGTCCTGCTATCAAAGGTTAATATCCGGGTGTGACGTTACCTTGCTTGAGGCGCCTTGCTCTCTCTTCATTCTCTCTCTTTCCACTCGCATTGAGCTCTGCGCAGACAAGGAGGAGAAAGGTTTGTTGGGTTTTGCTGTGGGGGCACAGACACAGAGAGAGAGAGAGAGAGAGAGAGAGAGAGAGAGAGAGCGCCTATGAGGACGCTCATAGAGCTATGTAGACAACCCAAAATCTGGCCATGCTTTGTGCTGCTCTTCTTCTTCCTGGCGGTGAATTGCAGCCCGCGCTCGGTGCATGCCGGCTGCCTTGCCGGAAATGCAGGTATTCTCTCTCTCTCTCTCTCTCTCTCTCTCTCTCTCTCTCTCTCTCTCTCTCTCTTCATTAGCAGCTAATTATCTCTCTCTTTGCAATCATTAAGCTTGCTAATTTGGCCAATCAGACAAAGCCGTGAAAATCTAAGCCATTAATCTGCGTTTCTGCCATTAATGCGTCTTTCAATTAACGCTGTCAGTATAAAATTATTGCCCAAAATTCCAATTTAACGCTGTCAGTATAATTATTGCTAATCCCAATTCAACGCTGACATTAGAACATTTGAAATTATTGCTCAAATTTTGGTTTTCTTTTTCCTGCTGTTGTGAGATTCATCGCTCGCAAATTTGATGCGAATATTTAATTTATATTTCTGGATTTTTTGGTTGCAGGATTGGATTGGGCAGCTGTGAGGCCGGGTGGGCGCACTTTACTGCAGACCAATGTCTCTACCAATTACTTGGTGCTGGCCCAGGATCGCACGGAACGCAGAGACCCTCTCAATAACTTTGAAATTTATCGTGATGGTTGGGACGTCAAAAACAAGCACTATTGGGGCGTAAGTTACTTGACTTTCTTCTCTCACTAACTTAACATTGAGAGAGAGAGAGAGAGAGAGAGAGAGAGAGAGAGAGAGAGAGAGAGAGAGAGAGAGAGCGCACCATCAGTTTTTTTTATCAGTAGTGTCGAGTGTACAGGATCAGCAAGTCCACAATTCAATTCCCTGATTGCCATCTCAAACACAGAGAGCTCATACCCAGGTAGCTGACTGAGCCTGGTGGCATTAGTGCTAGAGTTAATTTTTTATCCCTGATTCGGTCGACATTAGCTCAATTGAAAAAGTATGGGATCAGCATCTTAAGATTTCTCGCTAGTTTGTTGATAGGTCTTGGGTGGTGCCTACAATTTGGCAGGTTACCTTTCTTTTGGGCCAGTTTATGAGGGCGCTTGGATTTGGCGTGTGTCCCTTGATTTACCCATATTTAGGTCATGGATGGAGTATGGAGAGTCAGGAAGCCTTGGATTTTCTTTATTATCAGAGGAGGGGGCAGCCACAACTCGTGATTCCAATTGCATGATTGCATATGAGCATACAATGTACGTGTCTGATGTGTGTGTATTAATCTCATGCACATCTTTAGAAGCTATACAAATCTGATGATAGCCGTTCTTGAGATCTAGAAGGCTAAATATACAAGCACCTTGTGTAACTTCTCAAGAACATCATCTATCTAAGCAATTCTGGTGATGATTGTATTCAAAGATTGGCAATCAGCACACATGGAATGTGCCATCTTTCTTTGGTACCAAAAGCACAAATGAGGTTGAATGAGACCTTCTCTAAAAGCTCAGCCACTTGACGGAGTATCTCCTTGTTTACTTGGACTGACCTGATAGGGGGCTTGGTTCGGATGAGATATGAATAAGCAGATCAATCTTATGATCTTTCCGAGTGGGTGGGAGCCAACCTATTTGGCAAAGAGTCTGTAAAGCAATTTTGAAAATCATGAAGAAATTGTTGCAAAATGGTTACGTGGCATGTCGGACCTAAAGGGCTAGGTGGGCCCCAATCTATACTATATATATACTATATATATTAAGGAGACTGGTTTTCCAATGCCACGTGTCTCAATTTGCTTTATCTGGTTGCAGTGACTGTTATGACATGGCAGCTTTTTGGGGCCAGGAGCGTTCTGGATCTGAGTATTAGAACGAGTTTATTTTCTAGTTTTTGGGGGCAAAAGTTATTAAAAGCCAAGGGCCTTGAATTATGTGCTTTAGAAGAGCCTCATAATTAAAGTTTTGCATGGACGAATGTATTCCCGGCAGTTGTATTTGCGAAGAGCATTTACTAAACAAATATTACAAACAGTGCCTAGTTAGGGGCAATTGCATCTGGGAGTGGATCTTTGCTACTCCGTGTCTTGTCTCAAGTGTGAGGATCGTTTCAAGTGTTCAAAGTGCGAAAGTTGTTTTGAGTTGTTATATTCCGTCGGCATGTGTGCCCTTACAATTTCAGTGGTATCAGAGATCGGTAGTATTCGTTTCAAATGAGCAAACTGTCCTTTGTCAACTTATAATTGGAAGCTATGGACTCGGATGAATATCTATAGTTTCTTGTCAATAAGTCGCAAGATCTGCTTTCTAGGCATCCACAACCTCTTTACAAAATTTGCAATAACTCTTGAATTTCATGATGCTTCCAATTATGTCTTTAGGTGTTATCTCACATTCGGGAGATCTTGCTTTTCCACTTGGTGGTTTTTTTGAACAGATGGTTGCAAAACCTGCTCTTGCATCACCTTTGCCCTTGCCTTCACCACCACCTTGTGTATTTCACAGTTGAAGCCCTTGTGCTTATGCGTATTATCTCCCACAAGTGCCTACCCTTCCTCAACCAAAGGATTTTAATGACATTGGTGTTAGAGTTTTGGCAAGTGAATTGCCCAATGTGATCCCATTATTTAGTTTGGCTTTTAGGTATTTATTTTACTTATTTGTCAAATTCTGGGTAGGGCAATTTACTGAGGTTGCTATAAAAGCAACCCCTTGCCTCCATTGTATAGAGAGTTAGTTATTCATTGCCAAGGTTGATTGGTTCAAGAGACTCTCTCTCTCTCTCTCTCATGGTATCGGAGCCGTGTTGTGTAGAGCTTTGGCGGAGGATGAGCTGCTTGGAGGAGGAGAAGAGCCTTTGAGATCTCCATTGATGTCGACGTCATCTCCCCCTTTTTCTGCCTCCTGTGTTTTAAAAGGATGCTACTCACAGGTGTCGTTGAACCCTACAAGCGTAGCGAAAACGCTGCTCTCTGCAGCGTTGCCCGTCGGTCAACCCTCCTGGTGTTGAGCGTTTTAAAACGCTCGCTGTCTGTAGTCTCCCTTGGTGGCGGCAACTTCAACCCCTCCTACGTCCTCGTGCGTGCGACGCTTCTTGACAATAGCGCCAGGCCACTTCTTTGCCAATGAGAAATGGCCATCACACTGCGATCCAACGTTTTGAAATGCTGTGAGCGAGCAGCGTCGAGGGCGGCATTTTTCTGCTGATAAGGATAGAGTTGGCTACCTTAGGAGCGGCTTGGGAGTCGAAGAAGTGGGAAGGGCTCAAGAGAGGGCGAAAATCGACTCGGTTGTGGGAGACGGACAAGCAATAGTAGATTTTGAGGATCGGCTCGGGAATTCGAGGCTTGGTTCGCGTGGCTAGCCTTGGAGTGTGAGAAGGTTTCTCAGAGTTCCAGATTTTGCAACTTCATCATGGCTCCCCCCTTGCTCGAGCGCCAACGACTTCAATAACCAAAACCAACAAATGGCTATGGATAGCGGATTCACCATTCAGTTAGCAGCCTATGCAGTGACACAAATTGTTTGGCTTGAGATTGTGCAGCCAAAAGCAAATGGCGAGTTTGCTAGAGGACAATGGGAAAGGCAAGCTTCACAAGGATGGCAGTACCGGTACTCAGTTAGCTGCCTCGGTACCCAGAAGGTCAGACAACTCTTGTTATAAATTTGACACGACGTTTTGTTTGGCTCGGGAGTTTGAAGCCAGAGGCAAAAGCAGGATTTCACAGATAGACAAAGACAAAGGCAGGCTAGACAGAGATTACTGTAATAAAGATTTGACAGAGGAGATCGGCATGGCACATGTGCGGCAGCCATAGTAGCCTCAATGTCAGATTTCTGGTCAAAGTGCAAGCGTCGCCACTAGCTTCAGCGAGAGAGAGGCTTGTGAGAGGCAAGCAATGCTCCCTAATCAATTTGGACCCTTGTGTTGGAGTTCAAGTTATCGGTGCTTGGACCCGTAGGTTGGAGTTCAATGCACATGCATCTGGCAAAGAACCAATCGGACGTATCTAAATCACAATGGATGAGTGCACCAGTCCATTGTTGTTGGTCAGATCATGGACAAGATGTGTTCCACAGTTCATTATCTTGGAGTATTATATTTTGGATGTGTTCACAGTTCAAGAATGGGGATTATTGGACGTAGTGTGGTCTACAATTCAAATTTTCCAAAAAGGCAATCGATGCTCAAGATGGCATTCTACTAAGGAACAAAGTTGAGGGTAGCAAATCCGAGGTGTATCCAGTGGAAGGTACCTCTACTGGGGTGTCCATGGTAGCTTTTTCATCAACTTGGTCTCACTATTGATGTCCACTATGAGCTGCAGAGAGGGTGTTAAGAGTTTTGGATCCTCAAGTGAATTGCCCAATGTGATCCCATTATTTAGTTTGGCTTTTAGGTATTTATTTTACTTATTTGTCAAAGTCTGGGTAGGGCAATTTACTGAGGTTTCTATATAAGCAACCCCTTGCCTCCATTGTATAGACATTCAATTATTCATTGCCAAGGTTGATTGGTTCGGGAGTCTCTCTCTCTCTCTCTCTCTCTCTCTCTCTCTCGCGGTCTCTACACTTCCGCATTGTCGACTTTGACAGGTGGATCCACAATCAAATGTTTCACCTTCTTTATATATCTAAAGGTGAAATCACTACCGTTCTTACAATAGTTCGACAATATTTATTCGCTTGGAAATTATACTAAAGAATAGATTTCTTGTGCTAGCTCGCTTCCTTAAGGACAACGCTATGCAATTATGAGAGTTCTTTTGTCCACAAAGGCTCTTGCTTCAAGGACATGGTAAACTTTTAAGAATATTTTTGCTTGCACTTCTCACATTTCTTTTGGTCGTGAAACTTATCTCGCAGAGAGGTAATTTGAAGATGATTTCTAGCGAGGCTTTAGACCACTACAATTAAAGATTCTGGGATGTGCATCTACTAATTTCTGTCAGAAAGTGATGATGTGTCGTGCCCAACTCGAAGAGAAATGGCCGAGTCGACAAGAGGAAATGAACCCAAAAGATGGGTGGAGGGACTTAAAAGGGGGTTAGGAATTTAACTAGCAACTTAAAGAACTTATGAGCACCGATCGAGGAGCGTAACCCAAAAATACCAAAGGCTTGATCTTTGAGGCTGACTTCTGTAAATCGCACTGGCATGCCGCGTGGCACAGCTGTACGGAAATTCCATTATTTGCTCTTAACTTGATGACGGGGCAGGCTGTATGGATTTCCACGTGTCGCGTTGGCTACTTTTTGCAGATTTGCGGTGGAGCTTTTGGTGCAAATGCTTTTTGGGTGCAATGCTTTTGGATTAAGTGCTTTTGGGGGTCTGCTTTTGAGCAACCTTTGTATGTTTATAAGTGCCCAAAGGGTCACTCTTTGTGGAGCATATGGACGTAGCGTCTTGGAGAGAGTTGGACCCTCGGGAGTTGTACTTTGCGAAGTGAAATGATAAAGAAATACCGAAAGGGGTGCCAATCATTAGGGCCAATGTGTCTTGGCTTGGAATTGCGTCGTGTCGTGTGTGTGTCTCTCTCTCTCTCTCTATTTAAGTTCAGTGATATTGCAGTTTTTGTTCGTGTGTTGCTATTGATTTCTCGCTTGAACAGTGATATCAGAAGCTTATACGATTCTTCTTCTACAAAGGATCCGATCCTTTCTGCAACACACGTGGGTTCTCGTGGAGAATCTAAGAGAGACGACACTTCTCTGACCTTTGGTGTGTGGGGAGATGAAGAAAATACGAAAAATCAGCATGGGAAGAGAAGAAACCAACAGAGATTCTGACAAATTTTTCGTTGGGGAATCTCGACAGAACAGAGTACAAACGTCAACTACAAGTTGTCATGTCTATGAAATGATTGATCAAGTACTCCAAAGATCCGAAATATATGAATCACCTGAAGAATTACCCAAATGATGAGGTTCATTCAAGATGGCAAGAGGCCGTTGATTCTCCTCTCAAGACTATCAGGAAGTTGAAAGAAAAGCCGAGTGCTGAAAAGGAGAAACTGTACTCGCAAAGAGAGTTTGACAAAGTGCTTGAAATAAAGATGAACGAGTTAATGAAAGGCTTAAAGCACTCTCAGGAGAAGAGGAAATCAACAAATTTCTCCTGTTATTTGGACTAGAAGTCGATTTTCGAGGTGATAAGCAGATCGAAGAAGTGTGTTTATTTCAAGGATGACCCATATTTTTTTTCGTCTTTAGAGAGTTTTGACAGTTCTTCGTCCCTCAGTTCCAAAGAGGATGAGAAAAGGCAAAAGAAGCGGAGAAAAAGTAGAGAAGCAAGAAAATCTTTTTTTTTTTAAAAGTCTAGCTTCGTCCTTCAGTTCCAAAGAGGATGAGAAAAGGCAAAAGAAGTGGAGAAAAAGTAAGAGAAGCAAGAAAATCAGATTTTTGAAAAAGTCTAGAAGGCATGAGATGCCATCTAGCAGTTCAAAGGAGGAGAGCTCAACCTCTCTGATAGTGAGAAAAAGAACAAGAAGACCAATAGAGTTCAAGGTTGGAGGTCAAGTAGTCACGTTTTCAGGCTATTAGGACACCCATGGACCCCCTTGAGTTCATACAGAAGTTTGACATCCCCTTCTCAGGAGGTCGGTTCTTGGAATGCTCCAAGGTGCAAAGGGCCGCCTCATTACTTAAATGAAACATCCCCTTCTCAGGAGGTCGGTTCTTGGAACGTTCCAAGGTGCGAAGGGCCGTATCTTACTTAAATGAAATGCACAAACATGGTAGTCTACTCTATTGTTGGGTATAGAAGCACCTAAGAAGTAGGTAAAATTCAAGAGAATTTTCACTTTTGCTTGTATAACGGAAGAATATGAAGCAGATGTCATCACGGCTTGGAATCATCTGAGAACGACTAAGAAAGATACGTTGGATGACTACAACCAGAGGTTTTGGGGATCGAGATATCTATTTCCTAGTATCGTCGTTTCGGAGGGTCACTTTGAGGGACCAGATTGAGTAGTGGTTTGCCAAAAGGGATTCGACGGTTTGACTCCATTCATAAACTTTTGGGACATGCCAAGAAAGGTTTTGGAATGCCAACTCGTTAATGAATCCTACGGACAAGCGAGAGTCTTCTAGTGAAGAGAACGAATCAAGGGAACCGAATGAAAGTTCATTAGAGGATTCAAGAGAAGTAAAGGAATCAGATGGTAGCGCATCCGAAGGTTGCGATGAAGTAAGGGAATCAAGTGATGGTTCATCAGAAAATGACGGCTCAGATTGAGGTGCTAGTGGAGAGGGGAGGCTAGCTAGGCTACCAACAGGTCACAAGGCACCAGAAAAGAATAGAAAGGTAAGCTAGGTCAACCGGATAATTTGGTCAAGGGTACTTTTTGGCCCTCGATTTAAAGTGGATGGAGGAGGAGAACATCGCAAATTCTCTTCAGACAGCGTTGCACCTTGAAGCTTTCAGAATATTAGCAATGTCTATGCCAAAAGTTACCGATCAGCAGGTTGAATATGGTGCGGTGCGGACTGCACAAGAGGGGAGCCACTCCACTCCTTTGTTATAGATTGCCTAGATTGAATAAAGTTACTAATTCCGCTTTGAGATTTTAGGGATACTGACAGGCTAACAATGTTTTGTAGATTAACTTTATGAAAATTGAATTGGAAATTTCCTTGATTAAACTGAAGACATGTGCTCTTTCATGTGTGCTAGAGACATGTGAAGAAAGATGAAATGTTTGCAGCATTTTGTCTAATAATGATTTGATCTTATGCATCTAGACATCTGTTATAGATCAACGAGATTTGGATGTGATGGCTAAGTGAATGTGAACTGAATCTGTTTCTAGTGTATTAAGATGTCCATCTGGATGAGATGGTTGGATATTGTTGTGAGTGCATCAAGAGTTCCGAAAGGATAAGATGATTGTACAATGTTCTAGGTGTTTCAAGAGCTCTGGTCAGGATGAGATGGCTAGATTGAATGATTGAAAAACGGTGTTCAATGTGAACTAAGTGTGTGATTTTGTGAGTTGCATGCTATGTGGATGTACTGTCTTGTGGGGATGGTCATGGTCATGGCTTGCTTGATCGAAATGCCAAAATAAAGGATATGAATATGATAGTAACAATCTTTAGTAGATCAAGACAGCCGTGATAAGATCGTGGTTTGGGTGTGATTGCTAAATAGGTCACAATGATCATGATTTGTATCTGGGACCCTCGACAGAAATGTGATTGATCAGTGACTCGTGGCTTTGTAGAAGTGTTGGATTGGAGGAGTTTGGTGCATAGGTACATAGAGCCAGTGTCTGCAGCAGAAAGTTTCTGTCCTTTGGTTTTTTTGTAGGCGTTATCGAGGGCGATCACAGTTATTTCAAGAGGGGGGAATGTCACACAATGATGACATGGCATGCCCAAGTGGATAAGAGGAAGTGAACCCAAAAGATGGGCCAAGTGGCCTAAAGGTGGTTTGGGATTTAAAATTTAACCCCTACCAACTTAAAGAACTAATGAGCACTGGCTGAGGGGCCCAACCCAAAAATACCAAAGGCTTGATCTTTGAGGCTGATTTTCGCAAATTGTGCTGACATGCCACGTGGCGCAATTGTACGGGAAATTTCGTGATTTGTGCCGATCTGATGATGTGGTAGGTCGTACGGATTTCCACGTTTTATGCTAGCTGCTTTTAGCAGATTTGCATGGAGCGTGCTAGAGAATGTATTGTCTAGTGGGGATGGTATTTGGCATGTATGCTTGAAATCAGTGTTTGCTCAAGAATCACAAAGTGTAACTGGGGGTCTACTTCTCCCGGCAGTTGTATGTTGAAGAGCAATTGTTAATACCTACATCAAGAGGCGGCTAGTTAGGGGCCATTGCATTTGGGAGTGGAACTCTACCACTCTGTGTATTGTCTCAAGTGTGAAGATCTTTTCAGCTCAAGTTTGTGAAGTGCTAAAGTTGTTTCTAGTTGTTATATTGCGTTGGCACGTGGTCATCGACGTTGGCATAGGCCTAAAACTTCGTGCCCTTGACTTGAAAAGAGAGGTTGTCTCCACAAAATGTAGGATTGGATGAATCAATCTGATAACACCAATGCACGCCGAGAATTACATTGCATCCTCTTTTGAGTGCCATCACAAATGATTCTGTATCTTCACATATCATACATGATAAGAACTTGTTGGTGGTCGAGATTTTCCCAAGCTTTTAGAAGTTGTCGCTTTCTTCTCTCTTGCTTAGTATTTCCTTGCACTTTAGGGATTAAGCTAAGAGTTTGGAGGACACGGGCGATTGGGTTCCTTGGGACCCTGATCTCCACAGAAGAAACATCTTCCCTCACAAGTTAGTAGGAGTGATAACTTTTTTTTTCTTTGCGCCTCTTGCTTCTTAGACTGGGGTGTTCTAGTGCAGGACGCTTTTTGTATCAGCCTCAGGTTGCTCATAAACTGCTTCTTTTGTCTTGCACATAAACTGATTTTGGCCTTGCACGATTATGCTATGCTCTTGTTGACGAGGAGTCCCAGCACAATGCAAATCTTCAGCAAAATTAGTTGATTCATCATTTTTTTAACTGTATCATGAGGATACACCTTCATGCTCTCCCCATGGGGAGGTTGAGGTCCCATCTCAATCTTGCGCATTTTCTTCAAATGAGATCTATATGAAAGGGGTAACCTTTAGAAGGATGGTCCAAAATTTGTTGAGTAGAGAAGTGTCCACTTTGCTGCGACTATCCTTTTTAAAGTCAGGAGGTAGACATTGCTTGTAGAACTCGACCTTGAAATGCTTCGAAGTCTTGCACTGGGCTTCTTCCAAGATCTTGACAAGCCACCAGTTGCTCACTGAATCTTTGAGATACATACCCACAGGTTGTAACTTGGACTACTCTAAAAAGAAGTTGTCAAACCTGACATCTTTGTCTTCAAATTTTCTCCAGGTTTGAAGACTTTCCTTTCCTTCTTCTTGGCATGTCACATTGTGAGAGGTTAAGAATTCTTTGAGATGGCTGTGGGCTGTGCTTTATAGAGGCCTTTAGTATCATTATTAGTAGTAATAGTAAAGTTTGGATAATAGGTAGATTTCATGACGATGATGAATGCCCTGTGGACGACATCAACCCCTGTAGTGAGGGAAACCGTACATATAGGGGGACTCTGAGGTCATGTTGTTTTGAACCTAGCCTTTTTACTTTTTTTTTCCCTACGTATTTTTATATTGGTAAGACAAGGCAATTTCAGCAGGAGTCTATCGCGCAGGATGGTCCATTGCACAGAGTGGAAAGAAAATGAGTAATGTTGTGAGTGTTAACAATGATTGGTGTTGACATTTGCGATAGAGAATTTGAGAGAAAATAATTGGTTGCATATGAAGGTGTACTTTTTAGATACGGAAATTGTTGACATATTGTTGCTTAATAATGTCATCGGGTTGTGGTTTCTTTGTGCTTACAGTCGGCTGGTTTTACTGGTGCTGTCGGTTTTGTGCTGGCGGCAGCATGGCTGGCTTTTGGATTGGTGCTTCTACTGCTCCTCTGCTGCTGCTGTTGCTGTTGCCATGGCTGGTTAAAAGGTTCTCATAAAGGCGGCAACCTGTTTCCGTTCCTCTTCTTGCTTCTCTTCACGGGCGCTGCTGTGTAAGTCCTCCATACCTCAAGCTGCTACTACCCAGAAATGCAACACCCAAGACCTTATAAGCATGCACATTTTATGGTTAATCTGGAGCAAGTTCTTTAAGACTGTGGATGTTTCAGGATCAAAACACAAAGTGTAGGATACACATTGTCCATGAAAGTGGCTTGTTTGTGGATGTTTAAGACTAACATTAAGGCCAGCAAGGGTCCATGAAAGTGCCTCATCTGTGGATGTTTTAAGAGTAACATCAAGGCCAGCAAGGGTCCATGAAAGTGCCTTGTCTGTGGATTTTTAAGACTAACATTAAGGCCAGCAAAGGGTCCATGAAAGTGCCTTGTCTGTAGATGTTTAAGACTAACACTAAGGCCACCACTTGTTTGTTTTATATGTATTGATGGATGTTGGAACAGTGTTTTCAGTGCTAATGCTTACTACTTATTTATACAGGGCAGGATGTGTGTTAGTGTATATAGGTCAAGGCAAGTTACATGACGAGCTATCTGAGACGCTAGACTATGTTGTACAAGAATCGAGGGAAGTCGTAGTGCGACTGCGTAATACATCTGCAGTTCTTGCTGAGTCCGAATCAATTGCTGTCTTGCAATTTGCGCTCCCAGATTCAAGGAAGGCTCAGATTCAACAGTTGGACTCACAGTTGAACAATGCAGCAAACACCTTGGAAACAAAAACAGCGGATAATGCACACGATATATCAGAGGCCTTGAATAAAGTGTAAGGCTACTTTCTTTGAACTCCATGATTTTGAATCGTGGGGCGGCTGATGATTTGATAACATGGGTTTCTTTCCTATTTGTGACAGGCGTCTTGCCATGATAGTGGTGGCTGGAGTGATGCTACTCTTGATTCTTCTTGGATTTTGTAATCTCTCTCTCTCTCTCTCTCTCTCTCTCTCTACACACACACACATATATATATATATATATATGTATATATACATATATATATATATGTATATACATATATATATATCTATATATATATATATATATATGTATACATATATATATATATATGTATATATGTATACATATATACATATATATGTATACATATATACATATATATGTATACATATATACATATATATGTATACATATATACATATATATGTATACATATATATATATATATGTATATATATATATATATATATATATATATATGTATACATATATATTATATATATGTATACATATATATTATATATATGTATATATATATATATATATATATGTATATATGTATATATATATATATATATATGTATACATATATATTATATATATGTATATATATATTATATATATGTATATATATATATACATATATATATATATATATATACATATATATATATATATATATATACATATATATATATATATATATATACATATATATATATATATATATACATATATATATATATATATATACATATATATATATATATGTATACAGATATATATATACATATGTATATATATGTACATATATATATGTATACAGATATATATGTATATATATACAGATATATATATATATATATATATACATATATATATGTATATATATACATATACATATATATATGTATATATATACATATATAAACTCCTAGAGATGCTCGAGGTTGTGGGACAGAGGAATTCAGGAGCCATACCAGTCTGCGGCTGCAGAGGACTCAGGGGAGAGGCTAGGCTACCCCCAACAGGACAAGCAAGAAACAACAAAAAATAAGGAAAGAAAGTGGGCTGCCGAAATGAAGAGTGGTCACGACTCAGGCAAGGCGGTGCAGGACTGACAACTCCTAGAGATGCTCTTGGTTAAGGGGCAGAGAAAGTGTTTAGCCTTTGCCGGGAGGTAGTCTGCAGCTACGTGAGGACCTGAGAGAGAGGCTACCATACCCCCAATAGGGAAAATGAACAAGCAACAAACAACAATACAGAAACAAAATAAAGAGAGTGGGCCGTTGAAGCGAAGAGTGGTTAGGCAAGGGGGCACTAGGCCCGAGGCTGTCAGGTGGCAGATCCATTTACTCAACCCAGCAGGTAGAGAGTTGCTTGATGCTCTTCAGAAAGCAATGAATGAAAAACAGAAACAGTGAAGAGGATTGTAAGAGGCGGTGGAATGCATGCCCCCCCCCAACAAAATTGTAGCCATGGAGTTTCGAAACGGGATTCAGAGGTTTTAGCGTGTTTCGGTCTAAGTCTGAAACTACATCCGTTTCGTTAAAAAAATCAAGATAATGTTGGCATGCATACAACTTGGTTGCAAGGTGCTCCATCTATAGCTATATTCTGACTAGTGAATGGTGCACGATTGATTTACTCAAATGTAGCTTTGACGGGCTGCAAGGGCTGCATTGCAATGGTGCCAAATACGGTTTCTCATTTTGATTCTAGTACCTTCTGGTGAAGATCAGCGATGGATGCACCGTCGACTTGCTCTAACCTAGGTTTAAGAAGGTTACAAGGGTCAAATGATGGTTTCTTATATTGATTGTATTATTGTAGCACCTTCTAGTTCTGGTCAAGACTTGTAAGTGATTAGTTACTTACATGCTCAACCTTAGCTTGCATGAGGGGAAGTAAAGATCAGCATGGTTGCTATGAATAGGGCAGTCTTTATGCACATTTTGGCTGTCATTCTATTACTTCTACACTTTTGTACATTCATTCATTCACGCACACGTTAAATGAGTGTGTATGTTTGTACATGTGTATCTGTGTGTGTATGTATTTGTGAAAGGGCTTGCAATGTGCATGCAGGTGTGGGTGCGCTTGGTGTATGTTTCAGAATGTACATAATGATGACAAAGCGCAATAGTTCACAGGCAAACAATTGTCCTGTTCAAATTTGAATTTCTTTCTTTCTCTTTGTCTAGCGGTTGCAGTGTTTTGGACTCGTCCAAAGAGATGTCTTTGCCAACATTTTGATGCTCACGCAATTTCCTTTGATGTGCAGTATTTTCGGTGCTTGGGATCACAGTGCTCATGTATATGTAAGTGATTCTCTCCCTTTCAAGGCCATTGAATCTATTGGTCAAGAAGAATGCCTAAATCATGACATGGTTGGAACATGATTGCAGGCTAGTACTTATTGTCTGGATTCTTGTCGCGGCAACTTGGATTTTATGTGGGGTGTACATTATGCTCAACAAGTAGGTGTACGTGTGATCTTTGAGGTTTTCTAGATTTGAAAGTATGCAAGGAGTGACGGTGATTGTGGATTCTCAGTGTTATCGGTGATACCTGCATTGCAATGGAACAATGGGTTGCCAATCCATCTGCCCAAACAAGCCTGCAAGAAATCTTACCATGTGTTGATATCAACACGACTGATACGGCTTTGGATCAAACAAGAGCACTAACAAATGATACAGTTACTGGCATTAATGCGGGTATCTCAACAGTTTTGAACAATGGCACGACACAGGGGCTACCTTTAATGTGCAATCCACTGCAGCCAACTCTTAATGCACCCGGATGTGTAGACATTTCTAGTGCTTCTCAGGTGGGTAATCTAGTCGTTCATTTAGATGGTGCATATTTTCCACGATGATTCTTGCTACATGTGAACAGTTGAGCACGGATAAGAGTGCGTAAGCATGGATGCCTGTTTCGAGCCAATTTAATGAACTTCAATGCTATGAGCTCAGATAGGGTGGGGCCAACTTTGAGTGAATGATTCGGTGCATGTGTATGGTGCCAATGAGGAATGACATCATAGTAACATGGGATGCCTATTTTTATGCTTCCTGTCCCCAAGGTCCTCCCGGTCCCCCCACTGCAGCACCATCCTGGGCTGTCCCCTTGTTTCGAACCCTCTTGTGGAAATAAGGGACATGTCCCATGTTACTATGACGAATGAAGGTATGGTGACAACTAAAAATGTATGGCATGGTGCGGTGTTTCAAGCCAATTTGAAATTTGACGAGCTCAAGGCCAACCTTGAATGATTGATTCATTGCATGTGTATGATGACAACTAGAGGGGATAATGTAGGTGTAGGTCAAAACTTGATAAATTGCATACTCACAAACGAATGAAAGGGAGGAAACATTTAACGGAAGTGGGCAGGGAGGGGGATGGTGCGGTGTTTCAAGTCAATTTGAAATTTGATGAGCTCAAGGACAACCTTGAATGAATGATTGATTGCATTTTATGATGGCAACTAGAGGAGGTCGGTGTAGGTTAAAATTTGATCCATTGCACGCACACAGAACAAACAAAAGGGAGGAAAGATTATACGGTACTGAAGCTGTTTTTGTATTGGTTGCTTTGTAAATGCAGGATTGGTTACCCTATGTGTGTAGCAATGCAGCAGCTAGTGAGGCATGCCAATTGGCAGGCAAGTTGACTCCGCAAATATATGATCAGCTCAACCGATCCGTTCTAGTAGTGAATGGGCTGAATGAAAACATTCCGTTCCTTTTGGACTTAGCAAACTGCCAGTTTGTGCGGCAAGTCTTCACAACCATTCGTGAGGAACGTTGTCATCCACTTCGAAAATACATCAAATGGCAATACATAGGTTTGGCACTGATTTCAGGTGGTTTCATGTTCTCAATCTGGCTTTGGATCGTCTTCAACAGGCGACGCAAGCATAGGTTCTTTCACCATATCAATGAAGATCAAAATCCACAATTCATGGCAAGGGGATCGGGCCCTCATCAAACGCCTCCCAAGGCACCTGCTTAGTCTAGAATTTTTATTCAGATTTGATACTTTTAAGCATTTTTTTCTCAATAACATTCAGATTCACTTGTAATTATAACTGGGCATTGTGAATAATGCTTGCTTTCATAGGGTTTACGGGATTGTAGATTCTGCTGTGCGACATTGGCATTATCTGCCTTTTGACTATGAGTGAAGAGCTTTCTTAATATAAAATCATGTACATTTAGGCTCATGTGTATCAATCTGGTCAGCCTTTTGAATGATTGTGGGACTTTTTAAGGGCAGATGATATGTGCATTCAAGCTTTGTGGTGTGCATAGTGTTCATGAACCTAGAAAAACTACAAATGAATATCTGTAATGATAAAAATGCCCATATTTGAAGTTTTTTACATTGAAATTCTTTATCTTCAAGTTGAAAATTTAAAGGTGGAAACCTCTCTTGAAGCATAGCTCCTATCTAAGATTGGATATTCTAGATAAGGGCATTTTGACTGACTTGAAGAAATTTCTTTGAGATTTATAGCTCAACTCATTTTTATTAGGTGGAATGCACCTGAAGATTGTAATCGAAACTCCACCGTAGTTTGTAGGCTCAAGCACCTAATAAACTCGCCAACATGACGGCATCACGCTATCGATATAAATATAAATATGAATATGAATAACATACTTTTCGCATTCACCTTTGGCCGCTCTCGCCTATCGGGTGGCACGTCTTCTTGCCTTGTGTGACATTTGTCATGGGCACTACAACAATCGCATATGCCTCGTGTAGTGTCCTATGCTTGCCTCCTCTCTCTTCCCTCACCTCACCCGCCATCTGGGTGGTTCCCCCTTTTTCTATTCATTCACAAGCTTGGCATCTCCTTAGATTCTCACTAAACAAAAGCTTGTGCCACCATACTAGTTTCTAACTCGTTTTGATAGTTTTTTGGAATTTTGCAATAAGGTAGTGCCATAAGACTTTGGGACTTCTCATAGAATTTCCTCTGGTGTAAAATGAAGCCCTTTGCCTTGGGATGAAATTTGCCTTATTGGTTGTTTTCCATGGGTAAAATTTCTAATGTATGGAGGTGCTCTCTTAAGGGAGAACCATCCCCTACCAATCTTTGGGTGGGTTCTCTTCATAATACTAACTCCTTGTGGAGTTGCTAGCTTCAATGGGAACCTTCCCTTGGAATTCTTATGTGTAGTCCACTTGGCATTTCGTGCTCACGTAGCCTTGGTATCTTTTTTGAAATCGATTTTTGCAAGAGAGAGGGTCTGTGGTAGAGAGAGAGTGTGATAGAAGGATTGAGTGCTCTGTCCTACTTGCAATAGAATTGTGCTTTGCTACATGGAGATTATTGAAGAGGATTCTTCTTCTCAAAGGTCTTTTTCAAAAGATTGTGTATTGGTTTTGATCGTTGAATTAAAAAATATTATTGTGTATTGGTTTCGATCGTTGATTTCACGGTGCCCTTGCCTTGATAGTTTTTTTGGTTATTGATAAACATGACTATTGTCAAAATGTTGAATGATTAATCAATGTTTCTCACTTGGCTTTAAATTGTTTGCTCTCGTATATTTGTTCTAAAAGAGACTATCTCATAATGGCTAGCATGATTTTTCTCAACAGCACGAGATTTGGGCATTAGATCACTTGTCCTTGGTACTTTGGGTTTCTCGGATTACTTACCCTTGGTTCTATCAATGATATGGTAATAATTTGTTTTAAAGAAATTTGAAGCATTTATTTGTCTGCATTTTTTGGTTTTCCCTTGGTATACTATGGTATAATGGGGTTCTTAGCCCTACATTGTGACCTTGCCTAGTTGGTTTCTCTTTATGAAATTCTGGCTTGAAGGGCTACATAATTGGGATAACTTTTAATTAGGTGATAGTAAATCCGATGCTTATGTGGAAACTGCCTCGACGATCCTAAGTGTGTTCACACACATCACAACCATATGTATATGGTATTAAATCCCCCTTGAGAGTGATGCGGTGAACGAGAGCTGACACAGATAGTAAAGAGAAGTGCCTTGTCATGAGGACATGATCAATCCACAAAGGGGAGTAAGCTCAAAAGCTTTGCTAAAAGCTTCGAACTCTTTGTTAGGAAATATAACGTAGCTAAGTAGATAATTGAGTAGATTACTTAATGGGGAGAGATAATTTACACACACAAGAGATTAGAGAGAGAGAGAGAGAGAGAGAGAGAGAGAGAGAGAGAGAGAGAGAGAGAGAGAGTACACACGATATATGTGGTTCATCGAATGTGGGCTACGTCCACGGGAAAGCAGCCACTCAATGGCTTTAGTACTTCAAAACAAAAAGCAGGTTACAAAGAGATTATACCCTTTTGGAGCTCCTGTCTTGCTTCACTCTCACCACCTCACACCCACATTGTTAATCAACTTCACACTATGAAATGTGTGTAGAAATGGCTTCCTTTTATAGGTCAAAAGGGCTGCCCTCTCTCATGAGAGGCAACCATGTGTAGCCGTCCTTGTGTAGATAAGTCCAAATCAGACCCTCCAATCCGTCCATGTGTGGCTTCCTTGAGAAGACAAGTCCGCTTTTGAATTCAGCCACCCATTGACTTCTCACCACCGGCCACCGGTCATTGACTACCGGCCAACCGACCGATCGTTTTCCGACCACTTTCCGACCGTCGTCTGGCCATAATATTCCGCTGGGCGTGAAAATTTTGGTTTCCGATGAGTGGTTTTATTTTCCGACGAGTTATTTTTCTTCACGCACGATGGCTTCTCCTCATAATGGGGGCTTTACAAATGTGCGTTTTAACACAGAAAATTACAAGGGGTAAATCAGGCTCCATACTTAACAATCTCCCACTTGGAGACTGATCTCCAAACCAAACCTGTGATGACTACTTTCCATCCTGGCTTCTTATCCTTGAATGCCGATTGAAGATGAGCAAAAGCTCAACTTCTCTTTATTGACCACCTTTGTAAACATGTCTGCAGGATTTTCACTTGTATGCACATTTCCTAGCTTTAGTTGTCCCTCTTCCAAAAGAGTGCGTATGAAGTGATATCTTACGTCAATGTGCTTTGTCCTCCAATGAAAGGCTAAGTTCTTGGCAAGATGGATAACGCTTTGGCTATCACTGTACAAGACATAATTGTCTTATTTGAATCCAAGCTCTTCTAAGAATCTGTGAAGCCACAGAATTTCTTTGCTTGCCTCCATCATTGCTACATACTCTGCTTCCGTGGTAGAAAGTGAGCGCACTTTCTGCAGCTTTGAAGCCCAGCTTACTGCTATACCTCCAACCGTGAAGACATAGCCAATAGTGCTCCTTCAAGTATCTTTGTCACCTGTCATATATGCATCAACATACCCTTCTAGAAAAATATCAGTTCCTCCAAAATACAAAGAATTTATTGTTGTCCCTTTTAAATACCTAAGTATCCACTTCATAGCTTGCTGGTGCTCTTTACCTGGGTTATTCATGAACCTACTCACAACTCCCACTGCATGTGCAATATCTGGCCTTGTCCAGACCATAGCATACATTAGAGAACCTATCGCTGCAGCATATGGAACTTTAGACATATAGGCTATCTCCTCTTGTGTCTTTGAACACATATCCTTGGTCAGTTTAAAGTGACCAGCCAAAGGTGTAGAAATTGGTTTTGCATTTTGCATTGCAAACCTTTCTAGTACCTTCTTGATGTAATCCTCTTGAGATAGCTTTATTGTCTTCTTCGTCATGTCCCTTGATATTTTCATACCAAGTATCCTCTTTGCATCACCTAAATCTTTCATTGAAAAAGATTTAGACAGCTCCTCTTTTAAGTCTTTGATGTCCTGCATGTTAGCCCTTGCAATCAACATGTCATCAACATACAACATTAGAATTATGAACTTCCCATCTCCCAAATTCTTCGTGTAGATACAGCGATCTGAGTTGCATCTTGTGAATCCATGATCCAACATCCATCGATCAAACTTCAAGTACCATTGTCTTGATGCTTTCTTTAAACCATACAAGCTCTTCTTTAATCTGCAAACCATTTTCTTCTTACCTTTTACTTCATACTCCTTTGGTTGAAGCGTGTAGATTTCCTCCTCTAAGTCACCGTGAGGGAATGCCGTATTTACATCCATTTGCTCGAGATTTAAATCATGAGCAACCACAAGGCTTAAGACTGGTTTAATTGAGTTCATTTTACAACAGGAGAAAATATTTCATTGAAGTCAATACCTTTGTTTTGAGAAAACCCTTTTACCACAAGCCTAGACTTGTACACTTCAGCTTGTTTGTTTTCTTTCCAAGTAATCTTTGTACATATTTTGTTCGTTAAAAATTACATCCCTACTCCTTAAGATTTTACCATCTTCAGGATTCCATAGGCGATATCCAAAGTCACCTTCTCCATAGCCAATGAAGAAACACTTTTTGGACTTTGCATCTAGCTTTGATCTTAGGCTTCTATCTATGTGCATGAAAGCCTCACACCCAAACACTTTGAGAAATGCATAATTCACGAGTTTACCTGTCCATGCCTCTTTTGGAACTCCCCCATCCAATGCCGTTGAGGGTGACCGGTTGATTAAGTACACAAACGTACTTACAGCTTCTGCCCAAAGCTCAAGCGGTAGGCCTGCATGTAGCCGCATGCTTCGTGCTTGCTCCATTGATGTCCTGTTCATCCTTTCCGAAATCCCATTTTGTTGAGGTGTCCTTGGGGTTGTCCTTTGCCTCTGAATGTCATTGCTAGCACAAAAGCTTTCAAAAGCTTGGCTACAATATTCGCCTCCATTGTTAAATCTGAGGCATTTAACCTTAGTACCTATTTCATTCTCCACAAAGGCTTTCCACCTTTGAAATATGGAAAAGACATCGGACTTATTCTTCATGACATAAACCCATGTTTTTCTAGTCGCATCGTCTATGGATGTTACATAGTACAATGAGCCACCAAGTGATGGTGTACTTGCAGGACCCCAAACATCAAAATGAACCAACTCAAGTTTTTTATTTTTTCTTTCATTTCCTGATTTTTAAAATTTTACCCTCTTTTGTTTACCATAAACACAATCTTCACAGAACTCTAAGTCCACTTCTTTCAAACCTGGTAGAAGCTTCTTTGTTTGAAGGATTTGCATTCCTTTTGCACTTATATGCCCAAGCCGGTAGTGCCACACCGCACTATCAACTTCTGTAGTTGCTCCATAAGCTGAAGGTTGTGTGTTGATAGTACACAAGTAAAGTGTACCAACCTTTTCTTCCTTGGCAACCACCAAAGATCCCTTTGAGATCTTCCACCATTTGTTTTCGAATGCAATGTTGTGACCTTCATCGTCCAATTGTCCTTTAGAGATCAAATTTTTCCGAAGAGAAGGAACATGCCTAACATCTTTAAGCTTCCATTCATTTATGTTAGCAGTTTTGACAGAAACTGTACTTTTGCCGACAATCTCACAAGCTTCATCATCTCCCAAGTATACATACCCAAAATTACCTTTGATGTAATCTTGGAAATGTTGCTTGTGTGGTGTCGCATGGAATGAAGCCCCGGAATCTACTATCCAGGAATTAGACACATTGTCTAATGAGAGACTTAGAGCATCTTGCTTTACTTTACCTGCCACATTGGCCTCCGATGTTGATTTATTGTCTTGAGACTCAATCTCCTTCTTCTTCTTGGACATAGGTCCAACTTCTTGACGTGGCCCTTCTTGCCGCAGTTCCAACAGTCAAGAACTGACTTTGTACGTGACTTGATCTGTCTTGAGCGATCACGACCCTTTTGGTTTTTGAACCTCTCCTTAGGCCTTCCTCTTGTTTCCACCGACAGTGCAGCACTTGATGATTCTCCTGTGCTTCTCCTTCGTATTTCCTCGCTTAGGAGAACACCCACAACATCATCAAACTTCAGAGTATTTGTGCTAGAAATAGAATTACTTACAGCCATCACAAGGCTGTCCCAACTATCCGGTAGAGATGATAGTATAAGGAGAGCTCGCACTTTGTCATCGAAATTGATTTTCACCGATCGAAGTTGACTTACGTTTGTGTTAAATTCATTTAGGTGTTCTGCAACTGAACCACTCTTTGTCATCTTTAGATTGAACAAGCGCTTTATAAGAAATACCTTATTGGATGCTAATGGTTTCTCGTAGAAGTCATCAAGTAACTTCATCAAGTCCTCCATGGTCTTCATCTCCGGAACATTGAAGGCCACCGTTGACGCCAAGCTTAACCGGATTGTTCCCAGTGCCTTTCGATCAAGGACAATCCATGCTTCATATGTCATTGTTGCGGGCTTCTTCACAAGACCGCCTAGTAGCAAATAGAGGTCCTTCTGGTAGAGATAGTCTTCAATCTGCACCATCCAATGTTGGTAGTTTTTGCCGTTGAACTTCTCAATTTTAAGTTTCCCTTCCTCTACCATAACTTCCACTCAATTCAAGGAATCCTTTCCTAGATACTTTAGCTACGAGAAAACCTTGCTCTGATACCAGTTGTTAGGAAATATGACGTAGCTAAGTAGATACTTGAGTAGATTACTTAATGGAGAGAGAAATTTACACACACAAGAGATTATAGAGAGAGAGAGAGAGAGAGAGAGAGTACACACGATATACGTGGTTCACCCAATGTGGGCTACGTCCACGGGAAAGCAGCCACTCAATGGTTTTAGTACTTCAAAACAAAAAGTAGGTTACAAAGGGATTATACCCTTTTGGAGCTCCCGCCTTGCTTCACTCTCACCACCTCACACCCACCTTGTTGCATCAACTTCACACTATGAAAATGTGTGTAGAAATGGCCTCCTTTTATAGGCCAAAAGGGCTACCCTCTCTCATGAGAGGCAGCCATGTGTAGCCGCCCTTGTGTAGATAAATCCAAATCGGACCCTCCAATCCGCCCATGTGTGGCCGTCCTTGAGAAGACAAGTTCGCTTTTGAATTCATCCACCAGCCATTGACTATCGGCCACCGGCCAACTAGCCAACTCAACCAGCCAAATAACCGGTCGTTTTTCGACCACTTTTCGGCTGCCGTCTGGCCAATAATATTCCGGTTCGAGACTGGGCGTGAAAATTTTGGTTTCCGGCGAGTTATTTTTTTTCACGCACGATGGCTTCTCCTCATAATGGGGGCCTTACAAATGTGCGTTTTTAACACAAAAAATTACAAGGGGTAAATCAGGCTCCATACTTAACACTCTTCACGAGACAATGCCATTGTGAAAAGATTTGCAAGGTTGTCCTGTGTCGGCACATAAGCCAAGCCGATCTCTCCTTCTGAGAGCCTCTCCCTGACATAGTGGTAATGCACCTGAATGTGATTTGTGCGAGCATGAAAAAATGGGTTCCTCACAATTGCCAATCGCTCTGACTGTCAGTGTAGATAGTGTTGGCAGTGTCATGTCCAACACCCAAATCAGCCATAAGGCGTCTAAGCCATACACACTCAACCATAGCTATGAAGATTGCCCTCTACTCAGTCTCACAACTGGAAGTGGCCACAGTAGGTTGCTTCTTGCTCAACCATGAGATACATGAACTGCCAAGAATGAAACAAAAACCACTTGTGGACACTCGCGTGTCAAAAAAACCACCCAGTCTGAGCCCAAAAAAGCATGTAAATCTGGTGGTAATGATCCCCCCTTGGGATAAAACAAGTCAAGATGTAAAGTGCCACTCAAGTAGTGAAAAATCCTCTTGAAAACTTGTCAATGCTTAGATCCTGGGCTATGCATAAATCTGATGGCCTATGAGACTTTAAAATGAATATCCGGCCTCATGTTGCATACATAAATGAGGCATCCAACAACATTTTGGTAAAGAGTGACATCAGCAGGATCACCAACATCATGAAGACTCAATTTCAAACCTGTATATGGGAGTGGAAATAGGTTTGCAATCCTCAAGTCCAAACTTACATAGCACTGTCTCTATGTAACTTGCCTGACACAAGGAAGTACCACTATCACATTGCTTAAACTATATACCCAAGTAATGATGCAATAGTGGAAATAGGTTTGCAATCCTCAAGTCCAAACTTACATAGCAATGTCTCTATGTAACTTGCCTGACACAAGGCAGTACCACTATCACACTGCTTAAACGGTATACCCAAGTAATGATGCAATAGCTCCAAATCTTTTATCTTAAAATAAGCATTCAAATCAGCCTTAAATTTTGCAATATGTCTCTCATTTGGTCCAATGATCAGCAAATCAGAGAAGGACAATGAGAAGTACATCACCCTCACGCTTTACATACAATGTGCTTTTTGTTGGATTGTTATACGAAAGCCTCATTTGACCTAATGAGTGTCAACCTTCTCATACCAAGCACGAGGAGATTGCTTCAACCCACACAAATTTTTCTCACATTTGCACACTTTATCTTCCTACCCTTTAATGACAAAACCACGAGGTTGCGCTACATAAACTTCCTCAAATATGTCACCATTCAAAAAAGTTGTAACAATGTCTGATTGATGTATATCCCAACCAAAATGAGTTGGCAATGCACATAGAACACGTACAATAGTTATACAACAAGTGGGAGCAAAAGTATCTTCATATTCTATGCCTTTTTGGTGTGCATAACCCTTTGCAACAAGTCGAGCCTTATAGCGATCAATCTCACCATCCAGCTTGCGTTTCAACTTGTAAACCCACTTCGTACCAATGGCCTTTTTGTCAGGAAGCAAATCACATAAAGTCCATGTGTCATTTTCTATAAGTGCATCATATTCAGATTGCATGGTAGCCATCCAATTTTTTGAATTCTGTGCTTCATCAAAAGACAGAGGTTCCTCAACATCACATAAGCTAGACAGAGCCAAAGCATAACAATCTGATGCATAAGATTCATGGTGAGAATCTGAACGAGTATGACTAGACGAAGGTGCATCCAATTTAGTGTCACGCAAAGTATGCACCATCCATTTTGACATACCTCTAGCCTGTTCATTCTTAGCCCTTTCCTCATCAAGTACATCTGCATCAATATTAGGTTGATATGTAACATTTTCACAAACATCCATAGGCTGTATATTTGCCTCATTGGAATATATGTCAAACTTCCACCCCCAAAAGTAGGCAACAAAGTGTCATTAATCTCCTATAAACTTACATTACTGTCTCTACTACATGACAACAAGGACTTTACACAATCTTCCACAAACACAACAGTCCAAGAGACCAAGATACGCTTTTTTGTGGATGATACAACCTGTAACCTTTGCTTTCAGCACCATAACCAACAAAAACACATTTGACAGCCTTATGATCCAATTTTATGCACCGTGTTTGTAGTGCCAAAGCATATGCCAAACAGCTAAAAACACACATGTGCTCAATATAAGGCTTTCTATCATGCCATGCTTCATACAGAGTAATAGACTGTAAAGCTTTCATAGGACACCTATTAAGTACATAAGTAGCACACATGATGGCCTCAAGCCAAAACGAATGTGGCAAAACGAATGTGGCACACATAATGGCCTCAAGCCAAAACGAATGTGGCAAAGCTTGACTTTTGACCATACATCGTGCCATTTTCGTAAGTGACCTGTTTTCCTCTTAGCAACACCATTTTGCTGAGGCGTATAAGGCACTGAACATTGGTGTTTTGCCCCACGACTAGCCAGATATGCATTAAATTCATGATACATATACTTCCCTCCTCGATCTAAACGCCCATAGTACATTTTGAGACATTTTCAGCCATAGCCAAAAATTGTTTGAAGCATATAAACATTTCGGATTTCACTTTAAGTGGATACACCCATGCACGTGTGGAGTAATCATCAATGAAATTCACGAAGTAAAGGTAATTTTCCAAGGACCTAACCTGCAACCTGCATGTGGCCCTAACTGAACCATCCTTTGGAAACTTCGAACGCTACATCTCACCCAAATTACATCCTTCACAAACATGCTTGACAGGTGCTTCAAGAGGTGGTAAAGAAGAAACCATATCAACTTTTTGCAAACGCAGCAAACTGGAAAAATTCAGATGTCCAAAACATGTATGCCAAAGTTTTGCATTTAAAATAGCCTTAGAATCCACAACTGCATTTGAAAACTTATGCCCACACTTATCATACAAAGTGAGCTTATACAGCCTACGACATAAAATGCCAGATGTAATAATTTCATCATCGAAACTGAGATCATGTACTGTACATCTATCACCCACAAATTTGACTACAAGTCTAAGTCTAGCAAGTGTAGATACAGACAAAAGATTCTTCTTGATCTTAGATACATACAATGCATCAACAATTGTGAAAGAACTTCCATTTGCAGAAGTAAGCAAAATCTTTTCAAATCCCTTGATCGGATAAGAGGCATTGTTGGCACAAGTGACTAAATTTCCATGCGGGACATCCTCGAGAGAAGTAAAAAAGTTACAATGAGAGTTAATTGGCTTTGTAGCACCACTATCAAAGTACCACACTTGAGCATTTGTATCAACTGACAAACATGCATCATGGATAGAAGGATCATAAGTGCACTCTGCGCTACAAGCCCATTCTCCATCAACACCTACATTACAGTCTCCTTTCACAGAAGACTCAACAATAGTTGTATTTGTAGTGGAACCAGCCTCTTTCTTCTTAGCCTCTTTGACCTTCAACTTAGGACACTGCTTGATCAAGTGATCATTAGCTTTACAATAATGGCAATGCATCTTCGTAAGTATTGTAAAGCTAAAGTCTAGTAAGAATCTAGAAAGTACTAGCAAGTACTAGCAAAATCCCAGATGAATTGCTACCAGCAGAAGCATTAGAAACATGTGATTTACCACTCGCAAAAGAACCATGAGAAGTGGCTACATTGTTGTTATCACCTTTTCTTTGAGAGATAAATGCCTATTCAACTGCACGTTGTCTACTCCTATTTTTCTGAGAAAGTGATCTTGCAATAGCAATGTGCATAATGTATCAAACTTGACAACTTTTGGATTTCCTTGGTTCATGAGTCTTCAAGTACTAGAAAAAGTTTGGTAAGAATCTGGCAAAGCATCAAGAACAGTCTGCATAAGGAAACTATCAGAATTCACCTGCAGAAATCAGTTGCTCATTGATATCCTTGCCACCAGTAAGGAAAGTGTCCATGTCATCTTCCTCATGCATAATCTTCGACTCCAACTCTTTACGTAGTAATGCAATTTTTGCCTCATTGCGAATTGCATAAAGACCAGCCAAAATATCCCAAGCCTGTTTTGTAGATTTTGTGAACGAATGTGGGGAATAATAGTGCGCTTCATAGAAAATGCAATCAATGCATGAGCCTGCGCATCTTTTATATCCCAAGGAGCTTGCTAAGCCTAGGCAAAACAACTCTCGAAGCAACAATCCTGCCACCAAAATCTATAACATCCTCAACATTGCCTACATCCTCAGAACAAAGACATACATCAATGGATTCTACTTAGCCCTCCTTGTGGTGATGGAGCAACTGGGCTCCCTCCATATATGCTGGTATCTTTTTCTTAGATCTCTTTGGTGCTTTTTGATGCTGCTTATTCCATGTTGTGTAGTCCTCCGTGAATTGTAGTCCTGGTCTATTCTTTTTGCTCAGAAGTGTGCACCTTGTTTAGCCAATGTAATGTCGTGGGCTATGGTTTTAAGTTGGATCATCTCGAGGGTATGGTAGTGTTACTGATGTTTGTGGTAGCTTCACGATGTATTAGCTCAATTGGTAGCACTATGCTCGGTTGAGCAGGCCCATTATGGTACTTTTATAATTTATTTTAGCTCCATGGCACTCTATTAAGTGAGTACTGCTAAAATATATATACATATTTTTTAATGCATCATAGAAAATAACTTAAAAGGAAGGCCTTTTCAGTTTTCAGCTAACTTTCTGGCCTACCCCAAAGGGGCGAGGCCTTCATCTTTTTCCTAATGGAGAAGGGAAGCTTATCTTTTAAAAAGTGCATAATTTTTCATTGGTTGAAAGAGATAGAAGATACTCATTTAAAAGACAAACAAATGTATTTTGGCGTTTGGTTGTATTTTGGCTTTGAAGGTAAGGCAATGGTGATGGTGAGTGTTGGGTGATGCTCTGGGATCTCCTATTTAAAAAATGCATGATAAGAGTTTGGTGGATTTTTTGGATTTAAAGTTGTGCACTTTTAGTGCCTTCTTAGTATATTTCAGATGGTCGTGGGCCGTTAATATTCAAAAGCCACTTACTTTTGAGAATCAAATTAGGTCTTAACCTATGCCTTTTGCATGCATGCATCCTCTGATCTGGTCCTCCTTGAACCCTAGTGTTGAGATACTCGTCGACCTATGCACTTTCCCTTCTTCTCTCCTCGTGCAACCATGAGCTATGATCGCTGCTGCCATCAACACCCTCTTTGATATTGGGTCCACAAATATTGATCCGCTACTGCCTCCCCGCGTGAGCTTCATTATCCTGAGAGACCAAATCTCCCGGCTATAACGCGCACTAAACTTGAGAGGACATGAGGCCCTGGCGCTATTGAGGTGAGGACAGAAGCATCTAACTAAAAACTCAACACCCTCGCTCTCTCTGCTAAGGCTTCCACTACTCTGTAAAAGCCTGCCTAAACTATCATTGACTTCCTCTCTTCTTATAACCCTAGTTCCCCACTTGCACCCCATTGTCATCCTCTCATGCCTCTTCAATGTGCAAACTCGCTAATTATTGGGACTGCATGACAGCCGATGATAGAAGCTTCTTCTACACCACTATGTCCTCTTTTGCATGTAGGTCCACCCATCAAACTCAAATCTCATAGTCTGATCATCAATATTGGGAATCTCTCTCTCTCTCTCTCCCCCTCCTCTTTCCTTGTTAGTCTCAGTTAGTAGTAGGCAAGCATAGTGATTTTATCACTTGTTCTAAAACAAACTCTTATGTACATTTCTTTTAAGATTGTATAATCTAGTTCCTTTTGGACAAAGCCCCTTGAGAAATTTGCATTCCTTTGCCTCTGATGTGATTTTCATGTTCTTTGTGTGTGTGCATGTGTGTTTTGAGAGAGAGAGAGAGAGAGAGAGAGAGAGAGAGAGATTATTTTTTTCCTACTAAATAGGACATAGATGAGACATGAGAAAGGTGTATAAATATTATTTTACTGCTATTTTTGGCTCATCTCACAAAATGCTCCATGTGACTTGTCATGATTGAGTTCTATCTTTACATTTGTCACTGTTCATGATGGGTAAAATTTTGTACACATGGCCGTAGGTTATGAGGGAGCTCCACTCACACTCATGCTCTTCAGGTTACTTGTTTCCTTCTTGTCCTCTTATCGCTTAGGCTTTCATTTGCGCTTTACCTAATCATAGCTCCTAGTATGTTTCACATTGGAGACCTTAGCTCCTATATATATAACAAGAGTAGACTTTGCACACATTGAACAACTTCAAGCTCCTTTGTAAGCTTAGCTCTATGTCGGGTGCAATTACCAAATATTCTGTCGAATTTCTTGCTAGAGGCAATGGCAAGTCTTAGGATGAGATTCGCAAGGATATTTAAAGGTCAAAGCATTTATATAGGCATATGAAGCTATTGATTACAGTGTGGCTAATAAAACAAGGCAAAGAGTCACGAAGGCCTACTAAAGATAAGACCCATCATTAGAAGGGATGAGAGTTATTGGGAGCGGGTATGAATGAGTGTTTACAATCACATGTCATTTTTTTGTTTTTTTTTTTATTGTCCATTATACAGACATAATCACAAATGGCTTATATGTTATGGAGGGCCCCACTTAAACAACAAGTTAAAAGGATCACACTCGCATTCTAAAACAAAGTAAAATGAAAAGGAACTAAAATAAATAAAGGGATCCATTTTCAAAATTTTCATGAAAAAATTGAATGTTTTCGTAGGAAAATGTAGGTCTAATAGGATAGGATATAATAAAAATAAAACAAGGTGAAAGTTCACTATGGCCTATATAAAGATATTTTTTAGGAATTTAATAATAAGAGACTTCTTTAAGAGAGAGAAAGTAGAAGGTGACATGAGCATTTTAAAACATTTGTTGTCACAATAAAGTATTACATTGTTTATAAATAAGTGTAACAATGAACTATCTTTATTACAATATATTTCAAAAGCATTCAAAAAGAATGACAAAAAAAAAAACTTGAAATCATTGGAAGAAATAGAGGAAAAAACAGGTCATGGTGGCTTTCTAAAACAATAAAAAAGTGATAAAATCACTAGATTGAGTTTAACTAGAATCAATGTTCAATAAAGGATTGCTTCAGCTTAGCCATGAACCGGTTGATTTCAAGACTAGCCAGTTGCAACCGTGGTGAAGGGAAGAAAAATCGATGAAATATGTGAGAAAATAATTCAAAAATCCTGCAACTTTCAAAAAATTTATTGGTATATACTTGCAGTTTGCTTCTTTTCAAGGAGAAAACTTGACCAACGGTCACTTAGTAAAAGAAACTTTCCCGAACACTGACTATAACTAAGCTATAGAATGCAAAAAAAGTCAAGCAATGTGAGTCTGTGAAATGAAAGGTGAAATAAAAGAACTCCTTCACACACAAGTGTGTGTGTGTGTGTGTGTGGAATTGACTAGAATTATGCAAGGTGAAGCTTCACTTTAGCATTCTAAAACAATAAATGCAAGAAAAGACATATAAGGATGTGAAATGAAAGATGAAATAACAAGTGAAAGGGTCACGGTGGCTTTTTAAAACAACAAGCAAATGATAAAATCATTAGGTTGAGTTTAACTAGAATTATATAAGGTAAAGCATTGTTAAAGAATATCTCTTTTATTAAAGGACTGAGTTTCCTCCTTGCAAAGAAGCAAACCGGAAATAATAGTCGAAATTTTAACTTTGCAAGATTTTTGAACTAAGTTCTCACATATTCACCATGTTTTCTTCTCTTTACCATGGTTTGCTCATTTAGTGTGTGTATATATATATATGTGTGTGTGTACGTGTTTGTATGTGTAAAATAAATAAATTTATGTGTGTGTATGTATGTATATGTATATAATTTACTAGAATTATGCAATGGGAAGCTTCACTTTAGCATACTAAATGAATAGAATGCAAGTGAAGTCAAGCTGAGTAAGGATGTGAAATGAAAGGTAAAATAGAAAGATTTATTTAATATTTTAAAATAAAAATAACATTTAAGGTAAGTCTCCAACATGGCACTGAAAACAATGAAAGTATGCCTAACCCAACTCAACACTAAGGCTTTTTTCAGAAAGCCAAACAGATCTATTTAATATTTTAAAACCTAAATAATATTTAAGGTTAGTCTCAATCATGGTTGAAAACATTTAAAGTATGCCTCACTCAACTCTTGTCTAAGGCTTCTTTTAGAAAGCCAACAAAATGAAAGATGATGGAAAAAATTATGTGTGACTCAATAGCCCATGCAAGGCTCATTTTTGAAGGGTGACCCTTATCATTCATTTGAAGGTTAAATTTGTACCTATCCTCACTACAAGAGGTTGTGTGCTCTTGTGACGCTGTTAGCGACGGAAATACACTGGGTTTTTATAACTCCCGGCGTCGCTAAAACCGTCGCTAATAGCGTCGCTATAGGCGTCGCTATATGCGTCGCTATATAGAGACGCTCATAGCGACACCTATAGCGACGTTTACACAGAAGTCTATAGCGACGCTACAGAGCCATAAATAGCGACGGTTATAGCGACGCCCGAGAGATATTTTTTTTGGTGACAGGGCATTGAATGCCCTGCCACCCATCAACCATATTGTACTTGATTCACTTTTTTAAAAAAGTGCAAGGGTAGATAATAGACCCAAAATAGTCACCCACAAGACGCATTGTTTGCAAAATTGACAAGCGTAAAATTGACAATTGTACACATCATAGGCAAAATGAATTGATTGGCAAATGTAATAATGACAATTGTACAACATCATAGGCATAAAGAATTGATTGGCAAAATGAACTGCGGTGACAAATGTAATAATATACATGGTTCAAAAAGACGTATAAAATCCGTCTCATGATACATAAGCTATGAGAAACCCTAAAGTAATGCTATCTAGCTACGGTTAAACTGACGTCGTCTAGTCAGACGTCTCATCGTGTCTAAGCGGCGTATCTGTCGGATTCTGCAAAAAAAGACAATAAGACAGCTTTCAGTAAGTATAAACATATAACGACATTTATAAAACAATACAAAAAATAGAAAAGAGTAAACCCTAATACTAACCATGCCGTCACGAGAACTGAGAATGTCCATCAGAGCGTTTAAGCCCTTCCTGCCTGCGTGCTCGCGCTCGTACGGTGTGGGATCACGTCCTGTCATCGACCACTGTCAAAACATACAAAGATTTCATTATGTTAGAATTAAAAAACTCATAAACCCTAAACTATCGAACATAAAGAGCAATGCGAAAACACTTACAAAATCGGCCTCAAATAATGCCCATCCACCGCTCCCCAAGTGGTGCGAGCTCCATGCCTCTACTCGCGCTCTGGCTGCATCCTCTTGTTGCTTCCAATTGTCGGGATTCTCGCGCGCTGCTTTCTTCGCATTCTTCCAATCTTCTTTGGCCAGCCAATCTGGCCTGTTCCACCCATGCTTGATTGCTTTTTGCACTTCGAAACACTTGTGTTTGCAGTATTCGCGCATTCGAATCTTCATCAGGTCTTCATTGAAGCGCTGATCCCGTGTTGGAACGGGAAACTCATCATGAAGTATGCTAATGACTCTGGCTTTTAAATCACTTGGTACTTCACTCCATTTGTTTAGTATGAAGTGTCTAAACAACTGAGAGCAAAGACCACGCATGCGCGAGATCACCTTCTTGTCGTCATCATCCATGATGATGCCGCCGCTGAAGTCGACGGAGTAAGGCAAGTCCTCTGGCCGGTGACGCGTGAACCTGGGTGTCCCGACAGGGGTCTCTAGCGGCGTGTCGATGGGGGTACGGACGTCAGGTGTCTCCACCGGCATCTGGGCCCCGAAGCGAGGAGTGTCGAGTGGGGTGGCTCCTGGCGGAGTAGATAGAGGTGTGTAGCTGCTAGGAACAGTCAGCCACGCAAAACCTGGCGTAGATGGCGATGTTGTGGCTGGTGTGGGGGCGGGCAAAGAAGGGGAGGGTAAAGAGCCTCGTCGAACACGAGGCGGTGTGGAGGCATCGGCGGCGGAATCCCCACAACAACCGCCACCGCCACCACTAGAGCGCCGGTGTCTAGACGAGTGTGAAGATCGTCTCGTCGACACCGAAGCTTCGGAGCGCGCCGAATGCTCCGAAAGAGAGGGAGATGCGGATGGAGTAGGAACGCGCGATGATGCGCCAGAGCGATGACGCTCCACGTACCACTGTCTCTGCTGCGGTGACAAAGAAGAAAGAAACTCCTCATCATCCATACCTGCATTAAACACACGAATATTTAAACTTAATATTGAATGAATAGAGTAGACAATGACGCAAAGATCATTGAATACAATGACGTAATGATGCATATAAATACAATGACGCAATGAATTGAGTGATAGAAGAGGCAAGTCGAAAACTCAGAATTTTCAATCAAAAGATGTGAGCGCGAGTAGAAAAGAGCGTTATACACCATGGAAGGTACTTAGAGAGACAAAGCTTTTACAACACGGAGCAAAATTGTTCAAATACAATATTTGTGGCTTTAAGAGATCTCTCTCTCATCCTCGCATAACTCAGCATAACTTCCTATATCTATATAGAGCTCTCCGTTTAAACACATATCCTCTGTTTCATTTTGTAGCTCCTCTGCATGCACCCCATATAGAGTAGTAGCATCTTGATGCTCGTCTGGCACCACCGCAGCGGCTTCTGATTGAGCATCTTCTCTGATCTCCTCCATTGATGCCGTTGTGATTGGCACATGGTAGCCTTCATACGTCCTTGCACTACGAGGGGCTACCTCTATGACGTACTACCAGTTTGATGTAGACTTTGTAGGATGAAATATTACCTGCCAGAGCCACATAACTTACATGAGAGCTTTCAAGCACATAACTTGTAAAAGGGGGATGTTAACTATTTACATACTTTCTTGTTCACAATGCTCGGGTAGTACGAAAGTGTCTGGAAGATATGCTTGATGACCTTCGTAGATTTGCTTCTTCAGTGAGGGCGCCCTACGTGCATTCAGTCTAGGTCCACATGTGACACATGCTCTGTATCCACTTGTTTGAAGCCCTACATGTATACACATGATAATAGATCAACTATGGGAAAAAACAAGATTTACAGTGTCTGAGTGAGGAGTGTCAATAGATCACCTGAGCATTCTGTTAGCCCGGGATAGTCATGCATGGTCCACATTAGAATGCCTCTGATCAAAGCATTCCGTCGTCCTGTGTGTCGGCGCATATCCACCACCTCTATGCCAATCCACAATTGTTGTAGCTCTTCCAATAGTGGACGAAGATACACATCCATATTCTCCACTTTATATCGCCCTGGCACAATCAAGCTTAGCCATAGGTGCCCCTTCTTCGTAGTCAACCACGGGGGAATGTTGTAGTTGACGATGACAACGGGCCATACACTGTAAGATGTTGATCTTTGACCAAATGGATTTACGCCATCCATAGCCAGGCCTAAGCGCAAATTTCGAGCTTCCCTGGCAAAATCCGACCATGTTCCATCTATATGTTTCCAGGCTGCGCAATCTGCAGAAATTCGTAGCACACCATCCGAAGATTTATTCTCCTCATGCCATGATGCTAGGGCGGCCATGGACTTACATTCGAAGAAATGCTTGATGCGAGGAAGCAGAGGAAAATATCGCAAAACCTTTTGTGGAATTTTTGTCCCATGGAGATCTACTCAATATCTTTCGGAATCACATTTCGGACACTTCTCCATGTCTATGTATTCCCCTCTGAAAAGAATGCAGTCATTAGGACAAGCGTGGATAGAATTGTAATCCATCCCCAAGTTTCGCAAAATCTTTCTTGCTTCATCTCGGGAATCTGGCATCACATTGTCAGCTGGTAGTATGTGCTCTTTAAGCAATCTACACAACATAAAAATACGATACAGTCGTGTAAAAATCTATCAGATCATTATACATTTAGAGTTTTATTAAAGTAAACTAATTGTAATAGATCACCTGAAAAGCGCTGTGACGCTAGTGTCACTCCATCCAAACTTTGTCTGCATGTTGAGAAGAACCAGGAGTGCTTTTAATCTAAACATACGTGCTCCATTATACAATGGCGTATCGGATTCACTTTTCATATCATCATAGATAAGCCTTTCTGAATCCATGATTGTCTCGATCATTTCATCAATCTCGGGCTCAAACATTGCCTCGTTGGGAATGTGCTCTGCATGATCATCCCCCGAGCTGTCAGAGGCTACATCTTGTGGCCTCACATATGCTGCTTGACCAAAGCGCCTGCGAACACGTCTATTGGGTTGCAAGATTGCTGCTTTTTGGCCAGCGTCAGAGTCCGACGAGTTATAATTGGCAACAACTCGATCTATAATAGATGGATCGAACTCGCCAAATTCGCGAACGTGCTACAAAGAAACACGTCTTGTCCGTCTCACAGCATGCTTGCATTGATTACAAGGACATAAGACCCTCGTTGAGAGATAGGTGTTTCGGTTGGACGGTCTCACATCCTCGTCACTACTCATAATGAGGATGAAAATCTTATAACCTGGACAACAAATTTAATATTCTATTGGCATTCTTCATCTTATCTCTCTCTCTCTCTCTCTCTCTCTCTCTCTCTCTCTCTCTCTCTCTCTCTCTCTCTCTCTCTCTCACATTCTCTAGTCATGTCCAATCCCCGCACACTTCGGTCTAGAGGTGCACGGAGATCAGAACCACCGGGTTATAATCTCGTTTTTATTGGTCAATACCTATATTTGTGGGTACAAGAAATCTACAGACCCACGTCTACATAATACTGCATGTAGTGGACAAAACCCCTTTGCCTCTTCTCTAGCTGTAGCACTTCACAGCATCTTAACATCTTTTCACAGTAGATCTTTTCACTGTTCGTCTAACTCTAAACCCTAAACCGTAAGTAATTCTTGCGTGGACTCGATCTAACGTAAATAAGCGTAAATCTAAATAAACGTAAATCTAACTAAAAATAAACCTAAATCTAATTTAACGTAAGTCTACATCTAACCTAATCTTTAATGTCTTTTGGGATAGTTTCCTACGACGTTAAAACTCTCTTCTTCTTGTGTGTGTGTGTGTGTGTGTGTGTGTGGGTAAACCTAAATAAACCTAATTCTAATCTAATATAACATAAATCTAAATCTAACGTAAATTATGTTATATTAAAAACAAAGAACTAAACTAACAGGGATTATAAGAACCTTAAAAATGATTTAACACAGAATTTTTCACATAACTCGGCAAGAGTTGGCATTCTCATCACTAAAGATGTGAGAGTTAACTTCCGACGGTGACGCTGCCTCATCTCCATCCACATCTGACGACAGCAATTGGCCCTTTGGACCGTTCTTACTCTTGTTACTAACTTTGAAGTTGCTGTTGAATGACTAGAGGTTGTTTAGATGGTCATTGTCGGGGATGTAGTGACTCTTACCGCCCTGAAGATCCACCTTCTTCCCTATCTTCTAAGGACATTTCACCAGTACTTTTGGATCGACAGAGCCCACCATGAGTGAAGGCAGCAATACCCTATATTCCATTGAGGGCTTTCTTCACCCGCTTCATGCAGGCATCGCAGTCTATGGAGACCTAAATCTAATCTAATATAACATAAATCTAAATCTAGCGTAAATAAACGTAAATCTAACTAAAAATAAACCTAAATCTAATCTAATTTAACTTAAATAAACCTAAATCTAATTTAACGTAAGTCTACATCTAACCTAATCTTTAACGTCTTTTAGGATAGTTTCCTACGACGTTATAATTCTCTTCTTCTTGTGTGTGTGCGCGTGTGTGGATGTGTGTGCCAATAAAAAGAGATAAATGGTATAACCTTTCTATCACCCATGCCAAGTATGATAGATTGGTTATGCCATTTCCCTCTTGAATAATAGGTCTTGAGTTCAACTCCTCGTCGGCTAGATCTTTAGGTCTTTTAATTTTAATTAGTTTCCTACGACGTTAAATTAGTTTCTCTCTCTTTCTCTCTCAATGTGTGCGTTTTTTTGTTTATGCATGTTTTCTCTCTCTTTTCCTCTCTCAATGTGTGCGTTTTTTGTTTATGCACGTTCTCTCTCTCTTTTCCTCTCTCAATGTGTGCGTTTTTTGTTTATGCATGCTCTCTCTCTCTTTTCCTCTCTCAATGTGTGTGTGCATTCTTTGTTTATGTATGTGTATGTGCGTTTTTGTTTATGTTTGTACTCTCTCTCTCTCTCTCTCTCTCTCTCTCTCTCTCTCTCAAAAACACTATGTGTGTGTGTGTGAGAGAGAGAGAGAGAGGGAGAGAGAAAGAGGGGAAGGGAACATGAGAGTGAGGAGAGGGAAGGAGCATACCTGGCTCTCCTTCCTCTCCTCGTGTGTGTGTGTGTGTGTGTGTGTGTGTGTGTGTGTGGAGAAGAAAGAGAGAGAGAGAGAGAGAGAGAGAGAGAGAGAGGGAGAGCGTTACCTGCTCCTTGCTTGAGGGCGCCGAAAAACTCAGATCTGAGATCTGAGTTTTTGGGCGCTCTCTGTTATTTTTTTTACCCAGCCGGCGTCGCTATGAGCGTCGCAAATTTACTTGTAAATTTGCGACGCTCATAGCGACGTCGGGATTTTTTTTTTCAGCGTCGCTGTGTGAGCGTCGCTAATATGAATAGCCTCTTGTAGTGCCTTCATTAAGCTATATTTAGACAAAAATTAGAAGGGCTACTCAAAGATTTTTCAATATTCTATCCTTCTTTCGAAAGGTAAAAATATTTTTATCCTTCACTGAAGGATAAAAGTGCCTCGAAAGGACGTCGAAGCCTTCAAAAATTAGGCCTGAGCCCATGCACTTTTTAAAGAGGTAGGTAAACAATGTCAACACCCTCTCACAAGGGTCTACACAAAATAGTAAACAAGTGAAAGGGTCACGACAACTTTCAAAAACAATAAGAAAGCAATAAAATTGTTAGGTTGAATTAAACTGGTATCAGTGTTTGAGAAAGGATTGCCTCAGCTTAGTCTTGAGCCGATTGAAAATCGAGACTAGCTAGCTGCAAACCATGTTAAACGAAAGAAAAGCTGATGATATATGTGAGAAAGTCGTCCAAAATTTTTACAAATCTCAAAATTTCTGCTAGTATTTCGATTTTCTTCTTTGTGAGGAGAAAATTCGATCAACATGCGTTTAATAAAAGGGACTTTCTCGAACGTTAACACTGACTAGAATCAAGCTATAAAATGCAAGAAATGTAAATCCATGTGAAGTTATGAAATGAAAGGTGAAATAAAAAGAACTAATCAATATGTGTGTGTGTGTATAGAATTTATTAGAATTATGCAAGGTGGAGCTTCACTTTAGCATTCCAAAACAATAAAATGCAAAAAAAAACATATGTGTGTGTGTTAGATTTACTAAAATTATGC
The DNA here is from genome assembly GCF_014529385.1 of Adiantum capillus-veneris. Taxonomy (NCBI): domain Eukaryota; kingdom Viridiplantae; phylum Streptophyta; class Polypodiopsida; order Polypodiales; family Pteridaceae; genus Adiantum; species Adiantum capillus-veneris. Next base: position 42,212,898 of record NC_140956.1, on the reverse strand, counting down.
AAGGTGAAGCTTCACTTTAGCATTCTAAAACAATAGAATGTAAGAAAAGTAAAGACATGTCATGATGTGAAATGAAAGGTAAGTCTCCATCATGCATTGAAAACAATGAAAGTCTCCCTAACCCAACACAACACTAAGGGTTTCTTTTAGAAAGCCAAAAATGAAGTTTATCAACATTAGCTTACCACGTCACACTAATCAACAAGCTTTATCCAATGATCCACAATTGGACCCAAAATGCAACGCTTTACTAAGGACTTATGTAGTCCAAAAATTAGTAATTCTCATATTTTGTGAGAAATTTATTTATAGTAAAAACAATAAAATATAAAAAATTTAAACAAAAGAATATTTTAATGCTTTCTTATAAGAAAAGATAGATTTAATAGGCATCATGGGATCAAAACCTCACAAAATACCTTTATCTATACCTCACATCATGGGATCAAAACCCTATGAATATATTGTTTAATCTTTGTTCTCTAAAGCTATTTTCAAACATGCCAAACAAGGTGAAGAGATTCCCTCTATCCTCGTCGCCTAACCCTTACCTCCTGCTTTTGTCACTGAAAACTTCTCTGTGACGCCCCAGTTTCTGGGCGCGTCGGGGAGGGGGCCCGGCGGGGATTCTTACCCGCACGCAGCCGAGGGAACTTCTGTCTTCAAGGGGCCCGTCGGGGATTCATACCCGCACGCGGCCGAGGGACTTCTACCTTCAAGGGCCCGGCGGGGATTTATACCCGCGCGCGGCCAAGGGACCAAGGTGTTGCTTCAAGGGGTCCTGGCACGGACGGCACCGGCTCAGGAGGGCCCGGCTCGGACGGCACCGGCTCGGGTCAAGTTGCGTTCTCGGGGGCCCGGCTCGGACGGGGCCGGCTCGGGCGTGGTTGCGTTCCATGGGTCGACGGCCGTTTGTGTTTCGCGGGTCTTCGCGGGTCTCGCGTCTCGGGTCCCTAGCCCCACGTAGCCTCAGGCTCCGCCGCACCGCCGACGGGTCATAGCGTGCCCCGGGGAACCTTGCGTGGAGTCCCCACGGTGCGCGAGTGCGTGGAGTGAGGCTAACGTGCCTAGGTGGGGGGTCCCCTCCCGTGGCCGGTCTTCGGGAGGCTCATACCCCTTATATACACCCCCGTTTGAAGAGAGTTCGACGACCGCGTCGAACGTGGAAAAAGAGTGCTCGGCTATGCATGAGGCCGTGGGGACAAAGGGGTGCATATAAGTGCAAGTGAGCAAAAACTGTTCCCAAAATGCAAGTAAGTAGGCATGCTTTGTTTTTGTACTTTTGAGAATAAAGTGAGTGTGTGTATTTTTGGGGTTTTGGCAGAAGGCTGAAAAAGTATGCTTTGAACACCCAAGTAGAATTCCCCGTACTTGAGCGTTCCCCGAATAGGTAACCCGATGTGCGCGGAGCCACCTGCTGCGTTGGTCCGCGCGGAGGCTTCTTGAAAGCCGAATTTGAAAGAGCGTTCCGTCGCAATGCAGCACTTGCGAGTTGGTCCCTGTTTGGACGTCGTTTGGATCTTTAGCTCAGCATGGGCCACAAAACGTGGCCGGGGCGCGACGAACACCGTTGGCTTGGTTCGTCGCGTTTTTGGTCTTTCTCTGTTTTTGTCATAAAGAGCCCTGTCTGGCTCGTATCTGCCTTTTCTTCATGTGAAGAGCCCTGTCTGGCTCGCATCTTTGCTTTTTGTCATGTGGAGGTGCCCGGCTCGGATCGGGGCCGGCGCGGGTCACGGGTGACGGCCCGTTGTTTGGACGCATCACGAAGAGCCCTGTCTGGCTCGCATCGTTCCTTTTCCTCATGGAGGTGCTCGGCTCGGATCGGGGCCGGCGCGGGTCACGGGTGACGGCCCGGTGTTCAGGGAACGCGTCACGGTGCGGAGGGCGTGTGGTTGCTTTCTGGAGCTCTCTTCACCAGGATTTTGACGACCCGGGCCATTGCGGTTGGAGTCGTCGTGAGTATCGTGCGCGTCGGGCACGTTAGTCTTTGGCTCGTTTCCAGGAGCTCGTTCTGGAGCTCTGATACCAAGTGTGACGCCCCAGTTTCTGGGCGCGTCGGGGAGGGGGCCCGGCGGGGATTCTTACCCGCACGCAGCCGAGGGAACTTCTGTCTTCAAGGGGCCCGTCGGGGATTCATACCCGCACGCGGCCGAGGGACTTCTACCTTCAAGGGCCCGGCGGGGATTTATACCCGCGCGCGGCCAAGGGACCAAGGTGTTGCTTCAAGGGGTCCTGGCACAGACGGCAACGGCTCAGGAGGGCCCGGCTCGGACGGCACCGGCTCGGGTCAAGTTGCGTTCTCGGGGGCCCGGCTCGGACGGGGCCGGCTCGGGCGTGGTTGCGTTCCATGGGTCGACGGCCGTTTGTGTTTCGCGGGTCTTCGCGGGTCTCGCGTCTCGGGTCCCTAGCCCCACGTAGCCTCAGGCTCCGCTGCACCGCCGACGGGTCATAGCGTGCCCCGGGGAACCTTGCGTGGAGTCCCCACGGTGCGCGAGTGCGTGGAGTGAGGCTAACGTGCCTAGGTGGGGGGTCCCCTCCCGTGGCCGGTCTTCGGGAGGCTCATACCCCTTATATTCTCCCCCCTACATGTTGCCCTTCCCTACCTCCCGATGCGTCCATATGGGCATACAAAACCGTTTTCCTTGCGAGATTGCACCTAAGCTTTCCTCACCATTCATGGACTTTCACCTATGGAGCAGTCCCCCCACATCATCTCCACTATGCCTATGTCAATGAAGGACATAAGAGCTGTAGAGAGAGGGGGGAGGGGAGAGATTGTATTCGCTTATTCCTTATGAAGAATCCCTACCTCCTTTGCTCTGTGCGACGAGAGAGAGAGAGAGAGAGAGAGATAGAGAGAGAGAGAAGAAGAAGAAGAAGAAGAAGAGATTCTATTTGCATATGCCTTATGAATCATCCCTACCTCTGCTTTGCGAAGAGAGAGAGAGAGAGAGAGAGAGTGGAGGATTCTATTCGTCTATCTACCTCTGCTCTATGAAGAGAGAGAGAGAGAGAGAGAGAGAGAGAGAGGGGGGGGGGGGGGGGGGGAGGAGAGGGAGAGAGATCCCTAATTGGAAGGCACGGCCTCCATGTGATCTGCCTCCCCTTCTCACTCCTCTACCTTCAAATCTCCTCGAACATCTTCTCATTATCTCCACTAATGATGGACCATTTTTTTATCTTCTTCCAATCGGTACCCTTACTAAAAAATGGCTCAAATAATAAGATAAAAAGTATGTCTTTCACATTAGCATTTTGAAAGAAAATAAAATAAAAAAGAAGTAAAATAAAAAGGCACATAAAAAAACCAAAAGAATATTTTAATGCTTTTGTATTATAATATATATTTAATAAGCATAGAAGATTATAAATAACTTATTGAAATTAAGTTTTTTTGAAATCTCTAGATGAAAGGACCCTTTATCAATATCTCACAAAGTGTTTAGGTAAGTCTGTTGGCCTAAGTAGTGAGTTTCCTCCTTATACAAATGTAAACTGAAAATACTATTAGAAATTTTCAAATTTGCAAGATGTTTGAGCTATTTTCTAGTTATTTTATCGAGTTTTTTTCTTTGCAATTGTCTAATCTTGATTTTCAACAAGCTCAAGGCTACGCTCAAGCACACCTTTGTTGAACATTGACCTCACACCATGGGATCAAACCCTTATGAATATATCGTTTAATCTTTTGTTCTCTAGAGTCTTTTTAGTAAATGCAGCCTTGGAGAATAACTTTCTATTCATAAGACTTTTGAGCCCCTAAAGGACACTTGTGTTACAAAGAAAAGAAAATTGAACGACCTTCATCCTTTAGGGACTAAGGCCTTTAATAGGCCAAAAAGTGATGAAGCTTTAGAGAATAGCATTTAAAAAGCGAATGTCCTCATATTTGCTATCCCCTCCTTTTCGAAAAGGAAACCCCACCGCTCGCCGCCCCCCCCCCCCCCCCCCCCCCCCCTCCCCTTGCGAATCACTTTGGCCTCCATTGTGGGTTGCTATAGTGCCAAGCAGGAACATACAGATCCTCCTACATCCTCCTTGTTCGGTAGATTTCCATCTCTTGCCAAAGGCTCCATTGATTGTCATTCTACGTATATTGGCTCTATACCCTTCTTGCTCACAAGGAGAGAGAGAGAGAGAGAGAGAGAGAGAGAGAGATATTCGAATCCCCTGCACCCATTTGTGTCTCCTGCATTCGCTTTATACCTTGTGTGCACGCAAGGGGACACGCACACACACACACACACACACTCACTCACTCACACTCTAGATGCAATTTGTTGTACCTATTTTTGTCTCTCCCTCCATAACCCTCAAGTAGCAGGCGGAGAGAGAGAGAGAGAGAGAGAGAGAGAGAGAGAACGTTGTCTCTGAGCATGATGATACTCCCCTTGATCATCGTAGCTGATCGGCCCGCACCTCGGCTCGGACGTGCTGCTAGTTCTATGTGGCCTTGATGAAGGAGCTCGCCTCCTGGCCCCTGTAGTCATGCACAGATACAGACTGGTCCATCACGTTCATGCCCACTTGGCGCGTCTCCAGCTTCATGCACCAAGCGAGTGTGTGCATACTCACGTGCATACACACACACACACACACACACACACACACACACACACATCCTATAGGCATTCAAAGTTCAACATCAGCTTCTGGAGAGAGAGAGAGAGAGAGAGAGAGAGAGAGAGAGAGAGAGAGAGAGGAAGGACATGCCTAAGCCGACCTTCATCTGTGCCAAACACTTGTTTGTGACACGAGTACGAAAGAGGAGGGACATCCACACACAGGCAAAAGGAAATATCTCATCCTTTCAAGGCTCAGAATCCCAAAAAGAACAAATTTTCCAAAATTTCCACATATAAAAAGTTTGCAGCTTTTCATAATAAGACTGATTGTCTATTAATACAAGATGCTTCATTATCCTTAGACATAGTTTCCTTTAGTGCGAGGTAATTTGTCACAAATTACATGCTAAGCAAGCAAAAACGGATCTCAATTGTCAAAAAGGAATAAAGATTAGAAAATCTTGAAAAAATCCAACCAAAATAGATACAAGGGTATTTTGGGAACTTTTTTAGTTGGAGGGGTGTTTTGCGAATTATTACAAATTAGACGGGTATTTTGGTAATTTTCCCATAACTTAATAAGAGAGAGAGAGTTTTTATTTTTTCTAAGCTTAGTTATGATGCAAACTTTTTCCTTTCCCTTTACCCAAAGCGAGGTATCTTGTGAGATTCCCCTCAATGAGACATGCATGCCAACCTACCTATAAGACTTTTAAGGCCCTTCAAGTGTTAAGTATAGAGTCTGACTTACTCTTTGTAATTTTTAGTAACAAAAGCGCACATTTGTAAGGCCCCTGTTATGAAAATAAGCCATCGTGCGGGAAGAAAGTTAACTCGTCGAAAAACCAAAAATTCATGTCCACGTCTTTACCAGAATATTATGTCCGGACGACGGTCGAAAAAATGGTCGATCAGTTGGTCGGTGGTCGGAGTCGATGGCCGATGGGGCTGGTGGTCGAATTCAAGGGCCGGTGTTTGATTTCAAGATGGACTTGTACTATGAAAATCTCTAAGTGTTTACCGCGCTGTTTTATCGCGTTTTGTAGAGAGAAGGTGCAAAATCAGGTAGAGAAAGAAGAGAGAGGACGACGGGGAGGTTTTTTGTGTTTAAAATATTACCGCGACAGTTTTCGCGTTTATTACCGCGTTTATTTTTTACTACAAAATTTAGTGCCTAAACTTTCAAATTCTTGCTTAAACATCCCCCCCTTCCCCCCCCTCCCCCAAATTTTGGTGTTTCCCTCCTCTCAATAAAAAGTACAAAATATTGTATAAAATCTTCAAATTTAAAAAAGGAGAGAGAGAGAGAGAGAGAGAGAGAGAGAGAGGGGGGGGGGGGGGGGGGAGGGGGGATAATAAGATTACACTTGGCTACAACTAAAATAATCATTGTCAATTGATTAACATAATTGAGCATATTCCCAAATCTAGAGAGAGGAAGAGGAAGGAGAGAGAGATAAATGGATTACACAACCAAAAAACTTCATAGCTGCAAAATGTTTATGAATCATCTTTCAAAAGAGATCTCTGCATGAAGCATCATCCAATTCTAAGTCCATGGCTCTTAAATCAATAAGAGAGAAACGAAATTGTCGTTTGTGAATGCATTGGCTTCATCATCTTCGAGTTCGTCATCCTCCATCTCATCATCTTCATCATCATGACAATCATCCTCGCTAAGACTTGCTACCGCCGGACTTGATTCATCGACCTCCCTCTCCTCTGTTTCCACCTCATCCAAAGTCGGAGGTGGAAGAGGGTCGAAGATGGTCTCCACTTCATTAGTGGAAAAAATGGTTCTCCCCCGAGGTGTTACGGGAATTACGAACCAAAGTTTTGGTTGGTCGATTGCTGGGATATAGGTGACCTATAAAAGAGAAGTTCAAAGTGAGTAGCATTGGTATAATTAATGCTACAAGCAAATACGAATAAAAAAGGTACATGTCACTTACCTGCTCACAGTTTCGCGGTAAAACTAAATTGTCATACCTCCCTGTGTGATGCACACTAGAGTCCACCATGTAGAGGCCATTCTCATGTCGTCTACACACATTTGCAAACCACTTGCACTCGAAGATGAAGGTATGAAAGGTTCTAAAATTAACCTTTAGTATCCTTTCAATAGTTTCGTAGTACCTGGCTTCATCACCGTCTATGTCAAAGTTGCCCATGGTGGCACAATCCATGGTGGTTCTACGCTCCTTAATGTGGCCCGTACAAAAGTGACAACCCTTTGACTACGTAGAGTTAAAGGAAAGGCACTACAAAATAGAAAAACATCTTTTATCAAATAGATATTAAAGATAATTTGAAGAAAAAAAATTACAATATGGTTTAGGTATATGACTACTCTACCTTTGGTACGCAGCCTCGTGCATACTCCCATTCTTTGATGGTGATGTCTTCTCCGCGTACTTTTGCCTCGGTCATTCTCTCATGAATCCTCCTTGTGCAAGAGAGAGAAGCATGGAAACAAGCACATGGAGGAAGGAGGGCACCCCTAGTGTCTAGACACCTTGCCTTTGCCATTGTCCACAAGTCCACCCACTTGGTCATAATCTTTGCATTGAGAATACAAAAGATATTGACCACTCGGGATAGATTCATATCCATGTTAAGTAGTTTCCTCTTTCCACTTGGCAAGTGTGAAGTCATCCTTGCATCTTACTCGTCTGACCACATGCGAGGCATTAAAGGGTCAACTTGTGCCAAATACTATGATATGTAAACAAATGCCTCTTGAACCATCCACCCTTCGGCCATACATGCCTCTTGTTGAGACTGTAGCCGCACAAAATCTTTGAGAGTCTTTAAAAACCTCTCTAAGAAGAACATCCATCATGCGCGTGCACTACTCCACATATAGCGATCTCCTCCACCACGTAAACCAAGAGGTGGAATTTGACTAAGAAGGACCGATCAAGGAAATGCATCTTCAATGGGCACACATAGTTTCTGTTGCAAGTGTTTGAGCAGCAGGGATATCATCTATTTCAATTTCCTTGGAGCTCACAAATCTGCAAGAAAACACACAAGGTTACACTAAGTGCTAGTTGAAATTATTATGTACATAAAAAAGGTGTAGTTGAGTGGAGTTTTGTGGTGTACCTTACTAGCTCTCCTAGTTTGAAAATAGTGTCTCTGACTTTCTTGTCCCGACATATACACATACTCATCGGCAGAATGAACTACAATGTAAATTAGGGGAAGGAAAAGTGAGTGAAAGTCATACACACAAACTATAGATAGAATAGGGAGTATGAAGATTATCTAAAGCATCTTGTGCCAATCATGGGACTTCAATCCATACAATTGAACACTTCCACCCTTCTTCACTTTTGTGAAAGCTCCCTTTAGAGACCTCATGTATCCTGTTGGTGTGCAAATAGAGGCAATGGTACCCTTCACCTTGTCTAATTCTTCTTTGGCTAGCATCCATGGTGCTTTAGGAAGCACAATCTTTGCATTTGGGGCACGACGTGGAGTAGCAGAGGCGGGGAGACATTTTAAAAGCCTCAAATCCTCCCTCGCACCCAAAGAGTCCTTCTTGCCAATAATGTGGTCCCATAGTGTTTGGGCTACATTCTTGAATATGTGCATGGGATCCAAGAGGTGTTGTATTTTTAAGTTCTTCCAATATGCAAGCCTTAAAAATATGGAATACCTTGACCTATCTTTTGGTGGAGGACACAAAGCCGGATTCTTGTTGTGGTGTTCTTCCCAAATGGTTGCCCAATCTGCCATCGTGAGCTTTAGAGGGGTCTTCCCATTTTTTGGAGCCTTGTGCTTGTTATGCCCTTGGGGTAAGAAACGATGGTTGTTTGGATAGATTACCTTGTGCAAGGAATAGTGCCTCTCCGTCACCAACAATGGCCCGCAAGTAGGACATGCATTGTGCCCTGATGTGGACAACCCTGCATACATATCATATTGTCAGGGAGAGAGGGAAAGATAGAGAGAAAGATAGAGGAAAGGGGGTTATGGAAAATCTCTCCAAGCCCAAGATAGTCGTGCATAGTTCACATAAGGATTCCCCTCACAATGGCCTCTCCTCCCCCCTTTGCAAGTGAAACATCGAGAACAGGAATGCCTCTCCATAACTCCTCCAACTCCTCGATGAGGGGCTCGAGGTAGACATCAATATTTGACACTTTGTACTTCCCTGGCACAAGCAAGGAAAGAAGTATATTGCCCTTCTTGGTTGTCTCCCATGGTGGAATATTGTAGTTGACGATCACCACATGCCAAGTGCTCCATGAAGTAGACTTAGTGCTGAAGGGGTTGACACCATCACTTGCTAACCCAAGCCTCAAGTGTCAAGGCTCCAACCCAAACTCTGGCCATTTAGTTTCGATGTGCCTCCATGCAAGTGAATCGGCAGGAACATGTATCGTTCCATCATTTGAGCGGTGATTGGCGTGCCATGCGAGAAGCTCCATGGTAGACCTTGTTTTAAACATGTGTTGGATGCGATGAATTAATAAAAAATGTATCAATACTTTGTGGGGTAGATGCGCCCCGCTCACTCCGGTATTGTATCGTGCCTCCCTGCACACGGGACATGAGGTAGCATATGCGTGCTCATTGCGGTATAGCATGCAATCGTTGACGCATGCATGGATGTGCTCATACTCCATTCCAAGTGCAGTGACATACGATCTAGGTCATCGACGATTGGGAGGCATGTGGTGATCTTTTGGCAACCCCATCAAACTACAACAAACAAGCGTATTAGTATAATTGCTAGAAGATGGCACCATAAAGCGAGTGGAGAGTATATAAAAGCCACATTCCATACGTACAGAAGTAGTGCATCGACACTTTCATTACTCCAACCGAATTTTGCTTGCAAGTTGAGGACTTCCAATGATGCTCGAAGCACCGAGTACCGTGCACCGTCGTAAAGAGGTGTTCGGGCACTTGCCATCAATCTATCCTCCGTTTTCACAACCTGTTTAGTGCAAGGCTGATAATCCTCCTCGCACACGTCACGCTCATGAGTTAGTAACTCATCACACATATCGAACATGTGCTCATCCTTTGCCTCAAAGTGCGACGGAGGCACCATAGGAACTCCCGAAGTAGAGCCAATGGGAGGATCACCATGCGGTGCACCCAAATCACTCAGTTACTCTTGCCTTTGCCGTCAACCTTGCGCGCCGATGCACCACCACCGAACACAGACCAATGGGGCACCTCCTCAAGCGACGGGTGAGTCTCACTCTTATCTCTCCAAGCGCTTTTTCGAGGGTGCCAAAGTCCTTCGTCCTTCACGTGCTCCAAGGCAATGCGCCTCAAGCGAGGGATTTCCCTTTTGCACTTGGCGCAAGGACGAGCGAGTTTTTCCTTGAGCCAACGATCGCGCTCAGGGCCTCCAGGGGGACCATGATCATCCTAGTCGATGTCCTGCACACGCGAAATGATGTTTATTTAGTCATAGGTCCAAAAAAATAAATAATTAGAAAAGCCCTAAATTCCATTAAGAAATTTACATGAAGTTAAGTTCATAGAGAATAAATGACAATGAGTGCTAAATTTATTTTTAATTAAAAGAGAACTTTAAAAATGCAATTAATAAACATTTAAAAGTATTACAAAATAAAGTATCCATAAAAAATTAAAAATCTTTTTTAAAAAAACTCAATTGGCTAAAAAATGGAATAATGGATAGCTAAGGGTAGAGAGAGAGAGAGAGAGAGAGAGAGAGAGAGAGAGAGAGAGAGAGAGAGAGAGAGAGAGAGAGAGAGAGGGAGAGATAGAGATAGAGAAAGATGGATAGAGAGGGAGAGAGAGAGATATATACAGGAAAAGAGAGAGGGAAAGATAGAGATGAAAGAGAGATAGAGATAGATAGTTCTATTATCGTCCTCGGAGGTCAAATGTGACCTATGGGACCAAATGAACATGTTACGTGGTGTGAGTGGAGGTCATAAGTGACTCTCGATGCTCAAAAATGGTTGAAATGAGAGTCGCAATAGAGAGTCCATATCGTGATTGGGAGAGGAAGGTATGTAGGGAGAGCTCATGGCTGAATATATGTGGAAAATAGGACCTAATGTGGTCAAAAGCTGAGCACTCAAGTAGTGTGTGGTACTCACTCGCACTTGACGAGGGCATAAGGTGCAAAGTCGATGAGACTCATCGTCAGTGCCCCAACGTCTTGTCTTGCAGCGTAGAGAATGGGAGCTAAGATGAATGGAGACAATGGTGCGGATCGCACTCAACGGGATGGGCTCAAGGATGTAGGGATGGGTTCGGTTACCTCGTTCGGAGAAGAAGAGAGATTTGTAGTTTGGGACAACGTGTGTGGTGTAATGGCTGAAGCGAGAACCTCCGGATTTTTCCAAAGCCATGATACATTGGCGTTGTAAGAAGGCCTCATTAACTTGGGAATCGATCGACGCATCCTTGACCAAGTGACATGCATCCCATCTTCCAAACCATTTCTTGATGTCAAGCATCTACCCCGAACTTAGTATTTTGCTCTTGTATGTCTTTTGGACCTTTTGACTTGCTTTATATGCGATTCTAGGAAGTCGATACAAAGGGCTACGTTGTGTCTTAAGCATGTACTCCACAACCCTTTGCATGCCCAAGACCTCAATAGGAAGTGATCCGGACTCAAGAAGTAAGAGCATATAGGATGTTTGTGTTTTGACTTGGAGAAAGTTGGTGAAAAAATGCTTTTGGACATTCTCAAACTCTTTCAAAGTAAACTTCCTCATGCTTCCACCCCACACCTCTACTCCATAAAGAAGCACCGGTGTCACCAATTTGTCAAAGAGATACTTTTTGAGAGCCCAACACTTGATCTCTCCAGCATTGCACATGTTCTCAAATGCATAATAAGCCCTCTTTCCGGCTTCCAAGCGACGCATTGTGCAATCCTTCCATTTATGATTGGATGGAACCTCAAGGCCAAGGTACTTGAAGTGATCCACCACTTCAAGTTGCTCATTATTATATACAATGCATGGATTTTGGTCATTGAGGGTCTTTACAAGCATAACCTTGGTTTTGGATCCATTCATGATCAACCCGCTATGTAGGCAAAAGCGTTCCAAGACACTCATAAGCTTTTGTGCATCTTCTAAGGTATGTGCCAAGAGCACTACATCATCGGCATAAAGCAAAAGCATGATCACTGCATTTCCAATCTTAACCTCTTCTATGCCTTCTTGCTCCATAAAATCAAGAACCATGCATTTCAATTCATCAATGAGTAGCCCAAAGAGGGTTGGGGAATGTGGGCATCCTTGTTTGACACCAATGGTGCTTGCAAAAAAATCTGAAATTCCATCTCCCATACGTAGTCGACATATCATTTTTTGATAGATGCGAAAGACTGCATGCATAAATTCTCTCGGCACTTGAAGGCTTTGCATACGTCTCTAAAGATTTCCTCTTGGTACCATGTCAAAAGCTTTCTTGAAATCCACAAAGCAACAATACAACTTTTTTCCTTTCAATCGAAAGCTTCCATAAGAACTCGAAGAGTGACAAGGTGATCAATAGTGCTATGATGCTTTCAAAAACCTGCTTAGCCAAGCGCACGTTTGCCATTCTTTTCAGCCCATTCACTTATCTTCATCTCCATGATACATCCAAATAACTTTGCCATCAAAGAACCAACCATTCTAGTGTGATAGTTGTTCACATTGTTTACATCTCCTCCTTTATGCAAAGGTTTGATCCAATTTGCACTCCAATCATGAGGTATCCCATGCTGAAGTGCAAGGTTAAACATATTGCATATCCAATATCGTGTTTTCTTACTTGTCCATTTAATCATTTCAGCCTTGATACCTTGAAGGTCCCCTGCCTTGCAAGTAGCAAGTTTCTCAAGCGCCCGGCATACATCTTCAATGGTAAAGAAGGGAGGTATAAACGGAAAGGAGCTACAACACTCCATCTTATCAACATTGGGTTGCTCATAGAGGTTCGTGCAATGAATATACATATCCTCAAGAGTCAAGTCACCAAAGCTCTCAACGCGCTTGCATTTTAGATTTTGCCAAAACTTGCCACATGCATGTGCTTTCTCTTGCACTAAAAGAAATTGTTTTTTGACTTCCCACCTTCTCCTTCTTTTGAACAAGTGCTTTGTATGTGTGTGAACGTTCCAAGTAAACTTCCTTGCCTTTGCTTGCATCCAATCTTAGCAAGTGTTTTTGGGCTTGACTACATTCCATGTCAAACCATTTCTTCTTGGTGCTACTGTTAGCATATACATGTGGTAGTGATGTGTGTGAACACACTAGGACCGCCGGGGCATTTTTTCCCTCTTTAGGAGGTTTTTTCCCCCGTGCATTGTATATACGCCCATCACTCTAGGGCTATCTATCTTTCCATTGCACACTAAGTAACACACTCTCTATAGTGTGCCTTGAGCTTCCTTCGTCTTCTCCAAGCTGTGTGTGTTTCTCTGCAACCCTAATTCCAACAATTGGTATTAGAGCAGGTCACGTCCTCCTGGGCTTAGTCGCCTGCTGCTCCAGCACACGCCTGCTCACTTTCTCCGATTTCAGTGAGCTTTGTCGAGCGTTCGCAGGTCGACAAAATTTTTGGGATAGCTCAAAGAGCTTGGTCTGCTCAGAATTTTGATTTGGGCTCATTTCGGCCTCCGTTTCCACTACAGGCTACTAGTACTGCACAGGCTATTTCGTCATTTTGTGTAGAATTTCTGTCAGTGTCGTTTTCTGCATAACAGGTGCCTTATAGTCTTCTACGGTTTGTGCTATATAGCACAGGTTGTTCCCGCTCCATTTCTCCTATTTTCGGACAGTTTTCACATCAGGTCAGCATTTACCATGGCTGACAACAACAACACAGATGTGTTCAAGATGTTTGCTGCTAAGGACAGGTTGGATGGGGACAACTACCCTATGTGGGGCTTATATGATGCAACATGTTCTTGTGTCAAAGGGTGTCTGGAACATTGTGCAGGGCATTGATGTACGTCCTGGTTCTGAGGATGTAGGCGATGTTGAGGATGTTGCAGGTCTTGCTGCAAGGATTGCAGCTGTTAGAGTTGTTTTGCCTACGGCAGAACAAGCTCATTGGGATGTTAAGGATGCGTAGCCTCATGCATTGATTGCGTTGTCTGTGAAGCGCACCATTGTTCCTCACATCCGTTCAGCAAAACCTGTAAAACAGGCTTAGGATATTTTAGCAGGTCTTTATGCAAGCCGCAATGAGGCTAAAATTGCTTTGCTGCGTAAAAAGCTGGAGTCGAAGATTATGCATGAGGAAGATGATATGGACACTTTCCTTGCTAGTGTCAAGGATATCAATGAGCAGCTTATTTCTGCAGGTGAAGTCATTTCAGACAGCTCCCTTGTGCAGACTATTCTTGATGCCTTACCAGATTCCTACCAGACTTTTGCTAGTACTTGGAGACTGATCACCCAAGGAAATCCTGAAGTTGTCAAGTTTGATGCATTATGCACATTGTTGTTGCAAGAGTCACTTTCCAGAAAAAACAGGACTAGGCAGCGTGCAGTTGAACAGGCTTTTATTGCTTCTCAAAGAAAGGGTGGTAACAGCAATGCAGCCACTTCTTATGGTTCTGTTGCGAGTGGCAAAAATTATGTTCCTAATGCTTCTGCTGGCAGTACTTCGTCTGGTAATTCTGGTGACAAGGGCAAAAATAAGATGCGTTGTCATTATTGTAAAGCCAATGATCACTTGATCAAGTCGTGTCCTAAGTTGAAGGCCAAAGAGGCTAAGAAGAAAGAGGGTGGTTCCACTGCAAATGCTGGTTCCACTACAAATGCAGCCATTGTTGAGTCTTCTGTGAAAGGAGACTGTGTTGCTGATGTTGATGCAGAATGGGCTTTTAGTGCAAAGCGCACTTACAATCCTGTTGTCCATGATGCATGCTTGTCAGTTGCTGCAGATTCACATGTGTGGTATTTCGACAGTGGTGCTACAAAGCACATTACCTCACATCGTGAATTGTTTACCTCTCTCGAGTCTGTCCCTCATGGGAATTTAGTCACTTGTGCCAACAATGCCTCTTATCCAGTTCAGGGAGTTGGAAAGATTGTGCTTACTGCTGCTAATGGCAGTTCTTTCACACGTATTGATGCACTTTATGTACCTGGAATCAAGAAGAATCTCTTATCTGTATCCGCACTTGCTAGACTTGGACTTGTAGTCAAATTTGTGGATGACAGATGTACATTTCATGATCTGAGTTTTGGTGATGAAATTGTTGCATCTGGGCTTTTGTGCCGTGGGCTGTATAAGCTCACTTTGTATGACAAGTGTGGACAAAACTTTGCAAATGCTGTTGCAGATTCAAGGGCTATTTCAGATGCAAAACTTTGGCATGCACGTTTTGGTCATCTGAATTTTGCCAGTTTGCTGCGTTTACAGAAATCTGACATGGTTGCTTCTTTGCCACCTCTTATAGCACCTGTCAAACATGTTTGTGAAGGCTGTATTTTGGGTAAGATGCAGCGTTCTAAGTTTCCAAAGGATGGTTCAGTTCGGGCCACATGCAGGTTTCAGCTTGTGCATAGTGATGTTTGTGGGCCCATGCAAACTCCATCCTTGGGCAATTACCTGTACTTTGTGACTTTCATTGATAATTACTCCAGGCATGCATGGGTATTTCCGCTTAAAGCGAAGTCCGAAGTTTTTATGTGCTTCAAACAATTTCTGGCTATGGCTGAAAATGTCTCAAAATGTACTATGGGCACCCTCCGTTCCGATCGAGGGGGGGAGTATATGTCTCATGAATTTAATGCATTTCTGGCTAGTCATGGGATAAAACACCAATGTACAATGCCTTATACACCTCAGCAAAATGGTGTTGCTGAGAGGAAAAACAGGTCACTTACGGAAATGGCACGATGTATGGTCAAAAGTCAAGCTTTACCGCATTCTTTTTGGCTTGAGGCCATTATGTGTGCCACTTATGTACTTAACAGGTGTCCTACGAAAGCTTTGCATTCTATTACTCCATATGAAGCATGGCATGATAGAAAGCCTTCTATTGAGCACATGCGTGTTTTTGGCTGTTTGGCATATGCTTTGGTGCCACAAATGCAGCGCAGAAAATTGGATGATAAGGCTGTCAAATGTATTTTTGTTGGTTATAGTGCTGAAAGCAAAGGTTACAGGTTGTATCATCCGCAAACAAAACGTATTCTGGTTTCTCGGGATGTAGTGTTTGTGGAAGATTCTATTCAGTCCTTGCTTTCATGTACTAGAGACAGTAATGTAAGCTCACAGGACATTTATGACACTTTGTTGCCTCTTTTCAGTGGTGGAAATACGAATGTAAGTTCCAATGAGGCAAATGTACAGCCTATGGGGGTTTCTGAAAATGTTTTAGATCAGCCTATTACTGATGCAGATGTACATGATGTACTTGATGAGGAAAGGGCTGAAAATGAGCAGGCTAGAGGTATGCCAAAATGGCTGGTGCACACTTTGCGTGATAGTAAATTGGATGCACCTTTGTCTAGTCGTACTCGTTCAGGCTCTCGCCATGCATCTTATGCATCAGATTGTTATGCTTTGGCTGTGTCTAGCTTACATGATGTTGAGGAACCTCTGTCTTTTGATGAAGCACAGAATTCAGAAAATTGGATGGTTGCCATGCAATCTGAATATGATGAACGTATAGAAAATGACACATGGACTTTTTGTGATTTGCCTCCTGGCAAAAAGGCCATTGGTACGAAGTGGGTTTACAAGTTGAAACGCAAGCCGGATGGTGAGATTGATCGCCATAAGGCTCGACTTGTTGCAAAAGGTTATGCACAGCAAAAAGGCATAGATTGTGAAGAGACTTTTGCTCCCACTTGTCGTATGACTACCGTGCATTTTCTATGTGCATTGGTAGCTCATTTTGGTTGGGATGTACATCAATCAGACATTGTTACTGCTTTCTTGAATGGTGACATATTTGAGGAAGTTTATGTAACGCAGCCTCGCGGTTTTGTCATAAAAGGACAAAAGGACAAAGTGTGCAAATGTAACAAGGCTTTGTATTGGTTGAAGCAATCTCCTCATGCTTGGTATGAGAAAGCTGACACTCATTTGGTCAAACAAGGCTTTCGTAACAGTCCAACAGAAAGCACATTGTATGTAAAGCGTGAGGGTGATGTATTTCTCATCGTGGTTCTTTATGTTGATGATTTGCTGATCACTGGACCAAATGAGAGACATATTGCTGAATTTAAGGCTGATTTGAATGCTACTTTCAAGATGAAAGATTTGGGGCTGTTGCATCATTACTTGGGTATACAGTTTAAGCAGTGTGATGGTGGTATTGCCTTGTGTCAGAAAAGTTACATAGAGACATTGCTATGTAAGTTTGGACTTGAGGATTGCAAACCTAGTGCCACTCCCATGGAAACAGGTTTGAAGTTGAGTCTACATGATGCTGGCGATCCTACTGATGTCACTCTTTACCAAACTGCTGTTGGCTGCCTCATTTATGTATGCAACACGAGGCCGGATCTTCAGTTTGCAGTCTCACAGGTCAGCAGATTTATGCATAGCCCAGGGTCTAAGCATTGGCAGGCTGTCAAGAGGATTTTCCGCTACCTTAGTGGCACTTAATTACATCTTGGCTTGTTTTATCCCAAGGGGGGATCATTGCCGCCAGACTTACATGCTTTTTCGGACTCAGATTGGGCTGGTTGTTTTGACACGCGGGTGTCCACAAGTGGTTGTTGTTTCATGCTTGGCAATTCATGTATATCATGGTTGAGCAAGAAGCAACCTACTGTGGCCACTTCGAGTTGTGAGGCTGAGTACAGGGCAGTCTTCACAGCTACGGTTGAGTGTGTATGGCTCAGACGCCTTATGGCTGATTTGGGTGTTGGACAGGACACTGCCAACACTATCTACACTGACAGTCAGAGCGCATTGGCAGTTGCCAGGAACCCAGTTTTTCATGCTCGCACAAAGCACATTGAGGTGCATTACCACTATGTCAGGGAGAGGCTCTCAGCAGGAGAGATCAGCTTGGCTTATGTGCCAACACAGGACAACCTTGCAGATCTTTTCACAAAGGCATTGTCTCGTGAGAAGCTTGAAGCTTTCCGCAAAGCTTTGGGCTTACTCCCCTTTGTGGACTGATCCTGTCCTCATGGCATGGCACTTCCCTTTACTCATGTGCCGGCTCTCGTTCACCGCATCACTCCAGGGGGGATTTGTTACCATATACATGTGGTAGTGATGTGTGTGAACACACTAGGACCGCCGGGGCATTTTTTCCCTCTTTAGGAGGTTTTTTCCCCCGTGCATTGTATATACGCCCATTACTCTAGGGCTATCTATCTTTCCATTGCACACTAAGTAACACACTCTCTATAGTGTGCCTTGAGCTTCTTTCGTCTTCTCCAAGCTGTGTGTGTTTCTCTGCAACCCTAATTCCAACAGCTACCCTTCTTAGACCTTTTGCAAGACGTGTTTCATCGAAAAGCATTCCTTTGCACAAGAGCAAATTACTTCTTTGAAAACTTTCCACTTGCATTCGAACGTTGGGCTCTCTTGATGCTCTATCATGCTTAACATTTGGTCCACCATATCAACATATATAAGTGCTCGTTTCAAGTCTAGACGTAGGTACACATGATTCACATCATGATTGGAGGCTACATGCTCAAGCCTTTTACCACACTTGAAGTCAATACATAACATCCTGTGATCCGATTTTGGATTCCATTCACCAAGTGTAAAGTTTTGTATGCATTCTAGAGTGGCTTCCAAAAACAACATTTAGTCAATTAGGCTATCACCATTGTGCTTTCTACATGTAAAGTCATTGGGGCCTTGCCATAGAGATACACCATTTGCGATGAGCATTCCGGTACTATTGCACATATGTAGAAGTGACTTTCCATAGTGATCCAGTTCTTTTGCATCATTAGAACTTCGATTATTATACATGTAGGCATCCATTCTTCTTGAGACATGCGTCATGTCGACTTGTTGTGTGTCGTGTTGTAACGTATTTGTGCGAGCATTCATGTCTCCAAATACAATGACTTCACCCTGCTCCTTGTAATGTCTTTCTCTAGTTCAACAAAGGGCTGATCTCTATCCATATCCAAGCGAGCATAAAAGTTGGAGTCATAGTGAGGAATGTAGCAACCAGCCACAAACATGACTTGACCATTTGGTGGGCTGATTTTTAGCCATAAGTAGCGTTTATACTTATCTTCTTTGACAATGGAAACATCTTTAAAACCCTTTTTGGTCATACATGCTACGCCTCCTTTGCCTCTACGTTGCTTTGCATTTTTGGCCCACATCAAAGAATGCACATCGTATTTGTCTGTTACCATATACAGGTAGTAGTGATGTGTGTGAATACACTAGGACCACCGGGGCATTTTTTCCCTCTTTAGGAGGTTTTTTCCCCGAGCATTGTATATACGCCCATCACTCTAGGGCTATTGTCTTTCCATTGCACACTAAGTAACACACTCTCTCTTGTGTGCCTTGAGCTTCCTTTGTCTTCTCCAAGCTGTGTGTATTTCTCTGCAAGCCTAATTCCAACAATTGGTATCAGAGTAGATTGCGTCCTCCCGGGCTTAGTCGCCATCTACTCTGATTTCAGTGAGGTTTGGCGAGCGTTTGCAGGTCAACAAATATTTCGAGTAGGCTTGTAGAGCTCGGCCTGCTCAGATTTCTGATTCGGGCTCATTTCGGCCTCCATTTCCATTACAGGCAAGTCTGCACATGCAATTTCGTCATTTTGTGCAAATTTTTTGTCAGTGCCGATTTTTGCATAACAGGTGACTTACAGTCTTCTACACTTTATGCTATATAGCACGTGTTGTTCCCACTTTGTTTCTCCTCTTTTCGGGCAGTTTTCACATAAGGTGCAACATTTACCATGGCTGACAACAACACAAATGTTTTCAAAATGTTTGCTGCTGCTGAGGACAGGTTGGATGGGGACAATTACCTATGTGGGCTTATATGATGCAACACGTTCTTGTGTCAAAGGGCGTCTGGAATATTGTGCAAGGCATTGATGTACGTCCTGGTTCTGAGGATGTAGGCGATGTTGAGGATGTTGCAGGTCTTGCTGCAAGGATTGTTGCTATTAGAGTTGTTTTGCCTACGGGTAGAACAAGCTCATTGGGATGTAAAGGATGCGTAGGCTCATGCATTGATTGCGTTGTCTGTGAAGCGCACCATTGTTCCTCACATCCGTTCAACAAAATCTGCAAAACAGGCTTGGGATATTTTGGCTGGTCTTTATGCAAGTCGCAATGAGGCTAAAATTGCTTTGCTGCGTAAAGAACTGGAGTCGAAGATTATGCATGAGCAAGATGATATGGACACTTTCCTTGCTGGTGTCAAGGATATCAATGAGCAACTTATTTTTGCAGGTGAAGTCATTTCAGATAGTTCCCTTGTGCAGACTGTTCTTGATGCCTTACCAGATTCTTACCAAACTTTTGCTAGTACTTGGAGACTTATGACCCAAGAAAATCCTAAAGTTGTCATGTTTGATGCATTATGCACATTGCTGTTGCAAGAGTCACTTTCTAGAAAAAACAGGACTAGGCAGCGTGCAGTTGAACATGCTTTCATTGCTTCTCAGAGAAAGGGTGGTAACAACAATACAACCACTTCTTATGGTTTTGCTGCAAGTGGAAAAAATTATGTTCCTAATGCTTCTGCTGGCAGCAATTCGTCTGGAAATTCTAGTGATAAGGGCAAAAAGAAGATGCATTCCCATTATTGTAAAGCTAATGATCACTTGATCAAGCAGTGTCCTAAGTTGAAGGCAAAAGAGGCTAAGAAGAAAGAGGGTGGTTCCACTGCAAGTGTTGGTTCCACTACAAATGCAGCCATTGTTGAGTCTTCTATAAAAGAAGACTGTAATGTTGATGTTGATGCAAAATGGGCTTTTAGCGCAGATGCACTTACAATCCTGTTGTCCATGATGCATGCTTGTCAGTTGCTGTAGATTCACATGTGTGGTATTTCGACAGTGGTGCTACAAAGCACATTACCTCACATTGTGAATTGTTCACCTCTCTCGAGTCTGTCCCTCATGGAAATTTAGCCACTTATGCCAACAATGCCTCTTATCCAGTTTAGGGAGTTGGAAAGATTGTGCTTACTGCTGCAAATGGTAGTTCCTTCACACTTGTTGATGCACTTTATGTACCTGGGATCAAGAAGAATCTCTTGTCTGTATCCACACTTGCTAGCCTTGGACTTGTAGTCAAATTTGTGGATGACAGATATACAGTTCATGATCTCAGTTTTGGTGATGAAATCGTCGCATCTCAGCTTTTGTGTCGTGGGCTGTATAAGATCACTTTGTAAGACAAGTGTGGATAAAATTTTGTAAATGTTGTTGCAGATTCAAGGGCTATTTCAGATGCAAAACTTTGGCATGCACATTTTGGTCATCTAAATTTTTCCAGTTTGCTGCGTTTGCAGAAATCTGATATGCCTGCTTCTTTGCCGCCTCTTGAAGCACCTATCAAACATGTTTGTGAAGGTTGTATTTTGGGTAAAATGCAACGTTCTAAGTTTCCAAAGGATGGTTTAGTTAGGGCCATATGCAAGTTACAGCTTGTGCATAGTGATGTTTGTGGGCCCATGCAAACTCCGTCCTTGGGCAATTACCTGTACTTCGTGACTTTCATTGATGATTATTCCAGGCATGCATGGGTATTTCCGTTTAAAGCGAAGTCAGAAGTTTTTATGTGCTTCAAACAATTTCTGGCTATGGCTGAAAATGTATCGACATGTACTATGGGCACCCTCCGTTCCGATCGAGGGGGGGAGTATATGTCTCATGAATTTAATGCATTTCTGGCTAGTCGTGGGATAAAACACCAATGTACAGTGCCTTATACACCTCAGCAAAATGGTGTTGCTGAGAGGAAAAACAGGTCACTTACGGAAATGGCACGATGTATGGTCAAAAGTTAAGGTTTGTCGCATTCTTTTTGGCTTGAGGCCATCATGTGTGCCACTTATGAACTTAACAGGTGTCCTACAAAAGCTTTGCAGTCTATTACTCCATATGAAGCATGGCATGATAGAAAGCCTTCTATTGAGCACATGCGTGTTTTTGGTTGTTTGGCATATGCTTTGGTGCCACAAACAAATCGCAAAAAATTGGATGATAAGGCTATCAAATGTATTTTTGTTGGTTATAGTGTTTAAAGTAAAGGTTACAGGTTGTAACATCCGCAAACAAAGCGTATTTTGGTTTCACGAGATGTAGTGTTTGTTGAAGATTCTATTCAGCCCTTGCTGTCATGTACTAGAGACAGTAATGTAAGCTCACATGAATTTATGATACTTTGTTGCCTCTTTTCAGTGGTGGAAACACAAATGTAAATTCCAATGAGTCAAATGTATAGCCTATGGGGTTTTCAAAAAATGTTATAGATCAACTTATTACTGATGCAGATGTACATGATGTACTTGATGAAGAAAGGGCTGAAAATGAGCAGGCTAGAGGTATACCAAAATGGCTGGTGCATACATTGTGTGATAGTAAATTGGATGCACCTTTGTCTAGTCGTACTCGTTTAGGCTCTCACCATGCATCTTATGCATCAGATTGTTATGTTTGGTTGTGTCTAGCTTACATGATGTTGAGGAACCTTTGTCTTTTGATGAAGCACAAAATTCAAAAAAATGGATGGCTGCCATGCAATCAGAATATGATGCACTTATAGAAAATGACACATGGAATTTATGTGATTTGCCTCCTGGCAAAAAGGCCATTGGTACAAAGTGGATTTACAAGTTGAAATGCAAGCCGGATGGTGAGATCGATCGCCATAAGGCTCCAATTGTTGCAAAGGGTTATGCACATCAAAAAGGCATAGATTATGAAGAGACTTTTGCTCCCACTTGTTGTATGACTACTGTGCGTTTTCTATGTGCATTGGCAGCTCATTTTGGTTGGGATGTACATCAATCAAACATTGTTATAGCTTTCTTGAATGGTGACATATTTGAGGAAGTTTATGTAACGCAGCCTCGCGGTTTTGTCATAAAGGGACAAGAGGACAAAGTGTACAAATGTAAGAAGGCTTTGTATGGGTTGAAAAAATCCCCTTGTGCTTGGTATGAGAAAGCTGACACTCATTTGGTCAAGCGAGGCTTTCGTAATAGTCCAACAGAAAGCACATTGTATGTAAAGTGTGAGGGTGATATACTTCTCATTGTGGTTCTTTATGTCGATGATTTGTTGATCATTGGACTAAATGAGACACCTATTGTTGAATTTAAGGCTGATTTGAATGCTACTTTCAAGATAAAAGATTTGGGCTTGTTGCATCATTACTTGGGTATACAGTTTAAGCAGTGTGATGGTGGTATTGCCTTGTGTCAGAAAATTTACATAGAGACATTGTTATGTAAGTTTGGACTTGAGGATTGCAAACCTATTGCCACTCCCATGGAAACAGGTTTGAAATTGAGTCTTCATGATGCTGGTGATCCTGCTGACGCTCCCATGGAATCAGGTTTGAAATTGAGTCTTCATGACGTTGGTGGTCACTCTTTACCAAACTGCTGTTGGATGCCTCATTTATGTATGCAACACGAGGCCGAATATTCAGTTTGCAGTCTCATAGGTCAGCAGATTTATGCATAGCCCAGGGTCTAAGCATTGGCAAGCTGTCAAGAGGATTTTCCGCTACCTTAGTGGCACTTTACATCTTGGCTTGTTTTATCCCAAGGGGGATCATTTCCGCCAGACTTACATGCTTTTTCGGACTCAGAGTGGGCTGGTTGTTTTGACACACTCAGTTTTTGTTTCATACTTGGCAGTTCATGTATATCATGGTTGAGCAAGAAGAAACCTATTGTGGCCACTTTGAGTTGTGAGGCTGAGTATAGGGCAGTCTTCACAACTATGATTGAGTGTGTATGGCTCAGGCGCCTTATGGCTTATTTGGGTGTTGGACATGACACTGCCAACACTATCTACACTGACAGTCAGAGCGCATTGGCAGTTGTGAGGAACCTAGTTTTTCATGCTCGCACAAAGCACATTGAGGTGCATTACCACTATGTCAGGGAGAGGCTCTCAGCAGGAGAGATCAGCTTGGCTTATGTGCCAACATAGGACAACCTTGCAGATCTTTTCACAAAGGCATTGTCTCGTGAGAAGCTTGAAGCTTTCCGCAAAGCTTTGGGCTTACTCCCCTTTGTGGACTGATCATGTCCTCAGAGCATGGCACTTCCATTTACTCATGTGCTAGCTCTCGTTCACCGCATTACTCTAGGGGGGATTTGTTACCATATACATGTAGTAGTGATGTGTGTGAACACACTAGGACCGTTGGGGAATTTTTTCCCTCTTTAGGAGGTTTTTTCCCCCGAGCATTGTGTATATGCCCATCACTCTAGGGCTATCTGTCTTTCCATTGCACACTAAGTAACACACTCTCTATTGTGTGCCTTGAGCTTCCTTCGTCTTCTCCAAGCTGTGTGTATTTCTCTGCAACCCTAATTCCAACATTGTCAAATCTAAGAATTTATTGCGCATCATGCTCCCATGTTTCGACAAGAAGTATCACATCGGAGTCATTGGTAAGCTCATCAATGCCGATTCCCACATTCCATGGATACCCGTTACAATTCCAAAATCTTATTCGCAAGCGTGAGTTGGTCTCCTAGATCATGTGTCCCTATTTGTTGAGTGGACTTGCATCCTCCTCAAATGACTTTTCTTCTTGAGATGACACCTTAACCTTCTTGCTTCTTTCCTCATATGCTTTGCGACGTATATTTTGTTGCATAAGAGTGTGATCCTTATATACATTACAACTCGTTCCTTTGAGGTAGATCCAACTATTATTAAGGATGATCTTTCTCTTTACCTCATCAGCCATGGTACATACAATAGGTCTTTCTCCCGAGCGAGGGACTCCTTGTTTTAGAGAGAGACAGAGAGAGAGAGGGGGAAAGAGGGAGAGCCATCGGCAGAAAGAGATAGGTAGAGAGAAGAAGATAAAGAAATAAGGAGATAAAGACGGGGATAAAGAGCAATGGTTGTAGGCGGAGCAACCATTTTGTGGTGTGCGCAGTGTGGGTATGCTCCTGCTTTTGTAAAGTGGTATGAAAAAGACCTTTTTTACGTGACATTGACAAACCCTCAGAAATTACTTTCTACTTTCTTCTCCTTAACTTCTCTATATTTCTCTCTATCTCTCTTCCTATCTATTTCTCCCCATCGAATAGGCGTTAGGTTGGACAGCTTCTAACGATACCGTACCTCAAAATGGATGTAGACATGCGTGCAGAATGGAGGCAACGTAATTTCTCGAACAAGGAGCTGCTGTGAAGAGATGTTGTGCAAGAAGCACAATAAAGAAGCTCTTCTTCATAGCACTCTATAGAAGCAGCGAGCACTCTCTCACTGTGCACAACACAAAAGGATGGCTACATTTACAACCATAACTCTTTATGTCTACTCAAAACGATGGCTACATTACGTATATGTATATATATTTATGTGTACATATGTATTTGTTTATGCATGTATGTAGGCACTAAGTACGGGAGCATAGCGCCCGAAGGTTAGACTCTTCCTCTTAGGTATAGTCCCTTTTTAATCGTGGAGTTGCGGTCATTGGTCCACTCCTACATGGATTACCGCAACGTACCTTTGGTTTTACCACGGTTGAGACTGTGATGATATCTAAAGAGGTGCCACTTGACCTTTGGCACTACTAGCTGCTACTTAGGTCTACTAGTATGTATATGTATCCACATATTTGTGTGCTAATATACTTGTGTACGTATTTATAGATGAGTGATCAGTAAGGGGGAAAGCTAAATCTTATATTGCTCTTTGTAATGTAGATGTCAGACGAGAGAACACCTAGTGGGGAGCAACAAGCTGGCTCTTCTTTTGGTTGGTTCACATCCAGGTGGGCTCCTACCTGGGGTGGACATCGCCTCCAGTGGACCCAAGTCTTGAGATGGTGAGAACAAGCAAAGAAATAAAGAATGTTTCTGGCTAGTTAATTCTAAATCATGAGTATCATAGGTTTATTTTTTATTATTTGCAGGCATGGCCAGCCTACGGCTACCCTTCTCAGGTTCCTCCACCGGTCGTAGATCCAGACCTACAATGGGCTCTCTCTTTACGAGACTAGTACCTCCGTCCGACAGAGGAATTGTTTGGTCGCTACACTGCACAGTAGCTTGCGACCTACAATCTTTCTCCACACACTACACCATGGGGGAGTCATGGAGAGACTCCTTACCTACAGAGCCTCGCACCGACGACACCTCAGTCTACGGACCCTTCTTATCGTCCTACTCCCCTTCCATTGTAGGGTCCTACTCCCCTTCCATTCGCAGGGTCCCTCTCCCATCGCATCACAGAGTCCTACGCCACTCTATTCCACTCCTACTTTGTCAAAACACCATTGACGAACTTCCTCTAACAGCATGCGTCGACGCTCGTCTCAGGGCATGGAGTGGCGTGAGAGACGAAGCAGCGGCGGATCTTGTGGTTTTGCCTGTTTTGGTAGTGGCGGGAAAACGAAGTTTCCACTTTCAGAGCGTGTCGTCCCTTACGTAGAGGGCGAGGATACTGACGCACCCGTGCAAGACACGCATGGGCGCTATTACAGGGTTAAATATGGTGGGGAGGTGGACTTCGGCATAGCACAGGGTAGGGCATTTCGACGCCATCTACAAATTCTTATACATTCAACGTATAATAAGTGTTTTATAAAGTTTAGAGACCAACTGTCTGATCATGCACGGTACATTGAGGACGTGTTGTTATCTAAATTTTCAAATACCCCCGATCAACGTTTTTCACAACAGTGGTTGGAGGGCTACATAAAGACATTTCTGAAAACAAGCAGTCCAGTGTGCGGCGCGCAGAAGCCAACCAGGTCAGAGATCCAGATAGAGCTACCGTAGTGGCAACATGGTAGCCGCGGAGTGGGAGTGGGAGTGGGCAATTCAAGAAAAGAGCGATCAAGCTGCGACGGGCTCATCATACAGACAACAATGCGAGGCTCGCACCAGACAAACTCCCACGCACTATGGCTCAGGAGGCAAGAGAGCTTGGAAGGACAAATATATAGGATTGATTAAATTATTACGTAGATCGGTGATTATTGAGATTGTAGTTGATGATTTGTTATTGTTATTGCTGACTTAGAAAAATATCACTCTTTCTTGACCAACCAGAGAGATGGTCAAGTATCG
Source organism: Adiantum capillus-veneris (assembly GCF_014529385.1). Taxonomy (NCBI): domain Eukaryota; kingdom Viridiplantae; phylum Streptophyta; class Polypodiopsida; order Polypodiales; family Pteridaceae; genus Adiantum; species Adiantum capillus-veneris. Next base: position 42,186,133 of record NC_140956.1, on the reverse strand, counting down.
GGAGCGACATACAGAATTTGATACTTGGTGATGGTTGTTCGAAAATAACCACATCTTTCGCAAGTAGTTCGATGCAGCGGTTGGATCACTACAAGCGGTAAGTTTAAACAAGTAATTTTGTATCAATTGTTTTGAATTGTTGATAATTATTTAATTTGGTTTGGGTTTATGTAGAGTCAAGGTGATCAAATGATCGTGCTTGTGGACGACGACGAGATAGAGGAGGATTAGATAGAATAATATTTTGTCCAAACTTTTGTAAAGTCACAATGTGACACAATGTATATACAACTATTTACTTTTTATTGTAACTTTTTTAAATAGTTGATCTTCTGCATATTAAATTTTCAAGGTAAAGTAAATTCAATTTCAATTCTTTGGTTCTTTTTATACTCTTCCAAACAACAATTGATGTTTCATTGTTTTATGTAGGTCAAAAATAAAGGTGCTCATTTGGGCCACCCAATTTTGATGAGCACCTTTATTTTTGAATGGGTGTGTAGCGGCAATAAGTGTGGTAATAGGAGCGGCAACTATCGCGGCAATAGCAGCGGGGATATTGCAGCGACTATTACCGCGCTTATTGCTGAGAAACCACTACCCCATCCATAGCCGTGGTTATTGCCGCTCCCGAATTTTTTCTCTCTCCTTTTTCCTTTGTTTTTCCACGGCAATGCTAACAGTTATAGACAACTCCTCTTCTAGTGTTGTCTTCTCAAGGGCGGCCACACATGGGCGCATTGGAGAGTCCAACTTGGAGTTGTCTACACAAGGGCGGCTACACACGGCTACCTCTCACGAGAGAGGGCAACCCTCGCCTATAAAAGGAGGCATTTTCTACACAAAAAAAAAAAGAGAGAGAGAGAGAGGAGTGTGGAAGGTGCATTTTGAAGTTGATGCAACAAGGTGGGTGTGAGGTGGTGAGAGTGAAGCAAGGTGGGAGCTCTATTAAGGGTATAATCCCTTTGTAACCTACTTCTTGTTTGAAGTACTAAAGCCATTGAGTGGCTGCTTTCCCGTGGACGTAGCCAACATTGAGTGAATCACGTATATTGTGCGTGCTCTCTCTCTCTCTCTCTCTCTCTCTCCTCTATAATCTTTCGTGTGTGAAAAATTATCTCTCTCCATTAAGTAAGCTACTATAATATCTACTTAGCTACGTCCTATTCCCTAACATTAAGGACACTTGTCTCCCAATGAAAATTGAATGACCGTCACCCTTGGGGCACTAACGTCTTTAGGAGGCCAATCATAGAGAATTGAGGTGTGGCCATGGAGAGAAGGGTAAGATCATGTGTTTGTTACGTAAAGGAGCTCATGACGATTCTCTTTGTTTTCAGGTAATTTTGTTTTGCATTGCATGTAAGAAGTGTGCTACAAATCTTCCATTGTCACTCTCCTATGGATGGATAAAGTTTAACTATTGATTGTGAATGTCATAATAATCAATATCTAATTCTCCTAAATGATTTTCTCATATTAAACTGATCATTTAATGTGGGGAAGTGCCAAGGGAGAAAAGGCTAGAATATTGGTTAAGCTAGCAGACCGGCCACAATAGGGATCCAAAGGAGGAAAAATAGGGATCCAAAGGGGGGGCCATCTGCAAAAGAGCCATGTGCAACAATGGGCTAAAAAGACCCTAAGGTTCAGCCCATTAAGACTTCCAAAATGCTAAGGTTCCAAAATTCAAAGGTTGTGTCCAAAGGGTTAAAGCTTAGGGGGAAATTGGATGCTTTGTGTGCTCTCCAAAGTCAACACATATCCCTACAGGGGAGGGGGCAAGCCCTTCTTCTAGGGGATGAGAGAGAAAGCCACACACACACACACACAGACTCCCTTTACACAAAGGGAATGAGGGACACATATCAGCTCCCTAGGCCAGATGCCCACAAGGTGTGCCCAGTTTCTATTGGATGACCCTTGAAGTGGACCAATGAGAATTAAGCTAGAGTAAATCTAGTTTAATTAATTTAAAAACATTTAATAAAAGAAACCAATGAGAATTAAGTCTCCTAGAAGACTATTGGGCAGTCTCCCAAGGGGTCCAATGAGCATTCAGGAGCCCAATGGCTTACCTGATTCCTATTGGCCAGGAGGCAAAGGGGTCCAATGAGAGTTTAGTTTAATTATTGAATTACCTAAAGCTCTCACAAAAGGGGAAAGGGGGACACATGTCAAAAGGCTATCACTTATGCTGCTTAATTGTGATTGGCTTGACTTGGGGAGGGCCAATGAGGCTGGAGCAAGAGCAAATAGCAAGGGGGCTCGCCCAAGAGAGAGAGGGGGCTGATTTTTGCAAGGCATTATCACACACACACACACACTCACACAATCTCATGGTGAAGAAAGAGAAGACTATCTCTTCCCAAGATTTATTGGAGAGCTCATCACCTACTCCAAGCTTGTGAGATAGAAGCCTACATCAACACACTCTTGGCATGTGGATGCAAATCCAACCAAGAGCCAAGCTTCAATGCATGCTCATCTCCTCTACCAAGCTAATTACTAAGCTAAGCTATGCTAATATGAGTGATTATGTGAGGAGATGTACATCTTTCTCGTAAGATACTCCTTCTTCCTCTCAATCTACTCTCATACCCTGCTAGCTCTCACCATCTTCGAAGGTGTGTGAGGTCTTGGGTCTGAGAACGGGGATAATTCAAGTTGTGTTTGCTAAGTGTTTGCTTAGTGCATGAAGCTTTCATCTTCATTGCACTAGTTAGTCTTGAAGGAACACAAAGAATTGTATTGTACAATGTCTCTCTTGATGGGAGAAACCATAATACAAAGCCTTTTCGAGGGGGGACCGGCTCCATGCAAATCCGGTCCTCAAATGTTGTCATTAGCTTAATTTCTTTCTCTTTTGAAAGTATTGTCGATGCTCTCTAACTAGGTGTTATGCTTTTTGTTTCTCTCTCCACCCAAGCACTCTTGTAATTCTCATTAGGAATCTATTCTAATGAAATTCCCACTATGTTCATGCTCATTTCCGCTACACACAAGTTATTAGGCCATTAAATGTTACAGTGAACCTATCATTTACACATGAATATGTTTTGTGATGGAATCAACAAGCAGAAGCGTACACATTTGTATTCATGTTAGAGTGTCATAAAGAGTGTTGTAGAGAGCAGTGGTGAAGGGGCTGCAACGTTGTGCAACAATGCCCACTATGCATCAATGAAAATAAGGTTTCATGGAAAATCGGCTTTGGCAAAGGTGGTAAGTTGGGTGTAAGCTAGGTGATGGCTCATAATTGATGTGCTTAATAGGCAACTCGACTTCCCATAAGCTAGATTTTGAACCCATGACCTCCTTGTTGGCATCATTGCTTTCGTAGCCACTTCACTTGCTCATAAAGTAACCCGGTCCAGGAAAAAGTAAATTTGGATGTAAAAAGGAAACTCTGATGTATTGGCGAGCATTGCAAGTATTGTGGCCTAAGGGATGGTTTAGATTGCGCGGACATCAACCATGGGAAAATCTCTCTCGTCGTGAAAAGGCTTGCGAACGGGCGATGCTTTCTCACAGTCTGAACGGAGCCTGCTGTTTAAGGCCCGTGTCACACACGTCCGGATGGACATGTGTGCAACTTACCTGGGCCAATGAAAAGGTCTGCCAGGCCTTTTTCATGTCACAAAAGGCGGTAGCCACTCCAGCTCGAAGCTGAGTTGGCGGTCCACCTCACGGGCATCAGAACAAGGAGTTCGTCCGAGAGGTCAAGAATGCCCATACCTCGCCAAAGAGTCTCAACTTGCATTTGATTCGCGAAGAGGTCTGACTGCTTGTCTTGTCCGCTGGTACTGTGTGACAAGGGCTCCAGTAGCCCTTGATGTGCCGCCCAAGCTCAGCTAGGTCACTTGTGTCCGCTGCCTCGATGTGACAACGCTTAAGGTCGATTCAAGACACTGACCCCAACCCCAGTGTTCAAGTGTCCAGGGAGGGCCTACGCCTCAACATTAAAAGGCATGGGCCAAGCAGTGGGATCAACGGCTGTTGATCCCCACATGGATCTCGAGGCGAATGTGCATGCACCCCCGCGATTCGAGCACGCGACCTCCTACACGCGAGGCTTATGCTCTATCCATCTCCCCCGCACGGACATTGTGACCACTATGGGAGACTAAGCATAATAAATAAACTCAGACATCATTGCAGTTTTTGTCCGAGTTTACTTTTCAACGATCTAACGGTCCGCGATCTCTCAATATCCGTGTTTCCACTCGTGCGCCGTCGATCCCCTCAGGACTAAGTGGCACGAGCATGGGAGGGTGGGATCTACGACGGAGGCATTGTGGGCCGTAGATCCCAGTGGCGACGCCGAAAGTAATTTAGGGTACCAATTTAGGGTACCCTAGATTACTTTTGGCTGCCGCCCTTTGTGCATACATGTTTTAAGTAAATTAGAGCCCCCACGTTTCACAACGCACGCATGGCGTAGTGGTTAGGGTGTGCGCCTCTCATGGGTGAGGTCACGGGTTCAAAATCCACACCCGCCAAAGTGGGTACCCTATATTACTTTCAAAACTCGGGTACCTTACATTACTTTTGTCCTACAAAAGTAATCTAGGTACCCACATTCCAGATCTACGGCCCTGAGGCCGTCGATTCCATGACCGGACCTTCATTTAATTCTCCTTGCGGTGAGGGAGAGCCTAGCCCTTACATTTAATGTTACGTTGACGAGGAGTTCTTATCGATCACGTCGTATTCATTAATATCTTTAAAGGAGTTGCCAGTGCATGAACCCACACATTCTATTCAATATTGCCAATTTGCCACCTTGCGGAGCCTTTGTGAACTCATGCATTTCAGCTGTTGACTGTGCTCCTGCTCATTGTCTGACGGTACGTGGTTTAAGAACTTACAAGCTCCATATTCAGACGCAGAAGCTCTCTTTTCTTGGACCTCCACCCTGTAAAACATGTGTAACATTGAAGAAATGAGGGAAATATGCGCTCTTTCCTTCGTACTGCAATGTATAGCAAAAGCATCTGTTTGTGGTTGCGCTTAACTCGAGCTTCTTTGTTTCTGAAAGTCTCAGCTGCAATTATGCTTTTGCCTTGAAATTGCTGACAAAAACCTCGTATAACAGCGCTTATGATTTCTTGAGTCTTTGGAATTGATGTGGAAATTGCAGGAGACGGTTTTTTCAGTTTAGCTAGCTGGACCTTCGTTCTTTTTAGCAATGTGCATTGTCCTAAGTAGCTCAATTTGCAGTGCATGGAGCCCCAAGTCAGAAAATTCAATCGACTCTTTACCACTTTGTAGTCTGGTTGTGCTTGATATGGTTATAGCTAGTCCACAATCTGTGTGGCGCTAATGGTTGTTGCTTGTTTGTGTATGCGGGGAAGCTTTCATTGCACACACCTTGGGACTTGAAAATTTGCCCATTTTCCTGTTTTGCCAGAGTGTGGATATGGCAGATTTGACTCGAGTACTCACTGGATCTGAAGAGAACTGGTTGAAGGGCACTGCTGGAGGATCTGGAATTTGTGTTTTTGGTGCTCTATTTAATACAACAATCGGCACACATCATGTCTCTGCTACTGCACAGGAGCTTTTGGAGAGCCATCCCAGCTTGCGTGCGCTGATTGTTGAGAACTCAAAAGGGAAGGCATGCTTTCAGGCTCCGGCCACATGCCCAGCAGCTCGAGAATATGTCGAAAACAGGCCTTGGCCATACGTCGACGAAGCTTGCAAAGATGGCATTTTCATGTTTGATGAAGACCACCTCGACAAACATGGAAGCCTTGCCTTGCATAAGCTTGTTACGGAAGAACTTAATGTCAACTTTCTTAATTCAGAAGGCAAGACTTCTCCACCGCTGCGTGTTTTCTCTGTTCTTGTTTATCACAATTCAAGCAGGCAACAAACTGCAATTCTGCTGAAAGCGCATGGTGCAACACTCGATCAAAAGTCAGTGAACATTGTTGTACAAGAGTTCTTAGCCAGATTGGATATGGCAGTAGAGGGAAAGCTGCATCAATCGTGGAGCATGAAGAGGGAAGAAGGCTTGCCTTCCCCATTTGAGGACCTTATTCCCAAAAGCAAAGCCTCAAAGTGGTTTTTACAGAAAGGGTTCGATGCTTTAGGGTATGCCATTAACTCAAAGAAGTATTCTCTGCTACCATTTCAACCTTCGTTTAGTTCTGGTACAGGGGAAGCTGCATTTCGGACCAGTTTTTTGAGTGCCTCTTTTGGGAAGCAAGGTGAATAAGCTCTCTTTTCATTCTTTCATCGTGTAGCTTTTATTTAGGATTGCCATTGTAGCTCTACAAGTGCTGTTAGTTATAGAGGCTGGCCGAATTAATGCAGGTCGTTCTGTCTTGTGAATACTAATGTAATCAGTATTCTCAAACTTTTATTTGATAAAAATTAGTCATTTTAATTTTTTTGACTTCTCTTTCTCTACTGGTCTGGAAAACTCAGGAACAGCAACATTTTTTGATGTCTGCAAGAAAGAGAATGTGTCATGTGCGGCTGCACTGTCGGCAGCCGTACTGAAGACAGTGGCTGCATTGGAGGAGCTGAAAGAGAAAGGTCACAATGAGTTTTGCCTCACAATGTAAGTACAACCTTGACATATGTGTTAAGGGCACAAGTGGTACTTTTACATCTCAATTGTGGTTTGTGCAATCTCTGAAACTGATGGTGTTTTGGGTCCGAGTTTGTTTGCAGTATAGTGGATTGTAGACCCTTCTCGGAGCCTAAGCTCGCCGAAAACGCTTTGGGAAACTATGTATCGGGTGTACCTGAAGGTGTCAAAGTCAAGCATGGTGTTGATGTTTGGGATTTTGCAAGGCAAATTTTTGCAACCATTGAGAAGGACCTTGGCAAGTCAAAGCAATTATCAGAGTTCTCAGTTCTGTCAATGCTCTATTCTCAGGTGGGTTCATCATGTATTCAAATGTCTTAAGATTCATAACCCATGTTGTTTCGTACTACTGTCTCATGCATTCGGACATGCCTTTTTTGGATATGCAAGGCTTAGAATCCAGTTTTTCTACATTCTGAGACCATTTTTCTGTTTAATATTTGAAGTAGAAAACAAAGAAAGAACCTTCTACAACGCTCCCAAGAAGTAGAGAAAATGAGAATGTCATTTTGAAAAATAAACATGCACTTATTGACCGAGTCAATGAAGGTATGCATTATCATACGAGTAAACGTACCCGGACCTCCCGTCAGACCAAACATCATAACAATGAACTCGTAATGCTGGCATTCGGTTCTAAAGGCTGGAATTAGAGCCGATCTCTTGAGATAGCTTATTCCAGTGTTAGAAGCTTTTAGCTATTGGTGATGTGTTAGTTCAGACAGTAGACTGGACAAAGGAACAGAAATTGAACTGGAATACATCTACTGGAATAAGAACCAGACTAAGTATTGAGAATGATATTCAGATTCAGATTCAGAGTAACTGAGTACAGAGTAAGTATAATTGGAATATACTGCACTGTTGTAATTGGAACTACAGATGAAGGATTACAATGAAGATATGTGGCTTATGAACAAAAGGATGAACAGAGTACAGTCGACAACAACTGCCAATGATTGCTAACCCGAGTACAATTACCAACAAATGCCAACCCGATTACAATGTAATTGGCCCTATTTATATGCCTTGGGTTTACCATGGTAATTACCGTAGTAATTACTGACTGATTCAGTGCTTGTCTCACAGGAGCCGGTTCCCACCTAGTGAAACTGTCTTAGCCGTCTACATCCTTCCCTCCTTTCTTGAATTTTGTCAAGATTCCAAAATTTTTGAAAAGAAAAATTCCCCCGTCTGATTCTTGTTTGAAGAGCAAAATATCCACCGTCTGATTCTGATTCTGGAGACCGGACTTGACCAATGGTAGAGAGCCAGCTGGAAGAGCCAGTGTAGAGCTCTCATCATCTACACAAACTGATATCAACCTTCCAGTTGAGAAGGAAAAGCCTTCGACTGAATTCTGAGATGGAACTACCCAGTATCCTTCCACTGAACCAGCTTCCGTTTACCCTTTGGCTTGGTTGGCGTCCGAGAAGTCCCAGTGCCAGCATTCTCCTTCTGAGTGAGTGTGTAAATGGCCTCCTGCTTAAGTTGATCCCGTCTTTCCGTGGTCATCTCCACTTCATAAGGCGTAAGAGAATGATAGGTTTTGGTGTCAGGATCATAGAGCGTGCGTCTGCCTTTGGTGATTCTAGTTCTGGCCAGTTTGTGACAATGCGAAGCTGTATGGATCCATCCTTCTAGGAGAGGTTGATTGGTTTTGATCCGAGCTTCAAAAAGAATTTCCGCCATCTCTCTATACTGTGGTGCTAGGCCTGGCTTAGCTGCAATATTCTTTTCAGGCAGTTTAGAGGACTCAACAGTAAGATGCAGCAATTGATTGGTGATCTTGGTGAGGTCTCTGATTTGAATCTTCTAGTGACCCATACACAGTCTGATCCTCTGCACCTCCTGTTTCAGCTCTTGAATATCATTGAGTTGGAGAGCGCCATTGAACAGTGTTTGCCAAGTTTTTTATTCCACAGTCGAGCGCTCATACCAATCTTGGAGCTCATCAATAATCTTGAAATATGTAAGGCGATCGACTGGTTCTGGATGTTGAGGGTAAAGTGTTGGAAAAAATCTTAGCAATTTTGTCTCTCTTGCTTGTAAAGCATACAAGAGAACTGGGGAATCAGGCACAAATTCTAAGAAGTTGAGAACAGCTTGGTTCTCTTGCTGCATCATTTTTCTGGTTACTCTCACCAGTTGAAACAGTTTCCGGAGAGCAGTTGCCTGTTCTCCGACTGACATTCTAGTCTTAGGTCCTTTACTGGTGGTGGTCCGATCTTCAAGAATGGCCCGCACCCTATGATCCAAAACTTCTCTAGCAATTTGCATCTGCACCAAAACCTCTTTCAACTGATTCCTCACATCCTTCATACATTTGTATGTTGGCTTGTATCCCAGCAGAAGTTCTAATTCTATAGCCAAAGATCGATAATTTGTAGTAGACTGTCGTTGCCAGTGTGGATTGGTCACTCTCTCTTCAGCAATGATTATCCATTCAGGTACCCTTTTCAGCAGCTGGACTGTGCTGAGATGCGCAGGTAAATGGTAGGTCTCTTGATCATGAAAAGCAACTGATTTCCAGTGCTCCACCATTTCCCTGGCTCCGACATACAGTTGCTGAAAGCGTTCCAGATCAGATAGAAGATCATCCTCCTCCAGATATTGTCGGGTTATGGGAGCCTGCTCTGATGTCTCAATCTCCTGTGTAGTGTGATAAGCTGTAATGAATTCTGCTTATCAGTTGTTGGTCCCTCAGCCATAACTTTACTTTTCCCTTTATCCTCCCTACTGTGCTGGGACTGGTTTGCTGGCGGATTCCCAGTGTTATTGGGTCGTTGTTCTTCTGGCTGTTGATTGCCTGACTTCTGTCTTTCATACTGGTCTGGATGCTCTGACTGTGATTGATTGCCTCCAGTTGGCCCTGTGTCACCAGTACCAGGTCCTGGAGGTGGCGATGGTGGAGAGGCATCATCATCATCATCATTAGTATGCTCTTCGTCTTGGTCATTCTCCTCCTTATCAGCTTCTTCCTTATCTTCTTCCGCTTCTTCAAGGAAATTCTACTGTTCAATATAATCTAGAATGGCTTGATTTGCTAGAGCATTATTATATTCAGCAACTTTGTCCTGCAAGTCACTCTGCATGGTCTTCATAAGAGACTTCAAGTTCTCCAGATCAAAGACAACATTGCCTGATGGATTTAAAATCTCAGTCAAATTATTATAAATATCTTTTTGTGAGGGTAGTCTTCAGAGCTTCATGACGAAGCAGCAAGGAGTTGAAGTCAACTCTCTTCATTCTCAGCATTGTCTCAAACTGATCTGAAGCTCTCTATGCTTCATCCTTTTCTTCCTTCATAATCAGCATAGCAGACTCGGCCCTAGTTAGCTTACTTTCCAATAGCTTAATGGATCTCTCTGAATGAGCTTCAAGTAGCTTGTGGCGTAGATTCTGGTTGTCTCGTGCTTCCTTCAGCTTCTCAATCTGGTCTTCAGCTCCCTTCAATTCAGCTTTAACCTTATTCAATTCATCTTTTGACCCTGCAGCGTCCAGCATCTGTCCCATACAATTGACAATAGTGTTCCATGAGGACTGGATGAGGATTGAACATCCATCATTGATTGTTGCTGGGTCAGAATCAGTGGGCTCATACACTGTAACAGGAGCCATATAGGGTAAGGCAGTATAATGAGATTTTTGTAGAAAGAGACGTCCTTTAAGTGGATGGATCTGCAGCTGCTGCAACCTGTCCTTCTTCATCAGGTGTAGAGCTTCTTCATTGTTTGGGATAGAGACGCCACCCAGTAGGGTTGGAGGTGCTGACCTTTGCCCTTATCCAACTGTTCTGCTGACTTTTCAGAGGTAGTTGCTTTTGCTTGAACTTTGCCAGTACCAGTAGTGACTGTAATTTGTCCTACTGACTGGTTGACTTCAGTGGTTTGAGCAGATTGTTTGTCAGTCTGGCTAACTAGAGTTTTTTTAGTAGTCACTGTCTTGACTTGACTCTCCATCTGCTTCAGGAAAGCACTACTCTTCGTCAATGTCGTCCTCGGTTTCTTTGAGTTGCCAGATTCATCTTGGGTAGCCTTCCTTTTCAGACCAGTCGGAGTGGTCTGACTGTTCGTGGCTTCTTCGGTCGAAGAAAAATCAATATTTTTTGATAGTGGAAATGGCTTCTCACTCCAAGCCATTCTTACCTGGTCATGAGCTTCTGGAGCTGTTGCCGAATATAAAAATTGCCAAACATACCAAGCTTTAAATACACTCTGGGATTTCAACTTGGCAGTTTGTTGAAACACATTATGTGACAAGATCTGACAAAGGTTGATAGAAACCTTTGAATCCAATGTCTTTGCTAGCAGCATAGTGAAAACCTTCTCTGACACATATGTTGGATTATTCTTAAGACTGACAGCTTCAGCTACAAACCTATAAGCAGCGGAAGCTTCCAGTCCGGCCACTAGAATCCCTTGACCATTGGCTTTTCTTTTTCGCTTGGCAGCATCATCCTCCTTCAAGACTGTGTTGATCTGCTGTGGAGTTGCCACAGACGGTTTGGGCTCATTTGGCATACGAAATGCAAAAGCTATGTTGTCTGGTGTGGCAGACACCTTTTTGTCATATACCATAGCACTGCCATCTTCAGCATTGAAAGAGTCAAGAACTTGCTTGATGATGGCTGTGTCAAAAGCAATTCTTGTGGCTTGCAGAACCACCCGTAAATCCCACAGTTATAGCAAAGCCATAGCTTGGTCAGTGAACACGTAACGCTGAATCTTGCTGTGAGGGATGAGGGTAAGGCTTGCCTTTGCAGCAGTGACAATAGCTTGGGTTTCATTGAGAGATTCCTGCATCTGTTCTGAACGTTTCCTCCTACCCATACACTGTGAAGATGATGAAACATGTGAGGAAGAGGAAGACTTACTTGATGCTTCAAAGCCGTACCCAGGTGTTGCTGGCAAAGCAAGACGACAGTCCACTGTCTCCTCAGAAGACGAAGTCTGCGGCTGTAGCGAAGATACCTCAGAGCTTGGCGATGGCAAATGGACAACAGGAGGGAATCGTTGCGCAGGAGATTTGTGAGGAAAAATGCCGACTCTCCTTACTGTTATACGCGTTCGCGTCATAAAAGCTCCACCACTTGCCGTTCCTAGACTTTTGTGCGTCGTTGTTGTCGTGGCAGACATGCATTGGACAAGACTTTTATCCATCCTTGAAATGATCATTACTGGAGTGCCATCTGACCGTTGGACGCTTAAAAATCGAAAACTGTGTTCCCACTGATACTCGGTTGGGCCCCAGTCTGGCGTGATCACACTGGTACTGGTCCTGGTACCAGTCTGGCTTGGTCCTACTGGCACCGGTTCTAAAACTGGAACTGGCTGCACATGAAAAAGCCCAAAAATATCTGATTCAGGTATCTCTTGATCTTCAGTTCCCAGCTCCCTAGTACCTTGTTCCTGGCCAGGCTCTCTAACTTCGGAATAGTAGAGCTTGATCTTCGTGCCATTATACACCCTTGGCAGCAGTAATTTAGATAAATTTTTCAATCTTACCGTGCCATTGGAGAAAACCCAGTCTACTTCAAATAGTCCTGTCCAGGCAATCTTCAGGTGTGGCTTCTTAGGACCCAATCTAGACTGATAGAGGAGCACTAGCTCCCCCTTCTGAAATTCTCGGACCTTAATTCTGCGATCATGCCAGTGCTTCCTTCGTTACTGAACAATCTCTTGTTCAAGCATAGCCCGTTGCTTGAGTTCATCTAATTGCATAAGCTCATCCAGGCGCTTTTTCAGATTGTGGTTGAAGTCTAACCCATATTTCATAGCCATTCTCAGACTTGGGATAACAAACTCCATAGGAACAACAGCTTCAGTGCCATACACCGTTCTGAATGGTGTCAACCTTGTAGTGACCTTGTAAGCTGTCCTATACGCCCTTAAAGCAGTCTGGAGCTTCAAATCCCACTGGTCTGGCTTCTTCTTCACAACCTTAGTGAGAATAGTTTTAATTGTCTTGTTACTACTTTTAGCCTGTCCATTGTATCTGGGATAATAAGGGGTAGATTTCCGATGCTTGACTGAAAGCATATCCAGTAGAATCTCCATGGTGTCATTGATAAAATGTGTCCCTTGGTCCGACACAATCTCCACAGGACATCCATAGCGACAGACAATATTCTCAAATAGAAACCTTGCAATTGACTTGGTTGTGTTGTCAGGAAGAGCCTTAGCTTCAACCCACTTAATGACATAGCAAGTAGCCATCACTATGTACTTGTTCTTTCTGGGGATAACCTTCTTAAAAGGTCCCATAAAATCTAAGCCCCATTTCATGAAAACACCCAGTGGTTGTACTGGCATTAAAGGAGTCATGTCTGCAACTGTAGGCCTACCCATTCTTTGGCATATGTCACAAGTTTTGCAAAAACTTTTAACATCAGCTATCAATGTTTGCCACCATAAACCAACTTGCAGAATCTTCTTATAAGTAACCTCATTGGAAAAATGTCCACCAGATTCGTCATTATGTGCCTCTGAGATGACTTGCATTCTCCCTTCCATAGGCACACAACGTCGAAGAAGACCATCAACACCTAATCGATAAAGTGAACCCCCGATGATAGTAAACTTCAAGCTCTTGATGACCAAAGCCTTCTTCTGGTTCTGCTTCCAGTCATCTGGAAAAGCACCTTGAGAAAGAAACTGATAAACATCATACCATTCAGGGTCAACTGATTCTCCTGCTTCCAGCGGAATAATTCAGCATCCACTGGTTCGTCCCTCAAGGATGTTTCTGAATAACCCTCTGTACTTCTGGATAGAAAATCAGCTCCACAGTGATTCTTGCCAGGCTTATGAAAAATTCGAAATTCAAACTCCATGAGAAACATCATCCACCGTATAAGCCTGCCTTGAATAATGACTTTATTAATCAAGAACAAAAGAGCCTGATGATCCACATAGAAATGAAATAGTTTGCCTAGCAGGTAATGCCTGAACTTTGTAACACTGAAAACCATTCCTAGGGCTTCTCGTTCAGTGGTCGTATAACCTTGTTCAGCCTGATTGTATCTGCGAATGACAAAATAAACAGGATAATCAGTCCTTCCATCTGGCTGCGCCAATATCGCCCCCATTGCCAGTCCCGAAGCGTCCACATGTACATGGAAAATAACATCCCAGTTTGGTTGCATGAGGACTGGTTTACTGAAATGACCTTTTTCAGGTTGTGAAAGCTTTCCTCACACTCAGTTGTCCAATTGAACTTACTGGTCTTCTTTGTGAGCTCATATAATGGTACTGCTTGAGAGGCAAACTTATGCACAAACCTTCTATAGAAATTAATATAACCCAAGAAAAAGCTTAACTTAGATGCATTTCTGGGTGCTTTGGCTTGTTGAACACAGTGGATTTTATCGTTGGCCATTTCTATTCCATTACGGGATACTACATGTCCCAGTAGCTGTCCCTTCCAGACTAGGAAAACGGATTTAAATGGATTCAGATAATTCCGCTTTTCCTGACAGCGTTTGAAAATCATTTCTAGGAGTAGTAAGTGCTGTTCCTCATCTAAGTATACAATAAAATTATCCATGAAAATGGCGAGGAACCGATGAAGGAACTCATTGAACATTTCCATCATACACCGCTGAAAAGTAGCTGTTGCATTGCACAGCCCGAAAGGCATCACCAGATACATGAAAGCTCCCCACTCTGTGATGAAAGTGGTCTTCGCTTTATCCTCAGGAGCAATCTGTAACTGGTTGTAGCCATTGTAACCGTCCATAAAACTATACATTTCGTATCTTGCAATCTCATCAAGCAACATGTCAGTAAAAGGCAATGGAAATGGATCTTTGATAGTTTGGGCATTGAGTTTCCTATAGTCAACACAGACTCTCAATTTCCCATTCTTCTTGGGAACTGCTACTATGGAAAACAACCAATCGCTACTGGCCACTTCTGTGATGAACCCAGCCTTGAGAAGATTGTCAATCTCCTCCTTGACCTTCTTACAGTCTTATTGGATGAGCATCTGGCTTCAACGGTATCCTGTGTTGGCATACTTCGGGATCCACCCCTTTCAGGTCTGTGTGTTCCCATGCAAATACGTCTTTGTAGTTCTGGAACATCCTGCGTGCCTTTTCCTTCATTGTAGGATCTAGATGCTTATTAACCTTGATCATCCTAGGACTATCGTAAGAGCCTAGGTTCTATTCTTCAACTTCTTGGTCGTCTGGAAGCAACCAATTAGGCCCACCTCCTTTTCTCTTGGTCGATTCCTCAACATAATCCCAAGATGGCCCGTTAAGTTCTGAATCAGCATTCTGATTCACTGTGTGCTCTCCAGAATGCACTGGCTCCTCTGCCATGCCTGTTTCAGCTGATTCCTCCAGCCTCCCAGTTAACTGAACTGATCTTTCTCCTGTATTGATTTCAGTAAACTGATCTGGGAATTGCTTTTTCTGCTTGTCGACCTGCTCTTTATTCAGTAAAACCGCATTCAAGTCAATTTCTGCTAGAGGAAATATGTTCAGAGCTGCTAACATTCATTCGATCTTCTTTGCCTTGTACTTCTGACATAATTCCTTAGGCCTCAGCTCTTTTCTCCAGCTCCTAGTATTGTTCGTCTGGATCTGAATTCTGCCGCTGGTCCCTTGTATGGTTAGGGTTTGATTTGCATAGTCGTGAATAGCATGTGCTGTTCTCAACCATGGGCACCCTAGCAGCATCCCATATGCCCCTTGCACATCAAGAACTAGGAAGCTGGCTTTAAATTTTTCCTTGCCTACTCTTATTTACATATTTTCAATCATGTTAGTAGCTTGTACTACTCTATGATATGCCATTCTCACTTTAAATGGTGTTGGCTTTAGATTTGTGATGCCTATCCTCTGCTGGAGATGTACTCCCATTATATTGACTCCTGCTCCTCCATTCAAGATAACACTTGAAAGTGGTTCCCATTGCTTTTGAACCTTGTAATCCACCTGAATGAGCGGTACTTCATCATCTCGGACAGTCGTCATATCAACTGTTCTGGCCTCCTCTTCAGCTTTCCTTCGCTGTCTGATGAATTGCGCCACTTCAGGCAAGGTTCTTCTGATATCTTCCAACTCCACAGTAAGCTTCTGAATTCTATCACAGATCTTAACATGGATTTCTTCCTTCTCCTGATCAGATTGGTTGTCGGAGGTCGAAGAACTGGTCGTATCTTCACAATGCCATTCCTCCCTTGCAATGCTTCCAGTTCTTCTATCAACTCCCAATTCTCCAATCATTCCTTGTATCGCAGCCAGCATGGTCTCAGGTATGCCAGGCTTTGACTGATCTTTCTCAGTATATTGGGTTGGTATCTTCTGAATGACTCGGGCTTCATAACTTTCTGGCTGCTCTGGTAGCTTCTTGGCTAAATCCTCCGTGATTTTCGTCGCTAGTTCTCTCTGCTCTTGCCATTCATCTACCACCTTCTCTTTACCCTTGGCCTTCCTTACCTCTCTCTGTTGAGCCCATTTGCTGCTTTCAGTAGTGACTGGCTTTTTTGGAGCATCTTGGAATTTCTTCAATTACCACTCCTTTTCTCCGTGTTACTGTCCGTACTGGAACTGACTCTGGTGCCTTTGCCTCAGTAGCAGCAAGTGCAGGTGTGTCTGGAGTCTGGACATTGAGCCGCGAAATGCCCATACTTTCCATAAGTATAGCAATTCAAACTCCGGCTTTGGAAGCTACCACGCCCTCGGTCTCGGCCAGTACTCGCTTGGTATTTGCCGCGCCCTGGACTAGTACCACTGGTACTTGGTTTCTCCTCCTAAGAGGCTTTGGCGGGTTCTACTCTTACTGGTTCAGTATATGCTACTACTGACAGGTCTTTGCACTTCTTGAAACAATGAATCCTGATACCACAATTATTCCATGAATGGCCAAAGGCCTTATAGTAAGTACACTGTGGGCACTCCTTGGAAACATGGTCCTTGGATTTGCATTTTGAACACCAAGTCTCCATTTTTCTAACTGGTTGTTTGGTATGGCTAATCTCAGCAATCTGCCTAACCATCTCTTCAATCTTCTTAGTCCAGGACCCCTTTTTTGACTTATCCTTGGACCGCTCATTAGAGCTACTTTTAGAACTACTGGACACTTCGTTGGAATCAGAGTTCTCAGCAGAAGAACTACTGCTACTGGATCTTCTCTTTTTATGGCTCTTTTCCTTCTTGGCCTGTTGTTCCAGCTTCAGTGTCCGCTGCACCAGATCATTGAATTTCTTCGTTGGTGTTGGTACCTCCTGCTATCTAAGCTTCTTGCTTCGAAAGCCATTCAGGAACCATGCACGCAGTGGATGGCGGTTCCTGCAACTGCCTTGTCAGCTCCTTGATTTTCTCCACATAGCTTCGGATTGACAGATTCCTCTGCTTGATCTTATCCAGTTCACAAAGAATATCTTCATCACCTCTGTTGTTGGAATACTCTAGTTTGAAGGCTTTAAGTAGTTTGTTATAGGATCTAAGCTGACAAGCGGGGTAATGGTAGTACCACTTTCTCGTTGTCTCCTTCAAGGTTTGCGAAAAGTAATCACCCTAGTCATCCTCATCAATATTCTTTAGCTCTGCATACTGCTCAAAAGCTTAGATGTGAACATCCGGATCATCCTTCTTACCCCCTTTGAATATTGGAAAAGAGATTTTCAGTGAGGATGTCTAATCATGCCGATTATCCCCGGTCTTGCCGCTTCTCTTCTTAGAGTCTGAACGGCGCTTTGGAGTCTTCTTACAATTGTCAGTATCTGCATCCCAATCAATATCTGTTTCTGTCTCTGTGTCAGAGTCCTCTCTGGCCTATCTATTGGAAGTGTGGCGACTGCCTTTACTCCCTTTGGTACCCTCATCCCCCTGCCTGGACCGAGAACTTTTGGCCTTTCGTGCTTCCCTTTCTGTCCGTCTGCGTCTAGAGTGACTGGAATGCTGTGAGTCTTGCGTCTCATCAGCTTGACTATGCTCCTCATGAGCCTCAGTGTCAGTCACCCTCTCATGCTTAGGGTCAGATTCTCTTCCCGACTTCTCAGGAATAGGATCAACATGGATGGTTGATTTTCGGCCACGATTGGTTTTGGGTGCCATTACTGTAGCTGAGAACTTCTAACTGGGAGAAGAGTGTTTCAGTCAACGAGCTTCAGCTCTAGCCACCGTGATCGCCAAAATGGAATTGGAGCTGATCTCTTGAGATAGTTAATTCCAGTGTTAGAAGCTTTTAGCTACTGGTGATGTATTAGTTTAGACAGTAGACTGGACAAAGGAACAGAAACTGAGCTGGAATACATCTACTGGAATAAGAACCAGACTAAGTACTGAGAATGATATTCAGATTCAGATTCAGAGTAACTGAGTACAGAGTAGGTATGTTCCAAATTGGAATTACAGATGAAGGATGACAATGAAGATGATGTGGTTTATGAACAAAAGGATGAACAGAGTACAGCCAACAACAACTGCCAATGATTGCTAACCCGAGTACAATTGCCAACAAATGCCAACCCGATTACAATGTAATGGGTCCTATTTATATGCCTTGGGTTTACGATGGTAATTACTGTAGTAATTACTGATTGATTCATTGCCTGTCTCATAGGAGCCGGTTCCCACCTAGTGAAACTGTCTCAACCGTCTACAAAGGCGGTCTTGTAGATGTTTCTTTTTGCGATTCTTACCTAGTCAAAAACACGATAGCCTCATTGAGACGCTCCAAAATGTATGCGATACAAGACATAGAAAACTTGTTTGTGACCATCATCTTATTGAGGCCCTATAATCCACACATAATGGCGACGAGTATCTTTCTTGTGAACAAAAAGAATTGGAGGAGCAAAAGAACTTACACTGCAACGCATAAAACCCCTATCCAACAACTCACCTAGCTGGCGGTCTAGCTCCTCTTTGTTCAAACGATACGGAAACTTACTTATAGGTTGTGCTCTGTCTCCTAGGTTGATGACATGGTCCTTAGGCGCGGAGAGTCCACTATGTAAAAACTACATATAGCACATTCGAACAAGAGCTATTTAAAGAATCCCTTACCTACTTATCTTCAAGTATTATATGTATTCCTCATGTATGCATCTTTGTATAAAAACTAGCCCTTCTGTATGAAGACTTTCACTTTTTGAATTACAAAACCCTTAACGTAAGTACATTTTTTAACAAATGTACCTAATTATAAAACTTTTTTTTTGGTTCACACGCTATCTTACATACATCTGAGTGGACTCCCCGGGTCCTTAGGTTGCTCGAGAGGGAGTGCAGGGAAAATATCATCCTGGAGAAACAAATGCTCAAATTTTTCAAACAACTCACCATACGTGTCAAAAATAGCCAAGTTCCTTGTTGTTGGGTTGAGATAAATGACCGTTGCTTGGACTCCTTGAGTAGCTCTCTTTTAGCCTGGACATGAGAGAAAAGAGGGAGAGAGGGAATGCTGTCCTCCCCTTGAATGAGGACTGACTGCGACGCATTATCATCGATGAGAAGTGTAAACTTCTTCCAATTGATAATGGACTTGAACACGCGAAACCACTTAATGTCCAAAATGATATTATATCTTGCAAGATTAGAGACTACAAAACGATGAGTAATTTGGGTTTACTGAATTTTCAATTTAATATCATTATATTCTTGAGGGATCGGAACATCCATGCCTTCAGAGAACCCTTGCACTAGAAGGGTGGGGATAAGAGAAGTCTGAAGACGTGCACGTCTCACTAGAGATTCACTTATGATATCATGAGAACTTTTAGAATCAAACAAAACAATGACCCTTTGACCATTTACATGTTCATAACATTTTATGAGTTCATTCTTATTCTCTTCAAAAGACCCCCCTTGCTTAGCTTCTTGCTTTACCATATTCACAATATTCACTTGAGGGGTAGAGCAAGAAGTTGACGTAGTAGAGGATTCCTTTTTAGATTCTTAGGATACTCTTTTTCATGTAACCTACGACATGAAAATGGAAACTCCTACTTTCCTTTGCATACAATGTCTGTTTTTCTCTACTTGATTGACCACCTAAAAATCCTTGAGCGATCTTTTTATCAAGTGTGAGTTGAGGTTTATGAGATATTCCTTTACCCTTATCCATAGATTTGTCTCTCTTTGCTTGAGATACAGATCGAGAATTAGATCAAGAAGGAGAACTAGAAGAGTTCTTTTTATTGTTACCAATTTCATTAGAATTTTTTGTCCTCGTCTTGAGAGGAAGAATTAAAATCTGAACAGATGGCACGATTGTTTATGTACAATGTCTTCAAGTACCATGGTATGCCACTATCTATTGTCAGTGATCGTGATCCTCGTATGACCAGATTTTTTGGAGAGGCTTGTTTGAAAACATGGACACAACGCTCAAGTTTTCATCCTCGTTTCATCCACAAACTGGTGGACAATGAGAAAAGGCTAATTCTATTGTCTTAGATATGTTGAAATGTTATGTGTCAAATAATAAGGGCAAGTGGGAACATTATCTACCCATGCTTGAGTATGCATGCAACAATACGGTACATTCGTCAACAAGCAAGGCACCTTTTGAGATTGTTGAGGTGGCAAAAAGTTCCTCCTATTTTGCACACAAAGATAAGAAGATCAAGCTTTGCCTTGGGGAAGACTCGGGCAAAGCAAAAAAGGACTCTTGATGGTCACTGTCGTGAATTGTTGTTTTCAACTGGTGATTGGGTATTTTTACAGTTTGAAAAGGCAAGGTTAAAGAAGATGAAGGGCACGGAAAGATTATTTCAGAAGCTCAGCATACGATACTATGGGCGTTTTCAAGTACTTGAGAAGATTAGTGATGTTTCTTATAGACTCAAATTGTGTGGCACTCGGAAGATTCATAATGCGTTTCACGTTAGTCTTCTCAGACCCTTCGTGGGTGATGTGTCAGAAGATATGCCAGATGAGTATCAACCAAAAGTTGAGGAACTTGATAGGACCTTGGTTCCTGAGCAGATTTTGGTACATAAGGAAAGAAGAGTTAAGGGCAAAAGTTGCACGACGGTATTTGGTGAAGTTCAAGAATTATCCACCTATGGATGTAAAGTAGATGGAAGAGTGTGAGCTGCTAGAGTTACCAAATGTATTGGAGCTTTACCTTGAAGCCTTTGGGTTACAACCTACATATTCCCCAACCCAACGTGTTCAAAAGAGGGGTAATAATGGAGCTAGCACATCATATTTACATACGGATTTAGTGCAATAGAAGTGTACACTGCTATACAAATGCCTAATGTATAACGTTCACTTCTATCGTAGATAGAAATGACAAAATATAAAGGTTTCATTAAGTCGTTTATATCTATGTTATATGACCTTTCGTGCGGATACATGTGATGATAAAAGGGTGTTGATCACACTAAATCATCTAAGTCATGTATATATGGTATGCAATGGAGCTTGTTTGCGATTTCATGAGAAGGTATGTTAGGAGGCTGTGGCAACCACTAACTTTAGTTGTTTGTTTCTTTCTCTTGATTTTTATTTAATTTTTGGGACCCTCTCTTTGAAGTCACAAATGGCTGGCTCAGTGCTCTCAACAAAACTGTGGGAAGACAGCCCCTAGGTACATATTTATAGGCCCTACCTCAAAAGCGGTTACATGAAAAGCTTCAGTCTCAAAAGCTTCTGGCCCAAAAGCATCAGCACCAAAAGCTGGCAGTGTAAATTGCAGATTTTAGTACAGCCTGCCACGTCAGCCCGTCAACACGATTTATGGCATGTCGTACAATGTAACAGACTTGGACACTCCAAGTCGAGAATCTACTGCGACTGCACAAATAACCACTTCAAAACAATTCACAGTTAGCAATTGATTCGACACTGGCCCCTCGGAGTTCCGTGCCTAGAGATATTGCCTCAAAGATTGGCGCCCCTCTCGGTATTTCTTTTTGTATTAATCTATGTTCAAAGTACAAGAGTACGGACAGGCGCTCACACTCAGACTCTGCGTCCAGATGCTCTGAGCTATGAGAGGCCAGCCCACTTATTTAAAGATTACATGGGATGCCAAAAGCAGAGCCCCAAAAGCTGAAAATCAAAAGCCCAAAAGCTCTGTGGAAAAATAAAGCATATTCCACCTCTCTCTCTAGCTCTCCCTTGAGCCACAGTAAAGCACAACTTTTTAAAGTAAAGCTCTCTCTCTCTCTCTCTCTCTCTCTCTCTCTCTCTCTCTCTCTCTCATTTTCATGGCGTAATTAAAGCAAGGCCAAAAAGCTGCCAAAAAGCAAAAACTGCTGCAGCCTTTTGCTTCCGCAAATTCCGCTGCAAAACGCGGGCTGCCATGTACGGAATTCCTACGATGTCAGCACTGTACGGAATTCTTGCGATGTCAGCATGTAGCGTAATTTTCGGGAATTCCAGCCACGTCAGCCTGCCATTTTCGCGGGAGTGGACAGCAGCAGAGAGTTGTGTGTTGTGGGCATGCCACGTCACCAGTTTGTGACATACCCCCCTCTTGAAAGCATTGCAATCGCCCTCGATTACGCCTGCAAAATAGACAGAAGCCATAAACTGCCTTAGCAGAGACTGACTGTTAGTACCTAAGCACTAGGAACACACATCTAACACAGGTACTAATCGACAGTCACATCTCGGGACATCACTGGACATCACATGACAAATCACATTCAACATTTATTCGGATCTTAGACCATGATTTATCGACAATGCAGTTAGCAATCGCATCTAGATCCACTCAGGACCTCATAGATGCCTGATTAACTAACCCCTATGGCAACCATGTCTATTCGAGATCATTCAGACCAAAATGCTGCAGTCATTTCGTCTTTCAGTTTTTGCACTAAAAAACAAGTCAAGAAAAAATCAGTTTCATAGTCAGGAATTCCATTTCATAAAGTCATACAGCAGAATACTGTCAGCTCTCAGTATCCCTGAAGCTCAAAGAGACATCAGTGACTCTAGTATTCAAAAATCAAGGCATCTGTTGACAAAGAAGCGGAGTAACTCCCCTCTTGTGCATCCCACTACACCAGATCTACGGCCAAGCTGAATTCTGGGTTCCATTTGGAATAAACTATGCTAAACCAAAAGCTTCAAGGTAAAGGTTCACAATCTCAAGAGTATCTGCTAGGTCCTCCTCCTCCATCCACTTCGCATCCAATGCAGGATAGTTCTTGAATTTAACCAAGAACCGCCTTCTCATTTTACCCTTATTCTTTCTGTCCTTATGTGCCAAAATCTGTTCAGGAACAAGGATTCCTCGTTTTCCTCCACTTCGGGTTGCTTATCAGGCTCCCCATCTTCGGGCACATCACCTTTAAAAGGTTTCAAGAGACTCACATGAAATGCATTGTGAATCCTCCAAGTGTTAGGTAGTTTCAGTCGGAAGGAGACATCATTGATCTTTTCGGAGATCTGGAAAGGTCCATAGTATCTCATACTTAGCTTTGGAAAAAGCCTCTCCTTTCTCTTTTTCTTTCTCGGGCGTGCCTTCTCAAAACGTAAGAGCACTCAATCAACCTCCTTCAATTTCAAATCGCGACGATGGCGTTTCCGCTGCCTTTTTGTGTCTTTCCTGAGATTTCTGCAAAGCCTCGCGGACCTTGGCGAAAGCCGTGTCTAGGTCATGTGTATACTCATCAGCTTCAAAAATCTTATCTTTCGTGCTTAGGAAGGGTGGAACCTTCATAGCACCTTCAATAATCTCAAATGGCGTCTTCCCCGTCGAAGAATGTATCGTGTTATTGTAGGCAAATTCCACGAAAGGTAGATACTTTTCCCATTGAGTCTTCTGATCCGAGATATAAGACTTCAATAAATCTAAAACCACTGAATTGGCGATCTTAGATTGCCCGTCAGTCTGCGGATGGAAAGATGGCGAGAACTGCAACCACGTGCCAATGTTCTCCCAAATTGCCTTCTTAAACAAACTCGTAAATCTGGGGTCCCGGTCGGAGACAATCGTCTCGGGCATGCCATGTAATCGGAAAATCTGGGCCACAAACAGTCCCGCTAAGTCATCCGGCTTGACTGTTTTCTTTACTGGAATGAAACGAGCTTGCTTGCTAAATTCGTCAATAATAGTTTAGATACCATCGTGACCACTCTGTGTTCTCGGGAGATAAAAAATGAAATCCATTGCAATACTTTCCCATGGGCGGGCGGATATGGGCAAAGGCTGTAACAATCCCCGTGCTTTATGCTTGTCAAACTTGACCTTTTGGCATACCAAGCACCTGCGCACAAACTTGTCCACATCTTGCTTGAGTCTTGGCCAAAAGAAATATCTCTCTACCTCTTTCATGGTGGTAGCAATGCCGCAGTGACCCTTAAAAGGCGGACAATACCATTCAGTCATAACCTTTTCCCTCAACGGCTGTGTAATGCACAACATGGTTTTCCTCATCAAGTAGCCATCCCGAATGGAATAACCCGCTATTGTCTCCCCATCCTGTATCCGTGTGAAAACGTCTACAAAATCTGTATCCGTGGCATACTGATCGACCATATCCTCGAAGCTCCTATGATGTATCGCGGAAATAGCCAGAACCAACGGCTTCCGAGACAAAGCATCTGCCACCAAATTCTTCTGTTTCTGAACGTGGACAATCTGGAAGTGAAACTGTGACAAGATGTTCGCCCACCGCATCTGCTTTTCCGATAGCTACTTCTGTGACAAGAAGTAGCATAAACTCTCATGGTCTGTAAAGACAATAAAATCCGCTTCGAGTAGGTATTTCCGCCATTGAGTAAGAGCATGGATAACTGCCAAAAGCTCTTTCTCATAAATCTATGCTGCCAATTCTGGACTTGAGAACAATTGGCTCTCATAAGCAATGACATGGCCTTCTTGCATTAAGACCGCACCCAGACTACGACCACAAGTACACAATATACTTCAAATGACTTTTGCAAGTCCGGCAAAGTCAAAACTTGTCCCATAGTCAATTTCTCTTTCAAAGTCTGAAAGACAGTCACCTCTGTGGGTCCCCACGACTTTCTGTGTCAAGATATGCAAAGGGGAAGCAACCTCTGCAAACTTTCTAATGAACCGCCTGTAGTACGAACACAATCCCAAGAAGCTTCGAACTTCATGGACATTCTTCAAATCGGGCCAATCACGGATAGTCTCTATCTTGGCCGGATCCATCTGCACTCCTGCTGCTGACACAATGTGTCCCAAAAAGTGTATCTTTGGTAGGAAAAATTCACTTTTCTTCGCATTAATCACTAACTTGTGATCTCGTAATGCCTGAAAGACTTGAAGCAGATGATCTCTATGTTCTGCTTATCCTTGGAGAAAACAATGATATCGTCAAAGAAAGTGCCAACAAATAACCTGTACTCTCGAAAATCGTGTCCATCATCCGATTAAATGTCGCAGGAGCATTGGTTAAGCCAAAAGGCATCACCAAAAACTCAAATAACCCAAAAGTCGTCCGAAAGGCTGTCTTGTAGATGTCTCCTGGTGCGATTCGGATCTAATGATATCCACTCTTCAAATCAATCCTGCTAAAACATGAGGATCCCTGTAATCTGTTGAGTATATCATCGATCCTAGGAATCGGAAATTTGTTCTTGATGGTGATTTTATTGAGAGCTCTATGATCGATGCACATTCTTCAAGATCCGTCTTTCTTCAAAACCAACAACACTAGAGAGCAATACAGTGAAGTACTAGGTTGGACAAGACCCTTTTCTAAGAGGTCTTTCACTTGGTTCATAATCTCTTCGTTCTAGGCTCGGCTCACACGTTAAGGTGGCCAGTTCGGTGGCGTGCTTCTAAGTATCAGATCAATGGTATGATCTTCAGGACGAGCAGGTGGTAACTCGCTTGGTAGGCCCTCTGAGAAGCAATGGGCATGAGATTGGAGAAAATCTTGGCGTTCTTTATCAAGTTCAGACATATTTGTCCTATCCTCATCACTCAACTCTTTCATAAAGATCGAGTAAACAAATAGACTGGATTTCATTAACTTTGAAATGGCCGAAGCCAATACAATAGGGACAGACTCCCCCTTAAGTTTAATGTCAAGTACAATAGTTCTGCCTTCTCTGT
This sequence comes from Adiantum capillus-veneris, assembly GCF_014529385.1. Lineage (NCBI taxonomy): Eukaryota > Viridiplantae > Streptophyta > Polypodiopsida > Polypodiales > Pteridaceae > Adiantum > Adiantum capillus-veneris. The sequence goes on along the minus strand of NC_140956.1, from coordinate 42,160,522 downwards.
GGTCAATGTCGCTTTCCTCGCCCGATAGTCGACCACGGCGTTGTTCTTGTGGTACCAGGGAATCCTCAAGAGGACATCACAACCTTCCAAAGGCTTATGTAAAAGTCCTCATGCCCCAAATACCCCTAACAATGCAACCGAAGTTTGCCAGTGACAGGTGTAATGGTTACGTCCTTGCCGGGTGCCGTTAGAACAGCCTCCGCAAGTGGTCCCATCCGATTGGGAGTGATCTCGAGGCGCGTCACCAATTCCGGTGAAATGAAGTTGGCCTTGGCTCCTCCATCAAAGAAGATCAGGTGTTAGGTGTAGCGGAATGAATGTTTGCGCTTTGCTCAAGATGAGTGCTCCGAACTGTGCTCAAGGTTCCTTTTTGTTCTTATCGAAGGGAGAGCCTTCCGTTCTTAATGAGAGAATGCTATGATCACAAACAAAGTGAGTGGACACTGTGCGTGCAAGTGTATGAGACTGAGAGATAGAGAGAGAAGAGAGATACGACACCAGAGACGTAAAACCCTCCTCCGAAGGCCCCACTCTCGTCGGCGAGAGTGGTCTACTTATGATTGCACAATCTGGTACAAATGGAATGCATGGGACCGATGCAAGTCTAGGCTGTGTTGACGACGATGACGGGGATGACGAGGTCGACACTAGGGCTGAAATCTGCAATCTTTATACTGCTGTCCAAAAACGCTATGGGCTGAAATCTGCTGCGGGTCCAAAAACGCTGATTTTTGGGGCTGTTTCTGTGGGTCTTTGTCGCTGAAATTTTGCAGGTTTAGGGCTGAAAAACAGAGACTTCTTAAGGCTGAAAACTGAGGTTCTTACCGGGCTGAATTTGCTACCTTTTAGGGCTTATCTTGCAGGTACTTCATTGATGAAAAAGGCTGCATTGCTGCATGTGCTGGGATCCAAAAACGCTGGGCTGAGGTTCTTCAAAAACGCTAGCTGCTTGGGTCTGTTGGCGATGATGCTGATGCAGAAACGCTATGCAGTGGAATTTGCTGGCGATGGTTCTTGTTGAAAACGCTAGGCAATGGGGGGGATCTGCTGCTTCGAGGGAACCACCAAGGCTTGGTCTTGCTGAGAAGTTGCCTGCTGAGCTTGGCTCCTGTTGCCTCTTCTGCCATTTAGTGTTAACTTTGGCTTGATGCAAAATCGGTATGTAGTGGAATTTACTGGCGATGGTTCTTGTTGAAAACGCTAGGCAATGGGGGGAATCTGCTGCTTGGAGGGAACCACCAAGGCTTGGTCTCGTTGAGAAGTTGCCTGTTGAGCTTGGCTCCTGTTGCCTCTTCTGCCATTTAGTGCTAACTTTGGTTTGCTTATATATTTTCTTACCCAATTTGCCCTACCTACTTTTGTTGGAAAGTCACTTAAATTAACAAGTGAAAAATGCTAAAAATAGATAAAATAGGCTAAATGCACTGGAAAATTCCCCCTGATGGAATCTAATGGATTTTGATGGGAATGCTTATGATCATGCCGTGTGCAACTAGAGGATATGCATCTACACTAAGTGACTGGGCATGCACGGTCTACGAATAGACTCACAAAAGTACCAGATCTCTTCTAATCTAGACTGACTGAACCCTTGTCATGTTGTAGCTTGTCCACGGACACATAGGGTTGGATGTTTCACGTGACATCCTCTCCTTTTCAAAGTGAGGTATTGGTACCGAACTGTATGGCGTGGAGGGAGATCGCCAATAGCATCCGGAATCTTGGAAGGGGCTCTTCGCCGGCCCACTCTTATGTGTGGGTCGTGCGGTACTTGAACTTCATAAAGGTCTGCAACGCTTGCTTCTTTGGGCCGCACCGAAAGAGACACAAAGTCTTCTGTGGCTCCTTCAATGCTTCAACTTCGTCGAGAGTCATGCTTCTTTCTTCTTCAAGAATCTCCATGGTTGAAAATTCCAGACACCACTTCCAACACAAAACCATGAACATACCTATTCCATGTAAAGTGACTGGAAAAAATCTTGTCTTCCGCAAAGACTGTGCATGCAATGTAGATGAAAAAAGAGATGGAGTGCTAACCTGTTCACCACACACACGCAAACAATGAGATCGAATCTTTATCTTCTGATCTAAAGCAATGAATTGTGGCAATTCACAACGGAAATGCCCATGCTTGGTGCTCATACTTTCATGTGCTCTTTCTACAAATGTGTCATGCCAAGGAAGAGACATGGAATGTGACTTCCTTACATACATACTTTTCAGCTTTTCATGAACAATCTGCATACATTCATGCTCATTAATGAGTTGAGTGAAACGTGCTCAACGTACAATATGTCATGCCTAGGAAAAGGGATCACATAAAGATGTTGACTAAAATACAGGAAATGATTACGAATGAAACACTCGTACAATGCGTGCGTATCAATCATGCGAACACATAATACTTCCTGTGAGGGTTCTTTGGACCTAGGCTCGAGAGCCAAGATCGGTTCTTCCTTAATGATCGAATCATCCTGTGGGGGTTCTTTGGACCTCGACTCAAAAGCCAAGATCGATCCTTCGTGATTGATCGAATCAACAACGAGGTTAGCTTCGCTAGAAAAAGCATCAACTAATTAGCATCCTTGTGAACAATCACATCTTCTTCATGCAAATCATCATGCTTGTGCGAAATCACATCTTGATCATGCAAATCATCATGCTCATCATTATCATCCAAATCATCATGCTTGTCATCATCATTCAAATCATCATGCTTGTCATCATCATTCAAATCATCATGCTTATCATTGTCAATCAAATCATCATGCTTCTCACAATCATGCAAATCCTGTGTGTCATGCTTTGGAGAAGAAGAGACCGAGAGAGTCTCCTTTTCCCGAATCTCTTGCATCTGTGCCTGAGCTTGAGAAACGAGTCGCAAGAACTCTTTCATGTGTTGGTCGCTCTTTCCTTTGACGGCGGCTGCCATTCTTTCTTGGTGTCTGCACTCCATTTCTGCTTTTCTTTCTGCTCTCCTTTCTGCGTGTCTGCGTTCCTTTTCTGCCATTCTTTCTGCATGTCTTGCTTCGCGTTTCAACTTCCCTTCCGTAAACATGTGGTCTAAAGCCTCTATAGGAGTTAGTGCAATCCTTGACGTAGATGGGGAAGGGGGAGGGTCGGAAAAACCTCTTCTTCGCCTCTCTCATGCTCATCACCTCCAAGCGAAGTATCCATTCCGCTTCGAGTGATGACCATTCTGAAGTCGTGGGTTCTTTTAGTCTTGGGTTCTTAAGTTCACGAGGAGCTTGGGTTCTTGGGGGTCTTGGGTCTTGAGGTTCTTGAGGTTTTCTTTCGCTTGCAATCTGTGTTGGAGAAGGATCTTCTCTTTACCCGAGTTCTGCTCTTTTCCATGGGCGCACCCCTTGGCGGCCTTGCGCTCACACCAAGGTTGCTTTTTTCCACCTCACGTCGATTGGCCGGCTGCTAGGTGCACGGTCCGCTCTCAATGAGTGAAGAGACACAAGGGGAGGCTGTACAAGCCCTTCTTCCTTGGGATTTCTGTCACTCTTCAAAAACACAATTAGGAATCGACACGCCCAAGCGAACTTGGGTTTGTGCGACCGCAACAGGCAAAAAAAATTCTTGTGATTCTTGTGGTTCTTTCCTTGAGTGTTACAGAACACTGCCAAAGCTCTGATACCAATGTTAGGTGCAACGGAATGAATGTTTGCGCTTTGCTCAAGATGAGTGCTCCAAACTGTGCTCAAGGTTCCTTTTTGTTCTTATCGAAGGGAGAGCCATCCGTTCTTAATGAGAGAATGCTATGATCACAAACAAAGTGAGTGGACATTGTGCGTGCAAGTGTATGAGACTGAGAGATAGAGAGAGAAGAGAGATACGGCACTAGAGACGTTGTAAAACCCTCCTCCGAAGGCCCCACTCTCGTCGGCGAGAGTGGTCTACTTATGATTGCACAATCTGGTACAAATGGAATGCATGGGACCTATGCAAGTCTAGGCTGTGTTGACGACGACGACGGGGATGACGAGGTCAACACTAGGGCTGAACTCTGCAATTTTTCTACTGCTGTTCAAAAACGCTATGGGCTGAAATCTGCTGCGGATCCAAAAACGCTGATTTCTGGGGCTGTTTCTGTGGGTCTTTGTCGCTGAAATTCTGCAGGTTTAGGGCTGAAAAACAGAGACTTCTTAAGGCTTAAAACTGAGGTTCTTACCGGGCTGAATTTGCTACCTTTTAGGGCTGATCTTGCTGGTACTTCATTGATGAAAAACGCTGCATTGCTGCATGTGCTGGGATCCAAAAACGCTAGGTTGAGGCTCTTCAAAAACGCTAGGTTGGGGTTCCTCAAAAACGCTAACTGCTTGGGTCTACTGGCGATGATGTTGATGCAGAAACGCTATTCAGTGGAATTTGCTGGCGATGGTTCTTGTTGAAAACGCTAGGCAATGCGGGGGGATCTGCTGCTTGGAGGGAACCACCAACGCTTGGTCTTGCTGAGAAGTTGCCTGTTGAGTTTGGCTCCTGTTGCCTCTTTTGCCATTTAGTGCTAACTTTGGTTTGCTTATATATTTTCTTACCCAATTTGCCCTACCTACTTTTGTTGGAAAGTCGCTTAAATTAATAAGTGAAAAATGCCAAAAATAGGTAAAATAGGCTAAATGCACTAGAAAATTTCCCTGATGGAATCTGATGGGAATGCTTATGATCATGCTGTGTGCAACCAGAGGATATTGCATCTACACTAAGTGACTGGGCATGCACGGTCTACGAATAGACTCACAAAAGTGCCAGATCACTTCTAATCTAGACTGACTGGATTGATTGAACCCTTGTCATGTTGTAGCTTGTCCACGGACACATAGGGTTGGATGTGTCACGTGACATCAGGGCTTCTTGATCTTTCACTTTGCCCCAAGCTCGGCAAAGTTCTGTACTCTCGTCCACCGCACTGGGATCGATATCCACACAATCTGGAACCTGTCCTGTTTTCATCTTGCCTTTTCTTCCACGTTCCTCAACTGCTCTCGAACTCTGAGGCCTCTTGTCGTCCTTGTGATTCTTTTCTTTTTGTGCCTTTTTAGGGCACTTCGCGGAGATATGTCCCGTTTTCCCGCATCCAAAGCACTTCCCTTCTCTAATGAAGCGAGCCCGCTCCTGAGGAGTAAGCTTGGGTCGTGCATCCTTCTTTTCTGGGTTGTTCTTTCTCTTTCTACTTTCATTTGTCGAAGTCTGTTTGGCTCTTTGTGTCATGATCTCGTCGGTGGGGTAGGTCAAACTGCCAGAGTGAATGGCAAAACCCCGTTTCGCACGACTCATTAACTCCTGAATAAAAGCTGACTTTTGTTCCAAACAGTGATCTCAGATCTCTGTAGGAAGGACCAAGGTAAACCACTCAATTTGTTCCTTGAACGAGATCTTCTTAAATGAAGAGGCGGGTAGAAAAGAGCTCCAGAATCTCTCGCAACAAGCGTCCACTGTATCCTTCTTGGTCATCCGAAGATGGTTCCAAGCAGTTCGTATGTCGCGTTCATACTCTCGAGTCAACCAAGAAGAAATAAAAAGCCTCTTGAATTTCAGCCATTTAACTTGCGGTGTCTTGTTTAATAGAAGTGTGGACCACCAGGTTCGAGCATTCCCCTTAAAGTAAGAGGCAGCTCTGCGAATCTTAGAGTGCTCTGAGTAATGCCCTTCCGCGAAAGCGATGTCAAACTGCTGAACAAAAGACAAAGCCTTCGAAGCATCTCTATAACCAGAAAATGTGTCAAATTTAATTGACTGTCCACCTTCCTTAAACTCTCGGACTTTCTTGCTTTTGTCTTCCAGAAAGTCATTCTGGTTGGCTTTATAAAAATTCTTCTTCTTTGCATAAAAGTTGCTGTCATTAGAGTCGGAACTGTCTGTAGACGAGTCTTCTGTAGAACTGTCACTCACGGGGCGAGATTTAGACTTCTTTGCTTTTTCTTGCCCTTTCCGAAGCTTCGCTTTTTGCTTTTTCTATCTTCTTCGCTCGAATTAGATGAGCTAGAAGAACTATCAGAAGAAGAAGAAAAAGAAGAACTGGGTACTCCTTCAAATCGAACACGCTTCTTCTGCTTTCTTGCTTTTTCAAAAGTAGACCGACGACCCAAATAACCCGAGAAGTCAATGCATTTCTTTTGCTTTTTGCCGTGCTTTTCAGCCTTATTCTGCGCGTCAAAAAGCTGAGCAATTCTTGCATCAACCACCTCTTCTACTTCTTTCTCTGTATACTTCCTGGGAGTAGGAGATTTTCGGAGAGCGGGTTTGGGGGGTGGTTTTGTGGTCTTCTGCCATTGCATATGCACCTCATCGAAAGAGGTCTCGCTCATATATTTTGCAAATATTGGGTGCTGTGCAAAATTGAGCATCATCTTTGTTGCGTCGCCGATGAATCGTTGACGCTCCAATCTCTCGATGCTCCGTTGAAGTAGGCCGAGGCGGGCCATACTCCTTGCCGGAATCTTTGTTGTGATCCCTTCCCGCATCTCCGGATGTAGAAGGAGTCGACTGATCTTTGCCTGAAGCCATGGGTGCCGCAGAAAAAAAATAGGGATCTGATTTCTCGTAGAAGAGAAATCGGCCGTGCTTTGATACCAATGTAATAGACTTGGACTCTCCAAGTCGAGAATCTACCGCGATAGCACAAATAACCACTTCAAAATAGTTCACAGTTCACAATTGATTCGACACTGGCCCGGCGGAGTTCCGTGCATAGAGATATTGGCCCCAAAGACTAACGTCCCTTTCGGTATTTCTTTTTGTATTAATCTGTGTTCAAAGTACAAGAGTGTGGGCATGCACTTACACTCAGACTCTGCGTCTAGATGCTCTGAGTTATGAGAGGCCAGTCCACTTATTTAAAGATTACATGGGATGCCAAAAGCAGAGCCCCAAAAGATGAAAATTAAAAGCCCAAAAGCTCTGTGGAAGAATAAAGCATATTCCACCTTCTCTCTCTCTAGCTCTCCCTTGAGCCACAGTAAAGCACAACTTTTTAATGTAAATCTCTCTCTCTCTCTCTCTCTCTCTCTCTCTCTCTCTCTCTCTCTCATTTTCATGGTGTAAATAAAGCAAGGCCAAAAAGCTGCCAAAAAGCAAAAACTGCCGCAGGCTTTTGCTTTCGCAAATTCCGCAGCAAAACGCGGGCTGCCACGTCAGCACTGTACGGAATTCCTGCCACGTCAGCATATAGCGTAATTTTCGGGAATTCCAGCCACGTCAGCCTGCCATTTGCGCGGGAGTAGGCAGTAGCATAGAGTTGTGTGTTGTGGGCACGCCACATACCAGTTTGTGATATACAGCCTACCATGTCAACGCAATCGCGAAAATTTTGCCACGTCAGCAACTGCACTCTATTTTCTTTGATCTCTTTGTGTCCCCATGGGTCCCATCGGGCGGAACTCCCTCAAGTTGGGACAACTTATAAAATAGTCATTTTGATCTGCCAGGGATTGTCCAGTGGTCATGCCACATCAGCACTTTGTGACATACCCGTCTTTTGAAAGAATTATAATCGTCCATGATTATGCTTGCAAATTTCAATATCAGACACAAGCCACAAACTAGTTCAATAGACACTGACTCTGAGTACTGACTATACGACACAAATCCACCAACACTTACATAAAGACAACAGTCACTGAACATTTAAATCACATCACATAAAGTCCATCAAGATATCGAACCATTATCTATTGGCAACGTGTTTAGCAATCGCATCTAGATCTATCCCATATCTCATTGATGTTCGGATTGACTAATTCCTATTGCTATCATGCCCATCTTTGGAATCGCAAGACTAAATGCTGCAGCCATTTTGTCTTTCAAACATGCAGAAAGCCTCAAGGTAAAGTTCCAATATCCGAGGAGTATCTGCTAGGTTCTCCTCCACCATCCACTTCGCATCCAATGCCGGAAGAACCACTGTATCACTTTACCTTTAACTTTCTGTCAGAAATGGGTGACATGGTATACTCCTGGACACACCACACAAGTTGGCAGCAGGGTACAGGCACGTAAAACGCTGAGACAGGTTGATGTGGCAATTCTGGATTTTCCACTGCTTTTCACATTGACAGTTTTGACGTGGCCTGCCGTCCGTACTTCCGCTTTTTATGTTGACAAAGCTATACGGAATTCTTGCTTTTGTAGTGGCTGAAATTACGATGGTTGAATTGGTAGCTTTTGGACTCATTGCTTATTTTTAAAATTTAAGCTTACTGCCTTTGGGCATCCCTTGTAACCAATAAATAAGTGGTTAGGTCCTCACTTCTCAGAGCATGTGGACGCAGAGTCTGAGAGTAATTACCTACCCACTTTCTTGTACTTTGAACACAAATTAATACAAAAAGAAATATCGAAAGGGGCGTCAGTCTCTGGGGCCAATATCTCGAGGCACGGAACTCTGTTGGGCCGTGTCAACTCAAGTGTGAATTGTGAACTCTTTTGAAGTGAATCTCTGCTGTGTCGCGGTAAAATCTTGACTTGGGGTGTCCAAGTTTGTTAGAGTGGTATCAGAGCGCGGCCGATTTTCCCTCATCAAAAAATCCGATCCTTTTCTTGCGACACCTATGGATTCCAACAGAGAACAGTCGACTTCTTTTGCATCTGGGAATGCGGGAGGAGATCACCAAGAAGATTCTCATGAAGAGTATGAAAGCGCGAAGCAGAGGCTACCGAGGGATGCGCGTGGTGAAGAAGTGTAGGATTGGGCCAGGTAGAGCAAGACACAATGCAGCAGAGAGCTAGCGCGAGAGAGAGAGAGAGAGAGAGAGAGAGAGAGAGAGAGAGAGAGAGAGAGAGAGAGAGAGAGAGAGAGAGAGAGAGAGAGAGAGTAAGTACGTTTTGGGGAAAACTCAATTAGTGAGTTTTTGGGCTTTTCCACTTTTATTATAAGTGACTTAAAAAAATGTGTCCAGGTTCACATTGAACCTGGATAAAGTATAAAAATATACAATAGAGGTCATTTAGGGCCTTTAACCCAACAACCTCCCACTTAAAGGCATAAATGACGCCTTTATGTTAACCAACTCCCACCATCTTTATGCAATGCTGATGTTGAGCCTTAGCAAGACTCTTGGTGAGAACATCTACAGGGCTATCCTGTGTATGGATCTTAGTCATGATGACTAGACCATACTTGTCACGTGACACATCCAACCCTGTGTCCGTGGACAAGCTACAGCATGATCAAGGTTCAATCAGTCCAGTCAGTCTAGATTTAGAAGTGATCTGGCACTTTTGTGAGTCTATTCGTAGACCGTGCATGCCCAATCACTTAGTGTAGATGCATATCCTCCGGTTGCACACGGCATGATCATAAGCATTCCCATCAGAATTCATCAAATCCATCATGGGAATTTTACAGTGCATTTATCCTATTTTACCTATTTTTGAATTTTTCACTTATTATTTTTAAGCGACCTTTGTTGAAAAGTAGGTAGGGCAATTTTGCTAAGTTTGTTTATAAGCAAACTAGAGCTAGCACTATTTGGCGGAAGAGGCAACAGGAGCCAAGCTCAGCAGGCAACTTCTCCAACAAGACCCTTGGTGAAGTGATTTTTTAGGGTTAGCTTTTTATATTTGATGCTTTTAGGCTTTGGGCCTTTAAATATGAGCCTTGGGGGTCCTCTCTGGCACTTTTTAGAGCGCAAATTGCAGAGCAGGTGCTCCCCGGCTGTTGTACTTTGCGAATCAGCAGTAATATAAAGAAATACCGAAAGGGGCGCCAAGGTAGAGCAGGTGCTCCCCGGCTGTTGTACTTTGCGAATCAGCAGTAATATAAAGAAATACCGAAAGGGGTGCCAAGGTTTGGGGCCAATACTCTCTGGGGTGGAATTCCGCCACTCTGTGTCGCGTGTCGTCTCTCTCTCTCTCTCTCTCTCAGTTGTTATTGAAGTGCTAAAAGTCTGTTCAGTCTGTTCTTTTCTATTGGCACCTGGTGCCCGTCTTGTGATAGAGCACCTACCCACTCTCTTGTACTTTGAACACAGATTAATACAAAAAGAAATACCGAAAGGGACGCCAGTCTTTGGGGCCAATATCTCCAGGCACGGAACTCCGCCGGGGCCGTGTCGACTCAAGTGTGAATTGTGAACTGTTTTGAAGTGAATCTCTGCTTTGTCGCTGTAGAATCTTGACTTGGGTGTCCAAGTTTGTTACACTTTCCTTTACTTGTGAGCCAATATTTGTTGTGGGACGAGTATCTCCTCGCTCTCTTCCACGCCAAGCTCCCTGTTGACTAGCACCTCACCCTTGAAAGGTTTCAATAGACTCACATGAAAAGCATTGTGAATCTTCCAAGTATCTGGCAACTTCAGTTTGAAGGATACATCATTTATCTTTTCTTGAATTTGGTAAGGGCCATAGTATCGCTTACTTTGCTTTGGAAAAAACCGCTCCTTTTCCTTTCGTTTCCTTAAGCGTGTCTTCTCAAACTGTAAGAGCACCCAATCGTCTTCCTTCAACTACAAGTTGCGTCGATGTTTGTCGACAGTCTTCTTATGCCGTGCTTGAGACTTCTCAAGAGCCTTGTGTACCTTGGCAAAAGCATTATCCAAATCTCTCGTGTACGGATCCGGTTCAAAAATCTTATCTTTGGTGCTTAGAAATGGAGGAACCTTCTTAGCACCCTCGATTACTTCAAATGGTGGCTTCCCCATTGAGTCTTTTGATCCGAAATATAAGACTTTAATAACATCTTAAACCACTGAAATGGCTATCTCAGATTGTCTGTCTGTCTGTCTGTCTGTCTGTGGGTGGAAAGAGGACGAGAACCGCAACCATGTGCATATGTTCTCCCAGATTGCCCTCCAAAACAAACTAGTGAATTGGGGGTCTCTATCGGAGACGATGGACTTAGGCATGTCATATAGCCAAAAAATCTATGAAATAAACAGTCTCACCAAATGATCAGGCTTGACCGTCTTTTTCACCAGATTGAAATGGGCCTGTTTACAGAATCTGTTGATGACTGTCCAAATGCCATCATGCCCACTTTGAGTCTAGGGAAGATAAAAAATAAAATTTATGGCAATGGTTCCCCAGGGACTTGAGTGTATGGATAAAGGCTGTAGAAGTCGTGCCAAACTTGACCTGCCAAACTTGACCTTTTGAACAAACTCGCCCACATTCTTTTCGAGCCTCGATAAGTAAAAGTAATTCTCAACACCCGTCAAGGTATTAATTACCGTAGTGGTCCGAAAAAGGTGGACAATGGCACTCTATCAAAACCTTTTCCCTCAAAGGCTGTGTAGCACAGAACATCGTTTTCCGCATCAAATAGCTGTCTTGTATGGAATAGCTTGCAACTAGCTTCCCACTCTGTATTCGATGAAAAATATCTGCAAAATCACAATCGGTGGCGTACTGATCAATCATATCTTCGAAGCTCCGATGATGTACTGCGGAAATAGCAAGAACCAAGGGCTTGCGAGACAACGCATTTGCCACTGAATTCTTCTGTCCTTAAACATGGACTATTTGGAAATGAAATTGTGATAGAATGTTAGCCCATCTCATTTGCTTTCCGAAAGTTGCTTTTGCGACAAGAAGTAGCGTAAACTCTGATGGTTTGTGAAGATAGTAAAATCAGCTCCGAGAAGAAAATGTTGCCATTGTGTAAGAGCTTGGATAACTGCAACCAACTCTTCTGCGTAAATTTGTGCAACCAACGATACTCGATCTACTCAAAACTTATGTTACCGAAGTAGATCAACGCTCACAATGGGAAAAGTATTTACCGCTAGTAGAGTATGCCTACAATAATACTGTACTTTGGTTGGTTGGTGTCCCGTTGGTGTTAGGTGGTCTCCCTTAGGCTAATATTCAGGATATCTACTCACGGCTATTATAGTCTCTGACTTTGTTGGTTTAAGGATTGTAGGCCCAACCTATAGGACTAATTATATATTTTTCTATTAACTTTCAGATCACAAACATTTTAAATTGATAGCTCGCATGAGAGTAATCTACGACCTGGGGAAGCATACAAGGATTTTAGAATAAATTAGCTTTTACCTAAAGGACCATTCTCCATAAAAATCCTTGGATGTTAGAACTAGACCTTTTCTCGCTCGACAAGCCAAAAATTGTGTTACCTATCACCTTAAGTAATCCCTAGCTTACTAATAATTTTGTCTATTGCAGACCCTCGCTCTCTCGTAAGGCCTGGAACTATCCTTTGAGCCCCTCTCCATGGCAACCTCTCTTGTCCTCAGATGTATTTGCAGTTTGGATGCTTCTCAATTAATCTATCCTGCTGGCGTAAGCAATGACATTGCCTTCTTGCATCAAGACTGCTCCCAAACTACGACCCACAAGCATCACAATAAACTTCAAATGGCTTTTGCAAGTCCCGACAAGGCCAAAACTGGTCCCGTTGTCAACTTTTCGTTGAGAGTCTGAAAGGTTGCAATCTCTATTGGTCCCCAAGTAAAGGGAACTCTTTTTTGAGTCAGCATATGCAAAGCAAAAGCTATTTTTGCAAATTTCCGAATGAACCGCTGATAATATGGTCACAAGCCCAGAAAGCTTTTGAAAAGCAGTCACCTTTGTCGATTCCGACGTGAAAGGGACTCCTTTTTGAGTCAGCATATGCAAAGGAGAAGCTATTTCTGCAAATTTCCGAATGAACCGCCGATAATATGAGCACAACCCCAGAAAGCTTCTGAAAAGCAGTCACCTCTGTCGGTTCCCACGTGAAAGGGACTCCTTTTTGAGTCGGTGAATGCAAAGGTGAAGCTATCTCTGCAAACTTCCGAGTGAACCCCAGGAAAGCAACTTAAAATCTTTGGTTGTAAGTCTCCAAGGTATTGTTAGAATACATACGGAAGTTGGACCAAGCAGAAACAAGAAGCAAGTCAAAGGATTTTTCGAGGTGTTTTGGCAGAATCAGTTTTGGATTCTTTCCAGAATTTAGGTCCATGTGGTTTGGTAGAGAGAATAGCCACCATTACATTGCAATGCCCTCAAGAAGGAAGTGACGTGAATCATCTTGGATTCTGGATAAAATTGCTTGTGCAAAAATACATCAAACAGTTGAAGAAACTTCACTGTGTTTTTGGAATTCTGGACACAAAAGAAAGTACTTTTTGCTATTTGGAAAGCACTTTTGTTTTAATGAGAAAGATGACTTCAAAAGTACGTTCTAATCATAATTCTCATAAAAGGCATTTATATAATTGTTGATAAAATCAGGATTCTGTATACAGAGGAGAGAATGTGGAGAAAGCAAATTAATGGACTTCATGGGAGGATTCCAGATTTGACAAAGAGCTTGGCATGGACCACCTTTTGAGAGATTGTTTGTGACTGTGTCAAAGGGACACAATGATCAGTTGCATGTTTTACCCCAATGTAAAAACCCTAACCCTGAAACTTGTCACGTCCTGCCGCAAAGAAGAGATTAAAAGAAACATGACTCCACATGGTTGGCAGTAGTAGGGTAGAGGAGCCAATAAAAGGATGGGTCCTTGTTTAAGGATAATGTTATATCACAAGGTTGAGTGAGCCAAAGAAAGACGAATGCTTTCTTGTGGTTGCTTTGATGAGGTGTGGGTTTCTCATTGATGGGGACAGGGGTTCAAACCTCGCATGCATACTTTCTTTATTGGCTCGTGTTCATCTTCAATTTTTGGTGCGCATTTTTGTTCAACTGTCAACGCACGATTGTTGATCTTTGTTGCACGACCTACAAATGCCATTGCCATGGGTAGATCTAACATTGGTTGAAAGATCTCTGCCTTAATAAACTCATTCTCTCGAAATTAACCCATTGTATGCAGAGTTTCATCTTCTCTAAACTGGATCCTCTGCCCTATCTATGCCTCCATGTTTTGCTATTAGTGACCTCTATGTTTTGTTAGTATTGGAGCATGACCTTTCACAATAATTTTAGCCCTCAACAAGATCCGCCCATCCCATGAAAGAAATCATCCTTCAAAATGTAGTGGAGAAGCAGCCCTTCGAGAAGCAAAGAATCATAGTTCCAAGAAAAATTATGAACATTAACATACTAATGGGGTTCGCAATCAACATCATGATCAATAACATACTAATCGTCAGCTGCTTGATTTTCATTAGTATTTAAGGTAACTCATTGGATTATGTAAACAGGCCTGGTCTGAACGCAGAGATATAAATGAATTAGACAAAATTGACTAATTAATTAATAGACTCTATTCAGTGGAATTGGACAGGGAAAAGAGTTATAAACTAACCCATTTAGCCAAACCATCAATTATTCACCTGACAAGGTATCGGTCAGCATTTTTCAGCTTAATGATGCTGGTTGAATCAGGTCGTGTATTCAACCAGGTAAGTTCCAAAATTAGACAATATCATAGGTGCAATTGAAGCTTTTCAGGGTGTGTGCAGATGTAAAGGTGTTCATTTAATTTAAGTAGATGTATTTATTTATTGAGGACCTTAAGTAATCACACAGTATTTGCTAAGATAGCTGTGTGTGTGTTTGCAGGTTATGAAGTACCCATCTCTGACAGAAAAGGGGTCTCTGAGGACGGGGTTATTGAATATTTGTGTGGACCCACCAATGGAGGGGCCATGCAGGAAGGGAGTGGGCCAGCTTGGCCTAGTAGGGACGGTGGGCCCACTCTTTTCCAACCACTATGTGGGCCCTTGCTTCTACATTGTGCAGAGTGTGTTGGAGGGCCCTGAGCTTGTGCTCACTTTGGTATACACTACCCCTCTCTACTCCCACGCCCAAATGCATCACATTCTTCACTCTGCCACCCAACTCCTTGTGCAATCCCATAAAAACTAGCTGATGAGAAGCATTAGATTGCAAGAAAAAAAAAGGAAAGCTTGTCCTTGACTGTTAATACCTCTTCAGATGTCATGCTAGGGGCCACGTGCCACATGGGGAAGATGACATGGTTGAGGTTTGTATAGCAATGATCGAAAGGCCATGGATTAAAGCCTCTTGTGTTTTTCCGTTGGAAAGAAACATTGCCAGTTCTTGCTTGAAAAATATGAAAGGTTTTTGAAAAAGGTTGGTTTTTCCAGAAGGCAAGGTTACATGTCATGTAATGGGCCCCTTGATGAGAGAGATTTTGCAGCTTACATGTCATCGAGTACTCCGAGGTAGAATGGCTAGATAATTTGAGATATGGTATTGCTATTGGTGAGGTAGCCTGCATGGCTTGTCTCCTTGTAGGGGCTTGTTTGTAACACATGATTGCAATAATGATGCCATTTCTTTGAGCTTGGGTAAGTGGATGTGAGCCTTTCATGCTATCAGCATATTATCTAGATTCGTTACTTCTCTCCCTCTATTATCATTCTCTCATAAAGGGTGGACCTTGCTCTTACTCATGAAGGGTGAGATGCCTCCTGCTTTTCAAAGAGAAGCGAATCTTGCAATCTCTTATTGAAGCCACACTTTGGTCCTTCACAGGGCAGGCATGGTTCTTTTGGACAAGGGTAACTATGCACATAAATCCAATCACTGAGAGAGAGAGAGAGAGAGAGAGAGAGAGAAAAGAAGAAGAAGAAGAAGAAGAAGAAGAGAATTTTCATGTCGTAGAAAACTATGCCAAGAGACCTTAAAGATCTATTCTACTAGATGAGCACCGTAGCCAATCGGTCAAACCGTGGGGTAATAGGCAGAAGGGTAAATGGCCCAAAAAGAACTACCCTTTCGTAGAAACTCACTTAACATTCTGTGGTCTAGAATGATTGATTTATTCCAAACACTCATCCGAAAGATGTGGGTTCAATTCGCATGAAACCTCTGAATGGGTGAGCATTGTAGTTAATCGGTCAAATTGCGGGGTAGTAGACGTAAGGGTAAATGTCCCAAAAAGGGTTGCCCTTTCGTCGAAACTCACTAACACTCTTTGGTCTAGAGCGATTGAACTATTCCAAACACTCCCCAGAGATGCGAGAGAGAGAGAGAAGATGATGAAGAAGAAGAAGAGAGTTTTTACGTCGTAGGAAACAATCCCAAGCGACCTTAAAGATCTAGCCGAAGAGAGAGAGAGAGAGAGAGAGAGAGAGAGAGAGATCAAAATCTAAATTAGCTGGTTTGAAACCACGGAAAAGGGGAGAAAAACCAGCACAATTATACAAGAAGATAGCTAAAATATCTTGCGAATGTGGAAAATTTTGCTAGAAATTTTGGTTTTCATTTGCAAGAGGAGGAAACATGGCAATCTAGGGAAAAAGACTTTCCTGCAGAGAGAAATGAAATGAAATGTAATATTAATGTCTTCAAGAGGCCAAAATGACCTATGAGACCAAAAGGTTACATGTGGTGAATCTAATACCAGGTCTGGGTACGAAAAGAACAAAGTATTGAAAAGTATTTAGTGGGTAGGGGTGGGGTGAAAGCTGATTAAGGGAATACAAAGGGTGAGTTGATACAATGGAGCTCTCTGATAGTCGAGGCATCATATACATATACATCAGTATCCGAAACGGGCGGCTCCTATGTCGCGCCAGTATAGTATTGATCCTTTGACTCAATCTACGTCGATATCGAGAGGGCCCTCTCATCTGTGGGCGATGGGACCGGCCCAACTCTATGGCCCGATCAAGCAGTATGTCTCTGGTGCCTCTTGTGTTGTTATGTTGTGGGGGTTGCTCGAACTTCTCTTTCTGTGACTGAAAGAAATCTGTAATCTTCCGCTGTCGCTGGATCTCTCTCATTGTGCCCCTCTTCAAGAGGTCCTCTCTGTGTTTGCAAATCTACAGTAAGTATAATCCGAGGCATCTCTGACCGTGGTATCTCATGACTCTTGAAAGTGGCCCAAAACCCTCTCTGAATAGACAGTGAAAGTGGCCTCGTGTCTCATAGTATATTGGGCAGTGACATGTAATGTAGCTCCGTCTCTAGCTCTATTTGGCACACTTGACAAATCCTGGACTCAACGGGTACTCTAAATCTGCCTGTCTCGATCTCTAGCTGATGTGAGGATGTGCGAATATGACCAATAGCACATCGTATCATATGGGATAGATGAGTATCCATGTATCCTGGTCTGATCACAAAACCATCTCCGTGAGTTGGAGAAGATGCTCTCTATAGAAAGTCATCTTCATACCTTACAGATCTGATTGTTTATGAAGTATGGCCATTTATCTTTACTATGATCAGTCTTTAAACGCTTCATAGAAAATGAGGTTGATGGTTTTGCGTGGTTTTAGATATGTGATTTCTTCTTATAGTTACAAATGTTTTATAAAAAAAGTTTAATGAATTAAAGCAAGCACATACATCATAAGTGTATCTCAATTTCAAGCAAGCAACCTTTTTCTTAGGCAGAGCTCTCTCTCTCTCTCTCTCTCTCTCTCTCTCTCTCTCTCTCTCTCTCTTTGAGTGCCTCACCTTGTTGACCTATGTTGAAACATTCAGTAGTTAAGCTCCATTTGGAGCAAATGGAAAGGTTCCTACTAATCAAGGATTGATTTTTAGAAGGTTATTTGAGATGACTATTGCATTGGGATATAAGCATTGATTTTCCTTATATAAGCATTGGACTGTTAAAATGATCTATCAAGCACTCCCTAATTAATCAGATGAAATATATATAGCCCATTGTAGCCAAGGTCTCGTCTAAATTTAAGGACAAGATCGAGATATTGAGTTTCCTAAGTAAATCCCTTATCATCGCTAGCAACATTGGTGGCAAGCTAGGCACCTACTCCTCTGTCACGAGAGTTGAGAGAGAGAGAGAGAGAGACGAGATCTTTGTCAAAGAACAAGAACTTAGCACAAAGTTGTATCATGTTTAAAGGGAAGATTACCATAATACCCCTCAAATTTCAAAAATTCCCAAAATACCCCCAATGTTTTGTCATAAATTTCCAATATGCCCTTCAATTTTTCCCAAAATTCTTAAAATACACCATTGGTTGTGACACTAAAATTCTCATAAGATAAAAACAATAGCTTTCCATAAGATGTCTGATTGTCTACCAATAGAAGATGCTAAAGCTAGAATTTGAGTTGGTTATGTAGGCTTTGGAGATGAATTGCGTCACTATTTTTAGACATATTTGTCTTTTTGTGTGGGATACCAATTAAGTGCGCATGTAAGTTTTACATGTAGGTACCTAGAAATACTTGTGTTACCAATATCCAAACCAAAATATTATTTTATAACTTTGGATTGAAATAAGGGATTCTTGGCTTAGATGCACAATTAAATTCTTTTATGTCTAAAGTTGAAAGCATACAATAGTGCCATTGATATGTGATCTCTTTGTCATATATGAATGTATATGCTCGCTCGCTCTCTCTCTCTCTCTCTCTCTCTCTCTCTCTCTCACACACACACACACACACACACACACACACACACACACACACACACACACACACTATGGTTAACACTATGGAGTTATATATTTTTTCCACCCTCATAGGGTTTCTTCATAAAAAAGAAAAACAACCCCCCCCCCCTATTGACAAAATAGGGCCTTCATTGCTACATTGTGCCACCGACTTGGGTATGGGACAAAATAAAGGACTCTTAAAAAATCCTCAAACTATCATTACAATGGGAAGGCGGCTCCTTCCACCCTCGGACCGTGTAATGGCGCTCTCTCCCCAGGCAGTAATGGCTTCTGACGTGTGAGGGGCTCTCACATCAAGGGGCGGCTCTGCTCTTTCAATTCAAACACTCAGGAAGCGTGCAAACCAACCTATAAATTTTAAGGTGACGGCACTCCTTAGCCCTCACTTAGCTTGAGATTCAGTGTTTTTTGGTTAAAACCCACTCGGTGTTATTTCTACTCGAACTTCTGAAAGCAATGGAGCTTGCAGCTCAGACTCCGCAGGTACTATGGTTTACCTTAACTTTCTTGTGCCTTCGTTATCAGAGACCGACTGTGTTTTTTTGCGATTAAAAGGCTCCTCTTAAGCCAAGCAATAAAAAGAATACCTTCCACACTGTGGGGTTTTTGTTTCTTTTGCATAAACTGTCGTAAACCCTTAGATAGAGTAGCAAAGTATTCACTCACTAAATGGACACCTAATGAAGACTTAGGTAAAGGTTTGAGGGATCTGCTGTCGACTGCGTACAGATGCTATATATTTTTTTCTTTGTTGGTAAGCGTTTACAAAGCCTGATATGGTTATACTAAAGGGTATTATACCCCCGCCTTGGATAGCACTAGGTGCTCCTTGAATAGCACTATGTGCTTCTGGCTTTGACATCTTGCTAAACATGGTAGGAAAGGATGTTTTTTGATGGTTCTGCTTGACGAGTTGTTTTTTGACAATCAACCACTGTGGTTCTTAAGATTTTTTAGCATGGCATATGGTTGCTAATTACTACATAAGCTCTCAAATGCTTTGGTAATCGCTGAACTGACTGCAGACTTTGTTAGGCATTACACTGGTTCTTTTTTGGAGTGTTCTGCTTAAACGGATTTTTTTTGATAATCGCATACTATGGTTCCTAGAGATATATTGTAGTAGCATGACATATGGGTGATGCTACCTACCTTAGCTCTCAAATGGGGTTTGACAGCGTTGAACTGTCTGCAGACTGTCGGCATTTTACTGGTTTTTTTTGGGGGGTTGTCTTATTCGTAGTCTTGACTAATGCATTCGTTTACTATGGGGACTTACATAAAAAAATGGACTTTTTGTATCCCTAAAGCTTTGTATGATGGGGTTTTTTTTGCCTCTCTTTGCTCGCTCTTCTGATGGTAAGTATATGGCAATTTCTGGTTTTTTTGGGGGCCCCTCTTAAGCCGTTGCAAGTTATCTCGATTTCATACGGGGAAAAGGTGTGAAAGCTATCTAGCACCAAGGACAATGGAGGTAGTTTGGAGAAAAATAGGGCTGAAATCTGCCCAACTGTATTGAATACTTAAAACTTGAAGCTTTTTAAGGTAAGTATATACTCTCAGCAAAAAAGCCGGCCTTTTTGGCTCATGACATGAAAATCCACTTGATTGGTGAGTATTTGGTGGCTAAGGGCTTAATACTAAGAGCTTAATGAGAAACTACAAGTTTTGAAAGGTAAGTATATATGGGGATTACTCTCAGCACTGGTGTGAAAAATTGGCCTTTGACTCATGACATAAAGCTCCATTTGAATAGGTTTCTCATTGATACTCCTTTTTTTGGTAAGTAAATGGTTGCTACTGTTAATCTAAGCATAGCTACCGAGCTATGGAGAAATCTTGTGAAGTTAAAGGTAAGTATATGGTTGGTACTCTCAAACTTGGCATAAATACCGAGATATGGCTCGGGAAATGCAGTCTCACTTGGTAAAAATGGAGGTTTACGATACTCTACTGATTAGTAAGTATATGGCTGCTGCTATGGGCTCAAGCATAGCTACCAAGCTATGGATTAAACAAGTGAACCTCACTATTCTTTAACAAAACCTAATAACCTAGCTTGTCTAAAGTAATTAAATTCTGTAAGATGGACATGGATAACAACTGATATAGTCCATTGATACCTGTAAAACACATCCAAGGCTAACTGAATTGTTGTCTTGTTTGGATGGATGCAGGTAAGGACTCTATCTTATCTTGGAGGGTTTCTTTTCTTTGGCAAGCAACATTACTGTTATGAAATATCCATTGAAGAACGGGGAAGTTTTTTTACTACCAACCACATTGAAAGAGGATCTCTTTCTTACAATCATTGTACTTAGATAATTCTGATACTGAGTTATTTTTGTACAAATCAGTTCATTGATCCTTGGCCAGTTGTCTTTTGAATGTAGAAGTTCAATTATGTCTTATTAAGTAAGATTTAATACAGCTACACACACATCCTATACATAGGGTCTCCCCTCTGGGGAAACCGGGATGCTGGCCTAAGAAATTCTCATTAGAATAGAGCTCTAAAATTGGACCCACAGTCGATAAATCCTTCATTGGTAGTCTGGTGTTAGGTGGCCCCCTTTTTAGGCTCTCTTCTGGTTCCTTGCTCACGGCTACCATAGTCTTTGACTCAGCCGGTTGAAGGGTTGCAGGACCAAAAAAAGACTTTACCTCAAAGACACTTTTCTAATCTTTATATCAACTGTGTTTCAGGACTGCTCACAGTATAGATTGACAGCTCGCATGAGTACAAATCACAACCCTAAGAATCACGCAAAGATCCTTGACCAGATCAATCTCTTCATAAAAGACCATGCACCAAAAGATACCATAGCTGCTAGAACTAGACCTTTCCTTGCTAGGAAAGCCAAATCATGTATCACATACTATGGCAAGAAATAATTTACCTGACCGCAACTTTTTTTGCAGACTCTTGCCCTATCTCAAGGTTTGAAACTCACCTCGGAGCCCCTGTCTGTGGCCTCTTCTCTGGTCCTCAGATGTATTAGCAGTCTGGATGCTTCACAACTTATTTATGATTCTGCTCTAATTTCGGACAATAAACTTTCAGTCTTACATATGTTATCGTTTAATGATTGGGTAAAAATTCTAGCATCTTTGGACAAAGACCCCCTAGAAGGTTTTAATTTGCTGGCCCATTACATTGCACAGCTTCCCGTCCTTGCTTCACAATATCAGCAAGAGCTTGCCCTGTTCTCTTCGTCTGGTGCTGAGCTGTTAAATTTCCTATGAAAACTCTGTGGACTTAATGCATCATTTATTTGCACCCGTAATACCCCTGCTATCCCTTCAACAGGCGGCATCTTCTGTCGGGATAGTGCTGCTCTAGAGGCAGTAAAAGAGTTTCAATCTAACCTCTGCTCTCTGAATGATGTCAATCTCCTTGAGATGGTCCCTAAAATCTCAAAAGTCTTTCTTGTCTTACCATTAAGACAAATAGAAATTGAATCTCTCGGTGTAGACAAGCAACTCTGGGTTCTACCAAAAAAAGCCTTCTTGGCTCCAATTCTTAGCGAAACCTGGGTTTACTTGGCCAACCTCCCTGCATCAACAGTGGAAGACTGCAAACTTAAAATTCTAAAAGGTGGACATTTCTTGGACAAAGGTGAACTGATTAAAGCCCCTTTTAACCTACACCTGATCGATCACTCCAAATGCTCATCTAATACTGGATTGTACATTCGTACTAAGGGTAGCATGGAGTTTGCTAAAAGTAATCCGGACTTCTACACAAAGTCCATCTGGAACATCTTCCGCCCCTATGTAAAATGTGCTTGCAGATTTCTAGACCCCAAAGCTTCCTGTGAATCAAGCATTATGTGGTTTGACCATGCTATATGGTTTATCCTCAACCATTTGGAACTTTTATTCCCAGAGAAACCAGTAGACTTTCATCTATCCCCCATCTGCTCTTGGCTAGGTGGACAGGCCAAGCAGATTGTGATTGCTCAAATTGCCTTTAACATCTTCCGAGGACTGATGCATGATATTCTGAAAGAACTAAAAGCTGAGGAACCCGGTCTTTACCTCACCACATATGAAAATTACAAAGGAGTCAAATTCATCACTAATCTGCTAAAACCGTGTATTGAAGAGGATGAATCTCCTGCTTTTAAAAAAGCTAACTCTTTAGCTACTCCCAACTCCTTTACCTCCTTTTTTACACCTAGCTTCTCATCTAATCGAGGAAAGTCTCGTAGCATTACTAGAGGGAGAGGCAGATTCCCGGCTATCAGAAACTTCCCTGAAATGTAACCCTTAAATATATTGCAGGTGTCTACAAATCCATGTGGAAGAAAAGTTCTCAGCAAAGTTGATTCGAATTTTGGTTCTACCTACATACACTGTGTTTATCACAACATTCTCCTTGATTGGATCCCACCTAAGAGTCTCTTTTGTGAGTGTTTTGACATATTTTTTGGTAATCATAAACTACTTGACAACATTCTCATTGGATGGAGATATCACCATCCTTTAAAAGGATTAGTTCTTAACAATGACTTCCTTAGACAAGAAACAATCCCTCGCTGTACTTGCATTCATTTTTCCTCATTTTGTAGGAATTTTAAAGAATGTGGGAACCATGTCTGTACTAAAAACCTCAACATTATCAACAATGCTACAGTACGTAAGCTCCTCGCCAAAGGACTCAATCACCTTCCAAACTATCCAAAAAACCCTTACCTTGCCTTAGCAGCTTTACTTAGCTGCCTCGCTGACCTTGTGAGTCCTCTCCGACTGGAGATGAAAGTCCTACCGGACTTAAAGGAGTTAGTTAAGGAATGCTTCCTTAACTAAATTTCTCTACTTCCTAGAAAGTGGCTTTCTTCTGATAATTCTTGGCTTACACCTCAGTTAGCCGTCGAATTTCAACTAAGCTCAGATAATTGGTTAGTAGTAGGGCTTGACAAAAGCTCAAACTACCCTACTATTATGTGTAAACAACTCGCTTGGAAAGCTGCACGGGAAGGAGTTGCAGGAAAAGAATTCTATCATACCAACAAATCACCACAAGATATCTCCAACAAGATCTCTAAACATCTAGGATAGCTAGGCTACACTATCAGTAACACCAAGTTACCAATACTATTTCCGACTTATAAAATCCACAAACATAAATTCAAGTGGATATCTGATGCCTCCAATTGTATCTTCACAGATATCACCAAAGATATTACTCTTTGCCTTGATCTTATTCTCACAGAATTTGAAATCATCTGTGCAGAAAAACAAAAAATTTGTAAGGATTTCCTTAATATCCAATGCAATCCCTTCCGGCTTACAAAAAATGCCACAGAAGTTACACTTAACCTTCCTCAACGTATTTTTCACATCTTTACAGCTGATATCACACAGTGCTACGAAAACATCCCACTTAATGGAGATCTTGGCCTTAAAACAGTACTTTCCAAGGTCATTAACTTAGCATTTACCAATGCCAAAAAAAGAAAGCATCTCTTTATCTCTCTTGCCAAGAAACCGAGATCGATTCTAGCATCTCAATCCATTAACCCTTTACACTTTGATGAAGCAAAACTTTGCTCCTACATTTTCTGGTTGTTAAAAAACTGTACTATTATAGCAGGTGGTGACTGCTATAATCAGTTCCTTGGAATCCCAATGGGTTTCTCTTGGTCACCACTTATGTGTAACATCTACTTAGCTTTCTTTGAGTACAAATGGTGCCTGAAAAACATGGAAACTAACCATAAAAATCTCCCACTATTCAAACACACCTTCAGGTATATGGATGACATACTTAGTATCAACAACAGATTGTTCTCATCTGAGATTGATCAAATATACCCCCATTGCCTAAAAATTGAGCCGACTTCTATCCCGGAGGACTCAACTCTTGGGAGCTTCTGCAAAACAACCCACTTTCTTAACCTTTCGATATCCCTTCACTCCCCATCTACAAGTGGATATGACTTGAGATTTATCTGGAAAAAGGATCTTCTTAAACTACCACACATAGAATTCATCAAAAGAAATAGCAATAGGCCCTACAAATCCTCTATCTGCTCTTGTATTGGGCTTCTGTACTTAATCTGCTACTCTTCTTCTTCACCTTCCCTAGCTTGGGAGGAAATTTCAGTACTTATTAAAAAATACTGCCTGAATGGATTTAATCGCAATCAGATCCGTAATACCATCACTCAAGCTCTCATTAGGCACAATTGGCCTGGACTGTTATTCCAAAAAGAGAGTCTTATCCCTATCATAAGGTAGTAGGCCCATACACAATGGGCCTACTACTGACCCATTGTGTGTGGTGCCTGGGTTAGGGCGGGTACACACACACACACACACACACAACTATGGTTAACACTATGGAGTTATATTTTTTTTTCCCCCTCATAGGGTTTCTTCATAAAAAAGAAACCCCCCCCCCCCCCCCCCCCCCCCCCTATTCACAAAATAGGGCCTTCATTGCTACACTGTGCCACCGACTTGGGTATGGGACAAAATAAAGGACTCTTAAAAAATCCTCAAACTATCATTACAATGGGAAGGCGGCTCCTTCCACCCTCGGACCGTGTAATGGCGCTCTCTCCCCAGGCAGTAATGGCTTCTGACGTGTGAGGGGCTCTCACATCAAGGGGCGGCTTTGCTCTTTCACTTCAGACACTCAGGAAGTGTGCAAACCAACCTATAAATTTTAAGGTGACGGCACTCCTTAGCCCTCACTTAGCTTGAGATTCAGTGTTTTTTGGTTAAAACCCACTCGGTGTTATTTCTACTTGAACTTCTGAAAGCAATGGAGCTTGCAGCTCAGACTCCGCAGGTACTATGGTTTACCTTAACTTTCTTGTGCCTTCGTTATCAGAGACCGACTGTGTTTTTTTGCGATTAAAAGGCTCCTCTTAAGCCAAGCAATAAAAAGAAATACCTTCCACACTGTGGGGTTTTTGTTTCTTTTGCATAAACTGTCGTAAACCCTTAGATAGAGTAGCAAAGTATTCACTCACTAAATGGACACCTAATGAAGACTTAGGTAAAGGTTTGAGGGATCTGCTGTCGACTGCGTACAGATGCTATATATTTTTTTCTTTGTTGGTAAGCGTTTACAAAGCCTGATATGGTTATACTAAAGGGTATTATACCCCCGCCTTGGATAGCACTAGGTGCTCCTTGAATAGCACTATGTGCTTCTGGCTTTGACATCTTGCTAAACATAGTAGGAAAGGATGTTTTTTGATGGTTCTGCTTGACGAGTTGTTTTTTGACAATCAACCACTGTGGTTCTTAAGATTTTTTAGCATGGCATATGGTTGCTAATTACTACATAAGCTCTCAAATGCTTTGGTAATCGCTGAACTGACTGCAGACTTTGTTAGGCATTACACTGGTTCTTTTTTGGAGTGTTCTGCTTAAACGGATTTTTTTTGATAATCGCATACTATGGTTCCTAGAGATATATTGTAGTAGCATGACATATGGGTGATGCTACCTACCTTAGCTCTCAAATGGGGTTTGACAGCGTTGAACTGTCTGCAGACTGTCGGCATTTTACTGGTTTTTTTTGGGGGGTTGTCTTATTCGTAGTCTTGACTAATGCATTCGTTTACTATGGGGACTTACATAAAAAAATGGACTTTTTGTATCCCTAAAGCTTTGTATGATGGGGTTTTTTTTGCCTCTCTTTGCTCGCTCTTCTGATGGTAAGTATATGGCAATTTCTGGTTTTTTTGGGGGCCCCTCTTAAGCCGTTGCAAGTTATCTCGATTTCATACGGGGAAAAGGTGTGAAAGCTATCTAGCACCAAGGACAATGGAGGTAGCTTGGAGAAAAATAGGGCTGAAATCTGCCCAACTGTATTGAATACTTAAAACTTGAAGCTTTTTAAGGTAAGTATATACTCTCAGCAAAAAAGCCGGCCTTTTTGGCTCATGACATGAAAATCCACTTGATTGGTGAGTATTTGGTGGCTAAGGGCTTAATACTAAGAGCTTAATGAGAAACTACAAGTTTTGAAAGGTAAGTATATATGGGGATTACTCTCAGCACTGGTGTGAAAAATTGGCCTTTGACTCATGACATAAAGCTCCATTTGAATAGGTTTCTCATTGATACTCCTTTTTTTGGTAAGTAAATGGTTGCTACTGTTAATCTAAGCATAGCTACCGAGCTATGGAGAAATCTTGTGAAGTTAAAGGTAAGTATATGGTTGGTACTCTCAAACTTGGCATAAATACCGAGATATGGCTCGGGAAATGCAGTCTCACTTGGTAAAAATGGAGGTTTACGATACTCTACTGATTAGTAAGTATATGGCTGCTGCTATGGGCTCAAGCATAGCTACCAAGCTATGGATTAAACAAGTGAACCTCACTATTCTTTAACAAAACCTAATAACCTAGCTTGTCTAAAGTAATTAAATTCTGTAAGATGGACATGGATAACAACTGATATAGTCCATTGATACCTGTAAAACACATCCAAGGCTAACTGAATTGTTGTCTTGTTTGGATGGATGCAGGTAAGGACTCTATCTTATCTTGGAGGGTTTCTTTTCTTTGGCAAGCAACATTACTGTTATGAAATATCCATTGAAGAACGGGGAAGTTTTTTTACTACCAACCACATTGAAAGAGGATCTCTTTCTTACAATCATTGTACTTAGATAATTCTGATACTGAGTTATTTTTGTACAAATCAGTTCATTGATCCTTGGCCAGTTGTCTTTTGAATGTAGAAGTTCAATTATGTCTTATTAAGTAAGATTTAATACAGCTACACACACATCCTATACATAGGGTCTCCCCTCTGGGGAAACCGGGATGCTGGCCTAAGAAATTCTCATTAGAATAGAGCTCTAAAATTGGACCCACAGTCGATAAATCCTTCATTGGTAGTCTGGTGTTAGGTGGCCCCCTTTTTAGGCTCTCTTCTGGTTCCTTGCTCACGGCTACCATAGTCTTTGACTCAGCCGGTTGAAGGGTTGCAGGACCAAAAAAAGACTTTACCTCAAAGACACTTTTCTAATCTTTATATCAACTGTGTTTCAGGACTGCTCACAGTATAGATTGACAGCTCGCATGAGTACAAATCACAACCCTAAGAATCACGCAAAGATCCTTGACCAGATCAATCTCTTCATAAAAGACCATGCACCAAAAGATACCATAGCTGCTAGAACTAGACCTTTCCTTGCTAGGAAAGCCAAATCATGTATCACATACTATGGCAAGAAATAATTTACCTGACCGCAACTTTTTTTGCAGACTCTTGCCCTATCTCAAGGTTTGAAACTCACCTCGGAGCCCCTGTCTGTGGCCTCTTCTCTGGTCCTCAGATGTATTAGCAGTCTGGATGCTTCACAACTTATTTATGATTCTGCTCTAATTTCGGACAATAAACTTTCAGTCTTACATATGTTATCGTTTAATGATTGGGTAAAAATTCTAGCATCTTTGGACAAAGACCCCCTAGAAGGTTTTAATTTGCTGGCCCATTACATTGCACAGCTTCCCGTCCTTGCTTCACAATATCAGCAAGAGCTTGCCCTGTTCTCTTCGTCTGGTGCTGAGCTGTTAAATTTCCTATGAAAACTCTGTGGACTTAATGCATCATTTATTTGCACCCGTAATACCCCTGCTATCCCTTCAACAGGCGGCATCTTCTGTCGGGATAGTGCTGCTCTAGAGGCAGTAAAAGAGTTTCAATCTAACCTCTGCTCTCTGAATGATGTCAATCTCCTTGAGATGGTCCCTAAAATCTCAAAAGTCTTTCTTGTCTTACCATTAAGACAAATAGAAATTGAATCTCTCGGTGTAGACAAGCAACTCTGGGTTCTACCAAAAAAAGCCTTCTTGGCTCCAATTCTTAGCGAAACCTGGGTTTACTTGGCCAACCTCCCTACATCAACAGTGGAAGACTGCAAACTTAAAATTCTAAAAGGTGGACATTTCTTGGACAAAGGTGAACTGATTAAAGCCCCTTTTAACCTACACCTGATCGATCACTCCAAATGCTCATCTAATACTGGATTGTACATTCGTACTAAGGGTAGCATGGAGTTTGCTAAAAGTAATCCGGACTTCTACACAAAGTCCATCTGGAACATCTTCCGCCCCTATGTAAAATGTGCTTGCAGATTTCTAGACCCCAAAGCTTCCTGTGAATCAAGCATTATGTGGTTTGACCATGCTATATGGTTTATCCTCAACCATTTGGAACTTTTATTCCCAGAGAAACCAGTAGACTTTCATCTATCCCCCATCTGCTCTTGGCTAGGTGGACAGGCCAAGCAGATTGTGATTGCTCAAATTGCCTTTAACATCTTCCGAGGACTGATGCATGATATTCTGAAAGAACTAAAAGCTGAGGAACCCGGTCTTTACCTCACCACATATGAAAATTACAAAGGAGTCAAATTCATCACTAATCTGCTAAAACCGTGTATTGAAGAGGATGAATCTCCTGCTTTTAAAAAAGCTAACTCTTTAGCTACTCCCAACTCCTTTACCTCCTTTTTTACACCTAGCTTCTCATCTAATCGAGGAAAGTCTCGTAGCATTACTAGAGGGAGAGGCAGATTCCCGGCTATCAGAAACTTCCCTGAAATGTAACCCTTAAATATATTGCAGGTGTCTACAAATCCATGTGGAAGAAAAGTTCTCAGCAAAGTTGATTCGAATTTTGGTTCTACCTACATACACTGTGTTTATCACAACATTCTCCTTGATTGGATCCCACCTAAGAGTCTCTTTTGTGAGTGTTTTGACATATTTTTTGGTAATCATAAACTACTTGACAACATTCTCATTGGATGGAGATATCACCATCCTTTAAAAGGATTAGTTCTTAACAATGACTTCCTTAGACAAGAAACAATCCCTCGCTGTACTTGCATTCATTTTTCCTCATTTTGTAGGAATTTTAAAGAATGTGGGAACCATGTCTGTACTAAAAACCTCAACATTATCAACAATGCTACAGTACGTAAGCTCCTCGCCAAAGGACTCAATCACCTTCCAAACTATCCAAAAAACCCTTACCTTGCCTTAGCAGCTTTACTTAGCTGCCTCGCTGACCTTGTGAGTCCTCTCCGACTGGAGATGAAAGTCCTACCGGACTTAAAGGAGTTAGTTAAGGAATGCTTCCTTAACTAAATTTCTCTACTTCCTAGAAAGTGGCTTTCTTCTGATAATTCTTGGCTTACACCTCAGTTAGCCGTCGAATTTCAACTAAGCTCAGATAATTGGTTAGTAGTAGGGCTTGACAAAAGCTCAAACTACCCTACTATTATGTGTAAACAACTCGCTTGGAAAGCTGCACGGGAAGGAGTTGCAGGAAAAGAATTCTATCATACCAACAAATCACCACAAGATATCTCCAACAAGATCTCTAAACATCTAGGATAGCTAGGCTACACTATCAGTAACACCAAGTTACCAATACTATTTCCGACTTATAAAATCCACAAACATAAATTCAAGTGGATATCTGATGCCTCCAATTGTATCTTCACAGATATCACCAAAGATATTACTCTTTGCCTTGATCTTATTCTCACAGAATTTGAAATCATCTGTGCAGAAAAACAAAAAATTTGTAAGGATTTCCTTAATATCCAATGCAATCCCTTCCGGCTTACAAAAAATGCCACAGAAGTTACACTTAACCTTCCTCAACGTATTTTTCACATCTTTACAGCTGATATCACACAGTGCTACGAAAACATCCCACTTAATGGAGATCTTGGCCTTAAAACAGTACTTTCCAAGGTCATTAACTTAGCATTTACCAATGCCAAAAAAAGAAAGCATCTCTTTATCTCTCTTGCCAAGAAACCGAGATCGATTCTAGCATCTCAATCCATTAACCCTTTACACTTTGATGAAGCAAAACTTTGCTCCTACATTTTCTGGTTGTTAAAAAACTGTACTATTATAGCAGGTGGTGACTGCTATAATCAGTTCCTTGGAATCCCAATGGGTTTCTCTTGGTCACCACTTATGTGTAACATCTACTTAGCTTTCTTTGAGTACAAATGGTGCCTGAAAAACATGGAAACTAACCATAAAAATCTCCCACTATTCAAACACACCTTCAGGTATATGGATGACATACTTAGTATCAACAACAGATTGTTCTCATCTGAGATTGATCAAATATACCCCCATTGCCTAAAAATTGAGCCGACTTCTATCCCGGAGGACTCAACTCTTGGGAGCTTCTGCAAAACAACCCACTTTCTTAACCTTTCGATATCCCTTCACTCCCCATCTACAAGTGGATATGACTTGAGATTTATCTGGAAAAAGGATCTTCTTAAACTACCACACATAGAATTCATCAAAAGAAATAGCAATAGGCCCTACAAATCCTCTATCTGCTCTTGTATTGGGCTTCTGTACTTAATCTGCTACTCTTCTTCTTCACCTTCCCTAGCTTGGGAGGAAATTTCAGTACTTATTAAAAAATACTGCCTGAATGGATTTAATCGCAATCAGATCCGTAATACCATCACTCAAGCTCTCATTAGGCACAATTGGCCTGGACTGTTATTCCAAAAAGAGAGTCTTATCCCTATCATAAGGTAGTAGGCCCATACACAATGGGCCTACTACTGACCCATTGTGTGTGGTGCCTGGGTTAGGGCGGGTACACACACACACACACACACACAACTATGGTTAACACTATGGAGTTATATTTTTTTTTCCCCCTCATAGGGTTTCTTCATAAAAAAGAAACCCCCCCCCCCCCCCCCCCCCCCCCTCCCCTATTCACAAAATAGGGCCTTCATTGCTACACTGTGCCACCGACTTGGGTATGGGACAAAATAAAGGACTCTTAAAAAATCCTCAAACTATCATTACAATGGGAAGGCGGCTCCTTCCACCCTCGGACCGTGTAATGGCGCTCTCTCCCCAGGCAGTAATGGCTTCTGACGTGTGAGGGGCTCTCACATCAAGGGGCGGCTTTGCTCTTTCACTTCAGACACTCAGGAAGTGTGCAAACCAACCTATAAATTTTAAGGTGACGGCACTCCTTAGCCCTCACTTAGCTTGAGATTCAGTGTTTTTTGGTTAAAACCCACTCGGTGTTATTTCTACTTGAACTTCTGAAAGCAATGGAGCTTGCAGCTCAGACTCCGCAGGTACTATGGTTTACCTTAACTTTCTTGTGCCTTCGTTATCAGAGACCGACTGTGTTTTTTTGCGATTAAAAGGCTCCTCTTAAGCCAAGCAATAAAAAGAAATACCTTCCACACTGTGGGGTTTTTGTTTCTTTTGCATAAACTGTCGTAAACCCTTAGATAGAGTAGCAAAGTATTCACTCACTAAATGGACACCTAATGAAGACTTAGGTAAAGGTTTGAGGGATCTGCTGTCGACTGCGTACAGATGCTATATATTTTTTTCTTTGTTGGTAAGCGTTTACAAAGCCTGATATGGTTATACTAAAGGGTATTATACCCCCGCCTTGGATAGCACTAGGTGCTCCTTGAATAGCACTATGTGCTTCTGGCTTTGACATCTTGCTAAACATAGTAGGAAAGGATGTTTTTTGATGGTTCTGCTTGACGAGTTGTTTTTTGACAATCAACCACTGTGGTTCTTAAGATTTTTTAGCATGGCATATGGTTGCTAATTACTACATAAGCTCTCAAATGCTTTGGTAATCGCTGAACTGACTGCAGACTTTGTTAGGCATTACACTGGTTCTTTTTTGGAGTGTTCTGCTTAAACGGATTTTTTTTGATAATCGCATACTATGGTTCCTAGAGATATATTGTAGTAGCATGACATATGGGTGATGCTACCTACCTTAGCTCTCAAATGGGGTTTGACAGCGTTGAACTGTCTGCAGACTGTCGGCATTTTACTGGTTTTTTTTGGGGGGTTGTCTTATTCGTAGTCTTGACTAATGCATTCGTTTACTATGGGGACTTACATAAAAAAATGGACTTTTTGTATCCCTAAAGCTTTGTATGATGGGGTTTTTTTTGCCTCTCTTTGCTCGCTCTTCTGATGGTAAGTATATGGCAATTTCTGGTTTTTTTGGGGGCCCCTCTTAAGCCGTTGCAAGTTATCTCGATTTCATACGGGGAAAAGGTGTGAAAGCTATCTAGCACCAAGGACAATGGAGGTAGCTTGGAGAAAAATAGGGCTGAAATCTGCCCAACTGTATTGAATACTTAAAACTTGAAGCTTTTTAAGGTAAGTATATACTCTCAGCAAAAAAGCCGGCCTTTTTGGCTCATGACATGAAAATCCACTTGATTGGTGAGTATTTGGTGGCTAAGGGCTTAATACTAAGAGCTTAATGAGAAACTACAAGTTTTGAAAGGTAAGTATATATGGGGATTACTCTCAGCACTGGTGTGAAAAATTGGCCTTTGACTCATGACATAAAGCTCCATTTGAATAGGTTTCTCATTGATACTCCTTTTTTTGGTAAGTAAATGGTTGCTACTGTTAATCTAAGCATAGCTACCGAGCTATGGAGAAATCTTGTGAAGTTAAAGGTAAGTATATGGTTGGTACTCTCAAACTTGGCATAAATACCGAGATATGGCTCGGGAAATGCAGTCTCACTTGGTAAAAATGGAGGTTTACGATACTCTACTGATTAGTAAGTATATGGCTGCTGCTATGGGCTCAAGCATAGCTACCAAGCTATGGATTAAACAAGTGAACCTCACTATTCTTTAACAAAACCTAATAACCTAGCTTGTCTAAAGTAATTAAATTCTGTAAGATGGACATGGATAACAACTGATATAGTCCATTGATACCTGTAAAACACATCCAAGGCTAACTGAATTGTTGTCTTGTTTGGATGGATGCAGGTAAGGACTCTATCTTATCTTGGAGGGTTTCTTTTCTTTGGCAAGCAACATTACTGTTATGAAATATCCATTGAAGAACGGGGAAGTTTTTTTACTACCAACCACATTGAAAGAGGATCTCTTTCTTACAATCATTGTACTTAGATAATTCTGATACTGAGTTATTTTTGTACAAATCAGTTCATTGATCCTTGGCCAGTTGTCTTTTGAATGTAGAAGTTCAATTATGTCTTATTAAGTAAGATTTAATACAGCTACACACACAT
Organism: Adiantum capillus-veneris; assembly: GCF_014529385.1. Taxonomy (NCBI): domain Eukaryota; kingdom Viridiplantae; phylum Streptophyta; class Polypodiopsida; order Polypodiales; family Pteridaceae; genus Adiantum; species Adiantum capillus-veneris. Next base: position 42,127,135 of record NC_140956.1, on the reverse strand, counting down.
CCTATACATAGGGTCTCCCCTCTGGGGAAACCGGGATGCTGGCCTAAGAAATTCTCATTAGAATAGAGCTCTAAAATTGGACCCACAGTCGATAAATCCTTCATTGGTAGTCTGGTGTTAGGTGGCCCCCTTTTTAGGCTCTCTTCTGGTTCCTTGCTCACGGCTACCATAGTCTTTGACTCAGCCGGTTGAAGGGTTGCAGGACCAAAAAAAGACTTTACCTCAAAGACACTTTTCTAATCTTTATATCAACTGTGTTTCAGGACTGCTCACAGTATAGATTGACAGCTCGCATGAGTACAAATCACAACCCTAAGAATCACGCAAAGATCCTTGACCAGATCAATCTCTTCATAAAAGACCATGCACCAAAAGATACCATAGCTGCTAGAACTAGACCTTTCCTTGCTAGGAAAGCCAAATCATGTATCACATACTATGGCAAGAAATAATTTACCTGACCGCAACTTTTTTTGCAGACTCTTGCCCTATCTCAAGGTTTGAAACTCACCTCGGAGCCCCTCTCTGTGGCCTCTTCTCTGGTCCTCAGATGTATTAGCAGTCTGGATGCTTCACAACTTATTTATGATTCTGCTCTAATTTCGGACAATAAACTTTCAGTCTTACATATGTTATCGTTTAATGATTGGGTAAAAATTCTAGCATCTTTGGACAAAGACCCCCTAGAAGGTTTTAATTTGCTGGCCCATTACATTGCACAGCTTCCCGTCCTTGCTTCACAATATCAGCAAGAGCTTGCCCTGTTCTCTTCGTCTGGTGCTGAGCTGTTAAATTTCCTATGAAAACTCTGTGGACTTAATGCATCATTTATTTGCACCCGTAATACCCCTGCTATCCCTTCAACAGGCGGCATCTTCTGTCGGGATAGTGCTGCTCTAGAGGCAGTAAAAGAGTTTCAATCTAACCTCTGCTCTCTGAATGATGTCAATCTCCTTGAGATGGTCCCTAAAATCTCAAAAGTCTTTCTTGTCTTACCATTAAGACAAATAGAAATTGAATCTCTCGGTGTAGACAAGCAACTCTGGGTTCTACCAAAAAAAGCCTTCTTGGCTCCAATTCTTAGCGAAACCTGGGTTTACTTGGCCAACCTCCCTGCATCAACAGTGGAAGACTGCAAACTTAAAATTCTAAAAGGTGGACATTTCTTGGACAAAGGTGAACTGATTAAAGCCCCTTTTAACCTACACCTGATCGATCACTCCAAATGCTCATCTAATACTGGATTGTACATTCGTACTAAGGGTAGCATGGAGTTTGCTAAAAGTAATCCGGACTTCTACACAAAGTCCATCTGGAACATCTTCCGCCCCTATGTAAAATGTGCTTGCAGATTTCTAGACCCCAAAGCTTCCTGTGAATCAAGCATTATGTGGTTTGACCATGCTATATGGTTTATCCTCAACCATTTGGAACTTTTATTCCCAGAGAAACCAGTAGACTTTCATCTATCCCCCATCTGCTCTTGGCTAGGTGGACAGGCCAAGCAGATTGTGATTGCTCAAATTGCCTTTAACATCTTCCGAGGACTGATGCATGATATTCTGAAAGAACTAAAAGCTGAGGAACCCGGTCTTTACCTCACCACATATGAAAATTACAAAGGAGTCAAATTCATCACTAATCTGCTAAAACCGTGTATTGAAGAGGATGAATCTCCTGCTTTTAAAAAAGCTAACTCTTTAGCTACTCCCAACTCCTTTACCTCCTTTTTTACACCTAGCTTCTCATCTAATCGAGGAAAGTCTCGTAGCATTACTAGAGGGAGAGGCAGATTCCCGGCTATCAGAAACTTCCCTGAAATGTAACCCTTAAATATATTGCAGGTGTCTACAAATCCATGTGGAAGAAAAGTTCTCAGCAAAGTTGATTCGAATTTTGGTTCTACCTACATACACTGTGTTTATCACAACATTCTCCTTGATTGGATCCCACCTAAGAGTCTCTTTTGTGAGTGTTTTGACATATTTTTTGGTAATCATAAACTACTTGACAACATTCTCATTGGATGGAGATATCACCATCCTTTAAAAGGATTAGTTCTTAACAATGACTTCCTTAGACAAGAAACAATCCCTCGCTGTACTTGCATTCATTTTTCCTCATTTTGTAGGAATTTTAAAGAATGTGGGAACCATGTCTGTACTAAAAACCTCAACATTATCAACAATGCTACAGTATGTAAGCTCCTCGCCAAAGGACTCAATCACCTTCCAAACTATCCAAAAAACCCTTACCTTGCCTTAGCAGCTTTACTTAGCTGCCTCGCTGACCTTGTGAGTACTCTCCGACTGGAGATGAAAGTCCTACCGGACTTAAAGGAGTTAGTTAAGGAATGCTTCCTTAACTAAATTTCTCTACTTCCTAGAAAGTGGCTTTCTTCTGATAATTCTTGGCTTACACCTCAGTTAGCCGTCGAATTTCAACTAAGCTCAGATAATTGGTTAGTAGTAGGGCTTGACAAAAGCTCAAACTACCCTACTATTATGTGTAAACAACTCGCTTGGAAAGCTGCACGGGAAGGAGTTGCAGGAAAAGAATTCTATCATACCAACAAATTACCACAAGATATCTCCAACAAGATCTCTAAACATCTAGGATAGCTAGGCTACACTATCAGTAACACCAAGTTACCAATACTATTTCTGACTTATAAAATCCACAAACATAAATTCAAGTGGATATCTGATGCCTCCAATTGTATCTTCACAGATATCACCAAAGATATTACTCTTTGCCTTGATCTTATTCTCACAGAATTTGAAATCATCTGTGCAGAAAAACAAAAAATTTGTAAGGATTTCCTTAATATCCAATGCAATCCCTTCCGGCTTACAAAAAATGCCACAGAAGTTACACTTAACCTTCCTCAACGTATTTTTCACATCTTTACAGCTGATATCACACAGTGCTACGAAAACATCCCACTTAATGGAGATCTTGGCCTTAAAACAGTACTTTCCAAGGTCATTAACTTAGCATTTACCAATGCCAAAAAAAGAAAGCATCTCTTTATCTCTCTTGCCAAGAAACCGAGATCGATTCTAGCATCTCAATCCATTAACCCTTTACACTTTGATGAAGCAAAACTTTGCTCCTACATTTTCTGGTTGTTAAAAAACTGTACTATTATAGCAGGTGGTGACTGCTATAATCAGTTCCTTGGAATCCCAATGGGTTTCTCTTGGTCACCACTTATGTGTAACATCTACTTAGCTTTCTTTGAGTACAAATGGTGCCTGAAAAACATGGAAACTAACCATAAAAATCTCCCACTATTCAAACACACCTTCAGGTATATGGATGACATACTTAGTATCAACAACAGATTGTTCTCATCTGAGATTGATCAAATATACCCCCATTGCCTAAAAATTGAGCCGACTTCTATCCCGGAGGACTCAACTCTTGGGAGCTTCTGCAAAACAACCCACTTTCTTAACCTTTCGATATCCCTTCACTCCCCATCTACAAGTGGATATGACTTGAGATTTATCTGGAAAAAGGATCTTCTTAAACTACCACACATAGAATTCATCAAAAGAAATAGCAATAGGCCCTACAAATCCTCTATCTGCTCTTGTATTGGGCTTCTGTACTTAATCTGCTACTCTTCTTCTTCACCTTCCCTAGCTTGGGAGGAAATTTCAGTACTTATTAAAAAATACTACCTGAATGGATTTAATCGCAATCAGATCCGTAATACCATCACTCAAGCTCTCATTAGGCACAATTGGCCTGGACTGTTATTCCAAAAAGAGAGTCTTATCCCTATCATAAGGTAGTAGGCCCATACACAATGGGCCTACTACTGACCCATTGTGTGTGGTGCCTGGGTTAGGGCGGGTACACACACACACACACACACACAACTATGGTTAACACTATGGAGTTATATTTTTTTTTCCCCCTCATAGGGTTTCTTCATAAAAAAGAAACCCCCCCCCCCCCCCCCCCTCCCCTATTCACAAAATAGGGCCTTCATTGCTACACTGTGCCACCGACTTGGGTATGGGACAAAATAAAGGACTCTTAAAAAATCCTCAAACTATCATTACAATGGGAAGGCGGCTCCTTCCACCCTCGGACCGTGTAATGGCGCTCTCTCCCCAGGCAGTAATGGCTTCTGACGTGTGAGGGGCTCTCACATCAAGGGGCGGCTTTGCTCTTTCACTTCAGACACTCAGGAAGTGTGCAAACCAACCTATAAATTTTAAGGTGACGGCACTCCTTAGCCCTCACTTAGCTTGAGATTCAGTGTTTTTTGGTTAAAACCCACTCGGTGTTATTTCTACTTGAACTTCTGAAAGCAATGGAGCTTGCAGCTCAGACTCCGCAGGTACTATGGTTTACCTTAACTTTCTTGTGCCTTCGTTATCAGAGACCGACTGTGTTTTTTTGCGATTAAAAGGCTCCTCTTAAGCCAAGCAATAAAAAGAAATACCTTCCACACTGTGGGGTTTTTGTTTCTTTTGCATAAACTGTCGTAAACCCTTAGATAGAGTAGCAAAGTATTCACTCACTAAATGGACACCTAATGAAGACTTAGGTAAAGGTTTGAGGGATCTGCTGTCGACTGCGTACAGATGCTATATATTTTTTTCTTTGTTGGTAAGCGTTTACAAAGCCTGATATGGTTATACTAAAGGGTATTATACCCCCGCCTTGGATAGCACTAGGTGCTCCTTGAATAGCACTATGTGCTTCTGGCTTTGACATCTTGCTAAACATAGTAGGAAAGGATGTTTTTTGATGGTTCTGCTTGACGAGTTGTTTTTTGACAATCAACCACTGTGGTTCTTAAGATTTTTTAGCATGGCATATGGTTGCTAATTACTACATAAGCTCTCAAATGCTTTGGTAATCGCTGAACTGACTGCAGACTTTGTTAGGCATTACACTGGTTCTTTTTTGGAGTGTTCTGCTTAAACGGATTTTTTTTGATAATCGCATACTATGGTTCCTAGAGATATATTGTAGTAGCATGACATATGGGTGATGCTACCTACCTTAGCTCTCAAATGGGGTTTGACAGCGTTGAACTGTCTGCAGACTGTCGGCATTTTACTGGTTTTTTTTGGGGGGTTGTCTTATTCGTAGTCTTGACTAATGCATTCGTTTACTATGGGGACTTACATAAAAAAATGGACTTTTTGTATCCCTAAAGCTTTGTATGATGGGGTTTTTTTTGCCTCTCTTTGCTCGCTCTTCTGATGGTAAGTATATGGCAATTTCTGGTTTTTTTGGGGGCCCCTCTTAAGCCGTTGCAAGTTATCTCGATTTCATACGGGGAAAAGGTGTGAAAGCTATCTAGCACCAAGGACAATGGAGGTAGCTTGGAGAAAAATAGGGCTGAAATCTGCCCAACTGTATTGAATACTTAAAACTTGAAGCTTTTTAAGGTAAGTATATACTCTCAGCAAAAAAGCCGGCCTTTTTGGCTCATGACATGAAAATCCACTTGATTGGTGAGTATTTGGTGGCTAAGGGATTAATACTAAGAGCTTAATGAGAAACTACAAGTTTTGAAAGGTAAGTATATATGGGGATTACTCTCAGCACTGGTGTGAAAAATTGGCCTTTGACTCATGACATAAAGCTCCATTTGAATAGGTTTCTCATTGATACTCCTTTTTTTGGTAAGTAAATGGTTGCTACTGTTAATCTAAGCATAGCTACCGAGCTATGGAGAAATCTTGTGAAGTTAAAGGTAAGTATATGGTTGGTACTCTCAAACTTGGCATAAATACCGAGATATGGCTCGGGAAATGCAGTCTCACTTGGTAAAAATGGAGGTTTACGATACTCTACTGATTAGTAAGTATATGGCTGCTGCTATGGGCTCAAGCATAGCTACCAAGCTATGGCTTAAACAAGTGAACCTCACTATTCTTTAACAAAACCTAATAACCTAGCTTGTATAAAGTAATTAAATTCTGTAAGATGGACATGGATAACAACTGATATAGTCCATTGATACCTGTAAAACACATCCAAGGCTAACTGAATTGTTGTCTTGTTTGGATGGATGCAGGTAAGGACTCTATCTTATCTTGGAGGGTTTCTTTTCTTTGGCAAGCAACATTACTGTTATGAAATATCCATTGAAGAACGGGGAAGTTTTTTTACTACCAACCACATTGAAAGAGGATCTCTTTCTTACAATCATTGTACTTAGATAATTCTGATACTGAGTTATTTTTGTACAAATCAGTTCATTGATCCTTGGCCAGTTGTCTTTTGAATGTAGAAGTTCAATTATGTCTTATTAAGTAAGATTTAATACAGCTACACACACATCCTATACATAGGGTCTCCCCTCTGGGGAAACCGGGATGCTGGCCTAAGAAATTCTCATTAGAATAGAGCTCTAAAATTGGACCCACAGTCGATAAATCCTTCATTGGTAGTCTGGTGTTAGGTGGCCCCCTTTTTAGGCTCTCTTCTGGTTCCTTGCTCACGGCTACCATAGTCTTTGACTCAGCCGGTTGAAGGGTTGCAGGACCAAAAAAAGACTTTACCTCAAAGACACTTTTCTAATCTTTATATCAACTGTGTTTCAGGACTGCTCACAGTATAGATTGACAGCTCGCATGAGTACAAATCACAACCCTAAGAATCACGCAAAGATCCTTGACCAGATCAATCTCTTCATAAAAGACCATGCACCAAAAGATACCATAGCTGCTAGAACTAGACCTTTCCTTGCTAGGAAAGCCAAATCATGTATCACATACTATGGCAAGAAATAATTTACCTGACCGCAACTTTTTTTGCAGACTCTTGCCCTATCTCAAGGTTTGAAACTCACCTCGGAGCCCCTCTCTGTGGCCTCTTCTCTGGTCCTCAGATGTATTAGCAGTCTGGATGCTTCACAACTTATTTATGATTCTGCTCTAATTTCGGACAAAAAACTTTCAGTCTTACATATGTTATCGTTTAATGATTGGGTAAAAATTCTAGCATCTTTGGACAAAGACCCCCTAGAAGGTTTTAATTTGCAGGCCCATTACATTGCACAGCTTCCCGTCCTTGCTTCACAATATCAGCAAGATCTTGCCCTGTTCTCTTCGTCTGGTGCTGAGCTGTTAAATTTCCTATGAAAACTCTGTGGACTTAATGCATCATTTATTTGCACCCGTAATACCCCTGCTATCCCTTCAATAGGCGGCATCTTCTGTCGGGATAGTGCTGCTCTAGAGGCAGTAAAAGAGTTTCAATCTAACCTCTGCTCTCTGAATGATGTCAATCTCCTTAAGATGGTCCCTAAAATCTCAAAAGTCTTTCTTGTATTACCATTAAGACAAATAGAAATTGAATCTCTCGGTGTAGACAAGCAACTCTGGGTTCTACCAAAAAAAGCCTTCTTGGCTCCAATTCTTAGTGAAACCTGGGTTTACTTGGCCAACCTCCCTGCATCAACAGTGGAAGACTGCAAACTTAAAATTCTAAAAGGTGGACATTTCTTGGACAAAGGTGAACTGATTAAAGCCCCTTTTAACCTACACCTGATCGATCACTCCAAATGCTCATCTAATACTGGATTGTACATTCGTACTAAGGGTAGCATGGAGTTTGCTAAAAGTAATCCGGACTTCTACACAAAGTCCATCTGGAACATCTTCCGCCCCTATGTAAAATGTGCTTGCAGATTTCTAGACCCCAAAGCTTCCTGTGAATCAAGCATTATGTGGTTTGACCATGCTATATGGTTTATCCTCAACCATTTGGAACTTTTATTCCCAGAGAAACCAGTAGACTTTCATCTATCCCCCATCTGCTCTTGGCTAGGTGGACAGGCCAAGCAGATTGTGATTGCTCAAATTGCCTTTAACATCTTCCGAGGACTGATGCATGATATTCTGAAAGAACTAAAAGCTGAGGAACCCGGTCTTTACCTCACCACATATGAAAATTACAAAGGAGTCAAATTCATCACTAATCTGCTAAAACTGTGTATTGAAGAGGATGAATCTCCTGCTTTTAAAAGAGCTAACTCTTTAGCTACTCCCAACTCCTTTACCTCCTTTATTACACCTAGCTCCTCATCTAATCGAGGAAAGTCTCGTAGCATTACTAGAGGGAGAGGCAGATTCCCGGCTATCAGAAACTTCCCTGAAATCTAACCCTTAAATATATTGCAGGTGTCTACAAATCCATGTGGAAGAAAAGTTCTCAGCAAAGTTGATTCGAATTTTGGTGCTACCTACATACACTATCTTTATCACAACATTCTCCTTGATTGGATCCCACCTAAGAGTCTCTTTTGTGAGTGTTTTGACATATTTTTTGGTAATCATAAACTACTTGACAACATTCTCATTGGATGGAGATATCACCATCCTTTAAAAGGATTAGTTCTTAACAATGACTTTCTTAGACAAGAAACAATCCCTCATTGTACTTGCATTCATTTTTCCTCATTTTGTAGGAATTTTAAAGAATGTGGGAACCATGTCTGCACTAAAAACCTCAACATTATCAACAATGCTATAGTACGTAAGCTCCTCGCCAAAGGACTCAATCACATTCCAAACTATCCAAAAAACCCTTACCTTGCCTTAGCAGCTTTACTTAGCTGCCTCACTGACCTTGTCAGTACTCTCCGACTGGAGTGATATCGATATGTGGTAGCTTTCAACAATGATTAGCTGAGAAAATTGTGGGTGACATCGCCATTGATGGAAATTCTACCCGTAAACCCATTAATGAAGCTGTATATCTTGGCAAGGTCATATAGACCCATTGTGTGCTGCCATATTGAAGTTGTTGAGAATAGCACTCATTAGTCTCCTCACAGTGAGACTTCTATTACAAGATTTGGATTGCATGCAAAGGTTTCTCCTTGCTTTTTCCTTGATATTTGTCCTTGGCCTTGTCTTTATCTCCCTCCTTGGCCAAAAATAGCACCAAGTGTTTTGAGTTAGCACCGGCTGCCAGTCACACATAAAAGAAGTCAAAATACAAAATCCAAATTACTCAAAGGGCATACACGTATCGTTGCATGTTGTACCTCTCTAAGAGGATTAGAAAAGCACACTAAAGCTTCACCCAACCAACTCTTTATATAACATAGTCATCCTTTCTGTAAATAGAAACCCTTGTCATACATGCATCTCCTCGAATTACATTTAGGATCCCTTCCCATAGACTCACATATTGTGTTAATGTTTAAGAAATATGCAATATGAAACAATTTTTTTTTTTTTGCGAGCATTTTATAACTAGGTTTTTATGAGAATTGGACAATAGATGCTCCAACCCCACTCTATTGACATTGACTAAGGAGAAGGGCTGCATCCTCAACGATTTAGGGTGCACCAGAGATTAGAATTGAAAACATAAAAAGTGGCTAAGGGTATGAGGGCACCAGATGTCCTCTCTCTCTCTCTCTGTCTCTCTCTCTCTCTCTAAATATAATTACACAATAATGTTGAAGTGTACCTTAAAACCAAATGTATTGAGAAAACCAACCACAAAAACCAATAAATTGAAAAAATGCCAACAATGGCATAAGAACCATAACTTCAGAGAAACCCCAACAAAAGGTCTGAACACAAAAAGGAACATATTATAAATCTGGGAATGTAACCTGTGTACTTGTGATGGCTTCCAAAAATCTTCCCAACTCTTTCAACACAACTTTGATTCATACGTAAACAAGAATCAAAACACAAAATACCATATTGAGTACCAACCATTGCCCTCAATTATGATTGCGTATTTGTCTTCTGCCTCTTTATTCATCCCATAGAGCATGAATTACAATAAGATAAATATATGAAAGATAAGAGAACAAGAGCTACATAATAAAGAGAGTGTATGCCATGATTAAAAGAGAAAAGTAGCACAAAAGAGGCAAAAGTGTATCTTCTGTAGCTTTGCTCTGATGGAAATTTTGATGGCTTCATTGGATTTGAAAGGGGGATAAAACACTAGCTTGTTTGATCAAGACTCTCTTGGAGTGCTTGTCTTCCTCCTGAAGAGACAAAAAGTTGATTCCTGCTGAAAAAGGTGCAGTGTGCATGAAGACGCGATTTCGGGATTCTTGATCTCTCTCCATGCATGTGTGCAAAAATAGAAGTGGTTGCTTTTCACTTAAAATCTAAGAATAGTAGGTAAAGGAGAGTTCTATTTACATTGCTTCTTATGAATAAAGTTTTTTAGAATAAAACATGAATAAAATTGAGAAAATGTCCAAAAATAGTCATAGTGATAACAATCGTCCCCAATAGGGAAGCAATCGATCTCAGTTGCGAAAAATAGAACTAGGAATCTTTAAAATTTGTATGGAGACGATGCAGATCTCCACACGATATATGTTAAATCAAGTAAAGTACTCAAAGGGAGATTTCCACTACTCATAATAATATCCTGAAGAAAAAGGAAACAAAAAAGATAAGTGCAATCCACTATCCAAATATTTGCTAAATTGAAGAGATCTTGTTAGCATGCCCTCTAACAAAGATAAGAAGAGTATGATTGAAAAAATCACCTTTTACACTGTTCTAAGGGAAACTCTGGATGATACATTGAAAGAGGAAAACCTTGTATATCAAATATCACAGTCTAACATTCAAAGGGAAAACCTCAACATCAAAGTGCAAACCTCGGCATCAATTAACCACAGAATGAATTGTCAAAGGGCCAACCTAAGGTATGAAAACCAACAATCATTAGCCAAAGGACAAACCTCAGGTAAAGAATAAAAAATTTCAACTTTTAGACGTTTGATATGCTTCTAGGATACTAGGATGAGAGCGAAAAAACCTAGTTGGTATTCACTTGGCGCTTTCAAGTGGCGATTCTTATACTTAAGGAAATGCTTACGATGCACCATATCACTGCATGTCAAAGTGTCTTGATGGTCTATTATGATCTTAGACACAAGGATTTTTAGAATCTTCATCTAAAAAGGGTGGATCATCAATTATAATGAGTGATGGTAGAAAACCTTTGAAAGGACAAAGAAGACTTATGTGAAACGTGTTATGAATTTTTCAAGAGTCAGGGAGAGCTAATAAAAAAGAATTATCATTAATACAATTAGTGGTTTTAAATGGACCATACTATCGTGGTGCTAACTTGACAACAAGACCGGTGTCTACGCATGCGAAGCATGACAAAATCTCCCTCTTTGAATTCCATGGGTTATCTCTTTTTATTTATTTGTTTGCGGCATGCATGTTGTGCTTTGTGAATTTTTTGTTTTGTTTGCTCCAAAATTTGGACGTGTTGTTGAAAATTTTTATCAACATGTGATAGTTTATGAGAAATGCAACATAAAAGAGTAGGCAATCAGTATCCATATACAATTTGAAATGATTCTTTTTCAATGGGTAAATGAAGAGTGTTTTTGTATGCAAATTGAAGCAAGTGAATGTATGTATCTCAAGTTCCTGGTCTCTCATGAGTGTATGTTCGTAAAAGATCTAGAATGGTGCTACTGTTTGCTTTGGTTTGTCCACTAGATTTTGGATGAAATGTAGAAGTGAAGGCTATTTGAGTGCTTAAATTTGTGAAAAGAGTTATCCAAAAATCATTGCAAAGACGTCTACCTTGATTAGATATGATAGATTTAGGCATTCCATGCAAAATAAAAATATACTTAATGAATAATAGAGTCGTGGTGAAAAGTAAGTATGTTTTCTAAATATATCTATGATGGTCCAAATCATAGAAATGTGTTGCCAAATAGAGTTAAGAATAGGTAAATGCATCAAAAAATCATACTGATTACCATGATGGTGCTTGAATTGTTGACAACAAACAATTGTGTGACATATGTAACAACATCTTTTTGAAGGGAGGGCCAATAAAATTGAGATTCTACTATGTGGATAGTTGTAACAATCTCATAGTGGCCTATATAAGGTGGTTTATGATACTCTTTGAGGACAAGTTGACAAAATGTGTGCAACATGGGATGGCAACAATGCCTCAAACAAGGTTTTCTTGATGAACAAGCTTATGCGCATGAATATGAAAGAGGGCACTAATGTTAGTTCTCACTTGAACAAGTTCAACAATATTTTTCACAGATTACTTCAAAAGGCCTCAATTTCGGTGCTAAAATAAAGGCTATTTTCTTGCTATGCTCGCTACCATTGTCATGGGGCACCTTCAACACAGCCATAAGCAATTATGCACCTAATGGCAAGCTAGTTTTCAATGATGTTTCTAGTGTGTTGCTCATTGAGGAGATTTGACGTCAATCTCTTGATGCGAGTGGGCATGGTGATGCGTATGTGGCTAGTGGCAATCGTGACAAGAAAAGGCAACGTGATTGTAGCCACGGTCTTTCTCAGAATTGCAGGCAAGGTCATGGCAAACACATGAGAAATGTTCAGTGTTATTGCCATAAAAAGGGACACTTGAAGAAAGATTGCCGCACATTGCAATGTGATAAAGGCAAGTAGAAAGCAAAGTCTGAAAAACTTAAAAGCAACATGAAGATTGAAGAGCTTAGTGTGATTGAGTCTCTAGCCATTGAGAGAGTTTTTGATGTGCCAAATGATGTGTTGATTTTCACATTAGTTTTGAGTCCTGATGCATTGTGAGCTCTTGACAAGTGTTATGCGCGGAATTGGATTGTGGACTCAGGCGCTAGCTTTCACGTGACTCCTCACAAGGAGTGGTTTTCCACATATACTGCCACACATGGCACAATGAAGCTAGGAAATTCTTATGAGCTAGATATTTGTTGTGTCGGCATCAAGTTTTCTATACGTAATGGCACTGAGTTTATGCTACAAAATGTCAGACATGTACCCAAATTGACAAAGAGTTAGATGTCTATTGGACAATTGGATGATTTGGGTTACACTACCATATTTTCTCATGGTTCTTGGATTATTAGAAAGGGAAATCTGGTCATCCTTATAGGCCAAAAGTCTGGCTCATTGTACTCACTTTATGTCTCTTTCATGAGAATTCTATTTGTGTAGACGAGGTGTCGTCTACGTAGTTGTGGCATAGCCGGCTAGGTCATATGGAGTCAGAAGGGAATGAAAGTCTTGTAGTGTTTTGGTTATATCCCTATGTTAGATTGATCTAACTTCTCTTTATGTGAGAAACTAGGTTGACATTAACTACGTAGACGAGGTGTCGTCTACGTAGTTGTGGCATAGTCGGCTAGGTCATATGGAGTCAGAAGGGAATGAAAGTCTTGTAGTGTTTTGGTTATATCTCTATGTTAGATTGCTCTAACTTCTCTTTATGTGAGAAACTAGGTTGACATTAACGCCTTTAGACAAAGAGTTAGGAAGTTCTCTAGATCTCATTCATACTGACTTGTGTAGAACTATGCCAGTCAAGTCTCTAGGGGGAGCATTAGACCAATGCCTTTAGACAAGAGTTAGGAAGTTCTCTAGATCTCATTCATAGTGACTTGTGTGGAACTATGCCAGTCAATTCCCTAGGGGGAGCATCATACTTCCTAACTGGTTTATCTCTTGAAGCAAAAGAGCGATGTCTTTAGCATCTTTCATAAGTTCTTAGCCTTGGTAGATAACCAATCGGGTAAAAAGCTTATAGCTTTGCGAAGTGACAATGGAGGTGAGTACATCTCATCCGAGTTCAAGAATTTGTGTAGTAAAAAAGGCATTAGAAGACAATTTAGCACGTCTTTTACACCTGCCCAGAACGGTGTGGCTGAGAGGATGAATGGAACCATTCAAGAACGGGTCACTTCTATGTTGTCTATGGCCAACTTCCCTCAAGAGTTTTGGGGCGAAGCTGTTATGACGACTACTTATTTAATCAATTGGTCACCTAGTACACCATTGAAATGGATGATAGAGTGAAGTGGGAAGAGGCTATGCAATCTGAGTATAACTCAATCTTATAAAATTAAACTTGGGAATTGACAGAGTTACCTGTGGATAAACAGGCATTGTCATGCAAATGGGTGTACAAGAAGAAGTACACGACAAATGATCGCGAGCCTAAGTATAAGGCTAGATTGGTTGCTAAAGGTTCAAGCAAACGAAAGGCATAGATTTCGATGAAGTCTTTTCTCCTGTGGTCAAGATGACTACATTGCATCTTGTGCTTGGTCTAGTAGCCATTGAGGACATGGAATTGGTCCAAATGGATGTGAAGACAACGTTTCTTCATGGGTATCTTGAAGAGAGTTTCTCTCAAACACGATTTGTGGAAAAAAACCATTATCTGATGATCTACTGATTTTTAAAGTGTGATCGTTCTCGGCGTTTGGATCAAACGTTTATCCTTTGCTCTTACAACGAGGATAAATCCCTGCGTCTGGTGCTTAGGATTTTCTTAGATCCTTACAATGAGAGGGATACACACTTGAACCACACTTTACGTTGGTCTTTGTAATTTGTAAAACAATGTGTATTTGTATGAATTCATCACATTCCTATCGATAGCATCTCATACATGCAAGGTTTTTGATTTGAAAAATCATAACATATTTTTTTATGATATGAAAAATCATAATTAACATCATGCATAATCGTGTGGACGTTCTTGTGTATGTTAATCATAAATTACATTCATGTGGACCTGTGGTTTAGGGTTTAGGGTGATTGCTTCATGGTTGTGTTGCGTATATAGGTTGCAAAGGATAACTAGAATGTGTTGCATTACATGTCACTTATACTGATGAGAAGTTATGGTTTTTTGTTTCTTAGTTTTAGCTTCTACACACATCATGGGTACTATAGGCAAGATAACAAAAGTTGAGCGCAAATATGTCAAAGAATTTGCAGGGACTCATCTTTATGGATTACGCAGTGATCGCCTCCTGGAAGTCTTGCAAGAGTCCTCGTACAAATCATTTTTGGATGAATTATGTAGTGCTATATATGCAGCACTAGTTGCAAAATTTTGTAGTGCTTTAGGTGAGATTGAAGTCCTTATAGGTGGTCAGTTGGGCCACAACGTGAGTCGAATCATAGGGCAAGTTTGCAGAGTTGCAGAAACCCTTGATAAGCAAATTAAAGGGAAGTCTGGCTTCATGGACCGCATGAAGGAAGCAGAGGTCCTATATAGAAGCATGAAGCAATAGGGAAAGAGAACGCACATAGAAGAGCCCAAGGATGTACCCGAAGTGCCTGCTGCTTCGGAAGTACCAATCTCTAGCAATGTCCCAATGCTGCCCAACATGGGAAGTTTAGACCCATGCAACCTTGTCATCATGCGCATGGCTTGCAGTGAATTTCCACAAATTACAAGCATTGGAGAAGGTAGATACGACATGGTCACGAAGGTGAAAGTCAATCATGAGACCTTCACAAATGAATTTTACGTCGGCAAGCTAGTCAAGGGTGATGGGGCCAAAAGAGTGCCGATGACATAGTGCTGTATGAGGCCACAATTATGAATATCACTCATAGTGGAATCATTGCTGCTCTAAATTGGCAAGACACGCCATGCGAGCTCCCACCTTCATCTTCAAGATGTGGAATGCTGGAAACCTTGACCATTGGCTAGAGAGACTCCAAAAGGAGGGGATGAATGTGGCCATGAGAGAGCAAGGGTTTCAAAGACGTCAAGGGGACAGTTGAAGTCGTCAAGCAGAATATATGGCCTATCATTAATGGATTGCTCCAAACCTTCATCTTTTTACACGTGAATAACATCACTCACAATGATGTTCATGGAAGTAATATATTGTTGCGTTTTGGTTGGGCTGGAGTATATGTGGGCATATGTGATTGGAGTAGTGGAACCTTGTTCCCCACAGAGAACACATTTTCAAAGTTGCAAGATCTTCTCCCATCGACAAGGGAAACCTAGAGCAAGCAATATTGGTGGGTGGCTCCCGAATGTATATCCACAAATCCTCCAGTCTACACGCGCAGCTAAGATATCTATTCCCTTTGTAAAAAATTTTAAGAACTCCTTAAATATTTACCTAAGGATGATGACATTAATTATATTGCTTTCCTTAGACGCTTTCAATAAGTCATGCGCACTTGTGTATCTCCCAATCCCACCCAGCGCAAGTCCTCACATGATCTCCTCAACATGTTAGGAGGCATTAAGCATGTTGGTCGCACACTCCCAAATAGTGCAGGCTTGAGGCCATCCAATGATTGAAATCATACCTTGTAATTTGAGTTTATACTTTGCAATGAAACATTATTTTCTTGTCTCATGTCCATTGTCTTGAAATTACATGCTATTTTATTACATTGGTGTTGTCAAAGTGGTGAGAGAGATGTGAATTTTAAAATTGTGTATGTTGAATATTGATTGTACCATCAATTGTAGTTTTTTAATCAATATGTATCTATCATTTTGATCTAATATTTTATTATCGTGTGAATTCGATAGGAAATCGCAATCCCATACGCTCCTCCCCATGTCGATGGTGAGTTCGACCACGAGGAGTCTCAACGCATCCTCAAAGAGGAGAGCCTGTGTTACGGGGCTCAAGACCTCTCCTTACTCTTTGTCAAGGCCGCGAAGCCCGAGGGTTTGGAGGGCGAACCAATGAAATTGGAGGACATACGTAAGTGTTGTCCCTCCTTTTTTTTGAAAGACGTACTGTTTAGGAGGTCAGGTCGTGCCAAGGCAACATCACCATTGAAAATCTCAGATTTGTAACACAAAGGACTCGTGCGTGTGTTGCTTGTACGCTCCATTCAAAAGGAGTGCAGTCTACCTAATAATAATCAAGTTGCCATGTACTTCATCCAGCAAGTCTTTGTGCAAGATATAATGAAAAAGCATGCCCTTTGGACAGATTGTCCTTTCAACGCTGGTGTCGGACTTGGAAGAGCTAAAGAAAGGGCATAAGTGCATCGTGGGGAGGCAGATCCACCTGCACGAAAGAGGCCAGTGGTGCTTTTACCAGATGAGCATGAACAAACTGTTAATATCATGTCTTAGGGGGCTACACTAGCCAGCCAGGGAGAGAGCGTTCTCTCGCTACAAGAGAAGTTGACAGCCAAAGAAGCAGAAGAAGTTGTTTTATCGCAAAAACTTGCCAGATACGAATCGCGATATGGTCCTCTCTCTCACATGCCTAAGGAAGCAGGACCAAGTGACGAGGCAGATATTTAAGAAACGGTGTATATGCTTGAGGAAGCATTGAACACAGATCTTGAAGAAGCGGTGGATATCATAGTTTCTCAAAGACATTGTAGACTGTAGTTGGAAATTTGAATGGCAAATTACCCTATCCTTTTTTGAGACGCATTGTATTCTCTCTATGTTTATGGCAATGAATACGTTTTGGAGTTGCTAATTAATGACTTTGTTGAGAATTTGGTTTGTAGATGTCATTTTGTTTAGGATGTGTTAATGTTATTTTATTTGGTTGCCACATCATGTCCTCAATACTTACATTTATGCGAACTCTCCTCAATACTTGAAAAAAACTTAATGGAGAAGACTTATGCATTGTCCAAAGGTGTGCATGTTGCTCTTAATTCAAAAAAGTGAGATATATAGCTCAATAGTGAGCTATAGTGAGATAGAGTAGATACATTATCATGAAAAGATGTTTACATTTTGCCATCTATCACAGGCACCAGGTCATCAACCTCTTCATTGTCTAAACATTCTGAAGCCACTTCCCACTCCATCTCATCGTCGCTACACCTCTGTTCCGCCATCGTTTCATGAGTCTAAAGCACTCCAAAGTGTACTTTGGTTGCCCATATGGCTATCTTCGTGGGTGCCTGAATGAGATGCATGTTACAAAAGACGTACACAAGGTCTACGGCATGAGCAAGACTTAAGCGATTTCTATGCTTTGAGTGTACAAAGTCATAAGAAGACCAATTGCGCTCATAGCTACCACTGGATGCCGTGATTGAAAGCACCCTGGTCGCCACATGTTGTAACTCAACTACGTCTCCTCCATATTATTTTCACTATATTGGGCCTGAAAACCTTTTTACACTATCAAGAACCCAGGGATCTCCGAAAGTTCCTTCCCTACTAGCAATAATCCACCCTTTGCTGGAATGCATCCATGCCATCGTCGCCTGGCAACAACTGCGAGCAGACGTTTCTAAAGTCTCTCATTACCTCTTTGTTGGAAGCTTGTCCATTCGTCTAAAACTTTGGATCCAAGACAAATGCTGCACCATGCAATGGTGTGCGCATTTGAGCCCATCGTTTCTCCACAAGTTGCACGATCTGTGTTTTCTCCCTTACACTATAGTGGTTGTATTCTTTGGTTTGACGCAACACCTCAGACATGATCCGATAAACCTTACCAATGACAAACTTATCTAGGTCAACAACCCTTAGTAATTCCACATAGGGCTTACTAACACCAACAAGTTTGTCAATGTTCCACCAAAAGAGAGGAGATTGCACCAAGGACACACATTTTTGAGCTGCTTTGCGGTGGCTTGGATACTTACTGAGCCAAGCCTCCCAATGGCGATCTGCAACAGTTTTGGTAAGATCCACTCGCACTTCAATGAGATTATTCAAAACATAGTATGCTGTAGCGAATTGTGTGACACAAAAAATTTGAAGTGATTTTTTCAGAGATGGAGCGAAATAAAGCATATGTAAACTGATGTTCCTGTATAAACTTGACTACGCGATTCACATCAATAAGAACCTGTTTTATGAATGATAATCTTCCCATATCCTTTAGGAGTAAATTTAGGGTGTGTGTTGCACATCCAAGCCATGTAATTTCTGAGTACTTTTCCATAATGGCTAAACCCGCTCCTTTGTAGTTCGAAGCATTATCTGTAACAATAGTTGTCACATTCTTTGGTCCACCCAGTCGAGTGATAGCTCGCTCATATACCTTGTCAAGTAGAGAGATGTCTTCTCTTTCATTGAGGTATCAATGGCTTCCAAAAACATTGCACCTTTGCGACAAATTACCATGACATTAATCAATGGTTTTTTCTGACAGAAGCTGGTCCATCCGTCGAGCGCTATGTTATAGCCAAACATTGGAACAAAGTCAAGCACCGTTCGCTTAAGAATCACTTATGTATTGCTCTTGAATTTGTCCACATACTCTATTCACATTTTATTATAATCAGGATATATGAATCCTTTTTTTGCAGTTGACATTAGTGCATCTTTGAAAATAGGATTTCTTATGACATTAAATGGGATTCCATAAGCCATGAAGGCTCGTGTCCACTTTAGATGCAATTTGAGCATGTCCTGTTGAGTTAATGCTGCGTGTAGAGTCTCAGGCGTAGCAGCTCTGCTGGATGTCCTCGGACTTGCATCCATCCCTCCCATGGCACCATTTGGAAAAGTGTAAGGACTTTGAGGTGTTTGGTTGTTCCCATTGAAGGTCCTTGGCTAGCTCGCACGTCCTCTTGATCTACACTCACTTCTTCTATGTTGACAGATGACCCACCTGTCATACGCTTTTGTCTCTTAGGAAGAAGTCCTGCTTGTTTGCATCTCTTTACATACCCTGCAAAATGGACCCATATGTCTTTAGGTAGTTCTCCACATTCTTTCACATTGGGACTAGTGCCGAATAAATGTTCATTGATGCGAGTTGCATTGCCGTGCCACTTATGCCCACAATGTTTGCATTCCACAAACAAAATTGGTTTGCCTTTCTCTATTTCCTCCACATATCTCCACTCTTTTCCTCACACCATGCTTTCTGACTTCAACAAAATATATCCTACAATCAATAGATACACTATGATTATAATTTTTCACCATAATCGCGCAATGAGAAAGATAAAAGGTTATAGATATGATTTGCTAAATTAAAATGATGAACGAATAGTGTTAAGATAATATTTTAGGGAAAATCACCAATGGATATGACATTCTTGGCTACTAGGAGGTAAAGATCGTTTTCTCAAGAAAACCTAAATGAGCGATGGAGTCATCTCACATTCCACTATCTATGTCTCTTGGAGGTTGGAGCTACTGCTCAAACACAACCAATCGATCCTAAAATAACTGAGGTCTCTAATTTCTATATCAACATAGAGGTAAGAGCATGAAATCAATAACATCCATGTGACTCCTAAGTACCATGCATGATTAATATTCACTAGGAGGTAAGAGCTTTCGCTCGATCACAAGCTAGTGAATTCTATAGGTGATCCACCATATTCACTTAGAGGTAAGAGCATAAGCTCGATAACAACCAAGTGAATCCTACTTCATACCTTAAAGCTCACTTGGAAATAAGAGAATCATCTCATAACAACCAAGAGGTACTAAGTGGACCTATTCTATGTCTATATGGAGGTAAGAACATTTGGTCATGACAACCAAAAGACCCTACATGTATGTGTATATCTTATCCACACTTAGAAGTAGGAGACCCTGCTCAAACAACCAAGTATAGAAGTATTACAATTTAAATAAGCTTTGATAACCGTTTAATTGCACATAGATGCTTATTTTGATCTTCTACACATATTATAGCTATGATAGATGTCAACCATCAAATATCACTTTTAGTATCTATTCTAAAACAAATAGAGCTAAGAGTGTAGCCTCTAATGTTTAGAATTATACACTCGCACTAAGAAACTATAGCTAATAAAATAGCCTCTAATGCTTAGAATTATTTATTTATCTATTCCTAAACAAATAGAGATAAGAGTATAGCCTCTAATATTTAGAGTTATACATTCGTACTAAGACACTATAGCTAAAAAGATAGCCTCTAGTGCTTAGAATTATTTATTTATGCTAAAACAATAGAGTTAAAGAATAACTTCTATTGCTGGAATTATAGATGATTAAATCTATCCATTTTGTTTATTTTTGATGTTTTAACATTAAAAATAATATATTTTCTTAAAAAATCAAAGGATTGTTTAAGTTGACAATTCAACCTTTCTATGGCGGGGGTAACTTGACACTTTGGTGAAGAAAATTGTACATAAAACACGTAAATCTGGACTTTTTATACTATTTCAAAATCGATCGGTACTGTTTTGATCAATACCCTATCGATCGATAGTCTTTTGATTGATACAAATGTCGATCGATAGTCTTTTGATTGATATGTAAGCAGTAAAACGTTATTTTGAATAAAACTGATGTGGCAGCGAATGATACGTGCGGATAAATCTTTGAAACGTATTAATCGACCATTATTCACAAATAAAACAAATGTCGAATAACAAATCATGCAACCCAGATCTACACAACGGAACCGAAGATCGTGATGCGGGGAGTAGTTTAAGATTACACTTTTCTCATTATACAGACCTAAAATGTAGATCTATGAATCATGTGGTCCATGAATACATATATTGACAAGTGTATAGATTAATGACTCACTAGATAAAAAATTTATTCGCACAGATCAAGGAGGCATCGTGTCTAGGAGTAAATTCTTCCTTTGTAAGAACCAAGGCTCAGACACAGGAAGAAGTATGATTTTTTGTAAGCTCACATTTCATTGGAGCTTATTTTACCTAAAGCATCATACAAAGTAAGAGTGTTGTGAGACATATCAAACAAATGCACGTGCTATCTAATGGTCTCCTAAAACATCGTACAAAGTATGAGTGCCGACAAGCATATCAAAACAATGTACGGTGTTATCTAAACTCCTAGAACATTGACTCAAGTAAGAGTGTTGCAAAGCATATCAGAACAAGAGTCAATGTTTTCTAAAATTTTTCTAGATTACTATGGGAGTAAGATATAAAAATCATACGACCCATAGTAATTCCTATACCCTAAATTTTAAACTGTTATGTGACTAAGAGGGCCCGCAGGTGTATCAGAGACACATACAATTATATAATCATGTGAAAATAAAATTTAAATTATTTTTTCATAAAAACGTGAACATGAAGAGAAAAGATGCTCACCAATATGCGAAGCTGACTTGCTCGAAAAACGACTGCAATCTGTATGAACTAAGGAGAGAGCTAGAGAGAGAGAGAGAGAGAGAGAGAGAGAGAGAGAGAGAGAGAGAGAGAGCTCTACAAGCGATCTCGATCGAAAATGTATCGAAGAGTGACATATTTTTTTTGTAAGGAGATCTACAGTATCGATCGATAGTCTTTCGATCGATTTCGGTATCGAACGATATAGTGTTGATCGATTTTTTTTTCAAGCGAAAGACTATTGATCGATAATCTATCGATCAAAAGGTTAGAAATTATTTGAAAATACCACATATTATACGAGAATACGTGAATAATGACGATTTACTCGGTATAAATTGCATTATTCGGTTGAATAAATGCAATCCAGGTGTAATTGGTTAGACCACCTCAAGAATTCTGGCGTTGGGCATGGTCTAATTGCAAAGAAAGTGACAACAAGTGACTCCAATAATCCAATGTCTGCACGCAAACGTCCCATAGTTCTACTTCTCGAAGAATTAGAGATGCTTTTTGCATTAGCAAGCCAAGGGTAAGATCTTACGAGCCAAGGAGAGACACCTGACATTTCGCGTGCAGAGGCCCAAGCCAAAAGCTGCAAGAGTATGCATCAATGTATGGACCATTGCCGGGTTAGGCTGGTTTTCCACGACAAGGACCTGCAGACCCATCTCCCACCCCCCTTGAAAGTACTGAGTTCAACAGAAATGAACTACTCAACAAGTTACTAAATCTTTGGCTTGAGTACTTTGCTCACTTTATCCCTATCTATTTTGATTTGAAGAAAATACAAAGTGCTAAAGTTTTTGTAATCACAGCTCGTCATTTATCCCATCATTTGTCCATTTTTGTATTCTCGATCAAACAAACTGTATTGTATCTAGTTGTAATTATGACTCTTATTGAAAAGTTAAAGAGAGAGAGAGAGAGAGAGAGAGAGAGAGAGAGAGAGAGAGAGAGAGAGAGAGAGAGAGAGAGAGGTGAATATCAAGTAGTGTAGCATGGCGATCTTTCATAATTTTCACATAATCACACCAAGAAAAACTTAAAGACCTTTAGTCTTACATCTTCATCTTTATCAAACACAACAATCATATCATCTACTTCATCCATACCTAGGCATTCTGAAGCTATCTCCTATTTCATTTGGAAACTTCTGTAAGCCCCAATATTTACAAGGTGAAATGTCGGGTTTTTCTCAATAAATGAATAATTACAAAAAATAATAATCTACCGAGCTGTCATTTTCCGTAGGGCGTGTCCAGCTTCTAGCACTCCCCCCCCTCCTTGCTCATGTCTTCCCCGACATGGCTATTGAGCTACTTCTTCATCTTAGGGTTTCTCGCATCTTGAGCAACGACTCGTATCTTGCATGTTGAGCCAGTAGTGTTGGGTCGAATATGTCAGAGCTGATGGTGAAGAAGCCGGTGTAGAAAGCTTCTTCAAAGGCCTGGAGGTGATAGGATGGCAAAAACATGATCCTTTGATACAATGCATGTATCACCTCCTTGGAAGGCTGACCAGACAGATCGTATGCACATCTGTAAGTATCTTGAAAGAAGAAGATACTGTCTATCGCCTGGCCCGGTTTGAACGTCTCGAAGACTGCCAAAAGGGTTTTGCAGATCTTTCATCATCGCCATCGTCTACTTCCGTAGCTATAGCTTCATGGGTTTGAAAGACACCGTAGTTCTTTTGTGCGGCTCTTGATGCAATGTTCACTGGCTTATGGATAAGTCTCATGTTGCAAAAAACATAGACCAAATCAGTAGCTCGCGTTTAGGGTGAAGCCGGTTTCGTTTCTTGGTATGCATAAAGTCAAATGCCGACCAATTTCTCTCACAACTTCCACTTGATGTTGCAGTCAGCAGATAGAACCCTAACAAGAATGCATTCTAGCTCCACCATACTCCTTCCACCATAGAGGCGCACTGTGTGTGCAATGGCATCTATATGCCATGGATCTTGGAACATGCCAGTTCTATTAGCATAATCAACTCGCTGATGAAAAGTAGTTTTTCCATCCTCCTGTCCCAATAGTTCAGAGCACACTGTTTTGAAGTTGGTCATGACTTCTTTATTGGCTGATTGTTGGTGCATTTGAAATTTGGGATCCAATAAAAATGCAGCACCATGCAACGGCGTATGCAATTGCACCCATGGCTTGGCAGCTGTGATTATGGAAGCTTTGTCCTTTGCACCAAAGCCAACATGCTCTCTTACTTTGCGTAATGCCTCTAACATATACCAATAAACTCGACCAAAGACAAAAGAGTCTTTGTCGAATATTCACAAAAGATCTACAAATGGTTTTGCCAGGGTGACAATTCTCTCTACATTGTGCTAAAAAACTTGCGAGTTCACAAGTTGTGCATATCTTGTAGTTGCCTCTTGGTAGCTAGGATACTTGCTAAGCCAAGCATCCCATCGTATAACGGCTACCATTTCAATCAAAGTAGGCTTCACTTCTTGCAAGGTGGCAAGAACATAGTATGTGGTTGCAAACCTTGTCGCACAAAATATCTTGAATTTTTATTGGGTGATTTTATTCGAAAAAAGAGCATATAAAAATTGATGCTCTCTAATAAATTTCACCACATGATTTGCATCCAACAGTGTTTGTTTAATGATGGCCATTTTACCAATGTCTTTTAATAGAAAATTAAGAGTATGCGTGGCACATGGCACCCAAGTAATCTCTAGGTACTTAACTTGGATAGCCCTCCGTGTAGCCTTGTAACTGGATGCATTATCTGTGACAGTTGCAGTCACATTTTTTGGCCCACCTGCTTTGCTATGGTGTGCTCATATATCCTTGCTAGATAATCACTGGTCTTCTCTTTTAAAGAGGTGTCAATGGCTTCTATGAACATGGACCCTCTACGGTTGATAAGCGCGGCTTCTTCTGACAGTTGGTCCATCCATCCAACGCTATAGTGCAGCCATATGTAGGAACAAAGTCTATCACCATGCGTTTAAGGATGGCTTTTTAGTACTGGTTTTTACTTTATCTAGATACTTTGTGCGTATCTTATTATAAATAAGAAGCACAAACCCTTTTTTGCTTGTGCTCATTAAAGCATCTTGAAATATGGGGTTGCGCATATCATTGAATGGTATACCGCTCGCCTCAAAAGCTTGTGTCTATTTCAAGTGAAACTCAAGCAACCATTGCTTATCTAACACTTCATAGAGCGTTTGTCCATTGGATGATTCTTTATTGACTTTAGTTGAGCTAGGATTTGCTACTGCCGATGTTGAGGCATGTCCATAAAGAGGAGTTGATTGGGGAGTGTGATCATTTGCTTCTATAGGCACATGCTATGTCCTCTCATTGACAACAGACATTTCAACATCCGTTGCAACTTGTTTGGCAGTAACACTTTTTTTTTTAGCTGTAAGAATTTGCTCTGTAATACGAGCATACTTTGGCAAACTAGCATGAATATCTCTTGGCGGAGCCATACACTCGGACACATTACCAAGGACTTTAAACAGATACTCTTTAATTCTGGTCGCATTACCACTGAACTCGTGGCCACAGGTCTTGCATTTCAATCGAGATGTATTCTTTTTGGCACGCAGCTTATGGACATAACTCCATTCATCTCCTTTCACCATGCTGATATATGAATTTAATCTTCTAGAATCAACAGGTCAAAAACAATTCAAAGCAACAAACTATACAAGCAATGCTCTATCAATCAATATAGTGATCAAAATCTATTCACATTATCAATTAGACTCATGCTACATTATCAATTCTCAATAAACACTGATAGTCTTATAGTTCTTCATGTATAAACCCATGTCAATCAACATATATTTTCAAACGCAAAATAACTTCATCACTTCAAACAAAACATTCAATTACAATGCTCAAATTGCACTATATCGATTCATCTAAAGTGCAAGCTTTTGGCTTTCACACATTACGATAATCGATCATCTTAATCACCTTTTAAAACAATACAAATAAATCTCATAATCACATTGCACTATATCGATTTATCTAAAGTGCAAGCTTACGGCTTTCACACATTACGATAATCAATACTATTAATCAAATATTGCAATTGATTCTCATTTTAACATGAGGATTAATTGAAAACATTGATGATTGTCATATCTAAATGAAGTGCAAACATGAAATACTTACACTCCAAACACCATATTAGAGAGTTTGAGACATTGGAGCCAATTTGGGAATCACCAATGTCTTAAAGATTTGGCCATATGGCCAAATCTCAAACTATTTTTTAAGGCCAACACCGTCCACAAGGTAGTACTTGAAGATCTCTTTCAAGACATTTTCTCAAAACTTTGGCTAAGATTCATCCATGTGGTCAAATCTTAATCTCATTTTGAAAGTGGGAATCAAGAAATTCCCAAATTCACTAATATGGTGTTTCCATGATAGATCTTTGAGAGCTTAACTATTTGCAGTTGCTACACGTGTATGATCACACAGTACGATAGACGTAGCAATCCAAATAAAGATAATTCAATATCAATTTACTTGGACATGACATTCCTAAATTTTAATTTCAGTGAGAGCATAGTGTGATGGCTCTACACAGGACAAAAACATTTCTACCCATGTTCACTTTGAGGTGAAAAAATATATGCACGTCAAAATCGAACCTACCTAAATAAAACTGACCTCTATTCTATTATATTTTGCAGACTAATTACCTCATGTAAGAGTACACTATGCACACAACGGAAACCTCTAAATTATATCACCAATTCACTTCCGCATGTCAGTAAACTGAGCTCGTAGCAAGTGACTCCTAAATAATAAACACCTTATATGAGTGAGCTCTACAGAATATACAAAGCTTACACAATTCGAACCTTTTCTTTAAGAAAAAATCAATCAAATTTTAAAAAAAACATCAAAAAAAATTTAAACAAAAGATTTTAGAACTATTCTAAATTTCAATGATTTTTGAATTATAAATTTTTTATTGTTTTTCTCTAATAATGAGATGGAATATCTTTTGTGATGAATACTAGCCTCAACAAAGCGCGTTGCTGCTATATATATATTTTTTTCGATCAGTGTATTCTTCGATCGAAAAAAACTTTGTGCAAAGTATTTTTCGATTGAAAAACTTTTTGATTAAAAAAAATTCCGATCGAAAAACTTGGAAAAAAAAGGTTGTTCATTTTTGTTGGCGTGGCACCGTATAATACGTCCATATAATATGAGGTCATGTAAAATACGACCTATGATGTATTATATGTATCCTGTATAATGCAACTTAGGCCAACACCTCTAGGCACGAAACTACGGCGGGGTGTGTCGACCAAATTGAACTATAATTTTGAAGTTGTGAAGTATTTAAGTGATTCTCTCGTGTGTCATGTGTCGTATGTCGTGTGTCGTCCAAATTCTCAACTTGGGATGCCCAAGATTGTGACAGTGGTATTAGAGCATCAAGGGTGTGCTTTCCTCAAGCAGAAAGGTCGCTTGGGCACTTTGGAAATTATTATTGAAGAATCTTCATGTCCTGACCCCGGACTTATTAGCGACCCTCGACTTGTTAACCACTCCCACACTTATTTCATCGCTCTATCTTACAGAGCAGAAGCCATAAAGAATCCCAGATTACACATGGGGTCTCGTGGAGAATCTGACAGAGATAACACCTCTCGGGAGATATTACAGAGTGAAAAGATACTCGCTCCAAAACAAATTTTGAAAAAGAAATTGAATGGGATACTGATATCTTGTTGTTTGTGTGCAGATAACTAGTAGGAGCAAGGAACATGCATATGAAATCATTTGGAAACATGGAACTAGACCTCGACTCTTTTGCAACGATGTGAACCATTTGCTTAAATTTTTTTTTGTTTTGCAAGTGAATTCGAGAATAAGATGATGATAAATTGGGAGCGATGACAGCTTTGGAATGAATCAGTCGATTCAAGATAAGAATGATGGATTTTTTTTTGAAATTTGAATGAATGATGATGATGAATGATTCTAGTGCATCAAGATTCCATATCAATGAGATGATTGGATAATGTGGTGAGCACATCAAGAGTTCCTATGGGATGAGATCGCTATATAGGGATCTAGGTGCATCAAGACTTCTGGACGGATGAGATGACTAGATGATTGAAACACTGTGTTTAGTATGAACTAAGTGTGTGAATGAAGAACTTTGAAATAGGAATTTTCCAAGATGAATCTGATTTATGTATGAAATTAATGTTTTCTCGAAGAACTTGCTATTTGTGTACAAAACATGTGAGAATCGAGAAAGAGATGATGATGAATTTAGAGTAATGACAGCTCTAGAGTGAACATGATAAGGAAAAGAATCATGAATAATTCAATGGAACTATCGTGAGCGCATCAAGAGTTCCTGTGAGATGACACAACTAGAACTGAATGATTGAAACACTTTGTTCAGTATGAACTTAGTGTCTGATTGATGGATTGAGATCCCCACAAATGATTACTTGCACATGACAGTGTTTGAGTAAAGATGGAATGATTGACCAAATGACTACAGCATTTCGATCTCGAGAAATCTATGCACATAATCACAAAAAATAAGGGATTAGTTAATCCGACATCAATCAGATCCAAGATGGATCTAGATGCGATTACTAAATACGTTGCCAGGAATCATGGTCCTAGATCAAAAAGAACTCCATGGACATGATCGCAATATGGACATGATCGCAATATGGGATTAGCTAAACCGACATTAGTGAGGTCTGATGCAGATCTAGATGCAATTGCAAAATAAGGAATCATGGTCCTAGACTTCGTGTGATATGATTTGAATGCGATGTGACTATCGTCTTTGTACAAGTGTTGGATTTGTGTCGTCTAGTGTGTCGGTACTTAGAGTCAATGTCTACTCAATTGATTTATGGCTTGTAGTGGAGATAATGTGTCATGATATTTATAGTGGGGTGATCCTCATGCAATGTGCATGAGATCTCACTCCACATATGAAAACGTAGAAGACAATGAATAACAAAGCAACAACAACAAGACTCATCAGGAGAACCTGAACAACATGAACATCGACTAACTCAATGAAACCAATAGAGACTTTGGCATGGCAACAACTCAGCTCCAACCCACAACTCATGGGTAAAATGGGGGTGTCAAGGCTTTACTGTGCAGGGATAGTGCATACGTGCTATGTAGGAACTCAAAATGCTCGACTCTAGACAAATGACCACACAAAGTAGATGATAATCTGATGATCAAAACCAACTACAAATATATACAATCATGAAGATCCACCAACAACTGCAAAATATCACTTTAGCTAAGTCTATCTCTGAACTGTGGTGGTGGTGTGCTGGCCACGATGTCGACTAGACCACCACCCGTATCCCTGCCATGTGTCACCGACCAGACGAGAGTCCGTCCATTGTGAAACCCATCCCAACTGTAACTAACTTCCTGTCCCATGCCAGTAACACGGTAGCCCTGCTACAAGTTGCCTGCCACAAGATCACTCACCGTCTCGACGAGAGAAACAAGTGAAGCTGCTAAAAGACCTTACGACTACAAAAATAAACCACTACTGCATTGCCATGGTGAAAAGACTTGAACTGCAAGTAGATGCTGTCACCCAAGAGAAAGAGTAGTCTCCACAGTCGTACCCAAAATATCAGTATTTGAAGGTGAATCCATCAAATCAATGTTGGAACCCTATGGCTACAACAAGGAATACTCTGCACGTGTCATATAACCCAACGACTGAGACCCTTGAGGATACTACTAAGGATAGTACTGGAATGGAGTTTGTGTGTATGGTCACATGAATTGTGGAGAAGGACCTATTGCAACATACCTGATAGGAGGCTATACCTGAGTCCTTGATTCAGTCCATCCATACCCCATTGCAACAGGAGCTTGGGTAGATCTATCTCCATGTCGAAGCATTTCTCAAAATCCTTGTACTTGTGCTTTAAGGTCGTCAATGATTTGGGACTTTATCTTCAAAGCTTGTTGTAATGTGAAAATAGTAGCATCTCGATCTGTGATGGCACTCTCGGAAACTCGCAAAGATCCCTCCATAGCTGTATGTGGCGAAGTGACGCTTGTGCGTAGTAGCTAACTGTTATGTTCCTAGATCTATGTTGGTGATATAATTCCTGGAATCTTGTAATATCTTCTCACAAAGCTCAAATAGAGAAGTATAGTCGGCCACCCCTGAAGATCCAACATATGTATGTGGTGTTGGAGGACACGCAAGTGGCACAACTGGTGAGCTAGGAGTAGGTACAACAGGTGTAGTGTGTACATTTGAGATGGTTGGTGTCAATGGGGTGTGAGATATATTGGCTGCAGTAGGGTTGAATATGGGAGAAGAAGGGAGAGGATCCTCTGAGGGAGAAACCACCGACCTCTCATGAGGAGTGAAAGTAGATAGTGGCACGGTAGAACAAGGGGTGGAAGTAGAAAGAGAGTGTCGCGGAAGATACATCACCCTAGTCTGTTGGCTTGCTGACCTTGGCAATGAGAGTAGAGACTCTACTGTGTGCTTCGTCACCTTTGCTTTGATGTTCTTTTTCTTCGTTACTTTAGGATCAGCCTAAATGCTTAGAGATTTTTTTTCCCTGTGCAAATGCACTGGTTGCGTATCCTCATCCATATCATCAGGTAACATGTATATTTATGACCCCACTAAGTGTTAACCCTTACGGACACCCTATCACCTTCGATGGACATCTTATCACTTATTTGAGTCATGGATCGGGCTTGTCAGTTCTATAAGTGTGTAGGTGATTGCCGATGAGAGGCACACCACTTATCTTATTTTTACAGTATTTTTGCAACGATCAGCCACCACTGTGGATGCCCATGTGTGAATGGGTCAGATTCTTATAAAAGGTCCATTTTGACCTAAAATCCTCATTCTTTGAGGTGCATGCTAAGAAGTGCTCTTGCTCTACCTCTATCTTCTTCTCCTTCGTGTGCTCAAGGGTGTGTGTGTGTGTGTATGCTTGAGAGAGGGAGGGAGGGAGAGATAGATAGAGATAGAGATAGAGAGAGAGAGAGAGAGAGAGAGAGAGAGAGAGAGAGAGAGAGAGTGGGTGGTGATCGAGCATTGCAGTGGCATCAGCGACGGCGAGGCAGTCGAGTGCAGCAGCGACGACGGCTCCTTCTTCTTTGCACCACAGGATTCTTCACGACGAAAATCATTGAGCGGTGAGTGACACCCCATTGCCCCTTTAAGCTTGCTAGGATAGTCTAGTTGTGTGCCTATAGCCATTCGTGGCTTGCACACAGTGTTTGGCAAGTTCCTAGCCTCCAATACGTGCGGTAAAGCACATATTTTTGGCGCCATTTCCGGGGACTGCCTTGCACTAAGCTTGAGGAGAACTCAGTGCTACCTTTTGAAGCCATTCTTTCATTTGTTTTCAGCATTTGTCTAAGTTTGTGTTAGATCTGTTAGTGGCTGTAATGTGCAGGTTTTAACAGGTATGTTAGTTCGTGTTGATGTTCTGTAATGTGCAATAGACAGTGTGCAGTTTGCTATGTTAGAAAGTGTATGCATGTGTTGTTAGCTATAGGTACTATTAATCAGTAGTGTTAATTAGTATTTTTAGTTGTAGGTATTGTTAACCAGTGGTGTTAATTAGTACCGTTAGTTGTAGGTAGCTTAACTATGTGCATGCGTGAGGCAGGCCTTGTGCGGGAGCTCGGCTCGGCAGCCACGCAGTTGAACATTATCCACATAATCTTTTTATGAAAAAGTTTTTTTTTGTACAAAAAAAAAAACGCTCGAAAAATTTGATACACTATTAAATATATAAAGACTACCATCTCAAGTGGGGGGAGAGCATGTGGGATAAGTACTTCAAGTCCTCCACCCTTTGCTTCACAATTACCCTTTGGACTTACTAACTTTAGCCTTCTTCTAGACTAGAAAAAGATTGTTTTTAGGATTTCGAAGATTTTAAGTAACCGAATCAGGGGTTGTAAAGCACGGCACATCCCTCTAACTAAGATGCTTGTTTTGAGCTATCACACGTCATATTTTGTGGCTTGGTTATAGAAAAAGACCATAAAAACAAAAAAAATGAGAGTAAATTTGGGTCACAAACACCCAGAAAACTAGGTCAGCAGCCTTCACGGGCACTCACCAACATTTCTAGAGTGTTGAGGTCACATGAACTTACGCTCTAGTCGTGTGCTAAAGGATGATCACATAGAGAGTGTCTCAGTTTACCCGGACACCCATTATTCCTCTACCTTAGACTCTAGGCCCTCAGCGAGAACCCAAGGTAGTACCACTCAAGACCCACATATGGAATCTAGCGACTCTTCCTCTGACTACATCATCATGGAAGGTTACCCGATACCCAATCCCGATAATTCAAGCCAAGACATGCATACCATGGGTCCACGATCCGGGTCGAGCGTGTTTAGCCGCTTGAAAGAGACTTTGAGTAGAACCACTCGCTCCCAACATGGAGCTAGCAATGTAAATGAAGGGGGTGGGGAAGTAAATTCACCAATCATGACCAACATAGACCCCATGCTCCTGGAGAGTGTGCATGTGAATACTCCATTCATTGCACCCTCTAACTCTTCATAGCTATTCCTCTCCGAAGTTATATTACCTGATGGTAGAAGCCTTGTCGAAGTGCACGAGGTTGAGCAATATATCATTGCAGCTAGGAAAAAGGAAATAGAGAGCCTACACAAGGCACAGCAACGGAGAGAAATAAAGACAAAGGCCTCTATGGCAACATCCATGCTAGTCGAGCAATCAAGTGCTCCTGAATTAGCAACCACTAAGGGTCAACCCATAGAGAGGCACATTGCATCTAGTTCAAAGAGCACCCCTAGCACCTCAATCCTAGATGGAGAGTTTCTAAATGAAAACTGGGAGTATGAACTAAAAACGGAGACTTTAACCAACCTATACACAAGTCACACCTATCACATGGGTTGGTTAGATGTCCTACAATTCACATCGGGTGCTACTAGCGTAGAGGAGGAACAAAAAAGAGTTTGAGATGTCATCCATAGGGTTATTGAGCTGGAGACGCAAAACAAAGGGATCCACATGCCTTCAACGGGTCTCATGAGATTCTTGGATATAGGGAAGTCTAAGCAGCCAACTTTATCACAAATGGAGACTCCCTCGATAAGCTCGATGGATCCTCCATATGTTGTTTCGCTAGGTGGTCTCAGTACAATCTAAGCCCACAAGTGATAGCTTTACCTTTCTAAGTTTATCTCATATTTCTCTTTATGACACCACGGATACCACACCTACTCCAGTGATGGGCATGACAAAAAACACGCCATGGACCTCATTTATTAGTAAAGCATCGCCACACAGTGACCCAATGCCTACAACAGTATCTACAATTCTGTATCAATCATATACACCGATGGACCCTCGTGCTTATGTGGCTCCTACCTCTCCCATTGTTTCAACAAATTATGCTCCAGACCACAATATCCAAGCCCTTATTTCAATGAGACCATACCAGCTAGCATTAGCATGTCACGTCCCACGTCTGCTATGCCTAGAGCCACACATATAACTTTGGGCCACCACATGACACAACATCGTACCCAACTTGAAACCCAAGGGCTTCCTATACGCCAAACCCAAGGCCCTACTCCACATGTAGTCCCGAGAGAGCGTTCCCACTATACCTGCTCACTTGGGTGACTTGGCAACATTTGCTCAAGCTATTAGTCGATCTATTGCTGAAAATATGCGTAACACATCTGATAGAGAGCCTAGAAGTAAGGCAATACAAATAGCCAAGCTCACACAAAAATTTAATGGAGACGGGGATGTGAGAAAGCATATCAAAGTATTTGAACAAATATGTGATTCCCTAGGAGAACACAATGACCTGCACAAGAGTAATGCTTTAAGCCTGACCTTGAGTGGGAAGGCTGGAGATTGGTATAGAACCCTAAGGGTGGAAGAGAAAACAATTTACCCTACTCTTAGGAGATTGTTCTTGAAAGAGTATATATGAGAGGGAGTCCTTTGGGGTGTAGCATCTCAACTCCAAAAAGCCCAACGAGAGGAAGGGGAGTCCGTGAGAGAATTTATTAGTCGCTTGAAGCATTTGAATTCTCATTGTAATCCAAATGAGTGCTTCAATAATAACCAATTTTTTGATAGATTCATTAGGAGACTACGACATGAGGATATCTACAATGGCCTATTCATTAGAGGTATCACCGCTTGGGAAGCAATCACCATCAATGCGATCCAATTGGAGAACAATTTAATGATTCAAGGAGAAAGAGTGTCTGTTGAGCCTAAATCTACTAGCTCATAAGCATCATGGCATGAGCCAATGACCATAAAACAAGGGCATTCATCAAGAAATTCTTAGAGACAATCGTGCTCCACAAAACAATCATATGTATCCAAGAAGGGAGCAACAATGGTGCTTAGTTTGCTATGGTCCACATAGTGAGGCGGTCCGGGGCAGGCAACAAGAGAGGCAACATCTAAACACTCCTCAAGGCTCCCGTGATATTCAATTGGGGCTGGGGCAACCATGAGCACAACACAACAACAAACCCACATCCAAACCCAAACAAGATAGGGACACCACCTAGTTATGGTATGCGAACTAGGATGCAAGAGAGATTTTGTCACAACCAAGAATATGCACCACAAAACACACACAAGCAACCTCACAATAAGACACACACAAAGTGGACCAAGGAGAGCTAGAGCAAATGGAAGAGAGAGAGAGGAATGGAACTTGCAGAATACCTTGTCTGTGACTTGCAAATGGAGATGGTTTGTTTTGATGCTATCACAGAGCTTGTACAAAGTTAACTCAATGCTTAGTGAATGCTAAACATTGCCAACACACACACACACACACACACACACACTGTCTTAGGGTGTGGGAGACCTCTCACCACAATACCCTCTTACAATGGACACAAAATTGGCAATGAAAACACACTAAAACACTTTCTCAAACAAGATCAAATGATAGAAACTTAAAATACACAAGTCACCTTGAATTCACCAAACCGTATTGCACAAGTGGAAGGACGAAGATTTGAACGTCGATTCACGTCTTTGATACACCAAACCTCAATTTATTGATGATGGAGGAACATATACAATAGTGGTTTTGAGATTTTGAACTGACGCTCTCTCACTTGTAATGTGTAGCTTGAAAGCTTCTCTCACACCAAAAGTGAAGCTCACAAAGTGGTTGCTACACCTAATCTCTCCTCACGCATAGAGTGTTGGGGTGCTACGTGAGATATTGGGGATTTTTTTACAAGAAGACGAGGGTCCTATTTATAGGTTGGAGACCCCTCATTAAAATTATTGGAAATCCTAATTTACAAGCTAACAAATCAAGATTATGATTTTTTTGAATATCAAAACATTGCGGGCCTTCTTTGTCTGCTTGAGTCATGGATGTGAGCTCAAAAAAGAGCATTATTGATGGTAGATAAGGTGAAAGTAAAGTTTTAAGTAAGGGGAGAGAGAGAGAGAGAGAGAGAGAGAGACAGAGAGAGAGAGAGAGAGTGAGTTACTATGCACATGTTTTGAGGTGAGGTGTATTTCATGGTTAGGTCAATGGCTATTTTGTGTTAGTATGTTAGTGGATAGTGTTAGTAATCACTAGAAAGTTAATGTTATATTTACAATGGGTAGAATGAAATGGATGGTTGAATGAAGTGAATAAATCCTTGTGATGGTGAAGTTTAAAGAAGTTTTGGATTTACTTGTGTAGATACATGGAGAGCTCATATGAGAGCTATGGAAGTAAGAAGAGAGGTTAATGGTGAAGAAGGTGAGAGAAACCATGGAAGGTGCAGGTTTGAATGAGGGATTGAGAGGAATGAGTGTGTGTGTGTGTGTGTGTGTAGAAGTGTGAAAAGAGGTGAGAGAAGACTATGGAGAGCTCATATGAGAGCTATGGAAGTAAGAGGAGAGGTTAATGGTGAAGAAGGTGAGAGAAACGATGGAAGGTACAGGTTTGAGTGAGGGATTAAGAGGAATGAGTGTGTGTGTGTGTGTGTGTGTGTGTGTGTGTGTGTGTGTGTGTGTGTGTGTGTGTGTGTGTGTGTGTAGAAGTGTGGAAAGAGGTGAGAGAAGACTATAGGCTACTTGTGAGAAAAGTGGGTAGACTGGGGTCCAATCAAAAAATCATACCTCACCGGTGGTAGCTCCAAAAATTATGAATTTTTTTGAGGTGATTACTCAGCTTTTGGTCCACATTTTGTCTTTTAATCACCTCTTCAAATTTGGAGTGGAGATGGATATAAAAAATCCCACCAAAATGCCTATTTTTCTTCACAAAAAAGTCTTCAGTGGCTCCCCTTTAGTTAAATTTGCATATGGCTCCAAAGGCGAGCCCCTCCTTGCATTAGAGCATGACCTAATTTATCTCTAGGGGTTGAAAAATATGCATGGTTGTGGATTATGCATAAATATAATACATGTATATGATGAAAAAAAACAGGTTAGTATATATAAACAATTTATGGAACCTAGAATAGTGTCAGCTATATATAAATATAAAATAAAAAAAAGATATATGAATATATAAGAAATCAAATGAGGGGATCCTCATTTTTTTTATTGAAGTATATTTATTTACAAGAGATAAGAAAAAATACCTCTAAGAAATAGGAATTTAGTGAAAGGCAATGACTGATGGTGAAAGGTATTTTTGAGGTTTTTTCTTGGAGTGGATTCTCATCCAAAAATAAGAGAAGCTTGCATGAAAATATTTCTATATGGAATACATAGGTAAGAAAGATTATGGTAATGGTGAGTCAATGTACATAGCATACATAGGAAAATAACGCACACCTAGGTAGAAATATTTAAATAAATATCAAAATAATTATAAAAATTTCTTATATTTAGGACCTATGTACAATGAAATATTTACACACAAATGGGTCATAATATATTTTATTTTTTTGTATTTTTTAGCCCAACTAACCCAGTGACTAGCTAGTTGAGGGTTTTAAGAAGATATGGGAAAAGTCCGCTAACTCACACACGCCTATGTATAATGAAAAGGTAAGAATAGCCATAGTGTTTAGGTGTTTTGGTAGGGTGAGGTAACTCACTATGGTAATTATGGAGAGCCGAAAAACGGCTATCATCATCATAAAGCATCTTTTGCAAAGAGAGTACTTTTGAGTCCTCTATGATATCTGGTCCCTTGACAATATTTTCATTGTGTGGCTTCTTGTCACACTCATGCTTCATGCAACAAAACTTACATGAGATAGTCGCTCTTTGATAGTTCTTCAGTAGAAGGCGACTCTAATAGGGCTTCAGGCGATACCCGTTTACCTTCCTTAAGTGCTCTTTACCATTCAAGTCCATAAGCTGATAGTAACTTGAATTGAAAGCCTTCTTGACTATGTACGGTCCCTGCCATCTAGTTTCAAACTTGGCATCAAAACCATTGTCGAGTCGATTGTCATACCTTAGCACAAGCTCTCCTTCCTTGATGCCTTTGTCCTTGAGTTTCTTTTCAAGCTTTTCCTTTGCTTGTATAGCTTTCCTTTTGTAGCACTCATAAGCTGCTTCTCTTTTCCACTCAAGATCCACCTACTGTAAGAAGTCGATCCATCCATACCTCTTGATCATCTTGTGCACCTCTGCCATGAAGCCGTATCGTTGGGATGTTGAGCTCGATAGGCTGCAAAGCCTCTTGACCATAGACCAAGTGAAATGGTGTGAACTACGTGGCTTTCCTATATGTGGTTCGATATGCTCACAAGGCACCATCCAAGAAGTCATCCCACAACTTTGTCTTGCCTTGCACCATCTTCTCAACGATGCTTGCAATGACACCATTAGCCTTCTCCACCAAACCATTTGACTGTGGGTAGTATGGTGTGCTATGACGATGTAGAATGTGAAGCTCTTCACAAACTTCTGTGAGTAAACCCTTCTTGAACCCTAGACCATTATCAGAGACAATCTCCAGAGGTGTGTCAAATCTACAACAAATATTAGTGTAGACAAACCTGCTCACTGTTTTTTCATTTACCCTTGTCACACTTTGAGCCTCTACCCACCTAGTCATGTAATCTACAACCACTAGAATGTAGAGTTTACCATTTTTTGTTCTAGGAAGAGGACCCATAGCATCAATGCCCCATTTTTCAAAGGGTCCATTTGCAAGCACTATTTGCCTCGGGCCATGCACCAACCTTCTATTTCCATTTATCTGACAATTGTGACAGATTTTACACCAATGTTGGACATCCACATGCAAGCTTGGCCAAACATACCCCGTAAGCAAAATCTTCTTCGCAGTTAATTCTTGGGCAAAATGACCACCACATGCCTCTTCATGAAAACCTTTTAGAATGGCTGGAATTTCTTCGATAGTTGGTACTCTTCTTCACACTTGATCCTTCCCTCTTTGATAGAGAGATCCTTCTAGGAAGAGATAGAAACTTGCCTTCTTCATGATCTCCTCTTCTGAGATTTAGTGAAGTCTTGTGGAAACTCGCCCTCCAAAATGTAGCCAATAATGGGAGCCAATGACTCCAATCCCTGGTATCTCGGTTTCTTGACAATTGTTGCCACCATGATGACCTGCACTTCTTTCTCAACACATGTAACTACTTTTTGTGCAAGTAAATCGGCATCTTCATTTTGTTTCCTAGGAATATGATATAGTTGCACTTCTTCAAACTGATTAAACAACCTACGAATGGCATGAACCTTTATCCTGAGGCTTTCATTTTTGCATACCCAAATGCCTAAGATTTTCTTTACAATGAGAAATGCATCCCCCTTTACCATGAGATGTTGTATACCTTGACTAATGCACATCTTCAAACCATGAAGTAGTGTGTCATATTCTGCTTCATTGTTGCTAGTTGAACCTGATAGATTGACCTTCTCTTTCATGAGCACCTCTCCACTTGGGTTGAACAACACTTACCCTCCCCCTGCTTTTCCTGTGACTCGTCTAAAAGCTCCATCAAAGAACAACGTAAAAGAATTAGGAATAATTTTAGGTGGTGGCAATGGTAGGTTTTTACTTCAGGCACCTTAATCTCCTTCTCATGTACCCTATAAGTGAGAATCCCTATCAATTGTGCACGCACACTATCTTCTACCTTGAAAGAGTATTGGAACTCTTGAAACTCCATAATCCACTTAGAGATCCTAGTACTAAGATTCATTTGAGATGACACCCAAGGGAACAATTTTTTTGCAGTGAGAATTACAAAAGGTTTTGGTAGCAAGTAGGATCTAAACTTTCTCACCGCAAACATGAGAGAAAGCATCATGAGTTCTGCCTCTGTGTAGCCTCTCTCCA
Source organism: Adiantum capillus-veneris (assembly GCF_014529385.1). Lineage (NCBI taxonomy): Eukaryota > Viridiplantae > Streptophyta > Polypodiopsida > Polypodiales > Pteridaceae > Adiantum > Adiantum capillus-veneris. The sequence continues at coordinate 42,088,016 of NC_140956.1, read as the reverse complement.
AAGCATTCATGACCCTACTAGCAAAGTAGATGGGTCGCATCTTGGTACTGTGGGGATCTTGTTGTAGAAAAACAGCACCAATTGTTTCTTTCCAACACTAGAGCTAACAAAGAATGTGTACTCCCAACAAGGAGGCATGAGTGTTGGTAGCTCTGATAGAATGACTTTGATGTTACAAAAATATTCTTCAAGCTCATCAGACTCGACTTGTGTCAACTTTTGTAAAGGGTGAAGTAACTCTGAGGCTAAGTGAATGAAGCGTGACATATACTTCACCTTTTGAATGAATGAGATGACCTCCTTAAGACTCTTCAGTGATGGTAACTCAATAAGAGCCTTTGACTTTGAAGGTTCTATCTCGATGCCTTTGTAATAAACTTTGTGACCAAGCAAGATCACTTCATCCTCAACTATGTCTCACTTGTCGGGGTTGAGTTGACCTCCCATGTCATAGATCTTCTTCAAACCTTCTTCTACCCTTTGTAGATGTAATGATTTTGAACTATAAATGCAGAAATCATCAATGAATACCCTAGTTGACTTTCCAAAGAATGCTTGAAACACCACGTTCATGAAACGTTGGAAAGTTGCAGGAGCATTTGTCAAGCCAAAAGGCATGACTCTAAAAGCATAACAACCCCAAGGAGTGATGAAGGTTGCTTTCAATTGATCCTCCAATGAAATCCCTATTTGAAAGTAACCTGAGTAGCCATCACACATGGTGTACTTCTCGTGACCAGCTACTTCATTTAGTATCTCATCCTGAAATGGGAGGGGAAAGTGATCTCTTTTTGTTGCCTCATTTAGTGGACGGTAATCCATACAGACCCTCCACTTGCCGTTCTTCTTGGGAGTGACAACAATGAGAGAGACCCACTCCGAATTCTCCACTAAATAAATAAAACCTGCTGCTAGAAGCTTTCTTACCTCCTTAAGTAAATCCTGCTCCTTGATGAGTCCTATCCTTCGTAGCTTTTGAGCTACAAAGGCTAGATTTAACTCGATCTTGTGTTGAACATCATCTACTCCACGCACGTCGGTGTAGTCTTTAGCAAAAAGCTTAGGAAGTTTCCTTAACACACCTTTGAACTCCTCTTTTTCATTCTTTGTAAGCGTTGTAGACAACATACCTTCTAACATTCCTTCATCTTCCACATTTTGGTTCTCTTGGGAACCTACCTCTAAACCTTGACAAGAGGTCTCTTCATTGGTTGGCTTAAACCTTACCCCCATGACTTCAATGGAAGACGCCTCTTCAGTAATGTTGCCGCTACTTTCTTCTTCTGAAGTGTTATCGGTCCAATCTTTTTCCGTCTCACTTTGAGATGATTCTTCATGGAGATCCTCTTGGCGTTGCTCCTTCATGTCAAAGGCAACATTCTTATGATTGTCATTCCTACAAATTAATTTTGTACTCTCCCAATCCTGCAAAGCTCGCATTTTCATTAGCCATGGTCTTCCTAGGATAAATGGATACCCACTTCCCTTGGTTGACATAACATAAAAATCCACCGCCTTCTTAATGTCAAAGGCCTCTACAAAGACATTTTAACAAATGCCTACACACCTAGCCTTGCGCCATCTTGACTTTGATTTCAGGTGTCTCATGGATGTGTATGCATAGTCTTTGCATGAGTCCCTTTGTCATGATGCAATTGTGCACCCCCATCCACTAAACCTTTCCTAACCGATCTCCCTTTGATGTAACAATCTAGCACATGTGTAATATCCTCATTCATTTCAGCTCGTGCCATTTTTACAGCAAACACACTCTCTTTTATCTTTGTCCTAGTGCTAACTGCCCTTGTTAAATCCGTCCTAACTTGTGGACATAATGCAAAAAATTGAGGCCATGAGATATCAGGATCCTTACCTCTCATGTCGTATCAACCTCCAAGACTTCCCTCTTGTACGGAGCTATACCATGTCCAAGAGGGAAGTCTTGGAGGTTGATACGACGTCGAGTCCTCTTGGTTTCCTTGGTCTCCTTTCCCTTCTTTTCTCGTCCATGATCACTTTGTGACGTGACTCCTTCTTTCTCCTTACCTTTTTCACGGCCACACTTAATGCCATTTGCTTCCATGTCCACCTCATTGGAATTTTTCACCTCTACCACATGCACATTTGGATCTGGAAAAGGAGGAACTCCTTCCACTCCTCGTGGAGGTGGTCTTGCTCCATTTGGCCTTTGTAGAATCCATGGTTGTTGACTAGTTCCTTCACCTGCATTCATCACTTGGTAATGCAAGTTAGGTCTCCCTGGCTCCCCACGGGGCCAAGGACAATTATACATCCCATATCCAGACTCTCCGCAATTCCAACATTGCAAGACTCTCCTAGGTTGTGGTGGCTCTCACTCTTCTGACTTCTTTGCTTGTCCCTTTGGACCTATAGCTTGTGCAAGGTGAATTGACAGGTTTCTTAAAGATTCATTTAACTTCTTAATCACTTCAGACGTTACCTCAGGAACCTCTCTAGATGTTTGCAAATTTTCCTTAGGTCTAGGACCCTCTATTGGAGCCTCTCCTCTTAGACACTTGAGTTTCCTATACTTCTCAACAGCCCTAGTTTCAGCTGCGTCAAAGGTAGCAGGTGCACCCGCCTATACTTTTATCTTGAGTGTGGGAAAGAGACCGGCTATGAACCTCTCCTTCTTTAGGAACTCTGCACCATCACCAGGGTTAGCAACATTTCTCACCCATACAGCCCATACATTGTCATCTAAGTCTTTTTGTTTGTGAGAAACAATGTCTTGCTATAGCTTTTGAGTGTTTTGGGGATCAAGGAAGTATCTCTTGAAATGATTCACAACTTTCGTGTAATTCCCTTTAACTTCCTCAGGCAAAGAGTTAAACCAAGTACTAGCATCTTTCCTAAGGACCACCTCAAACATTTCTACACGTTCTTGATCAGTTACTATCCTCTTGATACGGCAAGACATCTTGAAATTCGCTAAAAATAATTATGCATCCTCTCCAGGCTCTCCAAAGAAAAGAGGATATCTGGGTATTTGGTGTTGGGCCTCCATTGAATCAATTTCAAAGTGACAACACGTTTTTGTTTTTCTTTCTTAAAAAGATTTACACAATAATGTTTTCTAAATTGCAATCTATTCTACAACAAAATAAAAATATGCACATCAAATGACCTATGATAGTCAACAAGAGGCAGGATGACAGGGTTTGGTGACGCAAGAATTTCTCCTACTCATTGGGCACCAAAGACAAATACCATACGTTGTTGAAAATGGATCTTTCTACTAATTGCAACGTTTATTCTAATGTGGAGTGAAATGGAAGGAGAAAACCTCTATTCCTGGGCCATTATCCATAGTCTATGCATGACCTAATGCTTAAAACAAAATAAAAATATAGACGTCCAAACTAAGGTCGTATCTAATGAGAGGTAAAATAAAAAGATTTACTGAAGCGTTTATCTTGGCCAACCTAAGAGGGCCTACAATTCTACGAATTACTCGTTGAAATTGTAATTTTGTGCTTACAATGATATACACCTTTTGCCTTGCAATGGGAACAAACGGGTCATATAATTTTCGTGATTCATACACGCTACGTCGATTCACGTCTTTGATACACCAAACCTCAATTTATTGATGATGGAGGAACAAATACAATAGTGGTTTTGAGATTTTGAACTCACACTCTCTCACTTGTAATGTGTAGCTTGAAAGATTCTCTCACACCAAAAGTGAAGCTCACAAAGTGGTTGCTACACCTCTCTCCTCACGCATAGAGTGTTGGGGTGCTACGCGAGATATTGGGGATTGTTTTACAAGAAGGAGAGGGTCCTATTTTTAGGTTGGAGACCCCTCATTAAAATTATTAGAAATCCTAATTTACAAGCTAAGAAATCAGGATTATGATTTTTTTGAATATCAAAACATTGCGGGCCTTCTTTGTGTGCTTGAGTCATGGATGTGAGTTCAAAAAAGAGCATTATTGATGGTAGATAAGGTGAAAGTAAAGTTTTAAGTAAGGGGAGAGAGAGAGAGAGAGAGAGAGAGAGAGAGAGAGAGAGTTACTATGCACATGTTTTGAGGTGAGGTGTCTTTCATGGTTAGGTCAATGGCTATTTTGTGTTAGTATGTTAGTGGTTAGTGTTAGTAATCACTAGAAAGTTAATGTTATATTTACAATGGGTAGATGAGATGGATGATTGAATGAAGTGAAGAAATCCTTGTGATGGTGAAGTTTAAAGAAGTTTTGGATTTACTTGTGTAGGTACATGGAGAGCTCATATGAGAGCTATGGAAGTAAGAGGAGAGGTTAATGGTGAAGAAGGTGAGAAAAACCATGGAAGGTGCAGGTTTGAATGAGGGATTGAGAGGAATGAGTGTGTGTGTGTGTGTGTGTGTGTGTGTGTGTGTGTGTGTGTGTGTGTGTAGAAGTGTGGAAAGAGGTGAGAGAAGACTATGGAAAGCTCATATGAGAGCTATGGAAGTAAGAGGAGAGGTTAATGGTGAAGAAGGTGAGAGAAACGATGGAAGGTACAGATTTGAGTGAGGGATTGAGAGGAATGAGTGTGTGTGTGTGTGTGTGTGTGTGTGTGTGTGTGTGTGTGTGTGTGTGTGTAGAAGTGTGGAAAGAGGTGAGAGAAGACTATAGGCTACTTGTGAGAAAAGTGGGTAGACTGAGGTCCAATCAAAACATCATACCTCACCGATGGTAGCTCCAAAAATTATGAAATTTTTTGCAGTGATTACTCAGCTTTTGGTCACATTTTGTCTTTTAATCACAACTTCAAATTCGGAGTGAAGATGGATATAAAAAATCCCACCAAAATGCTGATTTTTCTTCACAAAAAAGTCTCAAGTGGCCCCCCTTTAGTTGAATTTTCATATGGCTCCAAAAGTGAGCCCCTCCTTGCATTAGAGCATAACCTAATTGATTCTTAGGGATTTGAAAATATGCATGATTGTGGATTATGCATAAATATAATACATGTATATGATGAAAAAACACGCTAGCATATATAAATAATTTATGGAATTTAGAATAGTGTCAGCTATATATAAATATAAAATGGAAAAAAAGATATATGAAAATATAAGGAATCAAATGAGAGGACCATCATTTTTTTAATTGAAGTATATTTATTTACAAGAGATAAGAAAAAATACCTTTAAGAAATAGGAATTTAGTGAAAGGCAATGACTGATGGTAAAAGATATTTTTGAGGTTTTTCCTTGGAATGGATTCTAACCCAAAAATAAGAGAAGCTTGCATGAAATTATTTATATATGGAATACATAAGTAAGAAAGATTATGGTAATGGTGAATCAATGTACATAGCATACATAGAAAAATAATGCACACTTAGATAGAAATATTTAAATAAATACCAAAATAATTATGAAAATTCCCTATAGTTAGGTCCTATATACAATGAAATATTTACACACAAATGGATCATAATATTTTTATTTTTTTTCATTTGATTTATTTTTTTGGCTCAACTAGCACAGTGACTAGCTAGCTGAGGGTTTTAAGAAGATATGAGAAAAGTCCGCTAACTCACATACGCCTTTGTACAATGAAAAGGTAAGAATAGCCACAATGTTTAAGTGATTTTGATAGAGTGAGGTAACTCACTATGGTAATTACGGAGAGCCAAAAAATGGCTATCAATAGTACCAATGAATACCATACGTTTAGAGTAAAATTTAAGGGGAATTGCAATGCATGTGGGAGGTATGGTCATCAAGACAAGGATTGCATAGTATTTAAACACGCAATGGCCAATAGAGCAACCTTAGCATGGACGGACACACCTCGAGTGCCTGCATTGATGCCGGCCCCATTTCTTGAACAACCGTCACAACACATGGTCCCTAGGGCCCATAATGTTGTTCAAGCATCACCATTACCACCTCTTGAACAACCGTCACAACACATGGTCCCTAGGACCGAGAATGTTGTTCAGACAACACCATTACCACCCCAAGTGCTAGGACCCGCAACCCCCACATCAAAACAATTGGGGACAAGTCAAACATGTCTATCAAGTAGCTCCTCTTGCGGAACGAGGACAAAATATCAATTTCACTGCCAAGAGACCACCTCTTCAATGCTACGAGTATGAGGGTCCACATCGTGTAGCCAATGTCCTATTAGACTACAAAAGAATGCCACACTAATGCAAATCAATCAGGCGAGCACATCTACAATGCCAATACTCATGTGTAATCGATGTGGCATAGATCATTTGATTGCCCAATTCCTAATAATCCAAATGTGCGAAAGATCATATCATTGAATTTATTTGAGGTTACCGACAAGGAGCCATCACAAAGTACACATGTGGTACCAATAAATGTACTCACACGATTGATGCTCAAAAACCAAAATTATATTCTTGAAGAGACACGGCATTAATTGCCCAATCTTAAAAGAAAATACGAAGGAAGAGATTGCAAAAAGTAGCGAAGTCAGACCCCAGTTCAAAGACCAACATGGGGACTGGTGATAACCCCGTGACATTGAAGAGGATTCTGATTAAGTGAGACCATGGAGACTAAAACGACCACTAGAAAAGAAAAAAATAAGGACGATCATCATGAGCCACAATGGCCAGGAAGAAGATAGGAACTTACCCAAACCCTACAGAGGAGATCAAGTGAATGAAGCAATTAATGAGTTTGGTGGAAGAAACCCAAAGGGATCTAGAGCCAGCACGCAACACGTAGGCAGATCCAGATTACCGACATCCCTACACAAAATCAACCTCACAAAACCATAGACCACTAGCCATACCTAGTGTTATGGCAAGAAGAAAGTGACTTCAAGTCATTGAGAAGTGGACGTACACCCTTTTTGTTGGAGAGAATGTTTACAGAGGGATTACTAGACCCTATCGAAGAAATGGAGATCCCATCTTTCCCTTGTCAAGGGATTGAAGCCCAAAAATTTCCGTTAAATATTGTCAAATTAGTGGATTTCATGGCTTAAGAAGTTAAAACCACCATCATGTCTAAACTATACGGAGACCCGAGCTATACTTAGCTTTCCTCAATGAAGAACTAAAAGTCGGGCTACACAAATTGCCAAGATGGATGGAGCTAGGAAGGTGCCAATAGAGGAGGAACACTTAGATCCACAATTCAACCTAAATGAGAAATAGAGATCCCATCTTTTCCATGTCAAGGGACTGAAGCCCAAAAAGTGTCGTTAAATATTGTCAAATTGATGGATTTCATTGCTGCAGAAGTTAGAACCACCATCATGTCTAAACTATATGGAGACTCCGAGCTATTCTTAGCTCTTCGAGCTTTTCTCAATGCAGACCTGAAAATCGATCTACCACAATTTTCACAGATGGATGGAGCTAGAAGAAGAAGAAGAAGAAGAAGAGAGTTTTAACGTCGTAGGAACTATCCCAAGAGACCTTAAAGATCTAGCCGACGAGGAGTTGAACTCAAGACTTGTTATTCAAGAGGTGCCAATAGAGGAGGAACACTTAGATCCACAACCCAACCTAGATGAGAACTTTGTTGTTAAAATATATATAAACAAGTTGGGACAATACTTTGAAGGTGATGAATCCAATGCGACCATACCAATCACTACCAAGGGATTAACTGTGAAGGGAATCCTTGATGGTGGTGCTTGGATTGGCATTGTAACTAGAAATTACTGGGAAACTATGGAAATACCTCACCTTGAGACTATAAACATAGTAGTAAAGATGGCCAATGAGACTATTGTTAAACCTATTGGGATTGTAGAATATCTCAAGATCAAGGTCTTTGGACACAAAATAAGGCATACCTTCATTGTTATGGATTTTTTCAAACACATTATGTCATTTGAGATGATCTTAGCACGTCCTTTCATGAGGGAAGCAAAAATGATGCATGACTGGTCTAAAAACCATGTCTACTTGCAGTTCCAAGCCTTTGTCATTTGAGTTGACCTTGTAATTAGTTGAGCACATCCTCTAGAAAATAGATTTAAAAATGATCATAGATCTTATATCAAAATTCACTCGGTCCCATTGTAGTATTCTTACACGTGTAAAAAGGACATTGATGTTGGAGAAGATTTCCCTTATATGGATGTTCTACCTGGGATGACTGAGTCTGATAATGTGGATTGGTTTCACCTAACAGCAACCATAGACACTTGTTTAGGGCTGGAGAAATAGGGAGACGACATGGGTAACAGCTAAGGGGGATGAAATGCCACAACTCGTATCTTTAAATATCATAGGAGCAACGCATATAGCTTCTGATGACCTACCAGATGAAGGCTTGACTGACATTGGAACTAGTCGCGTCTCAAAAGACTATAGCTCACACGATTCAAAGTCAGAACCATCAATTGAAATTAACTCTGAGGACGAAGAATTTGAGTTAAATCTTGGTGCAAATGTGGGGATAAACCATTAAGGGCCCAATGGTACCCTAGATGACAATCTATCCACGAGAGGAGAAGACACAAGTAGCGATTCATCTAGTGACTCTTCACTGGAGGAAGGTCGTAATAATAGATAAAAGGAGTAAGAGATATAAGAGGCGACGATATCGAGCAAATGTGTGTGCTAGAATAAATGAAAAAAAATCTACTACATAATGGCTTAATTATATGGAGACATGTGATGCGTCATGTGGTGCAGTTCACAACCCATTGCCATCGCACAACTATAGGCTACAGAGAAGCCAAAGTTGAGCCGTGCTGTAAGGAGACGACAAAATCGAGAGTTAGCTCAACAACAAAAAGAAACGGAAGCGAAATCACAATCCACAGAACAACAAGACCCCACAGATTTACATCCTGCACCTGATCATTTCAAATCTTACACCACGGAGAAGCGTAAGGTTGTTTATACAAAGGCCCCGAGAATACCTATCGATGGAAGTAATGGAGTCTATGATGGTCCAGCAATAGTTAAGAAAATAGAGTTAGCAAACCCTAAGTGAGAAGTCCAAACTAATTTTCATTACCCAAGATCTGACAGAGACTGAGGATATGTACTTAAGGAGCTTCTCAAGGAATTCAAGGATATATTTTCTTGGACATATCATGATATAAAAGGTGTTCCATCTTCCATGGTGTAACACACAATTCCCATGAATAGTATGGCTAAACCAGTCCAGCAACGACCCTACCCAATGAATCCTAAGTATGCAAAGATTGTTCAAGAAGAGATTGAAAAGCTTATCAAATGCGGATTCATATACCCTATTGAGCACTCAAACTGGGTGTCTCCAATAGTTATTGTGCCAAAAAAGAATGGGAAACCCAGAGTGTGCTTGGATCTCAAGAAAGTCAATGCCGCCACTAGGAGAGACCATTACCCCTTGCCATATTCAGAACATGTGCTTGAATGAGTTGCAGGAAAGGAAGCTTATAGCTGTTTAGATAGCTACTGTGGCTACAATCAAATCACAATTGCACTAGAAGACCAAGCTAAAATTGCTTTTATAAGTGAATTTGGAGTGTTCGCATTTCGTGTTATGGCTTTTGGCTTAACCAATGTCCCTGCTATCTTCCAAAGATTGATAAACATTGTTTTTCTTGATATCCTTGTTTTTCAAATGTCGATCAGACCATTTCTTTCTCCTATCTTTTTTCAAAAGTGTATTTTGCACAACCAATTGTCTTTCTTTGTTTAATGTCTCAAGGATATATACACACTCAACTAAAGGGTTATTATCCCAACCTTCTTGTGAAGCTACTTGCAGACTAGGAGTTACAAACTCCCATGGAATAACTGCTTTTTGACCATATACCATTTTGAATGGTGTACAATTAATAGCCACTTTGTAAGAAGTACGATAAGTCCATAGAATTGATGTCAGCTTCAAATCCCACTGTCTTTGTTAAGATAGAAATTAAGGTCTTGTTATTGATCTCAAGTTGGCTATTTGCTTGTGGATAATAAGATGTAGACTTATGGTGGACTATCATGAAGTTTGTTGTGAGTTTCTTTATCACTCCATTTATAAAAAAGAAATCATTAACACTCACAATCTCAAAGGGACAACCAAATCTTGTAATAATGTTCTAAAAAAGAAACTTAGCAGTTGACCTTACATCAGCTTTGCCTGTCGTCTTGGCTTCTGTCCACTTTGTCACATAGTCAGTGGCAACAATAATACATCGAGATTGAGTGTTACGAGCCGGACTTATTAAGCCTACAAAGTCTAAACCTCATTTTCAAATGGTTGAGTCACTTTAATAGGATGTAAGGACGTCTTATCCTTTCGTTGTGTGATTTTGTAACGTTGGTATTCATCACACTCTTTTGCAAAAAGTGATGCATCCTTGAATAAGGTAGGCCACCAATAGCCTGATTGCAACACCTTTCTAGCAGTTAGTTTCTTTGAAATATGTCCTTAGGCTATATCCATGTGGGCTTCCTGTAGTGTGTATAAATACTCATCCTCATGAGCATAACATCCAAGAATATCGTCCTTCCCTAGCATTTAAAGAGTTTCTGCAGTTAGTGAATAAAGTTCACATTCCTTTAATAGTTTTCGAGCTATATCCTTACGAAGCTCTTTGGGTGAAAAACCGTTAACTAAAAAATTCACAATCTTCTCACTCTATTCAGGCATGGTTTTGACTAAGAATAGGGAAGTATTAGGCAATTCATCATTGATTCCAGTAAGGGCTTCACCATTGGGTATGCGAGACAAATGATCCGCCATGACGTCTTTTACCAGGTCTCATTACAACGGTAAAATCAAACTCAAGAATAATTAATGACTATCGTGTAATTCTTCCCGTGAAACAAGGGTTTATTCAATAGATACAATGCTTGATGATCAACATACAAAACGAACTTGTTGGCAAGAAGGTAGTAGCGAAATTTCTTTACTACATTAATCATAGCTAAACCTTCCCGCTTTATAGTGGTGTAGTTCCTCTCAGTATCATTTAATTGACTACTTGCAAAACTAATGGGGTAGTCTAATTTGTGTTCTCTTGGTTGAGCTAGAACACACCCAATAGCTAGGTTCGATGCATCAATATTCACATAGAAAATTACATTACAATCGGGCACTCGTAAAATGGGAGCACTTGTTAAGGTCCTTTTTAATAACTCATAAGCATGGTCACACTCCGTGGTCCAATGGAACTCAATAAGAAGCTTGTACAATGGACGAGCTAATCTCGGCAAAGTTTAAAATAAACCGCCAATAATAACCAACATGACCCATGAACCTTTGAACTCCATTATAGTTTGTAGGTGGTGGCAAATTGAAAATGGCCTTAATTTTGCTCTCATCTATGGACATCCCATTTTTGGACACTAGGTGCCCTTAAATAACTCCACGTTTAATCCATAATTGGCATTTGAAAGGGTTTAATGAAATGCAATACAATCTGCATTTCTCAAACACTTTTCGTAAACATAATATATGTTCTTTCCAAAAAGAATAAACACAAAGGTCATCTAAGAAAGCTTCGCAAAACTCCCTCAAATATTCCCGAGATAAACTCTTTATGTATGAGTACGTAAGGAGAAGGAAAAGTTGAAATATGCGAGAAAATGACCGTATAGAGTATGCGAAATCACCTTACAAGGTACCATTCGTGTGGAAACTCTTGATGGAGTTGAAACCATTGGATTCCTCAATGGGAGTAAATTTAAAAGATATTATGATCCTTTAGCCAAGAGGAGCTACGTGCTATCCATTAAAAAAAGACAGCCAAGACACAAGTTGAATTGAAAAAGATACAAGCTCAAGCTGTAACGATAAAGCCGATTAAAGATGGTGAGAAAGATCACATAACACTATACACCTGATCCGGAGCTAGTTTGGATACCCCAACGAGAGTGACTTGTTTCGCTCGGCTCAAACATAGAAAAAACAAATGAAGCTTCTTGCTCTTCATGTAGTTCTTCAACAAAAACATAAGCTTCTTCACAACTTCTACCTACTATCAAAATTGTACAACAAAAAAGGAAAGAATAGCACTTTCCATTGTAAATATCCATACAAACAAGAAAGAATTTGCACCTCCCATTGTAAGTTCACCATCTGCAACAACGTTGCAAGTAAAATCATGAGAATACCTTACCACCCTTGCAACTAAATGAAACGCCTAAGATGGTGAAAAACTAAAGGTCAAAGTCTTCACCTATTACAACTTAGAACAATTCGTTTCAAAAGGTGAGAACTTCGTTTCAAAAGGTATGATCTACCCAAGAAAAGAGGAAGTGTTTACTGACATCCATGTGAATCAAATCCTGTAACGATAAAGCCGATTTAAGATCGTGGGAAAGAAAAGATCACAAATATTATACACCTGATCCGGAGCTAATTTGGATACCCAAGTGAGAAAGGCTTGTTTCGCTCAACTCACACATAGAAAAAACAAATGAAGCTTTTTGCTCTTCATGTAGTTTATATACGAAAATAGAAGCTTCAACACAAATTCCACCTACCATTATAAATATCTATACAAACAAGAAAGAATTTGCACCTCCTGTTGTAAGTTCACCATTTACAACAACGTTGAAAACGATAAAAAACTATTGGTCAAAGCCTTCACCCATAACAACTTAGAACAATTGGTTTCAAAATCTATTTGTATGTAAAGATATGTTTAGTATGCTAGAGTCATCCACTCTTATTTTGGGTGAGAGGTACCCTCTTTACTTTTCACAAGTGTTTCATATAGTCTATCTGGTTCTTGCCTATAAATGGGATTTAGTAGACATGTTAACGTATGAGAAGAATTTTGAGGAATTAGAATGGCTGATACGTCTCTTGACGACAACTGATCCTTACTTGGTAGAGAACATCTCTTTTGACCAAGATGACTATACACGCGTAGTGACATTCTTATTGAACATATGTGTATCTAATACAGATAGTATGTATGATTTTACAGATGATGACTTTATTTTTCTCGACAATGACGAAGATAGAGGTTTAGACTTAGGGCTACCCATCCATCTATTTAATATTATGTTCCCTTGACGTTCTAAGAGAGTGCCAATAATTAGGTAGGGTTCTTAAGTTGTTTTGATTGTGTTCAATAAAGGTTGGTACATATTCCCACTGATGTGCCTCTTAGAAGTTCCTTGTGTTTTATAGTGTGTACAAGAACGCGTTGCCGTTTTTGGATTTTGAGCTTCATGCAATCCTTATCTAGCTCACTCTTTGAATCGAGTGCGACCATTAACACAAATAGGTGTTTCTTGTCCATTATCGTTGTCTATTGTTTCTTTTTAACATCCATGTTGGTATGCCTTAAACTGTGATTGGTAACATAATATTCAACACATTTGGTTACTATAAAACATTAGATTCAATATAATTTTCTGTCATAGTTCGTTGTTTAGGTTTATGAATCAAGAAGTTTGACTAAGCTAGTTTGCCACCTTAGACATTAGAGATCTTGTCTTAATACCATAAAAATACCTTCCTAATTGTCAACAGCTACTTTAAGTTCTTAATCTGATTGAGACAGCATTATGTACAATATACTAGTGCTTTCTAATAGGTTTAACTCCTCTTGACCTTTAGTTTAACTATTATAAAAAGAGTTTACTATTGTGATGAGCTTAGGGAGGGTAACAGCATCAATATAACCCCCCATAGTTACAAAATTGAAAAGCAATGAAAAACAAACAAACAAAAAATAAAAGTGTCAACAAGGTAAAATCTTAATTTGATACTTTACTCACATGTATTGCCTATGGTACTAGAGTCCTAGAGGTTCTCAATGTGGGTGCTTTTCCTTGAAAAGCAAAAAGCCCAAGGCATATAAAATAAACATACATAAAAAAATAAATCAATGTAAAGAAACTTTGGGAGACAAACAAAGAGAATAATTCAGATGATGATTTCATAAACAATTTCTTTTATCGTAACTTAACTAAAAGATCTTCTACGTATAGCCTCTAGTCAGCCCTCGAACATGTCTCGCGATCAAACAACTTAATTGACCAAAGAGAATTCAGAAGCTTGCCCATTGTAATACCTCTAGTGCCTCTTGATCATTAGATTAACGCTCCCAAACTTTTTTTTTTAACCTTTACGACTGCTTATGCGTTTGATTATATTACAGTTTAATGTTTAATGCTGAGAAATTATTTAATATTTGTTACAAATCAATTTGTGGGTCTACTCACTGTATATGCTTTTTTATTATGTATGGGATGCAATTACTGTGCGTTTTTTTTTATAGTATTTGAAGAAAGCTCAAGACTACAAACACAGATGCTCTTCCACCTCGGCGAACGGGCTTCATCTCACTAGCTTCCGAGGACGGAATTTACATCAGGAAGGGAGACATATTCACCCTTATGGACACCCTATCACCTTCGACGGACGTCTTATCACTTATTTGAGTCATGGATCGGACTTGTGGATCCTATAGGTGTGTTGGTGATCGCCGATGAGAGGTGCATCATTTATCTTATTTTTATAATACTTTTGCAACAACCGACCACTGTGGGCGTCTATGTGAATGGGTCAAATTCTTATAAAAGATCCGTTTTGACCTTAAATCCTCATTCTTTGAGGTGCATGCTAAGAAGTGTTGTTGCTCTACTTTTATCTTGGGTCAAAATCCTCATTCTTTGAGGTGCATGCTAATAAGTGCTCTTACTCTATCTCTATCTTCTTCTCCTTCGTGTGCTCACGAATGTGTGTCTGTGTGTGTGTATGCTTGAGAGAGAGAGAGAGAGAGAGAGAGAGGGGGGGGGGGGGGGGGGGGGGTGATCGAGCATTGCGACGGCATCAACGGCGACGAGGTGATCGAGCACGTCGACGGTGGCTTCTTCTTCTTCTTGGCACATAATCCTTCACGACGAAAATCATTGAGCGGTGAGTGACACACCATTGCTCCTTTGAACTTGCTAGGACAGTCTAGTTGTGTGCTTGCATCCATTCGTGGCTCGAAACACAATGTTTGGCAAGTTCCCAGCTTCCGACACGTGCGGTAAAGCGCACACTAAGAGAGCTGCTGCAAAACATTTGAAGCTCAACTACACAGACTACACCTGGACCTAAAATCGTTTGGCCCTAGACTGTAAGGATGCAAAGAGAATCTAGTGGAATCCACAAGATAAGGTGTGGATCAAAAAGTAAACACCATCTCAGTGGGAGAATGTAGTGGACAGGTCACATTTTCCCTCATCTTCTTTGGCATCTCTGGCCAAAAAGTAGTACCTAAAGATTGCCAAAAGTTGTTTGTTTCAGAATACGGAGAAAAGGATTTTGGGAGATCGCTTTGTTCAGGAGTCATTGTCTGCACTGCTAGACAGACATAGATCGAGATTGAGCATTATCTCAGCTCTGGAGCTTTCTCCACCTCTAATATAGCTCATCAAAAGGGGAAAAACATTTAAACCCCGCAGTCAGCGAACAGATGCTGGCATTAAATAGAGGACCTCCCGCACTTCTTTGATCAACTGCAATGCCAATAAACTTATCTTAGCCCCCCAGGTCACAACTCTAGGAAAGGTTCCCAACTGGAAACAGTTTCTCCTGGGAAATCATTCTGGACATCAAGTGAAAGTGTGCAACTCTGTGAACCGAGAGGTTTAATGGGCTATTTGTAAAGCCAAAAATGCTGTCTATTTGGGTTCTTTGCACCTTCAGCATATTCTCTAAATTCTGATCAGAGGCAAGCATAGAAGGTCACAATAGACAGAGCCAACAGGATTACTGCCAAACAAATCCGAACTCTTATGGACACTCTTTCATGTAATATGGAGCTGATGGACAGAGCACAGGATGACTCCAATGAACCTAAAAATCCTGGAAAATTGGGTCAGACAAATGGAGTAGGAAATTCTTGACTCCAAATTGCAAGTGTCTTCCTGCAACACCTGCAGGTTCGCATCCCTGAGCTGATAGCACATCTGTACGCTGGATAATATTACACTACCCCTTGTGCAAAAAATTGGCCTTCCAACATATTGGCAAGGTCTTATGTAAAAAAAAACGTCTCTCCCAGCTATATTCATTGGCCATATCAACTCCTTACTCTCCTATGGACTTTTCAATACTGGCCAATTGACGTGACCACCATCTATACAGTGCAAACTTGTCACCTCATGTTTCTCTCTCCTTTACTTGTAATACATACACCAGCTGACAACGGGATGAAAGTGTTGCATTACAAGAGCCCATAAGATGCACCAAAATACAGCAGTTCAATCATCTTTGTCAGGTCGCCTGTAGTAATAACTGCAAAAAGATTTGTGAGGAATTAGGCTGAAACTATTAGAAGACCATGCAGAATAAAATCAAACCCACTTACACATAGATAGGCACCCCACTTCTGGAGGCATGCTTCCGCAAGAGGCGCTCAATTGCATACCACTCCTTTCGGTCTTGTCCTGGTCGGGAGCTGATTCGTGGCATGTGTATGGATGCTAATTATACAGAAGGGAAGTCATCAGATTATCTACTTGAAAGAGGGTGAGGATGTACTCAAATCCAGGTGCATACCAGATATTGCAGCTGCAGAACTAACAGCCTTCCTTAAGCAAGCCTCCAGAGCAGGTAAAGAAATGTCGCTTCGTGGAGACTTCCGTTGGCGATCATAACTCTGAGCAACCGCCAAGCCAACCCAAAATCTGATTTTGCCTTCGTCTGCTTGAGTCCCCTGTGTCTGGTCATCACCAGCTGGAACAATTCTCAACGTTAGCTTTCGGTTACTCTCTCTGAAGGCAACTCCGTAAGGAGCATGAAAGCTGTTAACAAACCAGATAAAAACTACGAGCAGAAGAATCCTCTTACCATCAGTGGAGATAAGATGGAGATCGCCAACATGCAAATCACCTGCTGCATGAGCTGCTTCGTAAGCTTTTTGAACATGGAGAGAGAGTTTTGTCAGTGCAGAAAACATCCCTCCACTTCCCCAAACCCCAGAATCATCAACGCCACTGCACAAATAATGATCTTAATAGCCTTGCAGACCTTTAAATCATCGCAAACAATCGACTTTGTACACGCTCAGCCAATTGAAATGGAGAACAAACACCTCAAACATAGATATACTTACCTGAAAATGATTGCAGCTTCATTGGAGTCAACAGACGGTTTAGTGCAATCTCCAAACACAAAATGCACTTTGGACTCATCATTATCTGTCTGTATATCAACATCCACCACACCAGAATCCTGCACAGCCAAAGAGCTGTAGCCCAAACTATCCCACTTAGCCTTTCTTTTTAGCTCCACTTTTTGTTGTTTTGCCGCATGGTCTTCCTCTGCAGAAACTGCCTCACCAATGCTTCGTTTCCTCCCTTGTCTACCAGACGATTTCTGATCTGCTGATACAAGATCAAGTCTTTGAATCCAAGAGTTCAAGGCAGTTTGATCCGCCAGCTCACAAACATCTGTTTCGTCGACATCTTTTCTCTTTTTGGGAGTAAAATCTCGACCTTCAAATGCATAGAGGTTTTCTTCAAGTTCTGGATCTGAGACATAATTCTCATTAATCCCCACATCACTATCCAATTTGCTGCGCTGCTGCAGTGCTTGTTGTACAACTTCTGCCATGTGAGGCATAACTTCATCTTCTGTAAGGGGATGAGTAGTGTTGGAATGAAGTTTGTCTAACCCAAAGATAATCAACGACTGCAGATCGGAGGGTTTTGCTCTGTCAAAACCATCATCGTCTGGTTCCATAGTGGAATTTCCCATTATATCATTTGTAAGCTTAAGCTTCTTCTTTGCTCTGCTTAAGATAACCTAATCAATATTCCACAAGAGAAACGTCAGAAAAAGAAATGTCATTGATAAAAGCATTCAGTTTTTACCTCATCGACAGTGCTTTCTGTAACCAAATTGATGGCAAGGACAGGATTTGTCTGTCCAATGCGATGGGCCCGTTGCACTGCCTGTTTGTCAGCTTGAGGATTCCAATCTTGCTCATAAAAAATTACCTTCAGCCACACAAGGTCATCAACAAAATTAAAACCACTTTACAACATCTTGAACTGACACCAAGACAAAAGGTCAAACTGTTTGTGTATGGGCAAATGCAAAAAGTCAAATGTTTGGTATAGCCATGTCCATGCACGTGTCACTTTTGCTTTGAGACAAAACCAACTGTGGATGAGAAGACTGTTAAAGAGGAATGGAATAAGGAGAGAGAGACAATGAAGGAAGAGATGGGCATACTCAAGGCGGAGATCGCCTCCCGCCAAGACCACTCATCATGTAAAGAAGGGGAGACTGTAGGGGAACAAAGAAGCCATCAAGGAAGAGCTTATATAAGCAATGCATTGAGAGCACGATGGAGGCCACCAAAGAAGGATGGGTGGAGGTAGTGAAGTGGAAGATCAAAAGAGGTCAAGGAGGAGGCGGAGGAAGAGACTAAAGTGGACGCCAAGAAGAAGAAACCCTTCTCTATACACTATCCTTTAGGAGGAGGTGATGTGCCATGCCCGTTGACTCAACATAAGAGTCACCGGCATAGTGGCGAAGAAAGAATCCACACTCAACATGGATGGTAGAGAACTACGTACCAAGCTACAAAGAAGAAGAGCCACCCCTCATCAACAAGATTTGGAGAGCCGGCAAAGACCTTATGCCCTCATCCTCTAATTCTTCCTCTATTTCTCCTCCGAAGAGGCAAGGACCTCTTTCATAAGAAAGAGGGTGACTGTACAAGCACTCATGGGTCTCCCCATCTACCTAGACGATGACCTCACACCGATACATACCTAGGGTGCTCAAAGCATGTTAATAAGGGAAGAAGGCATCACACCGCAATGGTCGGGTCATCATTGATGGCAAGGTCATTGCAAAGGGACTCGTGCCCTATGGGACACCGCATGGGGGATTCACTTCGGTTTGGAACTGCAATGGTGATCTATGGGCACACCCAAAGCGACTATAGGAGGTAATGAGGAGTCGAGATATTGTCCTAATCACAAAGACACATGAGAGCCCAGAGAGGGGCCTACTGTTGCTAAATTAGCTTTATCTGAAAGAAATATAATTCTAGATATATATTTTAATTTTTTTCAACACACCAGAGGGCCCACAGGGGGAGGTGCTTATCCCTTCCAAATATTTGCCATGTTACATGGTCGGGCAAGGGCTGCGTACCATCAGCCAAGAACCACGCGTAGGCATCACCATGGCCACCTAATTGATGCACCACATGCTGGGAACGACAGAGAGAACTCGTAGCAACCAGCTAGGAACCTCCTCCTCGGGTGACCCACCCCAGGAGGAGGATGCACTCGAGTGTCCAAGGGCAAGAGCCCTAGCAACATGAACACCAGGTGAGCACAAGGTGTCCATCCAGAGTGTGATCCAACGGGGGATTTGAACCCACCCCCGTAGGTTGAGAGGCCAAAGCCTTACCGTTAGACCAACTCTTTGGGACAATTCTAGATATATTCTTGGAAATAACTGAATTTATAAGTGAGGGTTTTCTCGCTTGAGACATCCGAGTACAGATATTGCTAGTGCATCTTTTAGAGGAATGATGAGAGCCCTATGAATGGGACATATGTAGGCCACCGAGAACGGATACTTCTAATGTGTCGCCTCAAATGGGTGACAGAAAGCATCGAGAAGATGTGCCATCCATTCTCGTCCAAGGATTACTTCTCCTTGCATCTCATTGAAAGCATTACCATGGAGGGTGCAACAATGCTTGGACAAGTGCTAGCATTGGGTGTAGCCATCAATTGGATTGTTTGAGCTTTGTGAAGTTGGACTTCACCACCTTTAGCCTTTTTGTACTGTTATACTAAACTCCACTACCTAGCAGAGAGCTTTTTGGACTTGATTTCTCCAATCGTGGGGCTTTCTTTGGTGAAGAGATGCTTTTGGGAAGCCCTTTTACTTTGTCAAGTACATGCTTATTCAATACACCAGGTGATTCTAGTGGCAATTGTAACTTTTGCTTTACTGTCTGAATGAGCCTTGGGGATAGCCTACAAGATATAGCAATAAGGGGTTGCTAGATTTCAATCCAATCTTTAATATTTCCTCTTGCTGGTTACCTAGGGCTAGCACATAGAAACTTCCACCTATAATACGAGATTCTATGGAGAATGCAGTCTCCATGATACGTATGTTAAATCCTTCATAGAGTCATAGCCTCTTGCGAAGAGCTATTCTTATGGGCTCTCTTTAGAAGCAATGCAAAAGACTTACCACCCAACCATAAGAGTCCCTTTATAATATAGACTAGGCCTTATCCGTTCACACATGACCCATACTTGTGATGAGCCGGCAGGCTACATGCCTTGTGGCCGTGTTGGCCTCCCCAAATCCTGTGTGGACTCGACCCTTGAACTCTGTGTACACGGTGTGCTCTAAGTACCTATCCATGCACTTATACGGACTCCATGGTCCCAAAAGCTATAGATGACGTGACACTCCAACTTGCCTATACACTTACAAGGAAGATCTTCAAAGTTAATGCTCGACTTAGATGGTTCTAGTTTAGATTCACCTAGAAGAATCTACGTTTTGTAAGCTAGCAAATTTAATTTGACTACTTCCTATTGAAGCCCATAATGTCCTTGAGACTGACTAGTAGCCTTGTGGGTAACCTTGCTCATTCGTTGGTTGAAGAGGAGCTTTCACTCCTTCATGAGCTTTTCCTAGCTCTTGGCTAACAAGGATAGAAGTTCCATTTCTTTTCTCTCTTGAGGTGTACCTTGATCGTTTCGCACACACGGTTAGCTCGCACCCCTTCATTTTTCTATGTTTGCTCTGCTAGTAGTTTGTGGAGCTTTTGCTTGAATTCCTTCAATCTCTTGAGTTTCCCCTCTTGCCGATGGTACGCAACAACCGAACTCGCAATCATTCGCGATGAAACTGTGCGTACCTGTGGGGGATTAGCAATTAGCTAATCCGGTTCCTGTTCAGAAGGCTCTTGCCTTGGCAAACGCGCATAAACCCCAGAACTGTACATGTGCATCTGAATAGCCCAACTAGTGGGGCATTACCATATGTGCCAAAAGGGAGAGAGAGATGCACGAGAGCAAGTCATCGCGCTACATGAGACAGAGGAGAAGGCAAACTTTCCATTAAAGCTGTAGAGCTGCACCCACTACTCACACACACACACACTGTAGCTCACTTAATGCAAAAATCAGCCTCCTCTCTGAAATTGGACGCCCCCTCTTGCTGATGGAAGTGGAAAATCCACCTGGAACCGCCATGTGTCCAGTTTACCCCTTTTGAGTTAATTCTCTAGTTCCCACTGACTTATAAAGTTATAAGTGACTTTCCAAGTTGCCCAAACTTCATTTGGCGCACACAGGCTTCCATACTCATCAGAATTCAGTGCTAACTGGCCCGACCAGTCCCAGACTGACCGACCCAGACTCCCGCTGTGAGAAACCTATTCGGTCGCAGCCGTTTCACACTGGCCATGCAATGTCCACTTGCACCTTTTCAAGGGTTCCGGGGAAAACAAGTAAAAATTAAAATAAATAAAAATATCTAGTACTTATTTACGGAAGGCAACAGGAAAAATACACCTCCTGGTGACACACCCCACCCTTGAAATACTGCAAGCGACCTCGCTTGCATGCCAATAATACATGCGGTATCTGTTGATATCACACATATTCTATGATGGGAATCCAAGATATACATGCTTCCAGAAATGTAGCGTTGAACGATTAAACAATCCCACCAACCTGGCTACGACACAAATATCAAGCATAGAAGTCTTCTAGTGTACTCTCAAGCGCAAACTTCTCTAGCTAAATTCTGTATGGAAAGAGTAGATACAATTGCTTAACTACTCTCTTGAGCATCATGAACCATGCTCTTGCCTTGCTCCAGAAAAGGCTACATCAAGTCACTGTGGGTCCCATCTGAAAGGCTTCAAGATACAATTGCAATAGCCGAGGTGAATCAACCAATTCAAACTCTTCCATCCATTTGGCATCCAACGATGGATAGTTCTTGAACTTCACCAAATAGCGTCTTGCAACCTTTCTTTCTTTATGTGCCAATATCTGTTCAGGAACAAGGATTTCATCCAATTCTTCCACTTCGGGTTGTTCCTCATCAAGCATATTCTCTGGCACATCACCAACAAAGGGTCTTAGAAGGCTGACATGAAAAGCATTATGTATTTTCCAGCCTTCTGGTAGCTATAATCTATAAGCTACATCGTTGATCTTTTCTGAAATCTGAAAAGGACCATAATATCGCATACTGAGCTTAGGAAACAAGCGTTCCTTGCCTTTCCTTTTCCTTAACCTGGCCTTTTCAAAGCGCAAAAGCACCCAATCGCCAAGTGAAAATACAAGTTCACGACGGTGACGATCAGCAGCTTTCTTTTGCTTAGACTGAGTCTTCTCAAGAGCAATCTTTATCTTCCTGTATGTTTCATCCATATCTTACACATACTTGTCTGCCTCAAAAATCTTGTCCTTAGTCTGCAAAATGGGCGGGACTTTCTTCCCTCCTTCCACTATCTCAAATGGTGCCTTACCTGTTGACGTATGCACGGTGTTATTGTAAGCATATTCAACCAATGGAAGATGGTGTTCCCAAGTTGCCTTGTGCTCTGACACATAACATTTGAGCAGGTCCAAAACAGTAGAACTTGCCTCTTCTGACTGTCCATCAGTTTGCGGATGAAACGAAGAAGAGAACTTTAGCGTAGTGCCCATGTTCTTAAACAATGCCTTCCAGAAAAGACTCGTCCTACGTGGATCCCTGTCACTGACGATTGACTGAGGCATCCCGTGATATTTAAAGATATTGCTCATAAATATCTTGACCATGTGTTCTGGTTTTATCTTCTTCCTCACAGGAATGAAATGGGCCTGCTTACTGAACCTACAAAAGATAGTCCAAATCCCATCATTGCCTGTTTGCGTCCTTGGAAGATCAAAGATAAAGTCCATTGCTATGCTTTCCCATGGCCTATCTGGGATCGGCAATGGCTGCAACAATTCCGGTTGCTTTTGTCTGTCAAATTTGACTTTTTGGCATACTAAGCATGATCTTACAAATGTGTCAACATCTTGACGCAAAGCTGGTCAATATTAGAATGCATCAACCCCTTTCACTGTCGCATCAATTCCACGATGCCCAGCATAAGGTGGAGCATGACTTTCCATCAAAATCTTTGGCTGTAACTGTTTAGTAACGCATAACTTTCCATGCATCATGAGAAAGTCATTCTTAAGCATATAGTGTTCATGATGTTGCCCATCAACAAGCTGGTCATAGATCCTAGCAAAATCTGAATCTTCAGCATATTGTGTCTTCATTTCGTCTAGTTCACAATGGTACGGAATTGACACTGTTGAAACTTGGGGCTTTCGTGACAACGCATCAGCCACCACGTTCTTTTTCCCTTGCACATGCACAATCTGAAAATGGAACATTGACAAGATGTTTGCCCATCGCATATGCTTCTCAGACAACTTCGTTTGTGTGAGAAAATATCGCAAGGTTTGATGATCCGTTTGGACAACAAAATTAGCCCCTAGCAGATAGTGTTTCCAACAAGTGAGAGCATGAATTACTGCTAGCAATTCTTTCTCATAGACTTGCAAGTTTCTTTCAGTCTTCAAAAGAATTCTGCTCTCATATGCGACTACTCGGCCATTCTGCATTAGAACTGCACCAAGACTATGGCCACACGCATCACACTGAACAACAAAAGGTTTCGAAAGATCTGGCAAAATAATTACCGGATCTGAAGTCAGCTTCTCTTTCAAGTGTTTGAACGCTAAAATTTCCTTGGCTGTCTACTTGAAAGTAACTCCTTTTCCTTGTAGTGCATGGAGTGGAGAAGCAATCTCAGCAAAATTTCGGATGAACCTCCTGTAGTAGGAACATAAGCATAGAAAGCTTTGGATGTCATGTACAGACTTCAAGTCTGGCCATGACCTAATTGCTTCCACTTTAGCAGGATCCATGCGTACCCCATCCTTTGAAACAATGTGCCCAAGGAAGTGAATTTCTTGCAAAAAGAATTCACTCTTCTTCGCATTAATGAGTAGCCTGTTCTTACATAACTCATTGAAAACTGCAGTCAAGTGATCCCTATGCTCCTCTTCAGACTTCGAATAGACAATCATATCATCAAAGAAGGTACCCACGAAGTTTCTATGTGGTCTAAAAATTATGTCCATCATTCTATTAAACGTGACAGGAGCATTTGTGAGACCAAATGGCATAACAAGAAACTCATAGAGACCAAATGTTGTCCCGAACGCAGTTTTATGGACATCTTTCGGCCTAATGCGTATTTGATGATAGCCACTCTTTGAGTCTATTCTTGTAAACAATGATGCTCCCTCAAGCCGATCAAGAATGTCATCTATCCTCGGTATGGGGAACCTGTTCTTGATGGTATTCTTATTCAAGGTGTGATAGTCAATGCACGTACGCCATGAACCATCCTTCTTCTGCACTAAGAGTACATGCGAACAAAAAGGGGATGAACTGGGCTGAATCAGCCCCTTCTCTAAAGGCTCGTTGACCTGACTCATAATCTCTTTCTGCTGGGCTGCACTAACCCTGTATGGTGGTCTATTCGGTGGACTAGAACCTGGCACAAGATCTATAGTATGATCCTCAGGTCTCTCAGGAGGTAACTCCCCTGGCAAAGAGTCCAAAAAACAATCACTGAAACCACTCAAAAAAGTTGACCCGTCTTTATCTAAGGTAGACAAATTAGTTACAACTTGAGGTACTTCTTTTGCAAAGATCAAGTACGCAGAAAGATGATTCTTTATTACAGATGAAATAGCAGAAGCAGAAACAACTGGAACAGACTCGCCTTTAAGCTTTACATCAAGGACATGAGTCTTTCCTCTATGTACAAGGGTAATCTTTTTGTTGTAAGTATCCACCATAGCATGCAACCTGTAACACCATGGGATACCCAGTAACACATCACAGCCCTCAAGTGGCATAATATGAAATTCTTCAGCATCCACATAGCTCTGAATGTGCAGACGAAGCTTCCCCAAAATGGGAGTAACAGGCTCTGAATGACCAGGGCATGCCAAACCTGCTTCCCCTGTCATACCCATCTCCTCTGCACGAATGCCCAACTTTGATGCCAATTTGGTGATATGAAATTAGCACGGACTCCTGGATCAAAGAAAACCAGCACTGTCTGGTATCTAACTTTGCCCCAAGCTCTGCACAGCTCCGTGGCATCTGTGTTTGGCTGGTCTCCAACCAAATCTGGAACAAGTCCTGCACTTGGCTTTGGCTTCTTCCCTTTATGGTCTGACTTGTCATCCTTATCCTATGACTTCTTCTCTGGGCATTCATTTGCAAAATGTCCTTCCTGTTCACAAATGTAGCATTTCTTGGCCTCCATAAGAGCTTTCCGTTCTTCAAAAGTTTTGCCAGAAAAATGCCTCTTTTGTCCTTGTCCTCGTCCCGAAGAAGACTTAGACTGCTTCTTGGACGTATCACCTTCTTCAGTGGAGGGCTTCTTTGTGGGAGGCTCAGAAGGCTTTGCTGCAACATTGCCCTTGGCTGAAAACTGTTTGCCCTGGGACCCTTTCTTGTGGCTATTAAATCCATCGGAATCTCCCTTCGATAGATTGCTGGCCACTCTTGCATTCTCTATCAACTGAAACATATTCATGACAGTAGTCTTTGTGCAATAGTCCCTGATTTTCTTGGGCAATCCGCAACAATACTTCTTAATTTGTTCTGACAATGGCACAAACCTATAAGAGGTGACTGACTGGCAACAGTGCGGCCCAAAACTGTTTATTGTACTCTTCCAAGTTCGCACACTGTTTAGCATTCAACTCGTGCCATTCTGTCATCACATCCACTTCAAAAGTGTTTGTCAACCAGGCAGGCGCAAAAAGCTGTTTGAATTGGACCCACGTTGTTGGGGCTTGACCCTGGTTCAACAATGCGGTCCACCATTGAAGCGCATTCCCTTTCAAGAAAGTGGCAGCCTTGCGTATCTTGGAAGATTCCGTGAAGTTTCCTCCAGCATAAGCTACATCGAACTGCTGTATGAAGGTCAAAGACTTCAATTGATCCTCAGTTCCTCTCAAAGTTTCAAACTTCACTCCCTGCCCACCTTCCTTGTAATCCTTAAGCTGACTCAAAGGAGCCACATTATCATAAACAGGTGCCTGTAACAGTGGTGCTCCATGATTGTTCATTCCAGACTCGCATTAATCGTTTTACCTGTGGTATCTGCATTTCGTACGTATGGCTGCGAAAAACCAGCCATACCAAATTGTGTTCCAGGCACTCGAAACTGGCCGTAGGCACCTTGAAAACCTGGTTGGACACCCATGTTCGCGTACATAGGGTTAATCATGCTTGTTTGCATTGTCCCGAACACATTCCCTGGCATATAACCTGTGGAAGGTCCAGCCATAGCTTGAAACATTGAACCACCTCCAAAATAACCAGGATAAGTATTAGGTAATGGAAGGGTCTGACGCATAGCGTGTTCATTACTCCCTTGACCATTCACAAACGGTTCCTGTCCAGCTAAAGCAAGCTGCTTTGGATCATTGGACACCGCTAATTGCTCAACCACATGGGCTTTCCCTCGAGTATCATGAGTCCTTTGCGCATTGGAAATCTCCTTTTCCTGCAACGGCTCAGTCGTGCCCTGTGTAGGAGGCTGTAAACCCTGTGTCGGAGCCTGTAAGAACTCCTGCATCCTTGGGTTGTTAGCCAACTGCTGAAACATGTCCATGCAGCAACGCGGTTGAGTTCTAAACAACCTCTCCTCTTCTTGAAGAGTTGAAGGAACTTTCTCCGTGCCATGTGAGGAAGATCCCTCTTCAGGTACTTGGTCTCTCTTCTCTGCCATAACGACAAGCTCTGTGTTGCTTTCACCCACAACAATCCACGCTGCACTTTTTGAAGAAAAAGTGACTATCCCGTCGATGGAACCATATAACCGGCCTGTACAACGTAGAGGGCGGTACTATTTCAATTACCTGTTAACTTTACACAGAGCACTGAGAAGGGAAGAGAACATAGTTGCGTCCAACGACTAGAATGTCACTGCGCACACGAGACCGACACCCTGTAGGCCCCAAAGACTGGTGCCCCTATCGGTATTTCTTTATTCAAATTAAGGTAGACGATCCGACCACTTCGCACAAGCTTTCACAAAGCTGTCCAAACCTGGCGAGGGCTGAAAACGCAGGTTTTCGACCTGATTTTGGCAACATAACGACGCAAAAACCCCTGTAGGTCAAAAGCACCTGTCTAGGACGGATTCCCTCGCTATCTGGAAGCTTTCTGGTGAGCTGTCACAGAAATTCAGTGGGCTGTAATTCCCTGTTTTTCACTGCCGGGTGCCCAAAAGCCTATACACGCATCCCAAGGCTCTCACGAGGCTCCCCCGGTGTTCCCTTGCAGTTTAGGTGCGAAACCCTAAACCGCAGAAAAACAGAGCAGGCTGTAATTCGCTGTTTCGGATCGTTTTTAGCGGAGCGAACACGCCTACGCGTGTCCCAAGGGCTCCCGCATGCAATGGGACAGTTCCCCTGTGAATTGGACGAGTTTTCACGCGAGAAAACTCTCCGAACTCGCAATCTTTCGCGATGAAACTGTGCGTACTTGTGGGGGATTAGCAATTAGCTAATCCGGTTCCTGTTCAGAAGGCTCTTGCCTTGGCAAACGCGCATAAACCCCAGAACTGTACATGTTCATCTGAATAGCCCAACTAGTGGGGCATTACCATATGTGCCAAAAGGGAGAGAGAGATGCACGAGAGCAAGTCATCGCGCTACATGAGACAGAGGAGAAGGCAAACTTTCCATTAAAGCTGTAGACCTGTACCCACTACTCACACACACACTGTAGCTCACTTAAGGCAAAAATCAGCCTCCTCTCTCAAATTGGGCGCCCCCTCTTGCTGATGGAAGTGGAAAATCCACCCGGAACCGCCATGTGTCCAGTTTACCCCTTTTGAGTTAATTCTCTAGTTCCCACTGACTTATAAAGTTATAAGTGACTTTCCGAGTGGCCTAGACTGCATTTGGCGCACACAAGCTTCCATACTCATCAGAATTCAGTGCTAACTGGCCCGACCAGTCCCAGACTGACCGACCCAGACTCTCGCTGTGAGAAACCTATTCGGCCGCAACCGTTTCACACTGGCCATGCAATGTCCACTTGCACCTTTTCAAGGGTTCCAGGGAAAACAAGTAAAAATAAAAATAAATAAAAATATCTAGTACTTATTTACGGAAGGCAACAGGAAAAATACACCTCCTGGTGACAGCTTGAGCTAGTTGCACACTTGGGTCCATGAGCATCAAGTACACTCACCTTCTTGACTTGGTTCAGTATTGCATTTCCTCCTTGACTTGGGATATGCGGAGATCCATTGTCTGTTGAGGCAATATTTGCTCTTTGATGGTGATTTGGGAGGTGACCTAGAAGGTGAAGACGAAAGCGAAGCTCTAGGCTTGGGTTGCTCATCAATTGGCCTAAGTAATTTGTTCAACCCCAATATCAAGCTTTTTGAGAGTCATGTGCGTGCATTGGACTCTCTACTAAGATAGGATAGATGATACCATTTTCGCTACTTAAACCTGACATCGATTTTAATACACATACTTGAGTGGTGAGTTGACAGACACCACCTTCACTTGTAAGGTTTGCTCATTGTTAGCTTATGTCTTGCTGTTCCATGGCTTTTCAATCCTCTGATCCCTTGGTGAGGGGTGTTCCAGAGCTTTTTCTCAAGATGGAGGCTTTTCTACCTCAACAGTAACTGATGGTGAACTTGCGCTTATCTCTATGACTGGTGCAGATTTTACCACTTAATTAGCAGATTCTACTTGATGTTCTATTTTCGGATACTCGCAAACTTTGTTTGACCCATCAACTCTATCTCACTCTAGGGTAGGATCATCGGAATATGGGGTAATTGAGGATAATTTCTCAGGTTAGTTGTATGGTCACACTTTTCAGCACTCTTGATGCTCATTTATCTCATCATCCAGATTTGGCATAGGACTTGTTTCCAGCGGAGTCTCAGGCATCTCGTGGTTACTACCAGGTTGGGGCGCGTCTAAGGAAGATGGCATTTTGCTAATCATGCTCAAAGTGAGAGAATATGAGGCTCCATCTAATCCCTTGTATCGTCGATACTTGGATGCGCTCCAAGCTATTGTTGTGTTCAGGTCATCGGGTTCCCTTAGGTAAAATCTATGTTTATCATCAATGTAGGTGAAACCTTGGTTGGCATGTTGCAACTCCACTATGGTGGGGTAGTCAGCCAATTACGGATAGACATTGCTAGAGATTTTAGCTTTGTTGGACACTCACACTATCCTTAAGTCGGAAGTATCTTGTGCTCGTCATGTCCTCGTAGAAGTTTGGACTATTGTCTCCAAATAGCTGTACTTCCACAAGTAGATCAATGTATCTAACTCTAAGTTGCGTTCGCTCTTAAGATAGAGATGGCCATCTCAATAGAGCATGTTTTATGACCAAAGAATCAACGAATCGACAAACCTGCAGCAATAGGTGCTCACTAGGTCAAACATGGTCGTGTAGAGCACATGAACTTTGGCCATTGTGCACACACAAGCAGTGTTCTCTTCGGATTTTATTCAAGGAGAACCATGGATTGCTGATTTCACTCAGGGTAGAGCTCATGCTCTAGATTGAATCCACCTTCTGAAAAGTGTTACTTAATAGTTAGTCTGCACCACTTGAGTGTGCTACTAAATTCTTAAAAAGTTCAATGCACTCCATGGAGGTAGCAGATTGCCCCTTTTGTAGCAACTTTGCCTAAGGTATTTTTGGTCGTGATCATAAGAAGATGAAACTTAAGTGAGTGAACAACTAGTGTGATACTCCTTTGATTATCCCAAGGCTTGTCAAATAGTTCTTCGTACTCACACGAAGTCCAAGTCTTTTGGCCTCAAAGCCAAGACGAGAGACTAGACCAAGTTGGTCTAGTATTGAGCTGGACAGACCAAGTTGACTACACAGGCGAGAGCTTAAACGAGTTAGCTCCTCGACTTGTACGCACAATGGAGTGAAACTTCAATTGAGGTCCCACCGGGCATGCCAAAATGAGAGCACCTGTAGCGAGAATAATGTGTCGTTCTCTCTACTGTGGGTGCTCCTCAGTGCAATGTGCATGAAATCTCACTACAACAAAATGAAAACAATGCAGACGATGAATAATATAGCAACAAGTAACTCAATAGAACAACAGACTCAACAATAGAACCTGAATAACATGGGACTCGACTAGCTCAGGTGGATCAGTATAGACTCTTGGCATGGCAGCATACTCTCTGCTCCAAGCCCATAACTCACAAGTACAATGGGGGTGTCGAGGCTCAAGATGTGCAAGGCGGGTGCTATGTGTGCCTTAGATTGACTCGACGCTAGACTCATAAAACCATCTAGAACTGTGTCTCGGATTGAAGCAAACGTGAGAATATATACAACCCCCAAAAGGGTAACCAACAGATAACATCAAATATCCCTGACTGTCCAGCTGCACATATCCCTAAACTGTGGCGGAGAAGAACTGGCCACGGTGTCATCCTAACCACCACTCTTGCCACGTGCCAAGCCCACCAAGTGTGAACCCACGACCAACTATAATTGTCTTTCCGTGTAGAGTGACATTGTAGCCCAGCTACACAACTTTCGGTATTTCTTTATTCTTATTACACTTGAGAAAATTTGTAAACTTCTACAAGCTGTCCCACTTTTATCGGGCTGAAATTCCCTTACTTTACACTGATTTCGGCAACATAATCACAATACAAGTCTCCACAGACACAATCCCAATTGAACATTGACCTTCCATGCACTTTAGAGCACTTTACAAAACCTGGCGAGAAATTACAACACGCTGAAATCTCTGTTTTTGGCCTCCAATTTGCACCAAAACACCTGTTCCGTGATTCGCTAGCTTCCTCGAAGCTCCTAGGACCTGTAGGCATCAAAACTGGTCAAACCACAAACCTGCAAAACATTACAGCAAGCTGTCATTCCCTGTTTTGCGATCCAGTTTGAGTGCCGATCACTCCTATGAGAAACCCTAGAGCTCCCGCACCTATAGGGTCATTTGCCCTTTGAATTAGACGAGATTCCTCGTGGAAAATCTCAATTAATTGTCTTGCAGAAGAACCCAAGGCTTTCTCGAGCCTCCCCTAGCAATATCTTGATGTTTAGGTGTAAGCCCTAAACCTGCAAAGAAACACAACAGGCTATAATTCCCTGTTTCGCATCATTTTGAACGGAGCAAAGACGTCTACATGTGTCTCAGAAGCTCCCCCACACAATGGGAAAGTTTCCCTATAAATCGGACGAGTTTCACGCAAGAAAACTCTCCGTTTTTGCATTCATTTGCGATAAAACTGTGCGAACCGGAAGGGGATTAGCAATTAGCTAATCCGGTTCCTGTACAGAAGGCTCTTGCCTTTGCAAACACGCATAAAACCCCCAGAACTATACATGATCATCTGAGAAGCCCAACTAGTGGGGCATTACCATATGTGCAAAAGAAAGAGAGAGAGAGAGAGAGAGAGAGAGAGAAATGAAATGATATATTAACGTCTACAAGAGGCCAAAATGACCTATGAGACCAACTGATTACAATGATGAGTCTAGTACCAAGTCTGGGTACAAACAAGAAAACTACAAACAAAGAACTGATAGGAGTGCTACCGACTCCTATGGGTGGCTGGTAGGCTGAGCAATGGTATCACCATAAAGGTACAAAGTGGGGATAAGTGTCACCATGATACAATATAGCAGTAGCATGAAGCCTATCCCGATCGACATTCTGGGTGTCGTGCTAGAATCCTGTGGATCCTCTGCCGCAATCTCCGCCGGTGCTGCGTGGCTCCCCTCCTCAGTCGCGGTCGTCTCGATCTCCCTAACTCTGTAGCTCGATCAATGAGAGTACCGCTGATGTGTGTATGGGTGGGAACCGAGCTCTCTGGTGGTGGTGTCCCCTCTGACTCTGTGGTACTCAGACTGAAGAAATCTGAGATGTGTCTCTGGGACTGTCTCTGTCTTTGCCCATTCAATAGAGCGTCTCTATGTCTCTGAATCTCAAGTAGGAATAATCCGAGACATCTTTGATCCTGATATCTCATGACTCTGTCTAACGAGTCAAAACCATCTCTCAATAGACAATGAAAGCGTCCCCGTATCTCATAGTAGACTGTGCAGCGACATATATAGTGGAGCTCTGTCTCTGGCTCTGCATGGCATAACTGACATATCCTACTGTCTGCTGGTATGCCTCTGAATCTACCTGTCTCAATCCCAAGCTGGTGTGAAGATGTGCGAATCTGGCCAATAGCACATCGTAACCTATGAGATAGATGTGTGTCCATGTAACTGGGCCGTGTGACAAATCCGTCTGTCGTGAGTTGAAGAAGATGTTCTCTATAGAAAACCCTCTTCGTACCCAACTCCCGTGATGGTTCTATCCATGTCCTCTTGTTATCAAGCTGGATAAGATCCTACCGAATGAGTCTAGTAGTCTCCATCCGTGTAAGAGCCAAGGATGGTGCATCAAGAGAATACTGGAAAGGGGGCAGCCTGTCCATGCTGAAACCATGCCTCTGAAACCATGAGCTCATCTCTGCATACCAACATGATGTATCTCCCTGTAATGCCAGCTGTCTGGATGACTCGAGAGCAAGCCTGGCATACCTGTCCCTGGTGGTGTCCCATAAGCTGTGTACAAATGATACTGATCTGGTGAGTGCCTCAACCTCCATAGGTGGGGCAGCCAGCTCCGCTCGTATGATGTCATGTGGGACTGAGGCCTTGGCTCTAATCAGCCTAGAAATCATAGATATCAGGGGTCTCTCCATATTAGTCCATCCAGCACTGTCAATAGACGGTCCCCAAACCTGAACCGCGTAGTGCATAACTGAAGCGACCAAAGTATCGAAAAGCCAGAGCTTTGTTCGAGGTTCCTGGAACTGAACCTGCGAACAAATCCTCTCTAAACCACCTAGGGCTGCATAGGCACGAGTCAATCTAGTGTCTGCTGCCACTTTCAGTGTGAACCTCGGTCCACTAAAGACCACCCCAAGATATGTGTATGCATCAGTGTACTCCATACTGTCCTGTCCATATGTCAAAGTAGGTGCTGATCTCCTAACCCACTGTGGTGTGGTATTAAATACCATGACCTTGGTTTTACCAAGGTTGACAGACAATCCACTATCCTCTGCAAAACTATGCAATGTGTCCAAATGTCTCTGCATACCCTCTGGCGATTCTGATATCAACACGATATCGTCAGCATACAATAAAAGAGGGATCCATGTCCCTGCAAGCTGAGCACCTCTATCTCCTCCTCTGTCAATATAATCAGAGACCCCATCAACATACATACCAAATAAAGTAGAGGACAGTGGGCATCCCTGTTTCACTCCGATGGTGGAGTGAACTATGTCGGATATCCCCTCTGATGTGCGTACATGACCCATCACTGAACTGTACAATGCCATGATCCCCCACATCAGCTCTGTGGGTACCCCCAATTCCATAAGCCGGTGCATCAATCTGGCCCTCGGCACTGTGTCAAACGCTTTGCGAAAATCCACAAAGCTGCAGTATATCCGTCTACCATGTGCTCGACCCTCCTCAATGATAGCTCTGAGTGTAAAGACATGATCTAGTGTGGAGAAACCCCTTCTGAAACCAGCCTGCCCAGGTGCTCGTATGCCCATAATCTCTGCCCAACTGCTCAGCCTATGCTCGAGGATGGATGCATATAACCGTGCCAATGTGTGTCCTACCATGATAGTACGGTAATTCCCCGGCACTGTGGGGTCACCTGTCTTGAAGATAGGTACAATAGTAGATAATCTCCAAGACTCAGGGAGACCCTCACACATGACACGGTTGAATAGCCGTGCAAGCATCTCTGCCAACAAATCCCCAGCATGTATAATGTGCTCTGCTACCAAACCCTCATGATCCTGTGCCCGTCTGGTCTTCATCCTGTCAATGGCCTCCTTTACCATCTCAGTGGTAAAGAAGGTGCTCGTAGCCGGACATGGCTGTGGTGGGTCTGGTAATGGTGGTTGTCCAGGTACAGTGTATAAAGATGTTGCATACTGCCCCCATATCTCTGTAGAAGTAATCACTGGTGGGGGAGACTTCTCATGGAATAGACGCCAAGCCTCTCCTGAATCTCTACTAAGGAAGAGCTGATATAAATCTTGCTCCATCTGGACCAAGAAAGCTCGCTTCTTCCGCCGCACTAGTCGTCGTGTAGCAATGCGAGACTGTCTATAGGTGATCACTCCCAATATAAGGTCCCGCTGTATCTGAGCTCTCCTCTGTCTACACTCCTCATCATACCAGTTGTTCTGAGGCATGTGTCCAGAAAGACGTCTCTGCCCCGGCTGAGTGTGTGGATATGCCTCTGTCGCTGCCCCATGTAATGTCACTGTCAGCATAGATGTGATCTCCTCCACTGTGTATACTGGCTCTGATGTGCATAAAAGCCTACGTATCTCCTCTACATAGACTGAATCAGTCTCTGGTGTAAAAGTATAGCGTGTATGTCCACCACCCCGTGACGCCTGAGATGTATTGTACTCAAAGGAGACTGATAATGTTAAAAGTGCATGATCTACTGCTATCCCAACTGGCCTGGGCCCCACTGTGAAATCCTGAATGTGAGAGATAAAGCTCGGATGTGTCAGAACATAGTCTACAGTGCTGGACCCATGTCTATGTGGAAAACAAGTAAAACCTGTAGACAATGGGAAAGTCGTTAAGCCATTCAGTATGGCTAAACTGTGAGTAGTCGTCATCTCTCTCAGGTATCTCCCATACTCTGTATGCTCTCTGTCGTGTGAGCATCTCTCAAGCCCCAAATCCTCTGGCTCAAGCTCTCTAAGCATCTCTTCTGATGTGTCATAGAAGACTGTCTGTGAGCTGCCTGTACGGGCATTGAAATCCCCCAGGAGTATGATGTCTCCATCTCTGGAGAACTCCTAGATATCATCATCAAGTGCAGAGTAAGGAGACTGTCCTCTGGGTGAAGCATATACTGAAGTGCTGGGAGGAAAATAGCATATGGCGATGTACAAGAAACGTCCAGTCTCTGCCCTTAGCCTCACCCACAAGTATCTGGCCTGATCATCTCTCCGAACTATGTGCAATAGTGGTTGGAGCTCCTCTCTAAAAAGAACTGCTACACCTCCTCATCCTCTAGTCCCATGTGCAGTTCTGGTGCATGTCCTACAAGCTGTCTCCCATCTGTATCCTGATATGTGCGGCATCAACTGTCCTGGAGCCTGATGAGTCTCTGAGTAGAAAACAATGTCTCTGTCTCTGAAGCTATCCTCAAAGGCCCCCACATCAAGTCTATACGAACCATTACAATTCCAAACTGCCATCCTGAGAGTGGTCCCATAGGTCTCGCACCGTCATGTAGAGCGGTGCTCTGTAATCACTACTCGTCCATTTCTGTAGAAAGCTAACTTCCCCTTCTCCCTTGCTGCTATAATCTCTGGCATGACCTCTCTCATATGTGCAAGCTGTGAGAGCGTAAGATCATCTCCTAAAAAGATACCTGTTTTCTTGAGGGTTGGCCTCTTCTTTAAAAAGTCTTTCTTTTCTTCCATGGAGGGAAAGCGCAAAATGAGAGCCCGTCCTTTTGAACTCTCCCCATTACCTTCACTCTTCTTGCCCACTCTCCAAGCTTGTGTGTGCGAGGGCTTCTCCACCCCCATCATGGACATGAGGCTCTTCACCTCTTGGTCCACCTTATCTGAATCTTTTAGGCCGGTCACTCTCACGTGTAGAGCGCGTACCCTTCTTCGTTGTTCCTCTTCTAGTGTTTTGTTGATGATGTCGGGTGTAGTCGGAATTTCCTTGCCCTTTCCCTTCTTGACAACATCAATCCATTTTTCAGCCTCGTCCATTTTCTTTTGCGTTTTGGAGAGAACCTCCACCCATGAGGTCTTCATTTCTCCTTCCTCCTTTATTTCTTTGACTTGTGCTCGTATACTATTCAGCTCGTCAATCATAGATGGCTGAATTTCCCCATCTTCAAGGCGTCTTCCCTCTTTGGTTTCGTCGAGTTCCTCCCGAAGGGCTGAGATGCTACTTTTTAAAGCTTGAATTTCATCCCGGAACTCCTTGCGTTCTAGTTCCCTCGCCTGTTCCTCCCTCCTTTTCCATTCGAGAATTAAATTCTTCTCTTTCTTCCACTCATCCATGTGAGCTTTGCATTCTTTCAACTCCTTTTCAATGGCTGTCATCCTCTTGCTTGTGACCATGTAGTGCGCCGCCATTTGTCTTGCCTTATTTGTTTCACTTTCTGAGAGAGAGGAGAGAGCAACCTATGCGCACCGCATTATGCATACATATGTTTCCCCATTCAGCCTACATGGCATATGTTTGCTTTCTGTATGTGTCAATTTGCAATTTCTGTGAGCTTTGCAGTTTTCAAATTCCTTGCAAATAAATCCCTGCAGGTTTGATGAACGTTGCAAGCCGGTAAAGCTGGTGGGCACTGCAGAGGGTGATGGCGATGGGAAGTCTAGCACTGTGTTGATAAAGAGAGAGAGAGAGAGAGAGAGAGAGAGAGAGAGAGAGAGAGAGAGAGAGAGAGAGAAATAAAATGAAATGATATATTAACGTCTACAAAAGGCCAAAATGACCTATGAGACCAAACTGATTACAATGGTGAGTCTAGTACCAAGTTTGGGTACAAACAAAGAAAACTACAAACTAGAAACTGAGATAGGAGTGCTACCGACTCCTATGGGTGGCTGGTAAGCTAAGCAAAGGTATAATGCCACAAAGGTACAAAATGGGGATAAGTGTCACCATGATACAATATAGCAGGAGCATGAAGTCTATCCTGATCAACACTCCGGGTGTCATGCTAGAATCCTGCGGATCCTCTGCCGCAATCTCTCCCCTCCTCAGTCGTGGTCGTCTCGATCTCCCCAACTCTATAGCTCGGTCAATGAGAGTACCACAGGTGTGTGTATGGGTGGGAACTGAGCTCTGTGGTGGTGGTGGCCCCTCTGCCTCCGTGGTACTCGGACTGAAGAAATCTTAGATGCGTCTCTGGGACTGTCTCTGTCTATGCCCTCTCAATAGAGAGTCTCTATGTCTCTGTATCTCAAGTAGAGATAATATGAGACATCTTTGATCCTGATATCTCATGACTCTATCTAACGAGTCAAAACCATCTCTAAATAAGTAGTGAAAGCATCCCCATATCTCATAGTAGACTGTGCAGTGACATATGTAGTGAAGCTCTGTCTATGGCTCTGCATGGCATAACTAACATATCCTACTATCTGCTGGTATGCCTCTGAATCTACCTGTCTCAATCCCGAGCTGGTGTGAAGATGTGCGTATCTGGCCTATGGCACATCGTAACCCATGAGATAGATGTGTGACCATGTAGCTGGGCTGTGTGAAAGATCCGTCTGTCATGAGTTGGATAAGATGCTCTCTATAGAAAGCCCTCTTCGTACCCAACTCCCGTGATGGCTTTATCCATGTCCTCTTGGTATCAAGCTGGATAAGATCCTACAAAATGAGTCTAGTAATCTCCATCCGTGTAAGAGCCAAAGATGATGCATCAAGAGAAATACTAGAAAGGGGGCAGCCTGTCCATGCTGAAACCATGAGCTCATCTGTGCATACCAACATGATGTCTCCCTGTAATGCCAGTTGTCTGGACGACTCAAGAGCAAGCCTGGCATATCTGTCCCTAGTGGTGTCCCATAAGCTATGTACAAATGATACTGATCTGGTAAGTGCCTCAATCTCCATAGGTGGGGCAGCCAGCGCCGCTCGTATGATGTCATGTGAAACCGAGGCCTTGGCTCTAATCAGCCTAGAAATCATAGATACCAAGGGTCTCTCCATATTACTCCATCCAAAACTCTATCAATTCACCTTCTTCCATCCACTTTGTGTCCATAGGTGGATAGCTTTCAAACTTCACCAAATAACGTATTGCAACCTTTCTTTCTTTTCGCCTGTCGTCTAGAAGACTCGGCTGAGTCTTTAGCCTTCTCTGCATTTCTTGACCCTTGGGAAGCTTCAGGAGTCGCTTTTGAGAACGACCTCTTTGCTGAATTTTTCTTTGACTAGCCCTCTTTCACGTTGCCCTGGAATCCACTGTCTTCTCCCTTCAACAAGACATAACCAGTATTGGCGACTTCAATAAGCTAAGTAAGGGTTTCCACTTTATTCTTTATACAGTAGTCCACAACAATACTTCTCTATTTGCTCTGTCAATGGCACAAACCTCCACAACAATACTTCTCTATTTGCTCTGTTACTTAGAGCAATGCTTTACAGAACCTCCGATTGTACTCCTCTAGGCTCTTGCAAGTAGCTGCAGTGAGTTGGTGCAAATCCGTCATGACAGCTTCAAATTCATTTGACAGCCACGCAGATGCCAAGATTTGCTTGAAGTATATCCATGTGGCAGGTGCCTGTCCTTGCATCGACAGTGTTGTCCACCATGAACGCGTGTTTCCTTTCAAGAAAGTGACAGCTTTCCTGACCTTGGAGGCCTCTGTAAAATTCCCTCCTTCATAAGCTGTATGAACCTGATGGAGGAAAGTAAGAGCCTTCGACTTGTCTGTAGCGCGGATAATGTGTTGTGCTCTCTACAGTGTGGGTGCCCCTCAGTGCAATGTGCGTGACAATCTCACTCAAACAAATGAAAACTCTCTCAAACAGAATGAAACACAGAAACAATGGATAACAACAGAGACACAACAGTGGGCTAGAACATGTGGACTCGACTAGCTCAAAGAACCATGTACACACTCTGGCGTGGCAGCACACTCAGCTCCAGCCCAGGACTCACAGGTACAAATGGGGTGTCGAGGCTCAGATGTGCAAGGATGGTGAAGCAATGCTTTCTGTAAGACTCACTCTAGACGACTACGTACAAGATCAAAGGTGAAGAAGATGATAACATCACCAACCGCTACTACTCATATGTACCACCATAAAGAGCCACCAATGGCTCATAATGTCAGCCATGTGGTGTCCTGGCCACGAGGTCCACTAGACCACCGTCGGTAGGTACCATGCCACGTGTCACTCCCTAGACCAGAGGTCCGTCCAGAGGATCCGTCCAGTGTGAACCAGACCCAATGTAGCCAACTGTCCAACTGTCTGCCCTGTGAAGTGACACTGTAGCCCTGCTACAAGTTGCCCGCCACAAGACCGCTCACCGTCTCGGTGAGAGGAAATACTGAAAAAACTGTGAAAGAAAACCATTAGATAATGCATATGTACATCCTTCTTGAAGCAGGTTCTAGGCCCAAAAATGGAGTTTAAACACACTGCACTGCTTGCAAATTTTTAATCCTTTGGAGAAGCGGGACGCAGTATGATTTCATAATCCAAGAATCCCAATTGGCAAAACATAATAAAGCTCCACAGCAGGAAGTAAGTGACCGGTAGCTCTTCAACCAATCGCAACCAATCGATATCAAATGTTTAGCTCTGACAAATGAAGTGTGCCTTAAGCATTGTCCTGAGTCAACTTCAAGTTTTGTTTGCCACTCAGACTTTTCAGGCTTCTTCTTTTGCTGCTTCACTCGTGAGTACGCAAAGACTCCAGCCAAAGCAATACCAGTGCCAATGCCATTGATGGGGAAACAGGGGTCCTGAAGAAAAGAACAAAGGCTGGTTAATGCTTCTTGAAAAGTTCAAAAGTTTTATAACAGGAATCACACCTACTGAATCATTGAAAATCCAATGTGAATCAGTAGGTACGTCTACTTCTTTTAGCAGATTTTTCCACAATACATTTACGCTAGGTGAAATGGCTTTGAAACAATAACTAAGTCATTTGAAAACCTCGTTCAAAGAGGTGTTACAAGAAGCAGCTATAAATCTAGGTTTTATAGGATCTTTGTGGAATTTCCAAACGATATATAAAAAAAGGTAATTTAGGCTGGCACTTGAAACCAAAAGACTTGCAAAAGTCTTGATGTTTCAAGATAATCTCTTGCATCGAAAGATCACAACCATTGTAATTTTGAGAGTTTACTCCACCTAACAAGCATTTTAAATAGAATTTCTTGCACGTTACAACAAAGTTATTAAAGCACTTATCTACGTAAGATTACAAAATCATGATGAAATTTCCTAAGAGCATAACAATCAGAAGCAGATAAGCTATTCCTTCCTGAAGAAACGTTCCTCAAGCAAGATGCTAATTTCAAAGAAGCTTTCTTGAGGACTCCTAACGACTCCTCAAACTTTACTACAAAACTAGAAATTCCTTTTTCTATGGCTTTGAGAAGGGAAGAGTGTCATCCGAGGAAGGGAGCCTATATTTAGTACCCTAGAAGAAAAAGAAGAGTATTTTAACGTTGTAGGAAACTATCCCAAAAGACCTTAAGAAAAGGTCTTTCAAGGAATCAAAAGGAAGAAGAGAACAATCAGTAGTAACTACATGACCCAAAGCTCCATTTACATAAGAAAAAAAAGGCGGCTTCGCTACAAGGGCAACCAATACCTGAGATTGCTAGCCTTTATTGCTTTTTAAGATTACGTTCGATGTAACTATAGTTGAAAGCGTTTTGTCCTAAAGTTTTCACATATTTGAAAGCTACAACGGGATGGTTCCATACCTTTCTCACACAAGGATGGAGAGCATCCAAAGCTTCTTGAGATCTCAAAATAGAGCTTAATCCAATCTTGTCGAAGTCCGGGGAGGTAAAGATAGTTCTCAACAAATCTTTCTTTCCAACCAAGAGATTTATCAGACTAAGACACTTGGACTTCAGAAATTTACCTAGCAGTACTCGAAGTTGAGTACTATGAGACTTCCTTAGCTCCAAATCTTCATAAGAGTAGTTCTCAAGGGTATACAAGAGCTTAAATAGGATCCTTATATTATACCTCTCAAATAATTTATAAGAAAAAGAACCCAACTCCATGACTCTAGATAGGTAAATCAATCTCTATTTGTTATCCCTATGTGCAAAAACTCTAGGGTTAGAAGGGCCATCACTCTCAATTCTAGATGTGCAAAAACTTTAGGTTTAGAAGGGCCATCACTCTTAATTGTAGAGATTGAAACCCTGGGGAGACAACTTGATTGATTCGAGGGATAGAAGGTGGATCTGAACAAGAATCTTTAGGAATCCAGGCATTGCATCTTCACGAGTGTCTTCACTTCGCTTGGTAACTTCACTCATTCTATCTTTGCTTCTATTTCCGCTATCCCACTTACAATGTCACAGTCACAAGTCTTCACACCGTTGCGGCCAAAGTGGCACATCGTTACACAATCCTACTAAGCATAAACACAAAGCTTTTGGCCATTGCAATGCAAACCTAAATTCCAAACTAGAAAAATGGCAACACTGTGAGGAATCCCATCTTTGCGGATATCGTTGAAGTGAAATGGCCTTGCAGGCAGTGTAGCAAGTTCAGATTACCGCATAACAGTGGATTTCGGTGTTAAAACAAAACACAAGTCCAGTAGTAGACAGCCATTGTAATAAGACCGGAAAAGTGGATGGATGCCTTCGTGAAGCCATAGGGTAGTTGAGCTAAGATGTATCTCAGAATACAAAGGAATGCAGTCAGTGTTGCTGATAAAGCTTAGTGGAGAGCTGAAAATGCTGCCAATGCAGTCAAGCATGAATGAAAGGACCTCTTCCACCCATATCTGAAGCTCAAATGAACAGAAACAAGGAGAAGAGGTTGGTTGAGAAGTTTTTAGGAGATTTGATCACCATCCAAATCTCAAGCTTAACCGAGAGGACAAGTAAAATTATGTGCTTTGGGTGCATAAGGAGAGTTTGAGGGGCCTCATGCTTCGCAGCTTAACAATTGCTAGTAGACAAAAACGATACAATAACAGGCATATGGTTAAGCATGCTTACTGTGTCTGCAGCAGTTAGGTTAAGACCAACACCACCCGCTCTGGTAGTCAGAAGAAATACAGAAGGCATTGTTGTATCCATAAAACCTTCTCTATCTTCAGAAATGATGCTCTCGGCATTGAATTTGCGTGCAGCAACAAACCTCTCTTCGGCTCGTACTGATCCATCAAGCCGTTCGTAAACATATCCTCGGAACTCCAGATAATCCTGGAATGGCTCACAAAAAGCAAGCCTCAACCCCATCATAGAGAAGAAACCAAAATCAAAAACAGAAATAATGAGTTGGGTGCACCAACCTGAAGTATGTCTAATGTGCGTGTCATTTGAGCATAAATCAAAACTCTATGTTTTTTGATATGCAAACTTTGAAGAATCGAATCCAAGACCATCAGCTTTCCACTAGCCTGAGAGTTACAAGCGTCTAATGTTGGATTACAAACAAGACTACTGCAAGTCTTGCACCAAGTATATGCACTCAAATACAGCTGAACTTAAATTTGTGCACAAACAACTGACAAAAGCACACCTTTATCAAATGGTCTCCTTCTTCAAAAGGCTCTGGCTCCACACCATCAAACAAATATGGGTGACTACAAGCTTTTCTTAGTTGAACAACCTGTACATGTACGCCATGAAGTCTAAAATATGTGATTCAATGAATCAATAACATGAAGAACATAATCCATAAGCCAGATTCAGCCTTGGCAAAACAAAAATAGCTCTCAGCTAGCAAGACAACATTGAACAAACGAAAGGTTGGTGACAAGATATTGAGGATGAAAAAGTCACACAAAAAACAGCAGCAACTGCAGTAAAGTTAGGAGGACACCTTGTGATTATGATGTAAAATAAAGGGTGATAAGCAGTATCATTTTTGCACTACATCATGCACCTCTCCATCTGACCCACATTGCTGAGGAATCAGGATGATCACCATTGCCCATGGTGCAGTTGCACCAGCAAAGATTTCTACTAATTTGAAACTATGCCTCAATGAACTTTTTAAAAATCGTTGACCAGGCTTTTGTAATATTTGTATCGAGCCAAAGTCTATTCTTTGTCATGCCACCTTTGGTACCCTCATTTTGTACCAGGACCATCTGTCTCTCTAGCTATCTACCTCACCATCCATAGACAAATATATACTTGCACATTGTGTCTCCATGTGCACCCATGTTCTTTGTTACCTCTACGCTTTGAGAAAGACCCTACAATTCCCCTTTTCCATAAAAGCGATCCTTTTACAAACATTACGGATGTTCCCCTCAAATGGGACAGATGTCAATAATCTTGCACAGAATTAGTGTCCAGGAGGTGACCACCTCAGCTGCAAGGCTCTCTTCTTATTCTACAAAAAGAGAAATACGGATAGTATCTTTTCCATATATGTTTGCAACCCCCTCTTAATCCTTCAGTATATCTAGTAAATTTCCATGGATGACTTTCACCTTGAAGTCAACCCATATTGTGTGTGTAAAGGAGAGACTATTGTCACCTCAAGTTTGTGAATTTTCTTTAGACTAAGAGCCATAAATGGCAAGCACCTATCTGTTCTATTTTAATAATTTCATCCACATTGAGCGTGTAAAGAAGGAGAGAAAATTACCGCCTCAAGTTTGTGAATTCCATGCATAGAAAGGAAACGTAAAAGCAAGAACCTATCCAGTTTATTAAAAAAATGCCCCTTACAGAATGTAGAGCTTACGATGTTTTGCAATGATATCTGAGATGCCCCACCATAATTTTGCAAAAGTTTGGGAAGCTCCTTCTTAAGCACAGAGAGGTAAACGTCCTTTTGCAGCGGTACTAGCCTTGCCATTCTTCAGAATATCAACAGACAGTACTCAATAACATTCTGCCTGAATTTGACGATAATATGAACAATCTTTTGCAATGCTTACATGGTGACTTCCGACAAAGAAGGCAAAATAAGACTTTTGTTTTGCACCAAAGCAGACTTGGTCCGACGAAGCATGAAAACATTCAAAATGGTCTTTAGCAATTTCACATCCGCATCATGTTCTTTGGTAGCACCTGAAATGATTTTGCTTACAAAAAGGCTCAGATGGTGAAAACATTATAATTTATTTCCTCAATTCCCATTAACCATGTAGAAATTTAAATCTTGTGTCTTCTTTGAATGTTTTGATCCAGATGTTTTACAGAGAATAATATTGAAAGCATAATCAAATTTTGAGATCAAATTTGTCAAAATCCTAACTTAAACTTATCCTTGCAAAGCAACATAGTCTCAGTAATGCTTACTACCATGGATTGCTGAAATTGGGAAAGTCTTCAAAAAGTCTTCCAGATTGTTGAAAACCTTAGGCATGCAGAAGTGTAGCAATGACCATAATTCGGCAAGATTGTTCTGTATTGGTGTTCCTGTTAGCAACAATCGCCTAGGCATCATGTAGCTGCTATCCAAAGTTCTATAAAGAACCTGCATGCACAGCATTTTTCAACAAAT
Source organism: Adiantum capillus-veneris (assembly GCF_014529385.1). Taxonomy (NCBI): domain Eukaryota; kingdom Viridiplantae; phylum Streptophyta; class Polypodiopsida; order Polypodiales; family Pteridaceae; genus Adiantum; species Adiantum capillus-veneris. Next base: position 42,043,732 of record NC_140956.1, on the reverse strand, counting down.
TAGTCATGTCTTCAAAAATTTCTCTCTCAAATGCTCTCGTCATTCGTGTTCAACTAGAAAACAAACATCTTCACAATTGTTTTGTTTAGACACAATGGCCTTACCTGCTTTCTTTTTTTTCTTTAATCTTCCATTAACTGAAAACTTAGATTCATACAGAGCTCTGCAAAACTTGCTCACTCAAATAACATGCAATCTAATGCCCTGAATCGGACCAGTGCACCCTGGTTAATAACTTGGAAGAGTTTTCTTTATATCTTTCATTGGTAAGTAACTTGTCTGACTTTCAGGTCGAAAGGAAAGACTTGTATTCTGAACATTGATGTAATGGGTATAATGACAACTAAGTTTGTGAGACCCTTTTCTTTCTTTTGGTACCACAACAAAGTGCATGAAACTTTTTCCTTTTCTTTGGGTAGCATATAGCAGTATGCTTCATAATGGGTAGGAAACAACTAAACCAACCCCAGCCAAATGCTTGGAAGGAGGAACTATCTTTCAACATGATTTGGAGAAATGAACCATTACATTGTAACCTATCAAGACGAGAGAGGTGCAACAACAACGAGCCATCCCTCCCCATTCAAATCTCCGTACATCTACACCCAAGTTCCTTGTAGGTATGTGCTCAAAAAATGATAACATTGAGCCTTCCAAATTTTCCACTTTGTCTGGCTGCTAAAGATTCTTCAACATTACCCTGTAGAAAAGTTAGATGTTGATCAAATAGGTGGAGAATAGGGCATGAGTTTTCGCGATAGATTGTCTCCAACTGGCTGAAAAAACTTAGCAGCTGCAAAAAAAACGCACGTTTGACGCAATTCTTTGCAACAAAACTCCACAAAACGCAACCCCAATGAAGAGGGTTGTAAACTTGCAAGTAGAATCCCTCAAAACTCCATGGACCATGTGAGTATTGAACTAAGAAAGGTGTTCAAAAGTAGCCTTCATAATAAAATGAAAGCATAGCATTTCTGAATGATCAAATAATGTACAAAGGACCTCTTATATAGGCATGTGAATAACTACATCGGATTTTGTAGACAACTTGGGTAGACTTTCTTAAAGGCTTCAAGAAAATGGGGAGATATGATCCTAAAAGATTCCAAAAATATATTCTCCTGTAGAAAAGAGTCAAGAGTGCACTTACACAGACGGGTTTCACATGCTATAGAGGTGCTAGACATAGGAGAGGGTTCATACACGAAGAGAGGGATAAGCTAAGCTTACCAACAACCCTCCCTTAAGCTAAGCTTCTGCCAAAGAGGGTTTTATAAAACCAAAGAGCCTCCCCTTAATGGGTGTACACTAGACAGACAAAGAGGTGTCCCCATTCAAAGAGTGAAGGTGCAGAAATATGTAGACCCAAACAAAAGACAAAAAAGATGTACAAAGCTTCAAAGTATATCTCCATCAGAATCATACGAAAAATTTGTTCTGTCACTACCTTCTTTTTTGACCATATTGATTTGGCTTTACCTTTTCTTTTGTCATGGTCGGTTATTCCTTGGTTGTTGCCTTTGTGAAACGAACAAACGCAGAGTGGATCTCCCGGCTACACGGACCGGCGCCTACAAACACGCGTCAGACGAACCACGCGACCATAGCCACCATCCAGCAGCTCCCCCATGCTGGGGCCAGCGCCCGATGACGTAGACGTGCACCTGTAAGACCGGGTGTCCCATACCACTCGGCCTCACCTCCTCGAGGTGACCTCGAGCACTCCTAGCCTCACGGGCTAACCACTGGCACTGGGGGTCGTTTTCTTCTACATTTCTCTCTCCAAAAAACCCTAGATGGATTGAGAAAACACACTCTTCTCATCCCTTACACTTCGATGAGGAAAAACTATTTAAAAATATACCTTGGGTCCTTGATAATTGCATTATTCTCTTCAGAGGACAATGCTTTAACCAAAGCCTGGGCATTCCCATAAGTTTTTCTTGCTCACCTCTTATGTGTAATTTATACTTAGCCTTCTTCGAATACAAATGGTTTCTCAAAACTATGTTACTATTCAAGCATACTTATAGGTATATGGATGACATATTAAGCCTCAACAAAAAAATATTCTCAGAAGAAATCAATCATATTTACCCTAACTGCCTAAAAATAGAACCAACATATAGACAAGGGTTTAATACATTCACCGGCTTCTTTTCTACTTCGGTACAATTCCTTAACTTTACATTTACACTTCATAACCCATGTGTGGGAGGCCAAGAAAGCGACCTTGACAAATGGGAAGGGCGGGAAAATTGTACTTGATGTAAAATTGAAGGGTGAGTCCGTCCCTACTGTATGGGCTTCAGTCATTTCGAAATTAATGAAATGTAGTCTTTTTGTTTACTCGATCTACTTGAAATTGAATGATGAACAACAAGCCAACATGTCTGAATTGGATTAAAAACCACAAGAATTTCTGCACACACATGCTGACTATTTCTCAGAAGGCCTATTAGGCGAGTTACCTCCATCTCGTCCTGAGGACCACACCATTGATTTGATTCCTGGAAGCACACCACCACCTTACCGTGTTAGCCGAGCCTAGAATGAAGAAATCAAGAACCAAGTGAAAGACCTTCTTGAAAAGGGTCTCATCCAACCTAGTAAGTCACCCAACTGTTCTCCGGTTTTACTATTACTAAAGAAAGACGGATCTTGGAGAATGTGTATTGATTATAGAGCTCTTAATAAAATCACCATCAAGAACAAATTCCCGATCCCAAGGATCGATGATATTCTTGACAGACTTCAAGGATCCTCTTGTTTTCAGCAGGATTGATTTGAAAAGCGGATATCATCAAATCAGAATCGCTCCGGGAGATGTCTACAAGAAGGCCTTTCAAACAAGTTTTGGTTTATACAAATTTTTGGTGATGCCATTTGGACTTACAAATGCTCCAGCAACTTTCAACCGAATGATGGATAGGATTTTCTGAGAGTATCGATCTTTTGTGGGCACTTTCTTTGATGACATTATAGTTTTCTCCAAGAATGAAGCAGAGCACCGACACCATCTGCTACAGGTCTTTCAAGCATTGCACGATCATAGATTGGTTATTAATGCCAAAAAGAGCGAGTTTTTCTTGTCGGAGATACATTTCTTGGGACACATCGTCTACACTCAGAGCCATCATTAAGGAGGGCAGATCACATGGGAGACGGATCTATTGCAGCTTTGTGGACTTCCGCAAAGCATTTGACACAGTACCCAGAGCTAGATTGATGTGCAGATTACAGGAGATGGGAGTACCCACAGAGCTCATTTGGGGGGTCATGGCACTGTACAGGTCAGTAGTAGGGCATGTACGCACCTCAGAGGGCCTATCTACAACGGTTCATTTCACTATTGGGGTGAAGCAGGGTTGCCCGCTCTCTCCTACTCTGTCAAGTATGTGTGTGGATAAGGTTTCTGACTACATTGAGAGAGATGGTAATAGAGGTGCACAATTGGCGGGAACATGGATTCCACTATTGTTATATGCTGATGATGTTGTGTTGATCTCCGACTCTCCGGAGGGGATGCAACGTCACTTGGATGCTTTGCATAGCTTTGCCCATGAAAGTGGTTTGTCTGTCAACCTTGGTAAAACCAAGGTCATGGTATTTAATACCACCCCACAGTGGATCAGGCGGTCAGCACCCGCATTCTCATACGGCCAGGAGACAATGGAGTATACAGATGCTTACACCTACCTTGGAGTGGTTTTTAGTGGACCAGCATTTTCATTGAGAAGAGCAGTAGAGACTAGATTGACCAAAGCCCATGCAGCATTGGGTAGATTGGAGAGGATGTGTTCACATGTTCAGTTTCAGGAGCCTCAGACGAAGCTCTGGCTCTTTGACACCCTGGTGGCCTCTGCATTGCTCTATGGAGCTGAAATTTGGGGACCTTCATTGGACCATCATGGGAGGACCGGTCGCACTGATGGATCGGGAAACATGGAGAAGCCACTAGTCTCTATGATCTCACCGCTCATTAGAGACAAGGCTTCAGTACCACGTGCCATTATCCGAGCAGAGCTAGCTGGCCCCCCCACTAGTGATTGAGGCGCCCACCAGATCCGTCTTCTTCATACACCGCATGTGGGAACTTCCTAGAAACAGATATGCCCGCCTTGCACTTGAGTCCTCTCGACAGTTAGCCATGCAGGGAGATACAACATGCTGGTATGGGGAGATGAAATCATGGTTTCACCATAGACAGACTGCCCCCCTTCCAGTACTAACTGGATGCACCCTCTCTGGCTCTCACACAGACCGAGATCACCGGGCTCATCCGCCAGGACCTGACTCAGCTAAACACCGGGCACGAAGATGGCTTCTTACAGAGAGCATCTTCTCCAGCTCACGGAGGACGGTTTTGTGACGAGACCCAGATACATGGACACCCACTTGTCTCATGGAATACGATGTGCTATTGGCCAGATACGCACATCTTCACACCAGCTGCGAATCGAGACTGGGAGATACAGCAGAGTACAAACAGAGGCCAGGACATGCCTCCTGTGTGACCTGGCGCCTGAGACAGAGTTGCATACACATGCCACTGCCCCGTCTACTAGGAGATACGCGGCCGCTTCCACTACTTGTTCAGAGAGGGCTTCAGACCACTCTCCAGAGTCATGCGTACGAGGATCAGAGATGCTTGGATCTGTTTTTGCTGGAGCTGCGCAAACACAGAGGGAGCCTAATGAGGGGAGAGGCCAACCAATCTCAGAAACGGATCACAGACTTCTTTAGAGCAAACACTGGACACCCAGAGGATTTACTACCACAGAAGAGCTCGCCGCCTCACACCAGAGGCACACTGATCGACCGAGCAATCGAGCTCGGGAGATCTAGACGCCCACGACTGCGGAGGACTACACAGCATCGACGGAGGCTGCATCAGAGGATTCGAATCACTTTGGCCCGACATGCACAACGCGCGGTCAGGCTATTGACCATGGAGGAGATTGATGAGATTCGCCAGCAACCAATGCTGGATCTTTTGTGATCTGTGATTTAGCTATCCCACCTAGCTGCTTAGATCACACCTAGCTGTTTCGGATTACATAGCATTTTATTCTGTCATTTTTGTTACCCTGACTTTGTATCAAATCCACCACATTGTAAGTTTCTGGTCTCATAGGTCATTCTGGCCTTCTGAAGACGTTAATATAACATTTCATTTCATCATCTCTCTCTCTCTCTCTCTCTCTCTCTCTCTCTCTCTCTCTCTCTCTCTCTCTCTCTCTCTCTCTCTCTCCGTCCGCCCACGACTGCGGAGGACTACACAGCATCGACGGAGGCTGCATCAGAGGATTCGGATCACTTTGGCCCAACATGCACGATGGCTGGTCAGGCTATTGACCACGGAGGAGATTGATAAGATCCACCAACGACCATTGCTGGATCTTTTGTGATCTGTGATTTAGCTATCCCACCTAGCGTTTCACACCTAGCTGCTTCGGATTCCATAGCATTTTATTCTGTCATTTTATTTTATTTTGTCATTTTCATTAATCTGACTTTATATCAGATCCACCACATTGTAACTTTCAGGTCTCATAGGTCATTCTCGCCTTTTGAAGACGTTAATATAACATTTCATTTCATTTCATCTCTCTCTCTCTCTCTCTCTCTCTCTCTCTCTCTCTCTCTCTCTCTAAAAGAAATGACGGCCTCTTGGGTGGACGTTATTACAAAGACCCAGCAGAAGGCAGATGAGGCCGAGAAGTGGATTGAGGTTGCCAAGAAAGGGAAAAGCAACGAAACAACTACGTCCACACCCGCCATCATTAACTTGACACTTGAAGAGGAGCAAAGAAGACGTGTGCGCTCTCTACATGTGAGGATTTGCGGTCTTAAAGACAAAGATAATGTGGGCGAAGAGGTAAAAGAACTCATGGCTTTGATGGGGATTCATGAGCCGATGCACTCAAGAACTTGGAGAGTGGGAAACAAGAAAAATGGGAGCAAGGGGGAAACCTCAAAAGAAAGAGCACTCATCCTTCGTTTTCCCTCCATGGAAGCGAAGGACTTTTTGAAGAAGAGACCAACTCTTAAGAAAACGGGCATCTTCCTCGGGGATGACCTTACCCTCTCACAAATATCTCATATGCAAGAGGTAATGCCAGAGATTAGAGCGGCAAGAGAAAAAGGTAAGATTGCTTTTTACCGAGATGGAAGAGTTTGGAGCCACGCTCCACATGAGGGTGTGAGACCTATGGGACCACACTCAAAGTTGCTACCTGGAAATGTAATGGATCTCTGCGTCTAGATGTGGGTGCTTTTTAGGAAAGTTTTAGTGGGAGAGATATCATCTTCTACTCTGAGACACATCACGCCCCTAGGCAATCTATGCCTCACATTAGTGGGTACAGATGGGAGACCGCATGTAAGGAGACACAATCCGAGCACAGAGGGCGGGGCTCAGGTGGAGTGGCAGTGTTATTCAGGGAGCGGTTGCAGCCATTGATACACATAGCTCGTAGGGATGAGCAAGCTAGGTACATGTGGGTGAGATTGAGAGCAGAGACAGGCAGATATCTCTACATTGCTATTTGCTACTTTCCCCCGAGTACGTCAATGTATGCACCACCCAGAGGACAGTCCCCCTTTTCTATTTTGGATGATGACATCTGGGAGTTCTCTAGAGATGGTGACATCATCATTCTAGGGGATTTCAATGCTAGGACTGCTCATCATCCGACAATTGTTTATGATACTTCAGAAAGATGCTGAGAGAGCTGGCTGTTGTTGCAAAGACGGGCCTATCCAGACTATCACATGATGGGGAGCATACTGAATATGGGCGACACTTGATAGACATGGGGACTGCACATGGATTGGTCATCTTGAATGGCCTACAAAGATTTCCCGTTGCGCGGGGGTTTACATGCTTTCCACACAGACATGGAGCTAGCACAGTGGATTATGTCATGGCACAGCCGAGTCTCATCTCTAGTATCCAGGACCTCACAGTTGGACCCAGACCTATTGGTGTGGCGGTGGACCATGCTCTTGTGTCGCTGCCTATATCTTTCGAGTTTAGTGTAGCACACATGCCACAGGTGGCAACTCCTACTCGCTACACCTTCACGCGGGAGACGGACTCTGTATACATAGATGGGATCTACAGACGCTTGTGTACAGAAGAGCCAGGGCGACCTTGGAGGAGCTTACTACTATACTGACGCGGACGTTACATGATGCAGCAGCAGAGGCATACCCACACACAAAGCCGGAGCAGAGACGTCGTTCTGGGAGCATGCCCCAAAACAGCTGGTATGATGAGGACTGCCGAGAGACCAGAGCTAGACTTCAGAGGGAAGTGCTTTTGGGGGACATCGCTCACAGACAGTCACAGATTGACTTCCGACGACTAGTGCGGGGGAAGAAGAGGGCTTTTTTGGCTCGCCTAGAGTAGGATCTATACCAGCTATTCTTGAGTCAGGACTCACGTGAGGCATGGCGGCTCTTTCATGAGCACTCCCCTCCCCCTGCCATTACCTCCACAGAGGCTTGGGGCCAGTACGCGCCATCTATGTACACAATTCCTGAACAGCCGCCCCTTCCCGACCCCCGCGATCCATGCCCCCACACATGTGCATTTTTTCACCGCTGAGATGGTGAGGAAGGCCATTGACAGGATGAGGACTGGGAGAGCATATGATCATGATGGTTTAGTGGCTGAGCACTTCGTGCATTCCAGAGATCTACTAGCAGAGCTCCTAGCAGTTATGTTTAACCGTGCCATGTGTGAGGGCTTGCCTGATACTTGGAGCCCATCTACTATTGTACCTATCTTCAAGTCAGGAGACCCTATGGACCTGGGAATTATCGCACTATCATGATTGGACACACATTGGCACGGTTGTACGCATCCATTCTTGAGCAACAGCTGAGTAGATGGGCAGAGAGGGAAGGGATGCACGCAACCGGGCGGGCAGGATTCAGGAGAGGTTTTTCTACTCTTGACCGTATCTTGACACTCAGAGCCATCATTGAGGAGGGCAGATCACATGGGAGACGGATCTATTGCAGCTTTGTGGACTTCCGCAGAGCATTTGACACCTACCCAGAGCTAGATTGATGCGCAGATTACAGGAGATGGGAGTACCCACAGAGCTCATTTGGGGGGTCATGGCACTGTACAGGTCAGTAGTGGGGCATGTACGCACCTCAAAGGGCCTATCTACAGCGGTTCACTCCACTACTGGGGTGAAGCAGGGTTGCCCGCTCTCTCCTACTCTGTTTGGTATGTATGTGGATGAGGTTTCTGACTACATTGAGAGTGATGGTGATAGAGGTGCACAACTGGCAGGAACATGGATCCCACTATTGTTATATGCTGATGATATTGTGTTGGTCTCCGACTCTCCGGAGGGGATGCAACGTCACTTGGATGCTTTTCATAGCTTTGCCCATGAAAGTGGTTTGTCTGTCAACCTTGGTAAAACCAAGGTCATGGTATTTAATACGACCCCATAGTGGATGAGGAGGTCAGCGCCCGCATTCAGAAACAGCTAGGAGACAGTGGAGTATACAGATGCTTACACCTACCTTGGAGTGGTTTTTAGTGGACCAGCATTTTCATTGAGAAGAGCAGTAGAGACTAGATTGACCAAAGCCCATGCAGCATTGGGTAGATTGGAGAGGATGTGTTCACATGTTCAGTTTCAGGAGCCTCGGACGAAGCTCTGGCTCTTTGACACCCTGGTGGCTTCTGCATTGCTCTATGGAGCTGAGATTTGGGGACTTTCATTGGACCATCATGGGAGGACAAGTCGCACTGATGGATGGGGGGACATGGAGAAGCCACTAGTCTCTATGATCTCACGGATCATTAGAGCCAAGGCTTCAGTACCACGTGCCATTATACGAGCAAAGCTAGCTGCCCTCCCACTAGTGGTTGAGGTGCTCACCAAATCTGTCTCCTTCATACACCGCATCTGGGATGCCGACCTTGCACTTGAGTCCTCTCGACAGTTAGCCATGCAGGGAGATATAGCATGCTGTTATGGGGAGATGACATCATGGTTTCAAGTGCACGGGTTCAACATAGACAGACTGCCACCCTTCCAGTACTCTAAAACCGGCCTGTTAACTTTCAAAAAGGGCGGTACACCTTAGACTTAAACCTTATTTAGCTTTCACCCATTATTAGTCGTCTATTCTACCTGTACTTTCAAGACACAACAAAGGGGAAAGGGATACAGGCTGCTAGAATGCACCTGTATGAGAAGACCGACACTAGATTGGCCCCTAACTTAGGCGCCCCTTTGTGGCATCCCAAATTGGCCCTGAGTGCTTTGAAACCCTGGTAGCATGCCCGTGACACTATACATGGGGTTAGGTATCATTGTTTGAGCACCCCGAACACTGTTCCTGGCATGTAAAACTAATTTCCAGGTGCATGACCAACCATGCTCTGAAATACCGATCCACCTCCAAAATAGCCAGGGTGTACTGAAGGTGGTGGGAAGACCTGTTGCATAGCCTGTAGGTTGCTTCCCTGCCCATTAGAACCAGCTATAGGCTGCTGAAAAGTGGCTGGCTGAACTGGTACAGCTTGAAAGACTGGCATCTCAGCCACGTGTTCTTGCACCTTAGCCACAGGTTGTGGAGACTGTATGTTCTCCGTCAAGTGTACAGGTGTTTCCATTGACTCTGCAGTATGAATCACCTGTGCTCGAGCCTTAACAAGCTTTTGAATATGATCCAGTGACCCAACTTGCTGAGACGGAAGAGAGGTTGCAGAAAGGCTAAAAACCTCGGATTCTGCATTACTTGTGTGAACATAGCCACAGCAGTAGCCAACTGGGTCCTGAATATATCATCATCCGTCTGTGGTGGTCTTGAAGACTCACCCACTTCATGTGTCTCTTGACCCTGTGAAGAGGAAACCTCTTCAGTCACATCATCTGGTCTGTCAGCCATAATTGTAATTTCCTGTGTCTGGTCTATGATCCCCTGTGTCTTCAAGTCCAAACTGACCAAGGCTCACTTCTATGGGAAAAAGTGGTTTAATCCCGGCGATGAAACCATGAAACCGGCCTATTAACTTTCAAAAAGGGTGGTAGACCTTAGACTTAAACCTTATTTAGCTTTCACCCATTATTAGTCGTCTATTCTACCAATACTTTCAAGACACAACAAAAGGGAAAGGGATACAGGCTGCTAGAATGCACCTATATGAGAAGACCGACACCAGATTGGCCCCTAACTTAGGCGCCCCTTTCGGTATTTCTTTATTGTTTAAAAGAGGGAATAAACGTTGTGGTTCCCTACAAGTTGCCCCGCACAAGCTTGGCTGATTTTCAACTGTTCCGGCCCGATTTCGGCAACATAACTGTACTAGGACCCTTCACAGTCAGTATTCCCACGCATTGAATGACTTTCCCGACGCATACGGGCACTTTGCAAAACCTGGCGAGAATCTGCAGCACACTGAATTCTCTGTTCTCAGCCCCGAAAATGTGCCAGATCACCTATACAGCGGTCCCCTCGCGTCCCCGAACCTCCTAGGGGTATTAGGGTCCTTTTAGGGCCAAAACCCTAAACCTGCAAAAATACACAGCAGGCTGTAATTTACTGTTTCGGGCTCCGTTTCGCGTGCCGGTCGCATCCGTAGCAAGTCCTCGAGCTCCCGCACCTGTAGGGCTACTTGCCCTTTGAATCGGACAAGATTTCTGGCATGAAACCTCTCCGAGTTCACCTGTACCTGCGGGGGATTAGCCGCTAGCTAATCCAGTACCTGTGCAAGAGGCTCTTGCCTCGGCAATCGCGCATGAACCCACACAACTGTACATTGGTCAATTGAAAAGCCCACTAGAGGGGCATAACATACTGCCATAGAGGAGAGAGAGCATCACTTCTGGCACCGCACTGTACATAAGAGGGAAAGGAAGCACTCCATAGCTCTTAACCTGTGACAAAATCTGCAAATGAGCCCCTCCCTCCTTCAAATTCAGCGCCACTTCTTCATGCATGAGGAAAGTGCACAGAAATGTGCCACTTGGCACATTTACAGCCTATTTCCCGTTTCGGGGTTGCCGCCTAAAAATCTCCCAACCGGTTGCCCAGTTGACTTCACGGCAGAGTACTAAAATGTTCCCCTTGTCATTCCGGAGGTAATGACGTGGACACATTTTCACGTCCCAAGATAGCAGTTCCCTAAATTCTAGGAGATGCTGCCATTGTATCTTTCTAGGTCATCTGACCCCCTTTGTACACTGCAGCCACACCCAAAATTGAAATGTAGCCTCTGTAGCAAAGGATTCCACTTTGGCTAGTCAATGACCCCACTTTGGCTAACCATAGTCCTTGTCCAACATCAGTGCTCTCTTGCCCTCAGGCCTGGACTCCCTCTGAACAATTCCACACTAGCTATGCAATGCACGGCAGTTAGATTTCCTGAGGGGTGTTTCCAAAAAGTGAAAGTAAATAAATAATAAGAAAGGAATCAACAAAAAGCATAGATAGTAGTCACACGCTGGTGACATACTCACTGGATGCACCCCCTCTAACTCTCACACAGTCCGAGATTACCAGGCTCATCCGCCAGGACCTGACTCAGCTAGACATCAGGAGGACATGGATACAGCCAGCACAGGAGCTGGGCACGAAGATGGCTTTCTACAGAGAGCATCTTCTCCAGCTTACGGAGCACGGTTTTGTGACGAGACCTAGATACATGGACACCCACTTGTCTCATGGGATATGATGTGCTATTGGCCAGATACGACATCTTCACACCAGCTGCGGATCGAGACTGGGAGATACAGCAGAGTACCAGCAGAGGCCAAGACATGTCTCCTATGTGACCTCGAGCCTGAGACAGAGTTGCACTACACATGCCATTTCCCCGTCTACTATGAGATACGCGGCCGCTTCCACTGCTTGTTCAGAGAGGGCTTCGGACCACTCTCCAGAGTAATGCGGTACGAGGATCAGAGATACTTGGGTCTCTGTTTGCTCGAGCTGCGCAGAAACAAAGAGAGCCTGATGAGAGGAGAGTTCAGCCAGTCTCAAAGACGGATCACAGACTTCTTTAGAGCAGACACTGGACACCCAGAGGAGCTACTACCACAGGAGAGCTCGCCGCCTCACACTGGAGGCACACTGATCGACCGAGCGACCGAGCTAGGGAGATCCAGACGCCCACGACTGCGGAGGACTACACAGCATCGACGGAGGTTGCATCAGAGGATTCAAATCACTTTGGCCCAGCATGCACGACGCCCGGTTAGGCTATTGACCATGGAGGAGATTCATGAGATCTGCCAGTGACCAATGCTGGATCTTTTGTGATCTGTGATTTAGCTATCCCACCTATCTGCTTAGATCACACCTAGCTGTTTCAAATTCCATAGCATTTTATTCTTTCATTTTCTTTTGTCATTTTTGTCACTCCGACTTTGTATCAGATCCACCACATTGTAACTTTCTGGTCTCATAGGTCATTCTTGCCTTTTGAAGACGTTAATATAACATTTCATTTCATTTCATTTCATCTCTCTCTCTCTCTCTCTCTCTCTCTCTCTCTCTCTCTCTCTCTCTCTCTCTCTCTCTCTCTCTCTGGAGGAGCTTACTACTATATTGATACAGACACTACATGATGCAGCAGCAGAGGCATACCCACATACCCAGCCTGAGCAGAGACGCCGTTCGGGGAGCATGCCCCAGAACAGTTGGTATGATGAGGAATGCCAGGACACTAGAGCTAGACTTCAGAGGGAGGTGCTTTTGGGGGACATCACTCACAGACAGTCACAGATTGACTTCCGACGCCTAGTGCGGCGGAAGAAGAGGGCATTTTTGGCTCGGCTAGAGCAGGATCTATATCAGCTATTCTTGAGTCAGGACTCACGTGAGGCATGGCGGCTCTTTCAGGAACACTCTCCCCCCCCCCGCCATCACTTCTACAGAGGACTGGGGCCAGTACGCATCATCTCTGTACACAGTTCCTGAGCAGCCCCCCCTTCCCGACCCTCCCGATCCATGCCCACACACATGTGCTTTTTGCACCGCGGAGATGGTGAGGAAGGCCATTGACAGGATGAGGACTGGGAGAGCATACGATCACGATGGTTTAGTGGCTGAGCATTTCACGCATGCGAGAGATATACTAGCAGAGCTTCTAGCAGTGATGTTTAACCGTGCCATGTGTGAGGGCTTGCCTGATACTTGGAGCCTATCTACTATTGTACCTATCTTCAAGTCGGGAGACGCTATGGAGTCTGGGAATTATCGCACTATCATGATTGGACACATTGGCACGGTTTTACGCATCTATTATTGAGCAGCAGCTTAGTAGATGGGCAGAGAGGGAGGGGATACGCGCAGCCGGGCAGGCAGGGTTCAGAAGGGGTTTTTCTACTCTTGACCATATCTTGACACTCAGAGCCATCATTGAGGAGGGTAGATCGCGTGGGAGACGGATCTATTGTAGCTTTGTGGATTTCCGCAAAGCATTTGACACAGTGCCTAGAGCTAGATTGATGCGCAGATTACAGCAGATGGGAGTACCCACAGAGCTCATTTGGGGGGTCATGGCATTATACAGGTCAGTAGTGGGGCAGGTACGCACCTCAGAGGGTCTATCCACACCGATTCACTCCACTATTGGGGTGAAGCAGGGCTGCCCGCTCTCTCCTACTTGTTTGGTATGTATGTGGATGAGGTTTCTGACTACATTGAGAGAGATGGTGATAGAGGTGCACAGCTGGCAGGGACATGGATTCCATTATTGTTATATGCTGATGATATTGTGTTGATCTCCGACTCTCCGGAGGGGATGCAACGTCACTTGGATGCTTTGAATAGGTTTGCCCAGGAAATTGGTTTGTCCGTCAACCTTGGTAAAACCAAGGTCATGGTATTTAATACCACCCCACAGTGGATCAGGAGGTCAGCTCCCGCATTCACATACGGCCAGGAGACTGTGGAGTATACAGATGCGTACACTTACCTCGGAGTGGTTTTTAGTGGACCAACATTCTCATTGAGGAGGGCAGCAGAGACTAGACTGACCAGAGCCCATGCAGCATTGGGTAGATTGGAAAGGATGTGTTCACAGGTTCAGTTTCAGGAGCCTCGGACGAAGCTCTGGCTCTTTGACACTCTGGTGGCTTCTGCATTGCTTTATGGAGCTGAGATTTGGGGACCTTCATTGGATCATCACGGGAGGACAGGCCGCAATGATGGATGGGGGGACATGGAGAAGCCTCTGGTCTCTATGATCTCGCGGCTCATTAGAGCCAAGGCTTCAGTACCACGTGCTATTGTTCGAGCAGAGCTAGCGGCCCCCCCACTAGTGGTTGAGGCACTCACCAAATCTGTCTCCTTCATACACCGCATGTGGGAACTTCCCAGAGACATATATTCCCGCCTTGCACTTGAGTCCTCTTGACAGTTAGCCATGCATGGAGATACAGCATGCTGGTATGGGGAGATGACATCATGGTTTCAGGCGCATGGATTCAGCATAGACAGATTGCCTCCCTTCCAGTACTCACTGGATGCACCCTCTCTGACTCTTACACAGTCCGAGATCACCAAGCTCATCCGCCAGGACTTGACTCAGCTAGAAACCAGGAGGACATGGATACAGCCAGCACAGGAGCTGGGCACGAAGATGGCTTTCTACAGAGAGCATCTCCTCCAGCTTACGGTTGATGGTTTTGTGGTGAGGCCCAGATACATGGACACCCACTTGTCTCATGGGGTATGATGTGCTATCGGCCAGATACGCACATCTTCACACCAGCTGCGGATCGAGACTGGGAGATACAACGGAGTACCAGCAGAGGCCAGAACATGCCCCCTATGTGACATCGAGCTTGAGACAGAGTTGCACTACGCATGCCACTGCCCCGTGTACTACGAGATACGAGGCCGCTTCCATTGCTTGTTCAGAGAGGGCTTTGGACCATTCTCCAGAGTCATGCAGTACGAGGATCAGAGATGCTTGGGTTTGTTTTTGCTCGAGCTACGCAGACACAGAGAGAGCCTGATGAGAGGAGAGGCTAGCCAGTCTCAGAGACAGATCACAGATTTCTTTAGAGCTGCCACTGGACACCCGGAGGAGTTACTACCACAGCAGAGCTCGTCGTCTCACACCAAAGGCACACTGATCGACCGAGCGACTGAGGTGGGGAGATCCAAACGCCCACGACTACGGAGGACTACACAGCATCGGCGGAGGCTGCATCAGAGGATTCGGATCACTTTGGCTCGACATGCACGACGCCCAGTCAGACTAATGACCATGGAGGAGATTGATGAGATCCGCCAGCGACCCATGCTGGATCTCTTGTGATCTAGCTATCCCAGCTAGCTGCTAGTTCACACCTAGTAGTTTAGGATTCCATAGTATTTTATTGTGACATTTGTCATTTCATTTTTGTCATATTGTTACTCTGACTTTGTATCGGATCCACCACATTGTAACTTTCTGGTCTTAGGTCACTTTGGCCTTTTGAAGACGTTAATATAACATTTCATCTCTCTCTCTCTCTCTCTCTCTCTCTCTCTCTCTCTCTCTCTCTCTCTCTCTCTCTCTCTCTCTCTCTCTCTCTCTCTCTCTCTCTCTCTCTCTCTCTCTCTCTCTCTCTCTCTCTCTCTCTCTCTCTTCACACGGGAGACGGATTCTGTATACATGGACCGGATCTACAGACGTCTATGCACTGAGGACCCGGGGCGACCTCTGGAGGAGCTAACTACTATACTGACACAGACATTACATGATGCAAAAGCAGAGGCATACCCACACACCCAGCCTGAGCAGAGCCGCCGATCAGGGAGCATGCCTCAGAACAACTGGTATGATGAGGAGTGCCGCCAGACTATAGCCAGACTTCAGAGGGAGGTGCTTATGGGGGACGTCACTCACAGACAGTCACAGATTGACTTCCGACGCCTCGTGCGACGGAAGAAGAGGGCTTTTTTGGCTCGACTCGAGCAGGATCTATACCAGCTATTCTTGAGTTAGGACTCGCGTGAGGCGTGGCGGCTCTTTCATGAGCAGTCCCCCCCCTACTATTTCCTCCACATAGACCTGGGGTCAGTACACATCATCTTTGTACACAATACCTGGACAGCCACCCCTCCCCAACCCCCCCGATCCATGCCGACACACATGTGTTTTTTTCACCGCTGAGATGGTGAAGAAAGCTATTGACAGGATGAGGACTGGGAGACCATACGATCATGATGGCTTAGTCACTGAGCATTTCATGCATGCCAAAGCCTACTAGCAGAGCTTCTAGCAGTTATGTTTAACCGTGCCATGTGTGAGGGCCTACCGGACTCTTGGAGCCTATCTACGATCGTACCTATCTTCAAGTCGGGAGACCCCATGGAGCCTGGGAATTATCGCACTATCATGATTAGACACACACTGGCACGGTTGTATGCATCCATTCTTGAGCAACAGCTGAGTAGATGGGCAGAGAGGGAAGGAATGCGTGCAGTTTGGCAGGCAGGGTTCAGGAGAGGCTTCTCTACTCTTGACCATATCTTGACACTCAGGACCATCATCGAGGAAGGCAGATCTCATGGGAGACGGATCTATTGTAGCTTTGTGGACTTCCGCAAATCTTTTGACACAGTACCCAGAGCTAGATTGATGCGCAAATTACAAGAAATGGGAGTACCTACAGAGCTCATTTGGGGAATCATGGCATTGTACAGATCAGTAGTAGGGCATGTACGCACCCTTGAGGGACTTTCTACACCGGTTCACTCCACTATTGGGGTGAAGCAGGGTTGCCCGCTCTCTCCTACTCTTTTCGGTATGTATGTGGATGAGGTTTCTGACTACATTGAGAGCGATGGGGATAGAGGTGCACAATTGGCAGGGACATGGATTCCACTTTTGTTATATGCTGATGATGTAGTGTTGATCTCCGAATCTCCAAAGGGAATGCAACGTCAACTGAATGCTTTGCATAGGTTTGCCCACGAAAGTGGTTTGTCTGTCAACCTTGGTAAAACCAAGGTTATGGTGTTTAATACCACCCCACAGTGGATCAAGAGGTCAGCACCTACATTCACATACGGCCAGGAGACTGTGGAGTACACAAATGCTTACACTTACCTTGGAGTGGTTTTTAGCGGACCTGCATTCTCACTCAGAAGAGCAGCAGAGACCAGACTGACTAGAGCCCACGCAGCACTGGGTAGATTAGAGAAGATGTGTTCACAAGTTCAATTTCAGGAGCCCCGGACGAAGCTCTGGCTCTTTGACACTTTGGTGGCTTCAGCATTGCTCTATGGAGCTGAGATATGGGGACCTTCATTGGATCACCGCGGGAGGCCGGGTCGCATAGATGGATGGGGGAACATGGAGAAACCTCTCGTCTCTATGATCTCGCGGCTCATTAGAGCCAAGGCATCATGGGCCATTATCCGAGCAGAGCTAGCGGCCCCCCCACTAGTGGTGGAGGCGCTCACCAGATCAGTCTCCTTCATAAACCGCACATGGGAACTTCCTAGAGACAGATATGCTCGCATAGCACTTGAGTCCTCTCGACAGTTAGCCATACAAGGACATACAACATGCTGGTATGGGGAGATGGCATCATGGTTTCAGGTGCATGGGTTCAGCATAGACAAGCTGCCACCATTCCAGTACTCATTGGATGCACCATCTCTCACTCTTACATAGTCAGAGATCACCAAGCTCATCCGCCAAGACCTGACCCAGCTAGACACTAGGAGGACATGGATACAACCAGCACAGGAATTGGGCACGAAGATGGCTTTCTACAGAGACCACCTTCTCCAGCTTACGGAAGATGGTTTTATGACGAGACCCAGATACATGGATACCCTCTTGTCTCATGGGATACGATGTGCTATTGGCCAGTTACGCACATCTTCTCACCAGCTGCGGATTGAGACTGGGAGATACAGCGGAGTACCATCAAAGGCCAAGACATGCCCCTTGTGTGACATGGAGTTTGAGACAGAGCTGCAAAATACATGCCGCTGCCCCGTCTACTATTAGATACGAGGCCGCTTCCATTGCCTGTTCAGAGAGGGTTTTGGACCACTCTCAAGAGTCATGGGATACGAAGATCAGAGATGCCTGGGTTTGTTCTTGCTCGAGCTGCGCAGACACAGAGATAGCCTGATGAATGGCGAGGCTAGCCAGTCTCAAAGACGGATCACAGACTTCTTCAGAGCAGACACGGGACAGCCGCAAGCGCCACTCCCACAGCAGAGCTCCCCCTCGTCTCACACCAGAGGCACACTGATCGACCGAGCGATTGAACTGGGGAAATCCAGGCACCCACGACTGCGGAGGACTACACAGCATCGACGGAGGCTACGTCAAAAGATTCGGAGCACGCTGGCCAGGCATGCACGACGCCCGGTCAGACTACTAACCATGGAGGAGATTGATGAGATCCGCCAACGACAGATGCTAGATCTCTTGTGATTTAGCTATCCCAGCAAGCCGCCCATTTTTGCTTAGTTTTTTGCTTAGTTCACATCGACCAATCTAGGATCCCATAGTATATATCTTTGTTTTGTACTGTTGTTATTTTGTTACTCTGACTTTGTATCAGATCCACCACCTTGTAACTTTCTAGTCTCATAGGTCACTATGGCCTTTTGAAGACGTTAATATAACATTTCATTTCATCTCTCTCTCTCTCTCTCTCTCTCTCTCTCTCTCTCTCTCTCTCTCTCTCTCTCTCTCTCTCTCTCTCTCTCTCTCTCTCTCTCTCTCTCTCTCTCTCTCTCTCTCTCTCTCACATCAATGTTGTTGTGTAGCACTATAATGAATCTTCTTGACAGTGAGAATCGACATCTGATCTAACCAAAACCGCTTTGAGGTGCTTTGGGACAAATCATTGACAAGATGGCCCAAATAGCTGCATCGCACGCATTGGTTTGGCTTGCCCGTGACTACAATCCGCTGACTGTTAATCTCAAAGTGCTTTCCTCTGTTAAGAAATTCTTACCACAAGCAAGGGAGTTCTGAACTGGAGTGATAAAGCTTAAAAGTCCTGCACACATACTTAAGTGCAACTTGCTCACACACACATGCCTGCCTGGAGATTGCAAGTGATAAAACACTTCGTATCAAGGAAAACTTACAGTCGAAAAATTCTTAAGCCTTTGAGCCTCATCAATGATCCCGTAACGCCATCGAAAGCGTGAAAGAAACCCAACATCAAGCATGGCTAGATCATAAGTGGTAAGGAGAACATCAAATGGCAGATTTGGATCCTCCTACAGAAAACAGTTGCTGGTTCTGTGAATAATTTGGATGGGTGTACAACACTTTCCCACAGCTAGCCTTTGTTGCATACCCACAAGATAGGTGATTGACTGTTGATGAAATCACATACTTTCTTTGAAAGCAAGGCACGTTCCTCCTTGTTACCAATATACCGTAAAACCTGCAGCTTCGGAGCACGTTGTACAAACTCCGTTGACCATCCATCGATAACACTCAATGGACAAAGAACCACTGTTCAGTAGCAAAAGGTCAAATAACAAAACAGACGACAGAAGCTCAGACAGGTTCAAAGAAAGAAAACATCAGCTTTTTGTTTGACTCCAACTTACAAAAAGGACCAGAAATATTCCGTTCAAACTTTAAGAAAGAGATCAGTGTGATAGCTTGAAGAGTTTTCCCAAGTCCCATCTGTACCACAATGAAAAGATTCCTAATTACAAAGTGCAACCATTGTCATGAAATATAATTTTCCTTTACTATCAAGCAGGGACAGTATTTGATCGAACTCAACTAGCTCATCCTTACACATGCTTACAGCTCTTATAGTGATATTGTTAACATTTATTGACCGTCATTGGAAAAGACTGTTTGAACTGGAAAACTATCTATGTGAAATATCTGGTCAATTAAAAGATAGAATATCTAAAAATAACCTTGCACTACAGGACAATGGACACATGAGCCTCCTGAATGTTACACATCCCTAGATCATAAATCTTCCTGTGATTGCATGATTGTTCTTCACTGGTAAAAGGGAAATCTCCTATTGTAGAAGCATAAGAGCAAACCACATGTTGTACGGGTCAGTTTTGCACATCAAGGATGGAAGAACCTCTGAGAAAGATACAGCATATTTTTCTTTTGACTAATTTCCCAGTGCAAACTTAAGACTCCTGGGCTCTACTTGCTGCATAAATTCTTCTTCCTTCAGTTCACACAAACAACTCAAACCATGATTTACTTTGTGGCAGAAGAAATCTGACCTCATCACCTGCAAAACAAATCAATTGAAAAGAGACATAAAAGTTCAAACTTACTCGTCAAACCGACTGTAATCAATACTAAGGACAAGACAGCCCATTAAAAAAATAGCAAACTGCAGATAACTACATTGCAATCGACGTGGAACTGAATCACACATTAACAAGAAGCACTGAGAAAACAATATCGAGGTGTTCTTTATGCTCTGCAACAATTTTGTTGAAGACCAAAATGTCATTGATATGAATCATGACAAACTTATCCAAGTAAAAACTACTAAAGATGTTATTCGCGAACTTCACAAAGGAAGCTAGGGCAATGATTAACCCAAAATGGAAACACCCAAAATTCAGGACTATATTTGGTACAAGAAACTGTCGTGTTCATCCCCAAGAAAAACCTGAATTTGATGCCTTGAGATTGATTTTGGTGAGAACTTTAGCACCTAGCATCAACATCTTAATGGCTGGCTTATTTCAAGGCACGATAATCCATACGAAGCAGCATTGAACTATCCTTCTTTTTCACCAAGAGCATAGGTGCACCAAACTGGCTCTTGCTTGCAGCATGACCTTTCCAAGGAATCTTTAAGCTCCTATGTATTTCTTGAGATTCTTTACAAGAAAGATCACGTGCCATAATCAAGGCAATTGTAAAGTCACATTTTGCATGATTCGCTTGAATTGCTAAGATAATCAAGAGAGAATTAATCCTTGAGTAGAAATATACTTGTCTATTTAACAAATTGTATTGTAGGATAGTGGAAAATTTATCTAGGACGATGAAAAAAGACATAATTTCAAGATCCATTCAATTGTCTTAAACCCATGGTTGTACGATGGAGCTTAGAGCCTTCAGCCGATTCAATAGTTGAAGAAGTATAATTCTGCTTAGTGCAAAATTTAAACTTCCAAAACATATCAATTCCCCCAAATGTAACCAGCCGGACCATGTGCCGATGGGAAGATAAACTTAAATGGACTTTTAATACAACTAAAGACTGATAAACACTTCATATTCGAAAACTCAGAGACAACACACAAGAGGTGGAGTTTCCCTTCAGAGAGTGTTCGCTCCTCAACTAGGCGCCCTTGGCGGTATTCCTTCATTGTACTGATAAACTTTCACAGATACAACTGCTCCATGTGATCACTCACACAATTTGATACAATCAAAGTGCTAATGGCACCTTGGCCTCTCTTTGTGACCAAAAAAGAACTTTGAGATCACTAGCTATTAAAAATATAGGAACAAAACCAAGTTACTTTATCTCCTATTTACAAAAGTGTGCACAAAGGCACCAAAATCAATCCATTAAAACACCTTGTATCCATAAGAATATTCTTCCTACGAAAAGAGACAAAGAACTTGCTTTAATATAATGCAGATAAACAGCCCTTCCTACTCTAATCCAATCCATCTATAGAACCTATGATATGTGTCTGTTGTTAGATTCTTCATCTCCAAACGCTTCGCACCCTGCCTACAGGCTTCACACACATCACGTGCACTGGACCTTGGCCACCCGTACACCTGCTAGACAAGGATCTTCAGGCACATTTAGGGTTTTGCTCGGCACTTTGCTCGGCCGGACCTATTCTGGTCCTTTTCCATTTTTTCCTCATTTATGAGTTTTTTGTGCATGGTCGTTGAGGCTTCTTGTCTACCCTACCAACTCCCTATTCTCCTATACATAGCAAGGGGGGGGGATGCACTCTCCCATTCATCTTGCCATCTTGTACACAGTAGTTATTTGCCATCTGGAGTTATTGGGGCTTGCCAGCCTTTTCCATCTGTCTCGTGTGTCCCATTGCCACTCTCTCTCTCTCTCTCTCTCTCTCTCTCTCTCTCTCTCTCTCTCTCTCTCTCTCTCTCTCTCTCTTCCGCTGCTCACTTTGACATGGTATCAAAGCTCTAGGCTTGGATCTGCCATCGCCTACACCTGGGAGGACACTGCGGAGATTTCCATCCAAAGAAGTGCTTCTTCTTCCTCTAGCGTTTTTGGGATCCAGTGTTTTTGTTGGCAGCCCTAGCGTTTTTGGTGGCGAGCATCATCTCCTGCACCCTTTGTTGGCGCACCTCCCTCCCTCTGCCTCATCGCCACCTACTGCCTGTCCTTTGCACCAGCGTTTTTTTTTTCCCATCCTTGGCCTAGCGTTTTTTGCAGGAGAGACTCCCTTGCATCTTCGTTTTTTCAGCCAGCTTGCGTTTTTGGGCAAGACAAGCAGCCAACATTCCTAGCGTTTTTTGTGGCAGTAAGGACACCATTGGACCAGCGTTTTTTAACCTTCACTTCAGCGTTTTCTTCTTGCCGATCTTGGACAACCGGAGCCCCGCTCCTTGCCCCTTGGTTTCCCCGCTTGGAAGTTGAACCCTCACGTGACTTTGCCCGCGACTTCCCAATCAACTACTTCCTGATTTTCAGCCCGTTTTGGTGTATTTACAGCCCTCGCCTTACCTTCTGGGCATCCGGTGTTCATCATCTGGCGTTTTTGCTCAAACCCCTACGTTCTCGCGGTGTTTCAAGCTCCCTTTTGCTGCGATTTCAGGTTTGGACAGCACCTTGACTTTGCTTCATCGGCATCCCTTCGGGTTTCCCTTTGCCTCTCCCGTCACGTGACCCCTACTTCGCGGTTTTTTGGCGTCCTATTTGGTGTGGTTTTCCGATCGTGTCCTCACCTTTGCCTCTGACATTTACACACTAGACTTCTCTGCTGATTTTTTGTTTGTATCTATGGCAACACTCCCAGCCATGCCCATCGTTCCTCCTGGCGAAAATCTTAACGGTTTCAACTTTGTCGTCTAGAATATGAAATCATGGTGATGCTTATGCAGTTTGACCTTTGGGACTGGCTTACCGATCCTGCCACCAATGCCGTGTGTCCCAGCCTTGCTCCTACTCCTACATCGACATCATCAGCTACCACTTCTTCTGTAGTTACATGTGCTGGCTCCTCATCTACTTCTTCTCATGGTACTGCTTCTGGCGGATCAAGTACTGTGGTTACACATGTTATGGTGGATCAATGGAATCTTAACCATCGCAGAGTTTACTCTTTCTTACTCATCAACTGTGTGGATAGCGTGTTGACGTCTTTACGCTCTCACACCACTGCACATGTACGAGCCAAAGAAACCCGGAAGGATCCTCGCTCTGGAAAAGACTTTGATGGACTTACAGGTTCATCATTTTCGACTAGGCAACTCGGGTGCTGCTCAAGCTTCCCGAAACTTATGATTCCTTGTTCCAGTCACTTACTTCCTCCACGTGCCCTACTCCTATCACTTGGGAGGAGCTCTTGCAGCAGATAGCTTCGCGCATTTAGAACAGAGCCACCTCAGACGCCTCTGCGGGTTCTACTGCATTGGTTTCTACATCCAATAGGGGTGGTACTGCTCCCGGACAGTCTGGACCTGGTTGTACACCTCCTCGCCTTGACATTATTTGTACCTATTGTGGAAGAGAGGTCATTATGCAGCAAAATGTTATAAACGGTGGCATGACCGCAAGAAGGATTCCGATCCTGAGAATGGGACGACTTCTCGATAGACGTCTGCCACCGCCATCTCTAGCCCTGTCACGTGACACATCCCAACCCTATGTGTCCGTGGACAAGCTACACCACAGCAGGGTTCAGTCAGTTCGGTCAGTTTAGATTAGCAGTGATCTGGCACTTTTATGAGTCTATTCGTAGACCGTGCATGCCCAGTCACTTAGCATAGATGCATATCCTCCGGTTGCACACAGCATGATCATCGGAATTCCCATCAGAATCCATTAGCATCAGTTAGGGGAATTTTCCAGTGCATTTAGCCTATTTTCCTATTTTTGGTTATTTTCACTTATTATTTTTAAGTGACTTTCCAACAAAAGTAGGTAGGGCAATTTTGCTAAGTTTCTATATAAGCAAACCCAAGTTAGCACTAAATGGCAGAAGAGGCAGCAGGAGCTCCCCGCTCAATAGGCAACTTCTCAGCAGTACCCCCCCCTCATGACCCTCATCGCCACCGTGATCCCTTTCCTTGGCGTTTCCAGGACAGCCATCGCCAGCCCAATCTAGCAGGTCCTTGGCGTTTCCTATCAGATCAGATTCCCGCTTGTTCCCCCTTGCATGCTCGCCGCAAAGACCATCAGCATTAGCGTTTTTCATTTGCAGAAAAGCCCTACTTCAGCCAGCGTTTTTCATCCAAAAACGCCAGCAAGACTACAGCATGTCTCAGCGATTTCAGCCCCAGCACTAACGCTAGGAAAGCTGCAGTTTCAGCAGGGAGAAAAACTCAGAATTCAGCATATAGAAACGTAGCAGATTCCCCCCAAGTTGGTTGCAGATGTTCCCGCATTTTCAGCCATAAAAACGCAGCCAAGACAGTCATTTTCAGCCATCGAAACAGTCCCAGAATTCAGCGATTAGAAGATCTCAGATTTCAGCCATCAAGTCGCCGTCGTCGTCATCGGTATAGTCCCGTTGCATCAGTCCATTGCATTCGCATTGTACACCTTTGTGCAATCAAGTTAGACCACTCTCGCCGACGAGAGTGGGGCCTTCGGAGGAGGGTTTTACAACCTCTCGGGTGTCGTATCTCTTCTCTCTCCTTTTCTCAGTCTCATTCACTTGCACGCACAATATCCACTCACTTTGATCGTGACCACAGCACTCTACAGGACGGAAAGCTCTCTCTTTCCCTAAAGAACTAAAAGGAACCTTGAGCAATAAAGATCACTAATCTTGAGAAAATACAACATTCATTCCGCTGCACCTAACATTGGTATCAGAGCTTTGGAAGTGTTCTGCATTACTCAAGGGAAGAACCACAGGAATTTTTTTTGCTTGTTGCGATCACACGAACCCAAGTTTACTTGAGCGTGGCGATTCCTAATCGTGTTTTGTTGAAGAGTGACAGGAATCCCAAGAAAGAAGGGCTTGTCCAGCCTCCCCTTGTGTCTCTTTTCACTCATTGAGAGCGGACCGTGCACTTAGCAGCCGGCCAATCGACGTGAGGTGGGAAAAAGCAACCTTGGTGTGAGCGCAAGGCCGCCAAGGGGTGCGCCCGCAGAACAGTGTGACATAAAAACGCGTTTCATAGGTATGAAACCTCGAAACCCCGAAACGGACGAAACGTTTCGGCGAAACTCACGAAACGGGAAACTGCCCGGAAAAAAAAAAAAAAAAAGTCAATTTTTGAAAAAATTTAGCTATTTTTTTTTAATTTCAGTAGTTTAAAAAGATTTTTTTGTACTCTGTTTGCACTATTGCCTCTCTTTTATGCACATTGTACATACATATACATACGTACATATATGTATATATGTACACACGTTTGAAAAAATTTAGCTATTTTTTTTTAATTTCAGTAGTTTAAAAAGATTTTTTTGTACTCTCTGTGCACTATTGCCTCTCTTTTATGCACATTGTACATACATATACATACGTACATATATGTATATATGTACACACGTATATGTATGTATGTATGTCTATTATACACGTGTGCTTATACATATGCATATGTATGTGTATAAACACTAATAAGAGTACATAATAGAACCAGTTTACTAGTCCGTATGTACACACACACACATGAATCTTTAATCTATCCATCCATCCATACATAGATACATACTTACATACATACATCCATACATGCATGCATGCATATATAAATAAATATATATTTTTATATCTTTATTTAAATGTATTTCTATGAAACCTGTTTCATAATTTTTGTGCCCTGAAACGAAACGTTTCGAAACCCCGAAACAGGCGAAACCACGAAACGTTTCATGTCACACTGCCGCAGAAAAGGGTAGAACTCGGGTGAAGAGAAGATCCTTCTCCAATGCGATTTGCAAGCGAAAGAAAACCCCAAGAACCCAAGACCCCCAAGAACTCAAGAACCTCAAGAACCCTAGATTCTCACGAATCAAGGACCCCAAGAACTCAAGAACCTCAAGAACCCTAGATTCTCACGAATCAAGGACCTCAAGAACCTCAAGAACCCAAGTTCCTCGTGAACTTAAGAACCCAAGACCCCCCAAGAACCCAAGTTCCTCGAGAACTTAAGAACCTAGACCACAAGAACCCACGACTTCAGAATGGTCATCACTCGAAGCGGAATGGATACTTCGCTTGGAGGTGATGAGCATGAGAGAGGCGAAGAAGAATTTTCCCCACCAGGAGGTTTTTCCGACCCTTCCCCATCTACGACAAAGATTGCACCAACTCCTATGGAGGAGTTGAAGCAGTTGTTTCTGGAAAGGAAGTTAGAACGCGAAGCAAGAAATGCAAAAAGAATGGCAAAATTTGATCGTGAATGCAAAGAAAGAAAAGCAGAAATGGAACACAGAAGACAAAGCGGAAAGAAAAGCAATACAAGAACAGAGCGACCGACAAAACAAAGAGTTCTTGCGACTTTTTTCTCAAGTACAGACGTACTTTGCACAGAATCACTGAAAGGAGACTGTCTCAGTCTCTTCTTCTCCACAGCATGACACAAGATTTGCATTATTGTTTGAAGCATATACCTAGATGAATCCAGGATATACCCAGATTCACCCTTGAAGGAAAGTGCAAGGTATAGACTCATGGTAGTCACCCACGCGACAATATAACCATCAGCTCCATCATGCATAGAATTGACTAAATACCACGACATCCCCACTAACGTCGTCAGTGCCCAATAGTGGGTGTAGAACTAGGTACAAACATATGCTCCCAAACACAACACACACCACACGCACACACACATGAGCATACATCAACACAAAGTTCAGCGTGCTGAGTTTCTGTCATGACTCCGGAGATCAAGGGCAGACTCAGCCATAATGAAGCCTAGCACTAAGAGAAGCGTTAAATTGGAAAAATTAGCACAAAAGAAAAGGTAGTTGATAGGGCATATGCACCACAAAAGATAGAAAGAATTAGCACAATATCAACAGGTCGTAACTCGGACGAAAACTTCACAATGTGAGGTCTGCATGTCCGCTATACGACTAAAAAATATACCTAGATGAATCCAGGATATACCCATATTCACCCTTGAAGGAAAGTGCAAGGTATAGACTCATGGTAGTCACCCACGAGACAATATAACCATCAGCTCCATCATGCATAGTATTGACTAAATACCACGACATCCCCACTAACGTCAATGATAAGCATGATGATTTGAATGACAATGATAAGCATGATGATTTGGATGCCAATGATTTGCATAATGATTTGGATGACAATGAAAAGCATGATGATTTGCATGATCAAGATGTGATTTCTCACAAGCATGATGAGTTGCATGAAGAGGATGTGATTGTTCACAAGGATGATGTGTTAGTGGATGCTTTTCCTAGCGAAACTAACCTCGTTGTAGATTCGATCAATCACGAAGATCCGATCTTGGCTTTCGAGTCGAGGTCTAAAGAACCCCCACAGGACGATTCGATCATTCAAGAAGAATCGATCTTGGCTTTCGAGTCGAGGTCCACAGATCCCCCACAAGAAGCTAGATAGATCCCGACAAAGCGATCTTGGCTCTCGAGCCTTGGTCCAAAGAACCATCACAGGAAGTATTATGTGTTCGCATGATTGATACGCACGCATTGTTCGAGTGTTTCATTCGTGACCGTTTCCTGTATTTTAGTCAGCATCCTTATGTGATCCCTTTTCCTAGGCATGACATATTGTATGTTGAGCACGTTTCTCTCATGGATGAGCACGAATGTATGCGGATTGTTCATGAAAAGCTGAAAAGTCTGTATGTAAAGAAGTCGCATTCCATGTCTCTTCCTTGGCATGACACAGTTTCCGAAAGAGCACATGAAAGTATGAGCACCAAGCATGCGCATTTCTGTTGTGAATTGCCACAGTTGATTGCTCTACATCATAAGAGAAAGATTCGATCTCATTGTTTGCATGTGTTTGATAAACGGGTTGTCACTCCATCTCTATGTTCATCTACATTGCATACACAGTCTTTAGAGAAGACAAGATTTTTTTCCTTCACTTTACATGGAATGGGTATGTTCATGGTTTTGTGTTGGAGATGGTTTTAGGAATTTTCAGCCATAGAGATTTTTGAAGACGAAAGAAGCAGGACTCTAGACAAAGTTGAAGCAAGAAAGGAGATTCAGAAGACTTTGAGTCGCTTTCGGCGCGGCCCAAAGAAGCAAGTGTTGCAGACCTTTATGAAGTTCAAGTACCGCACGACCCACACATCAGAGTGGGCCGGCGACGAGTCCCTTCTAGGATTCCGGATGCTGTTGGCGATCTCCCTCGACGCCATACAGTTCCGTACCAGTACCTCACTTTGAAAAGGAGGGGATGTCACGTGACACATCCCAACCCTATGTGTCCGTGGACAAGCTATACCACAGCAGTCAATTCGGTCAGTTCGGTCAATTTAGATTAGCAGTGATCTGGTACTTTTGTGAGTCTATTCGTAGACCGTGCATGCCCAGTCACTTAGCATAGATGCATATCCTCCGGTTGCACACAGCATGATCATCGGAATTCCCATCAGAATCCATTAGCATCAGTTAGGGGAATTTTCCAGTGCATTTAGCCTATATTCCTATTTTTGGTTATTTTCACTTATTATTTTTAAGTGACTTTCCAACAAAAGTAGGTAGGGCAATTTTGCTAAGTTTCTATATAAGCAAATCCAAGTTAGCACTAAATGGCAGAAGAGGCAGCAGGAGCTCCCCGCTCAATAGGCAACTTCTCAGCAGTACCCCCCCCTCATGACCCTCATCGCCACCGTGATCCCTTTCCTTGGCGTTTCCAGGACAGCCATCGCAGCCCAATCTAGCAGGTCCTTGGCGATTCCTATCAGATCAGATTCCCGCTTGTTCCCCCTTGCATGCTCGCCGCAAAGACCATCAGCATTAGCATTTTTCATTTGCAGAAAAGCCCTACTTCAGCCAGCGTTTTTCATCCAAAAACGCCAGCAAGACTACAGCATGTCTCAGCGATTTCAGCCCCAGCACTAACGCTAGGAAAGCTGCAGTTTCAGCAGGGAGAAAAACTCAGAATTCAGCATATAGAAACGTAGCAGATTCCCCCCAAGTTGGTTGCAGATGTTCCCGCATTTTCAGCCATAAAAACGCAGCCAAGACAATCATTTTCAGCCACCGAAACAGTCCCAGAATTCAGCGATTAGAAGATCTCAGATTTCAGCCATCAAGTCGCCGTCGTCATCACCGTCGTCGTCATCGGCATAGTCCCGTTGCATCAGTCCATTGCATTCGCATTGTACACCTTTGTGCAATCAAGTTAGACCACTCTCGCCGACGAGAGTGGGGCCTTCGGAGGAGGGTTTTACAACCTCTCGGGTGTTGTATCTCTTCTCTCTCCTTTTCTCAGTCTCATTCACTTGCACGCACAATATCCACTCACTTTGTTCGTGACCACAGCACTCTACAAGACGGAAAGCTCTCTCTTTCCCTAAAGAACTAAAAGGAACCTTGAGCAATAAAGATCACTAATCTTGAGAAAATACAACATTCAGTCCGCTGCACCTAACAAGCCCTTCACGGGCCGATGGCTTTACCCTCTAGTTTCATCCACCTCCTTCTCTCTTATGATCGCGATCACTTTTTGGCTTGGAGTTTGCCGGTTTACCACCTTGGCCTTCTAACCTTTTGTGTTATAGTGCTCTGCTTCAGGGAGGGTTCTCTCTCTTCCGTCTCTCTCTTCAGCTGACCTCCACCGATGAGCTCCCTGCTCGTCTTCCATCTTTTCCTCATATATCCTCTTCAGCGACTTGTTCTGTGACTAGCCTCTCCATCAACTTCCTTGTGCGACTTGATCAGCCTGACCTAGCTTCGCAAATCATCACATTGGTGTGGACAGTTCGTCGTTTTTTGTTTGGCTGGCGCTTCTTCTTTTCACAATCCAGATTTGCCACGCATGTTGCATCTTCTTCCTCAGCGACTCTGCATCCGTTGTTGAGTGGGGTGTTAGATTCTTCATCTCCAGATGCTTCGCACCCTACCTACAGGCTTCACACACATCACGTGCACTGGCCCTTGATTATGGTTTGGCCACCCGTACACCTACTGGACAAGGATCTTCAGGCACATTTAGGGTTTTGCTTAGCACTTTGCCCGGCCGGACCTATTCTGGTCCTTTTCCATTTTTTTCCTCATTTATGGATTTTTTGTGCATGGTCGTTGGGGCTTCTGGTCTGCCCTATCTACTCCCTATTCTCCTATATATAGGAGGGGGGGATGCCCTCTCCCATTCATCTTGCCATCTTGTACACGGCAGTTATTTGCCATCTGGAGTTATTCGGGCTTGCCAGCCTTTTCCATATGTCTCTTGTGTGCCCATCGCCATTGTCTCTCTCTCTCTCTCTCTCTCTCTCTCTCTCTCTCTCTCTCTCTCTCTCTCTCTCTCTCTCTCTCTCTCTCTCCACCTTCCGCTGCTCACTCCAATCCATCTATAGAACCTATGATATGTGTGTGTGTGTGTGTGTGTGTGTGTGTGAGAGAGAGAGAGAGAGAGAGAGAGGAAAATCAGATTTTCATAAAGAGGGGTATGTGAGAGCACGAGAAGAATAAAATGCAGTGAGGGCCAGATTTCTTGAAGCAAGCCCCCCCAAAAGGAACTTCTTTGATTACAGAAAACTATACACCACGCATTTGGTTGAAGCTCTTTGGAGAAGCATTGCCCGTCTCCAAGGCTCCCAATTTAATCAAAAACATGGAAATAGCTTCACTCTCAAGGACACATGGCTATGAAACCCAAAAGTTCCCAACAAGCGAGAGAGGCAACATTTGAGATGTATATATGTACATAAACTTGCATTATATGGCTATGATGAGAAGGTTCTCCAAGAACATTGTTCTTTTCCTTGCCTACTTAACATTACTTATAGGTTAGCAGATTATAAAACATAGGAGATAGGAAGAAGCACTCAAAGAGCATGTGTTTTTGCAAAGTCTAAGAATGAGAGGACTTGGCGCATTTTACTTCCCGTAGGAAAGAGAGAATTGCTGTAACAAACTGGTGACGTGGCAGGCCCCCGAACATAAACTCACACACACCCTGCGGCAAATGCCACATGGCAGCAGAACAAGCCCCCCGGAAATGCGACGACAGGCTGACCTTGCACTGTACAGACGGCCGCAGAATGCGCTGACATGCTGACGTGGCAACGTACAGAATTCCCTGATTTACGCTGACAGTACGGATTTTTTGCAAATCGCGCTGCCGGCTTTTGGGAATTAATGCTTTTAAGTTTGAGATGCTTTTGGGAGCCATTGCTTTTGAGTTTAACTTTTGGGGCTTTGCTTTTGGGCATCCCTTGTAAGAATAAATAAGCCCAAAGGCCCACTCTTCAGGGCATCTAGACGCAGAGACTGACAATGAGCACTCGCGGGGTCTTTGTACTTTGCACACAGATTAATATAAAAATAAATACCGAAAGGGGCGCCAGTCTTTGGGGCCAATACCTCCTGGCACGGAACTACAACGGGCCATGTCGTTTTTTGTGAACTGTTTTGAAGTGAATCTCTGCTTTGTCGCGGTAGAATCTTGACTTGGGGTGTCCAAGTTTGTTGCAGTGGTTAAGAGCATAGAAAGATTCTTCTTCTACGAAGGATCCGATCCTTTTTGCAACGCACACAATTTTTGGGAAAGAAGCGTCGTGCCCCGACCCAAGACTTATTAAGCACTCCCACCCTTCATACATCGCGCATCGGGCGCACTCCCGTCTTCATCGCTCTGTCTTACAGGACATAAAGACATAAAGAATCCCATATTACACATGGATTCTCGTGAAAAATCTCACATAGATGACACCTCTCAATGGGAAGGCAAAGAAAAGTTGAAAATCCAGTGCGAGAACGGAGAGAAGATTGAAGATTTGGGCAAAAAAAAATCGGCGGACAAGTTTGCCAAAATGGAGTACAAACGTCAATTGCAGACTGGCATATGTGTGAACAGATTGATGAAGTACTCCAGCGAACCGAGATTGGCGAAACACCTGAAGGATTACCCGATTGATACAATTTACTCGAGATGACGTGTGGCCATTCCTTCTCCTCTCAGGTCAGGAGGAAAGTCGAAAGGACAGACGAGTACAGAAAAGCAGAACCTATACTCGGCAAAAAAGATGGACAAGAACTCTTGAAAAGAAGATGAACCAAAGGACCCCAGAAGATAAATTTGAGAGTTGCAGAGCAGCAGCCGAGTGCGGAAGAAAAGGGAGCCCTCATTTTCTTTGATGGAGGAGCCAAGGCCAACTTCTTTTCACCTGAATTGGCGGCTCACCTTGGAATTACGCCCGACAGGCTGAGGCCACAAGCGAAGGCAGTTTTAGCGGCACCCGAACGGGATGTTGCCATTACACCGATCATTGGCAAACTTCTTTGCAATGTCAAGGGTGTTTAGGCACGAGGACTGTTATATCATACCTTTGGAAGGGTGTGATGTCCTCCGAGGATCCCTTGGTACCACAAGAACAACGTCGTGGTTGACTATCGGGCTAAGAAAGCGACTTTGACAAATGAAGGGCAAAGAGATTGTACTTGATGAAATTCAGTTTCTTTACTCGATTTTCTTGAGAGAACTAAATGATGCTTGAGAGAACTGAATGATGATTGAAGGTTGAATATGTTTTGCCTCGAAAAAGAACGACAAGATTTTTTGCAATAGGGGCTGACTGTTTCTCTGAAGGCGTATAAAGCGAGTTGCCTCCTTTACATCATGAAGATCACATGATTGATACACCACCGAAACGGCCAAACGAAGATAAAGAAACAATGAACCAGAACAGATTTCCACATTACGAGGATCGATGATATACTCGACATACTTCAGAATTCTACTTGCCGAATTGATATGAAGAGTGATTATCATCAGATCTGCATTGCTCTTGGAGACGTCTACAAGACAACTTTCAGGACGACTTTTTGGATTCTCAAAGAATACCGATCATTTGTGGGTTTTTCAGACACTGAGGAAGCATAAATTGCTTACAAATGTGAAAAAGAGCGAGTTTTTCTTGCCTAAGATACATTTCTTGGGACACATCGTCTCAACAAAAAGGGTACATATGGATCCGACCAAAAGTGACATTATCCGCGATTGGCCTGACTTGAAGAATGTTCATGAAGTTAGAAGCTTCTTGGGCTTGTGTTCTTACTACCGGCGATTCATTCAGAAATTTGAAGAGGTAGCTTCCCCTTTGCACATTTTGACTCAGAAAGGAGTCCCTTTCTTGTCGGGACCGACAAAGGTGACTGCCTTTCAGACACTTAAGGAAAAATTGACTACTGGACGAGTATTGACTTTGCCAGATTTGCAAAAGTCATTTGAAGTTGTCACAAACTTGTGACATGGCATGCCTACAACACACACATACACTCTCTGCTGCCTACTCCTGGAAAACTGTGGTTGCAAGCTGACATGGCAAGCTGAAGTGATGACGTGGCTGCATCATACGGTCAGGCCCAAAAATTGCGGCGCAGTTTGCGGAGGTCTGTACTGCTGACGTAGCAGCGTTGTGCGGCAGATTTTTGAATGCTTTTGGGCAAGCTTTTGAACCTTGCTTTATTCCACGCAAGTTGTGAGAGAGAGAGAGAGAGAGAGAGAGAGAGAGCTCTTCTGCTTTATTTT
The DNA here is from genome assembly GCF_014529385.1 of Adiantum capillus-veneris. Taxonomy (NCBI): domain Eukaryota; kingdom Viridiplantae; phylum Streptophyta; class Polypodiopsida; order Polypodiales; family Pteridaceae; genus Adiantum; species Adiantum capillus-veneris. The sequence continues at coordinate 42,009,886 of NC_140956.1, read as the reverse complement.
TAAAGGCTATTTATGGACAGCTTTTTGGAACTTGCTTTATTTTACAAGCAAGAGAGAGAAAGAGCCTTTGCTTTATTTGGGCTTTTGATTTTCAGCTTTTGGGCTCTGCTTTTGGCATCCCTTGTACTCTTTAAATAAGTGGGTAGGCCACTCACAACTCAGAGCATCTGGACGCAGAGTCTGAGTGTGAGTGCCTGCCCGCACTCTTGTACTTTGAACTCAGGTTAATACAAAAAGAAATACTGAAAGGGGCGCCAGTCTTTGGGAGGCACGGAACTCCGCCGGCGGGCCAGTGTCGAATCAATTGTGAACTGTGAACTGTTTTTGAAGTGATTATTTGTGCTGTCGCGGTAGATTCTCGACTTGGAGTGTCCAAGTCTGTTACAGTGGTATCTAAGCACGGCCGATTTCTCTTCTACGGGAAATCCGATCCCAAATTCTTTTTTCCACGGCACTTATGGCTTCAAGCAAAGATCAGTCAACTCCCTCTGGATCCGGAGATGCGGGAAGGGATCACAACGAAGATTCAGGCAAGGAGTACGACCAGCCTCGGCCTACTCTCGCGGAGTGTCGAGAGATGGAGCGTCAACGATTGATCGGCGACGCAACAAAGATGATGCTCAATTTTGCCAAGGATCCAAAATTTGCAAAATATATGACCGAGACCTCATTCGATGAGGTGCATACGCAGTGGCAGAAGACCACAAAATCACCCCCCAAACCCGCTCTCAAGAAACCTCCTACTCCCAGGAAGTATACAGAGAAAGAATTAGAAGAGGTGGTTGATGCATGAATTGCTCAGCTTTTTGACGCACAGAACAAAGTTAAAAAGCACGACAAAAAGCAGAAGAAAGGCACTGACTTTCCAGGTTATTTGGGTCATCTGTCTACTTTTGAAAAGGCAAGAAAGCAGAAGAAGCGTGTTCGATTTGAAGGAGTACCCAATTCTTCTTCTTCTTCTTCTTTTGACAGTCCTTCTAGCTCATCTGACTCGAGCGAAGAAGACAGAAAAGGCAAAAGGCAACACTTCGGAAAGGGCAAGAAAAAGGCAAAGAAGTCTAAATCTTAGCCCCGTGATTGACAGTTCTACTGAGGACTCGTCTACAGACAGTTCGGACTCTGATGACAGCAACTTTTACGCAAAGAAGAAGAATTTTTACAAAGCCAACCAATATGACTTTTTGGAAGACAAGCAAGAAAGTCCGGGAGTTAAGGAAGGTGGACGGTCAATTAAATTTGACACGTTTTCTGGTTATAGAGATGCTTCGAAGGCTTTGTCTTTTATATAGCAGTTTGATATCGCTTTCGCGGAGGGCATTACTGAGAGCAGTCTAAGATTCAGAGAGCTACCTCTTACTCTAAGGGGAATGCTCGAACTTGGTGGTCCACGCTTCTATTAAACAAGACTGCACCAGTTAAATGGCTGAAATTCAAGAGGCTTTTTATTTCTTCTTGGCTGACTCAAGAGTATGAACGCGATATACGAACTGCTTGGAACCATCTTCAGATGACCAAGAAGGATACAGTGAACGCTTATTGCGAGAGATTCTGGAGCTCTTTTCTACCCGCCTCTTCATTTAAGAAGATCTTGTTTAAGGAATAGATCGAGCGGTTTACCTTGGGTCTACCTACAAAGATCCGAGATCACTGCTTGGAACAAAAGTCGGCTTCCATTCAGGAGTTGATGAGTCATGCGAAACGGGGTTTTGCCATTCACTCAGGCAGTTTGACCTACCCCACCGATGAGATCATGACACAAAGAGCCGAACAGACTTCGACAAATGAAAGTAGAAAGAGGAAGAGCGGTCCAGAAAAGAAAGATGCACGACCCAAACTCGCTCCTCAGGAGAGAGCTCGCTACATCAGGTAAGGGAAGTGCTTCGGATGCGGGAAAACTGGACGTATCTCCGCAAAGTGCCCTAAAAAGGCACAGAAAGAACAGAACGACAAGGACGACAAAAGGCCTGAGAGTTCGAGAGCAATTGAGGAACGTGGAAGAAAAGGCAAGATGAAAACAGGACTGGTTCGAGATTGCATGGGTACCGATCCCAGCACAATGGACGGAACTTTGCAGAGCTTGGGGCAAAGTGAAAGACCAAGAAGTCCTTATCTTCTTTGATGGAGAAGCCAAGGCCAACTTCATTTCACCGGAATCGACGGCGCGGCTCGAGATCACTCCCGATCGGATGGGACCATTTGCGGAGGCAGTTCTAGCAACACCCGGCAAGGACGTAGCCATTACACCTGTCATTGGCAAACTTCGGTTGCATTGTCAGGGGTATTTGGGGCATGAGGACTTTTACATAAGGCCTTTGGAAGGTTGTGATGTCCTCTTGGGAATTCCCCGGTACCACAAGAACAACGCCGTGATTGACTATCGGGCGAGGAAAGCGACATTGACCACAGAGAAGGGCAGAACCATTGTACTTGATATAAAACTTAAGGGTGAGTCAATCCCTATTGTATCGGCTTCGGCCATTTCAAAACTAATGAAATCCAGTCTGTTTGTTTACTCGATCTTTATGAAAGAGTTGAGTGAAGAAGATAGGACAAATATGTCTAAACATGATAAAGAACGCCAAGATTTTCTCCACTCTCATGCCGATTGCTTCTCAGAGGGCCTGCCAGGTAGGTTACCATCCACTCGTCCTGAAGATCATACCATTGATTTGCTACCTGGAAGCACGCCACCGAACCGGCCACCTTACAGTGTGAGCCGAGACCAGAACAAAGAGATTATGAACCAAGTGAAAGACCTCTTAGAAAAGGGTCTTGTCCAGCCTAGTACTTCACCGTATTGCTCTCCAGTGTTGTCCGTTTTGAAGAAAGACGGATCTTGGAGAATGTGCATCGATTATAGAGCTTTCAACAAAATCACCATCAAGAACAGATTCCGATTCCTAGAATCGATGATATACTTGACCAACTTCAGGGATCCTCGTGCTTTAGCAGGATCGACTTGAAAAGTGGATATCATCAAATCCGAATCACGCGGGGAGACGTCTACAAGACAGCCTTCCAGACGACTTTTGGGTAATTTGAGTTTTTGGTGATGCCTTTTGGCTTAACCAATGCCTGCGACATTTAACCGGATGATGGACAGGGTTTTTTGAGAGTTAAGGCTCTTTGTTGGCACTTTCTTTGACAATATCATTGTTTTCTCCAAGGATGAGGCAGAACATAGAGTTCATCTGCTTCAGGTCTTTCAGGCATTACGAGATCACAAGTTAGTGATTAATGCGAAGAAAAGTGAATTTTTCCTACCAGAGATACACTTTTTGGGACACATTGTGTCAGCAACAGGAGTGCAGATGGATCCGCCCAAGATAGACACTATCCGTGATTGGCCCGATTTAAAGAATGTCCATGAAGTTAGAAGATTCTTCGGATTGTGTTTGTACTATAGGCGGTTCATTCGAAAGTTTGCAGAGGTTGCTTCCCCTTTACATATCTTGACACAGAAAGGAGTCCCTTTCTCGTGGGGACTCACAGAGGTGACTGCCTTTGAGACTTTGAAAGAGAAACTGACTATGGGACCAGTTTTGACTTTGTTGGACTTGCAAGTCATTTGAAGTATATTGTGATGCTTGTGGTCGTAGTCTGGGTGCGGTCTTAATGCAAGAAGGCCATGTCATTGCTTACGAGAGCCAATCGTTCTCAAGGCCGGAATTGACAGCACAAATTTATGAGAGAGAGCTTTTGGCGGTTATCCATGCTCTTACTCAGTGGCGGCACTACCTACTCGGAGCCGATTTTACTGTCTTTACAGACCATCAGAGTTTACGCTACTGCTTGTCACAGAAGCAGCTATCGAAAAAGCAGATGCTGTGGGCGAACATCTTGTCACAGTTTCACTTCCAGATTGTCCATGTTCAGGGACAGAAGAATTTGGTGGCAGATGCTTTGTCTCAAAAGCCATTGGTTCTGGCTATTTCCGCGATACATCGTAGGAGCTTCGAGGATATGGTCGACCAGTATGCCACAGATATAGATTTTGCAGACGTTTTCACACGCATACAGGATGGAGAGACAATAGCGGGATATTCCATTCGGGATGGCTACTTGATGAGGAAAACCATGTTGTGCGTTACACAGTCGTTGAGGGAAAAGGTTATGATTGAATGCCACTGTCCACCGTTTACGGGTCACCGCAGCATTGCTACCACCATGAAAGGAGTAGAGAGATACTTCTTTTGGCCGAGACTCAAGAAGGATGTGGACGAGTTTGTGCGCAGTTGCTTTAGTATGCCAGAAAGTCAAGTTTGACAGGCATAAAGCACAGGGATTGTTACAGTTTTTGCCCATACCCACCCGCCCATGGGAAAGTATTGCAATGGATTTCATTTTTTATCTTTCATTTTTGGTGGAATTTGCCTACAATAACACGATACACTCTTCGACGGGGAAGGCGCCATTTGAGATTATTGAAGGTGCTGTGAAGGTTCCACCCTTCCTAAGCACGAAAGATAAGATTTTTGAAGCTGATGAGTATACGCGCGACTTAGACACAGCTTTTGCCAAGGTCCGCGAGGCTTTGCAGAAATCTCAAGAACGACAAAAAAAGGCAGCGGATCACCGTCGTCGCGATTTGAAATTGAAGGAGGATGATTGGGTGCTCTTACGTTTTGAGAAGGCACGTGTAACAGACTTGGATACTCCAAGTCAAGAATCAACCGCGACAGCACCAAATAACCACTTCAAAACAATTCACAGATCACAATAGATTTGCACTGGCCCAGCGGAGTTCCGTGCCTAGAGATATTGGCCCCAAAGACTCGCGCCCCTTTCGGTATTTCTTTTTATATTAATCAGTTCAAAGTACAAGAGAGTGGGTCGGGATTCACTCTCAGACTTTGCGTCCAGATGCTCTGAGAAGTGAGGCCCTCACCATTAATTTAAAGATTACAAGGGATGCCCAAAAGCAGAGCCCCAAAAGCTTGAAAGCAAAAGCAAATTCTCTCTCTCTCTCAATGAGAGTTAAAATAAAGCAATTCAACTCTTTCTCTCATCCAAAATCCTTGCATAGCAAAAAGCTACGATTGCGTCGCTCATAATTTTTTTATTTTTTTATTTTATTTCTTAAAATTCGCCTCCACGATTCCAAAAATTAGGGTTTTTGGCAAAAATTCAGGTTTGCAAGAATTTTAGGGTTTTTGCTGCCCGCCACATCATCACTTTGTGACAGCACGCCTGAGAAAGAAGAAGGGAAAGGAGAGGCTTTTTCCAAAGCTTAGTGAGAGATACTACGGACCTTTCCAGATCTCCGAAAAGATCAATGATGTCTCCTTCTGACTCAAACTGCCTAACACTTGGAGGATTCACAGTGCATTTCATGTGAGTCTCTTGAAACCTTTTAAAGGTGATGTGCCTAAAGATGGGGAGCCAGATGAGCAACCCAAAGTGGAAGAAAACGAGGAGATCCTTGTTCCTGAACAGATTTTGGCATATAAGGACAGAAAGAATAAGGGTAAACTACGAAGGCGGTTCTTGGTTAGATTCAAGAACTATCCTGCATTGGATGTGAAGTGGATGGAGGAGGAGGACCTAGGAGATACTCCTCAAATTGTCAACCTTTACCTTGAAGCTTTTTGGTTTAGCATAGTCTATTCCAAATGGAACCCAGAATTCAGCTTGGTCGGAGATCTAGTGCAGTGGGTTGCACAAGAGGGGAGTTACTCTGCTCCTTTGTCAACAGATGCCTTGATTTTTAGAATACTAGAGTCACTCATGTCTCTTTGAGCTTCAGGGATACTGAGAGTTGACAATATTCTGTTGTATGACTTTATGAAATGGAATTCCGGAATATCAAACTGATTTGTTCTTGACTTGTTTTTAAGTGCAGGAACTAATAGACGAAATGACTGCAGCATTTTGGTTTGAATGATCTCGAATAGACATGGTTGCAATAGGGGTTAGTCAATAGGGCATCGATGAGGTCGAGTGGATCTAGATGCGTTTGATAACTGCATTGCCAATAAATCATGGTCTAAGATCCGAATGAATGTTGAATGTGATTTGTCATGTGATGTCCTGTGATGTCTAGTGATGTCGTGTGATGTGACTGTCGATTGGTGCATGTGCTAGATGTGTATTCCTAGTGCGTCGGTACTAACAGTCAGTGTCTACTAAGACAATTTATGGCCTCTGTCTGTTTTGCAGGCGTAATCGAGGGCGATTACAATGCTTTCAAGAGGGGGGTATGTCACAAACCTGTGGCGTGGCGTGCCCACAACACATACACTCCTACTGCCTGCTCCTGGAAAACTGCGGCTGCAGGCTGACGTGGCAAGCTGAAGGGATGACGTGGCTGCACCGTACGGTAAGGCCCGAAAATTGCGGCGCAGTTTGCGAAGGTCCATACTGCTGACGTGGCAGCGTTTTGCGGCAGATTTTTGAATGCTTTTGGACAAGCTTTTGAAGCTTGCTTTATTCCACTCAAGTTGAGAAAGAGAGAGAACTCCTTTGCTTTATTTTATGGAAGAAAGAGAGAGAGAGAGAGAGCTCTTCTGCTTTATTTTTAAAAGCTATTTATGGACAGCTTTTTGGAACTTGCTTTATTTTACAAGCAAGAGAGAGAAAGAGCCTTTGCTTTATTTGGGCTTTTGATTTTCAGCTTTTGGGCTCTGCTTTTGGCATCCCTTGTACTCTTTAAATAAGTGGGTAGGCCACTCACAACTCAGAGCATCTGGACGCAGAGTCTGAGTGTGAGCGCCTGCCCGCACTCTTGTACTTTGAACTCAGATTAATACAAAAAGAAATACCGAAAGGGGCGCCAGTCTTTGGGGCCAATATCTCTAGGCACAGAACTCCGTCGGGCCAGTGTCGAATCAATTGTGAACTGTGAATTGTTTTGAAGTGATTATTTGTGTTGTCACGGTAGATTCTCGACCTGGAGTGTCCAAGTCTGTTACAAAAGTATATTGTGATGCTTGTGGTCGTAGTCTCGAAGCAGTCTTAATGCAAGAAGGCCATGTGATTGCCTATGAAAGCCGATTGTTTTCGAGGCCAGAATTGACAGCACAGATTTATGAGAAAGAGCTTTTGGCAGTAATCCATGCTCTTACTCAGTGGCGACATTACCTACTCGGAGCCGATTTTACGGTCTTCACTGATCATCAGAGTTTACGCTACTCCTTGTCACAGAAGTAGCTTTCGGAAAAGCAGATGCGGTGGGCTCACATTTTGTCATGGTTTCACTTCCAAATTGTCCATGTTCAGGGACAGAAAAACTTGGTGGCAGATGCTTTGAGCCGCTAGTCTTGGCTATATCCGCGATTCATCATAGAAGCTTCGAGGATATGGTTGATCAGTACGCCACCGATCCGGATTTTTTCGATGTTTTCACTCAAATACAGAATGGCGAGCCGCGAAATAGTAGCGGGATATTCCATAGGGGATGGCTACTTGATGAAGAAAACAATGTTGTGCGTCGCAAAGCCGTTGAGGGAAAAAATTTTCCTTTTGCGGGTCACCACAGCATCGACTCCACCTTGAAAGGTGTGGAGCGTTATTTCTTTTGGCCGAGACTCAAGAAGGATATGGACCATAGAAACAGGGGACGGGGAGACACGGCCCTTATCTGCGGGGACGAGGCGGGGGACGCCAGGACGAGGGACGGGGGACGCAGTTTTGGTACGGGGGGACGTCCATCATAGGGGACGGGGGGTGGGACGCATGTCCCCGATGACACATCCGGATGGGACGCGGACAGATGGCACGTGGGCAACGGGGGGAGTTTTAAAATTTGAAATTCAAATTTCAAACGCTCATAGGGCATTTCATTTTGGGGGGGAGGGGGGGGGGGGGGGACGCTTTCTATTTAAGAGCACCCAAGGCTCAAGTGGCTCATACCCACCTCAAGGCTCATACCCAAGCCTCAAGGCAACTTCCCATTGCCCAAGCCTTGCAACTTTACAAGAGCCAAGTTGCCCTCCCCCCTTGAGTATCTCGAATCTCCTTCTCCTCTCTCTCTCTCTCTCTCCCATCTCCCCTCCTCTCCAAGTCGAAGGCTTGAGCCTTGAAGCCTACCCCTCTTTCCTTCTGTTCGAGCTTTCTCTAATATCTATCATCAATGGCATCTCAATATGGATTCGAAGCTTCTCTAAGGCCCTCCTCCTTCTCCTTCCTCCGGCCTCGCCGCGGCTTCTCAACCCCCTTCCTCCGCCGACTTCACATGACATGGTGGAATGAGGTAAAAATTGCTCCCAAGTCCGGTGTTGGAGGTGGCAGCAAGCCATGGAAGTGCCGTCATTGTGGCTACGAACGCAATGGTTCCGTGAGGAAGGTGCGCGCCCACTTCCTTCACGAAAAAGGACATCAAGTTAATTTTGCCCGCAGATCGGCTTGGAAGAGGAGAAGCAAAAGCTCCTAAACCTTGAGAAGACTCTTGAAGATATCAAAGAAGCCAAGAAGAATCGTATCAAGCGTCGCACGGTGAATCCCACGGAGATGGCCACGGCGGCTTTCATCCGAGCATCGGCATCCCCTTCTTCGGCATCATTTTGTGCATCAACCGGCACCGGCGACAACCACCCACCTCCACTCTCTACCAACCCTTTACCGTCATCTTTCCCTCATTCTCGTCCACCCAAGCGGCAACCAACTCTTGGAGATAGTTGGAAACCGGCCTTGAACGAGGAGGTAGATGTTACTGTAGCAAGATTTTTCTACCACGACCATATTGCTTTCAATGCAGCATGGTGAGCTCTATAGACTTTAACTTATAAGGCTTAAGCTTTAATCTTTAGTTTGTACAATGTACATCACTCATGTACACTTTTTTATTGACACAAAAGGTCTCCATATTTTAAAGAAATGGCACGGAAGATCACAAAGTTTGGATCCACATATGTCCCTCCCTCTTCGGAGAGCTTGCGCACCACTCTTCTTGACAGGGAGAAAATCATGGTGGAGGCGGCATGTGCATCCACAACGGCTTCATGGAAGAAGAATGGGGTATCCCTCATTGTGGATGGGTGGAGTGATACCCGTCACCGCTCCATTCATTGTGTGGTGGCATATTCTCGTGGGGCAATGTATTTCATTGACTCCCATGATGCATCGGGGACCGGGAAGAGTGCGCAAGTACTTGTATCGGAGTGGGTGCTTACCATTGAGAAGGTGGGAAAGCATGATGTCATTGCCATCGTCACCGATGGAGAAAATAGCAATCGTGCCGCCGGAGCCATCGTCGAATCCCTTTATCCAAAAACCACGGTCACATATTGCATGGCTCATTGCCTCAACAATCTTCTCAAAGATATAGGCGCCTTCGAATGGATTTCCCCCGTCATTGAGCATGCGAATTCAATGGTGACTTTTGTCAATAATCATCAAAAGGTAACCATTAAGTGTTAACCAATCTCATTTCAATTCGAATCTAATTTCAATATGGAAGGCCAATTCTCGTTTTGAATGTTGAAACTTGATTTTTCTAAATAGGTGAGGGCTGAATTTTCAAAGAGGTCAAAGCTAGCTCTTCTCAAATACTCAGAGACTCGCTTCGCCTTCAACTTCATTATGCTCCATTGCTTGAGTTCATGTAGTGGGGCATTGAGAGGACTCTTCATTAGTGATGAGTTCTTGGCAATGCCCAAGTCAAAAAGTGTCAATGGAGTGGCATGCCGAGCACGGGCCAACATGGCGGAATGGTGGAAGGAAGTAAAGACAATCTCCAAAATGGTGAAGCCTATCATCCACCTCCTGCGGGTGTTGGATTCCATGAAACCTTGCATTGGCAAGATATATGAGGCCATGGACACCATGATTGACTCTCTTGAAAAACTTGTGACCAACCCCAATAGGTATTCACGTTGCACGAGTCACTTTTAAGTTTTCCCTGTGCTTTACAAGTTTACTCTCTTGAGTTTGTAACTTTGTTTTGAATCTTGATAACGTAGGTACGAGGAGATCCAAGAATTGTGTGTGTCAAGGTGGAATGCCTACCATTCTCCTCTTCATGCGGCCGCTTATGTAGTGGATCCACAATTCCAACAAGGGAACCAATAGAAGGACAAAGAGGTGATAAATGGTTGGCAAACCATCCTTGCGAGCCTTGTGCCCGACCCAAAGGAAAGGACTGAGATTCGGAGGCAAATCAATGTCTACAGGAAAGAAATTTGTCACATGCCTGATGCCTGATGCACAAGCACCTGGATTTGAGACCGGAGTGCTCTTTGGTGGGAGGAGTTTGGGCGGGATTCGACGATTTACAGGATTTGGCTATTCGCATTCCTAGCCAAGCATGCACTATGAGTTGCTTGGAGCAACTTTGGAGTATGTATGCTCATGTAACCTCAAAGAAGAGGAATCGTCTTGATGTGCAGAGAGCCAATGATCTCATATATGTCTCATCAAATTTGAAGATGCTTTCCAAGTCAGACCAAAGTGATGATTTCGCGGAGTGGGCACTTGCAGAGGATGATCCTATCCCAGAGACACAGATAGATGCAGAGGGAGAGATTGAGACAACACCACTTGAGGATGATATTTTGGATCAAATGGACTATGCAGAGCCAGTTGACATTCAGTTGGCACCATGGGCCAACATGGAGAGTCTAGAGTCTAGACCTCTTGAGTCTTGAGTCTTGAGTCTTGACTCAAGTCCTTCCCTTTTTGACTCCCATTTATGCTAAACTCTACGTATCCGCTCTTCACTTGTACATCATTATGTTTTGCCCTTTGGCGAGGATGATTGATGCTTGATCATCACACCAACGGTGTACCGTGTCGCGCACGCCGCACGCCCTTTGTTATATTTTGGTATTATTAATATGAGTGCAAAACACACTTTTTCTTTGCAAGCTGGTGCTCTCAGTGTTCACTGTTGTCTCAGTATTAAATTTGCAAAGAAGTAGTGTTTTTTAAAGCGTGTCCCCTGTCGCGTCCCCCGTTGCGTGTTTTGCCACGTCCCAGTCTCCGGGACCCGCCACATCCCCGAGACCCGTCCCCGTCTCGATGTGACTATGATGTGGACGACTTTGTTCGCGGTTGTTTAGTATGCCAGAAAGCCAAGTTTTACAGGCATAAGGCACAGGGATTACTACAGCCTTTACCCATTCCCACCTGCCCTGGGAAAGTATTACAATGGATTTCATCTTTGATCTCCCAAAGACAAAGAGTAGGCATGATGGCCTTTGGATGGTCATCAACAATTCAATAAGCGGCTCACTGCTCTGCAGTAAAGAAGACACTTAAGCCTGATCTTTGGCAAAACTGTTTGAATATATGGCATGTCTGAGCCCATTTGGACAGCAATCGGATCAGAAGACTAAATGGGAAAAGTATTTGCCCTTGGTGGAGTTTGCCTGCAACGACACACAACAAAGACAAGATTTGTTTGAAGTACATTTTTAAAGAAGTCTAGAGGGCATGGAAGGCCACCTAGCAGTTCAGAGGAGGAGAGCTCGTCCTCTTTTGACAATGACCAGATCAACACGAAAACCAAGGAGTTCAAGAAAGGGAGTCAGGCCGTCAAGTTTTAGATGTTTTTTTCAAGCTACCACGACACCCATTGAGCCCTTGAGTTTGTACAACAGTTTGACCTCGCCTTCTCTGGAGAGCGGTTCTCAAAACATTCTAGGGATCGACAAGCAGCATCTTACTTGAAAGGAACGGTGCAGATGAATATGTCATCACGACTTGGCATCAATTGAAAATGACTTAGAAAGATACATTCTGAGACTACTGCCAGAGGTTTTGGGATACTTGTCGCAGAGACTTTTGAAAGACCAGATTGAGCAGTTTTGCTATGATTTGCAAAGAGATTCAAGACTATGCTTTAAACCAGAAGTCTGACTCCATTCAGAGACTTATGGAACATGACTAAGCAACGATTTGGAATGCATGCCGGCTCATTGACTTATGGGATGGGCAGGATAGTATCCACCTCAAAAAGGCAAGAGTCTGCCAATGAAGAGAATGAATCAAGGGAACCAGATGATAACTCATCACAGGATTCTGGAGAATCAAGTTCCGACGAACTAAGGAAACCAGATGCAAGTTCATCAAAGGATTCCAGAGAAAGAGGAATCAGATGATAGTGCGTCTTAGGGTTTCGATGAGTGATTCTTACGTGCCAATGGACAAGGGAAGTGAAAGACGCTACCCGCAGGTCCTAGGGCACAAGGAAAGAAAGGAAAAAGGGAATCAGTTGGTAGATCAAAACATTCCCCAGACCAAGGATAAGAATATTGAAGCCGACCGGTACACGAGGGACTTGGACACTGCTTTTGCCAAGGTCCGGGAGGCTTTAGAGAAATCTCAAGAACGACATAAAAAGGCAGCAGATTGACATCGTCGCGATTTGAAGTTAAAGGAAGACGATTGGGTGCTCTTACGCTTTGAGAATTTGAGAAGGCACGCCTAAGAAAACAAAAGGGAAAGGAGCAGCTTTTCTTTTCCAAAGCTTAGCATGAGGTATTATGGCCCTTTCCAGATTAAAGAAAAGATAAACAATGTCTCCTTTAGACTGAAGCTGCCCGATACTTGGAAGATTCACATTTCATGTGAGTCTATTGAAGCCTTTTAAAGGCGATGTGCTCGATGATGGGGAGCCTAATGAGCAACCTGAAGTGCAGGAAAGCGAAGAGATACTCGTTCCAGAACAGATTTTGGCACACAAGGACAGAAAGATAAAAGATAAAGCGATTAGGCGGTTCTTGGTTAAATTCAAGAACTATCCTGCATTGGATGCGAAGTGGATGGAGGAGAAGGACCTAGCAGATACTCCTCAGATTTTGAAACTTTACCTTGAAGCATTCGGTTTAGCATAGTCTACTCCGATAGAGCCCCGAATTCAGCGAGGGTGAATCTAGTGCAACGGGTTTGCACAAGAGGGGAGTCACTCCGCTCCTTTGTCAACAAATTACCCTGATTTTGAATAGAGTCATTGATGTCCCCTTTGGATTTCAAGGATACTAATGGACTGAGTAGTATTCTGTTGTATGACTTTACGACAGGAATTCCTGAAAATGACTATGATTGATTTGTACTTGACTTGTTTGAGTGTAGGAACTGAAAGACGAAATGACTACAATATTTCGGTCTCATAAATCTCTATAGACATGATTGCAATACGGATTAGTTAATCGGGCATCCGTGAGGTTCGGAATGGATCTAGATGCGATTATTAAATACATTGCCGATTGGTCATGGTCTGAGATTGAAATGGATTTGTTTGTGATTTGTCATGTGATGTCAAATGATGTTGTGTGATGTCTGTGATGTGACTGTTGTCTTGTACAAGTGCTAGATGTGTCGTGTCTAGTGCGTCGATACTAACGATCAGTGTCTACTAAGACAGTTTATGGCCTCTGTCTGTTTTGCAGGCGTAATCGAAGGCGATTACAATTAGGCGATTACAATTCTTTCAAGAGGGGGGGGGTATGTCACAAACTAGTGACGTGGCAGCCCCCCGGACATAAACACTCACACACCCCGTGGCAGCAGAACAGGCCCCCGAGAAATGCGCCGACAGGCTGACGTGGCACTCTACGGATGGCCGCAGAATGCGCTAAAATGCTAACGTGGCAACGTACGGAATTCCGTGATTTACGCTAACAGTACAGATTTTCCGCAAATCGTGCTACCAGCTTTTGGGAGCCATTGCTTTTGAGTTTAACTTTTGGGGCTCTGCTTTTGGGCATCCCTTGTAAGAATAAATAAGTCCTTTGGAACTCACTTCTCAGAGCATCTGGACACAGAGTCTGAGAGTGAGTACCCAGATTAATATAAAAACAAATACCGAAAGGGTCGCCAGTCTTTGGGGCCAATACCTCTTGGCACGCAACTACATCGGGCCAATATCCAAAGTCTTCATGCCCCTTGCTATGGGCATTGTGTCTATAGTGACACTTTGATGCATCGGCAGATAATCTCTGTCAAGAAGCTCTAGAAGTCGGATGAGAGAAAAAAATTCTTCACCTTGATAAGGTAAGCATTGATTCTTTCAATTGAATTAACCAAGGCACAATAGGACCCAGTATTCACTCTTGAAAGCAACAACTATAACCTATGAGAACGCTGAAGGTGAATTTGGTTAAAGTTTTTTTTATGGTGGGCTCATGGTGAATGACTATTCCTCCTTTCTATTCTCAACCACTAAGAAAGGAAAACACCCATGAATAGGCAACTATGATCTTGATTCTGGTGGCTCTCCTCTTGAAACGGAGCTTACAGCTTTAGTTGATACTTCTCTTGACCCTCAGCCTTACATTTGAAGGGCTTCAAGCATGATCGAATGACAACTGGAACCTTGAAAAGCTGGGCAGGCTATCAATTTGTTGCAAAAGTTTCAGACGGCTAATTCTATGCTCATTCACGAACATACCTGCCCACTCAGCTACATGTCAACAGAGGTATTCATGTATATTCTTTTGTACAACCTTGCGAGAAAGCTTGAGACATCATTAGACACGGATGAAGCTAATTATAAGGCTTACAGCATAAAGCGCAAATAAAATATACTCTCACGGGGGCACAATGTTGATCGCGGAAGAGAAGAAAAGAGAGGACCTAGAATCACGTTGATGCCTCGAAGGTAGCATTTGATGAGCCAGGAAACCCCTTGTGCTTGATGAGGCTTTAGTTGTGCAGACAGGCCCCAGGAAGCGCACTGCGCTTCTACATGTTGGGCGGAAAGAGGGATCTCCGGGGGATCGGCTCCCGCCATTGCGGCTGCTGCAGCCAACCTCTCCCGTGGGCTGAGCTCCATCTTACGTGGGAATCACCAAGCTGACTTCAAGCTCAAGACTTTAAATTTCGAGAGAGAGAAATGAAACGGTTACTGTAATAGGGGACCACTATGAAATTTCCTCAAGAAGATTCCATGGAACCTTCCCTTTTGACCTCTCTCGTCGCTATATCACATGGGCAAAGACGAGAGATCAACGGCAGGTTAAATCTGCCATTGATCAACCTTACTAGAGCAAAAATATTAGGGCCCATCCTGTGTCGCGGATGCCCTTCGACCACTGGGCATCCCGCTTCCACGCCCACAATCTTAACCACCTACGCTAGCGCATTGCTAAAGAGAATATGAGGCCGCATCTATAAAAATCTTGCGCCCCCCCCCCTCGGTTGGAGCGATCCAACGTCCCAATTCTCACCCATCTTGCAAATGGTCGTGCAATGGTTGATCTCTCTCTCTCTCTCTCTCTCTCTCTCTCTCTCTCTCTCTCTCTCTCTCTCACACACACACACACACACACACAAAGGAGCAGAATTACTTGAAAATCCCTCAAAATGGTGTTGTATTGTGGGGCAAGTACAAAACTGCTAATAAAGCATGCCCTAAGGCAATAGCTTGAAAGCCTACATACAACTAGCCACAAAGAGCATAACAAAAAAAATTTGAAAAGGAAAGGGAAAAAACCTCTCCTAAAGATGAGAACAAGATGACAGCAACCTCTTAAAGATAGGAACTCCCACCAAAAGGTCATTATACAACTGCATATGATATGGGAGAACTACCAAAAAACGACCAACAATGATACGGAGTAAGGAACATCTACAATGGAAGTAGCTGAATGTCGGCAAAGCGCTCCAACTTGTATCATTTGATAGCAAAGGCACGAGAAAAATAGAAGGGAGGGAGCAATCGATGACAAAGATGATAGACAAGAAACAATCGACATCTAACCACTTCCACTGCATGTGCAATGTTTGGTCTTGTGGCTACCATAGCACACATCAAACTGCCAACTGTGCTGAAGAATATGGCACTTTTGTCATTTCCTCTTTCTCAGCAACTGCCTTGGGAGAATCTTCCTTGCTAAGTTTGGAGTATGCTTGCATTGGGGTACTCAGTGACTTCCCCCCCTGCATACTAAAACGTTGCAAGACTTTGTGGATGTACTTTTCTTGAGATAATTCAAGAATTCCACGTTGCATGTCTCTCTTGATGCGCATACCAAAAAAGTGATTGGCATTTCCCAAATCTTTCATGGAAAATTGAGTGCTTAGCATCTTTTTCGACTGATTGATCTCATCAATTGATTTGCCTACGATAAGCATATCATCTACATACAAGATCAAGATGATTAAAGAACCATTGTTCAACCTCTTTGTGTATAAGCAATTATCCTCTTGACTTCTTATGTAACCCTGAGACTACATGAATTTGTCGAATTTTTGATACCACTGCCTTGAACCTTGCTTGAGGCCATAGAGTGCTTTCTTAAGTCTACAAACCAATTCTGCCCTTGTTGGCTTTTGGTTGCACATACGAAACCCTCTGGTTGTTTCATGTCAACATCTTCATCTAGAACCCCATGAAGAAATGATGTGTTCACGTACATATGGATAAGTTCCATATCCTGGATAGCAACCAGCCAAGCACAATGCAAAGTGTTGTCATCTTGACTACTGGAGAGAAAATCTCATCGAAATCCACACCTTTTTGCTGCTTGAAACCCTTGGCAACTAGACGAGCCTTGTACCTAGGCTTCAGATCTTCCGCTGTATACTTCTTCTTGTATACCCACTTGCAAGGTAAAGCATTTTTGCCATTTGTTAATTCAACCAAATCCCATGTCTCATTAGCCACAATCGAATTGTATTCTGATTGCATAGCCTACTCCCACTTAACGCTATTGTCCATTTGTATCACTTCTTTGTAGCAGATTGGCTCTCCACTGTCAGTGACCAAAATGTGGTGTATGCCCGGCTCAAACCGCTTGGACGCATGTGATAATCTTTCAGAGCGTCTCAGTGCTTGACAGCTGGACTCTGCTCTCTCCGAAGCAATAGTAATATCTTGCACTTGAGAATTAGGTGCAACACTACTGAACTGAGTTGGTTCGGAGCAGGGATTTCATTAACGTAATCACGATCGTGTGATTACGTCAATAACTTTAGTATTTGCACAAGAAAATTATGTGATCACGTTAATTGTTAACGTGACTTTGATAATGACCTGCAAAACCCCATAGAGCTTGTTGGTTTTTTATTTTTCCCTGCGGGACCCATCGGGCTTTTTATTTTCCGCCAGGTATCTGCAAATGCCCAGCGAGAGTAATTATATATAGTAAACAATGTGCTAACAACGGTCCTTTAGCTAGGCAAATCCTTGGGGAGTGTATCCGAGTGTCGGGTATAGTCATCTCCTTGTGAATTGACCTAAGCTTACAGAGTCTGTTAGCGGCTGGACACACCCAACGGAGGATGATTGCCCGGCGGGATACTAATTTCCTTTGTAATTATTCCTTGATTGAGAAGAAACCATCATTTCACCTTTGTAAATAGTGGGGCTCACAGAAGCTTCCAAATTGTATCCCATTTTTGACATTTAGACTTAGTAAATGGTTAAATTGGAACATTAGGGTTTGAGATTGTAAGGTATTTATACCACTTTTGACCTTAATGCAAAAAAACCTTTGTCATTTTTATAAGTTTTGTTTGTGTGAGTTGAGCGTACTCTCTGTACGAGAGAGAGTGAGAGTTTATCTTGACCCTACGCGCGCACTGGTGGTCGGAATCAAGTGCGGAGAAGTGCAGCGTGTTGCCTCCGAAGAGAGCTACGTGCCAACACCTACATTGCAGGTGTACGGCCCGGCTTTGCGAGATTGATCCACGAGCTATATCTGGTGATTTGGTGAGCATACGTTGTCCGTTTTTGCATTTCAGCATATCCACGCGTTCGCAATGAGTAGAGCTACACATTAGGCACTTTAGTTTTCAGAAACGTCGACCTGTAAATTTCGACCATACATCCTACGTGATTTTGCACCGGGTGTTTAGGGTTGGAGTTTTGGTTCATGGACCTTAGGGAGAGCGACATATTGGTGTTAATAGGATTTCCCTCAAGTTCCGTAGTGTTTCGAGAATGTTTGATGGGTATTTGGCTCTTGAAAGCGTTGTAGGAAATCTCCTCTTGTGTACTCTTGAAGGCTGTAACTTAGACATTGGGTAGAGACCTCTGTAGGAAGTAGTCAATAGTCGGTCGAGTGTAGGTTGACACCCTATACTTGCTTCCACGCGCTTGCGGGTCGAGCTTCGTCCTTAGCTGACAAATCTTGTTAGGTGAGTTCTCACTGTGTCGACGTCCGTCACGGCGTATCCGCCAACATTGGCACCGCTGCTGGGGACGAAAACCCTAGCTAGGTGACCGAGACTAGTCCTTGAGGATAGGGATTCGCTGGCTTGCCAGAGTCTTAGTTTACACTTAGATAGGATCAGAGGGTGGTGGACTCTCTAGGTCTTAGGAGGAGTCTAGGGAGTGTGTGTCTGGCCTAGATCCTTCGACTTAAGTAGTATTAGGTAAAAGGAGTAGGAGTTGGAGTGGTAGAGGAGGTGAAAGGATAGCTTGAGAGTCCGGGGAGGCCAGGAAGCAACCGAGACACCAAAATCACCATCTCACATGATGAGTAGGAGTAGGGTAAGTAGGACATCATGATTTATGATCTGGAGCATTTCATGTATGTTATATTTGCTGTTAGGTTCATCAAAGAGCTGTAAAAGACGGAAAAGAGTGTTTAGAAGCTGAATTGAAGTTCAAAAGTTTTTGTGAGCATAGGGAGTACTTCTGTCAGAAAAAAAATTAAATTTTAAGACAGTAGACATCCTACGCATAGCATGTCTCCAGGGGGGTTTTAGCAGGGAATTGAGGAAACTGAGGTCACCTGTGTGTTCAGAGGGTGGGTTTCACCCTAGTAACATATAGACTCAAAAAAAGTTAAATTGAGAGAAATTTGCATATTTTTGCACTTGTAAGGCTTATTGGCACTTTCTGAGAGCATAGGGAAGGCAAAGTAGCACTTTAGTCAGAGAAAAGGAGCAGTAGACATCCTATGCGTAGGATGTCTCCAGGGTGTTCTGGTGAGAATTTTGAAAATCTGAGTTGACCGGTGTGTTTAGAAGGTAGCAATTACCCTATAGTCACTTGGAAGGGGGAATTTGACCATATCTTGACAAGATAAGGCCAAAAGACGGAAATTGCCAGACATCTTACCCAAATTGGACCCAAGGCATTATTTTATGACCAAAACCATAGGATGTCTTCATGAGCATGATCTACATGATTTATTGAGTGCATGAGAAAGGTTCATCTCAATTGGGTGAGAAAATTGGGTTTTAAGCAGACTTTAGCATTTTTTACTGAAAAAGGCTAGAATAGCTAAATTTGGGGTCTTTTGAAATCCAAACTAAAATCTAAGCATAGCATTGGGTTTCTAACATCAAGGGGAAGCTGTGGCTCAAGTTTGGAGTGAATCGGAGCACTTACACATCCTACACGTAGTATGTGTTCACAATGATTTAGCACTCCAAATACAACTGTGAGCATACCAGAGTGATCAACACCTTAAGGGGAGTCTGTGGTTTGAATTTGGAGCAAATTTTGAGCAGTTAGACATGCTACGCGTAGGATGTCTACTGCATATATTGAAGTCAAAATCTGACTGTAGACATAGCAGGGTGTTGTATAGCCTTAATCAAGCCTCCTAGTCAATTTTGGTCCAAATTGGAGTTGATTTGACTGATCAGACCAACATCAGGCTGCTGGAACAGATTTCTGATCAGTTGACCAGCTTATAGGTGTCCAAATCAAAAAGCGAGAACAGTTGTGGACTCAGCACATCAAGGGGAATCTATAGTACAAATTTCATCCAAAACGGAGCAGGTAGACATGCTACGTGTAGAATGTCTACAGGGTCTTATTGAAGTCAAAATCTGACTGTGGACATAGAGTGATGTTCCAATTGACTTAAGAGTTCCAGAACTTCTTTCAGAAGTGAAATTGGACCTTGTTTGACCTTTTGACGGAGCAAAGACGGAATTAAGACTTTACCTCTAGACTGATAAACACTCGAATAAAGTACAGTTCCATATTCAGCAGACCTGATCAAGAACATCCGAAGTGTATAGAGTACAGTAGTGGTTGAGGTTAACCCTCCAGTTATACCAATCATTACTAAGACCACCTCTAGCGGTTAAATGCTTTGATTCGATTGCCGAAATTAAACGCTTGTGTACACGTATATTCAGTGGCAAGGCAAGAAATTGTGCGGAAACTGATCCCTCGCCAGGTGAGTGGTTGAATTTGTGATAAATTGCATTGCTAAGTTTGATGAATTTAAGATCAGGAAGACACATTCCTAGAGACCAAAAAGTGGCAGGTGATCAGGGTAGGTTAGTGTCCACTGAGGAGAGTGTAACTCAGGCAAGACTAGATCCATTAGCACCGATCTTGAGAAGGGTAGTGATACTGACACTTCATCAGATAAGTCCTTCTTCATGATGGGTAGTCAACAGCCAGGAGGTTTCTTCGGTGAAGGACCAATGCTAGGAGGAAGTACCTCCCAAAACCCTTTGAACGATGCCAAGTTCACTCTAATATTCTTAGAAGGAACAAACCCTAGGGGAGCCCTAGTTTTTTTTTACTATTGGGGACGCAAGTGTATTTGTATAGAAGAAAGACCTTCTCAGAGACTGTAGATAATTCGAGTCTATGATGATGGAGATGGATTCCGAGACGAAAAGGGGAACCACTATCTGATAGTTAGTAACCCTGAGGATTACAACAGATATGGAGATAATGTGGCAAAAGGAAAAATGGTCTCAGAGGCTCAAGAGCCGCCAAATTGATCGACCTGGAGCTCTTTTTATGTATGATAAAAAAAATAACCAGGGTCTCTATCTATAATGAGAATGTGGGAATTTACAAGCATGAGAGCAAGGGAGTAGTCTCTTATTTTCGATGCAAAGAACCCTACCCAAATGAATTAAGCAAAGACAAGGTTCTTTACTTATTCTCTTATGAAATTGCTATGGGGAAGGATATCATTTTTGTTGACAGGTACGGGCGAGAATACAAACGAATTCTCCCAGAGGAGGTAGAAAAGGCGACAGTTCTAGAAACATCAACATATGCCCCCGAAGAAGTACTAAGGTCCACCTATATCCCTAGCAAGTCAACAAATCCATTTTCAGAAGAGTACGAGACAACATCACATTCTAACCGACAACAGACGTTCAACTACCAGAACCAACAAGCAACTCAACCATCATTGCAGGCATGGCTTCATCAAAGTGCAACATTAGAACAAGACCGAAACAAAGATGGTTATCCAGCCGCAAGAGGGGCTAAGAGATTTACAAGAACCACCACTCCATTTACAATATCAAGGCGAGAGTAAGCCAAAAACTCAAGAGTCGGCAGAGCTTGGAAGACAACCCATAGAACGAGTTCGAAGAGATGAACCACCTCTTGCAAGAACCATCAGAAATTATGGCTTAGGGGCACCTCTGGGAGAGGAACCCTCCCACTACCGAAGGCCAGAGGAGGTATATCGAGTAGAATGAGGAGAACCAATGATGAGATTTGTAGACCATCGTAGAATTACACCTTCTCATGTGCAAAAATGGGTAAACAAGAAATACACGGGAAACAGAGATCCTAGGGATCATGTAGCATCCTTTGTGTGTGTAATTAGAGCTGAATAAGTGTTGGACTTCCCTTGCAGGGTTTGGGCTTACCCTAGAAGAGGATGCGGCTACTTCGTTTGACTATGTGGAGCGTAGAGACTTTGAGTCTATGGAGGAGGTGTTCGATGAGTTTATTGAGGAATTCTCACAAAGGGGGATCGCTCATAATACAGTCTCACAAATCCATAAATTCAAACAGAAAGAAGGGAAATCTGTGCGAAAGGTATCCCTATGACTAAAAAGATATGTGAAGTTTTGCCCTGTGAAAGAACTGCCAACTCAGTCCAGACTTATGCTTATGTTTATTCAAGGACTAAGGAACGCAGATCTCCAGAAGGACTTACATATGAAGAGGAGCACGACGTTAAATTAGTTAACTAAGGAGACTCTTTACCTTGTAGACAATTGTGCGGTCTAGAAGGAGGGTGAATTCAAGGATCTTGATGACAATTCATCCTCATAACAAAGTGGAAGCAAGTCCGCTAAGACAGCACCGAAAGGAGAAGTAGCTGTAAGCCAGGAGCAGCTTGTAGAGGAAGTGCTAAAAAAAATTAATATGTATGCCAAGCCTTAAGCTAAACAGCCGAAGTGGTGTGCTATTGAACAAAAATGGACAAACCATGTGACGGAGGAATGTTATTATAACAAGGGATATGTGAGAGAGCGACCATATGCTCCCCAAGCTCATGTAGCATCTCCTCAACTTCCACTAATGCCTAGGTATCAAGCAGGCAACCTACCAGGACCTGTAGGTGTTGAAAGACCACAACCAGTATTGGGGCAACAACCATCCCTACCAGGATTACGACCTGTCGGCATAAGATACACACCAACGGTAAACGAACTAGAAGAGAAGGCTTTGGTACCTATGCATGCATATTACGAAGATTCCAATGGATATGCAGCAAATCCTGTCTATTATCAACCTGAAGAACCCACAATGCCAGAACCTTGGAGCATGATTGGAAGTACAAGACCACCAACAGCTGCACAGGCAGTAGGAGAAGGAAGATACAGCTTGGATGAACGAACACTGTTATTCATAGCCAACGGAGGCATGGGCGGGCAGAGGCATGCATACCGACAAAGAGGAGCTCAAGGAGCACCTCAACAGCCTAAGGGACCTTGCTACAAGTGTGGCAGAGACCATTGGCTAAGAGACTGTCCTCATGATGAAATCATTAGAGTCAATGCATATTGCACCGACTGTGGAATCACTCACTTAATTCATGATTGCCCTAAGAGCCCAAGCAAAGGAGCAAAAACTACTTTGAACATGGTGGAAGCAGTGCCTTCCAGTGGAGGGTCAGAAAACGAGACAGTAATACCTATTCAGGCAGTGAGACGAGCACAAGCTCAATGAATGACAAACAAAACCATAATTGAAGAGCCAAAGATCGATGCCCCAAGTGCAGAAATGAAAAATCAGAGAAGCACTTGGAAAACTAAAAAGGTGCGTATGAAAGCGAGGAGAGAACGAGAGCAAACGGCTCTATCCGAGGAGTTAAAACACACAAAGGATAGATTAGAGCGGTTAGAGGATCTAACTAGTTTAAACTCACACACTGCGACAACAATAGGACCCAAGGAAGTAAAGGAACCCCGAAGTGTAGGATCACGAGGATCAGTGCTGGTAGAAAAAGTAAATGAGCAGTTAGACGCACTTTTAAAAGCATACGAAGCCAGACTCAAAAACAACCAAACCCAAGAGCAAACATGAATGATATATCCATATGCAGAAATAGAAAAACAGAGGTTGGAAATGTGTCGAAAGATGATTGAAACAACCCAATCCTTGATAGAAAATTCGCTTGGTAAACCTCCAAGTTGGCACGAGGTACTAGCTCCAACCCCTATCAAACCAACTCTGGAGAAACAAGTAGGCACGAAGGAGAGACTCACGACTGCCTCTAAGATTAGGAGAGAACCTATCATAGTGCAAAATACAAAAGATGAGACAATTGATGGTTTCCAACTTAAAAACATTGGTAGAAACGGGTAAGGTTTGTAACAGTCTAGATGACCTGTGGAAGCAAATCTGGGAAGCAAATGAAGCTAACAGGGTGAACCACCAAATAAATAGCACGAGAAAGGAGGAAAATGAGATCTTACCTCCCATTGAAGAGTTTGAGGCAAGATCACAAATGAACTTTGATATGCATTCACAAGGGGGAGACCGGGGTTCAATTCATTCGGGGCTTAGCCAACCAGACTCACTAAAAACTCTGCCCTCCTACCTAGGGGAGTATGAAGCTAAGTCTGAGGTGAGAGCTATCCCATCTCAAAGACTTTCTTCCAACAGAGTGATGGATTCACAAGGGTTGATTGAGTTATTGTCCACCCTTGTGGCATGCACAATCACGTTAGCCGAACTCCTGAGGTTACGACCAAACATGTGGACCACCGTAAGAAAATGCTTAGAAAAATTTGGAGTAAAAGACCCTACCTCGAAGCTTCAAGAAGGGATCAGAGTATTGGACAAGCTTCAACTAAACACTACGCCAATACCTTTAAACAAGGTTGGAGAATATTACGAGGGAGAAGATGGAAATACCACACTACCAGTAGAATTCCAGGGAGTAGTTTCCAAAGCTATTCTTGACAGTGGAGCAGGAGTCGCTATCGCCATCAAAGAAATCTGGAAAAATTGGGAAAAATCGGCTTTGAGAGCTACCAGAATGAAATTGCGACTGGAAGATGGGTTCATGGAAAAGCCTCTAGGACTTTTAAAAAAAGTAACTGTCACCTCTTGCGGAATCGAGTATGAGCATACATTTGCAATAGTTGATTTCGACAAAAAGAACAATTACGAGATCATCTAGGGAAGACCATTCATGAGACAATTAAAGATGGTCCAGGATTGGGGTTACGACCACATATACCTCAGACGTGGGGAGACTACAACCAAAATATACCTAAAAGACCATAGTTACAAGGATGTGAACCAGACACCAGTGGAAAAGTTTTGATTCAGCTACATTGGCAGGATCTGAACTCCCAGCATGGTTAGGGCAAAAAAAAGAGCTATGGATGTGCGGAGCTTCACATTGTGGGAGCTTAAAAAGAGAGGAATGTATCTTAGAAAGGGCTATTGAGGACAAGGATTACATTCCGGAACCTTTTCCCGAAGATGCCTTAGAACCTCTGGAATGGGAACACATACTAGCAACATTGGATGTCTGTACCATTACATATAGCCCAACGACAAAATTTTGCGATAAGGATGGCTATGATGTGCTACCCTATTACATGGTAAGCCTTATACCAGCAGGAGATGAGAATGTAGACTCACCAGAACAAGAAGAGTTTTATGACTCCTCTGAGCATCTGGAATTAAGTAACGATGCAGATAACGAGTGTTCAGACAGCTCAAGCGAGCATGAGGAGACAACCACGAATATCAAGTTTTATGATTTTGCAAATCAACATCCTAGACGCGAGGAACGCTATAGAAAAAAAAAAGCAGAAAACAAAATTAAAGAGAACCTGATGCCAAGGATAAAAGATAAAATTCACTATCTAATGCTTGTCAAGGCAGAGGATTGTGTAATAGACCAAATATCAGGAAGATTCTCAAGAGTTCGAAGGGAAAAGACACATGAGGAAATAAAACAAGCACGGAAGACTAAAACAGAAACAAAATCAAGAAAATCTCAACAATCAAAACAGGAAAAGACAAAAGATCCAGAGTGGACCAAAATGGAGCGTAAAAAGAAATACCAAGAACTAAAACGGTCGTTACGAGAGGTATGGACTACTGAGAGAGAAAGTGACGGTAAGGAGAATTCAGAAAAAGGAAACATGAATGTACCATCCCACTATCGAAAATTCACCATCCAAGACAGAAAAAATCATAATGACACCACCAATAAGGGAAAGAATAAACCAGGAATCTTACGATGGGCCGAAAAATGCAAAACAGATAGACCTCGCTGTGCCAGGCGAAGAGCCTCAGCCTGTCTATATAGCAACTGATTTAGAGCCTGAAGAAGAAGAACGGATAACACAACTTCTCAAGAAGTATAAAGATGTGTTTGCATGGTCCTACAAAGACCTCAAAGGAGTTGATCCATCAATATGCCAACATACAATTCCTTTGAAATCAGATGCTAAACCTAACAAACAGTGTCCTTACACATATAATGACACATTCGCTAAACGAATCAAAGAGGAGATTGACAAGCTAATGGATGTTGAATTCATCTATGAAATCAAGCATAGAGATTAGGTGTCACCCATTGTGGTTGTCCCCAAAAAGAACGAAAAGCTGCGTGTGTGTGTGAACCTCAAAAAAGTGAACGCAGCCACAATAAGGGATAATTATCCCTTGCCGATCACAGAACATGTGCTTGAGAGGGTGGCTAGAAAACGGGCTTATTCCTTTTTAGATGGGTTCTCGGGGTATAACCAATTGGCAATTGCAATAGAGGATCAACACAAAACAGCATTTGCCACAGAGTGGGAAATATATGCGTATAGAGTTATGCCTTTTGGGCTAACCAATGCCCCAGCTACCTTCCAAAGGTTAATGACTCATGCGTTCAAAGAATACCTGAGAATATTCTTAAAAATATATATGGATAATCTCTGTGTCCACTCTCTTATACGAGAAGAACATATTGACCATTTACAAAAGGTATTTGAAAAGTGCAGAACATATCGAATCCGTCTCAACCCGAAAAAGTGCATTTTTATGGTTAGGCAATGCCGCATCTTAGGACATATTGTCTCAAGAAATGGCATAACCACTGACCTAGACAAAATTAGAGTCAAAGTAGACTTGCCCAGGCCTACTAATGCCAAACAAGTACAATCCTTCATGGGACACTACGGATATTATCGAAGATTCATATATATGTATGCGGTCATTGCACAACCACTATATCGCTTATTAGTCAGTTTCAACTGGACTGAGGAGTGTGAAACTTCATTCCAAAAGCTTAAGGAAAACCTTGTATCAGCACTTGTACTTAAAGCACCAGATTAGGAAAAGATATTCCATGTTCACATTGATGCCTCTGCATACGCAATTGGGAGTATTCTGGCTCAACCTGGAGACGGAACAATGGATTTCCCAGTTTGTTATGCGAGCCGACAGCTAAATAGTGCAAAAAAGAACTACACCACCACTGAAAGAGAGGGATTAGGAATGATTTATGCTGTAAAGAAATTTCGGCATTACTTGCTTGTAAACAAATTTGTGTTCTTCACAGATCATCAAGCTCTTTTGTATCTAGTAAATAAACCATGCAATACTGAGAGAATTGTACGCTGGTTTATTATATTACTAGAGTTTGACTTGACAGTGGTAGTAAAAAAGGGTAAAACTCATCTACGGGCGGATCATCTTTCAAGGCTACAAAACGGGGAAGCTCTTGAAGGAGTAGACGATGACATACATGATGCTTATCTTTTCAATATTGAAATGATCCCCAAATGGTCTCAAGAAATTGTTAGCATTTTTTCCTTTGGAGGTAGATTTGATAACAAGGAAGACAGATCCAAACAACAAAAATTTCGACAAACAAAAAACTTTCAGTTGATTGCAGGACGACTTTACCATCTAGGCTTGGATCAAATTCTACGATTGTGTATAAATCCAAAGGAATTCGAGTGTTACCTTGAAGAAGCACACATCCAAGATTGTGCATTTCATTGTTCAACAATGAAAACACACCAAAGATTGAAACACTTAGGAGTTTATTGGACAACTATGTATGCTGACACACATGCTTATGTTAACAATTGTACTATATGTAGTGCCAAATGATCGGTGGATCACGGGACATTGTTTCAGGTAACCATTGCACCTGCATGGAGTCAATATATCATTGATTTCTTAAAAACAAGGACATTTTCTGAAAACATAACAAAAGCGCGAAAAAGGGCTATAGAGTTGGAGGCCCAAGATTTTAATTTAATTGGAAATCAACTCTACAAGAGAGGAAAGGACAATCAACTTAGAATCTGTGCAAGTGAAAGTGAATACCTGCTGATTCTAGAACATGCACATGGAGGAATAAGTGGAGGTCATTTTTCAGGCGATAAGACGGCAAAAATTGTCTTAACCGCAGGAATATGGTGGCCTACATTGCACATGGATACTGAGGAGTTTGTAAAGCGTTGTGATGCATGTCAGCGCACTAAAGTGCCGATAAAGAAAGATGAGGTGCCAATACGGCCAATGATGGGAGCACGGGCATTTGCAAAATGGGGAATTAATTTTGTGGGACCTATTTCACCCCCTGCATATTGCACCCATACCCAATATATCATTGTGGCTACTGACTATCTCACAAAATGGGCGGAAGCCAAAGCAACACAAAAAGCAGACGCAAGAACCACTGCACAATTTTTGTACGAGAATATCTTTGTACGATACGGATTACCAATAGAATTTGTCAGTGATCGAGGAACACATTTTGTTAATGAAGTCATTGAATACCTGTTAGAGGAATTCATGGTCATATATAGAAAATCTGCTCCATATCATCCACAGGCAAATGGACAAGCTGAGGCCACAAATAAAACACTATGCACTGTTTTGACTAAAATTATATTAGAGTCAAGGATAGACTGGGATCAACAATTACACTCAACACTATGGGCATACAAGGTAGCTTACAAAACATCAATCGAACCACACCATACAACATGGGTGTTTGGTCTAAACGCTATATTATCCATAGAGTTTTTAGTTCCAACTCTACGAGTAGCGAAACGCTTAGAATGGACAGGGTATGAGCTCTCTTCAAGAATGGATGATCTTGAAAAGCTAGATGAACTTCGACTGAGAGCTGTATCTTCGATCTATGCTAAAAAGAGAAGACAAAAAGAGTTTTTTGACAAGCATGTGCGTGCAAAAGAGTTCAAAACAGGTGATTATGTACTTGTTTATACTTTGAAGCAACATGCCAAAAAAAGCAAGGGATGGGACCCTTTGTGATTAGTGACTTATCACAAAGTGGAGCTGTCAAACTTGCTACATTGGCAGGAGAATAAATGCCAAATTGGATTAGTGGGTGTCGGTTAAAAAAGTATCATTTACCACTAACACGTGATATGCTTCAACAAATCCATAAAGAAAAAACAACGAATGATGGAGAAAGAGAGGATACGAGAAGAAGCACAAACAGAAGCAAAAGAACGCATTGCAAAAAGAAGGCTTCTATGAAAACAACAACAACAACAAAGTGGATCATCGTTGGGAATAAATGCTATTCGATTAACGAATTTTGGTGAAGACACAGTGGAACCAATAATTGCAGTCAAAGTGGTTAGCAATCAAGTTGAATCGACGACATTGCTTGATTCCGGAGCTCAAGCAAATTTGATCTCTTACAAATTATATAAACAACTCAAGCTTGAGGAACAACTCCATCCTACTCAACAAGTGCTGGAAAGTAGTACATCACATTCGCTAGGAACATTGGGCTCGACAATATTGCATGTACAAATACATCAATATGTTTACCCCCACAAGTTTTATGTGGTTGAGGATGCGAGCACACTACACCCCATGATGCTGGGACAACCTTGGCAGAAAGAGTATAATGTGTAGATAGATTGGAATTCGGATACAGTCAAAATTCAGCATGCACAAGACCAACAGGTGGTAGCCTTTGCTCAGCCAACCCGGAAGAACCAGATGATCGCATCACCATCGCTGGATAAAGAACAAAAAGGACGGGTGCCAATAAAGAACAACACGATACCCATGGAGAACAAATAGGGAACTGCCAACCATGTTCACTACAAAAATAAGACAACACAGACCACATTGAATAGATCAAGGTTAGCAACACGCGAAAAACAAGTATGGGTACAAACCTGGCATACAAACCACAATACAACAACAGAAGTCAACAGAAGAACACGGTTAAACCAACAACCAAGGGAATAAAAAAGATATGGATCCCAAAGAGAATGCTCAGTAATCACTTAAATGCGACTCGCATTTGGATCCCGAAACCACAGCAACAGGAACTCCCTTCAGTACAAGCAACACCAGTAGGCAGACACTCACTACGTATGAAACCGGTAAACCGATCTATGTGGGTGCCGATCAGCAGAACAACAATGACGACCAAGGACGAGGCAATAAACCTACAATCACATCCAAAACAAAGCTACAAATGGCAAGCAAAAGAGAAAAGATTACGGCCACATCAGCCACGACAATTCCATCCACAGAAACAACCACGGCCATATCGACAGTAGTGGCAAACTAAGCAACTTTTGCAAAAAAGACGATCAAACAAAGAGCTGTTGAGTTACAAATTTTACTTGCAAAGAAAATCTGCCAACCAAATCAACAACAAACAGGAAAGCTTGACGTCGAATGCCAATAAGCATCTTGCTTATTCCCTCCACTCGCACATCATTAATTTTTCCATGCATTGACTGAGTATGCATCAGATAGGGCCACATTACAAGGATGCGCATTAGCACAATTTTTGACCCATGCACTGCACATACCCCGAGGCGATACCTTGTTGTCCGGGAGGACTCCGACTAGGAGAGGGGGAGGCATTCTCAATGCGGACCCAATGAAGTTAGAAGAGCAAAAAAGGGCATGTTTTTTGACTATTTTGAAGGATTTTCGTTTGATTGCGACATTTTTTGGACTAACATAATTACATATGCCCTTATACAGCACGAATCTACAAGTATATGGGGCCAAAAGCCAAATTAGGCCTCTAGGTGTGTGTATATATGTAAAAATAGCAAATTTTCGGGCAAAATATTGGTAAAACGGAGAACTCCGGCCATAAAAGATGCATGTGAGTGTACATAGTGTTTTGTGGTGATGTTTTTGAGTTATTGTGATTTTGGGGATTTTCTGGGTTTATTTTGCTATTTTCTTTTTAATTTTACTAGTTATCAGCAGGAAAACTTCAAAAATACAAAAAGCAGGTGAAATACGGTCGTAATGAAAAAATAAAAAATATGGGGATAATCAGTGACTATAGGACCACCTATGGTACAATGGGCGTGCAATTATGTGAATGGAGCGGGAGGTGTGTTTTGGCGAGATTTTTATCGAAATGTCAAATTTCTTGAAAACTGGGCAAACGGAGTCCAAATCAGGAACTTTTCGATCCTAAACTGTATCTCGCAAGAAGTTAGGAGCACATGTCAAATTTCATAGAAAGTGGTTTGGGGACCCCCATTATAAGATTTTTTCACTTCACTTAGAGCTCATTTCTACTATTTCCTTCTTGAGAGAGAGCTCTAGCCACCTAGAGCGAACCGGCCTTCCAGCTGCTTCTACGATGCGCACGACCACCTGACAGGCTCTAGATATGAGAGGCAGGCTCACCACCTTGAGCTTTTCGCGTATGTTTGATGTTTTGTCGCGAAAACTAGTGTGGGGTTCACACGGGGAACGGACAGTAGAAACCTACAGGTAGAGGTAGCCACCTAACGGCTAACCCAAAAGCAATAAGGCTTCATAGGGGGTTTAACCTATCATAGGATACCACTCTTGAATGCACAAAGGCGGCAAAAGACCAACGGGAAAAACCCTAACTTCTAGAGCCCTGCAAGAGACCACCAAGTGGTAAATCGGTGAAAAGTCGCCCAAATGCTACCAAAACTCATGGGTAGGAGCATCTCGACATGCTCTACAAGGCTATGTAGCCCACATGGCCATAAGGCGACCCGAAGCGAGACTTAGCTTCAGAAACGGCATCGGACACACAAAGCGTCAACTGGCTCTCACGGCCAAACCGGATGTCCGTTTTCCGCCAAACTTCACGAGCAGCTTTCCTAGACCATCAACAACCAAGTCCTATGGTGGTAGTCCACCACAAGTCATCGATGGCATGCAAACGCAACCACGGGCGCTTCCAGAGCGACAAATCACCAAACGGAGCTCCGATGAAGCCAAAGCCAACAAAAACCATATGGCAAGGTTTCCCAAGGAACCATGAAGCTATGGAGACTAACATCAAGAAATTTCATCGCCGAAAAGCACTCCAAGAGTCAGAAAACGACTCAGAGGGTCTGAAAGCCAAACAGGGAGTTTCTATCTATCTTTTTGACTTTTTTATTTGAAATAAGGCTTAAAGGAGACTCAGGGGGGCTAAGGGCATATACTAGTAGCACTTCTCAAAAAGAATTCATCAGGAGACATCCTTTACGTAGGATGTCTCAAGGCCATATTTGGGCACCCAACTCAATGTCTCACCTCATATATAGCTTCTACATAGCTTATACATGCTAGCCATCAAGTTTCATCACCTTTGAGAGTTGACCTCATAAAAAAATGGAGAGTCAGAGCATAGAGGCAATAAAGGGTCATAGACCTACCAAGACTAGTCCAAATCACATGAAACTTGCACAATATACTCATTATCACATAGCCAAGCTAACTGTGGAATCAGATATGAAAAATAGTGAAATAGACATCCTACGTGTATGATGTCTAAATGCCCTATTTGACCTCCAGCTGGTGTTTTTGAGTTCCAGATATATTTATAACATCTTCACAAGCTCATATATCAAATTTCAAGCTAGACCCATCACATTTGGCCCCAAACCTCATAGATGCACTTTTCTGAGCCTAAAAACACTACACATGCTCCTACCAAGACCAATACTTATCCAAAGCAAAATCTAAGAACATGGACATGTTCTACATGCTAAGGGCTACCCACAAAACCAAAATCAAGTCATTCTGAGAAAAGAGACATCCTACGCGTAGGATGTCTCCGGGGCCATATTGACCTTCTGAGCAGGAATTGACATCATGGGAGTCTTTTACATGGTATAGGAAGCCTACATATCAAATTTCAATCCAATTGGATATCATTTGCCCATCCATATAGGACATCCTACCTATTTTGTGAGCCAAAAGCCTAAATCTGCTCAAAATTGCACTTTTTGATGTCCAAACCAAATTCCAAGTACATAGCCATGTTGCACAGGTCAAGGGCCACAAGCATGTCAAGTTTCATCAAAATCAGAGAAAGTAGACATCCTACGCGTAGGATGTCTATATGCTTATTTTTCAGCCAAAAACCTACTGTGGGCACAACATGGCTTCCCTAGTCTCTTTTGAGTTCTTATTTCAATTTTCAAGTCATTTGGGTAGTCAGAACTCAGTTTATCAGCTAATCTGTAAAAAACACTAACTTTGGATTACTGAGTGCAACAGGATCCATGACAGCCACAAAGTCGCCTGCAAAGAAGAAGAGGATGACTATCAAGGACTACTTAGAAGAAGTGGAGACTTTTGTTATCCCAGAGGGAACCCTGAAGCCCACAAGAACTTGGATCAAGATGACCTACTAGAAACCAATGATCTGAGAATCTACCAAGGAGTGTTTAAAGATCCGGAGGGAAATGCAGTAGTGCTACCCATGATCCCTCAAGAGCTCAATGAATTTGTCAGGAGCAAGAGGGGGACTACTTGGAGAAACTGGATCTCCACAATTACTTTGAAGCCTTGCCAGCAGGGATTGATGTTAAAAGAGTGTGGGAATTTGTCACCACAATCAAAGAGGACGGCATAGCCAGAGTGACAGATCTGCAAGGCAAGCCTAATACAATGATTGTCATCACAGAGAAGGTGGTGGAAGCATCACTTGACCTGTCTAACAAAGGAGACAATGTGACTAAGAGGCGGGATGACATTAAGGTCTACTCAGAGAAGAAAAATAACTATACATTTGAAGATATTGCAAACCCGAAGGTGGCCATCATGAGCCAATTATACAATCAGTACATCCACATGTGGAACTCAAAGGGATCGCTTTGAAGATTATAAAAAGAATTTTGAGATCTTAGATGCTACAACTGAGAATATCCCAAACATACCTTTTACCGAAGAAGAAGTTGATGATGTGAGACGACAGCTGTTAGAAGAGCAGGTAGGGCAAGAAAGAGAGAGGAAAACAAAGGCTGATCGGGACTTCAAGAAGAAGCAACCAACCCCACCATCAAGCCAAGAATCCAGCCCTCCACCATCACCACCTCCTCCTAGTCCTCCTCAAACCCGACAAACTGAGGAGTTGAACAAATTTGATGGGCAACAAGACTCCAAGGAAGAGAAGAACAAAGAGGTAGAGTAGAAGGCAGAAGTTACTAGCAGATACTCTCGAGAAGAGGCAGCTAATGCAGCTTTTGAGTTGTCGAGCACTAGACCCAAAGAATATATGCTGAGCCCTCGATTGGTGGAGTTGAAGGAAATGGCCACATATACAACGGATTTACAGCCACAAGCCAATGATTGGGATGAAGTGATGCAAAGACTCACTGGGCTCAGGTCAAGGTCTATGGCCACTGAGAGTGAAATTGATAATCTCAAAGCAAATGAAGTTCAAATCAAAGTCGAGGTGGACTCGCTGCAAAAGCAGGACCAAGAGAACACACAGAAGCAAGCTAAGATGCAAGCTGATCTGGACGCGGCACTAAAAAGATGCCAAGAGCTAGAGAGTCAGAATCAGGTAGCATACCAAAAGCTTCAAAGAGCAGAGGAGGAGTACAAGAAAATCAAAAAATCACTGACGGATGCAGAGAAAGAAAGGGACAACTTGAGACTCGAGCTTGCTGATGAGTCCAAAGAAGTGGAGACTTTGAGGAATGCTAAGGGAAAAAGCTGAGCTAGGACACGAGGCAAGCCAGGACAAAGTTATAGAGCTGAAAGATCAAATGAAAGTGAAAGATCAGACCATCCAGAGGCTAAGGGCATCTCCAGGCAGAGTCAGAGCCGCTACCTCAACTAGCACTACTTCAGAGAAGGATATATATGAAGAACAGATGAAGGAACTCCAAAAGGAGTTGACACTAGAGAAGAGACAAAGATTGATGCTGGCTGAGGGCTCCCTAGTGATGCAAAGCCGTTTGGAGGGTGAGAACAAGGCCATAAAAGATGAGCTAGCAGCCTTGAAAAAGAAGATGGATGAGGATCTCAAGAAGATGCAAACTGAAAATGAAGACACCAAGAAGAAGCTAGAAAAGGCTGAGAAAGCCAATGCTGAATTGAACGATGTTTTAGTGACCATGGGGGATCAAGCTGAACAGGAAAAGAAAGCATATCAAAAGCAAATTGATGAGCTAAAAGGCCAACATCAGACTGAAGAGCCACACTTGAGCACAGAGCCAGCAACAATGGAAGGAATTGACATAGATAATGTGTCAGATCCAGTGGACACAACAATGCAAGAGGACATCCTTGTGGGACCATCCCAAGAGCCCCGAGATCTGACACAAGAAGAAGAAGAAAATCTACAAAAGGCAATAGAAGCGACAATAAAAGACACTGCCAAAAAAGCAATGGAGTGGGACCAAAGGGTATTGAAGTCTATGACCATTCAGAAATTAGATGCAAATGTCGTTCGACATGAATGGCTACAACCCTCTCTCCCATATCCTCTTCTCAAGTACGAAGCTGCTACAATAAACAAGAGGATTAAAGAGGAGCCGATAGTGCCACTATACGAAGAAGATATCTCCAAACCAGAAGGTGTTAAGCTTATTGTGGACTCTCAGCCGAAATGGAGAAAGGCATGGATAACTAAATACCCACAGTATTTAGTACATCTGGTAGAGGCGCCTAAAATAATCAGAGACAACCTTAGCTTTTTCCCTCTACCAAGGATGCGGACCTGGAAAGAACAAGAGCTGCTAAAAAAAAGCCACCCCACATGGCTCAACTACCCAAAGCTGCCAGGCTTGAAGGCAGGTGAGAGAATGAGTGAGCAATACATGGTGAAAACCCTGACGGGCACCATTAAATTATTCACTGGCTTGCCTGACCTCTCTTGCATCATGCTCAAGAAAATATGTAACCCTTCTGGTAGTTTTTGAGATCTTTAAACCTAGACAGGCAACATATAGCATATTCTTCTTCCAAGACACATATAGATGTGCGTATGAACTGTCTGCTCAACCTTCCCATGAGGTGATACATGTCCTCTATCAGCGAATAATGTTTTTGGCCTCGTACCATCTCTAGGCCTTTGAAGAAGCCTTCTACACCGGTTTCTTCACCATTGATACAGATATATTCGGCCCTACATTACTGGCCCAACATGCATGCTATGAGTCTCTTCTAAAGATGCGCGAAAGCCTCCACTGAAGAAGCAACTCTACTGTCATGTCGGGGACAACATGATCTAGGAGGGGGGTGTTAGCGGCTGGACACACCCAACGGAGGATGATTGCCCGACGGGATACTAATTTCCTTTGTAATTATTCCTTGATTGAGAAGAAACCATCATTTCATCTTTGTAAATAGTGGGGCTTGCAGAAGCTTCCAAATTGTATCCCATTTTTGACATTTAGACTTAGTAAATTGTTAAATTGGAACATTAGGGTTTGAGATTGTAAGGTATTTATACCACTTTTGACCTTAATGCAAAAAAACCTTTGTCATTTTTATAAGTTTTGTCTGTGTGAGTTGAGCGTACTCTGTGTACGAGAGAGAGAGTGAGAGTTTATCTTGACGCTACGCACGTATGGTGGTCGGAATCAAGTGCGGAGAAGTGCAGCATGTTGCCCCCGAAGAGAGCTACGCACCAACACCTACATTGTAGGTGTACGGCTCGGCTTTGCGAGATTGATCCACGAGCTATATCTGGTGATTCGGTGAGCATACGTTGTCCATTTTTGCATTTCAGCATATCCATGCGTTCACAATGAGTAAAGCTACACATTAGGCACTTTAGTTTTCAGAAACGTCGACCTGTAAATTTCGACCAGACATCCTACGTGATTTTGCACCGGGTATTTAGGGTTGGAGTTTTTGGTTCATGGACCTTAGGGAGAGCGACCTATTGGTGTTAATAGGATTTCCCTCAAGTTTCGTAGCGTTTCGAGAACATTTGATGGGTATTTGGCGCTTGAAAGCATTGTAGGAAATCTCCTCTTGTGTACTCTTAAAGGCTGTAACTTAGACATTGGGTAGAGACCTCTGTAGGAATTAGTCAATAGTCAATCGAGTGTAGGTTGACACCCTATGCTTGCTTCCACGTGCCTGCAGGTCGAGCTTCGTCCTTAGCTAACAAATCTTGTTAGGTGAGTTCTCGCTGTGCTGACGTCCGTCGTGGCATATCCACCAACAAAGTCACAGGTCCTTTTTTTGGGCCGAACGTGATTCTTAATTTGGTAACCACTTCTAAAAAAATTTAATTCGTTTACCGACATAAAGGTATGAAACCAAAACAATTTTAAACTTGGAGAGTCATGCTCATTGCGAAGAAGCCATTGGTCCAAATAAGGGCTGTAATTGGTTTTAGAAGATGAGCATATGTAAATGACGAGTTGATAGTGAAGGGTCGGATGTCCTGTACTAGTGTACTGGGCATATAAAGATCCTTGAAGTCTTGCATTTTGTATCATTATAGATTTGAGTTGATTTACACTGTCACTCCACAATATAAGAGCTATAATCCTTAATCGGGTTAAAATAGTTTTTATATATTGAATTGGTTGCATGGGGGGCTACAATCCTTCATTGGGTACAAGTAGTCGTCAATTGAGTGATTATATTGAAGATTTATTTGCGTTAGTTCATGCATTGGTTTATACAGAGAGTACATTATGTATTACAATAGATTATTAGTGCATGAAATAACCAATCATATATTTTATTGCTTTCGTTTGTTTTTTGTAGAAAATTGAAATTAGATGTGTCTTATTGTTTGCAAATCAAAGTGGACATATAAATAATCATTATAACAATAATTGCATTGAGAAATTCATAGCATTGTTGTAGTTATTATGTCATGTATAGACTGTATTGCAATGTGGATGTTTGCTCACAATATAGGTGATCGATATGTGGATTGACTAGCGTGCATTGAAAATCTCATATTGCGCATCATGGTTACTTTCATATTGAATGGTTTTTAATTTTAATATATATTGAAAATAAGAAAAATGTTTCAAAAATTGAACATTTGGTTCTTTTGTCTTCAGTTTTAATTTAAAAGCAATGGAGCAAAATGTGGGCACAAGTGATACGAAGAAGCCAAAGAATAAAAAGGCTCCTGGCAAAGAGTGGGACTGAAAGAGTCTGTAGTAGGGAAGGATTAGCGACTACCATTCTCTGGCAAACAACAAAAAATTTTGGCCAAGTATTTTCATGCAAGGTGGAAGAGCGCTCATAGTCCATCCATAGCATTGCTTGCAATTTAGGTCTGATTTCCAATACAGAGGTGGTAAGTGATTTCTATCACGTGGTCAACACGTTCTACTCCAACGTTCATGACCGAATAGATTGCATCAAAGAAATGAGTGCATTTAGATTAAAAGAAGGTCCTTTGTACAAGTAATGGCAAAAGAGCAACCTGCATGGAAGTGGTGGATGATGAATGGTGGAGAGCATTACTCTACCTTACGTCCCCTTGCAATGAAAGTACTGGCACAATGTACAACAAACTCAAGTTCAGAGAGAAACTAGAGTATGTACAAGTATGTTCACATCACTATTCGCAGACAGAGCGGAAAAATTAGTGTATATGTTTTGCAACAAAAAGATATTGAATACATCGAAAGTGCTGGCTACGATGAGAAAATGCCAACCTGGTTGTATGATTGTCAAAAGGAAGACGAAGAAGAGTTCAATGTTGGTGTATCTCAATGCACTATAGACAAAATAGAAGAGAATTTGATAATAGATGTGGAGGTTGAAATACAAGGAGAACCACAACACTCACACTTAGAACTAGATAACAACTTTACAGATTCAATATAGCTTGAAAGTAGAATGAAGATCGTGTCAAAAGCCATTGTAAAAGACCTTCTATTTAAATGTGTTTTGATCATATACAATGCTTCATATTTGCGATTATACATAGTTTGTCGATCTCAATTGTGTTGCTCTGAAGCACCATCTTGTTACCAAACAGATTTCTAATTGTGTTAGGGGTATCTTGGCGGGCTTGCTTGAATTTATACTCATTTGGCATCTAAACATAATATATATTTCTTGTGGATTATCTTGTGAACAGATTGAGCATCGGCTACTATTTTGCATTAAACGAATAAGACAAATGAAGTGATAATAATGACCGCACATCAATGTATAATATCCACTCCATCCCTCAAAATTCTTGTAGCAAACTGGACATTGGGAAGATGAGGATGCATCTGAAGTAAACAAGGAGACCAAATCTGGATGCAGGACAAGGTGGCTGATGTGTGTCCCTTATACAAGTGTTGGATTCACTCCCTGTGTTAGATTTTGAACATCCTGGCTTAAGTGGTGAAAGTTTTTCTCCATCCTGACCTGCAAGGGTTGGGGTGTCTAGGTGGCTATAGAAAGCCGTGTTATTTCTGCATCTTTCTCTGCCAACTATATAGTTTAAATATTCTTCTCTCTCTTTAACTATAGGTCGGCGCCTTCCACTATCAATGCCAACTCATCTCGGGTGAAAGTGACACAACTCTCTCTTAGATCATGAGTGGCAATAGTTGTCTTCTTTGACAAAAAGTCTACTGGTCGTTGTTGCACAAAGTGAACATATAGCATTTTTGCAGAATATAACGCACAATCTGCATTGTGCATGGGATGGCCATAAACATCCAAGTAAATCCTCTCAACGTTTTCTTTTATCGCATCATGGTTGCACTTCGAAACCTTCCACCTTCCTTTTTTGATCTCTACGTCCTCACATGGCCATATTGTTTTGATCATGTCCTTCGTCACTTCTTTGTTGATCTCTTTCCATTGCATGTGGTTTGGATTTGCCCATTTTGAGAGTCGTCGAGCAGTGCGCGTCGCTTGCTGTGCCGACATACCGTGTGCTAAAGACTTCATGCACTGAAATGCATTAACAGCCGCTTGTTGTTGATCATCGGGCACTGATTGGGTGCCAATATCTTGTTCTTCATCGGCCATTTTCTCTTGGAGCTGCAATCAACAGATAGACAAATATTCAATATCATTGGCAAATAAATATTCTCATCATTCAACAGTGTCACAGATGCACAAGATAACAACTTCTTGTCCACTACATAAGACATCAGAATCCACTAAATCAAACCACGACTAATGTGATTAATTGAACCACAAGGCAAATTTGAAATACCGACAATCAACACGACAAATTTGAAATGACTAAAAATAATTGACTCAAGGAGGTGAACCACTTCAAACCAGATAATACACTTCAATAAAAAATAGAATACCTTGGACAAGACATATGCATATCATAAAAATGTTTAGATCGGATAAAATGATGGTGCAAGTTCAACAAGGGGACGTTGGACAGGGTTAAGGTCTGTCTTTAAATGTTCTTTGAAAAATATCAACACGTCAGATGCATTTCTTCTTTGATCCTACTCTTTTAACTTCATCCAACAATCTACTTTAATCCGAATAGCCCTCATAATCTTCGTTCGGGTGGTGAAAATTTTCTTTTGAAAAATAAACTTTTTTAGCTGCACTCCAAAAATCTGTCAGCATATCGAATAGATAGCCCAATGCATAAATGTCGCTCGCTTTTGTGTATGCATCTGTGCACCGTGGATCGTATAGTTCTGGAGTAATCCATTGTCGCTTAACCATCTCTGCATTCCCTGCTCTCTGTGCCTCCAAAACTGTAGAATCCGACTGTGCGCTTGGATGCAGATAATTAATTGCTACGTGCTTAGCTAGTGTTCTGAGCATCATTCCCCAATCAATGGTGTCGATGTGGGGCTTATTTGCGCGAGTAAAGTCCAACATTATGTTGAACGGGTGCATGTCACTGTACACTATCACGATCGAGTGGGCAGTCGCAAAGCCATCGATTACGGTGTGACAAATGGCTCGCATCTGTTCGATGACTCCTTTGATCCACGCCGTGTCTATCTCTTGTACATGAAGATATGCTGCAGGCAATGACCTCCAGTCGTGTTGTAGCATGTGCATGTGTCGTCTGAACAATCCGTGAGCGCATGGTAAGTGGCACATCGTGTCGCCGACGGTACCCCCATTGTAGTATGGGAATATTGTGATCCAAGGAGCTTCGGTAGTAAAGCCAATGCACCTTACAATGGAGGGTTGAAGCGTTTGCATTCCTTGTCCTTGTTATGTCTAAAAGCTGTCAAATTTTGCCTCACTCCCTTCCTTGTAACATTTTTCCACATATGTAATGTGGTCTGGACAAAAAGAGATGCCTTTTATGGTGTACAATGTGCACACACCAAAGGAGCATGTTCCAACCCTCATACCTTCTACGGAGGCTTTGTGAGGGATGCCGACAAGATGAGAGCACTTGGCATCCGAAGCCGTGCACATGATTGTGCCAGTGCCGCTGGCATTGGATCGACCTCCCAAGGCTGCTTGCGCATCTTGAGCCATCTTCAATCTCTTGGGCAAGATTGCTTGGTCCTGCGCTTTCACATGCTTCATCTTTACCTTTTTTTCCTCCCACAATTTATCCCAGAGCTCTAATTTGGACATGTCGTAGGCAGGTGGGATATCTTCCTTTAAGTCTCTGCAACATACTTTCATATTGCCCAACATGTTCTAACCGTGTGGTGGGGGTCAAATTCTTGAATCCCTACTGGAATCAACAACTCGTATTGGCCTTCACCTCGTAGCCTGCGCTCTGTGTTCTCCCATATAGCTCTAGTGAGGTCTTTGATAAAGACACCGCTTTCACTAATCTGTTGTATGCGACCATCTACACATGATGAGATTGCCAAAATACATTCTTTACGAATGGCACACATAATACTTTTCTTTTGAATTGGTGTCATGTTTGCACTGGACAATAAAAAACAGCATATCAAATACAAATTCATGGTTGTGAATGACACTAACCCTCTCACACTATTTCAGACAAACCCTTAACCACGACTTTGAAGACTTTAAAAAATGTG
The DNA here is from genome assembly GCF_014529385.1 of Adiantum capillus-veneris. Classification (NCBI taxonomy): domain Eukaryota; kingdom Viridiplantae; phylum Streptophyta; class Polypodiopsida; order Polypodiales; family Pteridaceae; genus Adiantum; species Adiantum capillus-veneris. The sequence continues at coordinate 41,968,642 of NC_140956.1, read as the reverse complement.
CAAGGACATATTGATATAAATTGAAAACAATCTTCACTTAAAATTGCAATTTGTTACACGTGTAAAATACAGATCAAACAAGTGGTTTATAAGAACTTAATCCAGATCAAACAATAGATGTTAACAATCTGGCACATTTTCAGCATATATTGAATATTTGACTTATATTTTTCTCCGTGTGCATATACTAGTTCAAACAATGTATACAAATCGGACTAGAAAATTGCAAAGAATGTCTTGCTCTTTAAGAAGATAGAAATAAATATTTAACATTCAAATTGTGTTCACACACTTTTTCACATAAAATTTATGTAAATAGCATTCAAAATAGCGATGATAATTGATGCTCGTTAAAAAGATACAAAATAATATTTAACATGCAAATTGTGTGCAAATTCTTTTTTACAGAGAATTTATATAAACGAATATTTAACATGCAAATTGTGTACAAATACTTTTTTGCATATAATTTATGTAAATGTAGCATTTAAAATAGCGATGATTGATGAATAAAACATTTTTTTGAATATGATTAGTTAGTATATGATTTCATATGGGCACTTAAAAATAACAAAATCAAACAATTCAAACATTTGTATATGTTACCGATCGAGTGCTGCCTGAATCTAAGGAGAAATAATGGCTTGCATATGAACATCATATAGCCGCGTTACCGATCGATGCCCATATATTTTTTGGGAAAGGGGAAGGAAAGTTGACTTACCATAAGGATACTAGATTTGCCGCATTACAGACGTAGTATCCAAACAGTAAACCAATACTTACCACAAGAACACCATCTTCCCTGCGTCACCGAGGTGATGCCCCCGTGGTAAGCACTGTTCTGTAGAACAGCTTACGCACACACTCCCATTGTGTGGTAAGGTACCTTAAAACTGCTACGCAATACGATAAAAGGTACGCTACCACACAATGCATACACACACACAACACATACCCGAATCGTGTGGTCAGGTACTTTGCTACTACCTCGCACTGCGACGCAGAGCACGCTCCCACACGACCCCCTCTCTCCCTCTCTCCTCTCTCCTCTCGACATACCTACAAAGGCAATCAACGAGCTCTCTCTCTCTCTCTCTCTCTCTCTCTCTCTCTCTCTCTCTCTCTCTCTCTCTCTCAGAAGATGAGACAAAGAAAGAACACCCAGCGGGCCCGATCGGGCCCGTATAAATATAATTCTACGGGTCCGTCAGGCTTTTTGGTATTTTTGGCAAGCCCGCAAGGAAAACGTAAAAGCGTGGCGGGCCTGCAGGGAAAATGGAAAAGCTCGGCGGTATTTTAGTGGGTTTCCAGGTTTCCCTAAACCACATTCTTTGTGATCATGTTTAGTGTAATCACGTAAATGTGTCAATAAGACCTTGTGATCACACAAAATTTATCAAAATTACGTAAATATTAAATCCCTGGTCTGGAGGCTACATCCTCAAAACGAATGCGTCTGTACTCAACTTCTTTGATGGGCTTATTGTGCATTTTTTATTCATTGAAAATCACGTGTGAGCTACGAATGACTGTTGGATTCTAGGTGCCAAAGATGATAGCCCGTCTCTCCATTTGCACCATAGCTGATAAAAATGCATTTGTGTGATCTAGGATCTAAGTTGCGACGAAGCTCTTCGGGCACATGTGCATATGCCTCACATCCAAATACACTTGAATGCTCATAGCTTGGCGTTTTCCCAGTCCATAATTCCTCTAGAATTTTGAAATTCAAAGGAGAACTAGGTGACCTATTGATGATGTGCACTACTCTTAGAACAGCTTCCCCCCAAAACTCTGGAGTAAGCTTCGCCATAGACATCATAGAGATAACTCACTCTTGAATCGTGCGATTCATTCTTTTAGCTATTTCATTTTGTGCAGGTGTGTATGGAGTAGTAAACTACCGACATATGCCTCTTTGATTGCAAAAATCCTTGAACTCCGTGGCGACGTATTCTCCACCATTGTCCGTGCGAAAAGCTTTGGTCTTTTTTCCTGATTGGTTCTCAACCATGGCAAGGAATTTCTCGAACGTAGAAAAGACCTCTTCCTTACACTTAAGGAGATACACCCACACGTTTTTGGTAGAATCATAACGTGAGAAAGTAGTTTGTCCCCCCTATAGTTTTATGTGGCATTGGACCACACAAATCACTGTGCACTAAGTCTAGGGGTTCGCCTAGTTTCTTGTTCAATGGAAAAGATGTCAACCTAGTATGTTTGTCGTATAGGCAATGCTCACACAATGGAAAGTCCGTGTAATCTAACACAGGTAAGTAGCCAAAACGCGGAAGTGTTTTCATTCCCTTTTGGATAATATGCCCTAGCCGGCTATGCCACAACTCAGTAGACGGCAGCTCGGCAACATAGATAGAGTGTTCATCGAAATAAACATAGAGTATAGGGATCTGTTTTTACAACCTTTCAACATGACAAGGTTGTTCTTGCGGATGAGCCAAGAACAAATACCGAAAATTTTAGTGTAGCCAAGATCATTCAATTGCCCTATAGAAAGCAAGCTCTTTGTAAGCTTGGACACAAGTGTGACATTCTACAACTCAAAAGTAGTGCCATTATGCATCTGAAGTTTCACATCACCAATGCCAATAATGTCAAGCTCATAGGAATCACCAAGCTTGACTATGCCATGCATGGACGCATAAGAGGAAAACCACTCTCTATGCGGTGTGACATGAAAACTTGCACCAGAATCAAGAATCCTATTCTGTGCATAACCCTCATCATGTGCAACCAAAGCATCTGAAGTGAGTTTTGAAGTGAAAATGAGAACATGTGAGGGATTTTTTGTCACCTCTGCATGAATCTCTGTTGGCATAATGTTCATCACTGGAGGAGGAGCATCCTTTACTGTAGTGGTAGGTATGGGAGACTCAAGCACATTGAGCTCCTCAATCTTTACCGTACTTTTGCCTTTGCAAGAATTACATTTTTGCATGTTTTTTTAATCTCTTAAGAAACTGCGACAATACTTTTTGTAATGGCCCTTCTTATGGCAATAGTAACACTCGACATTTTGGCACTGCGGTCTCTACTTGAGTTCGTTTGTCTGCTAGGACTACGAGGATTTCGCTCTCTACTTTTGCTTTTGTATTTGTTCCTGTCACAGCCTCTTGCCTTCGTTGAACTGCCAGCCATATATGCATCTCCATGACTAGCACCATCGAGAGATTTACGTCGACTTTCTTCAATGAGCAACGCATTTGTGACGTCATTGAACACTAACTTGCCATTCGGAGCCGGATTGCTGGTGGTTGTGCAAAATATGTCCCACGAACTGGGTAGAGAGCATAACAGGAATATAGACTTGAGTTTGTCCTCAAATTCCTTAAAGCCCTGAGATTTCAACTGATGGAACGAGGAGTTGAACTCATTTAAGTGACCAAAAACTGTGCTACCTTCTTTCATGTTGAGCTTCATAGGCTTTTTCATGAGAACTTTGTTGGATGCACTTTTACTCTCCCATGCTGAACATAAGCTATTCCAATGTTCCTTGGTTATTGTCTTTGTTATGATAGTCAAGAACACTGACTCGGCTAGATGTAGACGTATCGTAGCCATGGCTCTCGCATCCAAAAGCTCCCACTGAGCTTGCGTATAGTCATCATCCTGGCCTTTCAATGGTTCTGATAGGCCTTTTTTTCTCAAAACATCTTTCATGCACTCTTTCCACATGGTGAAGTTGCTGCCATCCAACCTGCGAATGAAATACTCCTCCTTTTTTGAAGAAGAAGGCATCGCTAATAAGAGGGTTTGAGAGGTGCCAAACTATGGTGAGAAGCTGCAGAAATTTGGGCAGAGTAACCTTTGTATAGGAAGTAAAATCTCAACCGAAATAGGCTCAAAGGTGCCAACAATGACAGTCACAACTCGTGGGAAGGAAATCCGGCATAGTCTCCTTTGTATGAGGAGTCAAAACTCAACTCAAAATACGCATAAATGTGCCAATTGCACTAACTGGGCATCTACTGCGCAAAACCACTGCTGTGTGACCACCAACTCGGTGTCAAGAGCACATATCCTATGGCGAGGGTACCGAAAGTGGAGAAGTTCAACTACCTGTATCACTAAAGGTATCTCAACACTTGAGCACACCCCAACTCAAGGAAAACCTCATGCTATCAACTCTCCAAAGGCTAATGCAGACACAAATGGACTAGCCACAGTTTCAGAAAGGGCTCTTCCAGTTCGAGTCTCAGAAACAACCGAAAAAAACTGCCAAAAATAGCAAAAAATTGGCTCCACATGTAGTACAATGGATAGTGTCCACCGCAACTCAACGTACACGAGTAAACCGCGCTCAAACAAGCACCAAGAACTGATGCATGCAGTAAAAGTGATTCCTACGAGGATATCTGCTCTCAAAAGAGCTCAGTAGCACTAGATGTGCTCACACAAAAAATGTATTTATCAACGCATCTATCCGTAGAGAAACTGATGTCGAAAAAATTGGTAAATCGCATGTGAAAAAGTTGTGTCTAGAAACGTAGAGAATCTGTGTAAATCGGCTGAAAAGCCTCCTGTAACCTGCAACCTGCATATCACTCTCGCTATGTGCAGATTTTCGCCGCAGGTAGAAATATGCTAGTCGAATAGCCGCCAAAGGTGTCGTAGTCAAAAACCGTGCCATAGACCGTGATTGGTGCACTCGGTGCCAATGTTGGGTGTCACTCCTCAATGGTAGAGGCACCTCACCCGTGCGTGTGGCAAGCACAACTATCAATCGTGGAAAAAAGTTGTCCTCGTGAAACTGAATGTCGGGTCGAATATCAAAAATCCGTCTGTAATGGGAGTAATGTCTAGCCGATGCCGAAACGTGAGAATGAGTGTCGAAACAGCTCTAATTGCCGATGTTGATGTCGTCTCCCGCCGTCAGATGAGAGCCGAATAGCCATAGATCGATGTCGAAAACCAATGCACCAAGTAGAGCCGTCAATGCTCGATGCCGTAGAGAAGAACACCAAGACACCGAGAAAAAATTCCGAAATCGATGTCGAAACCGATGTCAGGTCGCCAAAATCCAAAGTCGAGAAGAAATCGAAGAAATGGGCCGATGACGGGTGATGTCCGGGCTTACTCACCGCCTGTGTGTATGTGCATGGACATACACTCCCTGCTCTTTTCTGAATGCCAGAGTAGGAAAGCCCACCGAGTCTCCACTCCTTGTTTTTTGTAGCATTTTATTTTATTTTTGCTTTTCAATGCCGACACTTTCTCTCTCTCGCTTGCGTGTGTCTGCACACACCCTTGCACACACTTTTAGAGTTGGGAGAAAAAAAATTCAATTCTTTGTTTCACAAAACTGGCCAATGCTGTAAAATGGCTTTCAATTGCAAGATGCCCCAAATTTCCTCCTTTGTAATCTCCTTGCTTCATTGTCAACTGTGTGTGTATGAGAAATACACACACTCTTTGCTTTAATTTCTCCCCCATAACCTTTCAGCATCACTGTCAAATTACTTTGCTAATGTTCCTTCAAGTAGAGCACTCGTTAAGCTTCCAAGTTGAAAAGCCTTCTTTTCTTCTAAGCTAACAATTCCTCCCTTTGTTTTAAGCTCAACCCAAATTGAACATTAAGGTTCAATTTCATTGCAAAAAACACAAGCTCTGATTGATTGTTTTTGTTTTCTGCAGCACAAAAATTTGTTCCATTTGTTTGCACATTCTCTTGATTCTTTCTCAAGATCCCTCTCAAAGAATGTACTTTAAAGACAAACTTCACCCACACCCCCACACACACACACACACACACACACACACACACACAAACAAAAACAAGTCTTGAGGGTACAAAGAAAACAAACCTTGTGCCACACACATTATGCACACTCACACACACACACACTAGAGTAAATAAACATATGAAAAAGCAAAAACACACAAGGAAACAAATCAAGAAAACCAAAGAACCCACAAAGATAAAACTATCCCACTAAAGGACCCAATAATAGAGGACCACCAACACTAGCATGAGGACCAGTGTATAAACAATTGCGTATAGGTCTTCACTATGAGGACCACCAAATGCATCTCAATGTAGGGCTTGAATGCTTGTAAGGGTCATCGCAATCTCAAAAACAGCAGGACCAGGGACGACTTTCAAGAGGTGGCAACTACAATGGAAGAAGCGGATTGGACCATCTATGGCAAGAGTATCGTTGGTTGTGGCAAGAGAATCAAAACACCAACAAGGAAGATGAGTCTTTTTCTACGATCGAAGCCAAAACCTAAGGCAAGGAAGGCGAGGCCGAGCAAGTGAGCTTTGCAAGAAGAAAGCAGCCATTGACCTCGAGGGCAACCAAGCTCAACCTTGGCAGCAAAACCTCCGGGGTGCCTAGTCAAGCATACAGATGGAGGATGCCACAAGAGCAAGCCAAGGCGTGAAAGCAGGTGCAAAGAAGGTAGGCTCTGAAGAGGGGGTGCATTTGTGGTGGAAAAGGCATGTGGAAAGCATGACAAGCCTCTATCTCTAGGTCAAGTAGCACCATCACTTGTCCTCTCTCTCTCTCTCTCTCTCTCTCTCTCTCTCTCTCTCTCTCTCTCTCTTTCATGCTTACTGGAGATTTGTAGACACAGAAAGGATCTCTTGAAGAGGGGCACAATGACAGAGATCCATCGACAGCCACATATTACAAATTTCTTTCAATCACACAGAGAAAGGAGTTCGAGCAGCCCCCACAACATAGCAGCACTAGAGGCATACAGCTTGATCAGGCGATAGAGTTGGGGCAGTCCCGTCGCCCACGAATGAGGGGGCCCTCTCGACATCGATGTAGATTGTAATAGAGGATCCATACCATACTCGCACGACATAGGAAACGATAGAGTGCTTACCTTGGAGGACATTGAACCTCTATAGCGTTTTGGATACTGATGTATATGTTCATGATGCATCTACTATCAGAGAGCTCCATTGTATTAGCTCACCCCTTTGTATTCCCTTTGTATCAACTTTCACCCCACCCCTACCCACTATTTTCTTGTCAGTTCTTGTACTTTTTGTACCCAGATTTGGTATTAGATTCACCACATGTAACCTTTTGGTCTAATAGGTCATATTTGCCTTTTGAAGGCGTTAATATTACATTTCATTTTCAATTCATTAATATTACACTTCATTTTATTTCTTTCTCTCAGGTGCTCAACAAGGAAGGGCCTTTTTGTGAAGGACCTCTACAAAAAAAGAACATTGGCTTCAATAGAAGTCGAGGAGAAGCATAGACAAAAGAATAGAACAACAAGCATGTACACAAATGTGTACATGATCATGTAGACACATGTAATGGCCATGGATGCACACACACCCATACATATATTGTTATGGAAATTATGGAAATTGATATTTTATTATTTGTTGCAGTTGACAGGTGGAAAAAGCATGGTCGAGCTATGGCCGATGCAAAAGGATATTATCACATTTATGTATATTTCATTATTTAAGTGCTCTTTACGAGCTTTGGCCATTTATATTCGGTCGGCCAGTTTGAGCATTGAAGAAATCTATAAGTAAATACGTACTAGAAAGCATAGAACGACAGATTTACATACCTGACAAATCGCACAACACATAATCCAAGTTGTACATTAACATTAGAGATAGAGAGCGAGATACAACATAAGAGCACATGCGGATGCACCTCTGAGAGAGGAGTGCTACACCGGCACCACGAGAGAGAGGAGAGGAGAAGAGAGAAGAAATACACAGGCACTGGGTGTAATCTCCCCCCGTGCAAGAGTGAGCATTTTCCTCTTGCACGTATTTACTTATAGATTTCTTTAATGCTCAAAGTGAGTACAAACTGGTCGACAGGACATAAAACGGCCAAAGCTTGTAAAGAGCACTTGAATAATGAAATATACATAAATTTGATAATATCCTTTTGCATAGGCCATAGCTCGACCATGCTTTTTTTACCCGTCAAATGCAATAAATAATAAAATATCAATTTCCATAACATACCTCTCCATATCAATTTCCATAACATACCTCTCCATTAGAAAGCAACTGGCCTCAGTTGCGAAGATAAAAATCTGCAAACAATACTTGTCAAAAACAGTGATTAGAAATTTGTATCGAAACTATCACATAGTAAAAGAAAAATTTATAAAATTAGACAACATTACTTATGCCTGCCGCCGTCATCCACATACTGCCAATTCTAGTGTCCCATACCACTAGAATAAGTAGTATATGTCATACCCTGATGAATCCAGATATCATTGGTCACACTCATCATCCGATAATCAATTCTCATCAATCTCAAATACAATTTCATTGGTCACACTCATCATCCGATAATCAATTCTCATCAATCTCAAATACAATTTCATAAATACTATCGCAACAGGAAAATATCATATACCAAGTCCAAATTCCACATCAATCCAAGTCCAAATATCTGCCAACATATACCCATTTCAAATACAAATCCAAATATCTTCCAACATATACCCATTTAAAATCCAACTCCAAATATCTGCCAACATATACCCATTTCAAATCCAAATCCAAATATCCTTCATTTTGTATACTTGGGTAATAAAAACATGCTGGGGATAGTGGTGGCCAGCCACTGCAGCATGATTTTATGATCGATGTTGCTTAAATTGGTGAATCTACACCTGAGCTGCTACCTAAATTGGCAAATCGGCACTTGTGCTACCTAAACCTGGCGGATCTGCACGTAATATTGTTGGAAACAGTAAATGTCTTATTTAGTAGTGTGCTGCATAAATTGGCGAAACCTCACCAGGATGAGCATTTACATAGTGCCTAAACCGAAAAATGTGTGTACTTGTGTGTAGCGCAGATAGTGTGTCGTGCTCTCTATAGTGGGTGCTCCGCATCGCAATGTGCATGACAATCTCACTCAAAACAAACTAAAAACAGGAAACAACAGACAAAAACTGAGCTCACAAAGACACAACAGCAACAGTAGACCACAACAAATGACTCAACTATCTCAAAGAACTGATACAGACTCTGGCATGGTAGCACACTCAGCTCCAGCCCAGGACTCTCAGGTACAATGGGGTGTCGAGGCTCAGATGTGCAGGGATGGTGAATAAGTGCTCTGTGTATAGACTCTCTGCTCTCCACGACGATGTTGGACCATATGTCCAAGAAGATAATGATCCCGACCCAACAACTACTACTCACATGTACAATCATAAAGGGCCACCAGCGGCTCATAAATGTCAAGTCAGCTAAGTCTATCTCCAAATTGAGTGATGGTGGTGACCTGGCCACGATGTCCACTAGACCACCGTCGGTACTCTACTACGTGTCACTCCCCAGCCCAGAGGGTCCGCCCAGTGTGAACTAGACCAACTGTAACCAATTGTCCAACTGTTTGTCCTGTGAAGTGACACTTTAGCCTTGCTATAGGTTGCCCGCCACAAGACCGCTCACCATCTTAGTGAGAGGAATACTGAAAAACTATGAAGGAAAACCACTAGGTACTGCATCCGTACATATTTCTTGAAGCAGGTGTTAGGCCCATGACCTTACATACCTCAAAAGTGGAGTTAAAAACACTGCACTGCTTGCAATCGCCTTAAGTCTCTAACTAGGCAGGAACCCAGTATGTATGATTGCATAGCCTAAGAATCCCAATTGGCAAAAAATGAGGCGCTACAGCAAAGAGATAAGCTAGTTTGATTCCAATGCATCTTTATCTTCCCTAACCATAGTGATAGGAAAATGACCTAGTCCATGCTTGCAGATGAACCTTGCCACATTTTTTGCAACAACACTCTTCTCAAAAAGAGGGATGACCATAAGTCTGAGTAACACCGCAAATAGGGTTAAGCTCCATCATGGTGGCAGAACAAAAAAGCCCTCACAGCAACATAATGGCAACCAAGTGAATGCTTGAGAGCCAGCTGATCATGCGGGGTGGGGGGGGGGGGGGAACTTGCTGAGGCTGAGAGGGAAGAGGAGGGCTAGATAGGGGCGAGTGGTGGAAGGGGGTGGGTAGGGGCGAGGGTAAGAGAGGGTAGGGGCGAGAGGGGGTGGGTAGGGGTGAGGGTAAGAGAGGGTAGGGGCGAGAGGGGGTGGGTAGGGGCGAGTGTGTGTGTGAGGGGGTGGGTAGGGACGAGGAGAGAGTATGGGGGACAAGGGAGAGAGAAGGGGGGCAAGGGGTAGGTAGAGGGAGAGGGTGGGTGGGCAGGGATAGTGAGGGAAGATTGCTCTGCAGCAGATACATATGATGATTAGGGACATCATCAAACTTGAAAACAATATTGTTTTTGAAGTAGCCCGTCTTAAGGAAGCTTGGTGAAGGGAGTTCGCTAGACACAAAGGAGAGCTTTGTTCTGGTTGGAGAAGCAGATGGTGTTGATGATGAAGTAGGGTGAACTCCTGTAGAGGGGATTTCTTCCAGCTTCTATGCTTCTTCAAAGGCTCAGGTGGCTCATTAATTTTAGTAACTATGGAAACATTTGAAGAGGGTGTACCTTCAGGCAAAGAGTGAATAGAGACTCCATAACAAGGCATAGACTTGGTAGCATCCAACCACTCCAACAGATCCTCGTCTGACTCGTGAGGTGGAGTAGGTTGTTCCAATTCAAGGTTGGTTGCTAGGAACAAAGAACTATGTTGCACGATGGAATCCATGCCTCTTTCTAAGCGAATGGGTTGCATCGGAGAGCCAGGAGTATGTATCCACATGGTGTCGTTTCCCCAATCATGAAGTGCTTTAGTGCGTCACAACCATGGTCTATCGATGAGCAAGGGAAATCCGCCCTCCACATGTGGAAGACGATTCACAGCAAAATCCAAACTAAAAGTGAAATATTGTACCTGCAGAGGCACCTTTTCCACTATGCCCACAGGGTATACTGTTCTCTGGTCGGCCAATGTTATGGTGAAGGGGGCAGGTTGAGTAGGCTGTGTAGCGCAGATAGTGTGTCGTGCTCTCTACGGTGGGTGCTTCTCAGTGCAATGTGTGTGACAATCTCACTCAAAACAGGCTGAAAACAGGAAACAATAAACAATAGCTGAGCTCACAGAGACACAACAGCAACAGTAGACCACAACAAATGACTCGACTATCTCAAAGAACTAATACAGACTTTGGCGTGGCAAGCACACTCAGTTCCAGCCCAGGACTCTCAGGTACAATGGGGTGTCGAGGCTCAGATTTGCAGGGATGGTGAAGACGTGCTCTCTGTATAGAATCACTCTAAACGACTACGTAAAGATCCCGGCGACCAATCCGCTACTACTCATATATACAACCATAAAGAGCCACCAACGGCTCATAAATGACAACACCTAAGTCTATCTCCACTGAGTGGTGGTGGTGACCTGGCCACGATGTCCACTAGACCACTGTATCCTTGCCACGTGTCACTGCCCAGCGAGTCCGTCTAGTGTGAACGACCAACCAAAGACCAACTGTAAAGTCCAAACTGTACTAAGTGTCCTGTGAAAGTGACACTGTAGCCTGCTACTACAGGTTGCCCGCCACAAGACCAATCACCGTCTCGGTGAGAGGAAGACTGAAAGACTGTGAAAGAAAACTACTAGCTACTGCATATGTACAATGGTGAGCTCCTGAATCTGTCATCCAAGAGTTAGAGTGGTGGCCACTGCTATACCTGAAATATCAGCCTCTGGAGGTGGAGCCATTAAGTCCACGTAGACTGGGATGCCCTATTTTCATGTAAGAGAAATTCTCTAAATCCTTGTACTTGATTTTGAAGGTCACTAATCACTTGAGACTTTAACTTCAGGGCCTGTTGGAGTGCGAAAATAGTGGCATCCCTATCGGCGATGGCGCTCTCAACAACGCGCAGAGATCCCTCCATAGCTGCATAAGTAGCTGCGTGACGCTGGTGTGTAGCTGCTAACCACTCTGCTCCAAGCTCAATGGTGGAAATGGCTTGCCTAGACTCCTGCAATATATCTTCAGATAGCCAAGAAAGTGATGTAGAGTCGGACTCTGTGGAAGGTCCTGTAATAACAGTGTCGGGGTGAAGAGAGCTGGCAAGTGGTACAACTGGTGGGACTGGTGTGGCAAGTGGCACTGCTTGTGGTGGACTGGGAGCATGCCTCTTTCTCGGAGTAGACATGGTGGGAGTGGTTGCAGCAGGACTAGGCATAGGAGAAGAAGCAACTCCCACTGGGACTTGGGAGCTAGTCACTGTGGTAGGGGTAAAAATAGCAGCAGTACAGAGAGGAACACACAGCCTCAGCTCTGACATGCATAGTGTGATCTACAGCACCTAAACTTACCATCAAATCAATAGTGGAAGTATGCGAGGAACGTCGAATAGGTTGCTTCACTCAAAGCTGCTGGCTTTCCGAAACTGACAGTGATACTAAAGATTCTACTGTGTCCTTCACTACCTTTGCCCTCTTTTTCTTTGGCTTCCCAAGGAGATCCATTGTCTGTTCAATATCTTTCCATTTTGCCTTAGAGCTTTTACGCCGCATATCCGCATCCACATCCATAGGACTAATAGGTATGTTAATGACCCAGTCCAACATGGGAGCTACAAAGCATTGAAAGCTAGATTGCACAGATTGCACCCGAGCTCTGAATCTTTTTGCCCGCGATTGTAAAGAGGTAAGTAGAATTTGATGAAAGACACATGGCATGGTGTGAATGAGGCAGTATAGGCCTTCACAGTGCGAGAATATAGTAGGCACGTCACATCTGCCCTTGCTTACTTTAGCAACTTTGACCAAAAAGTAGTACTTGAAAATGGCCCAGACCTTTTTATTCCTTGCATAGTCAGCATGACTCGTACTAAGTAGCTCTTTGCATGCCTCGATGGTTGCATCTTTCGAAAGTTGTGAATAGGTTCTAGTAGCCGGTTTTATTGCAGGAAAGGTTGTCATCCCCAAAGCGTGACCAATGCGTGTAGCAGTCAGTGGGTGTCCTCTGACTTTGGAAAAAAACTTGAGAAGCTCGTGCACCATATCCATGGGAATATCAGAAGGCAGATCGGACTCTGCTAAAGCTGACAGACCTAGCTTATGTACCTGACCTTTCGATAAGACTTCTCGAAGAGAGAGAAGGATGAGGCTCCTACAGATGGAAGTTCAAAGTGAATTTGGTTTGAGTTTTGAAAGAAGAAGGCCAAGGAATTTGATGGCTCAGTACCTGCGTGATGGCTTTCCTCTTCTTTTCGTTTTTCACAGCATCTTTGCATTCATCCTCCTCCTCTTCCTCTTGGCTAGAAGACTCTGAGTCTAAGTCAGAAGCAAAGCCAGAGCCCGAGTCAGACGCTTTGTAATTCTCATCACTATGATCAGTGGAGGACAGATCGGTGAGGCCATGGCTAGAGGTATCCACATCCTCTTCCTCTGCAGAACTTTGGGATGTTTCAGTTGGCCTCTGTCGAGACAAAGCTTTCTTCTTCCTAGCTTGTTTGCTTGTACCAGCCATCATGAAGTGTGCTTGAAAATTTCAAACCTGAAAAGCATCAGTTGGTTCAAAAAGCTAGCTGCCTGGCCTGGCCACTGTGCAGGGTGAACGCAACTCCTAGATTCAGAGATGTAGCGCTGCACTTGGAAAAAGCCTGATAACGTAGGAAGACGAGTCAGGTGGATGTAGGAAGAGGAGGGTGATATAAGGTCGAGGGAGGGTTGGTTAGGGACGAAGTTAAAATTAGATTGTACAATTGAGGGCGAATATGCTGGGTAGGGTACGTTGAGTAGGGGCGAGGGGTATGCTGGGTATGGGCGAGGACATCGGTGAGGGGCGGGGGGGATTGGTGAGGGGCGAGGAGGGTTGGGGTAGGGTAGGGGACAAAGAGGGTGGGTAGGGGCGAGGGGAGTAAGGGGAGGGTAGGGGCGAGAGGGTGTGGGAGGGTGGGTAGGGGCAAGGGGGAGTAAGGGGAGGGTAGGGGCGAGGGGGAGCGAGGGGAGGATAGGGGCGAGGGGGTGTGAGGGGAGTAAGGGGAGGGTAGGGGCGACGGGGGAGTAAGGGGAGGATAGGGGCAAGGGGGTGTGAGGGGAGGGTAGGGACGAGGGAAAGTGAGGGGAGGGTAGGGGCGAGTGAAAAGTGTGCAGGGCGAGGGGGAGGGGTTGGTTAGGGAGGGGGTTTATTTTAGGGGTAGGGGCAAGGGGAAGTTGGCTAGGCTAGGGGCAAGAGGGAAAGCAAGTAGAAAGCAAGCAGTTCCCAAGAGGCTCATCAGCAGGAAGAGTTCGGTATTGAGCTCAGGCTCCACTTAGTAAATGGAAGCAGAAAGCGGAAACAACAAAAGGAAACTTTCTAGGTAGGTAGGCAAAGTTTCTAGGTAGGTAGGCAACAGGCAGTGGCATGCCAGCAGTTGCAACAACAACTTCAGGTTCTGTTCTCCAGAGATGCCTTGTGATACAATGTCAGTAACAGCAATTAGGAGTCGAAGGTAGAAAGAGAGAGCTAACATGTAAGCTGTAAGGACTAGAGATAGAGATACCCAGGGATACAGATAGACACGGATATAGAAACGGGGGGAAGATGATTATCCAATCTATGAGTGGATTCAACTCATTAAAAAGAAAAAAAACTAGATCATAGCTGGAATCCAACCCGAATTATATCAATGAGATGAGAAGCAATCTGATGCATGCAGTAAAACAAGAAGAACTTTAACGATAACATGGATTACAACTGAGATGAGATCTTGACATAAGGTAAATCTGAGAAGAGAGAAAATGGAAAGCCGGAGATAGCCGAGGATTGAGGACGGGACAATCATAATGTTGTAGGTGGGAGTTATAACATAACCAGATTCTAAAGAGTCAGGCAAGTGAGTGATAGCACTTTATTCTTGATCCATTTACCAGTGGCAAAGGAACGCATGCCAGAGTGACTAACTAGACAGCCCCCTATGGCAAAATCTCTTGTACCATGAATGGCCCTTGCCACGCTGGGACCAGCTTTTAGCTTTCTTCAGATACTTAGCTTGATAGAGTAGCACCAGGACCCTGCATTATTTTTGGCTTTCGGAGATGGTGACGAAGTTGCTCAGCTTGGAGAGCATGTGAAGCTAACCTCCTGATTTCTTTTAACATTGAGAGACGCGAGAGGTTTGCTGAAGCAATCCCCGCTGTGACACGAACACTTCCCACTCTTGCTGAACCTGAGTTGAACTCTTGAACTCATATGGTGCAATTGCTTCTAGGCCGAAAGCTAGCTGGAATGGGGTGTAGTTAGTGGTTTCCTTGAAGGAGGTGCGATAAGCCCAAATTGTGCCGAGGATAGTCTCAGCCCAAGATGTTGGATGCAGGTGACAAGCTTTGTTGAGAAGCACGATTAGCACTTTTCTAGTGCTTTCACCCTGCCCATTTGCTCTAGGATAGTAAGAGCAAGACTTGTGATGAAAAATCTTGTAATTCATGAGGAGTGTGGAGATCAGGTCGTTGACAAAATGACTACCTTGATCACTAGTGACTTCCAGAGGGCACCCAAACCTGCAAAAAATATTTTCATACAAAAATTTTGCGACAGTGGCGGCTGTACAGTCGATGGTAGGCGCCCTATTCGGCCCATTTTGTTGCATAATCTGTTGCTACCATGAGATACTTATGATTGCCTGCTTGAGCAGATGGAGTAACTGGACCAACAAAGTCCAAGACCCATCTCTCAAAGGGCAACCAAGCCATAGATACCTACAGAGGGCGATTTGATTGCTTGCTAGGCTTGGGTGCACATCACTCGCAAACATCACAAATCTTGACATGAGCAATAGCATCTCTAAATATATAGGGCCACCATAAGCTTGTCTGTAAGATTTTTTGCACCGTAATGTGACCAGGGTAGTGGCCACCTGTAGGACCACTGTGTGCATCCTCCAGAATGTGGTCTACTTCATGAGGGGAGACGCACCTGCGCAACACACCATCTGGCCCAGATTTGTAGAGCTGTCCGCCAATCAAAGAGAACGGTCTAGACTTCAGCAATAGTCTTCTTTTTTGCAAGGGAGAAGCATTCTCAGGATATAGGCTAGTAGAAAGCAGATGTAACACATCTCCATACCATTCTGGGGCTATGTCCACCTTAAAAAGATGACTATCAGGAAAATCATCATCAACCCCAATATTGGGCTCACCTGTGTGTATGTGAGAGAGATGGTCGGCCATGACGTGCCGCTTTCCTGGACTAAGAACTACTTCGAAGTCAAACTCCTGGAATATCAGTAGCCATCTCCAGACTCTTCCTACAACTTATGGTTTATTCAGAAGATAGTGTAGCGCATGATGGTCAGTGATAATAGTGAAGTGAACCCCTAACAAGTAACGACGAAACTTTTGTAAAGAATACACCATAGCCAAACCTTCCATTTCTGTGGTGCTATAGTTGCACTCTCCTTTGGTGAGTAGGCGACTTGCATAGTGAACAGGGCAATCCAGGTTGTACTCTTTACTAGGCTGAGTCAGCACAGCCCCCACAGCCAGTTGATTGGCATCCGTATGCACATGAAAAGGAAGAGACCAATCTAGAGCCACTAAAATAGGTGCTTCAGTGAGGCACTTTTTGAGGTATTCAAATGCTTCAGCCTCAGGTTTTGACCATTTAAAGGGTACTATAGCACTAGTGAGTCGGGTCAATGGTTGAGCCACCTGTGCATACATTCGTATGAACCTACGATGATATCCTGTGTGGCCTACAAAGCTCTGAACACCTTTCAGATTGATGGGAGGTGGTAACTTCAAGATTGCCACGATCTTCTCTAGGTCAGGTGCTAAACCTTTGGCAGACACTGAAGCGGTCCGGGGCGGGCAACAAGAAGAGCAACCTCTAGACACCCTTCAAGGCTCCCGTGCTGCTCAATGGGGCTGGGGCACAACACAACACAAACCAAAACAACAAACCCACAGCCAAATCCCAACTACACAAGGGGCACCACCTAGTTTAAGAGCGAACTAGGACGCAAAAGAGGAGAATCGTTAGAGCAACCCACAAACAAGCAAGGAATTTACACTAACCCTAACACCAATGGAACACTCTCACACACTAAAACACGAGAGAGAGAGAGAGAGAGAGAGAGAGAGAGAGAGAGAGAGAGAGAGAGAGAGAGAGAGAGAGAGAGAGAGAGAGAGAGAGAGATGGTGCTCAGGCTGCTTTGAAGTGTATCGTTAATGATCAAGCAAACATAAATATATATATGTAAGAAAGAGAGAGAAGGGGGAAGGGGGTGCTTGTTGCACTAATGCCTTCTTACAAATCTGTCATGACCAATCAAAGTGAGATTAGTATTTGTTCAACATAGCCTGAGTACATTACACCACAACACATCACAAGAAAAAGCCACCCCAATCACTGTCTTAAGGCCAGGGGAGTCCTCTCCACCCTGTCGCCCTCTTACAGCATGTGGGATTTATGGCTAAATTGATAACAATACCCGGAGACAAGCTATCAAGAACTTAAATAAAACACCAAGACACTTACACATCATTATTGTCCATGACTTCACGTTGGAAGGGAGACAAGGTATCCATGCTTAGTCCAAATTCACCCTCCTTGATTCAGCAAATGTTGGGCTTACACTAGTAGGAGAAATGATAGATTTCCTACCCTCAATTTAATGATCCCTCTCTCTTACAACGGCATAGAGTTCCCTTGCTAATCACCCCTAATACAACACATACATATGCCTAATGCCAATGAGATTCCACTCAAGAGCTCTTTCTCAAGAGGTTGAGCTTGGCTTCTCAAGCTATAGCATAGTGCTCTTTCTTCTCTCCCCTTTTTTGTGCTAGCTACACCCTCCTTTTATAGCAATTTTGAAGGCTAGGGTTACTCCTCTAACCATGGTTCGGTTAGATTTTCAGCAATTTATCTAATTTCTTTTGCTTGGAATTATCAAGAAGTTGGTGGGGAAAGAGAGAGGAGAGAAATGGAGGTGATAGGACTTTTCATAGTGGGTTAGTGTTAGTAGAGTTAGTATTAATTTACAAATGGAATTGGATATTTACAATGGGAGTATCCATGTAGGATACAAATAAGGAAGAAAAACTCTTAAGAGGTAAGAAAAGGTGGATTTCTTACAAGGTTGATGCTCCAAGTGTCTTGAGTAGGGCCAATTTTGACGCTTGTTGACGGTCCACTAGCTTTGACGGTACATTTTTTCTCCACTCTTGACTTTCCTTGAGAGACAAGGTAATTGAAGCTGAGTAATCAACCACCATGATGCTGTCTTTTAAGAGAAGAGGCTGAATTTTGTGGTTTTTTTGATAGATATGGGTAATTTGGAGGAGGAAAAATGAGACTAGGTGGTCAATTTTGGAATGGAATTGTGTGTGGGAGGTATGAGTTCAACATGGTTTCTCTTATTCTTCAAGGTTGAGGAGAAGGTGAGTAGGGTGCAGAGAGGAGTGGTGAGAGAGGTGGGGATGATGAGTGGAGAAGTGTGTGTGAAAGAGGAAAATGATAAAGTGGAAGAGAGAGTGTGGCTGTATAGCATGGGAAAACTGGGGTCCACTAATAAAATCATAGCTCACAGCTCGTAGCTCAAAAAAATATGAAAAAATATGAGGCAAAAGTTCAGCCCACGAGCTACAACTTTTGTTTGTATCACCTTTTCAAATTCAGAGAGCAAGTGAACTTTAAAAATTCAGCAAAACCGACCTTTTTTTCCACTACACAAGGTCCTTGTGGGGTCCTTCTTTGGATGATTCTTTTGAATACCTCCAAGAGTGAGCCCTCCATAGTGCATGTATGCATGCCACCTACCCTTGACCTTATTTGGTAGGTCTATAATTGAAGATATTGTTGAGATCATGATATAAGTGAATAGTACAACTAAGAAAATCAAATATTGAGGGGTCTAAAAAATATGTACATGTCAAATATAAATAATATAAGTGGAAAAAATATAAAGGGGTCAAAAGAAATCTCTCTCATTATGAGGCTACCATAAAAAGATAAATATTTTTGGTGTTCTAATTTTTTAGAAAAAAAAACAAAATAGATGTAGGAAGGGAAAAATCACAATAGTGAAAAAATATACACATAAATAAAACTAGTTTTTTTGGATTTTTGTTGGGGTGGAGTTACACCAAATATAAGAGAAGCTTACATGAAAATATTTCTATATGGAATAAAGAGTATGAAAAATGGTAAGAAAAATTGTGGTAATGGTGAGGCAATGTACAGAGCATAAATAATACACACCTAGGTAGAAATATTTAAATAAATACCAAAATAATTATGAAAAAATCTTTTATTTAGGCCCTATATACAAAGAAATATTTACATACGCATGGGCCATAATATACTTATATTTTTTATTTTTTTATTTTTTTTGGTTCAACTAGCCCAATGACTAGCTAATTGAGGGTTTTTTATTTCAGTAAGGAGATATGGGAAAAGTCCCCTAACTCACACGCACCTATATACAGTGAAAGGGTGAGGGTAACCACAGTGTTTGAGTGATTTGATAGGGTGAGATAACTCACTATGGCAATTACAGAGAGCCGAAAAACGGCTATCATTAGCCCTCCCCCAGGATGATGGTATATTCATGTACCATCATAAAGAATCTTTTCCAAAGAGAGTGCTTCAGAGTCCTGGACAAGATCTTCATTGTTTGGCCCCTTGGAATTTTGGTTTGTGTTACACTCATGCTTCATGGAACAATTCTTACATGGGATAGTTGCCTTTTGCTCTAGTAAATCCTTTGGTAGAAGGCGACTCAAGTAAGGCTTCAAGCGATAGCCGTTTACCTTCCTGGAGTGCTCTTTCCCATTCAAGTCCATAAGTTGATAGTAACTTGAATTGAAAGCCTTCTTGACTATGTATGGCCCCTGCCATCTTGTTTCAAATTTGGCATCAAAACGATTATCGAGTCGATTGTCATACCTTAGCACAAGATCTCCTTCATTGATGCCTTTGTCCTTCAGTTTCTTGTCAAGCTTCTCCTTTGTTTGTGTGGCTTTCCTCTTATAGCACTCGTATGCTGCTTCTCTTTTCCACTCAAGCTCAGCTAAGGTAAGAAGTCGATCCATCCATGCTTCTTGATCATCTTGTGCTGATTTGCCATGAAGTCGCATTGTTGGAATGTTTAGTTCAATTGGCTGTAAAGCCTCTTGACCATAGACCAAGTGAAATGGTGTGAACTCCGTGGCTTCCCTATATGTGGTTCGATACGCCCACAAGGCACCATCCAAGAAGTCATCCCACAACTTTGTCTTGTTTTTCACCATCTTTCTAATGATGCCTGCAATGACACCATTAGCTTTTTCTACCAAACCATTTGATTGGGAATAGTAGGGTGTACTGTGACGATGTAGAATGTGAAGTTCTTCACAGACTTCTGTGAGCAATCCCTTTCTAAACCCTGGACCATATTTAGAAACAATCTCCAAAGGTGTGCCAAATCTACAACAAATGTGAGTGTAAACGAATTTGCTCACTGTCCTCTCATTTACCTTTGCCACACTTTGTGCTTCCACCCACCTAGTCATAAAGTCTATAGCCACTAGAATGTAGAGTTTACCATTTTTTGTCCTAGGCAGAGGACCCATAGCATCAATGTCCCACTTTTCAAAGGATCCATTTGCAAGCACGATTTGCCTTGGACCATAAATCAATCTTCTATTCCCATTTACCTGACAATTGTGACAACTTTTACACCAATGTTGGACATCCACATGCAGACTTGGCCAAACATACCCCGCAAGCAAAATCTTCCTCACAGTTAATTCTTGGGAAAAATGACCACCACATGCCTCTTCATGCAAACCTTTTAGAATGGCTGGAATTTCCGCGATAGTTGGTACTCTTCTGCACACTTTATCCTTCCCTCTTTGATAGAGGGAGCCTTCTAGGAAGAGATACATGCTTGCCTTCTTCATGAGTCTCCTCTTCTGAGCTTTCGTGAAGTCTTGTGGAAACTCACCCTCCAAAATGTAGCCATTGATGGGAGCCAATGACTCCAATCCCTGGTACCTCGGTTGCTTCACCGCAGCCGCCACCATGATGACCTGCACTTCTCTCTCAACACATGTAACTGCTTGTTGTGCAAGTAAATCGGCATCTTCATTTTGTTTCCTCGGAATATGATATAGTTGCACTTCTTCAAACCGATTAAACATCTTACGAATGGCATGAACTTTTGTCCTTAAGCTTTCATTCTTGCATGCCCAAATGCCTAAAATCTGTTTAACAATGAGAAGTGCATCTCCCTTTACCATGAGACGTTTTATCCCTTGGCCAATGCACATCTTCAAACCATGAAGTAGTGTGTCGTATTCTGCTTCATTGTTGCTAGTTGAACCTGGTAGATTGAACTTCTCTTTCATGACCACCTCTCCACTTGGGTTGAGCAACACTAGCCCTCCCCCTGCTTTTCCTGTGGCTCGACGAAAAGCTCCATCAAAGAACAAGGTAAAAGCATTAGGAATACTTTTTGGTGGTGGCAATGGTAGGGTCTTTACTTCAGGCACCTTAATCTCCTTTTCATGCACCCTATAAGTGAGAATCCTTGCCAATTGTGCACGCACACTATCTTCTACCTTGAAAGAGTATTGAAACTCTTGCAACTCCATAATCCACTTTGAGATCCTAGTACTAAGATTCATTTGAGATGACACCCAAGGGAACAAATTCTCTGCGGTGAGGATTACAAAAGGTTTTGGGAGCAAGTAGGATCTAAACTTCCTTATCGCAAACATGAGAGAAAGCATCATGAGTTCTGCCTCCGTGTAGCCTCTCTCTAAAGCATTCATGACCCTACTAGCAAAGTAGATGGGCCGCATCCTGGTACTATAGGGATCTTGTTGTAGCAAAACTGCACCAATTGTTTCTTTCCCAGCACTAGAGCTAACAAAGAATGTGTACTCCCAACAAGGAGGCATGAGTGTTGGTAGCTCTGACAAAATGGCTTTAATGTTACAAAAGTACTCTTCAAGCTCATCAGACCATGCAAATTCTACTTGTTGTGTCAACTTTTGCAAAGGGTGAAGTAACTCCGAGGCTAAGTGAATGAAGCGTGACATATACTTCACCTTTTGAATGAATGAGATGACCTCCTTAAGACTCTTGGGTGATGGTAGCTCAATAAGAGCCTTTGCCTTTGAAGGATCCACTTCAATGCCTTTGTAAGAAACTTTATGACCAAGCAAGATCACTTCATCCTCACCTATGTGGCAGTTGTCGGGGTTGAGTTGACCTCCCATGTCGTAGAGCTTCTTTAAACCTTCTTCTACCCTTTGTAGATGCAATGATTTTGAGCTATAAATGCAGAAATCATCAATGAACACCCTAATTGACTTTCCAAAGAATGCTTGAAACACCATGTTCATGAAACGTTGGAATGTTGCAGGAGCATTTGTCAGACCAAATGGCATGACTCTAAAAGCATAACAACCCCAAGGAGTGATAAAGGTTGTTTTCAATTGATCTTCCAATACGATACCTATTTGAAAGTAGCGTGAGTAGCCATCACACACAGTGTACTTCTCATGACGAGCTACCTCATTTAGTATCTCATCCTGGAATGGAAGGGGAAAGTGATCTCTTTTTGTTGCCTCATTGAGGGGACGGTAATCCACACACACCCTCCACTTGCCATTTTTCTTAGGAGTGACAACAACAGGAGAGACCCACTCTGAATTCTCCACTGGATAAATGAAACTTGCTGCTAGAAGCTTTCTTACCTCCTTGAGTAGAGCCTGCTCCTTTATAACTCCTAGCCTTCGTAGCTTCTGAGCTTTAGGTGTGGCCTCAGGCTTTAACTCAATCTTGTGTTGAACAACATCTACCCCACGCACGTCGGTGTAGTCTTTAGCAAAAAGCCTAGGAAAATTCCTTAGCACACATTTGAACTCCTCTCTTTCATCCTTTGTAAGTGTTGTTGATAGCATACCTTCCAGCATCCCTTCATCTTGAACACCTTCGTTCTCTTGAGGACCTACCTCCTCCAAAACTTGACAAGAGGTCTCTTGGTTGCTTGGCTTAAACCTTACCCCCATGACTTCGATGGAAGACTCCTCTTCAGTAATGCTGCCGCTACTTTCTTCTTCTGAAGTGCTATCGGTCCAACCTTCTTCCGTCTCACTTTGAGATGATTCTTCATGGAGCTCCTCTTGGTGTTGCTCCTTCATGTCAAAGACAACCTTTTTATGATTGTCGTTCCTGCAAATTAGCTTTCCACTCTCCCAATCTTGCAAAGCTCGCATTTTCATTAGCCATGGTCTCCCTAGGATAAATGGGTAACCACTTCCTTTGGTAGACATGACATAGAAATCCACTGCCTTCTTAATGCCAAAGGCCTCCACAAATTTTTTTTACAAATGCCTACACACCTAGCCTTGCTATTGTTTGCCATCTTGACCTTAATTTCAGGTGTCTCATGGATGTGCATGCCTAGTTTTTGCATGAGTCCCTCTGTCATGATGCAAATTTGTGCACCCCCATCCACTAGACCTTTCCTAACCAATCTCCCTTTTATGTAACAATCTAGCACAGGTGTAATGTCCTCATTCATTTCAGCTTGTGCAATTTTTACAACAGGCACACTCTCTTTTACCTTTCTCCTAGTGCTAATTGCCCTTGTTAAATCCCTCCTAACTTGTGGACATAATGCAAGAAATTGAGGCCATGAGATATCAGGACCCTTACCTCTCATGTCTTCCAACAGGTTGTATGGAGCCATTCCATGTCCAAGAGGGAAGTCTTGGAGGTTGATACGACGTCGAGTCCTCTTAGCCTCCTTGGTCTCCTTTGCCTTCTTTTCTCATCCATGGTCACTTTGTGATGTAACTCCTTCTTTCTCCTTACCTTTCCCTCGGTCACGCTTAATGCCATTTGCTTCCATGTCAACCTCTCTTGAATTTGTCACCTCTACCACATGCACGTTTGGGTCTGGCAAAGGTGGAACTCCTTCCACTCCTTGTGGAGGTGGTCTTGCTCCATTTGGCCTTTGTATAAGCCGTGGTTGCTGACTAGTTCCTTCACCTGCATTCATCACTGGGTAATTCAAGTTAGGTCTCCCTGGCTCCCCACGGGGCCAAGGACAATTATACATCCCATGTCCAGACTCACCGCAATTCCAACATTGCAAGACTCTCCTAGGTTGTGGGTCTCGCTCTTCAGACTTCTTTGCTTGTCCCTTTGGACCTACAGCTTGTGCAAGGTGAATTGACAAGCTGCTTAAAGATTCATTTAACTTCTCAATCACTTCAGCCGTTACCTCAGGAAGCTCCCTAGATGTTGATGCTTGTGACTTACCTTTGGGTCTAAGACCTT
The DNA here is from genome assembly GCF_014529385.1 of Adiantum capillus-veneris. NCBI lineage: Eukaryota > Viridiplantae > Streptophyta > Polypodiopsida > Polypodiales > Pteridaceae > Adiantum > Adiantum capillus-veneris. The sequence goes on along the minus strand of NC_140956.1, from coordinate 41,944,430 downwards.
CTATTGGAACCTCTCCCCTTAAGCACTTGAGTTTCCTATACTTCTCAGCAGCCCTAGTTTCACCTGCATCAAAAGTAGCAGGTGCACCCGCCTCAACTTTTACCTTAAGGTCAGGAAAGAGTCCGGCTATGAACCTCTCCTTCTTTAAAAATTATGCACCATCACCAGGGTTAGCAACATTTCGTATCCATAGAGCCCAAAGACGTAGAAACTCTTGCTTGTACAAGTAGTAGTCATCTAAGTCTTTTTGCTTATGAGAAACAATGTCTTGCCATAGTTTTTGAGTGTTTTGGGGATCAAAGAAGTATCTCTTAAAACGATTCAAAACTTTTGTGTAATTCCCCTTAACTTCCTCAGGCAAAGAGTCAAACCAAGTACTAGCATCTTTCCTAAGGACCACCTCAAACATTTCTACACGTTCTTGATCGGTTACTATCCTCTTGATACGGCAAGACATCTTGAAATTTGCTAAAAATAATTCTGCATTCTCTCTAGGCTCTCCAAAGAAAAGAGGATATCTAGACATTTGGCGTTGGCTCTCCATTATTATGAAAGATTACAACACGAGTTACAATAAGGGATACAATAGAGATTTAGAACCGCTCGCCTGCAAATGAAGAAGTAAAAAAATACCACTCTAGGTTTTCTTCTTCAGCTATCCAAGCTTCAATGAGGTCTCGATTTGTTTGATCAAAACAAAAAGGTAGACTATTGATGAGCTCTAAGAAGGGTTGAAATTCTTCAAAGCTAAGGCGATAAACAAAAATCTCTAGAACTTCATTTTCTGGATCCAAAAGAGCAACCACGTCCCACGTGATAAATTGCACTTGCTCTACAATTCCCAACGCACAAGCGGTTTGTATAAAAACTAGATCTTCATGCTCGTTGAAGGCCGTGAGAAAGTAGCAATTGACTAGGAGCTCCTTTCCTTCGAGTTCCACACAGTCATAGTGAGGCAACCTTCTCACAATTTCATAAAGAACATCCTCATCAAGTTCAATCAAGTTTGCAAGATTTAAAGACTCCACTTGTGCTACAAAATTCCTGGACAAAAACTCTTTAGGATTATGGTTAAATCATTCAAAAGAATAAAGAGATTTACAATGTCTCTATGAACAAAGTGTCATAGAAAGTAGAGAAGGATGAGAATTTATACAAATTTGCAATCTTCTCTATGCTCTCTTTATTAAGACAAGCTCTGAATAGCTCCCTATCTCCTTTGTTGAAAGCGAAAGGAAGACTATTAATAAGACGCAAATGAGGGAAAAATTCCCCAAATGTGAGTCTATGAAGCATGAACTCTGGCCGCAAGTTTCCTGAAGAGTCTTCCTCAATGGTGAAATGCACTCGCCAAACGCCAAATTTCACTCTATTTACCAATCTTAGGGCACACACTAGTTGGATGAATGCGCGGTCTTCCTTAGTGCCCAACAACAAGAGGAAAATGGAATCCACGCGTAGGACCTTCCGTCTTAACTTCACCACCCTCTCGTTATGAGGGAGACGCCTTACTACTTGCTCCTCCAACTCAATTGGTAACAGAGCTAGATCTCTAAGGATTGAACTTTCACTGCACACACATTCCCAGTTAGAACAAATGATCGTTTTTTTGTTTCTTGTAACAACTTGGACAAAGAAAAAACAAACATACACACTATTTTGTCGGGCTGCACTTCATTTTAACATAAAATGAACACATGTACATCAAAAGAAGTGTGGTAGTTGATGAGAGGTAGAATGACAGGGTTTGGTGATGCAAGAATTTCTCCTACTCTTTGGGCACCAAACATGAACACCATTCGTTGTTGAAAATGGATCTTTCTACTAATTGCAACGTTTATTCTAATGTGTGGAGTAAAATGAAAGGAAAAAACCTCTATTCCTGGGCCATTATCCATGGCCTATGCATGTCCTAATGCTTAAAATAACACAAAAATATAGACGTCCAAGCTAATATCGTACCTAATGAGAGGCAAAATAAAAGGATTTACCGAAGTGTTTATCTCGGCTAACCTAAGAGGACCTAAAATTCTACGAATTACTCGCTGAAATTGCAACTTAGTACTAACAATTATGTGTACCTTTTGCCTTGCAATGGGAATGAAGGGATCATACAAATTCTCGTGATTCATGCAAGCTACTTGATTATGCTAAAGGTTGAGCCTTCACAAAACATACACAAGCCTGTCCTCAGTGGGGGCACCAATTTGAAGCGGTCCGGGGCGGGCAACAAGAAGAGCAACCTCTAGACACCCTTCAAGGCTCCCGTGCTGCTCAATGGGGCTGGGGCACAACACAACACAAACCAAAACAACAAACCCACAGCCAAATCCCAACTACACAAGGGGCACCACCTAGTTTAAGAGCGAACTAGGACGCAAAAGAGGAGAATCGTTAGAGCAACCCACAAACAAGCAAGGAATTTACACTAACCCTAACACCAATGGAACACTCTCACACACTAAAACACGAGAGCGAGAGAGAGAGAGAGAGAGAGAGAGAGAGAGAGAGAGAGAGAGAGAGAGAGAGAGAGAGAGAGAGAGAGAGAGAGAGAGATGGTGCTCGGGCTGCTTTGAAGTGTATCGTTAATGATCAAGCAAACATAAATATATATATGTAAGAAAGAGAGAGAAGGGGGAAGGGGGTGCTTGTTGCACTAATGCCTTCTTACAAATCTGTCATGACCAATCAAAGTGAGATTAGTATTTGTTCAACATAGCCTGAGTACATTACACCACAACACATCACAAGAAAAAGCCACCCCAATCACTGTCTTAAGGCCAGGGGAGTCCTCTCCACCCTGTCGCCCTCTTACAGCATGTGGGATTTATGGCTAAATTGATAACAATACCCGGAGACAAGCTATCAAGAACTTAAATAAAACACCAAGACACTTACACATCATTATTGTCCATGACTTCACGTTGGAAGGGAGACAAGGTATCCATGCTTAGTCCAAATTCACCCTCCTTGATTCAGCAAATGTTGGGCTTACACTAGTAGGAGAAATGATAGATTTCCTACCCTCAATTTAATGATCCCTCTCTCTTACAACGGCATAGAGTTCCCTTGCTAATCACCCCTAATACAACACATACATATGCCTAATGCCAATGAGATTCCACTCAAGAGCTCTTTCTCAAGAGGTTGAGCTTGGCTTCTCAAGCTATAGCATAGTGCTCTTTCTTCTCTCCCCTTTTTTGTGCTAGCTACACCCTCCTTTTATAGCAATTTTGAAGGCTAGGGTTACTCCTCTAACCATGGTTGGGTTAGATTTTCAGCAATTTATCTAATTTCTTTTGCTTGGAATTATCAAGAAGTTGGTGGGGAAAGAGAGAGGAGAGAAATGGAGGTGATAGGACTTTTCATAGTGGGTTAGTGTTAGTAGAGTTAGTATTAATTTACAAATGGAATTGGATATTTACAATGGGAGTATCCATGTAGGATACAAATAAGGAAGAAAAACTCTTAAGAGGTAAGAAAAGGTGGATTTCTTACAAGGTTGATGCTCCAAGTGTCTTGAGTAGGGCCAATTTTGACGCTTGTTGACGGTCCACTAGCTTTGACGGTACATTTTTTCTCCACTCTTGACCTTCCTTGAGAGACAAGGTAATTGAAGCTGAGTAATCAACCACCATGATGCTGTCTTTTAAGAGAAGAGGCTGAATTTTGTGGTTTTTTTGATAGATATGGGTAATTTGGAGGAGGAAAAATGAGACTAGGTGGTCAATTTTGGAATGGAATTGTGTGTGGGAGGTATGAGTTCAACATGGTTTCTCTTATTCTTCAAGGTTGAGGAGAAGGTGAGTAGGGTGCAGAGAGGAGTGGTGAGAGAGGTGGGGATGATGAGTGGAGAAGTGTGTGTGAAAGAGGAAAATGATAAAGTGGAAGAGAGAGTGTGGCTGCATAGAATGGGAAAACTAGGGTCCACTAATAAAATCATAGCTCACAGCTCGTAGCTCAAAAAAATATGAGGCAAAAGTTCAGCCCACGAGCTACAACTTTTGTTTGTATCACCTTTTCAAATTCAGAGAGCAAGTGAACTTTAAAAATTCAGCAAAACCGACCTTTTTTTCCACTACACAAGGTCCTTGTGGGGTCCTTCTTTGGATGATTCTTTTGAATACCTCCAAGAGTGAGCCCTCCATAGTGCATGTATGCATGCCACCTACCCTTGACCTTATTTGGTAGGTCTATAATTGAAGATATTGTTGAGATCATGATATAAGTGAATAGTACAACTAAGAAAATCAAATATTGAGGGGTCTAAAAAATATGTACATGTCAAATATAAATAATATAAGTGGAAAAAATATAAAGGGGTCAAAAGAAATCTCTCTCATTATGAGGCTACCATAAAAAGATAAATATTTTTGGTGTTCTAATTTTTTAGAAAAAAAAACAAAATAGATGTAGGAAGGGAAAAATCACAATAGTGAAAAAATATACACATAAATAAAACTAGTTTTTTTGGATTTTTGTTGGGGTGGAGTTACACCAAATATAAGAGAAGCTTACATGAAAATATTTCTATATGGAATAAAGAGTATGAAAAATGGTAAGAAAAATTGTGGTAATGGTGAGGCAATGTACAGAGCATAAATAACATACACCTAGGTAGAAATATTTAAATAAATACCAAAATAATTATGAAAAAATCTTTTATTTAGGCCCTATATACAAAGAAATATTTACATACGCATGGGCCATAATATACTTTTTTTTTTTTTTGGCTCAACTAGCCTAATGACTAGCTAATTGAGGGTTTTTTATTTCAGTAAGGAGATATGGGAAAAGTCCCCTAACTCACACGCACCTATATACAGTGAAAGGGTGAGGGTAACCACAGTGTTTGAGTGATTTGATAGGGTGAGATAACTCACTATGGCAATTACAGAGAGCCGAAAAACGGCTATCAACACCACATGGCCTAGAAATGTGCCCTCAGTGACCAAAAAGTGACATTTGTTAGGATTGAGTTTAGCTGTGCCTCTCTGCACCTGAGGAAGACAACAGAGAGCTGAGCGAGGTGCTCCTCTAGATTTTCCACTAGGGTTGAACATTGGGCACCTGAGAAGGTCAAAAAATCATCCATGAAGATGCGAAGATGACCCATAAGTAAAGGACATAATATAAGATATACTGCTCGATTGAAGGAAGGTGGAGCGTTTTTCAACCCAAACGACATCCTAGTGTAGATAAAAATACCCCAGGGAGTCACAAAGGCCGTTTTAAGCTGATCACCTGGATGGATGCCCAATTGATTGTATCCACTGAACCCATCAATAAAATTGTACAATATATGCCCTGCCACATCTTCGAGCACACGCTCGGTGAAAGGTGTGGGGAAACCAATATCTTTGACTTTGTCAGGGTCAACAGAGACTCCTTCAGGTGAAATGATAAACCCTAAGTAACAGAACTTAGGGGTAAAGAAGGTACATTTGCTTTTCTTTGCATACAGCTTATTTCGGCGTAAAAGCTCTAACACTTTCCTAACATGTCCTTCATGCTCTTCTTCTGATTTGGAATAAATTAAGATATCGTCAAAGAATACTAGGACAAAATCGTCCAAGAATTCTCTAAAGATATCATGCATCAGACGATTGAAAGTTGCAGGAGCATTCGTAAGTCCGAAAGCCATCACTGTAAATTCGTAATGACCATAACGAGTGTTGAAAGTTGTTTTGGAGATATCAGCCTCCTGGATTCGAATTTGATGATAGCCAGATCGAAGATCGATCTTTGAGAATATTTTGGCTCCATGTAATCTGTCCAGCATCTCATCAATACGAGGAATTGGATATTTATTCTTGATGGTAACCTGATTTAAGCCCCTATAATCTATGCAAAGTCGAAGAGAGCATCCTTTTTCTTTTGGAAGTGAACAGGTGCACCCCATGGAGATGTACTAGGTCGGCTAAACCCTTGCTCAATCAACTGCTTGAGCTGCTCTTTGAGTTCTATAGCCTCTGGAAGTGACATCTTGTACGGCGCTCTTGAGACTGGTTCACTACCTGGAAAAATTTTGATTTCATGGTCTACCTCCCTAGGTGGTGGTAGTTCAGAAAGTTCAGCTGGGGAAAACATCCAAAAATTCTTCTAGCCACATTGGTTCAGGGTTGGAAGAAGATTTTTCTACTTTGTTTAGCTTGACTACAAAAATTTGTTGACCCTTGCGTAACCCTTTCAAAAGACGATTACATTTGACCAAGTAAGCTTTTGGTCGTCCATTCTGGCCTTGAATAGTGACTTCTTGACCTTGGTTCCACAAAAGTAACACTTCCTTGGGCACAATGGATATTGGCATTATGACTGGCTAACCAATCCATTCCAAGAATTCCGTCATAGATTCCTATGGGTAAGGTTCGAAAAGTAGCAGAAGTAGAGTATTCTCCCAACTTGAAATCTATTTTTCCCATAGTGTATTGAGATAACACCTCCTTTCCATTGGCTAATTCAACTCTCATCTTTCTTGCAGGGTGTTGATTAAGTCTTAACCTCCTTAAACATTTAGGTGACAAGAAAGAATGAGTACTGGCACAATCAATAAGAAGCTCAAATTTTTCACCTTGGTGATTTGTAGGTGTTTGAATGACATCATATTGTTGTCTTGCTCTTGGGTTATCAATTGCAACATCTGGAGTTACTCTTTCCTCTTGTTCTTCTCCCAATGTTGGTTCTCCTATGATAGCATTGACTCTGGCAGCCATTCCGCGTCCTCGACCTTGTCCTCCATTTCTTCCTCCACGATTTATTATTTCGCCTCGTCCTCTAGCTCGATTAGGTGTATTTGTTTCGATTAGGTGTATTTGTTGCAGAGACTCGCCTAGGACATACATTCCTTAAATGTCCTAGCTCGTTGCATTCATAGCATCTAAGATCTGCATTTTGAGCTCCATTTGCTGAAGCTGAAACTATTGGATGAGTTTGGTGAACTGGGTGAACTTGCCTTTGGTTCCACATCATAGGCCGTCCTCTTCTTCCAACAGTCCTCTTCTTTACAGGCCTCATGGCTTCTAGACGAGTATTTAAAGGAGCATTTAGCCCTTGGCAGAAACGGGCTACTTGTTAATCTGCGGTCATTGGCGGAGCATAGCGCCTAAGAGTTACAAATTTGGAGTAGTATTCTTCCACTGCAAGATGAAATTGACGTACGTTGAAGAATTCATTCATCTTAAGGGATTCGTGTGCATGTGGAAGATAACGTCCTTTGACAACATACTTAATGTCTTCCCAAGTTTGAGTGTTTTGAGCTACTTGATTATCTTTGCAGTGTTGTTTCCACCAAAGCTTGGCATCCCCCGTGAGACGAAACATAGCCAACATTGCTTGGTTATCGGGAGTAGTACCAGCAACAACAAAATAATCCTCCATCTCTTCGAGCCACACTTTTGCATTGCGCTCAACTAGGGCTCCTTCCCCTTTGAAAGAGGGAAGTTTAGCTTGCTTGAGAAGTAGCTTTTTCTCTTGAAGAGATGTGTACACCGCACTCTGTGCAATATAGATTAAGTGAAACTTTATTGGATACTCTAACTTTAATCCGCTTTAAGGCAAGACTTGATCAGACAATAATACAAACAAAAGATAATATTAATCCAAACTTTATTTATATACACATTATTTGCTACCAAGGTTGGTAGTCTTTAGGTACAAGGATTGTAATGTCTCTATATTTTGAGTTTAGTGACTACAAAAGGATAGGCTAAAGGATCAAAATAATAAGTTTCCTTTGACCCTTGAAAGCTACGAGATACACATATGGGTCGAATCCTACCACCATGGATAAATTTTGTAAGTTGGTTATAGACCCATTGAGTCTGAGATATCTTTTCTCCTCCCAAGGTAATAGTAGCATCCGGATTCTTAGTACCAATGAAAAGATAAACTTCGATGACTTTTAACTCCTCTGCCCATCGAAGTTTCTTGAGGTTGGTATCCATGCACCATATCTTGTCAGCATCGATGGTATAGATTCCTCCATATGGACTCCAGTTGATGCCCCATCCTCTATGCACCCTTGGGATAGGTGGTGCAAACACCCTATCCAAAATCATCATCACCCTTTTTTGAAACTGATAATTTGGTGATTGGCATGCATTTTCAAACATGATGGTGAACACCTGGAATTTTTGGTAGGCTGAATGAACATTTTCCTGTACTAGGAAAGTTCAGTCTTCAATACCATATAAAAACTCAAAACAATTTTTCTAGGTTCTTCTATTATTTCAAACATTCGCATCCTTCAATATCCAAACATCAATCTAAGAATCTCCCCAAGCTTTAACCTAGGCTCTGATACCAGTGTGAGGGTCCCTGCCCCTTGTCGAGAGGAGCGAAGTACCTTTGATAGGTCTCCAATCCTGAGAAGGAAAAACCAACGGACATTGCCTTAGCTACTACGTAGCCACGGGCATGAACCGTTAGTGAAGGATTGGTCCTATCTCGCTATGGCAGAGCGTGACCACCATAACCCTATCTAAAAACTATCTATAATCAATTATACCTAAAAGTATAAATCTTTGTAACCATCCTTGTGGAAGCTCATCGAAGAGTAAATCTTCAGTTAGAGACATAACAGAGTGCTTTTGAGGGGGCGGGGCGTCTGACCTGGGAGATGTTAGAGGAAGGGGGGAATCATTGGCGAGTTCATGTAGAGGATATTTCTTCCCCCTTCGGTGATGTGTTATAGGATCGCCAAGGCCGACGGCTTTTATCAGAGGAACATTTGAATCATGAGACTTAGGGACTAACACACTTACTTCTTCGACTGGTACACTGTCTGCTATAGGACTTGGGACATTGGTGTCCGCCTGAGGAGCTGGGAGAGAGAGTGTTACCAGCACAGGTGAGTTTTGAATAGAGACCACATACCATGGCATCGAGGCGGTAGCTTCCAACCACTACAGCAGGTCTTCGTCAGACCCCTTAGGTGGGATGGGCTGCTCAGGGTCGGGGTTGGGTTGTACTGACAATGAGCTGTGATGAACCATTGGATCCATACCTCCTTCGAGGCGGATTGGTTGCATGGGGGAGCCATAGTATGTATCCACATAGCGTCGTTTCCCCAATCATGAAGTGCCTTAGTATGCCGCAACCATGGTCTACCAATCAATAAAGGAAATCCTCCCTCCACCTAAGGAAGACCGACCACCACAAAACTCAAGCTAAATGTGAAGTCTTGTACCATCAGAGGCACCTTCTCTACTATGCCCATAGGGTAGACCGTCCTCTGGTCTGCCAATGTAATAGTGAATGGAGCAGGGCGAGTAGGCTGCAGACCTAAGGCCAACATAGTAAAATCTGGCATCAGATTGATCCCAGATGTACCATCCACTATGATGCCTGAGAATTGATACCCAAGAATAGACACAGTGAGGCGAGAAATTTTGTAATCGATGAGGGGAGCAGCTGGATATGAAATCATGTAGGACTTCAAGGGTTGCACAGGTAGGTGCCCACCACTAGGCCCTGCACCAGGATACAGAGACTGGATGATGGAAAGGGTGTCACTTCTAAAATTTGCATCAAGTCGAAGCATGTCGTACAGTGACACTTGCTGAAAGGTGTTTCTCTGCTGTAGGCTTCACTCCTTTGATTAGATATTGCTCTGGTATCTTAAGCTTTTGCAAGTCCTCTATTGCTTCCATGAAAGCACCATCAATATCTGATAGAGGTAGGTTGGCTCTTGACACTACCTGCTGGTTTGTCAGTTACTAAGGGAGTTTGACTCATTTGTGTGACAGGAGATGGAAAAATTGGACCAGGGAGGCTGAGGCCAAGAGCAGCTCTCTGTGCGCGTGTGAGCACACCAACCGGCTCTTCCACTTGCTTCAACCCATCTCGAGAGGCAACTACAAGACTGGAAGGCGGGGCCTCTGGAATGGTGCTTACTGTGATGAGGTTAAGCTTTGGGAATGTAAACTCCTGCTGGTTTTGGTTTGTGCTTGCAGATGTGGATGCTCATTCTTTTGGGCAGTCCTTACTATAGTGATCCTTAGCTTCAGGACAGTGTCGGTAAGGAGGGGACCCTTCTGGCAATGGACATTTTCTCTAATAATGTCCATACTCTCCTCACCTGTAGCACAAAATTGGCCTATTGGAGGGGCGAGGTGGTCTCTGCCCTTACTGCATGGGACCGAATGCTGACGTGTAGAAGCTTTGTTGAACTGAAGGAGTACTAGCATCATAAAAGCTGGGAGATGCAAAGTTGTTGTGCATACCTTGCTGCATAGGAGGTGTTGTCAGCAGAGGTGGCAACGGGTTTTGATGGCCATAGGTTGAGACATGTTCAATGCAGGTGCTAGCCCTTGTTGGAGAGAAGGACCTAGACTTTGTTGTATTTTCCGCAATCCCTTGATATAGTAGCAATCCTTATCTTCGTGCCCAGATTTTTCACACAAGTGGCAATAAGCCCAAAGGGGATAGTCCTGTGGAGGATGCCGTGGAGAGCGACAAGAGCTGCACCATACCATAGCTTTAGTCTCCTGCTGAGACCGAAGCTCTTCTAGCTCTCTCTTCATTTGATCCAAAGCCTCAAGATGTGGTGGTTTCTCTTGTCTAAGAGAGATTGATTTCTCTTCTTGGAGAGCGCGTTGTAGTTTTAGGGCTTCAAGTTCTCTGCACAAAGAAGTCAATCGATAAGTAGGACTTTCCAAAAACACAGAGGGGGTCTCTACGTGAGGGGAGTTGTTGAACAGCTTCCTAGCCCCCTCTATCCTAGTAGCAGCTGCAATGAACTCCTCCAAAGTGGCATCCGGTCGGAGACTCTCTCGGAGTTTTTGCTGAGAAGTTTTGGGAAGTACCTTCTCCACCCACTTCTTAACCATGAATTCACCGGGTTGCTGGGGAAGCTTGGCAACCAAAGACTTGGTCTTAGTCATAAGCTCTGCAAAAGTCTCCTCTGGCTGGAGCACCATGTTGGCCAACTCATCCAACACCTTCTCCTGGTAGTCACCGAGCCTGAAAGCTGCACAGAACTGTTGCCTTAAGTCTGCCCAGGTTGCAAATGGTTCTCTGCAAACTGGCTGTACTTTGTCTGCTAAGCCATCCAAGGTAGATGGAAAGAGTACCAAATAAGCATCCTCTCTATTAAGACCACGACCCCTATAGAGAGATACAAACCTCCTTGCATGGTCGTCAGCATCTTCTGAAGAGATTCCTTTGAAGGTGGGGAACTTGATGTTCACCTTGGCCAAAACACTTGCCAAAGCCTCCATGGCCCCTTGCTAAGCCTGTTGCTCAATAGCCTGCTATAGCAGAATAGGAGAGAGCTTGACTGGAGAAGGTGATCTGGAAGATGTGGAACCGGATGAAGGAATGGGTGATGTATGTGGAGGTATGGGTGATGAGGTTGATGGACTTCTACTAGGTACCAAAGGTCATCTTCTGTTATAGTACTTCAGAGGGCTCAGTAGTGCGCTTTGACGCTCGACTGACCACCTTGTACGTGTCATGCAGTGACCACCAATCCAACCAACTTCTTGGCAAGAAAACCTTGAACTGGCTGAAGACTGGTCTAGACTCTACTAGACCAGGCTAGTGACTAGACCAGGGTGGACTAGGGACGAGGAGGACTAGATCAGGGATGAGGAGGACTAGACCACGGTCGAGGAGGACTAGACCAGGACGAGGGTTGGTTGGAACATGGCGAGAGGAGAACAGTGCAAGGCAAGGGAGGCGAAGCTAGGAAAGGTAGGTGAAGCTAGATAGACCCAACTAGCTTCAAGATTTGTACCTCACAGAGTGAGATTTCAGTTGAGGTCCCACCCTGATCGCCAAAATAAGAGCACCTAAAGCACAGATCGTGTGTCATGCTCTCTACAATGGGTGCTTCTCAGTGCAATGTGCGTGACAATCTCACTCAAAATAGGCTGAAAACAGAAAACAATAAACAACAACTGAGCTCACAGAGACACAACAGCAACAGTAGACCACAACAAATGACTCGATTATCTCAAAGAACTAATACACTCTTTGGCGTGGCAGCACACTCAGCTCCAGCCCAGGAGTCTCAGGTATAATGGGGTGTCGAGGCTCAGATGTGCAGGGATGGTGAAGACATGCTCTGTGTATAGAATCACTCTAAACGACTACGTAAAGATACCGATGACCAAACCGCTACTACTCATATATACAACTATAAAGAGCCACCAACGGCTCATAAATGACAACACCTACGTCTATCTCCACTGAGTGGTGGTGGTGACCTGGTCACGATGTCCACCAGACCACCGTATCCTGCCAGGTGTCACTGCCCAATGAGTCCGTCCAATGTGAACCGACCAACCAAAGACCAACTGTAAAGTCCAAACTGTACTAATTGTCCTGTGAAAGTGACACTGTAGCCTGCTACAGGCTGTAGGCCTAAAGCCATCATATTGAACTCAGGCATCATATTGATGCCAAATCCACCATCCACAATTACTCCTGAAAATTGTTGCCCCAAGATGGACACTGTCAGGCGAGGGCTCCTATAATCCGTGACGAGAGCAGCGGGATTGGATATCATATAGGACTCTGATGGTCGCACTAGGAGGTGCCCGCCACTAGGACTTGCTCCGAGGTAAAGTGATTGAATAACAGCAAGGGTGTCACTTCTAAAACTTGCATCTAGCCGCAACATGTCATAGAGGGACACTTGTTGGAAGGTGTTCTTCAAGATTGTCTCTGCTGTAAGCTTTTCTTTTTCTAGCTGTTGCTCCTCAGGTACCTTGATATTTTGTATATCTGAAACTTCTTCCAAGAAAGCTTCATCAAGATTGGAGAGCAAAGATTTCGATTCCTTCATGGCATTGATGTATGGCTTGTTAATAGCTGAAGGTAGGGTATCCACTTGTATGAGAATGTGAGGGGAGTTGAACTTGCTGGAATGCTAAGACTGAGAGCGGCTCTTTGGGCCCGGGTGAGGACGCCAAATGGCTCCTCAACCAACTGCGGCAGCTTATTTTGAGGGGTAACCATGTGGGTAGAAGGAGAAACGGTGCTAACTGCTATCAAATTGAGCTTGGGAAAGGCAAACTCATTCTGGATTTGACTTGGGTTTGAAGCCGTGGATGCAGGAATTGGATTTGAAGCTGTGGATGCATGAATTTTAGGGCAATCCTTACTGTAGTGATCCTTCGTTTTGGGGCATTGACGACGACAGGGAGGGGACCCTTCCGCCAGAGGGAATTTGCTTTGATAATGACCATATTTCCCACATCTATAACACAAAATGGGCCGATTCAATGGGCGAGTCGAAGGGCGAGGTGGTCCTTGCTCCTGGTGCATAGAGTTGGAGGTGCACGCATAGAAGTTTTGAGGTGACGAGAGAGCATGGGTATGATAAAAACTCTAAGACGGAAAAGTACTTGGCATACCTTGCATAGGAGGGGATGTTAGCAAAGGTGGCATATGGTGTGGATGGCCACAGGGAGAAACCATGTTGGATGCAGGTGCTGGCCCTTGTTGAAGAGTAGGACCAAGACTTTGCTGTATTTGTCACAATACCTTGAGGTAGTAATAGTCTTTGTCCTCATGTCTAGATTTTTCAGAGAAGTGGCAGTAAACCCAAAGGGGGCATTCCTTTGGAGGGTGCCCTGGAGAGCGGCATTGGCTGCACCATACCATAGCTTTAGTCTCATGCTGAGACCGAAGCTCTTCTAGCTCTCTCTTGATTTGACCCAAAGCCTCAAGATGTGGTGGTTTCTCTTGTCTAAGACAGATTGATTTCTCTTCTTGGAGAGCTCGCTTCAACTTTAAGGCTTCCAGTTCCCTGCGTAAAGAAGTTAATGGATCAGGAGGACTTTCCGAAAACACAGAGGGGTTCTCTATGTGAGGGGAGTTGTTGAATAGCTTCCTAGCCCCCTCTATTCTAGTAGCAGCTGTGATGAACTCCTACAAAGTGGCGGCGGGTCGGAGACTCTCTCGGTGTTTTTGCTGAGAAGTTTTGGAAAGCGCCTTTCTCCACCCACTTCTTAATCATGAATTCACCGGGTTTCTGGGGAAGCTTGGCAACCAGAGACTTGGTTTTAGTCATAAGCTCTGCAAAAGTCTCCTCTGGATGGAGCACCATGTTGGCCAACTCATTCAACACCTTAGGCTCCTGGTAGTCACTTGGCCTGAAAGCTGCACATAATTGTTGTCTTAAGGCTGCCCAAGTTGCAAAATAGTTTTCTGCAAACTGGTTGTACCATTTGTCTGCTAAGCCATCCAAGGTGGATGGAAAGAGTACCAAATAAGCATCTTCCCTGTTAAGACCACGACCCCTACAGAGAGATACAAACCTCCTTGCAGGGTCGTCAGCATCTTCTGAAGAGAGTCCTTTGAATGTAGGGAACTTGATGTTTACCTTGGCCAAAACGCTAGGCAACGGCTCCATGGCCCCTTGCTGAGCCTGCTCTCAGTAGCCTGCTGTAGCAGAATAGGAGAGAGCTTTACTGGAGAAGGTGATATGGAAGATGTGGAACTAGAGGGAGGAATGGGCGATGTCGTATGTGGAGGTATGGGTGATGAGGTTGATGGAATTCTACTAGGTACCAAGGGTCGTCTTCTGTTATAGTACTTCAGAGAGCTCAATAGTGCGCTTTGACGCTCGACTGACCGCCTTGTATGTGTCATGCAGTGACCACCAATCCAACCAAGCTTTGTGCAAGAAAACCTTGAACTGGATGAAGAATGGTATAGACTCTGCTATACCAGGCAAGTGACTAGACCAGGCTGTGTGGACCAGGGACGAGGAGGACTAGACCAAGGGCGAGGACTGGTTGGACCAAGACAAGAGATGACTAGGGCGAGGGAGGACTAGACCAGTTGGACCAGGCAAGAGGAGAACAGTGCAAGGCAAGGTAGGCGAAGGTAGATAGACCCAACTAGCTTCAATATTTATACCTCACAGAGTGAGATTTCAGTTGAGTTCCCACCGTGATCGCCAAAATGAGAGCACCTGTAGCGCAGATAGTGTGTCGTGCTCTCTACAGTGGGTGCTCCTTAGTGCAATGTGCATGAAAATCTCACTAAAAACAGACTAAAAACAAGAAACAACAGACAACAACTGAGCTCACAGAGACACAACAACAACAGTAGACCACAACAAATGACTCGACTATCTCAAAGAATTGATACAGACTCTCGCGTGGCAGCACACTCAGCTCCAGCCGTGGACTCTCAAGTACAATGGGGTGTCAAGGCTTAGATGTGCAGGGATGGTGAATAAGTGCTCTGTGTATAGACTCTCTACTCTCCACGACGATGCTGGACCATATGTCCAAGAAGATGATGATCCCGACCCAACAGCTACTACTCACATGTATAATCATAAAGAGCCACCAACGGCTCATAAATGTCCAATCAGCTAAGTCTATCTCCAAACTGAGTGGTGGTGGTGACCTGGCCACGATGTCCACTAGACCACCGTCGGTTTGCCACGAGTCACTCCCCAGCCCAGAGGGTCTGTCTAGTGTGAACCATACCAATTGTAACCAACTGTCTGTCCTGTGAAGTGACATTGTAGCCCTGCTACATTGTGACCAATAGACTAGACAAGACGTAAAGGGGAAAAGTATTTACTATGTGTTTGACACCATTGTGCTATATATCAAAGTACTTAAAAATTGTTGTCCGCTATCCGGCCAGAGCACGTTAGCTCGCATGAGTAGCTGCTAGCATTAGGGTATACTGTTTCTGAAAATATATATACCATTGTGTGCGTGTGGGGATAGGCACAAATAAGAGAAAGCTGCAACTATCAAACTGAACCAAAGTATAGTTAAAATTTTCAAAATGTGTTAAATTGGGCATGAAATAAAAGAAGGTGCCATGCTGATTAAGGTATGATAAGTAAACAGTGACATCTAGAGTGGTATAATTTTATATATGAAAACTTAAAGCTATTACACATGGGGGA
This sequence comes from Adiantum capillus-veneris, assembly GCF_014529385.1. NCBI lineage: Eukaryota > Viridiplantae > Streptophyta > Polypodiopsida > Polypodiales > Pteridaceae > Adiantum > Adiantum capillus-veneris. The sequence goes on along the minus strand of NC_140956.1, from coordinate 41,928,544 downwards.
GTGTCAATATCAAAATTAGAAAGTCAAAGGATCGTATACACCTGCAAACATATCTTTTGAAGGTAGGGATGAGTTTCAAATGACTAGAATAAAAACATGAATTTTGTTAATACAAAAAGCACATGATAATGAGAGTTATTAAAGCTAGTCATCACACGAAGTAATATTGGTCAATAGCAATAAGTGCTTATATTTTTATGCAAGACCGTGCTTATTAGTGCGTCCATGAATGAATTCCTTGGATACCCATGCCCTTTAAATGTAGACACAATATAGTAGAAGGGAAAATTTCAAATAACTTTTCTTAAAAAAAAACAGCACCAAGAGAAAATGATACGAAATTTGAAGTATTACAAAAGAATTTATAGATAGATAGTGCCACCTCACTTAAAAACAAAAATAGGTGGTTTGTTTATTTATTGTTCACCACAATACCACAAAAGCTTTGCACTCAACTACTTAATGAAAAGAGTCAATCACAATATGTTATCATTTGTTGTGCATTTTTTATGTCTAGTTTAAACAACAATTAAGAGAAAGAAAATTACAGTTGAGCACAAATGAATAAGTAAAATAATCCTTACTAATAGAAACTTAAATTGCTAAGAGCCTAGATGTAATGTGGTAGAAGCTGGCCCTAAGTTGGGATTGGTAGTGTGTGTTCGGTTGTGCGAGGTTGTAATATAACTTCAAGCTTGTCCAATACTCCTCATGACAAGTCGGTGGTTTCTCCCTCAAAGGATTCTCTCCCTTCTTCTCCCATATTCAACCCTACTGCAGTCAATATATCTCACACCCCATCAGCACCAACCATCTGAGACGTACCCACTACACCCGTTGTACCTACTCCTAACTCACCAGCTGTGCCACTTGCGTGTCCTCCAACACCACATACATCTATTGGATCTTCAAGGGTGGTCGACTCTACTTCTTTGTTTGAGCTTTGTGAGAAGATATTACAAGACTCCAGGAATGCTATCACCACCATAGATCTAGGAACATAGCAGTTAGGTGCTACGCACAAGCGTCACTCTGCCACATATGCAGCTATGGAGGGGTATTTGCGAGTCACCGAGAGTGCCATTACAGATCAAGATACTACTATTTTCACATTGCAACAATCTTTGAAGATAAAGTCCCAAATCATTGACGACCTTAAAGCACAAGTACAAGGATTTTGAGAAATTCTTCTACATGGAGCTAGGTCTACCTAGGCTCCTGTGGACATGGGGTATGGATGGTCTGAATTAGGGACTCAGGTGCAGCCTCCTGTCGGGTATCTTGCAGCAGGTCCTTCTCTTCAATTTATGTGACCCTACACACAGACTCCATTCCAGTACTTTCCTTAATAGTATCCTTAGGGGTCTCAGTGTCGGGCTATATGATTCGTGCAAAGTATTCCTTGTTGTGATGACGTTGCTAGTGCACACCACCATGGTTGTCTTACTCGGTGTCCTATGTAAACTACCGGACATGTACTCCCATCTTTTGTACAGCATGTGGCTGCTCCTTTCGCAGCGGCCAATAGCCTCTAGTCTAGCCACAGGGTTCCAACATTGATTTGCTGGATCCACCTTCAAAGATTGATATTTCGGGTGCTACTGTGGCGATTACTCTTTCTCTTGGGTGACAGCATCTGGTTGTAGTTCAAGTCTTTTCACCATGGCAGTGCAGTAGTGGTTTACTTTTGTAGTCGTAAGGTCTTTTAGCAGCTTCACTTGTTTCTCTCACCGAGATGGTGAGTGATCTTGTGGCAGGCAACCTGTTAGCAGGGCTACAGTGTCATTGGCATGGGACAGAAAGTTAGTTAAAATTGGAATGGGTTTCACACTGGACGGACTCTCGTTTGGTCAGTGACACATGTCAGGGATATGGGTGGTGGTCCAGTCGACATTGTGGCCAGCACACCACAACCAAAATTCAAAGATAGACTTAGCTTCACTTGTTTCTCTCGCCAAGATGGTGAGTGATCTTGTGGCAGGCAACCTGTAGCAGGGCTACAGTGTCACTGGCATGGGACAGGCAGTTAGTTAAAATTGGAATGGGTTTCACACTGGACGGACTCTCGTTTGGTCGGTGACACATGTCAGGGATACGGGTGGTGGTCCAATCGACATTGTGGCTAGCACACCACCACCACAATTCAAAGATAGACTTAGCTAAAGTGATATTTTGTAGTTGTTGGTGGCTCTTCATGATTGTATATGTACGTAGTTGGTTTCAAGCATCAGACCATCATCTACTTTGTGTGGTCACTCTTCTAGAGTCGAGCATTTTGAGTTCCTAAATAGCACGTATGCACCATCCCTGCACAGTGAAGCCTTGACACCCCCATTTTACCCATGAGTTGTGGGTTGGAGCTGAGTTGTTGCCATGCCAAAGTCTGTATTGGTTTCTTTGAGTTAGTCGATGTTCATGTTGTTCAGGTTCTGCTACTGAGTCTTGTTGTTGTTCCTTTGTTATTCATTGTCTTCTGTGTTTTCATATGTGGAGTGAGATCTCATGCACATTGCATTGAGGAGCACCCCACTATAGAGAGCACGACACATTATCTGTGCTACAAGCCATAAAGCAGTTGAGTAGACACTGACTCTAAGTATCAACTCACTAGATGACACAAATCCAACACTTGTACAAAGATGACAGTCACATCACATTCAAATCATATCACATGAAGTCTAGGACCATGATTCCTTTTTTTGCAATTACATCTAGGTCTGTATCAGATCTCACTAATGTCGGTTTAGCTAATCCCATATTGCGATCATGTCCATGGAGTTCTTTCTGATCTAGGACCATGATTCCTGGCAACGTATTTAGTAATCGCATCTAGATCCATCTCGGATCTCACTGATGTCAGATTAACTAATATTTTATTGTGATTATGTCCATAGATTTCTCAAGATCAAAATGCTGTAGTCATTTGGTCAATCATTCCATTTGCACTCAAACACTGTCATGTGCAACTAATCCTTTCTGCGGATTTCAATCATCAATCAGACACTAAGTTCATATTGAACAGAGTGTTTCAATCATTCAATTCTAGTTGTGTCATCTCACAAGAACTCTTGATGCGCTCACAATAGTTCCATTTAATCATTCATGATTGTTTTCTGATTAGGTTCACTCTAGAGCTGTCATTGCTCTAAATTCATCATCATCTCATTCTCAAATTTCACATGTTATTTGTACACAAATAGCAAGTTCTTCCAGAAAACATTAATTTCATACATAAATCAGATTCATCTTGGAAAATTCCTATTTTAAAGTTCTTCATTCACACACTTAGTTCATATTGAACACAGTGTTTCAATCATCTAGTCATCTCATCCATCCAGAAGTCTTGATGCACCTAGATCCCTATATAGCGATCTCATCCCGTAGGAACTCTTGATGCGCTCACCACATTATCCAATCATCTTATGGATAATGAATCTTGATGCACTAGAATCATTCATCATCATCATTCATTCAAATTTCAAAACAAAATTCATCATTCTTATCTTGAATCGATAGATTCATTCCAAAGCTGTCATCGCTCCCAATTTATCATCATCTTATTCTCGAATTCACTTGCAAAACAAGAAAAATTTTAAGCAAATGGTTCACATCGTTGCAAAAGAGTCAAGGTCCAGTTCCATGTTTCCAAATACTTTCATATGCATGTTCCTTGCTCCTACTAGTTATCTGCACATAGACAACAAGATATCAGTATCCTGTTCAATTTTCTTTCCAAAATCTGTTTTGGAGTGAGTATCTTTTCACTCTGTAATATCTCCCGAGAGGTGTTATCTGAGTCGGATTCTCCACGAGACCCCATGTGTAATTTGGGATTCTTTATGGCTTATGCTCTGTAAGATAGAGCGATGAAATAAGGGTGGGAGTGGCTAACAAGTCCAGGGTCGCTAATAAGTTTGGGGTTAGGACACTTCAATAAAAATTCTAAAGTGTCCAAGTGACATGTCTGCTCGAGGAATGTACACCCCTGATGCTCTAATACCACTGTCACAACCTTGGGCATCCCAAGTTGAGAATTTGGACGACACACGACACATGACACACGAGAGAATCACTTAAAATACTTCACAACTTTAAAATTATAGTTCAATTTGGTCGACATATCCCGCCGTAGTTCCGTGCCCAGAGGTGTTGGCCTACGTTGTATTATACATTATATGGGATATGTATAATACATGATAGATCATATTTTACATGACCTCATATTATATGGGCGCATTATACGGTGCCACGCCAACAAAAATGGACAACCTTTTTTTTCCAAGTTTTTCGATTGAAAATTTTTTGATCAAAAAGTTTTTCAATCGAGAAATACTTTGCACAAAGTTTTTTTCGATCGAAGAATACACTGATCGAAAATATATATATATATATATATATATATATATATATATATATATATATATATATATATATACACACACACATATAGCGACAGCACGCCTTGTTGAGACTAGTATTCATCACAAAAGATATTCCATCTCATTATTAGAGCAAAACAATAAAAAAAATTATAATTCAAACATCATTGAAATTTAGAATAGTTTTAAAATCTTTGGTTCAAATTCTTTTTATGTTTCTTTTTTAATTTGATTGATTTTTTTAATAAAAAAAGGTTCAAATGCTGTAAGCTTTGTATATTGTGTAGAGCTCACTCATACAAGGTGTTTATTTTTTAAGAGTCACTTGGTATGTGCTCAGTTTACTGACATGCGAAAGTGAATTGGCGATATAATTTAGAGGCTTTCGTTGTGTGCATAGTATACTCTCACATGAGGTAATCAGTTTGCAAAATATAATAGAATAGAGGTCAGTTTTATTTAGGGAGGTTCAATTTTGACGTGCATATATTTTCTCACCTCAAAGTGAACATAGGTAGAAATGTTTTTGTCCTGTGTAGAGCCATCACACTATGCTCTCACTGAAATTAAAATTTAATAATTTCATGTCCAAATACATTGATATTAAATTATCTTAATTTGGATTGCTGCATCTATCATGCTGTGTGATCATACACGCATAGCAACTGCAGAAAGATAAGCTCTCAAAGATCTACCATGGAGTGTAAGTATTTCATGTTTGCACTTCATTTAGATATGACAATGGTCAATGTTTGCAATTAGTCCTCATGTTACAATGAGAATTAATTGCAATATTTGATTAATAGTATCGATTATCGTAATGTGTGAAATCTGTAAGCTTGCACTTTAGATAAATTGATATAGTGCAATGTGATGATGAGATTTATTTGTATCGTTTTAAATAAGTGATTAAGATTATCGATTATCGCTAATGTGTGAAAGCCAAAAGCTTGCACTTTAGATGAATCGATATAGTGCAATGTGAGCAGTGTAATTGAAATGTTTTGTTTGAAGTGATGAAGTTATTTTGCGCTTGAAAATATAATTTGATTGACATGAGTTTATACATGAAGAACAATAAGACTATCACTGTTTATTGAGAATTGATAATGTAGCATGAGTCTAATTGATAATGTGAATAGATTTTGATCACTATATTGATCGATAGAGCATTGCTTGTGTAGTTTTTTGCTTTGAATTTTTTTTGACCTATTGATTCTAGCAGATTAAATTTATATGTCAGCATGGTGAAAGGACACGAGTGGAGTTACATCCATGAGCTGTGTGCCGAAAAGAATACATCTCGATTGAAATGCAAAACCTGTGGGCACGAGTTTAATGGTAATGCGACCAGAATCAAAGAGCATCATTTTAAGTCCTTGGTAATGTGCCCAAGTGTATGGCTCCGCTAAGAGATATTCATGCTAGTTTGCCAAAGTATGCTCGTATAGCAGAGCAAATTCTTATAGCTAAAAAAAAGTGCTAGTACAAAACAAGTTGCAACGGCTGTTGAAATGTCTGCTGTCAATGAGAGGACAGAGCATGTGCCTATAGAAGCAAATGGTCACACTCCGAAGTCAACTCCTCTTCATGGACATGCTTCAATGTCAGCAGCAGCAAATCCTAGCTCAACTAAAGTCAATAAAGCATCATCCAATGGACAAACGTTGCATGAAGCGTCAGATAAGCAATGGTTGCTTAAGTTTCACTTGAAATAGACACAAGCTTTTTGAGGTGTGCGGTATTCCATTCAATGATATGCGCAACCCCATATTTCAAGATGCTTTAATGAGCACAGCCAAAAAAGGGTTTGTGCTTCCTGATTATAATAAGATGTGCACAGACTCAATCTAGATAAAGTAAAAGACGGTACTAAAGCCATCCTTAAACACACGGTGAGAGACTTCGTTCTTGCATATGGTTGCACCATAGCATTGGATGGATGGACCAATTGTCAGAAGAAGCCGTGCTTATCAACCCTAGAGGGTCCATGTTTGTAGAATCCATTGACACCTCTTTAAAAGAGAAGACCAACGATTATCTAGCAAGGATATATGAGTGTGCCATAGCAAAGAAGGTGGGCCAAAAAATGTGACTGCAATTGTCACAGATAATGCATTCAATTACAAGGCTACACGGAGGGCTATCCAAGTTAAGTACCTAGAGATTACTTGGGTGCCATGTGCCGCACATACTCTTAATTTGCTATTAAAAGACATTGGTAAAATGGCCATCATTAAACAAACGCTACTGGATACAAATCATGTGGTGAAATTTATTAGGGAGCATCAATTTTTGTAAGGTCTTTTTTGAATAAAATCACCCAATAAAAATTTACAGATATTTTGTGCGACAAGGTTTGCAACCACATACTATGTTCTTGCCACCTTTCAAGAAGTGAAGCCTGCTTTGATTGAAATGGTAGCCGTTAGACGATGGGATGCTTGGCTTAGCAAGTATCCTAGCTACCAAGAGGCAACTACAAGATATGCACAGCTTGTGAACTCGCAAGTTTTTTAGCGCAATGTAGAGAGAATTGTCACCCTGGCCAAACCATTTTTAGATCTTTTGTGAATAGTCGACAAAGACTCTTTTGTTTTGGTCAAGTTTATTGGTATATGTCAGAGGCATTACGGAAAGATTATTGGAGTGACTTGTTGTCACTTTATTTGCAATCTGACCATGCCCAACATCAGAATTCTTGAGGCGGTCTGACCAATCTACACTTGGGTTGCATTTATCCAATCGAATAGTGCAATTTATACGGAATAAATCATCATTATTCGCATATTCTCGTATAGTACGTGGTATTTTTGAATCATTTCTATTCTTTTGATCAATATATTATCGATCGATAGTCTTTTGATTGAAACAATATCGATCGACACTTTATCGTTCGATACCAAAATCGATCAAAAGACTATTGATCGATACGGTAGATCTCCATTAAAAAAAAGTCACTCTTTGATACGTTTTCGATCGAGATCGCTTGTAGAGCTCTCTTACTCTCTCTAGATCTCTCTCTCTCTCTCTCTCTCTCTCTAGCTCACACTTCTAGCTCTCTCTCTCTCTCTCTCTCTCTCTCTAGCTCACAGTCTCTCTAGCTCTCTCCTTAGTTCACACAGGTTGCAATCGTTTTTTGAGCAAGTCAGCTTCGTGTATTGGTAAGCATATTTTCTCTTCATGTTCGGTTTTTATAATAAATAATTTAAATTTTATTTTCACATGATTATATAACTGTATGTGTCTCTGATATGCCTTCGGGCCCTCTTAGTCACATAATAGTTTAAAATTTAGGGTATAGAAATTACTATGGGTTGTCTGATTTTATATCTTACTCCCATATAATATAGAAAAAGTTTAGAAAACATTGACTCTTGTTCTGATATGCTTTGAAACACTCTTACTTGAGTCAATGTTCTAGGAATTGAGATAACACCGTACATTGTTTTGATATGCTTGTCGGCCCTCATACTTTGTACGGTGTTTTAGGAGACCATTAGATAGCTTGTGCATTTGTTTGATATGTCTCACGACACTCTTACTTTGTACGATGCTTTAGGTACATAAGCTCCAATGAAATGTGACCTTACAAAAAATTTATTCTTCTTCTAGCGTCTGAGTCTTGGTTCTTACAACGGATGAAGTTACTCCTAGACACGATCTGTGCGAATATATTTTTTATCTAGTGAATCATTAAGCTATACACTTTTCAATATACATATTCATGGACCACATGATTCATAGATCTACATTGTAGATCTGTATAATGAGAAAAGTGTAATCTTTAAACTACTCCGTGTGTCACGATCTTTGGTTCTTACAATGGGAGGAGTTTCTCTTAGACACGATTTGTGAAAAAAAAAACCATTATCTGATGAGCTACTGATTTTTAAAGTGTGATCGTTCTCGGCGTCTGGATCAAACATTTATCCTTTTCTCTTACAACGGGAATAAAACCCCTGCATTTGGTGCTTAGGATTTTCTTATATCCTTACAATGAGATGGATACACACTTGACACCACACTTTACATTGTTCTTTGTAATTTGTAAAATAATGTGTATTTGTATGACTTTGTCACATTCCTATTGATAGCATCTCATACATGTGAGGTTTTTTATTTGAAAAATCATAACATATTTTTTTATGATATGAAAAATCATAATTAACATCATGCATAATCGTGTGGACGTTCTTGTGTATGTTAATCATAAATTACATACAAGTGGACCTGTGGTTTAGGGTTTAGGGTGATTGCTTCATGGTTGTGTTGTGTATATAGGTTGCAAAGAATGACTGGAATGTGTTGCATTACATGTCACTTAACTGATGAAAAGTTATGTTTTTTTTGTTTCTTAGTTTTAGCTTCTACGCACATCATGGGTACTATAGGCAAGATGACAAAAGTTGAGTGCAAATATGTCAAAGAATTCGCATGCTCTCATCTTTATGGATTGCGAAGTGATCGCCTCCAGGAAGTCTTGCAAGAGTCCTCGTACAAATCATTTTTGGATGAGTTATGTAGTGCTACATATGTAGCACTAGTTGCAAAATTTTGTAGTGCTTCAGGTGGGATTGAAGTCCTTACATGTGGTCAGTTGGGCCATGACGTGAGTCGAATCGTATGGCAAGTTTGCAGAGTTGCAAAACCCTTGACAAGCAAATCAAAGGGAAGTCTGCCTTCATGGACCGCATGAAGGAAGTAGAGGTCCTCTATAGAAGCATGAAGCAACATGAAAAGAGACCGCACATAGAAGAGCCCAAGGATGTACCCGAAGTGCCTACCGCTTCGGAAGTACCAATCTCTAGCAATGTCCCAATGCCTCCAACATGGGAAGTTTAGACCCATGCAACCTCGTCATCATGTGCATGGCTTGCATTGAGTTTCCACAAATTGCAAGCATTGGGAAGGTAGATACGGCATGGTCACGAAGGTGAAAGTCAATCATGAGACCTTCACAAATGAATTTTACACCGGCAAGCTAGTCAAAGGTGATGACCAGAAGAGTGCCAATGACATAGCACTGAATGAGGCCACAATTATGAATATCACTCATAGTGGAATCATTGCTGCTTTGGGATTGACACACCACATGATCTCCCACCCTCATCTTCAAGATGTGGAATGGTGGAAACCTCAACCACTGGCTAGAGAGACTCCAAAAGGAGGGGAAGAATGTGGCCATGAGCAAGGGTTTCAAAGACGTCGAGGGGACTGTTGAAGCCGTCAAGAAGAATATATGGCCTATCATTAATGGATTGCTCCGAGCCTTCATCTTTTTGCACGTGAATAACATCACTCACAATGATATTCATGGAAGTAATATCTTGCTGCATTTTGGTTGGGCTGGAGTATATGTGGGCGTATGTGATTGGGGTAGTGCAACCTTGTTCCCCATAGAGAACACATTTTCGAAGTTGTGAGATCTTTTCCCATCGACAAGGGAAACTTGGAGCTAGCGATATTGCTTGTATATCCACAAATCCTCCAATCTACACGCACAGCCAAGATATTTATTCCCTTTGTGGATTCATTCAAGATCTCCTTAAATATTTACCGAAGGATGATGAAACTAATTATACTGGTTTCCTCAGACGCTTTCAGGAAGTCTTGCACACTTGTGTATCTCCCAATCCCACCCAATGCAAGTCCTCACACAACTCCTCACATGATCTCCTCAACATGTTAGGAGGCATTAAGCGTGTTGGTCACATGCTCCCAGATAGTGCAAGCTTGAGGCCATCCAATGATTGAAATCATACCTTGTAATCTGAGAATGTATTTATACTTTGCAATGAAACAATTTTGTCTTGTATCATGTCCATTGTTTTGAAATTTTCATGCTATTTTATTACATTGGTGTTGTCAAAGTGATGAGAGAGATGTGAATTTTAAAACTGTGTATGTTGAACATTGATTGTACCATGGATTGTAGTTTTTTAATCGATGTGTATCTATCGTTTCGATCTAATATTTTATTATCGTGTGATTCGACAGGAAATGGAGGTCCCATACGCTCCTCCCAATGTCGACGGTAAGCTCGACCAGGAGGAGTCTCAACGCATCCTCAGAGAGGAAAGCTTGCGTTACGGGGCTGAAGACCTCTCCTTACTCTTTGTTGAGGCCACGGAGTCCAAGGGTTTGGAGGGCGAACCAATGAAAATGGAGGACGTATGCAAGTGTTGTCCCTCCTTTTTTTTGAAAGACGTACTGTTCAGAAGGTCAGGTCGTGCCAAGGCAACGACACAATTGAAAATATCAGATTTGCAACACAAAGGACTCACGTGTGTGTTGCTTCTACGCTTCATCCAAAAGGAGTGCAATCTACCTAATAATAATCAAGTTGCCATGTACTTCATCCAGCAAGTCTTCGTGCAAGATATAATGAAGAATCGTGTCCTTTGGACAGATTGTCCTTTTAACACTGGTGTCAGACTTGGAAGAGCTAAAGAAAGGGCACAAGCACGTCGTGGGGAGGTAGATCCACCTGCACGAAAGAGGCCAGTGTGCTCCTACCAGATGAGCATGAACAAATTGTTAATATCATGTCTTAGGGGGCTACACTAGCCAGCCAAGGAGAGAACGTTCTCTCGCTACAAGATAAATTGATAGCCAAAGAAGCAGAAGTAGTTGTTTTATCGCAAAAACTTGCCAGATATGAAGCACGATATGGTCCTCTCTCTCCCCTGCCTGAGGAGACACGACCAAGTGACGAGGCAGATATTCAAGCAACGGTGGATATGCTTGAGGAGGCATTGAACGCAGATCTTGAAGAAGGGATGGATATCATAGTTTCTCAAAGACATTGTAGACTATAGTTAGAAATTTTAATGGAAAATTACCTCATTCTTTTTTGAGACGCATTGTATTCTCTCTATGTTTATGGCAATGAATTCGTTTTGGAGTTGCTAATTAATGACTTTGTTGAGAATTTGGTTTGTAGATGTCATTTTGTTTAGGACGTGTTAATGTTATTTTATTTGGTTGCCACATCATGTCCTCAATACTTATGTTTATGAGAACTCTCCTCAATACTTGAAAAAAACTTAATGGAGAAGACTTATACATTATCCAAAGGTGTAAATGTTTCTCTTAATTCAAAAAAGTGAGATATAAAGCTCAATAGTGAGCTACAATGAGATAGAGTAGATAGATTATCATGAAAATGTGTTTACATTTTGCCATCTATCACAGGCACTAGGTCATCAACCTCTTCATTGTTTGAACATTCTGAAGCCACTTCCCACTCAATCTCATCATCACTACACCTCTGTCCTGCCACCATTTCATGAGTTTGAAGCACTCCAAAGTGTACTTCGGTCGCCCATGTGGCTATCTTCGTGGATGCATGAATGAGACGCATGTTACAAAAAATACATACACAAGGTCTGCGGCACGAGCAAGATTTAAGCAATTTCTATGCTTTGAGTGTACAAAGTCATAAGAAGACCAATTGCGCTCACAGCTACCACTGGATGCCACGATCGAAAGTACCCTGGTCGCCACATGTTGTAACTCAACTACGTCTCCTCCATATTCTTTCCACTATAATGGGCCTAAAAACTTTTTTATACTATTAAGACCCCAGGAATCTGCGAAAGTTACTTCCCTACTCGCATTATCCACCCTCTGTTGGAATGCATCCATGCCATCGTCGCCTGAGCAGACGTTTCTAAAGTCTCTCATTGCCTCTTTGTTGGAAGCTTGTCCATTTATATGAAACTTTGGATCCAAGACAAATGCAGCACCATGCAATGGTGTGTGCATTTGAGCCCATCGTTTCTCCACAAGTTGCAGGATCTTTGCTCTCTCCCTTGCACTATAGTGGTTGTATTCCTTGGTTTGACGCAGCGCCTCAAACATGAAAGAATAAACCTTACCAATGACAAACTTATCTGTGTCAACAACCCTTAGTAGTTCCACATAGGGCTTACTAACCCCAACAAGTTTGTCATCAATGCTCCACCAAAAGAGAGGAGATTGACACACATTTTTGAGCTGCTTCACGGTGGCTTGGATACTTGTTGAGCCAAGCCTTCCAACAGCCATCTGCAACAGTTTTCGTAAGAGCCACTTGCACTTCAATGAGATTATTCAAAACATAGTATGTTGTAGCGAATCGTGTGGCACAAAAAATTTGAAGTGCTTTATTCAGAGACCTGGAGTGAAATAAAGCATATGTAAAATGATGTTCCCGTATAAACTTGACTACGTGATTGGCGTCAATAAGAACCTGTTTTATGAATGATAATCTGCCCATATCCTTTAGGAGTAAATTTAGGGTGTGTGCTGCATATCCAAGCCATGTAATTTTTGATTACTTTTCCATGATGGCTAAACCCACTCCTTTGTAGTTGGAAGCATTATTTGTAACAATAGCTGTCACATTCGTCGGTCCACCTAGTCGAGCTATAGCTCGCTCGTATACCTTTGTCAAGTAGAGAGATGTCTTATCTTTCATTGAGGTATCAATGGCCTCCAAAAACATTGCACCTTTGGGACATTACCATGACATTAATCAATGGTTTTTTCTGACAGCTGGTCCATCCATCGAGCGCTATGGTGCAACCAAACATTGGAACAAAATCAAGCACCATTCACTTAAGAATTGCTTCCGTACTGATCTTGACTTTGTCCACATACTCCATTCGCATTTTATTATAATCAGGATAGATGAATCCTTTTTTTGCAGTTGAAATTAGTGAATCTTTGAAAATAGGATTTTTTATGACATTAAATGGGATTCCACAAGCCATGAAGGCTTGTTTCCATAGATGCAATTCAAGGATGTCCTGTTGAGTGAATGCTGTGGGTAGAGTCCCAGGCGTAGCGGCTCTCTTGGATGTCTCGGGACTTGCATCCATCCCTTCCATGGCACCATTTGGAAAAGTGTAAGGACTTTGAGGTGTTCGGGTTGTTCCCATTGAAGGTCCTTGGCTAGCTCGCACGTCCTCTTGATCTACACTCACTTCCTCTATGTTGACAGATGACCCACCTGTCATACCTAGGAAGAAGTCTTGCCTATTTGCATCTCTTTGCATACCCTGCAAAATGGACCCATATGTCTTTAGGCGGTGCTCCACATTCTTTCACATTGGGGCTAGTGCACCAAATAAATGTTCCTTGATGCGAGTTGCGTTGCCGTGCCACTTATGCCCAAAATGTTTGCATTCCACAAACGAAACTGTTTTGCCTTTCTCTATTTCCTCCACATATGTCCACTCTTTTCCTCACACCATGCTTTCTGACTTCAACAAAATATATCCTGCAATCAATAGATACACTATGATTATAAATTTTCACCATAATCGCGCAATGAGAAAGATAAAAGGTTGTAGATATGATTTGCTAAATTAAAATGATGAATGAATAGTGTTAAGATAATATTTTAGGAAAAATCACCAATGGATATGCCATTCCTGGCTATTAGGAGGTAAAGATCGTTTACTCAAGACAACCTAGATGAGCGATGGATTCATCTCACATTCCACTATCTATGTCTCTTGGAGGTAGGAGCTACTGGTCAAACACAACCAATCGACCCTAAATAACCGAGGTCTCTAATTTTTATATCAACATAGAGGTAAGAGCATGAAATCGATAACATCCATGTGACTCCTAAGTAGTATGCATGACTAATATTCACTAGGAGGCAAGAGCTTTTGCTCGATCACAACCTGGTGAATTTATAGGTGATCCACCATATTCACTTAGAGGTAAGAGCAAAAGCTCGATAACAACCAAGTGAATCCTACTTCATACCCTAAACCTCACTTGGAAGTAAGAGAATCATCTCATAACAATCAAGAGGCACTAAGTGGACCTATTCTATGTCTATATGGAGGTAAGAACATTTGTTCATGACAACTAAAAGACCCTACATGTATATGTATATCTTATCCATACTTGGAAGTAGGAGACCTTGCTCAAACAACCAGGTATAGAATATTACAATTTAAATAAACTTTGGTAACCTTTTGATTGCACATAGAAATGCTTATTTTAATCTTCTTATCTACCTAGTGAATGATATGTTCCAAAATGTATAATTAACACTATATTTATGCATATATTATAGCCATCAAACATCACTTTTAGTATCTATTCTAAAACAAATAGAGCTAAGAGTATAGCCTCTAATGTTTAGAATTATACATTTGCACTAAGACACTATAGCTAAAAAATAGCCTTTAATGCTTATAATTATTTATTTATCTATTCTAAAACAAATAAAGCTAAGAGTATAGCCTCTAATGTTTAAAATTATACATTGGCACTAAGACACTATAGCTAAAAAGATAGCCTCTAGTGCTTAGAATTATTTATTTATACTAAAACAATAGAGTTAAAGAATAACTTCTATTGCTTAGAAATATAGATGATTAAATCTATCCATTTTGTTTATTTTTAATGTTTTAACATTAAAAATAATCTATTTTCTTGAAAAATCAAAGGATTTTTTAAGTTGACAATTCAACCTTTCTATATCGAGGATAACTTGACACTTTGGTGAAGGGAATTGTACCTAAAACACATAAATCTAAGCTTTTTATACTATTTTAGAATCGATCGATACTGTTTTGATCAATACCCTATCGATCGATGGTCTTTCGATTGATACAATATCAATCGATATGTAAGCAGTAAAATGTCATTTTGAATAAAGCTGATGTAGCAGCAAATAATACGTGCGAATAAATCTTTGAAATGTATTAATTGACCATTATTCACGAATAAAGTGAATGTCAAATAACGAATCATGCAAGCCAGATCTACACGTCTCCCAAGGATTTTGTAAACATAGCACTATTGTATAAAGTAGAGTGCCATTTGGTTATTGTTTGGCATAACTCTCTCTCGTCGTATGAATTTTGTAGCAATACTCGTGCAAGCCCTTTGTGCTACAAATCAGATAGCTTTATGAGAGCTTATTCCTTTGCATGGGCGCTGATTCAAAGTATATGCTGGTGCACAAAGTGATTTGGACATAGCTTCCTGCACTCCTTAAGACCAAGAATCTCGCCTTGCAACCCAAACTCATCCTCTTCGATTCTAGCAATAGCTTGATGTATTTTTCTTGGCCATATTGCTCTCTCTCTTCTTTGTAGATGGCATGTGCTTCAGTGTGGTTAAGTTCTTCTTCCATAACTGCCAATCAAGCAAATATATCATGATTAGAAAGACTTATCGTGAAGTTAACAAGTCATCACTTTTAAATCTTGAAAGAAAAAGATAGGATAACTTAATCATACTGCAAGAAAGATACAAAATATATATCACCATGTCGTTGGAAGGAGACAAGATAACTTGATCAATTATATAATTTACATTTGCAACTAAAGAGGACAATAATCAAATCATCACTTAAAGCATCAGTTGGTCGTGGACCAGAAATCATTACAATGTCATAGCCCACTCTATGGGCACTGTTTAGACAGAGAGAAAGATCAAAAGCGTTAGGTCGGATTGAGGGATTGTTTCGCTTGCCACTCTCAAGGTGGGTAAGTACATTGCTTTAAAAATCCCTTTTGTTTTGCTCTTGTGGCACTGACATGCAATTCAAGAGTTGTTTACAAGTATGACACATGGAGAAGATGTCCATGGCTTTATTCGAGAGAGGGGGATTAGTAGATATGCATTCTGGGGCGGCCCATGGAAAATCTCTCTCGGTTTGCTGTCTAGTTTCTATTTACAAGTCACGAAGAGGAGGAAAGCATGTTGTTGTTTTGGTCTTTGTACATGACCCCCAATCCACAATGCCTGCATAGACCCCCTTGTGTCCAAAATGAAGCATCATGTTGTGGGAGTGTAGGTCATGGTGGAGATACTCATGTGCATGTAGATACTTCAGGGTATGAAGGAGAGCGTTTATTATGTGCAAAATGTTATTTTGGAACAGCTCTATTGTTCCTTCAGTGGTCACATAATTGTGAATGGCGGGTGATTTTCATCTGCATTGCACTCTTTTATCCACTGCTCTACATCATGCTCTATGAGGCGGCCCATGGTAAGTGGATATGCTCCAATGAGTGATGTCCAAAATTCTGGCTTCGTCTTTAACCTGCTGATCCACTTTGGGTCCATGCAAGTGGACTTTGAAGATCTTCACCGCATATAGTGGATCTTTAAATGAAGAATGTGTGACACCTACATGGTTCACATGTGCCCATCTCCCTTCTCCCAGCTGTGGAACCTATATGTTGAAGATTACAGCTTTTGGTAAAAGATGCAATACAAGGGGGAGCTGAGATTGATCGAGAGCGAGAGTGGCACTAGCAGCAAACTCTATTCTAACGGTAGCTCTTGGCTCTCAGGAGCATCGAAAGAGCTGGCTTCCACTCTCGTGCGCTTTGTTTCTCTTTCTAGCTTCTCCTTGCTCTTGCACTCAGTATATAGTTGGTGCACAAGTTGCAGGCGAGTAGCTATGCCTAGCAAAGTAATGATTTTAGGATTTTTTAGATCCTAAAAAATCTTTGTGATCTGTCCAATAGACTGCTTGACCATGTTCAAATATAAACCTGATGTCATTAGAGATATGTCAAAAGCAGCGGGTGTAAATACAAGTTGGAGCTGCTCAAATACAAACTTTGCTAAGGCCTCTGTGAACTGGCAATAATGCTCTGGAGCAGAGGGGTTTAAGCAACGATAAAGCTCAGGCTGTAACATGTGATGAAAGTGACATACTATCACTTTGAAGGTAAATTTTTGTTGATGTTTCGTCAGCTTGGTGTCTACAATAGCTGCGAGATATAATTTTAATACACAAATGTTGTCATACGAGAGGGTAAACTATCAAAATTGTGTCATGAACCTAAACCATAAACAATGACACAATTTATAGCAAACAACGATATATTATGATTGCAATCCATACATTCTACAATAGAGAGAGGAGAACACATAGAGAGAGAGATAGAGAGGTGAACATGCGAGGAGTGTGAGGGATGCTCATCTCACAAGAACTGGACCATGTCATGTGCGTTACATAATACACGTAAACATTTAGAGTGTAGATGCAAACAACCCAACTTGTGTGAGGTCCACTCATCACAAGTTCTGGAAGTTGTTGTAATGTTGATTGATAGTTTAATCAATCTAATCCCTGATGAAGTGTGTAGAATGCACAACACAATCATCAGCGACAATTTAATAATCTCAAATTGTGGTCAAACATTATACATATTTACATCCAAGACACACCAAGTCATCTAGTGATGAGTGGCGTATCTACAAATTAGAAAGTACAAGGGCAAGGCATGTCATGCTAAGATGAAGAGGGCATAGGTATGCATCTGTCCACTCTTAGATAGACAAACGTAGCCCTCATATTTCTATGTAGTAAGAATGATGATGTGACTTAATCTAATCTCTGATGAAGTGTGTGGAACTCACAACACAAACACTAGCGAAAAAATTAACAATCTCAGATGCAAGCCAAATATTGTACGTATCTACATCCAAGACAACACCAAGTCATCTAGTGATGAACAATGACGTGTCTTTGGAGTTCGAAGTACAAGAGTAATCAATGTGTCACATAGAGATAAAGAGGGCATGAACTATGCACCTCCCCACTCTCTGTTTGACGAGCACAACTCTTGCGTTTTTACGTGGTACAAATGATGATTTGAGCTGCTCTAAAATTGAGAAACCTATAGGTCACTCTGAAGCGAGAGGTGTAGTATCATACCTACTGCACTCCACAAGTCGACCACTAAATTCTAACTCGGCTCTGTGGTGAGAGAGATACGACAGCACCACCATACGAGTGAGAATCTAAGTTTGTCATAAAACCCTTGCCTGCAATGAGCCAAGTGACTGCACAACACGAGAAAAGCGACTAGATTCTACTCACTTCTGGAGTGAGCCGGATGGCTACACACCACGAAGTGGCCTTTAACCTGCAAGCCAACTCTGTGGTCTAGCACAACACAAAAAAACAAGATGTACACATTTAAACAAAATTAAAAATATACCTCAATAGCCTCTATCTGTCTATGGCCCTCCAACTGTAATCGCTGGTTTCAATCGAAACCGGCGATTCCCTTTACATAGATAGTTTTTTTGATCGAAAGATATTTCAATCAAAAATAAAAAATACGACTATTCGGTGATTATTTGAGATTTTGGCGTATAATGACGTTTTATACGTATATTTTTTCGATACGGGCGTATAAATGAAACCCAAGTGTTGGCCCCAAAACCTGACGCCCCTTTTGGTATTTCTTTATTATATTAATGTTTGAACAAAGTACAACACTTGAGGGGTCCTCTGCTCTCAGACTTTGCTTCTAGATGCTCTGAAGAGTGAGGCCCCAAAGGGTTTATTATTCTTACAAGGGATGCCCCAAAAGCAGAGCTCCAAAAGCTTCTAAAACTCAAAAGCGAGTAGTCCCAAAAGCAAGTGGCTCCCAAAAGCCACCAAAAGCAATCAACACAATTTGCAAAAATCCGTACAGGTTGTCACGTCAACACATGTCAACCCAAATCGCGAAAGTCTGTATTGTTTGCCACGTCGACATGTCTGTGCAATTTTCGGGATGCCATACGGTCTACCATATCATCAGCCAGTTGTCCGTTGGTGGGCATGCCGCACCATCATTTTACGACATGTATGGATAGATGACACTATGGTTTCAGTCACACGGTTTCAATATGGATAGATTTACTCTTTGCATGCACCCTCTCTGTCTATTACGCGCACAAAGATCACCAAGCTCATTTGTCAAGACCTGTCTCAACTTGACACTAGGAGTACTTGGATTCAATTGACACGAGAGTTGGGCACGAATATGACTTTCTATAGAGAGCATTTTCTCCAATTGAGGGAGGATGGGTTTGTGACCAGACCTAGTTATATGGATACACATTTATCTTGGGGAATACGGTGTGCTATTGGTCAGCTACACACCTCTTCGCATGCAATTTGAGAACTCTGGCTCCAAGTAACACCTCTGCATGTATTGGCCAATAAACTAGAGAGACCCTTAGTTGACCTGCTTAGATTAAACTATGCCATTTTGTAGAGAGATGACTAGTATTACTATATGTATTTATAGTTTTATGTTTATGGACAACATGTTGTTCAAATTTGTTTTGAAATTTATGCCTCCAAGAATTAAGTTTTGGTCTTTATGCGCCTCCTCGCACCAATAACAAATGAGTCAGAGAGTGAAAGAAGGGGGGGAGAGAGAGAGAGAGAGAGAGAGAGAGAGAGAGAGAGAGAGAGAGAGAGAGAGAGAGAGAGAGAGAGAGAGAGAGAGAGAGAGAGAGAGAGAGAGAGGGGTAGTTGCATGTCTTTTGCAGTTTTGGGGTCACACACCTTTTTCAGGATTCGCCGATAGATTCAGGCTTCGTGCTTGGATGTAGATCGGGCACTCTACAGATGATTCCAAATGATAGTCATAAGTTGGACCTCTATCAGCGGGATACAATTTTGACTACAATCTGGAGCATCGCTCTTTGGATTATGTGAAGGTTCACTGTGCTCACATTCTGGGCTCGCAAACTTCTCCTACATCCAACATTTTGACAACCATTTGGACCAAACTAAATGATATGAGCTGCTACATACTCTTCGTAGCTAGTGGGATACTTCAGTAGGCTCCTCCAAGGCAAAGGAGGGGCATAGATGCTCCTCTCTTCACACATGGGCACAATCTTCAGTTCTTTTCAGTAGGGACCATGGTCACATCACACGGCATTATGCACCTCCCCAGTGGTTCATTCTACATTCCTCATTTAGGCCTCCTTGATATCTACATAGCCCTCATAGTGTTATCTCTTTTTTGTATGTCCTCTGGGTGATAGGCCATTGAGCACCTCCATAGGTCTGTTGTACATAGTATGCAACCATTTTTTGTGTGACGCGACACCGACACCGACACCGACGCGCATGCGCGCGTGCACACACACACACACACGGAGGGAGGGAGAGAGAGAGAGAGAGAGAGAGAGAGAGAGAGAGAGAGAGAGAGAGAGAGAGAGAGAGAGAGAGAGAGAGAGAGAGAGAGAGAGAGAGAGAGAGAGAGAGAGAGAGGGAGGTTCTAGGTCAAAATCAACTTTCATCAAGAATATCCTTGATTGCAAGTTTCAAACCCAGATTGGCCAAAATATTGAAAAAAGAAAACTTGAAAAAGAAAGCTCAGTGATAACTAAATGATCCAGCTTCTTCATCAAGAATATCCTTGATTGCAAGTTTCAAACCCAGATTGTAGGCCCTTCGTGATTGTAGGGTTGAATAATGTGTCACATGCATCTATGCCCATGAGGGCTTACTCCGATCCTTTGTGAGCAAGATACCCTTAGCCAAATGTAGAGGAGCCACACGCGTTGCCTACCAACTCATATCTCATTGATAGGCCATGACCGCTCTCTCCAAAGCTAGTTGGTACCACCCATAGGGCGTTCTCTATATGTAAAAAGACTTTAACATGTGGGTTGAAGGGGTATTATGAAGATCTGTTTGCTGTGAATTTTCCAAGACTATGATACACCCTTTTCCTCTGTAATCGATCATTTTTGTGTTAAAGTTGCTTTATGATACCCCTTCCTAAATAAAAATGTGATTTTTTTGAAGCTTAAAATGTCTTTCTATTGAACCTAGGTGATAGGTACATATATTTTAGGTGACCTTCCCATGGTGCCACCTCTCCTCTCTATGCATATGTAAATTGGGCACACCACTGGTCACCGACAACATCTATTAAACCAATGTCAAAAAGGGAAAAGCCAAATGTTAATCTTACCCATGCAAAACAACAAGAGAAGGAATTGTGGCACAAAAATGAGGCATAGAAAAAGTTTGAAATTGTTGCCCCACCTCTTGAAGAAGCTGGATCATTTAGTTATCACTGAGCTGGTCACTTCAGATAGCTATTCCAAGTTAGAGACTTGGAGTTAATCAGATCAAATCAGACTTCAGATAGCACACAAACCAGATAAAAACTGAAATGGAAATGCAAAGACAAGAGACTCAAACTTATATAAATTCAAATACTAGAAATTATACAGCTTATTCCAGATAAAGCTACATGAAAGCTCAATGATGCTTAGAGCAAATGCTCAACGATTTTACAAAGGGGTAAGCTAGACTATGGAATGACTAGTCCACAAAATGAAGTAATGGGTCCTTTTTATAGGCACTGGGATGGCTTTGATTGATTGTACACTGTACAATTACGATGGTAAATCTATTCGATAATTGTCAGTAAATCTAGTAATTGCGCTAGTATTCAACTAAAGCTTGTCCACACCGTCTATATTCCTCCTCCCCTTTCTTTGAATTTTGGCGTATTCCAAAATTCCAAATATGCTTTTGACAACAATGACTGATATCCATGCAGATGGGTATTCTGAATCCACCCATTTCCTTCCAGCTCACTTAGCTCGCTGTTTTGCAACTAATCTGAAGGTTGTCTCAAACTTCAATTTTATAATACCATGGTTCTTAGGCTTTTTGTACATGGTCTCTGGTTTGATAGGATGTCATCGCTTCCTCTTATCTTGAGACTTCTTCCTTGTTGGTTTTTGAATGGTCTGAGATGGTATCTGAAGTGGTTGAGGCTAACTCATTCCTTGAGTACTAGTTCCAACATTGTCCTTGTGAATGAGCCAATAGATGGCTTATTGCTCCAGCTCCCTGCAATCAGTGATCATCTCAACTTCGTATGGTATTAAATCATTCTAGGTATTTTGTTTCAGTATCATAAAGTGTCCACATTCCTCTAGTGAGTATGGCTCTGGCTAGCTTATGATAAACTCATATAGTGTGAATTCAACCCTCTGAAAGTGGCTGGTTGGACTTGATTCAAGCTTCGAACAACACTTCAGCCACTTCTCTAAAATGTGGTTCTAATGCTACTTTGTTGGCCAACTCCTTCTCTAGAATCTTAGAGGCTTCTATCGATAGTTGGAGGAGTTTATTGGTTCGCCTAATCAATGTGCAAATTTCATCATACCTCGAAAGTTGTGCAAATTATCTTAAAGCTCTAATACTAGTGTATGTTGGTCAGTATCATTTAGCACATTCTTCCAAGCAACCCAACCGTCTTTTCTTTGCTCATACCATTTCCTTGACTGATTCACAATGCCAAAATATCTTTGCTAATTAGTCGGTTCACTATACTTTGGATACAAAGCAAGGCAGCTCATCATCCTTCATGGGTAATGTGTACATGAGGATTGGGGAATCAGGAACTAACTCTATGAAGTTCAAAAAAAATTGATTGTCCTGTATCAGCATCTTTTCAAAAAATAATGACCACTCTTTCAAACTCATCCTTGTTTTGGATCTTGTACTGCTGGATGTGTTATTTTCAAGCAATATCTTTACTTTTTAATCTAAGATTCTCCTAAAAATCTACATTTTAGTGAATAGTGCTTGTATTTTGAATCTAATGTCCTTCATATATTGGTATGGTCTGTTTTTAGAAGCATCTCAAAGTATTGACCATCTCCTCATCAAGAGTGAGTACATACGCAGGCACTCATGCTAGCACCTGAATGGTATTGGGGTGAGGGGGAAGCTTGCAAGTAGTTTGATCATAATAGCCAACCATCTTCCATTAATGAATCATCCTTCTGGCCTCCATACAACATTTGAAATATTTCTAGATCCACGTACGCATCGTCATCATGATGATAATCTTGAATCTAGAGTACCTTCTCCTTTATAAACTTCTTATTCAGACTTAAGCATTTAATGGAGTAATGAGGGTGTGTGTCTACATCTAAGTCAACCAGTAATTCCTTACCCTTTTTTACCTTGATAACAACCCCAAATTGTTGTTGTCGAGTTTTCCCTTGCTGCATTTGCTGGTGAGTCTGACTGGATTAGTTCTACCTATTATGTTGTTGACCGTGATCTACAGATTGGTTGACAGTCCCCGTACCCTCTATGTGTTGCATGTCTGTTGTCCCCCTATTGTTGACCATCGTGATAGAGGAGGTTGGTCATCATTATCGTCCCTTCAATCAATCACCCCATCTTCATCCTTCTTGTTGTGATTTGGTTCCTCATCATCCACAATGTGCTTGAGATGTTCCATCAATGCCTGATTCACTGGGGCAACTGTAAATTCCTTTGTTTTCTCTTCAAGATTTGACTTGATAGAACCCACCAGATTCTCATGGTCTTCAATGTTCAAGGTTATATTATTCCCTTTTTGATCTGATATGCCCACTAGAGGTTGGTATATGTACTTATTTAAAACCATATTGGTTTAAGATAGCATGCACTTCCTTTAAACTGTTAAATAATGCAGTTAATTTTTTATTAATTAGCACCTTCTAAGTGTTGTTAGCTCTGGTGAGTTGAGATTTTTCTTCATCCAAAGCTAAGTTACGTTACTTCAATTTCTCTATCTTCTTTTATTGTGTCTGCATGATCTGTTCGTCCTTTTCCTATTGAATTTGCACTTTGAGCACAATGTCTTTGATGCAAAAAGTTTCCTATTTGTATTCTTCAACTATGATCCAGGCCTATTGCAATTCAGCTTCTAGATGGTGTACATCAGAGTGTTGGATGGAGCCTTGGACTTCCATCATCTGCTTGATTGCATTCACTATTGTATTGCACTATGTCTGAATGGTGGATACACAACCATCTGCTATGATATCCACCCTATGTCGGATCAGTTTCATATGTAGCTTGTACAACATTGGTAACTTCCTAGATGTGTTGATAACCAAATTCCCAATCATAGGCTTCTTGTGTAGGACCTGTAGTTTGTCCAACATTGTGTCCCTAATGGAAGAGCTGACTACAATGGCCATCTTAGATTGTACCCAATAGCATACTAAATGCTCCAACACTAGAAAACTGGTTTTGAACTTTTTCTTCCCAACTCTGATCTGCAGATTTTCTACCAACCCAGTGGCCTAGACAACCCTCTGGTCAACCATCCTTCTTGTGAATGGCGTTGATTTCATTTCCTCAATGCCAATTGACATGTTCTCCCAATATATTCACCCCTATCCCGCCATTCGGTAATACATCTAATAAAGGCTCCCATTACTTCCTTATCTTATAATGTACTTGGTGGCTAGCACTCCATCATCTTTTATGACAGACAAGTCCATGGCCATTTCTTGAACTCCTTTCTTCCTCTTCATTTTGATAAAGTTTGTAGCCTCTAGTAGGGGTCCATCTGATATCATCTAACTCTACAATTAGCTTTTGAATGTGCTCACAGACCTTGACATAAATCTCATCATGTTCATTGCCAAAATTGCTATCTGAATTGGAAGACCTTCCTTCCAATTGGTTCTCCTCTCAGTTGGCCTTGTGCATCTAATGGCTGATTGACCCTTTGGTGAGCATTCGGATTGCCCTTAAGCAATTTTTGTCCTCAAGTCTGTTTTCTCAACCCAAAACAAGTCTGGTCTTCTTAAAATGATGGATCTTGATTTCATAGTTGTTCCATATATGGCCAAATGCCTTACAATAAGTACATTGACAACACTCATTCGATATGTGATCTTTTGATTTACACTTTGAACACCAGCCTCCAAGTCTCTAGCTTACCGAATGAAGGTCTAATCTTGGATATTTCCGCAATCTATTTTGACATTGCCTCAATCTTCTTTGTCCATGATCCTTTCTTCTTAGTTTTGACTTGATCATCTAACTCACTTTCAAATGAGCTCGCGCTGGAGCTGGACTCGAACTCCCTAATCAACATCTCAGTGTCACTCAACTCTCTATGCCCCTTTTGGCCCTTCTCTTTCTTGGCATGTTTCTCTAGTCTCAATGCTCTTTGCACTAGATCATTGAGCTTCTTTGTCGGTGTTGGGAACTCCTGTTTTTGAGCTTTTTGCTTTTAAAGACACGGAGAAACCAAGCTCGCATTCTTTTCTCTAAAGGAGGCTCGTTCAGTTGCCAAGCTATGTTGAGAAATTAAAAGAGCTTACCCTACTTAGTCTTATCCAATTCACATCAAATATCTTCATCGCCTTTATTGTTGGTATGCTCCAGATGTAATGCTTTGATGAGTTTGATGTACATAGTGAGCTTGCAAGCTAGGTAAGTGGTAAAACCACTTCCATGTTGCATCCTTCAAGTTTCTACAATAAATATTCTCCCTAATCATCCTCATCGGTGTCCTTCACTCATATTCTTCAAATGCCTATATCTGAATATCAGGATCATCTATCTTTCCACCCTTGAACATTATGAAAAATATGAACCCCAAAGGGGCCTTGTAAGAGCAACCAATCAGATTTCAGTCAACAATAGGACATACAAGGGGGGGCATGGATAGCCCATATTTACGTACCTCAAAACTATATCATCTAGCATCTCTATGAAAAAAGCTTGGCAGTGCGATTCAAATGCATTATTGTACGGAAAATTTGAAGTTAAAATGCTCAATTTATCGCCATTCAAATAATCCAAAAATTGGTGGGACTGTGGCCACAAGCCCATTCTCATGGGTATAGAGAGTATATTCCAAAAGAATCTTTGACCCTAAAGGGCCCTTTTGCGGTTCATATTTTCCCTTATGATATAGGAAATGCAATATTCAGGTCATTGGAGTGCTTGGTGTGTCTGGTTCTGTGATGGTGTGAGTCCGTGGATTTCTCCATCTGGTTCAATTTTCGCTCTCTAGTGCGATGCTTGTTGTAATGATGAAAATTTATGATCCACCTCCACCTATTTCCATCTCAATCTTCCTTACATATTTCCTAAGTGCCTATATGTGAATATTAGGATCATCTATCTTTCCACCATTGAATATAGGAAATACAATATTCAAGTCATTGGAGTGCTTGGTGTGTCTAGTTCTGTGATGGTGTGAGTCATGATCCATGTGCCTGGATTTATTCACCTGGTTCAATTTTCTCTCTATGGTGTGATGCTTGTTGTAATGATCAAAATCTACGATCCACCTCCACCTATTTCCATCTCAATCTTCATTAAAAATTCTTGTGTGCTACTTTCTGACTCTATATGCTTCGATCACTCTCATCAGTCTAATATTTCCCCTCCTCCTAGATTGAGCTGAGTGTTGAGAACCCCAAGTCTCGCATCTCCCTTTGGTCTAAGTTAGCATCCGTGTCATTCCCAAGGTAAGGTTCAACGTTAGAACCATGTTCCGACTCCTCATCCATTGTGCTAATGTGATCTTGCTCCACTGTGAACATTATGGTCGATCTCCTTCATCTTCTTGCTTGTCTGGCAACATTGTGGTCTTCAGCTAACTCCAAACTCTGACTAGGAGATAAGTTCTTTGTCAAGAGCTTTAGCTCACCACCATGATCGCCAAAATGGAATGAGTTGGTCACTTCGGATAGTTATTCTACATTAGAGATTTGGAGCTAATCGTATCAAATTAGATATACAACTTCAATTAGATCATATCAGACTTTAGATAACACATGAACTAGACAAAAATTGAAATGGAAATGCAAAGACAAGAGACTAGAACTGATATATATCCAAGTACTGAAAATTGTACAATTGGCACCAAATAAAGCTCAATGATTCTTAGAGAAAATTCTCAGCAATTACAAAGGGATAGGCTCTAGAATACTCAATGATTAGGCCACAAAATGAAGTAATGGGTCCTATTTATAGGTATTCGGACTGAGCGTTGACTGATTGTAGATTGCATAATTAGGGTGGTAGATATATCCGATAATTGCTAAATCTAGTAGATGCTCTAGCATCTGACTAAGGCATATTCCCACCGTTTACACCTTTTTTGTTTCTTTGGTAAATAAGTTGAAGAGAACTTAAATACACCCACTTCAAGGTACTCATTGATCATTATAAGTTCACTAGTGATTGAATCATCAACTTTGATAACATTATGCAAGCACCTCACCAAGTGTATTATTGTTACACTTGACAACAACATTGAACTCCCTCCACATTGGTGGTGCTAAATTAAGTAGATAACTATCCATGTGCTACTCTTATCACTTTTTGATGGCTACATGTTGCAGGGGGTTTTTTGGCAAGCTCTTTTTTGAAACTTGGCGAGAAAATTTCAAAAAGATGCTTTCCCTCCCCTCTTCTCCCTTTGTCTCTCTCTTTCTCGTCCCCATTATTTCTTGTACTTGCTCTTTTGCGTGTTGTAGCGCTCTCTCTCTCTCTCTCTCTCTCTCTCTCTCTCTCTCTCTCTCACACACACACACACACACACGCACGCACGCACACACACACAAAATTAAAAATCATTAATACCTAGAGAGAGAGGTTTAGCGTTCACATAGAGTATACAATTTACAAACTAAAATATCATTTGATTATGCCAAAACAAAAGAATACAAAGGAAAAGATAAGGTGAGAGATAGTATGATTTAACACATCCATAAAGATGGTGCTGAATATGTGCATTTAGGCTTTTGTCTATATATTTACATATAGACCATAAACTAGCGGTCCTAAAAACACTATTTTTTATGACTAATAACAACAGTATCTTTTTCAATTGTTTGTGAATGATGGTTGTCTGCTCCTCGTTAAATATGTTCCAAAATTTCCATTTTCTTAACGCACGTTGTTCCATCTCACTTAGCTCTAGCATGCTACGAGGGTTGTTTGTTTTCACATTGTCGATAAAGAATACAAGCCATCATGGTCCAATTGACATCCACAGTGTATGTTGCCCGTCGGCCAAGGTTTTGACAAGCTTATATGCCACAAGTAATGTCGTTTCCAGGTTGTAGGTGGCCATGTGTGACTTAGAAATAATTGGGGGAGAGAGAGAGAGAGAGAGAGAGAGAGAGTGTGTTAGTGATTGGTTCAACAAAAGTAAAACTTATTTTAAGGAAACCTGTATTTCTATGGCAGAATATAGGTAGTGCCAACGTCTTCATTAAGCGGTATCTTACAAGATACCATGAAAGACTAAAGACTTTTACTTTAAGACAAAGAAAGAAAAGTGAAATGTTTTAAGCTGTCGTTTCTTTGAGTATTTTGGGGAGGGGAGATAACACATGGAGGAGAGAGAAAGAGATACGCCTCTAATTTGTGAAAATTCCCAAAATACCTTTTATCTATTTTGCTTGATTGTCCAAGATTTTCTAATCTTTATTCCTTTTTTGGCAATTCAGATCTGTTTTTGAGTGCTTAGCATGTAATTTGTCACAAATTGCCTTGCAAAAAAGGCAATTATGTCTAAAATTAATAAAGCAATTCATTTGCATAGCCAACTCAAATTCTAGTTTTATCAGATAGACAAAAGATTGCGAGTACTTAACATGCAATTTGTCACAAATTACCTTGCAAATTTATGATAAAATAGTGGGTGGTATTGTGGGAATTTTTGAAATTTGAAGAGTTTTTAGAATATCCACAAATTGCAGGGGTATTTTGATAATTTTCCTTTTCCCGAAAATGGTCGTTCTCTCTCTTTCTCTCTCTCTCTCTCTCTCTCTCTCTCTCTCTCTCTCTCTCTCGTGTCCCCCCTCGTCTAATAGCATTTTGAAGCATTAGTTTTGATAGAATCTAATACGGGTGAGCACGAGGATTGCACGTGGAGGAGAGAGAGGGGAGGAGAGAGAGAAAGGGATGGCGTGCGTCATCGGCCACTGGGTGCAACTGTGCGGAACACGACCACGGATAGTCTCTCTATGCCTCTCACGATGCTGTGCACGAATGGTGGGTGGGGGTGCAGGTCTAGGAAATGGTTGGCTTAGCATGGAATGGTTGCATCCGGGTGCAAAGACTCAACTAGTGAGGGCATGGGGGAGACAACAGACTCTCTCTCTCTCTCTCTCTCTCTCTCTCTCTCTCTCTCTCTCTCTCTCTCTCTCTCTCTCTCTCTCTCTCTCTCTCTCTCTCTCTATGTGTGTGTGTGTGTGTGTGTGTGTGCGTGCGCGTTGCAGTCTTGCAACCATGAATCGAATGGAGATTGTCGCAACGCGAGACAGGGCGAGGTAGTAGATGCTCTGTCTCTCTTGCTCATTTTCTCTCTGCGTGCACCCTGCAAGTATATACCCAGAGGTGCTACTGCGAAATCAGTCAACCAATAGTAGTAGTTGGTGTGCGAGCGAGGGGGGGGGGGGGGGGGGGGGGGGGGGGGGGGGGGGGGGGGGGGGACGATGATTATAAGGGGGCGTGCCAGCTTGAGTTTTCCTTTCGAAAAGAATGGATGCAAGAAGAGAATTTTATTAGATTCGATCTAATTAAATGGAGTTTATCAATGATTTATATGAACCTAGAATTGGTAAAAAGGCATTAACCTTTGTAATTGAATCGGTCAACTAGGAGGGTATGTTAGAATGCCATTCTTCTTTTATAAAAAAAGAAAAGATTAGAAAAAAAAGCTTAGATTGAGATAAAGCAATCGTGATCTCTTTTAGTTTTAAAGTGGAAGAAGCAACTTCAGCCCATTCTAGTTAGTTGAGAGCTCCATAACCCAAAATTTATCCAACAACAATGAAATTACCAATTGTGAGTGCCAAATTTGGACACAAAGTTATAGAGGTCTATATCTCATTTAGGGAATGATCCAAACCCATTGCAGCTAGGGTTTTGAAGATCCATAACCAGAATATTAGCAAAATCAAAAACCTTATTTTGGTATTCAATCAAGAACCAACAAGATCCTCATAAACCAGCCAATCCAAGGGTTTTCAGATATCATCCAAAGATTTATGGGATTCAAAATTAGGTTACAGCTTCCAGATTTACTATCACCTAATAAAAATTTATCCAAAAAATGCAGCCTTTCTAGCCAGCATTCCATAAAGAGAAACCAACTAGGCAAGGTCACAATTTAAGGCTAAGAAACCCCATTATACCTTAGTAAACCAAGGGAAAACCAAAACATGCAAATAAGTAAGTGCTTTGAAATTCTTTGAAACAAATTGCTACCATATCATTGATAGAACCAATGCCCAAAATCATGCTAGCCATTATAGGATATAGGATATTAATCCAATGCCCAAAATCATGCTAGCCATTATAGGATATTCTCTTTTATACCATACGTACATACACACACACACACACACTCTCTCCATGTTGCAAAGCACATTCAACAAAACACCTCTTTTGTAAGTAGAACAAATTGCCCAATTCTTCTCTCTCTCTCTCTCTCTCTCTCTCTCTCTCTCTCTCTCTCTCTCAAACAGATTTTAGAAAAATATCAAGGCTAAGTGAGGGTGAAAACGCTCACCTTAAATAGGTGGGAGGGAAAAGATCCAAGCCATCCACCTCATCTAATGCAAGTAATTATGCCAAGCTGTGTCAATATTCCTTTCCCAACTAGGTAGTCTTGTGAACAAAAGGAGAGAGTAGGTGTCCATTCAATGCGCAAGGAGACAGAAGACATGATGGAGGGAGAACCATACCCACTATATCTCAAGACACTCATCATCAGGAAGGGCCGCATTTGGTACATCAATAGCCATCACATGTGCCCCAGAGCATGAGAGTGTTGTATAGAACAAGAGAGAAGATGCCACATATAGTCAATGCTAGAGCTAATTAAGCCACAAAGCTTTTAATCACCACAATAAAGACCCGTCCTATGAATTACTTACCCACAAGGGGAAGCACCCATCGGCAATCAAGAAAGGCTACTTGATGCCACAAGAATGCAAAGGGAACAGAGGAGAGCAAACCCCAATGGATGACACTTGTGGTGGAGAGAAGGGAAAAAGACATTGAAAGGACCCCAGGGCAAGGAGGTAGTTAATGCCTCCTCATTTATCTAAGGCAAGCCAAGTGGCCTAGGCATAAAAAGTCCAAGAGAATGTTCTTAGTGAAGTGATCAACTCCATAAGGAGTTGGCATTATGAAGAGAACCCACCTCTAGAAGATTGGAGAAGATTGGCAGGGGACAGTTCTCCCCTAAGAGAGCACCTCCATACATGGAGGTTTTACCCATGTAAAAAAAACCAATAAGGCATACCTCATTCTAATACAAGGGTTCATTCCACTCAGAAGGATAACTCCTCAATAAGTCCAAAAAGAGTATTGTGGCACTACCTTATCAAAAGGTCTAATGTTCAATTCCCAAAAAGAGTTAGAGATCTGAGAGAATCTATTATCAAAGAGATTTCTAGTCAAAAAAGTGTCCTTGTCAAGAATAGCCAGGGTCATGGATCTATGCTTTGAGAGGAAAATGAGAAGGTAGGTAAAAAATTCAATGTTTTACTAGTATATGTGTGTGTGTGTGTGTGTGTGTGTGCGTGCGTGCACGCGTGCTCACCCTTACTCGGACATAAGTATGGGCCTACTGCCTCATCGAGTCAATGAGAGCATTACAATCAAACTTGAGACCATCCCAATTGCTATGCTTATGACATAGTGATGTGTTTTCAATTAATTGAGGCAATACTTGTTGATCAAGCTTTTGATTTTTTCGAAAAGGTGAAAAAATGTTAGAAGAAGAATAGATGATTAGGTAAAGAAAACCAAGACAGATATTAATAGCTGCTTCAACCGGTCTATTACTTTTTCTCCATACAGATTCCACAGGGATAATGTCCAATTAAAAGAGGTAGAGGGAGGAATGCTCACGTTCTCGACACCTTCTTGACGTGTAGTTTTTGTTTGGCTATAGGTGCTTTTGGTCATTGTGGAAGGAAGATGATATTTAAACACGCACCCAAAGAAGGATTTTTTAAAAAAACATTTTCAATATCAAAATGATCATTTGGATCCCCCCCCCCCCCCCCCCCCCCCCCCCCCCCCCCCCCCCCCCCCCCCCAAAAACCAAAAAAAAAACTATCTTTCATGAATATTTTGATGTACTTTTTTGTCACCAAGAAATACAAAAGTGTTGGGGCAAAGGCCTCTTTGCTTTGCCCTACCACCCAAGCCATGGGTGCCTGACCACTATCTGTACATCGATAAAGTTACAATGTATAGGGGCTGCTCACTTTGGAGTCTCCCCACCCATATCTCTATGTTGTGTCCTCTTCCTCACCATACCACACATGCATAGTCGCACGCTCTACATCGTGCCTCACAAGAGGTATCAGAGCCACGATAGTTCTTCTCGGCTCCGGTGGCGCGTGTGCATAGGCTCAGGGATGAGCTAAGGCTTGAATATTAGTGTGCAGGTGAATTAAGTGGAGCTTGACAATCTGTAGAGTACATTTTTGAAGCAATTTAATACAGTAAGTTTGGCAGTTTTCCTTGGTTCTTTTACTGCAAATTGACAATGTTGAAGTTTTTTGAGCAGTGATCACAACATTAAAAAGAAGCTCCAATAGATAATGCTACAAGCATCAAGTCATAGTGTTGTTTTTTTTTTTGAAGCTCTCTAGGGTAGAGGGGCCGGTAAGGGTACATCTAACTTGCGCACGGCATATTTTCTTCCTCCATGGCCAATTTCGGGCTACAAGGAGCGCAAAAGATGCGCATTGAGCAGGGCTTTTAGATGACATAGGTTGCTCCAAAGCTACTGCTGCACAAAACATTTGCGATAGGTTGGCACAACATTCAATGCAAAAAATGGTCATTGAGACATTTGAGACGGTAGGGCACCTATACAAGGATGCATGCAATACGTGTTTGAATCGGGGTTTCAGCGAATGGCAAAGACCACACATCAGCTCTCGTAAGCCAACAACCCAAACGCCACTCTGCTTCTTTTGGGGGGTGTTCAATGTTATTATTGGCACCCGTCTCGCTACTGGCCCCTCTACCCTAAATTGCAGAGCGCTACAAAGAGAAAGTGAACAAGGAGAGAAAGAGAGAGCGTGAGCTCTCCGGCATACCTAGTAGCATCAATCGGCAAGAGTGTGTGTACACATACACACACACACACACACACACACACACACACACACACACCTTCGGCAAAAGAGAGGGAAGATCTCAGCCGCAATCGGCAGAGAGAGAGAGAGAGAGAGAGAGAGAGAGAGAGAGAGAGAGAGAGAGAGAGAGAGTCTAGGCACAATCTTCTTCTTCGGCATCGGAGAGATCGAGAGAGGGCTGATCTAACATCGGAAGCAAAGAGAGAGAGTGTGTCGCCGGATCCTCTTTCTCTCAGCATCAATATCTCTCCCATCCAGTTTCTCCATCAACATCGACATTGGCATCAGCATGCGCATCGGGGAGAGAGAGAGAGAGAGAGAGAGAGAGAGAGAGAGAGAGAGAGAGAGAGAGAGAGAGAGGGCTGATTTTGGCACACACTTTTGGCATCGACTTTTGCAGCATCAGCTCGTCAATTTTTAGTTTTCTACCCCTCTTCTTTGTGCAACAACAAAAGCTTGATCAACAACATGTTTTCTATCTCTGTTTTTTTATTGGCATAGACTTCTACAGGAGGAAATTGACCAATGCATCAAACTTAATAGATTGTCGTTGCCATGTGCAGCCTTAAAGTAGAAGCAAAAGTTTGATATGTATCTGGTAATACATCTAGGATAGTCTGAATAAGTGAATGGTTGGGAATGATTCCACTTGTAGCAATCAGTTGCTCATTGATATCTTTGATTTTAGCAAGAAAAATGTTCATTTCATCTTCCTCATGCATAACCTTTGATTCTAGCTATTTTCACAGATAAGATATTTTTGCATGACTTTGATCCTAGCTATTTGCATAGATATAATAGTTTTGCCTCATTGCAATCTGCATACAAACCAATTAGAATGTCCCAAGATTGTTTTTCTATTTTGGTTGAGCAAAGATGATGAGTAATGGTGCGCTTCATAGATAGCACAATCAATGCACATGTCTATCTCTACTATCCTAGTGGCCTTGTTCAATTGTAGGTAAAACAACACTAGTAGGGGAGCAGGACTACTAGAACCTATAACATCCCCCATGAAACCTAGGCGTACACCATAACCTTTAACAATGTTCCATACACCCTTGGAAACAAGTACATGCTAGATCATATAAGCACACAATGGATAGTTGTCTCCATCCAATTTTTCATTAGTAGACAACATCTTGAAAACATCATTGCTTTCAACCAGAAGACTCAACCTAATGTAGAAATGCCAAAATTAATTAGAACTTGAAGGGAAATTTGTGTGCTATATATCACAAACCACAATAGACTATCAAAGACCTATCATGCAAAAAATTACAGTGGAGAAAAGTATACAGAAAAGGACAAAATTACCTATGTAGTACCTATAATGGTGGAAATAGAGGCTAGAATGAGAGACCAAATCAAAATTTTGTGCACACTTACGTCTATGAGCTTTACCAAAGTATTTATAGACTTGCTAACACTCACCAAAGCTCACCAAAATTGAAGACAATGAGCACGGGGTGCTAGCAATGCTTGTGACTATGCCTCGGAGGATGCAGCCTGCTTTGATACCAATTTTTGGAGTCAGAGTTGTAGGAATGCACACACAGCTTGGAAAAGGAGAAGAAGCTCAAGGCACATAGCAAAGAATGTATTACTTGGTGTGCAGATACAAGATAAGATAGCCCTCGAGTGACGGGCATATTTACAAAATCATGGGGAAACAAAACCTCCTAGTGAGGTTAAAAAGTGAGTTCACAACATCGCTACCATACATATGGTAACAACTCTTTGGATTGTAGCATATTTGCGATTGATGCCATTTATGCACAATGATAGCTTGTTCATTTGATTTGCAGTATATGGTAACACACTTCATATAGATTTATGTTGATTCTGTTGATACCCAACCATGGTCTTTTAATGCCAGTTTATAGAATATTTTATGCACTTTTAGTGGTGTTTTTCTCTCTTTATGCCTCTTGTGCATGATTGAGACAAATATCGACTCTAGTGGGAGCCTTTTGATAGATATCTGACAAAATTTGACTTGCCTGATTTGGCATTTGTTTGCACCCATGTGCTTTTGTTTGCAATGTTTCAATTCATATTTCTCTCATTTTTTGTTCAAAGTTTGGGGATAGTACCTTGAACACATATGTGGTATTGATTTAGAAATGTTATGGAATTCATCTTAAGTAGTGTGTGCATAACACTTTGTGAGGGTCATGTGGTGACAATTTTGGATGCCACACACTAGGGGATGGGCTACCCAATGTGATGGTGGACTATATCGTTGGATCTCCCCTTATTGTTAGCTCGCCATACAAGATGTAAAATATGATAAGGCGCTCAATAACAGAGTTTCCTTGACACTATCTGGAGTGACTCAATTTATGCCCAGATTTTTGATACACTATCTGCTCACTTTTTATGGCTATTATGACTTGAGTTTTATGTTTGATACCATCCTACTTCTACCAAACTCTATCAGATCCTTGCTATGTTTTCTATATGAATTATGCATCTCTCTATCACTTGTTTTTGGTTGACATAGTGTTTGTTTAGTGCCAAAACACTGCTATACTTATACCATATTTTTGACTATTGGTTTATGCATTTTCTCTAGAAGTTTTTGGCTGAAACATTTTCCATTTACTCCCAAAACTCTATCAATTTTTTTGTGAGTTTGTGGTAGTTGTACAATCTTTTTCTTTCACTTCATAGAAAGTAGTTGTAGCTTTTTTTTTCTTTCACTTCATAAAAAATACTTGCTTTTTGTCAATTTATAGTAGTTGTAGCATTTTTTTATTTCACTTCATAGAAAGTACTTGCTTTTGTTGCCAAAGAGGACTGAAGTTGGTTTCAGCAAAATTAAGAGAACTAGAGTGAGCATTTTTATGAGAGTACTTTGAGAATATAGAGGGTGAATTTAATTAGCGATAGCAACATAACCATTAGACTTAATTAACTTGGCATGAACAATACTTTTGAAAGAGAGAGTATTAGAGAACATGACAATAGTTGAGGACCGGATTTATGTGGAGCCGGTCCCCCTCCAATAGGCTTTTGTATTATAGATTCTTGCATAAAGAGAGACTTGGTACAATACAATCTTTTTGTTCCTTGTGACCTAGGTGATGTAATCAAGGTGGAAAGCTTCATGAATGACGAGCATAACATAAACTTTGTAAAAGCATTAACCATCCCTGACCTTAGTCCCAAGACCTCAAACACCTTTGAGGGTGGTGAGAGCTAGTGGGGAATGAGGGTAGGGAAGAGGAAGAAGAAGTAACATACGAGATAGTTCCTCACTTATCATCACTCTTCTTGCATAGCATAGCATAATAGGATAATAATGATGATGAAGAAGGAGGCAAGCTTAAGCATTAAAGCATGGCTCTTGGTTGGATTTGCATTCCATAGCCAAGAGTGTTGGTGTAGGCTCTCAACTTCTCAACAAGCTTGGAGAAAGAGATGGAGCTCTTGAACTTTGCCAATGAGCATGTGAGTGTGAGAGAGACGGAGTATATCCCCCAAGCACACCCCCAGCTTTTTTTGGTCAACCACCCCTTCTAGCTCATGCTAGAAGTTGATTGGACCCCTACAGGCCTAGTCAATCTCATGCATAGTGTATATCAAGCAACCATGCTAGCCTTGGGACAAGTGTTCCCCTTTCCCCTTTGAGAGAGAGAACTTGATAAATGTATACATAATTAATTTAATTAGCTAAAAGATTATTGGAGCCCTTTAGAGGCCAACCAATAGGCTTTAGGCACCTTATGAGGGCAACATGGAGAGGAACTTGACATGTGTCCTTGTTGCTTCTTTAGACTAGGCTTTCCTTGTGCGAGGGTGTGTGTCTTCTCTCTCTTGCCCCTACAATTAGGGCTCGCCCCCCCATGAGTAGCCTCTCAAGCACCTTAGTGATGGAGCACCTTAATCACCTTAGTCATAAAGCACCTCAAGCACGACAAGCACCTCAATCTTGGGCCAGGTTCCTACCTCAAGCACAACCCTAGCTTGTCTAAGGTCTGAGGACTTTTAACACTAACCTTTGCAGGTGTTAAATGAAGCTAACCCTAAGGTCTTTAAGCTCCATTATCTAGCCTTGCTCTTTGACAAACCATATCTCATTTGGACCCCTTTAACCTTGGCCCCGTGCTGAGAGAGATCCATAAGCCCATGTCTATCCCGGGGGATTCACTCTATATACATAACGGGATGCCACCTGCGAGCGGACAACTTTGATAAAACCCCTATATACGACTCATATTAGCTTATATGACCCCCCTTTCTATGCTTATACGATAATCAATGAAGAAAACTATCATACCCCTATCTTACATATAGAATTTAGGTCTCATATGATCTAACTGAGTAAAACTAATCAAAGAGTGTATAGCATAGTGACTGGCAATGTACCAAGGAACCACTTATATTGATAACTAGATGAACCCTCAATGCATCTTAGTTTGACTTTCAAACTATGTGCCCGATCAACCTGCACTCTGGCTTCTCATCCAATTCTAACCCATCCAAAACTAGTGTAAATCAACCCTTGACGTGCTCCAAATCAACCCTTATCTATAACCGGCTTGATGAAAAATTTGATGTGTGACCTGATAAAAAAAATTCCCTTAAATTCATCCAAGTTCTAGTGTACACCGGTGACCAATAGTTACAAGTAATCGACCCAAGCCAGACCCCCTCCCGTCCCCCCAAAATATGATACCCCCCTCCCTTATTGTTAAGCTTGGGATATAACTTATTAGGGGCCTACCCCTAACTTATACACTTATGTAACTTGTAAAAAAAAAAACCCTCCCCTGTACTTACGTGGTTGGATAAGTTTTCCATGGTGCATCCCCTGGGATGTCTATATTCTAACCCTTGTTCTCGTTTATTCTCCCAAATTAAATATGAGAAAATCATTTGGGCTGGTTAGATATTAGATGTTATGACATTATCTCTCTCTCTTGAAATCATAGTCGCACTCGACTATGAGGTAGAAGAGATAAAGCCTTAGTCATTAGTTGATGTTTCTTAGTGGGTAGAGGATTCCTTTTTTACCCTAGGACATCATTCCAAGATAGATGACGAATCCATCTGGGGCTTGGGAGACTTAGCTGCCGCAAGCATGTCTGCTCTTGGGTCCATTTCATTCTCCAAAGTAGAATGACAAATTCTACTTGGTGTTTGAGAGACGTCGTCATCACAAATATGATTCTAAGCATGCATAGTACTTAAATTTGTGCACAATAAAAAGATAATTAGTATTATAAGACAAAAAAATTTGATCATTTAAAAGAAACATGTACATTTGCTTACTCTAATGTAGCATTGTAAGAATTGACAAGGTTCATACTATCCTTAAGCTTTATTCCTTGCATCCATCTAGCATCTTCAAAAGGATAATTTTTGAACTTAATAAGATACCTTCTGATAATCTTACCATGTCGTAGTACCTTGTCTTCATGCCGAAGGATGGCTTCGGGTTGTAGCACCTCTTCTTGGTCTTTGATTTCTAGGGGGTGTTCAATAATTGGTTCACTTGTTGGCTCTCCTTTGTAGGGCTTAAGTAGGCTCACATGAAAATCATTGTGTATGAGCCAATGGTTGGGCAACTTGAGTTGATAAGCCATGTCATTTATTGGCTTCAAGATTTGAAAAGGACCATAATATCTTTTTGCTAGTTTAGCATAATACTTTTGAAGGCCCGTAGGATTTTTTTCCATCGTTTGCCTTAATCGAGTCTTGGGAAACTTGAGTAAGACGCAATCATTTTCTTTGAATGTTAAGACCCTTCTATGCTTATCAGCAGTAGCCTTTTGCCTTGTTGAGAGATGGATATAGCCTTCTTAATCTTTTGAAAAGATTCTTGTAGGTCACGGCTATACTCATCAGCAGCAGTGAAGATCTTCCCATGTACTTTAAGTACCGAGGGACTTTTAAGTCTTCCATCTATGATCTCAAAAGGTGCCTTTTCCCATAGTAGTATGGACAATAGCTATTGTACACATACTCTACAAGGGGTAAGTATTTCTCCCATTGTGAGTGTTGATCTACTTTTGTAACATAAGTCTTGAGTAGAGCGAGAATAGTAAGATTGGTTATCTCACTTTGGCCATCTGTTTGTGGGTGATAGGCTGAAGAGAAATTCAATCTTGTACCTAGATTTTCAAAGAGACCTTTCCAAAAGTTACTAGTCATTCTAGGATCTCTATCTGACACGATGGATGTTGGTATTCCATGGTGTTTGAAAATCTGGGATATGAAGAGGGTTGCCATTTGGTGTGCCTTAGTAGTCTTTTTGACAGGAACAAAGTGTGCTTGCTTGCTAAACCTGTAGACTATTGTCCATATTCCCGTATTCCCATGGATAGACTTGGGCAATCCAAAGATGAAATCCATGGATATACTCTTTCATGGTGAATTTGGGATAGGCAATGGCTGGAGCAATCCAGATTGCTTCCCTCTATCATACTTTGTCTTTTGGCATACCACACATTTGGATACATACTCTTGTATGTCCACTTTCATGGTAGGCCAATATAAGTAGGTTTCTACTCCTTGAAGGGTAGGTCGAATGCCTCTATGCCCCGCATAGGGAGGAGCATGGGATTCATACATAACTTTCTCACAAAGGAGTGAATAACACATAGCATGTTGCCATGTAGAAGATAACAATCCTGCAAGGTGAATGATTCCGCTTTCTTCCCTAGGCAAGGGCTGACATTATGTCTTTAAAGTTAGTGTCAATAGCATACTCATCTATCATAGAAGATAGAGCATTGTGAGTTGCTATAGACACCACATTGACTCTTGGTCGTCGTGAAAGTGCATCAGCCACTTGATTATGCTTACCAGCAATGTGAGCAATATGGAAAAAAATTACGAAAGAAAATTTACCCACCTCATTTGTTTGTCGAAAAGCTTGGTTTGCGTCATGAAATACTTGAGACTTTGGTGGTCCGATTGCAAAATAATGGAGTCCTCAATAGGTAGTGCTTCCATGCCATCTAGAGCATGTAGAACAGCTAAAAGCTCTTTTTCATACATGCCCAAGACTCGTTCATCAGCATTGAGCCTTCGGCTCTCATATGCTATGGCATGCCCTTCTTGAAGCAAGATTTCTCCAAGGCAATCACACAAGCATCACATTGGACCTCAAATGATTTTGAGAGATCCAGAAGCGTAAGCTCTGGTTGGGAGGTAAGCTTCTCTTTGAGGTTGTCAAAAGAATTTTGCTATTTAACATTCCATGAGTACTTAACGTTCTTCTTTGTTAAGTCATGTATTGTCTTGCTATTTGAGAGAATTTTTCTATGAAGCGTCTACAGTATGCACACATACCAATAAAGTTGTAGCTCATGTAGATTCCTTGGATTAGGCCATCCTTTTATCACCTTTAACTTAGACGGATCCATATGGATACCATCTTGAGAGATAATATAACCTAAGTACTGAATCTCTTGAAGGAAAAATTCACTCTTCTTTTGATTGATAAAAATATTGTTCTCCCTCAAAGCTTGAAAAAACTACCTAGAGATGTTGCTTGTGTTCCTCCAAGGACTTGGAGTAGATGATGCTATCATAAAAGAGCACTCCAGTGAATCTGCAATAGGATCTAAAGATTTTCTTCATTAAAACATTGAACGTGGTTGGATCATTTGTCAAACCAAAAGGCATAACAAGATTTTCATAAAGACCAAACGTTGTACGGAACGCGGTCTTTATGATATCTTCATTCACTATCCTTATTTGATGATATCCACTTTTGAGGTCAATCCTATTGAAGTAGGTAGAGCCTTGTAGCTTATCAAAAAGATCTTTGACCTGTGGTACGGGAAATTTGTTTTTGATAGTGATATGGTTTAGTGCTCAATAGTCCATACACATGTTGTATGTACCATCTTTCTTTTGCACTAAAAGAACTGGAGAACAAAAGGGAGAGGAGCTAGTCCTCACCATGCCTTTGTCTGCTTGCCTCATGATCTCCTCTTGTTGATCTTGGGAAACTCGATAAGGAGGCTTGTTAGCGGTGAGCTTCTTGGTAGGAGCTCAATTTGATGGTCATCATCCCCTCATTTTGGAGGTAAGTCCAAAGGGATATCATCGATAAAAACATCTTGGAATCCTTTTAGAAAATTAGACAAGTCTAACTCTTCTTGATTCCTACCATCTTCATTTGATAAAACATTAGGACTTTTAATAGACTGTTTGACAAAAATTATTACGCAAAAACTTAGCTTTTCATTGATTTATCAAAAGTAGGAAAATTTACAAGAGGTATGGTATGACCATGCTCATTAAAATCTATGTACATGTTCTTTTTCCTATACTTGAAATACAACCTTCTTTCAAGGAACTTTACATTAACAGCCATACGGTCAAACCATGGTGCCCCTAGGATAAGATGTTCATGCTTGAGAGGAGAGATGAAGAAATCTTCTTTGTCAACATAGCCTTGGACACGAAGTCTCAATTTTCCAATCAAGGGAGTAACTGCGGCTTCTTGCCCCTTGGAGGCTCCATCGGCTACAACAACATCTCCTATCTCATGAGTTTGAATTCCTAATTTGGGCCAGCTCTGTGGATATGAAATTGTGAGTAGAGCCAGGGTCAAACAAGATGAAGGCATCATGCTCCCTTACCTTTCCCCAAGAATAAGAGAGAGGTGATTCTTTGTAGTGAGCATCCTCTTTTGGAGCTTTGATCGTAGAAGCTCTAGGAGTCTCATTGCGGGCATTTCTTTTGAGGCAAGAACAATAGCCATGTCCTTGCTCCCCACACTTAAAGCATTTGTGGTCCTTACAAAAAGCTTCTAGCTCTTTAGGAGAGAGTTTATTTTTACCTTTGTAAACTCCCTTCTCCTTGGACCAATTGTTATTGTTGATGTTGGAATTGCCCTGGGAAGAGTTTTGGGCATTGTTTTTCCCCTTTGCATTATTTTTGTCTTTGCTTTCCATGGGCTTGGCATTCCTTTTAGCCCCTTGTGGGAAATTGATGTGTGAAGAAACCATAGTGTGGTGGATTACTTCAGTGATAGAACCAGGCCATTGGGAGTTGATATACTCAGTCATTCTTTCATGTAATCCCGCACAAAATTGCTACTTTTTCTCGGTGAAGTCTATCTTTTGAAAGATAGTAGCCTTGAGATGAAAATCCCAAAACTTGTACACATATTTGTGGATAGACTCGTTGGTGATCAACTTCAAACTTCGCCATTCAGTAAGCACTTTGTCATTTGCATCGCTTGCAAGGAATTGCTTCATGATGGAGACTCCTAGTGTTTTCCATGTCTTTGGGGCTTCGCCATTGCCACGAAGGCTAGCCCACCATTGACGAGCATATTTTTGGAAGTGCATAGCTACATGATGTAGCTTGGAGGAATCTGTGAAGCCCTCGTCTCCAAAGGCAGCATCAAATTGTTAGATGAAGTCCAATACTTTGTCTATGGCACCAAAGGTGCCATCATAGGTGAGAAAAGAGATAGTCTTTCCTCCCTCTTTGAGTTTCTTGAGCTTTTGAGACCTTCGCCATGCAGGGTAAGATTTGCGATGTCCTCTCCCCTTGTATTCCCTAGGAGAAAAGTTGTTGCTTTCGTCGAAAGAAGAGGAAGGTGAAGGAGAAGGAGACGAGGGTGCCCTCTTTCTTGCCTTTTTCTTCCTTTATTTTCTATCTTCCCTTTTGGAGTGACGAGGAGAAGGACTATGGGTGGACCATTTCCTCTTGGGAGGAGTTGGAGATCATCCAGACCGCCGCCTTCATGGGAGACATCTTCAGAGGAACTTTTTGATTCACTTCTTTCTCGTTCTTTGGATTTCTCCTCTCTTATGGGAGAGAGGACTCTCTCCTCTCTT
Organism: Adiantum capillus-veneris; assembly: GCF_014529385.1. Classification (NCBI taxonomy): domain Eukaryota; kingdom Viridiplantae; phylum Streptophyta; class Polypodiopsida; order Polypodiales; family Pteridaceae; genus Adiantum; species Adiantum capillus-veneris. Next base: position 41,885,622 of record NC_140956.1, on the reverse strand, counting down.
ATGGGAGAGAGTCTTGTTTTGGGAGTCTCATCAAGAGGCCTTCTAAGCTCTCTCTCCTCTTGGAGAGGAAGGGAAATCTCATAAGCACGAAGTTGTTGAGTAACTTCGGCTTGCAAAGCAGGGTTGCCCATAGCTTGTTGCAACCTAGTAACAAGATAACTAACAAACATGGGGGCATCATCATTAGTACCTTCATGTGCAAAATCAAAATTACCAATATTCATTTTACTCTCTTGGTTATTATCATCCATGCTAATTAAACTTATGTATAAATTATTTTGTGCTTTAGTACCCTCAAAAACCTTAGTTTCTACTCTTGTTTACCTTTGAAACTTGGTTCTCAAGCAGCCACACCCGTGGTTTAGACATTGTTGATCATTGCAAAGACTAGTGGAGAGTGTCTAACATTGCTCGGTTGATTATGGTTCCTATTGAGCTTGCTAGTAGCTCAATAATGGTTAAGCCAAAGGCAAGCCATGAGAGACTCCATTATTAAGACTATAGTTCCCAACAATGTACCTCGAACTAAGTCCTTTTCAACCAAGCTAATAGATCCTTGTCCCACTTATCCTATTGCAATGAACAGGTCCAACCTTTCATGCACAACTTAAGGACCTCTCTTCTTAAGCAAGAAAAGAGAAACCAATAGCTCTGACACCAATGTAATGGAAATTGTCTATGAACTTTAACAATAGTAGAATTAAAAGAACTAGAGTGAGCATTTTATGAGACTACTTTGAGAACAAAGAGGATGAACTTAGTTAGCGGTAGCAACATAACCATTAGACTTAATTAACGTGGCATGAACAATACTTTTGAAAGAGAGAGAATTGTAGAGCAAGACAATAGTTGAGGACCGGATTTATCGTGAGGAGATGGTCCCCCCTTCAATAGGCTTTTGTATTATTGATTCTCCCATAAAGAGAGACTTGGTACAATACAATCTTTGTGTTCCTTGTGTTGGGGTATAAAGCCCAATGTGGTCGCCCAGGTAAGTGGGCGGGCCGCTAGGTATGTACACATATTCTTTTGTAAAAACCTAATAAGAACTCACTATGCTCTACACATTACAGTAGAGCGAGTTCACCATATCGTCGTGCTCTTCTTCTCGCACTCTCTCTCGCGTCGCACTTCCGCTCGTACTCCTTCAACTGGTATCAGAGCTCAGATCGAGGCTCGGGGCAGCACTGCAGGAGGCTAGAGTCACCAACTGAGATTGGAGTGAAATTTGACAGGTCATCTCGGCCACCGTTCGGCTTCGACAAAGGTCTACGCAAGCCATTTTTTACTACGTGGTCTCGACGGGTGCAGATCCGACTCTGCAAATTTGGGGTTTTCGGCCTACGACTGCAGGTGCTGAGGATATCGACACTCCCAGAGGGTTGATTTGTGTCTGTCTACACATCGAAGGACGGCTCATAGTTCTTGGAGGCGTGTCACATACGACACGGGTTCATCTACACACAGACTGTAGGCGACATCCACTAGTTCATCAGGTAGCTTGTGTTTGCTGCTTGATATTCTAGATTTCATCCTGACATTGCACGTACTTCCACATGGGATGTATTGTCAGAGATGATGTATGTCTGTTGAGGGTTTGCTGGTTGTGAGTCACGCAGCAAACAACCGCCGCAGCGGTTATAGCATACAGTGGGAAATTTGTGGATGTATGACTTTGTGGGAAGTCTATGTACTGTCAGATTTACTGCAGCCTTTGTTGAGGGTCGAGTGAGGTTTTATTGAGCTGGGGGATTCTCGAATGTTGAGATCCTTTCGGTGATACAGGTCTTGGAGCGATCCCTCGAGCACCCTTAGATAGGCAGCTAGGATGTATTGACTGTGAGTTAGATAGTTGGGATTGCATCTTTGCTTTACTGCCGTTGAGGCATTGTCACAGTCTATGCTTACAGGACAGTGACAGGACAGTCAGAGACAGTACAGGTGAAGGACACGTTTACCCACAGCTTACAGTGTCAGAGAGACAGTGTTTTTTTGGCTATTTTTTGGTCTGTTTTTAGTACACCAGAGCCATTTTACAAAGGAGACTCTGCCAAAATTTCTGCAGAATCTGAAGCTTTCTTGGTTCATTTGACAGGTTGATATTGGTTCAGAGGTCAGTTTACGGGGGAAACTCTGCCAAATTTTTCCATGAAAGTAAGCTACTGTGAAGCGTAGCTATGGCTGGATCACAGGACACTGCTCTTTACAATATCAAGAAGCTGGATGGAACCAATTTCCCATTGTGGAAGAAGCAGATTTGGCACGTGTTGGTACAAAAGAAGCAGATAAAACCTATAAAGCTCAAGGGGATAAAACCAGAAGATATGGACGAAGATGAATGGAGCGAAATGGATGAATTGGCACTTTCTACCATTATGCTGACTTTGGCAGAAAGCGTTTACTTCAATGTAGCAGACGAGATGTCGGCTTATCAAGCATGGTTAAAGCTGAGTGATCTTTATGAGAAGCAGAGTGCAGCTTCACAGGTATACTGGCTTAAGAAGCTTGTTGACTTGAAGATGAAAGAAGGGACACCTATGTCCAATCATCTAAATGAATTCAACACAATCTATAGTCAGTTGTCAGCTCAAGGTGTCAAGTTTGATGAACCTGTTAGAGCTATGTTCCTGTTGATCACATTGCCGGGAAGTTGGGACACTTTTTGCACAGCTTTGAGTAATTCTGCACCTCCAGATGGTTTGAACATAGCAGGTGTAGAAGGAAGTCTGCTTACTAAAGAAACCAATAGAAAGACAATGGACAAAGGCAAAGGAACAGCCTTAGTTGTCAGGGGAAGGACCAAAGAAAAGTACAAAGGTGGAAAGAGGAATCAGTCTCGTAGCAAGTCCCGCAGTGCTAAAGGCAAGAGTGACATAGAATGCTACCATTGTGGCAAGAAGGGTCACATGAAAAGAGACTGCAGAGAATGGAAAGCAGAAAAAGGCAAAGAGAAAGCTGAAGACCATGGTGAGAAGAACAAGTCCTCAGTGAAGATTCAAGAAATAAATGTGACAAACATTGTTGCAGAGGATGACAGTCTAGTGTCAGGAGACATCTACTTCTTGAAGAATACAATGGACTCAGCTCTTCTTACAGCATCTGATGGAAATGCACTGAGTGATTGGATTATAGACTCAGGGGCATCACTTCATGTGTCTCCAAACAAGGAGTGGTTTACTTCTTATGTGACCACTAAAGATCATGTTCGGCTAGGCAATGGGCAAACATGTGAGATCTTAGGTGTTGGAGATGTTCAATTGAAGTTTCAGAATGGCTCTTCTTTCACGCTGAAGAATGTGAGACATGTTCCCGCAATTACAAAGAGCTTGATCAGCACAGGTTTACTTGATGATGCTGGCTACGTCACCACTTTTGGACAGAACATGTGGAAGATATCCAAGGGTTCTATGACAGTAGCACATGGAGTAAAGTCTGGAGGACTTTACATGATTTATGTATCAAATGTCTCTAAAAATGTAATCAATGTAACCGAGCAACCGAACATTTCTTTGTGGCATAGCCGGTTAGGACATATGTCCAAGAAGGGAATGGAAATCTTGTCTCGTTCTGGTTATTTGGCTGGCTTTTCATTTAATGATTTTGAATTCTGTGAACATTGTCTGTATGGTAAGCAAACACAGCAGCCACATAAGCATAGAAGCAGTAGAAGAGATACACAGTTGGCACTTGTTCATAGTGATTTGTGTGGACCTATGCCTAACCTATCTCTAGGGGGAGCTTCTTACTTTATGACATTTATAGATGATTACTCGAGGAAAGTATGGGTTTACTTTCTCAATCACAAGGATGAATCGTTTAGTGTTTTCAAAACGTTTGTGACACTTGTGGAGAATCAGAGTGGCAAGAAGCTTAAATGCTTACGCACTGACAATGGTGGAGAGTATGTTTCAAAGGCCTTTCAGGACTTTTGTGATTCAAAAGGTATAAAACGTGAACTTACTGCTCCTTACAATCCTCCTCAAAATGGTGTTGCTGAGAGGATGAATAGGACCATACAAGAGAAGGTCAGAAGTATGTTGTCTAATGCACAGCTGCCAAATGGGTTTTGGGCTGAAGCTGTATCAACAGCTGTTCATCTTGTAAATAGATCTCCTAGCAAGGTTTTGCAGAAGGATTTAGTGCGAGAGATGGTATGGTTAGGCAAAATGCCCTCATACAAGCATCTCAGAGTCTTTGGCTGTGAGGCATATACTCACGTTCCAAAGGAATTTAGGAACAAACTTGAGCCAAAGAGTAGAAAGTGCATCTTTCTAGGCTATGGTAATTCTGGTGAGATGGGGTACAGACTTTGGGATCCCGAATCCAAAAAGGTTGTCCGCAGCAATGATGTTCACTTTAATGAATCCAAATATCATTCTAAACCAGAGAGGGTTGAGGAGATTAGAAGAGTTGTCTTCCAAAAGATGGACGTGCACGTGCAAGACAAAATGTCAGGGCTCAAGAGGAGCAAGGACAGGATAGAGTGGAACCACAGGTTGTAGCAGCCTGAGCCTGAGCCACCTATTGTGCGTAGATCTGGACGTGTCACGCGACCTCCTGATAGGTTTGTTCCATCTATGAACTATGTCATGTTGACTGATTGCAATGAGCCTTCATGTTACAAGGAAGCAGTGCAAATGAAGGACTCCGGGAATTGGCAATTGGCCATGCAGTCAGAGATGACAGCTCTGCATAAAAACCAGACATGGAAGCTAGTTAAATTACCACGGGGCAAAAAGGCTCTACCCTGTAAATGGGTTTACAGGTATAAGATCACCGCTCATGATAGTCAGCCAAAGTACAAAGCAAGGCTTGTTGCCAAGGGCTTTAAGCAAGAACAAGGCATTGACTTTGAGGAAGTCTTCTCTCCGGTGGTCAAGATGACTACATTGAGATGCTTTCTTGCATTGGTTGCCATATTAGATTTGGTGTTGCACCAAATGGATGTCAAGACAGCGTTCTTGCATGGTGATTTAGATGTGGAAATTTACATGCAGCAGCCAGAAGGGTTTGTTGAGAAAGGCAAGGAAGATTGGGTATGACAGTTGTTAAAGAGTCTTTATGGCTTAAAACAATCACCGAGGGCATGGTACCATAAATTCCACAAGTTTATGCTTTCTCAAGGCTACAAATGTAGTGAGTTTGATCACTGCCTATATACAAAGAAGGCTAAGGATGGTAGTTGGCTGATCCTTATTTTGTATGTGGATGACATGTTGATTGCTGGCAAGCACTTGGAAGAAATTTCAGCTTTGAAGTCAAAGATGGCAAAATCGTTTGACATGAAAGACATGGGTGAGGCAAGTCATATACTTGGTATGCGCATTGAGAGAGACAGATCAAAGAAGTTGATTTGGTTATCTCAAACAGAGTATCTTGATAAGGTTTTGCAACGTTTCAATATGGAGAAGGGAAAGGCATTGAGTGTTCCATTGCCACCATATGTGAAACTTAGCAAACAAGATTGTCCTGTGTCTGAGGAAGAACAAGTTGAAATGGATAAGATTCCATATGCGTCTACAGTGGGTAGTTTGATGTATGCAATGATTGCTACTCGCCCAGACATTGCATTTGCAGTGGGAGTAGTAAGTCGATACATGTCAAACCCAGGCAAGAAACATTGGGAGGCAGTGAAAGGAATATTGAGATACCTAAAAGCTACAAAGAGTATGCGTATATGCTATGGGAGTCAGGACCTAAGTGTAAAGGGTTTTACAGACTCAGATTATGCAGGTGACTTAGACAACCGAAGGTCTACGTCAGGGTATGTCTTTACATTAGCTGGTGGAGCAGTATCATGGCGTTCTAGATTACAAGATTGTGTTACTCAGTCTACTACAGAGGCTGAATATGTTGCAGCATCAGAGGCATGCAAAGAATCAATTTGGCTTAATCGACTAGTAACAGATTTGGGAATCAAAGAAGAGATGCCTGTGTTATATTGTGATAGTCAAAGTGCTATACAATTGGCTTGCAATCCATTTTATCACTCAAAGACAAAGCATGTGGATGTGAAGTATCATTTCATCAGGGAAATGCTCGAGGATAAGCAACTTCAGCTTGTCAAAGTTCACACCATAGAAAATCCTGTTGATCTACTTACAAAAGGACTTCCCGCAGAGAGCTTTGCGCATTTTCGCAAGCAGTTAGGTGTAGGGTAGTACATCACTTCTCTACATCTCTTGTATATTAGCTTGTATAGTAGCTTCTCTCACACTTAAAGTACCACATTGGACTTTAAGTGGGAGGTTGTTGGGGTATAAAGCCCAATGTGGTCGCCCAGGTAAGTGGGCGGGCCGCCAGGTATGTACACATATTCTTTTGTAAAAACCTAATAAGAACTCACTATGCCCTACACATTACAGTAGAGCGAGTTCACCATATCGTCGTGCTCTTCTTCTCGCACTCTCTCTCGCGTCGCACTTCCGCTCGTACTCCTTCACCTTGTGACCTAGGTGATGCAATGAAGATGGAAAGCTTCATGCATCACGAGCATACAACAAACATTGTAAAAGCATTAACCAACCTCGGCCTCAGTCCCAATATCTCAAACACCTTCAAAGGTGGATAGAGCTAGCGGGGGAATGAGGGTAGGAAGAGGAAGAAGAAGTAACATCCGACAAAGAGGTAGCTCCTCACTTATCATCACTCTTCTTGCATAGCATAGCATAATAGCAAAATAATGATGACAAAGAAGGAGGCAAGTTTAAGCATTGAAGCATGGCTCTTGGCTGGATTTGGATTCCATAGCCAAGAGTGTTGGTGTAGGCTCTCAACTTCTCAACAAGCTTGGAGAAAGAGATGGAGCTCTTGCACTTTGCCAGGAAATAATGAGCATGTGAGTGAGTGAGAGAGAGGGAGTATATCCCCCAAGCACACCCCCAACTTTTTTTGGTCAACCACCCCTTGTAGCTCATGTTGGAAGTTGATTGGACCCCTACACGTCTAGCTAATCTCATGCATAGTGTTTATCAAGAAACCATGCTAGCCTTGGGACGTGTCCCCCTTTCCCCTTTAAGAGAGAGGACTTGATAAATGCATATGCAATTGATTTAATTAGCTAAAAGATTATTGGACCCCTTTAGAGGCCAACCAATAGGCTTTTAGGCACCTTATGAGGGCACCATGGAGAGGAATTTTATATGTGTCCTTGTTGCTTCTTTAGACTAGGCTTGCCTTGTGTGAGGGTGTGTGTGTTCTCTCTCTTACCCTACAATTAGGGCTCGCCCCCCCATGAGTAGGGATTGTGGTTGAATTTGGGAACAGCTTAAGACCCTCAAGCACCTTAATCGTGGAGCACCTTAAGCACCTTAGTCATAAAGCACCTCAAGCACCTTAGTCAGAAGCACGACAAGCACCTCAAGCTTGGGCTGGGTTCCCACCTCAAGCACAGCCCTAGCTCTAAGGTCTAAGGACTTTTAACACTAACCTTTGGAGGTATTTAATGAAGCTAACCCTAAGGTCTTTAAGCTCCATTAGATAGCCTTGCTCTTTGACAAACCATCTCTCATTTGGACCCCTTTAACCTTGGCCCCGTGTTGGGATAGATCCATAAGCACATGTCTATATTCTAACCCTTGTTCCCTTCTATTTTCCCATATTAAATTATTAGTTTAATATGATAAATCATTTGGATTGATTAGATATTAGATTTTATGACAGAAACGACAAAGAGAAAATGGTGTGTATGCCAAAGAGAAGGAGTGGTTTTCATCAACCATACAAAAACCAATAGTGAGTCTTCATCCAGTCAGGTCCTTAGGGAGTTTTCCTTTTAGAATAAGGTCGTATTCCTCATGCAAGTCTTGTGCTAGGTAACAAAACTGGTTTGTTGAGGGTACTCCTCCATTTTATTCTTACCTAAAATGTAAAACAAATCAGAGAAAATTATTGAGATATAGATCAAATGTGGTGTTGAGCATTGTGTCTCTACAACAGGTTCTTCACACTTGTGATGGTTATAGCGACAAAAATACACGGGGATATTTTTTCCCACGGTGTCACTCTATGAGTCACTATACGTGTTGCAAAGAAAATGTCTCTTTATGCATCGTTATTTGACTCTCTATATAGACATGCAAATAGAGACTTTGTAGTTGCTAATTTAGCGATGCATATAGATATATTCAAGACCAAAAATAGCGACACATATAGCAATGCCTGAGAGTTGAATTTTTTGGTGGCAGGCATCAACCATATTGAACATAAAGTTTCCAAAATAAAGATGCAAAATTGACAAAAGTATATCAGTGAAAGTGAATTGACAAAAGTAATACACTGACAAAATTATACACACCATAGGCAAAATCAATTGATTGTTAAGCTTTGAGCAAAATGTACTAGTTACAACACAATTGTCATTATTGAAAAAATACATCGTTGACCAATTGTTACAAAATTGACGTACACACGTTATCTCCTTATACATGCTACGAGAAAAGAAAAGTAGTGCTACCTTCCTATGGCTAGATTGACGTCGACTATTCCAACATCTCATCGCGTCCCAATTGAGTATCTGTCGGATTCTCCAGTGAAAAATAATGAGACTATCTATAAGTATAAACATATAGTTACAAAACAATCTAATTTTTAGCTTATTATTAAAATACAAAAAATGTAAGAGAGTAAAGTTAAATACTAATCAAGTTGGAGTGAGAACTCAGAATGTCCATAAGGGCGTTTAAGCCCTTTCTGCCCACATACTCGTGCTCGTACGGTGTGGGGTCACGTCCAATATCGACCACTGTTCAAAACATACAAAGAAAACGTTATGTTAGAATTTAAAAATACAAATACCCATAACTACCAAACCTAAAGGGCAATGCAAAAACACTTACAAAGTCAGCCTGAAATGATGCCCATCCGTCGCTCCCCAAGTGGTGCGAGCTCCCTGCCTCTACTCGCGCTCTGGCTGCCTCCTTTTGTTGCTTCCACTTGTCATGATTCTTGTGTGCTGCTTGCTTTGCATTCTTCCAATCTTCTTTGGCTAGCCAATATGGCATGTTCCACCCATGATTTATTGATTTTTGCACTTCAGAGCACTTGTGCTTGGAATACTCGCACATCCGCACCTTCATCAAGTCTTCATTGAAGCGCTCATCTCAATTTGACATGGGAAACTCATCATGCATAATGCTAATGACTCTGTCTTTTAATTTATTTGGCACTTCACTCCAGGTGTTTAGTATGTAGTGTTGAAACATTTGAGAGCAAAGGCCACGCATGCGCGAGATCACCTTCTCGCCGTCGTCATCCAAGATGATGTTGTCACTGATGTCGACCAAGTAAGGTAAGCCCTCTCCCCTACGATGTGTGAACCTGGGTGTCACTGCAAGCATCTTGACAGGGGTCTCGAGTGGTGTCTCAATGGGGGTACTGCTACAAGTGTCTCCACTAGAGTCTAGGCTCCGAAGCGAGGAGTGTCGAGTGGGGTGATTCCCAGAGGAGTAGCGAGTATTGTGTAGCCAGGAACAGCCGATAGCCATGCAAGACCTCGAGTAGATGGCGATGTCGTGGCTAGTGTGGGGGCAGGCAAAGAAGGGGGAGGTAAGGAGACTCAAAAACTACGAGAAAGTGTGGAAGAATCAGTAGAGCCTCCTCCACAGCAACAACCGCCACCACTAGAGCGTTGGTGCCGAGGAGTGTATAGATCGTCTAGTCGACACCGAACTCTCGGAGCGTGCTGATCACTCTAAAGTAGACAGAGACTCTGAAGGAGTGGAACGACATAACTGTGCACCACAGTAAGGTGGTCCTTGTACCACCTCCTCTGCTCGAGATCCAAGGAAGCAAGAAATCGATCATCATCCATACCTGCATTAAATACACGAACATTGAGTCTTAATGATGAATGGAGAAGAAAATCCGAATAAGTTATAATTTGATTCACAATTTAAATTTCACAAGTTTAGCATAGAGACAATAATGGAAAAAACTCCACGTGAATACATTATATATGATAAAAGGGAGTAAAATTACTTGAATACAACGTCTATGGCTTTAAGAGGTCTCTCTCTCATCCTCGCACAACCTCTGCATACCTCCCTATGTCTATATAGAGCTCTTCATTTAGTAAAATGTCCTCCGTTTCATTTTGTAGGTCCTCCGAATCATGCATCCCATAGAGAGTAGCAATGCCAGGCTCGTCTAGACCACCTCAGCAGGTTTCAAATTAGCATCCTCTCCAATCTCCTCCACAGATGCCATGGTGATTGGAAAATTGTAGCCCGCATACATCTGTGCACTACGAGGGGCTACCTCTATGACATACCACCATTTTGGTGCATACTTTGTAGGATGGAATACCACTTGCAAGAGCCACATAACTTACATGAGTGCTTCCATACCACAAGTTCTCTAAAGTTGGATATTAAATATTTATAGACTTACTTGGTCACAATGCTCGGGTGACTTCAAACATATCTGACACATTTTATGACAGTCTGTGACTTCAAACTAGTAAGCTTCCCTTCTTTAGTGGAACATTTGCGTTCCTGGCCTCCTGATAAAATCCATGGTGCTTAAGGGAGTTTTATCGATCCATCAGGTGCTGTCTACGGCCAGTATTGCTCCATACAATTTGCATTCCTAAGGTCATTTCTGGCTCCCAAAGTATCTTTCTTACCAATAAAATGGTTCCACAATAGATTACCCACATTCTTAAATATGTGCATTGGATTGAGCAAGTGATTGATTATGAGTCTGGGCCAATATGGCAATTGGTACTGTAGAGAGATTCTCTTCAACCTTGGGGGCAAAATGTCATCACACATCTCCTTCTGCTCTAACCATGCTCAAGTAGACATCCTTGGCAGTTCTCTTCCCAAAAAACCGCGCATAACTCGTGATCCTCTAGAAGAGGTTCTTGATGACCTTCGTAGATTTGGTTCTTGAGTGAGGGCGCCCGACGTACATTAAGTCTAGGGCCACATGTGACGCATGCTCTGTATCCGCTTGTTTGGAGCCCTGCATGTATACAAATGAAAAAAAATCCAAATGAGAAAAAAAAAAGGTTTATAGTGTTTGAGTTTGAGTATCACCTGATCATTCTGTTAGTCCGAGATAGTCATGTATGGTCCACATCTGAATGCCTCCGATCAAGGTATTGCATCGACCTGTGTGTTGGCTCATATCCACCACTTCTATGCCAATCCACAATTGTTGTAGCTCTTCCAATAGTGGACAAACATACACATCAATATTCTTCACTTTATACCGCCCCGGCACAATCAAGCTTAGAAATAAGTGTCCCTTCTTGGTCGTCAACCACGGGGGAATGTTGTAGTTGACAATGACAACTGGCCATACACTGTAAGATGTCGACCTCTGACCAAATGGATTTATGCCATCCATAGCCAAGCCAAGGTGCATATTTTGAGCTTCCCTAGAAAAATCCGGCCTTGTGTTGTCTATATGCTTCCATGTCATGCAATCTACAGGGATCTGGGTAGCACACCGTTTGAAGATTTATTCTCCTCATGCCATGATGCTAGAGCGGCCATGGACTTGCATGGAAGAAATTATTGATGCGAGACATTAGAGAAAAGTGTTGCAACACCTTTGGCGGCAGTTTTTTTTTGTCTGTGGAGATCTACTCGATATCTGTCGGAATCACATTTCAGACACTTCTCCATGTCTATGTATTCCCCTCTAAAAAGAATGCAGTCGTTAGGACAAGCGTGAATGAAATTTTAGTCCATCCCCAAGTTTCACAAGACCTTTCTTGCTTCCTCTCTCAAATTTGGCATTACATTATCAGCTCGCAGTATGTGCTCTTTGAGCAATCTACATAGAGAAAAAACGCAAAACACTTGTGTAAGTAATTTGGTACATTATACATTTAGAGTTTTTTATTGAAGTAGACACATTGTAATAGATCACCTAAAAAGTGTTGTGACGCTAGTGTCACTCCATCCAAACTTTGTCAGCATGTTGAGAAGAACCAGGAGCGCCTTCAATCTAGACACTCATGCTCCACCATACAATGGCATATCGGGCTCACCTTTCATGTCATTGTAGATAAGCCTTTTTGAATCCATGACCGTCTCGATCATTTTGTTGATCTCGGGCTCAAACATAGCCTCATTGGAAATGTGATCTGCGTGATCACCCTCCGAGCTGTCACAGGCTGCATCTTGTGGCCTCATGTATGCTGCTTGAGTTAAGCAACTGCAAACACGTCCATCGGGTTGCAAGATTGTTGCCTATTCCCCAGTGTCAGAGTCTGACAAGTTGTAATTGGCAACTACTTGATCTATAATATATTTTTGCCTATTGGCCAGTGTTAGAATCGACAAGTTGTAATTTGCAACAACGATCTATAATAGATGGGTCAAACTTTCCAAATTTGTAAACGTGCTGCAAAGAAATGTGTCTAGTCTGTCACACAACATGTTTGCATTGAATACAAGGACATAAGATCCTTGTTGAGAGATAGGCGTTTTGGTTGGATGGCCACACATTGTTGTCACTACTCATCTCTCTCTCTCTCTCTCTCTCTCTCTCTCTCTCTCTCTCTCTCTCTCTCTCTCTCTCTCTCTCTCTCTCTCTTTCAATCTCCCTCGCAATCAAGAAACCATAGATCACATTATAAACGACCTCAAATTCTCTAGCCATGTCCAATCTCCGCACACCTCGGTCTAGAGGTGCACAAAGATTAGAACCAACAGGTTATAATCTCGTCTTTATTGGTCAATGCCTATATTTGTGGGTACAAGAAATCTACACGCCTACGTCTACATGACAATGCATGTATTGGACAAAAACCCTTTGCCTCTTGTTTAGCTGTAGCCATTTCCTAGTGTAAACTACCTTGAAGAGCTATGGTAATAAGTGAAGCCACCGTTTTGTGGTGTGTGTAGTGGGAGACTTCTCCAGCTTCTCTAGAGTTCTTTGAAGAAGAGCTTCTTTATTATGCTTCTTTCTCTTCATCTCTTCACAATAGCTCCTTGTTCAAGGGATTATTGTGCAGATTGCATGTTTGCTTCTTGCTCTTCTTAAATTCCCTCATTTCTGAACTCCATCTTGGGGATCTAAAAAAGATCTTGCAAACAACTATATACCTAAGCTCATGTGAGCTACAAACAAACTACTGCAAACATAACCATAAACCTAACTCTAAATTTAAACCATGATATATCCTAAAGATAAACTTAAATATAAAAACTAAATCCAAAATCTATTCTTAAATCTAAACCTAAGCTCTCATCAGTAACTATCATTAAATATCCCTAACTATGCTCTAAACCTTAATTATAGAGCTAAATCATAAACCTAAACCCAAAGCTCTAACATGAAATTTAAATCTAAACTCTAACTTAAACATAAAAACTAAATCCTAAACCTATGACTCTCTCTCTCTCTCTCTCTCTCTCTCTCTCTCTCTCTCTCTCTCTCTCTCCTATCTATATATGTCATAGTATGTCTATTTACAAAGACGGACATTGACGAAGCTCTTCACTGATCGATGCACTACTTTCTTGGACAATGCAGACATTAAGTAAGATCCACAAAGAGTTGATCGGATTGGTCTCATAAATTATTTTGAAATTTTGAAGACGTTTAATATAAAATTTCATTTCATTTCTCTCTCTCTCTCTCTCTCTCTCTCTCTCTCTCTCTCTCTCTCTCACACACACACACACACACACCCACGTGTGTGTGTGTGTGTGAGAGAGAGAGAGAGAGAGATAAAGAGAGAGGGGAAGGGAAAATAAGAGAGAGGAGAGGGAGGTAGCATACCTGGCCCTCCCTCCTCTCCTCATGTGTGTGTGTGTGTGTGTGTGTGGGGGGGGGGGGGGGGGGGGGGGGGGGGGCATGCATATACCTGTCTTGTAAGAGAGCCAAATTTCAGATCTGTAGATCTGAGTTTTTGGCGCTTGCGGATTATTTTTTTACAAGGTCGGTGTCTCTACAGCCGTCGTTATAAGTGTCGCTATTTAACAAAGGCTATAGCGATGCCGTGAATTTTCCACATTTGAGTGTCGCACTACTACCGTCGCTATGTTGAAGAATCTCTTGTAGTGTTTCTAATGTAATGTGATGCCCTACAATACCAAATGTGGTACTCCATGATACCAAATGTGTACATTTAACTTCAAATGTTGCATCAAATACAATGAGTGAACATGCACATCTTGATTAACACATGCATGATGCCAATGAATAACGTACCACGGCTTGACTTGTTGGCAGATTTTGATTCATCATCATCAAAGAGGAGTGAGGTCCGTTCGGAGTCGATATCAGCAACCTTACATTGTTTTGCAGTAGCCCTTTTGTTGGGACTAGTTTTGCTCCAGCTCTGTTTGTTGGGGGAATGGGGTGGAAGCACCTTTGTTGTTGCTTTCGCCAGGGGAGGGCATTCCCTCCTTGGCCTTTGCTTTTTTTTGCATGTTAAAGGTGACGCTCTGATGGAAACATCTCCCTTGGCCTTTGGGGTTCTCATGGTTGAAAAACTAACATGCGAGAGCTACAATCAAATTTGATGTTGAGAGAGGAGAGAGAGAGAGAGAGAGAGAGAGAGAGAGAGAGAGAGAGAGAGAGAGGAAGGAGACTAGAAGAGCACGCAATGGAATGCTTAAGTTCAAACGCAGGGCAAAAAAAATGGAACCACTAAATCCACTCGTGACACTACTACTCTCACACAGGGTGGTTCGAGGGCCCATTTTGAAATTGTACAAAACATTCTTATACAAATACCATCATAATTAAAAAAATATAAATACAAATACCTTTTTCCTCAAAACTTTCCCTCCAAAGTACCAAATAGGTGGGAAAAAAATTGACCCTTTTTTTGTACCACCAACCTTTGCTTTCAGCCTTATGCTAGTAGAAGGCTCTTCATAGCTAAGAAACATTACTCTGTTACTGAAAGAGAATGTTTGGGGATGGTGTATTCTGTGAAGAAGTTTCGTCATTATTTTCTTGGAAAATTATTCAACTTTCATGTAGATCACTTGACATTATTGTTCCTTGTGCAGCATCAGAATTTAGTGGGCTGACTAGCTTAATGGATGATTTTGCTACAGGAATTATGGTTTGAGGTAGTGCATAGTGTGGGTGCACAACAAGTGTTCGCTGATTATTTGTCTCAATTGGATTTAGGGGAAGCATCAACTGGTGTCAAGGAATAATTGCCATATATGCATTTATTTGGAGCAAAAGTTGGAGTAGATGTGACAACTATAGGGACTGATCAAAGTGAAGAAGATATTTTGAATCAAGAAACCCTTCCATGGATCTGGTATGAGGAGATGATGTTGTTCTTGTAAGAAGGCATTATGCCAGCCCACGTAAGTTTGGATCAAAGAAAGAGGGTGGCCTTGAAGAGTAACAGGTTTGAAATCTTGTTGGGCCAGTTGTATTATAGAGATTTAAGGGGAGTGTTGTTGTGGTGTGTCTTGAACCTGAAAAGCGAGTGGTGCTTGGGGAGGCTCATGAAGGCATTATTGGAGTCCATTTATCAGGTGCACTAATAGCAAAGAAAGATTTCAATTCGGGCTTTGGTGGCCTATTTTCCATACGGATGCGTTCAAATTTGTGATGCAATGCGATGTGTGTCAGAGAATAGGCTAGCTAGTTAACAACGATAGATTACCATTCAATTTAGTATTGCCACTTGAACCTTTCCAAAAATGGAATTTGGACTTTATAGGCCCACTTAAACTTGCAACAAAACAAGAAAAGTTCAGATACATTTTGACTTGTACAAATTATTGTACAAAATGTGTCAAAGCTTGGGCATTAAAAGAAGATATTGTAGTCTCTTGTGGACTATCTTTGTCGGGATGTGTTTCCCAAGTTTGGTCTACTAGTGGAATTGGTGAGTGATTGAGGCACACCTTTTTTGAATAAAGTTATTAGGGAGTTTCTATGAGCTTTTTAGATTATGCATAAAAAAGTACACCTTATTATCTGCAAGCAAATGGATTGGCAAAGAGCAACATATAAAGTGACCATGTGAATATTGACAAAGCTAGTAGCTACAAAACAAAATGATCAAAATTTGAAGCCTCTCGCATCACTTTCGACATATCACATGTGGTTTAAGGTGGCTAATGGGTGTACTCACTTTAAGTTAGCATTTGGAATAGAGGCAATTCCCCCCTTAAAGTTTGTGGTTTCTAGCATGCAGATTGAGGTTTTTGAAAGACTGTTACCAGAGGACTTTATGATCTATAGGATAGATCAATTGCTCCAATTGGAAGAAGATAGATATACTAGTTTCATGTTGATGAGAGAGTTACAAGTCAAGAAGAAGAAACAGATGGACAAAGGTATGCGGTCTAAGATATTAAAAGCAGGCGATCTTATGATGATGTTTAATTCTCGGCAAGGGAAGCATAAAGAAAAGCTGAAATTACGGTGGGCGGGACCCTATCGTGTTCATGAAAGTGCAGGGCTGAATGCGTTCCAAGTGCGTATGTGTGGTGATGTGCAATGTTAGGTCATTGCCATAAGCAGTTTGAAGTTGTCAAATAGTCTTTCCATTAATTTCGTTGTGCGGATAGACTTACTACTCATATGCGGTAACTTGTGTTGTCTTATAGATTATTGATTGATTTATTTTATTGTTTTGTGTTAATCAACAAGGCAATCCTCTTCATCTTGCAAATTGTTAGGTCAGTGCACAGTGTGTAGCGGCCAGTATTGTTCAATGTATTGAAGGTGGGCTTGTGCGTGCCAGAGCCAGAATAAAAAGGGGGGGGGGGGGGGGGGGGGGGGTGAAGAGAGGGAGAAATGAAATGAAATGTTATATTAACTATCTTTAAAAATCCTATGAGACCAAACTGATACAATCCTTATGGATCTAAGCCAATGTCTAGGTACAAAAAAGTAAAGTTAGTTGTCAATGTCCGCCTTTGTAGGTAGTCGCCTTGGGAGGGGGGAGAGAGAGAGAGACTTTGATATGGTTGATATGAACAAATGAAGGAAAGAGGTATAGAGTCGTGGTTGCATGAGAGCAAGAGGGAGAATCGGTTGGTTGTGCAAAATATATATATAATGTAGGATTTTTTATAAAAAAATTCACAAATTTGGCAGTGTAGTTGTGGGCGTAATTTCACATTATAGTGTTCGGACGTGTGAGACACCTTGCATTTGCCGCTTTGTTGTATAAGTTTTTCTCTCGATGGTAAAAGTATCCTGATCTTGTAGGACCATGGTTTCCATGCAACCATGGCCTATAACAGATGCCCTAGCATGTCACAAGTGTGCCTCACGGTTCTCTGCGGCCATCCATGGGACCACATTACTATTTTAAGGGGTGCCCAAAATAGGACCCCCATTGTATCAAAAGTTATTATAAAATTTAAAAAAAAGAACCAGAAAATAAAATTATGTTCATCACAGAGGAGCTGGAGAGCACCGTCCATAGCCTCGTCTGCCCGCTTCCATTGCAAGTTTCCATGAAGGGAAATCCCACCAGGACAGTGGCTCGCATTTGCAAGTCCCGAAGGCCCCCCTTTTGGTGACCACCGTTGCCATTATTGGGTCTTGCAGGACCCAATGTGTATAGTTTTAGCTCCCTTCACTCCTCCAAAAAAAGCGCTTCTCCTTCTCTCAGATAACCCCCCCTCAGTCACCCAACTTCACCTCCTTTGCCCTGCTCACGGACACCTGCAAACGGGCCCCTCCAGTTTCTCTCCTCTATCTTGTTCATGGCCAACCCATTGGCTTCAACATGCAACTCTCGGAGCTTTCAAGATCAACGTCTGCAATATTTCTTGTGCAATTTCCCAAACTAGTTGGAATAGCTCCCACCAGCGTGTTGTCGCTGAGGAATAGCATTTGAAGCTTTCCCAAGAATCTGATCTCATCGGGGATATGGCCTAAGATCTGGTTTGTGTTGAGGTCCATATCAACAAGGATTGTGCAATTACCCATGCTGCGAGGGAATGATGCCTGCAGTGGGCTACGTGATGCATGATGGTGGTTGGTTGGCTGGGTCCAGGAAAAAGACTATTAAGGCACACCAAATAGCAACCCTCTTCATATCTCAGATTTTCAAACACCATGGATTTCCATCATCCATCGTATCAGATAGAGATCCTAGAATGACCAGTAATTTTTGGATAGGTCTCTTTGAAAATCTAGGTACAAGGTTGAATTTCTCTTCGGTCTATCACCCACAAACAAATGGCCAAAGTGAGATAGCTAACCTTACAATTCTCGATCTACTAAAGATATATGTTACAGAAGTAGATCAACGCTCACAATGGGAGAAGTATCTACCACTTGTAGAGTATGCATACAATAACATTGTCTATACCACTACAGGAAAGGCACCTTTTGAAATCATAGAGGGAAGACCTAAAAGTCCCTTGCTACTTGAGGTACATGGGAAGATCTTCGTTGCCGATGAGTATAACCTAGACCTACAAGAATCTTTCCAAAAGATTAAGGAGGCTATATCCATCTCCCAACAAAGGCAAAAATCTATTGCTAACAAGCACAGAAGGGCCTTAACATTCAAAGAAAGTGATTGGGTCTTACTACCTTTGTGGCTTGAGAGGGATTTTGGAGAAAAACTTTGGAGCTAGAGCAATGAAAAGTAAGTTGAGTTTAAAGAAACAATTATAATAGGCTTACCATGGAGAGTGGGAAGAATATTGCAAGCCTAACCAATAGATTTCAAAGCCTATTAGTAGGAGCACTTCCAAGTCTATGAGCATATTGTCACACTTTTGGAAGAGAAGAACCTACACCAAATCTACATGCAATTTTCAACTTTGTGCACGAAGAGAATAGAAAGCAAAAAACCTAATCCAACTCAAGGAGGGAAATGTATCTGGATTCTACTTCAATAGTCAAATGCTTCACATGTGGTAAGCTAGGCCACCAAGAAAAAATTACAACAAATGCTCCCGTTGTGGCAAAAGAGGTTATCCACTAGTGAGATGCTACTTCAAACATCAACCCAAGAAGTAGAAGACCGTCACCCACACCATAACAAGCAAAGATGAAGCAAATTTTATACAAGACTAGAATGGTGAGGATCATGGTTCCACTCACGTTGTTTATGATTGGGATTCAAACATATTGTAGAGCACATATGATTACCACCCTCTACCTCAATCTATTGTATCATGTTGGAGATATCCCCAAAGTGCTCGGTCTCAGTTATGAGCACTAGTTTAAGGAGGATATCATGAGATGAGTCACTTTGGCACTTTTGATCCACCTATGATTTATGAGCCACATTTAGGCTCTTATGGTATGAGTATGAGCCATGATATGCACCTTATGAGGATATATGAGCAATTGTTGACATATGAGTGTCTCTAAATGCCAAGGGGAGGCTAAATGAGGATGGGCTTTAGCCAATGAACCAACCCTTAGGTAATGCACAAGAGATGAAATGGCATGAGATGAAATTAGCACATATTTGTTGCATTAATTGACTCTTAATTTCAGCCCCACCTTCCTAAGGTCGACCTCTCTTCTTAGGGATGCTTGGCACATGCATTTGACACCTATGCAAATATGCATCCGTCATATGGCACCTACACTCTAGGCTAGCTCTTTTAAACTATTTCCATAATAAAGTTCTCTTGTGTATATGTTTATGATTATATTAGACCCCACAAATGCTTGGTGTAAGAGAAAATTAGTTTTCTTCTCCACAATATTCCACTTCACTACTACTATCCTCAATAAACTTACAGCAAGAGTGACATCTACCAAAGGTGGTGCATAAATTGCTCAAAGGTGACACAAACATGGGTGACAATGACCCAAAATAGATGGTTGGTATGGGGAGAAATGGGTTGTCTCCTCCTAAATATCCCACTTCATTATCACTACCCTCACTAAGCATAGAGCAAGGGTGTCATCTATTAGAGTTGGTGCATTGCATTGTTTAAAGGTCACTTTGTAGCACGGCTACAGTGTCACTGGCATGGGACAAGCAGTTAGTGCAGTTGGGCTGAAGATCACACTAGAGGGACACTACATTTGGGTTGGAGTTGGCACTGGACAGACTCTTGCCTGGGCAATGACACGTGGCAAGGATATGGGTGGTAGTCTGGTCGACACCGTGGTCAGACCACCACCGCCACACTTTGGAGATACACTTAGTTGGACCGGATATTTGTTAGCCGTTGGTGGCTCCTTATGGTGGTACATGTGTGTGGTTGGTTCCAGATGTCGGATATCACATCATCATCTACTTTGTGTGGTCATTGGTCTAGAGTCTAGCATCTTGAGTTCATACACATCACATCTACACCATCCTTGCACAGTTGAGCCTTGACACCCCCATTGTATCCATGAGTTCTGGGCTAGAGCTGAATGTGCTGCCATGCCAGAGTATGTATTGGTTTCTTTGAGTTAGTCGATGTTCACGTTGTTCAAGTTTCACTCCTGAGTCTTGCTGTTGTTTCTCTGTTATTCATTGTCTTCTGTGTTTTCATTATGTGGAGTGAGATCTCACGCACACTCCAGTGAGGAGCACCCACTCTAGAGAGCACGACACATTATCTCCACTACAGGTGCTCTCATTTTTGGCACGCCTGGTGGGACCTCAATTGAAGTCTCACTCAGTTGCACTACAGGTTGAGGAGCTAGCTGGTTTAAGCTCTTGCGTGTGTTGGTCTCACCTGCTATGGTCCAAGTCTAGCTTGGTCTCGTCCAACTTCCTCTCGACCGGCTTGACCAACTAGTCTAGTCACTCGCCTTGGTCTAGTCACTTGTCCTGGGCTAGTTACTCGCCATGTGTAGGAGGGCTACAGTGTCACAGGCACTGGACAAACGGTTAGTTGCAGCTGGGCTGGGGTTCGCACTGGACGGACTTTTGCCTAGGCAGTGACACATGGTAGGCATACGGGTAGTGGTCTAGCCGACACGGGTCCAAACCACCACGGCCACAGTTTGGAGATAATCTTAACTGGACAAGATATTTGTGAGCCGTTGGTGGCTCTTTATGGTTGTATATATATTCGTAGTTTTTGGGGTTATGGATATCATCTACTTTGTGTGGTCAGCAGTCCCAAGGGACTTCCAAGAGAAGGTTCTGGATACGTTGGCCAACCTGATGCTCCAACCCAAAGAGACTTTGCAGAGCTCATGACCATAAAAAGTCTTTGGTCGCCAAGCTTCCTCAACAACTAGGTGAGTTTATAGTCAAGAAATGGGTTGAGAAGGCTCTTCCTAAGACTTCTTTGCAAAAACTTAGAGAGAGTCTCCGATCTGAAGCCACTCTGGAGGAGTTCGTTGCTGCTACTACTAGGATAGAGGGAGCAAGGAATCTATTTACTGACTCTCCTCAGGTAGACACTACCTCTATACTCTTGGAAAGTCCATATGACCCCTTGACTTCTTTACGCAAGGAACTAGAATCCCTAAAGTTACAATGAGTTCTTCAAGAGGAGAGGTCCTTCTCTCTTAGACAGATGAAGCCTCCACATCACGAGGCTTTGGAACAGATCAAGCGCGAGCTAGAAGAGCTCAAGTCTCAGCAAGAGACTAAGGCTATGGTTTGGTGTAGCTCATGCCGTTCGCCAGGGTACCCTCCACATGAATGCCCCCTTCGGGCTTATTGCCACTTCTGTGAAAAATCTGTACATGAGGACAAGGATTGCTACTACCTCAAGGGATTGTGACGACAAATATAGCAAAGTCTTGGTCCTACTCTTCAACAATGGCCAGCACCTGCATCCAACATGGTTTCTCCAAATGGCCATCCAAAGCACATGCCAACTTTGTTGTCAACCCCTCCTATGCAAGGTATGCAGAGTACTTTTCCCTCTCAGAGCTTTTATCATGCCTATGCTCCCTCATCCCCTCAAAGATTCTACGCCTCCACCTCCAGCTCCATGCACCAAGAGCAAGGACCACCTCGCCCTTCGACTCGCCCATTGAATCGTCCCATTTTGTGCTATAGATGCGGGGAATATGGACATTACCAAAGCAAATGCTCCTTGCCAGAAGGGTTTGTTCTCTTCCATCATTGCCCTGAAGCAAAGGATCACTGCAGTAAGGATTGTCCCAGACTTCGTGCATCCACTGCTTCGAGCCCAAGTCAAAGCCAAAATGAGTTTACCTTTCCCAAGATCAATGTGATAGCAGTTAGCACCATCTCTCAGCCACCCACTTCTGCCCATGTGGTTACCCCTCAAGCTGCAGTTTATAGAGGAGCCAGCGGGCGTCCTCACTTGGGCCCAGAGGGCCGATCTCAGTCTTGGCATTCCAACAAGTTCAACTCCCCCACACATTTCGACACCGCTTTCAGCTGTTGACAAGCCATCCCCCCAGTGCCAAGCAAGAATCCAAATCTTTGCTCTCTGATATTAATGAAGCTTTCTTGGAAGCAGTTGCCAATCTACATCAGATCAAGGTACCAGAGAAACCACTGGTAGAAAAACAAAAGCTTACATCAGAGACAATCTTGAAGAACACCTTCCAACAAGTGTCGCTCTATGACATGTTGCAGCTAGATGCGAGTTTTCAAAGTGACACCCAGTCGCTTTACCCCGGAGGCAGGTCCTAGTGGCGGGCAAGTCCCAATGCAACCATCACAGTCCTATATGATATCCCATACTGCTGCTCCCCTTAAGGATTATAGAAGCCCTCGGCTGCCCTCGGCTCACCGTGTCCGTCTTGGGGCGAAAATTCTCAAGAGTGAAAGTGGATGGTGGATCTGGCATCAACCTGATGCCTGAGTCCACTATGTTGGCTTTAGGTCTGCAATCTACATGACTTGCTTCCTTCGCAGTTACGTTGGCCGACCAGAGGACAATCTACCTAGTGGGTATAGTGGACAAGGTGCCTTTTCAGGTACAAGACTTCACCTTTAGCTTGGATTTTGTTGTGGTTCATCTTCCCTAGGTTGAGGGAGGATTTCCCTTGCTCGTCGGTAGACCATGGCTATGACACACTAAAACATTGCATGATTGGAGAAATGACGCAATGTGGATACATATTCCCAATGCATCCCATTCGCCTAGAAGGAGGCATGGATCCTATGGTGCAGTATAGTTCTTTGTCAATGGAAACCAAGCCTTAGCTAGACCAACCTACTCCACCTGACGGGTCGGACGATGATCTGCTGGAGTGGTTAGAAGCTACCAAGTCTATGCCTTGTTGTGGGGTCTCTATTCGATCTTTGCCTGAGGATACACCCTCTTTCACAGTTTCTACAGTACTTAAGCCTAGTAAGACACTTGAGCAAGCAACAAGTGTTGAGGTCACAGAGGCCAATAACTATGCGCCCTTGGTGGAAGGACTTGGTAAGCCTATGAAGAATTATAGAAGGCGAAAGAAATCTCCTCTACAGGAGTTTACCCACACTTCAACCTCAGCCACATCTGTGTCTACCTCTCCGACCAAGTCAAAAATCTCCTTTGAGTCTATGGAACTACCCTATAAAACTTCTAGTCGGCCGGTGATGGTACAGCTCGTAAATCACCCTATCTGGCATCTACATGGGAGGGTTATTCCAAGGGCCACAAAGGGCAGTGTCTCACAAATCCTAGAATCAGAGATATCACCCTACCCACCCCCTCACTCTCTCCTCGCCCCCCCTGCCCACCCCCTCTTGCCCCTACCCTCCCCCTCACTCTCACTCACCCATACCCTCCCCTCACTCACCCCTACCAGTTCCCCCTACCCTCCCCCTCTTGTCCCTACCCAAAATCACTCGCCCCTACCCTCCCCCTCACTCACTCTCGCCCCATACCCTCCCCTCACTCGCCCATACCCTCCCTCACTCTTACTCGCCCCTACCCAATCCCCTCGCCCCTCTCCAATCCCCCTTGCCCCTCACCCCTACCCTCTTCACCTCGCCCTTACCCTCCCTTCTCGTGCCTACCCAATCCCCTCTGGCCTCTCCTCTCCAATTGCCTCGCCCCTCTCCAATTCCCTCGCCCCTACCCAATCCACTTCACCCCTACCCAACCCCCCTCCCCACTCTACCTACCCCCCCTTCCGCTTCGCTCCATGTTAGGCGGTGTAGGAAAAAATCGGGGTCAGTGTATACCACCAACTTAAATTCCAAAATCTAGGTGAGGTTGCTTGAAGAATCGGTAAATTGAGTAATACTCGGCAAAAGCTTTAAACTTTGAACTCACAGCCGGTAGAATTTCAAGGCTATCCCTATTTTCACCGAAAGTTCTCTCGGGGGGAGACAACTCCAGCCACCGGACCCCCCCTCCTCCTTTTGGTTGCATTTTCACTAGCTTTTGTGCCATCTTTGGATTTTGTTCCGTCTTGGGCCTTCTTCGGTTTCTTGCTTTCTGTAGAGCTTATTTCATTGTGGTTGGAGGTTTAGACTGTGCAGCTCACCTCCCAACCGTGTCCTAGCTTATCTCATTGTGGGAGGGTTGTCCATACTATATTATGTTATGCAACTATCTACATTGTCTCTTCCTCCTCGAAACTCAGTATCTTCTCCAAACACCCACTCCTTTAGATGGAGCTGCATTTTCCTGCTAGTTCAATGTTCTTTCTAGTTTCAGTGTTTCCCTCACCGGGACGGTGAGTGGTCTTGTGGCGGGCAACCTGTAGCAGGACTACAATGTCACTGGCATGGGATAGGCAATTAATACAGTTGAGCTGGAGTTCACACTCGATGGACAGTCTTTACTGGGCTGGAGTTCGCAATGGACGTACTCTTGCCTGGACAATGACACGTGGGAGAGATACGGCTGGTGGTCTGGTCGACACCGTGGCTGGACCACCACCGCCACAGTTTGGAGATAGACTTAGCTGGACCGGATATTTGTTAGTCGTTGGTGGCTCCTTATGGTGGTACATATGTGTGGTTGGTTCCAGTTGTCGGATATCACATCATCATCTACTTTGTGTGGTCATTGGTTTGGAAAATCTAGCATCTTGAGTTCATACACAACACGTTTGCACCATCCCCGCATACCATGAGTTCTGGGCTCGAGCTGAGTGTGTTGCCATGTCAAAGTCTGTATTGGTTTCTTTGGACTTAGTCGATGTTCATGTTGTTCAGGTTTCACACCTGAGTCTTGTAGTTGCTATTATTCAGTGTCTTCTGTGTTTTCATTCTGTGGAGTGAGATCTCACACACATTGCACTGAGGAGCACCCACTATAGAGAGCACGACACATTATCTTTGCTACACACTTAACAATTAGAATAGGACTAGGAGCCTCTCATTCATACTCAACATGTCCATAAAAAATGGCCTCAAATTTGACATGTAAGTATTGACTACCTATCATGAAAAGTGAGGATTAAAGAGATGCATGTGTTAGGTATGTGCCCAAGATGTAAACAAAAAAGGATTAGATATGCAACCTATGTTTCTTCTCTTAGGCTTTCCCAGAAACCAAAACAAATGATGCCAACTTGTGTTACAAGTTGTTCACAAGCCGTAACAGTTTCTTGCACTTTTCTCGACTATAAGCAACCAATGCATTGCAAACTATAAGTAGCTAGTGCATTGTAAAGGCTCTACCCTCATTTCATTAGGTGGAATCTTGCAAGAGTCCACCCCACATTAGTAGGAAGTACAATCTTGGTTGCACCATCACTTGTGGTGAAAAGGATGCCAAATATGGGTTGTGCTTGCAATCTCAAGGCTGCAAACGAGTCTACCAAAGACGGGACCGCTTTTTCATGCAAATATGAGAAAGCCCGAATATTCACATGTCATTTTCCTTACTATTCAAATTTCCCCTAAAGTTTCATCGAGTTCATATGGTTTGTAATTTTTCAAACTTTGTGAAGACCTACTACTTATCATTTAAAAAATTAGCTCAAGGACATTGAGTATTAAAAGAATAAAGAAAGGACACGTAGAAAGACATTTATTCTTCACATACAGTGTCATCACACGACTAAATCGTCAAATTAAAATAGCACAATTTTTAAGCCATTTCTATTAATTTTGAAATTACACTTTTTTTTTAAAACATTGTAACGTACTTCCACCGTATCAAACCTTCACTAGTTTATTCAATTGAGTACCAACCCTCTCCAACAAGCCACACAAATTTCATCAAGCAACAATCTTACCTTTTTCACATTAACTTATCTCATCCTTGAACAATAAGAACAAGAAATGTGGATAAAATGCTAGTTCTCTGACCACCTCCGCCTCCAATCTCAATTAAGGTGTAAATCAAGGTTTCCTTGATTTAAAGAACTACTATTCCTGTGTTATATCCGGTTAGTTTGCACGCTAAAAAAAGAGTACAACCAGCTCCTTTGGCCATCACAATGATCCACTAATACAAGAGAACATAAAATTTACCAAAATTATCCCCATCCCAATCCGCCCATAGAATTCCACATGAAAAGTTACAATAACCTCTGGCCAAACCATGGCTCCTACTATTTAGAAGATGGAAAAGGAGCCAAAAGCTTCTGCTTGAAGGAAAATCCATCAGCAAGCATGTGCCTTTCAAATGTATACCATCCGCCACAGTTGGAGGTCGACAGGCTGAAGCTCCCAGCAGTCTTATCTATCCCAGCCGTCTATCTACTCGCCATTCCTGGCAGGAGAACTGCAGCCAACTGATGATTGCCACAACAGCTGCCATGATTGCCTGCAGTCACTTCCAATCATCTAATGCCACGTCAAAGCATGAAATCGATGCCACATCAGTATGCAGAATCATCTACGCCACCTGCCAACCTGTGCATGCCACCTCAGTAGCCGTCAGGAATATGTGCAGTTGAATTTTCTGGCTGCTTGTGTGTCAGACTCGGACATCTCCCCTGTATGGCCTGCCTCCCCCCAACTGTGGCACCCGGGAATTGTTGTGCAATGACAATTCCCTGTAAAATGGGTGAACACATGGCGACCAGCCTCCCAACGCTGACGTCTCCACTGTATGGCCCACCTCCCACCCACTGTGGCAGCCGGGAATGGTCACTGCACGACCATTCCCTACACCGTCAAGGTCGCTGGTCGGAGGGCTGCAGATCACAGCCTCCATCCCCTGGAGTTTCCTCGGCGGAACCGTCTGCAGCAGCCGCCCAATTGCTGCCAGGTCAGCACACAGAATGTCCTTGCCATGCATTCAATCAAATTGTGCCAACTCAGCTCATGGATACCTGCGGGCTGCTTGCCAAGTCAGCGCACGGAATGTTTTTCAATCATTGCCAATAAATGTAAGTCCCGTCAGCACCCATAATGAATCCGTCGACCTCCTCACAATCATCGTCAATGATTGCATGCCCTGTCAGCACCCGTAATAAACCTCCCTAGCAATGGGAATATGCCAAGTCAGCAAGCGGAATTCTCTCTGCCTGGCACGTTTGCTCTGACACTGCTGTGCATGCAACCGATTGAGCTCGTCAACTGTACCCTGTTGCAGACTGTACGTGGGCACAAGTAGCATGCTGGCCGCCCTCCCAGCGACCTTGACGGCCGGGAATGGTCATTTACTGATACCATTCCCTACCCCATCAAGTCTCGAGTTTAATACTTGATCCTCAACATCGAGATGTGATAAATAATCATTTCTTGTACAAACTGGACTCAACCCAATAAAATGTAAGTCCCCATTATGTCCAAACAATCGAGACCCCCATTAAACCTGTACTGTGATACCTTGTTCACATAAAGTAACAACAGTCGCTGCCACCCTGCACCTACATTACCACTTCGCCTAAAAAGAACAAAATAGCCATGTGAAATTAACAAAGGAACTTCTCACTGAAGCATCTCCACAACCATTAAATTGATTGGATGAGCATACACTATCATACATTGAGAATAGGTCATATCTGACTACAAACAATCATTGATCAAGGGTGTGTAGCAGTGTGCCTAGAGCTGAAGCACATCTGCAATGTGTCATCCATATATATGAGTATAAAGCAGTACACCTACGAGTGTCCTCCACACGGGCAGCAGGAGTGTCATCTGTATATGCAGCACGAGGTATAAAAGCCGAGGGAAGAGATACAGGTAGAGGGAGCCGGTATTAATGTAAGGGAAGAATGATGGAGTGAATTTACACCTCCTGCAGGGAAAGCAAGGGAGCGGGAAGACCCAGTTTTCTACCCTGAGAAGGTAAGGGAAAAACCAGGGCCATAACTGGGCTAAGGGGGAAGGGAAATCCGGGAGGACCGGGGATCACGTCTGTGCTAATGTTGTTTATACACACAACATTTTTTTTCCCTGGAAAGGACAGTAGAAATGAACTCAATAATCTCCACTGTCATCCTTTGATGCTCCGCCTATCCAGCTGCTCTGCCCATTTTCTTCATTTTGGGCTTGGGCGCCATGACTGCTTCTTTTCCTCTTCAAACCTTTCCAATTCAGTGGATGCTCCATAATACGATATCCCTGGCCATTCTCCAATACCGATGATGCTTCCACCGCAACTGGCTTTCTAGGGTGCTTAAATTTCAAGATTTGAAGCTTCTGCGTCGATCTCTGTTCGACGTGTGCCGCGACATCTGCAGTATCTGCCGAATCATAACTATCAAGCTGCCGTTTCTGGCTAGAGTAAGCCTCTACCATGCTTTCACCTTCACCATAGGACGCACTTGCCTCTAACGATGAGAAATTTTCATGATAATCACCATTTTCCACAGGTGGAGTGGCGTACGCAGGCATGAGATCTTTCTTGATCTTTTTCAACAGGTGTTTCTTCATAGACGTAGGCAAATCGTCACCCTCTTCAAAAGCTTTAAAATACTGTGACTCACTTAATGCATCGGTATAGATCACCTCCTTCCTCTTCCGTTTGCCTGAAATTTCACCTCCCACCGCATTATTTGCCAGTACAGTGTTTTTTGGAATTCGAAATACCCACTCTGGAACCTCGTGCTGCTCCATTAACCTAGACTTATACCCCTCCTTTTTTCGCCGCTCCTCATCCATCTTCTCAAACAGTCGAAATTCGTCCTCAGTTCTTGCTGCCAGACGATTGATTTCCCTCTCACTAGGGACATCAGTACCTAACGACTGTGCCCCTCGCCGCATGATCTCCTCCAGCAATTCACGTCTTTCCTGAGCTGCATTAGGCCATTATTACACCATCAGCAATCAATTCCAGGCTTGGGAAAAAAATCTCCCAGAATAATCAGCTCAAAAGACCCAATTGCAAGCTCTTTCCGATATTAATTCTTGAAATAACGGGAAGAGATTCTGATGCTTAAGTTGCAAAAACTGTTCAAACATGCGTAAGAAAAACTGGAATTTAAGAAGGGTCAATAAATGCAGAAGTCAATACCGAACTGAAGGAGCTTGTCGCATGTCTGTACCTGTGGATGTTGTGTTGAATAGACCTGCTTGAATCACCTTGGCATCAATTCCCATTTTGGACTTCGCTCGATCAAGAATATCTTCCTCAATTGTTCCAACACTAGCCAGAACAAAGACACGAACTTCTTTCTTTTGCCCAATTCGATGAGCCCTGTCCTCCGCTTGCTGATCCATTTGAGGATTCCAGTCGCTGTCGAACAAAATGACTGTATCCGCAGTCTGCAAGTTCAAACCAAGACCACCTGCCCTGGTGCTTAAAAGGAACAGGAAGAAAGGAGAATCAGGAGCATTGAACTTTGCAAGTAAAGTCCCCCGATTTTCTGTCTTTGTTCCTCCATCCAGTCGTAAGTACTTGAAGCCTTGAAAATTCAGGTATATTTCTAAAATGTCCAGAAGGCGAGTCATTTGAGAAAAAAGAAGAACTCTATGACCTGTCCTTTGAAGCTTAGGCAGAATGCGGTCTAAAAGCTCAAACTTTCCCGACGCTCGAAGAATTTCATCCTTTCGATAGATGTTGTATGAATGATCCAGGAATATATAGGGATGGTTGCAACACTTCCGTAGCTGCATCGCGGTGTTCTGCAAACTCCTTGATTTCCCTGTGCCTAAAATGCAGATAAGAGACAATTACAATTTGACTACTTAACATCATGAGTTTGGTCATGGACAAAAGCAAAACTACATACTACAGTCAAGTCCAACACGGCCTTGTTCTGTAATTTGTTGATAGTAGACCCGCTGCCAGGCTGACATATCACACTTCAAAATAATTTGGGCTTTGATTGGCAAGAACTTCTCAACCTCTGCCTTTTTTCTCCGTAACAGAAAAGGCCTTATAACCTGCGAAAGAGATTGAAGCCAACTTTTTTGGTCACAAGACCTTACACACTCGTGAAAACCAAAGAACCATCACACAGGCAATCTACCTGATGAAGACGACGAATAATCAGTAACTGCTCCTCCTCAGTCAAAGACATTTCTGAAGGATCTGCAAACGGCGCATTGAACCACTCCTCGAAATTTGTACAAGAATTAAAAATGGCAGGCAATAGAAAATTTAGGAGCGCCCAAAGCTCTTCTAAGCTGTTTTGAATTGGAGTGCCCGTCAAAAGAAGCCGCCGCCGGATATGATAGCTGTACATACCAAACAAAAAGCAGTCATTTGATTTTGTTCGTCCTTTGCAAGCTCACCCCACTTTAACAAACAACCATCACCAAAGAAAAGGTAAAACCAATCAACATACAAATGCCAACGCAGGATAAGGAGCTCCAAGCAAGGTATGCCTAGTCAGACTTATTCCGTCCTAAACAACTTAAGTGAAAATGGCTACACATCACTATGTTTGCAGCCAATTGCCCTACATGATCCGTGTCACATGACACAATGCGGTATTTGAGATGTCCGGCAAGAGCAAAATCCTAGGGAAGGATGTGAAGCTTAGGCCCAGTGGCCTTGGGATTCAGACAGCATGGACACCTGCAAAATAAAATGACTTCAAGCAACAGGAAAAAGAGGGGGTCGAATAAGTAGTGGTTGCTGCCTGCACTAGAAGGGCACAATGGCACAAGGGCTAGAAATGATAGATTTGCACATATTGAAGTCTCATTAGATGGGACAGCCTTCTACACAACAAAAGAAAGTCAGCAAAAGACCTCACCCTTTGACAAGCGTTTTGGAAAGTATACAATCTTGATTCTTCAGCCGGTGCCCCTCATCTACAATCATATAGTGCCAAAAGATCTTCTTTAAGAAAGCTTTATCCCTCATTATGAGATCATAATGAGTGACCAAGACATTAAACGATCCTTTCCCCTTGTATATCTCTCGTATGCCTTTGCGTTCCAAGCGATTTCCATCATACAACACTGCAACAATGCTGCAACCATGGAAATATACTTGATTTAATACTAGTACAAGAAAAGATGCATGTGCTTAAATCTGATAATGACAGATGGAAACTGAAGCCTTACCTTGGAGCCCAAGTTCTGAATTCGTGATCCCAATTGGGCAAAACTGCCTTTGGGGCTATAATAAGGTGGGGGCCAGACAATCCCTTGTTTTCCATCAGGTAAGATAGTAAAGCAATAGTTTGAATGGTTTTTCCTAGGCCCATCTCATCAGCCAAAATACCATTCAAATTGTTATTATAAAGAGAGAGCATCCACTGGAGGCCTTCAAGTTGGTATGGCCGCAACTCTCCGCCAGTTAGCATTGAAGGTTGCTTGGTCACCTAAAGAAACAATTAAAGGATAAATTTTCTTCTGTCTGAATGGCATCAAGTATCACATACCAGTCTCAACATGACATGAATAACCATTGTCACCTTCTCTTCTATGGCATGCACTAATGAATTGTATTGCCTTTGACCCTGAAGAAGATCCCTTTTCTTCACAGCCCCTTCTCCATCAGATTCTGCTTGGTCCTCACCTCCAACAACATTATTTTCCTTAATTTTTCTTTGCAAAGGGTCTTCAACACCTCCATCTGGCTCGTTCTTCTTTTGCCTGGGAGAAGAAAGCCCAGAAAGACCTTTCCCTGCATCCTTTCCCTTAGTGGATTTTTCTTTTTTGACACCATCAGCACGATCTGCGTCTTTTTGCATTTGCACCATGGCTCCTAAGCGCTGCAGAAGCTCATCAGTTTTTTGAAGAAGAGTTGTAAGCCTTTCATTCTTGCTCTCCTCGACCATCTTCATGTAGGCTTCTTGGTCATCTGCTTTCAAAGCCTGAAATCTGAGCCTTTCAGCACGTGTAGCCCGTTGTCTTTGCTTTCCATGCCAAACCTGGAAAAAGCAAGGTCATTGAGGCAAACTCAAAACAACTTTTAGTACTAAATCAGGGTTGGTAGTTACAAACCAGAACACTGTCATTTCGCTGTTTTCGCCTCTTATAAACTGCCTGTGCCTGCAGTTGCATTTCACGAACAAAATTCAGCAGTTCATTGAAAAACTTTCTTTTTCTCATTGTCACCCTTGCTTGCTCCTCTTCTTCTAGACGTCTTTGCCTCTGCTCACCCAGAAAAAAGTTTAGCAGTGCAGTTTTTTAGTGCATAAGCACTCCAAACATTATGATCAAGGTTCGGATACCACCTCTGCTTCTCTCTTTCGGCGAAGCCTCTCATCAGCTTCTACTGGAGATAACCCAGATATATATCCATCACCATGCAGCGCTCCAAAAAAAGAGGAGGGTGTACGAACAAGACGCATGAGACCCCAGTCAAAAATATTTTTGTCCACAGCAGAGCAAGCTTGCTGTAGATTCCTCTCAGCCATTATATCTGACATTACCTTTGCTTGAAGAGCAGATAGCTGTGGTAACAAGATAAAACATGTCATGAAACACTGGCATTCATTCATGCAACGAGGCACTATGCAATGCAGAAAGGATCATACAAGAAAAAACCTCTTTTGACAAGAAACAAAGACAAAAATGTGCAAGAGAGCAATGGCTAACAACTGGCTGCAGCCACAACTCAGGCATTTACTGAAAAATTTGAAACTACAGTTCCAATTTATAGTGTACGATTAAAAAGGTGACTCTTGTCTCCCATGTTTTGAATAATCACCTATCCAGATCTTACATGAAGATTGGCAATATCCTCCCAAAACAACTTGGAACTAGAGCTACAATTCTCTTTTTTGTGCACTGGGAGGCACAAAAAAGCCGCCTAAAAGTAAGAAGGCCCTGACTTTGGAAATGAGATCATAGTTGAAGCCATTGCTCAACTCTCTATTTTTTCTTAAACACAGGAGTGTCAAGAGAGAAATAAAAAACACTCTGTATTTCCAACACTAGACAGCCAGAAAATAAATACCGAAATGGAGCCACACCTTCAGTGCTTGAAGTTCAATCAAGCTTCTCATCCGTAACTCCTCTCCAACATACAGGGGTGTTTCTGCAGTCCAAAAAACATCAATACCCAAAGGAAAGGTGAGCGCGAACCAGCTGATAAAAAGTTTAAAAGAGAAATTGATACAACAGCATTGAAATGATCGGTTAAAGTTCATCTACCTTCAAGCTCATGCACGCGACGAGACAATTTTTGCCCTGCACGACCTTCCAATTCTTGCTTCAGCAAGGAGCTTGAAGAAAACTGAGCACAATGATTGCTCAAAGCCTCTTCAAATGTCACAGAGATACATGAAGTTTCAGGTTTTTCTTCATCACCCTGTAATTAGCAACCATTATATGTCCACACCTTTGCATACACTTGACAATAAACAATTGCATATATAACAAAAAATCCACAAGGTTCAACCTTTTTTGGAGGAGCCAATCCATCATTTGCACCATCTCTTGCATGCTGATCTGTTAAAGATAGACAAGCACAAAAAAAAAATTAAAACCCAATTTCCCACAAAAAATAAGAAATTGCACACATCATTTACATGACTACTAAATTCTTTAACAGCAGTGAAGTTTGCTTCCGGCTTTTCAGGAACATCCTCAAACACCCTCATCCACCTTACTGACATGGCAAACACAATGCATGAACACTTTGCCATTCCACCATGCTACAAGAATAGAGAACAGCTTTTAAAAATTCCGACATGCTGACACTCCAAAAAAAGTGTCAAGGACTGTGTAAAAGCATCGCATTGCCACACAAGAACATACAACTTTATCTGGTTCAGACTAACACTTGAATGAACACTTCAATGAAATAGTAAACTCTAAAAGCAAACATGGACTGTCTACTTTCATGGAGGCTACCCAAGCCAATAGATAAATTGTTTTAAAATATATTATACAGTTCTCCAGAAAGAACTATGCAGAGTAGAGTCCAAACCAGAAGTCACATGCTTGCCACAAAAAAAAAAAGTGTGTGTGTGTGTGTGTGTGTGTGTGTGTGTGTGTGTGTGTGTGTGTGTGTGTGTGTGTGTGTGAGAGAGAGAGAGAGAGAGAGAGAGAGAGAGAGAGAGAGAGAACCACATTTCTAAGTTCGTGCAAGACAAGTGACATGCAAGGTGCCATCCTGGAAGTGTTACAGAAAACTTATAAAACCAAATCATGCCTTCACAGTTAAACAATAGGCTAATGTGAAGAAATGACATGAAAAAACAACTACCGTCTCTGAAAGTAAAATTTCCTTCTGCTCTTGTGTCTTGCTGCTGCTGCCTTGGAGAATTCCCACCTTGTACTTGGCTTGAAATCTGCAACTTTCAAATAATATCATCAAGCTTCAACAGTGCGAGCCTAAAAACCAGGATGAAAGACAAACCAAGTCCTAGAACTTAAAGGACAATTCAGTCTGAACGTTCAATTAGTTAAATTCTTGTGAACTCTAGTCTCAAAATGGGTGGAGCCATGCAAGAAGGCTAGAAACGGCCATAGAAGACCTTAAACGGCCGAAGTGAAATGTCTCCCAAATGGACACAATCACGAAGTGATTGAAGGAGTTGAGTACAAAAGTGTGGCTAGGGTGAAGTGCTGCCACAATGAAAAGCCTTTTGTAGATGATTGCGTGCATGATAAATAGCGCACAGGGCCCAAAGCTGCACAAAAGCAAGAAAGTGGTCATACTCTCGAAGTGCTGGATTCAATTGGCCAAAAATCCAGAAGGGCCTTCCAAAACGGTAGGGAGGGAAACGATTTTGCTGCCTTTCTACAGCCATTGGCTTCAGACTATCGACAAAAAGCATAACCGCCGGGTAGCCCACTCTGTAATTGTGCAACCATGCACTGGTCTGCCAGAGTAGGCCCCCAAGGCACACTAATAAAGGCATTGAGGCCCAAAAGAAACAGGTACAAAAACTGGCACCCTCAAAAGCAATTCCTGCTAAAAACATGGCTCAAAAATCAAGTGCTTTATAACTGATGCCGAAAAGCTATTGAGAGTGCCATGTCAACACGCCTGTGATTCGCGATGCAATTTTCGGGTGCTACGTCAACATCAGGGTCTCTCTCTCTGATCGACCAAGCGACCGAGCTAGGGAGATCCAGACGCCCACAAATGCGGAGGACTACACAGCATCGACGGAGGCTGCATCAGAGGATTCGGATCACTTTGGCCCGACATGTACGACGCCCGGTCAAGCTATTGACCATGGAGGAGATTGATGAGATCCACCAGCGACCGATGCTGGATCTTTTGTGATCTGTGATTTAGCTATCCCACCTAGCTGCTGAGATCACACCTAGCTGTTTCGGATTCCATAGCATTTTATTTTGTCATTTTATTTTGTCAATTTTGTTACTCTGACTTTATATCAGATCCACCACATTGTAACTTTCTAGTCTCATAGGTCACTCTAGCCTTCTGAAGACGTTAATATAACACTTCATTTCATTTTCTCAAATCAGGAGATCCCATGATTCCCGGAAATTATCACACCATCATGGTTGGTCACACAACCATGATCACACATTGGCGAGGCTGTATGCATCTATTCTTGAGAGGGAGCTGAGTAAATGGGCAGAGAGAAAGGGCATACGAGCATCAAGACAGATAGGATTCAGGAGAGGCTTCTCCACTCTCGACCAAATTTTGATACTCAGAGCTATGATTGAGGAGGGTAGACACCATGGCAGGAGGATCTACTATAGCTTTGTGGATTTCCGCAAAGCTTTTGACACAGTGCCAAGAGCCAGATTTATACGCAGACCACAGAACATTGATGTGCCCACAGAGATGATTTGGGGGATCTTGGCTTTATACAGGACAGTGGTAGGGCGGGTACGCACTACTGAGGGTATGTCTGACATGGTCTACTCCACTATTGGGGATGCCGCCTATCTCCGACTCTTTTTGGGATGTATGGATGTGGGTGAGTTTTCAGACTATGTAGAACGAGAGGGAGACAGAGGTGCTCAGCTAGCAGGGACATAAATTTTCTTGTTATACGCTGATGATATAGTGTTGA
The DNA here is from genome assembly GCF_014529385.1 of Adiantum capillus-veneris. Classification (NCBI taxonomy): domain Eukaryota; kingdom Viridiplantae; phylum Streptophyta; class Polypodiopsida; order Polypodiales; family Pteridaceae; genus Adiantum; species Adiantum capillus-veneris. Next base: position 41,849,565 of record NC_140956.1, on the reverse strand, counting down.
TTTTTAACTCTCCGGAGGGGATGCAGCGTAGATGCTTTGCACACATTCGCTCATGATAGTGGGTTCAACACCACATCACAGTGGGTCAGGAGATCAGCAGCCAGACAGTGGAGTACACAGATGGATACACTTATCTTGGGGTGGTGTTTTCATTGAGGAGAGCAGCAGAGACTAGACTGACAAGAGCTTATGCCACCTCAGTTTCAAGAACCACGAACAAAGCTCTGGCTTTTTGACACTCTAGTGGCTTCAGCTATGCTTTACGGAGTTCAAATATGGGGACCCTCAATAGACCACCATGGCAGAACTGGCAGCACGGATTGATGGATATGTATGGAGAGGCCACTGGTCTCTATGATTTCTCGGAGATTCGGGCTAAGGCCTCAGTGCCACATGAGATTATGTGAGCCGACCCCTCGGGGTCGAGGCATTGACTAGATTTACTTTTTTACTTTTTACTTTTTTGGGCTAGAGCCGGCAAGCCAGCAAGGAACTGCCTTTGCTTCGCGTGCACGCAAACGAGTCAAAGACAAATTACCTTGCGGACTTGCCGACAAAGGGAAAAGCGCTTCCATGCCGTATCGTGGCATGTCAACGGGGAATGGAAGCAAGTTTCCCCCTCGGGGGAGTAAAAAAGTCTTTTCATGCCATGTTAGTCAGTCCATGTTCCCTTGTTAGTCACGCCACCCGAGGGTAACGTCGGGAAATCACCAAACGAATTCAGTGATGCATTTAAGGACCAAGGCTGAGAGAGAGGGACAAACCCTTGTAACTCACAGACCGTACTGAATCTTGCCCAGGTACTCCAGGATTTTCGCCTGGTAGAAAAAGGCCCCCGTCCAGCGGATGTCCGGTAGGACTGCCATACCCAAGGTGGGCGTCGGCTCAAAGGAGGCATCCCGATCCGGCCAACCATGGTCACCAAGGCCCGCTCGGAAAGCCCCAGGACCATGTTAGGCGGGACCGCACCGTACGCAATAACTACAAGCCCTACGAGCTTTCAACACCCTCACGGGCCAGAGCATTGTAGTATCGCGGTACGGCCCCGCAGAGGAATGCTGCAACGTTATCCGCATAGGCACTCCTCAGCTGCGGTCCACGGCGACCATTATGGGCCCCACGGGGGACAACCCATCCTGGCAATCGCTTTCCGCTAATCTCCCCTCCCAGGAGTAACACTTCGGTATCTTCATCGCTCGGATTGTTTAACAGCCGTCTAGCATGTTCCAAACAGGGTCGTATTGAGCTTCTGAGATTGTCCAGTTCAGGGCACTGTACCAATAAGTGCGTAAGTGACCTTGAACCTTTTGGCCATTCCGCATAACGGGCAAGTCCTCGACTGTGCCCGTTCAATCTTATCCTTAAGCCTTAAGCCATCCACTCTTGCTAGTAACAAGACTTTCTCCTCCATCCCACCGGGGTTCTTCCCAATGCTCTGCCTATAGAGGTATCCACGCGTGTCCTCATACTTCCTCTCGATATAAGGATCAAGGGAGACACATTGATGTGAGTGTTCCCAGAGCTTCCAGCTCTCCTGCCTTGCGGTTTCAACAGAAGCGCCGTTGATATACCTCTGCCCCCAAAACTTTGTCCTTTTACACCAGGTCCACTTCTTGAATTGGTTCCATTCTGGTATATTATTAACCAAATCTGCAATCCAAGTCTTTAGACCTGCGTACTTGGTAAAAGCTCGTACCCTGGTACGGGAGCCCTAACTCCCGGTGAAGAGGCATTGACTAGATCAGTATCCTTTATACACAGTGTATGGGACCTCCCCAAAGATAGATACGCTCGGCTAGCCTTGGAGTCATCCAGACAGCTAGCATTGCAAGGTGACACAGCATGCTGGTATGGGCAGATGACATCATGGTTTCAACATGGATAGATTGCCTCCGTTCCAATACTCCTTGGATGCACCTTCCCTATCTCTCACACGGACAGAGATCACCAGACTCGTACGTCAAGATCTGATTCAGCTAGATACCAGGAGCACATGGATACAGCCAGCACAGGAGTTGGGCACGAAGATGGCTTTCTATAGAGAGCATCTTCTCCAACTCACGGAAGACGGTTTTGTGACTAGGCCTGCATACATAGATACACACTTATCTCATGGGATACGATGTGCTATTGGGCAGATACGCACATCCTCACTCAGCTTCAGATTGAGACTGGCCAACAGAGGCTAGGATTTGTCATTTATGTCACCTAGAGCCAGAGACAGAGCTGCACTACACATGTCACTGCCCGGTATACTAGGAGATACGAGGCCGCTTCCATAGTCTGTTCAGAGAGGGTTTTGGACCATATTCTAGAGTCATGAGATATGAATTTGAGAGATGTCTTGGATTGTTTCTACTAGAGTTGCGCAGACATAGAGACAGCTTGTTGAGAACATCACGGAAGAGCCAGTCTCTGAGACAGATCACAGACTTCTTTACACCAGCCAGAGACAACCAAAGGAGCAGTCATCACAGCAGATCTCAGATCCCATCCACACCAAAGGTATGCGGATCAATTGAGCCATTGAGCTAGGCAGATCCAGGCGCCCACGACAACGAGAGGGCTCACATCATCGACGGAGGTGGCAACAAAGGATCCAGACCATCCTAGCTCGACATGCGAGACGACCAGTTACAATATTGACCATGGAGGATATTGATGAGATTCGGCAACGGCCGATGAGGGATCTCATATGATGATTTGTATCTCATTTGATCCATCTTTGTTTCAGCTTTGTTTCAGCTAACCCATTATATCAACCCTCACCCCATCACCCCTCCCCACCTATTTCGTTTCAGTTTCAATTTTTCAATTCTTTGTACTTTTTGTACTAAGACACTGTATCAGATTCACCAATTGTAATTTTTGGTCTCATAGGTCACTTTGGCCTCTTGAAGACGTTAATAGAACATTTCATTTCATCGTCTCTCTCTCTCTCTCTCTCTCTCTCTCTCTCTCTCTCTCTCTCTCTCTCTCTCTCTCTCTCTCTCTCTCTCTCTCTCTCTCTCTCTCTCTCTCTCTCTGAGGTCTCTTGGGATAGTTTCCTACGACGTTAAAATCCTCTTCTTCTTCTTCTCTCTCTCTCTCTCATCACTTCTACAGAGGTATGGGGTCAGTATGCATCATCTCTCTACACAGTCTCGGGGCAGCCACCTCTTCCAGATCCGCCAGAGCCATGCCCACACAATGCACACGTGTGCTTTCTTTACCGCCAAGATGGTAATGACAGGATAAAGACTAGGAGAGCATATGATCACGATGGCTTGGTAGCAGAGCAGTTTATACATGCCAGAGATTTGCTTGCAGAGCTTCTAGCAATGATGTTCAACTGCGCCATGTGCAAGGGCCTACTTGCTACTTGGAGTTTGTCTACGATCGTACCTATCTGGACCCTATGGAGCCCGGGAACTACCACACTATCATGATTGGACACACATTGGCATGATTGTACGCATCCATCCTTGAGCGATAGTTGAGTAGATGGGTAGAGAGAGAGAGAGAGGGTGTATGGCAGCATGACAGGCGGGTTTCAGGAGAGGTTTCTATACTCTTGATCATATTTTGACACTTTGAGCCATTATTGAGGGGAGACCATGTGGGATTTCTAATTTGGTTCACTCCACTATTGGGGTGAAACAGGGATGTTTGCTATCTCCTACACTATTTGGCATGTATGTGGATGAGACTGCTGACTACATTGAGAGGGATGGTGATAGAGGAGCACAATTGGCAGGGCCATGGATCCCACTATTGTTATATGCTGATGATATTGTGTTGATTTCCGACTCCCAGGAGGGGATGCGGCGTCATTTAGATGCTTTGTACACATTTGCCCACGATAGTGGATTGTCTGTTAACCTGGTGAAAACCAAGGTTATGGTGTTTAACACCACACCACAGTGGGTCCGGAGGTCAGCACCCACTTTTACATATGGCCAAGAGACGGTGGAGTATACAGATGCATACACCTATCTTGGGGTAGTCTTCAGTGGACCGGCGTTTTCATTGAGGACAGCAACAGAGAACAAATTAACGAGAGCTTATGCAGCCTTGGGAGGATTGGAGAAAATGTGTTCGCAGGTTCAGTTTCAGGAAACTCAAACAGAGCTGTGGCTTTTTGACACCAGTGTGGCTTCAGCTATGCTCTATGGGTTCAGATTTTGGACCACCAGAGCAGATCTGGTAGCATTGATGGATGGAGATGGATGGAGAGGCCTCTAGTCTCTATGATCTCTCGGATGATCCGGGCTAAGGCCTCAGTGCCACATGAGATTATTCGAGCTGAGCTAGCTGCCCCCCCCTCTCGTAGTTGAGGCCCTTACTAGATCATTTTCATTCATACATAATTTATGGGACCTCCCGGCTAGCCCTTGAGTCATCCCGACAGCTAGCGCTACAAGGAGACTCAGCATGTTGGTATGGACAGATGGCATCATGGTTTCAGTCACATGGCTTCAGCATGGATAGACTGCCCCCATTCCAATACTCCTTGGATGCACGCTCCGTTTCTCTCACACGGACAGAGATCACTAGACTTTTACTTCAGGATTTGAATCAGCTAAATACGAGAAGCACATGGATACAGCCAGTACAAGAGTTGGGCACGAAGATGGCTTTCTATAGAGAGCATCTCCTCCAACTAACAAAGGATGGATATGTGATAAGAAAGACCTATACGGACACTCATTTATCCTATGGGATACGATGTGATATTAGTCAGATAAGCACATCATCGCATCAGCTAGAGATTGAGACTGGCATATTTAGGAGAATACCAGCAGAAGCTAGGATATGCCAGCTGTGTCATATAGAGCCAAAGACAGAGTTACACCACACTTGTCATTGTTCGGTATACTACGAGATACGAGGCCGCTTTCACTGTTTATTCAGAGAGGGCTTTGGATCGTAGGAGACCAGGCAATGGGAGCAATCACAGAGGGAGATCACTGACTTATTTAGAACACGGACTCAACAGGCAGATGGGCATACTTCACAGAAGACTTCAGAGCCCACTTCTACCAGAGGCATATTAATGGACATAGCCACTGAGCTCGGGAGAGCTAGACGCCCACGTCTACGGGGACGACCACGACATCGATGGAGGCTCCATCAGAGAGTCGGGACTATTATAGTGGGAAACGCCCAGTACGACTATTTACAGAGGCGGACATTGACAAAGCTCTTCAGCGACCGATGCAATACTTTCTCTGACAACGCCTGATGTCCGGCATCCTCGGGCATGGATGATGATGATGATGATTTCAGTCTAACGATTTTAGTATTTAGTCTTTCATTGTACTTCATTTTATTTTATTTTATCTTTGTAACCAGACATTGGATTAAATCCACAAGGATTGTATCAGTTTGGTCTCATAGGTCATTTTGGCCTTTTGAAGACGTTTAATATAGCATTTCATTTCATCTCGTCTCATCTCTCTCTCTCTCTCTCTCTCTCTCTCTCTCTCTCTCTCTCTCACACACACACACACACACACAGAGCTTTCTTTACACTAGCCAGAGGAGAGCCAACGGAGCAGTCATTACAACAGATTTTGGCCTTTTGAAGACGTTTAATATAACATTTCATTTCATCTCGTCTCATCTCATCTCTCTCTCTCTCTCTCTCTCTCTCTCTCTCTCTCTCTCTCTCTCTCTCTCTCTCTCTCTCTCTCACACACACACAGCTTTCTTTACACTAGCCAGAGGAGAGCCAACGGAGTAGTCATTTTGGCCTTTTGAAGACGTTTAATATAACATTTCATTTCATCTCTCTCTCTCTCTCTCTCTCTCTCTCTCTCTCTCTCTCTCTCTCTCACACACACACACACAGAGCTTCTTTACACTAGCCAGAGGAGAGCCAACGGAGCAGTCATTACAACAGATCTCAGAACCTACTCATACTAGAGGTACACTCCTTGACCGAGCCACTGAGCTTGGCAGATACAGACGTCCACGACCTAGGGGGGTCTCCCACTACCGACGAAGGCTGCAACGGAAGACACAAATCACATGCAAGACGCCCAACCAGAGTAATGACCATGGAGGAGGTTGATGAGATCCGACAACGACAGATGAGAGATTTCATCTGAACCCACGCCCCCCCCCCCCCCCCCCCCCCCCCCCCCCCCAAAAGGGTTTTAGTGTCTTAGTGTTAGTTCTTTGTAACTTTGTAATTTCCGTACTCAAACATAGTATCAGATTCACCAATTGTAACTTTTCGGTCTCATAGGTCATTTTGGCCTCTTGAAGACGTTAATAAAACATTTCATTTCATCATCTCTCTCTCTCTCTCTCTCTCTCTCTCTCTCTCTCTCTCTCTCTCTCTCTCTCTCTCTCTCTCTCTCTGCCGCGTCCTGCCGTCTGCACGCTGCCGCACCCGCGTTGCACCCCCGTCCCCGCCCTGCACACGTGCTGCACCCCCGTCCCCCTCGTGTCCCCACTGCCCCTCGCGTCCACGCTGCCTACACTGCCCGCACTCGCGCGCCCTCTGCCCTGCCCTGCTGAGCACCTCCCCGCCCGCTGCACGTTGCCCTAGCCCCTTTTCTCTACGCGTAGCGTGTGCCACCATTCACTACGCGTAGTATGTCTCCCCCCATCTCCTACGCGTAGATTGTCCCTGCCCTCCCCCCTTTTTTCTTTCACACGTAGGATGTCGGACCTCTACGCGTAGGGAATTATTAAATTTTATTTTTATTTTTATTTTTTTATTTTTTTTGGTCCCGCCCCCCTTCCCCACACACTATCTACCATACTCCCCCCCCCTACCCCACCCCCCCTTTCTCTTTCACTCTCCAATCTGTAACTACCGCTATCTCCCCCGGGCCGTACCGCCCCGCGCTCCACCACTCGCCGAGACCGCCGCTAGGGTGGGTGCACACGTGCATCTGACGACTCCCTTGCGACCGACCCCCCCCCCCCCCCCCTGCACGCCCAACGGCCGCGCCCACTGCTAGGGTGGGTGCACACGTACATCTAACCCCCTTGCGGACAGCGATCAAGCATGAGAAAGACAAACAATAAAACCGACCCCCTAGAGAATGCCATTCAAAAATGTAAAGAGGAAATGACGGAGACCATTACCAAAATGAACCGCAATCTCTGGGGCACAATAAACATACTCGAAGGACGTGTGCTGATCCAAGAGAGCAAAATAAGCACGTTGGAAGACCGAGTGACGACCCAAGACGAAGAGATCGCGTCACTCAAGAAAGAACTCGCCGAAGCCCGATCAAGAAACATACTGGAAGAGGGCGAACTGCAACCCTCAGTAATCGAAGAAATCAACACAATCAAGGAACAAGTACGGGCCATCAAAGAGGGAGAAGAACAGCACAAAGAAATGACGACTTCTTGGGTGGATGTTCTTACCAAAACCCAACAAAAGGCGGACGAAGCCGAGAAATGGATCAAGGTGGCCAAGAAAGGAAAAGACAAGGAGATAATGCCCACGTCCACACCCAACATCATTAACCAGACACTAGAGGAGGAGCAGAGGAGAAGGGTGCGCGCTTTACGGTCTTAAAGACAAAGGCAATGTGGACGAAGAAGTAAAAGAACTCACAGCCTTGATGGGGATTCATGAGCCGACACACACAAGGGCATGAAGAGTGGGCAACATAAAAAAAAATGGAGGCAGTGGAGAAACCTCAAAAGAAAGAGCACTCATCCTCCGTTTTCCCTCCATGGAGGCAAAGAAGTCATTCTTGAAGAAAAGACCAACTCTTAAAGAGACTGGCATCTTTCTCGGGGATGATCTCACCCTCTCGCAGATCGCTCATATGCAAGAAGTAATGCCAGAGATTAGAGCGGCAAGGGGGAAAGGCAAGATCGCTTTTTACCGAGACGGAAAAGTGGTAATACTTGAGCGACGCTCCACATGACGGTGCGAGTCTTATGGGACCACACTCAAAGTAGCTGCCTGGAACTGCAATGGATCTATGCGTCTTGATGTGGGTGCTTTTGAGGATAGCTTTACTGGAAGAGACGTCATCTTCTACTCTGAGACACACCAGGCCCCTGGGCAATCCATGCCTCACATCATTGGATACAGGTGGGAGAGAGCCTACAGACAGGAGACACGCTCAGAGCACGGAGGGCGGGGCTCGGGAGGAGTGGCAGTGTTATTTAGAGAGGATCTGCAGCCACTGATACATATAGCCCGCAGGGACGAGCAGGCTAGGTACATGTGGGTGAGACTGAAAGCAGAGACAGGCAGATACCTCTATCTAGCTATTTGTTACTTCCCCCCGAGCACATCAGTTTATGCACCACCCAAAGGACAGTCCCCTTTCTCTATTTTGGATGATGACATATGGGAGTTCTCTAGGGACGGTGACATTATCATCCTCAGGGACTACAACAATAGGACTGCCCATCACCAGGCAGTGTTTTATGATACTTCAGAGGAGATGCTAAGACAGATAGATGTGGCAAAAACGGGCCTTTCCAAACTATCACACGATATGGAATATACTGAGTATGGGCGACACCTGATAGACATGGGCACTGCACATGGATTGGCCATCTTGAACGGCCTACAGAGATTTCCTGCTGCGGGAGGTTTTACATGCTTCCCACACAGACATGGAGCCAGCACGGTGGACTATGTCATGGCACAACCGAACCTCATCTCTAGTATCTAGGATCTCATAGTTGGGCCCAGACCCGTTAGGGTGGCAGTGGATCATGCTCTGGTGTCAATGACCATCTCCTTCCAGTTCAGTGTAGCACACAGGCCACGAGTAGGAGCCCCTACTCGCTACACATTCACAAGGGAGACGGACTCTGTATACATGGACGGAATCTATAGACGCCTATGCACTGAGGACCCGGGGCGGCCTCTAGAGGAGCTAACTACTATACTGACACAGACATTACATGAGGCAGCAGCAGAAGCATACCCACACACCCAGCCTGAGCAAAGCCGCCGATCCGGGAGCATGCCTCAGAACAGCTGGTACGATGAGGAGTGCCGCCAGACTAGAGCCAGACTTCAGAGGGAGGTGTTGTTGGGGGACGTCACTCACAGACAGTCACAGATGAACTTCCGACGCCTCGTGCGGCGGAAGAAGAGGGCTTTTTTGGCTCGACTCGAGCAGGATCTATATCAGCTATTCTTGAGTCAGGACTCGCACGAGGCGTGGCGGCTCTTTCATGAGCAGTCCCCCCCCCCCTGCTATTTCCTCCACAGAGACCTGGGGTCAGTACGCATCATCTTTGTACACAGTACCTAGACAACCGCCCCTCCCCAACCCCCCTGATCCATGCCCACACACATGTGTCTTTTTCACCGCTAAGATGGTGAAAAAAGCTATTGACAAGATGAAGACTGGGAGAGCATATGATCATGAGGGCCTAGTCGCTGAGCATTTCATGCATGCCAAAAACTTACTAGCAGAGCTTCTAGCAGTTATGTTTAACCGTGCCATGTGTAAGGGCCTACCGGCATAGTTACAGGGGACGGAGGGGACAGACCCTAGGGACGGGGGACGCCCGATTCCGAGACGGGGACGAGCGAGGACGGGTGGGGACGGACGGCAAAAGGGCTGCCAGGCCAGAACGCAGGCAAAACGTCCCCGGGAGGGGACGGCAGGAGACTTTTTTAAAAATTTGAAAAATTGATCATTTCTAGTGGCTAGTTCCTCTCCAATAGCCATATGTTTGAACTTTGAAGCACCCCAATGGCTATAAAAGCCACCCTTTGGTCCTCATTTCTCGATGTTTTATAAGCACATTTGCGTATATATCACTCATGTTATTTGGTCTAATTAGTGTAAATTTGTGGTCAAAGTGATGCTCTATGTGTGTTGCATGTGTGTAGGTCAAAAAATGCCCAAAAAAATCTTCTTCTTTTTTTGTCGTTCCGACCCCCGTCCCCCTTTCTTGACTTTTGCCGTCCCGTCCCCGTCCCCGTCCTTGTTCCCGACCCCGACCCGCCGTCCCATGTAACTATGCCTACCGGACACTTGGAGCCTATCTACGATCATACCTATCTTCAAATCAAGAGACCCCATGGAGCCTGGGAACTATCGCACTATTATGATTGGGCACACACTGGCAAGATTGTATGCATCCATTCTTGAGCAACAGCTGAGTAGATGGGCAGAGAGGGAAGGACTGCGGGCAACTGGGCAGGCAGGGTTCAGGAGAGGCTTCTCTACTCTTGACCACATCTTGACACTCAGGGCCATCATCGAGGAAGGCAGATCTCATGGGAGACGGATATACTGTAGCTTTGTGGACTTCCGCAAAGCTTTTGACACAGTACCCAGCGCTAGATTGATGCGCAGATTACAGGAAATGGGAGTACCCACAGAGCTCATTTGGGGGATCATGGCATTATACAAATCAATAGTAGGACATGTACGCACCGCGGAGGGACTCTCAATACCGGTTCACTCCACTATTGGGGTGAAGCAGGGTTGCCTGCTCTCTCCTACTCTTTTCGGTATGTATGTGGATGAGGTTTCTGACTACATTGACAGGGACGGGGATAAAGGTGCACAGTTGGCAGGGACATGGATTCCACTTTTTTTATATGCGGACGATATTGTGTTGATCTCCGAATCCCCAAAGGGAATGCAACGCCAACTGGATGCTTTGCATACGTTTCCCCACGAAAGTGGTTTGTCTGTCAACCTTGGTAAAACCAAGGTTATGGTGTTTAATACCACCCCACAGTGGATCAGGAGATCAGCACCTACATTCACATACAGCCAGGAGACTGTGGAGTACACAGACGCTTACACTTACCTTGGAGTGGTTTTTACTGGACCCACATTCTCACTCAGAAGAGCAGCAGAGACCAGACTGACTAGAGCCCACGCAACATTGGGTAGATTAGAGAGGATGTGTTCGCAGGTTCAGTTTCAAGAACCCCAGACGAAGCTCTGGCTCTTTGACACCTTGGTGGCCTTAGCATTGCTCTATGGGGCTGAGATATGGGGACCTTCATTGGATCACCACGAGAGGCCGGGTCGCACAAACGGATGGGGGAACATGGAGAAATGTCACCAACGTGTGACTATTATCTATCCTTTTTGTTGATTTCTTTCTTATTATATATTTACTTTCACTTTTTGGAAACACCCCTCGGGAAATCTAACTGCCCTGCATTGCATAGCTAGTGTGGAACTGTCCAGAGGGAGTCCAGGCCTGAGGGCAAGAGAGCACTAAGGTTGGACAAGGACTATGGTTAGCTAAGTGGGGTCATTGACTAGCCAAAGCGAATCCTTTGCTACGGAGGCTACATTTCAGTTCTGAATGTGGCCACAGTGTACAAAGAGGGTTGGATGACCTAGAAAGATACAATGGCAATATCTCCTAAAATTAAAGGAAATGCTATTTTGGGACTTGAAAATGTGTTTGCGTCAATACCTCCGGAATGACAAGGAGAACATTTTCTTACTCTGCCATGAAGTCAACTAGGCGACCAGTTGGGAGATTTTTAGGCGACAACCCCGAAACGGGAAAATGCTTATAAATGTGCCAAGTGGCACCTTCTGGTGCACTTTCCTCATGCAAGAGAAGGCGGCGCTGAATTTGAAGAGCAAAGAGGCTCATTTTCAGTTTTTGTCACAAGTTAAGAGCTATGGAGTGCTTGCTTTCCCTCCTATGTACAGTGCGGTGCCAGGAGTGATGCCCTGCACGCTACGCACTACCCTCTCTGTCCCCTATGGCAGTATGTTATGCCCCTCTAGTGGGCTTTTCATTTGACCAATGTACAATTGTGTGGGTTCATGCGCGATTGCCGAGGCAAGAGCCTCTTGCACAGGTACTGGATTAGCTAGCGGCTAATCCCCCGCAGGTACAGGTGAATTCGGAGAGGTTTCACGCCAAAAATCTCGTCCGATTCAAAGGGCAAGTAGCCCTACAGGTGCGGGAGCTCGAGGACTTGCTACGGATGCGACCGGCACGTGAAACGGAGCCCGAAACAGTGAATTACAGCCTGCTGTGTTTTTTGCAGGTTTAGGGTTTTGGCCCTAAACGGACCCTAATACCCTCGGGAGGTTCGGGGACGCAAGGGGACCGCTGTACAGGCGATCTGGCGCATTTTCAGGGCTGAAAACAGAGAATTCAGCGTGCTGCAGATTCTCACCAGGTTTTGCAAAGTACCCGTATGTGTCGGGAAAGTCAGTCAATGCGTGGGAATACTGATTGTGAAGGGTCCTAGTACAGTTATGCTGCCGAAATCGGGCCGGAACATTTGAAATTCAGCCAAGTGTGTGTGGGGCAGCTTGTAGGGATCCACAGTGTTTATTCCCTCTTTTGAACAATAAAGAAATACCGAAAGGGGCGCCTAAGTTAGGGGCCAATCTGGTGTCGGTCTACTCATACAGGTGCAATCTAGCAGCCTGTATCCCTATCCCCTTTGTTGTGTCTTGAAAGTACAGGTAAAGTGGACGACAAATTAAATGGGTGAAAGCTAAATCAAGGTTTAAAGTAAAGTCTACCGCCCTTTTTGGATTGAACAGGCCGGTTTCATGGTTCCATCACCGGGATTAAATCACTTTTTCCCATAGAAGTGAGCCTTGGTCAGGTTGGGCTTGAAGACACAGGGGATCATAAACCAGACACAGGGAATTGCAATTATGGCTCACAGACCAGATGATGTGACTGAAGAGGTTTCCTCTTCACAAGGTCAACAGACACATGAAGTGGGTGAGTCCTCAAGACCACCACAGACGGATGATGATATATTCAGAACCCAGTTGGCTACTGCTGTGGCTATGTTCACACAAGTAATGCAGAATCCGAGGTTTTTAGCCTTTCTGCAACCTCCTGTTCCGTCTCAACAAGTTGGGTCACTGGATCATAGTCAAAAGCCTGTTAAGGCTCAAGCACAGGTGATTCATACTGCACAGTCAATGGAAACACCTGTACACTTGACGGAGAACATGCAGTCTCCACAACATGTGCCTAAGGTGCAAGAACAGGTGGCTGAGATGCCAGTCTTTCAAGCTGTACCAGTTCAGCCCGCCACCTTTCAGCAGCCTATAGCTGGTTCTAATGGGCAGGGAAGCAACCTACAGGCTATGCAACACGTCTTCCCACCACCTTCAGTACACCCTGGCTATTTTGGAGGTGGATCGGTATTCGAGAGCATGGCTGGTCATGCACCTAGAAATCAGTTTTACACACCAGGAACAGTGTTTGGGGGTGCTCAAACGATGATGCCTAACCCCATGTATGGTGTCACGGGCATGCTACCAGGGTTTCAGAGCACTCAGGGCCAATTTGGGATGCCACTGGCAAATTTTGGTATGGCTGGAATTACAAATCAGCAGCCAAATATGGCGTTTCCAGATCAACTTAATTGCGGTCAGGGAACACAAATGAACCTTAACAGTGTTCCCATGTTTCAGTCACTTCCAGATGACAATTTAACGCCGCTGGAGAGGCCAACTCCGTACAAAGAAGGTGGCAAAGGTGTGTCATTCACGACCTTTTACAGGGTTTGATGACAGGAAGAAGGCTCTCTCATTCCTCCAGCAGTTTGACAAGGCCTATGCAAGGGGAAACTTTACAGAGGCTTCAAAGGTCCGCAAGGCAGTCACTTTCTTGACAAGGAATGCGGGACAATGGTGGACAACTTTATTGCTTCAAGGGCAAGCTCCGTCCACATGGATTTACTTCAAGCAGATTTTTGCAGCAGCATGGTTATCTAATGATTTTGAAGCAGATGTCATGACAGAATGGTACCAGCTTAATGCCGCTACTTGCAAGAATCTAGATGATTACAATCGGAAGTTTTGGAAAGCTCTACTTCCAGTAACTTCCTATAGGTTCGTGCCATTGACAGAACAAATTGAAAAATATTGTTGTGGCCTACCCAAAGGATTGAGAAAATACTGCACGAAGACCAAAGTCACTACTTTGACGCAGCTCATTGAGGTAGCAAACACTGGTAATGGTTTGCTCAAGGGAGAAGATTCTGAATTCAATACTGGCGTCAAGGAAGGATCAGCCAAGAAAAATTCAGCGAAGAAGTATGTTCCCAAGGAGGCTCCGAAAGTGACTCAAGAGCCAGCCAACGCAGGGAAAGGCAAAGCTATAGCTGAATCAGAAAAGGGACCAGCGAAGAAATGGAAAAGACGTTTTCCTCGCAAGTCTGAAGAACAAAAGAAGGTCCTGAGGACAGAGAACAAATGCTTTATTTGTGAGCAACCTGGCCACATTGCTTACAATTTTCCTATAATGAAAAGGCCAGCTGATTCTGAAGACAAGAAGGACAGGAAAGGAAAGAAGCCCATGGCTGGTCTAGTGTCAGATATGGTGGGCGACAAGCCAAATTCAGATGCAAGTGAGCTTTGCAGAGCATGGGGAAAGGTCAGGGATCAAACAATGCTTATCTTCTTTGATCCAGGTGCCAAAGCCAACTTCATTTCCCCAGAATTGGCTTCAAACTTGGAAATCAGACCTGAAGAGATGGGGTATAAAGCAAAGGCAAGTTTGGCATGTCCTGGCCATACAGAGGCTGTGACACCCATCATTGGAAAGTTGCACCTACATATCCAGTCCTATGTAGATGCTGAAGAATTTTACATCATGCCACTGGACGGATGTGATGTGTTGTTAGGTATTCCTTGGTTGTTTCGTGTACAAGGAATCATGGATGCCTACAACAAAAAGATCGTTGTACATTGCAGGGGAAAGACTCACATTCTGGATGTAAAGCTTAAAGAGGAGTCTATTCCCACTGTATCAGCTTCTGCTATTACTTCTATAATGAAAAAGCATCTTTCTGCGTACTTGGTTTTTGCACGTGAAGTGTCAGATTGTGATGAATCAAATTTATCTGTGCTAGATAAAGAAAGGTCAATGTTTTTACAACAATATAGTGACTGTTTTTCCGATTCATTACCGTCTCAATTACCGCCAGAGAGACCCGAGGACCATGCGATAGATTTGGTGCCAGGCAGTAGCCCACCAAATAAGCCTCCGTACAGGGTTAGTGCGGCTCAGCAGAAAGAGATAATGGGCCAAGTACAGGAGCTGTTAGAAAAGGGGCTGATTCAGCCCAGTTCATCTCCATTCTGTTCTCCAGTGTTGTTGGTGCAGAAAAAGGATGGCTCATGGCGTATGTGCATAGACTACCGTGCACTGAACAAGAATACCATCAAGAATAGGTTCCCTATACCTAGAATTGATGATATTATGGACAAATTAGGAGCAGCTATGTTTAGCAAGATAGATCTAAAGAGTGGGTACCATCAGATCCGCATTAGATCAGAGGATGTGCACAAGACTGCTTTTAGAACGACGTTTGGCCTTTAAGAATTTTTAGTGATGCCCTTTGGTCTCACAAATGCTCCTGCCACGTTCAATAGGATAATGGGCAGAATTTTCCGTCCACACCAGTAGTTTGTTGGTACATTCTTTGATGACATGATAGTCTACTCAAAGAATGAAGAGGAGCATAGGCATCACTTGGCCATTGTGTTCGAAGAGCTACGCAGTCATAGGTTGCTCATCAATGCAAAGAAAAGTGAGTTTTTTCTGGAAGAGATTCACTTTCTGGGACACGTTGTCTCAAAGGATGGTGTCAGAATGGATCCTGCAAGAGTTGAAGCGATCAAGTCATGGCCAGATTTGAAGACAGTGCATGATGTCCGAAGCTTCTTGGGACTATGCTCCTATTACAGAAGGTTTATCCGAAATTTCGCTGAGATTGCTTCACCTTTACATGCTCTTCAAAAGAAGCCTTTAGATGGACACAGAAAGAGATTTCAGCTTTTAATCTCTTAAAGGAAAAGATGACTTCAGATCCAGTCATTGTGTTGCCAGATCTTAGGAAGTCATTTGTGGTCCAGTGTGACGCCTGTGGTAGTAGCATTGGTGCAGTGCTAATGCAAGATGGCAGGGTAGTAGCCTATGAGAGCAGAATTTTGCAAGGGCCAGAGATGACCATGCAGGTCTATGAGAAAGAGTTACTGGTTGTGATTCATGCGCTCTTAAGTTGGAAACACTACCTGCTAGGTGCAGATTTCGTTGTCCAAACGACCATCAGACCTTGCGATACTTCTTGACACAGACAAAGTTATCTGAGAAGCATATGCGATGGGCAAATATTTTGTCCATGTTCCATTTTCAGATTGTGCATGTGGAAGGCAAGAAGAACGTTGTGGCTGATGCCTTGCCAAGGAAGCCACAAATTTCAACTGTGTCAATTCCTTATCATCATGAACTTGATGATATGAGAGAACAGTATGCAAATGATAAAGATTTTGCAAGGGTTTTCGAGCAACTAATGGATGGACAACGTCATGAACACTATCTTCTTAAAGACGGGTTCATGATGATGCATGGCAGATTGTGTGTCACAAAGCCATTGCGACGCAAAGTTATGGAAGAGAGTCATGTCCCACCGTATGCAGGGCATCGTGGAATCGATGGTACAGTTAAAGCGGTTGAGACATTCTTCTATTGGCCTACATTGAGAAGGGATGTGGATGCCTTTGTGCGAGAATGCCTAATTTGCCAGAAGGTCAAGTTTGACAGGCAAAAGGCACCAGGGTTATTGCAGCCACTACCTATTCCAGATAAACCATGGGAAAGTATTGCTATGGATTTTATCTTTGATCTTCCGGAACGCAGACAAGAAACGATGGTATTTGGACCATTATTTGCAGATTCAGCAAGCAGGCTCATTTTATTCCTGTCAGGAAGAAGATAAAGCCAGATCAGATGGCACGCTTGTTTATGAGCAATATTTTCAAGTATCATGGCATGCCACAGTCGATTGTTAGCAACCGTGATCCACGCATGACAAGTTTGTTCTGGAGGGGCTTGTTTGAGAATATGGGCACAACGCTCAAATTCTCTTCGTCATTTCATCCTCAAACAGATGGGCAGTCAGAAGAGGCAAATTCTACTGTCCTAGATCTGCTGAAGTGCTATGTGTCAGAGCATAAAGGAAAGTGGGAGCAGTATTTGCCATTGGTGGAGTATGCATACAATAATACAGTGCATTCATCAACTGGCAAGGCACCTTTTGAGATAGTGGAAGGTGGCAAGAAAGTTCCTCCCATACTGCATACAAAGGACAAGATATTTGAAGCAGATAAGTATGTTCAGGACATGGATGAAATGTACAAGAAGATCAAAGTGGCCTTGGAAAAGACTCAGGCAAAGCAAAAGAAAGCAGCTGATCGTCACCGTCGTGAAGTGGTATATTCACTTGGTGATTGGGTGCTTTTGCGCTTTGAAAAGGCAAGGTTAAAGAAGATGAAGGGCAAGGAAAGACTGTTTCCAAAGCTCAGCATGCGTTACTATGGGCCTTTTTAAGTGTGCGACATAATCAGTGATGTTGCATATAGGCTGAAATTGCCTGACAGTTGGAAGATTCACAATGCGTTTCATGTGAGTCTTCTCAGACCCTATGTGGGTGATGTGCCACAAGATATGCCAGCTGAAGATCAGCCGGAAGTCGAGGAACTTGACGAGATCTTGGTCCCTGAACAGATTTTGGCACACAAAGAAAGGAAAGTGCAAGGCAAGGTTGCTAGGCGTTACTTGGTAAAGTTCAAAAACTATCCACCAATGGATGCTAAGTGGATGGAAGAAGGTGAACTTGCAGAGTCACCAACTGTGTTATCACTTTACCTTGAAGCCTTCGATTTGCAACCTACCTTGACCCCTTGAGTTTCAAAGCTACATGGATTGTCAGTGTGACAATGGCTTCTGAAACAAATGATGTACATGGTATTTAAAGTGAGCTCAAACGAAATACCTGTTACATGAATGTTAGAGCTGTACATATTGTCAGTTTGGCAATTGCTCTTATGGAATGTCCAAAAGTTTGGTTAGTGCTATAGAAGTGAGTATTTCTTGTCAGTTTGTCAAGGATACAGTAATTGCTTCTATTAAAGAGTACATGTGTAACTGCATTCTTAAACTGTCGGTTTGGGTATGCTCAAAACTGTTACGAGATCCAACGTGTACTATAAGACAGAGGCAAAATGTGCAGCTACCATTTTGTCATTGGAAAGTTAGTGACTCAAAGCAATGGTAGAGTGCGAAGCTACCACTATGTCATTGGGACAGGGTTCACACGCAGGCAATACATGAGTCGACAAGGTGTTGAATACACCACGGTTGACAATGAGCATGTATGTGTCGTACATGTGTCGACAGCTGTTGAATGCATCAGTGTTGATTGTAAGCATGCACGACATAGATGCAAACGAGCACGTTTGAGATTTCAAGAGGGGGGTATGTCACCAGCGTGCGACTATTATCTATCCTTTTTGTTGATTTCTTTCTTATTATCTATTTACTTTCACTTTTTGGAAACACCCCTCGGGAAATCTAACTGCCTTGCATTGCATAGCTATTGTGGAACTGTCCAGAGGGAGTCCAGGCCTGAGGGCAAGAGAGCACTAAGGTTGGACAAGGACTATGGTTAGCTAAGTGGGGTCATTGACTAGCCAAAGCGAATCCTTTGCTACAGAGGCTACATTTCAGTTCTGGATGTGGCCACAGTGTACATAGAGGGTCGGATGACCTAGAAAGATACAATGACAGTATCTCCTAAAATTTAGGGAACTGCTATTTTGGGACTTGAAAATGTGTTTGCGTCATTACCTCCGGAATGACAAGGAGAACATTTTCTTGCTCTGCCGTGAAGTCAACTGGGCGACCGGTTGGGAGATTTTTAGGCAACAACCCCGAAACGGGAAAATGCTTATAAATGTGCCAAGTGGCACCTTCTGGTGCACTTTCCTCATGCAAGAGAAGGGGGCGCTGAACTTGAAGAGCAAAGAGGCTCATTTTCAGTTTTTGTCACAGGTTAAGAGCTATGGAGTGCTTGCTTTCCCTCCTATGTACAGTGTGGTGCCAGGAGTGATGCCCTGCAAGCTACGCACTGCCCTCTCTCCGCCCTATGGCAATATGTTATGCCCCTCTAGTGGACTTTTCATTTGACCAATGTACAGTTATGTGGGTTCATGCGCATTGCCGAGGCAAGAGCCTCTTGCACAGGTACTGGATTAGCTAGCGGCTAATCCCCCGTAGGTACAGGTGAATTCGGAGAGGTTTCACGCCAGAAATCTCGTCCGATTCAAAGGGCAAGTAGCCCTACAGGTGCGGGAGCTCGAGGACTTGCTACGGATGCGACCGGCACGCGAAACGGAGCCCGAAACAGTGAATTACAGCCTGCTGTGTATTTTTGCAGGTTTAGGGTTTTGGCCCTAAACGGACCCTAATACCCCCGAGAGGTTCGGGGACGCAAGGGGACCGCTGTACAAGCGATCTGGCGCATTTTCAGGGCTGAAAACAGAGAATTCAGCGTGCTGCAGATTCTCGCCAGGTTTTGCAAAGTGCCCGTATGCGTCGGGAAAGTCAGTCAATGCGTGGGAATACTGACTGTGAAGGGTCCTACTACAGTTATGCTGCCGAAATCGGGCCGGAACAGTTGAAATTCAGCCAAGTGTGAGCGGGGCAGCTTGTAGGGATCCACAGCGCTTATTCCCTCTTTTGAACAATAAAGAAATACCGAAAGGGACGCCTAAGTTAGGGGCCAATCTGGTGTCGGTCTACTCATACAAGTGCAATCTAGCAGCCTGTATCCCTCTCCCCTTTGTTGTGTCTTGAAACTACAGGTAAAGTGGACGACAAAATAAATGGGTGAAAGCTAAATCAAGGTGTCACCAGGAGGTGTATTTTTCCGGTTACCTTCCGTAAATAAGTATTAGATATATTTATTTTATTTTTACTTGTTTGTCCCAAAACCCTTGAAAAGGTGCAAGTGGACATTGCATGGCCAATGTGAAACGGCTGCAGCCAAATGGGTTTCTCACATCGGGGATCTAGGTCGGTCAGACAGGGACTGCCCGGGCAAGTTAGCATTGAATTCTGATGAGTATGGAAGCTCGTGTGCGCCAAACTGGAATTTGGGCCACTCGTCAAGTCACTGCAACTTTATAAGTTGAAAGGGGCCAGTAAATTAACCCACATTGTAGATGTTGGTCAAATGGTAGTCTTCAATGATGGTCAGGAGACCGATAGGGACGCCATAGAAGCATCTCCTAAAATTTAGGGAACTGCTATTTTTGACCGGAAAATGTGTTCGCGTCATTAGCTCTGGAATGACCAGGGGAACATTTTATTGCTCTGCTGCCAAGTCAACTGACGCACCAGTTGAGATATTTTTAGCACGGAAAGCCCAAACTCGGAAACTAGGCGACGTGTCTGCCTGTGAGCGATTCTGCCACTCTGGGAGGCAAAAACGAGCTGCATATCAACAAAGGGGGCGCCATTTTCAGCCTCAGGTGGATTGTAGCAGGTACAGAAGCTATGGAATGCTTACCTTGCCCTCTATGCACAGTATGGTGACGGGAGTGATGCCCCGCACGCTACATATTGCTCTCTTTCTCCCCTACGTACAGTATGTTATGCCCCACTAGTGGGCTTCTCATTTGACCTATGTACAGTTCTGGGGGTTTATGCGCGTTTGCCAAGGCAAGAGCCTTCTGAACAGGAACCGGATTAGCTAATTGCTAATCCCCCACAGGTACGCACAGTTCCATCACGAAAGATTGCGAGTTTGGAGAGTTCTCGCGTGAAAACTCGTCCAATTCAGAGGGGAACTGTCCCATTGCGTGCGGGAGCCCTTGGGACACGCGTAGGCGTGTTCGCTCCACTAAACGATCCGAAACAGGGAATTACAGCCTGCTGTGTTTTTCTGCAGGTTTAGGGTTTCGCACCTAAACTGCAAGGGAACATCGGGGGAGTCTCGTGAGAGCCTTGGGATGCGTGTACATGCTTTTGGGCACCCGGCAGTGAAAAACAGGGAATTACAGCCTGCTGAAATTCTGTGACAGCTCGCCAGAAAGCTTCCAGATAGCGAGGGAATCCGTCCTAGACAGGTGTTTTTGACCTACAGGGGTTTTTGCGCCGTTATGCTGCCAAAATCAGGTCGAAAACCTGCGTTTTCAGCCCTCGCCAGGTTTGGACAGCTTTGTGAAAGCTTGTGCGAAGTGGTCGGATCGTCTACTTTAATTTGAATAAAGAAATACCGAAAGGGGCGCCAGTCTTTGGGGCCTACAAGGTGTCGGTCTCGTGTGCGCAGTGACATTCTAGTCGCTGGACGCAACTGTGTTCTCTTCCCTTCTCAGTGCTCTGTGTAAAGTTAACAGGTAATTGAAATAGTACCGCCCTCTACGTTGTATAGGCCGGTTATATGGTTCCATCGACGGGATAGTCACTTTTTCTTCAAAAAGTGCAGTGTGGATTGTTGTGGGTGAAAGCAACACAGAGCTTGTCGATATGGCAGAGAAGAGAGACCAAGTACCTGAAGAGGGATCTTCCTCACATGGCACAGAGAAAATTCCTTCAACTCTTCAAGAAGAGGACAGGTTGTTTAGAACTCAACTGCGTTGTTGCATGGACATGTTTCAGCAGTTGGCTAACAACCCAAGGATGCAGGAATTCTTACAGGCTCCGACACAGGGTTTTCAGCCTCCTACACAGGGCACGACTGAGCCGTTGCAGGAAAAGGAGATTTCCAATGCGTAGAGGACTCATGATGCTCGAGGGAAAGCCCATGTGGTTGAGCAACTAGCGGTGTCCAATGATCCAAAGCAGCTTGCTTTAGCTGGACACGAACCGTTTGTGAATGGTCAAGGGAGCAATGAACAGGCTATGTGTCAGACCCTTCCATTACCTAATACGTATCCTGGTTATTTTGGAGGTGGTTCAGTGTTTCAAGCTATGGCTGGACCTTCCACAGGTTATATGCCAGGGAATGTGTTCGGGACAATGCAAACAGGCATGGGTAACCCTATGTACGTGAACATGGGTGTCCAACCAGGTTTTCAAGGTGCCTATGGCCAGTTTCGAGTGCCTGGAACACAATTTGGTATGGCTGGTTTTTCGCAGCCATGCGTACAAAATGCAGATATGACAGGGAAAACAGTTGATGCGAGTGCTGGAATGAACACTCATGGAGCACCACTGTTACAGGCACCTGTTTATGATAATGTGGCTCCTTTGAGTCAGCCTAAGGATTACAAGGAAGGTGGGCAGGGAGTGAAGTTTGAAACTTTCAGAGGAACTGAGGACCAATTGAAGGCTTTGACCTTCATATAGCAGTTCGATGCAGCTTATGCTGGAGGCAACTTCACGGAATCTTCAAAGATACGCAAGGCTGCCACTTTCTTGAAAGGGAATGCGCTCCAATGGTGGACCGCATTGTTGAACCAGGGTCAAGCCCCAACAACGTGGGTACCTTCTTTGATGACATGATTGTCTACTCAAAGTCTGAAGAGGAGCATAGGGATCACTTGACCGCAGTTTTCAATGAGCTACGCAAGAATAGGCTACTCATTAATGCGAAGAAAAGTGAATTCTTTTTGCAAGAGATTCACTTCCTTGGGCACATTGTTTCAAAGGATGGGGTACGCATGGATCCTGCTAAAGTGGAAGCAATTAGGTCATGGCCAGACTTGAAGTCCGTACATGACATTCGAAGCTTTCTAGGCTTATGTTCCTATTACAGGAGGTTCATCCGAAATTTTGCTGAGATTGCTTCTCCACTCCATGCACTGCAAGGAAAAGGAGTTTCTTTCAAGTGGACAGCCAAGGAAATTTTAGCGTTCAAACACTTGAAAGAGAAGCTGACTTCAGATCCGGTAATCATTTTGCCAGATCTTTCGAAACCTTTTGTGGTTCAGTGTGATGCGTGTGGCCATAGTCTTGGTGCAGTTCTAATGCAGAATGGCCGAGTAGTCGCATATGAGAGCAGAATTCTTTTGAAGACTGAAAGGAACTTGCAAGTCTATGAGAAAGAATTGCTGGCAATAATTCATGCTCTCACTAGTTGGAAACACTATTTGCTAGGGGCTGATTTTGTTGTCCAAACGGATCATCAAACCTTGCGATATTTTCTTACACAGACGAAGTTGTCTGAGAAGCACATGCGATGGGCAAACATCTTGTCAATGTTCCATTTTCAGATTGTGCATGTGCAAGGGAAAAAGAACGTGGTGGCTGATGCGTTGTCACGAAAGCCCCTAATTTCAGCAGTGTCAATTCCGTACCATTGTGAACTAGACGAAATGAAGACACAATATGCTGAAGATTCAGATTTTGCAAGGATCTATGACCAGCTTGTTGATGGGCAACATCATGAGCACTATATGCTTAAGAATGACTTTCTCATGATGCATGGAAAGTTATGCGTTACTAAACAGTTACGGCCAAAAATTTTGATGGAAAGTCATGCTCCACCTTATGCTGGGCATCATGGAATTGATGCGACAATGAAAGGGGTTGAGGCATTCTTCTATTGGCCAGCTTTGCGTCAAGATGTTGACACATTTGTAAGATCATGCTTAGTATGCCAAAAAGTCAAATTTGACAGACAAAAGCAACCGGGATTGTTGCAGCCATTGCCGATACCTGATAGGCCATGGGAAAGTATAGCAATGGACTTTATCTTTGATCTTCCAAGGACGCAAACAGGAAATGATGGGATTTTGACTATCATTTGTAGGTTCAGTAAGCAGGCCCATTTCATTCCTGTTAGGAAGAAGATAAAGCCAGAACACATGGTCAAGATATTCATGAGCAATATCTTTAAATATCATGGGATGCCTCAGTCAATTGTTAGTGACAGGGATCCACGTATGACGAGTCTTTTCTGGAAGGCATTGTTTGAGAACATGGGCACTACGCTCAAGTTCTCTTCTTCGTTTCATCCGCAAACTGATGGACAGTCAGAAGAGGCAAATTCTACTGTCTTGGACCTGCTCAAATGTTATGTCTCAGAGCACAAGGCAACTTGGGAACACCATCTCCCATTGGTTGAATATGCTTACAATAACATTGTGCATACGTCAACAGGTAAGGCACCATTTGAGATAGTGGAAGGAGGAAAGAAAGTCCCGCCCATTTTGCAGACTAAGGACAAGATATTTGAGGCAGACAAGTATGAGCAAGATATGGATGAAACATACAGGAAGATAAAGATTGCTCTTGAGAAGACTCACGCTAAGCAAAAGAAAGTTGTTGATCGTCACCGTCGTGAACTTGTATTTTCACTTGGTGATTGGGTACTTTTGCGCTTTGAAAAGGCCAAGTTAAGGAAAAGGAAAGGCAAGGAACGCTTGTTTCCTAAGCTCAGTATGCGATATTATGGTCCTTTTCAGATTTCAGAAAAGATCAGCGATGTAGCTTACAGGTTAAAGCTACCAGAAGGCTGGAAAATACATAATGCTTTTCATGTCAGCCTTCTAACGCCCTTTGTTGGTGATGTGCCAGAGAATATGCTTGATGAGGAACAACCCGAAGTGGAAGAATTGGATGAAATCCTTGTTCCTGAACAGATATTGGCACATAAAGAAAGAAAGGTTAGAGGAAAAGTTGCAAGACGCTATTTGGTGAAGTTCAAGAACTATCCATCATTAGATGCCAAATGGATGGAAGAGTCTGAATTGCTTGATTCACCTCAGCTATTGCAATTGTATCTTGAAGCCTTTCAAATGGAACCCACAGTGACTTGATGTAGCCTTTTTGGAGCAAGGCAAGAGCATGGTTCATGATGCTCAAGAGAGTAGTTAAGCAATTGTATCTACTCTTTCCATACAGAATTTAGCTAGAGAAGTTTGTGCTCAAGAGTACACTAGAAGACTTCTATGCTTGATATATGTGTCGTAGCCAGGTTGGTGGGATTGTTTAATCGTCCAACGCTACATTTCCGGAAGCATGTATATCTTGGATTCCCATCATAGAATATATGTGATATCAGGAGATATCCGCATGTATTATTGGCATGAAAGCGAGGTCGCTTGCAGTATTTCAAGGGTGGGGTGTGTCACCAGGAGGTGTATTTTTCCTGTTGCCTTCCGTAACTAAGTATTAGATATATTTATTTTATTTTTACTTGTTTGTCCCAAAACCCTTGAAAAGGTGCAAGTGGACATTGCATGGCCAGTGTGAAACGGCTGCAGCCAAATGGGTTTCTCACATCGGGGATCTAGGTCGGTCAGACAGGGACTGCCCGAGCCAGTTAGCACTGAATTCTGATGAGTATGGAAGCTCGTGTGCGCCAAACTGGAATTTGGGCCACTCGTCAAGTCACTGCAACTTTATAAGTTGAAAGGGGCCAGTAAATTAACCCACATTGTAGATGTTGGTCAAATGGTAGTCTTCAATGATGGTCAGGAGAACGATAGGGACGCCATAGAAGCATCTCCTAAAATTTAGGGAACTGCTATTTTTGACCGGAAAATGTGTTCCCGTCATTAGCTCTGGAATGACAAGGGGAACATTTTATTGCTCTGCTGCCAAGTCAACTGACGCACCAGTTGAGATATTTTTAGCACGGAAAGCCCAAACTCGGAAACTGGGCGACGTGTCAGCCTGTGAGCGATTCTGCCACTCTGGGAGGCAAAAACGAGCTGCATATCAACAAAGGGGGCGCCATTTTCAGCCTCAGGTGGATTGTAGCAGGTACAGAAGCTATGGAATGCTTACCTTGCCCTCTATGCACAATATGGTGACGGGAGTGATGCCCCGCACGCTACATACTGCTCTCTTTCTCCCCTACGTACAGTATGTTATGCCCCACTAGTGGGCTTCTCATTTGACCTATGTACAGTTCTGGGGTTTATGCGCGTTTGCCAAGGCAAGAGCCTTCTGAACAGGAACCGGATTAGCTAATTGCTAATCCCCCACAGGTACGCACAGTTCCATCACGAAAGATTGCGAGTTTGGAGAGTTTTCTCGCATGAAAACTCGTCCAATTCACAGGGGAACTGTCCCATTGCGTGCGGGAGCCCTTGGGACACGCGTAGGCGTGTTCGCTCCGCTAAAAACGATCCGAAACAGGGAATTACAGCCTGCTGTGTTTTTCTGCAGGTTTAGGGTTTCGCACCTAAATTGCAAGGGAACATCGGGGGAGTCTAGTGAGAGCCTTGGGATGCGTGTACAGGCTTTTGGGCACCCGGCAGTGAAAAACAGGGAATTACAGCCTGATGAAATTCTGTGACAGCTCGCCAGAAAGCTTCCAGATAGCGAGGGAATCCGTCCGAGACAGGTGTTTTTGACCTACAGGGGTTTTTGCGCCGTTATGCTGCCAAAATCAGGTCGAAAACCTGCGTTTTCAGCCCTCGCTAGGTTTGGACAGCTTTGTGAAAGCTTGTGCGAAGTGGTCGGATCGTCTACTTTAATTTGAATAAAGAAATACCGAAAGGGGCACCAGTCTTTGGGGCCTACAGGGTGTCGGTCTCGTGTGCGCAGTGACATTCTAGTCGCTGGACGCAACTGTGTTCTCTTCCCTTCTCAGTGCTCTGTGTAAAGTTAACAGGTAATTGAAATAGTACCGCCCTCTACGTTGTATAGGCCGGTTATACAAGGTTTAAAGTAAAGTCTACCGCCCTTTTTGGATTGAACAGGCCGGTTTCAAGAAACCTCTCGTCTCTATGATCTTGCGGCTCATTAGAGCCAAGGCATCAGTACCACGGGCCATTATCCGAGCAGAGCTGGCGGCCCCCCCACTAGTGGTAGAGGCGCTCACCAGATCAATCTCCTTCATAAACCGCACATGGGAACTTCCCAGAGACAGATATGCTCGCATAGCACTTGAGTCCTCTGGACAGTTAGCCATACAAGGAGATACAACATGCTGGTATGGGGAGATGACATCATGGTTTCAGGCGCATGGGTTCAGCATAGACAGGCTACCACCATTCCAGTACTCATTGGATGCACCATCTCTCATTCTTACACAGTCGGAGATCACCAACCTCATCCGCCAAGACCTAACCCAGCTAGACACCAGGAGGACATGGATACAACCAGCACAAGAACTGGGCACGAAGATGGCTTTCTACAGAGACCACCTTCTCCAGCTTACGGAAGATGGTTTTGTGATGAGACCCAGATACATGGATACCCACCTGTCTCATGGGATACGGTGTGCTATTGGCCAGTTACGCACATCGTCTCACCAGCTGCGGATTGAAACCGAGAGATACACCGGAGTACCAGCAGAGGCCAGGACATGCCCCTTGTGTGACATGGAACCTGAGACAGAGCTGCATTGTACATGCCGCTGCCCCGTCTACTAAGAGATACGAGGCCGCTTCCATTGCTTGTTCAGAGAGGGTTTTGGACCACTCTCAAGAGTAATGGGATACGAAGATCAAAGATGCCTGGGTTTGTTCTTGCTCGAGCTGCGCAGACACAGAGAGAGCCTGATGAATGGCGAGGCTAACCAGTCTCAAAGACGGATTACAGACTTCTTCAAAGCAGACACGGGACAGCCGCAAGAGCCACTCCCACAGCAGAGCTCCCCCCCGTCTCACACCAGAGGCACACTGATTGACCGAGCGATTGAACTGGGGAAATCCAGGCGCCCATGACTGCGCAGGACTACACAGCATCGACGAAGGCTACGTCAAAAGATTCAGAGCACACTGGCCAGGCATGCACGACGCCCGGTCAAACTACTAACCATGGAGGAAATTGATGAGATTCGCCAACGACCGATGCTAGATCTTTTGTGACTCAGCTATCCCAACTAGCCGCCCATTTTTGCTTAGATTTTGCAGCTCACATCGACCAATCTAGAATCCCATAATATATATCTTTGTTTTGTACTATTGATTAGGTTATTTTGTTACTCTGACTTTGTATCAGATCCACCACCTTGTAACTTTCTAGTCTCATAGGTCACTATGGCCTTTTGAAGACGTTAATATAACATTTCATTTCATCTCTCTCTCTCTCTCTCTCTCTCTCTCTCTCTCTCTCTCTCTCTCTCTCTCTCTCTCTCTCTCTCTCTCTCTCTCTCTCTCTCTCTCTCTCTCTCTCTCTCTCTCTCTCTCTCTCTCTGTGTGTGTGTAATCACGAGTGCAGCCGCATTATCACTTTGTGACAGCGATGTTAAAACTCTCTTCTTCTCCTCCTCCTCCTCCTCCTCCTCCTCTCTCTCTCTCTCTCTCTCTCTCTCTCTCTCTCTCTCTCTCTCTCTCTCTCTCTCTCTCTCTCTCTCTCTCTCTCTCTCTCTCTCTCTCTCTCTCTCTCTCTCTAATCACGAGTGCAGCTGCATTATCACTTTGTGACAGCATGTATATGTCATGTTGATGACCTGGTTGCTGTGGATGGTATGTTTCTTTCTTTCCTATGAATGTTTGTAACTAGCATTTGGGGATGCATCACCGGCCAATATGGAGAGCAATTATTCAGCGTCTTACATCTTTTCAGCCGGTTCCTCCACATGAGATTGTGGAGAGTTAGTATGATTGGTGTTTTGGTTGTCCAGGCTACTCCTCCTTTCGTTTTCATGCGCTTATTGCTTCCAATGCATAACACTTGCACATTCCGCGCCTTGGATTTTAAAGCACGGTTATGGAATTTTTATAAACCCTTCCGTTGGTGGAAACATATCCTACAAAAGACTTGGATGTGCAAATTGCCTCTCAAACAAGGATTCTCTTCTGGCATTGTCTCCAAGGTACGCTCCTTGTCAAGACCCTTCTAGCATGCCAGCACATTGCTATGTTCTTTATGTTGTCGTTGCACCAACGTGATGAGACGGTACCTCACATGCTATCGAATTTCTCTCATGCGTGCAAGCGCACGCACACATAAATACATACCGCATGCATGTGTGTATGTATCGTTTTTTTTTTTCTTCTTCTTTTTTCCACCTGGGGGGGGGGTGGTGGTGGTGATGGTTGGTTTTACATTAACTATGTCAAATGGATTTCTAGCTATGCCACATCAAACCTTTCTTACTAAGGGTGCATGCTGTTACGATAGTAATCCAAATCAACCAAAACCCTCCACTATGTGAATGTAATTATACCTACCTATCAGCATTTAGCCTTAGCATCCCTAATACCACATTCACTACTTACAATCATAGGATCTAGTTTCTGACTATTCCTCCTATTTTGGTAATAGGAAGCTGGCCTTTTGCACTTAGCAATCAGAAATCACGCATGCATGTTACTCAAATAAAAATGGAACAAGATGCCAATAACACACCTGGGAGATGAAAGAGGATGGAAGCGCTCCAGAATCACTGCGAATATCTTCGGAAAGAGAGACTGCAGCTTCAGTGTCCATGCAAGCAGCTTGAGGTACAGCATCGGCTTCCACTTGAACAGCATCGACCTCAGCAGTTTCTTCAGCCTTACGAAAGTATGAGATAGTTTGGGATGTTGGCCCATCGTCGTTTGCATTGAGTTTGGTGTCATCCGTAGCTGCTGCAACAACAGATGTGACATCTGTTGCCCCCGAAGATGAAACTTGACAGGTACTGGACACAATTTGGGCACATTTAGCCCCATCAGAGGTGCCCACAAGAAGAGGCCGTTGAGCCGCATCAACAGAAATTTGGGTAGAATCCACGATGCATGTGGTAACTTCTCTAGCCTCAGCCTCAGCAATTTCCACAGCAGCATTTCCATTCAAGGAAATAGGATCCGTTGCAGTGGCATCACTAGCCACAGCAGACGGCAAATCAGCCCTCGCGGCCGCATCAGCATGCGAGGGTTTCTGAGAGATGGAAGAGACGGAATCCCAAACGGACTGGGGGAGCGGCAAGTCTCTAGAGATATAGCAGAGAGCCTGCAGAAGCACCTTCACCTGCAACGCCTGCGTGGAATTTAAAGGACGTGGGTTCTCGCTTGAACTTCTTTGCTCCACAGGGTTGGAGTTCTCCGCCATTGGCATGCTAGCTGCGAGTTCTGTCATCACTGCACGCGCTGCATTTAAATTCAAATGTAATTTTCAAATCCCTTCTGCCTGCCTGCCTCCCGGGTTCGTGGGACGCTCGCTCGCACACAATTAACACACACACCGCCCTTGATCTGCAAGGTCAAGAAGACTTCGATCGGTAAGGCAAGAGGGAATATCAAAATAAAGCTCATGATGGCTTTACTAATAACCTAGAATATGCATGGGCATAGGCATGGGCATCATCTAGAGAGGGGACATAGAGCCCAGACACTAAATGGCGCCAAGAGCCCCAAATCGTAAAATCTATCGTGATTCAATTACGAGATTTGTTTGCATGGAGGTGGGTCCTTGCTCGACAACTTTACCTTTGGAGTGAGCCAAATGTCCACGTTAACTTTATCACATTTGTTTCGCTTCTTGGAACCAAATATGACCACGTTCTCTTAATATGGTTACATGGAGAGTTTTTAAAAAACATTAGTTTATGATATGGTTGTGGGTACTAAGAGAACTAAGGAGAAGAAGGATGTAGACTAAGTTGCATGGTATCAAAGCTAGATAGATATATTTCATGATAGTTTGATCTTTCATGCAGTTATCACCTCTATCTTCCTGATATAGCAATTGCCTAAGCGACTTCGATTAAAATAAGTAGCTAACTCATGCTTGGATTCATCTAAGCCATGTTTGGTACCTATGATTGTTTTTTTTTTTTAATTATAAATAAACTAGCTCATCATTTAACTAGAGTTGTGTAGAAGAGAAAAGATCACCAATAGCTTTATAAAAATGTCACTCAATTGCAAGTCAAAAATGACAACTATCTGATAAATTGTTGAGTGTGCAAAGCACTCATAGAAACCATATCTACAGGTGCACAGTTTGTGGTACAGGTGAATGTGGGGAGTCCTTGCAAATACACGAAATGGCATAGCATATAAGCGATATAATCGACGATCTTGCATACTTGATGGATTGCATGTATACACGATCGAGAACTATACACAATCTAAGAGAGATAGAGAGCGAGAGAGAGCACGGGAGAGTACTATAAGTGTTCATGGACTTCACTAGGTTGCCTGGTTTTGACAAGAGAGACAAAGTCAAACATCCTTATAGGTCCTCTTTGAGAGGCCAAATTTTCTCTAATGGAATTTGCACTAGTGTTGCCTAAACCGATAGGTGTGCACTTATGCTACCTTAACTGGCAATCTGCATTTATGGTCGTGATGTTTAAACTAGAAAATTTGCACTAATATTGTATAAATTGACGGATCTACATTTATGGCCATGCTACCTAAACTAGCAAATCTACACTATTGTTGCCTAAACTAGTGGATCTACATCTATGCTTATGTTGCCTATATCAACGAATCTCCACTTGTGCTATGTAAACCCGATGGAGCTGCATTAAACAAGTTGGTGTTGTGTAATCTGTTGAATTGACACCATGATGAGATTTGTACACAACCTAAACCAATGGATCTACACTAAACAAGTTGGTGTTGCCTAAATTGATGAATCGGCACCATGATGAGATTTGTGCATAGCTTAAACCGGCAAATCCGTGTACATCTGACCAATAAACTGAACAAGCACAAATTCAATTTTTTGTAACACATTTGCTCCTTGTTTTGAGGAAGAACTCAAGTAAATTAAAGTTAAAATAGACTTACAATAGTATTATCCCTTATCTCGAACTACTTTAGCTCATCTGCTTAGCTTTATCTGTGAAACCAATAACTTGCATGAAAGTAGAGAAGGTGATCATTATTAAATTAGTAGATTGCAATATAAGCTGACCTTTTAAGAAATGGTTCATGGTGACAACCTTAAGAAAAAAAAATAAAGAAGTAAATAAATTAAAGACTTGGATGATGCATTTTTTGTAATTTGGGCCTCTATATATAGAAAGC
The DNA here is from genome assembly GCF_014529385.1 of Adiantum capillus-veneris. Taxonomy (NCBI): domain Eukaryota; kingdom Viridiplantae; phylum Streptophyta; class Polypodiopsida; order Polypodiales; family Pteridaceae; genus Adiantum; species Adiantum capillus-veneris. Next base: position 41,817,955 of record NC_140956.1, on the reverse strand, counting down.
CGATTTATCAAAATGCTCTTTTTAGATGCACGTTGTTGGAGGATATAGGTTCTAAAGGCGAGCCAGGTCAGCAACGGGCTGCTTGTTGTGGAAAAAGTGTGAGAGAAAGGCGCAAAACACAAAACAATGGGCTCAAATGACACCTTAATAGCTTACAAATGACATCTTGAATGCTTTTAATTGATAAAGTATAACCAACATGGAGCTTGATTATAGAACTTAACCATTTACAAGACTGCTAGCACTCCTAAAGACGATCTTTGTGCTTTAATTTTTCTCTTTTGACCCTCCTTCCCGAGGGTGTTAGAGAGAGCTTAAGCTTGAACGTCACACACACACACACACACACACAGAGCAAATTCCCAACTTATGCCAAATCTTCTCCTCTTGACCCCCTTTTTGTGAGAGAACTCTATCTTTGCATGTTTATTAAAAAAATACTATTAATGCCCTCATGGAAGCAATATTGCTATCGTCACTCGGCATGGGAAGCACCCCTAATGATGTGGCGAGTTGTAGGTGGAGTTGCCCAGATTTTGACATTGATGGTGCCGAATGGTTTGCCGTGACTTGTGGAGCATTTTTCGTCACTATGGCGGGCTCATCCGAGCATTGTGGTGCCCAGTGCACCCCCTGTCCGCCCGCCCTTGGCGGCCACTTTCATGGGCTTATCGGTGGCCACTACTCAAGCAAACACTTTAAAGTGACTTGTGACTTGTGAAGCATTTTTCGTCACTATGGCGGGCTCATCCGAGCATTGTGGTGCCCAGTGCACCCCCCTCCCGCCACATTTGGCTTACATATCGACCATTGCATCACCATGCACAATATTTTCCTCCGATGACCAGTGTGCTCTAGCCCATGCCATACGCTATCATCCAAAACCCTGTAAAGCCGATCACTAGAGCATGCATCTCAAGTATGGTCCAAAGACAGCAGATCTGCCTCCTAGAAAATAACAAAATATCCATAGCTTCTCCATCCAGACTCGGGTTAGCAAGCCGTACATACCCGCTTTTAGAGAATTCTAATATTTACATAATTAACCCATAAACTTTTGCTTCGATGTGAGCATATCCACTTGTAGCATCAAAAATACAATTACCGGCTCTCAAAAACCATATTTGTCATACATTTAACTATACATTAGCATGTTCTCGTGCCCCGATCACTGCACAATTAACATGTAAACTTTAAACAGGCTTAATTTGTATCTTGTAATCGTATTTTCCATCATGAAAGCAGAGCGACACAACAAGGTGATAGAAAATCATCGATAAACTGCATGCCTAGAGATTTAAGTCAGTAAATAAGTGAATAAATAGGTGATAGAATTTGATTCTATGATAAAACTTACTAAAACTCAAATGTATAAGTAAATAATAATTGTTTTGGCTACTAAAACAATGTTAAAATTATGAAAAAGCGATGAGAAAAAAGCCATTGCATGCATTGAGAGAAAAAGACTTTCCTTAATGTATATCATCATGTTCAGTTGTGCAAAGGGTGAGAGCCCTAAAGTTATGTGCCCACTCCATCATCTTGAATTGTATTTACTTAGCTTTCCTCGAAATAGTATAATTTGACAAACAAATTTGAAGCTAGCATACATAGGAAAAGAGTAAGGTGTAAAGAGTGAGCAAACCACAATAGAGTAAGGTGTAAAGAGTAAGCTAGCATACATAGGAAAAGAGTAAGGTGTAAAGAGTGAGCAAACCACAATAGAGTCTGCTAAAAGAGGAGAGTTCCATGACATATGCATCCTCTCTTGTCTCGCCTGAAAGTGTGCCTGCTTTCTGTGCCCAAGGTATAAAGCATCTAAAAAACTTAATAAGCGACTCATCTACATGAGTTTTAGATTACTCAAAATATAATGCAGAAACCATTAGCTTACGAGGACAATTCATGTACAACACATGAACGTGACATTGTAGAGAATCCAATAAATATTGACATCAATTTTTATTTTTATTTCTTTTTACATTGGAGCCAATACTAAAACAAAAAAAGGGGGTACTATCATTAATGTGTATGAGACCATCAATACATACAAGACCATCGATTGAATATCAACATAATTGGTACTAAAACAAATCTAATCATGTTAAATCAATAAAATCTCCATTGTGTCTATCATGCTTTCACCATGCTCTCTGTGAGTCCTTCGATCACCATCCATGTGGCTATGACCCGTTCTATATTCATCGTTTATGACATGGTTTCATTGTCTTTTCATACCTTCTCTCAAGTCGATCATGACCACTGCAATCTCCATCATCATCTCTTCTATGATCTCTGCCATCATGTCAGCTTTTGCATTCACTTGTACTATCATGCCTACCACCCCATCACCAATGCTTATGTGTTTTTTTGCTTTCTTCACTTAGCATTATTTTCTCCCTCTATCATCAATGTTAAATTTCAAGCCCAGAGGCCAGAGAAGGTTGAGGATCTATTCCATAGAGTTATGCCATGTCACATACATAGAAGCATCATACACGGGGGGGAAGAGAGAGAGAGAGAGAGATAGAGAGAGACGGAGATTCATATAGATATATGCATTGTAGTTGATTAGGTGCGGTTACATTTAATGTTATGAGATGCAACATTCGACATCTCTTGTGATGACATAGAATTATTCATGCCAACACTCCCTGTAATTCTCGTCATCATAGGAGTTTGAATGCATGAAAGGAAATGGAAATTCACACACCATTTTTGTTAGATGCAACCTTCCACCCTTGATGCATGCTAGATTACATGCTATAGAGCTTATTACATCATGATATGCAAGCAACATGATGATTGAGTTCTTAGAGGCTACAAGGAATCAATCCGGATTGAGATTGAATCTAAAGTGGAGAGGAAGTTGATGTTTTTTTCACTATTTTGCTTTGACTTTGATTCAACATATGTGTCCTAAGCATTGCATGTCTTTTCATGACCTTGAATTCCATCATTACTCCCCTACAAGAGCTAGAAAAACATGAATCGATCTTATATGTAAGAGAAATTTGGTTTTGAGGTTTTGGTTTGGGGTATTCTTTCTTCAGCAATTGGGAAAGGAGAAATGGGGTTGTTGCAACAACATAAAAGAATAAGGATGGCTTCCATGAAATTGACAATCACCAAGATGGGAGTTACTCCCCTGTAAGAAGAACAAGAAGGTGGACATGGGGTGGGAACAAACAAAACTAGTGACAAAGTTCCACCAGGATCAAAGGAGGTAGGAATCCAAGGAAGGCATGAAACTCTTAATTCTTGATATGAAGCAGGGTTAAGATCTTGGTGGTTGAGGATAGCAAGGGAATTCCTTCAAGCATTGGAGACTATAGTGATGTCATTTGGGGGATTCTTAGTCCAATGAGGTTCATTGCCAATGGGGCGAGATGAGGTTAAGTCCCAAGTGGAATGGTTGTGGCAACAATGGTTGCATAGAGAAACAAAAACATACGTTTGAAGTACGTCCATTTTGCAAATAAAATGAGCCATAGATGAATAACCTTGACATTTCTAGGGAGAATTTTGAATGGCAGTTGGGTAAGCATCATGCTCTGCAAGGCACAAATCTATCTTCAGAGAGGTTGAAACTTGGATTTTAGCAGGTATGGTATGGCAATTTGTGAGAGAAGCCTCAAGAAGGGGTTTCATGTTGGGTGAGCCGATTCAATACTCAGGGAGTACCTGATGATTTCCTTATTATTAGAATCATGACAACAACATGGCATCACGGTTTCAATTGCATGAAGAGGAGGTGCAGATTCTGCATTACAAGAGTCAAACTGAGTGCTAGAGAGGCTTCATTGCCATGTTCTTCTTTACAAGGGACCGACATAGAAGGGGTAGGTGTTGGTGGCCTGATAGCCACTTCTTGCTTTTCTTCGTCATTTGAAGACGAACAAGAAACCTCAAAAGGACTTCATTTGCATCCATGTCCCGCTTGGGCAGAATCATGTGGTGATGTGGAATCACTCATTCCAACAATCAGGGACAGAAAGCCCTACGAATGCTGAATTTGAATGCGTCCTTATGTGTTTCTCCTTCCTTGTAGTCTTGCTTTTAGGGCAACAACATAAATGTTGGTGAGCATATTTATGACAAAGCACTCAAAAAGCTCAACACCATTCTCTTTTAGGCTTTGGGAAAACGCTAATCACTCTTCATGTGCATGGATTAGTGTAGCCCGTGTATGTGAAGTTTGAAGTCGCGGAGCGGAGCGTGGGTCGACTCTCTCACACACACACACACACAGTGAGCTTACACAGTACAGTACGCAGAGAACTGTTAGAAGGGTTATCTCCCAAATCCTTTGTATTCACAAAGTATAAGTTAGTATATACAAAGAGTTAGAGGTAAGTGAGTTAGGCGGGCGGGCGGCCATATCCGCATAAGAGGCCACTTGGGCTTTAATCCCAACAACCTCCCACTTAAAGTCCAATGTGGCACTTTAAGTAACTGTAAATCTATGAACATAAATGTACAAAGATTTACATGGCTGCCATCTATCCAATGCCCAATAACTCACGACAATGCACAAAGCCCTCTCCTGGAAGTCCCTTTGTGAGTAGATCAACATGATTGTCCTTGGTGTGGATCTTCAGCAATTGTATCTGCTTGTCTTCAAGTACTTCCCTAATGAAGTGATATTTGACATCAATATGCTTAGTCTTCGAATGGAACACTGGATTCTTTGCCAATTGTATAGCACTTTGACTATCACAATATAACTCTGGCATATCTACTTTGATTCCCAAGTCTGCAACCAATCTACCAAGCCAAATAGCTTCTTTGCATGCCTCATTTGCTGCAACATACTCAGCTTCTGTAGTAGACTGCGTAACACAATCTTGTAATCGAGATCGCCATGATATGGCACCTCCAGCCAATGTAAAGACATAGCCTGATGTAGATCTCCTCTTATCCAAGTCTCCTGCATAATCTGAGTCAGTGTATCCTCTGACACTCAAATCCTGACTACCATAGCATATGCGCATACTCTTTGTATGTTTTAAGTATCTCATGATACCTTTCACTGCCTCCCAATGTTTCTTGCCGGGATTTGACATATATCTGCTAACCACTCCCACTGCAAATGCAATATCCGGACGTGTAGCAATCATTGCATACATCAAACTACCCACTACAGACGCATATGGAATCTTATCCATTTCAGCCTTTTCTTCCTCAGACACAGGACAATCTTGTTTGCTAAGTTTCACATATGGTGGCAATGGAACACTCAATGCCTTTCCCTTCTCCATATTGAAACGTTGCAAAACATTGTCAATATACTCTGTTTGAGATAACCAAATCAACTTCTTTGATCTGTCTCTCTCAATGCGCATACCAAGTATATGACTTGCCTCACCCATGTCTTTCATGTCAAATGATTTTGCCATCTTTGACTTCAAAGCTGAAATTTCTTCCAAGTGTTTGCCAGCAATCAACATGTCATCCACATACAAAATAAGGATCAGCCAACTGCCATCCTTAGCCTTCTTTGTATATAGACAGTGATCGAACTCACTACGTTTGTAGCCTTGAGAAAGCATAAACTGGTGGAACTTATGGTACCATGCCCTCGGTGATTGTTTTAAGCCATAAAGACTCTTTAACAACTGGCATACCAAATGTTCCATGCCTTTCTCAACAAACCCTTCTGGCTGCTGCATGTAAATTTCCACATCTAAATCACCATGCAAGAACGCTGTCTTGACATCCATTTGGTGCAACACCAAATCCAATATAGCAACCAATGCAAGAAAGCATCTCAATGTAGTCATCTTGACCACTGGAGAGAAGACTTCATCAAAGTCAATGCCTTGTTCTTGCTTAAAGCCCTTGGCAACAAGCCTTGCTTTGTACTTTGGCTGACTATCATGAGCGGTGATCTTATACCTGTAAACCCATTTACAAGGTAGAGCCTTTTTGCCCTGTGGTAATTTAACCAACTTCCATGTCTGGTTTTTATGCAGAGCTGTCATCTCTGACTGCATGGCCAACTGCCATTTTTTCGAGTCAACCACTTGTAATGCTTCCTTGTAACAAGATGGTTCTCCGCAATCTGTGAGCATGACATAATTTAGAGATGGCACATAACGATCAGGTGGTTTGGAGACACGCTCAGAACGTCGCACCACAACTGATTCTGCCTCTCTAGCCACTATAGGCTGTTCCTGAGCTTGACCATGCTGTCTTGATGTGCTAGCACTAGGTCCATCTTCCCTGAAGACAACTCTTCTGATCTCCTCTGTCTTCTCTGGCTTAGCGTGAAACTTGGCTTCATTGAAATGCACATCATTGCTACGAATAAGCTTTCTGGACTCAGGATCCCAAAGCCGGTAACCCATCTCGCCCGATTCTCCGTAGCCAAGAAATATACACTTCTTGCTCTTTGGTTCTAACTTATTTCTGAACTCCTTAGGAATATGGCTATAAGCTTCACAACCAAAGACTCTGAGATGCTTATACGAAGGTGCCTTGCCTGTCCATAGCATCTCGGCCACTGCACTCTTATCCAGAACCCTACTAGGAGACCTGTTGATCAAATGGACTGCTGTAGCCACTGCTTCCGCCCAAAATCCATCAGGCAACTCAGCATTTGACAACATGCTTCTGACCTTCTCTTGTATGGTCCTATTCATACGTTCTGCAACCCCATTCTGTGAAGGATTATATGGTGCAGTAAGTTCCCGCTTAATCCCTTTTGCTTCACAAAAGTCTTGAAAAGCTTTGGAAACGTACTCTCCACCATTGTCAGTTCTCAAGCACTTCAGCTTCTGACCACTCTGATTCTCCACCAGCTGCAAGAATGTCTTAAAGACCTTGAGCACCTCATCCTTGTGCTTCAAGAAGTAAACCCATACTTTGCGAGAATAGTCATCTATGAATGTACAAAAGTACGCTGCTCCCCCTAGTGACAAACTAGGCATTGGTCCGCATAGATCACTGTGTACAAGAGCTAACCGTTCTTCCCTACGATTCCTCTTTGATTTGTGCGGTTCCTGTGTTTGCTTACCATAAACACAATGCTCACAAAACTCGAAATCTTGAAATGAAAAGCCAGGCAAATAACCATAATGAGAAAGTATTTCCATTCCTCTTTTTGACATATGTCCCAACCTACGATGCCACAGTGACACACTTGGCTGCTCAATCACATTAATTACATGGTTTTTAACCTCTGAAACATGGAAAGTGTACAGAGTTCCTGACTTGCTGCCATGTGCTACAGTCATCGAACCTTTGGAGATCTTCCAAGCGCTGTTCCCAAAAACTGTCACATAACCCGCATCATCCAACTTCCCTGTACTAATCAAGCTCTTTCGGATTGCTGGAACATGTCTGACATTCTTGAGCCATAAAGAAGAGCCATTCTGAAACTTCAACTGCACATCTCCCACTCCAAGTATGTCACAAACCTGCTCATTGCCAAGTCTGACATAATCTTTAGTAGCCACATATGATGTAAACCACTCTTTGTGCGGGGAAACATGTAAAGATGCCCCTGAGTCGATAATCCAATCACTCATAGCATGTCCATCCTCTGCAGTCAAGAAAACAGAATCAAGATTGCTTGTAAGGAAGATGTCACCAGCTGCTATACCAGAATCACTGTCTGAACCAGATCCTGTGACATTCACCTCTTCAATCTTCACTGAACTCTTCTTTTCATCTTGCTCAGAACTCTTTGTTTTGCCTTTTTCTTGTTTCCACTTCGTACAGTCTCGCTTCATGTGACCCTTCTTGCCACAATGGTAGCATTCTATGTCATCCTTTGACTTCGAATCACGAGACTTACTTCGGTTTTGTGCCTTCTTACCCTTCTTCTCTTTAAACTGTTGTCTCCCTCGAACGACCAAAGCACTATTGCCTTTGCCTTTGTCAATGTTCTTCCTGTTCACTTCCTCTGTGAGCAAGCTGCCTTCTACATTGGCACTTGTAAGACCTTCTGGCGCGACAGAATTACTTAACGCTGTACGAAAAGTATCCCAACTGTCTGGCAAAGTGATTAAGAGAAACATAGCCTTCACTGAATCTGGAAAGACTATCTCCTGTGCTATTAACTGGCTGAAAATTGAGTGAAATTCATTCAGATGATTTGACATGGCTGTCCCTTCCTTCATCTTCAAATCCACCAATTTCTTGAGCCAGTAAATCTGAGAAGCAGCACTTTGTTTCTCGTACATATCACATAGCTTTTGCCATACGCCATACGCTGTAGTCTCTTCTGCTACGTTGAAGTAAACATTTTCTGCCAGTGTCAGCATGATTGTGGAACAAGCTAACTCGTCAAGCTCTTCCCACTCATCTTCAGCCATACCTTCTGGTCTCTCCCCTTTGAGCTTCAGTGGCTTCACTTGTTTTTTCTGCACCAAAACCTGCCAAATCTGCTTCTTCCAGAATGGAAAGTTTGTGCCATCCAGCTTCTTTATGTTGTAAAGAGTCTCACTTTGAGAAGATGCCATATCTGCCAAACTGCTTACTCTTGAGAAAAATCCGGCAGAGTTTCCCCTGTAAACTGGCCTCTGTACACAATAAACAAGTTGTAATCAACAAGCTGAACACCTCTCCTCAGGAACTGTCAGTATTTTGAAAAATTTTTGACAGAGTCTCCCCTGTAAACTGAGCTCTGGGAACCAAAAGATAGCTCAAAAAACAATCATAAATAGCTGACCAGTGACAAATCCTGTAAGCATACACTGTCTCCTCTCTGGGCGTTGACAGAACCTGTATCTGTCTCAAGACTGAACCTTGATCAATGCCTCAACGGCCTGACGCATAAGATGCAATCCAGTGTCTACACAAAGTCATACATCCTAAGGGATAAAAGTCGCCGAAGAAGATGCGTGTAGAGGGGAACTCGAGCAACCTAATCCACCTCACACTGGGTAACCCAGCCCCCAGTGCTTGGCTTCAAAAAACCTCACACACGACCCTCTCAGATGGCTCAGCAAACTGCCCAGAACTAGCATACATCCTATAATAGACCAATCACTGTCCTATGACCGCTGCGGCGGTCTGTCTGCTAGTGTGACTCACAACTAGCAGACCCACAATCACAGTACATCAATCTGCAATACATGCCAGTGGTGTCAAGCCGTCGTATGGCCACACCTCCCCTGGAATCTGGCAAGCACAAGAAGTAGCAATGCAGACTGCAATATATATATCTGATGATATATATGTGTACCTGGTCTATAGATGATGCTCTGAAGACGAATAAGTGATGTATGTCGATGTCGATATAGATGTCGACCACCTCCTGCTTGCCAATCTACACAAGACGGATTTCTTTGCGGCTGAAATCTATCTTCTGCTGTAGTGCTCAGAACGAAATTCTGAGGGCATAAACGACTTCGAAAGGGGGGTAAAACCACAGGTCACCTACGGGAAACGCTCCCGGAACGCCGAGTGTCAATTTTCGAACTCCGGATCCAGAATCTGCCGGAAAAGTGCGCGCGCGCGATTGCGCAAATCCGCACTGAACCAAGGCTCTGATACCAATTGAAGTCGCGGAGCGGAGCGTGGGTCGACTCTCTCACACACACACACACAGTGAGCTTACACAGTAGAGTACGCAGAGAACTGTTAGAAGGGTTATCTCCCAAATCCTTTGTATTCACAAAGTATAAGTTAGTATATACAAAGAGTTAGAGGTAAGTGAGTTAGGCGGGCGGCCGGCCATATCCGCATAAGAGGCCACTTGGGCTTTAATCCCAACAAAGTTCCACCCAAAAAATCAATGGTTTGGAATACCATGTAGAAAATAGCACAACGCCACCAAGGCTTGCATTGGACATGCAATTAGTATCCAGCGGCAAAGGCAAACATGCAATTAGTAGCCAGTGGCAAAGGCATCTCTCTCTATTTGTAGGAAAAATCTCTCCGCTTTATGGGCAACATGATGAGATTGTGCAATGTTTTCTGCTATTATTGGTGAACTATTCAGTGGCAAGTAGTTGCAGTTATGTCTATTATGTGTTGGTGTGCTAGTTTGCTATTGGCGCTCACATGCTAAATTACTAAAATTGTTGAAGCAGTTGCAACTACGATTTGTCCACAACTCCCTTTTTGCCTTTGTCACTAGCGAGAGTGTTGCAGTGGTGGCAGGCCTATCAAAAATGGTGTCAGCCTTGCAGTGAGTTGCTGCTACTAGTGGCATGAGAGTATATTTGGCATGGTGAGTTGTTACCGTGCCACGCAAGAATACTGGCCCTCTCCTTTTGCAAGAAGTCCAATTTGCAAAACTAATGTTTTGGAGGTGTTCCCACGATGAGCAGGAGTTCGAGGTGTGGATTCCTTTTAGCCTCATGTTTAAGCTCCTTTCGTAGATCCTTGATTCTCGCTCTATAATTTCAAAGGAGGGAAAATATTGATGGTCTCATTGGGATTGTTTCTCACAACAAAAAGACACATCAAAACTTCCTTGAATAAGAGGTTTTGAGTTCAAGACTCCTCCCATGATCTATGAGGTCTCTTGGTCTTCTTGGAAAAGACACATCGAAACTACCTTGAATAAGAGGCCTTGAGTTCGAGGCTCCTCCCACAGATCTATGAAGTCCCTTGGTCTTCTTGGAAAAGACACATTGAAACTGCCATGAGTTCAAGACTCCTCCCATGACCTATGAGGTCTCTTGGTCTTCTTGGAAAAGACACATCGAAACTGCCTTGAACAAGAGGCCTTGAGTTTGAGAATCCTACCATAGATCTATGAGGTCTTTTGGCCTTCTTAAAAATGATCCTACAACATTTAAAACTTCTCTAATTCTTCTCCTCCTCCTTGTTCTTCTTCTATTGGACAAAAAATAAAATACAATCGTCCAATCTTGTCTTCTACATCAACTTGATAATTCCATTGCTAATGATTATTACCCTATGATTGTAATTACATATATACCCACCTTGATGTATCAATTGTGTGTTAAAACAAATCATGCAGACATAATACACGCAATAAAAAGGAACAAAAACACTTAGCTTATCTCCACAATCGGCACCGATGTCTTGACTCCAATTGCACTACCAAATCTCCAGGACCTTCATTTGTGTTGCTACATAGGCATGATTATTGTACTGCCGAGAGTGCATCATCACAAGCTCTAATACCACTTCAAATGAACTCACGAACTCCCTTCAAATACACAAAACATCATAGCATGCGAGTGATATAATCAATGACCCTACATACCTGATGAATCACACATACAATCAATGATCCTACATACCTGATTGAGAATTGTACACATGATAGAGATAGAGAGCAAGAGAGAGCATGGAAGTATGTGCATGCACACCTCCTGGAGTGAAGTGCTACACATACCACAAGAGAGAAGAAGGGAGATGAGAAAATCAAAACAGATGGGGTCAAAGGCTACTCTCCCCCCCCCCCCCCCCCCCCCCCCCCCCCCCCCCCCATAAATGGGCCGCTCAAAACCCATGTGAGCCTATTTATGAATTCGTGGAATATTACAAGAATAGACAGAGAGTTTATACATAGAGACTTTATCCATGAGCATCTGATATCCATTGTCAGATCTTCAAAGATAGACCAACAACACAAATTGCTTTACACAAACCATAGAAAAATTATATGTTAATTCACCATAAATAATACCAAATTTACGAGGGTGACAAGATTGCTCAAGCACCCAATGAAGCACTAAATGAGCTATGGTATGGATAATTGAAAGTAGAAGACGTGTGAAGAATTCACATTGGACTAGATATTTGTGCTAGAAGCACCAAGCGAGCTTTGGTATGAACAAGGGAAAGCTCTTCTAAAAAAACCCACCATTCACTTTTTGGAGTTGTTTTAGTACTCCTATTGCTTCTCCTAGGTCTCGGGCATACTTGTATGGTTAGTGTGTCTCACATGCTTGGGCATCCACTATCAAGTATGCATACCAAAATTGAGCACAAATATGAAACAAAAATCACATTCAAAGGTTTACCAGCTGAAGTTCAAATCCAAAAGTAGCACTTGCATACACAAATGAGAGCTTAAATAGCTCTAAAAGAGCACCACAATATCATGTACATGTTAAAAATCTCAACCTACACAATGCTTTGGAATACGTTGTATTCATTTTTGGAATAAGGGGTATTTACACAAGTAGGAAAGCGCCTATTGCATAAGCAATGATCTCGTGAGAAATATATCATCATTGATATCATGGCTAGGGTAAGAGGGATTTCCCATAAGCTAGAGCTAAACCTAGGGCACAATGATTAGAATGTTGAGATTGCCAACATTTCAACAATAAATGCATTTGTATCAACACTCTCAATCCAATGTCTTTCAGTTCTTAACATGACATAATCTCCTTCCTTCAAAACATGGGTCCTTTTGTGCTTATTTCATTGCTTACTCTTGTGGGTGTTTAATGCAAATCGAACATTTGAATAATGTAATGAAAATCAATTCTAAAGTTATGAGCTGCATGCATTATATTATACAACCTAGGTGCAAATGTGGTGGGAATTGAATGACCATAGACAATTTCATATTGAGACTTACCTATTGCAGAGTGAATCGTGTTATTGTATGCAAATTGTAAAATATGTAGATAGTCATTCCACTTTTTAGGTTATTGGGAATGCACATACACCTTAAAGTAAATCACTGATAGTGTGATTTGTTACTTCAATTTGACCATTGGACATGGAATAAGATATAATGTAAAATCCAACGTAATCCCTAGATTCCCAAACAAGGTAGTCCAAAATGTGCTACAAAGATCTTAGTCTAAATAAAAATCATTACTTTATGCAAGCCATGATGTGATTTTTTTTAAAAAGAGAATGGTATTGCTTCATGTGCATTGAGAGTTTTGCTACAAAGAATTAAGTATGCTTGCTTATTGAATCGATCAATTATGGTCCAAACCTTATCATATTAAAAACAATGAGACGGGAACCAATAAAACTATCCATTGAAAGATGCTCCTAGCATTGCTCAAGAATGGGGAAGGGTGTTTTTTAGGTGATGTAGATTTATATTTTTGGCAAACCAAACAAGATGAAACATATTGCTTATGCACTATCATGTACAAACATGTAGTGTGAAATCATCATCGTGTGTATATGTATAAGGCATACATACAAATAATGTACCCTTTATGATTGACTAGTTGGTGGGTGCCCGCACCACCTTCGATGCCCCCCCCCCCCCCCCCTCCCTCTCTCTCTCTCTCTCTTTGTGCAAAGAACACTACCCAAAGGCACTGGATTGAGGAGCTATTGAAACGTAGCCTGGGGGGGGGGGGGGGGGGGGGGAGTATAGATAGATAGGTTAGCAATATAAGGTCTTTACTCAAAGAATCACTCCATATATTCTCCTTCCTAGGTTTGTATTGAATGGTTGGCTAGAATCCTTGAATAAAAGTTGGCCACTTCATGTGAAGATTAGAGATTGAAGGCTTGGAGATAAAATATTTGATGCTTTGTTTATCTATTTCAATAACAAGATCAACACCCATCAAGTAACGATTCTTAATTTTAAGTGCATTTACAACAGCTATGAGCTCTTTGTTGTAAGTGACGTACTTAGTTTAGGTGTTTTGAATTTTCAACTTTCAAATGCAATAGGTGCTTACCTTGCATGGGTGCAACACCAATTCCCTAACCACTTGATTGAGGGCAAGCTCGTGTGAACGGCCTTCTGCATACTTGGGAGGCACACACAAGAGGTCTCAAAATTTGTCTTTGCCTTCTCTCCCCCATGCATCTAGCCAACATTAACGGAGAGTGGAGATAGGATTTTGGAAGCAATAATTCATAATCAACAACGGATTTGAGAGCACTATCAATGGTTAGAGGATTGGATCCAATTGCATGCAGCTTGTCTGCATCGACACTACATGTGGAGCTTCCTATATATACAAGCTCATTGGGTGGGTCACATATCCAACCTCCATACACATGCATACACTCAACAGTGCATGCAAGGGTGTGTTTTTACATTTTTCAAAGAGGTTTGTTAGCCATATGGGTTTCTGGCTTGAGAGACTAAGCCTCTGTGTTACGAGAGTGGGCACCCTCCTGTTGTAGTGGTTAGCTGCAATTGGGATAGCTGGCGTAATGGTTAATTATGTGGTGTCTATTTATTTTACTAATTGAGTTGATGATGATTTTGTAGAGTGGAATGCGGGGAGTTGATGAAGAGGCGACGGCAATTACTCTTGGCCATTTTATATTTGCACAGTATCTTAGAACATCATTGCAATAAGCCACTATGGCTCTGTAAATAGTTGTAGTGGGAACTCCCCTTATGGGTCATGCAAGAACTAATGAGCTTCACTCATTTGCAAAAGTAAAGTGGTTGTAAAAAGAGGGGCCTCAATTTTTGGCACCTTAAACTCAAAATAATATATTAAATACCAACTCCACAAGAGAGGTGCCGTGGAGTTTGGGGCTAGATTTAGGCCTTTCTCTTGCAGATTCTCTTCTCTACTCTCTTATGCTATGGTTATTTGCTGTGTACTCTCTAATCTAGTCTCCATCTCTTACACATTCTTACAAGCATGTCAATGTCAATTCTATGTTTACTGTGTGTGTGTGTGTGTGTGTGTGTGTGTGTGTGTGTGTGTGTGATAGTCTCCCCCTCTTCTCCCAACACTCTGAGTATATGCACATTCATATATTGGCTCATTAGTGGTTATTCCTATAGGATTACAAGTATAGGTTTATAGGGATAGGTTACAGGTTCCATATATTTGTAGTTTTTGGATTTTGTAGCATATATTACACTTTTGCAAATGCATAGAGTACTGTGATTTCTCTATGGTTATGTATAATTTTATGCATTGTGTAGTTTTGACATCCATTATGCTCTTTTGAGAGCATTTTTTCCCCACATGTAGTTTAGACATCGTTTTATGCTTGCATCTTTTTTGTGCTTGTTTATGCGCATACCTTGCTACCTCCATTTATGTGCGTTGAGTTGTGGATACTACCCTTGTACGCCATTGTCGGAACTATTTATGGCATTTTATGGTAGTTTATGATCATTTCTAAGACTTGATCATTGTCTTGAGTGTGCATAGTCTTTGGGAGGGTCATGTGGTGAGGTCCTATTGAGCTAGGAGATTCTCGAATGTTGAGATCCTTTTAGTGATATACATTTCTAGAGTACCCGTTATATGAGGCCTCACCATAGGATATGTATAGAGAGGACTAGGTGCTTTTGAAACCACGTTGGTAGTCATTTATGGGTATAAAAAAGCAAGGCTTGTCTAGCTTATGGAAATACGATGTTGTATGCATCCACCCTTGAGGTAATGGCTGATTGCACTTAATACGGGCTTCAAACAATATTTCAGCCATCTCTCTAAACTTGTTAGACAGATCTTTCTTAGATAGCTTTGATGCTTCTACTGTTAGTTGAAGGAGCTGATTTGTGATTTTAATCAACCATCTGAGTTGTACTTTCATTGCCCCATGAGAAGTCAAAAATTCTGTAGATCAACAATAAGCTCATTGACTTGAATCTTCTTCAGTGCATCACTTGGTTCCAAGCCAGCCACTCTGTAGTAGCTTCTTCATACCACAAGGTGAGTCCATCCATGATCATGATGTAGTGTTGTTGATCTGTTGGCTCACTGTATGGAGGATAAAGTGCCGGAAGAAGCAAGGCAACTTCGTTTCTTTGGCAGGGATGGCATAGAGGAGTGCTAGGAAATCTAGGACAAATTCCAAAAAGTTCATAATCATATAGTTCTCCTACCGCATCATCTTCCTTGTGATCCAAACCAGATGAAATAAACCTTTTAGATTGATCTCTTGATCTCTAAACGTCATCTGAGTCCTTGGTCCTTGATAGCTGGCTGCATTATTTTCAAGTAATGCTCTAACTCATCAGTCCAGAACATCTCTAAGCACTCTGCAATTGAATCATCATATCTTTGATTTGAATGCGTGTCCTTCATGCAATGATAGGTTGGTTTTGTGCCTTAGAAAATCTCCACTTGTAAACCTAGTGACTTGAGGTTGCGAGTGGTTACATCTTTTATGGCAAGGTTTACTAATTTGTCATTAGTGGTTAGACACCACTCTGGAACCTCTTCAATACTTAGATACAGCTCGGATGTGGGGGTAGTTTGCAAACTGTTTGATTGTGGTAACTGGTGGATTTCCAATCCAGAACCATTCATTTGGCCCCCACGTAGAGCATTTGAAATCGCTCCAGATCTGAGTAGATGGTTTCATGTTCAGGAGGTCTTGGATCTAGAGGTGCCTTTGCTTCCCTAGGCATTTATTTAGAGTTAGCACTCTAGTGGAATGGTTATGGTACTAAAAGTCAGATTCAATGGTGATGGTCTTGCCCTTACTAACCCTCTGCTAACTCTGAGCTGCCTGTTGCTTGGTTTGTTGGTTAGTGAGGGTTTTTGCTATTGATCTTCCTTAGTAGGTGGTGCTTGATCACCAACATGCCCATCCTTGCCTTGATCTAAAGCCTGGCTCCTAGTGGGCACTGATCCGGTTGTTGCTGACCCCAGAGTGTCATCCTTGTCATCATCATCATTGTCATTCTTTGGTAGCTGGTCTCTTGCCATGTCTTCCTGGTCTTCATCCTCCTCATAGTCATCACCTTTGTTCTTTTGATAGTCCAGATATTAAAAATAGCTTCATTAACTAGTGTTGTGGTGTATGTACTAGCTTTCTCTTGCAGATTGGATTGGATCGACTCGATGAAATTTTCTAGATCACTTAAACCAAAGTCAAATTTCCGTCCCTGTCCTCTATCTGTACCAAAGAATGATAGATGTATTTCTCCATGATCGCTTCTTTCATTACATGGTGCTTTTTATAGAGCTTCCGGTAATTTTCTTGTTTTGCATTCAACATTGATTTGAATCTATCAGTCACCTGCTTGCTTAGCAATTCCTTTCTCCTCTTCCATGTGCTCAACCATATTTTCATCTAGCTTTTTCTCTTCATCCCTGACAGTGTTGGCCTTGGTCAGTTTATTTATCTTCTTTTGGAGGGTGTCCAACTCTCTATTGTGGTGTTGTTGCTGAAGTTGCAACTGTAAAAGCTCTCGCAATCACCCATCTTGTCCTTTCTTGACCCTTTCCAACTCATCTTTAGTCACCTGAAGCTCTTCCTTCAATTTATTTACTTTTGAACTGGAAATGGATGCCTGTGCTTCCATCATTTGGCTTATGGAATTGGCTATTGTGTTCCAACCAGATTGTATAGCCATAACACATCCTTGTGTGATAATGTCTAGATTTGTTTGATTGGTTTTGTAGATCGTCATTGGGAATGCATACGACAATGCAACTCAATTTGGTTTTTTCATAGTCGATCTGCCCTTGAGCAGTTGCTTCTGAAGGTGTTGAATCCTATCCATTTTGACAATGGGCATCTATTTTGACAATGGGCATCTGAGTTGGGACGATTTCTGAGCCACTGCCTGATGCCTGGTGCTTCTTCGCCTCAGGTATGGTGCTAGTCTTAGCATGTTCAGTGTTGGCAGCTTTATCATTTGTCTTCTCTTTTGGCTGCTGCTCACTGGCGCGGCCTTATGTTGTGTCAACTAGTGCTTCAATAGTACTTCCTAGCGTCTGAGTTCTTGCCTGAAACCCTTTCAATAGGTCTACTATTTTGTGCTTTTTGCTTGATGACCCAATTTCTACCTGGGTTGATCGTCGCTTGACCACAGTCTGCACTACCTCTTTTCCTTTTCCTTCCACTAGTTGCTTTGTTGTAGTGTCCTGCGTCTTGTTTCCTCTGGTCTTACCAGCGTCCCCGATTTTGATGTTATCAGAGGATGACACTGTAATCTTTGGAGCCCTCTCCTTAGTCACCTTATCCCAAACCATCTGAAAGTTAACATGGATTGGAGCCAGGTTTGCCCAATATAGAAATTGCCATACATATCAGGCTCAGAATAGATTCTTGGATTTGGCTTTAGCTGTTTGTTGCACCACATTGGTATGCAAGAATTGATTGATGTTGATGCTGGCCTCTGAATTTTGAATCTTGGCCAATAACATTGCGAAAAACTTTTCAGTCAGATATGTGGGTTTTTTTCCAGACTAATGGTTTTTGCTACGAAGCGGTACACTGAGGTACATTCCAGTCCCATTCCAATGCTGCCATTGGAATGCCCTGTGCTCCAT
This sequence comes from Adiantum capillus-veneris, assembly GCF_014529385.1. Taxonomy (NCBI): domain Eukaryota; kingdom Viridiplantae; phylum Streptophyta; class Polypodiopsida; order Polypodiales; family Pteridaceae; genus Adiantum; species Adiantum capillus-veneris. Next base: position 41,799,827 of record NC_140956.1, on the reverse strand, counting down.
CCTTTTGCTTTGTTCTCACCTTATCCTTTAAAAAAAATTGATGACTTTGTCAGTCGTGGCTGGTGTGGGTTTTGTTGCATGTGGGATTTTGAAAACATGGGCCAGTTCATGAGCTGTCAATTCCAATGACCCACCATTCGCTATTGTTGTTCCCTTGCCTATTTGATACGTGGCTAGCACTTGTTGAGTGATCCCTATATCAAAGGTTAATGCAACGGCTTCCACCACGACCTCTAGATGCCATAACCTTAACAAAGCCTGCTCCTTTTCTTGCAACACATGTTTAGCAATTTTGCTATGTGCTACTACTCCTAATGCTTCAGCTACAAAATTCTTCAAACTCTCTACTTTTGTAGACATGGTGTCTAATGTTGCTTGCATCCTCTCTAACATTTTTTGCTTGCTATACGCGACTCAGTTGAGCACGTTTGTGTAGAAGAAGACTTACTTGTAGTAGTAAAAGACTTTTACAGAGAATGACGAGGGGTTTTGGGTAGCATTGCTGCAACTGTTGAGGGAGTGTGTGTGTGTGTGTAGTGAAGAAGCTTCGTGTTGCAAGCTTGAAGATATTCTTACAAGCTGCGATGCAAGTGGCATGAGAGGATGCAAGTAAGTTGAGGATGGTTGCACCCTTCACATAGTTATATGTACACACACCATGAATGCACCACTCCTTGGCTGTCTCAAAATTATGTGCACCATTTCTGACATTGCACTCATGCAATGGTTGATTATAATCGTTATTACTGACAAGATCCTTTTTATGATTGTGGCATTTATGTTCTGCTGATGTCCGCTAGGTGATGTGACTAAATTGTCCCACTAGTTTTGAACTGGCTTATCGGGTTTTGGGACTCGTGTGAATGTGGTCTGATTATTGGCAGAACTGGTGCGACATTCAATTTTGCAGTGGTTCTGGAACTAATTCTACTGGCTTGAAATGAAACAAATCCAAGGGTTTATCTTCTGATTCAGGTGGTACCTTTGGTACTGGTTCTACTAGGGTTTCTTCTGTCCTGGCATAGTATAACTTGATCTTGGCCCCATTTTATGCTCCTGGCAACAACAATCATGACAAATCTCAAAGTCTTACCATACCATTGGAGAACACCTAATCTACTTCATAGGGTCCTGACCAAGCTATCTTCAAATTAGGTTTCTTTGGTCCCAACTTGGACTCATGAAGCAGTACCAAATCACCCTTTTTGAAATCTCTGACCTTAATCTTACTATCATGCCAATGCTTCCTCCTTTGCTGGGCTACTTCTTGTTCCAACATGTCCCTCTGTCTAATTTCATCCAGCTATAAAAGCTCATCCAATCTCTTCTTCAGATTCTGATTAAAGTCCATTCCATATTCAATTGCCATTCTCAGACTGGGAATAGAAAATTCCATCGGGACTACTAACTCTGTTCCATACATCATTCTGAAAGGGGTCAGACCAGTAGTGACCTTGTAGGCAATTATATAAGCCCATAAAGTTGTCTGAAGCTTAGTGTCCCACTTGTGTGGTTCCTTCTGAGCTATCTTGGTGAGGATGGCCTTGTGATGGTTTATTGCTACTCTACTTGGCCATTGCACCTGGGATAATACCGTGTGGATTTTTGGTGCTTTACTAAAAACATCTTAGTCAATATTTGAATGGTTTCTTAATGGTTTCATTAATAAAGTGTGTTCCTTGATTTGAGACTATTTCTACTTGGCATCCATATCTGCATATGATGTTTTCAATGTAGCTCTTTATTTAGTAGTGTTATTTGGTAAGGCCTTGGCTTCGACCCACTTGCCGACATAACAGGTGGCCATAATAATATACTTGTTCTTTCTTGGACTTACCTTTTAGAATGGCCCCAGACCCATTTCATGAAAATTCCTAGTGGATATACTGGAGCCAGTGGTGTCATATCAATTGTTGTTGGCCTTTCCATTCTCTGGCAAATATCACATGTTTTATAGAAAGCTCTGACATCAACCATCATAATTTGCCACTGAAGTCCTTCCTGGAGGATCTTCTTATATGTGATATCAGTGGAAAAGTGTCCTCTTGCATCTCCATTGTGAGCTTCGATAATTACTTGCAATCGTCCCCTTATTGGCACACATCTATGAAGCACACCATTGATGCCTAGTCTATACAGTGCTCCAACAATGATGGTAGATTTTTTTTTTTTTTATGACTAGTGCCTTTTGCTTACTCTTGATCTAGTTCCTCTTCAACTCTAGTCTGAAATAACTCAGCATCTCTAGCTCATCTCATAAAGTGAAGTTTCTGAACAACCCTTTGTGCTTCTGGAAAGGAATTCTGTACCACAAAGTGTTTTCCCTGGCTTATGGAAAATCTTAAATTTGAACTCCATTAAAAACATCACCCATCTAATTAGCCGTCCTTGTATAATAACCTTGTTGATCAAAAACATTAGAGCTTGATGATCTACATAAATGTGAAAAAATTTGCCCAACAAGCAGTGTCTGATTTGGTAGCACTGAATACCATTCCCAATGCTTTGCTCTCAATGGTAGAGTATCCTTGTTCAACAACACTGAACCTGCAACTAGAGAAGTAGACCGGGTAGTCCATCTTCTTATCAGACTGGGCCAGTATAGCTCCCATTGCCATGCCAGAAGCATCTACATGTACGTGGAAAATTACATCTTATTTAGGCTAGCAAAGTATTGGCTTCCTGTTGATCACATCCTTTAAGCACTAGAAAATCCGTTCACATTATTCAGTCCATATAAATTTGTTCCCTTTTTTGGTTAGTTCATACAAAGGTAGTGCCTTAGCTGCAAACATATGGAAAAATCTCTTGTAGAAGTTTATGTATCCCAGAAATGAACTCAATTCAAAAACTGTTGTGGGCGCTTTGGCCTACTGAATGCACTTGGTCTTATCGTTTGCCATTTCAATCCCATCTTTGGACACTACATGCCCCAAAAGTTGTCCCTTCTAGACCATGAATATTGACTTGGGTTTAAACAAATTCTCTTCTCTTTGCACCTCTCAAAAACCATCTCCAAAAATAATAAATGCATTTCTTCAGAGGAGACTATAGTAAAATCATTAACGAAGATAACCAAGAACTGATGCAAAAGACTCACTAAAAATACCCATCATACATTACTGAAAGATTACTGGAGCATTGCATACCCCAAATGGCATTACCGCATACATAAATGCTGTACACTCACTGATGAATGTGGTCTTGGCTCTGCCTTCAGGTGCAATTCTAAGCTGATTGTAGCCACTATATCCATCCATTAAACTATATATTTCATGGCCTGCAATTGTCTAACATCATATATATAAAGGGTAGTGGAAAAGGATCTTTAATTGTTTGTGCATTCAACTTCCTATAGTCCAAGCATACCCTTAGCTTCCCATTCTTTTTAGGTGCCACCACTATGGGAAAGAGTCAACCACTACTTGCAACTTTTGTGATGAACCTAGCTTTGAGAAGATTATCAATCTCTTCTTTCAGTTTGTTGTTATAGTTGGGGCTCATCATGTACCCCCATAATCTGACTGGTCTGGCATCTGGCTTTAGTGGTATCCGATGTTGACATGTCTCTGCATCCACTCCTTTCAGATCCGTGTGTTCCCAGGTAAATACGTCTTTGTACTTCTGGAACAGTTCCTTGGCTTTCTCCTTAATCTTCTCTGGCTTCAAATGCTTGCTGATTTTGATCATTTTGGGATTTTCTTTTGAGCCGAGATTGAACTCCTCCACTTCCTAATCATCTAAGAGTAGCCAGTTCGGGCCTCCTCCCTTCCACTTAGCCATGGATTCAACATCTTTCTCAGTTATAATACCAACAACATAATCATCAAATAGATTACTTAATTCTAGAAGGCAATTTTGAATCTCTGGTTCTTCAATTGCTGGGTTTCCTTCATCAAAATTTTTTGAACTGGTTTACCCCTCTGGTTTGAATTTGAACCGGTCTCCCCCTCTTTCTGATGCTGGTTGTCCATCCAATTCGATTGTCCTCTCCCCAGGGTTCATCTCAATGAACTAATCTGGGTATTATTCTTTTGTCTTTTGGCCTAATCCTTATCCATGAGCACATCACTAAGGTCAATTTCTGTAAAAGGAATATATTCATAGAAGCATCTTTGTTCCACACTTCTTGCATAATTCCTCAAGCCTTAGATCCTTTTTCGAGCTTCTAATATTATCTGTCTTGATCTGAAATCGTTTATTGGAGCCCTGGATGGTTAAATTCTCGTTTGCATAATCATGGATAGCACCAACAATTCTGAGCCAAGGTCTTCCTAACAGCATCCCATAGGCTCCTTGCACATCTGATACCAAAAAACTAATTTTAAACTTCTCTTTCCCTACCCTTATTTGCATATCCTCAATGAGTCCAATAGCTTGGACTATTCTGTGGTCGGTCATTCTAACTCTGAATGGAGCTGGTTTCATCTTTGTTATCCCCATCTTCTATCTCAGGATGCTCCTCAAGGATGTTTACTCCAGCTCCTCCATCCAAAATTACTCAAGATAATTGTTCCCATTGCTTCCTCATCTTGTAGTGTCATAAAATTTATTGTCTAACCAACCCAAATGATTTTCTCATTTTAAACTGATCATTTAATGTGGGAGAATAAACGAGAACAAGGGTTAAGATATAGACATGTGCTTATAGATCTATCTCAACACAGGGCCAATGGTAAAGGGGCCCAAATGAGAGATGGTCTATCAAAGAGCAAGGCTAACCAATGGATCATAAGACCTTAGGGTTGCATGTTTTCACAATACTTTTTGGCAAGTAATGGATTTCAAATGATTACTTTGTTTATTGCGTTACTTGTGTGTGGAGAATGACATAGTAAACAAAGTGACGATTTTAATTGGAATGTAGCCAGTAGCCACTCTATATGTATTTTTGTGAAGTACGAGTTGAGAAAGAAAAGAATGCATCACCACCAATTAAAATTCTACTCTCTCTCTCTCTCCGCCCCCCAGCCCTCGTTGCCCCTCGTTTTGTTTGCATATCATCCATGTTTGGAACAATCAGCAAGTCCATCTACTCTTGCATAGACAAGAGTATTGAAGACCTCCAATAGTTAGTATAAACGTCCTTTGACCTTAGGTAAGCTAGGGCTGAGCTTGAGGTGGGAAATCGGCCCAAGCTTAGGGTCCTTGAGGTGCTTGTCGTGCTTATGACTAAGGTGCTTGAGGTGCTTGTCATGCTTGAGATGCTAGGGATGTACTTGAGGTGAGAACCCATCCCAAGCTTGAAGTGCGTAAGGTCCAAGCTTGTGGTGGGAATTGGGCCTAAGTTTGAGGGGCTTGAGGTGTCAAAAAGTCCAGATTCAATCCCTACAAGGAGGGGGCGAGCCCTACATGAGGAGGGATGAGAGAGAAAACACAGACACACACACTCACACAAGGCATGCCTAGTACAAAGAAAGCAAAAGGGACACTTGTCAACTTCCTCCTCATGTTGCCCTCATGGTGTGCTTGAAGCCTATTGGTTGGCCACCCAAGGGGTCCAATGATAATTTAGGAGATTTAATTAATTGTCTTTGCATTTATCAAGTCCTCTCTCTCAAAGGGGAAAGGGGGACACTTGGCCCAAGGCTACCCTTGTTGCTTGTAATGCCTCCTGCTTGTGATTGGCTAGGCGTGGAGGGTCCAATGAGCTTCAAGCATGAGCTACAATGGGGGGTCGACCAAAGCAATCTAGGGGGTTTCTTAGGGGGTATACTTTCCCACACACACTCTCATTGTGCATTGTGCAAAGTGCAAGAGATCCCTCTCCTCCTCCAAGCAAGTAGGGGTTGAGAGCCTACACCAACATTCTTGGCTATGGAGTGCAAATCCAACCAAGAGCCATGCTTCAATGATTAAGCTTGCCATATTCTCTATCTTCATTACTATGCTATTATGTATGCTACCAAGAAGAGTGATGATAAGTGAGGAACTAATTCTTTCTCCTATGAAATGTTTCTTCTTCCTCTTCCCTACCCTCATTCCCTGCTAGCTCTCTCCACCTTTGAAGGTGTTTGAGGTCTTGGGACTGAGGCTTGGGATAGTTAAAGCTCTCCACAAAGTTTATGTTATGCTTGTGATGCATGAAGCTTTCCATCTTCATTGCATCACCTAGATCACAAGGAACACAAAGATTGTATTGTAACAAGTCTCTCTTAATGGGAGAAATCATAATACAAATGCCTATTGGAGGGGGAACCGTCTCCACCTAAATACGGTCCTCAAATGTTGTCATGTTCTCTAAATTCTCTCTCTTGCAAAAGTATTATTCATGCAAAGTTAACTAATTGCTATGTCTATGTTGTTATCTTCAATTAAGTTCACATGCTATGCTCACAAAGTAATTTCTCAAAAGTCCTCTCATTAATTTCCGCCACTCTCAAATTAATAGGCCAATTCCATTACATTGGTATCAGAGCATATGGTTTCTCTTTTCTTGCTTCAGAAGAGAGGTCCTTAAGTAGCCTATAAATGGTTGATTTTGTTAATTATATTAGGGTAAGTGGAACAAGGATCTATTATCGATTTTTTTGAGCCCACTATGTGCTATGTGGTGCACATCTCGGGAGCTTTGGACTTAATAATGGAGTCTTTTTAGACTTGCCTACGGCTTTACCATTATTGAGCCATAAGAAGTCCGAAAGGAGCTAGCCCTCGGCAACTCTACTATGTTAGACCTACTCCACTACTCTCTATAATTAACCACTTCGAGCCGTGGGTGTAGATACTTAAGAGCCGATTTTCAAAGGCTAAGAAGAGTGGCAACTACAGTTTTGAATTGCCAAAGCACACACTAAGTACATATATAATTTTTTTTAACATTGCTGACAATAATCAAGTGAGTAGAATGAACATTGATAGCTTTGATTTTTCACATGAAGGTGCTAATGATGATGCTCCCATGTCCGGGAATCATCTCGTTACTAGGTTGCAGCAAGCTATGGGCAACCTTGCTTTGCAAGCCAAAGTTACACAACAACTTCGCGCTTATGGGATTTCCCTTCCTCTCTAAGAGGAGAGAGAGAGAGAGAGAGAGCTTATGAGGCCTTTTGAAGAGACCCCCAAAAGAAGACTCTCTGCCATACAAGAGGAGGAATCCAAAGAGCAAGAAAGCAATGAAACTTTAAGTTCCTCTAAAGATGTGGCTCCATTAAGACGACGGTCCAGACGATCGCCCACTCCTCCCAAGAGGAAAGATCAACACACAGTCCTTCTCCTCGTCATTCCGAAAGGGAAGAGAGGAAACAAAGAAAGAAAAGGGCTAAAAAGAGGTTACCCTCTTCTCCTTTTTCTTCACCTTCCTCCTCTTCCGACGAAAGTTATGGCTATTCTCCTAGAGAATACAAGAGGGGAGGACATCGTAAACCATATCCTGCATGGCAAAGGTCACAAAAGGTAAATAAGTTCAAGGAGGGAGGAAAGTTCAAGGAGGGAGGAAAGAGTATCTCTTGTCTCACCTATGATGGCACCTTAAGTGCTACGGACAAAGTGTTGGCCTTCATCCAACAATTTGATGCGGCCATTGGAGACAAGGGCTTCATAGAGTCCCCCAAGCTACACCATGTAGCTATGCACTTCTAAAAATCAGCTCGTCAATGGTGAGCTAGCCTCCGTGGAAACAACGACGAAGCCCCAAAGACATGAAAAACTCTACGAGTTTCCATCATGAAGCAATTCCTTGCAAGTGATGCAAAGGACAAAGTGCTTACCAAATGGCGCAGTTTGAAGCTTCTCTCTCATGAGTCTATCCACAAGTATGTAAACAAGTTTTAGGAGTTACATCTCAAGGCTATTGTCTTTCAAAAGATAGACTTTGCCGAGCAAAAGCAACAATTTTGTGAGGGATTGCTTGAAGAGATGGCCGAATACATCAACTCTCAACGGCCTGGTTCTATCACCAAAGTAATCCATCACACCATGGTTGCTTCACGCATCAATTTCCATCAAGGGGCTAGTTGGAATGTCAAGCCCATGGAAAAAAAAGACAAAAATGATGCAAAGGGAAAAACCAATGCTCAAAATTCTTCCCAAGGCACTTCCAACAACAACAACAACAACAATCACTCGAAGGAGAAGGGAGTTTACAAAGACAAAAACAAACTCTTTCCTAAAGAACTTGAAGATTTTCGCAAGGACCATAAGTGTTTCAAGTGTGGGGAGCAAGGACATGGCTATCGTTCTTGCCCCAAGAAGAATGCTTGCAATGAGACTCCTAGGGCTTCCACCATCGAAGCTCCAAAAGAGGATGTTCATTGCAAAGGATCATCACTTCCCTATGCTTGGGGAAAGGTAAGAGAGCATGATGCCTTAATCTTTTTTGACCCTGGCTCTACTCACAACTTCATATCAACGAAGTTGGTCACCAAGTTGGGCACTCAAGCTTTCAAGATGGGAGATATGGTAATGGTTGACACAGCTTTCAAGGGACAACAAGCCTCTATTACTCCCTTGATTGGGAAGTTGAGGCTTCATGTCCAAAGCTATGTCAACAAAGAAGACTTTTTCATCTCTCCTCTCCAACATGAGGATGCTATCCTAGGGGCACCATGGTTTGATCGCATGTCTGCCAATATGAAGTTCCCTGAAAGGAGAATCTACTTCACCTACAGGGGAAAGAACATGTATATCGATGCTAGTGAGCGTGGTCACACTATCCCACTTGTAATTCCTCTTGCTTTTGATAAGTCAATGAAGAGCTCAATTTCTGCATAAATGATTTTTGTCAAAGAGTCTCTGAAAGATCCTTATATTTCATCAAATGTAAATGGTAGGAATCAAGAAGAGCTAGACTTGTCTAATTTTCTAAAAGGGTTCCAAGATGTGTTCATCGATGATGTCCCTATGGAATCACCTTCAAAACGAGGGGATGATGACCATCGAATTGAGCTCCTTCCAGGAACCTCACCGCCTAACAAACCTCCTTATCGAGTCTCACAAGCTCAACAAGAGGAGATCATGAGGCAAGTACAGGAATTGGTAGACAAAGGTATGGTGAGGACTAGTTCCTCTCCCTTTTTTTCTCCAGTCCTTTTAGTGCAAAAGAAAGATGGTACATACCATATGTGTGTGGACTATTGAGCACTAAACCATATCACTATCAAAAACAAATTTTCAGTGCCTCAGGTAGAAGATCTGTTTAATAAGCTACAAGGCTCTACCTACTTCAGTAGGATTGACCTTAAAAGTGGCTATCATCAAATAAGGATAGTAGATGAAGATATCCTAAAGACCGCGTTTCGCACAACGTTTGATCTTTATGAATATCTAGTCATGCCTTTTGGCTTGACTAATGCACCAGCTACGTTCAATCATCTAATGGAGAATTTTTTTAGACCTTATCGCAAATTCATTGGAGTGTTCTTTGATGATATCATCATCTACTCCAGTCTTTGGAGGAACATACGCAACATCTCCAAGTGATTTTTCAAGCATTGAGGGAGAACAAGTTTTTTCTCAACCAAAAGAAAAGCAAATTTTTCCTTCAAGAGATTCAATACCTAGGTTATATTATCTCTCAAGATGGTATCCGTATGGATCCATCAAAGTTAGAGGTAATAAAAGCATGGCCTAATCTAAGGAATCTACATGAGCTAAGAAGCTTTAATGGTATGTGTGCATACTATAGATGCTTCATAGCAAAATTTCTCAAATAGCAGGACCAATACATGACTTAACTAAGAAGAACGTTAAGTATGTATGGACTACTAAGGAGAAAAATGATTTTGATAAGCTCAAGGAGAAGCTTACCTCCTAACCAGTCCTCATGCTTCCAGATCTTTCAAAGCCATTTGAGGTCCAATGTGATGCTTGTGGTGATTACCTTGGAGCAGTTGTGCTTCAAGAAGGGTATAACATATGAGAGCTGAAGGCTCAATACGAATGAACGAGTCTTGGGCATTTATGAGAAAGAGCTTTTAGCTGTTCTACATGCCCTAAACACATGGAAGTACTACCTATTGGGGATTCCATTTATCCTGCGAACTGACCACCAAAGTCTCAAGTATTTCATGACACAAACTAAGCTTTCCCAACAAACAAACGAGGTGGGTTTTTTTTTTTTGCAATTTAATTTCCATATTGCTCACATTGCTGGTAAGCACAATCAAGTGGCCGATGCACTTTCACGACGATCAAAAGTTAATGCGGTGTCTATAGCTACTCACAATGATCTATCCTCTATGATAGATGAGTATGCTACTGACCCTCACTTTAGAGACATAATGTCAGCCCTTGCTTTGGGGAAGAAAGAGGAACCATTCACCTTGCAGAATGGTTATCTTCTCCACAGCAATCGGCAATGTGTTACCCATTCCCTTCGTGAGAAAGTTACGTATGAATCCCATGCTCCTCCCTATGCGGGGCATAGAGGAATTCAAGCTACTCTTTGAGGAGTAGAGACGTATTTCTATTGGCCTACCATGAAAGTGGACATACAAGAGTATGTTTCAAAATGAGTAGTATGCCAAAAAACGAAATATGATAGAGGGAAGCAATCTGGATTACTCCAGCCATTGCCTATCCCAAATTCACCATGAAAGAGTATATCCATGGATTTCATCTTTGGATTACCCAATTCTATTCATGGGAATACGGGAATATGGACAATAGTCTACAGGTTTAGCAAGCAAGCACACTTTATTCCTATAAAAAAGACTATTAAGGCACACCAAATGGCCACTCTCTTCATATCTCATATTTTCAAACACCATGGATTACACACATCCATCGTGTCAGATAGAGATCTTAGAATGACCAGTAATTTTTGGAAAGGACTCTTTGAAAATCTAGGAACAAGATTGAATTTCTCTTCGTACTATCACCCACAAACGGATGGCCAAAGTGAGATAGCCAATCTTACGATACTCGATCTACTCAAGACTTATGTTACCGAAGTAGATCAATGCTCACAATGGGAAAAATACTTACCTCTTGTAGAGTATGCCTACAATAATACTGTACATATTTCTACGGGAAAGCACCTTTTGAGATCATTGAGGGAAGACCTAAAAATCCCTTGCTACTTAGAGTACGTGGGAAGATCTTCACCGCCGATGAGTGTAGCGGTGACCTACAAGAATATTTTCAAAAGATTAAGGAGGCTATATCCATCTCTCAACAAAGGCAAAAAGCTGCTGCTGACAAGCACAAAAGGGCCTTAACGTTCAAAGAAAATGATTGGGTCTTACTTAAGTTTCCTAAGGTTTGATTAAGGCAAACGACGGGCAAAATCCTACGGGCCATCAAAAGTATTATGCTTAGCTAGCAAAAAGATACTATGATCCATTCCAAATTTTGAAGCTTATCAATGAGACGGCCTACCAACTCAAGTTGCCCAACCATTAGCTCATACACAATGCTTGTCATGTGAGCCTACTCAAGCCCTACAAAGGAGAGCCACCAGTGAACCAATTATTGAAGACCCTCCCAAAGTTGAAAACCAAGAAGAGGTGCTACAACCCAAAGCTATCCTTCGACATGAAGATAAGGTACTATGACATGGTAAGATTATCCGACGGTATCTTATTAAGTTCAAAAATTATCCTTTTAAAGATGCTAGATGGATGCACGGAATACAACTTAAGGATAGTATGAACCTTGTCAATGCTTACAATGCTACATTAGAGTAAGCAAATATATAAATTTCTTTTAAATGACCAATGTTTTTGTCTTATAAGACTAGTTCTCTTTTTAATTGTGCACAAATTTAAATAGTATGCATGCTTACACTCATGTTTGTGATGACAACGTCTCTTAAACACCAAGTAGAATTTGTCAGTCTACTTTGGGAGAATGAAATGGACTAAAGAGCAGACATGCTTGCGGTAGCTATGTCTCCCAAGCACCAAATGGATAAGTCATCCATCTTGGAAAGATAGGGTAAAAAGGGATCCTCTACCCGCTAAGGAAGATTCACTAATGAGTAAGGCTTTAACTCCTCTACCTCATAGTCGAGGACGACTATGATTTCAAGAGAGAGGTAATGTCATAAAATCTAATATCTAACCAACCCAAATGATTTTCTCATATTAAACTAATCATTTAGTGTGGGAGAATAAAAGGGAACAAGGGTTAAGATATAGACATGTGCTTATAGATCTATCTCAACACGGGACCAATGGTAAAGGGGCCCAAATGAGACATGGTCTATCAAAGAGCAAGGCTAACCAAAGGAGCATAAGACCTTAGGGTTAGCTTCATTGAAGACCTCCAATAGTTAGTGTAAAAGTCCTTTGACCTTAGGTAAGCTAGGGCTAAGCTTGAGGTGGGAACTCGGCCCAAGCTTAAGGTGCTTGTCGTGCTTGATGACTAAGGTGCTTCAGGTGCCTGATGACTGAGGCGCTTGATGATTGAGATGCTTGAGGTGCTTGTCATGCTTGAGATGCTAGGGCTACACTTGAGGTGAGAACCCATCCCAAGCGTGAAGTGCTTAAGGGCCAAGCTTGTGGTGGGAACTGGGCCTAAGTTTGAGAGGCTTGAGGTGTCAAAAAGTCAAGAATCAATCCCTAGAAGGAGGGGGCGAGTCCTACATGAGGGGGGATGAGAGAGAACACACACACACACACACACACACTCACACACAAGGCATGCCTAGTACAAAGAAAGCAAAAGGGACACTTGTCAAGTTCCTCCTCATGTTGCCCTCATGGTGTGCTTGAAGTCTATTGGTTGGCCACCCAAGGGGTCCAATGATAATTTAGGAGATTTAATTAATTGTCTGTGCATTTATCAAGTCCTCTCTCTCAAAGGGGAAAGGAAGAAATTTGTTCCAAGGCTACCCTTGTTGCTTGTAATGCCTCCTGCTTGTGATTGGCTAGGCCTGGAGGGGTCCAATGAGCTTCAAGCATGAGCTACAATGGGGGGTCGACCAAAGCAAGCTAGGGGGTTTCTTAGGGGGTATACTTTCCCACACACTCACACACACACTCTCATTGTGCATTGTGCAAAGTGCAAGAGCTCCCTCTCCTACTCCAAGCACGTTGAGAGCCTACACCAAGACTCTTGGCTATGGAGTGCAAATGCAACCAAGAGCCATGCTTCAATGCTTAAGCTTGCCATCTTCTCTATCTTCATTACTGTGCTATTATGTATGCTAGCAAGAAGAGTGATGATAAGCGAGGAACTAATTCTTTCTCCTATGAAACGTTTCTTCTTCCTCTTCCCTACCCTCATTCCCTGCTAGCTCTCTCCACCTTAGAAGGTGTTTGGGGTCTTGGGACTGAGGCTTGGGATAGTTAAAGCTTTCCACAAAGTTCATGTTATGCTTGTGATGCATGAAGCTTTCCATCTTCATTGCATCACCTAGGTCACAAGGAACACAAAGATTGTATTGTAACAAGTCTCTCCTAATGGGAGAAATCATAATACAAATGCCTATTGGAGGGGGGACCGGCTCCACCTAAATCCGGTCCTCAATTGTTCTCATGTTCTCTAAATTCTCTCTCTTGCAAAAGTATTATTCATGCCAAGTTAACTATTTGCTATGTATATGTTGTTATCTTCAATTAAGTTCACCCGCTATGCTCACAAAGTAATTTCTCAAAAGAACTCTCATTAATTTTTGCTACTCTCAATTTAATAGGCCAATTCCATTACATGTAGTCTATCGAAATTATTGGAACCTTATCATCCCGACTGGCTGCCAAGTCCACTACTCGGGCTTCAGATTCAGCTTTTCTCTTCTGTTTGATAAACTTCGCAACTGCTGGTAATGTTCGTATGATATTGTCCAATTCGATTGTTAACTTCTGTATCCTTTCACAAAGTTTAATATAAATCTCATCTTGCGCATTACCAAAATTGTTATTGGAACTACGAGATTTGTCCTCAGTATCTTCACAATTCCATTTTGCTTCTTGACTGGCCACTGGCGGAACCTGAGATGAACCCTCTGATTGGTCCTCCATTAGTTCAATTGGCCCAGTGTGCTCGTATATTATTCAGAAAGTGTGTACAATTGGAGTCAATGAGGAATGAGTTTCCAACTTAACGAGATTTACAAAGTACAATAGCCAGTGCCTCAAGATACAAAGTATTAAGCTTAGTGTTAGGGACTCAAGGATCAGATCTAGACTATAGGCTATCGGATATCAGATCCCCAAAGTGAAGTAATGGGTCCTATTTATAATCTTCCCAATTGGTGTCTGAGTGACTGCAAACTGTGTCAATTATTGTGGTAACTATCCTTGGTTTACTCCTTCTAAAAGCCTCCAATTCAACCATCTCCCACCCACCTGCTAGGGACTGTTCCCGTCGTCTACAATGGGAGAGGAAATTCTGTAGGTCTAAGTCATGGCTAAAAGCGTGAGGGAAGCACATTCATATGTGAGCAAAAGTTGAGCTGTAATGAAATTGGCCTATTTTGAGAGTAGCGGAAATTAATGAGAGTACTTTTGAGAAATGACTTTGTGAGCATAGTGGGTGAACATAATTGAAGATAGCAACATAATCATAGCAATTAGTTAACTTGGCATGAACAATACTTTTGCAAGAGAGAGAATTTAGAGAGCATGACAATAGTTGAGGACCGGATTTATGTGGAGCCGGTCCCCCCTCCAATAGGCATTTGTATTATGATTTCTCCCATTAAGAGAGACTTGTTACAATACAACCTTTGTGTTCCTTGTGACCTAGGTAATGCAATGAAGATGGAAAGCTTCATGCATCACAAACATAACATAAACTTGAAGAAAGCTTTAACTATCCCAAGCCTCAGTCCCAAGACCTCAAACACCTTCGAAGGTGGAGAGAGCTAGCAGGGAATGAGGGTATGGAAGAGGAAGAAGAAACATTTCATAGGAGAAAGAATTAGTTCCTCACTTATCATAACTCTTGTTGCTAGCATACATAATAGCATAGTAATGAAGAAGAAGGAGATGGAAAGCTTAAGCATTGAAGCATGGCTCTTGGTTGGATTTGCACTCCATATCCAAGAGTGTTGGTGTAGGCTCTCAACCTCTACTTGCTTGGAGAAGAAGAGGGAGCTCTTGCACTTTGCATAGCACACAATGAGAGTGTTTGTGAGTGTGTGTGGGTGAGTATACCCCCTAAGCAACCCCCTAGCTTGCTTGGGTCGACCCCCCCTTGTAGCTCATGCTTGAAGCTCATTGGACCCCTCTAGGCCTAGCCAATCACAAGCAGGAGGCATTACAAGCAGCAAGGGTAGCCTTGAGACAAGTGTCCCCCTTTCCCCTTTGAGAGAGAGGGCTAGATAAATGCTAAATCAATTAATTAAATCTCCTAAATTATCATTGGACCCCTTGGGTGGCCAACCAATAGGCTTCAGGCACACCATGAGGGCAACATGAGGAGGAACTTGACAAGTGTCCCTTTTGCTTTCTTTGTACCATGCATGCCTTGTGTGAGTGTGTGGATGTTCTCTCTCATCCCCCCTCATGTAGGGCTCGCCCCCTCCTTGTAGGGATTGAATCTTTGACTTTTTGACACCTCAAGCCCCTCATGCATAGGCCCAATTCCCACCACAAGCTTGGCTCATAAGCACTTTAAGCTTGGGCTGGGTTCTCACCTCAAGTGCAACCCTAGCATCTCAAGCATGTCAAGCACCTCAAGCATCTCAATAATTAAGCACCTCAATCATCAAGCACCTCAAGCACCTTAGTCATCAAGCATGACAAGCAGGACAAGCACCTCGAGCTGGGTCGGGTTCCCGCGCCTCAAGCTCAACCCTAGCTTACCTAAGGTCAAAGGCCTTTTACACACATTATTAGAGGTCTTCAATGAAGCTAACCCTAAGGTCTTATGCTCCATTTGTTAGCATGCTCTTTGATAGACCATCTCTCATTTGGGCCCCTTTACCATTGGCCCCGTGTTGAGATAGATCTATAAGCACATGTCTATATCTTAACACTTGTTCCTGTTTATTCTCCCACATTAAGTGATCAATTTAATATGAGAAAATCATTTGGGTTGGTTAGATATTAGATATTAGATATTATGACATTACCTCTCTCTTGAAATCATAGTCGTCCTCGACTATGAGGTAGAAGAGATAAAGCCTTAGTCATTAGTCAATTTTACTTAGCGGGTAGAGGATCCCTTTTTACCCTACGACATCTTTCCAAGATGGATCACTAATCCATCTCCCAAAGTAGAGTGACAAATTCTACTTGGTGTTTGAGAGACGTCTTCATCACAAACATGATTCTAAGCATGCATACTAGTTAAATTTGTGCACAATTAAAAAGAGGACTAGTCTTATAAGACAAAAACATGCTTCATTTAAAAGAAATTTGTACATTTGCTTACTCTAATGTAGCATTGTAAGCATTGACAAGGTTCATACTATCCTTAAGCTGTATTCCTTGCATCCATCTAGCATCTTCAAAAGGATAACTTGCATCCATCTAGCATCTTCTAATGTAGCATTGTAAGCATTGACAAGGTTCATACTATCCATAAGCTGTATTCCTTGCATCCATCTAGCATCTTCAAAAGGATAACTTTTGAACTTAATAAGATATCGTTGGATAATCTTACCATGTCGTAGTACCTTGTCTTCATGCCGAAGAACAACTTCGGGTTGTAGCACCTCTTCTTGGTCTTCAACTTCGGGAGGGTCTTCAATAATTGGTTCAGTTGGTGGCTCTCCTTTGTAGGGCTTAAGTAGGCTTACATGAAAGGCATTGTGTATGAGCCAATGGTTGGGTAACTTGAGTTGATAAGCCGTCTCATTGATAGGCTTCAAGATTTGGAAAGGACCATAGTATCTTTTTGCTAGTTTAGCATAATACTTTTGATGGCCCGTAGGATTTTTGCGAGTCGTTTGCCTTAATCGAGCCTTAGGAAACTTGAGTAAGACCCAATCATTTTCTTTGAACATTAAGGCTCTTCTGTGCTTATCAGCAACAGCTTTTTTCCTTTGTTGAGAGATGGATATAGCCTCCTTAATCTTTTGAAAATATTCTTGTAGGTCACGGCTATACTCATCGGCGGCGAAGATCTTCCCATGTACTTTGAGTACCAAGGGACTTTTAGGTCTTCCCTCAATGATCTCAAAAGGTGCTTTTCCTATAGAAGTATGTACAGTATTATTGTAGGCATACTCTACAAGAGGTAAGTACTTTTCCCTTTGTGAGCGTTGATCTACTTCGGTAACATAAGTCTTGAGTAGATCGAGTATCGTAAGATTGGCTATCTCACTTTGGCCATCAGTTTGTGGGTGATAGGCCGAAGAGAAATTCAATCTTGTTCCTAGATTTTCAAAGAGACCTTTCCAGAAATTACTGGTCATTCTAGGATCTCTATCTGACACGATGGATGTGTGTAATCCATGGTGCTTGAAAATCTGAGATATGAAGAGAGTTGCCATTTGATGTGCCTTAATAGTCTTTTTGACAAGAATAAAATGTGCTTGCTTGCTAAAACTGTCAACTATTGTCCATATTCACGTATTCCCATGGATAGACTTGGGTAATCCAAAGATGAAATCCATGGATATACTCTCCCATGGTGAATTTGGGATAGGCAATGGCTGGAGTAATCCAGGTTGCTTCCCTCTATCATACTTGGTCTTTTGGCATACTACACATTTTGAAACATACTCTTGTATGTCCACTTTCATGGTAGGCCAATAGAAGTACGTCTCTACTCCTTGGAGAGTAAGTTGAATACCTCTATGCCCTGCATATGGAGGAGCATGGGATTCATACATAACTTTCTCACGAAGGAAATGGGTAACACATAGCCTATTGCCGTGGAGAAGATAACCATCCTGCAAGGTGAATGGTTCCTCTTTCTTCCCCAAAGCAAGGGCTGACATTATGTCTCTAAAGTCAGGGTCAGTAGCATACTCATCTATCATAGAGGATAGATCATTGTGAGTAGCTATAGACACCGCATTAACTTTGGGTCGTTGTGAAAGTGCATCGGCCACTTGATTGTGCTTACCAGCTATGTGAGCAATATGGAAATTAAATTGCGAAAGAAAATTTGCCCATCTCATTTGTTGTCGGAAAGCTTGGTTTACGTCATGAAATACTTGAGACTTTGGTGGTCGGTTCGTAGGATAAATGGAGTCCCCAATAGGTAGTGCTTCCATGTGTCTAGGGCATGTAGAACATCTAAAAGCTCTTTCTCATAAATGCCCAAGACTCGTTCATCAATATTGAGCCTTCGGCTCTCATATGCTATGGCATGCCCTTCTTGAAGCAAAACTGCTCCAAGGCAATCACCACAGGCATCACATTGGACCTCAAATGGCTTTGAGAGATCCGGAAGCACGAGGACTGGTTGGGAAGCAAGCTTCTCTTTGAGCTTTTCAAAAGCATTTTGCTCCTTAGCAGTCCATACAAACTTAACATTCATCTTACTTAAGTCGTGTAGTGGTCTTGCTACTTGAGAGAATTTTGCTATGAAGAGTCTATAGTATGCGCACATACCAACAAAGCTTCTTAGCTCATGTAGATTTCTTGGGTTAGGCCATGCTTTTATTACCTCTAACTTTGATGGATCCATACGGATACCTTCTTTAGAGATAATATGACCTAGGTATTGAATCTCTTGAAGGAAGAATTTGCTTTTCTTTTGGTTGAGAAAAAGCTTGTTCTCCCTCAATGCTTGAAAAATCACTTGGAGATGTTGCTTATGTTCCTCCAAAGACTTGGAGTAGATGATGATATCATCAAAGAACACTCCAGTGAATTTGCGGTATGGTCTAAAAATTTTCTCCATCAAACGATTGAACGTAGCTGGTGCATTAGTCAAGCCAAAAGGCATGACTAGATATTCATAAAGACCAAACGTTGTGCGAAATGCGGTCTTTAAGATATCTTCATCCACTATCCTTATTTGATGATAGCCACTCTTAAGGTCAATCCTACTGAAGTAGGTAGAGCCTTGTAGCTTATCAAACAGATCTTCTACCCGAGGTACGGGAAATCTGTTTTTGATAGTGATATGGTTTAGTGCTCGATAGTCCACACACATACGATATGTACTATCCTTATTTGATGATAGCCACTCTTAAGGTCAATCCTACTGAAGTAGGTAGAGCCTTGTAGCTTATCAAACAGATCTTCTACCCGAGGTACGGGAAATCTGTTTTTGATAGTGATATGGTTTAGTGCTCGATAGTCCACACACATACGGTATGTACCATCTTTCTTTTGCACTAAAAGGACTGGAGAACAAAAGGGAGAGGAACTAGGCCTCACCATCCCTTTATCTACCAGCTCTTGTACTTGCCTCATGATCTCCTCTTGTTGAGCTTGTGAGACTCGATAAGGAGGCTTGTTAGGTGGTGAGCTTCCAGGAAGTAGCTCAATGCGATGGTCATCATCCCCTCGTTTTGGAGGTAAGTCCATAGGGATATCATCGATGAACACATCTTGGAATCCTTTTAGAAAATTAGACAAGTCTAACTCTTCTTGATTCCTACCATTTACATTTGATGAAACATTAGTATCTTTTAGAGACTCTTTGACAAAAATCATGTACGTAGAAACTGATCTCTTCATTGACTTATCAAAAGCAAGAGGATTTACAAGTGGAATAGTGCGACCACGCTCACTAGCATCTATATACATGTTCTTTCCCCTGTAGGTGAAGTAGATTCTCCTTTTAGGGAACTTCATGTTGGCAGCCATACGATCAAACCATGGTGCCCCTAGGATAACATCCTCATGTTGGAGAGGAGAGATGAAGAAGTCTTCTTTGTCGACATAGCTTTGGACATGAAGCCTCAACTTTCCAATCAAGGGAGTAACGGAGGCTTGTTGTCCCTTGAAAGCTGCATCAACCACTACTATATCTCCCATCTCAAAAGCTTGAATGCCCAACTTGGTGGCCAACTCCATTGATATGAAGTTAAGAGTAGAGCCAGGGTCAAACAAGATGAAGGCATCATGCTCTCTTACCTTTCCCCAAGCATAGGAAAGTGATGATCCTTTGCAATGAGCATCCTCTTTTGGAGCTTCGATGGTGGAAGCCCTAGGAGTCTCATTGCGAGTATTCTTCTTGGTGCAAGAATGATAGCCATGTCCTTGCTCCCCACACTTGAAACACTTATGGTCCTTGCGAAAAGCTTGAAGCTCTTCAGGAGAGAGTTTGTTTTTACCTTTGTAAACTCCCTTCTCCTTGGACCGATTGTTGTTGTTGTTGGAATTGACTTGGGAAGTATTTTGAACATTGGTTTTCCCCTTTGCATCATTTTTGTCTTTGTTTTCCATGGGCTTGACATTACGTCTAGCCCCTTGATGGAAATTGATGCGTGAAGCAACCATGGTGTGATGGATTACTTTGCTAATAGTACCAGGCCGTTGAGAGTTGATGTATTCGGCCATCTCTTCAGGTAATCCCGCACAGAATTGCTGCCTTTGCTCGGCAAAGTCTATCTTTTGAAAGACAGTAGCCTTGAGATGTAAATCCCAAAACTTGTCTACATATTTGTGGATAGACTCATGGGAGAGGAGCTTCAAGCTGCGCCATTCGGTAAGCACTTTGTCCTTTGCATTGCTTGCAAGGAATTGCTTCATGATGGAATTTCGTAGAGTTTTCCATGTCTTTGGGGCTTCACCATTTCCATGAAGGCTAGCCCACCATTGATGAGCTGATTTTTGGAAGTGCATAGCTACATGGCGTAGCTTAGAGGACTCTGTGAATCCCTCATCTCCAAAGGCCGCATCAAATTGCTGGATGAAGGCCAACACTTTGTCTGTAGCACCGAAGGTGCCATCGTAGGTGATAAAAGAGATACTCTTTCCTCCCTCCTTGAACTTCTTTAGCTTTTGTGACCTTCGCCATGCAGGAAATGATTTGCGATGTCCACCCCTCTTGTATTCTCTAGGAGAATAACCATAACTTTCGTCAGAAGAGGAGGAAGGTGAAGAAGAAGGAGAAGAGGGTGACCTCTTCCTAGCCCTTTTCTTTCTTTGTTTCCTCTCTTGCCTTTCAGAGTGATGAGGAGAAGGACTATGTGTTGATCTTTTCCTCTTGGGAGGAGTGGGCGATCGTCTAGACCGCCATCTTCGTGGAGCCACATCTTCAGAGGAACTTAAACTTTCATTGCTTTCTTTCTCTTTGGATTCCTCCTCTCGAATGGGAGAGAGTCTTCTTTTGGGGGTCTCTTCAAGAGGCCTCCTAAGCTCTCTCTCCTCTTGGAGAGGAAGGGAAATTCCATAAGCACGAAGTTGTTGAGTAACTTCGGCTTGTAAAGCAGGGCTGCCCATAGCTTGCTGCAACCTAGTGACGAGATAATTCACAAACATAAGAGCATCATCATTAGCACCTTCATGTGCAAAATCAAAGCTATCAATGTTCATTCTACTCTCTTGATTATTGTCAGCCATGTTAACAAAATTTATGTATGTACTTAGTGTATGCTTTGGCAATTCAAAACCTTAGTTGCCACTCCTCTTAGCCTTTGAAAATCGTCTCTTAAGTATCTACACCCACGGCTCAAAGTGGTTAATTATAGAGAGTAGAAGAGTAGGTCTAACATAGCAGAGTTGCCAAAGGCTAGCTCCTTTCAGACATCTTATGGCTCAATAATGGTAAAGCCGTAGGCAAGTCTAAAAAGACTCCATTATTAAGTCCAAAGCTCCCGAGGTGTGCACCATCTCCCACATAGTGGGCTCAACAAAACCGATAATAGTTTCCAGTTCCACTTACCTTAATATAATTAACAACATCAACCATTTATAGGCTACTTAAGGACTTCTCTTCTTAAGCAAGAAAAGAGAAACCAAATGCTCTGATACCAATGTAATGAAATTGGCCTATTTAATTTGAGAGTAGCGGAAATTAATGAGAGTACTTTTGAGAAATGACTTTGTGAGCATAGCGGGTGAACATAATTGAAGATAGCAACATAATCATAGCAATTAGTTAACTTGGCATGAACAATACTTTTGCAAGAGAGAGAATTTAGAGAACATGACAACAGTGAGGACCGGATTTATGTGGGGCCGGTCCCCCCTCCAATAGGCATTTGTATTATGATTTCTCCCATTAAGAGAGACTTGTTACAATACAATCTTTGTGTTCCTTGTGACCTAGGTGATGCAATGAAGATGGAAAGCTTCATGCATCACAAACATAACATAAACTTGAAGAAAGCTTTAACTATCCCAAGCCTCAGTCCCAAGACCTCAAACACCTTCGAAGGTGGAGAGAGCTAGCAGGGAATGAGGGTAGGGAAGAGGAAGAAGAAATTTCGTAGGAGAAAGAATTAGTTCCTCACTTATCATAACTCTTGTTGCTAGCATACATAATAGCATAGTAATGAAGAAGAAGGAGATGGCAAGCTTAAGCATTGAAGCATGGCTCTTGGTTGGATTTGCACTCCATATCCAAGAGTGTTGGTGTAGGCTCTCAACCTCTACTTGCTTGGAGAAGGAGAGGGAGCTCTTGCACTTTGCATAGCACACAATGATAGTGTTTGTTAGTGTGTGTGGGAGAGTATACCCCCTAAGAAACCCCCTAGATTGCTTTGGTCGACCCCCCATTGTAGCTCATGCTTGAAGCTCATTGGACCCTCTACGCCTAGCCAATCACAAGCAGGAGGCATTGCAAGCAACAAGGGTAGCCTTGGGCCAAGTGTCCCCCTTTCCCCTTTGAGAGAGAGGACTTGATAAATGCAAAGACAATTAATTAAATCTCCTAAATTATCATTGGACCCCTTGGGTGGCCAACCAATAGGATTCAGGCACACCATGAGGGCAACATGAGGAGGAACTTGACAAGTGTCCCTTTTGCTTTCTTTGTACCATGCATGCCTTGTGTGAGTGTGTGGATGTTCTCTCTCATCCCCCCTCATGTAGGGCTCGCCCCCTCCTTGTAGGGATTGAATCTTTGACTTTTTGACACCTCAATCCCCTCATGCATAGGCCCAATTCCCACCACAAGCTTGGCTCATAAGCACTTTAAGCTTGGGCTGGGTTCTCACCTCAAGTGCAACCCTAGCATCTCAAGCATGTCAGGCACCTCAAGCATCTCAATAATTAAGCACCTCAAGCACCTCAATCATCAAGCACCTCAAGCACCTTAGTCATCAAGCATGACAAGTAGGACAAACACCTCGAGCTGGGTCGGGTTCCCGCGCCTCAAGCTCAGCCCTAGCTTACCTAAGGTCAAAGGCCTTTTACACACATTATTGGAGGTCTTCAATGAAGCTAACCCTAAGGTCTTATGCTCCATTTGTTAGCCTTGCTCTTTGATAGACCATCTCTCATTTGGGCCCCTTTACCATTGGCCCCGTGTTGAGATAGATCTATAAGCACATGTCTATATCTTAACACTTGTTCCCGTTTATTCTCCCACATTAAGTGATCAATTTAATATGAGAAAATCATTTGGGTCGGTTAGATATTAGATATTAGATTTTATGACATGAGCATTCTAGTAGTGAGTGGTACTCAG
Source organism: Adiantum capillus-veneris (assembly GCF_014529385.1). Taxonomy (NCBI): domain Eukaryota; kingdom Viridiplantae; phylum Streptophyta; class Polypodiopsida; order Polypodiales; family Pteridaceae; genus Adiantum; species Adiantum capillus-veneris. The sequence goes on along the minus strand of NC_140956.1, from coordinate 41,776,454 downwards.
ACTCTCCTCCCCTCCCCTCTCCCCCCCCCCCCCCCCCCCCCCCCCCCCCCCGTCTCAATAAAAGAAAAGCTCATCTACCGCAAGCATTATTAATGTCGACCTCATGCCATTCAGATAAACAATGTGCAATCAATTGATGAGAGATTGATTATTTAATACACAAGGTTTCCTCGGTCCCTTGTGAGCAAGCACGCCATCCTTTGATGTCATCCTTGCCTCAACCGGCCTAATAATAGGTTGATTTTGCTTGCTTTTCTTTGTTGGCGCTGCCTTTCGGTAGATAGGGAGGGTAAATGCCGAGGGAGTTTCAATCCATGTACAACGAAGCACCCTTCAAATTTTGGAAGGTATCTACATTTTTTTCCTCTTTACTCTATAGTCTCTCTTCTTCTTCGTTTCTCTCTCTCTCTCTCTCTCTCTCTCTCTCTCTCTCTCTCTCTAAGTGAAAGGTAGTGCCAATGTTTGTCTCTAGACGCCTTTTTTTTTGACGCACTTATCCCTTCCAAACATTAGCCATGAAACATGGTCGACCGCATATCATCGGGTAAAAGCCACACATAGGCATCACAATGGCCACCTAATTGATGCACCACGTGCTGGGAATGATGGAGAGAACTCGTAGCAACCAGATGCCTTATTTCATCTCATCCAACTCCAATTTAACACAAATGGAGATATTGAAGCACTCTAGATCACTAGTAGATCCGAGGACCGAGATTGATTGGGCATAACCATCACTATCCTCAACCATAGATCCCTCCTCAAGTTCATGAGTAGGCCTAGATGCCTCCCCAATTTCATCAGCCTCCTTGCTCGCTACTTGTTCCCAAAGGCAGTAAAGACTATCCAGTATTGGGTCCTATTTGCAAAATGCGAGAGGTTATCTGGCCCTCGAGAATGGGGGCTTTTCTACACAGAGCCAGACGAAGAGGACTACTACGAGAGCTCGTCGTCCGTGGACGCACAGAATTGTCATCATTTTCCAGACAATTGAAGACGATGCTTGCCAGCCTTCCGCCATTGTTACTCAACTCAAGCTCTGCGCCAAGCAAAGAGATCTGCACACTGGAAGCAAGCTGCATGCTGAACTTTCCAGAAAGGGGCTTGTCCAACGAGATGTGTTTGTTGCAAGCTCTTTAATCAATCTGTATGGCAAGTGTGGTGCACTTACAAAAGCTCAGGAAGTTTTCGATGATCTTCCAGTTCGGAATGTGGTCTTATGGACTGCTCTCATTTCAGGATATATCCAGCATGGCCATGCTGAAGAAGCTCTTGCGTGTTTTCGACGCATGCAACACGAGCGACTCCAGCCTGATGCAGCAATATTTGCCTGTGTTTTAAATGCCTCTGGCAGCATACAAGCAACAAGTGAGGGGCAGAAGTTGCATGCAGAGATTCTAAAGGAGGGTTTACTGGAAGAAAATGTTGTTGTTGCCAATGCCCTAATGGATATGTATGCTAAGTGTGCCTTTTTACAAAGAACAGAACAATTATTTGATGAGCTTTCGGATCGGAATGTGGTCTCTTGGAATACAATTCTTACGGCATATGTTGAAAATCGACTTTACGATGAGGTTTTTGACTGTTTCGAGAGGATGCAAGTTGGGGGATTTTGTGCAGATGATGTTACCTATGCATGCGCTTTGAAATCATGCGGCACCTTAGGAGCTGTACGCAAAAGTCAAGAGCTACATAAAAAGATTGTAGTTGATGGATTTTCCGATGCAGACATGATCTTGGGGACTTCGTTGGTAGATATGTATGCCAGTTGTGGCATGCTTGAAGATGCACATAATGTGTTTGAGAAGCTGTCGAAACGCGATGCAGCCATGTGGAATGCGCTCATTTCTGGTTTCGCACTCTTATGAAAGTGCGAAGCTGTGTTCGAGCTATCTGACAATATGATAAGAGAAGGGATTGCGCCGACTTCAATCACCTTCAATATTGTGCTTAATGCCAGTAGCTATGAAGGGCTCCCTCAAGTGTCTCAAGTATACTTTGAGAGGATGAGCTACACAAGAAAGAACGGCATTGTATCGAGTGTTGAGCACTACACTTGCGTGCTTGACCTCTTCTGCCGTGCAGGCCAGTTGGAGAAGGCCATGACATTGATCAAGGAAATGCCATTTTCTGCTGATCTAGCTTTATGGCAAACTTTGTTGGATGCTTGCCAGAAATGGGGGAACACTAAGTTTGGCACGTGGGCTTTCCACCATGCGTTTGTATTGGATGATAGAGACCCTGCAGCGTATGTGTGTTTGAGCAACATGTAATTACTGGCTTGCACTAGTATGTCCTAACGATTTCAAAAAAAGAAAGAAAGAAGCGAATCACTGACGATACTGCATCGGGAAAAAAAAGGAGAAGAAGAAGAGGGAGGGGAAAGAAAGAACAGGAGGCGTAGGAAAATACATTGCAAGAGGGTGAGGCGAGGACAAAGCGGCAGGAGGCTGAGGCGGGGTCGAAGCAGGAGAACCGACTGGCGGGCAAAAGTAGAGTTTCTTGTATATTTTTTAAAGTTTATGTATCACTGAACTCACAGCTCTACCCTGGGACGCTCTTGGTTAGACGAATCGAAAATAGGCTGCTCGTGTTTCCGTGTATGAGTTCGATTTTCGATCTCTCCCTTTTACAAGGTGAGGTCCTAGGAAGCGGAGCGATGAGATTCTACACAGGAATCTATGTAGAAATGAATATAACAACGAATGAACCAGTATGTACCAATAGTATGAGGACAAGATTGTCCAACATGCCCGAGATCTGCATTGTGCGATGGTTCATTGAGCTAAAGAATAGTTTGTATCTTGCAATTTTGAGGTCAAAAAAGCTGGAAAAATTCTTTTTTTTTTCAGAGAAATAAAAAAGCTTTCAAAATATCTCATTGAAAAGTGGAGGGTGATACACTACAACTTCTCTGCGAAGTCATGAGACTTTGTACTCTCTATATAAAGAGGGTGTCTTGCATGGGTGCAATGTGCATCTACCTTTCCCATAGTGTCTTCTACTCCTTGGAGTTTCCTTGCATTGTGTTACATGTATTGTTTTTTTTTTTGGAAAGCCATTAGTGATATACATTAGGGGAGCAAGTTTCGCACCAGTTTCTTTTCTTTTTCTCAGTTTCAAGCTAGTTGTTGCTCACGTTTTTTACAATTTCAAAGTTAAAAAAACTATCATATGAAAATTATATGTGTGATGATTGTAGACAGCGTAGCGATGAAAAGGTGGACTTGGAAAGTGAAAAGCCTTACTACAAATTAGAGTGGGAGTGCTTGCATTTTTTTTCTTTTTCCTCGGGTCTTTTGTTTATACTTGGTATTTGTAGAAATCTATGTAATTTGAAGCAGTTAGGGAATATATAGCTTGATTACTAATGTACTGTATTATCAAAATCCATGTGTGGACACTTTTATCCACTTTGATGGCTTGTGTATTCCAGCCCTCCATGAGCTCCATGATCCTCTCCATTTCTTGGCACATCTTCCCTCTTCTAGTGGAAACCCGAGCTACAATCAACCCAAGCCCTCTTAGGGAGACTTGTGCAACTATATCATCCACAATCTTCCCAAGTTTCATCCCCATTGGTCCTCGGTATAGTCGACATCGACGTCTATGTTTTCAGCTCTGTTTTGAGAACCAATATACTGGTTATAGTAAACTCTCATCAATGCTTTATTATTCATTCAATCACCCTCTAATCGGTGATTGCAGAGCACTACTAATGTGCCTCAAGTCTTCCTATAATATGTAAGTATTCATCTTCACGATCGGCTCTTGATCCTTCTATAAAAGAGGTAGTCACTGATCTTTCTATCATAGGGTAAGATCCCTCTTGATGTAACATTTAATGGCTTAAAAAATTGTGTGTAGTGGGAATTAGCATGAACATAGTGGGCATTTCATTAGAATAGATTCCTAATGAGAATTACAAGAGTGCTTAATGGAGAGAGCAACAAAAAGCATAACACCTAGTTAGATAGCATCAACAATACTTTCAAAAGAGAGAGAAATTAAGCTATTGACAACAGTTGAGGACCGGATTTGCATGGAGCCGGTCCCCCCTCCAAAAGGCTTTGTATTATGGTTTCTCCCATCAAGAGAGACATTGTACAATACAATTCTTTGTGTTCCTTCAAGATTAGCTAGTGCAATGAAGATGAAAGCTTTATGCACTAAGCAAAACACTTAGCAAACACAACATAAATTATCCCCGGTCTCAGACCCAAGACCTCACACACCTTCGAAGATGGTGAGAGCTAGCAGGGTATGAGAGTAGATTGAGAGGAAGGAGTATCTTACGAGAAAGATGTACATCTCCTCACATAATCACTCATATTAGCATAGCTTAGCTTAGTAATTAGCTTGGTAGAGGAGATGAACATGCATTGAAGCTTGACTCTTGGTTGGATCCACATGCCAAGAGTATGTCGATGTAGGCTTCTATCTCACAAGCTTGGAGTAGGTGATGAGCTCTCCATTAAAGCTTGGGAAGAGATAGTCTTCTCTTTCTTCACACATGAGATTGTGTGAGTGTGTGTGTGTGATAATGCCTTGCAAAAATCAGCCCCCTCTCTCTCTCTTGGGCGAGCCCTCTTGCTATTTTGCTCTTTCTCTACCCTCATTGGACCTCCCCAAGTCAAGCCAATGACTATTAAGCAACATAAGTGATAGCCTTCTGACATGTGTCCCCCTTTCCCCTTTTGTGAGAGCTTAAGGTAATTTAATAATTCATCTAAACTCTCATTGGACCCCTTTGCCTCCTGGCCAATAGGAATCAGGCAAGCCATTGGGCTGCTGAATGCTCATTGGACCACTTGGGAGACTGTCCAATAGTCTTCTCATTGGTTCTTTTATTAAGTGTTTTTAAATTAATTAAACTAGATTTACTCTAGCCTAATTCTCATTGGTCCACCTCCAAGGTCATCCAATAGGAATTGGGTACACCTTGTGGGCATCTGGCCTAGGGAGCTGACATGTGTCCCTCATTCCCTTTGTGTAAAGGGAGCTTGTGTGTGTGTGTGTGTGGCTTTCTGTCTCATCCCCTACATGCTAGGCTCGCCCCCTCCTATGTAGGGATGTACAAAGACTTTTTTGGTCACACACAAAGCATCCAATTCCCTTAAGGTTGACCTTTGGACACAACCTTTGAATTTTGGAACCTTAGCATTTTGGAAGTCTTAATGGGCTGAACCTTTGGGTCTTTTTAGCCCATTGTTGCACATGGCTCTTTTGCAGATGGCCCCCCCTTTGGATCCCTATTTTCCCTCCTTTGGATCCCTACTGTAGCCGGTCTGCTAGCTTAACCAATATTCTAGCTTTTTCTCCCCTGACACTTCCCCACATTAAATGATCAGTTTAATATGAGAAAATCATTTAGGAGAATTAGATATTGATTATTATGACACTTGACGCATAGTGGAAATCGGGAAACGGAGAGGTTATGGCTTTCACACTTGGCAGTTAATACCTTACGATAATTACACACACACACACACACACACACACACAATCGGGCAAATCTGTATCGAATTACCAGTGAAATCGGCAAGGTCTAGCACCTTAAGATTTTGGGGTCTACATGGCTAGAACAATTTGTGGAACATCATAAGCATGTATGCATGAGAATAGTACTAGGATAGGTTACCTCATAGAAAGGTATCAAAGAAGGTGAAAAATCTCATGGGAAATCTAAACTCACAGGGTCTACTCATGGTTAGAGGGATCCTTTGCAAGCTTAAAATACATAACAAAGGATATTCTCCAAAACATTTTTTATTTGGTAGACCTCCTTCACACCATCATAAAATCCATGCATTTATCAACCTTAAAGCTATATCACCACACCCTAGTAAGTCAATAAAGCACCATATACTTTAATGAACACAAACTTGATGACCTCAAATGCTCGTCAACCACAAAGACCACCTACTTTATGTTGAGTTATGGGGGAATCTAAGCGATCCCTTCATGATGGAAATGAGATGATTCTTAATTCATTCTTGTTTGAGTACAAAGGAGCATCTTATATAGGCATGGGCTAGAGGCTTTTGGCTTACATCGTACATGAGGTGCGAGGTATCATGATTCGTGTGCTTGCATAATCATTGCTGTCATTGGGATTCTAGGTACCATTTAGTTTATGATGTTTCTAAGATTGTAGGTGGAGGGGACTCCCATGGTGGACAAGGAGTGCAAAAAAAATGGCACACACCCCAACAACCCTCTCCTTATGTGTCATATGTAGCACCAAGTCAACATTTCCTTGTAGTGGGGTCTATGTCTCCCATCTAGATAGGCTCACAAAGATATTGCCTCCCCTAGAGAACTAGTATCAATAGGGTGTAGGGATGTGTATCCTTTCCAAAGAATTGTCAACCGGGTGTAGGATGTCAAAGTTGCCTCCCTTGAGAGTAGTAGTTGACAAAGTGTATAGGTTATAGGTGCTTTGAATGAGAGCTTCTGATGTCAAGTGAAAAATGTAGATGATGCCTTTCAAAATTTTTTCGCCGTTTTGTTGTTGATGTCTACTTCTCCTCGAAGGTGAATTCAAATGGATCAAACAAGATAGATGCCGATGGAGGCATGAAATATGAATCAAATTCCTAGATATAGTACAAGTTTGCTTTCAAGTGTGTCTTTAAAAGATTCTTCATAAAGAAAAAACCCAAAATTTCAAGTCAAAGCTTTGCAAATGTCGTGGATGGTCTTCAAAAATATGTTGTTGAGGTCCTTCAAACATTTTGTTGCACATAAAATCTTGTAAATCTACTTAACTTTTCTCAATATTAACCTCTAGAGATTTATTACTTCAATGTCAAAAAATTGTGCTTTCTAGAGTGTGAAGCATTCCTTGGGTGTTAGCACTTGGTGCTAAACAAGCTTGGTGATCTCGTGTGTGAAGTGGTTCCAAAATGGCTAAGGCTAAAAGGCTTTAAGCCTCAAGGTTTCACAAGACAAGTTGGGAGCGAGAGTTAGGGGACCCAATTGTGAAAATGAGCTGGAATCGAAGGGACACTGAGGTCAAATTATGGCCGAATAGAATTTCCAATTGTGGTCCTTGCACGCTGAGATGGAAGTGCTTGACCACTTGGGGAGTTTGGCACCATGTTGCCAAATGTCACGAACGATTGAAAAGCCCAGTCAGGAGTCTAAGACCCGACCTAGGTACCATCTATGTCCAGTCAGGAGTCCATTCAGACCCGACCTAGGTATTAGGCACAAATTACCAAAATATTGAGATCTGCCCCAAGTCCTCCAATATTCCAAGTGCTTGCAAGGATTGAGTCCAAGACCCACACAAAGGATCTTTGGACTAATTACTTGGCCTTGTTGCCTTGTGTGTCCTTGACCTTCAAACACAGGCAGTTAAACCTCTCTTGCAACAAATTCCAGGGGAGCAGTTTAATGTGCAAACCACCTCCAAATCAAGAGCTTGATATCTCTACTAAAATCTCTTGTTGAGTAGCCTTATCCATGCCTTAAATCGATGAGTGTGAAACTTTGAATTGGAATTTTGAGCCCAAGGCAAAGTAGAGCATAAAAAGATCTCCACTCTCAAAGACTCTTGATTAGCGAGGTGATTAGAAAAGGGTTTTTTGCACATAATATGTAAGCCTTATTACTAAAGCTAATAATGAACCAATGCAAAATTATGCAAAGCTAAACAATGCAAATGCAGGGGGGTTTTATTCACATAGAAGTTCCTTCTATGAAACGGAAAGGAGCTTGGAGGCAACATTAACATTAAGCCCTCATGCATCCTCTCGGTCTTTTGAGCTCACAAGCATCAGCATGGTAGACCTCTTGAGGAACATTTCATCTTCATTTTGTGGCCTCTTCAAGTCTTGACGCGTGTTCCAGATATTTGCTATGAGTGTGTCTACAAAACCTGGTGTTGGTGCCTTATCGCTGTGAAGATCTTTCAGTGAAGGATGCTAAATCATCCGTTTGAAAATGTTTTTCTTAGCGTTCATGTCCATTGCATTCATTTGACGCGAAGAATATATCGTGCAATGTCTTTGGCTACCTTTGCTCTTTTTACCTCATCGTTGATTTTTGGACAGTCCTGTGGTTCTCCTTCATCCGCTATTTCTTTGGCTGCTTCATCCAGTTCTCCTTCAGCAATGTTACCTTCATCTACTTTTCTTTTTGGTCTAGCTCTTTGTTCTCTCTTGCGACAAGACTGATATTTTCTGATTATCATGTCCTGCTTCAAGTGATGGAATGCACGAACCTTTGGCAAACAAAGAAGAACGCATATCATTGAGACTTTTCCAAACAAGAACAATTAAGAAGAGAGGAAAAATGCATATTGCCAAAGCACCTGCTTCGTATTATCCTCTTCAACTAATGCAAGCTCCACCATATCTTCTATTCAGCCACAAAGCAAGAGAAAGAAAAATTGTTATGCATATTCCAACTACGAAGAAGGCGGAGGCCACAAAAGTAGCTCTGATCTCAGCAAGAAAATAGAATTTGATTGATTTAGATGCTATGAATCACTTAACCATTGATTTAGATGCTATGAATCACTTAACTAGATTGAATCCTATGGTTTAGTTAGAAGTGGCTACAAGAAAATAAGCAGAAGCTTACCTAGAGGAACCTTGTTCCTAATTTGTTGGTTGATGCTGCAAGAAATGTTTCTCCGTGCTCAGAAAATAGAATTTTCATGTTGATAGCTTCACCTAAAGTTGTGTGTGTGTGTGTGTGTGTGTGTGTGTGTGTGTGTGTGAGAGAGAGAGAGAGAGAGAGAGAGAGAGAGAGAGAGAGAGAGAGAGAGAGAGAGAGAGAGAGAATGAGCTGCACAAAGAGAACAAGAAGCGGATTGTTACGTACCCACAATCATAATTTAAATTTTTAAAATTTAATCATTTTCACTCCCATAAAAGAGCTTCCTCACTCCCCTAAAAGCTATGTCCCAGACACAGCTTTGGTGTCCACCCACTCATGCCAGTCAGATACCAGCTACCCCAGCAAACTAAGAACAATGCATTGTCATTTTTCACATGCCATCGAAGTCTTCCAAGAAGTTGCATACCTGAAGAGCTCAAGGAGTTGGTAGAGAACTTCAAGACTCTTGAGACTCGTGTGTCCCCCAACAAGAAGGACATATGTCGAAACGAGAATAGGTCGAAAGCAGTTTATCACACATCCCATCCATCTATTGGAAGTATCACATGTATGAATGAAAGCGCATGCCATGTAGTAGCTATGTATATTTGTTATATAACATTGCGAGTTAGTAGCTATCAATTATTGAGCATTACCTAACTATTTATATATGTGAATAGTTTATTGCTATCAGCTATTTAATACCTATAAATAATTTCTAATTGTATCTATCTGTAATTATGACATGGCTGTTGGTAGGCTATTTGATAGCTATTGATAGAAGATAGACACTAATTAGTAGCTATCAATTATTGACCATTCCCTAGCTATTTATAGCTGTAAGTAGTTTACCGCTATTGGCCACTTAATAGCTATAAATAGTTTCTATCTGTATCTATTTTATTAATAGTTAATAAGTAATGATTGCTATTTTATTGCTAGTGATTGCTATCTACAACTATTGATGGATATGATTGATATTTGATAGCTGTGAATAGCTGTCATATAGTTATCATTGCTGTTTGAGGGTAGCTATGATTGCTATTTGACAAGTATTAATAGCTATCACATACCTATGTTTGCTACTTCATAGCTAGTGATTGCTATTACAACTTGGTATTGACAGGTACTGATAGCTTTTTGATAAATATTTCATAGCTAAAGATGATTATCTGATAGCTACTTATAGCCAACACATAGATATGATTACTGTTTCACAGAGAGTGAGTGCTATTCTACAACTATTGATAGCTATTACATGTCTATGATTAATAATTTCATAGCTAGTGATTGCTATTTGACAGCTATTGGTAGCTAACACATAGCTATGATTGCAATTCGATAGCTATTGATAGCTATTACATAGCTATTGGGTGGTTCTCAAAGCTATTGGTATAGCTATGAATAACTATTGATAGGTATTGCATGCTTTGACATACTATCTAACCCACTTGTGAGATCTACCAATAGCTTGCTAATGCGTCATAATTTCTTGGTGATACAAGCTTTCATTGTTGTGGAACACAGGCTGAGCTCTTCCAACGTCATTAGGAAGAGAATGGGGTCTAGGAGAGCCTCTTTATTTGGCAGTTTAAGGAAGTCAAACCTTTAGTATTAAGAAAGTAATAAAAGGAAAGCTTTTGAATTCAAACAGGAAAAACGGCTAGTTTATTAGAATTCAAAGTTTCCCCCCAAAATGGAATTTAAAATCTAGCGAGTAAACCCATATCATGTGGCATATCTATGGAAAGATCTTGATGCGTAGATAGCAGATCTATGATCTCTGCTCAAATTGGAGATCAAATGTGAAAATTATGGAAGGTCGAAAATCATAAAAAAATTTCACCTCCTTTTTGGGGGGAAAAGTACATTCTTTGATCACTCTTACACATCTCTTACACACCCACCATTCTTGCACACATGGCGTACACCTATTTTTCAAAATTTTAATCACCTCCATAAGCTCATGGCAAATAAAGAGGCCCTCCTACACCCCATCCTCTTCCTAATGTTTTAAGGAAGCATATCATGATGTACAAATCCAGCTTCGTGCCTTTGAATTGAAGAAGCCTTAATTTGTGAGAAAGCTAAAGGATAGGCTGACATGTTGTTGTATTTACCATGTGCAAATTTCATATTTGAAGGAGGTTGTTAGTCACATGCATATTCAAGCATTCGGAGTGCACGGCGCATTGTGAAAATGTGCATGCAGTTTGTGCATGGATTCATTAGTTGCAGGAACATGTTCTGCTACAAAGTACAATGTGAAGAGCATTTCAAAGCTTATAGATTCTATTTTGTGTCCCAATCAAGTTGGGTCAACCTACCATGATCTAAAATGCCACATGGGTCAATGTACAGCTTGCGGGGCAAATAAATTTGTATGTTGTCCACAGGAGCTGCTCAAGGATGCAAGAACCATCAAAGTGAAGGCATTCAAGGATGTGGAAGTAGGAAACAGTGAAGGTGTAAAGAAGAAGAAAAGGAAGGATATTATATGCCAAGAGATGAGCACTACTAAGTTGTTACAGGTATTCAAGACGCATCTTCAAAAGTTCATCAAACATGACTTTGTGTATCGATGGCAGGCTGAGCAGTTCAAAGCGTGCATCAGGCATTTTCCAAAAAAAATTGTTATATTTGTGGTTGATTTTTTTGAGAATTATTCATTCAAGGAGCAGAACGAGATCCAATCGATGCATTATATTCCATTCAGGTCACCATTTTTGTATAGATTACCTACTACCGTGTCGAAGGTAAATTAAGAAAGACTTTGCACTTTTTCATTTCTGATGATAAAATGCATGACACTTTGTTTGTCCAACACTGCTTTATGCTACATTGGCAATGGATAAAAGACAGAGGCCTAGATGTTAGCCAACACTGGGTTTGGTCAGATGGGGCAGCATCCTAATTCAAGGCAAAAGAGGCCTTTCTATTTTGTTGGTAGATATGTTGGTTTGACAGGGACAATAGCATGCCATGGGACATGTAATCTATATACAATAGCATATACAATAGCATGCCATGGGACATGTAATCTAAATCATTTGGATTTTTATGAGCAAACAGGTCTTATCACCCATTTTGTCAGTCTTTGTTGGTTCAAATGTCATCCCTTGGAGCATGTTGATTGCCAAATATGCCCAAAATGGCTAAGGCAAGGAAGCTCTGGGTTGTTTTTAGAAGATGCAGAGTGCAAGCCTCTACAAATCCCATACCCTATGCTTGTGAAAAACGTCCCGCATCAAGGATTTTGCAACCAAACATATGGCTTTTGAATGTGTTACTAGTACACACACTAAGATTTGCAATACTGGGCTACTTTACAAAGAGACACATTTAGGAAACAACTGAAGAAAAACTGTGGACTTCTTTGACGGAGTGCACAAAGGTAGATTAGAAAGACTATTAACAAACACTACCTGCAGCATACATGCAGCTCTAACACTAGAGATGGCTTAGAGATTAATCCTTGAAATAGAGAATTGAAATAAAGCCAAAAGAGATATTTATTTGATGTCATAATGTACAAGATAATTACAAATTTTGCAATCAACGAATAACTACAAAATGTTGCAATCCATGTGCCCAAGCATCAATGTGCCCAAGCGTTATTGTCCAGGCCATTTGTACCTGGGATGGTTCCACACCACCTTTGTGGCCTCCTTTTTCTCATTGGAGTCCCCCACTGTGTCATTTCCCTCCTTTAGAATCTCGTCAGGGGTCTCCAGTTCAACACGGCCCAATCTGGCACAACTACAACACTCTAGGTTTTCACTCCCATGTTTATCTATAAAATTTAGAACAATAGAGTCCTCTTCACTGGCCGAGGTGCTTAACACATCTCCTCCACTAGCAACAAAGTTTGCTCTGTCCTCTGACTGTAGGTATTCCCACAGCCATGGGCCAAGCCTGCACGTAAGAAAGGGCCTTTCACCTGTATCAACATGGGAGCCAAACTTTGGCACAAAAAAAATGTTGCCAGCATAATTAAATCGACACTTGTATGCATTGTCATTAACCAGTAGAGTATTCTCATGCCCAAATTGACCAGTAGGCCTTTTCCAAAAGTCGTCCAGATGCTTTAAGAAAACAGGTGCCTTTGGAGCGCATCACAAGAAGACTACCCAATGAATCCTACCATCATTGCACGTAAACTAGGGAAGCATTCCCGGAGACGAGTCACAAAATTTTGCTCCATAACCGAGCTCCAGTTGAAGACCTTGAAGTGACTGGCTGCCCACAATAAAAAATGCCTTGCATCAGGCCGCACAAGGAAGTATAGCCATCTAGGCCTCTTGACCAAAACTTGGTCATAAAGTAAATTCCATGTCGGGAAAAAATTTCTTCATCCAAATCTACTTTATGAATCAGAAGACCATTCAAATCCAAAATAAGAGCTGTAGGAACATTGTCCACACTATCTAGGTCATAGTAGTCTTCCTCAGCCACTCCAAGCATCCGGCTCGGATCATTGCAGTTTGGGAAAGACCATGCTGCTGAGCTAGACTTATATACCTGTGCCAGCTTCATGGAAACCTTTCGTTTCAGTTCCATATACCTTCGTAACCTTTTAAACAGGTGATCTGTCTCACAAGTTTCTTTGACCTTAAGTTGTAAATTGATCTTGCGGTGAACACACTAGCACAACCATCACGATTACTGGATTCAATAGAGTGTACATAAGGCAGCTAGCTTATTAAAAAACACAACAAAATATTTGCAATAAAAACATCGCATCTCATTCATAATTTGTCCTTGAAAAAACATAACATTTACAAAGGTGCATCAGGGCTATAGACCAGCACCATCTTGGCTGGTAGCAATTGGATGGCAAGAATCCACAGCAGGGTGACTAGCCAGAGGGACTTCCCATTGGGCACATCCCCATTAACTCTCGCTCAACCAGGGGTTGTTCAATTACCTGTTTGACAGCATTGCCAACAATGACTTCAACGACATCCCCACAATCTTGAGAAGCTTCATTGAACAGGCTTTTGTTACGCCTCTTGGGGATGGTGGCTTTGCCGAACCTTGTTTCCTTTTTCTTGCTTGTGCAAACATGTCTTCTAGAGTGTCTGCACAATCTTCCCCGACATCAGGTGTACCTTTCTCTATGAATGTATCGTTGCCTACATCTTTATTGTCCGCTTTGAGTGCCACTACAATCAACCTCGTCGACCTCCTAGGAAAGTTTTGCTTTTGCCTCCCACCTTGTTGCGGAAGCGACTCACACACCCATGAAGTGCATGCAAACACTACCTAGATCAAAATAATGTCAATCGAGGACACAGATGACACAATAGGCACACAGAGGAAATCTCTTTAGCTTGTCAGGCTGAGACCATCCTACACATACAACACTATGGAAGGCCAACTAAACCACAATCAAGAACCTCACTGCTCTCAACTACACCACCTAGCCACATACACACATACGGAAGGTAACTCACCTAATCATGCAAGATTCATACGAAACTTAAGGAACACCATCCCCTCACTAGGATACACCTGTCCCTACGCTTCTACACTCAAAACCCTCACTCTAAACCCGTCTGCGGAAAACGCGTAGGATGACAGAGCAGAATTTTGAAAGTGCCTGAAACTAAAATTTATGAGTACCTATGCGTAACTTATGTCGCCACGATTTTATAGACTACTAGCACGCAGAAAACATACATCGTTTGATACACTTACGGCCACAAATAGCTCATAGATGCGTCGGCGTGTGCGCTTCGTCTCGTGTGGAATGCTTGGCGTTGTCGCGTAGCTCTCCTCGAGCCTACAGCAATGGTGTAGTCGGATCTCCAATGTGTTGAGCGAGCTGGGCATAGCGAGAGGATAAAGCTCACGCTCACTCTCTTTCTCTCTCACACACAGTAGACGGCAGCGCTCCAGTTTTGATTATGATTAAAGTTCCCCCCCTTTACAAAATGACCTAGGTACCTTATATACTAAGGCTACCTTAGGTTTAACCAAAAATGGGGTTGAAAGGGTCAAATGGCTTTGTATTTACAATCTGGAAGTGCCATTGCACCCCGGCTTTTGAAACTAGAATAACTACTCATTACAAATGATGTTTATAGCCATAATCCGTAGCATTTCATAACTCGCAAAAGATAAGACTTTGGTACGAAACTTGAGTTATGTTGTGTTGTTGACCTAGCGGTCAACACTCCCCCCTTCCGCGTTCATGTCGTCCCCGACATGGCCTGATTGTCGATGGCGATGTGGTCTTTGCTGTCATTTTGGCTTCATCTGTTGCACTGCTTGTAACTTTGTCGAACCACAACAAGAACTATGATCCATTAGAGCGGACATCTATCATCATAACCATTCATCTTTTGAGATCCTCTGATTACTTTTATGTCTGCTCTTCTTCATTGGGGACTTCTTTGTTCCTGTGCAATCATGTTGTTAGTGTTGTCTGCAGTTTTGTCATTGTAGGCCATTCTTCGACTCGCCATTGAGGAGAAGTATGCTATGATTTGAAATTGGTGCTCCAATTCATTTGTCAATTGATTTGAGTAGCATTTCCTTATTGTTGATGTAGAAGGAATATGTACAAGAGGATGGTGATAGGTGTCTTTAGATTAGGGTCTAAAACCTAGATGACCAAAGGGAAAAAACCCGTTGGGAAAAAAAGGCCTTTGGTATACGCTCTTATTGGAGTTGAGCAGTTGAACGTGAAGTACATGTTCATGAAAGGTGAGTGCTTGGGTGAAACACGGAAAGAGTGCCTGATGCAAGTGCCAATTATGGGACACTCTATATGCATATGAGAAATTTGTCACCAAAAGCATGCAATGTGAAAGAAGGAGATGATGGGTGTTTCGAGGAATAAATGTAGCACATGTGACATCAAAAGATGTCTCAATAGCTTCCACCTTTCCAAGAAGGGTTGTCGATGTAGAAGTTTCTCCACTCGTATCTCACTGTGCTCAGTACGTGAGTGTCTTTTGGACGTTCTCCTTCACTTCACCAGACTTAAGTGCTTAGACTTCGACTCTTTTGCTCACCTATACCAGCATGAGCGACACAACGTAAATATGCTCAACTCTTCCAGCCTGAGCAGTACCTAGAATAGCTAAGACGCTTAGACCACAGAGAATATTACTTGAAGCTTTGGGACTAACACCTCACTCATTTTGTGGCTTAACTACTCGACTCTGACTTGTATGACTTGTCGGTTCCATGTTGACACTGCTTTGTGACAAGTTCTTTGGCTGTTGTAGTGGCTCCTGAGACATACTTCGTGAAGTTTCATCGTTTTCCTGTACCTTCTTCTCTTTGTAGTGCTCAGGCCTCTCGTCAGTCTTTTCTTCATGTGGATTATGGATTTTTTTATTTTTTCTTAAAAATAAACAAAGAAAATCTTAAAACAACTCAACAAAATAAAAATCATTCAAATAGAAATCTAAATGCTATGTACACTATACACATGTCCCTAGGGGCTCATATATGGATTTTGTCCCCATACTCCTCTGTAACACTACTATGAGGGCATATACTCTAAATTTCGTCAAAAAATTATCACAATAAAACGCAAAAATTCAATGCATCTCACAAAACATTGCCCTCCAATAGTCATAATGTTAGGTCCGCATTCAGAATGCCTCCCCCCTTCCTATTTGGAGTCATCCTTTACGACTTTGTATCGCAAAGGGTATGTGTTGTGCTTGGGCAATTAAAAGTTGTGCCTATGCATGCCTTGTAATGTAGCCCTATTATGCATACATAGTCAATGCATGGAAAAGATTTATGTTGTGCAAGATGTGGGTATAAGCAATTTGCTTATTGGCATTTGTTGGCGAGGCTTCCTATTCTAAGCAATGTAATGGTCTTTGAAGCTCCTGTATCGTTGCTTGATTGAAGCGACTTGCTCTCTTCTAACTGTATTGTAATCGTAGGAAGAATTGTAAGAATTCAAGCAGCGATGCACTGACAACAGTTTTGTTGTTCTTCTTTGGGACCCATTTCTTTGCGATTATTGGCTGTTTTGTTGCTGACGCTCGTTTGGGAACCCATACTTGCCTGTGCTTCGTTTGTTTTTGAAGAGACTTCTTTGGGATCCACCTTTTTGTTGTGTGAGTCGACATTGGTCTTTGCTTCAGCCCTTGTACGCTTGGTTGGGGACGGGATTTAGGCTTTGAAAGTTGATACTGTGGTTGTTTTGGAATCCGAATGAATTCCTGACTTTTTTGTGCTTGAATCAACTTCTTTGGAGCCCAAACCTGAGTTGTGAAAGCTTGCGACTTTGTGATATTCTTACCCGTTCGTGCACGCTTTCCTTGTTTTTGTTTTGGTGTTGGATCTTGTGATTTGTCAGTAGAGATCTTTGTCTTCTTGATCCATATCTGTTTTTGGCCGATCTAGCTTTTTGGTATCTAGATTTGTCGAGCTTTTTGGCTTTGACTTGTTGTCCTTTTCTTTTGACCTGTCATGGTTGTTGTTGAAGGGATTGGTGATAGTGATGGCCTGAGTTGATGATAGGGGATGTCGTAAGTTCATCACGATCACTACTATCCTCAGCAAGGTTGACTTCTTGTACTTTCCCTTGATTTTTTGGTTGGTAGTGGAAAGTTACTGTCTGTTTGCTCATGGGTGGTAGTTTCTTGGAGGACTTTTCTAGCCCATTGATTAGAGCATTGTTAGCTCGTTGCTCTGGTCGTATTCCTCCTAGCTGAGTCTTTGCATCCTTATTAGGAGCCATGTATGAGGATGCTTGTGGTGGCTGTGTCTTCACCGAGGAATTTGGAATCCACTTTTGATGCACTTTATTCGTGTAGCGATGACATTGATTCCCGGGTCGTTGATCTTCTTGAAGCTCGAAGTGTTCTACAGAGTCATAGAACTCGTCGTCTTCTTCATCTTTTGATTCTCCACATTTCTTTGTTTGCTCCTTATTTCGAGAGCTTGTTGATGTCTGGATCTCTTCGTTTTCTTGGATTACACTCACTGCAAAATAAGGAACGATATCATAGCCATTTTCATCACAAAACTTTGTTGTGGGAGCATCCTCCACGGCGCACACGTCCAGAGTAGCCAAGATGTGTTCCCATCCAAAAGGCTCTAACTCTTCTTTAGGAAATGGTTCTGGGATATAGTCCCTATCCTCTATAACCCGCTCTAGGATACATTCCTCACGTTTCAAGCTACCACATTGTGAAGCTCCACACATCCACAATTCTTTAGGCTTACCTAACCAAGCTGGAAGTTCTGATCTTGTTACTGTGGCGGAATCAAACTCCTCAACCGGTGTTCTCGTCACATCCCTATAGCTATGGTCCCTCAAGTTTATCTTTGTTATGGTTTCCATATGTCTCAGGTATGTATGGCCATAACCCCAATCTTGGACCATTTTCAATTGTCGTATGAATGGTCTTCCCAGAATGATGTCATAGTTGTTCTTCTTGCCAAAGTCAACAACAACAAAAGTGTGTTCATATTCAATGCCACAAGAAGTAACAAGTACTTTTTCTAGCAGTCCTAGGGGCTTTTCCTTGTGTCCGTCTGCAAGCTGTAGGGTCATTTGTGTGGATATCAAGGCAGGTTTTCCCCATTTTTTCCAAACCTCTTTGGTTGCAATGGCCACACCAGCTCCACTGTCAAGGATTGCCATGGTTTTTACACCATTGAATTCCACAGGAAGGGTGGTGTTTCCATCTTCTGCCTCGTAATACTCGCCTACCTTGTTTAATGGAACTGGCCGAGTATTTAGTTGAGGCATTTCAAGCTCTTTGATGCCTTCCTCGATTTGAGTCATTGGGGTTTTTACACCAAATTTCTCTAGACATTTACCCACATTAGCCCACATGTTTGGTCTTATTCTGAGCAACTCGGCTAACATTATTGTACAGGTGACTGGGGTAGATAGAATATGTACTAGCCCCTTTGAATCGATGGCCTTGTTGGGAGACAATCTCTGTGATGGGACTGCAACCACATCTGACTTGGTCTCGTACTCTCCCATGTAGGACGGTAGTGTTCTTAGCGAATGGGGTTGACTATCCATAGATTGTACAGATCCTTTGTCGCCCCAATACGATTGCACGTCTAGATTCATTTGAGATCCAATCTCAAATTACTCTATTGGTGGTAGAAACACTCCTCGTTCATCACCAGTCTTGTCTACTAGTCTTCTTAGGTCATCGGCTTCATTGGCCTCTCTGACTTGTTTCCACAATTCGTCAAGACCATCTATCTCTTTACAATTCTCAGGTATAGCTTGGTGAAATACCTCGGAAGAGTTATCCGTGGTATTCAGTACTATCCTTGGTTCTAATGCTGGGTCTTTGAGTTTTGGTCTATGCTCATGACTAGAATCTGGCTCTTTTAGTTCCTGGTTTGGTGGGATTACTTGTGTAGGCAGGACACGGATCACATCCTCAGGTTTTGCGACTGGTGGTTCTAGTAAAGCTTGGGCTGTTTGAATCATTTTTTGGCACATTTCAAACCTTTGCTTTTCTAGTTCCGCATAGGGATATGTCATCCACCTGTGTTCTTGGGTTTGGTTGTTTTTGAGCCTCACATCATAGGCTTTCAAGAGGGCATCTAATGTCTCATTAACCTTCTCTGCCAACACAGATCCTCTTGAACTAGCACTTCTCTGTTTCTCATCCGTGGATGGTTCTTCTAGAGGTTTAACCATCTGTGTAAGAGAAGGTGCCTCCTTTTCCTCATGTTGTTTTATCTTCTCCTCAGCTTCGGTAAGCTTCTCAGCTAGGGATTTTTGCTCTCGTTCCCTGCGTGCTTTCATCCTAGTCTTTCTAGCTTTCCAACTATTTCATTTGCTCTTGGTTTTGTGACTAGGTGCGTCTGTCTTTGGTCCATCATCTGTCTTTGGACTCGTGTCACTTTCCGTGTTCTTTGTCTCTGGATTCTCATCAGCTTTCTTTTGAGCTTGTGCTCTCGTAACCACTTGAACTGGTACGACATTTTCATTTTCTGAGCTACTAGGTAGCTGAACAATCCCTAATACATTTGTCGTGATTTTCCTGATTTGGTTTGGGTTTTTCGGGCAATTGGGGATCAAGTGAGTGATGCCACACTCAAGACAATAGGCATTTACTTCAGTGATCTCCGTATGAGGACATTGTTTGACCAAGTGGTTGTCACGACTTTTGTGACAATCTGTCTCTAGTTGAGGAGATTCTTTTAGCATTTCCTCTTGGCTATAGGCAAGCTTTGACCTAGATAAGCCGCTATTTGCAATGAATCTCAATGTCCTTTCGTCCATTTCATACCTTCTTTCTTTCGTCTGAAACCCAGGAGGTGGAGGCTGTACCGGCCTCACCACTCCATGTGTTTCTCTCACATTTTGTTGCTCTGAAGGGTAGTACTCACTTTGGTTGCTATACCACATTGTAGCTAGTACTGGCATTGGTTTATTTGATGCTTCCATCATTGGCATGTATCTCATGTCTACCGGCATTCTAGCACCTGGCAGCGGAGGTTGTTGTCCTAAGACAAGCTGTGGCCTTAAAACTCCTACTGGTCCTGGTGCATTCTCTGTAATGTATTTAGGTGGAGTAGGTGCTTCTGGTACAGGTTGTACATTCCTCTCCCTAGCATTTTCCATGCTATAATAGCACTCTTCCCCCGTATGGTTCGTCCATTTTCTCTCAATTTCACACCACTTCGGCTCTCCCGAATCAGACCTTACAAGAGGAATCAACCTCTTGACCAAGTCGTCGATAAGCTTTTCTTGATCAATAGGTGCTGACGGGAGCAAAGCGAATTCCGAACCCCGACGGCCTCTAAAACACCGGGGACCGAATGGCGCGCCTCGAGCCTGTCATGGTAAAGCAAACAGGGGGCACCACCTAGCTTCAGCGGCTAGGACGCAAACAACACACCACCATAACAAAGTTTTCATCCAAGAGAGATGGATGCTTGGGAGCAATGATGAAGAGGAAAGGGAATGAGATCAAGTGAGAGAGAGAGAGAGAGAGAGAGAGAGAGAGAGAGAGAAAGAGAGAGAGAGAGAGAGAGAGAGAGAGAGAGAGAGAGAGAGAGAGAGAGAGAGAGAGAGAGAGAGAGAGAGAGAGTGAGGGAGGGGGTATAGCGGCTTAGTACTTAGGCACCACAAAAGGATGGCGAATCCGCACACCCTTCACACATACACAAGCTCACTCCAAACACAAGACTAGGTGGCGATTCCGCACACCTCACATGGGCAAAACATTGCAAGAAAACATACTCACAAAACCTCAAGCTTTATTTAGAGAATAAGGCGATGAAATGGGGAACATAGGGTAGGGGAATGAGAAGGGAGAGAGTGGTAGAGCACATGGCGGATAGGTGGGAGTTGATGGCGAAGACTCGCACGAGGGTTATGGCCATCATCCTTCATTTAGTTGCCCTTCATCTTCCATAGCCAAGGGTGTAGAGGTCATGCTCAAGACAAGCATGGTGATTGCGGTGATGGTGATGGTGTGGGTGTGTGTGTGCACTAGGCACACACAGTGCATAGTGTGTGTGTGTGTGCACTAGGCACACACAGTGCATAGTGTGTTCTTTGGTGATGTTGTGTGTGTGTTTAGTGTGATGGTGAACCCTCTTTATATAGGGTAGGAGGGGGGAGAAATTCTAGAATTTAGAAATGAAGAAATCATTATCTACACAGGCCATGTGACTGTGGACCCCACTTGTCTGGCTGTGTGTATATGTGCCAGAACAGCAGTCTCATGAGAGAGAGACTAAGAGAGAGAGATGGGTTGATGAAAAAAAGTGAGAGGTGACATGGAGAATAAAGTAATTACAAGAGGGGAGAGAGGGGAGTGTGTTAAGAGGTGAATCTGTGTGCAGATGTGTGTGAACACAAGAAAATCAGGTAACCACTGGGTGGGGATGGGTCTGTGGGCACCTTTTTCAGTGAAACTGAGTGTGTGTGAGTGTGGGGGAGGCCATCTGGCTACAAGACAAGAGAGATTTCGAATTTTAGAGAGAGAGGGGGGTATTTGGATCATGGGAGAGTGTAGGAGAGAGAAAAGGGGGGTGGGGTATACTGTTTTGGAAGATAGCATAAGTTGCATGGGAGTTAGGATGCATTATTGGTGAGTTATAATGCATTATTGGTGAGAGGTGGGGTAGCTTGAGGGGAGAGATAAAGGAGAAAGGACAAGGGGAAGAGAGAGGGGGTTGACCTTTTGAGTGGAGGAGAGGAAAAGGGACACACGGTGGGGCACAATGAAGAAAAAGGAGG
The DNA here is from genome assembly GCF_014529385.1 of Adiantum capillus-veneris. Classification (NCBI taxonomy): domain Eukaryota; kingdom Viridiplantae; phylum Streptophyta; class Polypodiopsida; order Polypodiales; family Pteridaceae; genus Adiantum; species Adiantum capillus-veneris. The sequence continues at coordinate 41,754,634 of NC_140956.1, read as the reverse complement.
CAAGGTGGGGATGGGCTACCCCGCAGGCATGAGGTGGCCTATTTTACCTTTCTCATATATTTACATAATCATACTTTATTTTTTTTCTTACTTTTCCAATGCCTTTTATCACTCCCTCCCTAAGAGGAGGTTTCCATGGGGTGGGGACGAGAGAAGAGGGGTATGGGAGCTTGGCTTGTGAAAAGCCCCCATCAGTGCCATTGGCTTGGCAATGGAATCACTTATCTGTGAAACACTGTGCTGAGAGGATGTGTCATCTCCTTGACTCTTTAAGTCCTTTTCTTTGTATGCCTCACAATTATCCACTAGATAAAGAGCTTCTTTGATCAACTCGTTTAGCGTCATCCTCCTTATCATATGCAGATCCTTCTGAAGGCCCGCATGTCTCATTCCCTGGATAAAGATCAGCATCAGTCGTGCTTGAGTAGGTAATTCCGCTCTCGGACAGAGCTTAACATATCTCTTGAGCCGTAATGATGCTTTGCGTACTGATTCATCCTCTTTCTGTTTGAATCTATGGATTTGCGAGACTGTGTTGTGAGCAATGCCTTTTGGCGGGAATTCTTCAATAAACTCCTCAAACAGCTCATCTAGGGTCTCAAAATCCCATTTTTCCACCGAGTCGAACCATGTAGCTGCATCATCTTCTAGAGTCAATCCAAATCTCGCAAACTGTGTCGCAATATCTGAAACTTCCTCTGCTCTAATCACTCTTCTAAAAGTCGTTACGTGATCTCTTTGATCGTTATCTCCGGAGTATTTTATGTTTACCCATTTCTGGACTTGGGATGGTCTAACTCGTCGATTGTCTACAAGTCTAACCAGAGACTCTCCCAATCCTTCTCTCGTTATCGCTCCTGAAGGGAATCGTGGTGGCTCTCTTCTTGGAATTCCTATAGGAATTCTCGTGTTTGGTGGAGGCATTTGTGGTCCTTCATTGACCAAATATTCACCTCTTTCTAGTACAGTCTGTGGATTTGTGCTTTCTACAACTCTGTATTCTCGTCCATACTTGTCGACAACTATAGATCTCCATTGACAGCCGACTCCGTATGTGTAGACATACAAGAGCTTGTAATCCGTTATCTCTTCTAGGTATGGATCTGAGCACCTATAAAGATTGATATCATTGTCGTCAATGTATCTATATAGCCCTTCACTCTCATGACCAATCATCCAAACTCTCTCAACAAGATGGATCTTTATCAATTGCAAGTTTGGAAGATCCATTGTAGGAGGATATTCCTCTATTGTCGGGATCTCCAAGCTTGTGTAAGCTGCGTTTGAATCTAGGGTAGACATGATTTCTGGGCTTAAGAGCTTTTGCTTGGTTCAAGTAGACTTAGTCCACTGTGTTCAAATGCTTTGGTTAGGGAAAAGTCGAAACTATGTCCAAAACCGCAACCGTTTCGTCACAATTCTCGCAAATTGTCGCTTTTAGACACCCCTAACTTGCGGATGTATTTTGAGGCCTCAAACGACGTTTTTTTCAAAGTTGACCTAAATGGTTGCCAAAGGCATGCACTTAGTTCAAGTTTTGCTCTAAGATCTGTAGAGTCGCTCTCAAGCTACGTTTTGATATAAAAACTTTTTCGATCCGATACCGTTTGTGAAAGTTATGGCCAAAATAGTGAAATGCAGTTTAGTCTGGTCAAAATGAGTCCAACTTCAATTTTAAAAGAAGATTTGGGATCTCTGTGACACTGTGAACACTCCTGTATGGTCAAAAGTACAGTTGGACCCTAAAACTGGCCTAGAGACATCCTACGCGTAGGATGTCTATATGCTCAGAATTTAACAAAATTTGGTCCAGAGATTCCCCTTAAGTCCAACAACACAATGGTATGCTCAGAGGTTGATTTGGACCTAAAAATGGCCTTGAGACATCCTACGCGTAGGATGTCTTTTTGCTCAGAATGACTTGAAATTTTCACCCCAGCTTCTCCTTGATGTGCTGATCACAGTGGTGTGCTCATAGGTTGGTTTGGAGTCCTAAATCAAGCTGGAGACATCCTACGCGTAGGATGTCTAACTACTCAGATTTTGTCCAAACTTGATCCCAAGATTCTCCTAGTGCTCAACAACCCAATGGTATACTCAAAATTGAATTTGGATGCCAATAGGTCAAGATTTAGGCTGCAAGAGCTTCTAGTGCACTCCAAGAGTAGGATGTCTGACAATTCTTGTCTTTGCTTGGTAAATAGTCCAAACAAGGTCCAAATTCCCTTTTGAAAAAAGTTTTGGAATCCTTGAGACACTTAGAACCTCCCTTTATGGCTACAATAGAATTTTGATCACTTTATGACCCAGGAGACATCCTACGCGTAGGATGTCTTTTTGCTCTCATTCAGCTCAAACTTGCACTGTAGCTTCCCCTTGATGTGCTAAACTCACAACTATTTTTACTTTTTGATTCTGACACCTATAGGTTGGTCAAATGATCAAGAATCTGTTCCAAAAGCCTGATGTCCGTTCTGATGAATTCACCAGTCAAATCAACTCCAAATTGGACCAAAATTGACTAGGAGGCTTGCCTAAGGCTATACAACACCCTGCTATGTCCACAGTTTGAATTTGGCCTCTAAATCATGCCTTAGACATCCTACACGTAGGATGTCTAACTGCTCAGAATTGCCCCAAATTTGAACCACAGACTCTCCTTAAGGTGCTGATCACTGTGGTATGCTCAGAGGTTGATTTGGAGTGCTAAATCATGGTGAAGACATCCTACACGTAGGATGTCTAAGTGCTTAGAATTGCCCCAAACTTGAGCCACAACTTCCCCTTGATGTCAGCAACCCAATGCTATGCTTAGGTTTTAATTTGGATGTCAAAAGACCCCAAAACTAGCTATTCTAGCCTTTTTTTCTAAAAAAAAAAATGCTAAAGTCTGCTTAAAAAAAATGCTAAAGTCTGCTTAAAACCCAATTTTCTCACCCAAATGAGCTGAAAACTCTCACATGCACTCAAAACATCATGTATAACATGCACATGAAGTCATCCTATGGTTTGGTCTCAAAAATTATGCCTTGGGCACAATTTGGGTAGGATGTCTGGCAATTTTCGTCTTTTGGTCTTATCCTGTCAAGATATGGTCAAGTTCCCCTTTCCAGGTGAAAATAGGGTAAAACCTACCTTCTGAATACACTGGTCAACTCAGAATTTCAAAATTTCCACCAAATCACCCTGTAGAAATCCTACGCGTAGGATGTCTTTTTTCTTAGAATGGACTTCTGTTTCTACCCAAGGTGCTTCTTGATGCATATAACAAGAATATGTGATCACAACAAATTTTGGATGTCAAAATTGCTCAGAATCACCACTTTTGGGAAAATATTTCTCTGAAAGATTAACATCCCCTTAAGTCTCAGTCTATATGTCCAAATGACATGAGCTTTGGTGTGTGTGTCCAACACAACATGCAGAATATGGGTATGATGTCAAAACTTGATTTTTGCTTCCAGAATCACTCTCTAGACATCCTACGCGTAGGATGTCTACTGATGAAATTTTTGGCAGAATTCATCCACAGGCATCCCCAAGTCTTGAGCACTACTTTTCAAGCATTCCTACCAGTTTTTATGCAAAATTGTGCTCAAAATCTTAAGTTCCTTGTTTTCACATTTTTGACACTCCGTCTGTCATCACAGGGGTTTTTTCAGCCCATTCACTCACAGATTCTCCAGGTTACCAGACACAATGCTTTCACAAGCGATTTGGCAGTCATTTCGATAGCAGATTCTCTACAGACAGATGCATTGACAGATGCATTTTGTTGTGAGCACACCTAGTGCTACTGAGCTCTTTTGAGAGCAGATATCCCCGCAGGGATCACTTTCTCTGCATGCAGCAGTTCTTGGCGCCTGTTTGAGCGCAGTTTTACTCATGTACATTGGGTTGCGGACACTGTCCACTGTACTACGTGTGGAGCCATTTTTTGCTATTTTGGCAGTTTTTCCCGGCCGTTTCTGAGACTCGGACTGGAAGAGCCCTTTTTGAGACTGTGGCTAGTCCATTTGTGTCTGCATTAGCCTTTGGAGGGTCAATAGCGTGAGGTTTGGTCTTTTGGGTGTCAAGAGTTGGTCAAAACTCTAGTTTCAATGTACACTTAGGGTAAACCCCCCCTTCTGAACACACTGGTGTAGTCAGAATTTTCAAATTTGGTCTCCAGAACCCCCTTGCGACATCCTACGCATAGGATGTCTATGTTTACAGAATTGCAGGTTTTCTTCACAGAACCCTTGCAAATGCTCTTTTATATGCACAACATCAGTCAGCCATACAAAAATATCCACAAAAGCTTGTTTAATGCATTTTTACCCTCAAAAGCACACTTTTCCGTGATTTCAAATGCAATCAAGCACTTTAGCAAATAATTCAGTGCTGAATAGCTCTAGATCAGAATCGGATCACTTACCTAAAGCTACTCCTACAAATCATATGGGGTTTTGCATCTATGAGTAGAAAAACGCTTCACTGCCACATACGGACTAGTAAACGCTTTTATCACCTCACAAATCACTCGACCACCAACAACTACTGTAATCCACAGATCCTAACTAAACCTATCTAGTCGCAGACCCTCGGCAAGACACACACTTCCTGGCTATCCACCTGATCGCGGAATATCCTCTTTCGGATCCACTTAAGAAAAACCCTTTCTTTAGCCGAAACTAAATCAAGCAACCATCACACGAGTGTTAGTAGGAAACCTACTTAGGTCCTTGTGTCCCCGGCAACGGCGCCAATGTTGCGGAAGCGACTCACACACCCATGAAGTGCATGAAAACACTACCTAGATCAAAATAATGTCAATCGAGGACACAGATGACACGATAGGCACACGGAGGAAATATCTTTAGCTTGTCAGGCTGAGACCATCCTACACATACAACACTCTGGAAGGCCAACTAAACCACAATCAAGAACCTCACTGCTCTCAACTACACCACCTAGCCACATACACACATACGGAAGGTAACTCACCTAATCATGCAAGATTCATACGAAACTTAAGGAACACCATCCCCTCACTAGGATACACCTGTCCCTACGCTTCTACACTTAAAACCCTCACTCTAAACTCGTCTGCGGAAAACGCGTAGGATGACAGAGCAGAATTTTGAAAGTGCCCGAAACTGAAATTTATGAGTACCTATGTGTAGCTTATGTTGCCACAATTTTATAGACTACTAGCACGCAGAAAACAGACATCGTTTGATACACTTACGGCCACAAATAGCTCGTAGATGTGTCGACGTGTGCACTTCGTCTCGCGTGGAATGCTTGGCGTTGTCGCGTAGCTCTCCCCGAGCCTACATCAATGGTGCAGTCGGATCTCCAATGTGTTGAGCGAGCTGGGCGTAGCGAGAGGATAAAGCTCTCGCTCACTCTCTTTCTCTCTCACACACAGTAGACGGCAACGCTCCAGTTTTGATTATGATTAAAGTTCCCCCCCTTTACAAAATGACCTAGGTACCTTATATACTAAGGCTACCTTAGGTTTAACCAAAAATGGGGTTGAAAGGGTCAAATGGCTTTGTATTTACAATCTGGAAGTGCCATTGCACCCCGGCTTCTGAAACTAGAATAACTACTCATTACAAATGACGTTTATAGCCATAATCCGCAGCATTTCATAACTCACAAAAGATAAGACTTTGGGACGAAACTTGAGTTATGTTGTGTTGTTGACCGAGCTGTTAACACACCTCTTGCAGGCTTTTCCAGTTTTGCGTTGTCCTCTATGGCATCTCCCTTTGCCTCTGCAGCATTATCATGTGCTTCAAGAATCCTTGCAGTTGCAATGGAATAAGTGATAAAAAGTAGTAAGTACCTTCAAGCTAACTAATAATTGTGTAGTAGCTAGCAAATAAATGGCCAAAGCTTGCAAACAGTACCTGAAACTCATTGTTGCAAGATAACCTTGCTACCTAACTGGCTGCAAGAAAACCTCGCTGGAGATTCTCCCCAACATTCAGAGTCGACCGAATTTCCACCGACTGCATTCCAAGTCACCTAAGCTCTTCAATGGAGTGAAGACAGAGGTGCTTGGAACACTATCAACTGTTTTGAGAGGACATAAAGCTACCCAAAAAAAAAAAACAAAGTTAACCATTTGAACATAATAACCAACCAGCAAAAAAATAAAATAGCAACCTAATGCTGTTTAGAAGCTTTCTTCTAGCATGATGTACAATTATTAAACAAGAATCAAACAGCTATTAGTATCTATAGCCTATTACACAGATAATAACTGTATTTTTGATAAGGAAATGAGAAGGTATGCCCTACAAACAACCAATAGCTAATGTTGAGCTATTTTACCAGTATGAGGTAGCGATTGCCAGCCCATAGCTGCTTCATAGCTACCATATACCTATTAAGGAGTTAGTGTTCTACACAATAGCTGTGTGGTAGCTGGTCAAGAGCTCTATGTAGCTATAATAGCTTCTGTAATATCTACCTAAGCTATATAAATAGTTAGTCAAAATGGGCATAACTATCACCACCTAGCTATTCAAGACATAACTACCTAATAACTGGTTAAAAGCTTTCTGTCAACCTATTCTTGAGCTATTTAACAAGAGCTAGGCTGCTATTAGCAATTAATAGCTATTCCATAGCTATCAAATGATCTTAAGGAGTTTATGGTCTACACAATAGCTTTATACAACTATTAGACAAGTAATAGCTATATTAGTAACTACCCAATTAAGACCATAGCTATTACCCTCTAGCTATGAAAGTCAATCTTAGCTAAAAGCTAGCTAAAAGCTTCTTGTAAAACAACTATAGTCAACTTTGGATAGGTCATAGCTACTTACAAGTTATTGAAGGCAGCTATTGGGCAGCTATCAGTAGTTAATAGCTCTTCCAAAGCTATCAAAATGGTCTTAAGGAATTTATGATCTACACAATAGCTCTATATAAGGTGGCCAACAGCTATTAGAAAGGCAATAGTTGTATTAATAGCTGGTCAATTAAGCCCAAAGCTGTGACCCTCTAACTATCAAAGTCAATTGCAGCTAAAAGCTGGTTAAAAGCTTCTTGTCAAACACCTATAGCCAACTTTGGATAGGTCATAGATACTTACAAGCTATTGGAGCCAACTATTGGGCAACTATTAGCATTCAAAAGCTGTTTCATAGCTATCAAAATGGTCTTAAATGGTTAATGATGTACATGATAGCTATATATAAGGTATCCAACAACTATTAGATAGGGAAATGCTATATTAATAGCTACCCAATTAAGGCCATAGCTATTACCCTCTAGCTATGAAAGTCTATAGCAGCTAAAAGCTGGTTAGAAGCTTCAGCTTTAGAAAACTTTGGATATGGCATAGCTTGTTAATAGCTATTGGTCAGTTATTGCTAGGTGTGAATAGCTAGGCAACATAACACAAGCAGCAGCTACTACTATTATCATAAGCAACAATATCCATTGTACAACAACTATTAAAAAGGCAATACAACTATCACTGGCTTCTTGGGGACATACCTGCTGGGGTACCTTTGTCTTCTATAGTGGAAGTTGTATTCACACGAAATATCATCTTCAGAGATGCAGGGATCTCTACGTCGCATCCCATTGCCAAGAAAAAGTCATGTAACATGCCTAAATTTGCAACACAAAAAATGTGATAAGGGTGTTTGCATGGTAGCATGCAAACACCCACCACCATCTCATCTTGAAGACCCATTCCGCAAGCGGTGCACGGCTCCTCGATATATATGGGTCCTTGACGTACATGAGGCATAGGAGGTGAGGGAGAGAATAGTGGACCTTTGCCTTGTTGCAACTGAGAAAGACTATTGCCAACAAAAGCCTCCTGATTTTTAAGTGTTGCCAACAACAAGTTCTTTTGTGCCGCTCCTGGTGTCCAAAGACAAAAAAAATCAGTCTTAACTCTTACAAACACACAATAAAAAACATAATAACTGTAAAGTGTTCACAACTCAACGTGTATGTCTGCACAATGTTGTTTTTGGGCATGCCACTCTTGGTCACTCCAAGAAGAGCAAGGAAACCTTTGTTTGAAGTTATCACAGCTTGCAATTGTATCGACCGCTCCAAAGGTGCATTCCCACTAGCCTCTAATGTGGCTAGTTCTTCTCTATCTTCTTATAGTTGCTGCAAAAAGGTGTCTCCCTTTGACTGAACCTGCATTGCCACTTCAACTTGCTGCATTTCTTTTGTGATCTGCCATGTATCAGTCTCCACATCCATAATTTTGGAATGTACATCAGCTAACAAGGCTAGTGCCAAATCCGCATGCTGAGTATTTGTTGCAACCAAATTTGCCTTCAGTGGTGCACCTTCCAATGATAATGTGCTCATCATCTCCCCCTTGTTCATGTGCGTCATTAATCTAGCCCTCTTGTTGGAGAGCCCCTGCTTGTGTGCTCTGACCCGTCTGAGCCCCTGCTTGTGTGCTCTGAGCCGTCTGACTGAGCTCGCATCCACGACTGCCCAAGCAACCTTGTGCTTGAACTTGTCCTCAGACAACTCTGCCCATTGGCAATTTTTGAAAGCAAACGCTTTTGCAAACTTTGTAGCACACTCGTCATTTACAGGTAACTCATGGTAGACCATTTGATATAGCACCATGAATTTGCTGAAAAACTCTGGCCGTAAGGTGTAGAGCTTCACTTTCTGCCCTTTTTCTCTTACCACCGTGAACATGGACAACCAATCTATGTCTGAGGCATCCATCATATGCGTGCTATCAACCCCATCCAAGCTGAGATTGTAAAATTCATGAAACTCCTCCTCTGTAGTGCAAACCTTTGCATGCTGGATTTTGGTGTTTGGAGGTGGGGGGCCACCTGAATATACAATAGCAATAATAAGATGAAGTCCATAACATCAGGAACAAAAGACGAAGCATATGACATGTCATACACCACACACATGGACATGCACAATGACACAGGTGCATACAACAGGCAAATAACAACCACAGACACATAAATACACAGACTTCACATGAGAACATCATGAGCAATTGCACCTCCTGGTTCTACTCCCATTCACACAAAAACTTCAAGGTCTATTGCAAGGGACTCTTTGCAAGTTATGGTGATCAATGAACATGCTGTTGATGCAGAGACAAGAAGGCAATTGAGCACACATTCAACACCCCTTCTAGGTATGGATACTCCCATTCACACAACAACACAAAGCTCTTTTGCAAAAGAGCATGTACAAGCTATGGTGGTTAATGACGAAGACAAGATGGTCATATTTGCCACTCTTAGTACCAATGCTCCCATTGAGAAACAAGATTCGAGTTTTGTTGCAACACAGTCCATGCAAGTAATGCTAATTAGTGATGATAGTGTGATCATGATAGATGAGGAGCTTATGTAGACAAGTCAATCTCCTTCCATTTTTTTTGAAAATGCGCATTAATGCAGCATCTCTATCGACCTCTCAGCCATCACACAATACTTATCCCACACAGAAACAAATCACATCCAAACAGAGAGAGAGAGAGAGAGAGAGAGAGAGAGAGAGAGAGAGAGAGAGAGAGAGAGAGAGAGAGAGAGAGAGAGAGAGAGAGAGAGAGAGAGAGAGAGAGAGAGAGAGAGAGAGAGAGAGAGAGAGAGAGAGAGAGAGAGAGAGAGAGAGAGAACGAACCTTAGAGCCATAGCACGTGCTGTTCCTGTAGGAGAACCTTGCCTTCCTGTAGAATTCTTGCCCATGCAAGAATGTGAATCCACGCAAAGTACTCCCCCCCCTCTCACACGTTCCCACTACTTTTCTTGAAATTTTTCAAAAGTGATTTATTTAAATTTAGCAGCTAAAGACTTTTCTTGAAATTATTTAAACGTGACTTTTTTTAAGCTAGCAGCTAAGGAATAAGCTATTAAGGTGTTATGGAAAGACAACTTTCAACCCATAAAAGTGTACCACCCACTCATGCTATCACCCACCATGCTCTACCTATCCTAACAGAACCATGTCTGCATCTAGCATAAGCATATCAAAGAACTCCATGCCGTCAATGTTTGTCTGCCTCTAGGGAGCAGACGTGCTCTACCTTTGTCCGCACAAACTCTAACACCTATTGTGTCTCACTAGAGCAGTGCTTCTCTAACTGTATATCTGCAGACATGTCTAGCACAACATTGAGCCCATTCGCAAAAGACACATGTCTGATCTCTTGCAGAGTACATGTTTGAGACCTTGCATGCACAACGAGCGAAGTGTCACGCTACTCATCAACAAAGTATACTTGCCTAGAATGTGAACGTCTGCATGGCAATGGACTCACAGAGACTATGGCATCTTTGACACCAAGAACTTAGAGAAGAGTCAAACAAGAACCATGATGGCCTCATGCTATCACAAGTAAACCTCTCCTTATCAAGTAAGACTCATCAGTCAACTAAACATGACACCCATGATCTTTGAGTTGCGAGATGGAGAACAAACTCCTATGAGCATTAGGTACATACTGAACATCGTGGAGCACAAGCATACTCCCACTGGCAAAGTGCAAATGAATGTCACCCATACAGTGAACCCCATCTTGTCTCATAGTCGAAAGCGTGCTAAACCACTCCCTACGAGGAGTAACATGGCATAAAGCACTGCTATCTAGCTGGCAATCATGAGACAAAGTCCATGCACGTCTGGGTGAACCTGCGGAAGTAGGAGTATCTACCACACTCGTGCTCTCAGGAAAAACCAATGGAATCCTCCATTCTCTCTTTAACGCCTGAAACAATGTCTCCTCATGTGCCTTGGTCTGCCACAATGCCAGCAAACCACATGTCTTCGTCTCTAAGATCTGCCTGATACACCAACTTGTGTATCCAATGACAAATTGTGATGCCATAATTGAGCGCAAAAAAAAATTATAGATCAACCCACACAAAGTGTAAATGCATTTTTCATAGGAGCATAATCACTCAACATAATGCAAAAGAAAACCAATTGATTAAACACCTACCACCAAAACTATGGCAAATACCGCATAAAGCGAATAACCCGCTACCAAAACCAAGAACCAATCATGCATAAATCATGACCATACATAATAAGAGTGCAAGCAAAATGACCATCCGCCTAGCAAAAAATCAGCTGTCGTCTCTTCAACTAAAGCAAAATGTCACCAAAAAATGAGGAAATAAACAATTCCAAAACACTATGGCACAATGCCAAACACAATGGCAAACATCCGAGAATCCCTCAATTGGAATTAATCAGCATAAAGCTCCCGCAATGTCAATACATGAGTTATACCTGCAACACAGGACATTGCAAGCATATGAGCTAATCGCCAAGCTCACCCAATGTGGTATCGAGACATACTCGCACTAATCTCCCACTTGTAGAGAATATTGTACAAAAGCTCTGAGTGCAACCTGCAATCTTGACCTATATTGCATCAAATCATATGCATAAAATTTCTCGAAAAAATTTACCAGAGTTTTGACAGTATAATGGCTATCAAACCCAAATAACCAACAAGTTGCCAAGCTCAAATACAAGCAATAAATGTGCATTATATCTGCACTCAATATGCATCAAATCTTTGCAAAATGTGTCCTGCAAATTCTCATGAAGAGATCACAACATATGACCATATATGTCATCAAGAAAAATCTATGTGCCTGGGTGAGACGAACCTATCTCCAGCCTAAGATTAAAGATGATCTCCCACCTGAGAGCAAACAATGATCGACGCAAAACAAACAAAATCTAGAAACAAAAATGGTCTGAAGAGAACTCCTGCTGAGACAGAAATTTGAAGAAACAAGAGCTCGTCACCTGCTCGCAAACACCTACAAAATGCTCAAATCCGAGTAAACAACCCTGTCAAAGATCCACATATGCATACATGGGAGCAAATCCACTTATCTTGCTGCCAATTTGTGCATGCAAAGCACGTGTGGCAAAACTTGCACCTACGAGAATAGTGACCTCAACCAGCATGTGATATATGTGTGTGCGTGCACGTGCGCGGGAACACCGCTCTTACACACACAATTTTCTCCTCTCTGTAGCTTTTGATTTCCTATTCACAAGCTTGATTTGATGCCCTACAATGCTACTCTCAAGTAGTGTGCATGTGTGTGTGTGTGAGACCACACACACACAATCCCAAACTCACTCCCAAGCTTTGTCAAAATTGCTCGATTGCAATCCCCCAAGCTTTGAATTAATTGCTGCTAATCCTCCTCGTCATGCTCTGCCTTTGCTCATAAATTCTTACATGCTAACCTACCCTCCTACATACAAAAAAGATATGGCCATTCTCACAATGAGCCATCCCCCCTCATACGGATTTTGTACGGAATGTAATGACCCACTATTTTAGGTATACTAGCAATATGACAATTTTAGAAGCACATGCTTTTGCAAAAATACATGTTGAATTGCAAATGAACAAAAGTGTAGATTGTAGTGCTGAAATTTTCTTACCCTTCCTGTAGGAAGGGAAAATTTTGAGTTCACCTCACTTACAAAGAGCAAAATTCTCTCTCTCACACACACATACATGTGCAAGAGCATTAGAAGCATTATTGGGTTTGTAGTATTTTTTGACAAAAACTTGTGTAGGCGCCATTTCACTTCAGAGCACAAATAGACAAACTTTCCAAAAGACACTAATTGAGCCAGACACTGATGAAGGGCCATCCCATCACATGATGATCTTAGGAAGAAGCCTCTATCCCAATTCGATATACGTAGAAAAGGATGCAATAAGCCCATAGTAGCTACATCAAGGACGAATCTGGTTAATTTCATAGTCTAGCATGACATTCACGAAGGCCAATCCATTTTTTGAAGAGCTATGCAATAAACATAAGAGACACCATATCTCAACAGTCAAATGAATTAGATAAAGAGAAGCATGTCTCATCCATGAAATAACACATGCAATCATAATCTCAGCTATGTCATCCGTGCTCAATGCTCCTACTTGCCTAATCAAAGCCATCAGTCCAAGTGTGGTAGATTGGTTTTTTGAGTTCTCACTTGAATAGCAATTCTTGAGTTCAAGACTCATTCGATAGACCTTTGAGGCCTTTTGAAATTATCCCTACGATATCAAGAAGTTTTGTCTACTACTCTCACCACATAGACATACACCAAATATATAGCACACAGTACCACACTCAAAAAGAAAAAGGATGATCAACACCCATACCACACAAAGAAGAACCAATCACCAAGGCAAATACTTTAAGAGGAATCCCTTCCGATGAAGTTGATAGATAGATGTGACACACCAACAAGAACTATCATCTCTAGATACCCCAAACACTAAGCCAGGACTCCAAGCTTCAGAAGTAGCACATCATTTGTAGGGCAACAATAGCCAATGGTAGCTCATCAACAATCACCTATTATTTTGTTAACTCTCATTTGCACATGCGCACCGTAGGGAAACATAGGATTATGCTAGCATGCGCAATGGTACCTGCTCACATAGGGAAAAAGGGGGCCCTTTACTTGGAGAAAGATAGAAGGGCCTATACAACACAATGCATTTTCTTGCAACAACCCTTTGGCATCTTTGGACTGGCCAGCTTTGAATATTTGAAACATGGCTCAAGCAAATGCAAAATGAGGATTAAAACAAGGTTAGCCAAGGAATGCACTAACAAAGAGATGAACATGCAAGCAGATGCGCACACATAATTCAAAAAATCTAAATAAATGTGCTTAATAAGGTATCGATAACCTCAACCTCAAAATACATACAAGAGTAGTAAACTCAGAAGAGAGCCAAAGCAACAAATGAAATAGCAAGGGCCTCAGCACAAAATCTCTCAGATTTGGAAATGAAACTGAAAACTCTCAGATGTGGAAACACACATCTTATGGTAAAAAAATCCTTTCTTACAAAAGACATGCGTTGGAAACAATCTAGCGCCTTAAACTAGCGACAAAAAGGACTGGCCAAGCCTACAGAGAACAGGCTCAAGAAATTTTAGATGAAAAGGCTCGAGGCCTAACATAGCATGCTCGAGGGCTAGCACATGCAAAAACTTGTGGTTCGTATCGCAACACAGATGAACAATATTGGCAAAATCTTAACACTGTTAATGAAGAAACTCAAGGCTTGGATCTACAAAAATTAAGTACAAACACAAAAATTAGGCCCGCGGGCCACATACATGTGCGCAAAGACACACGAAAACTCACTAAAGTCCAAATATTGTCGATTAAGGGTTGAGAGGCAATCATCTACTCTACATTTCCTACACATGGTAGGCACACTTTAAAACCAAAGGTCGTTGCAGTTTCATGGTCTACTACAAGACTGCATGCCGCCCACCTTAGGTTCGCGAGCATGCTTCTGTGGAAGTCAAGTGATAGAACGCTCAGTTGGAACAAATGAAGAGAACCAGGGGCAACAGCTTGAATGCAATATTCTTAGAGTTTCTATCTCGTCAATGAGGATACAAACTTAAGGATTTCATCTTTCTCCCTAACTCATGGCACCTTTGCCGCCATGGTAACAAGCACCATTACACGCTTCTGGCAACACCACCAAAATGCATATTGTAGTAAGATTTTTGCAGGGACAATAGAGGAAGCTCCATGCTCTAGTAGAAGCTCCATGCTCTAGTCACCTAGTGCTTTTGGCTACCAAGCAAATAGGGCCAGCGAAGGTAGGGGCAACAAAAATAGGAGTTGTAAAGAGTGCTTTTGGCACATGTGAGAATGCCTCACACCCAAATACACATAATTTATCATAATTAGGCTGTTTGCCCATACACATCTCCTATAGAATCTTAAAATTCAACGTAGTAGTAGGCGATCTATTGATGATGTGTACAACTGTCATAACAGCCTCTCTCCAAAATTTAGGAGGTACATTCGCCATAGATAAGATGGCTGTGACTCTTTCTTGAAATGTGTGATTCATATGCTCAATAATTCCTTTGTGAGCAGGTGTATATGGCGTAGTAAATTGTCGCCAAATCCCTTGTTTGCTACAACAATTCCTGAACTCTGTGGAGACATACTCTCCACCATTGTCCGTCTGAAAAGCTTTTAGCTTTCTACCAGATTGGTTCTCAACCATGGCTAAGAATTTTTGGAATGTAACAAACACTTCGTCTTTCCCCATCAAGTGGTAGACCCACACCTTCCAAGTAGAGTCATCTATGAATGTTAGAAAATATAGTGCTCCCCCTAGAGATTTGTATGGCATAGGCCCACATAAATCGCTATGAACCAACTCTAGAGGGTTTCCCAACTCTTGATGTAATGGCATGGAAGTTTTCCTAGTTTGCTTGCCATAGATGCAATGCCTACATAAATTGAAATCAAAATAGTTTAACACAGGTAAGTAGCCCAAACGTTGAAGGATTTTTCCTTTCTAGCTCATATGGCCTAGCCGGCTATGCCACTACTTAGTAGAAGGCTTCTCGGCTACATAGATAGAACTCTCTTTGATTGAAGAGACATATAAAGAGTACAATGAACCAGATTTTCAACCTTTTATGACAACCAAATTTTCTTTGCGCACCATCCAAGAGCCATTGCCAAAAATAGTAGGATAGCCTAGAGTATCAAGTTGACCAACTGACACCAAACTCTTAGTCAATTTATGAACATTTTTGAATCCACAAAGCATAAATTCAATGCCATTTGTCATGAATAACTGAATATCTCCCACACCGCATATATCAAATTGATAAGAATCTCTAAGCTTGAATGGACCACACATAGCAGTATATGTGGAGAACCATTCCCTATGGGGAGTGACACGGAAACTGGCACTTGAATCAATGATCCATTTTGTGCATAACACTCATCAAGAGCTAATAACCCATATGGACGCAAATTAGAACTGAAAACAAGCACATCTTATGGATGCTGCACATAAAAAACAACCTCTAGAGGTGGAGATTCAACCATATTGATCTCCTCTATCTTTACACTACTCTTTGGAGAGTCAAACTTCATAATAGCTTTGTCCTTTTCATGCTGAAAAGAATGGAAATCTTTCTTTAAATGTCCTTTCTTACCGCAATGATATCATTCTACATTTTTCACGTCACGGCCTCAACTCTTGCTACGATTCTGGTGATCCTTACGTGGTGATGTGAACGATCGTTGCTGCGACTACATTCACCTCTTTGCCTAAGGCGACTATGGCCACTTGCCATATACGCATCTCCATGCCCACCACAAGAGACTGACGTCTAATTTCCACAGTGAGGAATGCGCTAGTAGCTTCACTAAACTTTAGTTTACCACCTGGTGCAAAGTTACTAATTCCAGTATTGAATGTATCCCAAGAAGAAGGAAAAGAGAATAACAAGAAAATGGCATTCATTTCATCATCAAAATTCAGCCCTTTTGATGTCAGCTGAGAAGATGTGCAATTGAACTCATTCAAGCGTGCACTAACACTGCTACCTTCTTTCATATTCAAATGCATACGTTTCTTCATCAAGAGAACTTTGTTAGAATCACTTTTTCCATCCCAAGCCGCACATAGAGAGTCCTAAAGCTCTCTTACTATATAGTCTTGTCCATAATTGTGAAGCATATGGTCTCACCAAGATGTAATCTAATCGTGGCCATAGCACGGGCATCCAACTCTTCCCACTGATCATCAATGTAAGCATTATCTCTATGCCCTTTCAATGGCACTGCTAGGCCCTTGTTGACCAAGACATCAACTAGAACCCATAAATCAAGAAAAAATGACCAAAGATTTATGGAAAAAAATTGTTGGGAGAATTTTGACAGAGTTTCCTCTAAAATAGGAGTAGAAACTCAAGACAAAATGCGGCACATTCATTGGTTGTGAGCAGTAAAATGTGCCAAGAATGCATATGGTTGACTCACGAGAAAAATAAAGGCAGTCTCCTTTGTACAGGGAGCAAAATCTCAAACCCGATGGGACAAAATCAACACATAATCTGACAATAGAAACCATTGGGCATAAGACTAACATAACAAACTATTGTATGACTGTCATCTCAATGTCAAAAGCAAAATATCTAGCCAGACACATAGCCTATGGCGAGAATATTGAAAGAGGGGTACTCCGGCAACCTGTATCACCAAAAGTTTCTCAACATTCAAGAACACCCCAACTCAAGAAAACCTCACGCAAATGACCCTCCAAAGGCTAAGAAGACTCAAGACTAGCCACAGGCTCAGAAAGGGCTCTTCCGGTCCGAGTCTCAGAGACGGTTGGGAAAACTTCCAAAAATGCCAAAAAATGGCTCCACACAGTGTGCAATAGGCAATAATCGCAACTCAACATACATGAGGAATCACAGACAAACATGCGCCAAAAAATTGGTGCATGCAATAAACAAATCCCTAAGGGGATATCTGCTCTCAAAAGAGCTCAATAGCAATGTATGTGCTCAAGAAAGTATGCATCCATCAACGCATGACCATCCGCAAAGAAAGTGGTGCCAAAATGACTACCAAGAGTGCCTGTGAAGGTGCTATACCCGTGCGTGTCTGAAAACCTAGAGAAACTGGGTGTATGTGGGCTCAAAAAGCCCCCCGAGTAAACCTGTGTGTAAGTGTAGACTAGGAAGTTGATGCCAATTTTCATCGTTGGACAAAAATATGCTGGTCCAGTAGCTGCCAAGTTAGTCAAAACCAAAACTATGCCAAAAAATGTAATCGCTGTGCTCGATACTGATGCTAGGTGTCACTCCTCTACGATAGAAGACCTCACCCGTGCACGTCATGAGCATTGTCGACCGCAAGAAATTGCTCTTCTGCAGGAATGCCGATGTCGATGTTGAATGCAGATGCGAAGCGCCAAAAAAGCCAGTACGCTTTTGCTCTCTCTCTCTCTCTCTCTCTCTCTCTCTCTCAACGCTATGTCGAAGTCAAAAAAAGGACCATCGATGCTGCCTTTGTGCCGATGAAGAGTTGTCAAAGCAAATTGGCTCTTCGCACTCTCTTTCTTTTGATCCGAGTGTGTGAACACACTCCAAGCCCCAAGAGGAACTTTTAAAGAAAATTTTCACTAGCTGTCGACCTGTGTGTGTGTGTGGATCGGAATCTCGAGCCGATGATGGAGAAGGAGGGGGTGTGCACCCACCCTAATGTAGGATCATAAATAAATTTGATGCTTTGCTCATTCTGTTCAATTGCGAGCGACTGCTGCCTTCAATTGCTTATAGTATCACTGATTCCCCCCAAATGTCTTTTGCTGCCGGGACGTGTCTAGACCAACACAAGCATACTTTCCTACGTGCTCACTCCTCGGTGCTTTGCCCCAAAGGTACTCAATGGTGTTGCTTGCTAAAAACATTTTTTTGGTTTGAGTTAGTTGCAGTTGCTTGATCTCCTTGCTTGGCTTGCTACAAATGCTTCAACTCCTCCCAATCCACATAATCCCTTGCCAAGCTCGGCTGTGCCCGTTTTCAAAACATTACGGATCCCGGTGCTGTGGTCAATTTATTGGTTGCCTTTCATGCCAAATTTCAAAGTGTGTGTGTGTGTGTGTGTGTGTGTGTCCACACACAGCCATATACATTCCCTTCTAATGCTCATAAGCTCTGCAATGGTAGCCGATGCAAATTTTTCACTCCTTGACTGCTTCAAAATTCAGATCTAAGATACCTATTGAAAATCCAATCCTTGCTTGGATTGCGTTCACACACATGGTAATGGGGAGGGCTCGGGGCTTGGGATGGAAGTGCACAAGCTCTGATACCAGTCAAAGGGGCGGCTGCCCGTGCGCGTGCGTGCAAGGGGGAAGGAGAAGAAGAGGAGAGCACTAGGTTTGGGGGAAACACACAACTGTGAGCATTTCCAGCTTGTTCCTCTTTATTGTTTCGTATAAGAGATATATCAAGAGTTAGTGGAGTTAGAGTGTGTAGGGAGGATACACGCGGGTCGATTGGCGGCCTTTACCCAGCACGTGGCTCAGATGTTGAAGTCATCCACATCTTCAACACGTCCCTTTCTACAAACTTAGAGGTTGGACTTTGAACCTTGGTTCTGATACTAGTTGAAGAAGGTACATGGGGGCATCGCCTTCCCGAGAGGTCAGCCATCTCAAAATTGTTCTCATGCATACGTATTTAATTTCTATATTTGACAAATTTGTCTAGCCATCTAGATCCCAAAATCTTAAGGTATTAAGGACCTTTGATCTAGCCAATTTATGCATGGCTCATAGCTAGGGACCACTAATAGGTCAGAAGTTGGGCTTACTCGAACAATTAGGGCACACCAGTTTATGACCTGTGGTGGTTGAAAATGTCCTTAGTAGGCAATGAAGCAAGACACAATATATTCCTTATAAATGAGGAGAATAATGTATTTTTGAAATGAGGTGATCTCTCTTAGCTTTGTGTGCATCTCTAACATGCATTCATCACAATAGACAATTGTCATGGTCTTACATATCTTTGTTCAATGTAGCTGGTGTCTACAATGGGGGAGCTCTACTTTATTGTATATTTGCATCAAAGCTTGAGGACTTTGGAGTTTTGTTGTGCTTCATCAATAGCGGAGGTCTACTTTATTTTATATTTTCATCAAAGCCTGAGGACTTTGGAATTTTGTTGTGCTTCATGTTGTTGCTACCATATATATGGTAATGATGTGTGTGAACACACTTAGGACCGCAAGGGACACTTTTTTGCTCACTAGGAGGTTTTTCCCCTATGAATTGTATATATGCCCATCAATCTAGGGATAAATTATCTTTCTATTTGAATGCTAAGCGGTATACTCTCTCTTGTGTTCCTTATGACTCTTCATCTTCTTGAAGTTGTGTGTGTATCCCTACAACCCTAATTGCAACAATTGGTATTAGAGCAGGTTGCATCCTCACGAGCATAATCGCCAATGTTGCATGCATCTCCCTACTCACTCTCTCCAAATTGGGTGAGCTTTGGTGAACATGAGCAGGTCAAGCTAGCTTGTACAGCTTGATGTGCTCATAATTTTGATTTGGGCTCATTTCGGCCTTTGTTTCCACTACACATAGTTACAACACATGCTATTTCAGCCCTTTGTGAAAATTTTTTGTTAGTGCAATTTTCTACAGAACGGGTCCCTTACAGTCCTCTTCGGCTTGTGCTACATAGCATTTGCTAGTCCTACTTTGCTTTTTCTCTTCCAAAGCAATTTTCATGTTGGGTGCAATCACTCGCCATGGCTAACAACAACACATATGTTTTCAAGATGTTTGCCACTGAGGAAAATTAGATGGGAATAACTACCCAATGTGGGCTTATATTATGATATTCTTGTGTAATATTTAATGGTCTAGTAACTTGCGTGTAGCGGAAAATAGCATGAACATAGTGAGCATTTCATTAGAATAGCTTCCTAATGAAAATAACAAGAGTGCTTGGGTGGAGAGAGCAACAAAAAGTATAACACCTAGTTAGATAGCATGAACAATACTTCAAGAGAGAGAGAAATTAAGCAATTGAAAATAGTTGAGGACCGGATTTTCATGGAGCCGGTCCCCCCTCCAAAAGGCTTTGTATTATGGTTTCTCCCATCAAGAGAGACATTTTACAATACAATTCTTTGTGTTCCTTCAATACTAGCTAGTGCAATGAAGATGGAAACTTCATGCACTAAGCAAAACACCTATCAAACATAGCATCAATTCCCTCACGGTCTCAGACCCAAGACCTCACACACCTTCAAAGATGGTGAAAGCTAGCGGGGTTTGAGAGTAGATTGAGAGGAAGAAGAAGTATTCTTACGAGAAAGATGTACATCTCCTCACATAATCACTCATATTAGCATAGCTTAGCTTAGTAATTAGCATGGTAGAGGAGATGAGCATGCATTGAAGCTTGGCTCTTGGTTGGATTTGCATCACAAAGCTAAGAGTTGTTGGTGTAGGCCTCCCTTCTCACAAGCTTGGAGTAGGTGGTAAGCTTTCCATTAAAGCTTGAGAAGGAGAGAGATTCTTCTTTGCTTCACACATGAGATTGTGTGCATGTGTGTGTGATAATGCCTTGAAAAACTCAGAGCCCCTCTCTCTCTTGGTCGACCCCTCTTGCTATTTGCTCATCCTCACACCTCATTGGACCTCCCCAGGCCTAGCCAATGGAAATTAAGCAGCATAAGTGATAGTCTTCTCACATGTGTCCCCCTTTCCCCTTTTGTGAGAGCTTTATGTAATTACTTAATTCAACTAAACTCTCATTGGACCCCTTTGCCTCCTGGCCAATAGGAATCAGGCAAGCCATTGGGATGCCGAATGCTCATTGGACCCCTTGGGAGACTCTCCAATAGTCTTCTAGAGAGCTTAATTCTTATTGGTTCTTTTATTAAGTGTTTTTAAATTAATTAAACTAGATTTACTCTAGCTTAATTCTCATTGGTCCACCTCCAAGGCCATCCAATAGGAACTGAGTACACCTTGTGGGCATCTGGGCTAGGGAGCTGACATGTGTCCCTCATTCCCTTTGTGTAAAGGGAGTTTGTGTGTGTGTGTGTGTGTGTGTGTGAAATTCTCTCTCATCTCCTACTTCTAGGGCTCACCCCCTCCTATGTAGGCATGGTTGAAGACTTTTGGGACACACACAAAGCATCCAATTTCCCTAGGCTTTTGACCTTTGGACAAGACCTTTAAATTTTGGAACCTTAGCATTTTGGAAGTCTTAATGGGATGAACCTTAGGGTCTTTTAAGCCCATTGGTGCACATTGCTCTTTTGCAGATGGCCCCCCTTTTGGATCTCTATTTTCCCTCCTTTGGATCCCTACTGTGGCCAATCTGCTAGCTTAGCCAATATTCTAGCTTTTTCTCCCTTGGCACTTCCCCATATTAAATGCACTTCCCCATATTAAATGATCAGTTTAACATGAGAAGATCATTTATGAGAATTAGATATTGATTATTATGACGGTACCTCTCTCTTGAAATCATAGTCGTCCTCAATTATGGGGTAGATAAATAAAGCATATTCATTGGTCCTTTTTCCTAGCGGGTAGAGGATCCCTATGTTACCCTACGACATTGTCCAGAATGGATGACTAGTTCATTTGGCGCTTGAGAGCCTAAGCTACCGCAAGCATGTCTACACATTAGTCCTATCAATCTTCCATAGTAGAGTGACAAGCTCTACTTGGTGTTTGGGAAACATCGTCTCCGTAAACTTGATCTAAGCATGCATACTACTTCATTTTTGTGCACAATAAAGAAAAAGAGAGTCTTATAAGACAAAAACTTTGTTCATTTTTAACATTTGTACATTTGCTTACTCTAGAGAGGCATTGTAAGCATTGAGAAGGTTTAGGTTATCCTTTAATTGTATGCCTTGCATCCATCTAGCATCTTCAAAAGGATAATTCTTAGACATTAATAAGATATTTTCGGATAGTCTTACCGCCTCTTAGTACCTTGTCTTCATGTCGGAGAATGGACTCGGGCTGCAGTACCTCTTCTTGGTCCTCAATCTTCAGTGGGTCTTCAATAGTTGATTCTTGAGGTGGCTCTCCTTTGTAAGGCTTTTATAGGCTCACATGGAAAGCATTGTGTATGAGCCAATGGTTGGGAAACTTGAGTTGATAGGCCATTTCATTGATTGGCCTAAGAATTTGGAAGGGACCATAGTACCTTTTTGCTAACTTAGCATAGTACTTTTGGTGTCCCGTAGGATTATTGCCCATCGTGTGCCTTAATCGAGGCTTGGGAAATTTGAGTAAGACCCAATCATTTTCTTTAAAGGCTTGGGCTCTTCTGTGCTTGTCAGCAACAGCCTTTTGCCTTTGCTGTGAGATAGAGATAGCATCCTTAATCTTTTGGAAAGATTCTTGTAGGCCTCGGCTTCACTCATCTACAACGAAGATCTTCCCGTGTACCTTAAGTAGCAAGGGAGTTTTTGATCTTCCCTCAATTACCTCAAAAGGTACTTTTCCCGTGGAAGTATGTACAATGTTATTGTAGGCATACTCCACTAAGGGTAAGTACTTCTCCCATTGGGATCTTTGCTCTACAGGCTTTTAGTAGATCGAGAATTGTTAGGTTAGCTATTTCACTTTGGCCATCCGTTTTGCACGTGATAGGCCGAAGAGAAGTTTAGCCTTGTTCCTAAATTTTCAAAGAGACCCTTCTAGAAATTACTTGTCATTCTTGGATCTCTATGCGATACTATGGACATTGGCAAGCCATGGTACTTGAAGATTTGTGAAATGAAGAGGGTTGCCATTTGATGGGCTTTGATAGTCTTTTTGACAGGTATAAAATGAGCTTGTTTACTGAACCGGTCTACTATCATCCATATTCCCGTATTCCCATGGATAGACTTAGGCAATCAATCTAGGTGGCTTCCCTCCATCCAACCGGTCTATTATCGTCCATATTCCCATGGATAGACTTAGGCAATCCAAAGATAAAATCCATGGATATGCTCTCCCATGGTTAATTAGGGATTGACAAAGGTTGAAGCAATCCAGGTTGCTTCCCTCTATCAAACTTCGTCTTTTGACATACCACACATTTAGAAACATACTCTTGTATGTTTGCTTTCATGGTAGGCCAATAGAAATATGTTTCAATCCCCGTTAGGGTAGACTGAATCCCTCTATGCCCTGCATAAGGAGGACCATGAGATTCATACATTACTTTCTTATGTAGTGAGCTAGTAACACATAGTCTATTGCCATAGAGAAGGTAACCATCTTGTAAAGTAAATGGTTCCTCTTTCTTCCCTAGTGCAAGGGCTGAAATCACATCTCTAAAATCGGAATCAATAGCATACTCATCTATCATAGAAGATAGAGCATTGTGAGTTGCTATGGAAACCGCATTCACTCTCGTCCGTCTTGAGAGTGCATCGGCTACTTGATTATGCTTGCCAGCAATGTGAGCAGTATGAAAATGAAATTGCGAAAGAAAGTTTGCCCACCTAATTTGTTTGTCGGAGATCTTGGTCTGCGTCATGAAGTACTTAAGACTTTGGTGATCCGTTTGCAGAATGAAAGGAGTCCCCAATAAATAGTGCTTCCATGAGTCTAAGGCATGTAGAACTGTGAGGAGTTCCTTTTCATATATGCCTAGAGCTTGCTCAACAGGGTCGAGCCTTAAATTTTCATAGCCTATGGCGTGCCCTTCTTGAAGCAAAACAGCTCCAAGGCAATCACCACAAGCATCACATTGGACCTCAAATGGCTTTGAGAGATCCGGTAGTGTAAGCACAGGTTGAGATATAAGCTTTTCGAAAGCATCGTTCTCCTTGGAAGACCATGTGTACCTAACGTTTTTCTTTGTTAGGTCATGTAATGGTCCTGCTATTAGTGAGAACTTTGTTACCATATACATGTGGTAGTGATGTGTGTGAACACACTAGGACCGCCGGGGCATTTTTTCCCTCTTTAGGAGGTTTTTTCCCCCGTGCATTGTATATACGCCCATCACTCTAGGGCTATCTATCTTTCCATTGCACACTAAGTAACACACTCTCTATTGTGTGCCTTGAGCTCCCTTCGTCTTCTCCAAGCTGTGTGTGTTTCTCTGCAACCCTAATTCCAACAATTGGTATCAGAGCAGGTCACGTCTTCCCGGGCTTAGTCGCCAGCTGCTCCAGCACACGCCTGCTCACTTTCTCCGATTTCGGCCTCCGTTTCCACTACGGGCAGTACTGCACAGGCTATTTCGTCATTTTGTGCACATTTTCTGTCAGTGCCGTTTTCTGCATAACAGGTGCCTTATAGTCTTCTACGGTTTGTGCTATATAGCACAAGTTGTTCCCGCTCCATTTCTCCTATTTTCGGGCAGTTTTCACATCAGGTGCAGCATTTACCATGGCTGACAACAACAACACAGATGTGTTCAAGATGTTTGCTGCTGAGGACAGGTTGGATGGGGACAACTACCCTATGTGGGCTTATATGATGCAACATGTTCTTGTGTCAAAAGGTGTCTGGAACATTGTGCAGGGCATTGATGTACGTCCTGGTTCTGAAGATGTAGGCGATATTGAGGATGTTGCAGGTCTTGCTGCAAGGATTGCAGCTGTTAGAGTTGTTTTGCCTACGGCAGAACAAGCTCGTTGGGATGTTAAGGATGCGTAGGCTCATGCATTGATTGCGTTGTCTGTGAAGCGCACCATTATTCCTCACATCCGTTCAGCAAAATCTGCAAAACAGGCTTGGGATATTCTAGCAGGTCTTTATGCAAGCCGCAATGAGGCTAAACTTGCTTTGCTGCGTAAAGAGCTAGAGTCGAAGATTATGCATGAGGAAGATGATATGGACACTTTCCTTGCTAGTGTCAAGGATATCAATGAGCAACTCATTTTTGCACGTGAAGTCATTTCTGACAGTTCCCTTGTGCAGACTGTTCTTGATGCCTTACCAGATTCCTACCAGCCTTTTGCTAGTACTTGGAGACTGATGACCCAAGGAAATCCTGAAGTTGTCAAGTTTGATGCATTATGCACATTGCTGTTGCAAGAGTCACTTTCTAGAAAAAACAAGACTAGGCAGCGTGCAGTTGAACAGGCTTTTATTGCTTCTCAAAGAAAGGGTGGTAACAGTAATGCAGCCACTTCTTATGGTTCTGCTGCGAGTGGCAAAAATTCTGTTCCTAATGCTTCTGCTGGCAGCACTTCGTCTGGCAATTCTGGTGATAAGGGCAAAAAGAAGATGCGTTGCCATTATTGTAAAGCCAATGATCACTTGATCAAGTCGTGTCCTAAGTTGAAGGCCAAAGAGGCTAAGAAGAAAGAGGGTGGTTCCACTGCAAATGCTGGGTCCACTACAAATGCAGCCATTGTTGAGTCTTCTGTGAAAGAAGATTGTGATGCTGATGTTGATGCAGAATGGGCTTTTAGCGCAGAGTGCACTTACAATCCTGCTGTCCATGATGCATGCTTGTCAGTTGCTGCAGATTCACATGTGTGGTATTTCGACAGTGGTGCTACAAAGCACATTACCTCACATCGTGAATTGTTTACCTCTCTCGAGTCTGTCCCTCATGGGAATTCAGTCACTTGTGCCAACAACGCCTCTTATCCAGTTCAGGGAGTTGGAAAGATTGTGCTCACTGCTGCTAATGGCAGTTCCTTCACACTTGTTGATGCACTTTATGTACCTGGGATCAAGAAGAATCTCTTGTCTGTATCCGCACTTGCTAGACTTGGACTTGTAGTCAAATTTGTGGATGACAGATGTACAGTTCATGATCTCAGTTTTGGTGATGAAATTGTTGCACTTGGCCTTTTGTGCCGTGGGCTGTATAAGCTCACTTTGTATGACAAGTGTGGACAAAATTTTGCAAATGGTGTTGCAGATTCAAGGGCTATTTCAGATGCAAAACTTTGGCATGCACGTTTTGGTCATCTGAATTTTGCCAGTTTGCTGCGTTTGCAGAAATCTGATATGGTTGCTTCTTTGCCGCCTCTTGAAGCACCCATCAAACATGTTTGTGAAGGCTGTATTCTGGGTAAAATGCAGCGTTCTAAGTTTCCAAAGGATGGTTCAGTTAGGGCCACATGCAGGTTGCAGCTTGTGCATAGTGATGTTTGTGGGCCCATGCAAACTCCGTCCTTGGGCAATTACCTGTACTTCGTGACTTTCATTGATGATTACTCCAGGCATGCGTGGGTATTTCCGCTTAAAGCGAAGTCCGAAGTTTTTATGTGCTTCAAACAATTTTTGGCTATGGCTGAAAATGTCTCAAAATGTACTATGGGCACCCTCCGTTCCGATCGAGGGGGGGAGTATATGTCTCATGAATTTAATGCATTTCTGGCTAGTCGTGGGATAAAACACCAATGTACAGTGCCTTATACACCTCAGCAAAATGGTGTTGCTGAGAGGAAAAACAGGTCACTAACGGAAATGGCACGATGTATGGTCAAAAGTCAAGCTTTGCCGCATTCTTTTTGGCTTGAGGCCATCATGTGTGCCACTTATGTACTTAACAGGTGTCCTACAAAAGCTTTGCAGTCTATTACTCCATATGAAGCATGGCATGATAGAAAACCTTCTATTGAGCACATGCGTGTTTTTGGCTGTTTGGCATATGCTTTGGTGCCACAAGTGCAGCGCAGAAAATTGGATGATAAGGCTGTCAAATGTATTTTTGTTGGTTATAGTGCTGAAAGCAAAGGTTACAGGTTGTATCATCCGCAAACAAAACATATTCTGGTTTCACGGGATGTAGTGTTTGTGGAAGACTCTGTTCAACCCTTGCTGTCATGTACTAGAGACAGTAATGTAAGCTCACAGGACATTTATGACACTTTGTTGCCTCTTTTCAGTGGTGGAAATACGAATGTAAGTTCCAATGAGGCAAATGTACAGCCTATGGGGGTTTCTGAAAATGTTTTAGAACAGCCTATTACTGATGCATATGTACATGATGTACTTGATGAGGAAAGGGCTGAAAATGAGCAGGCTAGAGGTATGCCAAAATGGCTGGTGCACACTTTGCGTGACAGTAAATTGGATGCACCTTTATCTAGTCGTATTCGTTCAGGCTCTCGCCATGCATCTTATGCATCAGATTGTTATGCTTTGGCTGTGTCTAGTTTACATGATTTTGAGGAGCCTCTGTCTTTTGATGAAGCACAGAATTTAGAAAATTGGATTGCTGCCATGAAATCAGAATATGATGCACTTATAGAGAATGACACATGGACTTTATGTGATTTGCCTCCTGGCAAAAAGGCCATTGGTACGAAGTGGGTTTACAAGTTGAAACGCAAGCCGGATGGTGAGATCGATCGCCATAAGGCTCGACTTGTTGCAAAGGGTTATGCACAACAAAAAGGCATAGATTATGAAGAGACTTTTGCTCCCACTTGTCGTATGACTACTGTGCGTTTTCTATGTGCATTGGCAGCTCATTTTGGTTGGGATGTACATCAATCAGACATTGTTACTGCTTTCTTGAATGGTGACATATTTGAGAAAGTTTATGTAACGCAGCCTCGCGGTTTTGTCATAAAAGGACAAGAGGACAAAGTGTGCAAATGTAAGAAGGCTTTGTATGGGTTGAAGCAATCTCCTCGTGCTTGGTATGAGAAAGCTGACACTCATTTGGTTAAACGAGGCTTTCGTAACAGTCCAACAGAAAGCACATTGTATGTAAAGCGTGAGGATGATGTATTTCTCATTGTGGTTCTTTATGTTGATGATTTGCTGATCACTGGACCAAATGAGAGACATATTGCTGAATTTAAGGCTGATTTGAATGCTACTTTCAAGATGAAAGATTTGGGGCTGGTGCATCATTACTTGGGTATACAGTTTAAGCAGTGTGATGGTGGTATTGCCTTGTGTCAGAAAAGTTACATAGAGACATTGCTATGTAAGTTTGGACTTGAGGATTGCAAACCTATTGCCACTCCCATGGAAACAGGTTTGAAGTTGAGTCTACATGATGCTGGCGATCCTGCTGATGTTACTCTTTACCAAACTGCTGTTGGCTGCCTCATTTATGTATGCAACACGAGGCCAGATATTCAGTTTGCAGTCTCGCAGGTCAGCAGATTTATGCATAGCCCAGGGTCTAAGCATTGGCAGGCTGTCAAGAGGATTTTCCGCTACCTTAGTGGCACTTTACATCTTGGCTTGTTTTATCCCAAGGGGGATCATTGCCGCCAGACTTACATGCTTTTTCGGACTCAGATTGGGCTGGTTGTTTTGACACGCGAGTGTCCACAAGTGGTTTTTGTTTCATGCTTGGCAGTTCATGTATATCATGGTTGAGCAAGAAGCAACCAACTATGGCCACTTCGAGTTGTGAGGCTGAGTACAGGGCAGTCTTCACAGCTACGGTTGAGTGTGTATGGCTCAGACGCCTTATGGCTGACTTGGGTGTTGGACAAGACACTGCCAACACTATCTACACTGACAGTCAGAGCGCATTGGCAGTTGCGAGGAACCCAGTTTTTCATGCTCGCACAAAGCACATTGAGGTGCATTACCACTATGTCAGGGAGAGGCTCTCAGCAGGAGAGATCAGCTTGGCTTATGTGCCAACACAGGACAACCTTGCAGATCTTTTCACAAAGGCATTGTCTCGTGAGAAGCTTGAAGCTTTCCGCAAAGCTTTGGGCTTACTTCCCTTTGTGGACTGATCCTGTCCTCAGGGCATGGCACTTCCCTTTACTCATGTGCCAGCTCTCGTTCACCGCATCACTCCAGGGGGGATTTGTTACCATATACATGTGGTAGTGATGTGTGTGAACACACTAGGACCGCCGGGGCATTTTTTCCCTCTTTAGGAGGTTTTTTTCCCCTGTGCATTGTATATACGCCCATCACTCTAGGGCTATCTATCTTTCCATTGCACACTAAGTAACACACTCTCTATTGTGTGCCTTGAGCTCCCTTCGTCTTCTCCAAGCTGTGTGTGTTTCTCTGCAACCCTAATTCCAACAAACTTTTCTATGATGCTTCTATAGTATGCGCACATACCTATAAACCTTCTTAATTCATGAAGATTCCTTGGTTCAGGCCATCCTTTTATTACCTCTACTTTGATCGTTCCATTTGGATGCCATCTTGAGAGATAATGTGACCTAAATACTGAATCTCTTGTAACAAAAATTCACTTTTCTTTCTATTAACATAAAGTTTATTCTTTCTTAGAACTTGAAATATTACTTGGAGTTGTTGCTTGTGTTGCTCTAATGAATTAGAGTAGATGATGATATCATCAAAGAACACTCTAGTAAAGGTTCGGTGAGGCCCGAACAGCTTCTAATCAAGCGGTTGAATGTGGCTGGTGCATTGGTCAAGCCAAAAGGCATGAAAATGTATTCGTAAAGACCAAACGTAGTGCGAAATGCTGTCTTTACAATGTCTTGATCAACTATCCTTATTTGATGATAGCCACTTTTTAGGTCAATCCAACTGAAGTAGCTGGATCCTTGTAGCTTATCAAATAGGTCTTCTACCCGTGGAATAGGAAACCTATTCTTGATAGTGATCCTATTCAGTGCTCTGTAGTCGACACACATACGATATGTGCCGTCTTTCTTTTGCACTAGTAGCACATGAGAACAAAATGAAGATGAGCTAGGCCTAGCCATGCCCTTCTCAACTAACTCATGCACTTGCCGCATAATCTCCTCTTGTTGAGCTTGAGAAACTTTATAAGGAGGTTTGTTAGGCGGTGAACTTCCTGGAGGAAGTTCAATTGCATGGTCATCATTGCCTCGTTTAGGAGGTAGCTCACAAGGGATGTCGTCAATAAAGACATCTTGAAACCGCTTGAGAAAATTGGATAACTCTAGTTCCTTTTGATTGTGTATATTTTCTTTTGTTGAAACATTAGGTTCATTTTGAGAATCTTTAACAAAAATCATGTACATAGAAATAGAGCTCTTTATTGGCTTGTTGAAAGCTTGTCTATGTACAATGGGTATAGTGTTACCCATTTCCTTAGCATCTATATACATATCCTTTTCCTTGAACTTAAAGAAGATTCTCCTTTTTAGGGAATTTAACATTGGCAGCCATGAGATCAAACCATGGTGCCCCTAGGATTACATCCTCATGCTTGAGAGGAGAGATAAAGACGTCCTCTTTGTCCACATAGCTTTGGACATGGAGCCTCAATTTGCCGATTAAGGGAGTGATTGAAGCTTCTTGACCCTTGAAAGCACTGTCTAGAGGTAGGACATCTCTCATCTTGTAGGCTTGTATGCCTACCTTGGTGGCCAACTCTATAGATAAAAAATTGTGAGTAGAACCAGGGTCAAAGAGAATAAAAGCATAATGTTCTCTTACCTTTCCCCAAGCATGGCATATAGGAGATCCTTTGTGGTGAATTTCCTCCTCTTGGATGTCGACCAAGGTAGCTCTAGGAGGTTCATGGCGGGTGTTCGTTTGGGGACAAGCACGATACGCATGCTCTTGCTCGCACTTGAAACAACGGTTATCCTTGTGATAACGCTCAAGCTCTTCAAGAGAGAGTTTATTTTTGCCTTTATAAACTCCCTTCTCTTTAGCTTTGTTGGAGTCGCCGTTAGGAGACTTTTGGACATTGTTCTTCCTTTTAGGCTCATTGGAACCCTTGTTTTCCGTGGGCTTAGAATTTCTTTTAGCACCCGTTTGGAAATTGCTTCAAGAGGACACCATAGTATGGTATATAAACGCCGATATGGTGCGTGGCCTTTGGGAGTTGACATACTCCGCCAGTTCTTTATTTAAGCCCGCACAAAATTGTTGCTTTTTCTCTCCAAAATCCAACTTCTTGAAGATAATGGCCTTGAGTTGTAAATCCCAAAACTTTTCTTCATATTTGTGAATGGATTCGTAGGGAGAGAGCTTCAAGCTTCACCATTCTGTGAGTACTTTGTCTTTGGCATCGGTGGCCAAAGAATGCTTCGTAATGGAAGCTCTTAAATCTTTCCATGTTCGGGAGCTTCACCGTTGGCCCGTAGGCTAGACCACCATTGCCTGGTAGACTTTTGAAAGTGCATAGCTACATGGTGTAGCTTAGAGGACTCCGTGAAGCCCTTATCTCCAAATGCCGCATCGAATTTTTGGATAAAGGCCAAGACTTTGTCCGTAGCACCAAAAGTACCATCATAAGTAAGGAAAGAGATGCTCTTCCCTCCCTCTTTGAATTTCTTGAGCTTGGACAACCTCTTCCATGCGGCATAGGATTTCCTATGGCCTCTTCTTTTTGATGGTTCAAAGGTTGCATCATCACTTTCTTCAAAAAATGAAGAATTTGAGGAAGATGGAGAAGAGGGTGACCTCTTTCTGACCTTTTTCTTTCCTTGATTCTCTTTGTCTTCACCATCACCATTATAAGAGGAAGAGGATGAAGAAGATGGAGAAAAGGGTGTCCTCTTTCTCGCCTTTTTCTTTTCTTGCTTTTTGTCATCCCTCTTTGAAGTATGATGTGGAGAATTATGCAATGGTCTTATCCGTTTTGGAGGTGATGGAGAGCGTTTAGCCCACCGTCTTTGTGGAGCCATCTCTACCGAGGTGGCAGAAGACTCAATTCTTTCTGGTTCCTTCGGTGGAGGCTCTTGAATTCTCCTTTGAGAAGGATATGCGTCATCAAGGAGCAAATTTTTTAGCCCTTCATATGGATCCTCTTCTTCTTCCTGAATCGGAGAGAGGCCTCTTTTGGAAGTCTCGCAAGGAGGCTTCCTAGGTGCTCCCTCGTCATGGTGGGGAGCTTTGAGAATTCCATGAGCACGAAGTTGCCGTTGCACTTCACTTTGGAGGGATGGATTGCCCATGGCTTGTTGAAGCCTAGAAACAAGATAGTTAACATGCATTGGGGCATCATTAGTAGCTTGCTCATTAGCAAAATCAAAGTTATCAACAATTTCACTCTCTTTACTATTGTTAGCCATTCTAACAACTTTTAGTTGTAAACTGTTTAGGTGTACTTTGGCACTTCAAGCCCTAGTTACTACTCCTCTTTAACCCTTTAGAAAAAGCACTCATGCTACTGTACCTGTGGCTCCAATACCATTAATTGCAAGGAGTAGAAGAGAGGGTCGTTCAACACCAAAACAACACCGGCTCCTGTCAAGCTTCTAATAGCTCAATAGTGGTTAAGCCATAGCCAAGCCCTGTAGGACTCCACTATTAAGACCATAGCTCTTGACGGTGATGCCCGGTTAACTGCACAAAGGCAGGCGCACTGCAAGGCTGAAAAATCCCTATTCTACTTACTCACATGCAATTAATAGTACCAACCATTTATAGCTAGCTTGAGGACCTCCCTTCTTGAGCAAGAAAAGAGAAGCCTTGTGCTCTGATACCAATGTAATATTTAATGGTCTAGTAACTTGTGTGTAGTGGAAATAGCATGAACATATTGAGCATTTCATTAGAATAGTTTCCTAATGAAAATAACACGAGTGCTTGGGTGGAGAGAGCAACAAAAAGTATAACACCTAGTTAGATAGCATGAACAATACTTCAAAAGAGAGAGAGATTAAGCGATTGACAATAGTTGAGGACCGGATTTGCATGGAGCCAGTAGTCCCCCCTCCAAAAGGCTTTGTATTATGGTTTCTCCTATCAAGAGAGACATTTTACAATACAATTCTTTGTGTTCCTTCAATACTAGCTAGTGCAATGAAGATGAAAACTTCATGCACTAAGCAAAACACTTATGAAACACAACATCAATTAGGCTCACGGTCTCAGACCCAAGACCTCACGCACCTTCAAAGATGGTGAGAGCTAGTGGGGTATGAGAGTAGATTGAGAGGAAGAAGAAGTATTCTTACAAGAAAGATGTACATCTCCTCACATAATCACTCATATTAGCATAGCTTAGCTTAGTAATTAGCATGGTAGAGGAGATGAGCATGCATTGAAGCTTGGCTCTTGGTTGGATTTGCATCACAAAGCTAAGAGTTGTTGGTGTAGGCCTCCCTTCTCACAAGCTTGGAGTAGGTGGTAAGCTTTCCATTAAAGCTTGAGAAGGAGAGAGATTCTTCTTTGCTTCACACATGAGATTGTGTGCATGTGTGTGTGATAATGCCTTGCAAAACTCAGATCCCCTCTCTCTCTTGGTCGACCCCTCTTGCTATTTGCTCATCCTCACACCTCATTGGACCTCTAGCCAATGGAAATTAAGCAGCATAAGTGATAGTCTTCTCACATGTGTCCCCCTTTCCCCTTTTGTGAGAGATTTATGTAATTAATTAATTCACCTAAACTCTCATTGGACCCGTTTGCCTCCTGGCCAATAGGAATCAGGCAAGCCATTGGGCTGCTGAATGCTCATTCGACCCCTTGGGAGACTATCCAATAGTCTTCTAGAGAGCTTAATTCTTATTGGTTTTTTTATTAAATGTTTTTAAATTATTTAAACTAGATTTACTCTAGCTTAATTCTCATTGGTCCACCTCCAAGGCCATCCAATAGGAACTGAGTACACCTTGTGGGCATCTGGGCTAGGGAGCTGACATGTGTCCCTCATTCCCTTTGTGTAAAGGGAGTTTGTGTGTGTGTGTGTGTGTGTGTGTGTGTGTGTGTGTGAGTTTCTCTCTCATCTCCTTCTTCTAGGGCTCACCCGCTCCTATGTAGGCATGGTTGAAGACTTTTGGGACACACACAAAGCATCCAATTTCCCTAGGCTTTTGACCTTTGGACATGACCTTTGAATTTTGGAACCTTAGCATTTTGGAAGTCTTAATGGGATGAACCTTAGGGTCTTTTAAGCCCATTGGTGCACATTGCTCTTTTGCAAATGCCCCCCCTTTTGGATCCCTATTTTCCCTCCTTTGGATCCCTACTGTGGCCGGTCTGCTAGCTTTACCAATATTCTAGCTTTTTCTCCCTTGGCACTTCCCCATATTAAATGATTAGTTTAACATGTGAAAATCATTTATGAGAATTAGACATTGATTATTATGACGGTACCTCTCTCTTGAAATCATAGTCGTCCTCGATTATGGGGTAGATAAATAAAGCATATTCATTAGTCCTTTTTCCTAGCGGGTTGAGGATCCCTATGTTACCCTACGACATTGTCCAGAATGGATGACTAGTGCATTTGGCGCTTGAGAGCCTAAGCTACCGCAAGCATGTCTACACATTAGTCCTATCAATCTTCCATAGTAGAGTGACAAGCTCTACTTGGTGTTTGGGAAACATCGTCTCCGCAAACTTGATCTATGCATGCATACTACTTCATTTTTGTGCACAATAAAGAAAAAGAGAGTCTTATAAGACAAAAACTTTGTTCATTTTTAACATTTGTACATTTGCTTACTCTAGAGAGGCATTGTAAGCATTGAGAATGTTTAGGTTATCCTTTAATTGTATGCCTTGCATCCATCTAGCATCTTCAAAAGGATAATTCTTAGACTTAATAAGATATTGTCGGAAAGTCTTACCGCCTCTTAGTACCTTGTCTTCATGTCGGAGAATAGACTCGGGCTGCAGCACCTCTTCTTAGTTCTCAATCTTCAGTGGGTCTTCAATAGTTGGTTCTTGAGGTGGCTCTCCTTTGTAAGGCTTTTATAGGCTCACATGGAAAGCATTGTGTATGAGCCAATGGTTGGGAAACTTGAGTTGATAGGCCATTTCATTGATTGGCCTAAGAATTTGGAAGGGACCATAGTACCTTTTTGCTAACTTAGCATAGTACTTTTGGTGTCACGTAGGATTCTTGCCCGTCGTGTGCCTTAATCGAGCCTTGGGAAATTTGAGTAGGACCCAATCATTTTCTTTAAAGGCTTGGGCTCTTCTGTGCTTGTCAGCAGCAGCCTTTTGCCTTTGCTGTGAGATAGAGATAGCATCCTTAATCTTTTGGAAAGATTCTTGTAGGCCTCGGCTTTACTCATCTACAACGAAGATCTTCCTGGGTACCTTAAGTAGCAAGGGACTTTTTTATCTTCCCTCAATTACCTGAAAAGGTACTTTTCCCGTGGAAGTATGTACAATGTTATTGTAGGCATACTCCACTAAGGGTAAGTACTTCTCCCATTGGGATATTTGATCTACAGGCTTTTAGTAGATCGAGAATTGTTAGGTTAGCTATTTCACTTTGGCCATCCGTTTGCGCGTGATAGGCCGAAGAGAAGTTTAGCCTTGTTCCTAAATTTTCAAAGAGACCCTTCTAGAAATTACTGGTCATTCTTGGATCTCTATGCGATACTATGGACATTGGCAAGCCATGGTACTTGAAGATTTGTGAAATGAAGAGGGTTGCCATTTGATGGGCTTTGATAGTCTTTTTGACAGGTATAAAATGAGCTTGTTTACTGAACCGGTCTACTATCATCCATATTCCCGTATTCCCATGGATAGACTTAGGCAATCAATCCAGGTGGCTTCCCTCCATCAAACCGGTCTATTATCGTCCATATTCCCATGGATAGACTTAGGCAATCCAAAGATAAAATCCATGGATATGCTCTCCCATGGTTAATTAGGGATTGACAAAGGTTGAAGCAATCCAGGTTGCTTCCCTCTATCAAACTTCGTCTTTTGACATACCACACATTTAGAAACATACTCTTGTATGTTTGCTTTCATGGTAGGCCAATAGAAATATGTTTCAATCCCCGTTAGGGTAGACTGAATCCCTCTATGCCCTGCATAAGGAGGACCATGAGATTCATACATTACTTTCTCACGTAGTGAGCTAGTAACACATAGTCTATTGCCATAGAGAAGGTAACCATCTTGTAAAGTAAATGGTTCCTCTTTCTTCCCTAGTGCAAGGGCTGAAATCACATCTCTAAAATCAGAATCAATAGCATACTCATCTATCATAGAAGATAAAGCATTGTGAGTTGCTATGGAAACCGCATTCACTCTCGTCCGTCTTGAGAGTGCATCGGCTACTTGATTATGCTTGCCAGCAATGTGAGCAGTATGAAAATGAAATTGCGAAAGAAAGTTTGCCCACCTAATTTGTTTGTCGGAGATCTTGGTCTGCGTCATGAAGTACTTAAGACTTTGGTGATCCGTTTGCAGAATGAAAGGAGTCCCCAATAAATAGTGCTTCCATGAGTCTAAGGCATGTAGAACTGTGAGGAGTTCCTTTTCATATATGCCTAGAGCTTGCTCAACAGGGTCGAGCCTTCGATTTTCATAGCCTATGGCGTGCCCTTCTTGAAGCAAAACAGCTCCAAGGCAATCACCACAAGCATCACATTGGACCTCAAATGGCTTTGAGAGATCCGGTAGTGTAAGCACATGTTGAGATATAAGCTTTTCGAAAGCATCGTTCTCCTTGGAAGACCATGTGTACCTAACGTTTTTCTTTGTTAGGTCATGTAATGGTCCTGCTATTAGTGAGAACTTTTCTATGATGCTTCTATAGTATGCGCACATACCTATAAACCTTCTTAATTCATGAAGATTCCTTGGTTCAGGCCATCCTTTTATTACCTCTACTTTGATCGTTCCATTTGGATGCCATCTTGAGAGATAATGTGACCTAAATACTGAATCTCTTGTAACAAAAATTCACTTTTCTTTCGATTAACATAAAGTTTATTCTTTCTTAGAACTTGAAATATTACCTGGAGTTGTTGCTTGTGTTGCTCTAATGAATTAGAGTAGATGATGATATCATCAAAGAACACTCTAGTAAAGGTTCGGTGAGGCCCGAACAGCTTCTAATCAAGCGGTTGAATGTGGCTGGTGCATTGGTCAAGCCAAAAGGCATGAAAATGTATTCGTAAAGACCAAACGTAGTGCGAAATGCTGTCTTTACAATGTCTTGATCAACTATCCTTATTTGATGATAGCCACTTTTTAGGTCAATCCAACTGAAGTAGCTGGATCCTTGTAGCTTATCAAATAGGTCTTCTACCCGTGGAATAGGAAACCTATTCTTGATAGTGATCCTATTCAGTGCTCTGTAGTCGACACACATACAATATGTGCCGTCTTTCTTTTGCACTAGTAGCACAGGAGAACAAAATGGAGATGAGCTAGGCCTAGCCATGCCCTTCTCAACTAACTCATGCACTTGCCGCATAATCTCCTCTTGTTGAGCTTGAGAAACTCTATAAGGAGGTTTGTTAGGCGGTGAACTTCCTGGAGGAAGTTCAATTTCATGGTCATCATTGCCTCATTTAGGAGGTAGCTCACAAGGGATGTCGTCAATAAAGACATCTTGAAACCCCTTGAGAAAATTGGATAACTCTAGTTCCTTTTGATTGTGTATATTTTCTTTTGTTGAAACATTAGGTTCATTTTGAGAATCTTTAACAAAAAACATGTACATAGAAATAGAGCTCTTTATTGGCTTGTTGAAAGCTTGTCTATGTACAATGGATATAGTGTTACCCATTTCCTTAACATCTATATACATATCCTTTTCCTCGAACTTAAAGAAGATTCTCCTTTTTAGGGAATTTAACATTGGCAGCCATGAGATCAAACCATGGTGCCCCTAGGATTACATCCTCATGCTTGAGAGGAGAGATAAAGAAGTCCTCTTTGTCCACATAGCTTTGGACATGGAGCCTTAATTTCCAGATTAAGGGAGTGACTGAAGCGTCTTGACCCTTGAAAGCACCGTCTGCAGGTAGGACATCTCCCATCTTGTAGGCTTGTATGCCTAGCTTGGTGGCCAACTCTATAGATAAAACATTGTGAGTAGAACCAGGGTCAAAGAGAATAAAAGCATAATGTTCTCTTACCTTTCCCCAAGCATGGCATAGTGGAGATCCTTTGTGGTGAATTTCCTCCTCTTGGATGTCGACCAAGGTAGCTCTAGGAGGTTCATGGCGGGTGTTCTTTTGGGGACAAGCGCGATACGCATGTCCTTGCTCACACTTGAAACAGTGGTTATCCTTGTGATAACACTCAAGCTCTTCAAGAGAGAGTTTATTTTTGCCTTTGTAAACTCCCTTCTCTTTAGCTTTGTTGGAGTTGCCCTTAGGA
The DNA here is from genome assembly GCF_014529385.1 of Adiantum capillus-veneris. Classification (NCBI taxonomy): domain Eukaryota; kingdom Viridiplantae; phylum Streptophyta; class Polypodiopsida; order Polypodiales; family Pteridaceae; genus Adiantum; species Adiantum capillus-veneris. Next base: position 41,716,347 of record NC_140956.1, on the reverse strand, counting down.
GGCTTTTGGACATTGTCCTTCCTTTTAGGCTCATTGGAACCCTTGTTTTCCATGGGCTTAGAATTTCTTTTAGCCCCCGTTTGGAAATTGATTCGAGAGGCCACCATAGTATGCTATATAAACGCCGATATGGTGCGTGGCCTTTGGGAGTTGACATACTCCGCCATTACTTCAGTTAAGCCCGCACAAAATTTTTGCTTTTGCTCTCCAAAATCCAACTTCTTGAAGATAGTGGCTTTGAGTTGTAAATCCCAAAACTTTTCTTCATATTTGTGAATGGATTCGTAGGGAGAGAGCTTCAAGCTTCGCCATTCGGTGAGTACTTTGTCTTTGGCATCGGTGGCCAAAAACTGCTTCATAATGAAAGTTCTTAAAGCTTTCCATGCTCGGGAGCTTCACCGTTGGCCCGTAGGCTAGACCACCATTGCCTGGCAGACTTTTGAAAGTGCATAGCTACATGGTGTAGCTTAGAGGACTCCATGAAGCCCTCATCTCCAAATGCCGCATCGAATTGTTGGATAACGGCCAAGGCTTTGTCCGTAGCACCAAAAGTACCATCATAAGTAAGGAAAGAGATGCTCTTCCCTCCCTCTTTGAATTTCTTGGGCTTGGACAACCTCTTCCATGCGGCATAGGATTTCCTATGGCCTCTTCTTTTTGATGGTTCAAAGGTTGCATCATCACTTTCTTCAAAAAATGAAGAATTTGAGGAAGATGGAGAAGAGGGTGACCTCTTTCTCGCCTTTTTCTTTCCTTGATCCTCTTTGTCTTCACCATCACTTTCATAAGAGCAAGAGGATGAAGAAGATGGAGAAAAGGGTGTCCTCTTTCTCGCCTTTTTCTTCTCTTGCTTTTTGTCATCCCTCTTTGAAGTATGATGTGGAGAAGTATGCAATGGTCTTATCCGTTTTGGAGGTGATGGAGAGCGTTTAGCCCACCGTCTTTGTGGAGCCATCTCCACCGAGGTGGCAGGAGACTCACTTCTTTCTGGTTCCTTTGGTGGAGGCTCTTGAATTCTCCTTTGAGAAGGATATGCGTCATCAAGGAGAAAATTTCTAGCCCTTCATATGGATCCTCTTCTTCTTCCTGAATCGGAGAGAGGCCTCTTTTGGAAGTCTCGCAAGGAAGCTTCCTAGGTGCTCTCTCGTCATGGTGGGGAGCTTGGAGAATCCCATGAGCACGAACCTGCCGTTGCACTTCACTTTGGAGGGATGGATTGCCCATGGCTTGTTGAAGCCTAGAAACAAGATAGTTAACATGCATTGGGGCATCATTAGTAGCTTGCTCATTAGCAAAATCAAAGTTATCAACAATTTCACTCTCTTTACTATTGTTAGCCATTCTAACAACTTTTAGTTGTAAACTGTTTAGGTGTACTTTGGCACTTCAAGCCCTAGTTACTACTCCTCTTTAACCCTTTAGAAAAAGCACTCAAGCTACTGTACCCGTGGCTCCAATACCATTAATTGCAAGGAGTAGAAGAGAGGGTCGTACAACACCAAAACAACACCGGCTTCTATCAAGCTTCTAATAGCTCAATAGTGGTTAAGCCATAGGCAAGACCCATAGGACTCCACTATTAAGACCATAGCTCTTGACGGTGATGCCCGGTTAACTGGACAAAGGCAGGCGCACTGCAAGGCTGAAAAATCCCTATTCTACTTACTCACATGCAATTAATAGTACCAACCATTTATAGCTAGCTTGAGGACCTCCCTTCTTGAGCAAGAAAAGAGAAGCCTTGTGCTCTGATACCAATGTAATATTTAATGGTCTAGTAACTTGTGTGTAGCAGAAATAGCATGAACATAGTGAGCATTTCATTAGAATAGTTTTCTAATGAAAATAACAAGAGTGCTTGGGTGGAGAGAGCAACAAAAAGTATAACACCTAGTTAGATAGCATGAACAATACTTCAAAAGAGAGAGAGATTAAGCGATTGACAATAGTTGAGGACCGGATTTGCATGGAGCCAGTCCCCCCTCCAAAAGGCTTTGTATTATGGTTTCTCCCATCAAGAGAGACATTTTACAATACAATTCTTTGTGTTCCTTCAATACTAGCTAGTGCAATGAAGATGGAAACTTCATGCACTAAGCAAAACACTTATCAAACTCAACATCAATTCCCTCACGGTCTCAGACCCAAGACCTCACACACCTTCGAAGATGGTGAAAGCTAGTGGGGTATGAGAGTAGATTGAGAGGAAGAAGAAGTATTCTTACAAGAAAGATGTACATCTCCTCACATAATCACTCATATTAGCATAGCTTAGCTTAGTAATTAGCATGGTAGAGGAGATGAGCATGCATTGAAGCTTGGCTCTTGGTTGGATTTGCATCACAAAGCCAAGAGTTGTTGGTGTAGGCCTCCCTTCTCACAAGCTTGGAGTAGATGGTAAGCTTTCCATTAAAGCTTGAGAATCAGAGAGAGTCTTCTTTGCTTCACACATGATATTGTGTGCATGTGTGTGTGATAATGCCTTGCAAAACTCAGAGCCCCTCTCTCTCTTGGTCGACCCCTCTTGCTATTTGCTCATCCTCACACCTCATTGGACATCCCCATGCCTAGCCAATGGAAATTAAGCAGCATAAGTGATAGTCTTCTGACATGTGTCCCCCTTTCCCCTTTTGTGAGAGCTTTAGGTAATTACTTAATTCAACTAAACTCTCATTGGACCCCTTTTCCTCCTGGACAATAGGAATCAGGCAAGCCATTGGGCTGTTGAATGCTCATTGGACCCCTTGGGAGACTGTCCAATAGTCTTCTAGAGAGCTTAATTCTTATTGGTTATTTTATTAAGTGTTTTTAAATTAATTAAACTAGATTTACTCTAGCTTAATTCTCATTGGTCCACCTCCAAGGCCATTCAATAGGAACTGAGTACACCGTGTGGGCATCTGGGCTAGGGAGCTGACATGTGTCCCTCATTCCCTTTGTGTAAAGGGATCTTGTGTGTGTGTGTGTGTGTGTGTGTGTGTGTGAGAGAGAGAGAGAGAGAGAGAGAGAGAGAGAGAGAGAGAGAGAGAGAGAGAGAGAGAGAGAGAGAGAGAGAGAGAGAGAGAGAGAGAGAGAGAGAGTTTCTCTCTCATCTCCTACTTCTAGGGCTCTCCCCCTCCTATGTAGGGATGGTTGAAGACTTTTGGGACACACACAAGCATCCAATTTCCTAGGCTTTTGACCTTTGGACAGAACCTTTGAATTTTGGAACCTTAGCATTTTGGAAGTCTTAATGGGCTGAACCTTAGGGTCTTTTAAGCCCATTGGTGCACATTGCTCTTTTGCAGGTCCTATTTTCCCTCCTTTGGATCCCTATTGTGGCCGGTCTGCTAGCTTAACCAATATTCTAGCTTTTTCTCCCCTGGCACTTCCCCATATTAAATGATCAGTTTAACATGAGAAAATCATTTAGGAGAATTAGATATTGATTATTATGACATCTTGTGTCAAAGGGAATCTCAAATGTTGTGTAGGCCATTAATGTACATCCATATTTTATGGATATAGGCTCGGTTGAGGATGTTGCAGGTTCTAGGGGGTCTGTTGTTGTTACTAGAGTTGTTTTGCCTACAGCTAAGTAATCCCATTGGGATGTTAGAGATGCTAAGGCTCATGCATCAATTGCATTATTGTGAAGCACACTATTAATCCTCACATTCGCTCAAAAAAATGAGCAAAACAGGCTTGGGATACTTTGGCTGGTCTTTATGCAAGTCACAATGAGACTAAAATAGCATTGCTGTATAAAGAGTTGGAGTCAAAAATTATGCAGGAGGAAGATGACACAAACATTTTTCTTGATGGTGTCAAGGATATCAATGAGCAACTCATTTTTGCAGGTGAAGTTATTTCTGATTATTTACTTTTTGCACATTATTCTCAGTGCATTGCCAGACATTCACCAAAGTTTTGCTAGTATTTTGAGGCTTATGACCAAAGGAAACCATCAACAAGCTATCAAGTTTGATGCGTTATACACATTGCTCTTACATGAGTCTCTTTCAAGAAAGAATAGGGCTAAACAACATGCAACTAAATAGGTTTTTATTGATGTTCAAAGAGGAGGTGGTAAAAGCAATGCAACAACTCATCTAGGAATTTTGGTAAAAATAAATAAAGAACAAGATGCATTGCCATTATTCCAAGGCTAATGGTCACTTGATAAAGAAATGTCCTATGTCGAAGACAAAATAAGCGAAGAAGAAAGATACTCGATCTACTACCAATGCAGCCATTGTAGAATCTTCTAGAAATGGAGATTATGATGTTGATGTAGATGCAAAGTGTGAATTTAGTGCAGAGTGTACTTATGATCCTTCTATCCATGATGCATGTATGTTGCTGCAAAGTCACATGTTTTATAGTGGTGCTACAAAGCACATAAATTCACATCACCATTTGTTTGCCTCTTTCAAGGGTATCCCTCATCATGGGAATACGTTCACTTGTGTCAATAATGTCCCGTATCTAGTCAAAGGTGTTGGCAAGATTGTGCTAGCTGTTGTGAAAATACAACCTTTACAAACGTGCTCAAAAGATGCATCAAGAGTCGGCAAGGAAGCACCATATAAGATTTTTACAAACGTAGCAAACTGGCAAAATTCAGATGCCCAAAGCATTCATACCAAATTTTGGCATCTGAAACAACCTTTGAATCCACAACTGCATTTGCAATATTTTGCCCACACTTGTCATACAAAATGAGCTCATACAGCCTGTGGAACTTTCAAAGTTTCAAACGATGGTTTAGTAAGGGCTACATGCAGGTTATAGCCTGTGCGCATAGTGATGTTTCCCTCACTAGGAGGTTTTTTGTCTTGTGCATTGAATATACACCCATCACTCTAGGGCTAACTTGTCTTTCTATTTGCACACTAAGCAATATATTCTCTATTGTGTGCCTTGAGCTTCTTCATCTTCTCCAAGTTGTGTGTGCACCCTGCAACCCTAATTCCCATAGGTCCGCTCTCGTAGAATTCAAGGACTTCTCATAGTGTAGCATAGGTAGAGACTTTTCCTATTACTCAGTGAAAATTGATTGCCTATTGCTCAATGTGCATAGATTGAGGGTTTGGATGAAATTTTTACTTTGTTTATCCTTGGGGGTCCCACCTTGAAGGATGCAAGGGTCAAGAATCTTGATCAACTATTTAAATCAGGAAGAGAAATCATACCAGCTTTCTGTTAAACAATGGCGTCGTAACTCTAAATTATGTACATAGTGGTGGTACTATGTCTTGTCTATATTTGAATCAAATTCTCTCTCTCTCTCTCTCTCTCTCTCTCTCTCACACACACACACACACACACACACACACACACACACACACACATCTTGAGCTTCTCTTAATATACCTATGGGTGAAAACATGTTAATGTGTCGTGCTTTTTGTGCTAGTTAACATATACCAACAAGCACATCTTGTAAGCATAACGACATTCATGTTTTTTCAAGTGTGTGCGCCACCATCATGAACTATATAAAGTGTATACTTGGACTTCAAAAAAATGAATCGTAATATTTCAAAAATCTCAAACAATTAAGCTCAGTCGTCGTTACGTTGAGGTAGTGGTGTAGTCATGAAGCATGGAGGGAAGCACGACGCAGTGGCCACAGGTCAGAGAGAGGGAGGAAAGTGATTGCGAGCTGCAAGTAGGTTTGTAATCACAGAGGCCACTAGTCAGCCCAAGTGGAGGATAGCTCACCACTAGATCCAGCCACCTCCGATAGCAAACTTGACAGTACTCCACCGAGAAGGAAGCAAGGGACAAAGGTTCTGTTGCTTCTCCTCTACCCTGCAAAAGATTGAAAGGCTTCTAATTCCCAAGGATCCCCAATGTCAAAGTACATGCATGCAGGGAAGGGGAAGCAGGACTCGAGTACTCTATCTCTCTCTCTCTCTATCTCTCTCTCTCTCTCTCTCTCTCTCTCTCTCTCTCTCTCTCTCTCTCTCTCTCAATGAGAGGGCCACATTTGGAAGTTGTAAATCAAGCAAAGCATGACACATTTCTCCAGCATGCCCCGACTACTAATCTACTAGTGAATCCTCTCACCCATGAGAAAATTGTGTTGTTAAGTATATGCTGCAATCAACACAGAGGACTATGCATTCAACTTATATGCTTGTTTTTGCAGTAGCCCCTAGCTGCAATCTTGTTGTGGATTCTCTCACACTGATCAGATGCTTGTGCATTGACTTAGGGATTCAAGGTGCATGCTTAGATGATTGCATCTAAGGAGAGCCCGTGCAATTGCCTGGTAGAAATTACTTGACATCCCTATTCTAGTGGGGTTCTCTAAGGTTTTAATCTTATAATCTTGTGTGGTGTGCAGTCCAATGGAAAGCTTCCAAGCTGAACATCCCACTGCAGGAAAAGTTTTGAACGGAAGAGTTTAATGTTGTCCATGGCCTCTCCATGGATGATGTCGATCCCAAAGTGGTGAAGTGGGAGCAGATTACAGATGTGGAGTGGTTCAGTGTATTTAGAGAGGCAAAGGATTGCAGTAAATATCGCTTCAAATGCAGTAGCATTCGTAGCAACATGTACGACCAAGTACTTTAACTACACTACAGGGTGTACCAGAAGGCCCCCACCAACATGGAAATTAATTCGGCTTTTGCAAAGGGTTTTGTAAAACAATTCAGTCCAGTGGCAATATCAAGTGGCTCAATCATGCAAGTAAATTGGGCTGAGTTTGCTGTCTAGCATTTGCAAGACCTTCGAGAAAAAAGATACTACGATGCCCATGTTGAAAAGTGGAGGGTGCGTAATACCCACCCCTCAAGTCAAAAAACAGAGGAGGGCTCTGCAGAAACAAAGGATGATTGCACTGGCCAAGTCGCTTGGAACGTTGTTTTTGCTGCCAGAGCAACACCCCTCTCTATTAACAACTCTCACAAAGTGACAGCAAGCCTGTCATATTTTGGGCTCTCTGATTTGCAACACATCATGAGTGCAAGTGACCATCTCATAAATTGATTCCAGGATGCTAAACAGCAGCTCAAGAATGCGGGTCAGGAGCTTGAAGCTGTGAGGGTTCTGCAAGCAAGCCATGATATGGTCAACCCTGTAGTACTTGCTATGAGAGAAGCTTCATGATGTTGAGAATGGATTGCGGTGTTTAGGTCTCATTGACAGTGTGGATGCAAGGAGAGAAATAGAGCTCAAGATAAAGATCGAGACACTGAAAGAGACATTAGATGGTTTGGGGTTTCCTCACAGTGAGGAGACCCCCACTGCTGTTGATATTGACATAACCTGTATTTGTGTAAGTGCCGATGGTTTTTGTGATTGAACCTTATGTTTTGAATATGTGCACAACTATCCTATGTACTTACCATGCTTTTGTTTTGATTGGTTTGTAGATTAATGTGGAGGTGCAGCAAGTGAAAGTGCACGCCTACGATAGTCAATTGCAGTTGCTCATGTAGATAAGTAGGATGATACAAGGCTCCTTCATCCCCAATGCCCTATGCAAGATAACTATGGACACTTTTATAGAGTGTATAGGAGGGGTACACGATGGGACAACAAGCAACATGTGTGCTGGCTGTGGTTTGCCACTAGAAGTACATGAAATCAGTTCAATGGTCAAAATGCCATGTGAGCATACCTATCACCTAATCTGCTTTGTTGCTGCATGCTCCGTGGGGACCGAATATAGAGGTTCCACTTGCCAGTAGAGGATAACAATTGAATGGTGTGGTAAGGTCACAGGGCAAGGACCTCCAATCACACAGAGTTTTGGTAAGAAAATGTTAAGGAACAATTATCCAACCTTGATTCCTACACTAGCCCTATGTTTGCTAGTTAGCATAGAAGGTATGCTAGTTAGCTTAGAGGGTATGGTGGCTAGCATATTGTGTATGGTAGTTGGAAAACCTAGTTATGCTAGTTAGCATACTACGAGATATAGCTAGCATACATGGTCATGGTGGTAAGCATATTGTGTATGCTAGTTAGCACAACTAGTTATCCTAGCTAACATATTGTGAATACTAGTTGGCATTTTTTGTATGCTAGTTAGCATATTGTGTTTGCTAATAAGCATTCCTTCTATGCTAGTTAACAAACTATACATACTAACTAGCATAGAGAGTTTCCCAATTAGAAAAAAAGTATGCTAATCAGCATATTAAATATGCTAATTAGTGCACAATGTGCTAACTAGAAAACAAGGTATGCTAATTAGCATACTTTTTATCCTAAGTAGAACACTGTGTATGATGGCTAGCATGCAAGTATGGTAATTAGCATGCATAAGCATACCTTTTTTTTCTAGTTATCATACTTACATTTTATTAACATTTTATGTATGCATACTCTATGTGCTAACTAGCTACCAAGATATGCTAATTAGCATATTTTTTATGCTAATTAGAACATTGTGTATGATGGCTAGCATGCAAGTATGATAACTAGAAAACAAGATATGGTAATTAGCATACTCAGTATGCTAGCTAGCATTTGGTGCATGCTAACAAGCATTCAAAGTTTAGTTAGCATACCTTCTTTGCTAGCTAGCATAATGTGTATGCTTGTTAGCATACCTCTATGCTAGTTAGCATACATTTTGAGCTAGCTAGCATAATGTGTATGCTAGTTAGCATACATCTTTGCTAGTTATCGTAATGTATATTTTAATTAGTAGAGACGTTATGTTAATTAGCATAACTTATTTTCTAGTTAGCATACCATCTATGCTAGCATACAAATGTGTATGCTAATTAGCATATCATGTATGCTAATTAGCACACCATCAGTAATAAGCATACCATTAGCATACACACAATTTTGCCTATTAACATTTTATGTATGCTAATCAGCATACATTCTCTGCTAGTTAGCATACACACTATATTCACACTTCCTTGTTAGCATACTTTGTATGCTAGTTATCATATTGATCATGGTGGTTAGTACACTTCGTATACTTAGTTAGCATAGACAATATGAATGTCTACAAGTAGATGCCTACCATACATGGAATGCTACTTGTCACACTATGCATACAAGCAATCATAATGGTATCGATGAAAATTAACGAGTGAATGGAATACACAGTTATCAATGATGCAGGATGCAAACCTGACAAGACACCTGTCAATCAAATGATAGAAGAGAAGCTTTGTAATGATGAATTTGATGAGCTAGATAGATAGCATGAAAGGGTAGATGTAATGCCACAGCATGCGACAGCGCACGAGGCTGCTGCAGATGGTAAAGAAACAAATGATGATGATGAAGATTTTATCATTATTACTCATCCCAAACCCAAGCGCCCTACAGATGATCAAACAAGCGTCCCAGAGTGTGCAAGAGGAAGGGAGGAGTGCTCAAGAGGAAGGTTTCATGACTAACAGTGAGCTGACTGTGCAAGACGCCCGTGATGGCAGCCCTTTGCAGGGTTTTGTAAACAAAGTCAAATTAAAGAGAAAAGATGGCCTGGAACAGATTCTGGAAGATCCTGGGGACGAGATATGTGCTGCCCCTCCGAGCACCCTGGATGACATAAACAAATGTAGCAGAGGTGAAAAGAAATCCATTCGCTCACGTGCTTGCAAGAAATTATGCTGAATTTGTTCCCTATTGTGTCCAAGTTATGTAGTGTTAGCAAGCTCCACACACTATGGCATGTATCTCTCTGGATATTTATAATGGAGAAACTCTTTTCAATATTATTTTATTGTGCAACAGTTAAATATTTTTTGCTTGTCCTTTATGATGTCTTTATTTGATACCATTTTTGTGTCACAGGGCAAGACAAACTGTCGTTAAACTGCAGTTAATTGCCTTGCATGATTTGAATTATTCCACTGCATGCAAAATCATACGAAAGCGGCTTATCGGCAAGGTGATACATCTACAAAAAGAAAAATCCAAGATTGAGAAGCATCTAGCTAGCTATCTGAAACACTTAACAAAATTCTTAAGTACTTCAGTTATGTTCATCCCTCAGGGGAAGTTATTTTTGCTGAGTGGTATGCAATGCCAGACCCAATATGCGTGCCAAAGCTGTTGTCAGACGAGGGGTGCTCCTTTGTTCTTGATTTAGAGCCTGCTTGTTCAAGTGTTAGAGGCAATGCACGGTGACATTCCCCCTAAACATGCAGGGAAAATGACCAAGTACAATGTGCAAGATAGGTATTTTGTCGCAAAGACAGTCACAAATTTTTGGATTGGTGCCTCTGATTTTTCCATGTGTATATATGGAGCACCAGCATGGAACCTAAAGTGAATGCAATATTAGAAAAAATATTCAAAGAGCAACGGGCTAAGCTAAGAGGTGTTTTTTCATAGAATCATTGTAGTGGCCAGCCTTGGCAGATATATAATAAGCCTGTATTCTTGAATGATTTGAGATTGTTTTGGAAGAACTACAGCTTTGGGTCCCAAAACAGTCTAATTATTGATGATAGTATGTACAAAGTGCATCAAAACCCTGAAGGAAGTTGGCTTGTTACTCCTAAGATAGAGGACCAGACCAAAGAACAATGGCAAAACTTCTTGATAGATCCTTTGAGTAGTAGGCTGTTCCTATGGCTGCAATTAGAGGATCGTGCAGCATATACAGCTGAAAATGTGTTTGATACTGCCCTAGATTTGTTTTCACAAGAAGTGATCAGGAAGCTGGCATCAGAAATGCAAAACTTCAATGAGGCCCAACGTAAGGAAGCTATGCGTAGGAGACAAAAGGAGGCTAATGAAGAAGCTGAAAGACATAAGAGAGAGAGGCTACAGAGGGAAAAATTAGAGAAGTAGCAACAAGAAGAATAAAAAAGAGAGTTGCAAGAACCAAAAGCTCAACAAGAAGAAGAAAGAGAGCAAGACCCAAAAGCTCAGCAAACAAAGAAGCAAACGGACACTGGGAAAAAGCGAGTGTACAAGCACGCTAAACCACGATCTTATCCAAAGTAGGAGGCTCTCTGCAGTTTTGTAACATTATGCGGGAAATTTGTAAATTGCCTTCCCAATGTTTGTAATTATTCCGACATTCATTTCAAATAGTAATGATCCGATCCTGTACTATTCTTTTTTTGAAGACAATACTATGTGTACTGTTGGCAATGTTTTTTGTCTTGTAAACATTGAATTTGTATACATTCTCACTGGAAATCAGCAAAGGTATACTAATTAGCATAATGTTTATGTTAGTTAGTAGACTGTTTATGCTAACTAGCAAAAATAGTATGCTAATTACCATACACGTAGTAGCTAATTAGAATACATTCTAATTAGCATACTGCACATTTTTGTTTCTGCTAACTTCCACTCACAGCATACCATAGTATTCTAGTTAGCATATACAGTATACATGAAGCTGCCATGTTTTCTCCTTGAAACCAACAATGGTATGCTAATTAGCATATTGTCTATGCCAACAGGCATAAACAATATTCTAATTAGCATACTGTCTATTCCAACTGGCATAAACAATATGCTAATTAGCATACATGATATGCTAATTAGCATTCCTTCAATTAGCATACTATAGAATTTTGTTTTTACTAACTTCCACTCACAACATAGTATGCCAATTAGCATACACAGTGTATAGAAAGCTGCCATCCCTTTTTGAAACTAGCATACAGTATGCTAATTAGCATACATGGTATGCTTATTGGCATACACAGTATACAGAGAGTTGTTATCTCTTCTCCTTAAAACCAGCAAAGGTATGCTAATTAGCATACTATACTATACTATGTATGCTAATTAGCATACTATATTGAGTGGAAGTTAGCACAAACAAAAATGTACAATATGCCAATTGAAGGTATGCTAATTAGCATATTGTTTATGCCAGTTACTTATGCTAATTAGCATACCCACAAAATGCCAACTGGCATAAACAATATGCTAATTAGCATACACAGGATGCAGAGACCTATCATCTCTTCTCCTTGAAACTAGCAAAGATATGCTTATTCACATAGTGTTTATGCCAACTGGCATAAACAGTATGCTAATTAGCATACTATGCATTTTTGTTTGTGCTAACTTTCACTCACAACATATTATGCTAATTAGAACACACAGTATACAGAAAGTTGTCATCTCTTCTCCTTAAAACCAACACAGGTATGCTAATTAGCATAATGTTTATGCCAACTGGCATAAACAGTATGCTAATTAGAATACACGGTGAACTAAAAGCTTCCATCTCTTCTCTCCTAAACCAGCAAGGGTATGCTAATTAGCATTCCACTCACAACATATTATACTAATCAGCATACAGTATACAGAAAGCTGCCGCTCTCTTCTCCTTGAAAACCAGCAAAGTTATGCTAATTAGCATATTATTTATGCTAACTAGCATATATAAGTTTATGCTAATCAGCATAAACAGTATGCTAATTCGCATTAGTATACACAGTATACAGGAAGCTACCATCTCTTCTTCTTGAAAACCAGCAAAAGGTATGCTAATTAGCACATTGTTTATGCTAACTAGCATAAACAATATGCTAATTACCATACCATTTATGCTAACTAGCATACCCGCAGAACACAATTAGCATACCTTCTTAATATCATATTGTGCAAGTCACTAGCCTGTTTTGTACACATCTTTCCAAACCCTAATGCCTTTCTTATAAGCTGGTGTGCCTTCTTTTACAGTTTCCATTTATATTTGTTGGCTACCTACCCAAACCATATGGAGTCCTACTGTAAAAAGCGTAAATTATAAGACACCAAAGGAGGCGGACTTTGAGCTTGTTTAATCACCTCTCTAGAGTTCTACATTTTCTTGATGATCTCAGATCCTCTAGGTTTAATGAGACAGGTTGTACAAATGATCTCTCTTAAACTGAGACCCCTCTTTGATAGACACCAAAGCCATGTATACACAAAGCACACAAGAGACACAAGAGATAGAAGATACCCACGTTTTTGATAAAACTGCAATATCTCCGAGCAAGAAGTATATTGAAGATGCAACGATTACAACTTAAAAGTTGAAGGGCATGCTATTATAGATTTCTTCATAGCTTTCTGGGTTGATTGTGTACACTTTCTGTCTTCTTGGGATGTGCTCCATGGGTATTTTGATACATCGTACCAGATGTGAAAGTACGTGGACGATGGACTGCTTGTGGTCTAGCTTGAAGGTGTATGCATCCAATTTCTTGTAATACAGACCTTGCACAACATATGAGCCTCTATCAATTGCATTCCGCCACTCATCGAGGTACCCCTTCTCCACCTTCTCCTTTGCTGCAACACACTTGACCAGGTAGAAATCCACATCCTTGACGTTGGTCGAAGCATCTGAATTTACAGCAAATGTGTCGCCAGCACATAGAGCTCTACTCAACACATCATGACCTTCGTATGTGAAGTCATCGTAGGTGGCTGCTTCATCTTCCGGCTCAGAATTTTACATAGCCTCATCAAGTAATGGCAATAGAGTATGATAATCCCAAGGCTGCACGTGAGCTTTATTGACGCAGCGATTCCATCTTTCGTGCATGCATGCATCACAGAAGCATGCCAAGGCTCTTGTAGCAAGGGCAATTGGATCCCCAGGGTTGTGACAACAAAAAGCACGCAGAGAGCGAGTTTTTGCCACAGTGGCACAATTCCACTTCACTTCCCTGTTTACTTCCCCCTCAAACATTCTCATTCCAATCTTGCAATTTAGATGCTTTTCCTTGAATCTACAAAAGGACTCAACCTGCAACATCCAAATGATGATCAGTATTCAGATTTCTAACTAGGACATTTGGAATTTTCATGAAAACAAATCATAGTGTTAAATAGCACAATCAACATCCTAATGTGCATGCAACAATGTATGTTAACTAGCATAAATAGTATTAATTAGCATATATCTTGTGTTTACCAAGTAACTCTGTATGCTAGGTAGATCACAAGGCATGCTAACTTGTTGTTAGACAACGTACTTATCATGCAATTGAGCATACTAGGTATGTTAACTAGCATACCAGGTATGTTAATTAGCATACATATTGTGTTAACCAACTAGCTTTGTATGCTATTTAGAACCCCAGGCATGCTAGCTAGCATACTCCATATGCTAACTAGCACAGTCCATATGATAACTAGCATACTCCATATGATAACTATCATACTCACTATGCTAACTAGTATAAGCATTAGGACACCCATCATGCTATTGAGCATACTAGGTGCTAACTAGCAGAAATGATGTTAATTAGCATACATTTTGTGCTAACTAGCTAACTCTGTATGCTAGGTAGAGCACAAGGCATGCTAACTAGCATACTCCATATGCTAACCATCATACTCCATATGCTAACTAGCATACCCAGCTCAACTGCTGGTTCTAACTAGCATAAGTGGTGTTAACTTGCATACCTTTTGTGTTGACCAACTAGCTCTGTATGCTATTTAGAACTCAAGGCCTGCTTGACAGACATTGTTTTTATCATGCAATTGAGCATACTAGGTATGTTAATTAGCATACATATTGTGTTAACCAACTAGCTCTGGATGCTATTTAGAACCCAAGGCATGCTAACTAGCATACTCCATATGCTAATTAGCACAGTCCATATGCTAACTAGCAAAGTAGTATGCTATTGATCAGCATATACAAGTTACTATGCACTAGAGATGCAATGCATAAAATGCATAAGTTATGGTACAAGTATTTGATCACCTGAAGCTCGTCTAGGAGGTGCAGAGGGTGTTCTATGTACCTTTTTCTCCCTATCCTCTTTCGACAAACATCCTTCTTGTTCGATGAAACGCGAGCCTCCGCTTTCCAAAATGTGTAGAGAAATTCCTTAATTTCATCTGTGGTAGGGCTATGACGGTGTTGCTTGTGACATGCAACCAATGAAAACAATCGCCCATCAACATCAAGCTTCGCTTGTCGTGATCTTGCCTTGTGCAAGGTGCGACGATTGACATTTAGGACCCTGGAAATTTTTGCGATAGGCATGTTTTCTTTTGAATTCAACATCATCTGCAATGCTGCATTCTTCGAAAACAACTCCTCATTGGAACCTGGCTGCTTGACAGTAGCCAGTGTGCTGCGGACATTGGAGACAATTGCGGTCTGTACAACAGCCTGCTCCTCGAAAGACTCATTATGGATCTCCCGAACATGCAGATGTTGAGCAACAAGATGCCAGAATTTCCATTTTGCTTCTGTACTAAAACCTTCAGTCCCACTCTTGAAAGCTCTCAGAATCTCGGAGGAGATTTTCTTTTCTCCTCATCGTTGAGGGCATGATGTTGTCGCTCAGATTTCATTTGTTTCTGCTCCCGTTGTTTCCTCTTTCTTACTCTCTCATATTCCCTGATTATAGAAAGAGCTCGATCTTGGGAGTTGTAATCCATTGCCTATAGTGGCTCTCTTCTGGCTTTTCCTGGGAACTGCAGACATGCATAATATGTTACTTACTTAAAATCACTTAAATGTATAACTGTCAACACTTGATGCTGTAATACACACATACTATGAACAAATTCCCTCACAAAACTATAGATGTGACCAACAAAACCAATGACATCCTTTGGAGTGGATGGGCTACACATAAGATTTGCTTACCATCACATTATAGTACAACTCCATTTCCAACATTGGAGCTAGTGGCAATAATGTTGGTTGTTGGTTCTCCATTTATGTAGGTCTCTATCGGAACGAGAGAAACAGCTCAGCTTTGACAACTCATCTTTGAGGCACGATGCCCGATGCAAGGAACAAACACACGCACGCGCGCGCGCAAGAGAGAGAGAGAGAGAGAGAGAGAGAGAGAGAGAGAGAGAGAGAGAGAGAGAGAGAGAGAGAGAGAGAGAGAGAGAGAGAGAGACTCCCCACGTTGTCTTCAGTAGCTGAAAACAAAAGCACATGAGGAGAGAAAATATTTTTTTAATGGAACATTTGAAATTCAAAGGACTTGCCCATCCATTTTCAGTATATGCTAACAACTAAGAGCAAAGGCTCAGAATGAATCCATTTCAATAATTGCAATTGTCAAAATTGATCGATTCTGAAAAGATAAATATTACTATTCTTCATCCAATCATCAAGAAACAACATAATTAGCTTAATATGATGGTAGTAGCAACATAAACTAGGTATGACCTTTTATAGCACACACGAAGTACAACTACATGAGGTTCCCAACGTTTCTAGCATGCATTTCTTCCTTTATAAAATCCTAAAAGAATTAGACCAGACTTGGAAAATAAACTAACAAACTCTTGCAATGGTTAAATATAAATATCACACATATAGCAGAGCAAACATATTTGACTCATAAAGTTTCCAATAGAAGACAACATAAAACAAAAAACAAGTCTTAATTATAATTCTCCATGAACCATGATTTGTAGTGTCACTAACTACAAAATGCATTCCACTAGCCAAAATGAACCCAAGGCAGATGTTAGCTCGATGCTTCTTCCAACATACTACAAGGTTGTTAGCCAAGTTTACATAGCCAAAATGAAATCTTATCTATACTATCTATGTCATGTTTCTATGCCAATTTAATTCTTGAAGCGTTGTTGAGTGTAGCTTGATGCATAAAATGAACCACACCACTCAATCCAAGCACAAAAAGGCAGATGTAGTACATATGTTTTCAAGTAATGTAAGCTTTTTTATTGGCATCTCTATGTGAAAAATCCATACATAAACATTTGGGAATGTTCACAAAGGATTATCAAGAAATTGATGCCCTTTTCCTCATAGCCATGGGTTTTAATATGGAATACATGCACCTCTTTAGTAGTAAATATATCCTCTTTCATAACCGGCATTGGCTAACCCTTGCACTTGCTATCCTCATTGAAACTCCTTTTGTTAGCTTTGAGTTTCGCTTCACGGACTTTCCATTGGAGTGAGTTGGTCTTGTAATAATCAAGGAAAGAGTATGTTTTCTATCAAGAGAAGGCATGCCATAGAGATGGCATCAAGTAAAACTCTTGCTCTTGATAATCTTGTAGCATCATCACTACTTAGCATCATTCGTGGTGCAACCTTTCATACCCCTGGGGAATTTCTTCGTGCACCCTCAACACTCTTATACATATTATAGGTGTATGTAACATTGTTATCATAAAATCACACAAACTAACCATCAATATCGTTTGCATGTTTTCTTCTTCCTCTAAAGCATGGAGCAGGGACCACACAAGTAGATGATCTACCCAAAGGGTTTATAAGGAGACCACATAAGGCACAACTCTTAGTCAAGTATCCAAAGCAAGTCACGTTGCTATGTGTCTTAGTCCTAAAAATGGCCTCGTTATCATCATGAACTTCCACATCAATTGCATCCTCCTTCTTACCCGCAAGGACTCTATTTGTCATCACTGACACATGTTCAAGTTGATAGATATCAAGTTATTCTCCTTGGTGGGCAAACCCTTCTCCCTTTGTTGTCTCACAAGCATGAGCTCTATCATTGCGCACACAATTTTGGTGTGTTTAAACCTACCTCCTCTAAGAGACAAACTATGTCGATTGCATTCAACATGTTTTGCTCAATGTTATCGAAGCATCGACCAATAGTCTATTACGTAAAATGTCCAAATTGGGGCATGTGCTAGGTGTTGAGCGATACTTTTGATTAGCTTGCCTCGATCTCATACTTAAATACTTGTTATTTGAAAGGTTAATTGTTGGAACAAGACCCACATCTTCTTGCTTAGTCAAAGATATAGCACTCTATTGAAAAACTCCTATCTCAAAGAAAGCTAATCACATTTTCAAAGCAAGGAATTTACCATCCTTGACATGTGTTGAAGTCCAAAAAATATATCAATTTGGCCTTCCCCTCACTAGCGACACATTTTGTTGCTAAATCTCTCCATATCCTTGACATAAAGCTTTATGTTTTTGTTAAAACTGAGGCGTTATACAACCCTTTGTATGTTCCACCATGCTTTTCCCCTAATGAATAATGAAAAATCTCTCTCTACTCCTTATCTTGTTTTTTGGGCCCCCATTATACACTATCCTTATGGCCAACCAATTTGATCCTCAATTGTTTGCCATGAAACCTCTAAATTGGCATCCATATCCATTATGTAGCATTTGGTTGGTTAACATTGTTCAAAATTGCACCTGTGCATGAGTGTTTTGAACCTTAAAGTCATATATGGCCATAGTGAGAAACTCTGTAATAGAAGGATCACACACATGCTCCCATAGTAGTTCAACCATGTATAATTGTGCACGTCTGCCGCACGTGTCGGAGCTAGGGACTTGCCGAGCACCATGTGCAAGCCACAGATGGATGCAAGCACACGACCAAGCTAACCTAGAAAGCTCAAAGAGAGCAAGGGTGTGTCGCTCACCGCGCTACGCTTTCCGCGGTGAAATATTCCTCGTTGTCGCAAAGAAGAGGGAGCCGCCATCGCCTGTGCTCAACCGCCTCGCCGCCGCAATGCTCAATCGCCACCGCAAAGAAGAGGGAGCTACCGTCGCCGTGCTCAACCACCTTGCCTGCCAATGTCGCTGCAATGCTCAATTGCACACACACACACACACTCTCTCTCTCTCTCTAGCATACACACACACACACACACACACATTCATGAGCACACAATGGGAAGAAGATGGAGATAGGGCAAGAGCACTCTTCTTTAGCATGCATCCTTCGGTAGTGTGGATTTAGGTCACAATGGCCCTCTTATATGGGTTTGGCCTATTCACACATGGGCGCCCACACTAGCCGGTCAATATAAAAATACTGTCAAATGAGATATGTGGTGCGTCTCTCATCGGAAATCATCCAAGCACCTATAGGACCGACAAGCCTGGCCCATGACTCAAAACAATGTGATAAGGTGTCCGTGGATGTTAACTGAGCCAACATTTAACTACGCTGACATCCATTTGCAAAGGCCAGAACTAAGTGAAGGGAAGTGTTGGGCATTCACCAAGCCCCCTATTTTCTCAGTGTTGACTCCACTGAGCCGACGTTTGCTTGTAATGACTTTAACACAAAGGTTAGAGCCAAGTGATGGGGAGCATTGGGCAGTCACCAAGCCCCCTATTTTCCCAGTGCTGACTCCACTCCATGACCCGTAATCACATCATCACACGGGTCTCCATCATCGGTTAACATGCTCCCCTTCCTCATGTGGATTCTGTCCTCAAAAGCTAGTGAGGTGAAGCCCGTTCGTCAAGGTAGTAGAGCATCTAGGATAGAATCTGCACAGCAAGTCACTGTGACAGTATGCAAAAATATATGGCAATAGAAAACGAGCAAATGCAAAGAATTATGAAATGCTACACTGCTATCAAGGACGAATAAATTGCACTTTGATCAAATTAAACAATCAAGAGTTTTGGGTGTAGCTATGACTTATGTTAAAACAACTACTCTAGTACTACTTAAGTTAGGAAGATTATCTAAATGCAAGATTCCCAAATTGTGTCTTTTAGCTTTGAATAGACAATTAACTCTCACAACTCCAAACAAAAGCTTGAATTTTTCACTGGAAGCTCAATGGAAGTTTTTTTCATGTCATTTTTCCTTTTTTCCTTTTGGTTCAAATTATTTTCTATGTGTGCTTATTGTGTATGTCGAAGCCTTTTTGGTTCTCAAAGAAAAGCACCCACACTGGGAACGTTTAGGGCTCTAGTACCATAGACAATACATGTGATTGAAGTACCAAATCAAGCCCGGATTTCTCTTCAAGCTTAAGATTTTACATTTGTGGCACTTTTGTTTTTTGCTTCCATTTCCTTTGTATTCTCCCTAGTGTCTTTTGTTGTTTAAGTGAGCAAGCTTCTCTATGCCTAAAGCACTCCTAAGGTCTCAAACACTTAGATAATTTTACCAACTAAGACTAGTGTCAAGTAAATGAGTTTACTTAAAGTCACGGCCTCGTAACCTCAAGGCTCATCTATAAGACTAAACTCTAGTTCATCAACCTAAGCAAAGACAAATTTATACATCTTTAATGGCAGATAACAAAACATAACTAAATGCACTTAATCAAACCATGGAAAACCACAATTAGCAAATAAAAATATCCACAAGCATGAATCATGAAAAGTAGTACACCTAGAGGTATGAAGTAGCTCATTTCATTGAAGAAGATGTCCTCAGCCATGTGGATGGTGATCCATATAAGTTCTCTCAATGCTCCTATACAACAATACCAAGCAACAAAGCACTATACCTCAAGGAGGCATGTCAATGTGAAAACAAGATTAAAAAACCAGTGCCGCAAATACCAAAAGGGTCAGTGGAAGTTGCCAACCATAAGCAAGCTAGTAAGACATAACAACATAACAGTCATACTCGAGCTTAGTATAGCCAAGACATGCATGAGTTCTATTACCATATCAAAAAATTAATCACAATACATCCATGCAGCTCGGATAGTAGTCCCATATCAGTAAGTCACCTAAGATTGAGTCGAAGCGGCTAGTTCCACAATAGCATGCTTGTCTTTTCCTTTTGCCATAGAGCCAAACACTCTAACAATACACACCAATGCTAGCAAAACCCTCACAATCCCAAGGTACATGTAACCCTTCACTAGTACACACACACACACCATAGAAGCACATAGGTACCAATACTAAGTGAGTATGGAAGCTCACCTTTTATAGGGTATGGTGCTAGTAACCAAATTCCTTCCACAACAATATGGTGGGTCCGACCTTCATGAGGGAGAAGAACCAGCGACGCCGCTTTGTAGAGAGAGAGAGAGAGAGAGAGAGAGAGAGAGAGAGAGAGAGAGAGAGAGAGAGAGAGAGAGAGAGAGAGAGAGAGAGAGAGATATGGAGAGAGCACTATAGAGCAGACACCACCACGAGTGAGCCACCGTGTCATGAAGCGGATGAGGACAAGGTATACAGAGTCAGGCTAGCCAACTCAAACCCCATTAGCCACTTAACTTCTTCTAAAGAGTTAGGTATCATCCATTAAGAATCCATCCACTAATTTCCCATTTAGAAATCCACCTAGTGAATTCAAACCATTATTCATGAGATCTTTCCCAGGCCAATGCTAGTTATTGAGACCAGTCCGCAACTAATTATACCTAGGAAGTGGCAACAAGCCACTCCAATATACCAGAAGGAGTTAACCTACTTATAAACAAAAACATGTGTGTGTGTGTGTGTGTGTGTGTAGTTAGTTCTCAGTCAAAATCAGGCAACCAAGATTCACAACCAAGATTACTTTATGACAAGGAGCAACAACCAGAGGCTATCTAGTGCATTTTTTTCCAAAGCATTCCCTTCACTCTAAAGACCATGTTAAAAGAATCAGATTATCCACATAAGCACAGTATTGTTTTTTATTGTCATCCATTCCATAAGGGCACAAGTATAATATTTATGTCAAATTTTCACAGCTTATGTTGGTATTAGGGGTTGCAGGAAAACACACACAGCTTGGAGAAGACAAAGGAAGCTCAAGGCACACAATAGAGAGTATATTACTTAATGTGAAATGGAAAGATTAGATAGCCCTAGAGTGATGGGCGTATATACAATGCATGGGTGGAAAAAAACCTCCTAACTCACTTTGTACCAAGGGCCTTTTTACCAGGAGGAAAATCACATAACATCCATGTGTCATTTTCTATATTTGCATCATATTCAGATCGCATGGCAGCCATCCAATTTTTTAATTTTGGGCTTCATCAAAAGACAGAGGTTCTTCAACAACATGTAATCTAGATAGAGCCAAAGCATAACATTCTGATGCAAAAGATGCATGTCAAGAACCTGAATGAGTACGACTAGACAAAGGTGCATCCAATTTACTATCACGCAAAGTATGCACCAGTCATTTATACATACCTCTAGCCTACTCATTCTTAGCCCTTTCCTAATCAAGTACATCATGTACATCTGCATCAGTAATAGGCTCATTTGTAACATTTTAGAAACCCCCAAAGGCTATACAATTGCCTCATTGGAATTTACATTCGAACTTCCACCATTGAAAAGAGGCAACAACATTTCATAAACATCTTGTGAGCTTACATTATTGTCTCTAGTACATGACAGCAAGGGCTGAACAAAATCTTCCACAAACACAACATCCCATGAAGCCAAAATACGCTTTGTTTATGGATGAT
The DNA here is from genome assembly GCF_014529385.1 of Adiantum capillus-veneris. Classification (NCBI taxonomy): domain Eukaryota; kingdom Viridiplantae; phylum Streptophyta; class Polypodiopsida; order Polypodiales; family Pteridaceae; genus Adiantum; species Adiantum capillus-veneris. Next base: position 41,694,288 of record NC_140956.1, on the reverse strand, counting down.
ACAACCTTTAACCTTTGCTTTCAGCACTATAACCAACAAAAATACACTTGACAGCCTTATCATCCAATTTTTTGTGCTATGTTTGTGGCACCAAAGTATATTCCAAATAGTCAAAAACACGCATGTGCACAATAGAAGGCTTTTGATCATGACATGCTTCATATGGAGTCATAGAATGCAAGGATTTCATAGAACACCTATTAAGTACATAAGTGGCACACATGATGGCCTCAAGCCAAAACGAATGCGGCAAAGCTTGACTTTTGACCATACATTGTGCCATTTTCATAAGTGACCTGTTTTTCCTCTCAGCAATGCCATTTTGTTGAGGTGTATAAGGTACTTTACATTGTTGTTTTATTCCACGAGTAGCCAAAAATGCATTAAGTTCATGAGACATATACTCCCCCCTCTATTGGAATAGAGGATGTCCATAGTACCTTTCGAGACATTTTCAGCCATAGCCAAAAATTGTTTAAAGCACAAAAACACTTTAGACTTAGCTTTAAAATAGATATACGCATTCATGCCTGGAGTAATCATTAATGAAAGTCACGAAGTACAAGTAATTGCCCAAGGACAGAGTTTGCATGGGCCCATAAACATCACTATGCAAAAATTACAACCTGCATGTGGCCCTAACTGAACCATTCTTTGGAAACTTAGGGCGTTGCATCTTACCCAAAATACAGCCTTCACAAACATGTTTGACAGGTGCTTCAAGAGGCGACAAAGCAGCAACCATATCAAATTTCTGTAAAGTCAGAAAATTGGCAAAATTCAGATGTCCAAAACGTGCATGCCAAAGTTTTGCATCTGAAATATCCTTAGAATCTACAACTATATTTGCAAAATTCTTCCCACACATGTCATATAAAGTGAGCTTATACAGCCCATGGCATAAAATGCCAAATGTAACAATTTCATCATCAAAATTGAGATCATGTATTGTACATCTGTCATCCACAAATTTGACTTAAAGACTAAGTCTAGCAAGTGCAAATACAAACAAAAGATTCTTCCTGATCAAGGTACATACAATGCATCAACAAGTGTAAAAGAATTGTCATTTATAGCAGTAAGCACAATATTTTCAACTCCCTTGATCGAATACGAGGCATTGTTGGCACAAGTGACGGAATTCCCATGAGGGACATCCTCAAGAGAGGTAAACAAGTCACCATGAGAGGTAATGTGCTTTGTAGCACCACTATCAAAGTACCACACTTGAGCATCTCCAACAACTGACAAACATGCATCATGGACATTAGGATCATAAGTGCACTTTGCACTAAAAGCCCATTATGCATCGACATCATCATCATAGTCTCCTTTCATAGAAGACTCAACAATAACTGTATTTGTAGTGGAACCAGCATTTGCAGTGGAACTAGCCTCTTTTTTCTTAGACTCTTTGGCCTTCAACTTATAACACTGCTTGATCAAGTGATCATTAGCTTTACAATAATGGCAATTATTGATGGCTAGGTCAACAACACGACATAACTCAATTTCCGTATCAAAGCCTTATTCTCTGAGAGTTATGAACATTGAAATGCTACGGACTATGGTTAGAAACATCAATTGTAATAAGTAGGTAGTCTAGTTGCAGAAGTCGGGGTGCAATGGCACTTCCAGATTGTAAATACAAAGCCATTTGACCCCTCAAACTCTATATTTGGTTAACCTAAGGTATCCTTAGTATATAAGGTACCTAGGTCATTTTGTAAGGACAATTTTTCTCATAATCATAAGGTTTAGCGCTACCTTCTACTGTGTGTGAGAGAGGAAGAGAGAGAGAGAGTGAGATTCATCCTAGCACTACTCCTTGCTCTCTCAACGCATTGTAGATCCAACTGCATCATCACGCTAGCCTCGACAAGAGCTACATGACAACGCCAAGCATTCCTCGCAGAACGGAGCGAACGTGCTCACACATCTACAAGCTATTTATGGCTATGTCTTTATATGTGTTTTCCACAGATGGGTTTAGAGCTAGGATTTTGAGTGTAGAGGATTAGGGTCAGGTGTATCCTAGTGAGGGGATGGTGTTCCTTAAGTTTCGTATGGTTCTGGTATGATTTGATGGGTTTCCCACCGTTTTTGTGTTTGCAAGTTGGGTGGTGTAGTTGAGAGTAGTGAGATTCTAGATTGTGGTTTAGTTGGCCTTCCAGAGTGTTGTATGTTTAGGATGGTCTTAGCCTAACAAACTAAAGAGATTTCCTCTGTGTGCCTATTGTGTCACCTGTGTCCTCGATTGACATTGTGCACTTTATAAGTGGTGTGATTTGCTCTCGCAACAGCACATCTTGTTTTTACCCTTATCACAAGAATTTCATGACAAATTGCTGCCAGCAGAAGCATTAGGAACATGTGATTAACCACTCACAAAAGAACCATGAGAAGTGGATACATTGCTATTACCACCTTTTCTTTGAGCAACAATAAAGGCCTGTTCAACTGCAAGATATCTAGTCCTATTTTCTTTGGGAAGTGACTCTTGCAACAGCAATGTGCCCACTGCATCAAACTTGACAACTTCAGGGTTTCCTTGGTTCATAAGTCTCCAAGTACTAGCAAAAGTCTGGTAAGAATTTGGCAAGGCATCAAGAACAGTCTACATAAGGGAACTGTTTGAAATGACTTCACCTACAGAAATAAGTTGCTCAATGATATCCTTGACACGAGCAAGGAAAGTGTCCATGTCATCTTCCTCATGCATAATCTTCGACTCCAGCTCTTTATGCAGTAATGCAATTTCTACCTCATTGCGGCTTGCATAGACCAGCTAGAATATCCCATGCATGTTTTGTAGATTTTATTGAACACAACACAATCAATGCATGAGCATGCACATCTTTTACATCCCAACAAGATTGCTCAGCCATAGGCAAAACAACTATAGTAGCAACAACCCTTCCACCAAAACCTACAACATCCTCAATATCTCCTACATCCTCAAAACTAGGACATACATCAATGCCCTGCACAATGTTCCCAATGCCCTTTGACACAAGGACATGTTGCATCATGTAAGACCACATAGGGTAATTGTCCCCATCCAACCTATCCTCAATAGCAAACATCTTGAACACATCTGTGTTGTTGTCAGCCATGGCAAATGCTGCACCTAATGTGAAAACTGCCCAAAAAGAGGAGAAATAGAGTGGGAACAACACGTGCTATATAGAAAAAACTTTATGCAAAAAACGGCACTGACAAAAATTCTACACAAAATGACAAAATATCATGTGAAGTATTGTCTATAGTGGAAACGAAGGCTGAAATGAACCCAAATCAAAAATTTGAGAGACCAAGCTCTACGAGCTATCCCAGAATATTTGTCGACCTGCAAAAATGCTTGCCAAAGCTCACAAAAATTGGAGAAAGCCAGCAAGCATGTACTAGAGCTGCTGGCGACTAAGCTTGGGAGGACACGACCTACTCTGATACAATTGTTGGAATTAAGGCTGCAAGAAACACACACGGCTTGGAGAAGACAAAGGAATCTCAAGGCACACAATAGAGAGTATATTACTTAGTGTGCAGTGGAAAGATTAGATAGACCTAGAGTAATGGGCGTATATACAATGCACAGGGGAAAAACCCCTCCTAGCGAGGGAAAAAATGCCCCGGTGGTCCTAAGTGTGTTCACACACGTCACTACCACAACTATATGGTAGCAACTTAGTGTTTGCAAAGAGTAAATAAAACAATTAGCCAGTGGCTGTCCATTAGAATCCATTTAAGCAAAGCATTCCCTACACTATCGCAAGCCAAAGTTAACAGGATCCATTTATCCATATAACTATCAGTTCGATGTCCATTTGTCTACATAAGTATTCATTAGCATCAAAAAAAAGAAAAAAATCCAATGTCGAGATTTTCCTAGATTTGAAAAAATGTCACAACATTCTAACTCATCATGAACAAAGCAAAGCCAGCACCAAGAACATGTGAGATATTAATGCAAATTTAGGAGTACAATAGAATAACCAAGAAGCCTATGAGCTACATCCAATAACTAGATGCAAAAAATAACATGAGAGTAAGGCAAAAAAAAGCATTCCACATTGTGTGTTTTTTTACCAAAGCATATATCAAAGTAGAGACCACTCCACAAAAATCAATAGCCACTGGAGAGGATGATCCTTGTTAGTAGGTCACAACCAAACATATCAAAGCAAAGCCCAAACCCAGATAAGTAATAGAGTAGACCAAATGTATTCTTCAAATGAATGTCAATATAAAATCAAAGATACTATGATCATTCTTAACCCTTTTTTTGTATGATCTTTTGACATAAGTAATAGAGGCAACAAAGCTAGAGTTATGAACCAAATCATAATCATATTTCAAATCGGTACTAATGTAAAAGAGAATACCTAGTGAGAAAAATATTTGTGCATTCATTTCTTCAATTTCCATAGCAGCCAGCTTATGCCACAATAGAATGCAACACTTCTCTCATTCACTCTCTCAAAATCAGGATTGCAAGGCTAAGTGAGGGGAAAAAAACCCTCACCAGTTATATAGCATCAAGCCTGAGTGGAATCTAGTTGGGTGCACCCTGTCCAAACCCATTGACTTTTGCACAGAATCCAGTAGGTCTGTTTGCGTAAGCACAAATAAGGATGGGTGTAGATAGTGTGAATCCCTATAGGGTACATATGTTTAAGGTAAGTATTGAATGATGATCAACATACTCAGAGGTGTAGAAATAGCTCGTCATAAAATCAACACAAAGGGGAGGGAGAAAATAATAACAGACTCATGAGGGGTGGTGAAATCTATAGTTGGTACCCCTCATTAAATGAGGTAGGTTTTTTGAGGAACATATGGAACACAAGTAAGCTCCAAGCTTACAAAGGTTAGTTCACACTAAGAATAACAAGTGATCCCAGCAATCACAAGCCAACAAACTTCTAGAGCCATACTTAGGAAAACCAACTGAATCATTAAACATGAAGTTTCCACTGAGATAATTATTCCATTAGTATTATGAAGATGATGGCAATTGCAAATAATCTAAATTTCCATGCATGTGATGACTTATGGTAATCATCTTTAAAAAAATAAAATGATTAGTTCTAATAAGTATAGCATAAGTAAGGGCAATAGCCAAATCAAGGCATTCCTCCATATGGTTATGTTACAAAAAAATATACCCAACAACTCCATCCTGCATAATAGAGCCGGATTCTCCCCTTGAGGGAAAAGCAAGGTAAATACTCTATGTAATTACCCACAAGAAAATATAACCATTAGCTCTAACAAGCATATTAAATGGTTGTAGGATAGCAGGTAGAAGTATCTTCTTAATAAAAGTGAAATAATGGGCTAAGAAAAATTTAAGTTAGCAGATTGTAGCCAAATGTAGTACTCAAAACCAAGTAAATTGGCCAAGTGCCTCAGTAGGAGGTAAAATTTCAAATTTCTTTAAAATCAAAGAAACCACAGGTTCTAAAATAATCATAGCATTAACAGTCCCCTTCAATCTGAGGTAAAACGTGTAGGGTAATCACCCACAAGACAATGTAATTATCAACTTACATAAGCATAGCATAAGCGAGATTCATCCCACAGTCTATCCACAAGGTATCAAGCAAAGGGTATATGTGTACAACCCACAGCCCCAAGTGTAGGAAAAAAGTCCAGATTCACCATTGAAAAAAGTGAAAAGTACATCCTTTTAGTAATCAACCTCATGACAATATAATCATCACCTCCAACAAGCATAGCACAAGCCAAATTCTCCTATTGAGGCTAGTACGTGTAATTATACATGGTGTTTACCTACAAAACCAAAGGAAAGCATAAACAAGCCATCTTCTCAAGCATTATGGGCATTTATGTCCAGACAGGCCATTAGGTCAAGCTGGGTAAATTTTTTTGCATTAGCCAACAAGTGAGTCCTAGAGTTTAACATAGGTAAATCAATATTGTGTGTGTGTGTGTGTGTGTGTGTGTGAGATATATATTTATTTATTTATATATTACACACACGTGCAACACACGCACATGTCACTTTTTGCTATGGTTTGCCTTTTACTTGGAATCAATCGTGACCCATTTAGTTAAAAATGCCCTCCATTGGAGGATTTAAAACTATACCCCCTTTTAGGGCCTAATCTTGGCTTAAATAGAAAAATGAGCTTAGCTTATTTTGGGTGGTACTAATTAACATATACTACTGTGTGGCCTCAATATTATTAAGGTTGAGCTCAGACCTTAAAATGATCATGTTTTAACCTAATTTTGTTATAAAATTAGGTTAAAAATGCCCTCAGTTGGAGGATTTAAAACTATACCCCCTTTTAGGGCCTAATCTTGTCTTAAATAGAAAAATGAGGTTAGCTTATTTTGGGTGGTACTAACTAACATATACTATTGTGTGGACTAAATATTATTAAGGTTGAGCTCAGCCCTTGAAACAATCATGTTTTAACCTAATTTTGTTATAAAAATATATCTTGGAATCTTCCTTCACTTAATGACTATAAACCGTCATTGCTCTGGCATTAACCTCTAGATAAGCCTTGGCATAAACCTCTAGATAAGCCTTTACTATAACTTAACCCTAATTGCTCTGGAAATTTGACACACTTATATCACTAGCCTTTTGTTGATTGACTATTGGCTTATCCTGCCCCTTGTAACTTTTATCTCAAATTGTTTAAACTAATGTAATATTATAAGCTCCCTATAGGCATAACTCCCCTTATGCACCATTTAGGCTTATATATAGTATTTATGATTAGATTTCACTTAACCATCAAACACTATTGTATGGACTAAAAATCTTTGTCTAGGGTTGACCTCACCCTTAAAAAAACCATTACATAAACTAAGTTTTTCCATAAAAAATTATTTTAGGGATCTTTCACTTAAGCCTATAGCTCTCCTAGCAGTTTGTTGGAACCTTGGAACCTTAGCCTATTACCATCTTTTTCTTTGCCACTACTACTCATGGAACCCACCTCTGATCACAACTAGGCTATTCTCCCCCAGTAAGTGGGTATGAACAAACCTTTAAGGCATTTTTCAATGGTTTTCCAACCCTATCAGGAACGGGAACACATCCTTATGGATGGTTCTCCTACCGAGCAGGTTGAGTGGTGAATCACCTGGCTTGTCCTTATCTACTGGCAGCATCCCCAATTTCTCTCTCTCCCCTACACCATCGCCATGATCTCCTATGGATGTTTAATGCTCACACTCTTCGAATATGGGGCTCCCATATGCAAACTCACTTCCAGCTCACTATGGTATCCCCTTCTCTTTCTCTTTCCCTTTCTCTTTCTCTTTCTCTTTCCTCCATGTGCCTCTGCTATCGACCCCTAAAAGCTTGTTCTTGTAGCTATTTTCTTGGTCCCTGCACCGATCTTGTAAAAAAAATATGGGGATTTTCAGCTCACGAATAGGCCGGCCTGACCTCCTTGTGCTACGATAAATTGAGGTGAGGGTTGAAGCTTCCCCTCACTTAGCCTTAAATCTTGTTTTATTTTGTGTTGAGTGAGGTTCGTGCATTGTATATCAGCTTGTTGTTTGCAATATGAAAATTATAGAAAATTGTGGAAATTCTAATGTCGGTGCCCTTTTTCTTTTCAAACTCTATACCGCTATTGGGATTTACTTATACATATAGGTTGCAACCAAACTATTTTACCTGTCTGGTTGGCGTCACACGCAGTATAGTGTGGGGATGACTTTTTTAAAATAAAATAAAGGTTATGCTAAATTCTCTTTTGTTCACCTTGATAAGGTTAATCCATGAGAATGAAGGCTCCTTTTCATTGGTTCTATTCTGTCGTATATTTTTTTGGATACTTACTATCTTGTTATAAACTGATTGATATGGGGATGTGTAGCTTTCCTACTTAATGATGTGTTGTTTAGACAGTCTTTGATCACAATAACTGGTTTTGGGTTCTTAAAACAGTTGTCTCATCTCTAGCATAGCTCTCTGATAGCGCATACTTTAATTCATAACTTAATTCCAGATTAGTGATACTTTTACACTCACAACTAATATTCTAAAGGGTATTTTACTACCTATCTTGTATTGGTGAATTGATTAGGAATGATTTAAGTTGTGAAATATATTATATTATACTACTACGGATTACTTTAAATGTTGGAAAGCTTTTCAGTTAGGTACTACTGCTTTCTAGAGTACTAAGCACCATCATATTATTTTTTAATGCAATTTAGGTTTACAAATAAGAAAGATTTACTCTTAATAAAAAAACCTAAATACATTGCATAAACTCTTGCAAGATTGATCATATTTTTGCCATCTATCCTTTATCTAAAATGATTGCCACAGGAATATCTATTCACCCATACTATAATGATCTTCTAAAACAAATCTATGTCAAGAGTAGAGAAGGTAGCCAGATAGCTTTGGCTTTTTTTAATACTGTTGAGGTTTGATCTTTCCTAGACTTTGGATACTCTCACTCATTTGAGGGAAATACTTGGGATGGTCGGCTAGTTCAGTTTAGCTATGAAATGCCTGTGGTTTTGGTTTACCTCTAACCTTACTAGCTGGTTGTAGAAATCTTTAGTCTTTACCGACGACTGATAAAACTCGATAATTTTTAGGATACTCAAGCTGTTGGTATGATTTGAGAAACTCCCATAGTAATGATGTCTTTTTCTTAAAAATAGTTTATGGTTATCAATTAAAAAATGTCGACTTTGATGGTTATTGAGCACTAAGATTCACAAATCAGCTTGCCAACTCTAGTGAGTTAAAAGATTATAAATGTGACATAGCTCTGGTGATTTCATTTTCTATATAAACATGAACAATTGTAATTTGGAAGTGGTTTAGCTAAAGGAACTTCATATTTTAACTTCTTTGGGTCAAAAGATTGGGTAAAACACTTGGATGAGAAGGAGTGATGGCCTTTTGATCAGAATTTAATCTAATAAATATGTATAAATTCCTTTAAAAATGGGGTTATTACTAGCCTTCATTATAACCTATGGTCTCATTTGGGTCTAAAGAAGTGATGACCTTCGAATCAAAAATTAAAAGGAATTAAAAATAAAACACTTTACAGGAGGGGTATTGGCCTTCTGATTACAAAAGAAATAGTGATATTGTTTTGAGAATGGATACTTGTGGGTATTTTACACTAATTGGATGGTAGGTATAAGTTAAAAAGGTTTTAAGTAGTACATGGATAACAACTAAAAGGGTTCATTGAAACCTATAAAACGTATTCAAGGTCAACAAATCTGTTGTCTTGTTTATATGGATGCTGGTGAGGACACTATCTTTACTTAGGATCTTTTTGGCCTAGCTACTCTCTGTCATTTGATGTACCTGACCTTGTTCACTCTAGAATCAATTATTTTTTATTATCCTTTGTACAAAAACATATAATGATACCTCATTCTCACTTTAATGTGAAAAAATAAATGAAAGACTAAGTCATTTTTGTGCTACTCCTTATCCCTTGTCTAAATCCAGTTGTCTTTTGAACTGCTATGTCTTTTGTGTATAAGTATAAGTTAAAAAACAAAAACACACATGCCCTAAATACAAGGTTCTCCCAAATTGCTAGAAGACCAGGACACTCACTATAGAAATTTGTAGGGCTATAGGGCTTTGGTGGACCCACTAGCTATCATTCTTGTTTAGGGTGACTGGTGTTAGGTGGTCTATCTTAGGCTGTAGTTCTGGATTCTTTCTCACGGCTATCATAGTCTTTGGACTTTGCCAATTTAGGTTTGTTGGTTAATCCATGCTTACTTACCTTGGATCTTATTGGTGTTCTAGGTACACATTAATGACAAGATGCATGCTCGCATGAGAGTCATCCATGACCCACTGAAATACACAAAGATAATGAAACAAATTACATGGATCAGGTCTTATGTCTCTCCCACGGTCTTGAGTTGGCTTCATAACCTCTTTTTGTGGCTAGATCTTTTGTCCTTCATTGTATAAGGAACTTGGATGCATCACAACTTATCTATGATTATGCCCTAGAAGCAAACAAAAAGTCATACATCCTACATATGGTTTCCTTCAATGATTGGGTCAAAATTTTGGCTACTCTGGACAAAGATAATGATGATGGGGTGGCTATGATTTCTCAATATATCTCCCAACTTCCTGTATTAGCTCTACAATAGAATCAAGATCTTGATCAATTTTCTTCCTTTAGTGTTGAACTTGCCAAGTTTCTCAATAAAGTATGTGGCCTTACTCCTACTTTCATTAGTACCCCTACTACCCCTATTGTCCCACAAAACCATTAGAGATGGTTCCAAAAGTCTCTAAAGTTTTCCTTTCTTATAGGTCAGGAAAATTGAAGTAGAATCTTTTGGAGTGGACCATGAGTTGTGAATTCTTCCCAGCAAATCTTTTTTGGTACCTATACTTAATGAAACCTGGGTCTATCTTACCAACCTACCTGCATCTAAAGTTGAAGATTGCCAACTCAAAATATTAAAAAGCGAATAGTTTTTGGACAAAGGGATCTCATTAAGGCCCCTTTTAAGCTTAATTTTATTGCTTAGACTAAATGTGCCTCTAATGCTGGCCTATACATTGGCACAAAAGGAAATATGGAGTTTGGCAAAAGAAATCATGACTTCTACAGAGAATCAATCTAGAATGACTTTCGACCTTACTTGAAATGTGCCTGTAAATTTTGTGACACTAAAGTTTTGGTGATACTAGCATTATGTGGATTGATCATGTTACTTGGTACATTCTCGATCTTTTGGAAACACTTTTTCCAAAAAAACCTATGGACTTCCATTTATCTCTAATTTTCTCTTGGCTTGGTAGGCAAGCTAAATCCCTTGTAGTAGCTTAGATTGCTTTCAACGCTTTTCAAAGCTTGATGCTTGACATTCTCAAAGAGCTTAATTCAAGATGAGCCCGGTATTACCTCACCACCTATGGCAATTACAAAGGTGTAAAGATTTCTACTGGATTACTCAAACCCTACATCAAGGATGATGATTCTCCATCTCTTAGAAGACCTAACTCATTAACTACCCTACCCCCAATAGCTCTTTTACATCTTTTTTAACACCTGGCATGTCTACCAACTTTAATTAATAGGGGAAAGTATTGTAGTTATACTAGAGGTAGAGGAAGGAGCACCCCTCTCCTTGGTGTGTAGATCATTTTGATCTGCATGTTATTTTTGGCCCTTGCAAGGGAAAGACTATTTCCAAAAAATCTTCGGTGGTTGATCATATCTATGTACATTGTTTATACCACAATGAACTCCTTGATTGGTTTTTTCCCAAATCTATCTTTTGTGAATTTTTTAATCTACTGTTTGTAATCATAACTTGTTGAAAAATGTCATTGTAGGATGGACATATCATCAACCTATTAAGAATCTAATTCATAGCAATGGCTTGTTATTACGGAACAATGCTATTCTAGAATGTTCTTGTAAAGAGTATGATGCTTTTTGTAAAGACTTTGGTGATTTAAGCATCTTTGCACTTGTGATCTTAGGGTTATTAATAATCCCACATTTCAAAAAATTATTGGTAAGGTTTTCAATCACATTTTGGTTTTTCCAAAAAACCCGTACCTTGCCCTTTCAGCTTTACTTAGCTATTTGACTGAGCTAGTCATTAACACTCTCCAACTGGAGAAGATAGTCCTACTGGACTTAAGCAAACTGGTCAAACAATGTTTTTTCCAAAAGTTGCTCGTGCCACATTACTGGTTATCTACCAATAGCACTTGGATCACACATGACATTAGCTTGAACTTTCAAAAACTTTCACACAAATGGTTTATTGTTGGTCTAGATAAGGCCGCTGATTGTCCTACTTTTATATGCAAAAACCTCAGATGGAAGGCTACTCATTCACCACTCGTCGGTGATGAGTTTTCTCTACTTAATCTGTCTCCTAATGATGCCACATGTATTATCATTGATCACTACATGATTTTTGGCTATTCTCTTGAGGTAATCAAATTACCTGTGTTGCTCCCAACTTATAAACACCACAAAAGTAGAATCCAATGGATTTTGGATGCTTCATATGGTATCTTTACAAGTATTACTAAGGACATTACTTTATTCCTGGATCTCGTATTAAATGAGTTTGAATAAGTATGTGCAAAAAAAGGGTGTATGTTTGGATTTTCTTGAAATCCATTAGAATCCATACTGGCTTGTAAAAGACTTTATAGAAGTAACTCTCAACTTACCTAAACAAATTTTCTATCTTTTCTCTACTGATATCACTCAATGGTACAAAAACATTTTGAAAAAGATGATCGAGATCGCATTTAATAATGCTCACATTTCTCTTGCAAATAAATCTAGATGGATTAAAAGGCTAACCCAACACATAGTGCTCACTTTGGAAAGAGTAAGTTATATGACTTTATTTCATGGCTTCTTGATAACTGTCCTGTGCAATTTGGTGGCAAATGATACAACCAAAGCCTTGGTATTCCAATGGGCTTTTCTTGCTCTCCCCTTATGTGTAACATATACCTAGCTTACTTTGGGTATCCATGGTTTTTTAAAACCATGGAAAACACAAATATAAAGCACAAAATTTCCCTCTTTACTCACACCTATAGGTATATGGATGATATGCTTAGCATTAATAATAGATTCTTTCACAACAAAATCACATCTATATATCCAAACTGCCTCAAATTTGAACCAGCTCTGTGAAAGGGTTTTGACACTCCTTCAGTATTCTTTTCCGCCTCTATACCCTTTTCCACCTCTATATCCTTGAACTTCTCAATTTTGATACACAACCCCTACAATGGTAACTTTGATCTCCGTTTCATTTGGGAAAGGGATAACCTAAACATCTCCACTACATAGTTTATTTAGGAAAAAAACTAATCTACCACCTAAAGCTGCACTCAATTCTTGCATAAGTTTACTCTACAAGATATTGTATTCCTTTTTTGATAGATTCATTTCTTGGGAGGAAATCAACCACCTCATTAAGAGATATTGCCTCAATGGTTTCAAAAGGGCTGACCTAATTGACACTATCACAAATGCTATCTCATGAAACAATTGGCCTGACTTAAGAATTATTTATACTAATCTCATCACATCAATTAGGCACTAGGTCCATACTCAATGGGCCTAATGCGAACTCATTGAGTATGGTGCATGGGTAAGGGTGGACACACACACACACACACACACACACACACACACACACACACACACACACACACACACACACACACACACACACACACACACACACACACATTACTTTCTACTATGGTTTACCTTTTACTTGGAATGAGACCTAACCTTGTTCAGTTTAAAAAGCCCTTCGTTAGAGGCTTTAAAACTATACCCCCTTTTAGGGCCTAGTCTTGGCTTAAATACAAAAATGAGGTTAGCTTATTTTGGGTGGTACTAACTAGCAGATACTACTATGTGGCCTAACTATTATTAAGGTTGAGCTCAACCCTTTAAAAAATCATGTTTTAACCTAATTTTGTTATAAAAATATTTCTTTAGAATCTTCCTTCACTTAATGACTATAAATCCTCACATAAACCTCTAGATAAGCTTTTAATGTAACTTAACCTTAATTGCTCTGGAAATTTGAGACACTTATATCACTAGCCTTCTATTGATTGACTATTGGCTTATCCTGCACCTTGTTACTTTTATCTCAAATTGTTTTAACTACTATAGTAATATAACCTCCCTATAGGGATAACTCCCCTTTTGCAAAAGGGGATAACTCCCCTTTTGCACCATTTAGGCTTATAAATAGTATTTATGATTTAGATTTCACTCAACCATCAAACACTCTTGTATGGACTAAAAATCTTTGTCTATGGTTGACCTCACCCTTAAAAAACCCTTACATAAACTAAGTTTTTCCATATAAAAATGTTTTAGGGAACCCACATCTTATCACAACTAGGCTATTCTCCCCCAGTAAGTGGACATGAACAAACCTTAGAGGCATTTTTTAATGGTTTGACAACCCTACCATGATTGAGTACACATCCTTTATGGTTGGTTCTCCTACAGATAGTGGTCAATTGCCTAGCTCATCCTTGTCTAATAGAAACATCCCCAATTTCCCTCTCCCTTACACCATCACCATCATCTCATATGGGATGTTTTATGCTCACGCTCTCCGAACATGGGGCTCCCATCTGTAGACTCACACCCAACTTACTATGGTATCCCCTTCTCTTTCTATTTCTCATTCTCTTTCCTGCATGTGCCTCTGCTGTCTACCCCTAATATATGGTTTGTGTAGCTATTTTCTTGGTCCTTGCACCAATCTTGTAAGCAAAATCTAGGGATTTTTAGTTCACATAATGCTTGGCTCCTTCTCATATGTGCTATTCTTCTAAATATTGTTTTGGATACTTACTAGCTTGTTATAAAATGATTAATATGGTGATGTGTAGCTTTCCTACTTAATCATGTGTTGTTTTTTTTTAATACTATTAAGATTTGATCTTTGCTAGACTTTGGATACTCTCACTTCTTTGAGGGCAATAATTGGGATGGTCGGCTAGTTTAGTTTAGCCTATGAAATGGTTGTGGTTTTGGTTTACATAAACCTTACCAGCTAGTTGTCAAAATCTTTAGTCTTTACCAGCTCGTAAAACTAGGTAATCTTTAGGATACTTGAACTATTGATATGATTTGAGAAACTCCCACAGTAGTGATGTCTTTTTTTTTTAAATAGTTTATGGTTATGAGTGAAAAGTTTTCGACTTTGATGGTTATTGAGCACTAACGATTCACAAATCACCTTGCCAGCTTAAGTGACTTAAAAGATTATGATTGTGACACAACTCTGGTGATTCTATTTTTTGTATAAACATGAAGTGGTTAGGTAAAGAAATTTCATATCTTAACTTTGTTGGGTCAAAATATTGGGTAAAACATTTGGATGAGAAGGGGTGATGACCTTCTGATCAGAACTTAATCTAATAAATATGTATAAATTCCTTAAAAAATGGGGTTACGACTAACCTTAATTATAACCTATGATCTCATTTGGGTTTGAAGGAGTGATGACCTTTGGATCACAAATTACTAAAAGGAATTAAAAGTAAAATGCTTAACAAGAGGGGTATTGGCCTTTCGATTACAAAAAAAAAACAGTGATAGCTTCATGTCAAATGTTTTGAGAATGGATACTTGTGAGTATTTTACACTAATTGGATGGTAGGTATAAGTTAAAAAGGTTTAAAGTGGGACATAGATAACAACTGATAGGGTTTGTTGACACCCATAAAATGTATTCAAGGCTAATATGAATATGCTGTGTTGTTTATATGGATGCAGGTGAGGATTCTATCTTTACTTAGGATCTTTTCGGCTTAGCTATTGTCCATCATTGATGTATATGACCTCTTTCACTCCAGAATCAATTATTCCTGATTATCTTAAAGCTGCACTGAATTCTTGTATACGTTTACTCTACAAGATATTGTATTCCTCTTCTAATAGATTCATTTCTTGGGAGGAAATCAATCGCCTCATTAATAGATATTGCCTCAATGGTTTCAAAAGGGCCAACCTGATTAACACTATCACAAAGCTATATAATGTAACAATTGGCTTGACTTAAGAATTAGTCATAATAATCTCATCGCATTAATTAGGCAGTAGGCCCATACTCAATGGGCATGTTGTCTATTCATAGAGTATGGTGCATGTGTAATGGCAGGCGCACACACACACGTCACTTTTGCTATGGTTAATCTTTTACCTGGAATCAGACGTGACCCTGTTCATTTTAAAAGGGCTCCATTGGAGGCTTTAAAACTATACCCCCTTTTAGGGCCTAATCTTGGCTTAAATAGGAAAATGAGATTCGATTATTTTGGGTGGTACTAACTAACAGATACTACTGTGTGGCCTAAATATTATCAAGGTTGAGCTCAACCCTTAAAACAATCATGTTTTAACCTAATTTTGTTATATGTCACAATTGCCTAACTTCATGATATGAAAATCTACTTTACCATGATATCCTTGGATGGTCACTCAAAGAGCACCAACAAGAGGTACTACTTTTTGAGTTTACCTAGTGGCTAGCTCGGTCTCAATTTCACCAGCTTGTGAATCATAATCAAAGTCCATCTACTTCAAGAAGTCCAGATGGATTCTTTCTTCAAGATCAAAGAAGATTAGGGATTTAAAGACATTGATTTTACCATATACTCTGCACAATTCATTTGAAATTTCAAGATTTATGCCATAGATATTACGTACAAGGCCAATGGCAAGTCTAGCTCTGTTAGCTGGAAATGGCCCTATGGATCTATCTGCTATCGGAGCAGGAGATTGTTGTGAATACATCAAGGATCTTTGAGGACATGTACTGAAAGTATGCCCGGTTTAAAAACATTCAAAGCATGGCCATCCTGCAACAACAGGGTTTCTTATTGACATTCTGTCAAACAATATTTTTGAGGTTGACTATTACGCAGTTCTTGGGGATTTTCTCATTGTTGTCGGGAGTTCTGATCAGTTGCTAGATTTTCTTTTGTAGTAAACTCTAGCTTTTCTTTCATAAGTTATTAGCCGACCACAACATAGTCCATAAGCTCTTGCATGGTTGATACTTGCTTGAATAGACAATATTCCTGCAATGGTGATGGCAATCCAATTGCATATCCATCCCACTGGTTCTTTAAGCAAATCAATTTGAAGAAAGACACCGGAAGGTAGATGTCGAGAAACCTTTAGTTGTAGTCTTCCATGGTCTTTGAGGCAAGCATTTTCAAGGTACCCCATTCTGACAAAATCTGAAGTTCAAATAGAGCGGTCATATAACTACGTGCAAAAAATTGTTTTGAAAGATTGCCATGTCCTTGGAGCCTGCGATTGTGTCACGATTGAACTCAACCACTGCATGTCATTAACCTTAAGAAATCATTCTTTTGTATAATTCCCCTAAGCATATATGTTGTCAACTTGTTGTAGAAAATGCATCGCATTCTTTTGATCTCACTCTAGAAAAAGTGAAAATTTTACAGTCATATCACTATCTTCTAAATTCTTTGGCTAATTAGGAATGTACTCTGAACACGGATAATAAGGATATTTATACGGGCTCCAACCATTGTACCCAGGTGGTGTTGGTGGTGGGGGCCGAAGGTGGTGGCACTGGTAGTGGTAGAGGCAGTTGCATTGAATCAGGGTCAGATGGTTCCACCATGTTGCTGAAGACCCCCAATTGGAAGAGACGATTGAGAAGGTTTCCGGTTAGAGGCTCTTGCAACCACTTGAGGCATCAAAGGGGATAACATGTAGTTCAAATTAGATTCGGAACTTTGCAACATCAAAAGATTTTTCTAAGGATATCATGAACAACTAAAGTATGTCACGAAGCTCGTCAAGAAGAAATTGCAAGTACTCTGCCAAATCAATAAATTCCATTATGCTCCATTTGTTCTTGGTACGACCGGTATGCTTTCAAAAAAGTACATGATGTTGGAATTAGGGTTGCAAAGAAACACCCACAACTTGGAGAAGACGGAGGAAGCTCAAGGCACACAATAGAGAGTGTGTTACTTAGTGTGTAATGGAAAGATAGATAGCCCTAGAGTGATGGGCGTATATACAATGCTCGGGGAGGAAAAACCTCCTAAAGAGGGAAAAATGCCCCGGCGGTCCTAGTGTGTTCACACACATCACTACCACATGTATATGGTAACAATTCCCCCGTGGAGTGATGCGCTGAACGAGAGCTGGCACATTGTAAGGTTTCCAGTTTCTGAAACCTTAAAGGTTGTATAAAGCTTAATCAAACTGATATGATTATTGAAAAAGCAATGTAGAATTGTTCGACCATGGCAAATATTGGTATTTTTGGAATCTTAAGCACAGCAAACCCCGGGCTAGAAATTTTCATAATGGAATTCTGATAAAAACTGGCTAGGACCCCTGGAAGTTTACACTTTGAATTGAGTAAAATAGGTAAAATTGAAGGGTTGCAGTAATCATTTAAGCATAGACTTTATTAAAGGTCTCCCAGATATTTACAAGATATTTACCAATTAAGAAAAAATAGCTCAAAATATAATAGAATTGATATTTTAAAAGCTGGCAGGTAATGGGAGGGTCATCACTGACCTGTCAGGGACTCATTTAGCAGCAAGGGGCGTTTTTTGACTTGTAGGGGACTACTTGAACTACGAGCAACTGCCTTTTTCAGCCGGTGAGAGCTCATGAGTGCCAGAAAACTATAAATAGGACCCCTAGCTTCACATTTTACACAGACTCGGAGCCTTGATACTCTCTCTCTCATCTAGAGAGAGCACTACACAGAAATCATTAGAGATTAATCTCTAATTGATTAACCTAAACGGTAATTAGCCTAATCCTTCTTAATTAGCAAGGTTAGATTAAGCTATTTTGTTAATAAATCAAAGATTAGGCCTATTTATACTCATAAAACCTCTCTTAAATAATTAATCTTTGCTGATTATTGTAATTAATCTTAGAAATACTAAGCTAATTAATTATCCTATCATATTAGGGCTGAAATTAGCCAAATTAACCATGAATTAATGGTAAATATGATAATTAAGCTTAAATTAAGTTGAGGTAATTATCAGAGTTGCATTAAACAGTCATTAAGCTAGGAAAATTATCCTATAATTTTTTGAGTGATTTTTCTAATTAATTAGGCAGAATTACTCTATTTTTTGAGCAAATTAAATAGGGAAAATTAGTAAACTGATTTCAAATGTTGTGATATATTTATCAATGATTAATTAGGTGTTAAGAAACCTGTGATAATTAGGAAAAGCTCAGAAAATTAATCTATCTAATTACTTTAGCAGAAATACTCTATTTTTTGAGCAATTTAAATAGGGGAAATTAGTAAATTGATTTCAAATTCCATGATATATTTATTAGTGGTTAGTTATGTGTTGAAAAACCAGTGATAATTAGGAGAATCTCAGATAATTAATCTAGCTAATTACTTTAGAAGATATACTCTGTTTCTTGAGCAATTTAAATAGGGGAAATTAGTAAATTGATTTCAAATGCCATGATATATTTATTAGTGGTTAATTAGGTGTTAAGGAACCCATGATAATTAGGAAAACCTCAGATAATTAATCTAGTTAATTACTTTAGAAGAAATACTCTGTTTGTAGAGAAAATTAAATAGGGGAAATTAGTAAACTGATTTCAAATGCTGTGAGATATTTATTAGGGGTTAATTAGGTGTTAAGAAACCTGTGATAATTTGAAGAAGCTAAGGTAATTAATCTCGCTAATTACTTTAGCAAAAATTCTCTTTTTTTGACAATTTAAATAAGGGAAATTAGCATATAGGATCAAATTAAATTGAGTTATTTATTAGAGGTTAATTAGGTGTTACCAAAATCCGTGATAATTATTCTAATTTTAGATAATTAGTTTAACTAATTATCTTAGTGGAATTACGTTGTTTTTAGGGATAAATTAAAGAGGAAAATTAGTAAATCTTGTGCTATAATTACATGCTATTTATCAGAGCTGTATTATAGCGTAAAAAGGCCATGATAATTATGCTAAGGTTCGAAAAGCAGTATAGATATTTATCTAAGTCAAATTATACTAATTCTAGTTAAAAATTAAAGAGGAAAATTAGTAAATCATGTGCTATAATTACATGCTATTTATCAAAGCTGTATTATAGGGTAAAGAGGCCGTGATAATTATGCCAAGGTTAGAAAAGTAGTATAGATATTTATATAAGTCAAATTATACTATTTTTAGGTAAAAACTAAAGGGGGAAATTATTAAATCATGCTATATGATTACATTCTATTTATCACAATTATATTACATAAGAGGCCGTGATAAATATGTCAAGGTTCAAAAAGTAGAATAAATATTTATTTAAGTCCAGTTATCTTAATTTTAGCTGAAAATTGAATATGGAAATTATATAATTAAGTTGAAAAATAATAGGATAATTAAAAAAGGTCAAAAATATCATTATCTACTTGTGGTAATTATACCATAGTTAATTAGTGAGGTTAGTAAATTATAATTGACCAAAAGTTCTATTTTTAACAAATGATTAATTAAAATAAATAGACTTTGTGGTTAAAAGTTTTTAGAAAAATTATAGTAAGTGTAAACCTATGATATCAAGTTAAGGAAATGAAATCTTTAAGAGAAATTAAATACAATAAATATTAAGTCCAAAATAAGTAGATTATTAGCTTAAAAGTTGATGGGAAAATTAGGAAAAAGATATAGAAAATTATAAGAAAGTTAGGAGAGCTTAGAAAACTCTTAGAGAAGCGGTGGAAAAAGTTATCATGCCTATATAGACAAATAAGAAATTATTAGGTCAAGAATTTATCAATTAAGACTAAAAATTTAACCTTGGATGGGTTACGGTTGAATACAAAGGTTAAGTTTAGATTTTGAATTATTTACCTAATGATTAGACGACCTTTTTATAAGGATAAGAAGTTATGGCACAAAAAAGAACCCGAGCAAATCTTACATCTGATGATGAGGACGTAGCTCCAAAACGAACTAGAGCGTCGCACGATGACGAAGCCAGGCCTAGTAGTAGGCCTACGGAGGAGAGTCTTCAGGCGCTAGCGCAGCAGCAGATGGCCAATCAATCCCAGGTGGGTGTCTCATTATTCAATTAAGTCTTTAATTAGTTTAAGTTCTTTTATAAGTTAAGCATTGCATACATAAGGTTAGGAAGGATAAACTGACTATAAATGGAAGGTAACTTCCATGAACCCACGAGCAATGATTGTAACTAGGAAAGAAATGATTGGGTTATGACTGGTTGAAATAGGAAAGATATGATTGATCATCCTTAAGACAGCTTGTCTCAAGACACCTCCGACTCCTTAGTATAAATTGATGATAGTGATTGGCTTTCTAGCCACGGTTAAGTCGGTTACCCCCATGAACGATGAGTTTCTACTCCGTGTCATGTCTTGATGTTTCTACATAAATTAGGATACCGTTTTTTTTATCCTAGGGGAGCCGTCCGGTTGTATGGGCAACTGGTTTGGTGTATGGGCACCCAGAACCTTGGGTGGGGGTTTATCCACTCCGGATTTGAATAAGGAATGGGTGCCGTTTTTCACCCTTAGGTGGTCTTGAGACAAGAAGAGAACTAGTCATGGTTATTATTTGAATAAGGAATGGGTGCCGTTTTTCACCCTTAGGTGGTCATGGTTATTATGGACAATGTTTTGATTGACAGTACCCTGTCTTAAGTTTAAAGATGTCTGTTTTCTAAAAGAATGCTTTCAATGCTGTCTTCAAGGAATTATTGTGATGGAACGTTAAAAGAAGCCATTATTTTAAATGTTTTAAACAATGTGATAGTAAGATAAATGAATCATGTGTGAGTGCAGGGTGGTAAGTGGGGATTGACTAAGGTTGTCAAGCATGGACGGGTGGACCTGATTAGTCAGGTAACTATCCATCCCTGCACACTAAAACGTTTAGAAAGCTTCTTCAATTGGAAGAGGAATCTACCAGCAGTTGTGCCCTCACATATGTTAGGGGGAAAAAAATGTTGGTTGAGGATACCTTAGTCCAATTTGTGGAAGATATAGGGCCGAAATAGTTTTTCGGACTTTTAATACGTTGTCCCGTTTCCGCTGCGAGACAGGACTAGGTCTTCTTCTAAGGCTATAGACCCAAGCCATTGTCAATGGTAAAAGTCTATTCCTTGGATTTTTCTTGTTTAGAGACTTTGATTTTTATCAGACCTAGAGACCTGTCAAGGATCCCATCCCGATCTCGGTATTGGCGGGTTGGGGACTTTACACGCATGAGTAAAGGGAAGTGCCATGCCCTGAGGACATGATCAGTCCACAAAGGGGAGTAAGCCCAAAGCTTTGAGGAAAGCTTCAAGCTTCTCACGAGACAATGCCTTTGTGAAAAGATCTGCAAGGTTGTCCTGTGTTGGCACATAAGCCAAGCTGATCTCTCCTGCTGAGAGCCTCTCCCTGACATAGTGGTCATGCACCTCAATGTGCTTTGTGCGAGCATGAAAAATTGGGTTCCTCGCAACTGCCAATGCGCTCTGACTGTCAGTGTAGATAGTGTTGGCAGTGTCCTGTCCAACACCCAAATCAGCCATAAGGCGTCTGAGCCATACACACTCAACCGTAGTTGTGAAGACTGCCCTGTACTCAGCCTCATAACTCAAAGTGGCCACAGTAGGTTGCTTCTTGCTCAACCATGATATACATGAACTGCCAAGCATGAAACAAAAACCACTTGTGGACACTCGCATGTCAAAACAACCAGCCCAATCTGTGTCCGAAAAAGCATGTAAGTTTGGCGGCAATGACCCCCCCTTGGGATAAAACAAGCCAAGATGTAAAGTGCCACTAAGGTAGAAAAAAATCCTCTTGACAGCCTGCCAATGCTTAGACCTTGGGCTATGCATAAATCTGTTGACCTGTGAGACTACAACTGAATATTCGGCCTCGTGTTGCATACATAAATGAGGCAGCCAACAACAGTTTGGTAAAGAGTGACATCAGCAGGATTGCCAGCACCATGTAGACTCAACTTCAAACCTGTTTCCATGGGAGTGTCAATAGGTTTGCAATCCTCAAGTCCAAACTTACATGGCAATGTCTCTATGTAGCTTTTCTCACACAAGGCAATACCACCATCACACTACTTAAACTGTATACCCAAGTAATGATGCAACAATCCCAAATCTTTCATCTTGAAAGTAGCATTCAAATCAGCCTTAAATTCAGAAATCAGGATCACCAGCATCATGTAGACTCAACTTCAAACCTATTTCCATGGGAATGGCAATAGGTTTGCAATCCTCAAGTCCAAACTTACATAGCAATGTCTCTATGTAGCTTTTCTCACACAAGGCAATACCACCATCACACTGCTTAAACTGTATACCCAAGTAATGATGCAACAATCCCAAATATTTCATCTTGAAAGTAGCATTCAAATCAGCCTTAAATTCAGAAATCAGGATCGCCAGCATCATGTAGACTCAACTTCAAACCTGTTTCCATGGGAGTGGCAATAGGTTTGCAATCCTCAAGTCCAAACTTACATAGCAATGTCTCTATGTAGCTTTTCTCACACAAGGCAATACCACCACCACACTGCTTAAACTGTATACCCAAGTAATGATGCAACAATCCCAAATCTTTCATCTTGAAAGTAGCATTCAAATCAGCCTTAAATTCAGCAATATGTCTCTCATTTGGTCCAGTGATCAGCAAATCATCGACATGAAGAACCACAATGAGAAGTACATCACCCTCATGCTTTACATACAATGTGCTAGTTTCTGTTGGACTGTTATGAAAGTCTCGTTTGACCAAATGAGTGTCCGCTTTCTCATACCAAGCACGAGGAGATTGCTTCAACCCATACAAAGTTTTCTTACATTTGCACACTTTGTCCTCTTGTTGCGAGGCTGCGTTACATAAACTTCCTCAAATATGTCACCAGTCAAGGAAGCAGTAACAATGTCTGATTGATGTACATCCCAACCAAAATGAGCTGCCAATGCACATAGAAAACGCACAATAGTCATACGACAAGTGGTAGCAAAAGCCTCTTCATAATATGCGCCTTTTTGATGTGCATAACCCTTTGCAACAAGTTGAGCCTTATGGCGATCGATCTCACCATCCGGCTTGCGTTTCAACTTGTAAACCCACTTCGTACCAATGGCCTTCTTGTCAGGAGGCAAATCACATAAAGTCCATGTGTCTGATTGCATGGCAGCCATCCAATTTTCTGAATTCTGTGCTTCATCAAAAGATAGAGGCTCCTCAGCATCGTGTAAGCTAGACACAGCCAAAGAATAACAATCTAATGCATAAGATGCATGGCGAGAGCCTGAACGAGTACGACTAGACAAAGGTGCATCCAATTTACTGTAACGCAAAGTGTGCACCAGCCATTTTGGCATACCTCTAGCCTACTCATTTTCAGCCCTTTCCTCATCAAGTACATCATGTACATCTGCATCAGTAATAGGATGATCTGTAACATTTTCATAAACCCCCATAGGCTGTACATTTGCCTCATTGGAACTTACATTCATTATATTTCCACCACTGAAAAGAGGCAACAAAGTGTCATAAATGTCCTGTGAGCTTACATTATTGTCTCTAGTACATGACAGCAAGGGCTGAACAGAATTTTCCACAAACACTACATCTCGTGAAACCAGAATACGTTTTGTTTGCGGATGATACAACCTGTAACCTTTGCTTTCAGTACTATAACCAACAAAAATACATTTGACAGCCTTATCATCCAATTTTATGCGTTGTGTTTGTGGCACCAAAGCATATGCCAAACAGCCAAAAACACGCATGTGCTCAATAGAAGGCTTTCTATCATGGCATGCTTCATATGGAGTAATAGATTGCAAAGCTTTTGTAGGACACCTGTTTAGTACATAAGTGGCACACATGATGGCCTCAAGCCAAAAAGAATGCGGCAAAGCTTGACTTTTGACCATACATCGTGCCATTTCCGTAAGTGACATGTTTTTCCTCCCAACAACACCATTTTGCTGAGGTGTATAAGGCACTGTACATTGGTGTTTTATCCCACAACTAGCCAAAAATGCATTGAATTCATGAGACATATACTCCCCCCTCAATCGGAACGGAGGGTGCCCATAGTACATTTCAAGACATTTTCAACCATAGCCAGAAATTGTTTGAAGCATATAAAAACTTTGGACTTCGCTTTAAGCGAAAATACCCATGCATGCCTAGAGTAATCATCAATGAAAGTCACAAAGTAAAGGTAATTGCCCACAAACATCACTATGCACAAGCTGCAACCTACATGTGGCCTGAATTGAACCATCCTTTGGAAACTTAGAACGCTGCATCTTACCCAAAATACAGCCTTCACAAACATGTTTGACAGGTGCTTCAAGAGGCGGCGAAGAAGCAACCATGTCAGATTTCTGCAAACGCAGCAAACTGGAAAAATTCAAATGACCAAAACGTGCATGCCAAAGTTTTGCATATGAAATAGCCCTTGAATCTGCAACTGCATTTGCAAAATTTTGTCCATGCTTGTCATACAAAGTGAGCTTATACAACCCACGGCACAAAAGCCTAGATGCAACAATTTCATCACCAAAACTGAGATCATGAAGTGTACATCTGTCATCCACAAATTTGACTACAAGTCCAAGTCTAGCAAGTGCGGATACAGACAAGTGATTCTTCTTGATCCCAGGTACATAAAGTGCATCAACAAGTGTGAAGGAACTGCCATTTGCAGCAGTGAGCACAATCTTTCCAACACCCTGAACTGGATAAGAGGCATTGTTGGCACAAGTGACTGAATTCCCATGAGGGACAAACTCGAGAGAGGTAAAAAATTCATGATGTGAGGTAATGTGCTTTGTAGCACCACTATCGAAATACCACACATGTGAATCTGCAGCAATTGACAAGCATGCATCATGGACAGCAGGATTGTAAGTGCAATCTGTTGTAAAAGCCCATTCTACATCAACATTAGCAACACAGTCTCCTTTCACAGAAGACTCAACAATGGCTGCATTTGTAGTGAATCCAGCAATTGCATTGGAACCACCCTCTTTCTTCTTAGCCTCTTTGGCCTTCAACTTAGGACATGACTTGATCAAGTGATCATTCGCTTTACAATAATGGAAACGCATTTTCTTTTTGCCCTTATCACCAGAATTTCCAGAAGAATTGTTGCCCGCAGAAGCATTAGGAACAGAAGTTTTGCCACTCGCAGCAGAACCATAAGAAGTGGTTACATTGTTGTTACCACCCTTTCTTTGAGAAGCAATAAAAGCATGTTCAACTGCACGCTACCTAGTCCTGTTTTTTTTGGAAAGTGACTCTTGCAATAGCAATGTGCATAATGCATCAAACTTGACAACTTCAAGATTTCCTTGGGTCATTAGTCTCCAAGTACTAGCAAAAGTCTGGTAGGAATCTGGTAAGGCATCAAGAACAGTCTGCACAAGGGAGCTGTCTAAAATGACTTCACCTACAGAAATAAGATGCTCATTGATATCCTTGACACCGGCAAGGAAAGTGTCCACAAATTTGACTACAAGTCCAAGTCTAGCAAGTGCGGATACAGACAAGTGATTCTTCTTGATCCTAGGTACATAAAGTGCATCAACAAGTGTGAAGGAACTGCCATTTGCAGCAGTGAGCACAATCTTTCCAACACCCTGAACTGGATAGGAGGCATTGTTGGCACAAGTGATTGAATTCCCATGAGGGACAAACTCGAGAGAGGTAAAAAATTCATGATGTGAGGTAATGTGCTTTGTAGCACCACTATCGAAATACCACACATGTGAATCTGCAGCAATTGACAAGCATGCATCATGGACAGCAGGATTGTAAGTGCACTCTGTTGTAAAAGCCCATTCTACATCAACATTAGCAACACAGTCTCCTTTCACAGAAGACTCAACAATGGCTGCATTTGTAGTGAATCCAGCAATTGCAGTGGAACCACCCTCTTTCTTCTTAGCCTCTTTGGCCTTCAACTTAGGACATGACTTGATCAAGTGATCATTAGCTTTACAATAATGGAAACGCATTTTCTTTTTGCCCTTATCACCAGAATTTCCAGAAGAATTGTTGCCCGCAGAAGCATTAGGAACAGAAGTTTTGCCACTCGCAGCAGAACCATAAGAAGTGGTTACATTGTTGTTACCACCCTTTCTTTGAGAAGCAATAAAAGCATGTTCAACTGCACGCTACCTAGTCCTGTTTTTTTTGGAAAGTGACTCTTGCAATAGCAATGTGCATAATGCATCAAACTTGACAACTTCAGGATTTCCTTGGGTCATTAGTCTCCAAGTACTAGCAAAAGTCTGGTAGGAATCTGGTAAGGCATCAAGAACAGTCTGCACAAGGGAGCTGTCTAAAATGACTTCACCTACAGAAATAAGATGCTCATTGATATCCTTGACACCGGCAAGGAAAGTGTCCACAAATTTGACTACAAGTCCAAGTCTAGCAAGTGCGGATACAGACAAGTGATTCTTCTTGATCCTAGGTACATAAAGTGCATCAACAAGTGTGAAGGAACTGCCATTTGCAGCAGTGAGCACAATCTTTCCAACACCCTGAACTGGATAAGAGGCATTGTTGGCACAAGTGACTGAATTCCCATGAGGGACAAACTCGAGAGAGGTAAAAAATTCATGATGTGAGGTAATGTGCTTTGTAGCACCACTATCGAAATACCACACATGTGAATCTGCAGCAATTGACAAGCATGCATCATGGACAGCAGGATTGTAAGTGCACTCTGTTGTAAAAGCCCATTCTACATCAACATTAGCAACACAGTCTCCTTTCACAGAAGACTCAACAATGGCTGCATTTGTAGTGAATCCAGCAATTGCAGTGGAACCACCCTCTTTCTTCTTAGCCTCTTTGGCCTTCAACTTAGGACATGACTTGATCAAGTGATCATTAGCTTTACAATAATGGAAACGCATTTTCTTTTTGCCCTTATCACCAGAATTTCCAGAAGAATTGTTGCCTACAGAAGCATTAGGAACAGAAGTTTTGCCACTCGCAGCAGAACCATAAGAAGTGGTTACATTGTTGTTACCACCCTTTCTTTGAGAAGCAATAAAAGCCTGTTCAACTGCACGCTACCTAGTCCTGTTTTTTTTGGACAGTGACTCTTGCAATAGCAATGTGAATAATGCATCAAACTTGACAACTTCAGGATTTCCTTGGGTCATTAGTCTCCAAGTACTAGCAAAAGTCTGGTAGGAATCTGGTACGGCATCAAGAACAGTCTGCACAAGGGAATTGTCTAAAATGACTTCACCTACAGAAATAAGATGCTCATTGATATCCTTGACACCGGCAAGGAAAGTGTCCATATCATCTTCCTCATGCATAATCTTTGACTCCAACTCTTTACGCAGCAAAGCAATTTTAGCCTCATTGCGACTTGCATAAAGACCAGCCAAAATATCCCAAGCCTGTTTTACAAATTTTGATGAACGAATGTGAGGAACAATGGTGTGCTTCACAGAAAACGCAATCAATGCATGAGCCTGCGCATCCTTTACATCCCAACACGCTTGTTCTGTCGTAGACAAAACAACTCTAATAGCAGCAATCCTTGCAGCAAGACCTGTAACATCCTCAACATCACCTACATCCTCAGAACCAGGACATACATCAATGCCCTGCACAATATTCCAGACGCCCTTTGACATAAGAATGTGTTGCATCATATAAGCCCACATAGGGTTATTGTCCCTATCCAACCTGCCCTCAGCAGCAAACATCTTGAAGACATCAGTGTTGTTGTCAGCCATGGTAAATGATGCACCTGATGTGAAAACTACCCGAAAATAGGACAAATGAAGCGGGAACAACGCGTGCTATATAGCACAAACCGTAGAAGACTGTAAGGCACCTGTTATGCAGAAAATAGCACTGACAAAAAATTTGCACAAAATGACGAAATTGCCTGTGCAGACTTGCCTGTAGTGGAAACAGAGGCCGAAATGAGCCCGAAACAGAAATCTGAGCAGAGTAAGCTCTACGAGCTTAGCTTACCCAAAATATTTGTCGACCTGCGAACGCTCACCAAACCTCACTATAATCGGAGAAAGTGAGCAGGTGTGTGCTAGAGCAGCTGGTGACTAAGCCCGAGAGGACGTAACCTGCTCTGGTACCAATTGTTGGAATTAGGGTTGTGAAGAAACACCCACAGCTTGGAGAAGATGAAGGAAGCTCAAGGCACACAATAGAGAGTGTGTTACTTAGTGTGCAATGGAAAGATAGATAACCCTAGAGTGATGGGCGTATATACAATTAATGCTCGGGGGAAAAAACCTCCTAAAGAGGAAAAAAATGTCCCGACGGTCCTAGTGTGTTCACACACATCACTACCACATGTATATGGTAACACATGACTCGACCATTGATACCGCTATAACAAGAGGACACCACGTGCCACCAAGAAAAAAACATACATAACAAACTTTAAGTACTTCAATAACAACTAAACTAAAAGAAATGCACAACACATGAAACACAGAGTGGCGGAGCTTCACCCCTAGAGAGGACTGGCTCCAAACTCTGGCGCCCCTTTTTGGTCTTTATTTTAATTGCTTCAACTCAGTACAATGGTAGCAACTCATCTCTGCATCCACGTGGAAACATGCCCAAGAGTGAGGCCCTTGTCCTGAAAAGTAGTTTATATGAAAATTTGGAAGTCTAAAAGCAACTCGCCTCCAAAATCAAGCCAACACAAAATTGTTATTTCCATACAACTCGACCACATCAGCAGCTATCAGCGTGTTTCATGGCAATCCATATAGTGCTATGTCAGCATGTCATTGCAAATTGTGGGATGTCCGTACAAGCCTACAACTTCATACGCAAGAGAGGTTGTGTGCACGTGTGTGGGACATTACTTTTAAAAAAAGTGTGTGTGTGTGTGTATGTGTGGTGCCTTATTTTATTATTTTAGGCCCTAGAAACTTGGGCCCCATCAGATAGGGTCCAAAAGTTGATACAATCTTAATGTTTGACCGACTCGGCAAGGATTTGTAAGTTGGTGAGACCTTTGTCTTGTTCTGCTTCTCCTAGGGTTTAGGCCCCTCGATCGGGATCTGGAGGCTGGCTTGGATCTTTAGTGTCTTGACATGTCAGCAATTTGTGACAAGATTGATCTCCTCCATCACCTCCACCACAAGCTTCCAAACTCCCATTCTAACTCTCTATTATGTCTCTTCAATCTCATGAACTTATCCACAACATGAAAGTCCATTCAATTGCAATCTTCTACCCTCACCGGCTTCTCCCTTGCCTTTGGTGATCATCCTTGTTATAAATGACCAGTCATAGACACAACTTGTCCTTAGCTTGAGCTCCATGGAGTCCAAGAAAAAACTACCCCCTATGATAGGCTATCCTTCCAATACTCCAGTGCTGCCCAAAAGGCAACATACATGTGAACCAAGGCATTGTGAAAGACTAAGTTGACACCAAATTTTCTATCTTTTGGATCTCTTCATGTGTAGCTTATGCTCCCTCTATAACTGCATTAGAAGAGTCCTTGCCTTCTCCTCCCCTTATGGGTTCTCTGCAAGAATCGAAGGTTCAACAACCGTAACTTTAGTAATATATCACAATAAGACAATTTCACACCAAGCCCTCCCTTGTCAGAAGAAAACAATCAAGTTTTTCATTGTGGCTGAAAGCATCGAAGCTTCTCTTTGCATTTCTTGGTGAAGGAGGAATCAATGCATCACTATATCAATCCACAAGTCGCAAGTCTCAAAAGAAGCTTGGTGAGAAAGTGACGACGCCACCTGGTGTTCTTGGTAAGAGCTCTGGAATCTGCAGCCACTTGGACCCGCCCAAAAAAGACCATAGAGTGAGAGAATCTGAACATAGATGCCAGTTAAGAAAT
The DNA here is from genome assembly GCF_014529385.1 of Adiantum capillus-veneris. NCBI lineage: Eukaryota > Viridiplantae > Streptophyta > Polypodiopsida > Polypodiales > Pteridaceae > Adiantum > Adiantum capillus-veneris. The sequence goes on along the minus strand of NC_140956.1, from coordinate 41,663,848 downwards.
ACCTTTTCCAACATTGAACACTCGTTTGCTTCTCTTATTTATAGGATGTGTGCAGCTACATTTTTTATGATAGTTTCTTTTTAGCCGCTGCTTTTATTATTCACCACCAATGCTATTGTGTGGATAATCACCAATGAATGTGCTCCAATGGAAAGGTAGTAATACTAGTAATACTCATGTATTTTGTCTAGAAAATTGATTCCAAAGCATGTTAAAATGGAAAACTAGAAGTCTGCACATGTCCACAGCAATAAAAGAAATTATAGACATAGATTAAAAATATCATGATGAATGCATTATGCACCTGCATGTTTATTACCCCCCCAAAAAAAAAAAAAAAAAAAAAAAAGAACCATAGGTAAGTACAGCAAGGAGGTGGCATTGTCCTCACCCAAATATTATAGTATGTAGGGAACGTGCCCTTCTCTCATATAATTGTTATCTCATCTTGAATTTTCATTCCTTTGTCAATGGCTCAAAGCACAAAAGGGGCTTTGATAGGTCACTTCGTTTGGAAAGGAATTCCTAAAGTTGAATTCCCCCCTTGCTGCTTTTTCCTGTGGGAAAAATCATGCAATCAATGTGTTCCAAGAGAGGTCATTTTGGACAATAAACTTTTCTTGCTTTCCCAAAAACACCACATATGTACATGTCGGTTGGCAAGCAAGACATGTTTCAAGAAAAGACCCAACTAGAAATGATAGTTTGCCTTTGTTGAAAAAAAATCCAAAGTACTTTGACATGGTCAAGTTGGGTATATCATGCAACCAACTGCCTTCGTTGAAAACAATGTGGACCTTCTTTGTCATGGTCATGGTCATGCTGGGCATATTATGCAGCCAACACATTCAAGAGTAGACAATCCATACAACACGATCATGAGAAAAACTTTTTGCTCTCTCATGAGGGCATGCCAAGAATGACATGTTCCCACTACAAACCAACCTTTACTAGCAATTGTGAGTTCTCTCAACTATTAATTTCTCTTAGCCATGTTAATGTCTTCCATACTGCCACATGCTTTGAAGGCACAAGTGAATTATGTCAAGCATGTCAAGATAGTGAATTCTCTCAGCCAATGTGTTAGCTTAGCCATGACAACATCTTCCACTCTACCAGAGACCTTGAAGGTGATTGCATTTGTTACATATCTCTTAGACATGGCTCCACCTTGTTGCTTCTTGCTCTTGGCCGGTTGGTGCTCATGAAGGCTTGTCTTGTCTCATTGCTCGCAGGGATTCATTAACGTGATCACAAACATGCAAACATGTTAATAACATTGAGTAATCACCATTTAAAACACGCGATCACGTTAAATGTTGACGTGACCTTCCTATTAATATGTAAAAACAATCCAAACTCGTAGTTGGTGGCTTATTAGGTCATCATTCATCGGTTTAAATGTGAATACGTAAACTATAACTATATGAATATGATAATAACACATGGTAATCACAAAAAAGTTCACGTGATCACGTGATTGTGAAATCCCTGGTTGCTTGTCATAGCTCTGATTCGTAATTTGTGAAGGCTAGAGACTCTCCATAGGCTCTCTAGCTGCTGCAACCTAAGGTTACATGCATCCAATACATTCTTTTGGTTGGTTGTGCTCATGTGTACTATACCTTCTTTGGCCGCTTGTTGCGACCAAGTCTTGATCCCATCCTTTTCTTCTTTGTCTAGTTGTTGTACCTTCTATGGGTGATTTTCTTGCTCTTGTCCAACTAGTTGATGCACTCGAGGTTCTGATTACAGCCTTGCTACTGCTACTCAAGTTGTTGAGCTCCTACTCTAGATAATTATGTCTACATCCAAGAAGAAACAAAGATTAAAAGCTCTAACTCCTCAAGGTACTTTATGTGAGACAAAGTAATATCTCCATCACAAAATGTTTCAAAGTACTTGATTTGTGACAGAGTAATATCTCCATTACATAGCTAAAAGCGTGGTGAAAAATTGATGAAAAATGCATATTCCAAACATTATGAACTACCAATGTAAAAGATGGACTTTCCGTTGGCTTTGTAAGAATCCTTAGTTGAAGGGAATATAGCTAAGAATGTATCTTGTTAAGGGGCAAGTGCATTCAGCTTTGCCAAAGTGTCTCATTAAGGGGAATCTACAAAGATCCCTTGGCCTTAGGAGTTAGATCTTTAAGGTCTTTTGCAATAGTTTCCTGCGATGTTAAAATTCTCTTCTTTTTGTTCTTCTTCTCTCTCTCTCTCTCTCTCTCTCTCTCTCTCTCTCTCACACACACACACACACACACACACACACACACACAAAATTCCGGTGTTAGAAAAAACATAAGGTGCGATTTAATTTAACCGGCTGTAATAAAAAAATCCTGATTTTTGAGATTTCCTTGAAGAATACCTGAAAATTCACACAAGTTTTAGTGTAAATACCAGCAAATGCTTCAAATTTTCACCTAAAAACCAAGAGAATTTCAAGTCTTCCCTTATTTTGTTTGATTGCAAAAAATGCCTTCTCCCACTGGTCTCTCTCTACAGTGTGTCAGAGGAACCAAGGGGAAGATGACGGGTGTCAGCCAAGCATGAGAGCAGTAGGGAGGCACGATCTAGAAAGATCCTAACATAGCCTAAGCTTTGAAATGAAAAACAAATGGTGATTTTTTTGGGTTAAGGTGGCTTTGGTGCAGGGAGAGAAGAAAGAGAGGTAGGGAGGTGCCATGTGTGAAGCCAAAGCTAGAGAGAGAGGAGATTTCTTCTGCAACATTGAGCAGGCTATGCAGGGCGACTGGGTCGTGAGGTTGTTCTTGCTCAAAGGCGACGGTGTACGCAATGGCGGACGTCGCTCTCAAGTGGAGGGTAGGGAGCCATGTGCAGGGAGGCTTCTCTCTCTCTCTCTCTCTCTCTCTCTCTCTCTCTCTCTCTCTCTCTCTCTCTCTCTCTCTCTCTCTCTCTCTCTCTCTCTCTCTCTCTCTCTCTCTCTCTCTCTCTGCCCACAGGCCCACAACCAGCGATTCTTTTTTATTCTCTCGATGTGAACCCACAACTGCCATGCTCAGATGTGTTGTCCGTCAATCCGGGAGGACACCATGTCGTCGTCTATGTCAGACGCAATCCGACGGAAGGCAACTAATCTTGTTTACGACTATCGCGATCAATGCCTTGCTCTGTCAGCTCTCCCAACGCTACCCATGGGCAGTCCCTCTGCATTTCCTGCTAGTTGTGAAGCTGCTTCTCTCTTCATCGCCTACTGGTTGTTGCCAAGCTGCCTGTCTATTCACCGCGCACTGTTTTCACGGCCTCAAATGGTGCCTTTAGGAAACCTTAGCTGGAGATTAAAATCTGCTAGGATTCCACCTTATGAGAAGGGACCGAATAGGCCGTGCCAATTTTACTTGGGGGTTTATTAATAGGAATCTACAAAGATGCTTTGAGGGCTTTGAGGAGAAAATGAGAGGAAATAGCACGTGCGAGAGAGAGAGAGAGAGAGAGAGAGAGAGAGAGAGAGAGAGAGAGAGAGAGAGAGAGAGAGAGAGAGAGATGCCCAGTGTCCTAACAGAGACGAAGATGATTATTGTGCTATATTGCCTGACTTATTTCCTTTTCTTTGACCCCCCAAAGTATTTTCACAATGATTTAATATTGATGTGTGTGCTTATTTTGTATGCCTTGGGTTTTTTGTTTTTCGAGGATAAGCACCCACACTGGGAACCTCTAGGGCTCTAGTACCATAGGCGATACATGTGAGTGGAGTACCAAATCAAGCTGAGGTTTCTCTTCCAGCTTACGATTTTACATTGTGGCACTTTGATTTTTTTGTTTGTTCATTTTTAGCATTTTAATTTTGTAACTTTGAAGGGTCATATAACACTGTTACCCTCCCGAGGCTCATCACACTAGTAAACTCCCTTTATAATAATTAAGCTAAAGGTCAATAGGGACTAAGCCCACTAGAAAGCCCTAGTACATTGCACACAATGCTGTCTAAATCGGATTAAGAACCTAAGTAACCATTGATTATTAGGAAGGCATTCCCGATGGTATTAACACTAGGTTGGTAGCCTAACAGGACATAAAAGTGTCCTTTCAGGGTTTTGAAAAAAACCTCCAAAACCATAGTAGATCCACTCATTTTGTAAAATCCTTTCATGAGGTTATAGTTCAAGGCCTACTACACATGGAAAAAATAAGAAACTTGTAAAATTTCTCATCTTTTGGTCACACCAAGCCTCCAAAGTTGATGGACTAGTACATTTTCATCAAAACAGTCATTTCTTACGTTTGGTTGCATAAAAATAAGATTACGGATTTTTGTAGGACTTGGATAAATTCCCTTGTTAACTTCAATGGGTTGGTGATCAGAACATATGATTGCTTCTCACTCACTATTTTTTGTTTTGCCAAAAGAAATAGGTACAAAAAAGTTGAATTTTTACCATTCTACAAACCTATCATCAAAGTTTCTATAGCCACGCTCAATACAAATACTATATGCATGTTTTCTTAGTTCCCTATTTTCCTTTAGGTTCATAAGGAGCCATGGAGTATGTCAAAAGAATAATACATCTCTTACCAAGGGGAATCTTGGGGACAAAGATGAAGTACTAAATACAGCAAACATGAAAAAACTGGGTTCAACATTATGAGTTGTAGAATCCCATAGAAACTATTCAATATCTAGCCAAATTTGATCCTTATGACTAGATATGGTTACTACCTACAAAATGCATGTAGTTGTTACAAGAAACTAACAATATTGAAAAAGCTATACTTGATATACTAGAATGTTTCATTTTCTTCTATAATCGAAAAAATCAACCATCGTTGTCTACTATGCAAAATAGGGTATTAGGTGCCCCAAAACTCAAGGAATATTAGCTTTATGTTACAATATGCGACATAGAAAATCAAAACTGCATTTGGATATCATGAAATCCACCAAAAAAATCATAGAAGAGCTAAAATTGGCTAAAAAACAGGATTTGACATTTTTTGTAATCTGGCCATAACTTACAACTTTAACATTTATTTCTCCCTAGAAGCATCAGGACATGTTGAGGACTACTAAAGATAGTTCTCTAGCATTATAGACCTCACAAACATGAATTCTAGAGTGGTATAGTTGCAAAAAGTTGAAAAAAGCCAAAAACAGGACCCGTTTTTTCACACAGTTTAGGTTGTGAAATGTTGTGCAAGGACAAGGTTAAAGATGGAATTGATATTCCAAAAAAATGTCGAGTTTTTTTCAGCTCATGAGACAACTTTCTAGATAGATAGCGCCTCAAAATCCATTTTGAAACTCTTGACATAATTCAAGGAAAATGGTCACTTAACAGGACATAAAAGTGTCCCATTACCAACCTAGTGTTAAGAGAAGATTTGTAATGCCTAGCTTGGTCAAACTAGCTTAGTCGAACTGCTTGATTTTTAAACCTAGACAAGTGATTATGACAAAAAATTACATTGAATTTAATGTTTGATACTAAGTAAATGTGCTGAATATTATGCTACCAATCACAATTAAAGCAGACAAACATAGATGCAAAAAAGATAAGGGGCCATACTAATGGACAAGAAACACATGTTAGTGTTGATGATCGCGCTTGATTTGAAAAGTGGATGAGAGAAAGATTCCATGAAGGTCCAAATCCTAACCACAGCAACACGTTCCTGTACACACCAGGAAACACAAAGAATACCTCTAGGAGGCACATCAGTGGGAAAAGGTACCAACACTTATTGAACATAATTAAAAAACATAAGGAACCCTAACCTAATTATTTGCACTCTCCCTAGAGAGTCAAGGAAATAGGATATTGTAGAGATTAGGGGGAAACCCTAAGGCTAAACCCCTATCCTCATCGTCGAGAAAAACAAAGTCATTATCCGTTAGACCATATATACCATCCGTATAATCATGTAATTTTTCTTCATCATCAAAGACACCAATGTTTATTAAGAAGGTCACTAGATGCCTATAGTCATCTTGGTCAAAAGGATAGGCTTGTGCAATGGGAGATACACTCTCTTCTAAGTATGGATTAGTCGTGGTCAGAGACGTATCAGCCATTCTAACTCCTCGAAATTCCTCTCACATGCTAGAGTACCTACCAAGTCCCATTCACAGGCAAGCACCGGAAAGACCATGTGAAACATTTGTGAAAAGTAGCAAGGGTACCTCTCACACAAGGCAGGAGTGGATGACACTAGCGTACTAGCCATATCTATACATGCAAATAGATGATGGTTAGAGTGCAAATATTACAAGGGTCGTGTTCTTGTGCATAATGTGTTTTTATGATTTTTTGTTATGGCCCTTGCTCTTTTACTTTTTTACCTTGTTTTTGTGAGTATAAGGCTTTATATATACATTTCCTAAGATTGGAGATTGAGAGGTCAGGGAGGAAGGTTGAGAGGGAAGCAAGTGAATGATGGATGTCAGCAAACACTCCCCCCTTTCTTGGGTAGATCATACCTTTTGGAATGATGTCGTCACCTTTTGAAACCAATTGTTCCAAGTTGTTATGGGTGAAGGCTAAATTTAACCAATAGTTTTTGACCGCCCTATGCGTTTCATCTAGTTGCAAGGGTGGTAAGGTACTCTCCCATGATTTTATTTGCAACATTGTTGTAGGTGGTGAACTTACAACAGGAGGTGCAAACTCTTTCTTGCTTGTGTACAATGGTAGGTGGAGGTTGTGTCGAAGCTTCTATTTCCGTATAGGAACTACACGAAGAGCAAGAAGCTTCGTTGTTCCTGAGCTAGGTGGAACAAATCATTCTTTCTTCGGTACCCAAACTAGCACTGGAGCAAGTGTGTAGCATTCCGTGATTTTTTCCTTTCTGCAATCTTCAAGTTGTTGTTTGGAGACATAGGTTTGAGCTCACATGGGCTCGGTGACAAGTAAGAGCACAATTTACGTTTTGGCACCCATATTTGATCATTTCCTTCATAATAGCCTTGGGCTTCCAATAGTTTCTTAGGAATCCAACGTAACGTTTCTTTACATTTCTTGGGGCAAGTGGGACGTCTCTTACCAGGCTCCCGTCTTTTAGCACTAGCTATGGTCACTAAAGAAGATTTAGAGACCCACTTGTATATTTTCTTTGTTATATTGGGATGGGTCTTGTGTGTCTCAAGCTAAAATCAAATTCAAGGAGAATTAACAACCATCGTGTAATTCTTCCCGTGGAACAAGGTTTATTTACTAGATACAACAAAGCTAGATGATCAACATAGAAAACAAACTTGTTGGCCAAAAGGTAGTAGCAAAATTTCTTCACTGCATAAATCATACCTAAACCTTCTCGCTCTGTAGTGGTGTAGTTTCTCTCGGCATCATTCAATTGACTACTTGCAAAGCTAATGGGGTAGTCCAGTTTATGTTCTCCTGGTTGAGCTAGAATACCCCCAATAGCAAAGTTCGATGCATCAATATGCACATGGAAAATTACTTTCCAATCGGGCACTCATAGAATAGGAGTGCTAGTCAAGGTCTTTTTCAATGACTCATAAGCATGGTCACACTACGCAATCCATTGGAACTCAATAAGAAGCTTGTACAAAGGACGAGCTATCTCGGAAAAATTTAAAATAAACCGTCGGTAATAACCAACATAGCCTATGAACCTTTGAACTCCTTTATAGTTTGTAGGTGGTGGCAATTCAGCAATGGCTTTGATTTTTCTCTCATCTGTGGAAATCCCATTTCTGGATACTATATGCCCTAAAATGACTCCATGTTTAACCCAAAATTGGCATTTGAAAGGGTTTAAGGAGATGCGATACAATCTACACTTCTCAAACACTTTTTGTAAGCATGATAGATGTTCTTTCCAAGAGGAATAAACACAAAGGTCATCTAAAAAAGCTTCGCAAAACTCTCTCAAATATTCTCTAAAAGCAGTGTTTATTAATCTTTGAAAGGTAGCAGGGCCATTTAAGCCAAAAGCCATAACATGAAATGGAACACTCCAAATTCGGTTATAAAGGCTATTTTAGCTTGGTCCTCTAGCGCAATTGTGATTTGATTGTAGCCAGAGTACCCATCTAAAAAGCTATAAGCTTCCTTCCCTGCAACTCTTTCAAGCACATATTTTGAATATGGCAAGGGGTAACGGTCCCTCCTAGTGGCGGCATTGACCTTCTTGAGATCCACGCACACTCTGAGTTTCCCATTATTTTTTGGCACAATCACTATTGGAGACACCCATTCTGAGTGCTCAATAGGGTATATGAATCTGCATTTCACAAGCTTTTCAATCTCTTCTTGAACGATGTTTGCATATTTAGGATTCGTTGGGTAGGGTCGTTGTTGAATTGGTTTAGCCATGCTATTCATGGGGATTGTGTGTTGCACCACGGAAGGTGGAACACCTTTCATATCATGATATTTCCAGGCAAATATATCCCTGAATCCCTGAATTCCATGTATACACAACCTTACATTCCTCTGTGGTATAGGATTTGAAATGTTCAGATGCAGGGTGTAAGTTTGTGGGGTCCTGTTGTTCTGTGGACTGTGATACCACTTCCAATTCCTTTTGTTGTTGAGTTAACTCTCGATTTTGTCGTCTCCTTACGGTACAGCTCAACTTTGGCTTCTTTGTAGCCTCTAGTTGTGCGATGTCAATGGGTTGTGGACTACACCACATAACGCTTTGAAGGTATTCACCCCAGTTATCTATCAACTTCCGATGAGCATCACATGCCCCTATATAAGTAATCCATTCTGCGGTAGATTTCTTTTCATTTATTCTAGCATGCACATTTGCTTGATATTGTTGCCTCTTATATCTTCACCTCTTCTTGTCTAATTTTTTATTACAACCGATCTCTAGTGAAGAGTCACTAGATGAATCGCTTCTTGTGTCTTCTTCTCCCTTGGATAGATTGTCATCTCGGATACCATTGGGCCCTGAATGGTTGGTCCCCACATTTGCAGTAAGATTTAACTCAGATTCTTTGTCCTCAGAGTCAATTTCAATTGATGATTCTGACCCCAAATCATGTGGGCTATAGTCTTGTGAGGCGCTACTGGTTCCACTGCCAGTTAAACCTTCATCTTGTAGGTCATCAGAAGCTATATGCATTGCTTCTAGCATATTTAAGGGTACGAATGGTGGCATTTCATCCCCCTCAGGTGTTACCCAGGTCGTCCCCCTATTTCCCCAAGTGTCTATGGTTGCTGCTAGGTGGACCCAATCCACATTGTTCGACTCAGTCATCCCAGGTAGTACATCCAATTAAGGAGAATCTTCCCCAACATCAGTGTCCGCTTTACACGTGTAACAATACTGCAATGGGGCCAAGTGAACTGTGGTGTCAGATCTATGATCAATTATAAACATGTTTCCTAGGGGATGTGCTCGACCAATTACAAGATCCACTCGAATGACAGAATCTTGGAAGTGCAGGTAGACATGGTTTTTAGACCAATTGTGCACCATTTTTGCTTCCCTCATGAAAGGATGTCCTAAGATCATCTCCGATGCCATAGTGTGCTTGGGGAAATCCATAACAATGAAGGTAATTCTTATTTTATGTACAAAGACCTTGATCTTATAGGTTTAACAATAGACCCATTGGCCATCTTCACTACTATGGTTGTGGTCGCAAGGTGAGGTCTTCCCATAGTTTCCCAACAATATTTAGTCACAATGCTAACCCCAGCGCCACCATCAAGGATTCCCTTCACAGTTAATCCTTTAGTAGTGATTGCATGGTCGCATTGGATTCATCACCCTCAAAGTATTGTCCCAACTTGTTAACAGGTATTTCTATAACAAGGTTCTCATCTAGGTTGGGTTGTGGATCTAAGTGTTCCTTCTCTATTGGAATCTCCCTAGCTCCATCCATCTGTGAAAATTGTGGTAGCTCAAACTTTAGTTCTCCATTGAGTAAGCCTCGAAGAGCTGAGACTAGCTCAGGGTCTTTATAAAGTTTGGACATGATGGTGGTTCTAACTTCTGAAGACATGAAATCCATCAATTTGGCAATGTTTAACGGCACCTTTGGGCTTCAGCCCCTTGACGTGGGGAAGATGAGATCTCCATTTCTTCGATAGGATCAGGTAGTCCCTCTATAAACATTCTTTCCATCAAGAAGTGAGTACGCCCAATTTCCCATGACTTTAAGTCACTTTCTTCTTGGATGACACTAGGTATGGCTAAGGGTCTATGGACTTGGTGAGGTTGTTGTTGCGTAGGGAACACGGTGTCTATAATCTGGATCTGCCTAGGTGCTGGTTCTAGATCCCTTTGGGTATCTTCTACCAAACTCCTTAATTGCTTGACTCGCTCGATCTCCTATGTAGGGTTTGGATAAGTTCCTATCTTCTTCTTGGATCCCTGCCATTGTCATGAAGATCTTCCTTGTTGGTTTCTATCTTAGTGGTCGTTTGGATCTTCATGGTTTCACCTGAATCAAAAGCCTCTTCAACGTCGTTCATATATACGGGGTCGTCACCAGTCCCTATGTTGGTCTTTGAACTAGGATTTGACTTCGCTGCTTTTTGCAATCTCTTCCTTCGTGTTTTCTTCCCGTTTTCTTCTTTTTTTGAGATTGGGCAATTGATACCGTGTCTCTTTCCTCAAGAGTACAAGTTTGTTTTTGGAGCATCGATCGTGTGAGTACGTTTACTAGTACATCATGTGTACTTTTTGATGGCTCCTTGGTAACCTCAATCAAGTTTAATGGCGTGATCTTTGGCGCATTTGGATTATTTGGACATTGGCCAATCAAATGATCTATGTCACATCGATTATACATGAGTATCAGTATTGTAGACGTGCTCGCTTGATTGGTTTGCATTAGTGTGGTGTTCTTTTGTAGCCTAATAGGACAGTCGGCCACACGATGTGGACCTCCACACTCATAGCATTGAAGAGGTGGTCTCTTAGCAGTGTAATTGATATTTTGGCCTCTTGCAGCAAGAGCAGCTACTTGATAGACAGGTTTGACTTGTCCCCAATAGTCCTCCATGTAGTATTGTGGACTTTCTTCAAGCACATCCATCCCATAGGCAATATTAGGGTCTATATCTTCCTCACAACCTTCCAAACAAGCAATAGATGACTCACAACCCACTTGATTCACAAAAGTGATTCTTGGATGTAGGGGTTGCGGTCCTAGCACTGGAGGTGGTAAGGGTGTTGTTTGAACAACATTTTGGGCCCTAGGGACCATGTGTTGTGACATTTGTTCAAGAGGTGGGGTTGGCATCAATACAGGCACTCGAGGTGTGTCTGTCCCTGCTAAGGTTGGTTTATTGGCCATCGCGCGCTTAAATACTATGCAATCCTTAGCTTGATGACCATACCTCCCACAGGCATTGCAGTTACCATTGAATTTTACTCTAAAAGTAGGGCATTCACTGGTATTATGCGGTCCATAGCATACTGAGCCCCATTGTGCTCCCTTCTTGGATACATATGATTGTTTTGCGGAGCATGATTGTCTCTGGCAGTCGTCTTGATGCCGTGTGTCAAAGCCAAAAGGGTAGAGAGATAGTTTTTTTTGGCATCGCGATCATCTGGATGCAGACGTCCCTGGCGATGGTCCTTCATTAGCAAAATGATGGTCTTTCATCAGTAAAACTATGAGAAGAAAGAGCAGATGGGATTGTGCAAGCAATGGTGTATGGCCTAGTGCAGCCAGCTTGCCATCTCTCTCTCTCTCTCTCTCTCTCTCTCTCTCTCTCTCTCTCTCTCTCTCTCTCTCTCTCTCTCATTCATTTCTACAGACGACAGGCCCTGACGGAGCACGATTTGTGGGAACTAGACCCATTTTTTCAAATTTTTTTCGTTGCAATGCTATATGGCTGGCTACAAGTGAATGCGCTCTCTCTGCTGGAGATGGCAATGCTAGATGCAAACGCTACAGAGCGAGGCAGAGGAGCGGGGTTGCAGGGGGTGCAGAGCAGGCCACGACAACACCTTTGCCTGTATCAGTGGGCACTTGCATGGCTTGATGCTGATCATAGTGCTCATGCGGATGACAGGTGTTGATGGAGCAAGGAGGCGATGAGGGTACAAGGAGGCGATGTGTGTTGAAGGGAGGAGACAGAGATGCAAAACGGACAAAGAGAGGGTCGTTTCCATCGCGAGATCTTGGATTGCAACTCCGCACTGAGATACGTGCGTGAACAAGGGTCGTTTGCATTGTAGGAGCTTGGATTGCAGCTCCCCTGCTGAGCTACGTGTGTGAACAAGGGCACATATGGGGGCTGTAGGAGTGGCCAATGGTTTGGGCGATGGCAGAAGGCTAAGGGGGCTACGATCGGGAGCATTGATGTGAAGAGTTGCAGAACAAGGGCAAGTATGGGGACTGTAGGAGTGGCCGATGGCTTGGCAACGAGAGAAGGCGAAGGGGGCAAGGGGAAGGCTTTGCAGTGTTGCGATGGCGACAAGGCACACTGATTTTAGGTTTGGTTGTTGAATTGACGCAGATTCTGGGGAGATTCTATATAATATATGCAGTATGGACCCATAGGGACCGAGTAGGTTGCCTCTATACGCCTCTTAGGTTCTCTAACCTTTTTTAGGTCCTTGTAGGCGTGGAGCTAAGGGTAAAGGTGAAAGAGAAACAGGTGGCATGGAATTAACTACTTCCCTTTTTTCTTTTTGTTATCCTATATCATAAGAAAACATACATAACTAAGGGCCAACACTAACTATTTAGAATTTAATTTTTACCCTTTTTTTGGCTTAAAAGCTCCCTTTAACCTATATGCATATAAAAAAAGGCATTTTTTGGCTATTTTTTTGAGTTGTACCTATTGATATCCAGTTTTTTAATTTTCCTTCTTTCCTCCAAAAAAGAACCTACTCCTCTTCCCCCGCATTGGACTTCCCTTTGCTTCCTTAGGATCTTTCTTTGTAGCGGTACAAGCATTCTAGCTCGTACATTAGAACCTGTGACCCGAGTCACGGCGGTCAAATGCTCAACCAGCCAAGCTAACCTCTTTGGATAGCTTCGTTAGGATCTTCCCCCATGTTATATGCTTCCGTGGGATCTTCTACCATGGTGCTAAATGACATGGCAAACTTTTTTCCTCCACCATGTACTTTGCACACCAAACTTTCAAAGCTTGGCAACACCATTCTTCACTTCAAAAAGACATTATGCCACACTTTCAAAACTTTAAAACGCCATTATACACTTGAAAGAGACACTCATGGATGTAAGAGAACGCAAATGCAACTTTGCATCCATTGAAACACTTGCCCATGTAGATGGTGCATGCAAAACAAAGTGTGATAGCCATAAGATTCCAGTTAAGTTTGTCACTTGATTTTATGCATCTACTTGAATCTATCATGCACATTTATGCTCTTCGTGTCCTTATTTTAGCTTCTTGAGTAGGGGTTGCCTACTTTAGAGGAGCAGTTTTTGAAGGGGTTGGGTCGATACATGTGGCTGCTTTGTGGTGTTTGCTTCCCTTCCCACAAAAGACCTTTGATTTTCCCCTTTGGGCTTCTTTCATTGACCCTTAGCTCGCTTGTAGGAGAGCCTCTTCTAGTTGTAGGAGTTTCCTTGTGATGGTGAACGAGGAGCCAACACCAACCACACTTTTTATTAGATGGTTTATCTTTAGGATTCTTCTCAGGATGTGGTGGAATTTTTTTCCTTGTTTTTTATGGCTTCATCTTCAAATTCTTTTTCGTCTTCTTGGCCATATTCCGACATTAGTGTTGGGATCCCTTAGAGTGGTGCTGTGTCAGGAGAAGATGTGGTCCTTTAGGGTATAGATGTAGAATTTTGTTCAAAGCTAGAGGAATCTTCCTCCTTATCTTTATTAGGTGGTTAAGAGGGTTTTTTGGCACTACCCATAGATTGGCATCCCTTGCTAGATGGTTTTGGAGAGCTTGCTAGTGGAGATTCTCCACTTTCTCTTTTGGCAAATTGGCTTCCTCCACCTGAGGTTGGGTTGGGGTTGGGGTTTGTTCACTTCCTCATGTTCTGCAAGGTGAGGGGATCTTTGTAATTGTAGAGTAGGTAAAGGGGTAGAAGATTTTGCATCTCTCTCTCTCTCTCTCTCTCTCTCTCTCTCTAGGCAATAGGTTTTCAAGTCATTCTTCATACATTATCCACATTGCTGCCAAGGCAAAACTTATTTTGGGCCTCAATGAAGCCTTAGCCTTGTTTGCTCTTCCATCCTTCTACCTTCAGTTTGAGATTTTCTAGATATTGGATTGACTTATGCTTCCTTCTTGCGTATTGGGTATGTGGTACAATAGGAGGTGGTAGGTTGTTCTCCTCACTCAAAGATGTGTAAGAAAATTGGTGCTTCTTTCTAGTGTATTGTGCCTTGCCTTGCTACCTTATTTGGCCCTTTGATATTCATTTCTTACCTTCTAATTGGCTTTGTTGGCCTTCAACTGCTGCTACTTTCCCTTGGTTGTTTTACCTTTTGTAGATGCCTTTGTCAAATTTACAATCACGCCCTACACCAATTTGTACCATAAGATCAAGTAATGGTAGAGTATAAATCTTTGGCTTGAAATTCTTTTTATGCCCCATGGAAAATTGAGAAATTATTTTTTATTATGCCATATGCTCTTGAGGATTACCCTAACCTAGATCCTAATACAATTTTTGTGTCAAGCAACATATCGAAAAGTTTGTAAGAGTAGCCTCAAGCTGGATCTACCATAGTAGTGGTAGAAACAGTGCAAGTAATAGAGCGAAGAGATAGCCCATCAAGAGCAACCAATGAGCCAAATGCTGAAATTTTTCGAGAACATACTCCTTTGCATCTTTACAGGATTGTAGGTGTCTTGCAACCAACCATGGAAATTTGGCATATCAGGATCATTGTGCATCACTTTCCAAGTGGTAAGGAAGTCCAATGAGAACTTGGACCCTCTCATTATGCCTAGATCCAACAACAAGATTCAACCTCTAGAGTGGTGGAATTCATGGATAGATTGGGTAACATCTGTAAGACATCAATGTGCTACTCAACGTGATCAAGCCATTAGTATCTCCCTACTCGGCCCTAGTATATCAAATGACTCTATAGTTCAAGACATCAGTGTGCTCCTCAAGCCATGATAGACCTATGATCAAGCCATTAGTATATCCCTACTCTTAGTCCTAGTATCTCCCTACTTGTAGTCATAGTCTATCAAATGACTCTAGAATAGACGCTCTCAAGTATGCTATAGCAAGATGAGCTTCAAAATAGAGAAGCAAGCCCACAAAACTTTTCTATATGTAGTCAAGATGAAAATTAGCATGAGCTATAAGATGCAAAGAACCCTCTTGTGGCTCAAAGAGTGACAAGTGTGGAAAGGGGGATGTCTCTCTCCAGATTATCCCTTTTTGGGAGAAAGTGTTAGAAGGGGATTCTATAGGAAGAGAGATTTTGCTAGTTGTACCAACTATGAACAAGCTAGGAGGGGGAGAATTAATGCTTCCATTTCCCCAAGAGTAGCCCCCTCTAGGATTCAGTTGTACCTTCCTACCCCTCAACTTGCTATTTCTCAAATGTTAAGCTTTATGCTTATGAAGCAAGTTCCTAGTACTCCAAAGAAAGTGCCATGTACCATTGCCCAAACAAGATCACAAACACATAAGTATTGGTGGATCAATAGTGATTGAGGCCTATTTCTTAATTTAACAACAAATTGTACATGTATGTGATGGAAGGGAGATTACTTTGAGTTTCTCTTGCCTAAGAACTATAAGATATCTAGAAAGGATTGTCAAGGACCAGAGGCCATGAGGGCCAGTCTGAACCAAGATCGGGGGTGCCTATATAAGTGGAAAAGACTGGGTGAAGAGAACTATTCAGTACTTCCTTTGGTCTCACAGTGGTACTATGTCAGCTAAATTTGGAAGACATAATCGTGGAGCTAATTGGGGAAAAAGCATGCATGAAGGCTTCCTAAGTTAGGCTCCAGATTAGGACGAGGACGATGGGCATGTGTAGAGTTGCTTAGCAAAGAGGAAGGTTTTCTATCCACCAACACTAGATTGCGAGGGGAAGAGTTCACTGAGCTTGTAGTAGGGAGAGGAAGAGATTCTCTCTCTCTCTCTCTCTCTCTCTCTCTCTCTCTCTATATATATATATATATATATATAGTGAGTGCAATGGGCTTATCTTCTTCTTCCATGTCGCCCACCATCACTTGGGGCTTCAGAACGTTGATGGTTCTCACTTGAGCACCCATGGAGCACCCAAGGCCAACACTTTAGGGTTAAATTTCAAATAAAAAATAGCAGGGGAGGGTGCTCACATCCCCCCTTCCCCCTTCATCTCCTTGAAGCTCACAAGCAAAGCACTAGACTTTGGACTCGTGTTACAAAACCTCTATGAAAGTTCAGGGAATCCTGGTTGTACAATCTTAGTACTTGTGATAAGTGTGTGGAAAAATTTGCACATGCATTCTAATTTGTTTCAGATGCTAATGTATGGCATGTACATTTTGGGCATCTAAATTTTGTCAATTTGATGCATTTTGATATGATTACCTCATTGTCCCATTGAGAGGCACCATCTAAGCATGTTTATGAAGCTGTATTTTGGGGAAAATATGGCATTTTTTTAAAATATGGTTTAGTGTGGGCTACTCGCAAGTTGGAGCTTGTTCATAGTGATATTTGCAACCCGATGCACACTCTTTTTAGTAAAAATTTCTACTTTGTAACTTTCATCGATGATTACTCATGGAATACATGGAAATATCCGCTTAAATCTAAGTCCAAAGTGTTTATGCGTTTCAAATAGTTTTTGTTGTTGAATGAAAGTGTATTCAGTTTTACTGTGGGCACTCTTTGTTATGATCAAGGAGGGGAGTATATGTCAAAAGAATTGGTGCATTTCTGGCTAGTCGTGGGATAAAATACCAATATACAATGCCTTATACACATCATGTTGCTATGAGAGGACAAATAGATTACTTATAGAGATGGCATGATGAATGGTCAAAAGCCAAATTTACATGCTTTTTGGCTAGTGGTTGTCATGTGTGCTACCTGCATACTTAACATGTGTCCCACCAAATCTTTGTAGTCTATGACTCCGTATGAAGCATAACATGAAGAGTAGCCCTCTATTGGTCAATTGCGTGTTTTTTTGTTGCTTGGCTTATGCTCTTATGCCACAACAAGAATGCAAGAAATTGGATGATAAGGCTGTTAAATGGGTATTTATTGGTTACATTTCTGGGTATTTATTGGTTACATTTCTAAGAGCACGGGTTATAGGTTATATCATTTGTAGTCAAAACGTATCTTGACCTCTCAAGATGTTTTTTTTGTGGAAGATGAATTTCAACCCTTATTTTCATGTACTAAAGGGACAGGTGTAAGGTCACATGGCTTTTTTGATACCTTGTTGCCTCTTTTCAATGGTGGGAATACAAAAGTAAGTCCAAAGGAGACATTCAACCTACGCAAGTTTCAAGTGGTCATAGATCAACCTATTTCTAATGCAAATGTAATCATGTACTTGATGAGGACACGGATGAAAATGAAAAATGCCAAAATGGTTGGTGCATACTTTGTGTGATAGTAAATTGGATGCACCTTTGTCTAGTCATATTCGTTCAGGTTTTCATCATGCTTTTTGTGCATTATATTGTTATGATTTAGTTGTGTCAAGTACATGTGACAAGGATGAACCTCTTATGGCTACTATGTAAAAATGAATACTATGCACTTATGTAGAACAATACTTGGTCTATATGTGACGCCTCCTGGAAATAAGGCCATTGATACAAGTGGGTTTATAAACTGATATGCAAGTTGGATACTTTTTCACCCACTTGTCGTATGACCACTATTCATTTCATTTGTGCATTGGCAGCTTATTTTGGATTGGGTGTGGTTTAGTTGGACATTAAAATGGCTTTCTTGAATGGTGGCTTGTATGCGGAAGTGTATGTAATGTAGCCTCATGGTTTTTTTAAGAAAGGATAGGGAAAGAAAGTGTGCAGATGTAATAAAGCATTGTATGGTTTAAATAAATGTTTGCATGCTTGGTATGAGAAAATGAACAACCATTTGACTACACGTGGCTATCGAATAGTCAAACTAAGATCACTTTGTATGTAAAGCGCGTGAAGATGATGAATATCTTATCGTTTTGTGTGTGTGGATGATTTATTGCTCATTGATTTGAATTCAAAAACTATACATATATAATTTAAGGGTGATTTGAATGGCACATTTGAGACATTAGATTTGGGACTTTTGCATCATTATTTGGGCATTCAGTTTAAGTAGTGTAATGACTCGTATTGCGTTATGTCAAGAAAAGTTATGTGCAAACTTTGCTAAGCAGATTTGGACTTTATGATTGCAATTCAATTGTCGCTCTTATGGAGACTCATTTGAAATTAAGGCTACATGATGTTGGAGATCCTACACATGTTACCCTCTATCAGTGGTTTCCTCATTTATGTATGCATTATAAAGCCAGATATTTAGTTTGCAATCTTGCAAGTGAGTACATTTATGCATAGCCCAAGATCTAAGCAGCATTGACAAGTAGTTAAAAGAATTTTTCACTACTTGAGTGGCACTAAACATCTTTGGTTATTTTATCCCAAGGGGGATCATTGCCGCCATATTTACATGCTTTTTTGGGCTTGAATTTGGTTGGTTGTTATCACACACGAGCGTCCATGAGTGGTTTTTGCTCCATGCTTGATAGTTCATCCATATCTTGGTTGAGCAAGAAGCAACCTATTGTGGCCACCTCTAGTTGTGAGGCTGAGTACAGAGCAGCTTTCACAGCTACGATTGAGTGTGTGTGTGGCTCAGACACCTTATGGCTGATTTGGGAGTTGGATAGGAGTGTTGCACTCTCATCTACACTAACAGTCAAAGCGCATAAGTAATTGCAAGGAACTTGGTCTTTCATGCTCACGCAAAGCACATTGAGATGCATTATCACTATGTTAGGGAGAGACTCTCAGTTGGAGAGATCAATCGGCTTTTATAATGACATAGAACAACCTTGTGGATATTTGTTCACAAAGGCATTGCCTCATGAGAAGTTTGAAGCTTTTCACAAAGCTTTGGGATTGGTTCTCTTTGTGGTCTGATCATGTCCATAGGGCATGGCACTGCCCTATACTCTATGTGCCAATTGTTGTTCACCGTGCCACTCCCAAGGGGGATTTGTTGCCATGTATATGATAGTGATGTTTGTCAACACACTTAGGACAACTGGGACACCTTTTTCTTTCACTAAGAGGTCTTTTCCCATGTGCTTTGTATATATGCCCATCACTCTAGGTCTATTTTATCTTGTATTCAAACACTTCTGATCCATTGTCCCATTGTGTGCCTTGAGCTTCTTCTCGAGCTCCAAGCTATGTGTGCATTCCTACAACCCTAACTCTAAAAATATATGATAGTATTTTGTTTTTTTCCCTTCATGTGGATGATATAATCATATTTGTAAGGACAGCTTTGAGGTAGATGCTTTGAAGTTCAACTTGCATGAGAACTTTAACATGACTTTGAGTAAAGCAAAGCATGTTCTTCACATGCTATTTTTGTGACATAGGAGTAGAAAAAATATTTACTTGTCTTACAAAAGAGTGCACAAACGTTTCGAATGGAGGGGAAATAGTCGACTACTAGTTCATTGCCTCCATGTTAGAGACATGGCCAAGAGAGAAGAAGGGACCGGTATGGCCAATATTCATGTTGCATATGGTGTTGGTTTTTTGATATGGGATGATTAGGAATTGTTCAAATTTGCAATTGTAGTGGAAGTCATTGGAATCGTTCAGATTAGGAATTGCAGTGGAAGTCATTGGATGATTAGGAAGTGTTTAGATTTGCAATTGCAGTGGAAGTCATTAGTAGAACTATAGAAAATCATGGCAAGAAGCATTGGGAGAGAGTGAAGGGTGTGATGAGATATTGGCATGGTATGGTGTCTTGGCGATCCGAATCTCACACAAAAAGAAACTTGCATTGCTTCAGATGGAGGCCTTTGGCTATGCAAGTTTGAATGAGATAAAGACCAAAAATACACGATCTAAAAAGAAAAATTATCTTTAAAAACAATATGCTTTTATAAAAACCATTACATTACTGTTCCCTTCATTTACACTACAAGATTCATCCCGCTTGCTCAAGTTCCTTCATCTTGAATTCCCTTTTGAATTCCCATAGTGACTTTGAGTCCTCTCTTGTTGAACATGTCCTCTTGAATCCTCCAAATTTTTCTCCACCCTTGAGTTTCCTTGCTCTGACTTGGGTACCACTTGGGCTTTTAGCCACAATGGCCACCCAACAAACTTGGGAGTTTTCATCACTCAATGGATCTTTTATGGTCCTTGGGCTTTGGCCTAAATTAAAATTTTGGCTACGCTTTAGTCCTCATGTTCTACACTATTTTCCAACAAAAAATTTCCTTTCCAATCTTCTCTCGACTAGTTATCTTGAATGTCTAACCGGCTCAAGTCTAAGCTAAGATACACATTTCCCGAACCAATTTTAGTTTGTTATTGTAAACTTAAAGTTTCACGACATCCACCCCTTTTGTACTTGCACATCCTCTGGCAAGAGTCAACTTTATATCCTCTTGCATCTGCAACATGCTCTATTATTCAATAATCTTATTTAGGATTATATGGTAACTCAAAAACTTGGTCTACAATGAGCATAGGCATCTAGACAACACTGAACTACATGAATCATACCCCGTAGAATTCACAGCTGGAGAACCCTTAGAACTGTAAGAACTGTGAGAACCTTGAGACCCCTTAGAACTCTAGGAGCAACACATTCACTGAGCTCATTGTCACTATTATTGCCCTGAAGTAGAAAAAACACGCTGTTTGAGTAGGCTTAGCAAAGCCAACAGGAGCAGAGAAACATATTGTACTCGTCACTACCTGGTATAGCCTCTCAATCCTCTGAATAACTGAGGAGAAACGGCTCATAGGATGAACAAACTCAATCTCTTTGGAAATCTGAGCAGCATTCTGCAGCATCACAGCACCTTAGTACTTGATTTGTGTGTCAGAAACGAAAAAGAAGTGTGCTTTCAATAAAAAACCACATATTGGCCACAGGCAAATTACAAAAATAATCAATCTATAAAGCTACAGCTAATCAATGGCACAATATTACACAAATCCAATAATTGTGCTCTTAACTGATAAGACAAAATTAGCAACACATAAACCATACTGACCTCATTCCTGCAAATACTTAAGACTCAATATCGATCCTTGGATAGGTTAGGTTAGTAAGTGCATGCAAGGTCAGGGAGAACAATTTTTAGCCAATGTTTAAGATGCGCCTCCAGAAGGAAAAAAAACCTCAGTAAATATAAGACTTTTGCACGCAATGAGTATCATATATGCCAAGAAATCAACTTCCAACAAGCAAAATACATTACATGCATACAGTAACACAACATACATCCTACAAACACGATTAGTTCATGTATTTATATCCTCATCTAGTATACCCCAATAGAATCTGTATTAAAAATTACAAAAAAATTTGAAAAATCACAGTTTTAACAGTAATAAGATACTTAGGCCAAATTGAGAAAACTCCAAATTTGCATACACCTCTAGAAAGAAAAACCACTTTTTTAGTATTTCTCAAAAGATTCCTTGTCGCCAAAGAAGTTTTCTACCGTTAAGGTTTGTAATTCAAAACCACTTAGTGGCGAGTTCAAATCGCCTTGAAGCATGTTCATATGAATGGTGATATAGTTTGGGTTCTTGCTGTTGACTTTGGACAACACACCTATGACGATGTCGAAGAAGAATCCTGGAATTCACTTCCATTCAATGACCTATCAAAGTGTTTATGCAAGGGATGCCTCTACATGTTTGCCCAAGTGGCTGATTATGTTTCACGGCAAGTATATGGAAGGAGTCTATTTTGAACACTCTTTGATAAGCAACTATGCACGACTGCAATGCCACAATGAAGACCTTACGCTTCTTGCAAAGCAAACCCATAACTTTTTGCACATGAGTTAGGACCTGAATGCGCAGGGAGCCTTAGCGCCCTTACCTGAGGAGCAACCCGAGCTTCTAGGGCCGGATGGGCACCAGCATTACATGCAACCAGGTTTTTACGTTCTTTAAGAAGTTACTTCCAGGAGACAAATGTGGTCTCTCCAGGCGTCAACTCCACATTGAAACGTCCTCCTGAAAGAAGGGAAAAGTCAAGGTCCGGCACTTCGTGGAAAGGGAGAAGCGATGCCTCTCCATCAGATCCAGCCATCTTCGTTTAATGCAGTTCTTAATGCTCGGCATGCATCATCATGTCAAGCACACCATATTGCAGGACTTGATTATGCCTCGACATTGTTCTGCGTGAGCCAGCGACGAGAGCGACGAGCGGGAAATAATAGTCTTAAAAACGAAGCGAAAGCTTCACAATGACGTTCTGTGGAACGAGTAGAGCAAAAGACGGTGCGACGACCTGAACGCTACGGGTTCGGGGGTACCAGCTGATAGAAAATTAAAAAATAATGGCAGTAGGTGTTACACATTTTTGAAAAGGAAATAAAGAGAAGAATCTTCAAAGATCTTCTATCTCTAGCTTTGGGAGTTTGACTACGTGGAATTCCATTGGAGCTGTCGTCCATGCATGAGCCTCTCTCTCTCTCTCTCTCTCTCTCTCTCTCTCTCCTACCAATAGGACTTACCAAGAAGGGACGAGTGAGAAAAAGGCGAAACAGAAGGCAGAGGGAGAGAAAGGCGAAACAGAACGCAGGGAAAGCAAGCAAGAGAGATCTGGTTTTGTTGCATTAAAGGTGAGAGAGGGGAAGGGAGAAGGTGAAGCGGAAAGCAAGAGAGAGAGATCTCGTTTTCCTGTGTTAGGACTCACGGGTGTAAGAGGGAGGAGGAAGGCAAAGCAGAAGGGAGGGGAAGCAGGAGGTAAAGGCGCAGGAGAAGTCGTGGCAGCATAAGGCAAGGTGCATAAGACGGAGGCCATCTAGACGGGGTGAGAGAATATTCGCCCGTAATTGATTTTCTTTTAGATAGAGCCAGTAGGTCTCCCCAATCTCAGAAAAAGTAAAAACTTTGAGAAAACATGGAATATTCCATGAAAAAGCAATGAAAAGATGGAATTTCAAAAAGTGTTAAAGGTCAGGTGAAAAGAATTTGGAAGGTAAAAAGATCTCTCTCTCTCTCTCTCTCTCTCTCCATATGTGAGCAGGGCAATAAGCAGTGCGTTAATGCAGTAGATGTCGCAAGCATTGTGTCTTTGTTGTGTGTCTATTGTGTGTCAAAGCCAAATGGAGATAGAGCGCCAGTTGGTAGTGTGGATGCTGTGTCTGTGCACATGGTGTGTGAAGCGGAGGGAGTTTGACTCTATTGGAGCCTGGAAGTACGACAGCAATGCCAGGATACGCAGTGCATGGGAGAGGACAAAGCTCAATCAAAGAGGGAGGGTTGTTGTGTCCTCAATGCAGGGCACCGATTGGACTAGACTCGATTGCATAGGGCAGCTCGGTTGGGGGGCATCATGGGCTCGTTGCCAGCTATGGGTGAAGGCAGAGAGAGGGAGATCAAGGGATGTGGGGGGCAAAGAGAGAGAGAGAGAGAGAGGTCAAGGGAGAGTGGAGAGTCCATAGAGTAGGCTGCCAAGAGGGCTATTGCACAGAGGGCGGAGGGGACCATAGAGGGCACGAAGGGAGTGACAATTGTTTAATATTTGGCATTTCAGTAGTGCTGGGTGAAGGCCATGCTAGGAGAAGTAAGCGAGCAAGGCGAAGAGTGGACATGGCAGCCTATCGCGCAGGAGGTCAAGGGATAATGGGTGCGACAGAGAGGGTATGAGGGTGATGCCCTGCCTTTGGCATGTAATGGGTTGCATTTTCTTGCAAATGGATGGGTTGGGGGGTGGGGGGTTGTGATGGAGGACATGGAGGAGAGCGAGCATTGGCATTAGTTAGAAATGAAAAAAAGGAGAGGGTTTATATCCTAAGGAAAAAGGGAATAAGAAGACCTCCCTGTCTTTCCATTTTCCTCTCTTCTCTCTCTCTCTCTCTCTCTCTCTCACACACACACACACACACACACACACACACAGTGAGGCTCGCGTCTCTTTGAAGCTTGCCTCCACCCTTGTCGTCCCTACTCTCATGGTTCCTCCTCTTCCTCACCAGCCCGCAATCTGCAGTGCTTCTCGCATAAAGATGATGGCGACCCCTACAACTATCGCATGAGAGAGAGAGAGAAGCCTGTAGTTGCAGACGTAGAGAGAAGGGAAGAGAGGAGAGAGAGAGGCCTGCACATCGCTCGCTAGACTTGTCACGGGAAGAGGGTCACAAAAGCTCATGGTTGAAGCCAACGGAGGTGGATGAGAGCCTGCTTTGACCACAACAAAAAGAAAGTATTCTCTTGCTCCTCTGCCATAGTCTCGAGAGAGGCCTGCACATCGCTCGCTAGACTTGTCACGGGAAGAGGGTCACAAAAGCTCATGGTTGAAGCCAGGAGGTGGATGAGAGCCTGCTTTGACCACAACAAAAAGAAAGTATTCTCTCGCTCCTCTGCCATAGTCTCGAGTGTTGTCCACGCATGATCTTGCTCTTTCTCTCCATCTCTCTTACTCTGATTGAGGCTTCAACGAAGCTGAGGTGGGGAGGTTAGAAGTAGGCGAGGCAGGGAAGCCAAGCACAGACGAGAGGAAGGCGGAAGGTGGGGGAAGGGGAAGCATAGGCCCTCTAAGGGAGCAAAACATCAAAAAGGGAATCTTTTAAGTATTGTATTTTTTTAAATGTGGAACCCTTAGGAGGCACTAAGTAACTTAGTCGCTATATATCTTCGTATATCCAGCAAATTCCACACAAATTCTAAGAAGGAAGCAATATTGATGGCTTTTCAACCCCTCATCAAAATGCCTGCTCGAGTCCTAAACTCTTCTTAAATTGCTCTAGCCACTCGGATGAGTGCACGTGCTCAATGCACCTAGCACCCATACAAAATCGCCCATCTTCCCTGCATGCCGAGGCTTGCGCATGCACCTTTGCCTCCCTCCTCCCTCCTCGCCTCCCCACCCTTCCGTTCATGCTTGCTCGGTTGCTATTTCCAAGCTTGACTTTTGTTGAACCAAACGAGGACCCTCGCTCTAGTTTTTAAAGGATACAATAATTAGATAGATTCCCTCCCCCCCTCCTTGGTCGATAAGGTTTTGTTTTTGTCTACTTGCCCATTGCCTACACCCTTTCCACCACCCCCTACTGTCGCATAAGGATTGGAATGAATATGGGATGGAAATGTCCTTCTCGGTACTTCCACTTCTATAGAGCCTCAAAGAAAGGGAAGCATCTACAAGAGCCAAGGGTAGACCTATGCGGGATAGAGAGAAAGTGACCTTGCTCAAGCCTCTTATGCGCTAGATATGTGCATGTGTTTGTGTGTGTGTGTGTGCATTATGACAGAGAGACAGAGAGAGAAAGAAGAACGCTCCTACGACTACAACCAAGATGAGAAGGAAGAGAAGGAGGCCTACAGGCTATGGATATGTGCATGCACGCGCGCGTGCGTGCGTGCGTGCGTGCGTGTGTGTGTGTGTGTGTGTGTGTGTGAGAGAGAGAGAGAGAGAGAGAGAGAGAGAGAGAGAGAGAGGGGAGGCCATTATTTTGGGGGGAAAGTGTTCGCCGCATGGACTTGTTTAGAGGATTAATGAAGCAAAACTACTCTTAAGCTTACCATGTAATTCTCTCCCCCTTTTCGCATGTATACCTTATTGTCTTGAATTGCAAGACATTACCTTTCGGCATACTTCCCTCCTTCGTCTTCTCCTTTGTGCCTCCTCTGCCTCCCACCTATCCTTGGGGTAAGATTTATTCTTGCTACACTAGCAGTACACACAGGGCTAACGGAATACATGGCCATAGCTTGACAACATAGAACTTTGACATCGCTAAACATGCAAATCAGCAGCTCACACGCATGTTTGCCTTCTAATATCAGTAGCCGCTCGTGGTCTCTCCCTCCCCACAACTTCACCCCCCCCCCCCCCCCCCCCCCCCAGCATTTGGCATGGAAGCACCGAGCATGACACCTTTGATCTTCTCGTCAATTCTTTCACTAATGTCAACATCTTGCACATGGCCCCACAAGCCTTTCCTTCGCATCTGGAAAGTCAGCCCCCAAATAGAGAGAGAGAGAGAGAGAGAGAGAGAGAGAGAGAGAGAGAGAGTCGTAATTACTCGTTTGAATATACCAAAGAGGGAGTATCCACATAAATTCTCTAAATTTTAGGATTAAAATGAACTGGGGCCACCTATTGTCCCACCTGTTGGAATTAGGGTTGCAGAGAAACACACACAGCTTGGAGAAGACGAAGGAAGCTCAAGGCACACAATAGAGAGTGTGTTACTTAGCGTGCAATGGAAAGATAGATAGCCCTAGAGTGATGGGCGTATATACAATGCACGGGGGAAAAAACCTCCTAAAGAGGGAAAAAATGCCCCGGCGGTCCTAGTGTGTTCACACACATCACTACCACATGTATATGGTAACAAATCCCCCCTGGAGTGATGCGGTGAACAAGAGCTGGCACGTGAGTAAAGGGAAGTGCCATGCCCTGAGGACAGGATCAGTCCACAAAGGGGAGTAAGCCCAAAGCTTTGCGGAAAGCTTCAAGCTTCTCACGAGACAATGCCTTTGTGAAAAGATCTGCAAGGTTGTCCTGTGTTGGCACATAAGCCAAGTTGATCTCTCCTGCTGACAGCCTCTCCCTAACATAGTGGTAATGCACCTCAATGTGCTTTGTGCGAGCATGAAAAACTGGGTTCCTCGCAACTGCCAATGCGCTCTGACTGTCAGTGTAGATAGTGTTGGCAGTGTCCTGTCCAACACCCAAATCAGCCATAAGGCGTCTGAGCCATACACACTCAACCGTAGTTGTGAAGACTTCCCTGTACTGAGCCTCACAACTCAAAGTGGCCACAGTAGGTTGCTTCTTGCTCAACCATGATATACATGAACTGCCAAGCATGAAACAAAAACCACTTGTGGACACTCTCGTGTCAAAACAACCAGCCCAATCTGAGTCCGAAAAAGCATGTAAGTCTGGCGGCAATGATCCCCCCTTGGGATAAAACAAGCCAAGATGTAAAGTGCCACTAAGGTAGCGGAAAATTCTCTTGAGAGCATGCCAATGCTTAGACCCTGGGCTATGTATAAATTTGTTGACCTGTGAGACTGCAAACTGAATATCTGGCCTCGTGTTGCATACATAAATGAGGCAGTCAACAGCAGTTTGGTAAAGAGTGACATCAGCAGGATCGCCAGCATCATGTAGACTCAACTTCAAACCTGTTTCCATGGGAGTGGCAATAGGTTTGCAATCCTCAAGTCCAAACTTACATAGCAATGTCTCTATGTAACTTTTTTGACACAAGGCAATACCACCATCACACTGCTTAAACTGTACACCCAAGTAATGATGCAACAGCCCCAAATCTTTCATCTTGAAAGTAGCATTCAAATTAGCCTTAAATTCAGCAATATGTCTCTCATTTGGTCCAGTGATCAGCAAATCATCAACATAAAGAACCACAATGAGAAGTACATCACCCTCACGCTTTACATACAATGTGCTTTCTGTTGGACTGTTACGAAAGCCTTGTTTGACCAAATGAGTGTCAGCTTTCTCATACCAAGCACGAGGAGATTGCTTCAACCCATACAAACCTTCTTACATCTGCACACTTTGTCCTCTTGTCCTTTTATGACAAAACCGCGAGGCTGCCTTACATAAAGTTCCTCAAATATG
This sequence comes from Adiantum capillus-veneris, assembly GCF_014529385.1. Lineage (NCBI taxonomy): Eukaryota > Viridiplantae > Streptophyta > Polypodiopsida > Polypodiales > Pteridaceae > Adiantum > Adiantum capillus-veneris. Next base: position 41,636,140 of record NC_140956.1, on the reverse strand, counting down.
TCACCATTCAAGAAAGCAGTAACAATGTTTGATTGATGTACATCCCAACGAAAATGAGCTGCCAATGCACATAGAAAACGCACAGTAGTCATACAACAAGTGGGAGCAAAAGTCTCTTCATAATCTATGCCTTTTTGTTGTGCATAACCCTTTGCAACAAGTCGAGCCTTATGGCGATCGATCTCAGCATCTGGTTTGCGTTTCAACTTGTAAACCCACTTCGTACCAATGGCCTTTTTGCCAGGAGGCAAATCACATAAAGTCCATGTGTCATTCTCTATAAGTGCATCATATTCTGATTGCATGGCAGCCATCCAATTTTTTGAATTATGTGCTTCATCAAAAGACAGAGGCTCCTCAACATCATGTAAGCTAGACATAGCCAAAGCATAACAATCTGATGCATAAGATGCATGGCGAGAGCCTGAACGAGTACGACTAGACAAAGGTGCATCCAATTTACTGTCACGCAAAGTGTGCACCAGCCATTTTGGCATACCTCTAGCCTACTCATTTTCAGCCCTTTCCTCATCAAGTACATCATGTACATCTGCATCAGAAATAGGCTGATCTGTAACATTTTTATAAACCCCCATAGGCTGTACATTTGCCTCATTGGAACTTACATTCATTATATTTCCACCACTGAAAAGAGGCAACAAAGTGTCATAAATGTCCTGTGAGCTTACATTACTGTCTCTAGTACATGACAGCAAGGGCTGAACAGAATCTTCCACAAACACTACATCCCGAGAAACCAGAATATGTTTTGTTTGCGGATGATACAACCTGTAACCTTTACTTTCAGCACTATAACCAACAAAAATACATTTGACAGCCTTATCATCCAATTTTCTGCGCTGCACTTGTGGCACCAAAGCATATGCCAAACAGCCAAAAACACACATGTGCTCAATAGAAGGCTTTCTATCATGCCATGCTTCATATGGAGTAATAGACTGCAAAGCTTTCGTAGGACACCTGTTAAGTACATAAGTGGCACACATGATGGCCTCAAGCCAAAAAGAATGCGGCAAAGCTTGACTTTTGACCATACATCGTGCCATTTTCGTCAGTGACCTGTTTTTCCTCTCAGCAACACCATTTTGCTAGGTATATAAGGCACTATACATTGGTGTTTTATCCCACGACTAGCCCAAAATGCATTAAATTCACGAGACATATATTCCCCCCCTCGATCGGAACCGAGGGTGCCCATAGTACATTTCGAGACATTTTCAACCATAGCCAAAAATTGTTTGAAGCACATAAAAACTTCGGACTTCGCTTTAAGCGGAAATACCCATGCATGCCTGGAGTAATCATCAATGAAAGTCACAAAGTACAGGTAATTGCCCAAGGACGGAGTTTGCATGGGCACACAAACATCACTATGCACAAGTTGCAACCTGCATGTGGCCCGAACTGAACCATCCTTTGGAAATTTAGAACGCTGCATCTTACCCAAAATACAGCCTTCACAAACATGTTTGACAGGTGCTTCAAGAGGTGGCAAAGAAGCAACCATATCAGATTTCTGCAAACGCAACAAACTGGCAAAATTCAGATGACCAAAACGTGCATACCAAAGTTTTGCATCTGAAATAGCCCTTGAATCTGCAACAGCATTTGCAAAATTTTGTCCACACTTGTCATACAAAGTGAGCTTATACAGCCAACGGCACAAAAGCCCAGATGCAACAATTTCATCACCAAAACTGAGATCATGAACTGTACATCTGTCATCCACAAATTTGACTACAAGTCCAAGTCTAGCAAGTGCGGATACAGACAAGAGATTCTTCTTGATCCCAGGTACATAAAGTGCATCAACAAGTGTGAAGGAACTGCCATTAGCAGCAGTGAGCACAATCTTTCCAACTCCCTGAACTGGATAAGAGGCGTTGTTGGCACAAGTGACTGAATTCCCATGAGGGACAGACTCGAGAGAGGTAAACAATTCACGATGTGAGGTAATGTGCTTTGTAGCACCATTGTCGAAATACCACACATGTGAATCTACAGCAACTAACAAGCATGCATCATGGACAACAGGATTGTAAGTGCACTCTGCGCTAAAAGCCCATTCTGCATCAACATCAGCAACACAATCTCCTTTCACAGAAGACTCAACAATGGCTGCATTTGTAGTGGAACCAGCATTTGCAGTGGAACAACCCTCTTTATTCTTAGCCTCTTTGGCCTTCAACTTAGGACACGACTTGATCAAGTGATCATTGGCTTTACAATAATGGCAACGCATCTTCTTTTTGCCCTTATCACCAGAATTGCCAGACGAAGTACTGCCAGCAGAAGCATTAGGAACAGAATTTTTGCCACTCGCAACAGAACCATAAGAAGTGGCTGCATTACTGTTACCACCCTTTCTTTGAGAAGCAATAAAAGCCTGTTCAACTGCACGCTGCCTAGTCCTGTTTTTTCTATAAAGTGACTCTTGCAACAGCAATGTGCATAATGCATCAAACTTGACAACTTCAGGATTTCCTTGGGTCATCAGTCTCCAAGTACTAGCAAAAGTCTGGTAGGAATCTGGTAAGGCATCAAGAACAATATGCACAAGGGAACTGTTTGAAATGACTTCACCTGCAGAAATAAGCTACTCATTGATATCCTTGACACTAGCAAGGAAAGTGTCCATATCATCTTCCTCATGCATAATCTTCGACTCCAGCTCTTTACGCAGCAAAGCAATTTTAGCCTCATTGCGGTTTGCATAAAGACCTTCTAAAATATCCCAAGCCTGTTTTGCAGATTTTGCTGAACGGATGTGAGGAAGAATGGTGCGCTTCACAGACAACGCAATCAATGCATGAGCCTGCGCATCCTTAACATTCCAACGAGCTTGTTCTGTCGTAGGCAAAACAACTCTAACAGCTGCAATCCTTGCAGCAAGGCCTGCAACATCCTCAACATCGCCTACATCCTCAGAACCAGGACGTACATCAATGCCCTGCACAATGTTCCAGACACTCTTTGACACAAGAACATGTTGCATCATATAAGCCCACATAGGGTAGTTGTCCCCATCCAACCTGTCCTCAGCAGCAAACATCTTGAACACATCTGTGTTGTTGTTGTCAGCCATGGTAAATGCTGCACCTGATGTGAAAACTGCCCGAAAATAGGAGAAACGGAGCGGGAACAACCTGTGCTATATAGCACAAACCGTAGAAGACTATAAGGCACCTGTTATGCAGAAAGCGGCACTGATAGAAATTTTGCACAAAATGACGAAATAGCCTGTGCAGTATTGCATGTAGTGGAAACGGAGGCCGAAATGAGCCCAAATCAAAATTCTGAGCAGACCGAGCTCTTCGAGCTCGCCCAAAGCATTTGTCGACCTGCGAACGCTTGCCAAAGCTCACTGAAATCGGAGTAATTGAGCAAGCGTGTGCTGGAGCAGCTGGCGACTAAGCCCGGGAGGACGTGACCTGCTCTGATACCAATTGTTGGAATTAGGGTTGCAAAGAAACACACACAGCTTGGAGAAGACGAAGGAAGCTCAAGGCACACAATAGAGAGTGTGTTACTTAGTGTGCAATGGAAAGATAGATAGCCCTAGAGTGATGGGCGTATATACAATGCACGGGGGAAAAAACCTCCTAAAGAGGGAAAAAATGCCCCGACGGTCCTAGTGTGTTCACACACATTACTACCACATGTATATGGTAACACCACCAACAATGTGTGTGTGTGTGTGTGTGTGTGTAGCATGTCATTATTTACAAAACCCATGAACAAGGTTACACTAGCTAAAATGGAGCCAATGCAAGCTCCAAGCTCGATTCTACAATATTTTGCTAAGTTCACAGCTTTTCAACATGGTTTGAAATTTCCAAGACCAAACTCAAATCAAAATCTTATATAAGCCACACATGATGTTTCTTTGCTCATTCAAAGTTCAAAACTACCTTGGTGAGTGTAAGTTGATGCATAAAACTACGAATCGTGCCACTCCTCATGCAATCTTCCATACCCCATGTGTATAGCTAGGCACATTCTATGTGTGTACAATAGAGCTATTTGAGATCCACACAAAATGTTCAATGATGCCATTTACAAGTCTTCAATTTCCACAAAAATACATACCCCTTGTGTATCGCCAGGCACATTCTATGTGTGTACAATGGAGCTATTTTAGATCCACACAAAATGTTTAATGATGCCATTTACATGTCTTCAATTTCCACAAAAGTACGGATAAGGTGTCCCACACCCACGGGATTTACCCAAAGCAATTATTAGGAGACCATGTTGAGTTTCATTATGGTCTACTTAAATAAACTTTTTCTCGCTAGGATTGCCCATTCTAGGGAGAGAAACTAAAAATAGTAGAAGGCCAATTATGTACAATGGACTGAGGAATTTGTTTGTGAACTAGAGAGTTCCTAAATTTGAATGCATTCTTCACAAGTGTCAATGGAATTCAATAAAGATCTCATGCGACAAAAATAGGATATTAGCGAATCCAAAAGAAGAATTCCATTGAGATCTTGTGGGCCAAAGATGGAATATTAGCGAATCCAAAAGAGTCCAAAACAGATCTGAAAGCCTCCAAAAGTGAGAAGGATGACCAAAAGTGGGAATGGGAGCTAAAATGTTATTATCCACAATGGTGAACCTAAAATTATGTGGAGATAAGAGATGTGGTCAACAAGCCTCCCATGTAAAAATAGAAAATTGCTTTTACACGACCTAAGGTGAGTATTTCTGGATAACTCAAAAAAGAAGGTGTTTATGCAAAAAGGGCCCATGTAGCTTATTGGAAACGACAAGATGAACAACTTTGTAGTTCTGAGTTTTTTTTCATTTGAGGATCGTAATAGGGAAATTTCTTCGTTTTTCTGCAGGGTTGCGTTGGAGAGAGCAGGGAAACTTCTACCTTCCCATCTCATGAAGCTCCATGCATACCCTTAGCCAAAAGGAAGCTCTCCATGCTCTTCTCAAGGCTAATATCTTCTCTCTCTCTCTCTCTCTCTCTCTCTCTCTCTCTCTCTCTCTCTCTCTCTCTAGCTATGGTTGCTCAAGTTTATACATAAATAACTATGTAGGTTACTACTTATTAATGCGTATATCCAACTCGATTCTTGCTTAATCCTCGCAGATTCTATGACCCACGAGGTGTTTATGGCCGTGGGATTGAGTTCAATGAGGTGTTTTAAGTGAAAATTCTAATAGCAATCTCTACCAAATTTTAAATCTTTCATCTCTTCAATTTGTGCAGTTAAAAGTGCAATTAGCTAGTTGTATTGATTGAAAATTATTATAGAATGAAGAAGAATTTATTCATACAAAGTCCTTTTGGAGGGGGGGGGGTGGCTCCAAAAAGTCTGACCCTCGACTAGTGTCGAATTCTTCTCTCTCTCTCTCTTTCTCACAGTTTCGGTACATATGTGTGATTGAATCTAAGTTAATGCATGCTTTGCAATTGTCATGCTTGAATGTGTGATAGTTCAAGTATTCCACACTTACAATCTCTCTTGATATGCATACCAAGAAAGTGATGTGCATCGCCCAAATCTTTCATGGCAAACTACTTGCTTAAGGCATACTTGAGAAGTGTAATCTCATCTTTTGACTTCTCGACTATAAGCATATCATCCATGTACAAGATTAGAATGATGAGGGAACCATCGTTCAACCTCCTTGTGTAGAAGCAGCGATCCTCTTGACTCTGTACATAAACTTGGATTGAGTATACTTATTAAACTTGATGTACCACTGCCTTGAGCCTTGCTTTAGTCCATACAAATATTTCAGTGCACACCAGTTCTGCCCTGGCTTCTCAAGATTTATCTCAAAACCTTCTACCTGCTTCATGTAGACATCTTCTTCAAGATCCCCGTGAAGAAACACCATCTTCACATCCATTCAGACCAATTTCATGTCCTCTATGGATACTAAACCAATCACAAGACACAGTGTAGTCATCTTGACCACTGGGGAAAAACTTTCGACATATATGCCTTTCTTCTACTTGAATCCTCTAGCAACCAATCTAGCCTTATACGGCTCGGGATCTTCTATCGTGTACTTCTTCTTGTACACCCATTTGCAAGTCAATGCTTGTTTACCCTTTTGTAACTCTGTCAATTTCCAAGTCTCATTGGCTAAGATTGAGTTATACTCAGATTGCATAGCCTACTCCCACTTCACACTATGTTCCATTCGAATAGCTTCTTTGTAACAAGTGGGATGACCACAGTCAATGACTAACAAATTGTCCAATTATTGCTCAAAACACTCAAGTGCATGAGATACACGAGTAGATCTTCTAAGTGTCTGACTACTAGGTTCCACTCTCTAGAGCAACATTTGTTTGTGTACTAGTGGAAGGTGCATCACTAGCATGTCCAGCATTCTGCGTAACTGGTGGTGTGGCAACATCCTCAAACCTTACTTTGCAATATTCAATCTCTTTCATTAGCTGTCTATGCATCTTAGACTCGTTGAATATCACATGTATGATGTGTATAACCTTCTTGGATTTTGGGTGTCAGAGACAATATCCCATCCCTCTCTCTCTCTCTATACACCAAATTTCATGAAGATGCACTTGTGCGATTTGGGATCCAGCTTTTGCCTAAGCTCTTTGGGTATATACGAGAATGCCTCACATCCAAATACACGTAATCGATCGTAATTGGGTTGTTTGCATGTCCACATCTCCTGTAGAATCTTGTATATTAAGTAGTGTACCAGGTGATCGATATAGCAAGTAAACACCTGTCATGACAACTTTCCCCCAAAACTAGAACCTTCATTCCTTTTTGACTCATATGTCCCAACCGACTATGCCACAACTCTGTAGACGGCAGCTCGGATACATAAATAGAATTCTCTTTCACTAAAGAAACATAGAGTGAATACAACGAGGCAGACTTCTGGCCTTTAAGCATGACCAGGTTTCCCTTCTTGATGATCCAAGAACCATGTACAAAAATGATAGGGTAGCCCAAATTGTTTAATTTCCTGACAGACATCAAACTCTTTGTCAATTTGAATACATGTTTGACATTTTGCAGCATAAACTCGGTGCCATTATGCATACAAAGTTTTATGGCCCCAATACTGCATATATCAAGCTCATAAGAATTCCCCAACTTCATTGTACCATGTATAGCAATATATGTGGAGAACCACTTCTTATGAGGAGTCACATGAAAGCTAGCACTTGAGTCCACTATCCAATTTTGGGCGTAACACTTGTCAAGAGCTAGCACTAGCCATATACGCATCGCCATGCCCACTCGCATCAAGAGACTGATGTCTAATTTCTTCAATGAGCAAAGTGCTATTAACATCACTAAACGCTAGCTTTTCTCCAGGTGCTGAGTTACATATGGTTGTATTGAACGTATCCCATGATGAAGGTAACAAGCATAGCAAGAAGATGGCCTTCATCTCATCATCCAAAGTTAAGACCTTTGGAAGTAAGCTGTGAAAAGACATTGTTGAACTCATTCAAATGAGAGCTGATGCTGCTATCTTCTTTCATATTCATGCACATAAATTTCTTCATGAGAAAAACCTTGTTTAAGTCACTTCTACCATCCCATGTTGCACATAAGGCATCCAATAAATCTTTGGTATTGATCTTATCTACTATTGTGAAGTAAATGGATTCATCAAGGTGCAAGCAAATGGTCATCGTATCACGCTCATTCAAATCTTCCCATTGATCATCAGTGTAGGCATTCTCTTTTCTCTCACACAATGGTTCTATCAAACCCTTATGGATCAACACATCGTGCATATGCTTCTTCCAAATTGCAAAGTTTGTGCCATCGAGATTTTTAATACAATACTCTTCCTTGTTCGAGCAGCCATAGGTGAAGAAAATGTGACGAAAAGACTTATGGAAAAATTTTTGGGGAGAATTTCGACAGAGTTTGCCCTGCATGAGGAGCAAAACCTCTAAACAATATTCAACAAATCACTATGTAAAAAGTCAACTATATGAATGTAAAACAACACATTAACAAGATCAAATGCTCTCAAAGCATGTATTGACATAAGATGGTAGCATAAACCACTGACAAAGCACGGATGATTGCCAACTCGGTGTCAAAAAGCACATATATCCATCTATACATAACCTGTTGTGAGGCCACGAAAGGGATCTCCGACAACATAATCCACCTCACATTGGGTAACCCGGTCCGTAGTGCTCAGCTTCAAAAAACCTCATGCAACAACCCTCACAAAAAGGTTATGCAGACTCAATGACTAGCCACAGTCTCATAAAGGGCACTTCAAGATAAAGTCTCAGAAATGGTGGGGTAACTGCCAAAAAATTGCTAAAATGGCTCCAAACGGTGTACAATAGGTAGTATCTACAACTCAACATACATGTGTAATCGCACACAAATAGGCACCAAAAACTGATGCATGCAATAAACAAAATCCTTACCAGGGATATCTGCTCTCAAAAGAGCTCAATAGCACTATGTCTGCTCAAGAAAATGTGCATCTGTCAATGCATAACCGTTTGCAGAGATATTGCCACCAAAACGACTACCAAGGATGCCTGGAAGGCATTGTATCTGTGTGTGTGTGTCTGAAAACCTAGAGGAACTGGTATATGTGGACTCAAAAGCCCCCCCTGTAAACTTGCATGTCAGTGTAGACTAGGAATTTGATGTTGATTTCTGCCGCTAGACAAAAAAAACACCGAAGGTCGAAGTCGAAACTATGTCAAAAACGTGACCAATGTGCTAGATGCCGATGCCGAGTGTCACTAGTCAATGATAGATATACCTCACATGTGCATGTCATGAGCGCTATTGTCCGTAGGAAATCAGACGTTCATGGGAGCACCAATGTTGAGGAAAAATGGTCGAGTAAGTCATCGATGTTGGGGTCAGATGTCGAAAATCCATCGTCTATTGTAAGTGATGTCGTCAATGTCGAGAATGGTGGGCGTTCGCGGGAATGACGAGAGTCGAGGAAAAACGATCGAGAAGGGTGCCAATGTCAATGTCAAACGTTGATGCTGCAATTTGAAACCCAAGCTCAGCCACTTGCTGCCAATACCGACACACAACGCTCGTGTGTATGTGTGTGTGTGTGTGTGTGTCCCATTCCCATGAGCCCTCTTCGATGTCAGAAATCGGCAAGAATTTGAAGCTCTCTTAGCTACTTGGCTTGAATTATGCGAGGCTGGTGCCTTGGTATTCTGCAATGTGGTGTGTCTTGAGTAGAAGATCCACTACAAACAGGTGCCTTTGACGCAGATTTCGGCGCCAACCGTCGAAAATCGCGTCGACAGTCGAAATACGCGTTGATATCTACGTCAATAGTCCTAGTTTTCGATGCATATTTCGACGCCTGTAACGACGCCTATATCGACGACCATATCAGAAATTTTTTTCTTGGGCAGAGGACAGACAACCTGACCTGTGCCCAGTGAAAAGATGGACACAACCACAACCAAACTGCCTGTCCTCTGCCCAAGAAAGTGAGCAACACCAAAATCAACCGTGCTCCCGTAGAAATTTCGACAGAGTTCCCTTCGTTTTAACATAAATTATTCAAAAAAAACCATATATACGTCTCCTACATGATATCCATGTAGGATCTCACATGAGATTTAAGGCACAACTTGATGGAAGAAATGAAACAAACTTTGTGCAAAACCATAACCAAATTAAAACCATAACCATAACGAACTTTGTGCAAAACCATAACCAAATTAAAACAATAACCATAACCATGATCAAAACCATAACGATAACCATAACCATAAACAAAACAATAACCATAACCATAAAGTTCATTAAATTCTTGCATAATTACCATAACCAAAACCATGATCAAAACCAGCCATAACCATAACCATAACTATAATCAAAACCATAACCAAAACCATGATCAACACCTATATGTGCATGTCTATACAAGAAAGAAACATAGAGATGTGTCTCTATCTCACAAAACATATATAGGAAAACCATGGATGACTCGCGCGTCACAACCTGCACATAAAGTGATAAGTCACAAAATTATTATGATATTACTTCATATATACTTAATTAATTAAGTCAACTCACACATATTATTTGTCTCGATCAAACGTCTCACCTCAATCGATCAGCGAGACTCTAAGGCCTCTCAGTCTACAGTCTCTCCTTCGGCGGCAGCAAGATCATTCAATACTTCATAAATGCCTTTACGATATCCATCTGTCTCCTCCTGGCGTGTCGGGGCTCGATGCATTGCAAGATTCTGCGTTTATACAAAAATCAAAGTAATTAAAAATACATGATTCATCGCTCTTGAAAAAAAGGCCATAGCTAGGATTGGATTGGAAACTCACAAACTCATAGCGAAAGGTGTCGAAGCCTCTGCTGCCAAGATGAGATATGCCCCTAGTCTCTACGTACCTCCGCGGCGAGACGCTGTTGTTTGAACCTCGTATCCACGGTCTCCTCCTCCTCCCTGATCTGCTACCACGACTCGTGTGAGATGCCCGAAGGCTTCGGCGAGCCCTGCCTGAAAGCCCGACGAGCTGCATCTCGACGATGTTTCATGGTGTCCCGTGCAACATTCGTGATCCACCTCCTCGGAAGCTCTGCTAAACCCGGAGCAGGCCGATACTCTCTCATGATGGTCTCCACTATATAAATGATTTCGCTGCGATCCTGATGAGTCCAAGACGTCATGATGGTGCTAGAAAACTGCACCTCCGTGAGCTGGCGAACCCACTGTCTCATCTCAGTCCCGACACTATCCATGTCAACTTGTCCATCTGGTCGTACAGTATAGACCTGGAGGCACTAGGATCGTGTGCCCCCCAAGGAGTCCGAGGTGTGCTAAGAGGTGTGTCGAGAGGTGTGCCTGCGTAGGAGGGGGGTCGTGAGCGAGGAGGGGTCGAAGCATCTGTGGATCCTCCTCCACAGCAACCACCACCTCCACCTGACGATTGCTGAGATTGGCGAGTGCGCTTGTGAAGCGGCGATGCTGACGTACCCGCCTCTGACGTACCCGCCTCTAACGTACCCCTAGGTGTTGAAGCGGCCGTGATGGGAGACCTCGTAGGCGTCGTACCCATAGGCGTCCCCCCCCATAGGTGTCGAACCCTCGGGGGTGAAGCCCGGAGGTGTGGTATCCGTACCTCTGGCTATCCAATGCTGAGACGCATGTGCCATCTGAAATGGGCGTCATCCGTGTGATGAAGCCCATAAATGCATCTGCACTCATAGACTCCGGATCTGGCGACTGGTCTGCCATACTAAAGTCATGCACAAAGAAAGTAAAAGAAAGCGTCAGAACACCTTTGTTTAAATTAAGAAAGAGCTTAATTTTAAATCAACATCTTCACACAAACACTTACATGCCTCGACTAGTGAGGCATCATCGATAAGATCTTGCACCGTATCATCGTCTATCTCTAACTGCAGACATAAATCTGTCCCAACTCGTTCTGACGGATTGTCTTCATCCATTGCATCTTCATCTACAAGTGTTATATCTGCCTCGTCTGCATCATCCTTCGTATATCTGTCAGCTTCCTCTGCCATACCTTCGTCCATCTCATCTAATGTCATAGTAGTATTTGCGTCGTCTAGCCATCTTTCCTCCAGGAGCTCTTGCCCTTCAAATACTTGTTTATTTCTTGGAGCAACTTGAACCACAAACCACCATTGTGGCTCTCAAGGGTCCGGTACAAAGATCACTTGCTCGCAATGTTCGGGGAGCGCAAACGTGTCGCTCGCATCTATCTAAACCTTTGTAGAATCTATTTGCACAAGCTTGTTTCCATCTCTGTGTACCGTTGCATGGCGACCATAAGTAATCACCTTGAACCATTTCACATCCAACAAAAACATCTCAAATCGTCTGAAGCTGACTTTCAAGATATCTGACACTAGACCACAATAATCCAGATTGCTAGTGCTCTTGTTTGTGTCTCTGGCACTGGCCTTGCTCTTTTGTATGAAACTAACCATTACCCCACTGTCAAACGTGTTTCTTTTGCTGTCAATTTGTTGTGTTCTGAAATGCTTTCCATGCGACCACAGTGCCATGTATGTATGATACCTCCAGTCACATCCAATAGCCAACTCTTCCTCTTCTGGAGATATGGATTCTCCGATCTGTCGAGCTCCTCTCATTGTCTTGTCCAACCATGCCATTGTAGGGAATTCAGGTAGAGGAGCTCTCCCACATTCTTGAATATATGCATTGGATCCAGCAACTAGTTAATTAGTAGATCACCTCAGTACAACAACGATGGAGAATGGACAAACACTTCATTCGTGGAACAGGTTGCCCCTCATGTTGTTGCCATTGGCGACGCCACTCTTGTACATGCATAGGACGATATTCGACGCGACCAAGCTAACCTTTGCGCAAGTGATGGCCATCTAGAAGATAATGATGGTGGCCTTGATAAATTGTCTTTCGAAGCAAGGCAGAATAGCGCACATCCAAAGACGGCCCGCAAATTGGACATGCATTGTATCCCGAAGTTGTAAGCCCTGCATATATTAAAGCATGATTCAGTACTACACAAAGTGCTTGTGAATAGCGAGAATTTTGTAAATCATCCACCATTACCAGAAGCTTCATCGTATCCTGGCCAATCATGCATAGTCCACATAAGAAGTCCATGGATCCTTGCATGATGTTGTCCTGCTGGTTCAACCGCATCTCCTATGTCGATCCCATGCCATAACTCCTAGAGCTTGTGAACTAGTGGTGCGAGATAAACATCCATGTTTTTTGCCTTGAACTTACCAGGCACAATCAAGCCTAATATCAAATGATCCTTCTTGATGGCAAGCCACGGCGGGAGGTTGTAATTGACAAGGCACACATGCCAAGTGCTCCATGACGAGCTTCTCAAGCCAAATGGATTGACTCCATCCATTGCCATGCCCAAATGAAAATTGCGTGGTTCACTCTTAAAATGTGGCCAGGTATCTTCAATGTGCCTCCAAGCCTTTGAATCAGTGGGCACCCTAAATGTTGCATCAGTGGATCTATTCGTAGAATGCCACCGCATCAACTTTGCAATGGAACCACAACGAAACATGCTTTTTATCCTCGGAATAATAGGGAAATGCGCAACACTTTAGCTGGCACTGACTCGCCAACCGCATCTTGTTTGTAGCGCATTGCTCTGCACTTAGGACACGACAAACAATCTGCGAATTCATTGCAAAAAAGAATGCAATCACTTGGACATGCATGAATCTTGTTGTAGTCCAAGCCAACTGAGGTCAATAGTCGCTTTGCATGTGGCCTGGAGGGGGGCATTTCATTGCCAGCCGGGAGTAGTTGCTCTCACAACAACCTGTTTAAGCCACATTAAATTAAAACTACCCCAAGCACGTCACCGTTGAAATCGGAAAATCTCTTTTGTAAGTTACGTACCTAAACGAAGCAGTGATGCTTGCATCTGACCACCCGTACACTGACTGCAGATTCAAAAACGATAGACAAGTACGAAGCACATATATTTTGGCGCCTTCATAGATTGATTGACGTGCCAACTTTCTCAACATGTCTTCAGGAGATAGGCGCACGCCTTCTGGTGCTGCTTCGTTAGTGTTCTCCTCGCTTGTCTGGAAGAAGGCATCCAGCATCTCCTCCATGCCGTCGTCTTGTGTCTATAAGCCCTCCTCTGCTTCCATCCTTGGCTCTGGATTGGTCGGACCTTCACGCATAATCCTTTTTCTCTCTCTCTCTCTCTCTCTCTCTCTCTCTCTCTCTCTCTCTCTCTCTCTCTCTCTCTCTCTCAAATGTAGGTGTTATGTCGCGAAAATCAATGCCCGTTCCGTAGGAGTTGTATTGTAGATTCTGTACGGTTTCTCTAGCAAACTCTCCGTACTTGTGCACATGCTTATTACATATCCTACGCTTGCGCATGATTTGATACTTGCAGAGCGTGCACGAGCATGCAATCTTTTCCTCCATGTTAGTTGATGACGTTGCCATCTACAATGATTATGAATATTGTCTCAATATATATACTCCTCACAATGTAAACTACCTCGCATTCTGTAGCCTTGCCCGATCTCCGCACACCTCGGTCCAGAGGTGTACGGAGATCAGGACCACCGGGTCAAAATCTCGTCTTTATTGGTCAAATCCTATATGGGTTGACACATACGTGCACACCCAGGTGTACATGACAATGCATGTAGCGGACAAAACCCCTTTGCCTCTTTTAGTTCCATAGTTTCTACGAGAGGGAGAGAGAGAGATAGAGAGAGTTTCTATTCTTTTCACACAATTGGTCAGCCAAGCTAACTCTTTCACCACTCCTCTCTCTCTCTCTCTATCCATCTCCGTAGCTATCTCTAGTTAGTTCTCTCTCTCTCTCTCTCTCTCTCTCTCTCTCTCTCTCTACCTCTATCTCTGGCTCTATCTCTCTATCTTTACCTCTATCTCTCTCTCTCTACCTCTATCTCTAGTTAGTTCTCTCTCTCTCTCTCTCTCTCTCTCTCTCTCTCTCTCTCTCTCTCTCTCTCTCTCTCTCTACCTCTATCTCTAGTTAGTTCTCTCTCTCTCTCTCTCTCTCTCTCTCTCTCTCTCTCTCTCTCTCTCTCTCTCTCTCTCTCTCCTCTATCTCTGGCTCTCTCTCTCTATCTTTACCTCTCTCTCTTTCTCTCTCTCTCTCTCTCTCTCTCTCTCTCTCTCTCTCTCTCTCTCTCTCTCTCTCTCTCTATTTCCCTATCTCCTTCTCTCTCTCTCTCTACACATATATATATATATATATATCACTCTCTATTTCTCTCTCTCTTTCCCTCTCTCTCTACTTCCCTATCTCTCTCCCTCTCTCTATTTCCCTCTCTCTCTCTCTATTTCCCTCTCTCTCTATCTCTCTTTCTCTCTCTATTTCTCTATTTCCCTCTCTCTCTCTCTCTCTCTCTCTCTCTCTCTCTCTCTCTCTCTCTCTCTTTCTCTCTCTCTCTCTCTCTCTCTCTCTCTCTCTCTCTCTCTCTCTCTCTCTCTCTCTCCTACACATACACACACAACAATGTAGCTTTAGAGAGAGAGAGAGAGACACAGAGAGAGAGAGGGAGACGGGGGGGGGGGGGGGGGGGGGGGGGGGGGGGGGGGGGGGGGAGAACGATACCTACACTGTAGGTTTCCAAGAAGGGGCTAGATCTGCACGCACGCTCGCAGGCGAAAATGATCGCCTACGCGCGAATTTGGTTTTTTTCCCCAAATTTTTTTCGTCGATGTACGCGTGGAAATACACGTGGAAATACGCGCCTTTCGACAGACATTTCCACGTACGTATCGATGCGTATATCGACACGGGGCATGCCCGTCAAAATGCACGTGGAAAGGTACGGCGCGTCAAAATGTTGTGCGTCGAAAAGCGCGCAGAGTGTTGTAGTGAGCTAGACCTCCTCTTTCTCTCTCTTTTGTTTTGTTTTTGTTTTCGGAATCGGGTAGGGCACGCCCGGCCGCTCCCCTCATACACCAAAAAAGTATACAAGAAGAATGACCAGGACTATGCACCCAGAAACCGAAGGCGTCTGCTTTTGTCACTAGTTTCCTCTGGACTACGAGAGGCCAGAATTATCTACAATCTTAGGGCCATGACTAATCCCTTGAGAGACCCATTTTGCCAACTTGATTTGGGCGTGACAGTGACTCTCTCTCTCTCTCTCTCTCTCTCTCTCTCTCTCTCTCTCTCTCCTCTCTCTCTCTCTCTCTCTCAGCTTTGCCTGCTCGTGGAGATTGTGGGTGTGTCCCTTAAAAAAAATTAAACAAAATCAATTCCCCTTTCTCCTAGAGTGAAGACCTACTACAGAGCTCTTGCTCTCCACCTTATGCCCAGTGTTGTTCTTGCTTCTCCAAGGCTTTCCAAGCTTCAATTTGCTCCAAGTCGACTATCAACTGCTCATTCTTCTCTGATTCCAGTGCTCGGCAGTTCGAGCTGCTCGATTTCAGAGGCTAAGGCTTGCACGATTTGGGTCTTGTAGCAGCTCGTAAGCACCAATTCTCTTCCAAAGTTGCTTCGGATTTGGGTGTACACACACATGCACACACACACACACACACACACACACACACACACTCCCACACTCGCTTGATGCTCTGCAAGCCTTTGCCAGCACTGACTTTTCAGCTAGTGGACCTCACTTCAAAATCTTGCTTGATTCTAAGGATTGATCCGAAAAAAATTGCTTCCAAGCTCCAAGGGGAGCTGCACGAAGTGGGGTGGGAGGAAGCTGGAGCTTGGGGCACCTCGCTCTGATACGAGAAGGGATCCCATGCTAGGTGTGCAAGAAGAGGGAAGGAGAGGAGGAGAGGAGAGGGACAGATACAGTGTGCACATGAGAGGCGATCGATCTGATCATGCCTCTGTGTTGAAAGATTGAGAGCAAACATTGAACAGCGATGCCCGTTAGGTTGCCGATATTGTCAAACTGGCACGACAGCTTTTGCAGAGGGCGTTGTACGTTTCTCACATAGGATTTCAACCAATAAAGAACTTCCTCGCCATCTCAAATGGAGGTGTTTGGATCGAAAGATTCTTCAACTTTGGTAAGGATTCAATCATTGGAATCGATTCATGATGGGGATGAGGACAAAATATAGGTGGGTCCATCAACTTTTTGAGTGAAAAATTGAGCAAATGGCACTCATGTGCGCACTGCAAGAGTCTTTGGTGGAGCTATGTAGAATTCTTTCTCACTCTCCTTATTCTTCTATATGAACAAAATAATAGATTAGACATGCAGTTAGCCACTTGGCGTAAACCCTAACAGAAAGGAAACGTCATTCTTCTTGGAATGGTTAAAGTTAGTATCAAGTGTAGCTAAGGCGTCTTTAAGATGCAAATCTTTTCATTGCCTTACTACTTGGTTTTTTTTTTTTCTTGTGCTTCATCAAGCACAATAGTGAGAGTTGGCTATCCACATGTATTTCTCTTAGAATCATTTCATCTATCATGTATATTGTCTCAAGCCCTGTGCAATCCTCAAACCTAATCATGCAACCAACCTCTTCACCAAGCCTGCAACCAAATTCTTTGGAAACCCTCTTGGCTATAGACATTGCAAATACTCTTTGAAGTTATGTGCGGCCATTCTTTCTTTTTTGTGTACCCTACTTTTGCTAGGATTGTGGATCCCATGTATCATTTTTGTGAACCAGTTACTCTAATGACAACTAAAAATTGATCATGAATGGGTGTGGCAAACTATATTGCGTACATTTTGATTCCGCGTTTCTTGTAAATTTGTACATATGCACATGATGTCGTGTGTCAAAAGGGTGTGTGCAATTCTTTTTGTGAGATTTTTAGCTTGCTTTAGCCAGCACATGTACATGTAGGGCAAGTTGCTAGTGTAGCACTAGCTGACGGGTTATTGTAAGTACCTGTTAGTAAGTTTTTTGAAGTATGATTTGTATATAAATAAAACTTATGTAGAAACATAAAAAAATTTCGACCAAATATTAAAAAAATCAGGTTTTGAGTCGTTGTGGCTTTATCATGCTTTTTGATGTAGTTTTTTTTGTCTTAGACTAGTCGTTCCAACGAATATTTGTTCCATGGTAGCTTGCTATTCGTGCTAAATTTGTGTATAGGGATGCATAGATTTGATATTTGGTGTCTTCATTACTCTTGTTTTAGAAATTGCAAAGAATTTTGGGCTTGAAATCATCCCTTTCGTAGTTGTAATTTAGAAGATACATTTTGTTTCTCGTAGATACAAGATATGGGTAGCCTGCAGTCAGTTTGGTGTGGAGTAAGTTGCGAAAGATTACATGTTTTGTGACTCATGTACACTTTGAAATTGTGGTCTTAAAGATACAATTGGTGAAGGGGAGAATCTCTTTTCCTCAAGTGCATTGGTTGTTGGAATGTGTTGTAACTCCATGCCAGGGTACGTACATGCTAGCTTCCATGGTGTTTTTTTGGGTGGGCATGTGCTTGTAAACTTCCATAGCATCACTTACCTTTGAGTGGTGGTTTTGTGGGAGTTTTTTTTATACGATTTGTGGTGTTGATTTTGTGTTTTGAGTGCTATTGGAAGACATTTGCTATAGAGATGTCCCTTGCTCTTATTTTTCCAACAATGGTTCTTCTCTTAGTGTCCTTATTGTGCTTCTCCATGCGGTCATGAGCTCGTTCGTCTAGCTCTAGTACGTGACTTGGTGCACCAATGGTCTTGTCATTTGGTAAGGTAGCCCCATGCTCACTTGAAAGATATATCACTCTTTCTCATGGAGTGAAGATTCTTCAATTCTTGCACCTTCTTGTGTGCATGTTGATTGTCGAGCAACCAAAATCATAAATGCTGCTGTCTAGTAGTTTTTATTTGTGTCATTGTCTACAAGAAGTCCCATTGCAAAGGTACCGTCTTTAAGATGACATCAATCAATTCAAAGAACGATTTTTTGAGGCAAACATAGAGTGTGTTGACAAGCTATATTTAGGTTTATTTCTTCAAGACGCAATTTTGGAATTGTACGAGCCCAAAAAATATGCATGTAGACATGCATAGCTGTGTAGTCTCAGAAAACAAGTTTTGTGCATACAAATTTGATGTTAAAAGCACACAAGTTTGTTTGAATCATTAGCAAGTTTGAGGTCTTGAGGTCCTACTTTGGTTGGAGATATCAAGACAAGAGAAAAACTAGGAGCAAAAAGAGTTAGTAGTTTGCTAGCCCATGAAAAGGGCATGCCAACATCAAAAGGAGAACTCCAAAAGATTGCTTGGTGACATTGCAAGCAAGCTAAAACATTTTACAAAGCAGAGGTAAAACCATTGGTAAGGATGCCTTTTACTTCCTCTAGTTGATCCCAAAAGACTAGAAAAGGTGCATGTCAACATGCTTGTTAGTTTACTTATCAATTGAGAGTGCATGTCAACATGCTTATTATTTCGCAAGAAGCTTAACTTTAATGTAGAAATTTCAAGGCTCTAGACAGAAATGCCTCACAAAGTAGAGGTAAAAGTGTTGGTAAAATTGCCTTTTTGTGTCTTTGCTTAATTTTGAGAGACCACAAAATTAGTATGAGTGGAAGATGCAATACGAGTCTCAAGTTAATGTTGCTACTAGGTATCCCGGGTTGTTTAAAGGGTCTCTTAGATGATACCTTGTTTTATTTCAACGGGTTGTTTAAAGGGTCTCTTAGATGATACCTTGTTTTATTTCAACAGGAAAAGGGCGGGTAGAGTCGTGCACGGGTAATGTTGAAAAAAATAAGGAAAAAAACGATTTTTTCTCTCTGAGCACGCGTCGAGACATTTTATGGCCCAACTGTGTAGGTGGTTCTCTCTCCGTGTGTGTGTGTGTGCGCGCGCGCGCGCGCGCATGCGTGCGCGTGAGGGTGCAAGTGGAGGCCTAGAGTCGCTTTGGTTTGTCATGAGCCAAGTGGGAGGCAGTTGAACTTGGAGTATAGGACAAGCAGAGCAGGGTAGATGACGACGGGGTAGAACGAGCAATGCAGACTGACGCAGGTCGGGGGTAGAGTCGTCAGATGGCGGAATACCTCACAATTTGAACTGGACTCGAGGAGTGCAAGTTGGGTTTTTTTAATGCTTCTGGTTTTTAATGCCAATTAGTGCTGGTGAACAGGCTCATGTCGACTCCTCTCTTGGGACTGCATTTTGGAGGTTTTTTCACGAGTCTGGCCTGAGGGTGTGGGTGTGTCTTGTGCTTTACACATGAAGGAGATGGACGCAGGATGTGAGTCCAACAGGAGGGAGGTAGAGACGGGGTTGAGGAAAGACGTCGTAGGAAGCACCAGGTTGCGAGGCATCAGGAGACCCAAGATTAGAGTTGAGCGGGGAGGTCTTGAGGAAAATCATTAGGGGAGGTATTCGTGGAAAGGTGTTATGTGGAGCTAGAAGGGGGAGATCAGTCCTTTGGCAACCTCATATGGCAACCTCCTTTGCTGTCTACGTTTTTTCCCGGCTTCAGCAGCTTGTGGCAAGCTCAACCGAAGAGGCATTCAACTACAGAGCTTGACCTTGGGAAGCTCTCGCTGATCGGCAATGGCTATGCGTAGCCGATGAGACTAGGTCAAGAGATTTGCAATGGCATTCAACAAGAAGTGAATCGGAGGATGTGCACAGCGGGTGAGAGGCGCAGAGGAGCTGCCAGGTAGCAGCGAAGGGGACGGAGGGGGCGACAAAGGGGACGAAGGCAGAGGCAAAGGGAGGAGATTTTACTTTTTTGAGCTTGATTCAAGAATCTCGTGAAGATTCCGTCTAATGAATTGATTTGGACCGAGTAAGAAGCCTAGAGCCATTTAGGAGATCCATCCAATTTTGGTTTTGGGGTTGTTTAAAGGGTATCTGAGAGGATATCTTCTCATACCAAAAGCCAAAGTTGAAAGCAGTGACAAGTGGCGCAAAAAATGAATTTTATTTTGTGAAGGGCATATCTTTTACTGAGCCTGGAGATATTTGTAAAGTTAATGTTGCTAGATATGTCGTTTCAATTTTGGAACCATTTGTTTAGGCGAAATCAGAACGGGATGCTGTTTCGAAAAAAAGGGGAAAGCTAAGCAAGGAATTGGCAAATATTAATGAGATTTTCATCGTTTTTCTCCACATTACCTTAGAGTTTACAACCTACAATGTGAATTGCTAATTCCTTGAACAAATCGACAAGAAAATACATAGGTAAAATTAACAAGGTGAGATTGTTAAGATTGGTAGTTTGGGTTGTAAACATTGTAGTCAACAAGACCAAAGCTTGGTGCAAGATGGGCAACGTTTGTTTTCCATGGTCTTCCTTTGGCTCTAGAGCCCAACTATCACCTTATTAATCCGTGAATGATATTTTGTCTAGAATGATAAAGTCTAGCTATATGTACATCTAAATTTATCACAATTCCCATATGGAATTAATAAAATTGGGCTTCATTTTAGGTTTCATGCCTGAGCTTGCTCTCTTTTAGTTGCTCACTCTTATTCATTGCTTGGTCTTTATTGTAAATCTGAAGATGTAAACAAGTTTTTTGATAGTACTCTACGTTTTCTCTTAGTAGCCATGACTAACATATATAATTGTGAAGTATTTTGCTCGTATCAACATCTTGAGTGGTTCCACATGCCTTCAAGATGCAAGCATAAGTGAGTGCATTTGGAGAGATGCCCTC
This sequence comes from Adiantum capillus-veneris, assembly GCF_014529385.1. Taxonomy (NCBI): domain Eukaryota; kingdom Viridiplantae; phylum Streptophyta; class Polypodiopsida; order Polypodiales; family Pteridaceae; genus Adiantum; species Adiantum capillus-veneris. The sequence continues at coordinate 41,615,031 of NC_140956.1, read as the reverse complement.
GCTTTGCATTCCTTGAAAGCACTCCATAGCTTCTTGGCCTTGCCCGCGTTCGTCAGCATATTTTGCAATCAATGATTCTAAGGGACAACATCCCAAATAGGTATCTCCTAAAGTGCTGTCTGTGCTTTTTGAAGTACACCACATTTCCCAAGCACGACCTTTTCTTTCAACAACCTTTTACTAACAATATCATCGTGAATACTTTTGCCGATATGAGTGTTTTTGTAGTGCCACATGCCTTCAAAATGCAAGTTTAGGTAATTGCATCCGGAGAGATGGACTCACTTTGGCATTCACTGAAAACAGCCTAGAGCTTCCTGGGATTGCCCCTATTGGGAACATGTCACAATCAAAACAGTCCAAGAGAGTGCGTACGAGACATGCAACTCCTCAAGTACTTTTTATGATTTCTGAAGTAGATGACATTTGGCATACATGTTGACTAGGGCATTGCGAAGCACACTATTTTCTTTCAACAACCCTTGACTAGCAATATGATTGTGAATTCTTTTGCCCATATCAGTGTCTTGCATAGTGCCACATGCCTTCAAGACGAAAGTGTAGGTGATTTCATCTATGTTTTCTTTCAGTAGCCCTTGACTAACAATCTCATCATAAATTGTTTTGCCCCTATCAACATCTTGAGTGGTGGTACACATCTTCAAGGTGTAAGCATAAGTCATTACCTTTGGAGAGATGCCCTCACTTTATATCCATTGAAATCAACCCAAAGCTTCCTAGCCTTGCCCCCATTCGGCATATCTTGCTATCAATGAATTTCAAGAGAGAACATCCCTGACAAGTAGCTCCTCAAGCACTTTTGGTGATTCATGAAGTACAACACATTTGGCATACATATTGACCACGACATTGCCAAGCACTATGTTTTCTTTCAACAAGACTTGACTAACAATATCATAATGAATTCTTGTGTCGATATCAACATCTTGTGTAGTGCCACATGACTTCTAAATGCAAGTGTAGATAATTGCATTTGAAGAGATGTCCTCACTTCGCATCCTTTAAAACAGCCTAGAACTTCCATGAACTGCCCAGTTGGGCATATTTCGCAATCTGAACACTCCCAAGAGTGGGCATACGAGACATGCAACTCCTCAAGTAGTTTATGTGTCTTTTGAAGTACTCCGCATTTGGCATACATGTTGACCAAGACATTGCCAAGCGCGACCTTGACTAACAATATGATCGTGAATTCTTTTGCCCATATGAAAGTCTTGCGTAGTACCACATGCCTTCAACATGCAAGCCTAGGTAATTGCATCTAGAGAGATGACCTCACTTTGGATCCTTTAAAAATAGGGCATAGCTTCTTGATAACCGCCTTTAAGATGCAAGCATAAGTGATTACATATGGAGAGATGCCCTCACTTTGTGTCCGTTAAAAACAACCTAGATCTTCCTTGCCTTGCACCGTTCGGCATATCTTGCAATCAATGAATTCCAAGAGACAACATCCCGGACAGGTAGCTCCTTAAGCACTTTCTGTGATTTCTGAAGTACACCACATCTGGCATACATATCAACCACGGCATTGCCAAGCACGATATTTGATTTCAATAGCCCTTGAGTAACAATATCATCGTGATTTTTTTTTTCTGATATCAGTGTCTTGTGTAGTTCCATATGCCTTCAAAATCCAAGGGTAGCATTGGGAGAGATGGCCTCACTTTGCATCCTCCGAAAATAGCCCAAAACTTCTAGGCACTACCCATGTTGGGCTTATTCCACAACTAGAACTCTCCCAAGAGAGGGCATACGAGACAAGCAACTCCTTGGGTACTTTCTGTGCATTTTGAAGTACTTTGCATTTGGCATACATGCCGACCAAGGCATTGCCAAGCATGATGTTTTTTTTCAACAACCTTTGACTAACAATACGATCGTGAATTCTTTTGACCATATGAGTGTCTTGTGTAGTATCACATGCTTTCAACATGAAAGCCTACATAATTGCATTTAGAGAGATGCCCTCACTTTGTATCCTCTGAAAATAGGCGAGACTTTCCTGGCCGTACCCCTGGTGGGCACACAATCACAACACTTCAAGAGAGGGCATCCTGAACAGACAGTTCCTCAAGCACTTTTTGTGCATTCTAGAGAAGACCACGTCTTGCATGCACGTTGACTAGGGCATTGCGAAGCACGATGTTTTCTTTCAATAACTGCTGACTAACAACATGATCGTGGATTCTTTTGCCAATATGAGTGTCTTGCGTAGTGCCACATCCCTTTAAGATGAAAGCGTAGGTGATTTCATCTATGTTTTCTTTCAGCAACCATTGACTAACGTAGATAATTGTGAAGTGTTTTGACCGTACATCATCTTCAGTGGTGCCACAGGCCTTCAAGAGGCAAGCATAAGTGATTGCACATGGAGTGATGCCCTTGCTTTGCATCCACTGAAAATAGTCCAAAGCTTCCTGGCCTTCCCCCGTTCGGCGTATTGTGCAATCCATGAATTCCAAGAGACAACCTCGTAGACCAGTAGCTCCTTAAGCACTATTTGTGCTTTTCAAAGTACACCACATTTGGCATACATATCAACCAAGGCATTGCCAAGCACGACGTTTTCTTTCAATAGCCCCTGACCAACAATATCATCGCAAACTATTTTGCTGATATAAATGTCTTGTTTATTGTCACATGCCTTCAAAATGCAAGCGTAGGTAATTGCATTTGGAGAGATGACCTCGATTTGCATCCTTTGAAAATAGCTCAAAGATTCCTAGCATTGCCTTTCTTGGGCATATTCCACAATCAAAACACTCCAAGAGAGGGCACACGGGGCAAGAAATTCCTCAAGCACTTTTTGTGATTTCTGAAGTAGATGACATTTGGCATATATGTTGGCCAGGGCATTGCAAGCACGATATTTTCTTTCAAGAGCCCTTTACTAACAATATGATTGCGGATTCTTTTGCCCATATCAAGTGTCTTGCATAGTGCCACATGCCTTCAAGACGAAAGCGTAGGTGATTTTATCTATGTTTTCTTTTAGCATCTCTTGACTAACAATCTCATCGTGAATTCTTTTGCCCGTATCAACATCTTGAGTGGTGGCACATGCCTTCAAGATGCAAGCATAAGTGATAGCATCTAGAGAGATGCCCTCGCTTTGCATCCGCTAAAATTAGCTTAGAGCTTCCTGGCCTTGCCCACATTTGGCATATCCTACAATTTATGAATTCTAAGAGACAACATCCCAGATAGGTAGCTCCTCAAGCACTTTTTGTGCTTTTTAAAGAACACCACAATTGGCATACATATCGACCAAGGCATTGCCAAGCATGACATTTTTATTCAACTACCCCTAACTAGCAATATAATCATTTCCTGTATCAGCATCTTGAGTGGTGGTACATGCCTTCAAGATGCAAGCGTAAGTGATTGCATCGGAGAGATGCCCTCACTTTTCATCCGTTGAAAACATCCTAGAGCTTTTTGGCCTTGCCCTTGTTTGGGATATCTTGCAATCAATGAATTCCAAGAGACAGCATTCCAGACAGGTAGCCCCGTAAGCACTTTTGTGCTTTCTAGAAGGACACGACATTGACATACATACCAATGAGGGCGTCGCCGAGCAAAACATTTTATTTCAATAGCCTATGACTAAAATCCTCATCGTGAATTCTTTTGCCTGTATCAGCATCTTGAGTGGTTTCACACCCCATCAAGATGCAAGCATGAGTGATTACATCTCCTGAAAATAGCCCAGAGCTTCTTGGCCTTGCCCCCATTTAGCATATCCTGCAATCAATGAATTTCAGGAGACATTATCTCGGAGAGGTAGCTCCTCAAGCACTTTCTGTGCTTTTTGAAGGACATCACATTTGGCATACATATCGACGAGTCTTACCACGCACCGAGCGAGTTTTTTCGAGCAAAGACAAACCCGAGCTAGTGTTTGTATGCAATATAGTAAATTTTATCATCAACAAAAATATTTATTGTTTGCCATTTAGCATATCCTGCAATCAATGAATTTCAGGAGACATTATCTCGGAGAGGTAGCTCCTCAAGCACTTTCTGTGCTTTTTGAAGGACATCACATTTGGCATACATATCGACGAGTCTTACCACGCACCGAGCGAGTTTTTTCGAGCAAAGACAAACCCGAGCTAGTGTTTGTATGCAATATAGTAAATTTTATCATCAACAAAATATTTATTGTTTGTTATATATTGATGCACTACAACAAAAAGAGTTTTCAATGGATAGACTACCTCCTAAATTCCAAAAGATCAAAGTTTACTTTTAAAAAAAGTAGTACAATATTTGAAAATATTATCTTCTGGCTCAATGTCTATTTATCTAACTGTAATCTCCTCTGTTTCTACTCTTCTTTGGCTTGGATTTTCCTCGCTTGGGCTTCACATGTTTGAGCATGAAGTAAGATTCATAGACTAATAAGAGCTTTAGACCTTTACTTAATGCTCAAGTCATCCTATGTTTCTTTTTGTAAGGTAAGTGCTCCCTTGTCTAACTTTGGTTCTTGATTGTCATTTAAACTTGAGAGCATTTGCACCCTTCCTCCTCTTAGCCACATGAATTTGATAGCAATTTATTGCACCTCATTAGTTCATTTATACACCAATCGGCCCTTCCATGTTGTCTTGCCTTGCCCATACTACAAGGTTGTGATCTTCATACAAGGGCACCTTTTTTACACGACACATGTTCGATAAACACCATTAATTATGAAAGGCTTCTTTTGTTACAATAAAATCATGTTTTTCTTTAATTGACCAATATATGCTTTTTTTAATCAATTTACAAAAACAACAATCAAAATTAATAGAGTTCTATGCCTAAAATTTTATAGAAAGACATCATCATAATTGAAATAAGTTAGTTGGAAACAAATAAACTATTGAGGATCTTTTTACCATACAATGTGACAACTTCACAGCTTCAATTGAACAACTTCTTTCACAAAGATTGAAGATGCTGCTCCTTTCCATTTTGAATCATTGTTTGAGAAAATATGGCAGATGTCAAGAAGGCCATACCATCCACCACACAATGGGAACATCATTGTCGGAATATGCTTTACATCTTTGGTCATGTGGAATATTCATGCCACCATCAATTATAAGAGGCGAATTCAGCTCCAATCTATGAAGATCAAAGCCATGCCATACCCTAAAAGGTGGTACTAGAGGCTTGTTTAAATCTAGAACGATAGTTTCAACAAGAGGGAAGGTCGCTGCAGTGACTTTGCATACTAATTTGTTTGCAACACATTCAATCTGTTTTGAGCTTGTGTCTGCTCGAGATAAGGTGGTATCCATAAGAAAGAACAATGCTAAGTGAGAGAAGATGCTTAGATCTCTCTCTCTCTCTCTCTCTCTCTCTCTCTCTCTCTCTCTCTCTAAAATGAGAAAAAATATTACTATCATTGGCAACTTCATTAAAAACCAGGCCTTAAGTGTATTTTAAGGGCCAAAATTGAAAATTCTAGGCTACTTTTCAGGGTGGCATTGAAGGAAACTGGCTAAATTTGGAGGGTTTGAGTGTAAAACTCGATAAAAATCCAACTTTTTTTTGTTAAGATATTCAAGGCAACATCATGTAAGCTAGACACAGCCAAAGCATAATAATCTGATGCATAAGATGCATGGTGAGAGCCTGAATGAGTACGACTAGACAAAGGTGCATCCAATTTACTGTCACGCAAAGTGTGCACCAGCCATTTTGGCATACCTCTAGCCTGCTCATTTTCAACCCTTTCCTCATCAAGTACATCATGTACATCTGCATCAGTAATAGGCTGATCTATAACATTTTCGGAAACCCCCATAGGCTGTACATTTGCCTCATTGGAACTTACATTCGTATTTCCACCACTGAAAAGAGGCAACAAAGTGTCATAAATGTCTTGTGAGCTTACATTATTGTCTCTAGTACATGACAGCAAGGGTTGAATAGAATCTTCCACAAACACTACATCCCGTGAAACCAGAATACGTTTTGTTTGGGGATGATACAACCTGTAACCTTTTCTTTCAGCACTATAACCAACAAAAATACATTTGACAGCCTTATCATCCAATTTTCTACTTTGTGTATGTGGCACCAAAGCATATGCCAAACAGCCAAAAACACGCATGTGCTCAATAGAAAGCTTTCTATATGCCATGCTTCATATGGAGTAATAGAGTGCAAAGCTTTAGTAGGACACCTATTTAGTACATAAGTGGCACACATGATGGCCTCAAGCGAAAAAGAATGCGGTAAAGCTTGATTTTTTACCATACATCGTGTCATTTCCGTAAGTGACTTGTTGTTCCTCTTAGCAATACCATTTTGTTGAGGTGTATAAGACACTGTACATTGGTCTTTTATCCCACGACTAGCCAGAAATGCATTGAATTCATGAGACATATACTCCCCCCCTCGATCGGAACGGAGGGTGCCCGTAGTACATTTCGAGACATTTTCGGCCATAGCCAAAAATTGTTTGAAGCACATAAAAACTTCGGACTTCGCTTTAAGCGGAAATACCCATGCATGCGTGGAGTAATCATCAATGAAAGTCACAAAGTAAAGGTAATTGCTCAAGGACGGAGTTTGCATGGGCCCACAAACATCACTATGCACAAGCTGCAACTTGCATGTGGCCTGAACTGAACCATCCTTTGGAAACTTAGAACGCTACATCTTACCCAAAATACAGCCTTCACAAACATGTTTGACAGGTGCTTCAAGAGGCGGCAAAGAAGCAACCATATCAGATTTCTGCAAACGCAGCAAACTGGCAAAATTCAAATGACCAAAACGTGCATGCCAAAGTTTTGCATCTGAAATAGCCCTTGAATCTACAACAGCATTTGCAAAATTTTGTCCACACTTGTCATACAAAGTGAGCTTATACAGCCCACGGCACAAAAGCCCATATGCAACAATTTTATCACCAAAACTGAGATCATGAACTGTACATCTGTCATCCACAAATTTGACTACAAGTCTAAGTCTAGCAAGTGCAGATACAGAAAAAAGATTCTTCTTGATCCCAGGTACATAAAGTGCATCAACAAGTGTGAAAGAACGGCCATTTGCAGCAGTAAGCACAATCTTTTCAACTCCCTGAACCGGATAAGAGGCAATGATTGTTGGCACAAGTGACTGAATTCCCATGAGGGATAAACTCGAGAGAGGTGAACAATTCACGATGTGAGGTAATGTGCTTTGTAGCACCACTGTCGAAATACGACACGTGTGAATTTGCAGCCAACTAACAAGCATGCATCATGGATTGCAGGATTGTAAGTGCACTCTGCGCTAAAAGCCCATTGTGCATCAACATCAGCAACACAGTCTCCTTTCATAGAAGACTCAACAATGGCTGCATTTGTAGTGAAACCAGCATTTGCAGTGGAACCACCCTCTTTTTTCTTAGCCTCTTTGGCCTTCAACTTAGGACACGACTTGATCAAGTGATCATTAGCTTTAAAATAATGGCAATGCATTTTCTTTTTGCCCTTATCACCAGAATTTCCAGACAAATTGCTGCCAGCAGAAGCATTAGGAATAGAATTTTTTCCACTCGCAGCAGAACCATAAGAAGTAGTTGTATTGTTGTTATCACCTTTTCTCTGAGAAGCAATAAAAGCATGTTCAACTGCAAGCTGCCTAGTCCTGTTTTTCCTGGAAAGTGACTCTTGCAACAGCAATGTGCATAATGCATCAAACTTGACAACTTTAGGATTTCCTTGGGTCATCAGTCTCCAAGTACTAGCAAAAGTTTGGTAGGAATCTGGTAAGGCATCAAGAACAATCTGCACAAGGGAACTATCTGAAATGACTTCACCTGCAGAAATAAGTTTCTCATTGATATCCTTGACATCAACAAGGAAAGTGTCTATATCATCTTCCTCGTGCATAATCTTCAACTCCAGCTCTTTACGCAGCAAAGCAATTTTAGCCTCATTACGACTTGCATAAAGACCAGCCAAATATCCCAAGCCTGTTTTGTAGATTTTGTTGAACGGATGTGAGGAACAATGGTGTGCTTCACAGACAACGCAATCAATGCATGAGCCTGCGCATCCTTTACATCCCAACGAGCTTGTTCTGTTGTAGGCAAAACAACTCTAATAGAAGTAATCCTTGCAGCAGGACCTGCAACATCCTCAACATCGCCTACATCCTCAGAACTAGGACGTACATCAATTCCCTGCACAATATTCCAGACGCCCTTTGACACAAGAAACGTGTTGCATCATATAAGCCCACATAGGGTAATTGTCCCCATCTAACCTGTCCTCATTAGCAAACATCTTGAAGACATCTGTGTTGTTGTCAGCCATGGTAAATGTTGCACCTGATGTGAAATTTGCTCGAATAGGAGAAACGGAGCGGGAACAACACGTGCTATATAGCACAAACCATAAAAGACTGCAAGGCACCTGTTATGCAAAAAACGGCATTGACAGAAATTCTCCACAAAATGACAAAATTGCATGTGCAGACCTGCCTGTAGTGGAAACGGAGGTCGAAATGAGGCTGAATCAAAAATATGAACAGACTTAGCTCTATGAGCTATCCTGAAATATTTGTCAACCTGTGAGCGCTCGCCAAACCTCACTGTAATCGGAGAGAGTGAGCAAGCTTGTGCTGGAGCTGCTGGCGACTAAGCCCGGGAGGACGTAACCTGCTCTGATACCAATTGTTGGAATTAGGGTTGCACACAACTTGGAGAAGACAAAGGAAGCTCAAGGCACACAATAGAGAGTGTGTTACTTAGTGTGCAATGGAAAGATAGATAGCCCTAGAGTGATGGGCGTATATACAATGTACGGGGGGAAAAACCTCCTAAAGAGGGAAAAATTCCCCAGTGCAGATCACTAGTGATTGTTAGAGGAGCTCGAAGTGGTTTGGTATATCCTATGCATGTATCTGATGTACGAGAAAGCATAGTCTTGATTTTGTTGTTGGCATACATTGAGAAAGAGACAAAATGTGTCTCCTTCGTGAGGGATCTCCACCATGTTCACAAAACAGAGCTTTTAGCTGTGCAGAACATGTTAGTAGAATCTATAGAGACAAGAGGTAGAGTGTCAATGCTCTAGTAAGACACAACAAGTGCCATCGGAGTCTGTGCAGACAGAGGTATACCAGGTCTACTCCCTAAAGACACAAGCAGATATGACGAACATGGAGTTCTTTGATATTCTCATACTAGGGGTGATGAGTTGATGCCACGATGCATAGTTTTGCATATGGATAAGAGGGATGTAGTTATTCCAAAGTGTCAACGATGGCACATCCGTACTTGATGAGAGTAGTCTTAATGATGCAGTGCATGTAGATAGCATTGAGGAGGCTAGTACAACCTAATTTGTGCAGATTTTGTCAGCTTTTGAGGATCTCATGTACAACCTACTAGTGTCGAGGCACGACTTGGAAGCTTCAGTGGGAGAATTTGTCAGTCATGCAATGGCTAACACTAGCATGATACATTGTGGAGCTATGCAAACCATACATAGATGTCTGCGAGATTTGCATGCAGGCTCTAGCATGGATACACACTTGCTTATTACTAGAGCGGATACGGTTGCATGTAGATCAAATGAGCGAGCCAGTGGATGTAGGTTGAGAGAGTCTCTCACTTATTTTCTTGTGTATACTACTAGTTTAGGTGGTAGGACCATCTTCTCAGCACATTTTCCTTTAAGTGGGAGGCTATTGGGGTGAAGGTGATATGTTACTTGCCCTAGGAAAGACGTATAATGTCCGCCCACCCACCGATCCCTTCACTAACCTACTCCCTTATTCCTTTATATACAAAAAGGAATAAGGAGTGAATACTTTGTACCACTACTCCACCCACACCGTCGTGTTCTCTTTTCTCCCTCACAATACATACACACACATCGCACTTTCACACTAACAAAAAGTGCTTTTTTGCATTTATGGCTCAAGCAACAGGCAACTTACGCTCAATGTCCAAAATATAGCCATATAACAACACAGCACACGCAGTGGGCATTTAAATGATATAAACTTTCAATATTTAGCCTTCCAAGTGCATGTAATTCACCTCATCAAGCCACAAATCGGCTCTGGGAAAAAAAACTCTATATAGTTTGAGAGGTGCAAAGAGCCTTTACCTTATAAGTAGTTATCATTGTACCTTTTGAGCTTACCTACATTATAATTTTAAAATACTAACTTTGCTAAAATAAGATGCCTTCATAGACACATTTAGGCCAAACCTTCATTCTCTCCTCCTCTCTCATCACCGTTCCATTTTTAGCAACTTACAAAAAGTTCTGAGCATCATACAAGTAAGCATATTTTTTACCTTCTTTGTCGACGGAGATTTTGACTCTAAAAACAGTATTAACCCCGGGTTGATTGATAACAAGGCAATAATATCTTGCAAAAACCTTTTTGCGATCTTGAAGTTGACGGTTTTTTGAAGCTGGATTAGACACATTCTTTTTTGACGGGTTTTCAACTATCGGCAAAGCTCGCACTTGGACGACGATTTATGAAGTCAGATTAGACATGGTATTTTTTGACGGGCTTTCAACTATCGGCAAAGCTTGCGCTTGAACGGTGATTTATGAAGATTCGCGATTGTTATCAACAAATGACTAGCTCATGCCATACGTCATGGACCACCCTGTGTTTGATTCATTGGATATGGAGCTTTTGAAAAATCATCTTTTCATTTTGAGCTTTCTCCATTGTATTCCACTCCTCCTCCCCAGAATGTGCTTGAAATTTTGGAGGTTACTAGTAATTTTCTTGAAGCAAAGGAGTACGTCACTCATCATGATCTACAAAATTTTGATGACCAATTTTGTAAGTTGGCAGTCCGAGTCCAATTGCTTGCCACTCAAGTAAAGAAACTTATGGAGTTGATCACCACTTTCATCTCAAAGGATGCAATAGCTAGCCAAAGGGAAACAAATTCGGTCAACGTGGCCAAGAAGAGACTTTCAACTACAGATTTGCAAAGAGTAAAGGCATAAAAATTGTGTTTTAACTGCTTGGGATAGCATTAGAAAAAGCATTGTTCGTATGCATTGGATCCATAGGAATTTAATGGATAACGTTAATGATTTGTCACCATAGATATCTACTATTTTAGTTATTTATATAGGGTGCAATAGATTGATAGATACAACACATGTAGTCAAGGAATTGCAAAATTTGCTTTTCTTTTTTATTCTTTGAAGGTTTGATTGGCCACATCCATCTGGTGCATCTCTTCGTGCTGCTTGGATTTTGTTTGTTAAGCATTTCTCTTGTATCAATAGGGCATGTTATACCTTGTTAATGTATATTTTCTTTTGTGAGCATGGAGACCATTGAAAAACATCCATTTTTCCTCCAAATTACATGATATGTAAATGTTTGCAAATGCAAAAGATAGCTATGAGCACAGTAACTTGATGAATTTTTAAAGGTAAAGCGAGGCTTCAATTTTAGGCATCTTGCATAGAAGCTTCCAAAGCTTGGAATATGCTATCAACATACAAACTTAGGGAAAATTTGCAATATGTTTGAATGCTATTTCACGTGGTGTTAGTATCGGACGGGCCAACGAGCATGCATAGTACATACAACAACTCTCACTCACTTTGTCAATATAGATGGCTATGAGCCGGATTCATCGATAGAAGCCGCCTAAAACTCACTCTCCAAGCGAGAATTTATTTCTACTTTTTAAAGACAACTGACCACTGAGGTGCACAAGGTTGAACAATTTCAAGTTCTTTTTGTGTTTTTATGTTTTAACCTTTCATTTGGAAAAGATTTCCCTGTTGTGCAAAGAAACATTCCTTGAGAGAACTAATGAGGAGCACGGCTTCTAACCCATGAAGCCATTGAGGTAAGGTCAAGGATAATGGCACACAAGGTTGGAAAATTGGCAAAATACAGATATAAGCTTACATTTTACAATTGGCAATGTCGAAATGTGATGTATCCATGCCAATACAAGTGGTGGCACATATTGTATTGGATCAAACTATTGAGACCATCATTGGAGCCATTTAGTTGGACTTCATTCCACCCATCATTGTTTGCGCTTCCAATATAACACCAACTACTATGTCAAGAATATCCATATCTGCCTTATCATTAGGGTGAATTACACTTGCTGGAAGGTAAGACAAGGTAAGATCTTATTTGTTTTCAATAACTTTTCCTAGAACTTCTCTTGTTGATGTTGTTGGAGGAGTTAATCATAGTTGTAACCTTTTACTTGATAACAATTAAGGTTGGTATATTTGCTTGTGATCATTGTATATGATTATAACGACAAACACTTTATACCATTAACTTTATGCCCAAAGTGAAGCCAATACAAACGATGTTTTTTTGTAGGTAGCAAGTAGGCATGGCCTCGCTATAAAGAAACTAATTCATGGGATGATGTGGATAGTGTAAGAGAGCCTCCATGGGGTAATCTCTTGTTTGAACAGCAAGAAAATCTAGTATGACTAACTTCTTTGGGGTGTTGGGAATCTTTCTCTTCTTTTCATGGGGAGAGATGATTATTTCAAGATCCGATTGTGAATAAGATTCCAAATTGAGAGGATCTTTGTTTAATTTATTGCAGTGATTGTGCCTATACAAGTGATTGTGCCTATACAAGTGGTATTTCCATGGGTATGAGGAGTAGTGGGTAAGTTTACTATTGGATATGGTAGACTGTGTTGATCACAATTAACTAATAGTTTAAGCAGTTTCCATGCAAAATCTAACCATAGGATTTGGATTGCTAGGGCAACACTCAGGTTTACCAATTGAATATTTGTTTATTTGCACTAATCTTTTATTTAATGTTTTGAAGGTCAAAGACATACTAGGCATTTTAAGGCTGACCTTTTGGTAATGCACCTTTCAAATTGTACCTTTTAGGTTTGGATAGTGCACTTGTTTTAAGGTAAGTGGATGTTGTTTTCAACCTCTAAATAAGTATATGATTTGGTTTCATTTCATTTCTGAATAAGTTTTGATTGAGTTTTCCAAGTAGGATGTATATACTAGAATGCTTTCATCCATTTCACTCTTTAGACATATGAAAAGGTCGCGAAGGAGCAAAGAAGTTTTGCACAATAGTGTACCACATGCATTTTTGTACCTTGCAATTATAGACCTACATGGTAGTGTTTTGTTTGGCACATGTTGTTAGTTACAAGGGTGCAGCATGGTATAGGAACTCATGGAGTTTGGTTAGCCAATGTGGAGCAAGGTTTATATGTGAGGGTCCCTCTCACTCATGTCACTAAATGTTTACACTTAACTACCTCCACACATAAGTACGTCTCAGACTTGATGGATGTCCTATTTCTTGACATCATTATATGAGACATGTTCCATAGGTAGAGAATAAGAGTCTCCAAGACCGACTTTGGTCCCTTTTATTCAATTATGTATCGCGACAGAGTCCCTAGGCGTTGGTTAGATCCGTTTATTAGACCATTTTGAGCACGTTGTATCAAAAACAATTCTCGTGGCCATACATTTTTGGACATCTAGTAAGATGTGTTAAGGTTGCAAGTATTGTTAAACAACTTTAACGGATGGTTGTTTACATATGTAGCAAAGATATGTTATGTTCATGAGCATGTTTTATTGTTGACACGTAGATATGATTAATTTTCATATTTCATATGGTCTGACTATGTTAGAATGGCTTTCACGTAATTGCAAGGAAAAGTATTTAGTTCTTTCCCTCTAGGCTGTGAGCATAACATTAGCCATAAGATTTGGTAATTATAGTCACAAGTGTATGACCCATCCTCCAAATGATGGGGGGGTGACAAACATGGCGATGCAAGCGAGTGAAGAAGCGAGAGCAACAGTGAGCAAGAGAGACAAAGAGGGAAAGAGGGAGTGAAATGCCTTGTTCGACATGTACACCAAATGTCATCTACTTTAGAAAGCACAAAAAGTTCTTGAGGAGCTACCTATCTAGGATGCCCTCTCTTGGAGTGTTCTAACAACGGAATATGCCCATCAGGGGTGGCTAATTTTCACATGATGCAAAGTGAGGGCACCTCTCTAGATGCAATTACCTACAATTGCATTTTGAAAGCATGTGGCACTACGCAAGACATTGACATGGGCAAAAGAATTCACAACAATATTGTTAGTCAAGGGATCTTGAAAGAAAACATCATGTATGGCAATGCCTTGGTCAACATGTATGCCAAATGTGGTGCACTTTAGAAAGCACATAAAGTGCCTGAGGAGCTACGTGTCGAGATGTTGTCTCTTGGACTTCATTGACTACAAGATATGTTGAACAAGGGCAAGGCAAGAAAGCTCCGCGATGTTTTCAACAGATGCAAGGCGAGGGTGTTTGTTGAGATCAAATCACTTATGCTTGCATCTTGAAGGTGTGTGCCACCACTCAAGATGTTGCTATCGACAAGCGAATTTACGATAATATTGTTAACCAGGGACTATTGAAAGAAAACTCCATGCTTGGTAGTGCCTTGGTCGCTATGTATGCCAAATGTGGTGTCCTTTAGAATGCATAGAAAGTGCTTGAGGAGCTACATGTCTGGGATGGTGTCCCTCGGAATTCATTGATTACAGGATATGCCGAACGAGGGTAAGGCCAAGAAGCTATTTTCAGTAGATGCAAAGCGAGGGCATCTCTCCATATGCAATCACTTATGCTTGCATCTTAAAGGCGTGTGCCACCACTCAAGATGTTGATATGGAAAAGATAATTTAGGATGAGATTGTTAGTCAGGGGCTATTGAAGAAAAAAAATCATGCTTGGCAATGCCTTGGTTGATATGGAGGAATCTGAAATCTCGAGCGAGATTTTCCGAGCAATCCCTAAAATGACCAAGATTGGCCAAGGCACACTATACAAAACAGAAACCAAATAGGATTTTTTAGGTGACTTCAAGCACAACAAAAAAAAATTAAAACAAGATTACACCTGATTCTAATGGTAAAACAACCACAAATTTTTGACAGAAATAACCCCTTGAACAAGGGTTTGGTAGAACGTTTCCTTTGGTGGGATAGAACAATTGGAACCCATATAATGGCATGTTGATGATCCTCTTCTTGGAACTAGTTGCCCTCATATATTAAAAGCTCATTTCTACCACCATTGATCGTTGTTGGGAATAGTGGCACTATGATTCCAATTGATATAAATCTCCTATTCCTACCTCCCTACATGTAGGACCACGAGACTTACACTAAAAGAGTAAGGTTGTTGCCACTCAAACAAATCTCATGAATAAGGAGAGTTTGGGAGCTTGAGTTTCTCTTCACTTCTTCTTCTTCTCCTCCTCCTCCTCTCTCTTGCTCTACCTCAAGTTATTGTGGGTTGATGTACGATAACATACTATGCATTTTAAGTTACTATAGAGAAAACTGAGGAAACTTGAAAATAACTCTATTATTGCAATGAGGCTATTCTTTTGAGAAAATCCACATCATGGTATATATTAAAGTTTGGATCACACCATCATAGGCAACCTTCTATCGGGGGGGGGAAGTGGGAGTTAGTGGTGTTGCCAAAGGTGGTGGCGACAAACGTGCCAAGGGAGGTGGTAACGGTGGGGGATTATAAATGCTTTGATAGAAGAGTACGCAACGTTGATAAAGCTACGAACAATTTTCTTATGACAACTTTGTCCACATGCTAGTTCTCTTTCACCTACCCATATCGATACAAACCTAGGTTTAGTGTAATTCCACCTACAAAGTTTGAGATTCATCTTCAAATTCAAAGAAGAAGGTGAATAAACCTACAAACTTTAGAGAAATTTAGTGTAAAAACCTTCTCTTAAATTTTTCATGTTAATATGAGCACAACTCAAAGCTCCTAGACTGCTCGCGGTTCCTAGTCTGATGAGTTGTCCGTCGTGCCTCGACCCAGATTACTCACCCAATATGTGATGCCCCTATGCTGAATACACTTCTTAGAGCCATGTTGTATGATTGTCATTGTAGTCCTTTGAAATGTTTTTTCTAATGCGGCTTAGACCTCCATTTTGGTTTGTACTCTATTTATTGTTTGGGAGTTGTACGTCCATCAATGCCTCATAGCAATTCAAATGGATGGTAGTCTTTGCATCTGTCATCTTGTAGAATGATGTGGCCCAGACCTCGGTCCTTAGCATCCCATAAGGTAACCCCCTCAAAGGGGTAACTGCGAGGTTGGTTGTGCTACAACAAACAACATTGTGCCATGTTGAGACAATTGTGTTGGCTAGGAAAGGTAAATCTAAGGGTCCCTAATCATTGACAAATTTGGTTTTGAAGGAATTGGGCAAGGAAAATCACAATAGATGAGGCAAGAAAGTCCTCAAGTTCAACCGTCGTCATTTTCAACAACTATTTAGTATAAACAAAACCCTTCAAAAAATCTCTTTGAAAGAGACGCGGACTCTTTCACGCATGAGCAGGGACCAGTGCTCGAAAAAAACTTTGTTCTGAAAACTTGGCAAACCTACCTATGAGCATTTTAGTGGTAAAGTGACTAAATTTGAAGGTTTTTACACCAAATGACACTAAATTTCTCTAAATTTTGCAGGTTTTCACACTTTAAAATTTAAAAATATAAAATTTAGAGGTAAATCTCCAAATTTACAGGTGGGATTACACTAAACCTAGGTTTTTTTTTCAATCCCTCCCCCTCTCTTTCTTTGTCCTCGCTCTCTCTCAATCTCTTTTTAAAAAAAGTCTTTGAAAGAGCACGCGCCGAAGTGGACTTTTTGTTTAGAGAGATTGAGAGAGATGGAGGAGAGAGAGAGAGAGAGAGAGAGAGGAGGAGGAGGAGGGGATTGTATATGGGCAAGGGAAGGCTGGAAGGGAAGAGGTTGAGGAGGCGGAGATTGTGCATGTTGTAGGATGAACTATATGTGTTGATGTGTGTCATGCCACCTTGTACTCTGTCACAAGGAGAGCTTCTGCATGTTGAGGTAGCCCGACCTAATCTCTTGTCGCACCATCATTTTTGGTGTTGCATCTTGAGTAGGTTTTTCCTTACCCAATTAAGCATCGAGTGTGAAGAATCATGGTGGTTGTTGGACTAAGCGAGGCAGGGGAGGGACAGGACGCTCTCTTGTGAGGCAAGAGTTCATAACTTCTGTTGGAGACACATAGAAGCAGCAAAAGGAGACCTTCGGACTTCGGAGAGGCGCAACTGCTAAATCGCACCTCTCTCTCTCTCTCTCTCTCTCTCTCTCTCTCTCTCTCTCTCTCTCTCTCTCTCTCTGCAAAAAAAAAAACTCTCTTGAATAACAGGTCTTGAGTTCAACTCTCCTCGTCAGCTAGATCTTTAAGGTCTCTTGGGATAGTTTCCTACGACATTAAAACTCTCTTCTTCTTGGTGTGTGTGTGTGTGCGGGTGTGGGTGTGTGTGCTAATAAAAATAGGAAAATGGTATAACCTTTCTATCACCCAAGTGTCGTAGATTGGTTATGCCATTTTCCTCTTGAATAACAGGTCTTGAGTTCAACTCTCCTCGTCGGCTAGATCTTTAAGGTCTCTTGGGATAGTTTCCTACGACGTTAAAACTCTCTTCTTCTCGTGTGTGTGTGTGGGTGTGGGTGTGTGTGCTAATAAAAACAGGAAAATGGTATAACCTTTCTATCACCCAAGTGTGGTAGATTGGTTATGCCATTTCCCTCTTGAATAACAGGTCTTGAGTTCAACTCTCCTCGTCGACTAGATCTTTAAGGTCTCTTGGGATAGTTTCCTACGACGTTAAAACTCTCTTCTTCTCGAGTGTGTGTGTGTGTGTGTGTGTGTGTGTGAATGTGGGTGTGTGTGCTAATAAAAAGAGGAAAATGGTATAACCTTTCTATCACCCAAGTGTGGTAGATTTGTTATGCCATTTCCCTCTTGAATAACAGGTCTTGAGTTCAACTCTCCTCGTCGGCTAGATCTTTAAGGTCTCTTGGGATAGTTTCCTACGACGTTAAAACTCTCTTCTTCTTCTTCTTCGTCTTCTCTCTCTCTCTCTCTCTCTCTCTCTCTCTCTCTCTCTCTCTCTCTCTCTCTCTCTCTCTCTCTCTCTCTCCAAAATATTACTGTACTAGATGTGTCCAAAATTTGAACCGCTTTACACAAAAATTTAAGCATTACAAAAGCCGATCCAATTGTATGATAAAAAATTTATAATTCTCAAAAAGTAAACCTTATTAATGTCTTAATTTGTTAAACATACAGCAAAACTTAATTGTGAGCCTTGTAAGCTCATCAGAGAACTGTCAGCGCACAAAGAGGCTGACCTTGAATGAGAACTACAAGCTCCTGTGATCCAAAGCTAAGCCTTGAAACAAACATAGCTTGTGCTCTTGCTGCATGCAACAGTTGAAGTGATACGATAGCACCTCGCAAATGCGAGATCCTGGAAGACGCTGGTCGGACGAGAGAAGATAGCATCAGAGATGGGGAAGGGGAAGAGGAGCTGCCACCCTTAAGGGCTGTTGGGAAGCATCATTACAGAAGGCCTCGAGCAAGTTGCAGAAGAGCTGCCACCCTTAAGGGCTGTTGGGAAGCATCATTGCAGAAGGCCTCGAGCAAGTTGGCCTTGATTAAGCGGACGCCCGTGCAAGAGTCAGGTAAATGGGAACGTAGAGGAGGTGCAGACGTGGAAGTCAAAGACGCGGCTTGTGTGTAAGAGAGGAGCACTGACTGATATGATCAGTGGCGTGTTCGATGCCTTCCTTGGCGAAGCGTTTGCTAAACGGATGAGACTGTGTGTACGCATTGCTGCAGCTTTTGAGAATCTCTCTCTCTCTCTCTCTCTCTCTCTCTCTCTCTCTCTCTCTCTCTCTCTCTCTCTCTCTCTCTTTTTGAATAAAAATCACCACAAAAAATAGTTATTCATCTACAAGGATTACTTTGAACTCAATCAATGATAGATTATTGTCTGACTTGGCTGAAAAAGTGGCAGGCTCCGTCACCTCAATAGAGCCTTGCCACTTGTCCACTGCAAGGGGTATGGAGCCCCTAAACATATCTACCTTTGCATTGTTTAGGATCACCGTGGCACCTTCCTGCATTACATCCACTTGCTCATTACGGGCAGGGAAAACGATCACGGCAGTCTCATCGCCAACAAGGCATTCAACCAAGTGCAAAGGGGTGCATTGAGGGGCATCAAAGCGGCTCTTTTGCATCACCTGCTTAGCGCTCAGCACCTTCACCACCAGGTTGTGGCTGGATGTGTCGGGCCTTAGATCTTGCACCTTAATTGCCATCCCCTGCTTCTGCTTTGATGCCGCCATGCCTACAATTATGTCCTCTCTCTCTCTCTCTCTCTCTCTCTCTCTCTCTCTCTCTCTCTCTCTCTCTCTCTCTCTCTCTCTCTCTCTCTCTCTCTCTCTCTCTCTCTCTCTCTCTCTCTCTCTCTCTCTCTAAAAAAAACTCTCTGAATGAGCGCGCGTCTCTCTTTCTCTCACACACACAGTATAAAAAAAAACTCTCTGAAAGAGCGCGCGTCGATGCGCGATCTTTCAGAGAGCTTCTTTTTTTACAAAGAGAGAGAGAGAGAGAGAGAGAGAGAGAGAGAGAGAGAGAGAGAGAGAGAGAGAAGAAAGGAGAAATGAGCAGTCCATGTTTGTCTGCAGATCGTTCTGAGATGCTTGCCTCATCAAATGTTATTAACAGAGCTGGACAAGGTATTTTGTTATATGCGCAAACTTTGCCCTCTTTCCTTGAGCTCTACTAAGCTAGCTAACAGTGAGGCGCTAGAGGTGCGTGTCTGCATGTGGAGAGAGAGAGACAGAGAGAGATGGTTTTGGGGCGGTTCATCAAGACCAAGTATGAGAAGCTAAAGCAGTTGAAAATGGCTAAGTACAAGAAGGTGGATCTCACCAATAGCATGCGCGTGGAAGCCCGCAGCCGACTTGCACAGAAGATCATCGCAAAAACCCTCAAGGCTGCGGATTTGCCGGGCAGGAAGGCCCTTGCCATTTAATTCACTCTCTCTCCCTTCATCAGCTACTTGGACTTCCCCTCCTTGACTATGTTGCATGTCCTGAGTAAGTATTTTCAAGTCTGCATACCTCATCTGATAATTAAACTTGTAATTATATAGCCCGCATTCATTTATCAACAGAGCTGGCCAAGGAGTGTGACTGAAGCCAAAGGCTCATCAGACCATGACTTGTACTAGTGGCAAATTGTAATATCCCCCAAATATACCTTTCCCTCGACATTGAGTTGTCTACCACTAATCCCCTCACACACTCTGCTAAAAACGCAAGCAGCTACTAGCTGCACTCATGAAGCCGCTGGCTTAATTACTTGAGGATTATAACCATCATAATTTTCTACCCTCGTGTCCACTTTGACATTTACTCGTTCTATTTCTTTGCTCTCTACCGTCTGCATCGCCAACAGCTTGATAGCATCAATAGAAAAATGTGATGAAAAGTGGGGACTCAAGTACTTGAGCACAACATTGTCTCGTCCAAATGCCTTCTTAAGGGGAGAATCACATAAGATCTGTGATTTCTCAGTACTACTATGGAGCTTGTGAGCCTTGATGTAGTCCCATATTCGCTTGAGGGCATCAGGCCTTGTGATCTCCGAGGTTTGCAAGATGGGAGCCAGGTTGGAGGAGACCCTATAGAGGATCTGAGTACCACCTCTGGGCTCAGGCTTGGGGTTAGGCTCGGGAGTGGTTTTGAGTTCGGCCTTGGGCACTTTCTTGCTCATCTATTCATCAACTCATGCAAAACACAGAGCACTCACACACTAGACTAGGGGCAAGATCCCAATCGACGGCAAGAAGACAGATTGGGAGTGGTTGGGGTTGAGCGATCGAAGCTGGCACTTGCATGTACAATAACCCCATATTCTAGCAACAAGGCTGCATGATACAGCCAAGCATTGGACATATGATTCTTGCCGCCAATATTTCAACTAACTACAAGTAGTAGTACTAGCACATCGCACAACATTCGAAGAGCATAATCATTCATTGCTTATTAGATATGATGTTGATCACTGCATTGCAAAATTACAAAAAACTCTCTTCTAAAAGATCTTCTCACAAACAATCGGCCACAGAGCATATGATAAGGCCTATGATAGAATTGAATGGGAGTTTATACTTCAAAGTCTATATGATATGGGTTTGGATAGATTCTTTTTCACATTCTTTTTAATGCATCAGACAGAATTTCAGTTAATGGTACTCTAACAGATGTTATTCCATTGTATAAATCATAAGACAAGGGTGCCCACTTTCTCCTTTGCTCTATGCTATCTCATCTGATGCCTTGAATTGTCTTATTAAAGATGTTATGCAGTAGGACAACTCACTGCCCCATAGACGTACCTGGCTCTATGAAGCAAATGTGCCTCCAAAAGTGTGTTGATCATACCAATGAAATTGTGAGGAATGATGTGCATGCAAAGGAGAATTTTAGGGCTTGTCTCATTGTCTTGCAAGTGGCTCGATTATTAACCATGCTAAAAGTCTGGTTTGATGGGTTTGTCTGCTTTGTCTAAGCCAATTTTCACCAGAAGACTTAAACTGTTGTGGTGGGGGAAAAAACATGCCCGTGCTGCCTACTGACTATTGTTTTAGGTGGAGCCATTATCTGATAGTTTATAGCTTAACTTCTTTTTTATGTGCCATATCTGTATGACATGCTAGTCATCAGCATTGATGGAGTCATGCTGTAAATATCCACTTTCTAGCAAGGCAATTTGAATGATTGGAAGATCTAAACTAATTAAAATTGTAAGTGGAGGTTTGAATACTGAAATAGTTAACAGGAGTTTTGGTTATGACTTGAAAAGTAATGGTGTTGTAAGGATCCGCTATCCTCTTGACTGAGAGAGAGAGAGAGAGAGAGAGAGAGAGAGAGAGAGAGGATCCTGCAAGGAAGTGTTCACCAAAACGACAAGAGCACAAAGTGTGCAAATGTAACAAGGCTTTGTATGGGTTGAAGCAATCTCCTCGTGCTTGGTATGAGAAAGCTGACACTCATTTGGTCAAAAAAGGCTTTCGTAACAGTCCAACACAAAGCACATTGTATGTAAAGCGTGAGGGTGATGTATTTCTCATTGTGGTTCTTTATGTAGATGATTTGATGATCATTGGACCAAATGAGAGATATATTGCTGAATTTAAGGCTGATTTGAATGCTACTTTCAAGATGAAATATTTGGGGTTGTTGCATCATTATTTGGGCATATAGTTTAAGCAGTGTGATGGTGGTATTGCCTTGTGTCAGAAAAATTACATAGAGACATTGCTATGTAAGTTTGGACTTGAGGATTGCAAACCTATTGCCACTCCCATGGAAACAGGTTTGAAGTTGAGTCTACATTATGCTGGTGATCCTGCTGATGTCACTCTTTACCAAACTGCTATTGGTTACCTCATTTATGTATGCAACACGAGGCCAGATATTCAATTTGCACTCTCATAGGTCAGCAGATTTATGCATAGCCCAGGGTCTAAGCATTGGCACGCCGTCAAGAGGATTTTTCGCTACCTTAGTGGCACTTTACATCTTGGCTTGTTTTATCCCAAGGGGGGATCATTGCCACCAGATTTACATGCTTTTTCGGACTCAGATTGGGCTGGTTGTTTTGACACACAAGTGTCCACAAATGGTTTTTGGTTCATGCTTGGCAGTTCATGTATATCATGGTTGAGCAAGAAGCAACCTACTGTGGCCACTTCGAGTTGTGAGGCTAAGTACATGGCACTCTTCATAGCTACGGTTGAGTGTGTATGGCTCAGACGCCTTATGGCTGATTTGGGTGTTGGACAGGACACTGCCAACACTATCTACACTGACAGTCAGAGTGCATTGGCAGTTGCGAGGAACCCAGTTTTTCATGCTCGCACAAAGCATACGGAGGTGCATTACCACTATGTCAAAGAGAGGCTCTCAACAGGAAAGATCAGCTTGGCTTATGTGCCAACACAGGACAACCTTGTAGATCTTTTCACAAAGGCATTGTCTCATGAGAAGATCGAAGCTTTCCGCAAAGCTTTGGGCTTACTCCCCTTTGTGGACTGATCATGTCCTCAGGGCATGGCACTTCCCTTTACTCATGTGCCAGCTCTCGTTCACCGCATCACTCCGGGGGGGTTTGTTACCATATACATGTGGTAGTGATGTGTGTGAACACAATAGGACCGTCGGGGCATTTTTTCCTTCTTTACGAGGTTTTTCCTCCCATGCATTGTATATATGCCCATCACTCTAGGGCTATCTATCTTTCCATTGCACACTAAGTAACACACTCTTTATTGTGTGCCTTGAGCTTCCTTCGTCTTCTCCAAGCTGTGTGCGTTTCTCTGTAACCCTAATTCCAACACACATGTCATCGCGTATAGGATGCATCACTAGGTAATGACAAGCAAACATCTCATGCTCCTGCAAACGCTGAATCATCAGCCAAGTAAACACGACCAAAGCTACCACTAGCGAAAGTGTTAAACCACTCACGATGTTGTGTGGCGTGGAAAACTGCACTCTCATCTACCAACCAACGGGAAGAAATGCCCCTTTTCAAAAGACATGTAAGCAAGAGGATCGCTAGAGGTAAATGTAACATCACTGGCATACGAAACCACCTCTTTAGTATGAGTCAAAATCACATATGTATCTCGCGTACATCATTGTTGTTGTCTCGTACGTTGAAAGCAATGACATTTAATGTGCCCTGTGTGATCACAATGCAAACAACGCAAATATCAGCATGAATGAGACCTCCGTCTCTCACGAGTCATGTCTGAAGACTCTAAAACATCACCCATAACAGCTAAATGGATGTCAATAAACCAAAAATATGGAAAAAAATCTGGAGAGAAATCTGGCAAAGTCTCCCTTGTAAACTGAGAAAAATCTCAACCATAAACCATGCCAGAATGGCAACAAAGTGGGAGATTATCCAATCACTATCAACTCACAAAAC
Organism: Adiantum capillus-veneris; assembly: GCF_014529385.1. Taxonomy (NCBI): domain Eukaryota; kingdom Viridiplantae; phylum Streptophyta; class Polypodiopsida; order Polypodiales; family Pteridaceae; genus Adiantum; species Adiantum capillus-veneris. Next base: position 41,591,112 of record NC_140956.1, on the reverse strand, counting down.
CCGTCAACAAGAAGATACAACAAAGTGGGAGAAAAGCCTCGACCACTAAAGTCTTTGAAAGAGGACTCAAAGGACCATAAACCGAAAGAGGTGCTCAATGCCAAAACGGATCCACAATGAGCATACAATGGCAATCCACACTCAACATACATAAACGGAGTGAAAGCGCGTAAACAAGCGCGGAAGCAGTGCAATCTGAAAAGCTAATCAATGCAGAAATGACACTCTCAAGGGAGCTCATTTTCACTCAAAATTGCTCTCCGAAATGCATGTGCAATGGGCATCAACTATGCACCGTAACCAAATGCAAATCCAATGCAAATCCGTCCGCAAAGAGAATAAACCGAATCACCAAGTCACTACCAAACCAACTTGTGGAAACCTATTAGAACCTGTGCACCGACAAAGTCCAAAAACTAGGCTATGCACAAGAATCAAAGATTAAGTCTCTCAAAAACCGCAAAGACCATACATCAAGACCATATCAAAATGGTTGCCAAGAATCTCTAAAACCTCAGAGAAAAAAAGTAGATCTATACGCATAACTGAAATGCGTGCCAATGTAGAAAGTCCATAGAGAGAACTGTCTGCCAATTTTTTTCAAAAGATCTCCACCTGTAGTGCGAATGTTGACAACTATGCCTCGGTCAAAACTATGTCCATCGGTCGGAAAGTCACACAACTTGCAATGTGGTGAAGAAATCTCTGCCTCCGAGCTATCTGTGTGCCTGAGAATTTGATTGATGCTAAAATGCGGATCCGGAATGGAATGTGTGTGTATGTCTCAAAGTGTTTGTGGGAATTTCAAGAAGTGTTTGGGAAGTTTTTGTTGTCGCCGATGTCAATGCCGGGTGCCGCTCCTCTATGGAAGAGGCACCTCACCCGTGCAATGTTGGTGATGCAACCATCCTCCACAAGAAATGGTGTCGATGGCGAGATGTAGTGAAGATGTCATCCGTGGAAAAGATGCCACCGTGAAAACGTTGGTTTCAAGGGAAAATGCCTCTGAGGGTGTCTGTCGAAATTTGCCTTCCACGTGAATCGCCACGAAGGTGTCGTCAAGGTCTTCGAAGCCAAGAAACGGGCGACGCCATGAAAAAATCGCCTCAAGCATGCCAAGATATTTGAGGATCGGCTTTTAGAATGTCGGGCCGATGACGGGGGATACCCGAGTCTACTTGCCCGTGTGAGCCACTTTCGTATTTCTTGTCCGATCACAATTGGTTGGTGTACCGACCTCATCACTATGTGGCACGGCTGGAATCCAGAGGGGATCTATGGTGGTAAAGGAAAGCGGGAAGCCAAACGTAATCCTAGCCGTCCGGCGAATCGGTGAACTAGGGGTGAACTAGGGGTGAACTACGAGTGAACTAGGGGTGAACTAGGATATGGTGAACTAGGGGTGAACTGGGGTGGAAAAGCAAATTGCACGTCTTTTTAGGAAGATTGATTAATGATTGGAGGTGATCTTGGGGTAAACTATGCCTGAAAAGTAGATTTGCACATAATCCAAGGACAGTTAAAGGGCATTCATTATTACTTTGAGAAGGCACATTTTAAAAAGCCAAACCTTCACATAGGGGGACTCTAATGTGCACGTATAGTGAGGAGGGAGAGCTTTGAAATTAGTGAACTAACAATAAACTAGGGTGAACTAGAGGTAAACTAAGGTTTTTTACTTCACCATAGTGAACTAGGGGTGAACTAAGGGTAAACTAGTGGTGAACTTGGCCTCGCCTGTAAATGTGGGTTCACAGAGGTGAACTAAGGATGAACTAAGAGTGAACTAAACTCAGATTCCTACAATATGGAATCACTTGAAGACCATGCGGGCAACGAGATCATATCGGACCTAGAGTGGGAGAGTGACTCAAGCAGTAGCAACACATGTGATCAAGCTAGTGACTCTCCGAGCTCCTTTGAAGGTGATGAAGTCATATCGCGGAGTACACAAACAAGGTTACCTTCCTTCGATCCACTAGCATATGTTTCTCCTATTTTCTATTCTTTTGAAAGGAGTACTTATGAGTTGATGAAGAATGTGATTAGGGATGACACTTTAATCACCTTGGCAACACTTAAATCTTGTGATACTAGAGGGGTGCTAGATTTGGGTAGATGGAGAAAAATGAAGGAAGGTTTGTGCTTGGGACAACCTAAAGATGGCATGAGTTTTCTTTGTTTACCCTCATCATCTTCAAAGCTCAAGATATCTTATCTCGAAGAATGGGGGAACATTGTCCAAGGTTGCCACACAAAGGGGTATGAACAAAATCACTTGGGGATAGAAGATACCATTAAAACGATCAAGCTAGAGTGGTGTGTGGACATTAGAAGACATGGGATTCCACTTGACTATGTGAAGGACCTTCTCAGTGCTTGTGAGTGTAACAGATGGAAGGAATACTTAGAGGCATGCAATAGTGCCAAAACAAATCATACATATGTGCGTTTTCCGAATCACAAAAGTGTAGATGTATCAGAAGTAAAAGCAGCTTTGGTGGATATTATGGTTGAGCATAAAGTGAGGCTTGTTATGGTCCGTTCCAGTAAGAGCCATGGTATCTCTAAGACCACTATCGATTACATTTGTCATAGAGGTGGACAACCCCATAATAAAGGTACCAAAAAGAGGCTTAGAAAAACAAAGAAGTGTGGATGCCCTTTCAAAGTCAAAGTAGAATATCTTGATGGTAAAAAAAAGGCCTCCATTTTGTTGTTTCCTCTTTATGAAGGACATACCCCTGGTAGTCGTGAGGATTTATACCACTTACCTGTCCACCCAAATGTGATTGAGTGTTGTATGGAAGATCTATTTGATGTTGGCAATGCACGAAGTGTTGCAAAGATGTCCTTATCAAAAGAGCAATTACATTATGAACGGTCTTCTTCCGTTGATCAAGTGACCTTCACGTTCTTTATGATACAAAGGTAAGTTTCAATGATGTCATTTCAAATACGAAATCAAGGTATTGACTGGGCTATCTCTTTGATTCAAGTACACTTTGTAATTTCTCGTGGTGAAACTAATGCATTTTAGGTATACTTCTCATTTTGTGCTCCAAGGAAAACTTTCTAGGGATGATTGGACATGTATGTTGACCGAGGCTACAATGCTAAAGTAGCAGGGAAAGGTATCCATAATATTTTGTGCTCGTTTGTGTGAGTCGTTGTGACCAAAAGTTGTTTGAGCATAGTGCCTATTGAAGATTTTTTTGTGAAAACATGCAGGTGTGCTACTACCAACATTACAATCCTCATGTAGCAAATGACAGTGAAAAGCCCTTTATTCTTATCATTCAAGACCAATGGATGTTGGAAATGGCTATGCGATTCTCTCGGCATAACTCATGGGCTATTGATAGCACTTTTAAGACGAATGCGTTTGGGCTACCACTATATGCCGCTGTCTTGCCAAACCAACATGGTGTGGGTATTTCAATCTGGTTTATGATGTGCTCTAATGACCCAGGCTTAGACCATGAGAGGATAGCTTTAGAGATAATATTATCTACAATCCTATCTAGAATGGGGAATGTTAGACCTACCGCCCTTGTCATTGACAAATCTGCTTTACAGCTTGAAGCATTCTCAAAGGTCATCAATGGAGATGAATGTTGTTGGCATTCTTATGAAACGGGACCCCGAGAGCAACGTTTTTGCCACATTATTGTGTGTTGGTTCCACACAAAGAAAGCATGGGTGGAAAATCTTCTTCCAAAGGTTTGTGGACTCTTCTTTGTGAATGCAATGCATGTGTGGGTCTCTGTGCATCTTGATAACCAATTGTTCTTGTATATGTAGGTACCAAAGGAGCTCCAAGATCATCTTTATTCATCAATGACAACACTTATGCATGCCTTCAACGAGGTAGAATTTGAGAATCATTACCAAGAACTTCTTCAACACTATGCAGCTCATGTTAATGTGCAAAGATATGTGACAAATGGTTGGTGTGGATGTGACTGCCCATGGCGCAGAAGATGGCCCAAGTTTGGTCGTTTATTCAACTATGGAAATGTTGACACTACCAACTTAGTGGAGAGATTGTGGCAATACATAAAGTATACCTTATTAGACGCGCGGATCAATAGATCGATTGTGGATCTCTTGCATGCTATTGTGGGTGATTCAACAACTGGCACTAGAATGGGTGGTACTTTATTAGATTTCTTCAAACAAAAACAAGAAATAGGTAAGACAAGCCCTCATGGATTGATTTCTCTCTTTGTTATGAAAGAGGGATCTTAAACTTGATTTGGTATTGTTACTCTAGTTGACTCGGGCCGCTACAACATCCGGGGCTCTTCAAAGCAACACACTACGCGATTACATGGTGGGGAGAAAATACTACAACTGTACGAGGGTGATCCTTCCACCTTGGAAATTGTGAATGAGATGACACTATTATTCAAGGTTCGAAGTATTTCTAATACAAGCCACTGGTATCATGTGAGCATGCAATGCAGCTACTGTGATTGCCCAGATTGGGCAAGCGGGTGTAAACACCTATATGCACTTCACCTAATCATAAAAAAGTACTTTCCACACTTGTATCCCTTCATTCCAATTGTGGATAATGAGCATGCCGTTGATAAAGATCTCCAGAACACAGAAGATATCAATGAATATTTCGCAGGCAACTCAATTGAGGATGGGGTTGATGATAGTGAGCTTTAAGTTATACTTACATCATAAACAAGTTCATTGTTTTTGTGGAAGCTTTGGCATGAGAAATATCTTCAAGCATATTCATGTCCACTTCCGAAATTATATTAGATCGATGATATCTAAAGTGAATCAATGATCCACTTTCAAAACTATATGTCGAAGCAAATTCAAACATTAACAAATGATAGAGAATGTCAAACCTTTAGAGGATGGTAATATTCACCTTGCTTTTATGGACTCGTTGCCATTACTATTACTTGCTTCCAAGTTAATTCCCCCGTTGCTTATCACCAAAGAAAGTGGCATGTCTCCTTTGCAAAGAGGAGAGTCACTAATCATTTGGATTTGCTTTGACGAACCAATGGTCACCCGAATCTAAAGTATATTGACAAGATCAAGAGAAGCTAAGTAACATTATTTACTATATGCATGATTTATATGACTACATGAACAAAGTTTTACCCGTTTTCCTCTTTGAATGGACAAAGAATTTTCAAGCAAGGAAGCACGTAGCGGTACGGGAGTACCCTTATGAATTTCTTTTTTTTTCCTTGCTTCACGGGTGCAGGCTAAGGACCATGACCATCATCCAATGTGAGATTTGGCTACAAGACATGCAACTCATTTAACACCAAAACATCATACCATACAATTAGTCATTTAAATAACGACACTACATGCGACATACCGGAGTACATGCTTGCTCAATATCAGCTTTCTCCTCTACTTTTTTGTCCTCTACATTTTCCTCTTCCTTATGTATTTTTCCATCGGGGTTACGCTTCTAAAAAGAGTCAAGAGAGTAGAGCAAAAACAAAAAAAGACTTAATCCTTATAACAAATAAAAATTGATGGTTGTGATATATATGCTTACATTCAATTCGAAGCCACCATCAATCCGTTTTTGTATAGTCGCCATGCGTGCATCTTTTGTGCTCATGTAGTCCCCTAATGCATTGGCCATTTCTCTTTCTACAAAAGCTTCTTTCGATCCCTTTGCTAGCTTCTCACTCTCATCGAAAGCATTCCATTTTCGAAGCAAGGATTTCTCCCTCCCTTGTAGAAACTTTGATTTGTTTCTCTCGAACTTATAAGCCGCATCCTTGAAGTGCACCTTTGATTGCTTCTCGTATGTGTTTGCCCTTGACGAAGTCCGATTCATCATGCCTCGAGGTCAACCACCCTTGCGTTGCGGGATATCACACTCGGTGTCATGATCATCTCAAGATGGTCCATCATGTCGACCCTCTTCTCGTAGCATATTTTGTTAGCCCGGCACTCTTCCATTGCAATGCATTGCCGAGTTTTTCTCCCATTGTTACGCACAATTTCGATGTAGAGCGGCCTCGCATCTTCCATCCCTCGTAATTGTTTATTTGCGAGCTTCTTGAAGCGGGATGCTTAATCGATTGCTCTCCTTCTAAAGCTTAAGACATGGTATTAGGCTTAATGCACACTGAGGGTATAAGGCTATTGTAAACCTATCCCGCAATCAAAGCTTTAAGGTCTCCCGGAGCATATGAAGTTATGGTATGATTTGCAATGCTTCAAAGCTTAAATTAAGTAAAGCTTAAATAAGTTAATAAGCATGGGGATAACACGGATGCATGAAGCGAGCCTTGATTGCATGAAGGCGGGAGTATGGAGAGTAGGAAGAAAGCCTGGCTTTTTCTCGGAGGTGCAAGCTCGTGCCGAGGCTAAACCACCTGGTGCACAGTTGCCGACTCATGCGAACTAGGGGTGAACTGGGGTGGCAGGGGCTTGCGCTAGCGGCCGAGGTAGGACGAACTGCACTAGTGAACTGCCTTGGCAGGGGCTCGCACTGGGGAACCGAGGAGTAGAACGCAGGGGGAGCAGAACGCAGGGGAGGAACTACGAGGGAGGCATGCAAGGTGGAATCCATAGGCCCGTAGTTCACCGTTGCGCAGTTCATCGAGGCGCAGTTCACCTCCAGAGCATTGAATGCTCACGCTCCCCCTTCATTCAGTGCGCCGCCAGCCGCTGAACCGAGGTCCCCCCCCAATCGAACGGCTCTGATCCCCCCTACTCCCCCAACCCTCGATCCCCTCTGGAATTCAGCCGTGCCACATAGTGACGAGGGTGTACCGACCCTTACTAGTCAGCAGGCTTGCTTGGCTCACGTTTTTTGTGTGTATGCAATTCCGGGTTGCGTCTTGGTTGCCTCCTAAGTGGCCATGTCTAGCGACCGGTGTAGCCCCACCTTTTTCTCTTCAATGTCTTCTTCCTCCTCTCTTCTAAGCCCAAATTAGGTCTTCTTCCAAGCTTCCCTCAAATGTATGCTCTACTTCCCATGCTCTTGCTATTGCATTAGATCTCGCCTTTCAATGTTCCAGCACACAAACTCTCACCCGCAAACATTCTACTTCCCTTGCATCCTACTGCTGGCAGACTCACGATTCTTCATTTTCCCCCAATCATTGCCAATGATGAGTGTGTGCAAGGGGCTTTGTGTGCGTCGAGGGCACCGAATACTCCAATCTCTCCGTTCCAAGCTCCAATCCGCTTCCTCCTTGCTGGATCCACACCAAGCTCGATCTTGAAGCTCCCATAGTTGCGATGCTTTGCTACTGATCCGTCGATCACCATCACCACCAGATCTACGAGCTCTCGATCCGACCGTGTATTACCGCGAGCTTTGAGCTCCATAGCCACCATCGACGAAGAGGGGGAATGTGCACCAGAGAAGGGGAGAGAGAGTGCACCGCCATGACTCTGATACCAATTGTGAGTGTGTCCGTGTACGAAAGCACGATCGGGTGCAATGTGCATGTGCGGTGAGGGAGACAAGAGAACACGATGGTGTGGGTGGAGCAGAGTGGCAAGAAACACTTACACCTTATTCTTTTTTGTATATAAAGAATAAAAGAGTAGGTCAGTGAGGGTTAAGTGGGCGGTCGGACACTGTACGTCCATCTTAGGGCAAGGCACATACCGCCTTTACCCCAACACTTTTGTGATCAATAAGGTTGTTGTTCATGTGCAAATTTGGGTTGCTTTTATGTAAATTTATGCATGGTGCGAGCTTGTGTTATTTATGTGAGTAATAATTTGGCAGACATATATAGTTATGAAACATGTGCAATATTGATATCGCTTTTACAATGGATGTTGCTTTATGGTGGTGAGAATGAAGGTTTCTGTTCACAAAGTAAAATTTATGAGAAAAGGAAAGCCAGTGCAAAAAGTGACACCCGTTGAGATGGCCTTGTTTAGGTATATTGCAAGGCGATGCATTGCAAAAGTTTCGCTTTGGCCTCTTTTTTACAACGGCTCGAGCGCATCTCAACAATCGATCCATGCATTCGAAGTGCTTGGCGAGACTGCATTTGCGAGGCTTTGAGGTGCTTCGAGCCCTTCCATGCATTAGGTGGGATGGGGCTCTTACTTGTCTCAAAAAATTGCTATTCATCTCTTTTTCTGCTTTCTATTAAGATGTGTGTTTTTCATTTATTTCTATATTATTTATTAGTGAGTTAGCCTTTCACTAGCTAATTTGAGAATTAGCCATCACAACTTTATCTTGTGCTATTCTTATTAAATTGCTTTTATCAACAATTTTTTGTTCACAAGAGATTTAAGAGATCCTTTTTAAGATGCAAATCATATTTGTCATTGGTCCATCTCTCTCTCTCTCTCTCTCACCCATTCCTCAAATTCTAAAAAATCCAATGCTCTCTCACCTACAAGCAATTTCTATGCACATCTCGTGGGTGTCTTAAAAGAAGAAGAACCACTGGAAGTCAAACGATTCACTTTAGAAAAGGAAAGGAAAAGCTATGTATTAAGATTACATAGTGCTCATCATGCAGATTATAACCAAAGGAATAGACCTTCTAGATAGCTAAAAGTTGTATTAGCATGTGTTCTAATATAAGACCACTTTTTTCTTGACAACAATGAACTAGATCAACTATATACCCTTTTTGAAACATAGAATTAAGGCTTATATCATTAACCCTCTTGGATAGCTCAAACACAGTAAACTTGTGTGCTCATATTGCATTTCATGTATTCTTTGAATCACCAAGGTCTAAGTGCATTTCAAGAACAACGATGAGGCTACCCAAAAGAGATTGTTGCATGTGCTAAATAGGTGCTATTAGGCCTCCCCAATAGAATGGCCATGCATATAACAAATCCAACAACTAGACAATACCTAAATATTTATATTCATATTATCTTGTATTTTGGACATGGTTGGTCTATATGACAAAATGAGAAAGTTATTCATGTGCCAAACTGGTTAGTGAGCATGTTATCTATAGTTTCATCATTTATAGAATTAATTATCCACCTGTGTTCCCCCCTCCCTCCCTTGAGTACACTGAGTGAGGTTGAGTGAGATTGATAGCAAATTCAATCAGAGAACCTCTTTCTGTACAATATCTACTTTAGCTAGGTAAAAGAGGGAGTGTCGGTATGCCCTCTCTCAAACTAAGTCTTTATAAGTGTATGTCCAAAGAAAGCACACGACATGCCCTCATTCAACAACCATATTAGTTCATCATGGTTGAAAGAGGGCATATTGGTGGGGTCCCTTTCAATTAGTAAACCTAGGCTTTGAAAATGCTTTACAAAGGTGAAAGAGAACATATTGATGTGCCCTCTTTCACCAAATTGAAGCTAAAAAAATGCCCGCAGACATGCCCTCTTTCTATTACCATATTTGTGTCTCCAAAAGTGTACATTGAAAGAGAGCACATCAACGTTTCCTTTTGAGCTAGCAATTGTGGATCCCAAAATTTCTTTTGTTATCTTTCAATCTACAATTTTGGGACCCAGATTTTGTAGTTGAAAGAGACGTGTCCTATTTCAACTACCAAACCTGGTCTCCAAAAGTGTAAGTTGAAGGAGGGCATGTTGATGTGCCCTCTTTCACCAGCAAGACCAACATGATTAAGAGCACCAATGCAATGGAGAACCTCGTCATGCAATCTCATAAATCCAAGCTACCATTTCCTTTGTCTTCCTCATAGATGATGCAAGGTAAAGTTGATGAGAGGCGTTAGACTTTTGATATGGTTTTTGTAAACGAGATGGAATTGCATATGTGCATGCAAGCTAGCATAACGATGATTGGGGAACTTGCCAAGACTTTGCATGAAAGTGTTGTACATACGAGAAAGGAAAGCTCTTTTTTGTGTAGGGAAACGTGTACGTGTTTCCCACAATGTCTCGTTGTAAAGAAGCCCATGTTTATGTAGTTTTCACTAAATTTTTGTAATGTTTACATGATAAAGATGTGACACAATTCCAATGTCATGATAATGCTCATTTTGGTCAGGCATAATTCTAGCTGAAAGATTTGACACATCTTGTGCACACACATGCCAATATTGTTGATTGGTTTGTGATAAAGATTTAGTTAACTCGATACATAAATAAAAAACCAAGTTAATTATAATTTCATAATATATCACAAGTGACAAAAGCATTACTCACTCTTTTGAAAAGAATCACAAGAAAGCTACATATAGACATATGCTATATTTTATATATTGAAACTTGTCCCCTCTTGTAATCAGACCCAGGCAGGTAGACAACAGAAAGCTACACAACCAGTACCATAAGCATGCGAGAATGAAAGAAAAAGTGAACAATGCGACTTCACCTTAGACTTGCCACAACGTCCATATATTCATAGTGCTTTTTGTGCAAGTATGTTGAAGAGAAAAGGTTGGAGATTCTTCCCAAGTGCCATTCAAGAAAGATCCTCTCAAAGTCGACAAAGTGCATGCAAATGATTAACCTTCAAGAATTGAAGGTAAAGTCACACAATGTGCATCGCGAGTACCTTGAAATGTTCAAGAATAACTCACATCAAGATTAAGCCAAAACTTGCTATCTACCCTGATGTAACTTTTTAAGAGCTTGAGGCAATATGACATAATAGCTAACTCAACAACTAATAAATGGCCATTTATTATTTTTTGTTGTCCCTCATGATTAGTTTTGGATATAGCTAGAGCATCATGCTGGCAATGTTTCATGAAAACAATTTGTATATGTGCCATCTTCACTGGAACATTGGGATCCAAAATTGAAGCTAGAAAAACACATTTGCCTCATGAAAACTTATTTTGGTTGATCCATGCACCAAGCACATAGCCAATAGCCCAACCAATATTGCTCTACCTGAACAAGTACAACCACTAATAGTATTGACTCCCAACTTACATAAGGTGTATAGGCTATATACTGATCCCTCCGCACGGAAGCCCTTGCATCCATGATGCCCACTTTATAATGAGAGAGAGAGAGAGAGAGAGAGAGAGAGAGAGAGTATTTTATTAACGTCTTATGTGGAACTATATGCACTAGGGAGTACAACCATGATATGCAAAAGACTAGCTAGCGGAGTACAACCATGATATGCAAAAAGGCTTGCTAGCTAGCTCCATCTGATACAAATACTCTGGTTGCAATATTACATGCATAGGTGGGTAGGAAGTGAAGAGTCCCTGCAGCATAGCACGATGTATACGTGGCATGATCATGTAGTACTCCAATCTCTTGGATTGTCATGTGATGTTCTCTTCTAGCTGGGTTGTTGGTATCCTGGTGGTCGGGGGCGTTGCCAAGCTCTAACAACCTCTGCCTGTTGTAGTGTGTCATCTCTAATCTTTGGTCTCTCTAGTCCAACAACAATAGGTGTGGGCTATCCTCTGAAAAGAGAAGTATCATGTACGCTCTCATATGCATACATAGTGCTCTTCATTCTTCACCCCAACTCTGCATACTCGAGATATCTTTGTCAATGTGACGTGCGTCCGAAATCCATCTCTGGTTTGAGACAAAACCCTCGAATGGTCGCTCTAGCACTATGTGCAATATACGTTCACATACATTGTGGCCACTGGATGAAGCCATAGTCATGAAATGCTCTCAAAAATAGAGCATCTTCAATTGAAGAGGCTGTTTGGTGAAATCCATGCCTCTTGGATGTATAACTGCGAGAGATGGTGTTTGAGGATGCGGTTCCTTGCACTATGTTTCTAAATCCCTTCGAGGCATGCATCAAAAATGAATATCTTTTGCACATTACTTTTAAGGGGTATCTCCTCTCACTGAAATTTCCCGTGTGCAGTACAAAATAACTACAAAAATATGCACGCATGCACAAGCCTGCATGTGTTTGTACACAAATGAGCATCAAAATATGCTCATCCAGCAGCTCATCATAGGCTAAATTTTCTCCCATTGAAACTAATTGCATAAAATCATGAGAGTACATTGGTGGGCTCCAAAGAAGCCATATAATCTCAACTAGTCTTGAGACAGCATATAAGATTCTAGCATTAGAAAGCTCAACTTGGAAAGATTAAATGAAATAGAATCCTCAGACCTCCACAGTAGTAGGGCTCATATTCGGGGTCAGGCAAACTCACTCTTTACATTCTCGAATTTCACCTGGAAGGGTAAGTTCTTCTTTGACTGCTGTAGACTTCATCGGGTAGCACCACGGTGTGGATTACGGCAGATCTTGAATGTTTTTTCCATCCAGGCTGGCCACCTCCTGAACTGCACCTTGGCCTGTACCTCTCACTTGGTTCTGCCAAATGAACTTTCGGCTGGACGCTTGCAATGGGCAATGCAAGTTGCATACATGATAAAGAAAAGCTATCCACACCAGTGACAAGTATACAAGAGAGTAAGCCAAACTCTGTGTTGTCTCATGTCTTTTTGGCTTTCGCCAAGGCCGCTTCCCTCTCTGCTGCTTGCCTTGCCAGTCTTTCTTGACGCTCTTTCTTCTTGTCCACCTTCTGGGACTTGTCTGATTTCTGTGAAAAAACACCATCCATGTGAGGGAAGTGAACATCACAAACTTGAATCAACACTCTGCGTGATTTGAAATGTTAAGTAAAACCTTAATAGCAGCTTCAGCCAATTGCTTTGCCTCATCAACTTTGGCACTCTCTGAGGGTCCTTCACCCCCTTGTTTCCTTCTCAATAAGGATTTCCCCGACTCCTCTGCTTCAATGAAAGGACTAATCTTCTCTTCTACCAACTCTTCAACTTTCCTTTGTCTCCACACATTCTTCCAGGCAGCATCTAGGACCTTCTCCATTAGATCGTCACGTACCTCAACCATGGTTCTAATCTCACTTATGCTAAGAGCTTTCTCCTCAACCTTCCCTCCATAACGTTCTCTCAGGTGAGGTAGGAACTTTTCCTGCACAATTTGATGGCATATTAATAGCACAGAAATATTTGACTGACCACTGTGCTGCTACTCATCACTTGCATTTATTGCTTCCACTTGCAAGATAAGGGACACAATATCTCATGTTTGAAGTTTTGACTTACAGTAAACTCAGCTGGCCGAGGTGGTACCTCCATAGATGCCACCTCAGCCTCAACTCGCTTTCGGGCCTTGTAGTGAGCGACATCTTGGATAACTACTGGATCACTCTTTGCACGGACAGGATCTAGAATATGCAGTGCCTGCAAAGAACATTAGGTAACTACAACTGTGTGACATCATGTCTTTGAGAGTAAGTAGGTCGTCTTGAGAGTAAGCAGGTAATTTGAAAGCTCAAAACTCCCCAAAGTTCACAACTCACTTCTTGCAACCGCTCCCACCCTGGCTGTCTCATGGCAACTTCATCTCGAATATCATCATATTCCAGGTCCCTCTGAAACAACACAAATCCCAGTGAGAAAAAAGTTCTTTAGAAATAGAGTATCCCACCATGCAAATATATATACCAAATATGATGCCATCACTCCTGCTTTTGTATCCTCATCATACTTCACACCAGTCTCCATCTCGTCACGCTCATATAGCAGGAATGCTGCTAGCGCAGGGTCTTTCACATTCTCAGACAATCTTTTATTCTACATAAGAGATCTCTGGAAAACTTAGTAGAGCATGGCCAGAATAGCAACTTGAACAAATATTGGTACCTGCGGTGGATGTGTTCTACGGCGCGTATTCCATGTTTTCCACGGAACATCCATAAGCTTCAAAAACAATATAATCCTTCACATTTTATGGACTACGTTGCTTCAAATGACAAATTCTTAAACCACAGAAGCCTTGAACCTACATTGTCGAAACAAAGTTGTGGCTGAGCAAGATACCCCTTACATACTTGGCATGTCGCAAGCCCCTGCGAGATGATACAAAAATATAAGTCCTAATAGATATTCTGCAAGCATCTGAGCTTTCATATGAGATAATGCGTACTGTTCCATTGCATGTAGGACAGTTCCGGTAAGGAAGTGGATATCCTGCATTGTATCCCGGAGGATAATAGGTGATCTCTTCCTTTCCCTCTAGAAGATCATTTGCCAGATTCCCAATAGAAGACCTTTTTGCTCTATATAGGAAAAGCATGAAGGTATTGAAAGCAGCCTTTTCATTTTTTTCAGGTAATAAAGTGCAACCACTGACTCAAGAGAGACAAAGCACGCACACGAGAGAGAGAGAGAGAGAGAGAGAGAGAGAGAGAGAGAGAGAGAGAGAGAGAGAGAGAGAGAATTATCGTCCACAGAGGTCAAATATGACCTATGGACCGGAAAACAAAACAAAACAGTTCATGCATCTCAGTTAAGAACGGAGGATCCAATGAAACCTAAGGAGGGGCAGGTAAGAGGGTAGCTGGTTTTGGAGTTCGAAACTCCTGGACAATGGCTTTACCTCCTCGGTAGACTGTCCATTTTCCTGTTGTGCGCGCTTCACGTACCTTCAGGAGTTCTACCTTCTTCTGTTTAAGCTGGGCGGGTGTAAGGTCCTCTGCAAACCAAATTGTGGTGTCTTTGAGAAGCCTCGATTGCTCAAGGAATTTTATTCGATCCGCCTTGGTCTTGAAAGTGAGGATCGCATGGTTGGTGCGGTGTTCATGCGCAAGGGTGGTGATTGTTGCTTGGTTCCATTGTACTTCTGTAGGGACTATCGCCAGAATTGGAGCGAGGGACTCATTGAACTTGAGGTCCCCCTTCCCTTTCCAATCGCTTGGGAGCCCGCCAATACGAACATTCAAACTATAGCTTGGATGCCACATCATCTTCAATCTTGCGAGAGATCTCCTCTTTCACTTGAATCTTGAATTCCTTTGTGAGTGTCGTGGCTACCTTCCCCTTTTGCTTTAGTGAGCATGGCTTCGTTTCCGTTTTCCTTTCCTCCACTGCGGTGAGACGAGCTTCAATCGTGAGGAGTCTCTCTTTCAGCTCCTTATTTTCCTTGCGAAGTCTCTCAACTTCATTTTGAAGGTGGTGCATTGTTGTCAAGCTTCGGGGTGTTGCCACCACCCCAGCAAAAGTGAGCCTGCTTTGGGTTGCTGGGGTGGTCATATGGACTGTGTGTGTGATCGCCTAGTAGGCAGCCCAACTAAACGACAGCCTGTTTGAACCCGACTCTGAGTTGTACCGAGCAGAAACCAAGCCCGCAGCTCGCAAAACCAGGCCGCCGGACTGTGTGTGACCACCTAGTAGGCAGCCCAACTGAACGACAGCCTGTTTGAACCCGATCCTGAGTTGTACCGAGCAGAAACCAAACTCCAGGAATGGTCGCAGCTCGCAAAACCAGGCCACAGGCGAGTTTGGTTATCAATGCCTACAGGGCGGGAGTTGTTGCAGGTCACGGATGAGAGTGAGAAGGTGCTAGTGGGTCCAGAGAGGGAGAGATCAGCTGGTCGGCGCTCCGAGTTTAGAGATGGAGGGCGAGCTTGAGGACTTAACGCCCCTCCATAGGCCCACCCTTGAACCTAGGAGGGTCAGAGGTTGTGACAGAGTCGGTGCTCTAGGGTTGAGAGAGAGAGAGAGAGAGAGAGAGATGAAATGAAATGTTATAATAAACATATTCAAAAGGTCAACATGACCTATGAGACCAAAAGTTGCATCCCAATAGAAATTGATGCCTACAGGGTGGGAGTTGTTGCAGGTCGCGGATGAGAGTGAGAAGGCGCTAGTGGGTCGAGAGAGGGAGAGATCAGCTGGTCGGCGCTCCGAGTTTAGAGATGGAGGGCGAGCTTGAGGGTTTAACGCCCCTCCACAGGCCCACCCTTGAACCTAGGAGGGTCAAAGGTTGCGACAGAGTCTGTGCTCTAGGGTTGAGAGAGAGAGAGAGAGAGAGATGAAATGAAATGTTATAATAAACATATTCAAAAGGTCAACATGACCTATGAGACCAAAAGTTGCATCCCAATAGAAATTGATGTTTGTCTAGAACGAACCGAAATCTAAAATCTAGGTATGTCATACATCGATGGGTAGGTCGGAGGGGTAAGAGAGTAAACATGGTGAATAGGGTAGGGGAGATGAGAGGCAGAGAATATTAGTATATCAATACACGGGACCAGTGTGGGAATAGGGGGTAGAGGCTCAAGGTGTACAATACCTCATTTGAAGAGATCAAGGATTGGTCTCTGTTGTAGGATGTCCTCCAAGCTGAGAAGCCTGGCAGGTCATGCTCGATGTAGATCAATGATGATCCTGATCCACCTATGTTGTGTCCCAATCATCTTCCTTCAGCTTCAAGTCGCGTCGATGTCGATCCGCTGCCTTCTTGTGTCGTGCTTGAGACTTCTCTAGAGCCTCTCGAACCTTGGCAAAAGCAATGTCCAAGTCCCTCGTATTCTGATCGGCTTTAGAAATCTTGTCTTTAGTGCTTAGAAAGAGAGGGACCTTCTTAGCACCTTCAATTACCTCAAATGGCATCAACCCCATTGAAGAGTATACCGTGTTTTTGTAGGCAAATTCCACCAAAGGCAAATATTTTTCCCATTGAGTCTTCAAATCTGAAATGTAAGCCTTCAATAAATCCAAAACCACTGAAATTGGCTATCTCAGATTGCCCATCTATTTGCGGGTGGAATGATGACGAAACTGCAACCGCGTGCCAATGTTCTCCCAAATAGCCTTCAAAAACAAACTCGTGAATCAAGGATCTCTATCGGAGACTATGGTCTCAGGCATGCCATGTAACCGAAATATCTGAGCAATGAACAGTCTCGCTAAATGGTCCGGCTTGATTATTTTCTTCACTGGAATGAAGTGGGCTTGCTTGCTAAATCTGTCATAGCAATGCTTTCCCGCGGGCGGGTGGGAATGGGTAAAGGTTGCAGTAATTCCTGTGCCTTATGCTGTCAAACTTGACCTTTTGGCATACTAAACAACTGCGAACAAAGTCGTCCACATTCTTTTTGAGTCTCAGCCAATAGAAGTAATGCTCCACTTCCTTCAAGGTGGTACCGATGCCGCGATGACCCATAAAAGGTGGACAATGGCACTCGATCAAGACCTTTTCTCTCACAAACAACATCTTTTTCTTCATCAAGTAGCCATCCCGTATCGAATACCCTAGAACTGTCTCCCCATTCTGTATCCCAGTAAAAATGTCCGCAAAGTCAATGTATGGCATACTGGTCAACCATATCCTAGAAGCTTCTCTGATCAATTGTAGGGCTTCCGAGACAATGCATCTGCCACTAAATTTTTTTGTCCCTGAACATGGACAATCTGGAAGGGAAATTGTGACAAGATGTTAGCCCATCGCATCTGCTTTTCCGAAAGCTGCTTCTGCGACAAAAAGTAGCGTAGACTCTGATGATCAATAAAAACTGTGAAATCGGCTCCAAGTAAATAGTGTCCCCACTGTGTAAGAGCATGGATCACTGCCAATAGCTCTTTCTCATAACCTTGTGCTACTGATTTTGGCCGTGAAAACATCTTGCTTTCATAAGCAATCACATGGCCTTCTTGCATCAAGACCGCTCCCGAACCACGACCACAAGCATCACAATAAACTTCGAACAACTTTTGCAAATCTGGCAAAGCCAACACTCGTCCAATAGTCTAGTGTCTAAAAAGCAATCACCTCTCTCGGTCCCCACGAGAAAGGGACTCCTTTCTGAGTCAATAAGTGCAAAGGTGAAGCTATCTCTACAAACTTTCGGAGGAACCGCCGATAATAAGAGCACAAGCCCAAAAAGCTTCAAACTTCATGAACATTCTTTGAGTCAGGCCAATCGCAAATAGTCTCAATTTTGGTCGGGTCCATCTATACTCCTGCTGCTGAGACGATGTGCCATGTATCTTCGGCAAGAAAACTTCGCTCTTTTTGGCATTTATAACCAATCTATGCTCGCGCAATGCTTGAAAGACCTGTAGCAGATGGTGTCGGTGCTTTGCTTCATTCTTGGAAAAAACTATAATGTCGTCAAAGAAAGTGCCAAGAAAAGACCGATACTCTTGGAAAATCCTATCCATCATTTGATTGAAAGTTGTTGGAGCATTTGTAAGTCCAAAGGGCACCAAAAATTCGTATAAACCAAAGCTTGTCCAAGAGATTGTCTTGTAGACATCTCTCGGAGCGATTCTAATATGATGATATCCGATTTCTAAGCCAATCCTGCTGAAACAAGAGGATCCCTGAGGTCTGTCGAGAATATCATCGATCCTTGAGATAGGGAATTTGTCCTTGATGGTGATTTTATTGAGAGCTCTGTAATCAATGCACATTCTCCAAGATCTGTCTTTCTTTATTACTGATAAAACCGGAGGACAACAAGGTATGTACTAGGCTGGATGAGACCCCTTTCTAGAAGTTCTCACTTGGTTTATGATTTCTTCATTCTAGGCTAGGCTAACACGATAAGGTGGCCGGTTCGGTGGTGTGCTTCCAGAAATCAAGTCAATGGTGTGGTTCTCAAGACGAGGTGGAGGTAACTCGCCTGGTAGGCCTTCATAAAAACAGTCAACATGTGTGTGCATAAATTCTTGTCCTTCTTTATCCAATTCAGCCATATTGGTATTCTTTCAAGTAGATCGAGTAAACAAAAAAGACTAGATTTTATTAATTTCGAAATGGCCGAAGCCGATACAATAGGGACGAACTCGCCCTTCAATTTTACATCAAGTACAATTTTCCTACCCTTATCATTCGTCAAAGTCGCTTTCTTGGTCCGATAGTCGACCACGGCGTTGTTCTTGTGGTACCAAGGGATTCCTAGGAGGACGTCACACCCTCCTAAAGGCATGATGTAAAAGTCCTCATGCCCTAAATACCCTTGACAATGCAAACGAAGTTTGCCAATGATAGGTGTAATGACAACATCCCGTGCGGGTGCCACTAGAACTGCCTCCGCTGGTGGCCCCATCCTGTCGAGCGTAATTCCAAGTTGAGCTGCCAATTCAGGTGAAATGAAGTTGGCCTTGGCTCCTCCATTGAACAAGATAAGGGTTTCCTCATCTTTTACTTTGCCCCATGCGCGGCAAAGTTCTGTACTTTCGTCCATCTGACTCGATTCGGACTCCATACAGTCTGGTACCAGTCCTCCTTTCATCTTGCCTTCTCTGCCACGTTCTTCTACTACTCTGGAGCTCTTTGGCCTATCTTTTGATTATCCTCGCTGTGCCCCTTTGGGTTACTTTGCGAAGATATGTCCCTCTCAAACACTTCCCCTCTTTGAAATAGTCTGCTCTCTGTTCCTCAGTCAATCGGGGTCGCATCCTTATTTTTCTGGAACTTCTTCTTTCTATTGTCATTTGTTGTGTTCTGTCCGATCCTTGGTGTCGAAACTTCATCAGTTGTTGTATGGACTCGGACTTCTGTTCAAGGCAGTAATCTCGGATCTCTTTGGGAGTCCGTAGTAAAAACGCTCAATCTGCTCCTTGAAAGTGACCTTCTTAAAGAAGGAGGTCTGTAGAAAAGATTCTCCGATCTCTTTGGGGAGTCCGCAACAAAACCGCTCAATCCGCTCCTTGAAAGCGACCTTCTTAAAAGAAGAGGTTGGTAGAAAAGAATCCCAAAATCTTTCACAGTAAGCATCCCAAGTGTCACCCTTGGTCATCCAAAGATGGTTCCAAGCGGTTCTCACATCCCGTTCGTATTCCTAAGTCAACCAAGAAGTAATAAAGAGCCTTTTGAACTTTATCCACTTGGTCGAGGCTTCTCTCCTCAAAAGAAGAGTGGACCACCATGTTCGTGCATTTCCCTTCAAGAACGATGCTACCCTCCTGATCTTGGAGTGCTTTGCGTAGTGCCCTCCAAAAAATGCTATATCAAATTGCTGAATGAAAGCTAAAGCCTTGGGAGCATCTCGGAATACGGAAAAGGATTCAAATTTCACTGACTATCCGCCCTCTTTAAATTATTTAGTCTTTTTGCTCTCGTCTTCGAGAAATCATATTGGATGGCTCTGTAAAAGTGTTTCTTCTTTGCATAAAACATGTGAGCATAGGAGTCCAAGCTGCGAGAGGACGACCCCTCAGTGGAACTGTGAGAAACGGGTCCGAATCTGATCTTCTTTGACTATTTCTTGTTCTTTCTAAAGCTTTGATTCTTACTTTGCTTTCTGTCCTCCTCACTCGAGTCGGAAGAGGAAGAGCTAGAAGGATTGTCAGAAGAAGAAGAAGAAGAACTAGGTAGTCCTTCGAAAAGTACATGTGTCACAAAACAGGTACCACATGCCAATAGAAAAGAACAGATTGAACAAACTTTTAGCACTTCATTTACAACTGAACTGAGAGAGAGAGAGAGAACACGCGACACGGAGTGGCAGAATTCCACCCAAGAGAGTATTGGCTCCAAACCTTGGCACCCCTTTCGGTATTTCTTTATATTGCATCAACACGGTACAAGCCGGTACTCGTGACTCTGCACCTTCGCCAGGAAGCATGCCAGAGAATGAGTCTTAACCTCATATTTAAAGGCCCTAGGCCCCATAAGCAGTTTACAGTAAAAAGCCTTCAAACTCAAAAGTATCTGGTCCAAAAGCAAAAGCCAAAAACCTGCCAGCGTAAATCACGGATATCCGTACAGCCTGCCACGTCATCAACCAGCGCAAAACGCGGAAATCCGTACAACATGCCACGTCATCAACCAGCGTGATTTTCAAAAATCTGCCACGTCATCAACCAGCTTCGCAATTCTTTTGTGTGTGTGTGTGAGTCTTGCTTTATTTTAGTTCTTTACGTCACTTGGGGCCCCATCAAACGGGGTCTCCATAAGTTGGTAGGACTTCTTCTTCTGTTACTTGTTCTTCTTAGGTTGGCTCCATTCTTTAGGCTTTGACACGTCAGCAATTAGTTACATCTCCCTTTCTTGAAAGAGAGTAATCGTCCGTGGTTACAGCATATCTACAAAACAACTCAAAGTTAGCTCAAAAAAGTTTCCGAGGGTCATTCCGAGGGACATTCGGTTTGCTGTTTTTGTTAAGGAGTTAGCTTCTCGTTTCGGCTCTTTTGATCAAAGAGTTAGCTTCTCCTTTCATCCAGATCTGAACTCTAGATATTCCAACGTAGTAAAATTAGCCATCACACCCAGACCGTACTGATCTTCCACGGGTGTCTTGATGCACTAAAATTACATACCCAGGCAATCTCATCCAATTAGGAATATTCAGTTATGCATGTTACAAGACACAACAAACAGCGCCGCTGAGCACTCCCCCGAGACAAACGGTCTGCAGTATGAAGCTACTCAACGACTACCTCGTCACTCCCCCCACAAATAACCTAAAAAGGTCCGGGCCATGAGCTCAGTGGACTATACAACCAAACGCTCCCCAGACCGCAGTCTGCATCGCTCGGAGGTTCAAGCATACAACCAAACGCTCCCCACGCATCGACCTGCGTCGTTCGAAGGTTTTCTAGTATACAACGAAAAGCTCCCCCAGGCATCGGCCTACGTCGTTCCGAGGTTCAAACAATACCAAAACAATATTTCTCACATCTCCACCCGGGAGTAAAAATCACCAATCAATCAAACAATAATTAAAATCAGAGTCAAACATTTCAAATCCGCACCAAGACAGGTTTAAAACAGATAGCATCCATTTCAAACAAAGTTCAAACATTACTTTCTCAAACAATGTTCAAAAGTATCTAACTAGAAAACAACTAGAGAGATCATTCAGGGTTTTGTTCGGACAATTGAACTTTGAGGACAACGGGCTTGCACTTCTGCATCACGGTGATGGTTCGGTTCCGGACCAGGAGAGTTGCATCATTCTTGTCGTGCCAAGGCATGCCCAAGAGAACGTCGCAATTGCCCAACTTCATAATGTGGAAATCTGCTTTTCCATGATAATCTTGTATAGTCACTGGAAGTGTACCAATGAGCGGTACCACTTTCTGAGTTTGCCCCGTGGCTAGCTTAGCTTCAATTTCTCCACCCTCTGCATCATAATCAAAGTGCATCTGCTTCAAGAATTCTGGATGGATGAAGTTCTCCATAGCTCCGGGGTCAAAGAAAATAAGGGCTTTCAAGCCGTTGACTTTTCCATAAGCTCTGCATAATTCATTAAAACTCTCGAGGTGTCTACCATAAATATCGGATACTAGTCCAATAGCAAGTCTAGCCTTCTTGGCCAGAGGTGGCCCCAAGGATTTGTCTGACATGGGAGCAGAAGGTTGCACTGAGGATGTCGAGGCTCGCTCAGGACATGTATTGAATATATGCCCTGTTTGGAAACATTCGAAGCATCGGCCTTCTTGTAACAAGGCGTCTCGTTGACGTTGTGTCAGACGAGGCCGTTGAGGTTGGTTTTAACGAGATTCCCGAGAATTTGTTCGTGTTGCCGGGACTTCTGGTTAGTGGCCAGAGGTTCTTTTGTGGTAAACTCCAACTTTCCTTTCATGAGCTTGTAGCCGACCGCGGCATGGTCCATAAGCTCTTGCATGGTAGAAACTTGCTTGGAGAGACAATATTACTGCAATGGTGATGGTAGTCTAATGGTGTAGCGCTTGCACTGGTCCTTTAAGAGAATGAACTTAAAGAAGGACACTGGAAGGTACACGTCGAGAAACCTTTGGTTATAGTCGTCCATGGTTTAGGTGGCAAGCATTCCCACTCTGCCAAAATTCAGACTTCAAACATCGAAGTCATGTAACTACGTGCAAAAACTGTCTTGAAAGCTTGCCAGGTCCTTGGAGCATGCAATTGTGTCGATTGAACTCCACCATTGCATAGCATTATCTTTAAGAAATCCTGCTGCTCAAGAAATCTTGGATTCTTCTATATAGTTCCCTAAAGCATAGATGTTGTCGAATTGCTGTAGGAATTGCAATGCTTTCTTGCGATCTTTCACCCCGGAAAAGGTGAAAAATTTGACTGTTGTGTCGCCATCTTTAAAATCTTTGGGTTGGTTAGGCGGCTATCGAGGTGTCAGGAGTTTTTTGGAGCAAGGGATTGTGCATATGTACATACAAATGCATGGTGCATCGAATAAAGAATTGCCCATTTTTCAGAGCCAGGTGGTTACGTGGGGCCCACATGTGTACAGGTAGGACAGGGTGTACATAGTGTATCGATTTTCACTATTACCAGTACCACTGTGTTTTTTCTACAATAAGGAGGAGTTGGTAGCGCGTAAAACTTCTTGAGGAAGCTATCCGTGGGCCGACGACATGAGGTAAGCAGGTGCGTCAGATGGCATCGAGTGGCGTTAGGAGGCCGAACGGGGTCAATATTTGCACGTGGATGAATACGGACACAAAGTGGTGTTTTCTTGTGAGAGTTATGCAGAAAGGTCATCATTAGGACCACTTTTTGGGGCCACTTCACGTGGTTGCAAGACGCATTATTGAAAAGAAATGAGTGCCAGGTGTGCGGATGATGCAAAAAGGTGACAACTATGCACTACGAGGTCAGTTTTTGGCCTGTTCGGGGTCCGTTTGAGGTCATCTAAATGGCCAAGGGTGCCCAACTAATAAAGCTAAGTGTGGGAACTGAAAAAACAGAGAGAAGACCAGAAAAAACGTGGAGAAGAGAGGAGGAACAGCCGCAGGTGTGTTTTTGCTCATTTTTGAGCCTGTTTTGGCTGTAAACTGCTCATCCGAGGTCGGATTTGAGCACTTTGACATTGTAGACTCGGGTTTTGGGCCGTTCCGGACGCGATGGCGCTGTCCATTTTGCCAAATTTCTCCATCTTTTTCTGCTGTTTTGGCTGTGTAAGTTTCTCTTATGAGCGAAGTTTCTGCTCCAGTTTGTGATTGTATCTGGTATCTTTTACCCATATTGTGTGAGCTGTTTGTCCCATTGGTGTTGGCCCAAGCTCATTTGTATCTAAACATCAGAAATTCTCCTCATTTGAGTTGAGTTTTTTGGTGTGTGTGTGTGTGTGTGTGTGTCTGTGTGGAGTGGGCAAGTGGATAGTCTCTCTCCTCTCACTCCAGAGGTGTGTTCCCTGTCTCGGCCAGGTGTGTTGTGTAAGCCGAGTGGTGCCCCATAGTGTGTGTGTGTATCTTCCCAAGAGTGTGTGTCGGGTCATTATAGAGGCGCTGTGTGTGTTTTCATCCCGCTCATATTCTTTTGGCGCCCCCACGGAGGATCTTCTTCGAGTACCTTCTGCTTCGAGCTTCAAGCTTCGAGATTCAGGATTACAGGTTGCAGGTTGCAAGTTACAGGTTACAGGTTACAGGTTACAGATTATAGGTTACAGGTACAGGTACAGGTACAGGTACAGGTGATTCACACAGGTACAGGTAGCTGGAGTACAGTGACAGTGGAGTCACTTGCAATTGTTGTGGGTATGTATCACTTGGCGCCTGTTTGAGCGCATTGTCTGCTGGATTGTACGTTACTTGTGGAAACTGCCATTGTACGCATTTGTGGAGCCATATATGGTTTTATTTGGCAGACCCAGCCACTTCTGAGACTTGGTCTAGAAGATAGTCATTTCTGAGACTTGACTATACGCGATTTGCATTAGCCTTCGTGTGAGGGTCGATAGCGCGAGGTTTTCATTGAGCTGGGGGATTCTCAAATGTAGAGATCCTTTCGGTGATATATGTAGTTGGAGCACCCTTTCTGTGACCTCGCCATAGGCTATGTACTAGTGAGTCCTACTTGATGCTCGGGTTCTATTGTTGACAGTTTATGCATACATATACAGTCTATATTTTGGGTTCCTACTGCTCTATTTTTGGGGAAACTCTGCCAAAATTTTTCCAAGTTATGATGGCTGGTTTTTTGGTCTTTTGAGCCATTTATGCTGTTATGCTGCTGAAATTTGGGCAAAATCAGAGATTAAGTCAGGTGTGCCTTCTTGGGAGCTTCATGGTTGGCTTTAATGGATGATCAAAATGGCCCTCAATTCACTCCATTTCATTTAACTCAAAGAATCTAGATAAATGTTCATGTGTCTAGGAAGATTTTTTTCCAGCAGCGCGTAGTCTTTATGTTTGGGCCAAGAAGATTACGAGAGATCTTGGAATGTCCTTTGCCTGTTGTAATTCCGATGATCAACTATGAAAACTCATTTGATGTGCATGTGTTTGTCCTTATCTAAAGTTGAGCTCCATTGAAGTTTCTGGGGATTGGGTAGTCAAAAGTTTTGGGTTCTTGCACGTGTGTTCGAAGGGGTTCTCAAAGCATCATAATTTGGGTAGCCATGGCTTTCTCTTATCCGGAGTTTCATGGAAGAAGTGATGAAGATGTGGAAGAATTTTTGGAAAAGATGGAGGTTGCCTGCATTAGCAACCAGATTCATGACCCTACGCAAATGTTACGCCTTCTCCAAATTTGTTTGAAGAGTGATGCACGAGTTTGGTCTAAAGCATTTGAAGAGGAGTTGTGTGTGGCTGATCCACCTGTAAGGTTGAGTTGGGACAATCTACGACATGGGTTGGAAGTGGAGTTTGTGAAGATAGAAGATCCTGACAAAGTGTGGCAAGAAGTACAAGGTTTGGTGCAGAAGGAAGGTGAGCCAGTAGATGCGTACATACGTAAGTTTTCATTGGCATGGGAGCGAATGTGCAAGGCCTTAGCACCATAGGTACCCCCGCCTGACATGATGAAGGACAGGTTCTTGGCTGGTCTTTGGGAGAATATACGTTGGTGAGTGGAGCTAAAGAAGCCTAGGACATATGAAGATGCACTAGAGGTAGCAAGGAACAAAGAGTGAAAGTTGAGGAAAATGAGCCAGTTAGGGGTGGAGTCTTTGCCCATGAGGTATGAATTTCAGCCTTTAGAGTCTTTACAAGGTCACATGTCAGGGGTTCATCACGAACCAGTGGTTCCTGTTACTACTCAGGTTATGCCAGCAGTGGTCACTACAGCAGTGCAAGATGATGGGCTAAGGCAAGACATGAGGCAAATGGTAGATTTGATGAAGAATCTCAGCCTAAACATGCTAGGTCAAGTGGGAAATAATCAAGGTCGAGGGAGGTTTGCAAATCAACCAAGAGGTGAAGAAAGGCCTAGGAATGGTGTTGGACAAAGCAATGGTAGGTTTTGGAGGCAGACGCCCACATGTTATAATTGTGGAGAGTTGGGTCACATCAGCCCGCAATGTGATAAGCCACCAAGGATGGGGGGAGACATGTATCCATTGCCAAGACAGGTGCTAACTAGGTCAAATGATTATGGCATCGAAATTAAGGGAGACGAAGGAACCAGTGGACTGACCCAGGAGGAAAAGGGAAAGACAAAAGTGCTAAGTGTAGTCACCTTGGAGAAGGCATCAAAGCTAGAGGATACATTAGTGATGCCTATTGGGAAGAGGACCACAGAGGATAAGGAAGGAAGAAGTGCCCCAGGTCCTAGTAAGAAGAAAGGAAAGAGCCATGAAGGCGAGGATGTCAAGGCCAAGAGGAAAAGGAGAGCTCGTCGAAAGTTTCATGTTTCAGATTTTCCACTAGGGGATGGGCAATTAAGCTATGACTTGAAGGAGGATCTGATGAGCAGGAAGGCAGATGTTACTTTTGGGCAGCTTATAGAGATGGTGCCTAAGCTAAAGCGACAGTAGAGGATGGTTAACCCAATGGAGAAAGAGCCAGAGAGAGGTTCAGTGAAGGTGTTGGCAATGGACGAGCTACCAGACATTTGTCCAATAGTAGATGTGTGGCATAAAAGGAAAAATTTGGGACAAGGTTATGTGGATGGCGGAGCCCAAATATGCGTCATAACATACGCATGCGTTGAGAAGATTGGTCTCACAGTGGCTGGGGTGTCAGGTTTTCGGATCAGATTGGCAAACCATCAAAAAGTAAAATGCTTAGGTGTTGTAAAGAGCTTAGAAGTGGAGGCATATGATGCAAAGGCAGTGGTTGATTTTCATGTGATGCCAACAGGGTTGGGAGCATATCCTATTATACTGGGCAGACCATGGTTACGTGCAGTGGGAGCTGTTCAAGATTGGCGACATGGTATGATTAGCCTCTATGGAAAGACAGGTACCAAGAAGCTTTATAATATGGACACAAGGAAACGATTAGAGGAGCTTTATGAAGATGAGGATGAGTCTAGTGATGAAGACTCTTCCACGGTGACAGATGAGGACAGTGATAGCACTACCAGCAGTGATGAGGATGCTGATGTTGCATTTCTTTTGATGGATAAAGAAATCCAGGAGTGTGGTTTAGTCGCATTTGCGAATGAAGTTGAAGATGAAAGTGAAGGGCCTTATGAAGTGATTGAAGGGCTGATGCAAACCAAGGTTGAGTTGTCAAAGAAGCAGGAATTAATGACGCAAATGATTAGTGGAGACCTCTCAGCTATGGAGAAGGATATATATTTGCATATGCTGGCTAGTTTTCCTGATTTGTTCATTATTTCATATGAAGAGATCAGAGGGTTCAAGGGTGAAGAGATGCATATAGAGCTGAAAGAAGGTGCTAAGCCAGTGCGGCAAAGGCTAAGAAGGATGGGTCAAGAGCAAATGAAAGCCTTGCGAGAAGAGGTGGACAAGTTGTTGAAGGCAGGGTTCATAGTCCCTGTGGAGACCACAGAATGGGTGAGTCCAGTAGTAGTCAGTCCAAAGAAGGATGGGAAGTGGAGGATTTGTGTAGATTTTAAACCCTTAAATGCAGCCACTAAGAAGAACCCATATCCTCTTCCATTCATTGATCAAATCTTGGATTCAGTGGCAGGTTATGAGAGGTATAGTGTGTGTGATGGTTTTTCAGGCTATTTTCAATTGAAGATTGCTCTTAAAGACCGCACAAAAACAACTTTCATTACGCCATGGGGCTGCTATTGCTACACAGTGCTGCCGTTTGGGTTGTCAAATGGACCATCTTTCTATCAAGAGAGCGAATTGGGTGTTGGAACCATTCATTGGTAGTTGTGTTAAAGCTTTTATGGATGACTTCTGTGTTTATAGCAGTAGGGCTGAACACCATGAGAAGCTGCAGATGGTATTGGCTCGATATGATGAATGTGGAGGACAACTAAATCCAAAGAAATGTCATCTAGCACAGCCAAGGGTGAAGTTATTGGGCCACATGGTGTCAGAAAATGGCATTGAGGCTGATCCAGACAAGGTTAAGTCTATTATTCTTCTTCCATCACCTACGAGTACGAAGCAATTGGCAACCTTTATACACAAAGTGAAGTACATGGCACGGTTTATTCCATTGTCTTCGCAGCTTCTTTATCCATTACAGCAAGTGGCAAAGCATGATCCATTGCAATGGGCTGACAAGTGTGAAGAAGTGTTTCAAGAGGTGAAAGAGGTGTTAGGGGGGTTGTCAGCCATGCAGGCTCCTGATTGGGAGAAAGTTTTTTATGTAAATCCATCAGTAGGGGATGATGCCATTGGAGCCATGCTATTGCAAAAGGGGAAGGGCAGCCATTATATGAGGCCAGTGTATTGTGCAAGCCGAGCGAAGTTGGTAGCGGAGAGAAAGTTCTCGGAAGTAGAGCTAGTGATGGCCAGTGTAATATTTGCTTGTCGACGATTTCGTCATTACTTGCTACCACGGCCTTTTGTTTTCTTGACGAGTTATGCCTTTTTGCCACAGTTAATTAATGGTACTAACATGTCAAATGTGGTGAAGAAATGGGTAATTGAGCTGCAAGAGTTTGAGTTCTCTTTTCTAGTGGAAGATAGTACAAGGGCTACCCTAGCTGATTTGTTGACCTACAAGGAGAATTTCCTTATTGTTAAGGAAGAGGTGGTGAGAAAGGTAGTTGAAGAAGTGCCACAGATCAGCAATGCACATGTGTTGTTCTTTGATGGTTCATACAGAAAGAGCCATGATGCAGCTTCAGGGGGTATAGCACTTTATGATCCAGAGGGGAAGCTAGTATGCAAGAGAGGGTTCAAGTTGGATGCGCATAGTAACAATGAGGCTGAATATGCTACGTTGGAAGCTGGATTACACATTTGTTTGAAGCATGGGGTTAGAAGGTTGAGCATAAAAGGTGATGCCTTGTTAGTGGTGAAGCAAGTGCTGGGTGTGTGGAAGAGCAAGAACAGCTCATTGAAGGAAATGTGTTTCAGCATGGAGCATCAGACACATTGAACGTGCTCTAAATGGGGAGGCACATGAAGCGGCTCAAGGCATGATTGGGGAGCTATTTGTGATGAGGACCAACTTACCTCTTTACCATGGTCGGGAAAGTTTGGCTCAAGAAGAGGAGTTTTTGCTAACAGGAATTATTCCAAAGGAGATTCAGAAGTCTAAGAAGTATGGTTTTGTGCGTAGAGCATACAGGTACAAATTGATTGGTGATTTCTTATACATGAAGGGCTGATCTCGTGTTGAGACGTGTACCTTGGCGGGAGGAGCTTTACAGAGTGTTGGAAGAGAATCACGAAGGTGCATGTGGTGGCCATTTTGCTCTAAAAATCACCTTGCATAAGACTTTGCAAGAGGGGTATGTATGGCCTAGTTTGCACAAGGATGTTCACCATTGGTGTAGGTCTTGCAATAGGTGTCAAGCATTTGGGAAGAGAGTGTTGAAGCCAGAGCTATGAAAAACCATTATGGCGTTTGATGTGTTTGAAAAGTGGGGGATTGATGCAATAGGCCCGTTACCTATCACAAGCAGGGGCAAAAGCTATATTTTGACGACAGTGGACTATCTTTCTAGATGGGCAGAGGCTATAGCAGTAAAACAGATCACTGCAAAGGATGTGGCAAAATTTGTGTATGATGAAATATGTTGCAAGTTTGGGGTGCCATTAGAGCTACTTTCAGATAAGGGGCCAGGATTTAGAGCTAAACTGCTAGACTTCTTATGCACAAAGATGAAGATTAAGCACCAGCATACCACTCCTTATTACCCGCATAGTAATGGCTTAAATGAAAGATTCAATGGTGAGTTGGTACAAATTCTTTCTAAAGTGACAGAGCACCAAGGAAAGAATTGGGATTTGGAATTGCCTAGTGCATTATGGGCTTACCGTACTTCGGTGAAGACAAGTACAGGGTTTACTCCATTTCATTTGGTGTATGGAAAGGAAGCACTATTGCCTGTGGAGGTAGAGTTGCCTGCGGTCAAGATGTTAGAGAAGTTGGTTGGGCCGCCTAGTGATGCATTCAAAGAGAGGCTCTTGCAGTTACAAGAGGTTCAGTTGGATAGGATGAGCGCATTGGAGCATTATGGGCAGATGCAGGATAAGGCTTTGGCAAAGATAAATGAAAGGGTCAAAAGTAAGGGTATCAAGAAGCATGACTTGGTTTTGCGCTACAACAGCAAACTGGACAACACCTTCCAAAAGAAGTTTCAAATTAAGTGGGAAGGCCCTTTCAAGTAGTGGAGTGTTTCCCGAATGGTACATATCAGTTGGCTAACCTGGATGGGATTTTACATACGTCAAGGGTAAATGGATTGCGTCTTAAGTTGTATCATGCTAGGTTGATGATGGTGGAGCAAGATGAGTTTTCTGAAGAGCGAGTGATGTCTGTGAAGGATGAGGAGACTTGTGATGTGGTGAGTCTTATATCTCTCTTTGCTGCTGCTGATCATGAATGATCTAGCAGGCTAGGGGATGGGCAAATTATGTCAGGAGTTTTTTGGAGCAAGGCATTGTGCATATGTACATACACACGCATGGTGCATCGAATAAAGAATTGCCCATTTTTCAGAGCCAGGTGGTTACGTGGGGCCCACATGTGTACAGGTAGGACAGGGTGTACATAGTGCATCGATTTTCACTATTACCAGTACCACTGTGTTTTTTCTACAATAAGGAGGAGTTGGTAGCGCGTAAAACTTCTTGAGGAAGCTATCCGCGGGCCGACGACATGAGGTAAGTAGGTGCGTCAGATGGCATCGAGTGGCGTCAGGAGGCCGAACGGGGTCAATATTTGCACGTGGATGAATACGGACACAAAGTGGTGTTTTCTTGTGAGAGTTATGCAGAAAGGTCATCATTAGGACCACTTTTTGGGGCCACTTCACGTGGTTGCGAGACGCATTATTGAAAAGAAATGAGTGCCAGGTGTGCGGATGATGCAAAAAGGTGACAACTATGCACTGCGAGGTCAGTTTTTGGCCTGTTCGAGGTCCGTTTGAGGTCATCTAAAAGGCCAAGGGTGCCCAACTAATAAAGCTAAGTGTGGGAACTGAAAAAACAGAGAGAAGACCAGAAAAAACGTGGATAAGAGAGGAGGAACAGCCGCAGGTGTGTTTTTGGGGTTTTTGGAGCCTGTTTTGGCCGTAAACTGCTCATCCGAGGTCGGATTTGAGCACTTTGACATTGTAGACTGGGGTTTTGGGCCGTTCCGGACGCGATGGCGCTGTCCATTTTGCCAAATTCCTCCATCTTTTTTTGTTGTTTTGGCTGTGTAAGTTTCTCCTATGAGCGAAGTTTCTGCTCCAGTTTGTGATTGTATCTGGTATCTTTTACCAATATTGTGTGAGCTGTTTGCCCCATTGGTGTTGGCCCAAGCTCATTTGTATCTAAACATCAGAAATTCTCCTCATTTGAGCTGAGTTTTTTGGGTGTGTGTGTGTGTGTGTGTGTGTCTGTGTGGAGTGGGCAAGTGGATAGTCTCTCTCCTCTCACTCCAGAGGTGTGTTCCCTGTCTTGGCCAGGTGTGTTGTGTAAGCCGAGTGGTGCCCCATAGTGTGTGTGTATCTTCCCAAGAGTGTGTGTCGGGTCGTTATAGAGGCGCTGTGTGTGTTTTCATCCCGCTCACAGCGGGTATGGATAATAAGGGTATCCAAGTAGGGCTCCAACCATTGTAGCCTGGTGGCGGTGGTGGTGGTGGGGGCAATGGCGGTGGCAAAGGCGGTTGCACTGGATCAGGGTCAGATGGCTGCACCATACTCCTGAAAACTTCCCCGATCGGAACAGACGCCTGAGAAGGTTGCCGGTTGGAAGCTCTCGTACTTTCTGGTGCCGGAGGAGGAGGTGCCACCTGGGGCATCAGAGAGGGGTAACATGCAGCTCAAAAATTGTTGAAAACTTTGCAGCATCAGAAGATTTTGCTGAGGATGCCGCGAAAGAATGTCGTGAACTCGTTGAGCAAAACTGCAAATATTCTACTGAATCCATGAAGTCCAAATCTTGGGTTCTTTATGGCTTATGCCCTATAAGACACAGCGATGAAGACAGGAGCGCGCCTGATGCGCGATGAAGTAAGGGTGGGAGTGGCTAATAAGTCCGGGTTGGAGAGCGAAAATACCTCGAATAAAATTCCAATAGCTCTGTCTGCTCTTTTGTGGGATCGATATGCTTTCAAAAAAGCACACGCCTGATGCTCTGATACCACTGTCACAAGACGGGCACCACGTGCCAATAGAAAAGAACAGACTGAACAAATTTTTAGCACTTCATTAACACTGAACTGAGAGAGAGAGAGAGAGAGAGAGAGAGAGAGAGAGAGAGAGAGAGAAAGAGAGAGACAACACGCGACACGGAGTGGCGGAATTCCACCCCAGAGAGTATTGGCCCCAAACCTTGGCGCCCCTTTTGGTATTTCTTTATATTGCATCAACACAGTACAAGCCGATACTCGTGACTCTGCACCTTTGTCAGGAAGCATGCCAGAGAATGAACCCTAACCTCATATTTAAAGG
Source organism: Adiantum capillus-veneris (assembly GCF_014529385.1). Taxonomy (NCBI): domain Eukaryota; kingdom Viridiplantae; phylum Streptophyta; class Polypodiopsida; order Polypodiales; family Pteridaceae; genus Adiantum; species Adiantum capillus-veneris. The sequence continues at coordinate 41,558,717 of NC_140956.1, read as the reverse complement.
CCTTAGGCCCCAAAAGTAGTTCACAATAAAAAGCCTTCAAACTCAAAAGCATCTGGTCCAAAAGCAAAGCAAAAAAGCTGCCAGCATAAATCATAGAAATCTGTACAACCTGCCACGTCATCAGTCAATGCAAAACACGAAGATCCGTACAGCATGCCACGTCATCAGCCAGCTTCGCAATTCTTTTGTGTGTGTGTGTGAGTCCTGCTTTATTTTTATTCTTTATGTCACTTGGGGCCCCATCGGACGAGGTCCCCATAAGTTGATAGGACTTCTTCTTCTGTTACTTGTTCTTCTTAGGGTTTAGGCCTTTCGGCCGACATCTATAGGTTGGCTCCATTCTTTAGGCTTTGACACATTAGCAGTTCGTTACAACATGCTTCTTTTGTTTTCGTGCAGTTGCAAAAGAAGATTGACGGCCCAAGTAACCGGGGTAGTCACTCCCCTTGTTGCGCTTCTTCAATTGCTTCTCCGATGGCTTCTACGCTTCATTGATTAACTTTTCGACAACATCATTAAGTTCTTCTTCGGTGAACATCCTTGGAGTAGGAGGTTTCTCGATTGCCAGTTTTATTGGTGACTCGATGGCTTTCTGCCAATGAGTGTGCACTTCATCCATCGGGTGCCGGGTCAAAAATTTGACATATTGTGGATCCTTGACAAACTGGAGCATTTGCTTTGCGCACTCATCAACCTGCTGTTGACATTGCATCTCAAGCAGCCAACTCACGGATTTCCGCGAACAGAGCTGGCTGCTTGTGGACCTGCTGCTTTTGAGCTAGAAGCTTTTGCGTTACTGCTTTTTGCATCCCTTGTAAGAATAAAAGGAACCCAAGGACCTCACTCTGCAGAGCATATGGACGCAGAGCCTAAGAGCAGAGGACCCTCGGGAGTTGTACTTTGCTCAAAGATTAATATAAAAAGTACCGAAAGGGGCGCCAGTCTTTGGGGCCAATCTCTCTTGGCACGGGAACTACGCCAAGCCGTGTCGACTCAACTTAACTATGATTTGATTCTGTGAAGTGTTTTAAGTGAACCTCTCCCATATCGCGACAAATTCTAGACTTGCGGTATCCAAGTTTCTTACAGTGGTATTAGAGCTCAGTTAATTTCTCTTCTACTAGGAAACCCCAAAGACTAGCACCCGTTCCAGTATTTCTTTATTATTGATCACATTAGGTACAACTCACGAGGGTCTTTACTCTCAGACTTTGCGTCCAAATGCTCTGCAGAGTAAAAGGCCCAAGGGCTCTTATAAACTTACAAGGGATGCCCAAAAACAGAGCCCAAAAAGCAATCAGCTCAAAAGCACTAAACCCGAAAAGCTTGGGGCCCCAAAAGCTAGCGCTATAATCTACAAAAAGCTGCCAACGTGATTTTTGGAAATTCGTAAAGCCTTTGCTACATTAGCACAACAACGCGATTTTTGGCATTCTGTAGGGTCATGCCACGTCAACAGTCAACGCGTTTTACGTGTCCGCCAGAGTTAACGTTTCTGTCTTTTAGAATTTCGGACCCCACGATCGATGCTTCATAAGTTCTTCAAGTTAGTCTGTTCAGTTTCTCCTCCAATTAATCATGCCATGACATCACTTTGTGACATTCCCCCCTCTTGAAAGAAATGTAATCGCCCTCGATTACACCTGCATAAACAACCAAAGGACAGAAACTTTCTTCATTGGACATTGACTCTATGAACTCATGCACTATACTCCTCCAATCCTACACTTCTACAAAGACATCAGTCACGGATCAATCACATTTTTGTCAAGGATTTCAAAGACAAATCCTGATCATTGTAACCATTAGCAATCACATCCAGACCACACTGATCTTTTCACGGATGTCTTGATCTACTAAATCTTGTTACTATCAGATTCATTTCCTTTCTCATTTCAATCAAGCAAACCATGCCCATGACCATCCCCACAAGACTGTACATCCACATACCATGCAGTTCAGAAATCACACACGTCATTCCGCAAATATTGTCAACCCCTAGAATAAAGAGAAATTAGTGACTTTTTCAAACTAGGCAATTTGTGTCATAAAGGAACAGAGTGGCTCCTCTCTTGTGATTGGACCTGATTCAACCTTGCTTATTCATCGATGACTTTGGCATAGACACTGCTAATCGCCCAAAAGCTTCAAGTTACAACTCTCTTTGAAGAGAATTTATGAGGTTCTCTTCCTCCATCTATTTTCCATCGAGGGCCAAAAAGTACCCTTGACCAAATTATCCAATGGACCTAGCTTACCTTTTTGTTCTTTTCTCGTGCCTTGGGCCCCGTTGGTAGCTCTATTGGCCTCCCTGTCCTTGGCACCTCAATCTGAATCGGGCTAATCTACCAGCTAATTCCCTTTTGTTTCTTTCCTTGTGCCCACGAACCTGTGGGTAGCTTCGCTAGCCTCTTGGCAGATCAATCTCAGTCATCGGAACCATGAGATACACTATCATCAGATCCTTTTTCTTCTCTGGAATCCTCTGATGAGCTTGCATCTCGTTCCCTTAGTTCGTCAGAACCCTCAGATGCGCTACCTTCTGATTCTCTTATTGCTCCAGAATCCTGTGATGAGCCGTCATCCAGTTCCCTTGATTCATTCTCTTCATTGGGAGACTCTTGCCCTGTTGAGGTGGATACTATCTTAGGATAAGTTAATGAGCCGGCATGCATTCCAAATCCTTGTTTAGCATGTCCCATAGGTCTCTGAATAGAGTCAGACTTTTGGTTTAGACAATACTCTCGAATCTCTTTTGGCAATCCAAAGCAAACACATTCAATCTGGTCTCTCAAAGGAGGGGGGGGGGGGGGGGGGGGGGGGGGGGGGGTTCCCCTCTTTATGTATGCAATAGAGCCCACAGGGAGGTGCCCTTAGGGCGCAACCTCGCGTGCAGATCTGGCTAGTGTTGGCAGTCAAAGCAGGTTCCTTGCCTAACGTTTTTGGTCAGCACTCCTGGCACTTTTCAGATAAGCCCCCCAATGTTTTTCATGGGTAGAAGTTGCAATGTTTGGAGATCATCTCCACGGTGCAGCATCTCCTCACGGCGGCCTTACACAGGAATTGTGATCATCCAGATCCAGATCCAAATCCAGACCTAGCCATGAGGAGGTGCACAAGATCTATGTTCTCAGAGCATGTTACAGGTGATACCCATGTGGAGGCCATGTCAATACCTCGGACCACCCTTGGTCACTTGTATGAGTAGCTTGTTATCAGCATGAAGAGCTTTTCCCAAATCTCTCTCTCTCAGATTTCTTTAGAGCTGCCACTGGACACCTGGAGGAGTTACTACCACAACAGAGCTCGTCGTCTAACACCAGAGGCACACAGATCGACCGAGCGACTGAGTTGGGAAGATCCAGACGCCCACGACTGCGGAGGACTACACAGCATCGGCGGAGGCTGCATTAGAGGATTTGGATCACTTTGGCTCGACATGCACAATGCCCGGTTAGACTACTAACCATGGAGGAGATTGATGAGATCCGCCAGTGACCGATGCTGGATCTCTTGTGATCTAGCTATCCCAGCTAGCTGCTGTTCACACCTAGTAGTTTAGGATTCCATAGTATTTTATTGTGACATTTGTCATTTCATTTTTGTCATTGTTGTCATCTTGTTACTCTGACTCTGACTTTGTATAAGATCCACCACATTGTAACTTTCTGGTCTCATAGGTCACTTTGGCCTTTTGAAGACGTTAATATAACATTTCATTTCTCTCTCTCTCTCATTCTCATTCTCAAAAGTCCTCTCTCTTTCTACCTCAGTGACCTCTCTTCTCCACAGGTGCCTTGTCCACATGCAGGTGTTCTAGATCAGAGTCAAAGGTGTCCACCAAATAACGAGCCAGTTCATGTCTTCATTGCATCTTCCGCTGCCACCTTTGATAGGAGCCACCAACAATCTCACGTGTAGGAGCAAACTAGCTCCCCTTGGTCAGATTCTCTATCCCATCTACACTTTTGTTTCTTTTAATTTCCCAAGTTTTGTGCTGCGTTAAGTATTTATTCTAGATTTGGTAGTGCAAAATCTAGACCCCTTCTAACATGGTTGAAGCTGATGACATGGTACTAGAGGCCATTCGCTGTTCTATTCCTCTATGGCTTGAAGCAAGACATAGTCAGCTACTATGGATGTTAAGAATCCCCCTGTTTCTTCTCAAGTTGCAATCCCTCAAATATCTATGGACCAAACAACCATTTGGTAACACCCCCGTTAAAAAAGAAAAGGTGAACTAAACATCCTAGCCCACAAGTTGTCAGCCTGATCTCACATCAGAAACGTGAACGCCTAAGTAGCCAAGAAAATGCTTACAAACAAGACCTGGATGTGAACGACAGAGTAAGTCCAGATAGTACAAAGCACGAAAAAATTCACTTTCACCTAGGCAAGATTTTACTGTTTGTCAAATTTTAGTGACTGCAAAATCTTCATCATCAAAACATGAATCAACCTGCATACGTCAACAGCTTGCCAAACCCATATCCTCAAAACACGCAACAATGGGAAAAATATTTTGCATACATGACTTGCATGTGAAAACACTGTGAACATAAAGATGAGAAAATAATACTTAGACAACACGTTGGTGCTGTAGTGCACCTGCCCTTCGCCTAAACACATTGTACATCTGAGGCCACCAAATCCGTTACAATTCTTGCAGTCTCTGCACGTTCTCCACACAATAAAGACTTATTAGTAATGATGAAGGTAAAGCGATTCAAAAAAAATCCAACGCCCCGACTGCTAGGATTTGTCCATGTCTAGTTGCTAATTATGCACAGCAGTAAACATTCAGATGAAAAAAACAAGACAAGTCTACTCCCGTCTACAGTTGTAAGGTACCAAACAATTTCCGACCTTGAAGCTCTTTCCCACAAGAGATGGAGTTCCTACACCTCTATCATGCATGAACTGACCTATGTTGTTGAGTTTGATAAGGCAGATCTTGCAAACCACCAGTGGAGGCCCAACCATCAGCAGCTTGTGGCCATACACATCCTTACCTAGCAATTAAGAGCGCTTACTTGCAGAAATTGTGGAGTTCCTAAGCCCAAATTGTATCCAAGAGGAATCAGCTTAGTGTGGACAAAGCAAAAGCCCTTATTTTTGGTAGCTTGCAAACTCTTGCAAAAAATCAGAACACATACAAAGAATGAGATCTACTCACACTGTGGGGGTTCAACAACGGCAAAGGGTCCAAGGCGAGGTTGCTTATGAAGGTGCTGCAGAATTAGAGCCTGAGATGGGGCCTAGGCCTTGGTATGGGAGGACCTAGATGAAATAGAGCCTTCTCCCTTGAGCAGCCATAACTATGAAACTATTGCCTCTTCTGCCCATAGTGATAAATCTTTGTCAAGGGTTTTAGAGTTTTGTTTTGCAGCTAGGCCCAACGCAACTGATCACTACGTCCGTTTGCAACTTTGGCTGCTCTCTCTCTCTCTCTCTCTCTCTCTCTCTCTCTCTCTCTCTCTCTCTCTCTCTCTCTCTCTCTCTCTCTCTCTCTCTCGCGCGCGCGCGCAAGGCTCGTCTCTCTCCCCAAGCTAGGCTCTATCTCTCCCTCTATCCTAAGGCAGGAGCTCTCTCTCTTCCAGGGGCAGGAAGCAGGAGCTTTACGCGCAGAGTTCTCTCTCTCGTAACCTGCAGCCCAACCCCACGCATAACCCCCCCCCCCCCCCCCCCCCCCCCCCCGGAACACGTGCAGGTTCCCATACAAGGTTATTTCCAAACAATTTACAAACAGCTTTCTCAGCCCTGCAAGAAAACAATCAATTCAGAAATTTACAGAATTTGCAGAACTTTCAGAAATTGCAGAATTGGCAATTGCAGAAAGCGGGAATTTGTTTGATTTGCAGAAATTGCAGGAAAGACAAAAGGTATGCCATGTATGCTTAAAGTGGGGAGAACATGTATGCATAGTGTGGTGCATGTAGGGGGGTCTCCTACTACCATTGCTAATTCCCCTCTCGTTTTTTGCGACGACCAAGCATGCGGAAACAAAATAATAAACTTGACCCTTTAGAGGATGCAGTTCAAAAGTGCAAAGAATGAAATGACCGAAACAATTAACAAGATCAACCGCAACTTATTGGGCATAATAAAACTGCTCGACAAACGCGTGTTGGCCCAAGAAAGCAAGATAGCTACACCGGGAGATCGTGTGATGGCCCAAGACGAAGAGATTGCGTCACTCAAGAAGGAGCTCGCTGAGGCACGATCACGAAATACACTTGAAGAGGTAGATATGCAACCTTCAGTAATAGAGGAACTAAATACGATCAAAGAGCAAGTGCGAGCCATCAAAGAGGGGGAAGAGCAGCACAAAGAAATGACGACCTCTTGGGTGGACGTTATTACAAAGACTCAACAAAAGGCAGATGAGGCGGAGAGGTGGATTGAGGTTGCCAAGAAAGAAAAAAGCAAGGAAACAACTACGTCCACACCCACCATCAATAACTTGACACTTGAAGAGGAGCAAAGAAGGCGTGTGCGCTCTCTACATGTGAGGATTTGCGGTCTTCAAAACAAAGATAATGTGGAACGAAGAGATAAAAGAACTCATGGCTTTGATGGGGGTTCATGAGCCAATGCACTCAAGAGCTTGGAGAGTGGGCAACAAGAAAAATGGGAGCAAGGGGAAACCTCGAAAGAAAGGGCACTCATCCTTCGTTTTCCCTCCATGGAAGCAAAGGAGGACTTTTTGAAGAAAAGACCAACTCTTAAGAAAACGGGCATCTTCCTCGGGGATGACCTTACCCTCTCACAGATAGCTCAGATGCAAGAGGTAATGCCAGAGATTAGAGCGGCAAGGGCAAAAGGTACAATTGCTTTTTACCGAGATGGAAGAGTGGTGATTTTGGAGCCACGCTCTACATGACGGTGTGAGACCTATGGGACCACACTCAAAGTTGTTACCTAGAATTGTAATGGATCTATGCGTCTAGATGCGGGTGCTTTTGAGGAAAGTTTTAGTGGGAGAGATATCATCTTCTACTCTGAGACACGTCAGGCCCCTGGGCAGTCTATGCCTCACATTAGTGGATACAGATGGGAGACCGCATGTAGACAGGAGACACGATCAGAGCATAGAGAGTGGGGCTCAGGTCATTTAGATGCAGCGTCATTTAGATGCTTTGCACACATTTGCTCATGATAGTGTGTTGTCTGGCAACCTTGGGAAAACCAAGGTTATGGTATTCAGCACCACATCACAGTGGGTCAGGAGGTCAGCAGCCACATTTACCTATGGCCAAGAGACAGTGGAGTACACAGATGCATAACCTTATCTTGGGGTGGTGTTTTCATTGAGGAGAGCAGCAAAGACTAGACTGACAAGAGCTTATGCCACCTCAGTTTCAGGAACCACGAACAAAGCTCTGGCTTTTTGACACTTTAGTGGCTTTAGCTATGCTTTACAGAGTTCAAATATGGGGACCCTCAATAGACCACCATGGCAGAACTGGCAGCACGGATTGATGGATATGTATGGAGAGGCCACTGGTCTCTATGATTTCTCGGATGATCCGGGCTAAGGCCTCAGTCCCACATGAGACTATCTGAGCCGAGCTATCCGCCCCACCCCTCGTGGTTGAGGCATTGACTAGATCAGAATCCTTTATACACACTGTATGGGACCTCCCCAGAGATAGATACGCTCGGCTAGCCTTGGAGTCATCCCGACAGCTAGCATTGCAAGGTGACACAGCATGCTCGTATGGGCAGATGACATCATGGTCTCAGTCACATGGTTTCAACCATAGTAACAGGGAATGGCCGTTTTCAGGTCTCCGTTCCCCGTTCCCATTCCAAGTTCCCGTTCTGAATCCCCGTTCCGTGTTTCAAACGTGAGTACCCATAACAGGGAATGGCATTTTGTTCCGCGTTCCCGTTCCCCGTTCCCCGTTCCTGTTCCGGTTTGGATGCACCTTCCCTATCTCTCACACGGACAAAGATCACCAGACTCGTACGTCAGGATCTGATTCGGCTAGATACCAGGAGCACATGGATACAACCGACACAGGAGTTGGGCACGAAGATGGCTTTCTATAGAGAGCATCTTCTCCAACTCACGAAGGACGGTTTTGTGACTAGGCCTGCATACATAGATACACACGTATCTCATGGGATACGATGTGCTATTGGGCAGATATGCACATCCTCACATCAGCTTCAGATTGAGACTGGCCAACAGAGGCTAGGATTTGTCATCACGTAGAGCCAGAGACAGAGCTGCACTACACATGTCACTGCCCGGTATACTATGAGATACGAGGCCACTTCCACAGTCTGTTCAGAGAGGGTTTTGGACCATATTCTAGAGTCATGAGATATGAAGATGAGAGATGTCTTGGATTGTTTCTACTAGAGTTGCGCAGACATAGAGACAGCTTGCTCAGAACATCACAGAAGAGCCAGTATCTGAGACAGATCACAGACTTCTTTACACCAGCCAGAGACAGCCAAAGGAGCAGTCATCACAACAAATCTCAGATCCCATCCACACCAAAGGTACGCGGATCGATTGAGCCATTGAGCTAGGTAGATCCAGGTGCCCACGACCACGGGGAGGCTCACATCATCGACGGAGGTGGCAGCAAAGGATCCAGACCATCCTAGCTCCACATGCGAGACGACCAGTTACAATATTGCGAATGGAGGATATCGATGAGATTCGGCAACGGCCGATGAGGGATCTCATATGATGATTTGTATCTCATTCGATCCATCTTTGTTTCAGCTAACCCATTATATCAGCCCTCACCCCATCACCCCTCCCCACCTATTTCGTTTCAATTTCAATTTTTCAGTTCTTTGTACTTTTTGTACTAAGACACTGTATCAGATTCACCAATTGTAACTTTTGGTCTCATAGGTCACTTTGGCCTCTTGAAGACGTTAATAGAACATTTCATTTTATCTCTCTCTCTCTCTCTCTCTCTCTCTCTCTCTCTCTCTCTCTCTCTCTCTCTCTCTCTCTCTCTCTCTCTCTCTCTCTCTTTTATAGATGGCAAAGATGTCTGGATCTACAATAAGCGCATGAATGGTATGCCAAAGATCGAACCCATCTACCTCAACATGTCTAGCAACCAAAACTATGCTCATAGCTTAGGTAAAGATAATTTTACTCGATACTTTGGAACTTGACAAAAGCAGCTGAAGAAAAATCCTTGTAACACGGGTGAAGAAAAACCAATTTATCCTCAAAGCCGAGAGAAGTGTGGCTGATGACCATAGAGGCAAGTTCCTTTGATGAAAAATCTTTATCGAGCAAGGTGATATCCTCAACTTTGCCTTCATCTGACCCCGTTAGAGTGCACGAGAGCCACTCCCGGACATTGACACGAGCGTAGGCAGACTCCACCAGGCAGCCAACGGCCCTCTTTGAGAGAGAACTTCAATACGAACACCAATTTTACGTTGTAGATCTTTGGAAAATATCATTGACAAAATTAATCCCTTACTCGAACCCAAATGGCGGTGAGTGATAAGAGGTTGGAAGTGGAATATGCACGGACGTAGGGGTATGCGCGAGGGAGTGCGGGGGAGACCCTATGCCGGCTGTGCAGCGGACAAAAAGGGTGGACAAGTGGGCAGCGCATAGTTACCCGGAACGGGAAATTGCAACATGCATAAAATGTCATTCCTTGTTTCGGATACTCACGTCTCAAAAACACGGAACGGGATCCAGAACGGGAAATTGGGATGCGAACGGGGAGCAGAGACCTGAAAATGGCCTCCTTGTAACTATGGGGCAGCCAGGACGGCTAGACAGGGCAAGCGCAGGTGGCGGGGGTATGCGCACGTGGCGGGGCAAAGTGCAGGTAGCGGGGGCAAAGAGCGGGTAGGGGGACACAGTGCAAGTAGGCGAGCATGGCACGCGCACATAAGGCGGGTCGAGGACGAGAAGGAGAAGCATGGCAGCGACGATAGGCAGTCCTAGGGTTCACAAGGTTAGCACATTGAAGCTCCTCTCTCTCTCTCTCTCTCTCTCTCTCTCTCTCTCTCTCTCTCTCTCTCTCTCTCTCTCTCTCTCTCTCTCTCTCCCACTTGGGCGAGAAAAGGGGCTGTACTCTTTGTACCTAAGAGACCTCGGGAGATGCTCGGTGGCCTATCACCCAAAGGAAGTACAAAAGAGGAGTGACAATGTGTAGGCTATATAAACATCAAGATGGTTTGCACAATGAATGTAAAATGAGCCACTTCGTGGGAGTGCATAATGTCATCCGATCTGGCCCTGATCTCGAAGGAAAAGAGCTGACGACCGCGCCCATGTGTGAAGGAAGACACATCGATGTTGCTCCGGGCTAAGAAGTCCCACTGGCTGCGAAGCAGCTCTGTCCAGATGGCTGTCAAAAACCTGGCCGAAGGGGAGGATTGTGCGCCTAGAATGTGGGCACATCGAGCCTTCCACATAGTCCGGAGTGTGATGCTGTATATCATGGTGAAAACTATGTCTCGCTGATAGAAATCCAATTGGTGACTTGCATCGGGGATCATCGGGGATTTACTCATTTCTGTCGAGCCCAAAGTTCTGAGTAAACCCATCTTTGGCCGACTTACTTACTGAGTAAATCCTTTGAAAGCTGTCGATCCCATCCTCTTTCGAACCCAAATCTTGCAACCCACCTCCTCTGTCAAACCCAATCTTTGCATTCTCTGTTGAACCCACTTTGGCCGACTTATTGAGTAAATCCATTTTCCACAGTAAACTCTCTTCTCGAGTAAAACCATGGCCACACGAGCTTCATCCCGAAACAAGCTTACCTTTGCCGGGGTTGTGGCAACACCCCCAAAAATGGACAGCATCAGTCGCCTTCAAGGTGAAGTTGAAAGACTCCGCAAGGAGAATGACGAGCTGAAACAAAAGCTCATCGCCATCGAAACTCGGCTAGTTGCAGTGGAGAACTACCAGATGGAGGAGATGGAACAGATACAAACCAAGCTCGCCAAAACAAAGGAAGAAGTGGAGACTACCCTTACAAAGGGGGTCAAAAATCAAGTGCAAGAAGCTATCATCTACAAAGTTGACGACCGTGTGGCGTCAACGCTACGCGAGCAACAACGGCAAAAAGAGATCGCCCTCAATGTTCGCATTGGTGGGCTGCCAAGTGACTGGCACGGGGAGGGAGACCTCAAGTTCCAAGAAGCCATTGCCCGCATCCAAACAACAACTCACATGATCGAGTGGGATCCAACAACAATCGACTTTATCACACACGAGCATCGCACCAATCATGCGATCCTCACTTTAAAAACAAATGTGGACCGAATTAAACTCCTTGAACAATCAAGGCTTCTCAAAGGCACTAAAGTCTCGTTCGCAGACGATCCTACCCCCGGCCAACTCAAGCAGAAGAAGGCAGAACTCAAAAGGTACGAGCAGCACGCACGGCAGGAAAATGGGCAGTCTATCGAGGAGGAAAAGCCATCATTCAGGAGTTCCGAACTCCTAAAATGGTTCCCCTCTCCCCTACCCCCCCTTAGGTTTTAAGTTTGTTTATCCCATTTTATCTTTTGTTCACCCTCATTGGACCCTCAGTCCTTAACTGAGATGTATCTGTCCTTCACTTAGAAGGAATCTTTGTAATGCGTTGTTTTTCGGTCCCATAGGTCATATCTGACCTCCGTGGACAATAATTCAATCTCTCTCTCTCTCTCTCTCTCTCTCTCTCTCTCTCTCTCTCTCTCTCTCTCTCTCTCTCTCTCTCTCTCTCTCTCTCTCTCTCTCTCTCTCTCTCTCTCTCTCTCTCTCTCTCTCTCTCTCTCTCTCTCTAAATATATATATATATATATATATATATATATATATATATATATCATAGTTACCCGGAACGGGGAACGGGGAACGGCAACATGCATGAAATGCCATCCCCTGTTTCGGATACTCACATTTGAAACACGGAATGGGAAATTGGGGTGGGAATGGGGAACGGGGACCTGAAAATGGCCATTCCTTGTAACTATGCTCTCTATCTAATTCCAGTTTAGTGTAGCACACATACCACGCATAGCAACCCCTACTCGCTACACCTTTACACCGGAGACGGACTCTGTCTACGTAGATGGGATCTATAGACGCCTGTGCACTGAGGAGCCAAGGCGACCTCTGGAGGAGCTTACTAAAATACTGACACAAACATTGCATGATGCAACAGCAGAGGCATACCCACATTCCCAGTCTAAGCAGAGACGACGTTTTGGGAGCATGCCCCAAAACGGTTGGTATGATGAGGAGTGCAACGAGACGAGAGCCAGGCTTCAGAGGAAGGTGCTTTTGGGGGACATCACTCATAGACAGTCACAGATTGCCTTCCAACACCTAGTGCAGCGGAAGAAGGAGCATTTTTGGCTCGACTAGAGCAAGATCTATATCAACTATTCTTGAGTCATGACTCAGGTGAGGCATGGCAACTCTTTCATGAGCACTCTTCCCCTCCTGCCATTACTTCTACAGAGGCCAGGGGCCAGTATGCGTCATCTCTGTACACAGTTCTTGGACTACCGCCTCTTCTCAACCCCTCGAGCTATGCCCACACACATGTGCTTTTTTCACCGCTGAGATGGTGAAGAAGGCCATTAATAGGATGAGGACTGGGAGAGCATATGATCATGATGGCTTAGTGGCTGCGCATTTTATACATGCCAGGGATCTGCTCGCAGAGCTTCTAGCAATGATGTTCAATTGTGCCATGTGTGAGGGTTTTCCTGATACTTGGAGTTTATCTACTATTGTACTATCTTCAAGTCAGGAGACCCTATGGAGCTTGAGAATTATAGCACTATCATGATTGGACACACATTGGCACGGTTGTACGCATCCATTCTTGAGCAGCACCTAAGTAGATGGGCAGAGAGGGAGGGTATACGCACACCCGGGCAGGCAGGTTCAAGAGAGGTTTTTCTACCCTTGACTACATTCTAACACTCAGAGCCATTATTGAGGAGGGCAGATCACATGGGAGACAAATCTATTGTAGTTGTGTGGACTTCCGCAAAGCATTTGGCACAGTGCCTAGAGCTAGATTGATGCGCAAACTACAAGAGATGGGAGTACCCACAAAGCTGATTTGGGGGATTATGGCATTATACAGGTCAGTAGTAGGGCATGTACGCACTCCAGAGGGGTTATCTACATTAGTTCACTCCGCTATCACAGTGAAGCAGGGCAGCCCGCTCTCTCCTACTCTATTTGGTATGTATGTGGATGAGGTTTCTGACTATATTGAGAGAGAGGGTGATAAAGGTGCATAGTTGGCAGGAACATGCATTCCACTATTGTTATATGCTGATTATATTGTGTTGATCTCCGACTCTTCGAGGATGCAACGTCACTTCGATGTTTTGCATAGGTTTGCTCACGACAGTGGTTTGTCTATCAACCTTGGTAAAACCAAGGTTATGGTCTTTAATACCACCCCACAGTGGGCGAGGAGATCAACACCCACATTCACATACGGCCATGAGACAGTGGAGTATACATATGCTTACACCTGGTCTTAAGTGGACCAACATTTTTATTGAGGAGAGCAGCAGACATTAGACTGACTAGAGCACATGCAGCATTGGGTGGATTGGAGAGGATGTGTTCACAGATTCAGTTTCAAGAGCCTTAGACGAAGCTCTGGCATTTTGACACTCTAGCCGCTTCCGCATTGCTCTATGGAGTTCATATATGGGGGCCTTCATTGGACCATCACGGGAGGTCGGGTCACAATGATGATGGGGAGACATGGAGAAGCCTCTAGTCTCTATGATCTCGCCGCTTATTAGAGCCAAGGCTTCAATACCACATGACATTCTTCGAGCAGAGCTCCACTATTGGTTGAGGCGCTTACCAAATCAGTCTCCTTACACCACCGCTTGTGGGACCTCCCCAGAGACAGATATGCCCGCCTAGCACTTGAGTCCTCTCAAAAGTTAGCTTTGCAGGGAGACACAACATGCTAGTATGGGCAGATGGCATCATGGTTTCAGGTACATGGGTTCAACATGGACAGATTGCCCCCCTTCCAGTACTCATTAGATGCACCATCTCTGACTCTTACACAGTTCGAGATCACCAGGCTCATCCGCCAAGACCTGACTCAGCTAGATACTAGGAGGACTTGGATACAGTCGGCACAGGAGTTGGGCACGAAGATGGCTTTCTATAGAGAGCATCTTCTCCAACTTACTGAGGATGGTTTTGTGACGAGGTCCAGATATATGGACACCCACTTATCTCATGGGATACGATGTGCTATTGGCCAGATACACACATCTTCACACCAGCTTCGGATCGAGACTGGTAGATACATCGGAGTACCAACAGAGGCCAGGGCATGTCCCGTATGTCACATGGAGCCTGAGAAAGAGTTGCACTACACGTGCCACTACCCAATTTACTATGAGATACAAGGCCGCTTTCACTGCCTGTTCAGAGAGGGCTTTGGACCACTCTCTAGAGTCATGGGGTATGAGGACCAGAGATGTCTAGGTCTGTTTTTGCTCGAGCTGCGCAGACACAGAGAGCCTGATGAGAGGCAAGGCTAGCCAGTCTCAGAGACGGATCACAAACTTCTTTAAAGTGGACACTAGGCAGCCAGAGGAGCAGCTACCACAGTAGAGCTCACATTCTCCTCACACCAAAGGCACCTTAATCGATCGAGCGACCGAGCTAGGGAGATCTAGACGCCCACGACTACATAGGACTACACAACATCGACGGAGGCTACAAGAAAGAATTTGGTCACTTCCGCCCGACATGCACGATGCTCGGTCAGACTATTGACCATGGAGGAGATTGATGAGGATGATGGGTCTCCTATGATTTAGCTCTTTAGAGGATTGCACACCCTGCTCATCTTCTATCAGCTCTCACCCATTATATTCTCACACGCACACCCACACTGTGTTGTATTAGCCCCCAGTCACTACTTTTACATCTAACAGTTAAGATTTTAGTTTTTCACTTGACTTCATTTTATTTTCGTACCCAAACATTGTATTAGATCCAGCAAGATTGTATCAGTTTGGTCTCATAGGTCATTTTGGCCTTTTGAAGACGTTTAATACAACATTTCATTTCTCTCTCATCATGGTGAAAACTGTCTCGCTAACAAAAATCCAACTCGTGACCTGCATCGGGGATCATTTGTAGAGTGCTCTCTCTCTCTCTCTCTCTCTCTCTCTCTCTCTCTCTCTCTCTCTCTCTCTCTCTCTCTCCCTTGCTGCTGGCTGTGCCACCTGGGCTGCACCCTACGCCACGTCTGTGCTCTGTGCTGCAGTCCTTGCGCGCCACTTCCCACCTGCTGCTGCTGCTGCTGCTGCTGCTGCTGAGGTGCGCGCCACTTCCCACCTGCGGCTGTTGACGTGCGCACCACCTGCCTGCTGATGACACGCGCGCCAACTGCCTGCTGCTGACCCGCGCCACCTGCTTGCTGCTGCCTGCACGCCACCTGGGCTGCACCCTGCTGTTCAGCTAGACTGCGCCCTCCCCCCCCCCCCCCCCCCCCCCCCCCCCCCCCTCCTGTTGTGACAGTGCGCCGCCACCCCCAACCCCCCACCACACGGGATTACTAGCGGCTGGCCTGCGCCCCACCCGCCCCAACCCCCCCCAAACCCGCAGATTTCCTGCTGGGAAAGTTCAGAATTTCAGGATTTAAATAATTTGCAGCATTGACAGAAAATTGCAGAAAATCAAAAATGTATGATTGATATGGGGAACACATATGTATGCATCATGCGGGACAGGGATGTATGTGTGATGTGGACATAGTGGGTTGACTTGGCAGAAGTGCAGATTGTATTTTTTATTTTTGATGGATGTAATGACTGCTTCGCCGGTATGTAAGCCCCATCCGAAGCATAGTAACAGGGAATGGCCGTTTTCAGGTCTCCGTTCCTCGTTTCCATTCCAAGTTCCCGTTCCGAATCCCCGTTCCGTGTTTCAAACGTGAGTACCCGTAATAGGGAATGGCATTTTGTTCCGCGTTCCCGTTCCCGTTCCCCGTTCCCCGTTCCGTTCCGGTTTCCCATTCCTGGTAACTATGATCCGAAGGCAACTTTTGTGCTTACAAACAAGCAGATTACACAAATGGAGAGGGAGATGAAAGACTGGAAAGCCGATATGGAGGGATGGTGGAAAGAGAAGGCCAACCTTCTTCAAATACTTCTCAACGAAGGCGCGCAGTGGAAGAAAGAGAAAGAGGACCTGCACGCAGAGCTACAAGCAATTAAGGCGGACTCCAAAGCACTTAAAGAAGAGGTCTCAGCTCTCAAGCGAGAACTTGCCGATAGAGCGAGCAGTGGACTAGAGGAAGGGGAATTCCAGCCTTCGGTAGTAGAGGAAATCAAGGTCATCAAAGAGCAGGTACGGATGATCAAAGAGGAGGAGAAACAAAAGATGGTAAAGACGTCTTCGTGGATGGATGTGATCATGAAGACGCAAAAGAAGGCGGATGAGGCCGAGAAGTGGATAGAAGTCGCTAAGAAAGGCAAGGGGAAAGAAACCACATCTGTCCCCACTCCTACAATCATCAACATGACTCTAGAAGAAGAACAACGAAGGAAAACAAGAGCTTTGCATATAAGAGTAACCGGTCTAAAAGACCGAGATGATGTGGAAGGGGAAGTTGAAGAACTTCTCCACATGATGGGTAGTGAGGCTACTCATACAAAGGCATGGAGGGTGGGGAAGAAGACACAAGGCAATGGGGAGACTTCAAAAGGGAGAGCTCTAATCATCCGTTTCCCATCCATGGAGGCAAAGGACTTCTTGAAGAAGCGTCCTACACTAAAGAAAACGGGCATATTCCTTGGAGATGACCTCACTCTCACACAGCTTGCGCATATGAGAGAGGTAATGCCAAAGATTCAAGCGGCAACGGAGAAGGGAAAGACGGCCTTCTACAGAGATGGCCGGGTTGTGATTGTAGAGCGGCGCTCCACATGACGGTGCGAGACCCGTGGGACCACCCTCAAAGTTGCCACGTGGAATTGTAATGGATCTATGCGACTTGATGTGGGCGCCTTTGAGGATAGTTTCAGGGGAAGAGACATCGTCTTCTACTCTGAGACACATCAGGCCCATGGGCAGTCTATGCCTCACATCAGTGGATATAGATGGGAGACTGCCTATAGACAGGAGACACGATCAGAGCGAAGAGGGCGGGGATCAGGAGGAGTGGCAGTGTTATTCACGGAGGAGTTGCAGCCATTGATACATATAGCCCGCAGAGATGAGCAAGCTAGGTACATGTGGGTGAGGCTGAGAGCAGAGACAGACAAATATCTTTACATTGCTATTTGCTACTTTCCCCCGAGCACGTCAGTGTATGCACCACCCAGAGGACAGTCCCCTTTCTCTATTTTGGATGATGACATATGGGAATTCTCTAGAGATGGTGACATCATCGTTCTAGGGGATTTCAATGCTAGGACTGCCCATCATCAGACAGTATTTTATGATACTTCAGAGGAGATGCTGAGAGAGCTGGATGCTGCAGAGACAGGTCTATCCAGACTATCACAAGATGGAGAACACACTGAGTATGGACGACACTTGATAGACATGGGGACTGCACATGGATTGGCCATCTTGAATGGCCTACAGAGATTTCCCGCCTCAGGGGGTTTTACATGCTTTCCACATAGACATGAAGCCAGCACAGTGGACTATGTCATGGCACAGCCGAGCCTCATCTCTAGTATCCAAGATCTCACGATTGGACCCAGACCTGTTGGTGTGGCAGTGGATCATGCTCGTGTCAAAGACCATCTCCTTTTAGTTTAGTGTAGCACACAGGCTATGGACAGCAACCCCTACTCGCTACACCTTCATGCGGGAGACTCTGTATACATAGATGGGATCTACAGACGCCTATGCACAGAGGAGCCCGGGCGACCTCTGGAGGAGCTTACTACTATATTGACACAGACACTACATGATGCAGCAACAGAGGCGCCGTTCGGGGAGCATGCCCCAAAACAGTTGGTATGATGAGGAATGCCGGGACACTAGAGCTACACTTCAGAGGGGGTGCTTTTGGGGGACATCACTCACAGGCAGTCACAAATTGACTTCCGACGCCTAGTGCGGCGGAAGAAGAGGGCATTTTTGGCTCGGCTAGAGCAGGATCTATATCAGCTGTTCTTGAGTCAAGACTCACGTGAGGCATGGCGGCTCTTTTGGGAGCACTCTCCCCCCCCCCCCCCCCCCCGCCATCACTTCTACAGAGGACTGGGGCCAGTACGCATCATCTCTGTACACAATTCCTGCAGCAGCCCCCCCTTCCCGACCCCCCCGATCCATGCCCACACACATGTGCTTTTTTCACCGTGGAGATGGTGAGGAAGGCCATAGACAGGATGAGGACTGGGAGAGCTTACGACCATGATGGTTTAGTGGCTGAGCATTTCACACATGCCAGAGATCTACTAGCAAAGCTTCTAGCAGTGATGTTTAACTGTACCATGTGTGAGGGCTTGCCTGATACTTGGAGCCTATCTACTATTGTACCTATCTTCAAGTCGGGAGATCCTATGGAGACTGGGAATTATCGCACTATCATGATTGGACACACATTGGCACGGTTGTACGCATCTATTCTTGAGCAGCAGCTTAGTAGATGGGCAGAGAGGGAGGGGATACGCGCAGTCGGGCAGGCAAGGTTCAAGAGGGGTTTTTCTACTCTTGACCATATCTTGATAATCAGAGCCATCATTGAGGAGGGTAGATCGCATGGGAAACGGATCTATTGTAGCTTTGTGGATTTCCGCAAAGCTTTTGACACAATGCCTAGAGCTAGGTTGATGCGCAGATTACAGCAGATGGGAGTACCCACAGTGCTCATTTGGGGGGTCATGGCATTATACAGGTGAGTAGTGGGGCAGGTACGCACCTCAGAGGGGCATTATACAGGTGAGCAGTGGGGCAGGTACGCACCTCAGAGGGTCTATCCACCCCGATTCACTCCACTATTGGGGTGAAGCAGGGCTGCCTGCTCTCTCCTACTCTATTTGGTATGTATGTGGATGAGGTTTCTGACTACATTGAGAGAGATGGTGATAGAGGTGCACAGCTGGCAGGGACATGGATTCCAATATTGTTATATGCTGATGATATTGTGTTGATCTCACACTCTCCGGAGGGGATGCAACGTCACTTGGATGCTTTGAATAGGTTTGCTCAGGAAAGTGGTTTGTCCGTCAACCTTGGTAAAACCAAGGTCATGGTATTTAATACCACCCCACAGAATCAGGAGGTCAGCACCAGCATTCACATACGGCCAGGCGACTGTGGAGTATACAGATGCGTACACTTACCTTGGAGTGGTTTTTAGTGGGCCAGCATTTTCATTGAGGAGGGCAGCAAAGACTAGACTGACCAGAGCCCATGCAGCATTGGGTAGATTGGAAAGGATGTGTTCACAGGTTTAGTTTCAGGAGCCTAGGAAGAAGATCTGGCTCTTTGACACTTCGGTGGCTTCTGCATTACTTTATGGAGCTGAGATCTGGGGACCTTCATTAGATCATCACGGGAGGACAGGCCGCAGTGATGGATGGGGGGACATGGAGAAGCCTCTGGTCTCTATGATCTCGTGGCTCATTAGAGCCAAGGACTCAATACCACGTGCTATTGTTCGAGCAGAGCTAGCTGCCCCCCCACTAGTGGTTGAGGCGCTCACCAAATCGGTCTCCTTCATACACCGCATGTGGGAACTTCCCAGAGACAGATATGCCCGCCTTGCACGAGTCCTCTCGACAGTTAGCCATGCAGGGAGATACAGCATGCTGGTATGGGGAGATGACATCATGGTTTCAGGCACATGGGTTCAGCATAGACAGATTGCCTCCCTTCCAGTACTCACTGGATGCACCCTCTCTGACTCTTACACAATCCGAGATCACCAGGCTCATCCGCCAGGACTTGACTCAGCTATACACCAGGAGGACATGGATGCAGCCAGCACAAGAGCTGGGCACGAAGATGGCTTTCTACAGAGAACATCTCCTCCAACTTACGATTGATGGCTTTGTGACGAGGCCGAGATACATGGACACCCACTTGTCTCCTGGGATACGATGTGCTATCGGCCAGATACGTACATCTTCACACCAGCTGCGGATCGAGACTGGGAGATAGAGCAGAGTACCAGCAGAGGCCAGGACGTGCCCCTTGTGTGACATCGAGCCTGAGACAAAGTTGTACTACACATGCCACTGCCTCGTCTACTACGAGATACGAGGTCGCTTCCATTGCTTGTTCAGAGAGGACTTTGGACCATTCTCCAAAGTCATGCAGTACGAGGATCAGAGATGCTTGGGTTTGTTTTTGCTCGAGCTACGCAAACACACAAAGAGCCTGATGAGAGGAGAGGCTAGCCAGTCCCAGAGACAGAGCACAGATTTCTTTAGAGCTGCCACTGGACACCCAGAGAAGTTACTACCACAACAGAGCTCGTCGTCTCACACCAGAGGCACACTGATCGACCGAGCAATTGAGCTCGGAAGATCCAAACCCCCACGACTGCGGAGGACTACATAGCATCGACGGAGGCTGCATCAGAGGATTCCAATCACTTTGGCTCGACATGCACGACGCCCAGTCAGACTACTGACCATGGAGGAGAGTGATGAGATCTGCTAGCGACCGATGCTGGATCTCTTGAGATCTAGCTATCCCAGCTAGCTGCTGTTCACACCTAGTAGTTTAGGATTACATAGTATTTTATTGTGACATTTGTCATTTCATTTTTGTCATTGTTGTCATCTTGTTACTCTGACTCTGACTTTGTATCAGATCCACCACATTGTAACTTTCTGATCTCATAGGTCACTTTGGCCTTTTGAAGACGTTAATATAACATTTCATTTCATTTCATCTCTCTCTCTCTCTCTCTCTCTCTCTCTCTCTCTCTCTCTCTCTCTCTCTCTCTCTCTCTCTCTCTCTCTCTCTCTCTCTCTCTCTCTCTCTTTTTTGTTTTTTTTTTGGAAAAAGTCAGGGCTGTATATTACTGAGTACAATATAACCCCCTGCGGATACCAAAATAGCCTATCACGTGGGGTGTACAAGCTGAATGTAAGGAGGAGAGCCACTATAGTGACTACTCGACTAGAACAATCTCATGGTGGTCGGTGTGAGGAGTGGAGGAGAAACCACTGAGGAGGGGCATAATGCCAAGTAATCTGACCACCTGTCATTGTGAAGAAGAGTGGGGATCGAGCCCAACGCCGAAGGAAGGCAAATCGACCAGCCTCGGCTGCTCGTGATGGACATGAGGAAGAATCACACTGCCAAATCAGTGTGTGAATGATGTCCAGCCAAATGGCAGTGAGGATATCCTGAAGGAGCTGTGGAGCCGCGCTGAGAATGTGAAGACAACGAGCTCTCCAAACATTCCATAGTGTAATACTAGTGATGACTCAAAAAACTTCGTCTCGTGTCTGAGTATCCCCCTGCCAAGCAATCTGTGGATAGCCAAAGTCCCTCGCCGATAACCAGTCGAGGTAAGCATGAAGGCTGGATCTGTGGCTGAGCCCTCGTAGAAAAGATGAGGTCCGGGCATCGGCATCAACCATGAGACAGATCCCCAAGTGAGAAATCCATGTTGAACACCTGTTCTACTGAGTAGAAAGCAAACTGCAAGCCACACTACATGGGAAGCTGAGCATGACCAAAGACAGGTGACTCAAGTAGTCGCAAAGAACAGCGAGTACATAACGGATCATGACCCATAGTAGCTAGCCAAGTCCCAACTGGAAGTCCAGCATGTGCAATCATCCACATGAAAAAGGAAATACGACGAGCCGCATGTAAATCCCAGATGGCGGACCAAAACTGCTGCAGATAGGCATGGGAGAGGCCTGAATGTAACCAGAAACGCATACGAGTGGGCTGCTTTGGTTGCTGTCTCAGCAATGCTAACCTTCCAATCCTGACAGTGTACTCAAAGAATGATACAGGTGCACCGGTGGGGTCAGAGTGAGGCCAATGCCACTCTCTTGGGTCCCAATAAAGCTGAGATAAGGCACGACCTTCCCACACCCAAAGCCTCCAAAGTGCAGCATCAGCGGAAGCAAAACTGGGGTCAACACAACGACGCTTCCCGCGTGAGCCAACTACTCATACGGCCTCCCATCGAGCACCGGGAGAGAGAAATTGTGGAGAGGTGGCAGTATATGTCAATCTAGCATGAATCCCCTGAGAGTTGTCAGTATCAACTGTGAACAGCATGGTGTCCGAACGAACTAATAAGAGAGTGCTCTGATCAAAGAGGCCTTCCCAGCCACAATGGGGGGGCATCTGAACCGTGCCTCGCATGATTGCATCCCACTATGAAGGAACTGCAGAATCAATCTCAAGCAGTCTGTCTGTCACCCCGCGACCAATGTCATAATGTTCAGCCACAAAATCTGCATCCAGCATACGTGTCTCATGAAACAACTGCATAGAGGCAGCAGGGCCAGTGTCCCAAGCAGCCCAATCAATGTGAGTCCTCTCTCCAAGCTGACGAGGTGGAGTTACCGAATCAAGAATTGAAGCATTCCAAATGAGAGGTTGGCGCTCAATCTCCTCACGACATGAGGGAGGTGATCGGATGATAGCTCGCCGCATGGAAACCCAAATCTGAAGGAGCGATCGGAGGAAGGGTGAGAGGGTGGAGGTGGACAAGGGGGCATCCGTAAAGAGAAAACGATACCCTGAATGCCAAGTATGACCATCTCTAGTGCCGAGTCGTGGAGTCACTGTGCAAAGAGCGGCCTGAAGTAGCATCTTCCAAGGTTCTTGGCCGGGAAAAAGACCCCGAAGAATAAGCTTGGTAAGAAGTGCGCGGCTCTGTAACTCTGGATCAATAATGCCAAGGCCTCCCTCTGACCTAGGTCGAATGATCGTGGGCCAGCGAACTCGAGCACGAGTATCAATAGTCCCATCTGTGCCACTCCATAAGAAGTTCCTCACTAGTCGGCGGAGCTGAGCTATCACACCAAAATGTAACATCCAACAAGAGGCCGTATACCATACTGTAGCCAGAATGACCTGGTTGGCGACCAATGCACGGCCAGCCAACGACACACGACGTGAAGACCAATGGCATAGCTTCCTGCGAATAGACTGTAGTACGGGTGCAAA
Organism: Adiantum capillus-veneris; assembly: GCF_014529385.1. NCBI lineage: Eukaryota > Viridiplantae > Streptophyta > Polypodiopsida > Polypodiales > Pteridaceae > Adiantum > Adiantum capillus-veneris. Next base: position 41,535,598 of record NC_140956.1, on the reverse strand, counting down.
CTGCTGCTGTGAGGAAACATCAAATCCAACCTAAAAGCCCAGATATCTGCATGTTTGACCCGGCTGCAGCCATGTGAAACCATCAACCACCCCCCATGTAGGTATGTCATCACTGCCAACCAGTAACCCATAGGATTTATGCCAATTAATGCGTGCACCACTGGCAATGCAAAAAACCTGAAGGGCCTCCCGCATGGCGTCAAGAGCAGGTAGCAAATAGCGCAACATGAGCATAGTGTCATCAGCAAACTCCTGATCGATCAGGTCTGGTGTTGTAGGTTCTGGCATGGTCAAGCCACGAAATGCATGACTCTGAGCACGAAGAAAGTCAAACATAGTCTCTCCCACAAACAGATACAGATATGCTGCTAAAGGACATCCCTGGCGGACAGAACGAGAAAGCTCAAAACTGCGACTGACACGACTACCAATAGTAATAGCACTGCTGGCAGTTCTGTAGAGAGCGGAAATGCCTGAAATCCATCTCGAAGGGAAACCCATCCTGGCTAAAGATCCTTCGAGAAAGTCCCACTCAACATGATCGTATGCTTTCTCGAAGTCAAGGATGAAAAAAGCGAGCGGTCAGAAGATGATCTGGCCCACTCTACTGCCTCATAAAAAGTGAAGATATTATCCAAGATGCATCGATCCATGACAAAGCATGTCTAAGAAGTATGAATAATATCTGGTAAGAACGGCCGCAAGCGATGACTGAGCAGTAACGCTAATATCTTATAGACCGAAGGGAGTAGGGTAATCGGGCTCCAGTGTCGGAGCTGAGAGGTGTCACCCCCCTTCGAAATAAGAGATATGAGACCATAACAAAGATCCAGATGCATATAACCTGATGCAAAGATATCCTGACAACCGCTAAGCAGTGGTATATGCAAACCATCCCAATATGTCAAAAAGAAGGCTCTAGTGAGGCCATCCTCTCCTGGACAGGAGGATGGATCAATACTCTATATAGCAGCATGAAGTTCTGTAAGTGTGAAGGGTGCCAACAAGATCTCTGCCATAGTGTCTGTACAACGATGTTGAGTGTGTTGCCAGATCTGCTCACGTGCAAGTAAAACCTCAGGAGTGCATACATCAGTAGTAAACACTGTCTCAAAATAATCTGCAGACATATCAAGAATAACATCAAGATGCATATGTAGTGTCCCCTGAGTATCGCACAAAGTCCACAGGGTGGTGCCAGGAGGGCGTTCTTTATGCGCTGCGAAGAAGTCTTTATTCATTCGATCAGCTTTAGCTATCCAATGAGATACTGAAGCATGATGAGTGAACTCAGACCTAGCCTCCTGTACGCAATGTATCTCTTCTGTGAGCTCTGTCTGTCTAGCAGCGAGATAAGCATCCTGAGGCCACTCCTCAAGCAAGCGCTGAGTGGAACCAAGAGGGATGTGAAGATCAGACTCGCGAACTCTCAACTGACGAATGAATAATAGCAGTCTGGTCACGGCAGTAAATACTAGACTAAGTAATGCAATGACCAAGAAACTCTCCAGGGGGTCCACAATAAGAAGCATCCGTGGACCATAAATCACGAATCTGTTGCTGCAATACTTGAGTGGTGAGAGATAGAATGGGAGGTGTGATGGCTCGCCAATCAGAGTCACTCTCAACGTTGTTGAAGTCACCTCCAACAACCCAAGAGTCTACAGCCGGTAGAACAGCAGCCAAGAAGGACCAAAAAGTAGCCCTTTCTCGAGGGGTAGAACGGGAGGTGTGATGGCTTGCCAATCATAGTCACTCTCAACGTTGTTGAAGTCACCTCCAACAACCCAAGAGTCTACAGCCGGTAGAACAGCAGCCAAGGAGGACCAAAAAGTAGCCCTTTCCCGAGGGGTAGTGGGTGCATAGACTGACATAAAACCAATGACAGATTCCCGAATCCGAATAGAAACATAAACCGCTCTGCCAGCGACAAGTGTGCCATGCTGTTGAACTGAGGCCAAGTAACGTGGTCCCACTGAGATGCAAACACCACAACTCTGTCCATGAAGGCCCAGAGCAGGCTCCCAAAAAGTGCGGGCACCCGAGGGCATGAGATTGCCAAAAGGAGTGGCAATCTTATGCTCCACTAGTAGTATATCCACAGTGCCCACTACATGAGTGTGTAAATCTCTGCGAAGTAAAAGCTTACGGGTACCTTTTACCCAAGAAGTCTGTAAACCATTAGCATTCCAAGAAACTACATGTAAATCCATAGACTGCATGAAAGAGTATGTATAGTATCTGACTAACTGCGCATCTTCTTGGAGGCAGTTGGACCATCCAAGGGGTGAGCTTCACGCAGTAGGAAAGCAACCCGCAAGCCCTCTCTAAAATAAGGTGTCTCATTGCACCAACCGCGGACCTCAGCTTGTTTACATTGCATTACCGATGCTGCAGCTTTGACACCCCAAATGCGTATAGACATAGGAAGCACCACATCTGAGGAAACATGAATGACCATAGGCAATGAATGGCAAGCATAAACATCACTCCACTCCATAGCACCAGTACATGAAGGGTAGTGAGGTGACAGAACATCGGGAGCTGAAGTAGACAACCATAAATGAAGCTGAGCCATAGTCTGGGCGTGCACAAAATGTAGAACCTGATCCTCAGACCATTCCTAAGCAGCGTGGAATGGAAGGAAAAAGGAATGGGTAGGCTGAGAGCGACTGCCAATTAAAGAGGGAACACAACCTCTCTTGTGATGCATAAGGTAGAGTTGTACCCGCAATGGCCCTTCTGAGTCACCGCACATCTCTGCCCGATGAGTGCCCCAGGAAAGAGGGCAAGAGCTGAGAAAACTGCGTGGGACGTAAGTATCAGTTGCTGAGGGAGGGGGAGGACCAGAAGGTGGAGGGGGGAGAGTAAGGGCAAGTGGAAGAGGAGGAGGAGGGAGAGGGAGTAGCGGGGAATGGTCCATCTGCATGGGAACAGGGACCTCGGGAAGAGGGGAAGGAGTGGGCGGTGGAACTGCAGGTGAAGGAGGAGGTGGTAGCAGAGGTAAGTGATCCTGTGACGAAGAAGAAGAATGGCGAGGAGATGTAGGGGGTAAGGGGGTGGCGGAAACTTGAGAGGGAGCAGGAGAGGTAACACCAGGGTCTGGCTGTGTTGTTGGTTGCTGACGAGGACGGAAGAAATGATTACGACCCACTGTCTGCCATGCTGCCTCAATGGGAGCTGAAGCAGAGGGAGGAACAAGGAGGGTCGGAGCTCGAGGAACGCCTGTAGGCTGTTGAGGTGTTTTACTAGTAGGAGGAGGAACCGGCTGTTGACGTTGACCATGTGGCTGAGCAGGATTGCCACGAGCCGGCTGTTGTTACCGTCGATGGCGTGGCAGGGTGGGGCAATCTCGCGCCAAGTGTCCCGTCTCGTGACAGCGTAAGCACTGTCTTGGGCGGCCAATGACTACCATTCGGAGAGAGTAGTCGCGATCGCGCACAGCCACAGTAACTGTATCAGGTAATGAAGAATCCGCAAACACCAAGACCTAAATGCGAGGTGGGCCAGATGAGAAGATACAGGATCCTGGAACTACCCTGCCAAAAAGAGCAGCAATCATCTGAAGGAGATGTTCATCAATAAAATGGAGAGGCATATCCGGGAAGGAGAGCGTCAGAGGGAATCTGGGAATAAGGTGTCGGCTGTCAAACTCCTCAGTGGAAAGCTCGGGATACCACCTCGTCAAGTAAATCATCCTGCGATCAGAGAGTATCGGAGAGCGAGCCAGGAGAGCTAAGGCAGTGGCGGGATCGGAAAGACGTACCATGAAGATGCCCCTGCCAAGGAATGTAAGCTCTGAGATCCGCCCCTGTGTAGTGCCCAATGCAGTCTGACACCAATCACGTATTGAAGATCGAGGAGGAGACTGTCCAATCATCCGGCCAACCAAGGCATGCTGAGGCAAGTGTTGTACTTTAGAGTCAATGCGTGTCAACAGGTCGCCAGTGCAGTCCACGCGACAGGCAAGTGGTAATGGAGCGCCGTGTGTAGCACTCCACACCAGCATAGCCGCCATGAAGAATAGGCGAGCGCAGGCAGTAGATATACGCTCGCAGAGGGCGGGTAGGGTTTCGCACAATTAGGGTTTTCGGACAGTTAGGGTTTAGGCAGTTAGGGTTGCAGGCGGCTAGGGTTTCGCAGATGCAGGGGCGTGCAGACTGCTAGCAACAGTTAGGGTTTCGCAGATGCAGGGACGCGTAGGCAGCTGGTCGTGCAAACAGGTTCACACGCGCAGTTGCAGGACGCGGCAGAGCGGGGCTGAGTAGCGCAGGTCGCAGTAGTTCGCGCGCAGTGCAATTCGCGCGTAGGGCAAGTCGCAAGTCGCTGTTAGGGTTTCACGCAGCAGAGCAGGTCGCCTCTCTCTCTCTCTCTCTCTCTCTCTCTCTCTCTCTCTCTCTCTCTCTCTCTCTCTCTCTCTCTCTCTCTCTCTCTCTCTCTCTCTCACACACACACACACACACACACACACAAAGGTGGCCCATGCCAAACTTGAAGCCATAGCAAGAATCCTCCTAGTTGTGCACCGACACTCTCCCTATATCTTCTTCATTTTATTTTTCCCTCTATCCAACTTTCTAGTTGTGAGAGTGCACGTGAGAGAGAGAGAGAGAGAGAGAGAGAGAGAGAGAGAGAGAGAGAGAGAGAGAGAGAGAGAGAGTAGACAACGCAAAACACTATGTGTGGAAGAGGGGGCGATCAGCCCCCCATGACTACTAGAGCAAGAGACCACTCTATACAATCAAATGTGTGTGATCTATGGAAGCGAGTACCCCCCTGGCCCCATATATAGGTGCCCAGGGGGAGGTAGGGCAATGCAGAGAAAACCCCACGACCCATCATATAAATGAATATAGGGCGCCTGGACATAATGAAGGCAGCCGGCCTAGAAGTGGGCGGTCGGACAATGCAGCCTATATGCATATGCAAAGAGTGGCCAACCTGGAGGTACACTAGCCGTACATGCATGCCCTAGACCTGTGAAGCAGTAGACTGGTGTAAGTCTAACACTCCGTCTCAGCACCTGATGTTGAACAAACCGCAATGTCTGCAACAGTCTGGGATGTCGCAACCTCTGAGAGATCTCCATGGTAAAGTGCCGTCACGAGCAGTGTAGCAAACTATTGTACTCCGCCAATACAGGGTGAAGATACTGCATGAAGGTCTGATTGTAAAAACAACTCCTTGTCGTATAAGAAGTGCCAATAGACCTGCAAGTGTCCTGCCCAATAGGATCTGTGGTGTCTATAGTCAAACCATCTAGAGAAAATGGGAAAGCCCATGAACCGTCATGAGAATGACCGGAAGTGCCAATAGACCTACAAGTGTCCTGCCCAATAGGATCTGTGGTGTCTATAGTCAAACCATCTAGAGAAAATGGGAAAGCCCATGAACTGTCATGAGAATGACCGAAAGCTTGTCAATGCATGAACCTATAACCCAATGTGGCCAGGTGGCTAAGTTGTGCAACACTCCAGGAAGGCCAAAAGTAGCAATTTGCACCGTAAACGTCCTCCGAAACAAGGAAAACCAGACTAAGCAATCTGCACTGTAGAAGCTACCGTAAGCTGCAGCAGTCACCGATAGACCGCACGGACCACCACTAGATGGTGTCCTGTCAGTAGGTAGGGTAATCTAAGATGAGGGAAAATCCAGACTCAAGCTGCTCTGTGAAGGGCCTCTGAGAAGAGGTGTGGTCAAACCAAGCTGTCTGCACCGTGATCATCCTGTATGAAGAAGAGAAGCCAAACTGAGTACTCTGCACTGTGAATAATCTTGGAGAAGAGAAGTGGCCAGACCAATCTGTCTCCGTCGTCTTGCTTGTAGCTCCTACCTCCAATCCTCCGGTGTCAACGAAAACATAATCCACACCAACAACGCCACCAAACCGCATCTCGGTCTGGCTCTCAATGTGAATGAGCTGGGAGGTGGCCTACTGCCCAGGTCGGGGGATAAGTCTGCTAAAAGGTTACCGAGGGTGACTGTAAGCAACTCTGAAGGTAGCAATTTAAATGATCAGGAGTGTAGAAGAGCAACTGCACTACCATCCAAGCCAAGTTCCGGGCGATTCCGAATGTAGTTGCGGGATGCCTGATCTCTTGCATCTTGCGGGTAAACTCTCCAAGAGAGTCCAAAGCACTGAAGTCCCACTCCAGTCTATAGATCCAAGCAATGAACTTGTCCAAGAAGAGATCCAAGATCCTCTTCCTAAGTCCATGTAGATGCTCCTATGTAAGCAAGTGATCTGACATGTCGAGGTCAAGTGGTAAGAGTTTGTCCACCCAAGATGGTGGTGTCTTTCTGGGAATGTCGGAATCCCATACGCTCATGTCTCGTGTGAACTCCTCTGATGAGTGCATAGGTGTGTCCATAGCAAACCACAAGTCACCACCCCCTCTAGAGTGTGCAACAGTCAAATGATGTCTGGAATGAATGAATCTCCCAAGGATTGTACGCCTGTAGATGATCAAGTTGATGTCGAAGATACCGTGTACTGCAGTAGTCACTGAGAGACCGCATGGACCACCATTGGATGGTGTCCTGGCAGGAGGTAACTTCATCCTCTGTGAAAAACTCAAACCATGTGGCTGCTGTTCACCCAAAAACGCAACTGCGAGGTGATGAAAACGCTGCTGTCCAGTGATTTTCAGCGTGCTCGTACACTCCCGGCATGGTCTGAAGCGGTGCAAAGGGTCTGGGGAGGGTGGTGAATCAAGGTCACAACCCCTGGTGGGCTGGAAATAGAGTAAACAGCAGTGTATAATGGCTGAAAACTGATGGAAATGAAGAGGATCAGGGCCGGCAAGGCACCGGATGCCAAGCAAGGTGGGATAGGCAAGATCCAAGTGGGCCAAGGCTGACACTGGCCCCCTTTGCTGAAAACGCAGCAGCTCCCAAAAAACGCAGATCTGATGACTGAAAACGCAGATGGAGGGAGGGGTTTTCCGCGATGAAAATGCCCAAAAGGGCCAACGCAAGCAGCCCAGCAGAAAACGCGGGCTGATCCTTCTTGGGAGAGAAGACCCGATGCGGTGAGATGATGCACCTAAACCATGAAGAGCCTAAGCTCTGATACCATGTGAGAGTGTGCGTGTGCGGAAGCGTGAGAGAGGAGAGAGAGACAGAGAGACAATAGACAACACAAAACGCTATGTGTGGAAGAGGGGGCGATCAGCCCCGCCATGAACAAGAGACCAGTCTATACAATCAGATGTGTGTGATCTATGGAAGTGGGTACCCCCCTAGCCCCATATATAGGTGCCCAAGGGGAGGTAGGGCAATGCAGAGAAAACCCCACGCCCAGCATAAAAATGAATATAGGGCGCCTAGACATAATGAAGGCGGTCGGTCCAAAAGTGGGTGGCCAGACAATGCAGCCTATATGCATATGCAAAGGGTGGCCAACCCGGAGGCACACAAGCCGTACATGCATGCCCTAGACCTGTGAAGCAACAGAGTGGTCTAACAATAGTCCCTATAAGCTTCTCTTTGCTCCAACTTTCGCAAGTAGGCAACATTGGTATCATGTGTGTGTGCAAGAAAGCGTGCATTCTCAGGCTTACGTGGAAAGCTACCCTGTCATGACAGATAGGACCTAAGTAGTGAATATCAATTGATGACTTAAAGTTTTGAGAATATTGTTAGCTTGAACAAAGATTGAAGGTTTACTTCATACAGAAGGAATCAACAAACTTATACCTTCTTACATGCATTTTTGAAATCATCTCACAGGTTATTGCTAGGGTTCCTACGGCTGCACATCCCTGCACAAGAAATAAATATTCATCAAAGTTAAGCAACAATCTGTGAGATCCATATCCTACATGAGAGTAGTCTTGTATTAAACACAACCAAAATCCTTCCTAGACAATGCATAGGAATCTGCAATTGAGAGAGAGAGAGAGAGAGAACCAAAGACGCTTTGATTTGTCCAACTCGTGTCTTCGTTACTGTTAACATTGTGCAATGGCGGACTTCCAAAATTTAAATTAATAATTAACTTATTCCTATAGGCTTAGGGATTCATTTCAAAGCTCAAGGCGCCCTACTAGTAGCATATGCATGTTGTCTTCCCGCTATCATTGTCGGAACCTTGGAGTTGATGTTTCTAAGCATGACAGTACAACTGAATCACATGCTAAAAGGAGTACAATAAATCAAAAGCATTATAGCAAAGACCAAATAGCTTTATTTGAAACCATAAAATCAAAAGAAATCCAGAATCTCCTCTCTGGCCCATTCACATTCATAGCAAGATAAAATCCAAACAATTGAAACACAAGTCGAAATCTCCCATAATTAGCCTCACAGCATCCCACAAGAACTCTCATACAGTACAGCTAGCAAAAAACAGTATAATATGCATAAGCCCAACCAACCACACTATTGTCCTTTGAATGTGATTCCTATGATTGAAATCTACCATGCACATCTTTTTTTTTAACTATGTATGGCTCTGAGACTTCACAAACAATACACCCAATGGCAAGGTAGGTACGTCCTTTCTTACAAGACGTCCAAGGACGATGGCACTGCCGGAGAGAGAAAGATGTATAAGAAAACCCACCAAGTATTAGTATTGTCATGTTGATCTACATCCTAGTGACCACTCATATCTTCACCATTGAACCAACATCAAATAAGAGCAACAACTTCTATGGCAGATAAAAGCATAAAGGCACATTGCTAAGCCTACAACTGTTAGCAAATACTCGGACATGATGAACAATGTGCAAACCAAGAAACACCAAAAGAAATTTATGTCTAGCCTGCAACAAAATTAAAGATCTACATCTAATTAGGAGAATTGAAAGTTATCGCAAAACTTCCTCCCTTTTAAGGATTACTTACATGGACTATTAGAACCCACCCTAAAACTTTTAAAACCTTTCAGTGAACTATTATGAAAAGCTCATTCTTACACAATACTTTTTTAATACAACTGGTAGAGTGGTCTCATGCAAATTACTTTTAGTCCTGTGCCACTTGAAAAAGTCCTGTAAACACCATTTGAGAGTGTGCTCTCTCCGCATTGTTAAACTATGGAAAAGGGTAATGATGCAAATATACAGCAAATTCATGATTTTCATAAGAGAGTGCTTGGCTACTTTCTCAACCTTCTTGTGATAATAGGTTCCACTATTGTGAGGTACTAGATGGATTGATGGTGTGCAATAAAAAGACATCAACATCAACAAGGTTATTCGTTGATCTCCCCGAATGTGAAAAGTCATTTAGCAAAAGATAAATTGTCACGTGACACATCCAACCCTATGTGTCCGTGGACAAGCTACAGCACGACAAGGGTTCAGTCAATCCAGTCAGTCTAGATTAGGAAGTGATCTGGCACTTTTGTGAGTCTGTTCGCAGACCGTGCATGTCCAGACACTTAGTGTAGATGCATATCCTCTGGTTGCACACAGCATGATCATACGCATTCCCATCAGAATCCTTCAGGGGAAGTTTCCAATGCATTTAGCCTATTTTCCCTATTTTTGACATTTTTCACTTATATTTTTTAGTGACTTTTGTTGGAAAGTAGGTAGGGCAAATTGAGTAAGTTTGTATATAAGCAAACCTAAGCTAGCACTAATTGGCAGGTGGGAGTTCCTCAAGTGGGAGTTCCTCAAGTGGTGCAAGCCACGATGCGAATTCCAACAACCCAGTCACAAAAAAGTTGACTTTCAGTAAGTATGATGGTAAGATGGATGCTACGGTTATTCATTCTTGGTTGCATCAATTTAATGCTTATTTTGCAACAACTAAGAAGACAGGAAATAGCAAAGTTTTGACGGCAGCTATGTACCTTGCCGGTGATACCATCAATTGGTACCACGCATGGCAAGAGGCACAGTTAGCCGCGCACCTAGAGGAAGCCGACGAATTCACGCCCCTTTCCTTCAATTGGGCTGATTTCCAAGACAAGCTCAAGGCGCGGTTTATGCCACCTCAATACCTCGCACGATTGAAGGACGATTGGCGCGCTCTCAAGCAAAATGGTATGCCGGTTATGTCTTTTTCTAAGAGACATTTCTTTATGGATTGGACGAGTATATCAAATACGATGTCAAGGTGCTCGATCCAATCGATCTCAACAAGGCGGTAGTGATTGCTCTCGCACAGGAGATGAAGCACAACAAGGGAAAGCCTAAGGAGAACAAGACTTCCACAAGTACCCTGCAGACTTCTAAAAACCCTCAGAACGGTAAGAATAGTAAGAACGGTAACTCTTCTAACCAATCTTCCAACAGTCTCTCAGAAAAGAATTCTTCCAATGAACCTTAGGGTAAGGCTAACACAATTGCTAAACCTAAGCTCACTCCAGATGAAAAGGTAGCACAAGGAATTTTAGGAGGATACATCACGTCGGAAGAGCAAAGCAGTTATTCTAAGGAAGGTCGTTGTTTTCATTGTCACATTAAGGGTCACATAAAAAGAACATGTCCTAAGCTTGAATCGAATGAATCTAAAGAATCCACAGAACCCACTTCCTCTGTCAATGCAATTAATGATAACACGAGTGTGCCCCAAGTTTTTCCTGACCCTCCCATTTTTTATTCTCTCATTAAATGTTATGGTCATATGACGGGGCAACGTTTTGTCATATTGTTTGACCCAGGTAGTATGCATGATGTGATCAGTCTCTCTCTTGTTGAGAAAGCCCGCCTAGAGGTTAGTCAGAAATCTCCTCTCGAGGTCTCCGGATTTGCTCCCGGTATGGACTCTCTCATTACGAAAGAGTGTCTTGGTGTGTTGTTTATAATTCAATAAGCTGCTTTCCGTAGAAGATTTTTTGTCTCTCCTCTCTCAGGATGTGATATGATTTTGGGCATTCGATGGTTTCGTGAGTGTAACCCTCTCATTGATTGGGCGGAAAATACGTTCACTCTCAATGCTAAAAGTGACTCTCCCATTGTCATTCGTGGAGAGGAAGCTGTTCATTCTCCCTCTCTCATTGCTAATGTGCAGGCGAAGATTGAATGAATTCATGAGAAGGAGACTCTCTCAGTCTCTTGTTCTTCAACGCATCACACATGATTTGCATGATGATGATTTGAATGACAAGCATGATGATTTGCATGAAGATGAAGTGATTGTTCACAAGGATGATGTGTTAGTGGATGCTTTTTCTAACGAAGCTAACCTCGTTGTAGATTCGATCAATCACGAAGGATCGATCTTGGCTCTCGAGCCTAGGTTTTGTTTTGTTTTCGGAGTCGGGTAGGGCACGCCCGACCGCTCCCCTCATACACCAAAAAAGTATACAAGAAGAACGACGAGGACTATGCACCCAAAAACCGAAGGTAGACGCTTTCCTAGGTCCAAAGCACCCCTTCAGGAAGAACCAATCTTGGCTCTCGAGCCTAGGTCCAAAGCACCCCTTCAGGAAGAACCGATCTTGGCCTCGGTCCAAAAAACCCTCACAAGAAGTATTATGTGTTCGCATGATTCATACGCACGCATTGTTCGAGTGTTCTATTCGTGATCGGTTCCTGTATTTTCGTCAGCGTCTTTATGTGATCCCTTTTACTAGGCATGATATATTATACCTTGAGCACGTTTCACTCATGAATGAGCACGAATGTATGCGGATTGTTCATTAAAAGCTGAAAAGTATGCATTCAAGGACGTCACATTCCATGTCTCTTCCTTGGCACGACATAGTGGTAGAAAGAGCACATGAAAGTATGAGGACCAAGCATGGGCATTTCCGTTGTGCATTGCCACAGTTCATTGCTTTAGATCAGAAGAGAACGATTCGATCTCATTGTTTGCGCGTGTATGGTGAACGGTTTGGCACTCCGTCTCTTTGTTCATCTACATTGCATGCACAGTCTTTGAGAAAAACAAGATTTTTTCTAGTCACTTTACATGGAATAGGTATGTTCATGTTTTTGTGTTGGAAATGGTTTCAGGAATTTTCAGCCATGGAGATTCTTGAACAAGAAAGAAGCATGACTCTAGACGAAGTTGAAGCATTGACGGAGCCACATAAGACTGTGTCGCTTTCGGGGCGGCCCAAAGAAGCAAGCGTTGCAAACCTTTATGAAGTTCAAGTATCGCACGATCCACACATCAGAGTGGGCCAACGAAGAGTCCCTTCCAAGATTCCGGATCCTATTGGAGATCTCCCTCGACGCCATACAGTTCGGTACCAGTACCTCACTTTGAAAAGGAGGGGATGTCACGTGATACATCCAACCCTATGTGTCCGTGGACAAGCTACAGCACGACAATGGTTCAGTCAGTCCAGTCAGTCTAGATTTAGAAGTGATCTGCACTTTTGTGAGTGTTCGCAGACCGTGCATGTCCAGACACTTAGTGTAGATGCATATCCTCTGGTTGTACACAACATGATCATAAGCATTCCCATCAGAATCCTTCAGGGAAATTTTCCAATGCATTTAGCCTATTTTCCCTATTTTTGACATTTTTCACTTATTATTTTTAAGTGACTTTTGTTGGAAAGTAGGTAGGGCAAATTGAGTAAGTTTGTATATAAGCAAACCTAGGCTAGCACTAATTGGCAGAAGAAGAAGGAGAGCATCAAGCATTCACATGCAACAGGCCTCTGGAGACACTTCTCAGCAAGACCCAGCCTTGACGATTTCAGCCCTGGCGTTTTCTCCTCCAAGCAAAGGAACTTCAGCCTTGGAGTTTTCAGCATCAGCCAACCTCACCATAGCTTCTCAATAGTAGCTTTTTTCATCAAGCATCTCAGCAAAGACAGTCCCACCCTCTAGCGTTTCCAAGATCCCCAAATCGCCCCCTTTTGGCGGCATTTTTCAGCAAATAAAGACCATCAGTTTTCAGCCCTAAGACCAGCAGATTTCAGCCCGCAAGAACCTGCCTACATCAGCGTTTTGGTGTCAGATAATCTCAACCATCAGCGTTTTTGGAACAGCAGCAAAACAGCCGGAATTCAGTCAGTAGCGTTTTTGGACAGCAGTTCAAGAGTAGTAGATTTCAGCCCTTAGATCGGTCTCGCCATCCCCGTCGTCGTCGTCGATCTAGCCTAGACGTGCATCAGTCACATGCATTCAGTTTGTACCAGTTTGTGCAATCAATAGTAGACCACTCTCACCGATGAGACTGGGGCCTTCGGAGGAGGGTTTTACAACGTCTCTGGTGTCGTATTCTCTTCTCTCTCTATCTCTCGGTCTCACACACTTTCACGTACAGTGTCCATTCACTTGTTTGTGATCATTGCACTCTCTCATTAAGAACGGAAGGCTCTACCTTCCATAAGAACAAAAGGAACCTTGAGCACAGTTCGGAGCACTCATCTTTAGCAAAGTTCAAACATTCATTCCGCTGCACCTTACATAAATAATCCTTCAACTTTGCTGAGTATGGTCAGCATCTAACACGTTTACTCAATCCTGTGGGTTTCTACCAAACGTAACCATCTACGTGAGCATTGAGTAGGCGTATAATCGCTTGGTTCAAGTTCGAGACAAAACTATAGCTCACAATTTTCATGTTTCCAATGAAGGGTCTCTTCAAGAATTCAAGAAAAAAAAAATCCATTGAAAAACTTAGCCACTTTTACTAGGAGCGGACTCTTGTATAAATGCACGTGATTTGTACTTTCACTATTTTTTATACTTTTTCTTGCATTTGCATTCCCATCCACTTGTGATAGTGAGTGTCAACCAGCTTGGGCACCCCAAATCTAGAATCTATCGCGACATGAGAGAGATTCACGTAAAATTACTTCATAGACAATTCACAGTTCAATTCGAGGCGACACGGCCCGGTGTAGTTCTGTGCCCAAAGGTATTGGCTCCAAAAATTGGTGCCCCTTTCAGTATTTCTTTTATATTATTGCTTGATCAAAGTTACAACTACCTGGGGAACCTCTGCTCTCAGACTCTGCGTCCAGATGCTCTGAAGAGTGAGGCCCTTGGGCCCTTTTTATTCTTACAAGGGATGCCAGAAGCACAGCCCCAAAAGCAGTTAAAACTCTAAAGCAATGAGTTCAAAAAGCTATTGTTCCCAAAATCTGCCAGTAAGACGCACCAACGCACATTGCGGAAATCCATACAGACTGCCACGTCATCAATCAGCACAAAAAGCAAGATTCCGTACAGGCTTCCACGTCAGCATTCTGTCAGTGTATTTCACGGGCGTCCGTACAGCTGCCACGTTAGCATGCCATACACCCTGCCACATCATCTGTTGCCACATTTTTTGTATGTACTGTCTACTATGTCATCATTTTGTGGCATACCCCCCCTTGAAAGAATTGTAATCGCCCTCAATTACGTCTCCAAAACAGACAGAGGCCATAAACCAATTCAATAGACACTTACTCTAAGTACCGACGCACTAGACAACACACATCCAATACTTGTACAAAGACGACAATCACATCACATCACATCACATTCACATCACATAGAATCTAGGACCGTGAATCCTCGCGACGTATTTAGAAATTGCATCTAGATCCGCACCGGACCTCACTGATGTCAATTTAACTAATCCCATATCACGATCACATCCATAGATTCTGAGATCGAAATGTTGCAATCATTTGGTCAATCATTCCACTCAAGCATTGTCGTGTGTGAGTAATCATTTCCAGGGATCCCATGTCGAAGTACTTCTTTCATAAAGTCATCTGGCAAAATACTGTCACCACATCAGTATCCCTGAAGTCCAAAGGGAAATCATTGACTTTATTCTATCCAAGTAATCTGTAACAAAGGAGCGGAGTAAACCCCCTCTTGTGCAATCCCGCCTGCACTAGATTCAACCCGTTGATCTATGGGAACTCTCGGAATAGCCACGCTACACCAAAAGCATCGAGGCACTGGATCAAAGAAAAACAGCACCTTGAAAAATCTTTGATCCTTCTCTTGCAAGTGATGCCCTGTAAGACATGAGCGATGCAGACGGGAGCGCGCCCGATGTGCGATGAAGTAAGAGTGGAAGTGGCTTATAAGTCCGGGATCGGAGCACGAAGATAAAGTTTCCAATGAACTTTGGAAGTGCAATCTTGTTGTCTGCTTTTTGGTAGGATCAGTATGCTTTGAGAAAAGCACACGTCTACCATTGTCACAAGACGGGCACCACGTGCCATCGAAAAAAAAGAACAGACTGAACAGACTTTTAGTACCTCTATAACAATTGAACTGAAAGAGAGAGAGCACACGCGACACGGAGTGGCGGAATTCCACCCCAGGGAGTACTGGCCATTGCAGAATTTTGTAATGTCCGTACAATTGCCACATCATCAGCTTTTACGCGTGTGTATAGGTCCGTCTTTATTCTTTATGTCACTTGGGGCCCATCGGACAGGGTCCCATAAGTTGAAGGGAACTTTTCTTTAAAAATAGGTGACTCGGCAAGACTTTGTAAGTCGGTAAAACTTCTCCTCCTGCTTCAGCTTCTTCGCTTAGGGTTTAGGCCTTTGAGTCAAAATCTGTAGGTTGACTCTGCTCTTCAGTGGCTTGACACGTCAGCAATTTGTGACAACTTATCCGCCGACCTGGGCCGTAGGCCACTCCCAACTCATTCACATTGAGAGCCACACCGAGTTGCGGTTTGGTTGCGTTGTTGGCATGGATTTTGTTTTGGTTGTCATCGGAGGACTGGAAGCAGGAGATACAGGCAAGACGGCACAGACAGATTGGTCTGGCCTTTCCTCTTCTCAGAGGATCTTCACAACCCAAACTGCTCAATCTGGCTTCCTTCTTCATACAAGATCATCATGGTGCTGTCAACTTGGTCTGACTACACCTCTAGCGCATACTGTTGAGTCTGGCTTTCCCCTCATCTGAGATTACTCTACCTACTGACAAGACACCATCCAATGGTGGTCCGTGCGGTCTCTTGATGACTGCTGCAGCTTACGGTAGCTTCTACAGTGCAGACTGTTTAGTTTGGCGGCTTACCTTAATTTAGAGGACGTTTACGGCACACTTTGCTACATCTTGTCTTTCTGGAGTTTTACACTGCTTAGCCACCTTGCCACACTAGGTTGAAGGTTCATGCATTGACAGGCTTCCGGTCATTTCCATAACGCTTCATGGGCTTCCCCATTTTCTCCAGACGGTTTGATGACAGACACCCACAGATCCTATTAGGCAGGACACTTGCAGATCTATTGACACTCCTTTCACGACAAGGGGTTGTTTTCACACTCAAGTTCGGGACCTTCACGCAATATCTTCACCCTATATCGACGGAGTACAGCAGTTTACTACAAGCAAGCTGCTTGTGACGGCACTTTACTCTCGATGGTTCGGACACCCCAGACTGCTGCTACACTCATGGAGTATCCTTCAGTGGACATCACAGTAGACATCTTCATCATTTCCCTCACATCTTCGGCTTTATGCGGTTTGTTCAGCATCAGGTGCTGAGAGAAGGTGCTAGATTTACACCACTCTGGTGCTTCACACAGGTCTAGGGCACTTCCTTGTACGGCTATTGTCTCCAGGCTAGCCACCCATAGCATAGGTTGTACCTTGTCCGGCCGTCCGAGTTTGGGACCGGCCACCCACTTGAGTTGGGCCCCCACCTTGGGCACTCATATATATGGGGCGAGGGGTGGTACTGTCACGGGGACGTGGCAGCTGTTAACTATGTCACGAGGACATGGCAACTGCTAACTTTAGTTGTTGGTTTCTTTCCAATGGGTTTTGTTTTATTTTTGAGACCATCTTCTTGAAGTAGCAAACGATCGGACATTGTATGGCCAATGTGAACGGTAGTTTCACCCGCAGATGGGTAGTGGTCGGCACTAGAATTCGTATAGTAAGAGGATGTCTAGGCTCAGAGCAAGATCATATAAGTCCCCCCGTCGCACTTAGCAAGTTGGTGGATACTAGGAAGTGAACTCAATAAAGGCCTAAAGTCAAGGTGTGACTACCAACAGAAACTATCCGACAGTTGGGCCACATTCAGCGTCACCATGAAACGCGTTTCAACAGGTAAGGACAGGTGAAACGTTTCGGCCTTGAAACGTTTCTCTCACCAAGTGAAACACAAGCCGTTTCACTAACAACAAGTTACCATGGTTTTAGTTTCAAAGTCGCTAAACACACATTTCGGTCTCACGTTTCACTGTGCTCTCATTTTGGATTGAAACGTTTCAAGGTGAAACGCCGCGTTTCAGGGTGAAACGTTTCACGGTTACGCTGGCCACATTGCACTTTTGGATGCGGTCCCAATGAGGATAGATGGTCAGAAGACCATTGGGAGCCCAACGGAATCATTTCCTAAAATTTAGGGACCTGCTATTTTCGGCCACGAAATGTGTTCGCGTCATTACCTCCGGTATGACTAGGGGAACGTTTTACAACTCTGCTGCGAAGTCAACTGAGCAACCAGTCAGGAGATTTTTAGGCGGCAAACCCAAAACGGGAAAATGCTTGTAAATGCGCCAAGTGGCACATTTCTGTGCACTTGCTTAATGCAAAGAAGAAGTGGCGCTGAATTTATAGCTGGGAGGCTCATTTTTCAGTTTCTTGCCACAGGTTAAGAGCTATGGAGTGCTTCCTTTCCCTCTATGTACAGTGTGGTGCCAAGAGTGATGCCTTGCACGCTACACACTGCTCTCTCTCTCCCTTACGTGCAGTTATGTGATGCCCCACAAGAGGGCTTTTCATTTGACTGATGTACAGTTGTGTGGGTTCATGCGCAGGTACAGGTGAATTCAAAGAGGTTTCACGTGAGAAATCTCGTCCGATTCAAAGGGCAAGTAGCCCTACAGGTGCGGTCGAGGACTTGATACAGATGCAACCGGCACGCGAAACGGAGCCTAAAACAGGGAATTACAGCCTGCTGTGTATTTTTGCAGGTTTAGGGTTTCGGCCCTAAACAGTCCCTAATACCCCCAAGAGGTTCGGGAATGCAAGGGGACCGCTGTACAATTGATCTAGCACATTTTCAGGGCAGAAAACAGAGAATTCAGCGTGCTGCAGATTCTCGCCAGGTTTTGCAAAGTGTCCGTATGCGTTTGGAAAGTCATCTATTGCGTGGGGATACTGACTGTGAAGTGTCCTAGTACAGTTATGCTGCCGAAATCGGGCCAGAACAGGTGTTTCTGTAACAGACTTGGACACTCCAAGTCAAGAATCAACCATGATAGCACCAAATAACCACTTCAAAACAATTCACAGATCACAATAGATTTGCACTGGCCCGGTGGAGTTCCGTGCCTAGAGATATTGGCCCCAAAGACTGGCGCCCCTTTCGGTATTTCTTTTTATATTAATCAATCATCAAAGTACAAGAGAGCGGTTAGGGTTTCACTCTCAGACTCTGCGTCCAGATGCCCTGAGAAGTGAAGCCCTCACCACTTATTTAAAGATACAAGGGATGCCCAAAAGCGGAGCCCCAAAAGCTTTTAAAATAAAAAGCATCAGTTCTCTCTCTCTTAGAGAGTCTTTTCTCTTTTTTTTATAAAAAAAAAGCAAAATTCGCGTCGCTCATCATTTCCCCCCCCCCCAAAAAAAAAGCCTCCGCGATTTCCCGAAATTAGGGTTTCTGGCAGAAATTAGGGTTTGCAGGAATTTTAGGGTTTCTGGCAGAAATTAAGGTTTCTGCTGTCCGCCACCACGTCATCACTTTGTGACAGTTTCTTAGCCTGGATTGTGCGGGGCAACTCGTAGGAGATCACAGGTTTTATTCCCTCTATTAAAGAATAAAGAAATACCGAAAGGGGCGCCAATTTTGGGGCCTACAGGTTGTCGGCGTCTCCTCGGAGCATTCTAACTTCCGAGCCGTGTGTGTACTTAGGTGTTAATCCCTGTTACAGGTTACCTTTGCAAAGTGCTCTATGTGTCTCTAAAGTAAAGAATTTTGGGAGAAAGCCAATGCCTACCGCCCCACGGGCCGGTTTCATGGTTCTGTTGCCGGGACATCAATCACTTTTTCCTAAAGAGTGAGCCTCGGTTGTTTTGGGTAAAGACACAGAGTGCAAGAACGCGGGATTACACTATGGCCGACAAGGGGAAGGGCATTATGGAAGAGGGTTCCTCTTCAAAGGAAAGGCAGGAGAACCCTATGGTTTTCGAGATTGGCGAGAGCTCACGGCCACGTCAGTTTGTACCTCCTATCAATGTGAATGTCCCTCCAGTCGTGATCAGTCAAATTTATCTGTGTTAGATAAACAAAGGTCAGCATTTTTGCAAAAGTTTAGTGATTGTTTTTCTGATTCATTACCGTCGCAATTGCCGCCAGAGAAACCTAAGGACCATCGGATAGATTTGGTGCCAAGGTGTAGCCCACCAAATAGACCTCCCTACAGGGTTAGCGCGGCGCAACAGAAAGAGATTATGGGCCAGGTTGAGGAGTTATTAGAGAAGGGGCTGATTCAGCCTAGTTCTTCACCCTTTTGCTCCCCAGTGCTCCTAGTGCAGAAGAAGGATGGCTCATGGCGCATGTGTATTGATTACCGTGCGTTGAAAAAGAATACCATCAAGAATAGGTTTCCTAATCCTCAAATTAATTATATTCTCGATCTTTTAGAGGATGTTGCAATTTTCAGTAGAATAGACCTTAAGAGTGGGTACCATCAGATTCGTATAAGGCCGGAGGATGTGCACAAGACTGTGTTTAGAACGACATTTGGTCTTTATGAGTTTCTAGTGATGCCATTTGGGCTAACAAATGCTCCTACCACGTTCAACAAAATGATGGACTGGATTTTCCACTCGCATCAACAGTTTGTTGCAACATTCTTCAATGACATGATAGTGTATTCGAAGAATGAAGAGGAGCATAGGCGTCACTTGACCATTGTGTTCGAAGAGCTGCGCAGTCACAGGTTGCTTGTCAATCCTAAGAAAAGTGAATTCTTCCTCGAAGAGATCCACTTTCTTGGCCACATAGTCTCAAAGGATGGTGTTAGAATGGATCCCGCAAAGGTCGAAGCTATCAAGACATGGCCAGACTTGAAGACTGTGCACAATGTCATGAGCTTCTTGGGATTGTGTTCCTACTATAGAAGGTTTATCAGAAATTTTGCAGAGATAGCATCGCCTCTTCATGCATTGCAAAAGAAAGAGGTCACTTTCAGATGGACTCATAAAAAGAGATTTCAGCTTTTAGTCTCTTAAAGGAAAAGTTTGTTACCATATACATGTGGTAGTGATGTGTGTGAACACACTAGGACCGCCGGGGCATTTTTTCCCTCTTTAGGAGGTTTTTTCCCCCAAGCATTGTATATACGCCCATCACTCTAGGGCTATCTATCTTTCCATTGCACACTAAGTAAAACACTCTCTATTGTGTGCCTTGAGCTTCCTTCGTCTTCTCCAAGCTGTGTGCGTTTCTCTGCAACCCTAAATCCAACAATTGGTATCAGAGCAAGTTACGTCCTCTTGGGCTTAGTCGCCAGCTGCTCCAGCACACGCTGACAACAACACAGATGTGTTCAAGATATTTGCTGCCGAGGACAGGTTGGATGGGGGCAATTACCCTATGTGGGCTTACATGATGCAACATGTTCTTGTGTCAAAGGGCGTTTGGAATATTGTGCAGGGCATTGATGTAAGTCCTGGTTCTAAGGATGCAGGCGATGTTGAGGATGTTGCAGGTCTTGCTGCAAGGATTGCTAATATTAGAGTTGTTTTGCCTAGGGTAGAACAAGCTCGTTGGGATGTAAAGGATGCGCAGGCTCGTACATTGATTGCGTTGTCTGTGAAGCGCACCATTGTTCCTCACATCCGTTCAGCAAAATCTGCAAAACAGGCTTGGGATATTTTGGCTGATCTTTATGCAAGTCGCAATGAGGCTAAAATTGCTTTGCTGCGTAAAGAGCTGGAGTCAAAGATTATGCATGAGGAAGATGATATGGACACTTTCCTTGCTAGTGTCAAGGATATCAATGAGCAACTTATTTCTGCAGGAGAATTCATTTCAGACAGTTCCCTTGTGCAGACTGTTCTTGATGCCTTACCAGATTCTTATCAGACTTTTGCTAGTACTTGGAGACTTATGACCCAAGGAAATCCAAAAGTTGTCAAGTTTGATGCATTATGCACATTGTTGTTGCAAGAGTCACTTTCCAGAAAAAACAGGACTAGTCAGCGTGCAGTTGAACAGGCTTTTATTGCTTCTCAAAGAAAGCGTGGTAACAGCAATGCAGCCACTTCTTATGGTTCTGCTGCGAGTGGCAAAACTTCTGTTACCAATGCTTTTGCTGGCAGCACTTCGTCTGACAATTCTAGTGATAAGGACAAAAAGAAGATGCGTTGCCATTATTGTAAAGCTAATGATCACTTGATCAAGTCGTGTCCTAAGTTGAAGGCCAAAGAGGCTAAGAAGAAAGAGGGTGGTTCCACTGCAAATGCTGGTTCCACTACAAATGCAGCCATTGTTGAGTCTTCTATAAAAGGAGACTGTAATGCTGATGTAGAATGGGCTTTTAGCGTAGAGTGCACTTACAATCCTGCTATCCATGATGCATGCTTGTCAGTTGCTGCAGATTCACATGTGTGATATTTCGACAATGGTGCTACAAAGCACATTACCTCACATCGTGAATTGTTCATCTCTCTCGAGTCTGTCCCTCATGGGAATTCAGTTACCTGTGCCAACAATGCCTCTTATTTTGTTCAGGCAGTTGGAAAGATTGTGCTTACTGCTGCTAATGGCAGTTCTTTCACACTTGTTGACGCACTATATGTACCTGGGATCAAGAAGAATCTTTTGTCTGTATCCGCACTTACTAGACTTGAACTTATAGTCAAATTTGTGGATGACAGATGTACAGTTCATGATCTCACTTTTGGTGATAAAATTGTTGCATCTGGCCTTTTGTGCCGTGGACTATATAAGCTCACTTTGTATGATAAGTGTAGACAAAATTTTGCAAATGCTGTTGCAGATTCAAGGGCTCTTTCAGATGCAAAACTTTGGCATGCACGTTTTGGTCATCTGAATTTTGCGAGTTTGCTGCGTTTGCAGAAATCTGATATGGTTGCTTTCTTTGCCGCCTCTTGAAGCACCTATCACACATGTTTATGAAGGCTGTATTTGGGATAAGATGCAGCGTTCTAAGTTTCCAAAGGATGGTTCAGTTCGGGCCACATGCAGGTTGTAGCTTGTGCATAGTGATGTTTGTGGACCCATGCAAACTCCGTCCTTGCGCAATTACCTTTACTTCGTGACTTTCATTGATGATTACTCCAGGCATGCATGGATATTTCCGCTTAAAGCGAAGTCCGAAGTTTTTATGTGCTTCAAACAATTTCTAGCTATGGCTGAAAATGTCTCGAAATGTACTATGGGCACCCTCCGTTCCGATCGAGGGGGGGAGTATATGTCTCATGAATTCAATGCATTTCTGGCTAGTCGAGGGATAAAACGCCAATGTACAGTGCCTTATACACCTCAGCAAAATGGTGTTGCTGAGAGGAAAAACAGGTCACTTACGGAAATGGCACGATGTATGGTCAAAAGTCAAGCTTTGCCGCATTCTTTTTGGCTTGAGGCCATCATGTGTGCCACTTATGTACTAAACAGGTGTCCTACGAAAGCTTTGCAGTCTATTACTCCATATGAAGCATGGCATGATAGAAAGCCTTCTATTGAGCACATGCGTGTTTTTGGCTGTTTGGTTTATGCTCTGGTGCCACAAACACAGCGCAAAATTTTGGATGATAAGACTGTCAAATATATTTATGTTGGTTATAGTGCTAAAAGCAAAGGT
Source organism: Adiantum capillus-veneris (assembly GCF_014529385.1). Lineage (NCBI taxonomy): Eukaryota > Viridiplantae > Streptophyta > Polypodiopsida > Polypodiales > Pteridaceae > Adiantum > Adiantum capillus-veneris. The sequence goes on along the minus strand of NC_140956.1, from coordinate 41,512,926 downwards.
TACAGGTTGTATCATCCGCAAACAAAACGTATTCTCGTTTCACAGGATGTAGTGTTTGTGGAAGATTCTGTTCAGCCCTTGCTGTCATGTACTAGAGACAGTAATGTAAGCTCACAGAACATTTATGACACTTTGTTGCCTCTTTTCAGTGGTGGAAATACGAATGTAAGTTCCAATGAGGCAAATGTACAGCCTATGGGGGTTTCTGAAAATGTTACAGATCAGCCTATTACTGATGCAGATGTACATGATGTACTTGATGAGGAAAGGGCTGAAAATGAGCACGCTAGAAGTATGCCAAAATAGCTGGTGCACACTTTGTGTGACAGTAAATTGGACGCACCTTTCTCTAGTCGTACTCGTTCAGGCTTTCGCCATGCATCTTATGCATCACAATGTTATGCTTTGGCTGTGTCTAGCTTACATGATGTTGAGGAGCCTCTATCTTTTGATGAAGCACAGAATTCAGAAAATTGGATGGCTACCATGCAATCAGAATATGATGCACTTATAGAAAATGACACATGGACTTTATGTGATTTGCCTCCAGGCAAAAAGGCCATTGGTACGAAGTGGGTTTACAAGTTGAAACGCAAGCCGGACGGTGAGATCGATCGCCATAGGCTCGACTTGTTGCAAAGGGTTATGCACAGCAAAAAGGCATAGATTATGAAGAGACTTTTGCTCCCACTTGTCGTATGACTACTGTGTGTTTTCTATGTGCATTGGCAGCTCATTTTGGTTGGGATGTACATCAATCAGACATTGTTACTGCTTTCTTGAATGGTGACATATTTGAGGAAGTTTATGTAACGCAGCCTCGCGGTTTTGTCATAAAAGGACAAGAGGACAAAGTGTGCAGATGTAAGAAGGCTTTGTATGGGTTGAAGCAATCTCCTCGTGCTTGGTATGAGAAAGCTGACACTCATTTGGTTAAACGAGGCTGATTTGAATACTACTTTCAAGATGAAAGATTTGGGGATGTTGCATCATTACTTCGGTATACAGTTTAAGCAGTGTGATGGTGGTATTGCCTTGTGTCAGAAAAGTTACATAGAGACATTGCTATGTAAGTTTGGACTTGAGAATTGCAAACCTATTGCCACTCCAATGGAAACAGGTTTGAAGTTGAGCCTACATGATGCTAGCAATCCTGCTGATGTCACTGTTTACCAAATTGTTGTTGGTTGCCTCAATTATGTATGCAACACGAGGCCGGATATTCAGTTTGCAGTCTCACAAGTCAGAAGATTTATGCATAGCCCAAGGTCTAAGCTTTGGCAGGCTGTCAAGATGATTTTCCCCTACCTTAGTGGCACTTTACATCTTGGCTTGTTTTATCCCAAGGGGGGATCATTGCCGCTAGACTTACATGCTTTTTCGGACTCAAATTGGGCTGGTTGTTTTGACACGCGAGTGTCCACAAGTGGTTTTTGTTTCATGCTTCACAGTTCATGTATATCATGGTTAAGCAAGAAGCCACCTATTGTGGCCACTTCGAGTTGTGAGGCTGAGTAATGGGTAGTCTTCACAGCTACGGTTGAGTGTGTATGGCTCAGACGCGTTATGGCTGATTTGGGTGTTGGACAGGACACTGCCAACACTATCTACACTGACAATCAGAGCGCATTGGCAGTTGCGAGGAACCCAGTTTTTCATGCCCGCACAAAGCACATTGAGATGCATTACCACTATGTCAGGGAGAGGCTCTCAGCAGGAGAGATCAGCTTGGCTTATGTGCCAACACAGAACAACCTTGCAGATCTTTTCACAAAGGCATTGTCTCGTGAGAAGCTTGAAGCTTTCCACAAAGCTTTGGGCTTACTCTCCTTTGTGGACTGATCATGTCCTCAGGGCATGGCACTTCCCATTACTCATGTGCCAGCTCTCGTTCACCGCATCACTCCAAGGGGGATTTGTTACCACATACATGAGGTAGTGATGTGTGTGAACACACTAGGACCGTCGGGGCATTTTTTCCCTCTTTAGGAGGTTTTTTTCCCCAAGCATTGTATATACGCCCATCACTCTAGGGCTATCTATCTTTTCATTGCACACTAAGTAACACACTCTCTATTGTGCGCCTTGAGCTTCCTTCGTCTTCTCCAAGCTGTGTGCGTTTCTCTGCAACCCTAATTCCAACAAAGTTGACTTCAGATCCAGTAATTGTTTTACTAGATCTCAAGAAGTCATTTGTGGTCCAGTGTGATGCGTGTGGCAGTAGCATCGAAGCAATGCTAATGCAAGATGGACGGGTAGTAGCTTATGAAAGCCGAATTTTACAAGGGCCAAAGAGGACTATGCAAGTCTATGAGAAAGAGCTCTTGGCCGTGATTCATGCGCTTTCTAGCTGGAAGCACTACCTCTTAGGTGCTAATTTTGTTGTCCAAACAGATCATCAGACCTTGCAATACTTCTTGACACAGTCAAACTGATCCGAAAGGCATATGCGATGGGCAAACATTCTTTCCATGTTCCACTTTCAGATTATGCATGTGGAAGGCAAGAAGAATGACACGTGACACATCCAACCCTATGTGTCCGTGGACAAGCTACAGCATGATCAGGGTTCAATCAGTCCAGTCAGTCTAGATTTAGAAGTGAACCGGCACTTTTGTGAGTCTATTCGTAGACCGTGCATGCCCAGGTCACTTAGTGTAGATGCATATCCTCTCGTTGCACACAACATGATCATAGGCATTTCCATCACAATCCTTCAGGGGAATTTTCCAATGCATTTAGCCTATTTTCCCTATTTTTGACATTTTTCACTTATTATTTTTAAGTGACTTTTGTTGGAAAGTAGGTAGGGCAATTTTGCTAAGTTTGTATATAAGCAAACTAGAGCTAGCACTAAATGGCAGAAGAGGCAACAAGAGCCAAGCTCAGCAGGCAACTTCTCAGCAAGACAAAGACCTTGGCGGTTTCCCCCACCAAGCAAGAAGGACCTCCCTTAGCGTTTTTGACAGAAGCATCTCAGGCTGGCGTTTTTGGCATCATCACACCATCGCCAGAAGACCTCAGCCAATAGCGTTTTGCATCAGTTTGCCATCGCCAGAAGATCACAGGAGCTAGCGTTTTTGACAGAAGTTTTCCCTAGTGTTTTTGGATCCCAACAGTATGCAGCAATGCAGCGATTTTCAGCAATAAAGAAGTAGCAGATTCAGGCCATAAAGAAATAGCAGATTCAGCCCGAAAAGAGCTCAGTTTTCGGCCCTTAAGAATCCCTGTTTTCAGCTCTAAACCTGCAGATTTTCAGCCACAAAGACCCACAGAAACAGCCCCCCAAATCAGCGTTTTTGGCTCGGTCGCAGATTTCAGCCCATAGCGTTTTTGGATAGCAGTAGAAAGATTGCAGATTTCAGCCCTTAGGTCGGTCTCGTCGTCACCGTTGTCATCACCGGGATAGCCTAGACTTGCATGAGTCCATGGATTCCATTTGTACCAGATTGTGCAGTCGATAGTATACCACTCTCATCGACGAGAGTGGGGCCTTCGGAGGAGGGTTTTACAACGTCTTCCGTGTCGTATCTCTCTTCTCTCTCGATCTCTCAGTCTCATACACTTACACGCACAGTGTCCATTCACTTTGTTTGTGATCATAGCATTCTCTCATTAAGAACGGAAGGCTCTACTTTCCATAAGAACAAAAGGAACCTTGAGCACAGTTCGGAGCACTCATCTTGAGCAAAAAGCAAACATTCATTCCGCTGCACCTAATATTGGTATCAGAGCTTTGGCATTGTTCTGTATCATTCAAAGAAAGAACCACAAGAATCACAAGAATCTTTTTTTGCTTGTTGCGGTCGCATGAACCCAAGTTCGCTTGGGCGAGTCGATTCCTAATCGTGTTTTTGAAGAGTGACAGGAATCCCAGGAAAGAAGGGCTTGTCCAGCCTCCCCTTGTGTCTCTTTTCACTCATTGAAAGCGGACCGTGCACTTAGCGGCCGGCCAATCGACGTGAGGTGGGAAAAAGCAACCTTGGTGTGAGCGCAAGGCCGCCAAGGGTGCGCCCGCGGAAAAGAGTAGAACTTGGGTGAAGAGAAGATCCTTCTCAAACACAGATTGCAAGCGAAAGAAAACCCTCAAGAACCTCAAGAACCTCAAGAACTCAAGACCCTCAAGAACCCAAGAACCCAAGACCCAAGTTCCTCGTGAACTTAAGAACCCAAGACCACAAGAACCCACGACTTTAGAATGGTCATCACTCGAAGCGGAATGGATACTTCGCTTGGAGGTGATGAGCATGAGAGAGGCAAAGAAGAATTTTCCCTACCAGGAGGTTTTTCTGACCCTTCCCCATCTGCGTCAAGGATTGCACTAACTCCTATGGAGGCTTTCGACAAGAGGATGATGGACAAGAAGTTAGAACGCGAAGAAAGAGAAGCAGACAAAAAGGCCTACGAGGAAGAAATGGCAGACATAGATCGTGACTACGAAGAAGTGGCAGCCATAGAGCGTCAGTGTGACTTGGAAGAAAAAGAAACTCAAGCCAAATTTGATCGCGAGACCAAAGCAAGAATGCAAGAGATGTTGCGACTCTTTTCTCAAGTTCAGGCACAGATACAAGAGATTCTGGAAAAGGAGACTCTCTCAGTCTCCTCTTCTCCAAAGCATGACACACAAGATTTGCATGATTATGAGAAGCATGATGATGATTTGATTGACAATGATGAGCATGATAATTTGGACGATAATGACGAGCATGATGGTTTGCATGATCAAGATGTGATTTCTCACAAGCATGATGAATTGCATGAAGACGATGTGATTGTTCACAAGGATGATGTGTTAGTGGATGCTTTTGCTAGCGAAGCTAACCTCGTTGTAGATTCGATCAATCTCGAAGAACCGATCTTGGCTCTTGAGTCCAGCTCCAAAGAACCCCCTCAGGAAGAACCGATCTTGGCTCTCGAGCCTAGGTCCAAAGAACCCTTACAGGAAGTATTATGTGTTCGCATGATTGATACGCACGCATTGTCGAGTGTTTCATTCGTGATTATTTCCTGTATTTTATTCAACGTCTTTATGTGATCCCTTTTCCTAGGCATGACATATTGTACGTTGAGCACGTTTCACTCATGAATGAGCACGAATGTATAGGGATTTTTCATGAAAAGCTGAAAAGCATGCATTCAAGGAAGTCACATACCATGTCTCTTCCTTGGCATGACACATTCGTAGAAAGAGCACATGAAAGTATGAGCACTAAGCATGGGCATTTCCGTTGTGAATTGCCAAAGTTGATTGATTTAGATCAGAAAGACAAGATTCGATCTCATTGTTTGCGTGTATGTGATGAACGGTTTGGCACTCCGTCTAATTGTTCATCTACATTGCATGCACAATCTTTGATGAAGACAAGATTTTTTCCACTCACTTTACATGGAATAGGTATGTTCATGGTTTTGTGTTGGAAATGGTTTCAGGAATTTTCAGCCATGGAGATTCTTGAAGAAGAAGGAAGCATGACTCTCGACGAAGTTGAAGCATTGAAGGAGCCACAGAAGACTTTGTCGCTTTCGGCGCGGCCCAAAGAAGCAAGCGTTGCAAACCTTTATGATGTTCAAGTACCGCACGACCCACACATCAAAGTGGGCTGACGAAGAGTCCCTTCCAGGATTCCAGATGCTACTGGTGATCTCCCTCGACGCCATACAGTTCGGTACTAGTACCTCACTTTGAAAAGGAGGGGATGTCACGTGACACATACAACCCTATGTATCCGTGGACAAGCTACAGCATTATCAAGGTTCAATCAGTCCAGTCAGTCTAGATTTAGAAGTGATCTGGCACTTTTGTGAGTCTATTCGTAGACCGTGCATGCCCAATCACTTAGTGTAGATGCATATCCTCTGGTTGCACACAGCATGATCATATATCATCATAAGCATTTCCATAATAATCCTTCAAGGGAATTTTCCAGTGCATTTAGCCTATTTTTCCTGTTTTTGACATTTTTCACTTATTATTTTTAAGTGACTTTTGTTGGAAAGTAGGTAGGGCAATTTTGCTAAGTTTGTATATAAGCAAACTAGAGCTAGCACTAAATGGCAGAAGAGGCAACAGGAGCCAAGCTCAGCAGGTAACTTCTCAGCAAGACAAAGACCTTGGCGGTTTCCCCCACCAAGCAAGAAGGACCTCCCTTAGCATTTTGACAGAAGCATCTCAGGCTGGCGTTTTTGGCATCATCACACCATTGCCAGATGACCTCAGCCAATAGCGTTTTGCATCAGTTTGCCATCGCCAAAAGATCACAGGAGCTAGTGTTTTTGGTTACCATCAGCCTAGCGTTTTTGACATAAGTTTTCCCTAGCCTTTTTGGATCCCAGCAGTATGCAGCAATGCAGCGATTTTCAGCAATAAAGAAGTAGCACATTTAGGCCATAAAGAAGTAACAGATTCAGCGCGGAAAGACCTCAGTTTTCAGCCCTTAAGAATCCCTGTTTTCAGCCCTAAACCTGCAGATTTTCAGCCACAAAGACCCATAGAAACAGCCCCCCAAATCAGCGTTTTTGGCTCATTCACAGATTTTAGCCCATAACGTTTTTGGACAGCAGTAGAAAGATTGCAGATTTCAGCCCTTAGGTCGGTCTCGTCGTCATCACCGAGATAGCCTAGACTTGCATCAATCCATGCATTCCATTTGTACCAGATTGTGCAATCAATAGTACACCACTCTCGCCGACGAGAGTGGGGCCTTCGGAGGAGGGTTTTACGTCTCTGGTGTCGTATCTCTCTTCTCTCTCTATCTCTCAATCTCACTTGCACGCACATGTCCATTCACTTTGTTTGTGATCATAGCATTCTCTCATTAAGAACGGAAGGCTCTACCTTCCATAAGAAGAAAAGGAACCTTGAGCACAATTCGGAGCACTCATCTTGAGCAAAGCACAAACATTCATTCCGCTGCACCTAACAAAGAATGTTGTGGCTGATGCGTTATCCAGAAAGCCACAAATTTCAGTTGTGTCAATTCTTTATCATCATGAGCTAGATGACATGAAGGATCAGTATACTGCTGATGAAGATTTTGCAAGGATCTTTGAACAGTTACAAGAGGGGCAACATCACGAGCGCTACCTCCTCAGAGATGATTTTATGATGATGCATGGCAGACTTTGTGTCACTAGGCCACTGAGACATAAGGTCATTGAAGAGAGTCATGTCCCACCATATGCAAGGCATCGTGGCATTGATGCAACAATTAAAGCGGTAGAGACATTCTTCTATTGGCCTACCTCGAGGAGAGATGTGGATGCCTTTGTGCGAGCATGCATAGTTTGCCAAAAGGTCAAGTTTGACAGACAAAAGGCACCAAGGTTGTTACAACCACTGCCGATTCCGGATAAGCCATGGGAAAGCATTGCTATGGAATTTATCTTTGATCTTCCAAGAACGCCAACAGGGAATGATGGTATATGGACCATTATCTGCAAGTTCAGCAAGCAGGCCCATTTTATCTGTCAAGAAGAAGATAAAATCTGATTAGATGGCACGCTTGTTCATGTACAATGTGTTTAAGTACCATGGCATGCCACAATCGATTATCAGTGATCGTAATCCTCGCATGACCAGTTTGTTCTGGAGAGGATTGTTTGAGAACATGGGCACTACGCTCAAGTTCTCGTCTTCGTTTCATCCACAAACTGATGGACAGTCAGAAGAGGCTAATTCTACTGTCTTAAATCTGCTGAAATGCTATGCGTCAGATAATAAGGGCAAGTGAGAACAGTATTTGCCTATGCTTGAGTATGCGTACAATAATACGCTGCATTCGTCTACTGGCAAAGCCCCTTTTGAGATTGTTGAAGGCGGCAAAAAAGTTCCTCCCATTTTGCATACAAAGGACAAGATCTTTGAGGCAGATCGATATGTTGAGAACATGGATGAGATGTATAAGAAAATTAATGTTGCCTTGGAGAAGACTCGGGCAAAACAAAAAAAGGCTGCTGATCGCCACTGTCATGAATTGCTGTTATCACCTGATGATTGGGTTCTGTTAAGGTTCGAAAAGGCAAGGTTAAAGAAAATGAAGGGCAAAGAACGGCTGTTTCCTAGGCTCAGTATGCATTACTATGGGCCTTTTCAAGTGCTTGACAAGATCAGTGATGTCGCTTACAGGCTGAAATTGCCTGATGCATGGAAGATTTATAATGCGTTTCACGTGAGTCTTCTAAGACCCTTCGTGGGTGATGTGCCAAAAGATATGCCAGATGAGGATCAGCCAGAAGTTGAGGAACTTCATGAGATTCTGGTACCTGAGCAAGTTTTGGCACATAAGGACAGAAAAGTTAACAAGACAGGTTGCAAGACGCTATTTAATGAAGTTCAAGAACTATCCGCCTATGGATGCAAAGTGGATGGAAGAGCATGAACTGTTAGAGTCACCAAATGTATTGCAGCTTTATCTTGAAGCCTTTGGGTTACAGCCTACTTATGACCCAACCCAACGTGTGCAAAGGAGGGGTAATGATAGAGCTAGTACATCAAATGTACATATGAATTCAGTGTAATAGATGGAAATGACAAAAGTAAGAAAGTCTCATTAAGTCATTTGTATCTATGTGTTACAACCTTTCTTGCGGATACATGCGATGATAAAAGATTGTAAATAGCACAAGATCATCAGTGGCGTGTATTTATGGTATACAATCGAGGACGTTTGCGATTTGAAGAGGGGGGTATGCCACGGGGACGTGGCAGCTGTTAACTATGTCACGAGGACGTGGCAACTGCTAAGTTTAGTTGTTGGTTTCTTTCCAATGGGTTTTGTTTTATTTTTGAGACTGTCTTCTTGAAGTAGCAAACGGTCGGACATTGTATGGCCAATGTGAACGGTAGTTTCACCCGCAGTGGTCGGCATTGGAATTCGTATGGTAAGAGGATGTCTAAGCTCAGAGCAAGATCATATAGGTCCCCCGTCGCACTTAGCAAGTTGGTGGATACTAGGAAGTGAACTCAATAAAGGCCTAAAGTCAAGTTGTGACTACCAACAGCAAGTATCCGACAGTTGGGCCACATTGCACTTTTGGATGCGGTCCCAATGAGGATAGATGGTCAGAAGACCATTGGGAGCCCGACGGAATCATTTCCTAAAATTTAGGGAACTGCTATTTTGGGCCACGAAATGTGTTCGCGCCATTACCTCCGGTATGTCTAGGGAAACATTTTACAACTCTGCCGCAAAGTCAACTGAGCAACCAATCGGGAGATTTTTAAGCGACAAACCCGAAACGGGAAAATGCTTGTAAATGCGCCAAGTGGCACATTTTTGTGCACTTCCTTAATGTGGCGCTGAATTTATAGCTGGGAGGCTCATTTTTGAGTTCCCTGCCATAGGTTAAGAGCTATGGAGTGCTTCCTTTCCCTCTATGTATAGTGTGGTGCCAGGAGTGATGCCCTGCACGCTACACACTACTCTCTCTCTCTCCCTTACATGCAGTTATGTGATGCCCCACAAGAGGACTTTTCATTTGACTGATATACAGTTGTGTGGGGTCTTGCGCGATTGCCGAGGCAAGAGCCTCTTGCACAGGTACTAGGTTAGCTAGTGGCTAATCCCCAACAGGTACAGGTGAATTTGGAGAGGTTTCACATGAGAAATCTCGTCCGATTCAAAGGGCAAGTAGCCCTACAGGTGCGGGAGCTCGAGGACTTGCTACAGATGTGACCGGCACGTGAAACGGAGCCTAAAACAGGGAATTACAGCCTGCTGTGTATTTTTGCAGGTTTAGGGTTTCGGCCCTAAACGGTCCCTAATACCCCCAGGAGGTTCGGGGACGCAAGGGGACCGCTGTACAGGTGATCTGGCGCATTTTCGGGGCAGAAAACAGAGAATTCAGCGTGCTGCAGATTCTCGCCAGGTTTTGCAAAGTGTCCGTATGCGTCGGGAAAGTCATCTATTGCGTGGGGATACTGACTGTGAAGCGTCCTAGTACAGTTATGCTGCCGAAATCGGGCCAGAACACGTGTTTCTTAGCCTGGATTGTGCGGGGCAGGAGATCACAGGTTTTATTCCCTCTGTTAAAGAATAAAGAAATACCGAAAGGGGCGCCGATTTTGGGGCCTACAGGTTGTCGGTGTCTCCTCGGAGCATTCTAGCTTCCGAGCCGTGTGTGTACTTAGGTGTTAATCCACGTTACAGGTTACCTTTGCAAAGTGCTCTGTGTGTGTCTAGAGTAAAGAATTTCGGGTGAAAGCTAACGCCTACCGCCCCACGGGCCGGTTTCAAGTACACATTTCATTATCATCTGATCATTGTACGGGTCTTCTGCTTTGGTAGTCAAAGGGGGGCAATCAACACCCCCTTTTTTCCATGGGGCGCCCAAAGTTGAGAGAGGAGGGTGATTTTTATCAGTGTGACTACAATGTGTGTATGTGTGTGTGTGTGTGTGTGTGTGTGTGTGTGTGTGTGTGTGTGACAGAGAGAGAGAGAGAGAGAGAGAGAGAGAGTAGTGGATGCAGGTGATCACAACTTTAATGGAAAGCTTGCCTTCTCCCTTGTCTCACGTAGGGTGATGATTTGCTCTCGCACATCTCTCTCCCCCTTTTGTGCACATAATCATTCCCCACTAGTTGGGCTTTTCAGATGACCATGTACAATTCTGAGGTTTTATGCGCGTTTGCCAAGGCAAGAGCCTTCTGTATTGCTAATCCCCCACAAGTACGCATAGTGCCATCACGAAGGATTGAGAAAACGAAGAGTTTTCTCGCGTGAAAACTCGTCCAATTCAAAGGAGAATCGTCCCACTGCGTGCAAGAGCACCTGAAACATGTGTAGACATGTTCGCTCTGCTCAAAACAATCCAAAACAGAAAATTACAGCCTGCTGTGTTTTTTTGCAGGTTTAGGGTTTTGCACCTAAACTGCAAGAGATCACAAAGGGAGCCTCAGGAAAGCCTTGGAATGCTTAAACAGGGTTTTGGCGCTTGACATTGACAAAGCAGAGAATTACAACATGTTGAAATTGACCTGCAACTCACCGAAAAGCTTCCAAAATGCAAGGGAAAGTGTCCTTGATGTGTACTTTTGACCTACAGGGGATTTTGTGCCGTTATGCTGGAAAAATTGGGTCAAAAACCTGCAATTACAGCCATGGACAGGTTTAGGCAGCTTGGTGAGAGTTAAGTGAAAGCGTTCATATCGTCTATTTGCAATAAGAATAAAGAAACACCGAGAGGGGGGCCAGTCTATGGGGCCTACAGGGTGTCACTATCTGCTTGGAAGCACTCTAGTTGCCAAGCCGTGTTTTTGTTTGAAGTGTTAAATTCCAATCACACGTTTATTCGTGAAGTTGCTTTGGGTCGTAAAGTTCAAGTAAAGATCGGATGAAAGCTACCGCCCTCTAGCAAGTCTACGGGCCGATTTCATGGTTCCGTCGCCGGGACAGAATGACTTTCTCTTTGGAGAGTGAGCCTTGGTTGGTTTTCGGCAAGTTCAAGTAAAGATCGGATGAAAGCTACCGCCCTCTAGCAAGTCTACGGGCCGGTTTCATGGTTCCGTCGCCGGGACAAAATGACTTTCTCTTTGGAGAGTGAGCCTTGGTAAGTTGGTTTTCGGCAAAGACACAAAGCACAAGAACTTGGAATTACTCCATGGATGACAGAGCGAGTGACACCAGAGAAGAGGGTTCCTTTTCACAGGCCATACAGGACGAGTGTCTCAGGTTGGCAAGGGCTCGCGACCACCATTGTCCATACCTTTGGTTGATGTGAGCTCCACAAGGTCAAGGGTTTATAATTGGGCAACTAGACGAGGATGCGTTCAGGACACAATTGGTTGTTGTTGTGAATGTGTTTTCTCGGTTGGTGTGGAATCAAAGTTACTTTGAACGAGAATGGGGGCCTCCGGAGCGGTACCGGAACAGAAACACCAGAGCAGTCCACTAAAAAACATTGAAATCAGCCTCAAAATAGCCTATAAGGGAGAGAGGGATGGAGGGATGGAGCTTGAGAGCTTGTGGCTTCAAGCTTGAGACAGAGGGTGACAGAGGCTAGATAGTAGAGCTTGAGAGTGCCAAGGGCCCAAGTGGAGAGCCTTGAGGGTGAGACAAGTGTCAAGCGAGGGGTGAGGGGTGAGCTTTTAAAGAAAAAAGGAAACCCTGCCCCCCCCCCCCCCCCCCCCCCCCTTTCCCTTGTGTGAGTCTTGAGAGGTTTGAAACCTCTCCCAAACAACCACCTCTCTCTCTCTCTTCCCCTCTCGCGCTCGCAAATGGTCACTAAGTTGAAATTCAAACACGGCTCAATTTTTTGAGTCTGCCCGCCTGTTCCAGACCCGTTTCGATCTCCGTTCTACTGTCACGTTCTAGTTTCGAAACGTTTTTCCGTTCTCGGTACCGTTTCAGCACCTTTAAACGGCTGGAACATCGTTTCGATAGTTTAGGGGCCGTTCCGCCTATTCCCTGTTACTATGTGCAGAATCCTAGGTTTATGGAATTTTTGCAAGCGCCACCAGTGTCATAGCAAACAAGGTAGCTTTCTCATGCAGGAGAGCCCGTTGAGGCTCAAGCCCAAGTCCCTTATGTATCTCAACAGAGCAGGCAACACTCACATGTTGCGGAGTCAGTTGGGGCTCCAAGAGAAATTCCTTCTGTCCACGAACAGGTGGTTGAGACGTCAGTTTCACAGGTTTTACCAGTTTAGCCAGCCACCTTTCAGAGTCCACATGTCGGATTAAATGGACAGGGCACTAATTTCCAGGTATCAGGTTTTTGCACCACCCACGGTACATCCTAGGTATTTCGGGGGTGGATCAGTGTTTCAAAGCATGGCTGGTTATGCGCCTGGAAACTTGCAATATATGCCAGGAGCAGTTTTTGGGGGTATGCAAGGCATGATGCCAAACCCCATGTATGGTAATATTGGCATACAGCAAGGGTTTCAGTGCAATCAGGGCCAGTTTGGGGTGGCCATAGGGCAATTTTGGCATGGCTGGTATTTCCGACCAGCGGGTAAATATGGCACCAGTGACTCAGAATGTCAATGGCCAAGGGGCACCAATAATCCCTATTATAGTACCCATGTTGCAAGCACTTTCCTACAATAATTGGGAGCACTAGAAAAGCCAAAACCATACAAAGAAGGTGGTGCAATTATGAAGTTTGATACTTTGAGCGGATTTGAGGATAAAACGAAGGCTCTCGCTTTCCTCCAACGACATGACACGGTTTCTGCAAGGGGGAATTTTACAGAGGCCTCCAAGATCAAGAAAGTTGCCACCTTCTTGAGAGGAAATGCGCGTTCATGGTGGACAACACTGTTGATGCAAGGACAAGCACCCGCCACACGGGTATATCTCAAGAAAATGTTTGCATTTGCGTGGCTGTCAAATGAATTTGAAGCTGATGTCATGACGGATTGGCACCAACTCAATGCGGCTTCTTGGAAAAGCTTAGATGAGTACAATCGGAAGTTTTGTAAAGAGTTGCTCTTAGTAACTTCCTACACGTTTTGTAAAGAGTTGCTCTTAGTAACTTCCTACACGTTTGTGCCACTGACAGAGCAGATTGAGGAGTATTGTTGTGGGTTGCCTAAAGGGCTTAGAAACTACTGTACGAAGAACAGAGTCGCACCCTTACTCAGCTTATGGAAGTTGCCAACACTGGTCATGCCTTGTTGAAGGGAGAAGACAATGGGTTCTAGGGCAACGTGAAAGGAGGCCAGCCCAAGACAAATTTAGCAAAGAAGCCCTTTGTGAAAGCGACTCTTGAAGCGTCTTACTTTTTTGACGAGAGAGAGAGAGAGAGAGAGAGAGAGAGAGAGAGAGAGAGAGAGAGAGAGTCTCCTGAACCAATCAACCTAGCAATGAATAATTGAATGTGTGTACAATGGAGGCAAGGGGTTGCTTCTATAGCAACCTCAATAAATTGCCCTACCCAGACTTTGACAAATAAGTAAAACAAATACCTAAAAGCCAAAATAAATAATGGATTCACATTGGGCAATTCACTTGAGATGCCAAAACTCTAACATCCTCTCTGCAGCTCATAGTGGACATCAATAGTGAGACCAAGTTGATAAAGAAGCTACCATGGACACCCCAAAAGTGGCCACCAACTGAATGCAAAACTCTAACATCCTCTCTGCATCTCATAGTGGACATCAATAGTGAGACCAAGTTGATAAAGAAGCTACCATGGACACCCCAAAAGTGGCCACCAACTGAATACACCTTGGTTTTGCTAGCCTCAACTCTATACCTGAGAATAATGCCCTCTTGAGCATCGGTTGCCTTTTAGAAAATTTGAACTATAGACCACACTACATCCAAGAATCCTCATTCGTGAACTGTGAATACATCACATCAACAATGGATTGGTGCACTCATCCATAGTGTTTTAGATACGTCTGATTGATTCCCTGCCAGCATAGTTACACGAAACGGCGTTTCGGGAGGGGGAAACGCGAACGGAGTTTCCCCACCGTTTCGGACCAGCCGAAACGGCGTTTCGGCATGCTATTTTTTTTAAAAGGTTCAATTTGGGCAAAAAATGTGAGTGCTGAATTTTACGAACAAAAACATGTGGACGATTTTTTGAGTGACGGAAACGTGTGGCACCGATTGCAGGTAGAGTTTCTACCCCTCTTTGCGCACCTCATCCTATGTTATTTGCGCTGCCATCTAAGACTATCTGAGTGCCTGATGTCACATGTCACTGTGTGTGGGTTTGGTGGGCTGAGTGTGTGCATTGTGTACGTACCTTGCAAGGCTCCTAGGTCTTCACGCACACCATCATAGACCCATATTGGAGGTATATGACCAAATTGGTTGGCTATGGAGGAAAAGGGTGCTCAAAAAAATGGAGATACAACTTTTGTGGGCTTGAGAAGACAGGGAATGTGGCTCGTGTGAAAGATTATCTTGGGCATGTACCTAGCAAGGATATGGCACCTTGTGAACACGTTCCAGATTATGTGAAAGCTAGCCTTACAGAATGGAAAGCAAAACGCTTGGCTTTGGTCGACATTGAAGAGGAGACTCAAACAAGTCAGAGTGCAGCAGAAGCAAGCTGATCGAGCTCAAAAAGAAGTCGATTGGAGTCCATAGCAGGAAGTGCAGGTGTGTCATCGATTTCTCATGCAAAAAGGACTCCTTTGCCAAATGTTGATGGAGGTAAAAAGGGGTCTATCACTCTCCAATCTGCAAGCATTAAAGCTGGCATTCAAAAGCAAGCTATGAAGATAGCTACCTGTTGAGGTGACATGCCTCTTCATAAGATGTGCTATTCCATTCAATGTGGCCAGAACTAAGCAATGGAAGAGGACAATGAGGGCAGTGAGTCGCATAGGATGTGAGTGGGAAGGTCCTTCATCTAAGACCTTGCGCACATGGGAGCTTAAGAAGGAGAAGATATGTGTAGAGACTCAGCTTGATTTCCTGAAGGAAATATGGAAGTATGGATGCACTCTGTGATAGACGGTCAGATGTGCGCAAGAGAAGTGTCTACAATGTCTTGATTTCTTCATGCAAGGGAACTATGTTTTGGAAGGCCATAGATGCTTCAAGTGCAGGTGTCACTGTCACAGGTGCTTATATCTTTGAACAAATTAAAAGGGTCATTGAGGAGATTGGAAAAGAGCATGTTGTGCAAGTAGTGACTGACAATGGCAGCAATTGTGTATCAGCAGGGCACATGTTGGAGAATGAGTTTCCTACCATTGTGTGGACACTTTGTGCTTCTCACTCCTTGGATTTGCTCATTGAGGATATTGGCAATATACCTTGGGTAAGTGAGCTCTTTGCTACTGCTAGGAAGATGGTCAAGTTTGTGACTAAGAGACATAAAGCACTCAGCATGTTTCGGGCCAACAGTACTTTGGAGCTCTTGAAGCCCTCCACTAGGTTTGCTTACATGTTCATTGTGCTTGAGCGTCTCATTAGAGTGCGACCAAATCTTATGCGCACCATTAGCTATGATGAATGGCTTGCTTGGAATGACATTACTAAGTTCCTTGAGTTCCGGCGTAATATTTTCAATGAATCTTGGTGGGTGGAGGCGGAGGCATTGGTAAAATCCCTGAATCCAATCTACACAATTCTTCACATCACCAACATGGAGGGGAGCACATTAATCTCCCATAATACATTCTAGGCTCCATTTAAGCTTTGCAAAACCAAGTGTTAAATGCAACTTTCCCCGCTTTATTGTCATGTGTCGTTGTAGAAACGCCTTGCCATTCGAGTCCTCTTACAAGATTGTGTTGTTGGTCCTTGTGAGAGGAATTGGAGTACTTGGACCCTCTTCCATACAAAGAAGAGAAATCTGAAATAAGTGACAACCTTGCAACTTAAGCGATTGGTGTTTTGTTATTGCAACTTACAATTGTTGGAGAAGCTTTCTGATTCCCCTGAGCCTACACACGTCAATGCCGATAAAATTGACATTGAGAAGATGCGTGACATTCCAGATATCCCACAACAAGAGCGTAATTTGTATGCCTTGCTCTATGAGGAGGCTATTGCTCCACCTCATGATACAAGGGGAGACCGGGGACGAAGGAGAGTTGCTCAAGTTGCTAGCACTAGTGTAGTTGTAGCTTCAACGAGTTCAACAGAGTCCTCTTCCTCTTCTTCCAGTGGGGAGAACGAAGAGGATGAGACAGAGGATGATGCTCAGCACTCAAATTCTTGAGCATGATCATTCACATTATGGACTACTATTTTGATTATGGACCCTATCTTATGTTTGAAGTGATTTCAGTGATATGTACCCTATTTTGATTATGGACCCTATCTTATGTTTGAAGTGATTTCAGTGATATGTACCCTATTTTGATTATGGACCCTGTCTTATGTTTTATGACATTGATGTTTTGGATCATGGATACTATGAGTCATGGCTCTTGACATTTTGATTGTCTCGTGTGTGATTGTATCTTGGTTTGACTCGTAATAATACTAGGTTCTGGTTTGAAAACAGTCTATGAGGTGGTAACTTATAAACTTGTAACCAGTAGGTTTACCGTTTGTGTGTTTGAGCATTAAGTCTGAAACTTTTGAATTAGGTCTTCTCATTTTTCACTTCAGAATACACCTATGGCCCCTCCTAGGCAACTTGTTTTGTGAAATACATTGTTTACAAATTGAAAAAACGAAGTGCCGTTTCTCAACCGTTTCAGCCTCGGGCGAAACTCTGAAACACCAACTTTTCGGGTGGTGACTATACCTACCAGATGCATGTGCCTTGAACTTCGACCTACGGGTTCAAACACCGATAACTTGAACTCCAACACAAGGATCCAAATTAATTATACGGGGCACTGTTTGCCCCTCTCTGCCACTCACAAGCCTCTCTCTAGCTAAAGCTCATGGCGGCACCAATCTCCATGTGACTATAAGGTGGGAGACCTTGCCAATGTAGACTCCACTACACCAACAGCCACTTTGTTGTTCTTCCCTGAGTTACTATCGCTGCTCTCCTCTTGATGATTGCTTTTACCTTTGTCCTTTGTAGAATCTGTCTTTGCCTATGGATTTGCAATCCTTGGCCAAATGACCACGCTTTCCACAATTGTAACAATGGTTCTTGGTCCTCTTTCTGGAATTCAAAGCAGCAAGTGCTTCCCCACCTATCTCAAAAATCTGAATTTTGCCTTGAGTTATCAACTCAACTTCCTCCTCAATGAGAAAAGAGCTGAGATTATCAAATTCCAGCTTTTCCTTCCCGACTTGTAGCCAAAGTGTCCTAGACACCGTTTCATACTCCTCAAGCACCTTCGTGAGAACCAGAGCAACTAACTGAGTACTCGTCAATGCACTTTTCATAGCCGATAGTTGATCATGAATAACTTCAGCCTTCATAAGAAATGATTGCATGGAACTTCCTCGTGGAAACTGGATGGCAAATAACTATCCAAGAAGGGTGACTGCTCACATCGTAGAATTCAATCAAACATTCCTACGAGCTTCAACCACATATCATTGGTAGTCTTCAAAGTCTGAATGGCTGAAGAAAGGTCTTTTGTAAGAGATTTTGTCACAAAATGGTGACGTGGCATGGCCTGGACAAGGGGCAGCAAAGCACCCACACACACACCCCCGGCTGGCAGGCCCATGAAAAGCTGCAATGACACGTGGCAAAAAACCCGAAATTCACGCACGCTGCTAACGTGGCTGGACTGTACAACAGTCTCCGCAATTTGCAACGCAAAAAGCACTGGCAAGCTGTACGAAAAAACCTACGCTGAATTTTGGCAGCTTTTTACTCTACGCAAGTTTTAGTAAAAGCTTTGGGGAAAAAAGGCTTGAGAGCTTTTGGGGCTTTGCTTTTGGCATCCGTTGTAACTCTTTATAAGTATGGTTTGGGTACCCACTTCTCAGAGCATCTGAATGCAGATTCTTAAGAGTGAGACCCTCCACTCCCTTGTACTTTGTGCAACAGATTTAATATAAAAAGAAATACAGAAAGGGGCGCCAGTCTTTGGGGCTAATATCTCTTGGCACAGAACTCTGTCGCGCCGGTGTCGAATCAAATTGTGAACTGTTTTGAAGTGAATTCATGTCGTGTCGCGGTAGATTCTTGACTTGGAGTGTCCAAGTCTGTTACAGTGATATCAGAGCACAACCGATTTCTCTTCTATCGGGAAATCCGATCCTTTTTACACGGCACTTATGGATTCAAGCAAAGGACAAACGACTTCCTCTGCATCTGGAGATAAGGGAGAAGATTCAACGAGCAAGCCGTGCATGTCCAGTCACTTAGAGTAGTTGCATATCCTCTAATTGCAAACCCAGTACCACCCAACATATGCATTGTCCAAGCAGAAAGTCCATTCCCGGCCAATTTTGAGACAGTAAATTTTCCAGGCAGTTTGGCATTTTTATTAATTTAATTTACCAATTTCCAGGGTCGTGGGCTGTTGAGAAGACTGTTCGACCCAAATTTTTACAACTATATAAGCAGACAGAGGGCGCCCATTTTTAGCAGAAGAGATAGAAGAAGTTCCAGCAACTTGCATTGTTCTCTCCTCAGCAAGACCGACAGAAGACAACCTAGCGTTTTTCAGCCAACAGCAACAGCCAGTGTTTTGGAGGCCAGTCCCTCTAGCGTTTTCTGGAACAGTTCCTCTAGCGTTTTCAACAGCAAATCTAGCCTAGCGTTTTGCAGTTTCCGGCACCAGATCAACCAAGACCATTAGCGTTTTCACATCTCAACACTTAGCCTTTGCACATCCCGCCCCTAGCCTTGTAGATCTCACCTACCCATAGCAGATCCTCGCCATATCGTCGAGACAGCCAGCATTTACAATTTCAGCCCGCTGTTTCAATATCTACGTTTTCAGCACATCGTCGTCGAGTCATCGTAATCGCCACCCTCGCCGACACAGTGTCAGAGATCAGCAAAAAGTCAACGTTTTGCAGATTTCAGCATTTCAACCCTAGCGTTTTTCAGTTTTCAGCCCGTCCTCGTCGTCGTCATCATTGTCGTCAACATCGTCGGCAAGTCCATTGCCTCTAGACCATTGTAACCGGATTTGTACAATCTATAGCATAGACCTCTCTCGCCATAGAGAGGGGGGCCCTTGGAGGAGGGTTTGAGAACCACCTGGTGTCGTAATCTTCTCTCTCTATTTCTCTCATTCTCAGCACTTTCATTCACAGTGGCATTCACTTTGTTTGTGATCATTGCACTCTCTCTCTCTAAAGGACGGAAGGCTCTCCCTACCGTAAGTAAAAGGAACCCTTGAGCACAGTTCGGAGCATGTCACAAACTGCTGACGTGTCAAAGCCTTGGAGAATGGAGCCAGGTTGAGGGGCCTAAAGCCTAAGAAGTCCTACCAACTTATGGGGACCCCGTCCGATGGGGCCCAAGTGACATAAAGGAATTAAAATAAAGCAGAACCCACCCACACACACACGCAGTAGCTGATGATGTGGCAGTTGTACGGACGCTCCGGATTTTGCGCTGACAGTGTTGACGTGGTAGATTTTCGCAAAACGCGCTAACAGTGGTGACGTGGGAGCTGTATGGATTTCTGTGATTTACGCTGGCAGCTTTTTGGCATTGCTTATGGATTAGAAGCTTTTGAGTTTGAAGGCTTCTCATATAAACTGTTTTTCATAGGCCAAGGGCCATTAAATATGTGCTAAGTTTCACAAGACGAGCACTACGTGCCAATGGAAAAGAACAGACTGAACAGACTTTTAGCACTTCAATAACAATTGAACTGAGAGAGAGAGAGAGAGAGAGAGAGAGAGACGACACGCGACATGGAGTGGCGGAATTCCACACCAGAGAGTATTGGCCCCAAACCTTGGTGCCCCTTTCGGTATTTCTTTATATTGCATCAACATAGTACAAGCCAGTACTCGAGACTCTGCACCTTTCCGGGGAAGCATGCCAGAGAATGAGCCCTTAGCACATATTTAAAGGCCCTTGGCCTATGAAAAGCAGTTTACATGAAAAGCCTTCAAACTCAAACACCGCAAAGTACACGTCGAGAAACCTTTGGTTATATTCGTCCATGGTCTCGATGGCAAGCATTTTCAAGTTGCCCCGCTCTGCCAAAATCCGGACTTCAAACATAGAAGTCATGTAGCTACGTGCAAAAACTCTCTTGAAAGCTTGTCAGGTCCTTGGAGCATGCGGTTGTGTCGCGATTGAACTCCACCATTGCATAGCATTATCTTTAAGAAATCCCGCTGCTCGAGAAATCTTGGATTCTTCTGTATAGTTCCCTAAAGGATAGATGTGGATTCTTCTGTATAGTTCCCTAAAGGATAGATGTTGTCAAATTGTTGTAGGAGCTACAATGCTTTCTTGCGATCTTTCACCCCGGAAAAGGTGAAAAATTTGATTGTCGTGCCGTCATTTTTGAAATCTTTGGGTTGGTTAGGCGCATATCCCGGGTATGGATAATAAGGGTATCCATATGGGCTCCAACCATTGTAGCCTAGAAGCGGTGGTGGTGGTGGAGGTGGGGGCAATGCCGGTGGCAAAGGCGGTTGCATTGGATCAGGGGCAGATGGCTGCACCATATTCCTGAAGACTCCCTCGATCGGAAAAGACGACTGAGAAGTTTACCAGTTGGAAGCTCTCGTACTTTCTGTTGCCGGAGGAGGAGGTACCACTTGGGGCATCAAAGGGGGTAACATGTAGTTCAAAATTTGTTGAAAACTTTGCAGCATCGGAAGATTCTGCTAAAGATGCCGCGAAAGAATGTCGTGAAGTTTGTTGAGCAGAAACTGCAAATATTCTGTTGAATCCATGAATTCCAAGTCTTGGGTTCTTTATGGCTTATGCCCTGTAAGACAGAGCGATGAAGACGAGAGCGCGCCCGATGCGCAATGAAGTAAGGGTGGAAGTGGCTAATAAGTCCGAGGTCGGAGGCCGAAGATACCCCAATTAAATTCCAGAAGTCTATGGTTTGCTCTGTCTGCTCTTTTGTGGGACCGGTATGCTTTCAAAAATGCACACGCCTGATGCTCTAGCCTCTGATACCATTGTCACAAGACGGGACCATGTGCCAATAGAAAAGAACAGACTGAACAGACTTTTAGCACTTCAATAACAACTGAACTGAGAGAGAGAGAGAGAGAGAGAGAAGACACGCGACACGGAGTGGCGGAATTCCACCCCAGAGAGTATTGGCCCCAAACCTTGGCGCCCCTTTCGGTATTTCTTTATATTGCATCAACACAGTACAAACCGGTACTCGAGACTCTGCACCTTCCCCGGGAAGAATGCCAGAGAATGAGCCCTTCGCACATATTTAGAGGCCCTTGGCCTATGAAAAGCAGTTTACATGAAAAGCCTTCAAACTCAAAAGAATCTGGTCCAAAAGCAATGCCAAAAAGCTGTCAGCGTAAATCTCGGAATTCCGTACAGCTGCCACATCAACAGTCAGCGCAAAACGCGGAAATCCGTAAAGTTTGCCACGTCATCAGTTCAACGTGAAATCCGGAAATCCGTACAATCTGCCACGTCAGCAAGCCGACAAAAATCTGATGCTTTCTTCTTTTGTTGCTTCTCCTTCTTCTAGGGTTTAGGCCCCTCGGCCCATCTCCAAGTTGGCTCCATTCTTCAAGGCTTTGACACGTCAGCACTTCGTTACACTAAGGACTCATTCTCTGCATGCTTCCTAGAGAAGGTGCAGAGTCTGGAGTACCGGCTTGTACTGTGTTGATGCAATATAAAGAAATACCGAAAGGGGCGCCAAGGTTTGGAGCCAATAATCTCTGGGATGGAATTCCGCCACTCCGTATCGCCTGTCGTCTCTCTCTCTCGGTTCAGTTGTTATTGAAGTGCTAAAAGTCTGTTCACTCTGTTCTTTTCTATTGGCACATGGTGTCCGTTTTGTGACAGAGCACTCATCTTTAGCAATATCAACATTCACTTTCGTTGCACCTTACATTGGTATCAGAGCTTTGGCAGTGTTCTGTATCACTCAAGGGAAGAACCACAAGAAATTTTTTGTTGGTTGCGGTCGCACGTAACCCAAATCCACTTGGGCGTGTCGATTCCTAATCATGTTTTTGAAGAGTGACAGGTAACCCAAGAAAGAAGGGCTTGTGCAGCCTCCCCTTGTTCCTCTTTTTACTCATTGAGAGCGGACCGTGCACTTAGCAGCCGGCCAATCGACGTGAGGTGGGAAAAAGCAATTTTGGTGTGAGCGCAAGGCCACCAAGGGGTGCACCCGTAGGGGAGAGTCGAGCACAGATAAGAGAAAAGCCTTCTCAAACACCGATTGCAAGCGAAAGAACTCAAGAACCTCAAGAACTCAAGAACCTCAAGAACCTCAAGAACCCAAGAATCTCAAGAACCCAAGTTCCTCAAGAACTTAAGTACCCAAGATCTCAGTGTATGGTCGTCACCCGAAGCGGAATGGATACTTTGCATGAAGGTGATGAGAGTGGAGTTGGTGACAAAGAATTTTCCCCACCAAGAGGATTTTTTTCTGATTCTCCCCCTTCTCCATCTACGCTACGGGTTGCACCAAATCCTATGGAGGCTTTGGTCAAGTCAATGATGCTCCAACAAGAGGTGCAACGTGCCGCCTTGGAGCGTGAGTGTGAGCAAGCGCGGTTGGCGGCTAAAGAAAGAAACGCAGCTATGAAGCTTGAGCATGAGCAAGCACGCGAAGCTCCACTCATAGCGGCCAAAGAAAGGCGAGCGGCCTTGAATTAGAGCGTGAGGCGCAGAGAGACCAACGCATGCGAGAGTTGGTCCTACAGGTCCTCACCTCAAAATCCGAGCCGGTCAAATTAATGGGCAGTTCATTAGGTAGCACAAGTAGACATGCTGACTCCAACAATCCAGTCCCTGATAAGTTTGTGTTCAATAAGTATGACGGTAAGATGGATGCTACTGTTATTCATTCTTGGTTGCATCAATTTAATGCTTACTTTGCGACAACTAAGAAAATAGGAAATAGCAAAGTTTTGACGACAGCCATGTATCTTGCCGGTGATGCCATTAATTGGTATCACGCATGGCAAGAGGCACAGTTGGCCGCACACCTAGAGGAAGCCAAAGAAGGCATGCCCCTTTCTTTCACTTGGCCGACTTCCAAGACAAGCTCAAGGCGCGGTTTATGCCACCTCAATACTTAGCGCGGTTGAAAGAAGATTGGCGCAATCTCAAGCAAAATGGTATGCCAATCATGTCTTTCTCTAACCATGTTTTGCAGCTCGGCACCCAATTACGCAAATCGGATGATGCGCGCAAAGAGGCATTCCTTTTTGGGTTAGACGAGTATATCAAGTTTGATGTCGAAGTACTCGACCCGTGGATCTCAACAAGGCGGTAGCGATTGCTCTCGCACAGGAGATGAAGCACAACAAAGGAAAGCCTAAGGAGAACAAGTCTTCTCACAGTACCTCTCAGACTCCTCAGGACCCACACACCCTAAGAACTCTTATGCTCACGAATCAATGAGAGGGTAATGCTCACGAAACCCTCAGAACCCACAGAACTCTTCTAGCCCATCTTCCTCTAATCCTTCGGAAAAGAACTCTCAAAATGAATCTAAGGGTAAAGCTAAAACACTTGCTAAACCTAAGTTAACCCTAGATGAAAAAAATGCACAAGGCATTATAGGAGGATAATATCGCCAGAAGAACAAGTCATTTATGCTAAGGAAGGTCGATGTTATCAATGTCACGTCAAGGTTCATATAAAGAAAGCATGTCCTAAGACAGCACCACCTAAAGAACCCAAAGCACCAACAGCTACCACAAGCACTTTAGTGAACCAATCTGAGTCTCCACATGTTTCTGACACACACATTGATGAGTCTCTCTTTAAATGTTATGGTCATGTGAAGGGTCAGTATTTTGTCATATTGTTTGATTCAGGTAGTATGCATGATGTGATTGGTGACTCTCTTGTAGAGAGAGCCCGCCTGGAGGTTAGCCAGACAACTCTCGAGGTGTCGGACTTCGCTCTCGGTATGGACTCTCTCATTACGCAAGAGAACCTTGATGTGTTATTCACTGTTCAGCAAGCTTCCCTCCATAGAAAATTTGTCGTGTTTCCTCTCTCAGGATGTGATATGATTTTGGGCATTAGATGGTTTCGTGAGCATAACCCTCTCATTGAATTGGGTCGACAATACGCTCACTCTAAATGCCAAAAGTGACTCTCCCATGATCATTCGTGGTGAGGAGAGTCTGCATTCTTTACCTCTCATTTCTCATATGCAAGGGAAGCATGAATTACGAAGAGGAGTACAAGCGGCATTCATCTATGCCTCTCCAGTTACCCAAAGCATTAAGGCTCCAGACAGGTATTCAGCCTTGTTTACTAAGTATGAGCACCTTTTTTTGCACAATGATCTTCCACCCCGTCTCCTTCCCGAGCGCCCGGAGGACCATCATCGAACTCAGTGAGGGGGCACAGCCAGTCAGTAAAGCTCCCTACCGTTTGAACAAGACTCAAGAATGGCCAGAGGATTCATACGTCCTAGTGTAAGTCCTTTTGCTGCTCCTATTTTATTTGTCCGCAAGAAGGATCGTTGTCACAAACGGAAGCGCATAACAATATAAAATATACTCGGATAAATAGAATTTATCACTTGATACTGAAGCCAAAGGATATAGAGAGAAACAAATAGAGAGAGAGAGAGAGTGAGACGATCGACACAGTACTGGGGACCAGAAGATGGGCTGGTCCCCCCCCCTTATAGAGAATCCTTTATTAGGGAGAATCTTTTTACAAGCACAAGAACCGGAGAAAACCCCTCCGTTCTAAATCTCTGACTCGATGGTCGTTCCTTCCCATAAGGGAAATCCAAGAGACGAGCTCTCAATCCTTTTTCCGTCTGTACTCGGAATCGAGACTCTGCAGCCAATTTCGAATTCCGTTCTCAAAACTCCTAAGCGTAGGCCGAAGCCTTCTCGCTTCTCCTTCGCGATGAAGTACCTGCAAACACACACGCAAACACACAACAACAATTCGTATGGCAAATCCACAATAGATACCTGTCGCTCTTCCGCGGGAAGAGCGATTCTGTGCTTCGTAGTCTCGCGATCTCTTGCGTTATCTGGCGGCAGAGTCTTCTCTTGCTGGCGTTGGTAACCCCCTTTCAGTGAGGGCATGTGGTGCTTTTATAGCTTCTTCGCCACGGCACGAATAGCTGCTCGTGTAGAGATCGCGGTTGTTTTTTATTTATTTTATTTTAAATTTTTTTTCGCTATTCTGCCAAAAAAAGCGAAAGAGAAAACGCTAGCTGATCTGTTGCCTTATTTATCGGATGGCTGCCCACTCATTAAATAGGCGGCCGGCGTATTTTAAAAATAGTTTGAATCTCCCCAAAAACTCAATAAAACCTTATAAGTTTAAAACAATGCTTTTCACAACACTTCCCAGGCGTCCCTGGATGCAACCACATGCACAAATGCAATGCAGACATAGATTCCTCGCGGGAAAGCGTTTGTTCTTCACGGAAAACTCGTTCAAATTTTCCGCTTTTTAAGAAAAGCTTCTCACAAACCATCTTTATTCTTGTGCTTGCGTCTTTACACGTATTTCTCTTTTCCAGTTCGGATTTCCTCTCGACTATGGATATCCCCTTTCCGATGCACCCGTCACCCACCTTGTGACGCATCAAGAATACCCATCACCTAGTCCTTTCCTACCGAACTTACGGAACAATCCCCTTCACGATGCTCTTTGTCACCCATCCTAAAACGCATCAGAGATGTCCGTTCCCGGATGGTCGGATACTTCTTTCCGATGCTCCCTGTCACCCATCCGATGTGACGCATCAGAAGTACCCGTTCCCGGTGGCCTTACAGATATTCCCGTTCACATTGCTCCCGTCATTACTTTGAATGACGCACTAGGAATACTCTCTACTCGAATGTCTCCAATGAGAAAAACCCTCTCACTTAAAATTCCAATAATTCATTTAGAATTAGTTTCTTGGTGTTCCAAGCGAGAAAACCTCTCGCTTATAAATCCAATAATTCATTTAGAATTATTTTTCTATCAGATAAAGCCAATTTAGCAACATCCCTCTCACTTATAAACAGTTGTCCTCAACTGTAGAGGTCCAACTGAACTGTCCGGGAGGAACCGGAAAAATTTCAAATCTTGCTCAATGGTGAGTTGAGTTAGTCCTTTCTCAAAAGAGAACTTAAAAATTAAATTAAACAATAATTCAATACTTACCTTACCGGTTCATGTCTGTCCTCTAGTACCTCGAGGATATCCTTCACCATTCATCAAACTTACGAGCCATGCAGAACTCGTCATTCGCGTATTTCCGAGAATCTGTTAACTCAATTCCACCTTCTCAATCCCGAGAAGAATAATCCTCCTAAGAATCAATTTAGGTCTATGTCCTTGCGCATAACCTTGCGCTATTACCGCAACCAAAAGTTGCTACTGTAATGGTAAAAGCACATAGCGTACTCAATGATCAACGACCATCAGAAAACCTCTTCTCCGTAGAGAAACTCAAATTCCTTCTATCGAACACATCTCAAATAGAGATTCTCGTGTCGGAATATCCTTGCGCGCAAAAAGGCGCTCAAGAGAGTATAACAAACTCTCGTCCAGATCCTTGGCATAGGTCTACATCTTCGTGTGTTATCCATGTACCCAAAGGTGTACATAAGTTTCACTGAGCCTGGGAAATTACCTTCCCTTTATAAGATCCTTAGAGCGAAGACGCTCAACCTGTCGATCCCTTGGCTCAATCTAGAGCAACACCCGTTCATCAAATAAACTAGGATTTTAATCCTTTCCTTGATCACAGACCGTAGTCGTCGCTTGTTCCTTCCCTCGTAAAGAGAGTATTCCTTCACTTGTGTGAAAAGCACTACCATATCTTCCCTTATCGGGTAGGGGGTGTGGGCTTAAAGAGTACTCAAGCTTCATGAAAGCTTTTCTTTGCTTAAAAGCTCAGAATGGTTCCTTCATAATTTCCTACCCGCAATAGCAGGTAATTTGTTGGAGAACTACCGGATACCAGATCAATCATGGACCTTCCGGATGGTTAAGCAAAGCAGTTCATTGTATAAAACAATGTTCTGACTCAACCTTACTTTCATAAACACTCGAGAGTGATTGTCCTGGTTAGACACGTGCATATCTCGTACATAAAAGCAATACGCAGTTCATGAGTTCCTCAAAGATTTAACTTTGATCAAAGACCTGCCCTCTCACTTAAAGTTTGAGGGTCTTCTATTCAAAAACTCAGGAGTTAGATTGGATTCCCTTACTCCAAACTTTCTCCGGATAGCAATATATCCTTCGAGGAGAGGTAACAAAAATTCGTTGTTTCTGTGTTCAATGGTTCTTCTCCCAGTGCGGGGATTGTATTCTATGTACACTAAGGTGTACACTTTCATCTTTTATTGCTGACTCCACCATCTGCTGCAAAGTATCTTGCAGATGCGTTTACAAAATTCGGGCAAAAGTCCTTCGTTAAATTTATTCATCTTTCCTCCCTCAGAGACGGTCGAGAGTGGAGCTACCTTGGCAAGAGTGAACCACTACTTGCTTTGACTCACTCGTGTTCCTATTGGGCAAAACGGATCCCAATCTTCTTGGATGCCTTCCTCAAAGCATAGAGGAAAAAAATTTGTCGAAAAATTCAGCCTTGAATTGAATCCAAGTCTTGTTGTAAGTTCCTTGCAGAGCTTTGGTATACCACCAAGTACTTGCAATCTCCTTGAGGTGTTTGGTCACATGCCTCACCTTCGATGCTTTTTCAAAAATTGCCGCTTGCAAAGGCAACTTCAAACTGTCGAATGAAAGCATTAGCTTTTGGGACATCTTCCCATCCGTCAAAAGTATCAAACTTGACCGGATTGTTCTGAGATCTAGAGACCTTCTTCATATCCTTCCCGGAATGACAGGATTTCTTGGCTATGGTTTTGGATTGATGTGCATGGATATTTTCTAGATTCTGAAGGATCTCGAGCATTCCACTCCTTGGATTCTCAGGGTTCTTGAGCATCATGCTCTTGTCGCCTTCTCAGAGAATCTCAAGTCTTGTGTCGACTTCTTGCAGGGAGAAAAAAAAATTCCCAACTCTGCAAGCTTTTCTTGCAAGGCTTAGGGTTCCGCCTGCTTACTTCTCTCTTGGCTTGCCATGGCTTCTTCTCGTATCTTCCCAGAGTCGTCCTCCTTTACAGAAAAAGAGATAGGACCATGCTCTGATACCATTGTCACAAACGGGAGCACATAACAATATAAAATATACTCGGATAAATAGAATTTATCACTTGATACTGAAGCCAACGGATATAGAGAGAAATAAATAGAGAGAGAGAGAGAGTGAGACGATCGACACAGTACTGGGGACCAGAAGATGGGCTGGTCCCCCCCCTTATAGAGAATCCTTTATTAGGGAGAATCTTTTTACAAGCACAAGAACCGGAGAAAACTCCTCCGTTCTAAATCTCTGACTCGATGGTCGTTCCTTCCTGTAAGGGAAATCCAAGAGACGAGCTCTCAATCCTTTTTCCGTCTGTACTCGGAGTCGAGACTCCGCAGACAATTTCCGAATTCCGTTCTCGGAACTCCCAAGCGTAGGCCGAAGCCTTCTCGCCTCTCCTTCGCGATGAAGTACCTGCAAACACACACGCAAACACGCGACAACAATTCGTATGGCAAATCCTCAATAGATACCTGTCGCTCTTGCGCGGAAAGAGCGACTTCCGTGCTTCGTAGTCTCGCGATCTCTTGCGTTATCTTGCGGCAGAGTCTTCTCTTGCTGGCGTTGATAACCCTTTTTCAGTGAGGGCATGTGGTGCTTTTGTCACGTGACACATCCCAACCCTATGTGTCCGTGGACAAGCTACACCACAGCAAGGTTCAGTCAGTCTAGATTTAGCAGTGATCTGGCACTTTTGTGAGTCTATTCGTAGACCGTGCATGCCCAGTCACTTAGCATAGATGCATATCCTCCAGTTGCACACAGCATGATCATCGAAATTCCCATCAAAATCCATTAGCATCAGTTAGGGGAATTTTCCAGTGCATTTAGCCTATTTTCTTATTTATTGGTATTTTCACGTATTATTTTTAAGTGACTTTCCAACAAAAGTAGGTAGGGCAATTTTGCTAAGTTAATATATAAGCAAACCCAAGTTAGCACTTTCTAGCAGAAGAGGCAGCAGGAGCACCTTGCTCAACAGGCAACTTCTCAGCAAGACCAACCCCCGCGACTACTCTGGCGTTTTCTCCACAGAAGACCTAGCATTTTTGCATCAGATCAGCCTTGGCGATTTGTGCACAGCAGATCAGCCCCGGCGTCATCACGACACAGCAGATCAGCCTAGTGTTTTTGCATTTGCAGAACCCCGGCGACAGAAGGACCAATTTCAGCCCTTGGCGTTTTTGGATTTCAGCAGCAAATTAAGACCGGCATTATTCACCTAAAGTGTAGCAAATTCAGCACGTAAAGACCATCAGTTTTCAGCCCTAAGAAACCTCATTTTTCAGCCAAGAAAACGAAGCCAAAACAATCATTTTCAGCCACCGAAACAGTCTCGAAATTCAGCGATTAGAAGATCTCAGATTTCGGTCGTCGTCGTCGTCGTCATCGTCACCGTCGTCATCATCGGCATAGACCAAGTTACATAGTCCATTGCATACGCATTGTACACCTTTGTGAAATCAAAGAATAGACCACTCTCGCCGACGAGAGTGGGGCCTTCGGAGAAAGGTTTTACAACCCCTCGGTGTCGTATCTCCTCTCTCTCCTTCTATCAGTCTCATTCACTTGCACGCACAATATCCACTCACTTTGTTCGTGACCACATCACTCTACAAGACGGAAAGCTCTCTCTTTCCCTAAGAACTAAAAGGAACCTTGAGCAGTAAAGAGCACTAATCTTGAGAAAAAACAACATTCATTCCGCTACACCTAACATTGGTATCAGAGCTTTGGAAGTGTTCTGCATTACTCAAGGAAAGAACCACAAGAACCACAAGAATTTTTTTTGCTTGTTGTGATCGCACGAACCCAAGTTTACTTGGGCGTGGCGATTCCTAATCGTGTTTTGTTGAAGAGTGACAGGAATCCCAAGAAAGAAGGGCTTGTCCAGCCTCCCCTTGTGTCTCTTTTCACTCATTGAGAGCGGACCGTGCACTTAGCGGCCGGCCAATCGACGTGAGGTGGGAAAAAGCAACCTTGGTGTGAGCGCAAGGCCACCAAGGGGTGCGACCGCAGAAAAGGGTAGAACTCGGGTGAAGAGAAGATCCTTCTCCAACGCGATTTGCAAGCGAAAGAACACCTCAAGAACCCTAGATTCTCACGAATCAAGGACCTCAAGAACCTCAAGACCCCCAAGAACCCAAGTTCCTCGTGAACTTAAGGACCCAAGACCCCCAAGAACCCACAAGAACCCACGATTGCAGAATGGTCATCACTCGAAGCGGAATGGATACTTCGCTTGGAAGTGATGAGCATGAGAGAGGCGAAGAAGAATTTTCCCCACCAGGAGGTTTTTCTGACCCTTCCCCATCTACAACACTGATTGCACTAACTCCAATGGAGGAGTTGGAACTGTTGTTTATGGAACAGACTTTACAACGCAAAGCAAGAAATGCAGTAAGAATGGCAGCCATAGCGCGTGAGCGTGAGCAAGCACGCTTAGAAGCCAAAGAACGACAAGCCACATTGGATCGTGAATTCAAAGAAATGGAACGCAGACACGCAGAGAACCAAGCAAGACAAGCAGAATTTGATCGTAAGAACAAAGCCCTCAAAGAACAGAGCGATCGACAGAACAAAGAGATGTTTCGACTTTTTTCTCAAGTATAGGCGTACTTTGCACAGAATCACGAAAAGGAGACTCTCTCAGTCTCTTCTTCTCCAAAGGATGATACACAGGATTTGCATGATTGTGTGAAGCATGATGATGATTTGAATGATAATGATTTGCATGATGATTTGAAGCACAATGATAAGCATGATGATTTGGATGCCAATGATTTGCATAATGATTTGGATGACAATGACAAGCATGATGATTTGCATGATCAAGATGTGATTTCTCACAAGCATGATGATTTGCATGATCAAGATGTGATTTCTCACAAGCATGATGAGTTGCATGAAGAAGATGTGATTGTTCACAAGGATGATGTGTTAGTTGATGCTTTTTCTAGCGAAGCTAACCTCGTTGTAGATTCGATCAATCACCAAGAATCGATCTTGGCTTTCGAGTCGAGGTCCACAGATCCCCCACAAGACGATTCGATAGATCCCGAAGAACCGATCTTGGCTCTCGAGCTTTGGTCCAACGAACCATCACATGAAGTATTATGTGTTCGCATGATTGATACGCACGCATTGTTCGAGTGTTTCATTCGTGAAGGTTTCCTGTATTTTAGTCAACATCGTTATGTGATCCCTTTTCCTAGGCATGACATATTGTATGTTGAGCACGTTTCTCTCATGAATGAGCACAAATGTATGCGGATTTTTCGTGAAAAGCTGAAAAGTTTGTATGTCAGGAAGTCACATTCCATATCTCTTCCTTGGCATGACACAGTTTCCAAAAGAGCACATGATTGTATGAGCACCAAGCATGGGCATTTCCATTGTGATTTGCCACAGTTGATTGATTTCGATCAAACAAGAAAGATTCGATCGCATTGTTTGCATGTGTTGGATGAACGGGTTGTCACTCCGTATCTATGTTCATCTACATTGCATACACAGTCTTTAGAGAAGACAATATTCTTTTCCTTCACCTTACATGGAATGGGTATGTTCATGGTTTTGTGTTGGAGATGGTTTCAGGAATTTTCAGCCATGGAGATTCTTGAAGACGAAAGAAGCAGGACTCTAGACGAAGTTGAAGCAAGAAAGGAGATTCAGAAGACTGTCGCTTTCGGCGCGGCCCAAAGAAGCAAGCGTTGCAGACCTTTATGAAGTTCAAGTACCGCACGACCCACACATCAGAGTGGGCCGGTGAAGAGTCCCTTCCAGGATTCCGGATGCTATTGGCGATCTCCCTCGACGCCATACAGTTCGGTACCAGTACCTCACTTTGAAAAGGAGGAAATGTCACGTGACACATCCCAACCCTATGTGTCCGTGGACAAGCTACACCACAGCAAGGTTCAGTCAGTCTAGATTTAGCAGTGATCTGGCACTTTTGTGAGTCTATTCGTAGACCGTGCAGGCCCAGTCACTTAGCATAGATGCATATCCTCCGGTTGCACACAGCATGATCATCGAAATTCCCATCAGAATCCATTAGCATCAGTTAGGGGAATTTTCCAATGCATTTAGCCTATTTTCTTATTTATTGGTATTTTCACTTATTATTTTTAAGTGACTTTCCAACAAAAGTAGGTAGGGCAATTTTGCTAAGTTAATATATAAGCAAACCCAAGTTAGCACTTTCTGGCAAAAGAGGTAGCAGGAGCACCTTGCTCAACAGGCAACTTCTCAGCAAGACCAACCCCTGCGACTACTCTAGCGTTTTCTCCACAGAAGACCTAGCGTTTTTGCATCAGATCAGCCTTGGCGATTTGTGCACAGCAGATCAGCCCGGCGTCATCACGACACAGCAGATCAGCCCGGCGTCATCACGACACAGCAGATCAGCCTAGTGTTTTTGCATTTGCAGAACCCCGGCGACAGAAGGACCAATTTCAGCCCTTGGCGTTTTTGGATTTCAGCAGCAAATTAAGACCGGCATTATTCACCTAAAGTGTAGCAGATTCAGCCCGTAAAGACCATCAGTTTTCAGCCCTAAGAAACCTCATTTTTCAGCCAAGAAAACGCAGCCAAAACAATCATTTTCAGCCACCGAAACAGTCTCGAAATTCAGCGATTAGAAGATCTCAGATTTCGGTCGTCATCGTCGTCGTCGTCATCGTCGTCGTCATCGGCATGGACCAAGTTGCATAGTCCATTGCATACGCATTGTACACCTTTGTGAAATCAAAAAATAGACCACTCTCGCCGACGAGAGTGGGGCCTTCGGAGAAGGGTTTTACAACCCCTCGGTGTCGTATCTCTTCTCTCTCCTTCTCTCAGTCTCATTCACTTGCACGCACAATATCCACTCACTTTGTTCGTGACCACATCACTCTACAAGACGGAAAGCTCTCTCTTTCCCTAAGAACTAAAAGGAACCTTGGGCAGTAAAGAGCACTAATCTTGAGAAAAAACAACATTCATTTCGCTGCACCTTACAGCTTTTATAGCTTCTTCGCCATGGCACGAATAGCAGCTCGCGTAGAGATCGCGGCCGTTTTTTTATTATTTTTTATTTTTATTTTTATTTTTTATTTTTATTTTTTATTTTTTTCACTGTTCTGCCAAAAAAAGCGAAAGAGAAAACGCTGGCTGATCTGTTGCCTTATTTATCGGATGGCTGTCCACTTATTAAATGGGCGGGCGGCGTATTTTAAAAATAGTTTGAATCTGCCCAAAAACTCAATAAAACCTTATAAGTTTAAAACAATGCTTTTCACAACACTTCCCAGGCGTCCCTGGATGCAACCACATGCACAAATGCAATGCAGACGTAGATTCCTCGCGGGAAAGCGTTTGTTCTTCCCAGAAAACTCGTTCAAATTTTCCGCTTTTTAAGAAAATCTTCTCACAACCCATCTTTATCTTTACGCGTATTCCTCTTTTCCAAATTGGATTTCCTCTCGACTATGGATATCCCCTTTCTGATGCACCCGTCACCCACCTTGTGACGCATCAGGAATACCCATCACCTAGTCCTTTCCTACCGAACTTACGGTTCAATCCCCTTCACGATGCTCTATGTCACCCATCCTATGACGCATCGGAGATGTCCGTTCCCGGATGGTCGGATACTTCTTTCCGATGCTCCCTGTCACCCATCCGATGTGACGCATCAGAAGTACCCGTTCCTGGTGGCCTTACAGATATTCCCGTTCACAGTGCTCCCGTCATTACTTTGAATGACGCACTAGGAATACTCTGTACTCAGATGTCTCCAGTGAGAAAAACTCTCACTTAAAATTCCAATAATTCATTTAGAATTAGTTTCTTGGTGTTCCAAGCGAGAAAACCCTCTCAATTATAAATCCAATAATTCATTTAGAATTATTTTCAGCAAATAAAGCCAATTTAGCAACAATCGTTCGTCTCGTTTGTGTGTTGATTATAGAGCTTTGAACAAGATGACCGTCAGGAACAAGTTTCCGATGCCTCGCATTGAGTATATCCTGGATAGGCTCAATGGGGCAAAGGTTTTCAATAAGCTCGATCTCAAAAGTCAATACCATCATGTAAGGGTATTCAAAGGCGACATCTACAAGACCGCCTTTCGCACAGAGCGAAGGCAAGGCAATGGGAGTATGTGGTTATGCCTTTTGGATTGATAGGTGCCATGGGTACATTTAACCGTCTCATGGTAGGCCGTTTTGGCGATATGGTTGGTGTGTGTGTGTTTATCTTCCTTGATGATATTCTCGTTTCTTCTGCATCGTGGGAATAACATGAAAAGTATGTAGAAAGAATTTTAGCCCGTTTAGATGAGTGTCAATTGTACATTGTAGATTTCTTTGTAGCTAAGAAATCTGAGTTTTTTCTCGCTGAAGTTACTTATCTGGGTTATATCATTTCTACAAAAGGTGCGAAGGTATAACAGGTTCGTAATTGGGATTTGCCCAAAACTGCATATGATGTGCGTTCTTTTCTTGGTTTATGTCAAGCATATAGTTCGCACGTAGAGAATTATGCACGCATTGCCGCACCCATGATAGATGTTTTGAAAGGGGTAAAAACTCGCCAACAGCGCGTTGATTTGCCTTACGCAGTCATTGAGGCTTTCGCAGCTCTCAAGGTTGCGGTGACCGAAGCGCCGTGTCTCATCCTTGCCTCTTGGAACAACCCCTTTGAGGTATGGACGGATGCGAGCAATGTCGCCATAGGAGTTGTGCTTCAGCAGCATGGCCGTCCAGTTACATTTCTTAGTCAGAAGTATAGTGCAGAAAAGAACTATTCAGTTCATGACAGAACTTTTGTTTGTCATTCACTCTCTCAAGC
This sequence comes from Adiantum capillus-veneris, assembly GCF_014529385.1. Lineage (NCBI taxonomy): Eukaryota > Viridiplantae > Streptophyta > Polypodiopsida > Polypodiales > Pteridaceae > Adiantum > Adiantum capillus-veneris. Next base: position 41,477,478 of record NC_140956.1, on the reverse strand, counting down.
ATTGAAAGCATTTTCTGTATGGTAGAGAGTTCACAGTTCACACAGTTTACCAAGCCCTCAAGTGGCTCCAGTCTATGCCTAGTGCACATTGGAGTGATCACCAAGCACGGTGGTCACAATTTTTTGAGCAATTTGGTGGTTTGATTGAGTATGTGTTTGATAAAGCTTACCTTGTTGCAGATGCGTTAAGTTGCAAGGACAGATCCTAGCTCTTGAGTTAAGATCAACAATTTCTATTCAAGGTGTCTCTTTCAAGAGCATGAAGAACCCGTATGCAGATTCTGAGGTTGGTAAGCAATGGTTGTAGGCTCTTGCTTCTCAAGGGCCCAGCAACTATCTCATTCGTGAAGGTTTGTTATATTTTCGTCACCGTCTATGTGTGTTGCCCTCTCTCAGGACAGCCATATTGCACGATGCTCATGACTCTCTCACGAGTGGGCACAGGGAAATGAACACCACTTTGGAAAAAATAGTAAGATTCTTTTATTGGCCTAAAATGCGAAAAGATGTATTTCCTTACGTCACACAGTGCACCATTTGTCAAAAGGTAAAAGCTCAGCAGCAAGGCTTCTTGCTACCGCTGCCTATTCCCGATGGGCCTTTTCAGGATATTTCTATGGATTTTGTGACTAACCTTTCACCTAGTTTGCATTCAAGGTGTCACGAGGACGTGGTAATTGCTAGCCTTAGTTGTTGGTTTCTTTCCAATGATTTTTGTTTTATTTTTGAGACCCTCTTTTTGAAGTTGCAAATGGTCGGACATTGTATGGCCAATGTGAACGGTAGTTTCACCCGCAGACGGGAAGTTGATCGGCACTGGAATTCGTACAGTAAGAGGATGTCTAGGCTCAGAGCAAGATCATACAGGCCCCCCCCGTCGCACTTAGCAAGTTGGTGGATACTAGGAAGTGAACTCAATAAAGGCATAAAGTCAAGGTGGGATCACCAACAGAAAGTATCTGCCAGTTGGCCCACATTGCACTTTTGGATGCGGTCCCAATGAGGATAGATGGTCAGAAGACCACCGGGAGCCCGACGTAAGCATCTCCTAAAAATTAGAGAACTGCTATTTTGGGCCGTGAAATGTGTTCGCGTCATTACCTTCGGTATGACCAAGGGAACATTTTAGTACTCTGCTGCAAAGTCAACTGATGCACCAGTTGAGAGATTTTTAAGCAGGAAACCCAATGCGGGGAAATTGCATGCATGAGTGCCAAGTGGCACTTTTTGGTCAATTTACCAAGTTTGGGAGAAGAGAACTCGTTACTGACTTTCTGGAGCAGTTTTGGAGGCTGTTAACGCTGATTTTCAGCCATTTCTCTCCATTTTTGAGCTTCCCATGACTTTGCCTAGGTCCAAGGAGCTCATTTTCAGCATTGGAAGGCATCAGATGCGTGTTTACAGGGCTGTTTTGCTGCGTTTTCAGCGATACGCAGGTTTTGGCAGCCATGGAAATCTTCCCCTTTTTGCATCTATTTGTTCATAGATGCATTACGGGTCAAGGGCAGCAGAGGGGGCGCTCGATTTATGCTGGGAGGATGCTTCATTGAGAACCTGTCACAGGTTAAGAGCTATGGAGTGCTTCCTTTCCCTCTCATGTACAGTGTGGTGCTAGGAGTGATGCCCTGCACACTACACACTGCTCTCTCTCTCCCCTACGTGCAGTTATGTGATGCCCCACAAGAGGGCTATTCATTTGACTGATGTACAGTTGTGTGGGTTCATGCTTTTGTGCTGAGGCAAGAGCCTCCTTCAGCAGGAACAAGGGTAGCTAGCTGCTGCTCCAAAGCAGGCACTGGTGAGGGTCATAACCTCACCATACAGGTGCATTTTCAGCGCTGTGTATGCGCTGTAAATTGACTGTTTTTCAGCCATATGGATGCCAGAACCATTGGAATAGTGCCCCACTGGCAGAGGACAGTTAGGGGACTGTTTGGGGCTGAAAACAGGGCAAAAACCAGTAAATACAGCGTGCTGAATTTACTGTTTTGGGCAAGAATCAGAGGGTTAATGCCAGTGGAAGTGAGTTCCAGTAGGGGAATCGGTTTCGCGCAAGTTTTGGGGCTGTTATGCTGCCGAAATTTGGCCAAATCAAGTGGTATCTAGTGTGATACATGTAAAGGATTCCCAAGACCTTACTTTGTAATTTACCCTCTCAAAGAATAAAGAAATACCGAAAGGGGCGCCAATTTTGGGGCCTACAGGTTGTCGGCGTCTGCTCAGAGCATTCTAGCTTTCGAGCCGTGTGTGATTTAGTGTTAATTCCCGTCGCAGGTTCTCTTTGCAACGTGCTCTATGTGTGTGTCTAAAGTAAAGAATTTCGGGTGAAAGCCAACGCCTACCGCCCCACCACGGGCCGGTTTCACAAGGAACACTCAATATTGGACAATTGTTGACCGTTTCAGCAAATTTTGCATGTTGATTCCTTGTAAGGCCAAAGTCACTGCACAAGATGTAGCACGGTTGTTCATAAAGCACTGGTACCCCCTTTGTGGTTTGCCAAAGTCAATTGTTTCAGATAGGGATGTTAAGTTCACGTCCAATTTTTAGCGCGCTCTCTTTGAAAATTTTGGCACTAATCGGCTTTTCATCCACAGTCAGATGGTCAAACAGAACTTTACAATCAATTGCTTTTGATGTTTTGAAGCCATATGTGCATGATCAACAATCTCATTAGGAGCTCTATCTCCCATTGGTCCAAGCAAAGCAATTTTGAATGACTCTTACTCTTCGGCCATTGATAGAACTCCGTATGAGGCAGCTTTTAAACGTCCGTTCCAATCACTCTTGACTCGCTCGGTCAGTCAAATGCCTGATGCCAATGCTGAAAGTCAATTATTGGATGAGATCTCTGAGAGTGTGAAGCTTCGGCTAAGCAAGGCTCAGGAATCTTACTCACGATAGGCTAACAAGCATCGTCAAGATGTTTCTATCAAGGAAGGGGATTGGGTTTATTTAAGGATCATGAAGCAACGTCTTAAGCTAACAAGCATCATGAACAAGATTTCTGAGAGTGTGAAGCTTCGGCTAAGCAAGGCTCAGGAATCTTACTCACGATAGGCTAACAAGCATCGTCAAGATGTTTCTATCAAGGAAGGGGATTGGGTCTATTTAAGGATCATGAAGCAACGTCTTAAGAAGTCGGAAAGAAGTCGGAACCATGTTTCTTGGTTGAAAGTGTTTCAGGGTACACCTCCGAAGGACATTTCCGAAGAAGAAGAGCCCGAGATCATTGATGAAGCTGAAGTCATGGAGCCGGAGCCAATGTTGTTGCATCGGTTTCGCCATGGCCCAAAGAAGCAAGTCCGACAGTACTTTTTCAAGTTAAAGGATCAAGGAATCCACGAGGCAGTTCGGGTTGATGAAGAATTTTTTAGAGATTATCCAGAGTTGTTACAAGGAAGCCATGCAGTTCAATATCAGTACCTCAGTTTGAAAAGGAGGGGATGTCACCTGCACATCTAACCCTATGTGCACGTGGACGACTTATCTCAGGTCTAGGGTTCAAGTCAGCTTAGGAAGTGTTATGGCACTTTTGTGAGCCTGTGAGCAGGCCGTGCATGTCTAGGCACTTAGAGTAGTTGCATATCATTTGATTGCATACCCAATACCACCCAGCATATGCATTGTCCAAGCAGAAGGTCAAATTCCCGGCCAGTTTTGGGACAGTACATTTTCTAGGCAGTTTGGCATTTTTATTAATTTAATTCACCAATTTCCTGTCTACTTTTATAGGTGTAAAAAGCTTGGTCGGGCAGTCTTCCCAACAATCCCTAACCCTGAGGGCACCCATTTTTAGCAAAAGAGACAGAAGAAGTTCTAGCAACTTGCAGTGTTCTCTCCTCAGCAAGACCGGCAGAAGACGACCTAGCATTTTCAACCAATAGCAGCAACTAGCGTTTCCTACAACAGTACCTCTAGCGTTTTCAACAACAGATCTAGCCTGGCGTTTTCAATTTCCAGATCAAGCCTAGCGTTTTGCAGTTTCCAGCGCCAGATCAGCCAGGACCATTAGCGTTTTCAAATCTCAACACTAAGCCTTTGCAGATCCCGCCCCTAGCCTCGTAGATCTCACCTACCCGTGGCAGATCCTCGCCATACCATCGAGTCAGCCAGCATTTACAGTTTCAGTCCGCTATTTTCAGATTTCAGCATCTACGTTTTCAGCACATCGTCGTCGAGTCATCGTCATCGCCACCCTCGCCGACACAGTGTCAGAGATCAACAGAATTTCACCATTTCAACCCTGGCGTTTTTCGGTTTCAGTCCGTCCTCGTCGTCGTCATCATTGTCGTCGACATCGTCGGCAAGTCCATTGCATCTAGACCATTGTACCAAATTTGTGCAATCTATAGCATAGACCTCTCTCGCCATAGAGAGGGGGGCCCTTGAAGGAGGGTTTGAGAACCACCTGGCGTCGTATTCTTCTCTCTTTCTCTCAATCTCAACACTTTCATTCACAGTGGTACATTTTGTTTGTGATCATTGCAGTCTCTCTCTAAAGGACGGAATGCTCTCCCTTCCGTAAGTAAAAGGAACCCTTGAGCGGAGCACTCATCTTGAGCAATATCAACATTCACTTCCGCTGCACCTTATAGCACAGCTCTGATTTCATGTCAAAGTCGACGATGCGGAAGCGTAAAGACCAAGGAGAGTGAGCATGAGAGAGAGAGAGCGAGAGAGAGTCTCATGAACCAATCAACCTTAACAATGAATAATTGAAAGTGTATACAATGGAGGCAAGGGGTTGCTTATACAACAACCTCAGTAAATTGCCCTACCCAGACTTTGACAAATAAGTAAAACAAATACCTAAAAGCCAAAATAAATAACGGGTTCACCTTGGGCAGTTCACTTGAGATGCCAAAACTCTTAACATATTCATGCTAAGCACTCATGAGTCATAGTACCAAGAAATATAGAACGTTTCATGTCTTACTTCAGTGTGGTGTACTTGAGAGTTTTTTCAATAAATTGTGAGTCCACTAAAAACTATACTTTTGTGTCTAAGAGTATTATAAAATATATTAACGCTTGGGGTTCTATCCAAAAGAAAAAGATTTGAAATCGAATGTCGTATGCAAGAGTTATATTAACTTTATATTTTATACCTTAGAAAAATGGAAATGCTTTGACAGTCCCTACTTACAGGAAAGTGGGTGTTGAATATTTTCGAAACAACTCCAAAAAGGGAGGCCGAAACGGACCCGCACCTAAAAGCAAAGGGTAGTTGAAGTTGACGCAAAAGCCACACAACCAAAACTAGCGACGTACGAGGCAAAGAGCCTAAATGAAGGCCTCGAAAATAATGCACCTCAAAAGCCTATATAAAGGGACATATGCCGAGCACAGAACAAGGAGAGAGAGAACTCTGCAACATCTTCCCCCACTCCCTCCAAGGCAACCGACTAAGGCGGTGATAATCCTCCGCATCCTTGGCAACTAGGCTAAGAAAGCTTTATTAACGTCGTTGGCCACGCATGAGGGACAAGTTACAACTGATTGCATGAAATCAAAACTTCCAAGGAGGTCACATGCTCGAGTAGTGTTCAAGCCTGCGCGTGCTTTACTACAAGGTGACTAACCATTAAGTTTAGCCCCTTCGTTGTCTATATCCCCAAAAGAATGTGGGGTTAAGCTTGAATTTTTTGTCTACCTAAGCTAAACCTTGTCACCCACCATACGAGTATGGTTGCAATCATGCCACATGCACGTCATGAATCTTTCGAGTTATCACTTGGTCCAATTCTCAAAGTATTATTGCTTTGGCACACAATCCCATGTTCGTTGATGAAGAATACATACATATTTTCAGTACCACTTTGTACGAAATATTATCGAGGATTATCGTATAATCATGGAGCATTGTCCTACCAAGGAAAATATGAAATTTGGATCACCTTTGTCAGCACGTTCAAGTTGAACCACCCATTTGGGACCCAATGTCAAATACAAGCAACTTTGTCCCTCATTTGCATATCTAAAATGTCTCTATCGGCATATAAAGTTGTTAGAGAGCTAGAGTTATTGTCCTAGCCTAATTTACACCTAATTATTTCTCTCTACCTCCCTTTGTAAAGCAATATATGTATATGTAGCATTATTCACAAATATTACCTCCTTACCTCCCTCTATCTCTCTCTCTCTGGACAGAAATAAATGTATGTGCAACAAGGCAATCCAAATCATATCTAAGCCATATTGATGCTAGAAGAGGACGTTGAACATAAGCTAGTGTTTTAGCACTTGGGGAGTACTGGGGTATAACTTGGTATCAATTGAAGCCCTCTCTCTCTCTCTCTCCCTCTCTCTCTCTCTCTCCCTCTCTCTCTCTCTCTCTCTCTCTCTCTCTCTCTCTCAGACAAACCGCAACAGTGAGTGAGGCAGCGGAGGTGACGAGCTTGGGCAGTCCAAAGCCACGAAGCGCGTTGTCTCGCAAATCGTAAGCAGCATCGTGAGCTGCTTCACGACAGACCGCCGCTGCATCGCTCAACGTCTTCCTAGCAGCCCCGAAAAACTTCTCCATGCCACCGTTCAGGTCAAGTGCTAATGATATACTTTTCACATCCTTCACATAGAAAACCGCAGGGTTTAGGAGTGGTGCCTATCAAATCTTCTACACATTTTGTTGAGGCTTTTTAAAGGCTATTTCTTAGGTTTATTAATTTTTAGGCTACTTCTTAGGCTTAATAATACCAGCCCTACCGTCACGAGCTACCTGCTGCCTGCGACCTGCGAGCGACTCTACCTGCTGCTTGCGAAGCCTCATTCAATGAATCTCCAACCCACCAGCAACTGACCGCCACCAGCAAACAAACGATCCCATTTGGAAGTTAGGGGTGGTCCATAAGCCCCTCGATAGAGGCTGTTGTCGCCCGGCCTCTCAAGTCTACAAAGGACAGTCAGGGCCTATTCTTGGGTGTTGGACGAGCCATGACTACTTGAGCCTCTTCTCGAGGCAAGCCTACTTTCGTAGGGGTTGTGGCAACACCCCCAATGCTCGACAACCACACCCACCTTCAGCATGAGGTCGAGAGACTCCGCAAGAAGAATCAAGACCTGAAAGAAAAGCTCGTAGCAATCGAGGTCCCTCTCGTCACAGTGGAGAAATGCAAAGATGAAAAAATAGAAAATATAGAAGCCATGCTCACTAAAACCAAAGCGGAGGCGGAAATCACTCTCAATAAGGAGGTCAAGGCTCAAGTGCAGGAAGTTGTTTCTCAGAAGATCGACGATCATGTAACATTCACGTTACGCGAACGACAATGATAGGAGGACATTGCTCTCAATGTTCGCATTGGTGGTGTCCCAAATGATTGGAAAGGGGAGGGAGACATCGAACTCAAGAAGGCCCTTCCTCAAATTCAAGCGGCACTTCCCATGGTACAATGGGATGACACCACTATTACACACGAGCACCAAACCCACCATGCCATCCTCACTCTCAAGACTAGAGAGGATCGAATCAAACTCCTACAACAATCAAGGCTTCTCAGAGATACTAAGCTTTGGTTGGTAAAGATCTTACACCCACTCAACTCAAACAAAAGAAGACAAAACTTCAAAAGCTGTGTGACGCACGAGCAGCAGGAAAATGGACGGTTTATCGAGAAGGTAAAGCCATCATCTCGAACTCAAACCGGCTTCCCTCTCACCTGCCCCTTCTTAGGTTGTCCTTTTTGTTGGACCCTCAGTCCTTAACTGAGATGTATATGCGCCCCACTTAGCAGACTCATTGTATGGTTTTGTTTCTGGTCCGATAGGTCATATTTGACCTCCGTGGACAATAATGCAATCTATCTATCTCTCTCTCTCACACACACATTTGCGTTGCCGTTCAAAGCAGTCAAGAGCTCTCTCTCTCTCTCTCTCTCTCTCTCTCTCTCTCACACACACACACACACACAACAAGCAATGTCGTCGTCTGCGTGTTAGTGTCAGCCTTGTTAAAGTGTTTGGCTTATAAAAGAGGCCTTAGACGAAAAAGAAGGAAAGAAATATTTTTTTTTTTTCCCTTGTGATATGTTCTTGGTTTATGAAAGGGTACCTCTCTTCAATGGCCTCATGTGGCCTTCTCCTGTTTTAGAAGGCTCACTTAAGGATTTGCCTTGTTGACCTTTTATGATTGTAGTATTTTGAATGTCTAAAAGGGGGGCCTTCTTTTAAATAAGAGGTGATAGGTCATTGACTTGTAAGTGCACAAGCTACATGAACTAATGCATACTTATCATAGCTTTTTCCAAATTCCTCATTCAACATGTCATTCGTCTTTGTGCAATTTTGTACTTTGAAATTTTATATTAGGTAGAGGGAATATGCCCGAGCCACCTTGATATGCCAAGTTCGAGATCACTTCTTCGAGTGCAATTTCCAATCAAGTGTCTCATATCATCTGAATGCGATCTTTTTTTTTAAAAAGACATTGTAAGTGACACTTTTTGACAATTACCACATGTGTTCTTGAAACTAAATATCTTTCTATATCAAGGTCAGAAGGTGCATGGGTTATCCCAATGTTTTAAAGGGATCTAGGAAGCATTATCGAACACTTTCTACCATTCTAACCAAAACCAAGGTTTTTAGGGCTTTGAGATTAAGAGCAAACTCTGGCTGTGAGCAAATTTATAGGAATTGAGGAGTAGGTCTTGGGGTGTAAAAAGAATTATATGCACCCCACTCACCCCCCGCCTCTCTAGGGATCCTCTCATAAGCTTAACAAATAAAAAGAGCTCTTACAAGAAGTTGAGCTCATGTGGCCTATGGTAGGATGGTAAGGTGTGTTTGTGCTAGCTTTTGTTGGTGTGTTGATGTTGACGGCTAACGGCTTGTCGTTGTTGTTTCTATTGCACTACTTTGCACCCCAGTAAGGGTGAAGCCCTTCTTGATTGCTTCTGATGTGGATAGAGTGTATACCGTATGGGAAGATGGAAAGCTCATCAGATTTTATGCTTCACACGATCAATTTGGTCATCCTTTGTCGCCCTTTGTGATAGAAAAAGTATCAATGTGGTGTATGTGGCTTTCACATCGGCCCTTGTATGTCCTGGTTGATCAACACCTCAAGTAAGAGATCATTTTAAATGAAGTATCCCCATGCACACATACTAAAACAAACAACATTTCCTTGTAAAGAGAAAGTGTAGATTGATAATGCCCATTGGGGTGAAGCGAGGCATTCATGGTTTTAATGTTACCATATTATGGGTAATGTGTGTGAACATACTTAGGACCCTTGAGGCACTTTTTTCCCTCTTTAGGAGGTTTTTTTCCCCGACTTGTATATACACCCATCACTCTAGGGTAGCCCTCATCTTATATTGGTAGACTCGGTAATACTACTTCATGTTTGTTGTGCTCTTGAGCTTATCCTTCATCTTTGTATGCATTCTTGCAGTTGTATTTACAATAATCAATATCGATGACAATCTAGGGTAGCATCGCCAGCAACCTTCATGCTCGAGTCCTCTATTTGAGGTGATTTTTGATGAGCGTTCACAAGGCAACATAGGCTTGGGGTAAAAGCTTTGCTCTTGGGACTGCCAAAATTTTGATTCGAGCTCATTTCGACCTTTGTTTCCACTACTCACAATATTGTGCAAACAACTTTGTCCTTTTGTGTTGTTTTTTGAATAGTGCTAATTTATGCAAAACAAAGTACTCTGTAGCATGTTGTAGGTTTGGCCATATAGCACATGTTGGTTTTGAGTGATTTTTCTTCAATAAAAGTAGTTCTTGCATCAAGTGCACTCGTTGGCCATGGCTAACAACAATGTTATCTTTCACATGTTGTGGACAATCTAAATGGAGACAACTACCAAATTTGGGCATACATGATTACATGTCTTTCAAAGGGCTTTGGAACATTGAGTAGGGTTATGATGTTAGATCAGGTTCTATGGATACAAGTTCCGTGGATGATGATGCAAGTTCTAGCAATTCTGGTACCAGAGTTGTTTTGCCAAGTGCTAAGCAGACATGTTAGGATGCTAGGGATGCGCAATCTCATGCATTGATTGCACTTTCCATGGAGTGTTCCATTACTCCACGCATTCACTGAGCATGATTATCTGATATGGTTGCTTCATTGCCTCCCCTTGAGGCCCCATTGAAGCATGCATGTGAAGACGGTATTTTGGGCAAAATGTAGCGTTCTAAATTTCCAAAGGATGATTATGTGCACACTACTTGCAAATTACAACTTGTACACATTAATGTTTGGGGTTCAATGCACACCCCTTCTTTTGGGAATCATTTGTACTTTGTGACTTTCATCGATGATTACTCTAGGCATGCATGGGCGTATGGGCTTAAGGCAATTTCGGAAGTATTTATGGGTTTCAAGCAATTTCTACTTATGGATAAAAATGTATCTGGTTGTAGCGTGGGCACCCTCTATTCTAATCAAGGTGGTAAGTATATGTCTAAAAATGTATCTGGTTGTAGCGTGGGCACCCTCTATTCTAATCAAGGTGGTAAGTATATGTCTAAAGAGTTCAATGCATTTTTTGCTAGTTGTGGGATAAAACACTGATGTACATTGTCGTATGCCCCTCAACAACAAGGCGAACAACGACAAGACACAAGGCACCATCATAAATTGAATTTCTCAAAAAAGAGTTACAATATCAAAGGAATAATGACAGTTCGTGTTCCACACAATTACATGGCAAGGCTAAGTGTCTTCTTTGATAGAATTCAAGTACACTCCTTTTTTATGTCAAACGACAACAATTGAATACACATAATAGATCCTCATTTGTTAGCTTGCTCTTGGTCGATAAACATATCGTGGTTTAAATCCAAGCCAAAGTAGCGAAGGAAGATGAAGTAAATATGCTTGCAGGCCATGTACAGTTTCCCTTTTACCAATCATTCTGTGAAGTCTCTACATGAACACATTGGGCTTCTTGCAATATGAACTCATACCTCTCACCCCGAGCTTGTGAAGAAGATGGTTTCCACCATGAATTTCTCATGCATGCTTGTCTCCATGATAATGTGTTGCACAATCCGGGCTTCCATGTTAACTACCGATTCAATTCACTTGGAGGCCTGAATTGACACTCTTGGCCGATAATGCACATTGTTGGTTTCCTTAACTGCAGCTTTATTTAACACGTAGCCTCCTGTTTCCAATTCCTGCAACTCTGAAGAAGTCATGTTTGTTCCCTCTTCCACTAGCCATATATTGGGGACTCTAGCATTGAGTGATTGTGTTACATATTTGCCATGTGGTGGTCCATACGATCATTGTAGAATTGCATGAATTATGCCTTTGAGCCGCTACCATGAGCACTATCAGCCCTTCCTTCCCAGGTCCGAATACCCCAAAAGGATGGCACAATAGCACCTGCACTTGCACCCATGTTCTTTATATTCTTTTTGCATTTACCAACTCTAGATCCTCACCACCCTTGACATTGAACCCTACTTCCCTTTGGTATATGGAGGATCGCCCACATTGTCTTATGAATGTCTGTCTCCTCAACCACTAGTCCACCCTCGTGATACTCGCCTATTTGGTCTCCCTCTTTGGTGGTTGCTTGAGAACCTCTATGATTTTGCGAGATGTTTTGTGTGAGATACTCAGGTCGATGTGAGGCATTCTCCTCCTCACAGCTTACCTTCCCAACCTGTTTTCGCTTTCTGGCCACTGTAATATTATCCCCTCCACTGTTGGTTGTTGATAGAGCGGTGTATCTTTGAGCTCATTCTCAATTTCTTTTGCAATAGCAGTTGGGCCCGATGCTCGGCCTTGTTGTGCCCAACGAGTAAGTTTTTCTACAGAAGGTCCAACCCCATGATATCTACCCTCCACAAAAGCAAACATCTTCACACTTTGAAGCAAAGCATTTGACAAGTCAAACACGCATGCATTGCTCAAGCTCAACATTTCTTTGTTCCCCTTGCACAATATACAAATGAGAACGACGTTGTCGTTCAGTACGGAGGAGACTGTGGGGTGTTGTCTTTGTTGGGGAGCCAAATGGGCCGTATGATGACAATATTTGAGAGCTACGAGGAGTTCTCCACTAGAATACGAACCCTTTTGGAAATGTAAACCCGTCAACTTAGAGAGATGCATGAGCGAGAAAGAGGCCTTCAAAAGTGGTGGATCCTGCATTGAAGGTAGCACTCTGTTGGCCCTGCTTCCAAATATTGTGGAGTTAGATCCATCTGCCCATGACTTAGAGTAGATATTTCATATTGCACCTCGCATTGTGTAAACAATGCTCTCTTTTGCAAACCGAGCGGTCTCTTTTAACATGCTTCTTGAATAGAGAAATTCTTATTCTCAATGGTTTGATCTTGTTATTAAGTGGATTTTTTTTTCATGTAACCCTTTCCATGACTATGCAAGAGATAAATAGACTTTGTGTGTGCCAGAGAGACAGAGAGAGAGAGAGAGAGAGAGAGAGAGAGAGAGAGAGAGAGAAGTTACATGGAGTAGCTGATTATGCTTAGGAGAAGGCATTGATTTCAAAGAACTTTTGCCCCCACTTGTTGTATGACTACCATCCATAGCAAATGTGCATTGCCAGATCATAGTCATTGGAATGTACATCAGGTTGACAAAAAGACCTCATATTTGAATGGTGATTTGCATGAGGATGTGTATATATCAGCCTCATGATTTTTCTCACAAAGGGCAAGAAAACAAAATATGCAGTCTTATGAAGGTGTTGTAGGGTTTGAAACAAGCACCATGTGATTGCACATGATTCAAAAGAGTCCAACTAAGAGCATGTTGTATGTCAAGTGTGTGGATGATATGTTTTTTATCATTGTGGTCTATGTGGATGACATGCTAGACACTGGACCAACTAAGGAACATATTGCTAATTTTAAAGCTAAGAATACGGCTTCTACATCATTATTTGAGGTATTGCTTTATGACAGACAAAGTATAATGAGACACAATAACATATATTAAGCCGCGAGGATTGCAAGCCAAATGCTCGTATGGAGGCAAGTTTGAAGCTTAGTCTTCATGATGCTTGAGATTACTTTTATATCACACTCTATTGGCAGGATATTCATTGCCACATTTATGTATGCATTACGAGGTCAAATGTTTTGTATACTGTCAGGACAAGGGCAAAGCCGGACTAAACAAGGGCAAGGCCGGGCTAGGCAGTGTGGAAAGGGAGTCCAACTAGGGCAAAGGGCTAGGAGCCATGCTATATAGTGGGTGGTTGGGAGGTGGACTCCAAAGCACTAGTTCCCTTGTCTAACATTGGTATCAAGAGCCAAGTTCCTATTTTTGGGAAAGGACAGGCGTGGTGTTTTGGAGCCACAAAAAGCTTTGCATGAGTTGCATGCCGGGGTCAAGAGAACCGTGGAGCTCATCTCCTGTGAAGGAGGACGACAAAGACGAGACTGCGTGGGCAAGCGCCCTTGGCAAGGAGAGCCGCCTCCCAATGGTAAATGGGAAAGTATCTATATGGATTTTATTGTAGGTTTACCGACCACTGTACGAGGTCATGACTCGGTATGGGTGGTCATAGACCGGTTGACTAAACTATGTAAGTTTATTCCAACCAAATCAATGATTAAGACTCCAGAACTAGCCAAGTTATTTGTGGACAACTTATACAAGTTGTATGGTTTGCCAATTAACATTGTCAGTGATCATGATCCCAAGTTTAACTGTCATTTTTGGAGGATTGTGTTCAAACTATTGGGTACACAACTAAACCTCGGTACAACCGATCATCCAGAAATAGACGGTCAGACTGAATGAGTTGACCAAGTGTTAGGGGATATGCTAAGAGCATACGTCAGCAAGAAACAGTCAGACTGGGAAGAATATTTACCTATCTTCGAGTTTGCCTACAATAGTGCTAAGCATGTCACAACTGGATTTAGTCCTTTCATGCTCATGTATGGTTTCAACCTAGGTCACCTGTTACGGTGGGGTTGGCAACCGAAAAGCTCCAACAGGTTAAGGATTTTCTCCAAGACCACATGGATATGCTGAAACTCGCTCATCAGAACGTTCGACAAGCGCAGGATCGATATAAGAAGTACGCTGATGAGAAACGTCGGCAAGTTACCTTTGAGGAAGGGGAGGAAGTATTTTTACGTGTGCCAGAACATTCAGAAAGTCTGAAACTGGGCCAACACTTAAATTATCTCCATGATATTGTGGGCCTTTCAAAATACTCAAGCGAGTAGGTGATCGTGCCTACAAATTATTGCTACCTACACATTCTCGTATTCATCCGGTGTTTCATGTAATCCATTTACGTAAGCGGTTACATGGGGACGACAATGTCATTGACCAACAGATTTTGGTTGATTTCGTTGAACCTGCTACCTTACCGCATGAACCTGAACGCATTCTCGACTATCATGATTTACGTACGCGTCATCATGTACGTCAACAAGCCTTAATCAAGTGGAAAGATCGACTTGAGGAAGGCGCCACTTGGGAAAACATTAGTGTTCTTAAGAAGAAGTTCCCCACTTTTGTTTTCGAGGACGAAAACTCTTCTGTAAGGGGGGAGTTATGTCAGGACAAGGGCAAGGCCGGACTAGACAAGGGCAAGGCCGGATAGGCAGTGTGGAAAGGGAGTCAACTAGGGCAAAGGGCTAGGAGCCATGCTATATAGTGGGTGGTTGGGAGGTGGACTCCAAGGCACTAGTTCCCCTGGTCTAACATATACAGTCTCATAGGTGAGCAGAATTATGGACACCCCTCAGGTATATGATTGGTGCCAAATTTACATGCTTTTTCAGAATCAAATTGGGTTGGTTGATATGACACACAAGTGTCCTTTAGTGGTTTTTGTTTCATGCTCGACAGCTCATGCATAGCAAGAAGCAATCTACGATGGCCACTTCTAGTTTGTGAAGTTTACAAGAAGGCAACTTTCACACCTATTGTTGAGTACGTTTGGCTCAAACACCTTTTGATTGACTTAGGTTTGGACAACAATCTGCCACCACCATCTTTACTGATAGTTAGAGTGGTTTGGCGGTTAGTGAGGAACTTGGTGTTCCATGCTCACACAAAGGACATAGAGATGCATTATCGTTATGTTAGGGAGTGAATATATGTAAAAGAGGTCAACATGGCTAATGTGCCGATGCACTATCCCCCTATTGATCTTTTAAAAAAGGCTTCAAATCTTTATAAAAGCTTTGGGCTTAGTCCCTTTTTGGACTGATCACATAGGTAATGGTACTTCCTTATACATGAGTGACAACTCATGTTCACTGCATCACTCTCGGGGGGATTTGTTACCATATTATGATAATGATGTGTGTGAACACACTTAGGACCATTAGAGGTCATGTTTCCCTCTTTAGGAGGTTTTCTTTTCTTAGCTTGTATAAATGTCCATCATTCTAAGATAAGCTTTATATTTATACTGACACACTCAATGATAGTACTTCTTGTTTAGTATGCTCTTCTTGAGCTTCTCCTTCATCTTCTCCGTCTTCGGTTTCATTAACGTAGTTGTATTTTCAACATGTGAGAGAGAGAGAGAGAGAGAGAGATCATTATCATATGTGAAGGTCAAATATGACCTACGGGACCAAAATAAACATATCATGTAAAAGAAACTAGCAAAGATTTTGGCTATTTTTGGCGGAGAATCTCAGCAGAGCGGAGTGCAAACGTCAACTGCAGGTTGACACGTGTATGAAAAGATTGATAAATACTCCAAAGACCCAAAGTATGTGAATCACTTAAAGAATTACCCACTTGACGAGGCTCATTCGAGATGGCGAGAGGCAGTCCCATCTTCCTGTCAAGTCGATAATGAAACAAAAAGCAAAGTCACGTGCACAAAAGCTGAAATTGTACTCTTAAAAGGAGTTTGACAAAGCTCTTGAAAAGAAGACAAACCAGTTGATAAAAAAACTTAAAGCACTCTTAGAAGAAAATGAAATCAACAGATTTTCCCTATTATTTTGGCAGGAAATCAACTTTTAGAGTGATAAGCAGATCTAAGAAGCGTGCTCGTTCTGAGGATGACCCAGATTTTTCTTTGGAGAGTTTCACTAGTTAGTCTTCCTTCAGTTATAATACAAATGCCTATTGGAGGGGGGATACAGGCTCCATATGAATTTGGTCCTCAAATATTGTCATGTTCTTTAAATTCTCTCTCTCTCTTGCAACAGTATTGTTCATGCCAAGTTAACTAAGTACCATGTTTATGTTGCTACCATCAATTAAGTTCACGCCCGCTATGCTCACAAAGTAATCTCTCAAAAATGCTTCACCTAATTTCCTAATTCCGCTACTCTCATAGTTCATAGGCCATTTCCATTACATCTTCTCTCTCTCTCTCTCTCTCTCTCTCTCTCTCTCTCTCTCTCTCTCTCTCTCTCTCTCTCTCTCTCTCTCTCAAGAGAATACAAACTGCAACAGTGAGCGAGGCACTGGAGGTGATGAGCTTGGGCTGTCCAAAGCCACAAAGTACATTGTCCGGCATATTGTAGGGAGCATCAAGAGGTCCTTCACAACAGATTGTTGCTGAATCACTCAACATTTGTCTAGCAGCCTTGAAAAACTTCTTCATGCCACCGTTCAGGTCAAGTGCTTGCTCTCCTCATTTCCTTGCCCATGATATACTTTTCACATCCTTCAAATAATAAACCGTAGTGCTCCCGTAGTGTTTATTAAAGGGTTATTTGGCCTTAAAAAAGAGGACTTAGATGAAAAAGAAGAAAAGTAATACAATTTTTTTTATTGTGATATGTTCTCATGTGGCCTTCTCTTGTTTTAAAAGGCTCACGTGAGGATTCACGTGAGGCTTGTAATTGCAAAAGCTACATGAACTAAGGAATACTTATCATTGCTTTTTCCAAATTCCTCATTCAACATGCAATAAATTTTTTGCCAATGTTTAAATTGTGAGCAAAGAGTTTTTATTAATTGCTACTTTGAAATTTTATATTAGGTAGAGGGAATATGCCAAGTTTGAGATCAATTCAGTGTCTCATATAATTTGAATGCAACGTTTTAAAAAAAAAGACATTGTCAGTGACACTTTTTGTCAAATTTGTTCTTGTGACTAAACATATTTTTATATTAAGGTGAGAAAGTGCATGGATTGTCCCAATTTTTTAAAGGGATCCAGTAAGCATCATCGAACACTCTCCACCATTCTAACCAAAACCAAGGGTTTTAGGGCTTTGAGATTAAGAGCAAACTATGGCTGTGGGAAAATTCCTTTATAGGAATTGAGGAGTAGGTATTGGGTTGTAAAGAGCATTATATGCACCACCACCCCCTGGGGGCTCCTCTCATAAGCATAACAAATAAAAGGAGCTCATACAAGAAGTTCAGCTCATGTGGTCTATGGTTGGCTCGCAAGGTGTGTTTGTGCTAGCTTTTGTTGCTTTGTTGATGTTGAAAGCTAACAACTTGTCATTGTTGTTTTTATTGCACTACTGTGCACCCCATTTTAGTAAGGGTCAACCCCTTCTTGATTGATTATGATGTGGATCGAGTGTATACCATATGGGAAGATGGCAAGCTCAACAAATTTTTATACTTCACAATGTCAATTTGGTCGCCCTTTGCTGCCCTTTAGGATAGAAACTAGTATCAATGTGGTGCATGTAGCTTTCACATCGGCCCTTGTATGTCGTGGTTGATCGATACCTCAAGTAAGAGGTCATTTTTATTGGAGTATCCACATGCACAAATACTAGACAAACAACATTTCCTTATAAAGAGAAAGTGCAGATTGATAGAGCCCATTGGGGTGAAGTGAGGCATTCATGGTTGTGATGTTACCATGTAATGGGTAACGTGTGTGAACATACTTAGGACCACTGAGACACTTTTCTCCCTCTTTAGGAGGTTTTTCTCCCCAACTTGTATATACACACATCACTCTAGGGTAGCCCTTATCTTGTATTGTCACTCACTGATACCACTTCATGTTTGTTGTGCTCTTGACCTTCTCCTTCATCTTCGCTCGTTGTTCTCTTGAGATTCTCCTTCACCTTCACCATCTTTGTGTGCATTTTGGCAGCCATATTTACAACAATCATTATCAATGACAATCTAGGGTAGCATCACCATCAACCTTCATGCTTAGGTCCTCTATTTGAGGTGACTTTTGGTGAGTGTTCACAGGGCAACATAGCCTTTGATTAAAATCTTTGCTCTTGGGACTGCCAAAATTTTTATTCGAGCTCATTTCGACCTTCGTTTCCACTACTCACAGTATTGTGCAAGCACCTTTGTCCTTATGTGTTGTTTTTTGGATAGTGTTAATTTCTGCAAAACAAGTACTCTATAGTCTGTTGTAGGTTGTGCCATATAGCACATGTTAGTTTTGAGTGATTTTTCTTCAATAGAAGTAGTTCTACCCTAAAGCTTCATGCAAATATGTGGTTTGACCATGCTATCTGCTTTATCCTCAATCATTTGGACCAGCTCTTTCTTGAAAAACTGATGGACTATCATCTGTCCCTCATTTGCTCTTGGCTAGGTGGCCAGGCTAAACAATTAGTAATTGCTCAAATTGTCTTCAACATTTTTTGTGGGCTTATGCTAGATATCCTCAAAGGAATGAAAGCTAATGAACGAGGGACATATTTAACTACCTATGCAAATTACAAAGGTGTTCAGATTATCACCAGTCTTCTCAAGCCTTGTATTGATGATGATGACTTCCCCTCACTAAAAAGACCCAACTCTCTTGCCATCCCCAATTCTTTCACCTCATTCCTGACACCCAGCTCCTCCTCTAATTTTACTATAGGAAAATCTCGTAGCTTCACTAGGGGAAGAGGTAGGAATACCCCTATTAGGCACCTTCTTGACTTATGATCACTTATGATTGTGCAGGTTGCAGTTGGCCCTTGTGGAAGATCGTTTCTCACGAAAAAACATCTTGAAAGATTATATTTATGAACATTGTCTTTTTCAAAATGTACTTCTGGATTGGGTTCACCCTAAAACACTTTTTTGTGAATGTTTTGACTTATTGTTTGGAAACCATGAGTTACTTGATAATGTTCTTATTGGTTGGAAGTATCAACAACCTATTAAGAATGCGGTTACAGTAATGATTTCTTATGACACAACACTGTGCCTGATTGTGCTTGTGATAAATTTATCCCATAATGCAAAGATTTTGATATTTATGGCTTGCATGTCTGCACTTGTAATCTGGATCTTATAAAAAATACCAAAGTCCGAAAAATCCTTGCTAAGGGACTTAATCACATACCCACTTTTTCTAAAAACCCATATCTAGCTTTAACAACTTTACTTAGCTGTTTAAGTGACCTTGTCAGTATTCTCCGACTGGACAAGACAATCCTATTGGACTTAGTTAAATTGGTTGAAAAATGCTTCTTTCAAAAGATCTCACTTATACCTTTTCAATGGTTGTCTACTAATAGCTCTTGGATCACACCACAACTAGCTGTTGATTTTCAAAAACTTTCACAGGACTGGTTTATTGTAGGACTTGATAAAAGCTCCAATTGTCCCACTCTTATATGCAAAAACTTGGCTTGGAATGCAGCTCACTCTTGAATTTCTGGGAAGGAATTCACACCACTTAATACATCTCCTTATGAGGTCACCTATAATATTTCAAAACATCTAGAAAATATGGGGTATTTTATTCAAGATACCAAACTGCCAGTACTTTTTTCCACCTATAAGGTACACAAGCATAAGTTTAGATGAATATCTGATGCCTCAAATAGTATTTTTTCTAACATTACCAAAGATATCAATCTCTGCCTTGACCTTGTTCTTTCAAAATTTGAAAATATATGTGCCTCTAGACAAAAAATCTGCTCTAACTTTCTCCAAATACACTATAATCCCTTCTGGTTGGTAAAAAATGCCACTGAGGCTACTCTAAACCTCCCTAAACAAAATTTTCATCTCTTCACAACAGATATTACTCAATGCTATGAGAATATACCTTTGGAAGGAGAATTAGGAATGAAAGATGTTTTATCTTAAATGATTAAGCTTGCCTTCAAGAATGCTAGGAATAATGGTTTCTTCTACATTTTGCTCACCAAGAAACCTAGATGGATTAAAAAAACACAATCTTCTCATCTCCTACACTTCAATGATGAAAGACTATTTAAAAAAATATCTTGGGTACTTGATAACTGCATTATTGTCTTCGGAGGATAGTGCTTTAATAAAGCCAGGGCATTCCCATGGGATTTTCCTGGTCACCTCTAATGTGTAATCTATACTTAGCCTTCTTTGAATACAACTGGTTTCTTAAAACCATGAGTGACAAAAGTAACTATTGTAAACTTTCACTTTTTAGTCATACTTACAGATATATGGATGACTTATTAAGCCTCAACAATAGATTATTCTCAGAAGAAATTAATCATGTATATCTCAACTGCCTAAAAACTAAACCAACCTTTAAACATGGGTTTACTTCATCAACCAACTTCTTTGCCACTACTATCCAATCCCCTAACTTTACAATTAGATTACATAACCCTTGTGTAGGAGACTATGACCAACAGTTTACTTGGAAGAGAGACCTTTTAGATATCCCACTTATTGAATTCTTGAAAAAGAATAGTAACCGAACATATAAAGCTGCTCTTAGTACTTGTATCAGCCTCCTATACTTGATACTATACTCCTCTTCCAACTGCTTCTTGCATGGGAAGATATTAAGATACTTATACACAAATTTTGCCTTAATGGATTCAAAAGAAAGGACATAATTAATAGAATCACACAATCCCTTTCTCAAAATGATTGGCCTGGCTTACATTTCAACCACACTAATCTCATTTCTCAGATTAGGTAGTAGGCCCATTCACAATGGGCCTACTATTGACCCATTGTGTATGGTGCTTGGGATAGGGCGCGCGCGCACGCACACACACACACACACACACACACACACACACACACACACACACATGTGTGTGTGTGTGTGTGTGTATGGTGCCTGAAACAAGGCGAGTACAAACACACACACACACACACACACACACGTGTGTGTGTGTACTTATTTATCCAACAATCAAATTATATAAGTATAACGATTTTTTTTTCACAAGGATTCCTATTTATTTTGATCAAAACTCCTAGGTTCTACCTTAAACCATCGTATGGGTCGGTTAAAAAAAGGGGGGGGGGGGGGGGGGGCAACCCTCTTCGTTCTGTCTTCTCATGGGTACCCACCCCTAAGATATTATGTGTAGATCGTGGCATTCATTTCTGCCTTACCCTTCTCGCCCTCACTCTCTCTGTCCCCCTTGTCTGTACTACAACACACCGCAGCCTAGTGCTAACTCCTACACACACTCTCTCTCCCTCTCAAGTCCCAGTATGGGAGCAGGGGTGGCCATAGCGGCGGCTTGGGAACCTATAGCCACTGAATACTCTGATCGTGGGGCGGCTTCTCACCTTGAGCAAACTGGATGAGCTATAAAAGGTGAGGGTGCTTTGGCCCCTCACTTAGTCTGTGGGTATATCTCTCTTTGCGTGTGTTTTTCAAAGTAAGGTGTGAGGGATTTGACACTGTGCAGCTATGGAGGTGGTTGAACTACCACCTTAGGTCAGTGTTCTCCTTGTTAATGATACCTTGATAACATACAATAATGATTTGTACATAATGGATCGTGTTACTGTGACGAGTTTAGTTTGTTTTCTACTGTTACATTTTGGAAAATTATAGGGCATTTACCGCCTGCTAGCTTGACCTGGCCTTTTTGGGTGGGTATTCTATCGGGAGCGACTGCATACTGTGCAATTATCTGGTTGTTTGAAGGATGGATGGTAAAACACCATGGTTTGCAAAACCGGTTTTTTTTTTTAGAAAACTGGAGATGGGTATTAAGGGGATTGATGGTTTTTTAAACCCATATTGATCATGTTGATGTTTTTTTTTTTTTTTTTTTGGCTTTTTATGGTAGGTAGTTGGATTTTCATATAGTGGGTTATGACTCAAAAAAGCAATTGTGGACTTGTATATTTCCATAATATGTTATGGTTTGGGTTTCTGGAAACCCATGCATAAACAAAGTCCTTGTGCTAGATAATGTCGCGTTCTGACATTAAAAAAAGGGGGATTATTGGGTACTTATTACTGTCGTAAGTTTGGCCTGTCTTCATACTACGCAGCCTAATGTTTTGTTTTTTTATTAAAAAAAAGGTGGCATGATTTTCCCTTGACACTGGCTAAAATGATAACAGTGAGGCTCTCCATGAAAGACGAGTATTACTTGAACCTCGTTGTGGGGATTGTGGTTTGCATACTTTGAGATAAAATCGCTGATTCCTTTTGATACCAGGTTCATACCAGGCTACCAACATATTAAAAGATGCCATTTCTAATGTTGTTTACTAGCGTGTAATAAGTTTTAACTAGATTAAAGCTAGGTGGATTGGATTTAGTTGATTTTTTTCTTATTTATCACAAATAGAGATTGAGGTAAGTCGAATACTGTATGTCCATGTGGGCCTGCAAGATTTGGTTTTTGCTTGATGACGTAGCCAAGATTGATGCCTTAAACCTAACAATGGAATTTTTATGGTACATATCTAAAGATGTCGTTATGCTTTATGGTACTTGTGAAAAGAGGAGTTAGTGTATGACAATATGGCAAAGTAATATTTGAAAAACTAACCTATGGGCTAATGTGGGGATTAAGACACTTCGATCAAAAGGCATGATGGCCTTTTGATGAGAATGATATGTATGTTAAATATCTATATAAAAATTGGGCTATATAGAAACCATACATATAATTACTTCCAATAATTGGGATAATAAACCTTTTTTACAAAAAAAAAACAAAAGAACTCGATGACATGAACACTTTGGACATTGGTTTTAAGTTAAAAGAGTTGTAAGTTGGACATGGATAATAACTGATATAGTCCGTTGACACTTGTAATACACATCCAAGACTAACGAATCTGTTGTCTTGTTTGGATGAATGAAGGTGAGGACTCTATCCTTTCTTGGATTTTTTTGGCTTAAAGCTATTGTCTGTCCTAGAGTACACTTGTTCCTACCACTTGGGAAGTAATTCTTTATTGGGTCACTATCATTGTATACTAGAACTAGGCTTCATTCTCATATGCCATGTACAAAGATAATTCTAAGACTGAGTTGTTTTTGTACTAATTTTTACTTTTTCTCTAAAGCCAGATGTCTTTTGAATGTAAAAGTTCATTTATGTCTTATTATATAAGTTAAAACAGCCACACACACACACACACACACACAGAGTTTGGAATGTGCATGCATGCGCGCGCGCACACACACACAGTTTGAAATGCTCACCTTGCTCATTATGCACTCTTTTGTTTGCCTCCAATCAATTTGTTTGCTTTGATTTTCTTGTATTATGCGCTCTTTTGTTTGCCCCCAATCAATTTGTCTTTGGCATTGGCTTCGAGTGAAAGAGAGAGGAAATTAGAGGGAGGAGGTAAATAGAGTATGTGAGAGGAAGGAAAGGATGTTTGACTAACGTATTAGAGAGAGAGAGAGAGAGGAAAAATTGTTTGATTATAGCAGGTTTGAGTTTTAATTAAGTGAATGACTGAAGATAAGTAGGTTTACTTAAAAAAGAAAATGACCATAAATTGATGACTAAATGAGTGTGTTTAAAGAATTCAACCATTTAAAAAAATAAATGAAAAAAATTTAAATGAGTTGTAGAGAGAGAGAGAGGAAAAAGGGAGAGATAGAGAGGAAAGAGAGAGAGAGAGAGAGAGAGAGAGAGAGAGAGAGAGAGAGAGAGAGAGAGAGAGAGAGAGGGGAGAGATAGAGAGAAAGAGAGGATACTCTCATTTTAATACGATACATTTTTGTCTAATTTTGTGATTTGAGAATGTCTAATTTTCAATTTAGAAGCGTTAAGTGACTTTAGAGTTGTGGTGGGAACTTGAGATTAAATAGGCATAACAAGAAATGAAAGAACAAGCAGCCAAGAGGAAACACAAGATTTATCAAGTTACCAGCATGGAGGAAGATAATGATAATCTGGACCATTGTTGTAAGCTACGAGCTGGAATATTACTTACTTACATGCTGATCGACTTCGGTGCTCAAATGAATACAATCAATTGGAATCTTTAATAGAAAATGCCATAATTGATCTTACAACCCTTGCAAAGATCATTTATAGGATTCAATGAAACTATCATTACTGCTACAGGGTTTGTGGAACTTATAGTACACATCAATGGATATGAATGCCTCCACATAAGGCCTTGTTTAACCAACTGATAGTGGGCACACCATGGCAATGTAGATACAATGCTCATATCCAATGGGCCAACAAACCAGGTGCATGTTGTAACAAGGACTCAAGACTTGTATGTTGATTTTGTGACAAAGGCAAATAATAACAAAGATGGGAATGAAGCTAATGGGGTGAACAAAAATGAGAAACAAAAACCAATGTAGACCACAGTAGTTGTGGAGACCATGGATAAATTTGAAGCTACTGTTGACAATCATCCCTTCCTTTAGAGTAAGCTGTAAAGATGAAATCACCTATTTCAGTTAGCACCTCAAAAACTGTCCACTCATGGCACCACACAAAAAAATAAATCCTATATGGGTACCTAAAGGGACAACTGGACAAGCACAATCTTTCGGCTTCCAGAAATTCAACTATAGTCTGCCAAACAGTGCAAACACTCGAATCTAGCAACCTCAAAAAATCCGAGTGACAAGCGGGCTAATAAGCTTCCAATGCCACGAACATTACAAAACACAATGAGATGCAGCAACTCCCAACATAGAAATGGGTTCCAAAAGAACAAGGCCTAAAAATACAACCTCTTAAACCTAGGAAGTCCAAAGTCATAACCCAAGAATGGTGATCGCTACTTCAATCACAATCTCAAAATTTCAATCGACAACAGCCTTTGACAATTTGTCAACAAGCTCTTGAACTACAACGCTTATTACGTGGTACATGCTCATTGACAACCACACAGGTGAACCTTGCCATCAAATTCCCTTAGGTAATTCTCTTAAGACCCGCCTCTTGCACAACATCAATTTTTCCATGCATTGATCACATATGCATAGGGGCCCTTACACAGCCTTGTATCGGACACCACTTTATGGCCATTCACAACACACACTCAATGACGCATTCTCGTATAGGAGGGGGAGAGGCATTCTAAAGCATTTCAAATGCACTTCTAATGTGAAACTAGAAAGAAAAAGGGCATTGTTTTCTTGCTTCTCGTATTGAAATTCGTGTTTAATTTCTTGTCTTTTTCCACAAGTGTTGATTTTATGCCCTAAAAGTGAAAAGACTCAAGAGCAAGGGATAACTGTTGAAAATGAGCCCTTAGCTGTGTGTATACACCCAAATAATAAGGTTTTTGATGAAAAATAATAATATAAAGTGGAATAATCCGCTGAGAATTTGCAAATAAGGACTTTTTGTGGAAGTCGGCTTCTATTATTTATCTAGCTCGTTTTTAGATTTTTTGGACCACGCTTTCTATTTTTCTTTATTTTTTTTCATTTTTTATTGATATTCTAAGTAATAAATGGTGACATAAGCAAAAAAATTACCAAAAAAACCAAACACAGGTACATGGATTTAGGAAAGAGACAAAAGTTTTCAAAAGACAATTCGGAGCAATAATGAGCAAGTTTTGGTCAAAATTGGAGAAGTTGCGAAAAATGTTTTTAAGCTACAAATATCTTATTGGACAAATAGGAGGCATGAGGACACAAATAGGATGCATGGACGCATCAGAATTCAAAATTTTTTGACATGGTGGTCATTAGACACATGAGGTAGGACTAACTATGAGATGGGAAACAAGCCGACCCTGGGGTATGTATAGGTGGGACCCACTTATTTTCTCATTTCCACTTGTGAGTTTGTGTGTGTGTGTGTGTGTGTGTGTGTGTGTGTGTGAGAGAGAGAGAGAGAGAGAGAGAGAGAGAGAGAGAGAGAGAGAGAGAGAGAGAGAGAGAGAGAGAGAGAGAGAGAGAGAGAGAGAGAGGACGCTACCTTGGAGTGATTGTTCTTGTGATTCCCATGCCCTGCACGCTTTGAGCCTTGACACTAGACATGAGAGGCATGTTACTCACCTAGTACACTATTGTTTGACATCAATGCATGTCAAAACCGGCGAGGGAAAAGAACGGTCCCGACCTAGGCTGACCCAAACCCAAAAAGGACTACTATGCGGGGTTGGGACAACCATTTACAAAGAAAATCAAAGGGGGGGTTGATTTTGGGTAGACTAACCCTCCCTCAGCATCAAAAATTAGTTTTGGTATGCTAGAAAACCCCTGCAACAAAAAATTGTGATTTTTGCAAGTTGTTAGATTAAGTCCAAACTTGTCCAATAGCTTTGGGGCATCAAATCAACTAGCTTTGGTAAAGGAACTTGCATGAAAGAACTAACTTTCAGTGATTCCTAATGGAAAATCTCAATTAACATGAGAAACCTCCAAAACCAGCACAAGGCAGTAATGGAAGGGTAAAATGGGGTGAGAACTCACTAAGGGCTTTAAGAGACTGTTCACAAGCAATGGGAGTGGTGCATTACCCTACACAAAGTCAAGGGATATGATGTCAAAGTCATGGATCTTTCTGGAGGACATAGTGACCCCATGGTCCACTTGGAAATGAGAACTCACCAAGGGCTTTAAGAGACTATTCACAAGCAATGGGAATGGTGCATTACACTACACAAAGTCAAGGGATATGATGTCAAAGTCAGAGGATCTTTTTGGAGGACATAGTGACCCCATGGTCCACCTGGAAATGAGAATTCACCAAGGGCTTTAAGAGACTATTCACAAGCAATGGGAATGGTGCATTACACTACACAAAGTCAAGGGATATGATGTCAAAGTCAGAGGATCTTTCTAGAGGACATAGTGACCCATGGTCCACCTGGCGATGAGTTCAGTGAGATAAGTCATCATAGCAATGTTTGAATGAAGTGTATAAATGTGTATGAATCATTGCTTAATGGAAAAAGTCAATTTTGTGTTAGGTAGTGAAAAATTTGCGGTTTTTTTCTCCCTGCATTGATCCATGTGTAGTTGTGAGTTGCACACTTGGCCCCATGCCCAACTAGGGGTAACATCCACTCTTGAAAGAGATCAACTAAATTGGGGAGACTTGGGATGCTTTATGACCACATTTCTCATGCACAAGCCCTAACCCTAACCAATGGAAATAGCTCCAAATACAAAACAATGTCATCAGCTAGCTTACTAACACTAAGAATAAGGTGGGGTATGAATGTCACATGGTTCAGAAGTAGAATGCATAAAGTAGTGTGGAAATCATGATTTTGGCATGGCAGAGTCAAATTGTAACCAAAAATTGGAATTTGAACTTGTACACATTACATCCTCGCTGATCAAAAGCTACTTCAAGACTATCACAACTAGTGGGATAGTGCAGAGTCCTACAGGAAAGCTAAAGAGTGAGCCAAGTGACTAAAACTGACCTAACTCATCGCCAAAGAATCAAAATCAGCACGCAAAAGAAAAAATAATCTCTAAGAAATGTAAGAAGCACACCCACCAAATGTGGTGGTAAACAGAGACCTAAAGTGGAAAAAGGAGCAAAAATTCTGATTTTTACATGCAGAGTGTTGTCAAAAACTATAGAGGCAAGAGAGGGAGATAGAGAGGAAAGAGGGAGAGAAAGATATAAAGAGAGAGATTGAGATAGAGGGGAAAGAGAGGGAGATAGAAAGAGAGAGAGATAGAAAGAGGGGGAGATAGAGAGGAAAAAGGGAGAGAGAGACATAGATATAAAGAGGGAAGGAAGTGAGAGAGAGAGAGAGAGAGAGAGAGAGAGAGAGAGAGAGAGAGAGAGAGAGAGAGAGAGAGAGAGAGAGAGAGAGAGAGAGGAACAAGAGAGAGATAGAAAGAGGGAGAGATATAGAGGAAAGAGAAAGAGATAGAAAGAGGGGAAGATAGAGTGGAAACAGGGAGGGAGAGATATAAAGAGAGAGATTGAGATAGAGGGAAGATAGAGAGAGAGAGAGAGAGAGAGAGAGAGAGAGAGAGAGAGAGAGAGAGAGAGAGAGAGAGAGAGAGAGAGAGATAGAAAGAGGGAAAGATAGAGAGGAAATAGGGACAGATAGAGAGGAAAGGTGATGCTATTCTCTTTGGGGATATGAATGCTCACACAAAAACATTGCAACATGATACTCAACAATTTGATATACCATACATTTCAAGGGAGTTGGAGGAAGTTCACTTGTATAATCATACTTCAATGGATGAGAAAGAGCTGGATCATTATGGAAAGTTACTTTTACACATGTGCAATAGCACGGGTATGGTCGTTGCCAATGGTGTATCTTTGAAGAGTGGAACCAATGGATTTACCTGTAGAAAACATAATGGGGATAGTGTGATTGACTGTATGCTACTCTCCAAAGCCATCACATATCGCATAGAGAGTTTTACGCTTGGCCAATGGACCTTGGAATCAGCATAGGACCTTATGTATTGACCTTGCATGTGGAGAAGCAACTAAGCATGATAATATGAGCCGATAGGAAAGATATCAGTATGTATGGATTTCAAACGGGCAACTATGTATATTGAAATGGTTGAGTAGAAGTTATGAATGACAAAGCATCAATATGACGCACCTTGGCCTTGAGGTTCCGACCAATCACAAGTGGCATGAATGTGCTATGCATCATTTGGAATCCGAAAAGAGAACGTACCATGCATTTTTGAGAACATGTGTAATGCGGAGAACATCAAGCGTTGGGTTCTCAAGAAGTACCTTTTTGACACATTGGTGACATCAGTTCTTCTATATGGAGTTGAAGTGTGGGACATGAGCATCTCAAAGTCTACTTGGAAAGAGATTGAGAATGTCCAAAAGCATTTTCTTACAAAATTTCTCCAAGTTAAGACACAAACACCATATATGCTTCTACTTCTTGAGTCTAGATATTTTCCAATTGAGGTTATGGGAATGGAAAGGGTTGTGGAGTACATGATAAAGATGCATCGGAACCCCTTACATTGAGTTCCTACAATTGCATGGAGCAAGAAAAAATGTTCAAAAGATGCATAAAAGCAAGATCTTGAACACGGGATAAATACAAGACATAAAGAAGTGATTTGGGAGATGGATGCATTACCGAGAGGGGGGGGGGGGGGGGGGGGGGGGGGTGGTTCAGTACGTATAAATTTTGTATATTGTGTGCGTTCAACAACTATATTTTAAACTCCTTATCTGTGAATTTTTAACAAATAAAATACCCCCTTTTTCTATTCAATCTATAAATTTTTTTCCCAATTCTATTTTACAGTACCCTTTTGTATGTGAAAATGTGAGAAAAAATAAAATTTGATAAACCCTTCTACTGCATTCGTGTGATAGTCACATAATTATTAAGTGACCCCTCTCAAGTGCATTACACTTGCTACATGATGCCTCAATAGACTCCCGAGTGAATGAAGCTTTTCTACAGTGCCACCTTGGGAGGAATCCAATGGGTCACTCTTCATACATTACACCACCCATATTGCCCCTAGCTACATAACCATGTTCTTCTTCTTCTTCTTCTTCTTCTCTCTCTCTCTCTCTCTATGTGTGTGTGTGTGTGTAGTTTGGCCAAAAGTTTCTTACTACAAGACTACCGTTGCCTGAACTTCCACCAGTGACCACCAATTGTACATGATGGGTTGAAGAAATGACCAAATTGCCACTCCTTGAACTACCACCAATGACCACCAATTGTACATGATGGGTTGCACTTGAAGCCCTCACCTAGATCCTAGATTGGGTCCAATCCCTCATCAACACCTCTTAGGTCACCCTTTAATGATGTCTCTTGCCAAAATAACCAACGACCCTTCCAATTTCTTAATTGTGATAAAATACACTAAAAAGACAATAAAATTCATTTTTTTGGCAAGCATTGAGTATGCATAGGGTAGAGTAGCCAAAGCCTAGGCTACCTTGATGCTTTAGCCTAGATCAACAGCTCCTTTTGCAAGTTGACAATGTTATCCACTCCTTGTAGGGCCTCTACATGCTTGGTCCTCCCTGTACAGCATCTAGGTGCTTCCATGGCTATCCCCAACATCCCCGGGGCTTTCCAATCAACGAGCAAAGAAAATCGAGCAAAGCCAATTTCCGAGCAAATATGAGCAACACCCTTGATAAATTGATGTGAGCGCGAGGTATATTGGAGAAAATACTCATGTTATATTAATTTTGACCAACTTCTGAACACAAATGGGTCGGACATCTATAGTTACGACCTCCCTGCTCCCAGCTGGCTGTGGCAAACTTCCTGAAGGCCACACTAGTGGATAAGAGTTACCGAAGTGTTTGTTAAACTTGTGTTGCATCTGTTTCACAAGCTTTGTCATTATTATTCCAATGCATTGGTCAAGTAAAGGCCTGCATGACATCTCTGCATGATAGCGGATTTTTAGCTCTACATGATATCTCTACGCATGCAAAACGATGAAAGCAAGTTGTAGACAGTTGCTCTAGTAAGGAGAGGTAAAGCGAAGGATTTCTTTAATCTTCTCCTTAACATCAAAAAATATAAATAATTACTAGCACAAAGCTTTGTATCTAATGTACATACACACAAAAGATATTTCAAGTGAGCCTACAAAGACACTATTAATCTATAAGAAAGAGCGTGAAAGTATGAAGTATGGCCCTACGACCACACCTGTTTTAAGTTTAAACAATGTTGTATGTAAAATGAATAGATCGGTGGAATACGTATCAAAGTTTTGTATGGAAAAGAGAGGTTACGCATTAGGCACGCGAAGAACAAACCTGGCGAGTCTCTCGTGCCCCCTTGATCAATCCATCAAGGCAAGCATTAATCACCTTCAAGGCCTCTTGAAATTTCCGTTGGCGAGGGACTACCAAGATCGCGAAGCGTAGCTTCCAATATGGGATGTAGAATGTGGATCTGTGCTCAGCCTAATACAATGTACTGTCAAGGTCCGAGGTCGGGGGGCAGAGAATCTAGCCCGTCCATCCACTAGCGTTTCCTCAACAGAATCGCCTGTAGCAGTCGCTCGATTTCTGCCAGGTCAGCACGCAGGACGTTCTTGCCATGCATTCAATCAACTTCTACCAGCTCAGCGCACGGAAACCTACTGGCTACTTGCCATGTCAGTGCACGGAATGTTTTTCGATCATTGCCAATTAATGTAAGCCCCGTCAGCACTCATAATGAGTCCGTCGACCTCTCGCAATCATTGCCAATCACTGCAGGCCCTGTCAGCATCCGTAATAAACCTCTCGAGCAATGGAAATATGCCAGGTCAACAAGCGAAGTTCGTATTGGAATGCGAATGGGCTATGCGTGGCATGTGTGCTCTGACACTGTTACGCATGCAACCGGCTGAGCTCTCACTGTGCATATTATACGCATGAGACCAAATCTGTGTCTGTTCTGTTGGCCCCCCTCCCTCGGACCCTTGACGGCCGAGAATGGTCCCTGAGGGACCATTCCCCACAATCCTCCTCCCCCATGGCTCCCGACATCCGCCGGTCGCCAAGTGGTCGAAGGATTATGGGGAATGGTCCCTCAAGGACCATTCCCTACCCCATAAGCCGCCTACACATCAAAAGTTAAGAGCTGAGAAGCTGAACGGATCACTCCTAAAGAATAAACTAATTTTGACTCATCTACATCAGTGATGACTTAGCATGATCCCAGTTACATAAGCACAGAGGGTCATTGCTTGATTTAGTTTTGACACTAGGAAGCTTTGGGAGAATCAATCCAAATAATGTCGACGGCCAAAACTGATAAGTTCCATCAGTCTCCAGGAGAATTTTCCTTGCTTCAAGTCCTTGAATTGAGCTGTTGTGTGTTCATATCATGCAGTTTTCAGCAGGCGTAGATATGGTGATATGCAATATTTAATCTGGGGGAGAACAAGTAAAAGTTCAGTCCAATCACAACCACTCCTTAAGTCAACAGTGAAATTAATCTTTTTGGAAATGATGCTAAATAGATAACTCTTATAATACGCAGAAGTCTGAATGGTGAATTTCAATCGGTTGGAAAGTTCTCTTGTTTTCTCTTACGCCACAGGACATCTGATGTGGCATCACTTATGGGGCCCAATTTCATTGAGTATTCGATATTGGGGGCAATTTTGCTATGTTGCAGAGCCACTCTAATAGCTGTGTGCACCCTCCCTCAGGTGGAATGGAAGGAGGGGCTATTCATTATCCGAGTCTTGATGCCACCTCTTAAAGAAAAAGGCTAATTTTGTTGGGGGAGAAGTTATGTACAACATTGCTGTTAGTCAATTATAGGACATCCAAGGCAGCTGGTGTCCAATCTAGACATTGTTTGAGCATTGTCAAGAGGTGAATGTGAATGTGGGTTGTTAGTGGGGGTGAGTTCGCAGCATATTTGCTAATCATGATGCCAAGCAGCCTGCCTGATTAGGAGGCATTGTGACATATGCACAACATTTCTTGGGATATAAACAATCACAATGTCCGCCTCAAAGCAGTTATCTTGGCCATATGCAATCATTAACAAAGTACAGAAAAATGTAAGACGATGAGCGCTTTACTCGCAAAACATGTTCCCGGCCTCCTACGTACACGTGTCGTTCTTTGTATCATAAAAGCAGAAGTGCTTGGCTTAAGAGAAACACATACCTGTATGACCGGAGACATTTTTGCTATGCATTCAAAATCATAATTGAACACACTCAATCCAATAATGTCCAAAGCCAAGCTGGAATACTCTTGCTCCATGTCAACTTCAAAATGGTCAAATTGCTTTGCTTCAGCCTCAAGAAGCATAGTCTCAAATTTTTTCATAGCCCGAGCAGTACACTGACTGAAAACATTTACCATTGCCTCCAAATATGCAGTGTGAAATCCAAGAACAATGAGGCTGGTCAAAAGTAGCGCACACAATCAATCTCGTTATGAACTTGATTAGCTTCTAAACTGCATCAGCCGCATGAGCCTTGTGTAAGCTGTCGAAACCAGTCCGCGCCGGCGCGGACTGGTTCCAGCAGTATTCGCTCAAGTCGGCCTGCTGCCACGTGCTGCCTCTGCTTGAATATTCTGCAAGCTGTCAAAACCAGTCCGCGCTGGTGCGGACTGGTTCCAACAGTATTCGCTCAAGTCGGCCTGCTGCCACGTGCTGCCTCTGCTTGAATATTCTGCAAGCTGTCGAAACCAGTCCGCGCCGGCGCGGACTGGTTCCAGCAGTGTTCGCAAGGTGTATACCGATGAGGTTTTTGTTTTTTTTTCGCTCGTTGCATTTGAACCTACATAATATCTTCTAGGGCACACAAGTTCCTCGTGTATTTTGTCAGAGATGTGTGTGTGTGTGTGTGTGTGTGTGAGAGCGAGAGAGAGAGAGAGAGAGAGAGAGAGAGAGAGAGAGAGAGAGAGAGAGAGAGAGAGAGAGAGAGAGAGAGAGAGAGAGAGAGAGAGAGAGAGAGAGAGAGAGAGAGAGAGAGAGAGAGAGAGAGAGAGAGAGAGAGAGAGAGAGAGTGAGTGCATGAGAGCAAGCGAGCTAGGTTGCAGCTTTTCAAATGGAGAGAAATATCACGGTGGCTACAGGCTTGTCATGGGCTAGGGCTAAACCGGGGGCAGGAGAGAGAGAGAGAGAGAGAGAGAGAGAGAGAGAGAGAGAGAGAGAGAGAGAGAGAGAGAGAGAGAGAGAGAGAGAGAGAGAGAGAGAGAGAGAGAGAGAGAGAGAGAGAGAGAGAAGAAGAAGAAGAAGTAGAAGAAGAAGAAGAAGAGGATTTTAACGTTGTAGGAAACCATCCCAAGAGGCCTCAAAGATCTGTTTGATGAGAGTTGAACTCAAGACTTGTTATTCAAGAGGCCCAAGTTGCAGCTCGTAATGGGCTTCTTCAATTATAACTTGCAGACAGAAAAAGAGCGTTGCAATATTGTGCATCACATCACAAAGATAGAGCCTTCCATGTGGCCTTCATATGAGAGAGAGAGAGAGAGAGAGAGAGAGAGAGAGAGAGAGAGAGAGAGAGAGAGAGAGAGAGAGAGAGAGAGAGAGAGAGAGAGAGAGAGAGAGAGAGAGAGAGAGAGAGTCCTAACGTTCACTACATACTTGTCGCATGCGCATGCGCCACCATCTACCACTAAGCGTGACCATCCAACTGAAGTTCGACCTTTTTATGCAGATTGCATCATGAGAATATTTGTTAATTCTCCTCTTCTTTTTATTTTCAAAAACTGTATCACATACCTCCAAAGTAGTCTTTGTTGGAGCATACGAGTTCTAGCTAGCAATGATAAGTGCTATTTTCCAGGACTGCAAAGGCCGTGACTCTATTTTGGGCTACTCCTATTGATGACAGCTCTTATTGGGATTACAATCCCTCTGATTTAATGGCTTATATGGCACCTGAGACGGCCACCTCAGACGGAGTGGGGTGTAGTTGCTTTTACAGAGCTCGGCCAAGATGCAAGCTGCCTCACTTGTAGAGAGCACCACTATTTTATCGGCTATAATGTGCATACGAGGAGAGATGCGATTGGCAACAGTGATAAGGGTTGGTGAAAGGGGCCAATCATGTAGTGGTAGATTTCCAACACATGGTAGCAACTGATTTTGATAGGAGTAGCTAATTGATGGGGAGAAGTACATAGGCTGGTTTGCTCACAACAGACGAGCTATTTAGCCTTATACACGTGCAAAGAGGAAGTGAGAACCATCCTTTTCGTTCACTTACAATGCATAACTAGTGGGGAGGAGTAGAAAGATTTTGTTGTTTAAGAGGGGCATGAAAGGGCCTGCTCTATTGGTTGTTGGGGTGATTTCAACTAGACTATGCCTAGGCTATACATGGCTCTAGATAAACTTTAATAAAAGCACAATTAGTTGAAAGGCACAAAATAACAAGATAAATTGTAGATAATGATAATGCGATTATAAATTAACGCCCATCATCCATGTTAAATCAAAGCAGCTATAATACCACTTGGGGTTGTCATCAATAGCAGCAACCAAAATGGAGCGACAGCCTTTGCAACCCTCTAAAATAGCACTCATGATTTGCATCAATTCAAAGTACACTAAAATTCAACTTTTTGCAAATATCAGGCAAGAGATCGACAACTTTGTGGCTTGCTATATATGAGAAAAATATTGAAAAGTAGGTTATAATCATGAACAACAAAGATGATATAGCAGTATTTAGATTAAGTTTAGGTGAAGACAGTAGGTTCACAAAGGGTGGACGCAGGTGCATAGAAAGGTATAACACAAAATTTCCTATTAGTTGTTTTTTCTGCTACATGTTCACATTCTAATTGCTTGAAGCTCTGCATTTGCACTTCCCACACAAATGCAAGATGGAAGAGCATGGTTTCTAAGGGAACCCAACAACTGGTAGGCTTGGCAACCAACATAAACTTGCTTTGACAATCAAAGCAAGGAAACACCCCTGAATGTGGCCTTAGGATGTGTCCCTAGGATAGCAAAGAAGTAGTCATTCTCTTTGGCTATAGTTGTCCTACCAACACCCCATGGACACGTAGGTTGTTCGCAAGGCCCATTCTCACATTGGCCCACAATTCCCTTATCCTATCACAACTGCCATGTCTCTTGTGTCTTATATCACTTTTAAAAATCTCTCTAATTCATAGAAAACTTTATTGAAGGACTCGCTCATTTTTTTCACTGCTCGAAAAAACTCGCTCGCCATCCTGTAAGACTCAACATCCCCTAATGCCTTGCTTGCAATCAACTCGACCAAAAATAGTGCAAAATTTCATTTTACACAAAAACAAGAAGAAAATACATGATGTTAAAAAACAGTGTTTGTGGCTCAACAGCACTTCAGAAGGAAATTCAACATCTTTTGGTACGGAAGATGGTGCCTTCTTTGTGGTAATTGTGTCTTAATGTAAGAACACAGGGCTACACCGACTATGACAATTGATGTACCTATAGCATTGTGTGTGGAGATCTTGCTTCCAAAAATAATAATTTGAAAATTCAATGACAAAACACTTTTCAAGAAATTCCGCATAGGATGAGTGATTGGAGCCATCGCTTCAAGGGTATTGGCGACAAGCTGGTTGTATATGTGGTAGAATATACCAACCCAAAAGAGACCAGGCAAGACTTTTTTCATCCCAACCTTTCCAATGGCATCGATGAACCCAATATATAAAAGTGAAGGACCTTGGTACAAGAATACAAAACAAGACTTTGATAATAATGGAGATTTGCGCATACACATTTGTGATGTAGATACACTTTATAGCCTTGTTCATAGCTTTCTTTGAGTAGATATGTCTATATGTACATGTAATGTTAATTTTCATTGCACTTCAAAAACTCAACCATTTTGAAAGAACGCTCAATTATGGATGTCATAGAAACAAAAATCACAATAGGGTAGAGGGGCCAGTTGTGGTACGGCCCCCCAGAGAAAAGACACATGAACCCCTAATTTTAATATGTTTGGGGACCAAAAGAAGCACAAAAAAGTGGAGTTGAAACGGCTAGTTCATTTGAAATAAAGCCTTCTCATTGGCCAGGGCGTGGGTTCAAGACGTTGTGGCTGCATTTTATCTCTTTTGGCCCCCATTGGTGTTCTTATTCATGCCGATTTTTGATACACTTGATTCCGAAAATCGCGCCGCGACTATCGACTTTCAAACCGGACCAATCCCAAATTATTTTTCTTGAAAGCTTATGAAAAGGCGATTAAATTGAGCTACTCAGCGCAAAAAATTGAGCTCGGAGGAGGGAGATTCAAGCTCCCCAAGTTACCCGTCCCCCTACTGGCTCCTCTACCCTAGGAGCAAGTGAGAGCAAAGGTGACAAGGGAATTTGTCGTCCCAAAATACACTAAGAGTCTGGCACATCAAAGAAGGGATCTATTGCTTTGACTGATAGCCACCTCCGCCAAGGAGACATTCCTCATCACTTGGGGGGTCACTATAATAAAAAATTGCCTATCATGTGGGTTCAAATGTAGGGATTATTTTATTCTACATTTTCACATACATAAGGGTGTTGGAAAGATGATCTTGAATTTTTTTAACAGATTAAATAAAAAAAGGGTCCTTTTTATTAGTGAAAAATTCACAGCTAAGGGGTTTTATAATATAGTCCTTGAACGTATGCGATATATATATTTTACATATAGTGACCCCCTCAAGTAAGCCTCATCACCAATGCATGGAAAAAAGAAATTGGTACATACACACACACACACACACAGAGCAAGTACTTGTCAAGTACTTTTCAATGGTGGCATATTTTAAAAGCTCAATGCCACCCACATTTTAGAAGCCATGGTCTATCACACTCACACACAATAGTACACCACACCAAGCAAATGAATGACCAAAACAAAGGATGGATAGGGGAAGTAGTTGTAAATCTTCTTGTTCAAAATATTGAAGATCACATTGAGAAAGTACATGCAAGGCTCTCTCTCTCTCTCTCTCTCTCTCTCTCTCTCTCTCTCATGTGTATCTATACATATCGAGTCTAGATAGGTTATTGTGAAGCACGTGGACAATCATCAGCGTGATCTCTTGAAACCCACACATCTCCATTGGAGTGAGCTAGAAGCTCCTGAATTGTATGTTACTTTAGCCCTACTACATTATCATGCTCCTCTTGTTTAATATTGTTTTTCCCCCCCACGCAATCGCTTGTAGCATCATAAAAACACCATCATGCCTAGCATAGCAGCATAAAAATGTTGTATCATACTTGCAATTGCAAAAATTATTTGCTGACAGACACTTACAGAGGATTGTAATCGTGCACACACACACACACACACACACACACACACACACACACACACACACACACATTTGTGACTGCTTATGAAGTATTTCTTTTGAAAATTCCTCTATCTTCCACTTACATTTTTTGATTCACTTGCACCTTATCTCATCGACTTCTTCCCTATAAATAGCTTAAGTTTTTGATTGGGCGCACACACACACACACACACACACACACACTCTTTAGTACAACTAATATTTAAACCCAATAAAAAAGTTGACTCCTTACTTGGTTGGGTTTAGGACTTATTTACCCCCACAATCCCTCAAATATATATATATATATATACCCCCCCCCCCCTCTTTTGTGGGAGTGGCCCCTTAAAAGCATAACTTTGTTGAGCCTCTCAAAGGTGCATTGAAAATGGAACAGTACCCCATAATAATGGTAACTGGAGGGCAGTTTTGGGTATTGTGTTAAATGACCTTGTGCATATCGAGTTATTCACGCCTGTCGCTTACAGTATATGCCTCACAGCTCTGTGCACCTGCACGATGCATGATGATGTTCTTTCTCTCTTCTCTCCCAGTCAGTCCCCCTATGAGGCCATGGCGGCTGCCGCTTGAAGCCATACACTTTGGAAACTCATATGATTTCAATAACGTAGGTTTGCATCATCATCAAAGCACTATAAAAAGGTGAGGTTGGCCCTGAGCCCCTCACTTAGTCTCTTTGCATGGTGTTGTGTTGGTATAAAGAGAGATTGAGGGTTTTTTTTGAAAGCTTGCCTACTGTCTAATTATGGAGCTTGTGGAAAAAGAGGGCGCTTCTCAAGTTTGCATTCTGTACAAAAAAATTTATTGGTTTTTTTCACCAGACGTTCTAGTTTTATATGGTTTGCAGGGATATTTTCTAAACTAAAGTAAGAAAGGTGGTGTGGCTTGAGATTTAGCAGCCATGAGCATTAAAAGCAAACTAAGTTTTGAAATTACGTTCTGTCTATGGTCTTTTTTAACAAAGCTGGTCTTTTTAATAATACAGTGTTCGATTGAATTTCTTTTGATTTAACTTTGGGGCATAAAAGGCATTTGGCATGAGCTGATTAACGAGGTTTGCATAGATTTTTGAAGGGATTTTTTCACATGTCGTATATGTTTTAGGACTGCATGAAAATAGGTTTCTCTACACCAAGGCTTTGGCTATCATTCACTAGAAAATAAATCGATTTTTTTCCATCTTTTTGATGTTTAAGGGTAATTGGCATTAGGTCGTACCCATGCACTTCACGGGCAAGCATGGCAATATGTATGAGGCCTAGTTTGTTTGCTTGTAGTTCTGCATACCGACTCATTATGTTGAGCTATTAGCTACGGGTTTAAGCTGTTGTTGCTTCGCGTGATCATTTTAGAATCCGACGGAGACTAAAAGTAAAATTTTTATTTTAGGTCAAACAGGATTTTTATGGAAATTATGCTATATTACGGTGTGGCATAGTCTAGCTAAGGTTCCATTACTTGACCGGATACTATATAATTGGCCAATTTTACTGTAAAAATTGGATGTTAAATGGGAAAGTTGACTACCAAAAGCAAAGGCATGTTTTTAGCAAAGTTCCCAAAAGATTGCAGGTATTCCTGGCTCAAAAACATGGCTACCTTCTGGCTTGGGCATCACTCTAACTTGCTGCACTTGCCTATAAATTGCCAGTTAGTGCTCAGTTTTTAGTGCCATCTGTTGCGTCTACTACCGCAAGGCTAAACGTATCTATTATACGGAGTGGTACAAGCTACTCATCACCATCTCCATAAGCTCTTCTCTCTCTTCAGAAGAAGAAGAAGAAAAAGGATACTCTCTCTCTACTTGCTCACTATCTTCTCTCACGTTTCACGGTGTACGTACTCTCCAGAAGCTTTCGTGGTGAATATGTCTACGTAGCTCTCATCACCGCTCTGTTGAGGCAAATCAAGAAGCCTTTCAATGGCCCCTAAATGATTCTAAAGCACGGTGAGAAGCTCAAAACTCCATAGCCATCGTCTCTCTTTCTCTCTCTCTCTCTCTCTCTCTCTCTTTATGTCTTTTTTCTGAGTAGTCACCCTCTCGGTGATTGTTTTTTTGTATACGAGTGCATGTATGGATTAACCGAGTACGTATGAAGTTTCCCAATGATTATTTCATCATGTTTAGTACGCTGATTTATGCACATGATGCGTTTAAGATCACGTGCGTGCATAAAAAGCACTTTTCGTTTCATGTCATAGAGGGGGTAAGAACATTGTTTTGGTCATAACTCACAAACGGTTATGAATTAACCGGAAACCTTTATACGAGAGATAAAACACATCATTTATAACATTTTCTCTCTTTGGTGTCATGTGAAAATAATGCATGAGCTAAAAGATTTGGTGAAAAAACAGCTTGCTGTCCACTACACAAACCAAATTTTTTTGACTCCAGGCTCCTTGGAGAACCACTATACAGATTCACCGGATGGGCAAACCCACTTGACCAATTGAAAAGCTTGATGAAACTTGATGATAAATGTATTTAGGTCTCTGTTATCACCTCCAAAATGCGAGTTATTAATCGTTCCATAACCGGTTTTGCCTACACGTATAGGGGTGCTACCTAGGGGGAGTACCATATGACGTCGTGAGTTAACCGAGTTGTTTATGTGTATGATTTATGCTTTGTTTTGATGAGTTGATTTCAGCTATTAGATGCCCATAAACTTATGTGAGAGTATATGGTTAGACATCCCGAATCGCATAGGCAGATATGATTAAAGTGGCTTTCCTTTTGGGTTACCATTTGTTTGTGTAAGTACCATATGGGTAAAGTGATGTGATACAATGCTAATCTAAATTATGGAGGTGAGCTTGATGCATTGGTTTGAGGTCAAATACTTTCATTTGCATGTTTTGCTGCATGCTTCCAAAAATGCCAAAAAGTTGTTTTTTGCATATGTGTGGAGTTATGGTTTATGGTTGACCTAAAGGTCGGAGCTGTTTTGCATCATTTTTTTGGTGATGAAATGTTATCATATGATGTATGGGAACTCATGGATTGATGTGGATGCCTCATATGCGTGGTTATGATTGCTTTCCACCTTTCTAGGTCAAAACTAGCTCTATGTGCTAAGGAGGTGAAGTGCAAATGTGATGCATCAACTTTGCATGGTTGGATGTTGTCAAAGTTGGATTTTTATGTCATGATTAGTTGCTGGTCAGACTCTTTTTATGCATGAAAGAATCACGTCTTAAGAGTCACATGTGTGTGGACTCCGATTCATTGTAGGGTCAAACTCCAAGTGTGGGAGTTGGTTCAATGTGGTTATGATTTATGGTTAAGGGCCGAGATTCCCTCATGGATTATGATTGTGATTTTATGGTGGAAGTCGGTGTGGCTCATTGTTTTTTTTTTTGGGATATGGTTATGTTGTTGAAATTTTTGCAGCCATGTTATGTTCTAAAGTGGTTATGATAGCCCTAGAATGATGGGCGTATATACAATGTATGAGGGGGAAAAAACTCTTATTGAGGGAAAAAATGCCCCGTGGTCGTGCCTCACCCAAGTTGGGTGGAGTGCTCACCCGTGCGATGTGATTGGATTATGGTTTATGATTTTGGGAATGGATCATGAAGTGATCTAGATGGTTTATGGTAGACGTGTGAGGGTAGAGACTGTGTATAGTCTAACTGCGTGGAAAATATTCTTTGTGCATATGGGAAGTGCTATTGTGATTGGACTCATGTGTTATGTTTCTCATGGTAGCGTCGCTACAAGACTAGAATCACCTACATCGCTTAGCCCTAGACTAAAGGGTCTACATAGTTAGTGCATCGGGGGTTGAATGACTTACACGGCTAACGCATCAGGGATTTTGCCTTGGCTTTGCCAAAACACACGGTGCTGGGCATCAAAGAGACATGGCACCTAAACTGGTGTGGTTGGTGTTGATATCCTACCACCTACTGGTACTTGGGATTCTTTCAAAGCTTGGGTTTATGGAGGGAGGCAAAGCGGCCTCAACCTATGTCTAGCTTAGGTAGATCGGAGGTGTTTTGGCTCGCTCCCAACGAATTGAAATTCTCTTTGTTTGTAGTAGAGCAGATATGGATGGGTGGACCGGTCCATCCCTACACAGGGTCCGATGCACTGCTAGTTATTTTGTCATATAATTTTGATGTTATGGTATACCCAGATTTTGTCATTGCATTAATACATGGTTGCTTGTTTCATTTAGATGGAGCATTTAAAGATTCTCTTTTGTTATTTTTCTGATGTCTCTTTGCACTCTATTTCACCCTCCACCATACTCTCTCTCTCTCTCTCTCTTCCCGTAATGTGGTGTACACATATATTCACCCTCCACAACGTTTTATTCTTCTTGAGTATGCTTTCATTTCATAGCACCCATTCAGGGGTAGCACTAGTTGCTAGCTGCCTCTAGATGCAGTCCGGCTCATGGCCTACACTCCATGCTTGATCGGGGTGCTGAGAACTCCTCCCCTTTCAAATGCTTCCACAACTCTGATGTATATGAAAATTATATAAAGATGTAAATTGTATATTTTGTGCATAGACCCCTGGGGAGGGGTATCTCTCACCTGGTATCATAGCCTATGCTTAAGGTTATGGGGATTTCCTTAAGCCCGATACTAGTCGGGTTAGTTATGCATTGTGCATGCAATCGTGCATGCTGTTTGAGAAAGGATATTGTATTCATGATGCATCTATAAGTGATGTTGGTTGATGGTACTTGTTTGAATTGTCTTCTTGGGTGGAAGTGTTTGGTTTGAGTTATGGTGAAGTGGTTAAAGTGTTCAACAACGGCTTTGTAATTTCGTTGAATGTTTGTTTTGTAGTAACAAATGGCTCCCAGAGTGTCATCTGAATGCTTTCTAGGGGAATGAGATTTTGGACATAGTGTTCAACAATCTAGCGACACGATTGTCCAGGGATAAACGGGAACTCTTTTACTTAGAAATCGGGACCAAAATCCTTGGCATGCTAGGAAGCACAACTTGTTGGAAGAGTGTTGATCGTAGTTACCTTACTCGTCACCAAGAACCCTTCCGTAAATTCTTCATCTATATTGACGACAATCCAAGAGATTGGTTTGCCAACCTCATGCTACCTCAACTTAGAATATGGTTAGGCCTAGAAGACATGTTCTACTACTTGGCGATGCTCTCCCAAATATTAAGGATTGCCGAAGTTGCTAAGAAGTTTGAAGCTCTTGCAGCTGTCATAGGAAAATAAAAGTTAGAAGATAACTATAGACCATGTTGTCGTGTGGGAGGTCTAAGGGAATATCCTGTCATGAGAGTTAAAATAATATTTAGAGAGTTAGCTCTCAGACAACCATAATATTGTAATGAAATCATAAAAATCAAATTCTGATGAATAAAAGAAGCATAGACTCAGTTTTGGTTCACATGTGTACTAAGTTTTCTCTCTCCTTGTCTTGTTTTTTAGATGGATCTTTTTAATTGTCTAGATGAATTCCTGAGTGACTTTGCGTAAAGTGTCTTTTTTAATCATGCGATTGGATTCAGTCTCCATTGGGGAATTGAAGTGGTTTGAGTTTTAAAGGGGACTAGGGATTACCTTGTACCGAACACTTACATAGCATGGGAGTTATATGTTGAAGCTCAGCGTGAACACCGAACACAAGTGCCTGATAGGTTTATGACCAACCCACAACTTTGGGTAAAGGAAAAGATCCAGGAAGGCGATGTTAAAGTGCAAGGATATGTTCTTTACCTTAACCTATGTTCTCTTTTGGACATACCGAGTCCTGAACTCATACTTAGTAAGAATGCCCTCATGCTAAACCAAAGATACGGATTTTGTGAGAAGGTCATAATCAGAGTATGGAAGAAGTCAAAAGACGGCAACCAATTCTATTATGTACCCGAGGATTGGTTCAATAGAGTCTATGGATCTATTCTCAAATACAACCCTCATAATATCACCGTTATCTTTGATGACTTTGAGAAACTAAGGTGTATTAGTGACTTTGCCCAAGCACAACCAATGACAGTGAACTTGAGTAGATATTTCTATAGAGGTGATGTAAATGAGAGACATGCTCATGTAAGCTGCTTTAATGGATTACCACCAACGGATGTATCACGAGGAGAGGAATGGTACGAAAAGAAAGACGTGAATTTCAATGCTCAAGTTGAAGTGCTAAACTTTAATACTCAAGATGTGAACAAATATAGGGGTAGGACATCGGTTGTAGGAACCAAAAATTGGTTCATAGGACCCTTTCGTATTTATGTATCTCCCTCGAAACACTATATATCTTTTTGGTCTTCTTCGGTTATAAAAAATTCATTTTGATATAACACTTATTATTTTGAGGATATAATATTTGAGTTTGAATCCTGGTTTTATCATTCTAACTAACTTGAGTGATGGGGTATGTGTAGATGACTGACATCTTACCTTGAGGGATATGGGTGGATATACTCTCCCACCTTATGGTGGAGGAGCATTTCCAAACTAGAGTGGAAGTGCAAAGGCTTGTCACTACCACGCATAATGGGGAAGAGAAGGAAAGGTTGATGTCTACGGATTTATTGTACCTAATATTTTCCGAGCTTGGTATCATTATGTTGCAGGCAACCTCGAGTTTAGACCACCTGAGCATAAACCCTCGCCTGTTGGGAGGATTGAGTGGATACAATCCAAGTTGGAACG
Organism: Adiantum capillus-veneris; assembly: GCF_014529385.1. NCBI lineage: Eukaryota > Viridiplantae > Streptophyta > Polypodiopsida > Polypodiales > Pteridaceae > Adiantum > Adiantum capillus-veneris. The sequence goes on along the minus strand of NC_140956.1, from coordinate 41,433,059 downwards.
AAGATTTTTGTCACTAATCAAATATTGTACATAAATGCTTATGAACTTACCCTTAGACCGACAAAAGAAACATGGATGGCAAGAAACATACTTCCTTTAGTAATGGCTATGGGATGCTTTGACATTGTTATGTTTAGTGTATGGGGCCGTCCGTGCGAAAACAACGATCGACATTCCTTTAGCCCAGTACCTTGGAAGTTGTTCTTTGATTTATTTGGGAAGTCACTAATCTAGAATCCTCGCCATGTAAAAAAATTATACAATGCCTACAATAGACCGCAGTGCCTTGCAGATTGTGAAAATATACATTACTCAGTTGGATGGGACACACCGGATGTGTTTCCAAAAGAATCTGCTTACTTCGATGACTCTTCGGGTACAAGAAGGCAAATGTTTACACCGAAATGGGGGTACTCGTAACAAACAAATCCCTTACTCAGGAATGGTATGACTCACACGCCAATGAAGAAATGTTGTAGCCAAAGATCAAAAAGGATTATTGGGATCACCCATTTGATATACTCAAGGAATGGGACAACTATACTCCATTGGTGGAAGGATGTCACAATGGATATTATCGAGTGCATTATGTCAGAGCCATTAGGATTTATCAGAAGTTTTCGTGACACTTGTATAATTTTTTGAAAAGCCAAAGTTTTGTGATATAGAAATTGGATTAATTTATTTGTTATTCTTTCAAGAAGAACTATCAAAACAAAGTTTATCACTCAGACCATATGAATGAGTTTCTTGAATGTACCCAAGGGACTAGAAATCTGGAATCATACTATCAACATTTCTTAACCCTTGTCATGTATGCTCCAGTAGGGATGACTCAAGAGGTCAAAGTAGCTCGATTCGTATCAGGGTTACATAATCCTATGAAGACTAGACTCCAGTGTCTTCGTCTTACCAATTTTATAGATGTCCTTGATGCAGGCAAACCCATCTAAATAGAGTTATCTACTACCGAAAAGAGGAAACCAGAACCTGTTCCTATTCGTGAAATCAAAACGTCTCGTCTCGAGGAGGAACAAAGGTCTGTAAATCCACAACAAAGAAGAGAGAACTTGTTACGTATGAAAGCCAGGAAGGATCATTTGTGCTACACTTGTTTGATCTTGGTCATCAGTCCAGAGATTGTCCATTTAACAATTCAAGCTTCATAGGATTAGTGGAAAATTATGAACATCGAAATTTTAATCCAAATCGGAACTTTAAAAATTTTAGACCCAGACCACCGAAAATTCAGAGGAACTTCAATCAACAAAACTCTAACCAAAACCAAAGACAACCTCAAAACCAAGGGAATTTTAGACCAGGCAATCCACCTTTTGTTTGGAATGGACTGCCTGCCAACAATAACAACAATGAAAATGTTAACCGTCAACCTCGTCCAAGAGGAGGAGGAAATCAAAGACCTCAAGGAAGACCTCAAGTTAATAGACCTCAAGGGGCTAGAGGTGCGTAATAGGAAGGGGGAGGAGGGTGGTTGGGGTAGCTGCAAACTGTCTACAAATTAGGGGTGGAGGGTTGCACCTCAAGAGGAGTGAAAGCTAGGCAAGGACAGTAAGAGAGAGAGAGAGAGAGAGAGAGAGAGAGAGAGAGAGAGAGAGAGAGAGAGAGAGACGTGCCTCATACGGTGTGTGCATGAGAGGTGCTTTATTCAGTGCATCTCTTACATTCCATCTCTAAGAAGCAACAGAGGAGAAGGCTTCTGCCCGTCTCTAAACGAGCAAATTCAAGAGAGAGAGTGAGTCAAAGAGAATATAAATGCTGCAATTGAACATTAGGGAGTGAATGAATTTTTTTTAGTAATTCAAACCCCAACGGAGTATCAAGGTAACCATTTTACCTTTTTGATCGATTCAGAGAGTACACATTCTTTCATATCTCCTAAGTGCATCAGAAACTTCATTTTTGTCTGAACACCTTGATACAGACCTTACAGTGGAATTAGCTACGAGTAGGAAGGCTAGATCTTCTACTTCAATGGTTAACTTGAATTTTGTTTTGGATGGTCATAATACTTATGCAAACTTCATAGTCTTACCCATAGAAATCTACGATGGAATTCTAGGAATGGATTGGCTTAGCCAATGATGCTCGCATACATTGTAAAGACGCTTCATTGACTTTCAAAAATGACAAAAACTCTAGGGTTACGCTTACTGGGAAACGGGGAAAGCTTAAGTTTAGACTAGTGAACTTTACCAAAATTATGAAGAGTCATAGGAAAAATGAAAGGATTTACGCAATAAAGCTTAACCATAAGGAGAAGAAAATAGATTCACCTGAACCTGAATGGATAACAAAATTTGATGATGTATTTCTCGAAGAACTTTTGCAGCTACCACCCAAGCGTGATGTTAATCATGCAATGGATCTTACTCTAGGATCTCAACCAGATGCCTGTAGACCTTACAAAATGTAAGTACCTGAATCTGTGGAACTCAAGGTGCAATTAACTCAACTCCTTGAACAAGGCTTCATTCAACAGAGCGTTTCTCCATGGAGTACTCCTGTTATCTTTAATCGAAAGAGGGAGGGTACTCTACGTCTTTGTATTGATTATTGTGGATTGAACCAAGTAACAGTGAAGAATACGTATGCAATACCAAGGATTGATGAACTGCTTGACCGAATACACGGGGTTTCTATCTTCACAAAAATTGATCTTAAGTCAGGGTATTACCAAATCCAAATCAAGGAGGAGGATATACCAAAGACAGGATTTAATACTCGTTTTTGACATTATGAATTTACAGTTTTGCCTTTTGGACTTACCAATGCTCCTGCAACTTTTAATCGTCTCATGACCGACGTGTAAGAAGCTAAGTGCTAGATATTGTGGACCTTTTGTAATCACAGAGCGGTTTAATGATCAAGCTTACAGACTCTTGTTACCACCACACATAAAGGTACATGATGTTTTTCACGTCAGCTTACTCAAGATGTATGTACTTGATCTGCAACATATTCTTGATGATTCTCTATTATCTACCTCTATCGATGGAACTTTTGAAGTATATCCTGAAGTGATATTTCAAAGCAGAACCAAGCCTTTATGTAATCCAACCATTATTGAACACCTTGTTAAATGGTCAACATATCCTGAAGAAGATGCCACTTGGGAACGCGATGATGTAATGAGACTAAATTATCCATATTTCATGTCGAGGTGACGACACCTTGAGTTTTTCAAGTGTGGGAGGATGTAAGATTCCCAATTTTTGGGTCTCTTTTAAAAATAAGAAAAATTACCTTTCAATATCTATTTTGTCAAATTCTGATTTAAGATGCTTAATTGACAGTATTGGAAGGTTCTAAAGTAAAAAGCAAGACCGTTTCCATGTTCCAGTAGGTTAGATGAATGTTTGGTTCAGTTTTGAAAAAATCCGCTATTTTTAGCTTTTTCATGCTTTTTATGCTTTTAGGTACTTTTTTGCAAAAAGCAAGGTCGGATCCTTGATCTACGTGGGGAAGCTATGGTTCAATTTTGTAAAAATCTGCTTCTTGTGTGCTTTTCACACTATTTTTAGCATTTCATGATTCTAAATGCTTTTTAGTGAAAAACAAGTCCGCTTTCTTATTCCAGTGGATGAGGGGCACCCGTGGTTCAATTTTAGTTTTTTTTTTTTGGCTTTTAACGCTATTTTTAGCTTTTTGTGCTTTACGGAATTTTTGAAAAGCAATGTGCTTTTTATGATGACCTAATATAAAAATATTAATTTTAGTCTCCGTCAGATTTAAAAATGATCACCGGGAGCAAAAATGAGACCAAACGAGATTGTTACGAGAATTATTTTTATAAAAAGCGGTACCATAAATACGTCAGGGTAGTACGGGAGAGTCATAATTATGTTCGTACATTACGGTGTGGCATATTCTAGCTAAGGTTCCATTAGTTAACCGGATACTGTTCAATTGGCCAATTTTAAAAATTAGATGGTAAATGGGAAAGTTGACTACCAAAAGAAAAGACATGTTTTTAGCAAAGTTCCCAAAAGATTGCAGCTATTGTTGGCTCAAAAACTAGTGCTACCTTCTAGCTTGGGCATCACTTTGACCTGCTACACTTGCCTATGAATTGCCAGTTAGTGCTCAGTTTTTAGTGCCGTCTGTTGCGTCTACTACCGCAAGGCTAAACGTATCTATTATATGGAGTGGTGCAAGCTCTTCATCACCATCTCCATAAGCTCTTCTATCTCTCTCTCTCTCTCTCTCTCTATCTCTCTCTCTCTCTCTCTCAGAATACTCTCTCTCTACTTGCTTACTATCTTCTCTCTCGCTTCACGGTGTACGTGCTCTCCGCAAGCTTTCGTGGTGAATATCTCTACGTAGCTCTCATCACCGCTCTCTTGTGGCAAAGCAAGAAGCCTTTCGACAATCCCTAATAGATTCTAAAGCATGGTGAGAAGATCTAAACTCCATAGCCATCATCTCTCTCTCTCTCTCTCTCTCTCTCTCTCTATATGTCGTTTTTTTGAGTAGTCACCCTCTCGGTGATTGTTTTTTCGTATACGAGTGCATATATGGATTAACCGAGTACATATGAAGTTGCTCCATGATTATTTCATCATGTTTAACACGCTGATTTATGCACATGATGTGTTTATGATCACGTGCGTGCATAAAAATCATTTTTCGTTTCACGTCTTAGAGGCATAGGAACACTGGTTTGGTCATAACTCACAAACCGTTATGAATTAGCACAACCAAATCTTTTGACTCTAGGCTCCTTGGAGAACGACTATACAGATTCACCGGATGGGAAAACCCACTTCACCAATTGAAAAGCTTGATAAAACTTGATGATATATGTATTTAGGTCTCCGTTATCACCTCAAAAATGCGAATTATTAATTGTTCACCCATAATAGGTTTTGCCTACACGTATAAGGGGTGCTACCAAGGGGAAGTACCATATGACATCGTGAGTTAATCGAGCTGTTTATGTATGATTTATGGTTTGTTTTGATGACTTGATTTCAATTATTAGATGCCCATAAACTTATGTGAGAGTATATGGTTAGACAACCGCATATGCATATATGATTAAAGTGGTTTTCTTTTCGGGTTACCATTTGTTGTGTAAGTACCATATGGGTAAAGTGATGTGATAGAGTGCTAGTCTATATTATGGAGCTGAGCTTGACGCATTGGTTTGAGATCAAGTACTTTCATTTGCATGTTTTTCTGCATGCTCCCGAAAATGCCAAAAAGTTATTTTTTGCATATGTGTGGAGTTATGGTTTATGGTTGACCTAAAGGTCGGAGCTGTTTTGCATCATGTTTTTGGTGATGGAATGTAATGTACCCAACATTTTTCAATAAAAGTATTTCATTAACTTTGCAAATAATTTAAGGTTTGCATTTTGTTAAGTCAAAGAGCATTCTAATGGAACTATTGAATTGAAAATCGGATTCTAAAACTACTAATTGTGACCCTTATTCACTTGAAAACAATAGGTTGATGGGAAACATAAGCCTCAAGACTGTAACTAAAGATAAGAGTTGACCTTTTTGGAAAGAGAGAGCAATTTAAGGAAAGGAGAATTATTTTTAGGAAAGAAAGAGGAGGGAGTTAAGTTTAGAGTTTTTGTCTTGAAAGCGAAGCTTCTTTTAAAATTGGAGAACCGAAATCGCACATCGGATTCTGTGTCTGGAAAAAAATAAAAAAAACATTATTTTTTTATTTCTTTTAAAGAGCTGTGAACGTACGCGAACGTATCTCTCTTTGCTTCTCTCTATTCTTAGCTGGCGTTGAGAGCCTATAAAAAGGACCCTCTTCCCTCACTTTCAAGACACACGGACATATACTCTCCGAAGCGCAAGTTCTCTTGCCTTGACGTCGGAGTTACCTTCTCTCTCTCAAGCTCTTACCTTGAAGCCATCTTCATCTCCAAGTTTTCTCTACCATCGTCATGTTGCTCTTTGGATTCTTGAGTTCTCTTTCTCTCTTTCCCTTTCCTCTACCTCGTTACGTTGGCCCCGAAGCGAGTGACCCGAAGCTCGAAGGATGCTCATGTCGTTCCATCTTCATGGAAGGTGCAAAAGAAAATATAATTATGACGCTAGGTTCATTTGAGGTACACTTGGTTCAATCTATAATAACAAAAATATTGCATGTATGGTTCTTAGTTTTATGTTACATTTTTTACATATAGGTCGATAAAGAAAATTTTGAAATCCTTCATTGGATTTTTAGTCAAACCTAGATTCCTTCTATCAACACTGACCAAAAAAATGGAGGTGTGCTTTCAGTGAAAGGATTTGGTGATTACAAAGTCAAATGGCACATGGCAGGTGACTTAAAGACTCTTAAGTGCATGTACAACATAACACACGGTGCATCTGTGGAAAATCCATGTTTATACTGTATGGCCAATGCTGCACAATCTCTTGAGAGTATGCAATGGAGTAGAGTTCCCAATAGACATCTTCAAGATGAATCTTTTCAGCCAATGTTTAAAATTCCTCTATGTAGAGTTCATGTTTGTACACTCCATACACTCTGCAGAATAATTGAAAAGGTGGTTCATTTGTACGTATGTTTTGCATGGACCTTAAAGCCGGTGAGTGAGTCAAAAAGAGTCATTACAGCCTTAGAGGAAGTTCTCTCAGACTTTGGTTTGCATGGATGCAATGTCAAAATCAAAGAGGACCCTAAGATGTCTCACGGTTGTTACAAGGTACCAAGGAAAGTGTCAATAGGTGGTGTGAAGGCCATAATGTTTCTTGGGTTTAGACTCAAAGATTCTAATAGAGAGGAAAAGAGAATCGAGTTCAACAAATGGAAACAGTTACATAGAGTGGTTAAAGACAATGCTGGTGGTGGAAAAATCCAAAATCACAAGGCAAACGTGTGGAAATAACTCGATAAAATATTCCACTATGTTGAGCAGCATTCGTGGGACGAAAGTAAGCTCACATTTTTTCAAGCAGCCTTGCTGGATTGGAAGAAGGATTACCTCGCAGGGTGGGGTGGGAAACATATCACTATGAGTTAGCATGTTCCATATGGAAACAATATATGCTCCATAAATTCCTACTCTATTCACCATTTTGTTTTATTTCAAGGCAACACATAATGTTCAACCATGGTCCTTATTTTGTCAAAACATACGGCTTGTTGTCAATATGGTCCACACAAGGCATGGAAAAGACGCACTACATGCCAAGAGCAAGTTACTTTAAGCACACAAGACACGGTGGAGGATAAGATGGAGCCAATAGCCTATTAGAGTTACACCAATGGACTTATAGACGACTTATACATAGAGCAAGGCAGAAAGAGCTTCTTAAGAGTTCAAAAATTACATGTTATTTACAACTCATCCACAAAGAGAGGAAGCAAAGGGCGTGGGGCAACTCAAATGCGGGGGAGCACCATGCAAGGTGGCGACAATCACGAGTCCGGAGTGGGAGAATATGGTCATGATCCCATCGTTTTTATTCTCTTCATTGCACCCCCTTCTTCCTCATTGTGTACCTCTTCGACGTGCACACCCCTTAGCTGAATTCTTTCCTCTGTTTTGATAGCAGAATCCGCGCGGGCATCAAGCATCTTCTATCCCTTAAAAATAGCCTTTTGTTGTATGGATCTAAGATCTTTGGCTGTTTGACTCTTGTTGCTAGGGCATGAGCTGTGTACAACATGAAATAGGGGGCTCTGAGTGCTTGGCACCCATACCCAATGCCAAAAGGCATAGAGAAAACTGTTTCTCCATCAGGATTATCCTTTCTGCGTTTAGTGGTGCGTGATGCCCACCACACAATATTGTAATAACTTTCATTGCAAACAAAGGGAATTTTGCATTATCCTCAGAGTATTCCTTGTGGTATATTTTGCATTATCCTCTCTGCTCCTCTGTTGGCAAATTGGCTTCTCCAGACTTTGCTTCGTTGAATATATCTTTGATCAGTTGACCCCTTGAAGTGAACTGTGTGTCGTGCACAAATATGTCAGCAATACATGTTTGTCCACTCCATCCTCCACAAATCTCATGCATGTCTCACAAAAATTTGCAATTACAACAAAGCAGTAGTCCTCCCATATATTCAGCTCATGCATAATATATGTGAGGAGAATGTAGTGCACCTTGTCGGCCATAGAAAAACTGGGAGTGCAATTCAGAGGCAAAGACCCTTCCTCATTTGGGCTTTCTTGCTTGCTTCCAAGTGCTGCATTTGCAAGAGAAGCAAGAGTTAAGCCTGCATCAAACGTCTCCTTTCAATACCTATAGCCACTCTTCTTCTGGGTCAAGCTGTAACTCCACGTCCTCTACCTCTTCCTCGTGTGCCAATGGGCAACTACCAAAATTTGATGAGACTGGGAAGTCTCCAACTCACTATCCGTCAACAAGTACAAGTAACACACATGCCCATGTGGTTGAATTCCACTAAGTGACACCTTTTAGAGTGCTTAGGACATCTTTCTTTGACAAGCAATGCATTGGAGGGACACTTTTCCAGACAGTGATTCAACCTTCTTGCAGTACTCTTCTCAGGGTCAAGATGGGGATTTAACATTTGCGAGTTTTTCATTTCAAGTTTTTTTGATAATTTTAGCAATCTTTAGAGTTTTTTTAACCAAATATGTGTCATAGCATAAAGTATCTATTTAATGTAATTTTCAATCGTCATAAGACTCCATATATGTGTGGTTGACGGAGAGAGAAAGTATAAATTCTAGAGAGATAGTATTTATGCGAGTTACCATTGGAAGAAGAGATCATAAATCCTTGAGAGAGAGAGAGAGAGTGACTTCTCTTCTAGAGAGAGAAAGTAAAATCATAGAGTTGTATATCACTACGCAGAGAGAGAGAGAGAGAGAGAGAGAGAGAGAGAGAGAGAGAGAGAGAGAGAGAGAGAGAGAGAGAGAGAGAGAGAGAGAGAGAGAGAGAGAGACCGAGAGGGCATAACGACGGAAAAAATGTAAACAAATAAAATCACCATTTCACAACTCATGCCATTAGAGTCAAATATGCTCGCAACGCATGTGATCAGAGTCAAATAATCCACAGCATATAAACATGCGATAAAGTAAAAAATCATGCAGAATAGAGACAACACTAATTTCAGAGTTAAATATAATCCACAGCATATATAAATGTGATGAAGTAAAAAATAATGCCAGATAGAGACAATACTATTTTTCCCAAGCAATTGCTTTTTGAAACAACATAAGTTTGAGGATGTAAGTACATTCGCAAAACTACCACAGAATAAGATCAAAATTAGAGTACAAAAAAGGATAGTCGCCATAAATGTAATGGTCACTCTAAAAGGCAAGTAATTTGCTCCCAAATAGCTTGCAAGATGCTTCATATCTTTTGCTTGAAATTTGAAATCTTTTGTTGCATAAACAATGTTTTTTCAAGATAAATAATCACAAGTATAATAAACCAAAATAAATACAGAAAAACACTTTCATATCATAGATCAATATTCTAGTTGAGTGAAAGAAGCATACCAAACCAGTTGTAATTAAATGGAGGGAGAAATCATCCTTGGTTGTCCAAGAATAAAAGCGATGTCCATTGGTGAGAGGGTTGGCTGATGAATAATCATGTGCTCCTTAGGTTCAAGTCCGAGCACTTTTGTGTACACATAGTACATATGTTTGCATGCCAAAAAGGATTTGTTGGTATTCTCTTGCTTCTGAAAATCCGGACACGTGCATGCTGGACTCTGTTTTATATAATCTCATAACTATTTTCAGTGAGAACTCGGAAAATTACATGCTCTTGAGACCTTTTCACTTCATCCAAAAATATAATTGTCATACTATTACATACTTCCAATTTCTTCATGGCCTCTTTAGAGATTCCATGCCTCCACTTTTTCTTCCTCGAGCTGCCACCACCTTCTTTGCAGTCGCCAGCAAGAGGTTGTGGATTTACCATTGAATTATCTGTCCGAAATCCACTCTGATGCAGCGCGGCAAGTTCCTGTGTGGAGATATCTGTCCCTCTTGCTACTGGCCAAACATTTGGAGCAGGAGGTAAATCTTTGACTTGTCTTTTGATTGATTGGGTATGCAAAATATCATGATTACAAAACCATAACCATTGCTCGATTGTTTTACCCTTGAACATTCTTTCGGACCATATACATGGAGCAACAAGACCAATTGAGCGACTATGCAAGATATTGTCACAATTTTTTCTCCCTACTGTTCCAAAACATTTTCTTTGACTTTGAATGGGCATTCTCCTGAGGGCCCACTGAGTGCGTGGCACATCACTCTCAAACACATTGTTTGTTTTAGATGACAAAGGTGTGGTTGTTTCTTTTTGAGATCCAATATCATCATCACTGTCACTAATTTGCAGCGGAATGTTAGAAATACCTGGTCCTTGGGTATCAAACTTGATTTTTTTTGGTCGACCGCGATGGTTTCGTTGCTTAGATTCCATGACATATTCCGGCCGATGGGAGCTACTTGTTCCTGTTCTGCCCCTCTTTTTGCGTTGTACTGTTTCTTTGTCTCCATGCAAAATTGGCTGCGCATACATGGGAGTCCCTACAACAGCCTCGTGTAATAGATGGGCCACGTTGGTTGGAGTTGGAGTTTGCTGAGATTCAACTCGAGAAAGCAAGGTCTTCATTGTGGGACCCGTTTCTATATAACGCCCAGTAGTATATCCCAAACGCTTTGCACATTGAATATATGAGTTTATAACATCTGTTACACATGCATCATACAAGGATATTTTTCCCTTTCCACCTTCACCTGCTAACCAACTGGCATGTACACTTTCTGATAAATTAACATTGGGAATTTGTGCCCGCTCCCACGAACTTAGACCACCCTATGAAATGCAAAAAAACATGAATTAAAATTTATAAATTTCATGTATGAAAAGAATTTTTTCTAAAAATATAGATTGTCATAAAGGTACTTACATCTGTTCCAATTCCTCCCCAGTGTGAAATTCGTTGCTCCCACCATTTAAACCATCTGCTCACTCTTGTGATGCTCTCTGTAGATAGATGTTGTCTCCACCACTTTTGAATTGAAAGTGCCTTTTGAGATGCAAGCACAATGGTCTTACAATCTCTCCAGTTGTGTTGATTTGTTAGATGGTGAGGTATCCACTTTTTAGCATATTTGTGGAGACTCTGCTCCCAATGAAATAGGCATGATCGTTCACGTCCCTCCATGATATTATCTGGCCCGCCATTGAAGACTGTTCGAATAGCATTCCAATTTGCACCAGCTTCATCAGACATAAAACCTGCAAAGTCAGCTGCACCATGTCCGTACTTTTCCATTGTTGAATTAAGGCTCTCCCAAAAAATAACTTGAGTCTTTGCATCCTCCTCTTTAGTTTCACATATAGCAATTATTTGTAGTGATCGTATGCTGCAAGATATTCAACATAAACATTTTCACACATCTTCTTTTATTTAATGATAAAAAAATACGAGATATTTAAATACTTAAAGATTACCTTGGATCATAAACTGAGCACGACATTGTTGCCCATCCATCTATTCTATGGGTAAAATCAAAATGTACCCACACATTTCTCAAGTCACCAGTTTCAGTTCTTTTCATCCGATTTACTAGATCAATCCCAGAACCTGGTCCTTTAGTGGACATTTTAAATAGGAAGCACTTGTCATCCTCTTCACCCTGTCCGGGGAATTTACTCCCATGAAAAAAAGGAAACATGCACTTTTTTTGAAGCAATAAAATATTATCATATCCATCCCCAATAACAACACCTTGACTCTTTCTCTCCTTTGAAACAATTGAAGAAAACCTACACGATGCATCACAAGAAGGTTAAATTTATAATAGTTAAAAAATTAACAAATTCAAAGAACCAAATTGAGTTTTCTTACCCTTTGGTTTGAACCAGTGGCATCATTTCTTCCAAAAAATCATTGAATTGTACATCGGATGTAGCTTCAGCTTCCTCACCAATCAAGGAGTGAAGAACAAGTTGTTGAGCCACCAACATTTGAATTTTTCTTGGGCCACCCTTTTCTATTTTTAGTACTGCACCTACCAGTTTCCGCACTCTTGAAATAGTAGCCCTAGAGGTTCCTGCCTTAACATTATGACAATGTTTACCAACATGTATTGCCAGTCGCGACATTGTACCATCTCTAGGCAAAACATAATAGATTTTGCAGGGACAAGCAGCAACACAAGTAACAACCTTCTGACAATAATGATAAGTTATTGTTGTATTCTCTTCCATTGCAAGGTAGTCCTTTTTCACCTGTCTGTCCAAATATCCATGAAAATCTCTACTATTGAATTCTTGTTCCTTAATATGATGAGGACACGTTGAATAATTACACTGCATGAATCCCAAACAGTGGCTTAGACGAATTGTGCATGCTATTGCCATGGTTGTCACAGATGGGCGAGTCCACAAGTGACCATCAAAGCGTTGTTCCATCCCTGTCATTCGTTTTGTTTTATCCTGAGTCGCAGGTAACTCAAAACACAAATTTTCATCATAATGTTGTGGAAGTTCAGAAACTTGCAAAGGAGCTCCACATAATGTTAATAGATCATTTAACTTTTTTGCCCCTGGATTTTGTTGAATCCAAATGACGATTGACTGAGTTTTGAGCTGTCCTATATCGTCACCACTACTTTCAAGATGCACAATGCTTAAAACATCTTCAGATATCTCTTTGTCATTTCCTTTCTCATTGTCATATACCTGTATAAATGTGTCTGAATGAAGCATCTCAAACAAGCTCGAAAAAGAACCATCTATTAAGAAATGCTGATGAACTTCTATATCCCACTGTGGTTGCAGCAAGACTTTTGTTAGGCCACAATCACTTTCAATAAGAGCAGATAGTGACTGAAAATGGCAAGATGGAGGCAGCAAACTCTGCAAATAGTAAGCACTAAGCAACAATGAGTTTCCCTTCAACTGAATATCACGGTTGACTATCTGACCACCAACCTTCCAAGTTATTGTTACTTTCATGTTGGACATATTCTCTCAAGCAACAAATTACAGGGTGGAGATGCGAGAAAACTGTGGTGGATTAAGTGAAGGTGGTGAAGGTTAATGAAAGTTAAAGATAAAGTGAAGGTTAATGAAACTGGTGAAAGTTAATGAAAGATGTGAAGGTTAATGAAAGTGAAAGATTGGTAGGTAGACGAAAAGACAGTTGCATAAGATCTTGTGACAGCTCAAAGAATAATGAAAATCATAATTGAAGACGTGCATTTAATATATGATGGTTCTGAATGTATGTGCAGTGGAATATGTCATCAAATTTGAGGGGCCATTTAATTTCTAAATGGTGGTTCAAGGACTGCATTTAATGCAGTCTAATAGTGTCTTCATCTTTTGTGTATGTGTGTGTGTGTGTGTGTGTGTGTATATATGTATCAGCTCAATTAAGTTTGTAAATCCATATATGAATCTAAGATATGGTAGATTTTTGGGAAACTCGATTGACTTAGGAGAGAATAGGAGCAGAGCGTCCATGGAAGAGACTGTAAACCAAGGGAAACCATTAGAAACTATTGCGAAAGAAGTGACAGACACTTACTCCGATTCAAGCTCAGATATGTCTTCTTTTTAGTTTACTGCTGGGAAGAAAACAATATTAAGGATTTGGTATGGACTACCCATGCTATATTTGAACGCCCTAGAAAATTATGTACATTTTCAAAATCAAGGAAAGGGACTAGCAGAACTTCTCGCTCATCTCCTTAGGGATTGTTACAACAATAATTTTGTCACGATGAATTCGAAGAAGTTTGAACAAACCAAGTACTAGGGACACTCAATGCATGAAGTGATCATGGAAACCTAACAAGAAATTGATCAAGATGTGGATCCAAATGCTAGATCTTATGAGAGCATGGCTAATCAATGAGGAAGCACAGCAAAGGAGTAGCCACCTCAATGATACCAACAAAGAAAGAAAGGAAAAAACCACCTATAATAGGGGAAAAATGAGTGACATGAGGACGAGAAGAGGTCCAAATGAGTCACACTTACCAAATAGCTGGTTTGAGGGATTAATGGGAGAGACACTCGCTCAAATGGTGCTGAACACAATCGTAGAGTCAGACCAACAGATTTTCAAAAGTGGGTTAAAAAATATAGTGGGATATGGCACAGCAAAGGAGTAGCCACCTCAATGATACCAACAAAGAAAGAAAGGAAAAAACCACCTATAATAGGGGAAAAATGAGTGACATGAGGACGAGAAGAGGTCCAAATGAGTCACACTTACCAAATAGCTGGTTTGAGGGATTAATGGGAGAGACACTCGCTCAAATGGTGCTGAACACAATCGTAGAGTCAGACCAACAGATTTTCAAAAGTGGGTTAAAAAATATAGTGGGATATGGGACCTATATAACCATTTGGCCAGCTTTAGATAGGTTTTGAGAGTTGAGCACATAATTGATTTCCATACACTGCTTGAGGGATTTGGGATGACCTTGGAGGGTAAAGCCTTGACTTGGTTCCAGACCATACCTCCTGGATCGATCACCGACTTGCCAACTTTGGCCATGAGATTTGTTGTTACTTGTTCTAAAATGGGCATTATGGATAGTAATGTGGCTCAAATCTATAGTTTCAAACAAAAACAACGAGAAACTGCCAGTGATAGTGTGACTTGAATGAGGTAGTACATTAAGAGATGCGTGGAGTTGGAGATTCCAACCGAGGAAAGACTAGTCTCACTATTTCTAGAGGAGCTATTAAACAAAGATTTGCATGTTATTTTGTATAGCGAAAAACACATGACTTGGGAAACATGCAGTTTAGATGCGATTGACTTGAATAATAATTGTGAGATCTTCAATGACGAAAGCAAAGCTAAAGATACTCAAAGCGATCAAAACACATCCACTGTGCTAGCACAAGTAGGATCAATAGATACAGCTCCTGCCAATGCAATAGAGGACATGCTTAAACACATGAACAATATGATGAACAACATGCAAAGAATGCCAATACAAGGCCATGTGTAGGGACAAAATTAGGGACAAACTATGGGACAACAAAGGAAATTAAAATGGTGCTCCATTGAAGGGAAATAGACAAATCATGAGACAAATGAGGGCTATTACAAGCCAATATGTGATGGAAATGTTCAGTATGTGCCAACAATGAGGCCGTAGGGGCAACCCATATATAGATACCCACCCAATACGGCACCCATGCAAAGATCACCCATGAATGTGGAGCGACCTCAACGAGTATAAGGTGAGAAAACTCCACTTCTAGGGAATAGACCTATACTGATCAAGTACAGGGTGTATGAGGAACATGAATTAGTACTCGTTACTCCATATCCTAAGACTAGTTCAGTAACAATGGGGATAGAAGAAGCATGGTATAACCAACCTACTCCAAACCCTATCAAGCCAATGTGCCAAGCACCCACTGATACAACACCTCTTTCTTTTATTGCAAACTAGGGAGCAAGACCACGGTAGCCAATTCCCAAACCACAAAGTGCAAATTGTCACAGCTGTGGAGCGGATGACCATTGGAAAAATGACTTTCCAAAACCAGATAAAAATGTGAGACCTATATAGGCATATTGTGGAGCGTGTGGATGCAAGGGTGGACACTTTCCTGAGGACTATCCTAGGAATCCAACAAACAAAGGGAAAAATGCTTTAAACATAGTTCAAATGATGAATAGAGTACAAACCAAGCAAAAAAACTGAAAAACGCAAATGGATCAGATAAATCCAGCAATTCCTCCAAAAACTCCAGGAAAGAAAGACGCAAAAGATACAAACTCAAGAGACAAAAACAACAAAAGTAAATCAACTGAAGGAGACTGAAGAAAAAATACAGACTCCTTCAACAAAATTTACGTAACTCGAACCAAATAGACTGGATTTGTTCTGGTTGACAAAATCTACATACCAACCAGTGCAACTTTTCAAGCTTTTCAAGCTCGACTAAAAGTCGGGAAAACGTTGGAAGACCAATGAAAAAACTATCCAATGCCTAAAATGAAAGCAACTAAGTTAGAAGATTACAAAAACCTGTTGCAAATCACACAAGCCTTGATGGAAAAACAAAATCTTCAGCAAGAAGATATAGGAGAACCAAAAGAAGATGAGACCAAAGTCCTAGGAGAAAAAGCTCCAAAAAAGGAAGTACAACAACCTAAACTGCAAGTTCTTGATAGTGAAGAAGTATGGGGCGGGGTGCTGATAGTTGAAGAAGATTGGCCAAACTATCTATGGAAACGAGTTAGGGAAGGAGAAGATGGGAGCTTGACTCTGAAATCAACACCAATAAAAGAAGTTCGGTTTGACAGATCACCCATGAAACTAGGAGAACAATTTTTGTATGGAGATTGGGGATCAAAACAGTCACACTTTACGAAATACCAAAACCTTGTGAACACTACCGTCTTACTTAGGTGAGAATGAAGAGAAATCCATGATCTACAAAACAATAAAACTAGAAAGGCCAAGACGGACTTTGATGTGGCTAATTTACAATCCATTATGGCGATACCAATTCAATGCACAATCACTCTGGGGGATGCAAACTGAGACCACACCTATGGGGAGATATACAAACTACCATGGGAATGATGGGATTGAAAGGAGTATCTCAGATGAACCTGGAAAAATTGCAAAAAGAAGGGACACAGACTAGATTTGTCAAGTCAATACCTATGAATAAGGCAGGGGACTATTGTGAAGGGAATGAAGGAAACATGACCATTCCAGTACAATACAATGATGTAACAACTATGGCTATTTTAGACAATGGAGCAGGCATATCCATAGCAACCAAAAATATTTGGGAAGCTTGGGAAAAGCCAACAATTAGGCAGACAAGAATGAAACTACAATTGGCATATGGACACATAGAGAAGCCAATGGGACTACTAGAGAATGTGATAGTCACCTCCTGCGTGATTGACTACTAGCACATTTTTTCCATTGTAGACTTTGGAAAGGAACTCAATTATAAAATCATGTTAGGAAGACCTTTCATGAGACAAACACAATTGGTCCAAGATTGGGGCAACGACTATCTCTACCTAAAACAAGTAGGGGCACTCACTTGAGTGAACTTGAAGGACCATTCTTACAAGGATTTCTTGAGGACACCAATACAGGAATTGGACTTGAAAACTTGTGCAAAAACTGAACTACCATCATGGGTACATAAAAACACTCCAATTTGGATGTGTGGTGCTTCTCAATCGATAAGCCTACCAAAGAAAGACTTTGTTTTGGATACAGATGTAAATAATGCAGATTACATACCAGAACCACTCCTTGAACATTTTTTTCAACCCTTTTAATGGACTCAAATCTTGGTCACCATGGATGTACGTATTAATGAATCCTACACCTACACATTTTTGTGACAAAGAGGGCTATGATATAGTCCCCATCCAAATGGTATCTATTGAGATGATCGAGGAGCAACAGGTCTTCTCTGATCACTATTATGATTCTACGGACGAGTGGGAAGAAGAACCAATTACAACAAAGGGATCAGACTCTAAGAAGGAGCAGGTAAGAGCCAAGCTTCTACTCAGAGGAGGGGAAGAAATATTTTTTGAGTTTCCAAACCAACACCGAAGATGCCAACAAAGATACCCAAAAAATGAGACCATAATTTAAGAAAGAAAACTACAAAACATCCATTGGAAATTGAGACTAAATTCTTGATGAAAGTGAATGCAACGGACTTCATAAAAGACAAGAAAAGTGGAAGATATCCAAACATAGAGCATGAAAAGATACTGAACCAAACAAATCCAAGGTCGATTAAGCCAAATAAAATCAAAGGGAAAGAACCTCTCATGACCAAGACAAAGTGAAAGAGAAAGGAACACATTCAAATCAAAATGTTCCTACCAAAACTGGGAAGCCGAAAGATAAATTTGGCTATCAAGGTAAGAATCAATTGTCTCTTGAAGACATAGAGTGCTATTGTAAGAATAATAAATGTTTTAAATGCAGTGCAAAAGGTCATTCTTACCACATGTGCCCTCAAACAATGCAAAGAAGGAGCCCCTAGAACTGCAATGGTATTTGTTCAAGAAGAGGGTAATCTTTCACCTAGAAGTCCCTTATGCTATGCATGGTGTCATAAAATCTAATATGTACCTATTCCAATTGATTTTCTCATATTTAACTGATCATTTAATGTGGTAAAATAAATGGGAACAAGAGTTAGAATATACATATGTGCTTTTAGACCTATCTCAGCACGGGACCAAAGGGAGAGAAGGCTACATCTCATTGAGGGCCCAAAAAAGAGATGGTCTACCAAAGAGCAATGAGCAGATAATGGAGCTTAAAAGACCTTAGGGTTAGCTTCATTAAAAACCTCCAAAGGTTAGTTCTAAACTTCCTTAGGCAAGCTAGGAATGTGTTTGAGGTGACTAAGGTGCTTGAGGTGCTTAATGACTAAGGTGCTTGATGTGCTTGATGACCAAGTTTATTGAGGTGCTTGATGACCAAGGTGCTTGAGGTGTTCACCTCAAACATGAGCCCTACATAGGAGGGGGTAAGCCCTAAAGGTAGGGGATGAGAGAGAACACACTCACACACACTCAAGGCATGCCCAAGACACAAAAGGCATAAAGGACACATGTCAAGTCCCTAGCCATGTTGCCCATAATAGTGTGCCTAAATCCTATTGGATGGCCTTTAGGAAGGTCCAATGAGAATTTGGATCCAATTAAATAATTAATTAAGCTCTCTCCCTCTCTCTCAAAGGGGAAAATAAGGACACTGTCCAAATGCTACCTCTATTGCTAGTTATGACCAAAGCCTGTGATTGACTAGGCCTTTGCATGTGCCAGTAGGGTGCAAGCTAGTGCTAGGAGAGAGAGAGGGTTGACCAAGGCAACGAAAATCTCTCACTTTTGGGCACTCTCACACACACTCTCACACACACTCACACATTATCTCATGTGCTGAGTAAGAACTCCATCTGCTTTTCCAAGATTGAGAAGTAGAGAGCCTACACCAACACCTCTTGGCTATGGAATGCAAATCCTGTCAAGAGTCGAGGTTCAAAGCAATGTTGATCATCTTCATCATATCCCTTACTATGATATGCTATGCTCTAAGAGTAATGATATGTGAGGAGAGTACTTATTTTCTCGTAGGAATACATCTTCTTCTCTTCCCTTCCCTCATTGCATGTTAGCTAACCCTAACATGTTAGCTAACCCCGGATTGAGTCCGGGGATAAGTTCATGTTATTGGAAGTTAATTATGGGCATAATATTGGTGCATGAAGCTTACCATCTTCATAGCATCAACAAGGTCTCAAGGAACACAAAGAATTTATTGTACCAAGTCTCTCTTTATGGGAGAATCTATAATACAAAAGTCTATTGGAGGGGGGACCGGATCCAAGTAAATCCAGTCCTCAAGTGTTATCAATTTCTCTAATTCTCTCTCTCTTTTGCAAGTATTGTCCAAGTAAATCTAGTCCTCAATTGTTGTCAATTTCCCTAATTCTCTCTCTCTTTTGCAAGTATTGTCCATGCCAAGCTAAATAGGTAAAATGTTTATTTTGCTACCTTCAATCAAGTACTCTCCCTATGTTCATTAAGAATTCTCCTGAGGAAATGCTCACTATTGTCACTTTAATTCCACTACAATCAATGGTATTAGCAATTTTCTATTACATTGGTATCAAAGAAATTGGCTCCTCTTTTCTTGCTTAAGAAGAAATGTCCTTAAATTGTCCATGAAAGGTTGGAGTTGTTCATTGCAAAAGAGTAAGTGGGACATGGATTTCTTATCCCTGTTGAAATGAACACAGCTTGAGGTACACCGTTGAGAACTATAGACTTAATAATGGAGTCTTTTGGGGTTTTCCTTTGGCTTAACCACTATTGAGCTACTATCAAGCTCAATAGGAACTATATCAACCAAGCACTGATAGACCCTCTCCACTACTCATTGCAATTAATGGTCTCTAAAGCATGGGTATGGCTGCTTGAGTGCTAATTTTCAAAAGTTAAGAAGTAGCAACTAAAGTTTTGAGGTTTCCAAAGAACAAAGTAGCATATACATAAATTTAGTTAGCATGGGAGACAATAATAAAGAAAACATAATGAAAATTGAAAACTTTGATTTGCACATGAAGGTGCTACTAATGATGCCCCTGTGCTTGTGAACTTTCTTGTCACTAGGTTGCAACAAGCCATGGGTAGCCCCGCTTTACAAGCCAAAGTTGCCCAACAACTTCGTACGCATGGGATTCTCCAAATTCCCCAAGAGGAGAGAGAGCTTAGGATGCCTCTTGTTGAGACTCCCAAAAGAAGACTCTCTCTAGTGAGAGAAGAGGAGAAATCATACGAAAGAGAAATAAGTGAATCTCCTCTTCTCTCTCCAATGAGAGAAGAGGAGAAATCATACAAAAGAGAAATAAGTGAATCTCCAAACCCTTCAAAAGATGTGGCTCCATGAAGATGATGGTCCCAAGATGATCTCCAATTCCTCCCAAGAGGAAAAGTTCATTATATAGTCCTTCCCCTTGTAGTTCCAAGAAGGAAGAGAGGAATACAAAGAAGAAAAGGGAGAGAAAGAGGTCACCCTCTACTCCATCTTCATCATCTTCCTCCTCTTTTGATGAAAGCAGTGGATTATCTCCTAATGAGTTTGAGAGGAGAGGACATCGGAAGTCCTATGCTGCTTTGAAAAGGTCCTACAAGCTCAAGAAGTTCAAAGAGGGAGGCAAGAGGAACCATTCACCTTGCAGGATGGTTATCTAAGCTCTATGGAAATAGGATATGTGTTACTAACTCACTTCATGATGATGAGAAAGTAATGTACAAATATCATGCTCCTCCTTATGCAGGGCATAGCGGGATTCAACCTACTCTTAGGGGAGTAGAGACCTACTTCTATTGGCCCACTATGAAAGTAGACATACAAGAGTATGTTTTAAAATTTGTAGTGTGTCAAAAGACAAAGTATGATAGAGGAAAGCAACCTGGAATGCTCCAGCTATTGCCAATTCCTAATTCACCATGGGAGAGTATATCCATGGATTTCATCTTTGGATTGCCCAAGTATATCCATGGGAATACAGGAATATGGACAATAATCTACAAGTTTAGCAAACAAGCACATTTTATATCTGTCAAAAAGACTATTAAGGCATATAAAATGGCAACTCTCTTCATATCTCATATTTTCAAGTACCATGGCTTTCCAACATCCATAGTGTTAGACAGAGATCCTAGAATGACCAGTAATTTCTATAAGGGTCTCTTTGAGAATCTAGGTCTATTACCCAAAAACGGATGGCCAAAGTGAAATAGAAAACCTTCACATTCTAGATCTACTAAAAACTATGTTACGGAAGTAGATTAATGTTGACAATGGGAGAAGTACCTACCCCTTGTAGAGTATGCATACAATGACACTGTACAAACTGCCTCTGGAAAGACATCTATTGAGGTCATAGAGGGAAGATCTAAAAGTCCCTTGATACTTAAAGTTCATGGAAAGATCTTTGCTGCAGATGAGTATAGCGAGATTTGCAAGATTTTTTTTGAAATATTAAAGAGGCTATATTCATCTCACAACAAAGACAAAAGGCTGCTGCTGCTCATAAGCACCAAAGAGCCTTAACCTTTAAGGAAAATGATTGGGTCTTTCTTAAATTTCCCAAGGCTCGTCTAAGGCAAACTACAAGAAAAAATCCTACGGGCCACCAAAAGTATTATGCTAAGCTAGCAAAAAGATACTATGGTCCTTTTCAAATCCTTAAACCAATCAATGAGATGGCTTATCAACTAAAGTTTCCCACTCATTGGCTCATACACAATGATTTTCATGTGAGCCTACTTAAGCCTTACAAAGGAGAGCCACCAAGTGAACCAATAATTGAGGACCCGCTGGAGATCGAAGATCAAGAAGAGGTGCTCCAACCCAAATCCATCCTTTGATATAGACAAGGTACTAAGACATGGTAAGATTATCTGACGATATCTTATTAATTTCAAAACTTATCCTTTTAAAGATGCTAGATAATGCAAGGAGCACAACTTAAGGATAGTATGAACCTTGTCAATGCTTACAATGCTACATTAGAGTAAGCAAATGTGAATGCCTTTTAGATAAACAATGTTTTTTTCTTATAAGACTAGTTCTCTTTTTATGAGAGTAAGCAAATGGATGCCATTTTGAGAGATAATATGGCCTAGGTATTGAATCTCTTGCAAGAAAAATTCACTCTTCTTTTGATTAATGAAAAGTTTATTCTCTTGAAAGATTACATGGAGGTGTTACTTATGCTCCTCAAGAGAATTGGATTAGATGATGATATCATCAAAAATACTCCAGTAAACTTGTGGTAGGGCCTAAAAATTTTCTCCATTAAATGGTTGAATGCGGCCAGAGCATTTGTCAGGACAAAAGGCATGACAAGATATTCATAATAAAGACCAAACATTGTGCAAAAAGAAACATTTACAATATCTTCATTGACTATCCTTATTTGATGATATCCACTTTTAAGGTCAATCCTACTAAAGTAGATAGAACCTTGTAACTTATCAAAAAGATCTTCCACGCATGGCATGGGAAATCTATTTTTGATAGTGATCCTATTTAGTGCCCTATAGTCAACACACATATGATAGGTACCATCTTTCTTTTGTACTTGAAGGACTGGTGAACAAAAAGGAGAGGAGCTAGGCCTTACCATCCTTTCTCAACCAGTTCATGTACTTGCCTCATGATATCCTCATGATATCCTCTTGTTGAGCTTGTGAAACTTGATAGGGAGGATTATTGGGCAGTGAGCTCCCAGGTAGACACTCTATTATATGGTCATCATCCCCGCGTTTTGGAGGTAACTCTCTAGGGATGTCACCGATAAAAACATTTTGGAATCTATTTAGGAAATTAGACCTCTAATTATATTTGATTCCTACTACTTTGATTTAGTAAAACATTAGGATCATTTATGGACTCTTTAACAAAAATCATGTACACGAAAACTGATCTTTTCATTGACTTATCAAAAGCAAGCATATTTACAAGGGATATAGTACAACCCAACTCATTAGCATCTATGTACATGTTCTTTTCCATGTAGTTTAAATAAATCCTCTTTTCAGGGAGCTACATATTGGCAGCCATGTGGTTTAACCATGGTGCCCCTAAGATAACATCCTCATGTTGGAGAGGGGAGATGGAAAATTCCTCTTTGTCGACGTAGATTTGGAGATGAAGCCTCAATTTCCCAATCAAGGGAGTAACGAAGGCGTGTTGTCCCTTGAAATCCCCATTGGTAGTCAGAGTGTCTCCCATCTCAAAAGCTTGTATGCCTAACTTAGTGGCCAACTCTATTGCTATGAAGTTGTGAGTAGAGCTAGGGTTGAAAATGATAAAGGCATCATGTTTTCTTACCCTTTCCCAAGCATAGGTAAGGGATGATCCTTTGCAATGAGTATCTTCTTTTGGAGCTTCAATCGTAGAATCCCTAGGTGGCTCATTGTGTGCATTTCTTTTGGGGCATGTCCGATAGCCATGTCCTTGCTCCCCGCACTTGAAACATTTTTTGTCTTTGCAAAAATTCTCTAACTCTTCAAGAGAGAGTTTATTCTTACCTTTGTAGAATCCTTTCCCCTTAGTTTTGTTGTTGTTGTTGCTAGAGTTGCCTTCGGAAGATTTTTGAGCACTCTCCCCTCTAAGCTCATTTTGATCTCTAGTTTCCATGGGCTTAGAATTCCTCCTAGACCCTTGTTGGAAATTAACATGTGAAGCAACCATAGTATGGTGGATGACTTCAATGATGGTCCTAGGCCTTTGAGAGTTGACATACTCAGTCATGTCTTTAGGTATCCCACCACAAAACTATTGTTTTTGTTCTCCAAGGTCTATCTTTTGGTAGACCGTAGCTTTGAGATGTAAATCCCAAAACTTGTCCATATACTTGTGAATAGACTCGTTGGGAGATAGCTTCAAGATTCGTCATTCGGTAAGAACTTTGTCTTTGGCATCGCTTGCAAGAAGCTGCTTCATTATGAAAACTCTTAGACGGTTTTTCATGTATTTGGAGCTTCACCATAACCTTGTAGACAATCCCACCATTGTCGGGCAGATTTTTAAAAATGGATAGCCAACAATTCAATGTGGGCAACAATTCAATGTGGCCTTTTGCAAGTATTGTTCATGCCAAGGTTACTAGGTAAAATATTTGTTTTTCTACCTTCAATCAAGTACTCTCCCTATTTTCATTAAGAATTCTCTTGAGGAAATGCTCACTACTATCACTTTAATTCTACTACAATCATGTAAGGTCTCTGACCCCGATCAAAAAGAGCACCGTGTACCACGTAATGATCAAAATAGAAAAAGTTACTATTTTTAGCAGTTTTCCGAATTCTGTCAGTGTCATGATGTTTAGAATGTTATAAAGCTTTGAAATGTGAAATAAAATAATTTTTGTGAAAATTTTCCAAATATAGTAAGTTTTTGGTCACCCGACCAGTCTAGTTTTGACCGTCTCGAAAATCTGCACCCGTACCCCGAATTTGAAAAAAATGCATTTTCGAACCCCGGGGGGGCTGCTAAGTATGTCAGGTAATCGGGCCAGTACACCTTAGTTAGAGCTTGCTATAGCAATTTTCGGCATCAAAATCCGACTCGTATGACCCGTTTTAGCCTAAAACCAGTTTTTCATAAAATTGTCCGGGGAGGCACCGGGGACCCGGGGCTGTGTGGGAACAGGTTCCAGGCCACTCCAGACCAGCTTTAGCAGCTAGGGGGCGCCCTCTTGCCTTGTGGGAGTCTTTGGGAAGTTTCCAAGCTTGCAACTAAGTGTGAGAACCAGTTAACTAAACCAACAGGACACTTGGTGGGTAGGCAACTAGACTTGCCATGCAAGGACTGAGTAGTCACTCAGATGCTTATAGCAGCACAAATCAATTTTCAGCTTGAGGAGGCCTATTTAAAGTCATGCACACACACACACACACATATGCTCACACACACACCCAGCGCACACACACACACACACACACACACACACACACACACACACACACACACACACACACACACACACACACACCTTGGGGAGGTGCTGCCGGTACACACAGTTTTTGAAGGAGAAGCAAGGAGGGAAGGTGCTGCCGAAATTCTCATCTTGAGGATTCATTGGATCAGAAAAATAAGAGGATTCTCAGCCCCTAATCACGGTAATCATGGTTTAATTACTGCTCTTCTTAATTCTCATCTTTATTCTCCAAATTCCTTAGCTACTATGCTTAATCCTGGCTATAATTCCCTATAGCTGCTTTCTAAATCTCCATAGCTATACTCCATTACATAATCATCATTCAATTAGCTAAATTATGCAGCCATTCATCATCCTTAACCAAGGATTAATGCATGATTAGGAAATATTCTCTCTCTAGGCAGCATAGTTAATAAATTGTCAGCCAGGAATAGTGTAGATTTGATGAAATTCATTCTTTTACCACTCAATAGTGTTGTAATCAAATTAAACTCAATCTTCTCTCACATTAAAATGTGATTAAGGCTGAAAATTAATCCGTCATTAGGCCATTAAGAAGAGAATTTTATGTCACACATGCCTGCGACAATCCTGCATCTTCATATTGCTCTAGGAAAATGAATGAGCTTGCTTACTTCATCTCTTTCGTGAATCAATTAGTAAAATTCTGAATCTTAATCATCTAAGCCAAGTAATTAACCTTGGAGTCATTTCCCAAAGGGTAAGTAAGGAATTACCCATAAAATTGCTAGGTCTCGAAGGAAAAATCTAATCTCTTGCCTAAGGAGGATTCTTTAATAATTCTAATATGCCATTTGGTTGTTATGATGCTCTCGGACTTTAGCTCTTTTTTTCAAGTTTATCATTTAAAGTAGTAAGTAAAATGGCCCCGGTTAAGAGAACTCGCTTCGGTGGTGTCCACGACCACGAGGCGGGAACGAGCGATACAAATGGAAAAGGAAAAGCTCCCATGGTCGAACAAGCACCGGCCATCTCTCGAGCCAATGACGAAGAAATGGAAGAGGTAGATCACAGTTTTATTCAAGTTGTTTAATTTAACATTGCATACGTTTCTCTAGGAATGAACATATCCCCAATCATGTTGGAGAAATCCGACGGAAACCTCGGCAATTGAATTCAGTTGTATATTAAAGTCTAAAGTAGGAAAAAAAATGATTGTCGGATATACTGTTGCAATAGGAAAGAATGTTTGCTAGGGAAAATTTAGCTTGGCATGTTCATTATATTTCCAATGTTGAATTAGTCATGAACCCCCTCCTGATCACAGGGGGCAGAGTTCTTGGTTAAGGGCTCTTGAATCCACGACTGCTGGTTAAGCGGTGGATACCCACGACTACTGGTTAAGCGGTGGGAACCCACGTCTGTTGGTTAAGCGGTGGGAATGTCCATGTCGTGCTTTCTATGCGGTGGACATACCTAGTTGTATGGGCAACTAGGCGTCAACGGGAGGAGTAAACTCTCGCTGGAGGGGGGGATGTTGTACCTCCAGAACATTGGAATTTTAATGAATAAGTTTGAGTAGAATTTTTACTAGCATACTGTCTTGGTGCCGCTTTGCAATACTGATTGAAGGGCTGTCTTAACGAACAATGTGATTCGAAATTAATCAAGGAATGTTTATGTTGAACAATCATTGTGGTAGTAATTAGGACACACAAGGAAGTGTGAGTGTGGGGGTGGAAAGTGGGGGCTTGGCTCAGGTTGCCAATGCCTATGAGAAGGGTGGTCCCGATTGGTCGGGAACTCTCTGTCCCCATAGTGTTTAAATTGATACTAGTAATACTCATTGCCCCTAGAGTGGTGAAGTCTCAAGTGTACGTGCCTCTGAAACATGGGAAAAAAGGCACTCGAGGATTCTCTCCTCTTGGAAAGTGGGTCTTAGGATCGCTAGAAGGTTTAAGTACGCTTCCCCTGCGAGGTGGAGTTAGATTTCACTGCTAGTAGGATCGAGCTCGACTCACTTTGTGATGAGAGATCGTCCGCTAGCTGAATCCTGAACCACTTTGTTTGCTTTCGCTATAGATCTAGTGGCCACCAGGTTCACCATTAGATCCGCCGTTTGATACGGCGGGGTGGGGACCTCACAAATCAATATTATTAGCCATAGTCTGTTACACATGGAGAAAAGTGAGAGAATATGATGCACTCATCCTCTTTGATTCTGTTACCAGACACAACTATATATATATATATATATATATATATATATATATATATATATATATATATATATATATATATATATATATATATATATATATATATATATACACACACATATATGGGATTGACATTAAAACTAGGGATACATGCTCATGACATGGACCAAACATATGATGGTGAAGGACCCTTTGAAGGCCCAGCGACTCCAGTCACACCTTTGATTGGAAAGCTAAGGCTTCATGTACAAGGGCATGTGGACAAAGAGGATTTTCTCATATCTCCACTCAAGAATGAGGATGCGTTGCTTGGAGTACCATGGTTTAGTTTTATGGCTACTTCCATCAAGTTTCCATAGAGCTTGGTGGCATTTCAGCACAAGGGTAGAGACATCACTTTGCAAGTCAATGAGAAGGGGCACACCATCCCCATTGTATCTCATGAATCTTTTGACAAATCAATAAAGAGTACTATTTTTTCTTACATGATATTTTTCAAGGTTGTTCTTAAAAATAATGTTGTCTCTTCTAACCATTCATTAAAAGTAGACATTAAGTAAAGATTGGAGTCACACATTTTTCCAATATGGTTGTGCATTGTAATTTCACAATTTATTTCAAACCATGGTAATAGTTATGATGTGTTACAACCTCAATAAGAGTTCCAAGCTATAAAGAATATGTCAATTAGTGTGCCTAAGTCTAGTAGATATCGTAAATGTGGAGCCCTAGAGGCCTTGGGTGCTCGAATATTACAAATTTTAATCCTAGGTATATAAAGCAGTGTGGAAATGGAATTAGGGTTCTCAACATCATCTGTTGAGAGCACTTCTAGTGAGAACTCATGTGGTGTGTTGTCTGATGGACACAACGAACTAACACGTAAAACACAGAGGTACACCAAACCTTGTAATACTCGCTCATTTTTTTCGAAAGAAGCGGTGTAATTCAGCTAATGAGGATTCGTAATTTAATATATTTTGTCATGCCCTCTTAGCCTCTCTGAGTCTACACCCCTTGTAAGTGGCTGAATGGCCGCGGGAAGGTCCCCTTAGCTCTTAAGTCAAAACCCTTAGTTTTGGACAAAAACATTATCATTAGCTAAGAGGATTATTGGACGTTTATTGTGAGAGCCTCTTGCTACTACAATCTGTAATCCACTTTTCTCCTTGTCTAGTAATCAGAATTCATTTTCGAATAGCACATTGTGTTCCTTGTCTATTGCTCTACAATCTAAGTGTAATCATTCTTGATTCTGCTGTGGTTCGTGAAGTCTTGCTTGTGAGCTAAATGCATTGATTTGAGGTCTTAAATGGTTGTTTTTTGATGTTTTGACCTTGGATAAGTGTTTCTATGCTTGGGGGGACCTTCCTCTATAGGTCTATTTCAGTTTTTTGCACATTTTTTGTGATGGATTGTGATTTATGTACCTTCCCAAATCACTACAAAACTTGGTAGTATTGTACCCTTGGGTGTTGTGATACCTCTCCTTAAGTTTTGTTGCATTCCGAATTCGTTTGGATGTTGAAAATGCGTGATAACCTAGAGCAATGAGATCGGATATATACTGATTTTTTGACTAGTGATTGATTTGCTTTTCTTGTAGTATGAATAGCCCCATGAGTTCACTTTGGTGATATTGAAACTCTCATTAAGTCTCCGTGTGCCATCCCGAGTCACTACCTTGCATATTGACATTATGTTAGTACCAAAAATCTATGCTACAGACGTCCGTCGTGGCGACCCGCTAACATTGGCACCACTATCGAGGGAAGTCGATCCTTAGGTAGAGACTGGTAGAGACTAGCTAGTTCTACTCCTTATGAGAAAAGAAATTTGTGAGTGAAGTACAAGAGAGTATTTTGTTCTTTGGTTTTCCCATGCTTGGAAAGGACTGTTTCACCACACACTTCATTGTCGTTTCTGTACTGTTAAATTCATTTATGTTTGTGCATCTATTTTAGTTTATAGGAGTAGGTTAAATAACAATTTCCACTATCAATATGGGCCAAAAGGATCAGGGAAAAAAATTGTCCAAAACCTTATTTTGGTGCCAAAGACCATAATTTTGAAAAGTTGAAAAATTGATGGTCAAAGCCTCAAAGCTGAACCAAACCCAACAAAACTTGCAAAAAGGGGATATACAAGCTTGCTAGAGATAGACTATGCAGAATGTTTCCAGTTTACCTGTCCAACATGAATCGTGATCCATGTACCTTTCTCGCAAAATGAGCAGAAATTGGTTCCTTTGCTTAGAACAGACTCTCAGGCATCAGAACCTTGAGTTTGGTTAGAAATAGAGTGCTAAAAGATCATTTAAATCAAGAAATTGGATTAATTAGAGAAAAACCTTGAAAATTAAGAAAATTTGGAAAAATTGAACTTTTATTTGTCCAAATTCAAAAAGGGTTGAGAATTGGGATCAACTAGAAGCAGGGAACCAACAGGACAAAAAATCATGACCAGATGCTGTCAAACATGGATCGCGATCCATGTACCTGGTAGACAATTGTAGAGGAAATTTGACCAGTGCACTCATGATTACTAAGGGAACAAATTTTCCAAAAGGATCCATAGCCAAAAAGTGAAAAAAACCTGATCAAAATATCAGAAAAGAAGTTGTTTGTAAAAAATCTCAAAGCAGACTCAAAATCTTGCTTTTGACTCGGAAAAAGTTGTTCAAATCCAAAAATATATGGCAAGCATCAATAGACCAAGGACTAACTATGTGTCAAGTTTCAATACAATCTGGCACTGAGGTACATGGATCACGATCCATGTTCCTCTGACAAAATTTGATACAAAATTTGCACCATAGCTAGATGACATCATAGGGAGTCTAGTGACTCTTTCAAAATTGAATTTGGATAGGAAAACCAGACCAAAAGCCCAAACTTGTCAAGAACTCTGGCAAAGTGTCAGAATTGACTTAATTTCCAATCCAGAGGTCCATTTCCAAAAAAAATTGATGCCATAGTATCTACTAAGCATGCTGAATCTGATGGTACCAAGAAAAGCCACTTTGACTTCCCAACATGGATCCTGATCCATGTTCCTCTGAGTCAAAATAAAAGCAGAATTTTACCTCAGAGAGAGGTAGCCCACACGAACCTAATGGTTTTTTCAAAATTGAAATTGGACCTGATTTTTGATGTTGTGAGTAAAATTGTGTACTATTGAAAAACCTCATTAAACTTTCGTCAATTGAAAGCTAGAACTAACATAATGACTGTAAACTCACAGCTATTAAGCATTTTTTGACAGATTGCAGGTACTAAATAATACTACCCAACAAGTAAGATCAAAACGGGGAATTCATGCGAGCTAATGAGGTAACCCGGTTTGGATTTTGCAATACCAATTCTTCATGAATTTGTGATCAAGAAGATTGTACCAAAATAGGTATTCTAGCATCATAGACCAAGCGAGCAATCACTCAACTGAAGGTAGCGTGAATCAAAGACCACTGCATCCTTCATAACCTATTGTAGAGGAAAGCGTTTCTGACACCTCATCAAAAAGATCATACAGCCTAATGACTGAGGACTCCAATAAGTTGAATCCTCAAGAAAAAAATTCCATGGGGGTGGGTCCTTTTCAACCTGCATCTGACGTAAAATTATTGTACTTGAAGTTTCAATTTGAAAATGTGCTTAAGGCCAAAATCTATAAGGATGGAATGGACCACTACGGTGTTAAGTTGGAACATAAGCCAAGTGAGTTCAAAGACCTTGTAGATGCGGATTATGACGGGGATAGGTATTTCAACAGAGATGGAATTATGTACTTAGTGATTCACAACCCCTTTATTGTGGACAAATGGAGGATGACTGGCACCAAGGACAAGATAGATGAAGAGCTAGCATATGACCCCACCCAAAATGGATAAGAAAAACACAATGCTCAGATGCACCAATGAGACAGAGCGGCTTAATATAGACAACACTTACATGGGGCTATATAAATTCAATAATGGATAACAAACACTCTATTATAGATGTGATGAACCCCGCATCAAGGAGCTGACTAAATGCAAAAAAGTATACGTTTTCACTTACACCAAGGGGAGAAGTATTCAGGTGGTCACAATGGACAATTATGGCTGATAATACTCTCCTATGGATCGTAAGGAGTAAGAACGATATACATATTTTGGGGGAGCACTCCACCAATACTATGTAAATATAGAAAAAGTGAAAACCATGACTACTCACACGAGACCAGAAACTGGGTATGTAAGCCCAGTGAGAACCAGAGTGGAAGATTCTTTTGGACATGAATGATTTTTGAACACAAGGCCTATGGGATCAACAGGATCTAGGTCTTCTATGAACACATAGAGGGGCAGTGCGGCACCTGACGTAACTTACACCACTAAAATCCCTCTGACTATTACATGAGATCGACTTGATGAACGTATAGCGGATAGGATACCACTGGATAGGATACCAATTATGGTGCCAAGGGGAGATTATGAATCTAGAGAGACCACACCAAGAGGACCAAAGGTGATTAGGATGGTTGCGGAGTCCAGACGCATGCAACCATCTCAAGTGGAAAAATGTGTACCCAAAAAGTATAGTGGATTGAGAGATCCATATACCCATGTTTTGATCTTCAAACAAGTGTTGAGGACGGAAGAGGTAATTGATTTCCATGCTCAATATGAAGGTTTTGGGTTGACTTTAGAAGGGACTTCTTTGACCTGGTTTCAACCTTTAAACAACCTGGAATTTGCAAGTATTGAGAAACTTCTCTAAGAATTCACTGAGGAATTCTCAAAAAGAGGAATTAAGCATAATACTGTCTCCCAGATCTATGCATTTAGAGAAAAGGAGAAGGAAAAGGTGAAGGAAGCCTTGTTTTGTTTTAAACAATACATAGAAAGATGCCCTACTAGAGAACTACCTCAAGATGAGAGACTGTCAGTCCTTTTCATGTAAGGATTGCGAAATGATACTCTCAAAAAGACTTGTACTTAAAGGCATGTGTTACTTTTGAGCAAGTCAGGAAAGAGGCGTTGTGTATGGTAGACAATTGCAAGGAATATGGAGAGGTGATAGAAGACACAAACCAAGGGATGAGTAGGACCTCTTCAACCACTAGTGAGTCCACAATGAAACTGGGTGGGCAAAACCCAACTATGCCAGATGTTGATCAAATGATCGAGGAAGTTATGAGAAGGATGAATCAAGGAAACAGGATGAACCCAAACACATGACAACCGCCCACCCAAAAATGTGACACTTGTGGAGAAGATCACCCAACTTAGTGGTGCAACCTTCAACAGAGTTCAGGAGTAAATGTATCACCTGTACTGAAGTGGTGTGCTAATGAACAAAAATGGATAAACCATGAAACCCACGAATGTTTCTATGATAGAAACTATGTTAGAAAGAGACAATATGGGTCACATGGAGGGTAGAAGTTTCCACCCCCTCGAAGATACCAAGTTGGGCCAAATAACGCTATCCAAGGGCAAGAAAAACCTCAACCTGTGTCGGGGTATCAACCTCCTTTACCCCAAGAAAACAGGACCATGGTAAGGATTTCTCAACCTATAGAAGCACCTTCTGATTAGAGTATGGTCTAGGTGGTTTCATACCAAGAAGATTTAGACAATACCTATGAGAGGGGGTTTGATGGGAATGCATATGCTTTGGATGGACAAACTCCATGGATGGTTCGTGAAGAGATGCAAGAGCCCTCATACATAGCACAACCAACAAAAAGCCATTACTTGGTAGGTGAAAATATGCTTATGTTCATGGAAAACCGGAACTACAAACCTAGGGGATATCCTCCTAGAACAGGACAATCGATGGGGGCTCCACAAGCTTCTCCACCATGCTATAAATGTGGCGGTGATCAATGGGCAAGGATTTGTCCACACAAAGGAGAACGAATCAAACTTTTTGGGTTCTGTGAAGGGTGTACAAATGACCATCTCATTCCACATTGTCCAAAAAACCCTGATAACAAAGGGAAAGCAACCATGAACAAAATTGGCATTGTGCCAAGATCAAGTGGATCAGAGACATAACCAACCATTCCAATAAATGCGGTAATGAGAGACCAAGCACATGAGGCTGCAAGGAACACCCCAACCAGCCAAACATAGATAGAAAATTTGTCTGTCAGAACCCCTAAGAAATCCTGGAAGGCAAAACAAAACAAGATAAAAGCCAAAAGAGAGAAAGAAAAAATGACTTTGGAAGCCAAATTACTGCAAATAGAGGAAGAGTTGAGGATGAAAAGAGACGGCGTTGTAGCAAAGCCATCAGCAATATTGTCGGGAGGATCTATCTTGGTGGACAAGGTCTTTGAACCCTTGGACGTGATCGTAAAAGCTTACGATGCTAGGTTAAAGCCTAACCAAACCCAGGAGGATAGGTGGATAACATACCCTCACCCATGGTATGAAAAAGAGAGGTTAAAGATGTGCAAGGAGCTCATCCAAGCCGCTTAATCGCTTATGGAACCACCAGTTCCAACTGCTCCAAAAATTGAGCTGTTAATCCGTAAAAAATTCAAGAGTTAAAGGAACGTGGAATTGGATATGGAGACTGAACATATTCTATAAAGGAAACACCCTTGGATACAAGGATAGCGGCGAATAGCAAGCACCTCTGCCCACTCCTAAGGTGGAAGAACAATGGCCACATGATTTTTGGGAATATTTCAGAAACAGAAAAGATGGAAGCGTAACGCTTCAGTCAGCACCGATCACGGAGATCCACCTCGAGCATGAGCTCTACCCAAATGATATTCGATCACTGCATGGTGATGCATGTATCGAGATATCGGAAGACAACAAGCCTCAATCATTGAAGAATTTACCTTCATTTATTAGCAACCATGAAACCAGATCATAGGTAAAGAAAGTACCATCTCAATGGAAGGCTAATCCTAAGATGGTGGATACCAAAACTCTTCATGAGCTGATGTCATCCCCTATCCATTGTACGCTAACTCTATCAGAGTTTCTGCATATAAGACCTCATCTTTGGATAGTGGTTGGATTTTTTTTGGAGAAAATAGGGCTGGTGATTCTGCCACCAAATGCTTCTTCAAAAACACTGAATACCCAAATCTCAAAACAAGCTAAACATGAGCCAGTGCGAGTGAACAAGGTAGGAGATTATTGTGAAGGAGAAGAAGGAAATACTACCCTGCCCGTGGAGTACAAAGATGTGAAGTCGATAGCAATATTGGATAGTGGAGCTGGAATAGCCATAGCCACTAAAGCAATGTGGGAAAAATGGGGAAAAACTGCTCTCTGGAAAACTAGAATGAAACTCCAATTAGCAAATGGGTATCTGGAGAGACCTATTGGTATTTTGGAGCAAATTGTAGTAATCTCTTGCGGAATTGCATATGAACACACGTTCGCCATTATGAATTTCGATGAGAGCAGCAATTTTGATATCATATTGGGCAAACCATTTATGCATCAGCTCAAATGATACAAGATTGGGGTTACGACTACATCTACCTAAGAAACAAGGATATCACTATGAAGATCAGTATCACGGACCATAGCTATAGAGATGTGGAACGAGCCCCAAGAGAAGTACTAAACTCCACAACTGACCAAGAAGGAGAAATACTGGCTTGGCCACAAAACAAAGCTCACAATTGGACAGGTGAAGCTTCTGAAGGTGGTAGTTTAAAAAAAGAGGATTGCATTCACAATAGGTCAACACAAGACGAGGCATACCTACTAGAGCCTTGTCTAGAAGAGATGTTTGAGCCTTTTGGATGGCAACAAATACTGGCCACTCTTGATGTATGCGTGAATGAGGTGACCCTGACCAAATTTTGTGATGAGGAAGGATATGATATCATCCCATTCCAAATGATGAGTGTTAGCCTAAATCCAAAATCAGAATTGGAAGTCCTTGACAGGGAAGAAGTTGCAGATTGTCGATGCATAGTGGATTAGATCTTAGTAAGGGACCTTGGCCAAACGGATGAAGAAGCATTCCAAGACTCCATAGATAAGCTGTTAGAGGACAACACAAACGATGAACTTTCTAGTAGCTCAGATCAGAACATCAAATGGAAGGATCAACAAGTAATCTACTATGATTTTCCAAACCAAAATCCTCGAAGACAGCGTAGGTATCAAAATAAACACATGAACAAACGAAACAAGACGTAAGAATACTCATTACCTCTATTAACCAACAAAACGTACTACTTAAGCTCTATTGAAGCAACCGATTGCCTTAAAAATGGGATATCAAACAGGTACATGAAACCTGACTCAACCAAAACAAAAGTGAAAAAGAAGAACACACAAAAGCCACAAACGAAGAGTATTACCGAAAAAGCAATGAAGTTGTCCAAAACCGAGTGCAAAAACACGTACAATGGATTGAAACGAGCTTTGAAGCAAGTTTGAACAATGGAATTGGAAATCAATGAGGAATCAAACGATGATAATTTTGATGCACCTTCCCACTACAAGAAGTACACTATTCAAGATAGAAAAATTGTGGTGCAGAAACTCAAACGAGACCCAAAAGAGCTTGGAACTTCATATGATGGGCCTGAAAAAGCCAAATGCATAAACTTAGCACAACCAGGTGAGGAACCTAAACCAGCATACATTGCACCGGACCTCACCGAAGAAGAAGAGCGGCTTCTGATAGATACACTTAGACGGTATAAAGATGTGTTTGCTTGGTCAAACAAAGACCTAAAGGGAATAGATCTAGAGATCTGTCAGCACACGATACCCCTTAAAAGTGATGCCAGACCACACAGACAACGTCCTTATACATACAATGAGACTTTTGCCAAGAAAATTGAGGAAGAGATAGACAAACTGAAGGATGTGGAGTTTATGTACGAGATTGAACACACTGATTGGGTATCCTTGATTGTGGTAGTACCCAAAAAGAATGGCAAATTGCATGTCTGTGTAAACCTCAAACAGGTAAATGCTGCCACCATCTGGGACAACTATCTACTACCAATAACAAATCATGTTATTGAGAGAGTAGCGGGAAAAGATGCCTATAGTTTTTTAGATGGATTCTCCGGCTACAACCCATTAACCATCAAAGCAGAAGATCAACACAAGACAACTTTTGCAATAGAGTGGGGTATATTTTCTTACAAGGTAATGCCTTTTGGCCTAACCAATGCACCTGCCACTTTTCAGAGACTAGTGAGTCACGCATGCAAGTAATATCTCAGACAATTTTTAGAGATATACATGGATGATTTTTGTGTTCATTCTCACCTAAGAAGTGATCACATAACGCATCTAGGAAAAGTCTTCGAAAAGTGTATAACCTATCATATTTGCGTAAACCCTAAAAAATGTGTCTTCATGGTAAGACAAGGTAAAATTTTGGACCATAGTGTCCAAAAATGGGGTTTCCACTGATCAAGAAAAGATACAAGTAATTGCCACACTACCAAGACCAACAAAAATGAAACAAGTGCAGGCATTTATGGGACATTGTGGGTACTACAGGATCTTTATATACATGTATGTTGTAATAGCTAAGTTTTTGTATGCCCTCATTGCTAAGTTTGAATGGACAGAAGAATGCAAACAGGCTTTTCACAAATTGAAGCAGCAACAACTAATTTTTGCTCCAATTTTGCAAGCCTTTGACTGGAGCAAGATCTTTCACATTCATGTTGACACATTAGCCTATGCCATAGGATGTATATTAGCCCAGCTAGGAGAGAAGAAAATGGATTTTCTCATTTGCTACTCTAGTCAGCAGAGCTGAACAACGCAGAGAAAAATTACACCACTACAAAAAGAGAAGGTCTAGGAATGATATATGCTGTCAAAAAATTTAGACACTACCTTCTTGCAAACAAGTTCGTTTTCTTTGTAGATCACCAAGCACTGTTATATCTAGTCAACAAACCTTGCAACATTGGAAGGATTGTTTGCTGGTTTATACTATTGCTTGAGTTCAGTTTCACAGTAGTCATAAAAAAGGGGACAACACACACACGAGCAGATCATCTTTCAAGACTGTTCCATGGGGAAGCACCTAAAGGTATTGATGATGATCTTCTAGATTCATACCTGTTTAACATTGAAATGGTTCCAAGGTGGAGTGAAGAGGTCATCCCTCTACTCATAATCGGATCATTATAGGTGGAAAGACAACCATCAACAATACATCGAACAAGAAATCTCCAGGTTTTAGCAGGGCAACTATACAAGCATGGTAAGGATGGGATTTTGAGACTATCTATACAACCAAAAGAATACGAATACCAGCTCAAACAAACTCATATACAACATACGGGGTTTCACAATGGGGAAACACAAACATACCAAAGGCTAACAAGACTAGGAGTCTACTGGCAAAACATGGAACACAACGTCCATACTTATGTAAAATCATGTAATATCTGCACAAAACAACCTCCAGTGGAACATGCCACCCTGTTTCGAGTAGCACAAGCACCCAAATGGAGTACTCACATAACTGAGTACTTAAGAAACAAGACCTTCCCAGAGGGATCGGGCAAGGCAAGAATGAGAACTGTAGAATTGCAACCAACTATATAGGTGGGGAAAGGACGAACAACTACGATTGTGTGCTATGGAAAGTAAATATTATGTTATCCTAGAACAAGCACACTCGAGCCATCCAAGGGGACATTTCTCTGCTGATAAAATGGCAAAGCTAATACTTCACTCAGGCATATGGTGGCCAACCCTGTTTGGGGATGCAGAGGCCTATGTCAAACAATGTGATGAATGTCAACGCACAAAACCACCCCTAAAAAGAGATGAAATGCCATTACAACTAATGATGGACGTACGTGCTTTTTCCAAATGGGGAATTGACTTTATTGACCCCATAATACTTCCTGCGTATAGGTTGCACTCACAATACATCATAGTAGCAATAGATTATATGAACAAATGGGCAAAAGCAAAGGCAACACATAAAAATGATGCACGGACTACGCCTCAGTTCCTTTTCAAACATATCTTTAAAAGATATGGTCTACCCATTGAGCGATAGGAGAACACACTTCCTGAACAACGTCATTGAAAGCTTACTTGACGAATTCATGGCGATCCATAAAAAATCAGTATCCTATCACCCACAAGCTAACGGAAAAGCCGAGAGCACCAACAAAATCCTATGCATGGTGCTCACCAAAATAGTCAGTGATTCAAGAAATGATTGCGACCAAAAGCTACACACTGCATTATGGGCTTACAGAGTAGCTTTTAAAACTTCCATCGGGATGACTCATTTTAACCTTGTGCTCGGGATTAATGCAATTCTACCCATGGAATTCTTAATTAAAACACTAGGAGTTGCAACACAATTAGGATAGACGGCTATCGGAGAGACTAGACACACTAGAGCAATTGGATGAAACCAGAGTAAGAGCGGTACTTGGGATATATGCTCAGAAAAGACAAATGAAATCTTTCCATGATCAACATGTGATTAGCAAGGATTTCCAAAAAGGGAATTACATTTTAGTGTATACCCTTAAACAACACTCCAAGAAACTCAAAAAGCGAGGGATGGGACCTTTTGCAATACATGATATATCACAAAGTGGTGCCATCAAGCTTGCAACATTGGCAGGAGAGGAGATGCGTAATTGGATGAGTGACTGCAGATTAAAGAAATATCTTCTTCCGTTGACACAAGAAGAACTCTAAACAATACATACGGTAGCTCAACGCAGAAGGCGAGCCCATGACATTCGGGAACAAGCACAAAAAGAATCCAAAATCAATATATTAAAGTGGAAGGAATAGGCAAACCTTCAGAGAAAGGCCCAACATAGAAATTGTATCAACTCCCCTCCAATAGCATCCATAAAAACGGAAGCTACATGGTTAGGTGGCATGGATTTATGCATTATGCTCCAACTTGCCAATGGCACCACCGAGCGTGCATTTAATGGACACTGGGGCAAGAGAAAATGTTGTCAACTACTCCACTTTCAAGAAATTAACAAAGGAACATCTAACACCAAAATACTATGGGGTTCAAAGTGGCCAACAAAAGCACAATGAACAATTTGGGACATGTAAATTTACCAATAATAGGTGATGGCACATTATATCTTCATCAATTTCATGTAGTCGAGGATAAGGATCTTAACAAAGCAATTATTCTGGGAATGCCATGGATGCACACTTATCAAGCCACACCAAATTGGCATAATAATACTTTGCAGCTCAAGCACGATGACCAATCTTTCACCACACCCTTTGTACAAACAACTATGTATGGGAACCTCTTCAATCAACACTTGATCCAATCCAGATATGTTCTCCAACGGCGGTCAAGAAAATTTGGGTAAAAAATTCCATTATGCAAAGCAGTCCAAAGAAATTATGGATACCCAAGCGACATGGCAATTCTAGCCCACCCACGGTGCATCAACAGAAACCCGACCTCGTCAAACCGCCCAAGGCTTTTGTTAAGCAACCTAGGCCAATCCAATCTCAACATCGACAAGCAAACGAGGTCAAGTGGGTATGGAAACCAAAACAACCTCGACAATGAAGACCACATCCAAGAAATTTCAGTGGAGACCAAAACAAAGCCCTCAATCACAAGACAAGGTAAAGTCACAACTTCTAGAGGCCACTATCCAACAAAGAGCACGTTTTCTACAGCTACTTTTGTTCGGACCACACAGATTCAACATAACCTCACCATTGAGAACCACTGAAATTATTGTTCAGTACCCATCTCTTGCACAACATTTTGTTACCACATGCATATCCTCGATTCACATCATAGAGCCACAATATACGGCTATGCATAGACACATACTTCGCTCCATTGCACTCTAACACATGTTTATCTGGGGTGACTCGCTCTAAGAAAGGGGGAAAATGCAACAAGATCATCATTTTGTATATATTAGCATCATTATTTTTCTTTTCTTTTCCTTTAACAGTTTTTCAAAACTTTTTAACTCTTAGCAGGCATAATCATGAGCCATATTGACACCATCTAAATGCCAGGTTAAGAATATGTATGTATGAGAGATTACACTAATTTTGGTGAAATTTTGGCCAACTAATAATAATTATAACTAATTTTCCTTTACTAAAAAGCTAAAAATGATAAATAATCAACAAAAATTAATGAGTTGAGCCTGGAAAGTCGGAATTGAATTTCGAAAGCAAACGCCGAAACTTCAAAGCAAGGGATTCGAACATGGAAAATATGAAAAGATTGGGCACACGACCGATTTCAAGCCAACTTCTAAAGGATCAAAATTGCAGAGTTGAAGACCATTTGTCGACTGAATATCAAAATAAAGAATGGTTCGAACTGCAGGTGATATGAACAACAAGATATGATCAATGGAGGTAAGTATGAATGGAGCATTCCGGGTAGATTGGGAGCATATAGCCAAATGGGGCAACATAAGCTCATTTGCATTGAGAGAGAGAGAGAGAGAGAGAGAGAGAGAGAGAGAGAGAGAGAGAGAGAGAGAGAGAGAGAGAGAAACATAGGGTTTTTCGCTTTGTTTCTGCCCATTGCGACCACCTCGATAGCTCTTACTACATCGGATTTGACAGGATGCCTCGAAGGAAAGCACAAAGGGAGTGGGGAGCACCACCATATAAAATTACAGATATATCCTTGAATGAGAAGGCCCATATCATAAAACAGGTGCTCGAAGCTATACCAGCCAATATATTCATTGGAAGATTTCAAGCAGTAGACGGAGAGATAGTAAAGACTACCATCTTTCCAAGGGAATTATGGACACTACACCAAAAGTCAGAAGTGCAAGCAGGGGCCACGTACCTACAGTTGGACAAATTTCTACAACTACCACCATGAAGGACGGATTTTAGAACGGCTCATGAACTCATAAGCTCTATTCAATACAATGGGGAAGCCACCCTGACGGACAAAGATGGAGCGACAGTCAAAGTGAAAATCACCGCGGAAATAATCAATGAATCTCTCCATCTGCAGCAAGGGACACACAATCTATTACAAAAGACAAAAGCAATAGATAATGACAAAGCCTCTTTGAAGCAAAGAGGACACAAACTGACATATCAAGATTTGATCTACTCAAAAAAAAAATTGCCGTTGCGCCTCATATTGCAACATTTCAAAGTACAGAAGCCACCAAGATACACTGAACCGCTGTTGCACATGGTAGTACTAATGGCAATGGTCTTAGCAAAAAGAAGAGTGGTCAGCTGCAACTTTGGCAACTACCTCCTCAACAACATAATAGAAGCAAATCTTGACCTACATGAACGTGGGACTAGTGCTGACTCGAATCACCTACCAAGCATTGGGAATGATTGTTGATCTACCACCTGCAGAAGCACAAATAGATTTGATCCACAAATACAAAAGAGCAGTAAAATCGGTAGCAGGACCATCCACAAGGCCAAAACTAGAGGTTAAACAAACAAGGTAGTGCGCAACAAGAACGGACACTAAGAGTGACAAGACAGAGTCAGATGCACCGAATAGCGAGGAAGCGGGGTCTAAGGAAAAAGATACCCCTTCAAAATACCAATCTTCAGATGAGGATCATGGGAGTGAGTTTTCCATGAGATATACACGATTAAAAAAGAGAATAGCCCGGATGGCAGAGGCCATCCCAATTACATAAGCCAGGAGAACAATGGAAGAAGTGCAAGCACTAAGAGAAATATTTCGACAACCGAAGCACGAAGAGAAAAGAAATAAGGGAACATAAGCGGACGATGAAAAAGAGGAAGAGGAAGAGGAAGAGGAAGAAGAAGACGTCCCTTTGCTACGCAAGCAGACAACAGCTCTTGAACGGATCAAACAACGTAAAAGATAGGAAGCAGTGGAGGCTCTAAACATTTCCAATGACACGCAGCAATGGATTCATAATGAGCTCAAACAAAAGATGGAGCAAAGAGAAAGAGAAGAGGCAAAGTGGCCACGTGTCAATGATCTCGAATCATCCAACGAATCTACAGAGGCCAAGGAAGAAGATGATAACCAAGAAGAGAAGGAAGAGCAGGACACGCTAGAACAACAAGGTTATGATTTTGAATCTCCTAAAGACAAAGAGGTGCCTTCATAGGCTGGAATATAAAAAAAGAGAAGAAGTTGTAGACCTTCTAGAACAAGGGGCAGATAAGGTGCTATCACAAGAGAATGCAGATCAAGAAAAAAAGGCAGCACCACCAGAAACTACTACAGTTCCAGCTGCTAATTGAAGCACTAAAAACAAAGGAAAGAACAATAGAAGAGGCTTGAACAAGAGATCAGGGCCAAAGAAGCCGACAAAAACCACGATCGCCTCGTTCGTAAGCTGTAGTAGAGAAAGGAGACTAAATGATCAGGCCGTTCAACATTGATGCACATTTAGACCAGATCAAGCTCCATATCCAATGCCAAAGAGCTCTCTACAACTTGCATGAGCT
The DNA here is from genome assembly GCF_014529385.1 of Adiantum capillus-veneris. Taxonomy (NCBI): domain Eukaryota; kingdom Viridiplantae; phylum Streptophyta; class Polypodiopsida; order Polypodiales; family Pteridaceae; genus Adiantum; species Adiantum capillus-veneris. The sequence continues at coordinate 41,390,457 of NC_140956.1, read as the reverse complement.
AAAGCTGGAAGATACCAAGAAGGAGGCATCTAAAGTAGCTGAAACCACTCTACAACTACAAGACAAAATAAAAGAGTTGCAAAAAGTTCAGCTACAACTCCAATCGGAGCTGCAAAGTGAATAAGAAAAATCAGCCTATTACTACAAAGAAGTCCAGCAATTTAATGAGGCCAACACTACTCTGCAAGTCAAGCAACAACGACTAGAGGAGGAGCTAACTAGAGAAAGAGAGCAGAGTGAAAAGTTGCAAAAGTCCTATGTGGTGGTCAACAAGACTCTGACTAGCTGTTAACCCTATAGGAGACGCCGAGCTCCTCAAGCTTGACAGCTAGATCAACCTCGATGAACAAAGAGGACCAAGATCTAAAGGAGGCCCTTGCTCAGGAAAAATAAAACAAAAAAATCATGACAGGAGGGCATAGAACACTGCAAAAAGCCAAAGAAAAGGAGATTGAAGAATTGAGAAAGCAATTGGCAGAGACACGGGGAGATTTGAAGGCTTTGAGGACAGCACAATAAAATCTTGAACAAACAGCCCCATTGGAATTTGAGCAAATAGGAGGATTTGAGCATTCCACTTTTGAGGCTCACCAAACAGATATGCCAAGTACAAGCACAGGAAAATTAATGCAGGAATTTGAAGATCCAACCATGCCATCCATCTCGAAGTCGGCCAAGGAAGAAATCCAGCGCTCGATCTCAGAAGTCACAGACCCCTCACACAAAGGATATCTGCAATATGAACTGAAAGTGTTGCAATGCTCATGATCACTCCAGATGAAGTGGTAAAAAACCTTGGGCATGAGATGATCACCCTACCACTGATACGGCAGGAGGCCAGATTATGGAAACAAAGAATGCTACTTGCCCTACAGCCAAACAACAGAGGGGATTACAGAGATGTTCCTATCACCGCAATACAAATTTATACTATCATTGAAAATCAACCCCTCTAGCAAAAGAAATGGTTTGAGCAGTGACCAACATATGAAACATACTATGGGAATGCTCTGCAGCATCTCAAGATCCACCCAACTTACTGTCCCATCAACAGACAACAATCCTGGGACAGCTTTTACTCTTGGCAAAGCAAAAGACCGGTTGTATTGAACTACCCGGTTATAACAAAGCCAATTAATAAAAACCCCCTGTCAGAGAAGTATATGGTTCACATGCTCAAAGGGGTCATCAACATGATGAAGGAGATCCCAGATCTTGCATACCAAACAGTGCTCGTGAAAATTGCCAAGATGCTAATCACCTGCATGACGGCATTCAATAATATAGAGGTAGTGGAGGATCCTGGCAGGTTTTTGTGGAAGGCACAAGAGGGCTGTGCTAGAATATGGAGGACAAAAATCCCAAGCAAAAATGTCATCATGGGATTCTATGCAAGAGCTATGTTCCTACCCTCCCACTACATGCAAACTTTTGAGGAGACATTCATGACCGGATACTTTGAGGTAGACTCCTCCATATTTAATCCCATGACCAAAGATCTGCCAGCCCGAGATAGAGCCTATCAAAGCACTCTAGAACAATAATCCTTTCAGAGAGCTGGCAACAAAGTGGAGATCGAGGCAAAGGCACAAAAGGTCAGACACTTCATTGCGACGCTAGAAAAAAAACCGATCAACCACTAGAAGACACTCAAAGACAGATTGCACAAGGATGTGCAACGAATAGGAAGGGGGGAATGTTTGGTGGACATAGCAGACTGACATGTAAAAGACGGATGTACACCAAACCTTGTAGTACTTGCTCATTTTTTTGAAAGAAGCGGTGTAAGTAAGCTAATGAGGATTCGTAATTGTAATATATTTTGTCATGCCCTATTAGCCTCTTTGAGTCTACACCCCTTGTAGCCAAATGGCCGCGGGAAGGTGCCCTTAGCTCTTAAGTCAAAACCCTTAGTTTTTGACAAAAACATTATCATTAGCTAAGAGGAGTATTGGACGTTTACTGTGAGAGACTCTTGCTGCTACAATTCGTAATCCACTTTTCTCCTTGTCTGGTGATCAGAATTCATTTCTGAATAGCACATTGTTTTCCTTGTCTCTTTCTCTACAATCTAAGCATAATCATTCTTGATTCTGTTGTAGTTACCGAAGTCTTGCTTGTGAGATAATTGCATTGATTTGAGGTCTTAAATAGTTGTTTTTTGATGTTTTGACCTTGGATAAGTGTTTCTATGCTTAAGGGGGACCTTGCAGTATGGTTCTATTTCAGTTTTCTGTACTTTTTTTGTGATGGATCATGATTTATGTACCTTCTCAGATGACTGAAAAACTTGGTAATATTGTACCCTTAGGTGTTTTGATACCTCTCCTTAAGTTTCATTGCATTCTGAATTCGCTTGGATGCCGAAAAGGCGTGATAACCTAGAGCGGTGAGATCGAACATAGACTGATTTTTTGACTAGGAAGTGGTTGATTTGCTTTTGTCGTAGTATGAATAGCCCCCGTGAGTTCACTTTGGTGAGATTGACACTCTCATTAAGTCTTCGTGCCCCATCCCGAGTCACTTCCTTGCATATTGACATTATGTTAGTACCAAAAAGCTATGCTGGAAAAATCTGCAGGGACCCGCCAACATGTGTGGCTCTAGAGTCCTTGAGCTTCTTCATGCACATGTGACTTGTTTAATACTAATCAATGCTCTTAATTCTCATTCACTATGCCTTTCTCTCTCTCTATTGATTATCTTTGATACTTTGATTAACTAAATCCTAATTAATTAATTGTTAGCTAATCTCTAATCTTGTGTGATTGCCCTCTACTCTTTGTGTGTGCATGTAGATCTGATTAGAGCATGTATGTTTGATAGATCTATGTGTGTATGCTTGTGATTAGTGTGTAGCATGATAGGATTAGTGATGATCTGCATCATTGGAATTGCTAGCATGTGTTATTGAGTTGATTTAAGTGAGGACAAGTGGAATTGGAGATTACCAATCTTGTGGCTTGCTCTTTCATAGGCCAAGTTCACCTCATAGAGTTAACCTTTTGTGTTGTATTGATTAGCTCACTACTCTTGTGTGTGTGTTTACATGCCAAGTGAGGAGAAGTGGAATTGGAGATAACCAATCTTGTGGCTTAGCTCCTTCATAGGCCAATTTCACCTCATAGAGTTAACCTTTTGTGTTGTATTGATTAGATCACTACCCATTGGAATTGTTAGTGTGTGTGATTGAGTTGATTTAAGTGAGGAGAAGTGGAATTGGAGATAACCAATCTTGTGGCTTAGCTCCTTCATAGGCCAAGTTCACTCCATAGAGTTAACCCTTTGTGTTGTAAAGATTAGCTCACTACTCATTGGAATTGTTAGTGTGTGTGATTGAATTGATTTAAGTGAGGAGAACTGGAATTGAAGATAACCAATCTTGTGGATTACCTCCTTCATAGGCCAAGCTCACCTCATAGAGTTGACCTTTTGTGTTGTAATGATTAGCTCACTACTCTTGTGTGCATGTTTCCATGCCCTAGCAAGTAGCTCATCATTTTTTATTGACATTTATATGTTGGTCATTGGAGCTATGCTACGATGGACCTCCAATATTTGGCACCGTTTGTTGGGGATCGATAGTCTACGACGCTAGTGTAAATCTTGGCATAGTAAAAAAGGTTTCCTCCCTAATTTCTTCACTAATTTGATTTATGTGCTAGTTGTTTTGTAGATTTTGGACGTGTGTGCATAGGGAAACGTGTTCAATTTATCCTAATTTGACACCATATTGCTCTAATTGTGTGCCTACACACTCTAATTTCTCACTAGCCCCTTTCTAATTTCATTAATTTTTGCTAATTTACACACTCATTTTCTACTAATTGGATTAGCACTTGGTGAATATGTTTTAGTATATGATTAATTAGAGGCTTCAATTGCATTCTAACAATGTTGACTTGTGCTAATGTAGAGTGTTTTCTTGCATCCATGATTAGGCAAGCCTCATAATTAAGTTCCATATTAGTATATAAACAAAAAGTAAGCAAGAAAGGTAGGTCTCTCTTTCTCAGTCTGTCTCTCTTTCTCTCTCTCTCTCTCTCTCTCTCTCTCTCTCTCAAGTAGCTGTGAAAACATATAGTATATTTGGGGTATTTGATTGCCACCTGCTTGATTTGGCAAGGATACCACTCGAAGATGAAGATATATATGAATAATGCTATGAAAAACAACAACATGACTCTAGTGTGCCGTATATATGGAGGTGGCTTCTTGAGCACATGCAGTGAAATAACTGTGAAAGGCTCTTTGCTGATCGTTGCTGCTTGCACCAATGACGGCGACGACTCTATCGTTGTTGGGACACTAGACCTTGCAAACTTGTTGTGACATGACTTGCAAGGAAGGGAGGGGAGTGGTGGCTTGGAAAGGGCGAGGGGGAGATGCAGGGGGCACGTAGAGCCTTGCTATGTGCTTGTGCATGTGCGCGTCCGCCGCACGTGTCGGAGCTAGGGACTTGCGGAGCACCGTGTGCGAGCCACGAAGGCTGCAAGCACACAACTAGTAGGCCTAGCAAGCTCACAGAGAGCAGGGGTGTGTCACTCACCTCCCTGCGCTTGTTGCCGTGAAGGATTCCTCGCCGCGAAGAAGAGGGAGCCGCCGCCGTACTGCGCTCAACCGTCTCGCCGCCGCAGGTGCCGTCGCAATGCTTGATCACACACACACTCTCTCCCTCTCTCCCTCAAGAACGCACACACACACACACACACACACACACACACACACACACACACACACACACACACACACACACACACACACACACACACACACACACACACACCTGTGAGCACACAATGGAGATGGGGATGGAGATAGGGCAAGAGCAGTTCTTCTATTGCACACTGAGAGAATGACTCAATTTTAGGTTTAGGTGACTTTTATACGAGCTCGCCCCATTCACATTTGGGTGCCCATGCTTAGCCAACTAACCCTTGCGTGTTCGAGTTAGAGTGCGCCTCTCATCGGCGATCACTCCACCCTTTTCCTATTGGACCGACAAGCCCGGTGCCTGACTCTACTAAATAAATAATACAATGTCCGCCGTAGGTTACAACATCCGTCGTAGGTGATAGGGTGTCTATGAGCCGTGAGGGTTAACAACTAGGTTATCCACTTGTGGCTAGGGATGTAGATTTGAAGCTATAGATTTTGCACAGAGTGCTGGCTGCAGATTTTTTGCGGTGTGAGTGGCCATGGTGGTATTGATGTGCGTAGTGGTGTGAGTGGTTGTGGTGGTATTGATGTGTGTAGTGGTGCAAGATATGAGTGCGCGCACATTTGTACTCGAGAGAATATTCCAAAATAGACAAAACTTGACCCATAGACCCACTGATTGAGGCGTCAACAAGTCACGTGGCATCAATGCGTGTTTACAATAGAAGTGGTTACTGTCAAAATTTCATTGGTTTTCCAGGCAATGCTACCATTTCATTGCCTTATCTCCAACCATCATCAAAATCGATCTTTTGTACTGAAAGCATGATATGATTCTGATCACCTCAGGCTAACCACTTTCTCTATTTTGCATTTCACACTTCTTTGCATTCTAGTCTTCTTCCTTTCTCTTCTTGCTAAACCTATGTAGAACCAATTGAACATTTCGTGTAGGGCATTGCTCTTTTTTCTCCCACCTCCATGTCGTGTATTTTTAAAATACACTACTTTTGCTATAGTGTGAGCTCTCCATTCCTTGGATACTCTCGATGCCCAATGAATCAAATGTGTCGAGGAAAAATGAGCTATGAGCAAAAATAATGTGTCGAAAAAACAATGAAACTTTAGTGCAAACACTGATGTTTTTTTATTGCAAAGGCAAAGTGTTCAACCCACCATGTAATGTGCTATGTGTGTCTCCCCTTGAGCATCCACCATTTGCATTGTGAAACTATTGATTATAAACTTTAAGGTGGCTATCTCAGAACAAGTTAGCCTTGCCTTTTCAAGAAAACAAAAAATATCATCTATAGACTACCACACACGAGCACACTTAATTCCTAGGGCTACTTTGTTACCTCTGTAGGTGGTAATGTCACACACCTTTTTTCACAATTGGAACTCATTGTCACTTTGGGAGTTAGAATAATCTGAAAGAAAATGCCTAGCTTTACTACCACCCATACATATTTTATTAGGACGATCATGTGTACTTCCAGATACCTTCTTGTCCTTTGATAACTCAATTTCACCCCCATGTACACCAACACTTGATATAATAGATTTGAGTTCTCTTATACACTCCTCTTCTTTTTTCAGGCTCCATATTCCAAGCATAATTAATATGGAGCATAAGAAACTTGTCAAGAATTTGTAGACGGTCATGAAGAGTGCACACATGCACATTTATTGGAGAGAATCGATAAAATACGATCCCAATTTGGATCATCCATGTCTCGATTAGGGGGTAAACTCTTGTTACAACTGAGGATACCTTGAAACCATTGTTGTAGTGCTTTACTCACTGTTTGTGTAGTGGGAACACCTTTTGCATAGTTGACTGCATCTTTGCCACCCTTACCCTTACTACCCTTTGACTTGCTGGCCTTTGCACCCTTGCCCTCAGTTCCTAATGAGACTTTACTGTGGTAGCAAAATGCATGGAAAGAGGGTCATTACACCTTGCTTGCACCCTAACATACACTTGAGAGTTTTCAAGTCTCCTGCCAAATGCCACTCCACTTGGAACGTACGCAGACCTAAAACCTGTAATCGTTCAAAGAATGTTCCTTGATGATTGGGAGGGGAAGTGACAAGAGAGAGAGAGAGAGAGAGAGAGAGAGAGAGAGAGAGAGAGAGAGAGAGAGAGAGAGAGAGAGAGATTTGTCTCACATTTTAGAGAGAGAATGCAATGAGAGAATGTGGATAATTTGCTTTTTTGGCACGGAAGGGGGATTGAAACCCGGGTGAAAAGTGCCTCCTTTAATGAGATCTAAGTGAGAGAGAGTGTTTTATATGTTAGAGAGAGAAGAGGGGTGGGAAAAAGACATTTTAAAAAATTATTTACCACCTCTCTTTTGGGTTACTAAATAGATTTCTTTCAAATACAAAATATAGAAATGGCTTTTAAAAAAATCTTTGCATAGGCCTTTTTTCCCTCTCTTTTAGGCTTGGTCAAACTTGGCTTAAGCTTTAAGCATTCCCTTAAACTTCCAAATAAAGAGGCCCTCCTATACTCCATTCACTTCCTAATGCTTATGACATCATACTGTTCATGAGACATTTAAAAATGATCCAGGATTGGGGATATGACCATATTTACCTAAGAAACATGGATAACACAACCATGATAAAATTAAAAGACCATAGCTACAAGGATGTGACACAAACTCCTAATGATGAGTTCAATCAGCTACATTAGCTCGATCTGAACTTCTAGCATGGTTAGATTAGTACAAATAGCTATGGATGTATGGAGCTTTAGATTGTGGTAGCTTAAAATGAGAGGAATGTATCCTAGAAAGGGTTTTAGAAGACAAAGTCTATATCCCAAAACCCTTTTAGAAAGAGGCACTAGAGCCTTTACAGTGGGAACACATTCTAGCAACCTTGGATGTATGTTTTTTTTAAGACGGTCCCACTACAAAATTTTGTGATCAAGACGATTATGATGTGGTGCCGTACTTCATGATCAAGGCCAGTCTAGAGAAATAAATCCAACCACAAGAGTTCTTTGATAAGCATGTGGAAACAAAGCATTTCAAAATAGGGGACTACATCTTGGTGTATTCCCTAAGACAACATGCTAAGAAATTCAAAATGCAAGGGATGGGTCCATTTGTGATTAAAGACCTATCACCAAGTGGAGCCATCAAACTTGCTACATTAGAGGAAGAAAAGATGCCTGACTAGCTTAGTGCATGCAGGATTAAGAAATATCATATGCCACTAACCGTGGACATGTTGCAAAAGATCTATCAAGAGAAGCAAAGGACCAAAGAAAAGTCAAGGATTGTCCAGGAAGCCCAAGATGAAGCATAAGAACAGATTTCCAAAAGACGGCTTCAAAGACGACGTCTTCAAGCGGTCCCTTTTCAAATTCAACAGATCACATTGGATGAATTGGAAGAGGAAAAAAGAGACCCAGTAATTCAAGTACAGGTTGGTAGTAACCAAGTAGCAGCAAAAGAACTTATGGACTTAGGAGCTCAAGCAAATATCATCTCATACAGTCTATACAAGGAACTTGCCCATAAGAAACTTTAGGCTACTAGTCAAGAGGTCAAGAGTTATATAGGGAATATTAAGGCCAAAGTAGTAGGTATTTCCATACTTCCCATTTAGATCAAGGATCAGGTCTATCCTCTCAAATTCTACGTGGTCAAAGACAATCAAGCACCACATCCCTTATTGCTCGGACAACCATGGCAACACACATATAATTCTCAGATTGATTGGTAAAAAGAAGTGGTACATATTTAGAGTCAAGATAAAAAATTCTTGGTACCATTTTTTACTCAACAAGGATTGCACAACCACCGAGGATACCAACAGACAAGATAAAGGGAAACAACCCATGATACAAGAACCAACAAAGTAGGTACCAAAAATGGCCAAGGAAATTGTTTCCACATTCCCCAAGACCACAACTCCTAACAAACAAAAGCAACAAAGGCCATCAACCAAAATATCAACCAAGCTCATCTAAAGCATGGATCAAGAAGGAAAAGCGTCCTCACCCAAGCTAAAGGTTTAAAAGCCTAAATTCCCAAGGACACCAAAGAGAGGCCGAGAAGAAAAACCAAAAGTATTGACTCAAAAGTGTAAGACACATGACAGATGGTTGCCAAAACAGCTAGTCAAAGCGTAAAGTGGAAATGAATATATTTGGGTCCCCAGGAGACCACAACTAGTAAAACCTAAGCCCAACACAAAGACCAAGGCAAAAGAATTGTTCAAGACAGTCACCTCACACCTAAAAGGGTACCAAAACAAGTGGCTCAAGTCAATCCCAATAGAAGTACATATGGATACCAAAGACCATGCTTCAACCAAAATCATCCAATCCAAAGCCAAGGATACTAGCATCCAAGAAAGTTTGGATTCCCAAGAAAAACATCGAGTCACCTAGGGACCAATAACAATAATTCTTTCAATTATCCATCAAGGAAAGAACCCAACTGCTACAAAGGAAATTACATGGTGAATGATCGACAAATTGGCCATCACAATGTTTAGCATAGGAAGCCTTGTCGGCAAATGGCCATAAGCACACAGGCTTATGACCTCCATCTTGCACAACATAATTCTTCCATGGATATGGTATGAATGCATGCGTAGGGTCACAGTACAAGGCCTTGCATTTAGGCACATTTTGAACTCCCATGCATTGTCCCTACGAACAAGAGTCGTCCAAGAGCACTCACTATCAAGTGGGGGGAGGCATTCTATTTGGAACCCATTGCAAAGTGCTTTATACATATTATTGGGCACTGTTTAACAATGTTTTAAACCTTGTTGCGTTTTATTGCACTTTGATTTTTCAACAAATGCTAAGTAATGCCCATAAGTACTTAAAGGGGGATCAGGTAATTTCAGGCCAAACATAACCCCATAATCTTGTATATACTTTGTATATTTAACTTTTCATAGTTTTTTCTCTAATTATAAGGTCTAAATGGTCAAACATCAAGAAAAATCAACAAAAATAGACCAATAATGGCCTCAAGATTTTTTCTATAGCAAAAAGTTTATTCTCTTCATTGAGAATAATTTACATAATTTTGGGTAATTTGTGAATAATTTTTGGGTTTATTGCGACTTTTAAAGTACCTTTTTGAGTTTCCTTCCTAAAAATCTAATAGAAAATTCAAATAATCAATGGAAAATTGGAAGCCAAATGACAGAACAAGAGAGACTAATGAAGACGCCGTTAAGCTCCAAGTGGAAGAATAAGAGAGACGACCAAGGATTCAACTCGAGCAGAGGAGTGCTCATAGAGAAATAAAGGCCAAAAAACAAGAGGAGCACAAGGCGAAGGCTGAGGAAGAGCAAAACCAAAGACAAGTAAAAGCTGCCCAAGTTTGACAAAGAGCTGAGAAACAAGAAAGAGAAGAGAAATCTCATAGCTTGGCAGCCCTAACAAGAAAGAAAATCAAAGGTCAAACCTGCCAAGATAGCTAAGCAACCAGTAGACACTACAGCCAAAAAAGAAGAAACAAAGAAAGCAAAGATCAATGATGAGCAAGCATGAGAATGACACACCAAAAGGTGGCTCGATCATCATCAAACAAGTTTCTTAGATCCCCACAGACCTAGAAGACATAAATGAGCCGCTTCTTGAACAACCAACAGTGATCCCTATAGAACAGGAAGTGGAAAGGGAAGAACAAGCACCACAAGAAGATCCACAAGAGAGCCAACATAGATTACAGTCCAAGATATGGGATTATGCTATTGGAAGCACAAAGTACATATATGACTGGCAAGAAAGTGAGAAAGTGAGAAGAGATCTGTAGGGGTTAAGGAGCCGAGGCCGATTCAACTCACCATCAATATAGGCTCCTCAATTTCACCTCTAGAGCCTAACAAAGAGAAAAAGTAAGTATTATTGATGGCCACAGTAGCAATAACAAGCACATCCATGTTTATGGATGGAGCTAGCAATGCCACAATAGAAATAACAAGCACACCTATGTCAAGTCTCAAGCATGCGGCTCTCATCAGGCAACTTGTTGGGGAAGTTGGACAAAGATGTGATAAAGAAATCAATGCAAAGATGAGGTCCTTGAGCCACAACTACCTTATGCCCTACTCAAGTGGATGACCATCAAAGAAAAGAAAAGGCTACTTCCCTCACCACTGCCAAATGCAAAGGGAAGCTATCAGGAATGCGACCTGTCAGAGTGGACAACTGAGGATCTTATAGTAGCACGCCCATAATGGAAGACAACCTTCATGGTTGAGAACAAAAAACAGTTACATTAAACTCATTCTTGGTAGTGTACCTGGTGTAGGTCAACTCCACATACTATCCCATTATCAGATGCAGGACCTGGTCAAAATTTGAGCGTTTACAGCATGCTGACTGAACTACCCAGTGTTTCCAGAGCTTAATAGTTCTCCCTCTATTGAATATAAATGCACTAGGCACTCAAATAGATAATCATATTAGTATATGGCAGATCCGACATTGCATGCAAGATGATGCTAAAGATTTTTTATATTCTATTTGCCTGCATCAACACATTCAGAAACAAAAAATCCACAGAGATTAGGTGCACTTCATTTTTAGAGGGTCATAAAGACATTCAAAGAAGACTTCTACACAGTCTACTTTGAGATGAACAAGCACAATCTTCATGCTAGTCTACGAGGACCTATGTGCCAAATTTATCTCTTCCATGATTCATGAGCATAACATGCAATATTCATGCCTCTATCATTAGCCAAAAGAAGACCAAAGGCAGCAAATGACACTCGCATTCAACCAGTACATGTCAAAAAAGAAGAAGACCATGTCACTGCCTCCCAAATAAAGGCCTTGTCATGGACAACAAGAAGCTGAGAGGGGCGAGTGTTGAGACCGAGCAACATTTGCTACGAGTTTCTAGATGTACACTTTGGCAGGAAGAAATCAAGTTATTCCATCCTCACCCTATATCTCATTTTCTGCGTAACATCACTTTTTAATGCCAGACGGGAAATGTACATTTTTGAGCCATCTTTTTGTAAAATCTACTTTGCAGTGAATCGACGGACATGAATGAGTTAATATTGACCTTGGATTCACAATCAGCATATACTTTTTGTAAAGTCTCATAGTTTTCGTCCTCACCCCATCTCTAGCCCTAGATATATGTGGAAAAGCCTCATCTTTGAAGACACAATTATTGTAACTCACTTGAGAGCTTGTGGTGAAGAATGGCCTATGCTTATGCGCTCACTACTCTATGTAAGAGTAAGCATTGCTAATGAAACTCCATGTCTTGCTTCCTCATACTCTTGGCATTGTGTACATTCTCAATGTGCTATGTTTGAGTGTGTGTGTTTGTGTGTGTGTGACGCAATGAGCGGTGTTGCTTGAGTGTGCTTCCTAATACTCTTGGCATCATGTACATGCTCAATGTGTTGTGTGTGTGTGTGTGTGTGTGTGATGCAATGTAACTTCAATTATTCATTCCTCATACTCGTGGCATCGTGTACATACTCAATGTGCTATGTTTGAGTGTGTGTGCAACTCAATGAGCGGTTTTAGCTCTAGGTCACCTAGTGTGTTTAATTGCTTGTTTTGAGTTGTTGATGGTGTTTTAAGTGAAACTAAGCATGGACAGAGATAAGTAGGCATTAGGAGGAGCCATACAACCCCGCATTCGTCATTTTTGGTGAAGGTGAGAGGTGGAAACAATTGTAGTTGTTCACCGACTGTGACACATTTGGAGGTTTTGATGTTGGAAACCTATTGCCTATAGCCTAGAGACCCCCAATATCAAGTTTCATGTCATTTGGAGTTCATTTGACACCTCTATGACCATTTGAGTGTTAGTTAGATTGCACGAGAGACTAAGGCATTTTCCACTTAGTTGCTTCCTTGCTTGAGGACAACTATCTCATCAGTGCATTGTCATTTGGGCATTGCATTCGATGATTCCATGCACTAGTTTGGTCGGCTACATCCTTGGATTGACATACTTGGATTGACATATTTATGTTGCTTTGAGTCCTCGCTAGGCTACATCGTCTGATCACGGCGATCCACCAACATAGTTTCCTTTGTTTTCTATTTTTTCCTTAAAGTTGATAGAGATCCTTCCAAAAATTCCACATGGTGTCATCTTGTTTTCTATCATGGTTGCTCAAAAATCTTCTGGATTTTTCTCTTCCCATAGAAACATCTTGCAAAACATCACCCGTCCCTTTGTAAAGAGTAGGATGTTTTTTTAGATGCACTTTACCACCATGGCAACCCATTCAAAAGAGCAAAGCTTCTCATTTTTCTATGCACTCATCTGCAAGTGTATTCGTCTTAATAGAATATGCGTAATCAAGATGGAGTCAAATTCATTTTTCCAAGATTCTAATATCTACATGCATTGAACATATATGTACATTTTTTGAATCTATTTCTAGAATTGGATCCCAAATCATAGAAGATGATAGGTAGCCGAGGACGTTTACATTATTCCCGATGGTGTTTTCTCAATCTCATGTTCTACAAGTCATCGTTTTTTCTAGTGCTTGCCATGCAATACAGACATGGGTACTTGGTATTGCCACCTCCACATACACTAAACATGCACTTCAATGCCTTAAGTTCGGCACTCAAGTGCCATTCTACAATTAAGTCACATGTGCCATCTACATGGAGTTGTTCACTTGCATTTTGGTCATGTGTAACAAAAGGAATATCGGTCTACAAAAAGAGACATTTTAATGTATCGTGGTTCTCTACTAGTATTTGAGTTGCTCCAATCCACCATAGCTCCATCTTTTATTGAGTTTTGTGGTATGGAAATCTAGCTTACCCTGACTATGGTCCAATGCTCTATTCATTATGGATATAGATACACTTTTTATTTTTTTGACATTTCTAAATTTGAGCGCCTTCATACAATTTCATAACAAGTATAAGTTCTCCTTCACAAGCTACTTCTCTCATTTATAGTATCTCACCATAGCAGATTGACCTTTTTTAATACTCATCAAAATGTTATTAAAAAGATTATACTCAAAAGAAGATTTCTTATTTTGTCTTTCGTATGGCATTGTTCCCTCTACATGATAGTAATCTCCAAAATGTTCGGATATTTAACAGTCCTTACTTTCCCAACATTGTGAGGCCTAGGCAACCCAAAAGCTTTAATCTTGAAATACTTAAGGACCTAGAACCAGGTTTTAGAGATGGCCCTATAACCCCTTCTACTCACTCCCACAAACTCCTTGCATTTGAGAAGGTTAGACCAATAAATCCTTATCTTTCAGTAAATTTTGAAATACCAATTTCTTTTGGGTTGAATTTTTGGGAACTTCCAAAAGTTTCAAAATGTCACTCTTGTTCATTACCTCATTCAAGAATCTCACCCTTTCCTGAGCATTGGACATATCAAATCCTAAGAGGCTAGTCACATGTTTTGTAGTAATTTTTATCCTTTTTTTCTTTGTCTAGATCCTTCTGTCAAGTTTACTACATCTCTCATTTGTTTTACTTGTGGTAATCCTATTGGAGTTTCTTTTAAGGTCTAGAGTTGATAATTTTTTTGTTTTAGAGAGGCTATTTGGTTTTCAAGTTCTATTTTTTTGTTGGTTTCACTTGAAGACAAAGAAATTTGTAGGTATTGAAAGTAATGTGTATGATTAATGTCTAGCTGAAATAGCCTAGAACTATATCCTAGTAATACATCAACCCCATCTCCAACAAATCTCATCAAATCATGAGGTGTGTGAAAACATGGATATCTTCTAGTGCTTGGATCCGGTGGATACAAGCTCCCATATGTCCATAGGTCAATGTGCTTCTTCCCCTTGTTGCAAAGTTGTTGTGCTTCATTTACATTTGTAATTGGACTTTGATAGACACTCCACGTAGTTGCATATTCTTGGTTGAGCTTAATGTTCAAGTGAAACTTGAAATTATCACTAATGGAAGAGTATTACTCATTTTTAAAGTAGTAGTGAAGAGCACACAGAAAGTATAATGGAGATAACATAGTAGCAAAGTTGCTAGCATTAGAAGGGAAGAGAAAACTTGTGAAAGTGAGTAGAGCACTCTAAAAGGTCATAAGAGAGTAAGAGAGAAAAAGGAGAGAGTGAATCATTCAAAAGTGGAAACAACTATTTGCCACCAAGTCAAGTGAATGAGAATAAAGTTTGAGATGAGTCACAAAGGGATGGTTTGAAAATGATATCTTTTTGAATATCTAAACTATGTTTCTAGATATGCTTTAATAGCATAGATATGCTTTAAATAGCCAAAACGGTCAAGTTTGAAGTTGTTTTGATCGTCAATGGCTTTGCTAATTAGCGAGTTAACCAATTCATTACACAACCCTTTTTGAGCCATTTGTGGACCTAATGCATCCATACATCAATGTCCTAGATGGGGTTCTCATTAAAAGCATTCATGTTTTGTTATAAAGGGACCATGTCACCCCCAAAATGGTGCCATCGACTTTACAAAAATTGATAAAATGAAGTTTTGGGTATGGATCATGTATTTATAGACAATGGATCCAGATTTCACTTTGCAAAGAACTCCATTCATTGTTTTTTGAGCCCAATCTTCATCTGAGATTGGTAGTGTCCACTCTCCACTCCTAAAGTCAAGTAGGGTAAGCTTGGAGACAATTGCCCAATCATTCATGGATTTTGGTGGAATGTAAAAATGATCATAAAAATGATTTCTTCCTTTATAAACATCTTCACCAATGGATCTATGCTAGCAGACATCCAAAATATCTATCACACACACTCCACCACCTTCTATTCCTCTATGATTGAGGGATACAAGTCTATAATGAGCATAGTAACACAAAAGAAGCACAAAAAATATAATAATAATAGAAGCAAAGAACCACAAACAAGCCAAAGCAAAGTTGAAATAATCTAGTGTGTACATATGAACCACTTATAATTAGCTCTATTATGTAGGGCAAGATTTGAGCTCTTGTGATGGATGTGAAGCTCTTTGTGCATGTAAACACACTGTAGTAAAACCTCCTTCACTGTCTTCTTGGCTCCAACAAGTCAGAAGCCTTTCACTCTTCCATTCCAACATGACAAGAATAGATTTTTGATGAGACTTTTCTTCTCATGCTCTGATGCATTATAATACAATTACCCCTTGGTTATGGATATTGGGATCGAGTTGAGGTTTGGAGTGAGCTTTTTTTAGATCTTGATCTCCCAGCTAAATCTAGAATAAAAGCTCACTCTAAAAGCTTGCTCCAAAAATAGTTTTTGGATTGAATTTTTGGAGGGAGCTTTTCTCTCTCTCTCTCTCTCTCTCTCTCTCTCTCTCTCTCTCTCTCTCTCCCCCTTTCTCTGTCTCTATTTCTCTCTATCTCATTGTATCTCCTACTCATTCAACCTCTCTCTCTCTCTCTCTCTCTCTCTCTCTCTCTCTCTCTCTCTGAGATGATGTAGAGAGAGAGAGAGAGAGATGTGCACATCAACCTTTCACAAGAAGAGGCCCTGACAAAGCATGAAGCGGAAAGGCACAAATTTAAGGATGCAAGGGACATGCATGAAAGAGAGAGGAGGAAATTGTGAGGTGAGACACTACAAGTAATAACAAACCCAACTAATAAGACTTTGAACACCTGAACATGCTCCTGGAGCACATCAGTACTATAAAGATGGCCAAGGCTCATGACTCTTAGTTGAAGCAGATCCAAAGCTACCAAAACTTTTTGTTCTCTCTCTCTCTCTCTCTCTCTCTCTCACTAATTTTGCTCCACTAGTCAACCAAACAAAAAGTCAAGCGAGAGTTTTCCAAGCAATAATTGAATTTTCACTCGTGTGAGAGTGATTCTACTTTAGCAACAATAGCCAGCTCATGCAATGAGCTTTGATGTCTATTGAACATCCGAATATGCATTTTCACTATCCAATGTCCCCTCTCTCCATCACCTGCACTGTTAACCCTCACGGCTCACAGACACCCTATCACCTACGACGGACGTTGTAACCTACGACCGACATTGTATTATTTATTTAGTAGAGTCAGGCACCGGGCTTGTCGGTCCAATAGGAAAAGGGTGGAGTGATCGTCGATGAGAGGCGCACTCTAACTGGAACACGTAAGGGTTAGTTAGCTAAGCATGGGCGCCCAAATGTGAATGGGGCGAGCTCATATAAAAGTCACCTAAACCTAAAATTGAGTCATTCTCTCAGTGTGCAATAGAAGAAGTGCTCTTGCCCTATCTCCATCCCCATCTCCATTGTGTGCTCACAGGTGTGTGTGTGTGTGTGTGTGTGTGTGTGTGTGTGTGCGCTTGAGGGAGAGAGGGAGAGAGGTAGAGAGTGTGTGTGTGTGATCGAGCATTGCAACGGCACCTGCGGCGGCGAGACGATTGAGCGCAGTACGGTGGCGGCTCCCTCTTCTTCCCGGCGAGGAATCCTTCACGGCGACAAGCGCAGGGAGGTGAGTGACACACCCCTGCTCTCTGTGAGCTTGCTAGGCCTACTAGTTGTGTACTTGCAGCCTTCGTGGCTCGCACACGGTGCTCGGAAAGTCCCTAGCTCCGATACGTTGTCGTGGTGTGACACATACATAGTGGGAACGTATGCTACAAGATCTATCTTGTATTTTTTTTAGATACATAATTATATTTCCTATAGTGTACATATGCATATTTAAGTGTAATAATAAGCTTTTTATCTCATCCTATTATTTTTCTCAAGGGTAACATATCCTTACTTTACCATCAGAAAATACTATGGGAAAAGCATCAATAGCTCCGCCTCTTTAACTTGGGGCAAAAAGCATTGATTCTTTATTTCTACTATTTCATTATCATCTCACACCCTAGGTAGATCCTATATCTAGGGTAAACTCCAATATATATATATATATTCTATGTATTTTTTATACTTTTATTATATTTCTTTTTAAATAGCTACTAGGAGAGAATCAAATCCTAGTGGGACACTAGGTGGCATGATTTCAAAGATACACTTATTTTAATGCATTATTGCAAGCATGATTACAAAACTTTGTCAAGGAGCAATGTCATGCTTTCATATGGCATGAGGTGTCCTTTGGAATTAAATGAAATTCTAGGCTAAGGAGACCACATGAAGACTTTTGCTGCCATAAATGGACCCTATTTTGATGAATTTTTTACACAAGGTTCCAATCCGAATTGAAAAACGATTTTAAAATGAAAATCGTAGCTAATGAGCTGAAGTTTTTGCCCATATTCTTACTTTTTTATTTGGAGCCACGATTGAGGAGATATGATTAAAATACTGGACCCCAGTCTGCCCACATCATGCAGGGCCAGCTCATTTCCAACTTTTCCAATTCATGTTCACATTGGCTCCTCTCTTCTTGTGCAAACCCTTGTGGGTTCCCTTCACCTATAAAAGGGGACCTCTTCTTCCTTGGAAAGAACTCAAGCATTCAAGCCATTGATGAGAGGAATTCTCGAGGGAGTGAGTAGTAATGCCTAATTGTACTTAGCCATTAACATAAGCCCAAGCCTACACTTTCTCCTAGAGGGAGACTAGCCATTCTTGCAACAAGCTAACCTTGGAAGATCAACTCTAATCAAAGAAGGTCTTGCACTTGGTGTATCAATCAAAGTGGAATTATCCACTCTTCTTCTCTCTTCCATCAATAATGGTGCCGAAGGGTTTCAAGTAAGATGTGTTTTACATTGATGTTTTCTTGATTTCTTGTTGTTTTCATTTTCATCTCTAATCCAACATATATATATATATATATATATATATATATATATATATATATATATATATGTGTGTGTATCTAATCTCATCTCCTTAACCAAACCTATCTCTCTCATTCTTAGTAATTCATCCTCTCTAGGTTCTCTTGCTACAGGTACATCTCTCCCCGCAGTATCCTTATTGCCTACGGGCAAGAATAGGGCTTGGGAGGGAAACTTCTCATCTCTTCACTTCTCTCATATCTACATTTCTCACATACTATCCTAGATGAATAACCCACATGATGATCATTTCTATCGCTTTCACTCTGTACGATCTATTAGAATTAACGTATGGATTAGCCGTAAAATACACTTTCAACAACATATAGTGTTTCTCTTCGGTCCTGAAAGGCTCAATGAAATACTTCTATCACCGGATCCCATCATACTACCTCTCATAGACTATAATTTTTTTTTTGATGTAAGCGTAGTTATCTTGCTATGAACCAAGAGGATTTGTACACACAATTAATCCCAATCACTAGACAAAATATATATATTATGGTAAGCACAAAACTACAATTCCAAAGAACAATTCGTAGCCTATTTGGTCAGCCAAGATTGAATGCCATTAACTCATCCATTAACCCTTTCATATTACCCATGATACGATATGAACATAGCCTTGATGTTTTCATCTTCGTATTGTTTTGACATTCTCTTTTGCGTTCTTTCTTTGTGTGTGTCACTGTAAGAGAGAAAGAGTGAGTCTTCTTTGATTGCACTTATTTCCAAACCCTAGTCTTCATGGCATCTATGGTTTAACTCCTTCATATAGTTTTTGTTGAGTTCTCTCACAAACTCTCACAGCCATAAGCCCGGTGCTTTCCTGGCAAGACCGGTGCTTTCCTGGCAAGACCGCAAATTTCTCGACATATTTTTGGTGAACCCGACGCGAAACTGCTAGGGTGAGAGTTTGTGGGTAACCATGGGTGATCATGTTGAGCAACAGGGTATGCATTTTGACCCAGCAACAATGCAAATGTTTCAAGCATTTGCAATGTTCATGCAACAACAACATGCTACTGAAAGAAGGGAGATTTCAGCAACGAAGGCCATACAAGCGGTCGTCAACAGAATGGATCAGTTCAATGGCAAAGATGTAACCAAGTACTTACGCGAGTATGTGAAGGAGATGGAGCTGCATCGCGTGTCAGAAGGTGAGATGATTCAAAGCTTTGAGCTAGTTGTTGCTCCAGAAATTAGGGAGCATGTTAGGGCAATTAAAGATGGGCATGGGAGAAATTGGGAAGAACTCAAAGTAGCTTTAAAGGAGGAATATTTCATGGAGGACTCGGAGAGAGTGACCAAAAGGACATTCTTAGAATGGGTAGTCAAGCCAAAGCAAGGACTATCAATAACAGAGCTACTTAGGGAATTTGAGCGGCGCTATGCACAACTCACTAGGACAGAAAGGGCCACACTAGATGCAGAGAAGA
The DNA here is from genome assembly GCF_014529385.1 of Adiantum capillus-veneris. NCBI lineage: Eukaryota > Viridiplantae > Streptophyta > Polypodiopsida > Polypodiales > Pteridaceae > Adiantum > Adiantum capillus-veneris. Next base: position 41,370,629 of record NC_140956.1, on the reverse strand, counting down.
CAGATCTTTTCTTACAAGCTGCAGGTAAAGAGTTTCAAGAAAATTTGGAGCTTCTTCTTGAAGATAAAGATGCTGAGCAAGGACTAAAGACCGACTGGAATGAGGTTGAAGGTGCTGTCTCACTGCTTGCCAAACGACAAAGAAGAAGGGACAAGATGGTAGTAAACACTACAAGTCCTTCCACCTCAACTTCTGACAAAATGGTAAAGCCTACTTTTATCGCTCCTAAGTTTGATGAGTCCATTCTAGATGAGCTTGTGAAGGGAATGCGTGACTTGAAGGTGAAGTTTGCAAAGCTTGAAGAAAAAGGCCAACCATCAGGGCCACTTCCTAGGCAACACTTCCTAGGCAAAGACAACAACCCAAAGAAGGGTTTGTTAATAGATGTATTTGGTGTGATAGTACAGACCATGTAAGAAGGGATTGTGATGATTTTAGTGATGCTTTGTCAAAAGATGTTGTCTTTTTTAAGGATGGTAAAATCCACTTAAGAGAGACAGGTCTACCCTTGAGAACTAACTTTGGGAAGGGGGGAATGCAAACCTTAGTTGAAGATATGGCAACCAAGCATGCCACCTCTTCAGTTGAGGCAGCTACTTATGGAGTAAAAATTGAACATTTTTGTGATGAAGAGGTGAGTGACCATCATGGTCAAATTTGGCCAAATGTCATGCAATTAGCTAAAAAGGGAAAGCTTACAAAAGAGATTCTACATGAATCAGGTGATTGCATACGTCTAGAAACAGGATGGAATGATCCAGTGGACTCATTGTCAGTGCATGCCTACATTACAAAATGCCAACAAAATGAGGCAATTGTAGAAGAGAAGCGCAGACGTGAGAATGCTGATGAAGGACCATCAAAAAGAGCTTCTAGAAGTGGGGGAAGAAGTGACTCAATGCCTTCTCAAACACCCTCAACACAAGGAGCATCTCCACCTGAAGTACTCATGGAGGAGTCTACAACAGGAAAGAAGAAAGAGCCAACGAAAGGTAAGACAAAAGGCCCAACTTATAAACAACAATCTGATATTGAGGTTGCTACAGATTTAAAGGAAGTCTTGGAGGAAAGGATCTTGAATAGCAAGATTGAGTTTACTCTGGGAGAAGTTCTTGGTATTGCAAAGCGTGAATTCCATGAGGAGATCATTGACATCATCAAGAGAAAGAGGCAAACCCTTGCTGAAGTTTCTCGTCCACAGGTTGAAGGGGAAACCTCAAAGACACAAGGGATGCAACTGCAAAATAAGGAGAATGATGGAGCTGTGGTAGGATGCTACCAATCTAGTGGGAGAGTGAAGCAAGTGTATTTCTCAAATGATGATGAAGAAGTTGAAGATATTCCTAGGAGTTACTATTCACGAAGTCATTTGGCAAGGGCTACTACAGAAACTTTGGTCAAGGTAGGTGATCTTGAAGAGGCATTTGTTGCCTTGATTGACCATGGTTCAGAAATAAACATAATGTCAAAGAGTCTCTACAACAAGTGCAAATGGCCGATGGACACAGATCATGGCTGGATGGTAAAAGTGGCAAACAATTCATTCGGTGAATTGTATGCAGCATGTCCAGGTGTGAAGGTAACAATAGGTGATGTAAAGATTGACCAAAACTTCTTTGTACAGGATACATCTTCATATCATCTCATCCTTGGACAACCCTACATTGTGGGAGTTCGAATGGAAACAAAGGTAATGGACGATGGTTCAGCATATGCTAGAATACGTAGCAAAGATGGTAAACGAGCTGTCCAATTTCTCACAGTCTGTGTAAACCATGAAAGAAATCGTGACAACCTCAGAGAACATCCTCTACCAAAGGTAAGCAAAGAGTTTCATGATCATAGAGAAATGATGGGTTTTGGCCAAGTACCATTGTAAAGCGGGATTGCAGTGGTACAGAAAGAAAAAGGGTCTCGCTTGATCCAAAAATAGGTGAAACTTTCTCGATGAGCTCCTTGGTAACAAGGAATGGATCAGTATGTTTTACAAAACTTGAAGATTTGAAGAGATATGAGAGGCAATATGTGCATAATGTACAAATAGGCATGAAAAAGAGTGGGTTGCTAAAGCCTACTGAAAATGTTTTGGGTTTGTGTGAACAAGTTTCTTTTGTAGATACTATGGGTGAGCTTGATGCTATAATGGGGTCTAATTTTCATCTTGAAAATGAAGTTGTGGAAGTTTGCTCTATGGAAATGTATCAAGTAATAGAAGTCTTTAAAGAAAGCCAAACAGTTGGCCCAGAAGTCCATGTTGAAACTAAATACAAGAGTGTAGCAAAGAAGGTGAAACCAGTAGCTTCACCCTTACCACCCAACAACAGGGAAAAGATTGAGCAGGCTTCTTTACAACCAAGTTTGAGGAATCCTAAAAAGATCGGGCATACCTTCACAAAGGAGTCCTTTCAAGAGTTGCAGATTGGTTGCGAGGAGTTTCTAACACAGGAGGAGACAAAGTGCTTCAAAGAAATGCTTTCAAAGCATGGTAAGGCTTTTGCATTTGAGCCACATGAGATAGGATGTGTTGATCCTTATATTGTAGCTCCTATGGTAATTTTCACAATACCTCATGTGCCTTGGAATCTGTGGCCTATTCCGGTTCCAAAGGCTCATTTGCCAAAGTTAGTAGAGCTACTGAATGAGAAAATCAAAATGGGAATCTTGGAGCCTTCTTGTGCTCCATACTCAAACAGGTGGTTCACAGTTCCAAAGAAGAATGGTTCTCTACGCTTCATCCAAGATATGCAACCAGTGAACAAGGTGACAATTAGAAATGTAGGAACAGGTCCAATTGTGGATGAATTTGCAGAGGCGTTTGCAGGGAGGGCAATCTACTCAATGGGGGATCTCTACTCAGGGTATGATCAATTTCAGCTTGCAATCGAAAGCAGAGACTTGACAACCATGAGGACACCTTTGGGTTTGGTAAGGATGTATACCTTGCCACAGGGAGCAACCAACTCGGTTGCACATATGATGAATGGGATGAATAAGGTCTTATGTGACTTTATTCCTCAAATCACAATGCCTTTCATTGATGATTTGCCTATCAAAGGATGTGAAGAAAGTGACAAAGATGAAGCTTTGGATCTCAAGGGATGTCGCAGGTTTGTGGTAAATCACATAAATGATTGTGATAAAATTTTGTCTAGGTTGGAAGAAGTGAATCTTACATTGTCAGGGAAAAAGTCTATGTTTGGTGTCAAAGAAGTGCTCATTGTGGGGCACATGTGCGGGCCATATGGTAGGAAACCTTGTCCATCAAAGGTAGATGCCATCCAAAGAATGAAAGAAATATGCACTAGCATCACTGAGGTTAGAAGGTTTCTGGGAGCATGTGTCTTCTATGTTATTTGGATTCCACATTATGCACATGTAGCTGATCCTCTTTATCAGCTGCTTAGAAAGAATCAAAAGTTTAAATGGACAGAAGCACATGTAAAATCCATGAAAAAGCTAAAGGAGTTACTTCAGTCAGCAACAACTTTGAGAAAGGTAGAATATGAGTGTCAAAGGCCAGTGATTGTGACAGTAGATACCAGTCCTACAGGGATTGGATGGGCAATAGGGCAAGATGACAAAGAAGGACACAGGTATGTGGTAAGATTTGGAGCAAAGGTACTAAGTGCTCGCCAAAGAAACTATCCACAGATAAAGAGAGAGTTATGGGGTATGGTTACAGCCTTGAAAAGTGGGAAAGAGTACATAATTGGTGCATGTGTGGTTGTAGAAATAGATTGTCTACCACTTCTTGGGATGATTACAAGCTGCTCAACACCAGACATTGCTATGTTGCGGTGGATTGCCTACATTAAGTCCTTAAATCCCGAGTTTAAGCACATTGCAGGTAAAGACAATACAATGGCAGATATGCTATCAAGGGCAAGGTATGAAGATGAGTCACAAATGATTGATGAGGGAGATGATGTAGGCACAAAATTCTATTCTATCTCTCATGTCAAAGGTAATAATGTCTGCATGACTAATTCGCTTGAATTGTTCTTGAAAGATCTTTATGAAGGTGATTGGATTTCTATTGGAAGGTACTTGAGTGCTCTAACAAAACAGGATGATTGGTCTGAACAAGAATTCAAGAGGATACACAGGAAAGCATATGGGTAATTTTTAAGGGATGGTTACTTGTGGAAGCATCCTAAACAAAAGGGTGCTACACCACAACGGGTTATATGTAAAAAAGAGACTCAAGTAAAGCTCATGCAAGAGTTTCATGAGAGTCTATGGGCTGGACACAGGGGTGTGTGGGCAACCTTCTCCAAGTTGAAAGAAAAATACTGGTGGAAGGGTATGCATAAAGATGTGTCTCAGTTTGTAGAGTCATGTGTAACTTGTCAAATGTATTCAAATGTTCGACATCGTGATGGATTGCACCCTACATATCCACTAGCCATGCACTATAAATGGGTTGTGGATCTAGTCACGATGCCTTTAGGACTCTGGCAGATGAGATACTTGGTTCTTGCACGAGAGGACCTAACTAACCAGGTTGAAGGAAGAGCATTAAGAGCTAAGACCACAGAAGCTGTGTGCAAATTCCTTCTTGATGAGGTGATTTGCCGTTATGGTTGTGTGGGAAAAATCACTGCAGATCAAGGTGAACTGGATGCCGAAGAAGCAAGGGAGTTCTTTTCTAGATTAGGGATCAAGCTTTCTCTTACTACAGCTTACAACCCTGAAGGCAATGGAAAGAGTGAAAGAGGGCATCCTCCTATCATCAAAGCTTTGGCCAAGGCTTGCGAAGGAAGAGTTGGTGAGTGGCCAAAATTGTTACCATATGCTTTATGGGCTGATCGTACAACACATAGCTCAGTAACTGGCTACATGCCTGCGGAGCTAATGCATGGTCAAAAGCCAGTGATGCCGATTGAGGATACAATTCCCACATGGAATGTACTACCTTGGCAAGAGGGGCTTAGTAGGGAAGATCTCCTTGCACTGCGTATAAGGCAGCTAGAGAGAAGACCTGGAGACATTGAAGCTGCAAAAGAACGACTCAAAAATGCAAGGTTGAAAAACAAGGACTATTTTGATAAGCGACATCGACTCAGGAGCAAAGCAATTGACAAAGGTGACTGGGTTTTAGTGTATGATAGTAGCCTTGATAACCAGCACAGAGTCATGCGTAAGTTCTCAAAAAGATGGTTTGGACCGTATGTTGTAAAGCATGTGCATGAAAATGCTACTTATAGCTTGTCTGAACTAGATGGTACAGAAGTAAAGATTCCCATTGCAGGAAAAAGAATTAAAATGTTTAAGAGAAGAGGAGACAATGATCTAGAAGATATGGATGAGGAAGAAGAGAAAAACACAGGTGAAGATCAAAGTGAACATGAAGCTCTGGAATCATCCAATGAAGAAGAAGACAAGGAAGATGTAGAAGAGGTCTAATCTTACAAAGAGACAATGTGGCACATACCAGAGGATGTGCAGGTTTAGAGGGGGTGGATGTCGTGCTGTGACACGTACATAGTGGGAACGCATGCTACAAGATCTATCTTGTATTTTTTTAGATACATAATTATATTTCCTATAGTGTACATATGCATATTTAAGTATAATAATAAGCCTTCCATCTCATCCTAGTATTTTTCTCAAGGGTAACATATCCTTACTTTACCATCAAAAAATACTATGGGAAAAGCATCAATAGCTCCGCCTCTTTAACTTGGGGCAAAAAGCATTGATTCTTTATTTCTACTATTTCATTATCATCTCACACCCTAGCTAGATCCTATATCTAGGGTAAACTCCAATATATATATATTCTATGTATTTTTTATACTTTTCTTATATTTCTTTTTAAATAGCTACTAGGAGAGAATCAAATCCTAGTGGGACACTAGGTGGCATGATTTCAAAGATACACTTATTTTAATGCATTATTGCAAGCATGATTACAAAAATTTGTCAAGGAGCAATGTCATGCTTTCATATGGCATGAGGTGTCCTTTGGAATTAAATGAAAGTCTAGGCTAAGGAGACCACATGAAGACTTTTGCTGCCATAAATGGACCCTATTTTGATGATTTTTTTAACACAAGGTTCCAATCCAAATTGGAAAACGATTTTAAAATGAAAATCGTAGCTAATGAGCTGAAGTTTTTGCCCATATTCTTACTTTTTTATTTGGAGCCACGGTTGAGGAGATATGATCAAAATACTGGACCCCAGTTTGTCCACATCATGCAGGGATAGCTCATTTCCAACTTTTCCAATTCCTGTTCACACTGGCTCCTCTCTTCTTGTGTAAACCCTTGTGGGTTCCCTTCACCTATAAAAGGGGACCTCTTCTTCCTTGGAAAGAACTCAAGCATTCAAGCCATTGATGAGAGGAATTCTCGAGGGAGTGAGTAGTAATGCCTAATTGTACTTAGCCATTAACATAAGCCCAAGCCTACACTTTCTCCTAGAGGGAGACTAGCCATTCTTGCAACAAGCTAACCTTGGAAGATCAACTCTAATCAAAGAAGGTCTTGCACTTGGTGTATCAATCAAAGTGGAATTATCCACTCTTCTTCTCTCTCCCATCAATAATGGTGCCGAAGGGTTTCAAGTAAGATGTGTTCTACATTGATGTTTTCTTGATTTCTTGTTGTTTTCATTTTCATCTCTAATCCAACATATATATATATATATATATATATATGTATCTAATCTCATCTCCTTAACCAAACCTATCTCTCTCATTCTTAGTAATTCATCCTCTCTAGGTTCTCTTGCTACAGGTACATCTCTCCCCGCAGTATCCTTATTGCCTACGGGCAAGAATAGGGCTTGGGAGGGAAACTTCTCATCTCTTCACTTCTCTCATATCTACATTTCTCACATACTATCCTAGATGAATAACCCACATGATGATCATTTCTATCGCTTTCACTCTGTACGATCTATTAGAATTAACATATGGATTAGCCGTAAAATACACTTTCAACAACGTATAGTGTTTCTCTTCGGCCCTGAAAGGCTCAATGAAATACTTCTATCACCGGATCCCATCATACTACCTCTCATAGACTATAATTTTTTTTTTGATGTAAGCGTAGTTATCTTGCTATGAACCAAGAGGATTTGTACACACAATTAATCCCAATCACTAGACAAAATATATATATTACGGTAAGCACAAAACTACAATTCCAAAGAACAATTCGTAGCCTATTTGGTCAGCCAAGATTGAATGCCATTAACTCATCCATTAACCCTTTCATATTACCCATGATACGATATGACCATAGCCTTGATGTTTTCATCTTCGTATTGTTTTGACATTCTCTTTTGCGTTCTTTCTTTGTGTGTGTGAGTGCAAGAGAGAAAGAGTGAGTCTTCTTTGATTGCACTTATTTCCAAACCCTAGTCTTCATGGCATCTATGGTTTAACTCCTTCATATAGTTTTTGTTGAGTTCTCTCACAAACTCTCACAGCCATAAGCCCGGTGCTTTCCTGGAAAGACCGCAAATTTCTCGACAACGTGCGGCAGACGCGCACATTTTTGGTGCCGTTGTAGGGGAATTTTCCTGCACCAAGCTCCGGGAAGCACTCTGTGCTGCCCCGTGGAGTCACTAAGCTTAATTAGGAAGGAAGAAAGAGAAGCCTGGCGACTGTGTGCACAGATCTGGTGTAGATTTGCAAGAGTTTTGTGTTGTGGGTTAGTATACGAAAGGTCTGTTTATTTACAGCTCTGCTGCAGCTCACACAGTTCTGTTTGAGCTCACAGCAAGTTTGCACATTTTGATTTCTGCTTACAGTTCGGTTCAGCATAGTCAAGTCAGTTCGTTTTCGGTACATCTAGTGCAATTTGTATTCTGCACAGTCGGAATGGCTCAGATCTGGTTTGCACAATCCTGTTATCCGCACTTAGTTCAGCTCAGTGCGCAGTAGTCTCACGGACCACAGATCAGCACGTTTTCGTCAACATTATCATTTAAAAAAAACAGAAAAAAAGAAATTGTAAAAAAAAAGTTTTAAAAAAAAAACTGGGTGAGGTTTCATGCGCAAGGCTCTCTTGTGAGGGGAATATTTATTTCCACAAAAAAAAAAATTAGTTGTAAGTTTGTCCCAAAAAGATAGATCGGGATCGGGGGTTTGAGCTTGGGCTTGGGCTTGGTCTTGGTCTTATGATGTAAGGTGAATGCTATTCACTATATATAGGCTAGTCCTCAAGTGAAAGGAGAAAGCATGTGGGGCAAAGCCTTCACCTTTCCCTCCACAAGTCACCCTTCAACTTTCTATTTTAAGCCATGTGCCCAAGTAGAAACTAGGAGAAATTGACTGTTTTAGGGACTTTGGGAGCTTTCGATAGTCAAACAGTGTTCTGTAAAGTGCGCCTAGATCTCCTAAGCGATACGCTCGTTTCGAGCTATCACACGTCCCAATCCGTTTTTTGAACCTCAAAAAACATCAAAAACAAGAAAAAATCAAGTAGAAAACTGGGTGCAAAACACCCATAAAACAAAGCAAGTAACCTTTGAGGGTACTTGCCGACACTTGTAGGGCGCCCAAAGCACATGCATCTACGCTCTGGTCGTGTGCTAGAGTCCGAACAACTAGCTAGTGCTTCGATTTACGGGGGTACTCACTATCCTTCCACGCTAGGGTCTACGCCCTCGGCGGGAACCCAAGGTAGTGCAACCCAAGACCCAAATATAGCGGCTAGCGACTCTTCCTCTGACTACGATATTATGGAAGAGCATTTTACACAAAGCCCCGGGGGAACAAATGAAACCATACCTAGCTGGGCCCAACAACCTGGAACTAGTGTTTTTAGCCGTTTGATGGAAACTTTTAGTAGAGCTGCGCGCTCGGAACCTATGGCTAGTGAAGTAAACGAAGGGGGTGGGGAAGTAGAATCACCATTCACATCTCCTGTAGACCCCACACTCCCTCAGAGTGTCCACGTGGAAATTCTACCTACCTCATTTAATGAGGGCCCTACCAAGCTACCACCTTCCAAAGTCGCCTCTAAGGTAGCGGTGACTAAAAGTCAAAACATGGGAAGCAACATTGCATCCACCTCACGGCAACCCTGTAGTACACCAAGTTTGGACGGGGTATTTATCAATGAAAATTGGGAATATGACCTACACACGGAGACTTTGACCAACCTATACATGGGCTACACATACCATGTGGGTTGGTTAGAAGTTGTACAATCCACATCTAGTGCCACTAGTCTAGAGGAACAACAACACATGATCTACAATGTCATCCATAGAATTATCCAGTCCGAGAGGCAAAATTGAGGAATGAACATACCTTCGACGGGTCCTATGCAATTTTTAGACACGAGAAAAGGGAAACAACCCACTCTGTCATAAATAGAGACTCCCCCAGTGAGTCCCATCAATCCCCCATATGTTGTTTCGCCAGGGGTCTCAATGCAATCTGAGCCCACAAGTGATAGCTTTACTTTTCCAAGTCTAGCTCATCTTTCCCTTGATGACACCACGACTACCATGCCTACCCCAATGATGGGCATGCCGAGAAACACGCCATGGACCTCATTTATTAGTAAAGCACCACTACATGGTAGCTCAATGCCTGCAACAACAGTACCTACAAGTGTGTACCAATCATATGCACCTATGGGTCATCACACTCATGTAGTCCCTACCCCTCCCATTGTTTCAACTACCTATGCTCCACAACCACAATACACAAGTTCTCATTTCCATGGGACTATACCGGCTAGCATTAGCATGTCACATCCGACGTCTGCTATGCCTAGGGCCACCCATATGAACTATGGACCACCACATGGCACAACATCGTACCCAACATGGAATCCAAGGGCTTCCTATACGCCTAGCCCAATGTCAATACCTACTCCACATGTAGTCTCTGGAGAACCTTCACCCATGGTGCCTGCTCATTTAGGTGACTTGGCAACATTTGCTCAAGCTATTGGTCGATCTATTGCTGAGAATATGCGTAACGTGCCTGATAGAGAGCCTAGAAGTAAGGCAATACAAATAGCCAAGCTCACACAAAAATTTAGTGGAGACGGGGATGTGGGAAAGCATATTGAAGTGTTTGAACAAATATACGATTCTCTAGGAGAACACAATGACCTACATAAGAGCAATGCTTTAAGCCTAACCTTAAGTGGGAAGGCTGGGGATTGGTATAGAACCCTAAGGGTGGAAGAAAAAACGATTTACCCTACTCTTAGGATAATGTTCTTAAAAGAATACATACGAGAGGGAGTACTTTGGGGTGTAGCCTCTCAGCTCCAGAAAGCCCAACGAGAGGAAGGAGAGTCAATGAGAGACTTTATAAGTTGCTTGAAGCATTTGAATTCTCGTTGTAATCCAAATGAGCACTTCAACAATAACCAATTGCTTGATAGATTCATTAGGGGATTACGACATGAGGATATCTACAATGGCCTAGTCATTAGAGGTATCACCACTTGGGAAGCAGTCACCACCAATGCGATCCAATTGGAGGATAATTTAATGATTCGAGGAGAAAGAGTGTCTGTTGAGACTAAATCTATTAGCTCGCAAGCATCAGGGCATCAGCCAATGACCCTAAATCCTATTGCTAAGGAGCTAAAGATATCTGAGATGACTTTAGCAGATCTCACCAAGGCTATTCAAGAGAGTCTTAGAGACAATCGTGCTCTGAAAAACAATCATATGTATCCAAGAAGGGAGCAGCAATGGTGATCAGTATGCTATGGACCGCATAGTACTAGTAAATGCCCTACTTTTAGAGTAAAATTCAATGGGAACTGCAATGCATGTGGAAGGTATGGTCATCAAGCTAAGGATTGCATAGTATTTAAGCGTACGATGGCCAATAGACCAACCTTAGCATGGACAGACACACCTCGAGTGCCTGCATTGATGCCGGCCCCACCTCTTGAACAAACATCACAACATATGGTCCCTAGGGACCAAAGTGTTGTTCAAACAACACCCTTACCACCTCCAGTGCTAGGACCGCAACCACCGCATCCGAGAATAACTTCTGTGAATCAAGTGGGTTGTGAGTCATCTATTTATTGTTTGGAAGGTTGTGAGGAAGTTATAGATCCTAATATCGCCTATGGGATGGATGGGCTTGAAGAAAGTCCACAATACTACATGGAGGACTATTGGGGACAAGTCAAACCTGTATATCAAGTAGCTACTATTGCGGCAAGAGGCCAAAATATCAACTACACTGCTAAGAGACCACCTCTTCAATGCTATGAGTGTGGAGGTCCACATCGTGTAGCTGAGTGTCCTATTAGGCTACAAAAGAATGCCACACTAATGCAAACCAATCAAGCGAGCATGTCTACAATGCCGATACTCATGTGTAATCGATGTGGCATAGATCATTTGATTGCCCAATGTCCAAATAATCCAAATGCACCAAAGATCACGCCATTAAACTTGATTGAAGTTACCAAGGAGCCATCACCAAGTACACCCGTGGTACCAGTAAACGTACTCACACGATTGATGCTCCAAAAACAAAATTATATTCTTGAGGAAAGAGACATGGCATCAATTGCCCAATCTCAGAAAAAGAAGAAAACACGAAGAAAGAGATTGCAAAAAGCAGCGAAGTCAGACCCCAGTTCAAAGACCAACATAGAGACTGGTGACGACCCCGTATATATGAACGACGTTGAAGAAGATTCTGATTCAGGTGAAACCATGGAGACCAAAACGACCACTAACATAGAAACCAACAAGGAAGATCTTCATGAGCCACAGTGGTCATGATCCAAAAAGAAGATAGGAACTTACCCAAACCCTACAGAGGAGATTGAGCGAGTCAAGCAACTAAGGAGTTTGGTAGAAGATACCCAGAGGGATCTAGAACCAGCACCTAGGAAGATCCAGATTACAGACACCGTGTTCCCTACGCAACAACAACCTCACCAAGTCCATAGACCCTTGGACATACCTAGTGTCATCCAAGAAGAAAGTGACTTAAAGTCATGGGAAAGTGGGCGTACTCACTTCTTGATGGAAAGAATGTTTACAGAGGGACTACCTGATCCTATCGAAGAAATGGAGATCCCATCTTCCCCATGTCAAGGGACTCAAGGCCAAAAGGTACCGTTAAACATTGCCAAATTGATGGATTTCATGTCTTCAGAAGTTAGAACCACCATCATGTCCAAACTATATAAAGACCCCGAGCTAGTCTCAGCTCTTCGAGCCTTCCTCAATGGAGAACTGAAGTTTGGGCTACCACAATTTGCACAGATGGATGGAGCTGGGGAGATGCCAATAGAGGAGGAACACATAGATCCACAACCCAACCTAGATGAGAACCTTGTTATAGAAATACCTGTTAACAAGTTGGGACAATACTTTGAGGGTGATGAGTCCAATGCGACCATACCAATCACTACTAAGGGATTAACTGTGAAGGGAATCCTTGATGGTGGCGCTGGGGTTAGCATTGTGACTAAAAATTGCTGGGAAAATATGGGAAGACCTCACCTTGCGACCACAACCATTGTAGTGAAGATGGCCAACGGCTCTATTGTTAAACCTATTGGGATGCTAGAAGATCTCAAGATCAAGGTCTTTGGACATAAAATAAGATTTACCTTCATTGTTATGGATTTCTCCAAGCACCCTATGGCATCTGAGATGATCTTAGGACGTCCTTTCATGAGGGAAGCAAAAATGGTGCATGGCTGGTCTAAAAACCATGTCTACTTGTAGTTCCAAGATTCTGTCATTCGAGTGGATCTTCTGATGTGTCGAGCACATCCTCTAGGAAACAAGTTTATAATTGATCATAGATCTGACACCACAGTTCACTCGGCCCCATTGCAGTATTGTTACACGTGTAAAGCGGACACTGATGTTGGGGAAGATTCTCCTTATATGGATGTACTACCTGGGATGACTGAGTTGGTCAATGTGGATTGGGTCCACCTAGCAGCAACCATAGACACTTGGGGAAATAGGGGGACAACCTCAGTAACACCTGAAGGGGATGAAATTCCCGTACCCTTAAATATGCTACAAGCAATGCATATAGCTTCTGACAAGACTCATCCTCATATAACAAAGAAAACATACAAGTGGGTCCCTAAAGCTTCTTTAGCGACCATGGCTAGTACTAAAAAATAGAAGCCTTATAAGAAACGTCCCACTCGCTCCAAGAAATGTAAAGAAATGTTGCGTTGGATTCCTAAACGACTATTGGAAGCCCAAGGCTACTATCAAGGAAATGATCAAATCTGGGTGCCAAAATGTAGATTGTGTTCTTACCTATCACCTGACCCATGTGAGCCCAATCCTGTAGCTCCAAAACAAATTGACCATCGTGGAAAGAAAAAAATCATTGAATGCTACACACCCGCTCCAGAGCTAGTTTGGGTACCGAAGAAAGAACGATTTGTTCCACCTAGCTCAGAAAGGGGGGAGTCCCATGAAGCTTCTAGCTCCTCATGTAATGCATCCATAGAGGTAAAAGCTTCTCCACAACCTCCACCTACAATAGTCGACCTCCATGAAGCTACAAAGGAATCCACACCTCCCAATGTTCACGAATCACTTGATGAACCACTTCAAGTTCGATCCTGGGAAAGTACCTTACCACCCTTACAACTCGACGAGACACCTAAGGTAATAGAAAACTACTGGCAAAAATACTCACCTATTACCAACTGGAACGATTGGTTTCAAAGGGTGACGAGCTCATTTCAAACAGTATGATCTACCCAAGGAAGGGGGGAGTGTTTGCTGATAGTCATCATTCATTTGCTTCCCTCTCAACCTTTTTCCCTGACCTCTCAATCACCAATCTTAGGGAATGTATATATATAAAGCCTTATACTCACACAAAATAAATAAAAAAATAAAGAGCAAGAGCAATAAGCAAATGAGTATGCACAATAAAAGTCAAAACATTTGACCCAGACCTACACATTCACATTCGGTACACTGAAACAGAAACCTATGTCATAAAACACCTTTGATCCTCATCACTCGAGTGATGGAGGGTAGGTAGGATTAATACAATAGGAGTGTTTCTATTTTAGAGTTGAGTGATTAGCAAAGTTCTTTTTTCCCACCGATGTGCCTCCTAGAGGTATTCCTTGTGTTTCCTACTGTGTACAGGAGCGTGTTGCTGTGATTAGGATTTGGACCTTCATGGGATCTTTCTGTCATTTACACTTCAAATCAAGCGCGACCATCGACACAAACAAGTGTTTCTTGTCCATTAGCATTGCCCCTTATCTTTTTCGCATCCATGTTTGTCTGCTTTAATTGTGATTGGTAGCATAATACTCAGTGCATTTGCTTAGTACCAAACGTTAAATTCAATGTAATTTTTTGTCATAATCACTTGTCTAGGTTTAAAAATCAAGCAGTCCGACTAAGCTAGTTTGACCAAGTTAGGTGTTACATATATTCTCTTAATACCATGGGGAATGCCTTCCTAATAATCAATGGCTACTTAGGTTCTTAATCCGATTTAGGCAGCATTGTGTGAAATGTACTAGGGCTTTCTAGTGGGCTTGACCCTATTGACCTTTAGCTTAAGTATTATAAAGGGAGTTTACTAGTGTGATGAGCTTGGGGAGGTGTAACAGTGTTATATGACCCCCCAAAGTTACAAAATTAAAATGCTGAAAATGAACAAACAAAAAATCAAAGTGCCACAATGTAAAATCCTAAGATGGAAGAGAAATCTCAGCTTGATTGGGTACTTCACTCACATGTATTGCCTATGGTACTAGAGCCCTAGAGGTTCCCAGTGTGGGCGCTTTTCCTTGAAAAGCAAAAAACCGAAGGCATACAAAATAAGCACACACATCAAAATTGAATCACTGTGAAAAGACTTTGGGGGGTCAAAGAAAAGAAAATAAGTCAGGCGATGATTTCATGAGAAATTCCTTTTATCGTAGCTTAACTACAAGGTCTTCTAGGTATAGCCTCTAGTCAGCCCTCGAACATGAAATACTTGGCTCTCGTGATTAAACAACTTAATTGACCAGACAAAATTAAGAAGCTTACCCATGGTATTAATAGTCGATCTCTAGTGCCTTTTGACCGTTAAATTAGCGACCCCAGACTTGTTTAATTTTTTACCTTTACATTTGTTTATGCATTTGATTATATTGCAATTTAATGTTTATTGCTGACAAATTGTTTAAAATTTTGATACCAATCAATTTGTCTGCCTAAAACTGCATATGCTTTTTAATCGCTTATGAGAATGCAATTACTGTGCCAATGTTGTTTGATTTTGCAGTGACTGAAGAAGGCTAAGGACATTCATCTCAAATGCTCTTCCACCTCGACGAACGAGCTTCAACTCAATAGCTTTCGAGGACGGAATCTACACCAGCGTCCCAACCCACTAGACGCCCAACGATTTCCCAATCATCGAATCTAGATGATCAAACCACCATCATGCGACACATTTTTGGTGATCTAAGACCACTAAACCATGCCAACCGCACACCTCTATCACATCCCCCACCAATTTCATCTCTACACAGAGCCACACAAGAAACAAGAGCAACCAAAGAAGAATTTGAGGTCCACTTCAAAATCCAGAGCCCTCGCATGCTATCATAGCACCTGGTGCTCAGGCCACAGTGGAAACCACGCCGCAAAGATTTGGACCTGATTCGAACGAAGAGTAATCAAGGTAATACCAGGCGACCCGGTTTCTAAAGCATGAGAGGCCAAGAGGGGGAAAATAATGAAAGAGATGGAAAAGAAAGAGGCACTTGAGAAGGAAGAAAAAAGAATGCAAGAAGAACAAAGAAGACGAAAGGAGCAAGATGAATGGCAGAATGCCACGGCCAAGAGAGCTCACTTGGCAAACTTACAAGCACGAGAAGAGAAAGAGAGGAAGGCAGCAAAGGATAGAGCTCAAGTTACCCAACAAGCAAAGGCTAGGAGCTCTAGGCCTTCAAAAATACCTCAAAGAGCCAAGCAATGTGCAAAGAGGAAAAAGGACAAGGTGATGCCTGAAGAACAACATGCCCAAGGGGAGAGGAGGAAAAAGTATAAAAATGATCCTCCTCAATGGGCCAGGCAGGCGGCTCCTCCACCATTGCCAACATCACAGAAAAAACGGAGATGGAAGCCAAGCATAGTTGCTTTGCGAGAGATTCAAAAATATCAGAAGAGCAATAAGCCCATCATACTCAAAACAGCCTTTTGTCGGGTGGTGAAAGAGATAATGGATGAATATAGCGATTCCGTTACACACATACAACCTGTAGCCTTACTTGCCCTACAGGATGAAATTGAAGACATGTTGGTGGAGCTGTTTCAGGTTGATGTTTCCTATATGGTGCATGCTAAGCATGTGACATGGAAAAATATGGATTTAGCTTTAGTTTATCCCATTTACTCTCTCTTGATGATTTGTAATATCACATGTCAATTCTACCATTCCATGCAATTGTTGAACTTGATTTGGCACTTTTATAAAAAAAAGTATTTGAATTGTTCAAGATGTTAAATTTAAGTTGACCACCACGGTGCACGGCTCGCCCTAGCGGTTAGAAGGCACAAAAAAAAAGCCATGCAGCGACCCATCAGTTGGAAAACACATCTCGGTGATTTGTTTATAAAATCGGGCAACCGGGGTGGGGGGGTGTACGGGGTCAACGGGACGACCGTGGAGCACAATGGTGTCTGCTGGGGTCGGATGACACAAAAAAAATCCCTGTGCGTTGAAAAAATCTGTTAGTGGGGACGGTAGACATTTAGCCTACCTTAAAGTAAAAAATGGTTAATAGAGTATTGAATATTGATAATATAGATTCATCTAATTATCTTGTTAGCTCTCAAAAATCTCTCTCTTCTCCTGTTGTGCATAAAGCCCCTACCAAGTCTAGAGCAATGAGAATAAGGATTGTCAACATTCCGAAACTTTCAAAAATGAAGACAAACCTTTTGTAGACACTACTTAATACTAATTAGTCAAATGGCCTCATCATCCTCTGCATTCTCTATACAGTTTTGTATGATCAAAGATAAATATTTTATTATCTCAGATAATGATAAAGTCTTTATTACCCCTTATGTTAACCAATCACACAAAACCCCATCCTGAAGTACTTCAAAGTAATTATCAGATTGTGAAGTTTCAAAGATTATGGAAATATACTCTTCCAAGGTAATGGGGACCAATTTAATAACTTTTATGAGGAAACTATCTGCAATGGTCTTCAAGCAGAAATCATTGTAGATAATATTTTATCTCCTCCCAGTGCGTATGAAAGTCCTTTCAACATTGAAGATGAACCAGAAATAGCTGATTCTTCAATCAAAAACCCTCTGGTTCAATTACAAATGGAAAAGGACAAGCCAATGGACGAAGCATCCACAAGTGCCTCCCAAACTCAAAACACTCCCCAATTTGTGCAAGGTATAAAAAAAGTAGGAGATATTACCTTCTACAACATTGATCATGATGATATCATCCTAGTTCTAGAGTATATGCATAATTAGATCTATCAACAAATGCTATTTGTGCGCATGAGACAGCAGAAGCTACAATAAATGGTTTTATAGGCATCATCAAATGATGGTGGAAAATTCTTCCTCCCATAGTCAAAATTTCTATTATACGACATGAAGGAAATGCCTCTCTCTTGATCCTAATTGAAAGTATCTATAAAGAGTTCATTAGGCATCGAGAAGATCAAGCAGCATTGGCATTACCGGCTTTTCAGGAAGCTCAAATGTGTAATTTCTTCTCCATTTGGGATTCTGTATTTATTGCAAAAATTTAATATATAAAGCAGGTAAATACCATTCTGGAGGAATCAAAGCAAAATTTGTGTATAAACTGCCAAAAGCCATTACAAAGCTGCTTATTGAGAAATTGGACAACCAAAATTTTGATCTCCAATCAGCTACACATGGAAATATAATCCAAGACTTAGGTAGTAATACAAGAATTATGTATTCAAAAGCAGGCACAAAAGGAATTTAAGGACTCAAAACCTTCAAATAAATTCTGCAAAGTAAAATTACTACTCTAGAGATTTTGGATGCGCCAACAAAAAGAAGGAATGCTCGTGCAAGCATCCCAAGAAGAATAAAAAGAAGAAGAAGTTCAAATGAAGACCCAAGCATTGATTTTCTCAAAAACGTAAGTCCACATCCTCAAAAAATGATAATGAATGCTTCATTTGTGCAAAACAGGTCATTGGGCCTCTGAATGTCCCAAGAAAGAAAAATCAGTGGCATTCAAAAATATAATCCTAGAAGATGGGTATAGCTACTCAGAGCTATCTTCTTCAGATCTCTCAAGTTTTGAATTCAACATTGCTTAGTTTGCAAGTAAGTCTTCTACATCAACGAGCAACAACTACAATTCAGACTCAAGTTTTGAGGATTGTCTATTGCTCTTAATGTAATGAGCTTGTAAGACTTCATACCTATTCCTTTTAATCTTCAAGAATGGAAAAACATTAGGAGAAAGTTGGACTCACTTTTGGGCCCTGTAAGAAGTTCCGCATCGGCTTAGAGAGAGAAAATGAAAATGTTAAATTGTGCATTTTATGTGATACTTTTTTGCGCCAACAAAAAACCAAAATGACATTCTTTGGTAGGTAGCCGCCGTCTTTATCATTCTTATCCTTTGTTCTCTTGTCAGGAATCCAACTAACCATATGACTAATGATTTGAAATGCCAACTTACAAGTGTTCCCTCCAAAAATATAAGCCACACAAACTCTATCAACTCTAAATATAAGAATATGGCCTTCCCTCCCAAAACCTGAGATATTTCATGAGTTTCGAGTGTCTGTCTATTTCTCTATCAACCCTAGGAATGGAGAACACTTCATTTTATGATGAAAACACCAATTTGAACTTGTAATCCTCAACCCCTTCATCTTTAATACTTACTCGAAGAAAGAACACTCATCATCTTCATGTTGATGTATTGCAAGAGTACGCATAGTTGTAGAAACGTAGGAGGGAGTCTTTCTTATCTCAACGGGAGAAAGAACTTAGAAGGAAAAACAAGGAACATCATTTGGATTTGTGAACCGATGGGTCTATTTATCCAAAGGATCCTATGACAAATGCGCCACCTCCCTTTGCTAATATCACTAGCCTTTTACATTTCACAGGTGATGGCAAGGATGGGCTATTGGGATACACCGAATATTTGGAAATGAGAGGATTGAATGCATAAAGCAAAGAAACTTCCTGGTGATGGAGAACATGTAGCTGAATAAACTTAATGAAGCATGCTCTCGGAAGATTTTATCAAACAAAGAGACAATCCAAGGCCTTGAGAAGAAGATCACAAGTTTGCGAGAGAAAGACACCGTGCTTGGTAGTCGGAAAAGAAAACGAGATCTGTGCAACATTGAGAACATGAAGATTGGTAGTGGTGGCCTGAAAAAATAAATACAAGCTTTAAGGTAACTCAAAGTTTGTTTTTGCTTTTGTATCTTCAATGTGCTTCACTAAGAAACGGATACACTTTCCTATACATGATCATAACGCATGGTGATTTTTTGGCAGGTCTTTACTGCATCCAAACTCGAACGGTGTAGGCTTCAATGCCGGAGTGCATTACAGCCGTCTAGTTCCAAAAGAAGTAGTTAAGAGATGATAGCTCAGAAAAAATTTTGTAAGTTGAAAGGGAGGCTCCTTATCTCCTTCATGAACGAGAATCAGTTGGAACCAATGGAAGTGCAAGCAATACTTGATGAGAGTGGCATCTCATAGATGGGATACAGGGCACTCTTCAAAGGATTAGCTAAAAAGTCTCAAAATAAACTATAGAGAGGATCATTGCTGCCAAAGCCATCACATGTAAAGGTTGCTTGCCGGCACGTAAACAATGAGGTGTTTGAGAAACTTGGGTCACAATTCCATATTGAAGCAACGTTCTTAGGCAAGGGTGGCAAAGAGGTAGAGTTTAACGAGCACAACAACCTCTTTATTGATCTTGAAGCATTGCAAAGGTATGCAGTTCACTTCTTTGACATCAGTCGAGAGGAGTGCGGTGGGATTCCCAAGTTTGTTTTGAAGCTCAACGAGTGCGAGGTCTAGAAGTACAAGAAGATGGAGAGAGTCACCATTACCCTCATGAATAGAGCTCTCGATCCATCAAAGAGGATCCATGATACTTCAGCCGTGCAATCCAAAAACAACATTCTAACTCTAGGATCATTTCAGTATACTTAGTTCACTCTATAATAACAAAAATATTGATTATTTGGTCGTTGCTTTTGTGTTTTTGTTTTTCATTGTAGGTTGATAAGGAAAATTTTGAAATCCTCGATTGGGCTTTTAGTCAAACCCAAATTCCTTTTATCATCAGTGAACAAAGAAATGGAGTCGTTCTTTCAGGGTGACTATACAGTGGAATTGCACATGGCAGGTGACTTAAAGACTCTTAAGTGTATGTACAACATAACACACGGAGTAGTTGTGGAAAATCCATGATTATATTGAATGGTTGATGCACAATCTCTTGAGAGTGTGCAATGGAATAGAGCTCCCAACAGACATCTTCAAGATAAAACTTTTAGGCCAGTGCTTGATATTCCTCTGAGTAGAGTTCACGTATGTACACTTCATGCACTCTATCGAATAATTGAAAAGGTGGTTCATTTGTACATATGTTTTGCATGGACATTGAAGCCAGAGAGTGAGTCAAAAAGAGTGATCAAAGCATTAGAGGGAGTTCTCTCCGACATTGGTTTTCATGGAGGCAATGTCAAAATTGAAGAGGACCCTAAGATGTCTCAAAGTCATTACAAGGTACCTAGGAAAGTATCGATAGGTGGCGTGAAGGCCAAAAGGTTTCTTGGGTTTAGCCTCAAAGATACATATAGAGAAGAGAGTAGAAACTTGTTCAACAAATGGAAACGGTTACATAAAGTGGTTAAAGACAATGCTCATGGTGGGGCAATCCAAAATCACAAGGCGAATGTGTGGAAATCACTAGATAGAATTTTCCACTGCGTTGAGCAGCATTTTTGGGACCAAAGTAAGCTCACATCATTTCAAGCAACCTTGCTGGACTGGAAGAAGGCTTACCTTACAAGGTGGGGTGAGCAACATATCACACATTACATGGTGGGTTAGCATTCTATGTATACAAAACAAAATTTTAAATTGTACTCTACTGACCATTTTGTTTTATTTCAATGCAGCACATACTGTTCAACCATGGTCCATATTTTGCCAAGACATATGGCTCACTATCAATATGGTCCACACAAGGCATGGAAATAACCCACTACATGGCAAGAACAAGTTACTTTAAGCACACTAGACATGGGGGAGGAAAGGATAAGGCCAATAGACTATTAGAGTTACACCAATGGACTTATAGACAAATAATTCATAGAGCAAGGCAGAAGGAGCTTCTTAAGAGTTCAGAAATTACATCGTCTTTACAACACATCCGCAAAGAAAATAAACAGATGGCTTGGGGAAATTCAAATGTGGGGGAGCGCCATGCAAGGTGGTGATAGTCACGAGTCAGGATTTGAGGGAGAAGATGGACCTGAGCCCGTTGTTTTTATCCTCTTCGATGCACCTCCTTCTTCCTCACTTTGTACCTCTTTGATGTGAAAGCTCTGTAGATGAGCTCGTTCCTCTGTTGATGGTAGGGGCATTAGGCGTCTTCTTTCCCTAAAAAATAGTTGCTTGTTGTATGGATCTAAGCTCTCCGGGTCTTCAACCCCTGTAGTGAGAGCCTGAGCTCTGTAGGACATGAAATAGGGAACTCTGAGTGCTTGGCACCCATACCCTATGCCAAAGACTCATAGAGCAAACTGTTTCTCAATTAGAATTAGTCTTTCTGCGTTTAGTGGGAGGAGGTGCCCACCACACAATCTTGTAATAACTTTCATTGCAAACAGTGGGAACTTTGCATTGTCCTCGGAGTATTCCTTGTGGTATATTATGATCTACAAACAATAGTAAAACATTTATTGGTCGTAAGCGAGATGAGTACAATTGCCAAGTATTTTAATTGTTTCTACAAACCTTTTTGTGGTTGAAATGCCCGATGTAGTGAGACAACGCCGCATCCTTGCCTTGTACTCCAATGACAAGCCCTTGCCGTGAGCCTCCCGCTCTTCTAAGGAAACTATCTTCATACACTAGCACCTGTCAACAAAAAGATTGATCATGATATTTTATCACTGGACCATCTCCAATACCATATAAATGCCTTTACAAATTACCATCTGATTCTCGTCCATTTGCAGCATCGACCTTCCCCACAAGTGAATAGACTGACTATTCATTACCTGAGCTCTGGGTGCCACAGGCCTACCCATGTTTTCCAATCCAAGTTGATTTGTTGTTGATTGAAAATGCTCATCTGTTGGAAAATTGGCCTCTCTAGACTTTGCTTCATTGAATGTATCATTGATCAGTTACCACCCTAAAGTAAACTGTGAGTCGTAGACAGCTGTGTCAGCAATAAGATGTTGGTCCACTCCATCATCATCCACAAATCCCATGTCTGACTCACAAAAATCTGCAATTGTATCTAGGCAGTAGTCCTCTCGTATATTCAGCTCATGCATGATATCTGTCATCTCATGCATGATACCTCTATCCGCTCTTCTTCTAGGTCAAACTGCACCTCCACATCCTCTACCTCTTCCTCCCGCGCCAATGGAAAACTACCGAAAGCTGTTGACTGGGTAGTCTCTGACTCACCATCCATCTGCAAGTACAAGTAACAGACAAACCCATGGTAGAATTCCACGAAGCGACACTTTTTTAAGTGCTTCATACACATGTCTTGTACAAGTAATGCATTGGAGGGACACTTTTCTAGACAACGATTCAGTCCCATTGAAGCACTCTTGTCAGGGTCAAGGTCGGTTGGGTGCACATATCTCATGCCATCAATTGTCATAGAATTGTCACAAATGACTGCCTCATACTATGCAAATGGGTTTGTAGGTACTTAGATGAGCAATCTATGATCCTCTGTATAGAAAAGTCTACATTAAACATTCCTAATAGTTCTGGTGCACGGTGATGAGCACGGGCGTTGTATAAGAACATGAATAGTTTTTCTTCAAATGTATTCTCGCCCACATTATCTGTCTCCAGGACTATGATCCCCATGACTGAAAGAAAAAACAAGCCAAAACTACTATTCAAAATTGGTTTGTATTTGGTGTCATAACCAAGCAAATATTGAGCCTCGAGTATCCCTCAAGGTCTCTATTCACTTGGTTCTGTCCCGTGCACTAATGTCTAATAGGTGACATCACTTGAGTCAGAACAAGGCGAATAAAGGCCCCAAGAATCTGTGAAGGGCCCTATTCGCTTGGCTCTGACCCAAGTTGAATTTACGTTGTACCAACGTCCATTGGGAACAAGTGGACTGGAATAGAGCAGTTAATGTTATCAGTAAATGCTTTGTATCCTCACCCACATCGTCTGTCTCCAGGACTATGATCTGCATGACTGAAAGAAAAAGCAAGCCAAAACTACTATTCAAAATTGGTTTGTATTTGGTGTCATAACCAAGCAAATATTGAGCCTCGAGTATCCCTCAAGGTCTTTATTCGCTTGGTTCTGTCCCGTGCACTGATGTCATAATAGGTGACGTCACTTGAGTCAGAACAAGGCGAATAAGGGCTCCAAGAATCTCCGAAGGGCCCTATTTGCTTGGTTCTGATCCAAGTTGAATTTATGTTGTACCAACGTCCATTGGGAACAAGTGGATTGGAACAGAGCATTTAATGTTATCAGTAAATGCTCTGTATCCTCATCCACATCATTTGTCTCTAGGACTATGATCCCCATGACTGAAAGAAAAAGCAAGCCAAAACTCCTATTAAAAATTGGTCTATATTTGGTGTCATAACCAAGCAAATATTGAGCCTCGAGTATCTCTCAAGGTCTCTATTCGCTTGGTTCTGTCCCGTGCACTAATGTCATAATAGGTGACATCACTTGAGTCAGAACCAGGCAAATAGGGGCCCCAAGAATCTCCGAAGGGCCCTATTTGATTGGTTCTGACCCAAGTTGAATTTACAGTGATTGAAATAGAGCATTTAATGTTATCAATAAAAGATATATAGGCCTACTCACTCAGTATGCCCAAACATAGCATTGAATAACAACTCAGGCACAGTCACATACAACCATGCGGTGCGAGACTTCTAATCTTACCCTAACGACCACTCTTGGCCTTTGGAGTGTTGTTCCCCTTGTGCTCAACCCCCTAATGCAGTGGCTTCGGTGCGCACACATTAACAACACACAGGCAGGGGAGAGAGAGAGAAAGAGAGAGAAAGAGAGGGAGAAAGAACCTATCTCTGCAATATCCAATGGTGTCGAGTTGGATGGTGATGTTGCAGGTCGCTAAGAGCAAGAATTAGAAGGTGGGCAGGAGGAAGAGGAACAAAAATTGAAGGCAAGGGCGATGGTGATGTGGCAGCAAAGGACTCAAACCAGTGGAGGTCGCTCAGCGCAGGATTGCGAGAGGTGGCCAAGCGGAAGAGCACAAAAAAAACAAAGGCAAGGGCAATCTGTTTGTTCTACTTAGAGATAGAGATGGCGACTGCAACGACGATTGGCGTCTGACTCTAAACGGTCACTCAAAAAAAGCACGTGGATTTTGCTCACAAGGACAAGTAGTAATAAACGGGCTCAGATTACATGCAGTACGATCTACCAACCACAATCTTGGGTGTAATCATGCGCATAAGTGAAGTTGTCACCCTCGCTGAGGTAAGCATTCTAAGTTTAGAGGCAGTATCCCCGCCAAACATTTTAACTATACCCTCGCCCCAGATGTGCGCTCTTCTGCCTCTTTTTGCATCCTCTACTGCCGAGTGTTTTAACTCTACCCCTGTCAACGCTACACGGTAAGCAAACCATCTCTTTTGTGCTCCCAACCCTTTTTGTGCATCTCCTCTTACTCTCTAGTGCTCCTCCTTTTTGCGCATCATCCTCTTACTCCTGTTCTGTAGAGCTTTAGTGATGTATAACTCTACACACATTGAAGAGGTATGCTACTACACTTTGTGCACTTGTATTTTGTGTGGTCAGTACCAAGCAAATGAGGGAAGGCAAAATCTGTTCGTTGCACCTGTTCGCTTGGTACTAACCATCGTCTTTATTAATGATGTTTGCTATTACACTTTTTTGAGGTCAGTACCAAGCGAATAAGGGAAGGAAAACTCTATTTGTTGAACCTGTTCGCTTGGTACTGACCTCAAAAAATATAAATGATGTTTGCTATTAATATTTTATGAGGTCACTACCAAGCGAATAAGGGAAGGTAAACCCTGTTTGTTGCACATGTTCGCTTGGTACTGACCTCAAAAAATATAAATGATGTTTGCTATTTCACTTTTCTGAGATCAGTCCAAGCGAATAAGGGAATGCAAACCTTGTTCGTTGCATTTGTTTGCTTGGTACTGACCTTAGAAAATATAAATGATGTTTGCTATTACACTTTTCTAAGTTCAGTACCAAGCAAATAAGGGAAGGCAAACTCTATTCGTTGCACCTATTCGCTTGGTATTGACCTCAAAAAATATCAATGATGTTTGTTGTTACACTTTTCTGAGGTCAATACCAAGCGAATAAGGGAAGGCAAACTCTGTTCGTTGCACACGTTCGCTTGGTACTGACCTCAGAAAATATAAATGATGTTTGCTATTACACTTTTTTGAGTTCAGTTTCAAGCGAATAAGGGAAGGTAAACTTTGTTTGTTGCATTTGTTTGCTTGATACCGACCATCGTCATTATTTATGATGTTTGCTTTTATACTTTTCTAAGGTCAGTACCAAGCGAGTAGAGGCAATACAACCGTATTTGGTGCACTTCTTTGCTTCGTGTTGACCCTAGAAATCTTAAGTCCCTTGTGAAACAAATGACATGTTGTTTTCTGTTATGCTATTTGTAGAGATGCCTCGTGCAAAGGCCATGCCTAGAAGGGCAACAGGTGACTCTTTGAATGCTCAAGCAAGAAGACACCAATATGAGGCGCATAGAGGTGTACAACAAGAGCTACGAAGGATCAAACGACACGTGCAACCGACCATTTCACGTATTCCTTTCCAGCGAGTAGTGCGAGAGATTTGCGAGCAGTGGAGAGTTGGCATGTGATGGGCCAGCAGTGCACTTCTCTTTCTGCAAGAAATTGCAGAAGACTACCTTGTTGAATTCTTCAGTGATGGATATATCCTGGCTGCCCATGCACACTGTATTACTATCATGCCGTGGGATTTTGACACTCTTTGGAGGTTGCACTTCCGCTATGATGGGCTGCTTTAGCCAGTACCTATCGGGGATAGGAGAACCATGGATATTCTTAACATCCCCCTCTCCATCCTCGTGCATGACAGACAGAGCCTTCTAGGGCTGGATTAAACAGCAGAAGGACATAATCACAGGTCGAGAGGAATGACACAGATGGGCAGGCTGAGCCAGCCAATGAGGGGCATGAGCAGGCAAGGGTGGACCCTGAGGTGGTCATTGAAGAAACAGAGACAGTTATGGAGGAACCAGGTATGAAGAAAAATGAGCAAGGCATGGAGGATCTGGAGCCTGTGCCTATAAGGGAGGATCCTATGCCTATAAGGGAGGAGCCCTTGCCTGTTAGGGAGTAGCATGTGCCTATTAGAGGAGCCTGTGCCATTAAGGGAGGAGAATGAGGTAGCCATGGATAAAGCTCAAGAAAGGTAAGAGAAAGGCTCTGCTTCACAAGGGCCATCCAATGAGGAGCCTTTATCATAGGAGTTGATTATTTTAGAGAAAATCAACAAAGAGGAGTTACAAGTTCTGATCAGCTCAGCACCTCTGCATGCATAGATTTTGTTGCCTAGAAGGTGAGAGGAGGCCTGCATTTTCAACCTTGATCAACAAGACTTCCTGTGCATGCGCAGTTTCTCAAGCTCCAATGCAACGGATGCAATCCTCAACATTGCTTTGTGGTACTTCTCAAGCTCTTTAGAAGTCACGCTTGGTTCATTAAATGGCTCACTTTTGCTAAGACATGGGTCAATACCAAGAGAGTCAGTGGCTTATGGAACTGGATAGTGATACCACTCACTCGGTATTGACCCATATCTTCGCGACAGTCGTCAATGTTGCTATGTGTTATGTCTCAAGTTTTTCTTTATAAGTCATGCTTGGTTCATTAGATGGCTCACTACTGCTAAGACATGGGTCAATACTAAGTGATTCAGTGGCTTATGGAATTTGATAGCTGCCCCAATTGCTCGATATTGACTCATGGGTTTATGACAGTGACAGCCCGCTGAAATATCTTAAGTCTAATCTCTGCCATTGATTCATGTTAGGCATGCTATCTTGCTTCTGCTCGCTGAGGTTCAGAACAAAATATACGTAATAGATCCGCTGATCTCGCCTATTCTGCAGAACAGTGGAGTTTCCTTTTTGACTCTGATGGGCTGGTTTAGCAGAGTCAATTTTAATCTAGTGTGTTTTCTTGTCACTGCATACAATCAATCGTGAGTTTCTTCTTGCCTTGTAGAAACCATGTTGGATTTAGGATCTTTCTCCTCATCTTTGATGGTTTTGGTGTAGTGATCATTGGAGTCTGTTGTTATTTGACATTGAAGATAAGATTTTCTACTACGTAAACTCCAGGCAAAGCAGGTTGTTTCACGGTCGTGTAAAAATGTAAGGCACATCTGGGTACATTTGGAAGTAGTGTCTCTTTTGTAATGTGTTACTGACTCAGGTGGTTACGTATGTAGTGCTGCAAAAAAACTTGTATGCTATGTAGAGCATGTTTTGTTAGAACATGATCTAGGGACTACCATCCGTCACGAACGGGTAACCATGCCCACGCAAGTTGATGCCTATAGCTGTGGTTGGCAAACTTGTTTGAATGCCTTGTTGCTCCTCAGTCAAATTTTGGATGTACCAAACATAAGTAATCGTGCTGTTTCACTGTTTGTTTGTTGCAACGTTTGTATTAAAAGAAGCAACATCTTTACTTACTTTCCTATTATCACGCTTCTACAGGAACTTCAATCACATTACACCCCCAACGATGTGCGACATTTTTTTGTAATGGCCATCTAGCATATTATAATCTCAGTAAACAGACGTACAAGAGAGGAGGAAGGGGCGAGAGCTAAGGAATTTGAACACAGGCTCGCATTGACAAAATGATGCAGCGCTACAATCAGACTCAAGAAGAGGTTTGAAATATGCAAGAAGTAATAAATCAATATTATGTGGACGTTGCAGAAGTAGAGGAATGGGCTACATGTCAACGGCAAGAGCAAGAATAGAGGGAAGCTTCACAGGTGCAAGATGCATGGGAAGCCATGGGAAAAGTCCATGATTTAGAACGACGCGAAAAGATGTCCGAGACCAGCGTCCCTCGAGGCAGAAGTAGCAGAAACCGGGGAAGAGGGCAAGGGAACAGTGGCAGCAACAATTGGGGGGAGAGGACAGGGGACTAGTGGCAACAACCGGGAGAGAGGACATGGGACCAGTGGCACAAATCGGGGGAGAGGACAGGGGAGCAATAGAAGGGAAAGGGAGCAATAACTTGTATACATCTTGACAGAAACAACACAATTTGTAAATCTTTGAGACAATGAAAAGTGTACATTTTTAAAACATTGTTTGAGCGACACAAAATGTCTCTGTATTAGTCATTTTGAAGAGTACATCATGGTTTGCATGGCATCAAAGCTCATTGCATGCACAAGGTATGCGAGCTAGCTTCCGGTGGAAGCAATTAAGAGAAGTGTATTTGAGAGTGACTCCTTGCACAATGTTGTTTTCTCCTTGTGTCTTGGAATCTAAGAAGAAGAAAGAGTTAGATTCTATGTCTTAATGTATTAAAGACAATCAAAATTCATCCATTTAGTAAGCACCTTTCTATTGTTGAGACTGAATGCATACAATTCCAACAAAAGTGGAAGTTCTTCACATGTAAGATCTACCCTGATCTGTGCAAGAGTTGTGCTTGACATTGTCTCCATCACAGTAAGTAGGCTGTCTCAAAAGTAGAGCTCCATTGATAAAGGTTTGTTCTCAAGGCTAGACTCTGTATCTTGGTCGAGTGGAATAAGCTGCCCACTAAGAAGATGATATCTAAAATAGTAAAACAGCACTATGAAATTTTGAGAGCTTATGATAAACTTGCAAATTATGGACTTCTTTTGCAAAATACAGATTTTGCCCTGTGACTGTTTCCTATCCCAATTATCATCTAAAAAGTCCAAACAGCTCTCAGACTTGCAAATGAATATTGTTGTGGTAGTTCTTATTTGCTCATCAATGAAGAAATCTACAAACACTTCAAGAGGCATAAATAGTGCGAGCCGAACTATTTTTGTGGAAATTGAATACTTGAGGGACTTTTGCATATCCTAAAACAACCTATTCCTAAAGATTTCACTAGTTTGCAAAGCTGGAAGAGACCAATCGGCCTTGCTGTCAAAGGATGGAAGTGACAAAAGAGCTACACGACCCCAACCAAAGGAAGTTCTCGGTTCCAAATATGACATATCATAAAAGAATATTCCATTATCTGCAAGTTCCTTGTGTTGTCCTCCTCGGTACATTTGCTCACCAATAAATGCATGGAAAGCATCAAAAATCCCAACTATGCTCTCAACTGGTTTCCAATCTGTCCTATTCGATGGATAAATATTTGAAACATACCAAAGATGATATCCACCACTTAACCTTTGAATATAATCATGCACTAAGTGAGATGCTCAAAATAACTTACAGTTGGGCCGATGCTGTGGAAAACTTGGAGGAGATGTTTGCAACCTTAAGTCTGCATGCTGGAAAGCATGTTCTATGAGGACCTCTTTCACCCGCTTGCTTTGTGCACATACTTTAAATTGTTTAACTTGTCCCTTGAAAGCCTCCACAAAATCATTGCATTGCCTCCTCTTCCTCCTCCTAGTTTACAGTAGAACCCAACTTCCAATAGTTATTCGAGATGGTATCCATGCTTGATCATCTATAGTATAACTATTAAAAATGGTATTTCTAGGCCTTCAAGAAGTAGTCATGGTGTGCACTAGAATACACAGAAAGGTTAGCGCAAATATGAAAAAGGGAAGAAGTTTTGAGAGGGAAGTAGAGCTACTCAAAGTCATATTTGGGAAAGAACATAGATACTAGATAGAGTGTTCAATGAAAGTTCTGAAATTCGTCGGTACAGTGTTAGTAGGACTTATGGCATTTATGCCTTGAAAGCGTGAAATTGTCCAATTTGATGAACAAAAATAATATTTTCTCCCTTTTTCCTAAAAGATATTGGCTCCAAAATGTCGATTCTCAACTTAACGTTAGCCTCTTCCTCATTGGTCGAGCACCACTATCTCTCTAGAACTGAAAGGCCCAAAAGTGAGTCCAACTTTCTCCTAATGGTATTCTAAAGGAAAACAACAATACATGTCCGAAGATTGAGAGTCAAACAATTTAGATTTCTCCCTCAACTCTAAAAAATCATGTAAAATGACCTTCTCAAAGGAAAGTTACAATGAGGTAACTACATTTCGGAAGCAACTAAAAGATGCTCTAAAGGAATGTGATAAACCCAATCCACCAGCTTTAGAAAGAATGCTTATTCCATCTTTAGCCAAGAGAATGAAAAGGAAACAATTTTAGGAGAATAAGCCCCTCTTTGATCATCACTTTATCAACAATCAAGTCTCAGGCAAAATCAAAGCCATATCAACGCATCAGCTACCACACGGAAGAGAACCCTCCTCTCCTTCTATTTTTTATAATGAAACCATAGAATATCTCCAGGATCTTCCCTCAACATCACATAAACTCCCTGGTCTATCATACAAAGAGTTTCTCCAAAAAGAAATAGCATTATGACAAAGGGAAGAATTTCTTGAAAAGCAACAAGCTCTACTTTGATGGGAAACCAATCTACAAGAAAGAGAAAAATCTCTTCTCTCTAGGCGGGGTGAGAAATATCCACCATATGCACCAACCTCACCAGTTCCAATTACAACCTCTCTAATTTCATGGGATATTTTGCTACCAAAAGAACAATCACCAAAAATAGCTGAAGAGCCAACACCAAAAGGTAATCTACTATCCAAAGAAGACATACAGAACCTTAAGGAAATGATAACCTTATTCAAGCAGAAAAAGACTCAGCCTCATATAAAAGAAATTGAAGAATCTACAAAAATAAAAATGGCTGATGAAACAAAAATGATCAATGAGAGTAATGTAGCAATTTCTATTGTTGGACTACTAATCAAACCAAAAGGGTTTCAAGCAATCGCTCTGGATGATTTAATAGATACAAGTGCAGGAGGAAGCTTTGCTAAAAAAGCCTTATTCCCATCAACAATGATCAAACTATATCCAGAAGCCAAACAAGTTATATATGGCAATGGCTCCAAAGCCATTATCAAGGAATTTGTGTATACATGGATAGAGTTAGGTACTACGAAGCTACCTATTTGACTATCCTTACACGGCTCAAATATATGTTATGATTTAGTTGTCGATTTTGACCTTGTCTCAAAACTAGCCCCTAGCACCTTCATAGAAACCAGCTTTAACTTCTCTTATTGGGGAAAAAGATATACCACTCCCATAAAAAAAAGAGCTAGTTATGCTATTAATATTTGTTTGCTATTGTGATAGCAAACAATTCAAAGAATGGTTCTAGAAGGAGAAAGAAAAATACAAAACCCAAATAGAAGAAATTAAGGATAAAATCCTGCAGAGAACCTCCAATAACCCGTTAGCCTTTGAGGATGAAGAAAAGTACATGATCACTGTGGCAACTATTCCTGAAGCCAATCCAACCAAAGCATCTCATCTTGGGATGTCAATAACAGACACTAAGCTTTGTCTGAAATAAATAGGAGAGCTACTGCAGAAAGGCATGATTGAGCCCTCCAATTTAGATTGGCCCTACAGATCCTTCTAAGTCAACAAACACAGTGAGCAAAAGATGGGAAACAAGAGGTTGGTAATTGATTACAAACCTCTTAACAGATTTTTAGTTCCAAAGAAATTTCCAATCCCTTCAAGAAGATTTAATCAAAAGAATAAATGGAGCAAAAATATTCTCGAAATTTGATCTTAAAAGCGGAATCTGGAAATTCAAAGTACATCCTAAAGATAGGTACAAAACAAATTTTGTTGTGCCTCAAGGTATGTATCATTGGATTTCCATGCGTATGGGATTAGCAAATGCCCCTTTAGAATGCCAACTCAAGGTTGAAATAATATTTGGCTCTATTAAAAGTTTTTGCTTGGTATATCTGGATGATATCCTAATATACTCCAAAAGAATAGAACAACATGTGAAATATCTAATCAAATTCTAGAAGCTTCTAAACAAAACAGGTCTAGTTTTATCTTATACAAATGCAGCTTTGCTCAAGAAGAATTAGGCTTCTTAGGCATCACTATTTGTAATGGATGTATCAAGCTACAGGAGCATGTATTAGCAAAATTTTCCAAAACTCCAAATCAAATGAAAAATGTCACAGAGGTCAAAAAATTCCTAGGATGCCTAAATTGGATCAATTGGAACATCCCTTACCTAGCTACCCTCACAAAGAAAATCAAGGTGCTTCTGCAAAAAAACAATTCAAAAAAGTGGGATGCTTCCCATAGTAAAACCATTGAATTACTTAAAATGATTTGCAACCATCTTCCCCCATTAAAGCTACCAGGCGAGGGACAACTTATCCTCTACACAGACGCTTCACTAGAAGCTTGAGGTGTAGTTCTCTACAAAGAAACAAAAGCAAAGAAATAATAGTTTGCAAATTTGCTAGCAGCTCCTTCCAAAAAGCATAACAAAATTATCCTTCTGCTTAGAGAGAAATTATTGCTGTAAAATTAAGCATAAAGAAACTTGGGCTATTTTGTTAAAAAAAGAGTCTTCATTCTTTGAATGGATCTCAACAATTTTCTTGGATTCCTCACTTTAAAAAATGCCAACAAAGACAAACGATTATCTGATGGGCCTCCTGGTTTGCTCAGTGGGACTACAAGTACAAACACATCAAAGGCTCCAAAAATGTCCTCGCTGACATCTTAGTCAACTCATTCCACACGTCGGGTAAAGTGACATCATCACTTAGGTCATAAAAGATGCCATGGTTGTGCCATCACATAGTGACTGGAAAAAAGCGTGTGCATCTAAACTATAGTGGTGTGCCCCTGAAGATTCCACCTCAAAAGCTAAAGCCACTTTAGAAAAGGGATTCCCTCTCCACTAGTAAAGTCACTTTAGAAAAGTAATTCCCTCTCCACTACTAACTTAGTGTGCACGACAAGATACTTGCCTTTGAAAGGCACCTCACCTCTCTATATAAAGAGAGCACTCCTTCATTGTAAATCATCTCAAGTTGAGCCTAGCCTTGTATACAATCTCCATATCAATCCTCTACACACTTAGTGTATTTCCTTTGTAATCCTTTTACCTTCTAATACACACCTTTCACTTGTAATTATTGTGTGTGCGTATAATGTTATGAGAGCCTGTGAAGGTATCGCATGCCTATAAAAGTATCTCTTGTGAGTTTCATCTTAATGTTTAACGTTTATAAGCTCTTTGTCTCTTGCTATAAGAGTGATTAACACAAACTGTTCTCTTTTAACATTGTCTGCTCCAAGAAGCTATTTCCATTTTTCCGTATTCTATCGGAAGGCAAGGTCGTGTGGTCGCGTGGTTTGAAGGATGCCATCAATATTTTAATTGGGATATAGTCAAAGTTAACAAATTCTCAATAAATTCTAGCAAAAATTCCCACAGAAACTCCTACCTTGCTACCCAATATCAGGTAAAATTTCAATGGCATTCTTGAACAGATCATTGTCAAAAGTGACCCAGTCTCTTCCGCATCTCTTCATAGCCGTAGAAGAAGCAGAACCATCTTCCCAATGGCAGATACCACACCTAAAACCTGATCATGTATATAAGCATAAAAATTTATTTAAACTTAAAGTCTCAACAATTTACTTAAACAATAGATCAGTTGCATCTATTCCTACAGATAATCAAATGCATTTCATAAAGCTCTATGAGATCCTACAACATGATAAAGGTGAAGCCATTAAAAAGGGCTATCAATTTGTTTATCTTGGTTGTGTACAAATTCCCTAAGAATTGGGTGGTAGACATTCATCCTACCTTAAAGTCTGAAATAGTTAATAGAGTATTAAATATTGAGAATATAGACTCATCTAATTATGTTATTAGCTCTCAAAAACCTATCTCTTCTCCTGTTGTGCATAAATCCCCTACCAAGTCTAGAGCAATGAGAATAAAGGAATGTCAACACTCCTTTATTCTCATTGCTCTAGACTTGGTAGGGACTTTATGCACAAGAGGAGAAGAGATAGTTTTTTGAGAGCTAATAAGATAATTAGATGAGTCTATATTATCAATATTCAATACTCCATTAACTGTTTTTGACTTTAAGTTAGGATGAATGTCTATCGCCCAATTCTTAGGTAATTTTACTTTTGTCCATGCCATTTGATCACATCGCAGCATTTGAGAACGATCATCAAAATGCATAATTATGTTTTGTGCTTTATGATCTTTTTTCTTTTTTGTTGTCAATTTTCCTTCATAAATTGCAGGAAGTCCCGATTTTACTGCTCTTCCTAAAACAAAAAAAGCACTTTCTACATTGGGTGTCATGTGCTTTAGATCACAACCAACTATTTTAATTGCAAGAGTTAAAGCTTCACCAAAATAAGGATCATCAAGTGGCTCATTATAATTCGGGCGAACTTGTAGATAAATTGGTTCGTCTACTAAGTTGCTTCCAATCCCTCCAAGGACTCGGTGTTGCAAATTTCTATGGAGGGAATCTAGAATCATTACTAAACAAGATACTACTAAATTTTCTCTAAACAGAGGGTTTTACTCCTATTTGTACACGACCAAGATGAACAAAGTGATATCCCTTCTTAATGGCTCCACCTTTATCATGCAGTAGGATCTCAGTGAGCTTTATGAAATACATTTGATTATCTGTAGGGATAGGTGCAACTTATCTATTTTCTAAGTAAATTGTTGAGACTTTAAGTTTAAATAATTTAATATGTTTATATACATGATCAGGTTTCAGGTCTGGTATCTGCCATTGGGCGGATTGTTATGCTTCTTCTATGTCTATGGAGAGATGTGCAAGGGATTGGGTCACTTTTGAGAATGATCTATTCAAGAAATGTTTGTAGGAGTTTCTGCGGGAATTTATCAAGAATTTGTTGCCTATGGCTATATCCCAAAACTGCCGACAGCGACCTTCCGACACAATATAGAAAAATGGCAATGGCTTCTTAAAGTAAACAATGTTAAAAGAGAATAGTTTTTTTTATTTAGACGCACACACAATAATTACAAGCGGAAGGTATGTATTATAAGGTAAAAGGATTACAAAGGAAATACACTAACTATGTTGGGGATCAATATGGATATTATATACAAGGCTAGGATCGACTTGTGATGATATACAATAAAGGAGCGCTTTCTTTATATAGAGGGTGAGGTGGCTTTCAAAGACAAGGATCTTGTCATGCGCACTAAGTTACTAGTGGAGAGGGAATCACTTTTCTAAAGTGACTTTACTAGTGGAGAGGGAATCTTCTTTCTAAAGTGGCTTTAGCTTTTGATGTGGAATCTTCAGAGTCACGCCACTATAGTTTTGATGCTCGCACTTTTTTCCAGTCACTATGTGCTGGCACAAATGTGACACATTTCATGACCTAAGTAATGATGTCACTCCACCTGGCATGTGGAATGAGTAGACCTAAGATGTCAGTGAGGACATTTTTGGAGCCTTCGACGTGTTTGTACATGTAGTCCCATTGAGCAAAGTAGGACGATAGTTTTTGAGCTTTTGACATGTTCATACTTGTAGTCCCACTAAACAAAACAAGAGGGCCATCAGAGCAATCTTTTCTTTGTTGCTATTTAGAATGTGCATCCTTTATCCAGAAAGGGATCTACATGTGTTAGGATTGCAACTTTAGTTTGGGTGGCCTCTTGTGTTAGGTTAAACTCATTAAGATATACATTTGTCCATTCATGTGAAGTAATGGTATATTGAATTTGATGCAGCGTAGTTGTACGATGAACCTTTTCCTTCCATTTGAATTTGAAATATTCATTATCAAATGTGATAGCTGCAATCTGTCCAGAATGTCATTGCTAATGATCATATTGTAACTTGGCTGAAAACCGAGATAGACAAAGATAAGTATTTTGTCTTTTCTAAGAAATAGCCATAATTTAAACCGATTTTTTATCATCCCTTTGAATTTGTTAAAACATTTGATCAGAAATGGTTTGTTTAGTTTGTCCAAGTAGTTTTCAGGAACAAAGCTTTCGTTAAGGAGTGTCAAGTTGGCTCTTGTATGTAGTATACCATTGTGAAATTCTTTTTGCTATGAGGAGATGACTTCTTCTACCTTTTGGAAAATCCTTGCAATGCTTTGATGATTATTGATAATCAACTTTGCATTGTGACATATGCTGGTTCGGATGTCATCGATGTCTTTTAGGAGTTTGTCAAGTTTAGAGAGAACCAGACTTGTGTTGTTAGACGTTTTTGATTGGGCGATTGTTGGGTAGAACCTTTCTTCTTGTGTTCGCTTATCTTTTCTATTGCTTTGTATAGATGATCCTTCTATGATTCGCTCATGGGATTGCTTATCATCTATTATTAGAGAAAATACTTAAAACTCTGTAGAATCATCAATCCATTGTTGAATCTGTCTGTCAACTGGATTGATCCATGCTTTCTTTATGGCTTCAAGATTGATTGGCTTGATTTGTTCATCATCCAATTGCTTAGGAGGGTCAGCTTCTTTAGAGATTCCTGCTTGAATCGGAGTCTGTATAGTAACATAAAACTTTCTCCACTCTCTCCACCATGATGTTCTAAGTACTGCCAGATTGGTATTATCCATTTGGATTTATCTTTATCAATCTGAAGTTTGAAAGGGTATTCTGTATCTAAAATAGTTTCTTCTTTTTATAGAAGTAATATATAGAGGAGTCTACCTTTTCTGCAAGAGTAAGAAATGGTAGATCTTGTGCAGGAATACCGTCTATACTGATTGCTAGAGATTCCAAGATATCTTGTCTCTGTTATTCACTAATTTCTATTATTGCAATAGGGACATTATCTTTAGTTTGAGACTCTTTACCTTTATTTGATGAAGAGCTTGATCCTGACTCTCTAGTTGAAGAAGCTGGATGTGATTCTCCTATGAGAGGGGCTGTGTGAGTTATCATGATCTTTTTTCTCTTTTGCTATCAATTTCCCTTCATAAATTGCAGGATGTCCTGAGTTTACTGCTCTTCCTAAAATAGAAAAAGCAATTTCTACATTGGGGGTCATGTGCTTTAGATCACAGCCGGCTATTTTGATTGCAAGAGTTAAATCTTTGCCAAAATAGGGGTCATCAAGTGACACATTATAATTCTGGCAAACTTCCTGATAAATTGGCCCATCTGCTAAGTTGCTTTCAATTCCTCCAAGGAATCGGTCTTGCAAATTTCTATGGCGGGTATCTAGAATCATTACTAAACAAGATACTGCTAAACCGGCTCTAAACATACGGTTTACTCCTATTTGTACACAACCAAGATGAACAAATTGATATCCCTTTCTAATGGCTTCACCTTTATGATGTTGTAGGATCTCAGTGAGCTTTATGAAATGCATTTAATTATCTGTAGGGATAGATACAACTGATCTATTGTCTAAGTAAACTGTTGAGGCTTTAAATTTAAATAATTTTATATGTTTATATACATGGTTAGGTTTTAGGTCTGGTATCTGCCATTGGGCAGATGGTTCTATTTTTTCTACGGCTATGGAGAGATGTGCAATAGACTGGGTCACTTTTGACAATGATCTATTCAAGAATTTTATTGAAATTTTACATGATATTGGGTTGAGAGGTAGGAGTTTTTGTGGAAATTTCTAGGGGAATTTATCAAGGATTTGTTGCCTATGGCTATATCCCAAAAATGTCGACATCAACCTTACCTTTCAAACAATACAGAAAAATGGCAATAGCTTCTTGGAGTAGACAATGTTAAAAGAGACCAGTTTATGCTAATCTCTCTTATAGAAGGAGACAAAGAGCCTGTAAACGTTGAGCATTAAGATGAAACGCACAAGAGATACTTTCACAGACAGGCGATACCTTCATAGGCTCTGATACCATTAGACGCACAAACAATAATTACAAGCGGAATGTGTGTACTATAAGATAAAATGATTAAAAAGGAAATACACTAAGTGTACAAGGGATTGATATGGAGATTGTATACAAGGCTAGGCTTGACTTGAGATGATATACAATGAAGGAACGCTCTCTTTATATAGAGGGGTGAGGTGCCTTTCAAAGGCAAGTATCTTGTCATGTGCACTAAGCTACTAGTGGAGAGGGAATCCTTTTTCTAAAGTGGCTGCAATCTGTCATGAACATCATTGTTAGGTTGTAACTAGATCTGGTGAGGTTTGTGGATGTCGTGGATATTTCTCACCCCACCTAGAGAGAAGAGCTTCTTCTCTTTGTTGTAGATTGGCTTCCCATCAAAGTAGAGCCTGTTGCTTTTCAAGCACTTCTTCCCTTTGTCGTAATGCTGTTTCTTTTTGGAGAAACTCTTTCTATGATAGACCAGGGAATTTATGTGATGTTGAGGGAAGTTCCTGGGGATATTCTATGGTTTCATCATGGAAGGAGAGGAGGGTTCTCTTTTGGGTGGTAGTTGATGGGTTAATCTAGATTTGATTTTGCCTGAGACTAGATTGCTAATAAAGTGATGATCAAAGAGGGGCTTATTCTCTTGAATTTGTTTCATTTTCGTTTTCTTGGCTAAAGCTCGAATAAGAATTATTTCTAACTCTGGTGGCTTGGGTTTACCAACTTCCTTCAGAATAGCTTTTAATTGCTTCTGAAATGTAGTTACCTCATTGTAACTTTTCTTTGAGAAGGTATTTTTACCTGATTTTTCAGAGTCAAGGGAGAAATCTGAATTGTTTGACTCTGAATCTTTGGACCTGTATTGAATTTTTTTTTTTTATAGAAAACTTTTTCCATTGTTGAGGATTAAAAGGAATAGGCATGAAGTCTTCCAAGCTCATTACTTTAAGAGCTATGTGACAATCCTTAAAACTTGAGTCTGAATTGTAGTTGTTGTTTGCTGATAAATAAGACTTGCTTGCAAACTGAGCAATGTTGAATTCAAACTCTAACATATTTGAAGAGGATAGTAGCTATACCCATCTTCTAGGATTATATTTTTGAACGCCACTGTTTTTTTCTTCTTGGGACATTTAGAGGCCCTATGACCTATTTGACAGCATTTATTATCATTTTTTAGGATATGGACTTAGGTTTTTGAAAAAATCAAGGCTTGGCTCTTAGTTTGAACTTCCTTGATCATAAAGTACGGCACCACATCATAATGGTCTTCATTAGGAAAGTTTTGAACTCATTTTTGGGCCTTTTAAGAGTGCCACATCATCAAAGTTGTACAAAAGAAAGCAACCTGGTAGACCCCTCTAAATATTTCTCAAAACCCCATAATATGACCTATCATTGGAAAGCTTTTAAAAAATGGATTCTAAAGAGATAAGGTCCAAAAATTTTGGATGACTTCTATAAAAGTTATGCCATTTTTTTTCAATCAACCAATTTTTGTTACCGTTACGGTAATCTAAAATCACCTTTTTCTAGATCTATATGAAGGCAATGTCCAATACATGCATGCTATATATCAATAGATAGCATTTGAAGAGTAGATTCTAAATATCCAACCTCCGACAAGTTTGGATCTTATTTACAAAAATTTTACCGATCCCTACTTTTTGAAAGCTATGCCACATCAACAATTCTTACAAGGCCCAAAAATGAGCTCAAAATTTTCCTAATGGATCACAAAAAAATTTTGTGGGACCGTCTTCAAAAACACACACATCCAAGGGTGCTAAAATGCGTTCCCACTCTAAAGGCTCTAGTGCCTCTTTTGAAAAGGGTTCTGGGATATAGCCTTTGTCTTCTAAAGCCCTTTCTAGGATACATTCCTCTCATTTTAAGCTACCACAATCTAAAGCTCCACACATCCACAGCTATTTGGACTAGTCTAACCATTCTAACAGTTCAAATCCACCTAATGCAGCTGACTGAACTCTACAATAGAAGGTTGTGTCACATCCTTGTAGCTATGGTCTTTTAATTTTATCATGGTTGTGATCTCCATGTTTCTTAGGTAAATATGGTCATATCCCCAATCCTCGATCATTTTTAAATGTCTCATGAATGGTCTTTCCAGTTTGATTTCATCATTAGGAAGTGAATGGGGTATTAGAGGGCCTCTTTATTTGGCAGTTTAAGGGAATGCTTAAAGCTTAAGCCAAGTTTGACCAAGCCTAAAAGAGAGGGCAAAAAGGCCTATGCAAAGATTTTTAAAAAATCCATTTCCATATTTTGTATTTGAAAGTAAACTATTTAATAACCCAAAAGAGAGGTGGGTAATTAAATTTTAGAATGTCCTTTTCCCACCCCTCTTCTCTCTCTAACATATAAAACACTCTCTCTCTCTCTCTCTCTCTCTCTCTCTCTCTCTCTCTCTCTCTTAGATCTCATTAAAGGAGGCACTTTTCAACCCCCCTTCCTTGCCAACAAAGCAAAATTTCCACATTCTCTCATTGCATTCTCTCTCTAAAATGTGAGGCAACTCTTTCTCTCTCTCTCTCTCTCTCTATCTCTCTATCTATCTATCTCTCTCTCTCTCTCTCTCTCTCTCTCTCTCTCTCTTTCTCTCTCTCCCTTTTCTCTCTTGTCACTTCCCCTCCCAATCATCAAGGAACATTCTTTGCTGCCTATTTTTGTCATAGTGCAGATCCTCCAAGGTTGCAGATCTGCTCTCTCTCCCACTCTCTCTTCCTTTATCGTCTTTCTATCTCCCACTACCTCCCTCTCTCTCCCTCTCTCTCTCTCTCTCTCTCTCTCTCTCCTTCCCCCCTCATACTTCCCCCACTCTAGCTCCAGCTGAGAGCAATGGAAAACTCTATTACCGTTGTGTGCAGTAGCATTTATCTCTCTACCCTCATGATCACAATTTGAATTCAAAGGAGATTGAGTTTCACTCTCTCTCTTTCTTTCCTTTACAATAAAATCCTTTTCTCCTATCTTTGAGTACTCTCCACTTATTTCCTCCATAGCCAACTTCACGTGCTTGAAGCAGTCACCATTATACATTCTCTCTCTAATTTGCTTGATTAGCTAACACAAATGTCATTCAATCCCCTACCACTGCAAGACATTACTACTAACAAGACAAAATGATATCAATTAAATACTTATTTAGAGCAGGATTATGCTAGTGTGCAACTTGGCACATCTAATCCCAATGCTGAAGATCAGCTATGAAACCTTGGGTGCAAGGAAATCAACTTATGGATTGATGGCCATATTTACCCTGGCGATCCAATGACAAATGCATCACCGCCCTTTTGTAACATCACTGAGTGACTGTGTTTTATTGAAGATGGGAGAGAGTGATTGTTTGGCTACTGCTAGAGATTATATTTAGCTTTTTTTAATAAAAGGGAAGCAAGAAAAAGTCTCTAAAGTATGTGCTGTCTATTCATCATTGCAAGAGAAGTACATGAAAGACACTCATCAAGTCAAAGAGGAAACCAGCAAGAAGACAAAGCAGCTAAACAATGAGATAGCAAAATCTTAATAAAAAAGTAGAGCATCAAAAAAAGGAGCAAGAGCGCTCTCTAGACAATTGTGTTCAGTTACAACACATTGTGCGTAATATTCATGGATGAATTGATCATCTCACACACATTCCATTGGGCTACCACATTTGCAAGCGCAAGAGACATGTGATGCTTATGCTATCTGCAAGCGATGGTGCTCAAAAGAAACGTATCTGCCAAACTCGGCTGGGATACAAATGCAAGCTTTTAATTTTTTACATTTTTTATAGATTGTTGTAATATTATTTCAATATGCAAGAAATTGGCTCAAATGATGATTGGAATTGATTAATGCTCCAACAATTGGACATATTTTGCTGGAGCATATCATCAAGCCAAAAGAGTTGGTGGAGCTATTGGATGATCGATCCAATGTTGGCATTGCGAATTTTTTGTGCCAAAAGTAGTTCAATGAGCTAAAGAGCATTGTGTCACCTCAGGAGATGATGGAGGTGTGTGATAGCGCAAGAATAAGTTTCAAGGCCTACAAAGCTTTGTATAGAATTGTCACACTAGGTCACAGAGAAAAAGGTTTTTTTAGGTTGCTGCCAACACTTTACAGTGTCAGTGTTGCAAAAAGGTGCACCAATAATGATGTTGCAAGCTCGTTGGGTGGATTTCAATATGTGGAGGATGCCTTGCCATTAAAAGAGATCAAATCCTTCCGTTACAACAAGTTCAATAATGTATATGTTGACTTGTTGAAGCTTCAGGACTCTATGATCAAATTTTATGGATTGACACAGGAAGAGTGTGATTGCAAAGTTATATTTGTGATGAACCTTGATGAGTGTCAGATTGTCAAAGGTCAACGGCTCAACAGGGTAAGTGTTACGCTTATGATAGAGCCTTGGTGGGTGTCGATGTTGAGCTAAATGCCAACGAGAAAGGAAACACATGTTTAGGTTTCCAGTCAGAGAAGAATATTTGGTGGCTGACAGCTTTTCATCTCCCACACGAGACACATGAGTCCCTCAAATGGTATTTTAATCACACCCCAATCATTGATGTCACTCCGCAACAACAAGAAGGACAATGATTGCAGGTTTTAGTTTTGGGTACGTTCCAAGTGGAGTGGAATTTGGCAAGAGACTTGAAAACTCTCAAGTGTATGTTAGGGTGCAAGAAAGGTGCAATGACCCTCTTTCCATGCATTTATTGTTACCACTATAAAATATCATTAGGAACTGAGGGCAAGGGTACAAAGGCTAGCAAGTCAAAGGGCAGTAAGGGTAAGGGTGGCAAAGCTGCTGTCAACTCTGCAAAAGGTGTTCCCACTACACAAACAGTGGGTAAAGCACTACAAAAATGGTTTCAAGGTATCCTCAGTTGTTGTAACAAGATTGTACCCCCTAATCGAGACATGGATGATCCAAATTGAGATCCTATTCTATCGATTCTCTCTGATAATGTGCATGTGTGCACTCTTCATGATCGTCTACAAATTCTTGACAAGTTTCTTATGCTTCATATTAATTA
Organism: Adiantum capillus-veneris; assembly: GCF_014529385.1. Classification (NCBI taxonomy): domain Eukaryota; kingdom Viridiplantae; phylum Streptophyta; class Polypodiopsida; order Polypodiales; family Pteridaceae; genus Adiantum; species Adiantum capillus-veneris. The sequence continues at coordinate 41,327,432 of NC_140956.1, read as the reverse complement.
TTCTTGGATTATGGAGCCTGCAGAAAGAAGAGAAGAGTGTATAAGAGAACTCAAATCTATTCTATCAGGTGTTGGTCTACATGGGAGTGCAGTTGAGTTATCAAAGGACAAGAAGGAATCTGGAAGTACACAGGATCGTCCTAATAAAATATGTATGGGTGGTAGTAAAGCTAAGAATTTTCTTTCAGATTATTCTAACTCCCAAAGTACCAATGAGTTTTAATTGTAAAAAAAGGTGTATGACATTACCACCTATAAAGGTAACAAAGCAGCCCTAGGAATTAAGTGTGCTCGTGTTTGGTAGTCTATAGATGGTATTTTTTGTTTTCTTGAAAATGCAAATCTAACCTAATTTGAGATATCCACCTTAAAGTTTATAATCAATAGTTTCACAATGCAAATGGTGTATGCTCAAGGGGAGATGCATATAGCACATTGCATGGTGGGTTGAACACTTTGTCATTTGTTGCAGTAAAAAAACATCAGTGTTTGAACTAAAGTTTCATTGTTTTTTCAGCACATTCCTTTTGCTCATAGCTCATTTTTTCTTGACACATTTGGTTCATTGGGCATCCTTAGTAGCCAAGGAATGGAGCACTTACACTATAGAAAATGTAGCGTATTTAAAAAAGACACGGCATGGAGGTGGAAGAAAAAAGAGCAATGCCCTACAGGAAATGTTCAATTGGTTCTACATAGTTTAGCGGGGAGAGAAAGGAAGAAGACTAGAATGCAAAGAAGTTTGAAATGCAAAATAGAGAAAGTGGTTAGCCTGAGGTGATCACAATCATATCATGCTTCTAGTGCAAAAGATCGATTCTGATGATGGTCGGAGACAAGGAAAGGAAATGGCAGGAGTTGGCTGAAAACCAATTATTTTTTGATACTAACCACTTCTATTGTAAACACGCATTGTAATTCACGTGATTTGTTGATGCCCCAATCAGTGGGTCTGTGGGTCAAGTTTCGTGTATTTTGGAGTTTTTTTTAATTTTTATTAGTATCATTGAGTTTTTAAGTTCTTTAAAAAAAAATTAAGCACTATATAAGTCAAAACTCATAACATGAAGTTCATTTCTTGTTTGCACATTCTAGAAGATTCTCTCGAGTCCAAACGTGCACGCACTCATATCTTGCACCACTAAGTACATCAATACCACCATAACCACTCACACCACTACGCACATCAATACCACCATAGCCACTCACACCATAGAAAATCCGCAGCCAACACCCTATACAAACTCTACAGCTTCAAATCTACATCCCCAACCACAAGTGGATAACCCAACACCCCAGCCCAGTCTAGACACCCAACGACCTTCCCGATTATCAAATCTAGATGATCAAACCACCATGCGACATTTTTTTGGTGATCTCGGACCACTAAACCATGCCAACCCCGCACACCTCTACCACATCCCCCACCAATTTCATCTCTACATAGAGCCATGTAAGAAACAAGAGAAACCAAAGAAGAATACCGAGGTCCACTTCAAAATCCAGAGCCTTCGCATGTTGTCACAGCACCTGGTGCTCAGGCCACCGCGGAAACCACGTTGCAAAGATTTGGACCGTGAGTCAAACAAAGAGTAATCAAGGTAATACCACGCGACCTGGTTTCTAAATCATGAGAGGCAAAGAGGAGGAAAACAATGAAAGAGATGGAAAAGAAAGAGGCCTTCAAAAATACCTTCAAGTATTATGGCACTATATTCTTCTAAGGTAATTGGGACCAATTTGATTACTTTTATGACGAAATTATCTACAATGGTCTTCAAGCACAAATCATTTTAGATAATATTCCAGCTCTTCCCAGTGCATATAAAAATCCTTTCAACATCGCAGATGGACCAGAAATAGATGATTCTCTAATTGAAAACCCTCTAGTTCAATTACAAATGGAAAAAGACAAGCTAATGGAAGAAGCATCCAGAAGTGCCACCCAAACTCAAAAAACTCCCCAATTTGTGCAAGGTATAAAAAAAGTAGGAGATATTACCTTTTACAATATTGATAATCTAGAGCATGATGATATCATCCTAGTTCTAGAGTATATGCATAATTGGATCTATCAACAAATGCTATTTGGACGCATGAGACAGCAAACCGCAGTAGAAGCTGCAGTAAATGGTTTTATAGGCATCATCAAACGATGGTGGAAAATTCTTCCCCCCGAAGTCAAAAATTATATTATGCGACCTGAAGGAAATGCCTCGCCTCTCTTGCTCCTAATTGAATGTATCTGTAAAGAGTTCATTGGGCATCAAGAAGATCAAGCAACATTGGCATTACAGGCTTTTCATGACACTCAAATCTGTAATTTCTCCTCCATTTGGGATTTTTATATTTATTGCAAAAATTTAATATATAAAGCAGGTAAATACCATTTTGGAGAAATCAAAGCAAAATTTGTGTATAAACTGCCAAAAGCCATTACAAAGCTATTTATTGAAATTGGACAACCAAAATCTGGATCTCCAATCAGCTACACTTGGAGATATAATCCAAGCCTTAGGTAGTAATACAGGAATTATGTATTCAAAAGCAGGCACAAAAGGAATTGAAGGACTCAAAACCTTCAAATAAGTTCTCCAAGAAAAATTACTACTCTAGAGCTTTTGGATGCACCAATAAAAAGAAGGAATGCTTGTGCAAGCATCCCAAGAAGAGTAAAAAGGAGAAGAAGTTCAAATGAAGACCCAAGCATCGATTTTTTCAAAAACGTAAGTCCACATCGTCAAAAAATGATAATAAATGCTTCATTTGTGGCAAAACAGGTCATTGGGCCTCTGAATGTCCCAAGACAAAAAAATATGTGGCCTTTAAAACAATATCCTAGAAGATGGGTAGCTACTCAAAGTTATCCTCTTCAGATCTTTCAAATTTTGAATTCAACATTGCTCAGTTTGCAAGTAAGTCTTCTTCATCAATGAACAACAACTACAATTCAGACTCAAGTTTTGAGGATTGTTCCATAGCTCTTAATGTAATGAGATTGGAAGACTTCATGCCTATTCCTTTTAATCCTCAATAATGGAAAAAAATTTCTAAAGGAAAACAACAATACAAGTCCGAAGATTGAGAGTCAAACAATTCAAATTTCTCCCTCGACTCTAAAAATCAGGTAAAAAGACCTTCTCAAAGGAAAGTTACAATGAGGCAGCTACATTTTAGAAGCAACTAAAAGCTGCTCTAAAGGAAGCTGATAAACCCAAGCCACCAGCTTTGAAAAGAATGCTTATTCTAGCTTTAGCCAACAAAATGAAAATGAAACAAATTTAGAAGAATGAACCCCTCTTTGATCATCACTTTATCAACAATCTGGTCTCAAGCAAAATCAAAGTCATATCAACCCATCACCTACCGCTCCGAATAGAACCCTCCTCTCCCTCTAGTTCTGATGATGAAACCATAGAATATCCCTGGTCTATCATACAAAGAGGTTCTCCAAAAAGAAATAGCATTATGAAAAAGGGAAGAAATGCTTAAAAAGCAACAAGCTCTACTTCAATGGGAAACCACTCTACAAGAAAGAGAAAAAGCTCTTCTCTCTAGGAAGGGTGAGAAATATCCACCATATCTACCATCCTCACCAGTTCTAGTTATAACCTCTCCAGTTTCACGGGATCTTTTGCTACCAAAAGAACAATCACCAAAAATAGCTAAAGAGCCAACACCAAAAGAGTAATCTACTATCCAAACAAGACATATAGAACCTTAAGGAAATGATAACCTTATTTAAGCAGAAAAGACTCAGCCTCATATAAAAGAAACTGAAGAATCTACAAAAATAAATGTGGCTGATGAAACAAAAATTATCAATGAGAATAATGTAGCAATTCCTATTGTTGGACTGCTAATCAAACCAAAAGGGTTTCAAGCAATCGCTTTGGATGATTTAATAGATACAAGTGCAGGAGGAAGCTTTGCTAAAAAAGACTTATTCCCATCAACAATATCAAACTATATCCAGAAGCTAGACAGGTTATATATCGTAATGGCTCCAAAGCCATTATCAAGGAAATGGTGTATACATGGACGGAGTTAGGTACTCCCAAGCTACCTATTAGACTATCCTTACACAACCCAAATATATGCTATGATTTAGTTGTCGGTTTTGACCTTGTTTCACAACTTCTCCTATTGGGAAAAAAGATATACCACTCGCATAAAACAAAAAGCTAGTTATGCTATTGATATTTGTTTGGTATCCATCAAATACAAAACCCAAATAGAAGAAATTAAGGACAAAATCCTGCAGAGAACCTTGAATAACCCATTAGCCTTCTGGGATGAAGAAAAGTACATGATCACACTGCCAACTATTCTTGAAGCCAATCCAACCAAAGCATCTCATCCCGGGATGTCAATAACAGACACTAAGCTTTGTCTAAAAGAAATAGGAGAGCTACAACAGAAAGGCATAATTGAGCCCTCCAATTTAAGCTGGTCCTGCAGAGCCTTCTATGTCAACAAACATAGTGAACAAAAAATGGGAAACAAAAGGTTGGTAATTGATTACAAACCTCTTAACAAATTTTTATTTCCAAAGAAATTTCATATCGCCCTTCAAGAAGATTTAATCAAAAGAATAAATTTAGCAAAAATCTTCTCGAAATTCGATCTTAAAAGCGGATTCTGGAAATTCAAAGTACACCCTAAAGATAGGTACAAAACAACTTTTGTTGTGCCTCAAGGTATGTATCATTGGATTTCCATGCCATGGGATTAGCAAATGTCCCTTCAGATAGCCAACTCAAGGTTGAAATAATATTTGGTTCTATTAAAAGTTTTTTCTTGGTATATCTGGATGACATCCTAATATACTCCAAAAGCATAGAACAACATGTGAAACATCTAATCAATTCCACAAGCCGCGAAACAAAACAGGTCTAGTTTTATCCTATACCAAATGTAGCTTTGCTCAAGAGAAGCAGACTTCTTAGGCATCACTATTTGCAATAGATGTATCAAGCTACAAGAGCATGTATTAGCAATATTTTCCAAAACTCCAAATCAATTGAAAAATGTCACAGAGCTCTAACAATTCCTAGGATGCCTAAATTGGATCAATTGGAACATCCCTTACCTAGCTACCCTTAGAAAGAAAATCAGGGTGCTTCTGCAAAAAATCAGTCCAAAAAAGTGGGATGCTTCCCAAAAGCTACCAGGCTAGGGACAACTTATCCTCTACACAGACGCTTCGCTAGAGGCTTGGGGTGCAGTTCTTTGCGAAGAGAATAGAAACAAAGAAATGATAATTTGCAAGTTTGCTAGCAGATCCTTCCAAAATGCATAGCAAAATTATCCTCTTGCTCACAGAGAAATTATTGCTCCAAAATCAAGCATAAAGAAACTTAGGCTATTTTCTTTAAGAAGAGTCTTCATTGTTTGAATGGATCTCAACCAATTTCCCGGATTCCTCACTTCAAAAAATGCCAACAAAGACAAACAATTATCCAGTGGGCCTCCTGGTTCGTTCAGTGGGACTATAAGTTCAAACACGTCAAAGGCTCCAAAAATTTCCTCGCTGACATCTTAAGTCAACTCATTCCACACGCCGGGTGGAGTGACATCATCACTTAGGTCATAAAAGATGCCATGGTTGTTCCATCACATAATGACTGGAAAAAAGTGTGAGCATCAAAACTATAGTAGCATTCCTGTGAAGATTCCACCTCAAAAGCTAAAGCCACTTTAGAAAAGGGACTCCCTCTCCATTAGTAAAGTCACTTCAGAAAAGTGATTCCCTCTCCACTACTAACTTAGTGCACACAACAAGATACTTGCCTTTGAAAAGCACCTCACCTCTCTATATAAAGAGAGCCCTCCTTCATTGTAAATCATCTCAAGTTGAGCCTAGCCTTGTATACAATCTCCATATCGATCCTCTACACACTTAGTGTATTTCCTTTGTAATCCTTTTACCTTATAATACACACCTTTCACTTGTTATTCTTGTGTGTGCGTCTAAGTTATCAAAGCCTGTGAGGGTATCACATGCCTGTAAAAGTATCTCTTGTGAGTTTCATCTTAATGTTTAATGTTTATCAGCTCTTCGTCTCTTGCTATAAGCGTGAATAGCAAAAATGTTTTCTTTTAACATTTTTTTCTCCAAGAAGCTATTGCCATTTTTCTGTATTGTGTCGGAAGGCAAGGTCGTGTGGTCGCGTGGTCCGAGGACGCCGTCCGCATTTTTGGGATATGGCCATAGACAAAAAATTCTTGATAAATTCTCTCAAAAATTCCCATAGAAACTCGTATCTCTCAACTTGTAATGGCTATTGCCCGCACTGGAGCAATAGGCATTACGGGAATGATTACCCGCAACTACATTATATGAACATCAACATATAGAATGACAAGAGAAGGAAGTACACAGTACACAGGCACAGAACACCTCTTGATTCATTCATGTATATTCCAGACTCAGAGTTACAACAGTAGATGCCATGAATATCATAGAGATTGGTTAAGTTACATTAAAAGACAGGTATGCCCCTCCATATACAACCGCTGCTCCAGCGCAGATCGGGAACGATGCACACACTCCTGTCCCATGATATCCCGTGAATAACTACCGCTACGGCCACCACATACCGCATGACTCCTGATCCGCAGTGTCCAGACCTACGTAGAACCGCATGTGTGGCTAATGCCGTAACATCTGGCACGCACGGTGGATTGCGTGAACCCACACTCAGCGCCTCCGGTTGGAAGGTTCCGGTGGTTGCTCTGCACCCTGCTCTGGTGAAAAGGAAATATCAATATAGCCAAAGCCTCTAAAATCTGCAGTATGTGCCCAATAGACCTCATCCAGAAGATGTGGATCTATCTCAGTTTGTTCCGGCCAGGCAGCCCAAGGAATAAACTGCGTTGGCAAAGAGATAGATTGAGGCGGCTGTGGCAGAGGAGCAAGAGGTGTATGTAATGGATAATAGCGGGAAAGGTATCTATTAAGAGAAGACCAAAATGGAGGGCAAGGTGGTAGACTGACAGAAAAAGAATGAGCTAAGGTCTCCACCCAAAAACAGACCCTGCGTCGCTCCTTACAAAATCGACGAATAATTTTCTGCAAACGAGATACATGAGCCTAAGCTTCAGCACAATCCTCTGTAGCTTGTGCCCAATCAGCAACATCAAAACCCTCGGGAACAACACTCTTACCTCTGTCAGTGTTGGATGACTCGGGTTGGTGCACCACAACCTGCTGAGTGGGTGGTTGTGCTCTCACCTCAGCAGCCAAGCGTGTGCTCCAGCTTTGTAATTGAGTATCTAAAAAAATTCGGAGATCTTCTTGCATCTCCACTGCCAATGTGTCCAAATCAGTCATGTTGATCATTACATCGCCAGGGTGCGAGGCTAAGTAAGAGGCTAGGCTATGCTGTGTTCTCAATTGAAGAAGTTCCTGTTGGATAGAGGCCACAAACTCAGCATTAGCCTCTCTTAACATTTGTATTTCTGCCCCTTGCTGGCGAGTTGTGGCAGTCAGCTCTTCATTCTGAGTGGTTAACTCGGCAATGCGAGTCTGCGAAGCCGCTACCTGCGCTTCCAACTCATTGACTCATCCCTCTGTGGCTGGGGCTGGCCAGGCCGCACGAATAGACTCTGCAAGTCTGCTCAAAAATGTGCCGCATGCCTGTAATTGGTCAGCAAGGGTCGCTGTTGCCGTAGCCTCCCAGGGTAGCGCTGCGGGGAGAGTACCTCCCGTCGAGGCAACCACATTAGTAGTACCCAAAGTTTCTGGTTGAGCGGGGACATCCGCAACCGGAGAAGAGCTCGTCCGCAAAGGAGTAGCATTGCTCACTCTCTCCTGCATTCGGCGACGCCAGTGAGCCACCGCAAAATCTTCCGAAACAAGAGATGCAGTTGCCGGAGGTGGTGTCAAAAATTGATGTTCCTCCCTGCCATGCTTGCAGCTTGCTGATCCTGCACCTGCAGTGGCCATCTCTTGGGCTCCAGAAGATACCACTGTTGTTGATGGACCAGGCAAATCCCCAACGCCCACCTGTTGCTGCTGTGTTTCCCTCTCAGCCGGCACTGCCAAGCTTTGTGTTTGCGACAGCGGAGCATTAGTGCCTTGGACCATCAAGCGATCATCTTCAAAGTGGCAGAGAGGATGCAGAGCGAGAGAAAAAACTTCTCTCAACGGAAAAATCAATGTGAGCAGTTGGCCCACCTTTGTATTGGTTGGGGTATTCCTCCCCAACTGTGCCATTACTCGTTGGCATTCTGCCAGCAATCGTTCTCTGACCACCGCTACCCAAGCTACTGGCCCAAAGTTGGCCGAATGCAACACATTTCTTGCTCGGGTCGAAATGGTATAAGTTTTGTCCAGCAGCCAAATGGCCTCGAGAAACCACCTATATGCATCCCTGGATGCTACATCTGACAACCCTGACAGTTTATACTCCCCTTTGACCTTCAAACCAAATTCTTGTTCTACATCTGCAGCAGGGATCACATGAGAGGCGCGCACCACGCCATTGCTGGGCAAACAACAACACCTTGAATCCTTTCTGCTGTCAACTGAATCTGCTGATTATTCAGCACCACCATATCGCCAGCAGCGAGTTGCTCAATCAAACTTGATGCCTTCGGGTGAACTGGGATCCCTTGCCAATCCAGGTTGGCGAACACACGCAGCCGCAAGTCTTGCAGCCATGCGTCCACTCGTCGAAGCGCGAGCTGCTGCACGGGAGTGAAAGGGACACATTGCAGAGGGAAGATGTCATGGTGGCGATGAGATGAAGGAGCAGAGAGTAGAGCACTAAGAGCGCATGACACATGAAACAAGAGAACCACAATAAAAATCATCTGCATGCAGTAGTAACCTTTCCACAATGAGTTCCCAAAATAGGGTGATCCACGGTGTCACAACCATCATAGATCCTTCCCCGCTTTCCAAGATTGCATGCAAAAGAATCTCCAATCATGATTAGGGCAGCTTCCGGCTCTTGTACCATAGCAAAGGGTCACTGAATCGTGGTAGGTGAAACATAATGGCGCAGTCTGAAACCATTGACCGGCACAGAAATAACCTCCCCCCTCAAATCCTCCAAATAAAAAGAGATGGGTCCACACGCTTGAAAAATCCAGAATGGTCCTGACCACCGTAATTTAAGCTTCCCCGGCATCTTCCCGAGACGGGAATTGAAGACAAGGACCAGCTGTCCCCGAACAAATTGCCGTGCTTTCGGGCGATCCAGCCATTTTTTCCGCCTAGACTATAGATCCTGCAACACCGCAAAGCTATTCAACCGCTCTTCATCCAATTCCTGCAAAACATACAATCGATAAATCACAGAATCCTCTGGAAAAAGCCGATCCACAATCAATATCCGCATACTCGGAATCACATGCTCCACCGGAGTGATTGCCTCCATGCCAAATGCCAACTTAAAAGGAGTCAATCCTGTTGCCACTTTATAAGCTGTCCAATAGGCCCATAAGGCGGAAGGAAGTTTCACATCCCAATCCGTCCGATGCATATTCACCAACTTTGTTAAAATCCGAATCAATTGCTTATTAGTTGATTCTGCTTGCCCATTCGCCTGAGGATAATATGGAGAAGATTTCCTATGTAATACAAAATAAAACCGTAGCATTCTCTCCATCACTTTATTCAAAAAATGACTTCCCGTGTCACTGACCAACTCAATAGGGCAGCCATATCTAGAAAAGATATCCTTATATAAGCATCCTGCCACAGAAACTGCAGTGTTGTCTTTCAAAGGCCATGCCTCCACCCATTTGGTAGCGTAATCCGTGGCTGTCAAGATATTCTTATTTCCTGAGTGAGCTGCCACTGGTTTAAAAGGACCAACAAAATCCAAACCCCACTTTTGAAAAGGCTCCAAAGGCAGAACTGGCTGAAAAGGCATTCTGGACCATTTGGTAGGTTGCCCCAACCGCTGACACACATCACACTGTTGCACATAATTTCTCGCATCCTGAAACAATGTGGGCCACCATAATCCAGATTGGAGAACCTTTCGATCTGTGATTAATGCTGCAAAGTGACCTCCCGCAATACCAGTATGGACTTCCTCTAATACTGCTTCCTGCTCCCGTGGTAGCACACATCGGAGTAACACCTCTACCACTGTATGATAATATAGCTTCCCCATAATAATCTCAAAATTTCGGCTTCTGATAGCCATACGTTTCCTCTGATGGCTGGACAAGAAAGAAGGCATTTTGCCGCTGTCGAGAAAGTGAAACATCTCCTCATACCATGTCCATGGAATGCTAAGAATAACCCTCGCCTGTTGCGGGACTGTGCTATCCTCTGCAGCTACTCCTGTAAGAAACAAAGACGCATCCGAAAATTCATCAGCTACACCCGTCGACGGCTCTCCGGAATCTAGCCTAGATAGGTAGTCAGCCACCGCATGCTGGGCCCTTGGCCGATGTATGACCTCAAAGTCAAATTCTTGCAGCAAAAGCACCCATCTAGCCAATCTTCCCATCAAATTCTATTGCCTTACCAGGTATAAAAGAGCCGAATGGTCCACATGGAAGAAAAAACGTCGGCCCAACAGATAGTGTCGGAATTTCTTCACTGAATAAATCATCCCTAAACATCCCCTTTCAGTTACAGAATAATTTCTTTCTGCGGATGATAATCGTCTACTGGCATAATAGACAGGTCAGGACCATCCTTGACTTTGTTCTTGCATCAACACACTGCCAATAGCTTGATCCGAAGCATCCACGAACACATGAAAATCCTCACCCCAATTTGGTGCCAGCATAATCGGAGCTTCGGAAAGCTGTAGTTTTAATCTCCAAAAATCCAAATCACATTCTTGTGTCCATTCAAAATCTATAGTATGAGCTGCCTGAGTAATCGGGATTGCCAAATGCGTGACAAACCGCAAATGCCTCCCATGCCATCGGGCTTGACCCAGGAAAATCTGACATTGCTTCTGGTTCCGCGGTGCAGGCGCTTTCATAATTGCGGCAATTTTATCCGGATCCACAGAAATACCATCTTCAGAAATGATATGCCCTAGTAACCTGCCACTGTGGACAGCAAATGCACACTTTAAAGGATTCAAACTAAATTTCACCTCTATGCATTTCATAAAGCATAACCGTAATTGTTTCAAATGCTCCAATTGTGCTCCAAAAACACTGAGATCATCCAGAAAAATCCTCATAAAATCCGTCAAATAAGGCCCAAAGATTTGAAACGTATCCCTTTGAAAAGTGGAAGGTGCATTCCGCAATCCAAACCACATTACTGTACAAGCAAATACTCCCCATGCGGTAATAAAAGCTGTTTTTGGTTGATCCCTCAATGCCATTCGGATTTGATTATATCCACTAAATCCATCCAAAAAATTATACATCTCATGTCCTGCTACATCATCCAAAATGGAATCCAAAAACGGAAGAGGAAAAGGATCTGGAACAGTAGCTGTATTCAATTTTCGGTAATCCACACAAATTTGAATTTGCTTATTCTTCTTTGGTACGACCACAATTGGAGAAATCCACTCCGGATTATCAATAGGGGTAATAGAACCCACTTCCAACATGCGATCAATTTCCATCTTAACTTGCTTTGCCACATTCGGATTCATCCTGTATGAGTGCTGCTTCACTGGCACCGCATCCGGTTTCAGATTGATTGTGTGCTGATAAAACTTAGGATCCAATCCCTGCATATCCGTATATTCCCATGCGAAAACATCCTTAAACTCTGTCAGTAACTTGATCAAATCATCTCTAAAACTTGCCTCCAACTGCTTATTAATGTATATGGGTTGCGACTTCGCTTGCTCCCCAAGAAAAACCTTCTCTAATTCATCTTCCTTAACCCTTGTAATTTTTCCCATTTGCGCCTCAAACGCTCGTTCTTGTTGAATCACGTCCTCCAATGATTCAGGACTCGGAAGCACCTGTTGTTGCTCCCCTATTCCTCCTGGAGTTCCTGAAACCCCCATCGAATTCCCTTTCGAAATCAGAGAAATATCCGCAAGGTATAGAGAAACCAAATCCGGATTAGCTTTGAGAAATTGTTCCTCTTCATCCTCTTCTAAACCTTCCACCATATTAACTGTTTCAGCTATCACCGGCCATGCTGCCTGAACTGGTTGTCGGCATGTTCCCAGCATCACACGCACTTTTCTTTTACCCTTCTTTACTGTAAGCATATTTGCTTCCCAATTATTCTTTACCCTCACTTGTCATAACCAGGGTCTTCCCAAGATAATGTGATAATCCTGATTATGATCTTCAATATTCAAGACTACTAAGGAAACAGTAAAGGATAAGCCCGCCACATCCAAAACAATGCCATGAAGTAAACCCACTGGTTGCACTCTTCTTTGATCTGCCATGCGGACTAAAAAGGGTGCAGGCTCCCAATTACTGAGACCAAAACGCTCACACGTTGCTTGGGTGATAATGTTTACCCCCGCTCCTCCATCCAAGAGTACCTTGTCAATGTATGTGCCATGGTATCGAACTGAAAGCTCTGGAATGCGGGTATCTGTGATCCTATTCGCCAACAACGGGACTGAATCATCATCCTCGCTTTCAACCTTCCCAATGGCGACTTCCCGCAGCTCAGTGGCCGATTGTCGCAGCAATGCATTATGGAAATTCGGGACTAATTTCAGCAATGAACCCAGAGGTACTTGAATTGGTGACATGAGAACCTCTTTCCAAACGGAATTCCACTTTTCCTGTTCTTTAATGCCATCCTTATTTCCATCTTTCCCTTCCTTTATTTCCAGACCCACAGTCGATGGCATGGTCGATGTCGATGGTCCTGCTGTCTTCACTGATGGTGCGGATTATGGCAACCAGGACACAGTCTTTTCCCGCACTTCTTCCTGAACCGTCCAATCCGGAATTTTCACATCGGGAGTTGGAACCACACTTTTGCCCGATCGCGTGATTAATGAAACCACTGGGTCAGACTCCTCCAGTCTTTCAATCTGAACCATAGCCACACTAGGCTGTTTCCCTGCAGCGCGTTCCTGCTTTTTCCGATCATATTCCATAGCTTCAGTACACTCAGATCACCAATGTCCATCCCCCAAACATAAAAGGCATGTCTTGGGGCGATTAGGATCTCGGCCACCTCTTCCGCGACCTCCTCCTCCCCCTTGACCCTGTCCTCTTGCTTGACCTTGCATAGGCGTCTCTGATGTATGAGCATGAGCCATCGCCACAGCAGGCTCTTGGCCCTACCCTATCTGTGGTTTTTGCCAAGTAGAAGAGTCCCCTCTACTCTGACGACCCCGGCCATTGAAATAACATTCCACTGTACTATGAGTATTGGTCGAGCAAATCGCACACCACTTCTGATTCAATGCACATTCCTGAGCAGCATGGCCCGGATTCCGACATTGGGTACACCATATTTCCTTCAGACTTTTAGCCACTGCAGCCGATTCCGTCGATCCGGATGATACACCTTTCCCGTGACGTTGGGATTTTTTCCGCGGTGTCTCCTCCAATTCTTTCCCCGAATCGTTGTTGCCTGAGTCCGAGGAATCAGATACTACGGATTCCGACTCCGAACTATCACTGCCACTGTCCTGTGACTTCCGATGAGATTTCTTCCTGTCTTTCTTCTTTGACTTCTTTGGATATTCCGTATCCTCTAAAGCCTCTCCTGCTACTACAGCCCTAGCAATTACAGTATCCAGTGGAGTAGTTACCTTATCCACTGTTGCCATAGCCGTTCTAAGATCCTTGTTGAGCCCCTGCAAAAAATAATCATTCAGCACTTCGGCTGCCGGTCTTTGTGCCTGAGGTACCCTCTGCAAAAGCATCCGAAATTTTGCAGCGTAATCCTCCACTGGCAATGACTTCTGCCGGAGCGTTCGAAGCTTCTCCAAATGTTGAGGGACTGTCTTTTCTGTTCAAAACCTTCGTAGAAACGCTATGGATCCATCGGCATACGTCTGGAAATAGTCATCAGGGTATTCGGACAACCATTTTGCAGCTTTCCCTGAGAGTGTAGATTCAAACACTGATTGTTGATGGAGAGGAATCACCACCCCAGGATGATTCAATCCATAAGCTTTATTGAATTGGTGCAAATGTGCATCAGGGTCTTCACTCGAAAGACCTCGAAACCGACTATACTTAATCTGAGGATGAGCCATCACCCCTTGCCCAGCTGTTCCTCCTCCTCCCGGGAAAAGCTGACAAGCACTAGGAGGTGGAGACAGTGGCGGAGATACCCCCGGACTGCTTACCGGAGACGGTGGTGGAGCAACCTGTGTGGGAGAGGGTGAACATATGACAAGAGGACATGACTGACTGCGCGGAGTACGTCTCGCTCCCCACAATCGCCTACCACGCACCGGGCTTGGTGATGGAGATACAGATTCCTCAATTTGCGGTGAAGAAAAGACAAATTCATTTGAACCGCCTCTCCTCCGTCGTCTTCCTACAATTGGAACCACAGGGTCAGGCGGACCCTGCAACCTAGTGCGCATGCATATTCATCGCAGGCTGTCCATCACGCATCGTGGTCGCCAGATGTAATGGCTATTGCCCACACTGGATCAATAGGCATTACGGGAATGATTACCCGCAACTACATTATATGAACATCAACATATAGAATGACAAGAGAAGGAAGTACACAGTACACAGGCACAGAACACCTCTTGCTTCATTCATGTATATTCCAGACTTAGAGTTACAACAGTAGATGCCATGAATATCATAGAGATTGGTTAAGTTACATCGAAAGACAGGTATGCCCCTCCATATACAACCGCTGCTCCAGCGCAGATCGGGAACGGCGCACACACTCCTGTCCCATGATATCCCGTGAAGAACTGTCTCTACGGCCACCACATACCGCATGACTCCTGATCTGCAGTGTCCAGACCTCTACGGGACCGCAGAACCGCATGTGCGACTAATGCCGTAACACAACCCAATATTAGGTAATATTTCAATGGCATTCTTGAACAAATCATTGTCAAAAGTGACCCAGTCTCTTGCGCATCTCTTCATAGCCGTAGAAGAAGCAGAATCATTTGCCCAATGGCAGATACGAGACCTAAAATCTGATCATGTATATAAGCATAAAAATTTATTTAAACTTAAAGTCTCGACAATTTACTTAGACAATAGATCAGCTGCATCTATTCCTACAGATAATCAAATGCATTTCATAAAGCTCAATGAGATCCTACAACATGATAAAGGTGAAGCCATTAAAAAGGGCTAGCACTTTTTTTACCTTGGTTGTGTACAAAAAGGAGTAAACACTCTGTTTAGAGCAAGTTTAGCAGTATCTTGTTTAGTAATGATTCTAGATACCCAACATGGAAATTTTCAAGACCAATTCCTTGGAGGAATTGAAAGCATTTTAGAAGATGGACCAATTTATTTGCAAGTTCGCTCGAATTATAATGTGTCACTTGATGACCGCTATTTTGGCGAAGCTTTAACCTTGCGATTAATATAGTCGGCTGTGATCTAAAGCACATGACTCTCAATGTAGAAATTGATTTTTTTGTTTTACATTCAATGTCTATATTCTCAATATTCAATACTCCATTAACTATTTCTGACTTTAAGGTAGGATGAATGTCTACCACCCAATTCCTAGGTAATTTTACTTTTGTCCATGCGGTTTGATCACATCGCAGCATTTGAGAATGATCATCAGAACGCATATTTACGTTTTGTCCTTTATGATCTCTTTTCTTTTTTGCTATCAATTTCCCTTCATAAATTGCAAGAAGTCCTGAGTTTACTGCTCTTCCTTTAAAAAAAACACTTTCTACATTCGGGGTCATGTGCTTTACATCACAGCCAGCTATTTTAATTGCAAGAATTAAAACTTCACCAAAATAGGAATCAACAAGTGGCTCATTATAATTTGGGCGAACTTGCAGATAAATTGGTCCATCTACTAAGTTGCTTCCAAATCCTCCAAGGAATCCTTCTTGCAAATTTCTATGGCGGGTATATAGAATCATTACTAAAAAAGATACTGCTAAATGTGCTCTAAACAGAGGGTTTACTCCTTTGTACACAACCAAGATGAACAAAGCGACGGCCCTTTTTAATGGCTTCATCATGCTGTAGGATCTCAGTGAGCTTTATGAAATACATTTGATTATCTTTAGGGATAGATGAAACTTATCTATTGTCTAAGAAAATTGTTGAGGCTTTAATTTTAAATAATTTTATATGTTTATATACATATTCAGGTTTCAGGTTTAGTATCTTCCATTGGGCGGATTGTTCTACTTGTTCTACGGCTATGGAGAGATGTGCAAGAGACTTGGTCACTTTTGACAATGATCTATTCAAGAATTTTATTGAAATTTTACTTGATATTGGGTTGAGAGATAGGAGATTCTGTGGAAATTTTTGGGGGAATTTATCGAGGATTTGTTGCCTATGTCTATATCCCAAAAATATCGACAGCGACCTTTGGACCACGCGGCCATGCGACCTTGCCTTTCGACACAATACAGAAAAATGGAGATAGCTTCTTGAAGTAGGCAATGTTAAAACAAAATAGTTTCTGCTATTAGACACACACACAATAATTACAAGGGAAGGTGTGTATTATAAGGTAAAAGGATTACAAAGAAAATACACTAAGTGTGTAGGGCATCAATATGGAGATTATATACAAATAGGTTTGACTTGCGATGATATACAATGAAGGAGCGCTCTCTTTATATAGAGGGGTGAGGTGCCTTTTAAAGGCAAGGATCTTGTTGTGTGCACGAAGCTATTAGTGGAGAGGGAATCACTTTTCTAAAGTGACTTTACTAGTGGAGAGGGAACTTCTTTCTAAAGTGGCTTTAGCTTTTGATGTGGAATCTGTAGGTTCACACCACTATAGTTTTGATGCTCACGCTTTTTTCCAGTCACTATGTGCTGGCACAACCGTGGCATCTTTCATGACCTAAGTGATGAAGTCACTCCACCCGGCCTGTGGAATGAGTTGACTTAAGATGTCAGCGAGGACATTTTTAGAGCCTTCAACTTGTTTGTACATGTATTCCCATCGAGAAAACCAGGATGACATTTTTGGAGCCTTCGACGTGTTTGTACTTGTAGTCCCACTGAGCAAACCAGGAGGGCCATCGGAGCAATCGTTTGTCTTTGTTGTTATTTTTTGAAAGAATGTGCATCCTTTATCCAGAAAGGGATCTGCTTGTGTTAGGGTTTCAACTTCAGTTTGGGTAGCCGCTTGTGTTAGGTTAAACTCATTGAGATATACATTTGGCCATTCATTTGAAGGAATGGTATATTGAATCTAATGCAAGATAGTTGTATGATGAACCTTTTCTTCCATCTGAATTTGAAGTGTTCATTATCAAATGTGATAGGCTGCAATCTGTCCAAAATATCATTGCTAATGATCATATTGTTACTTGGTTGAAAACAGAGATAGACAAAGATAAGTATTCTGGCTTTTCCAAGCAATAGCCACAATTTAAACCAATTTTTTATCGGCCCTTTAGATTTGTTAACACATTTGATCAGAAATGTTTTGTTTAGTTTTTTCAAGTAGTTTTCAGGAACAAACCTTTTGTTAAAGAGTGTCAAGTTGGCTCTTGTATCTAGTATAGCATTCTAAATTTCTTTTTGCTATGAGAAGATGACTTCTTTTACCTTTTTGGAAATCCTTGCAAGGCTTTGATGATTATTGATAATCAAATTTGTGTTGTGACATATGCTGGTTCGGATGTCATCAATGTCTTCTAGAAGTTTGTCAAGTTTATAGAGAACCAGACTTGTGTTCTTAGAGATTTCTGATTGGGTGATTGTTGGGTAGAACCTTTCTTCTTGTGTTTGCTTATCTTTTCTATTGCTTTGTATAGATAATCCTTCTAAGATTCGCTCCTGGGATTGCTTATCATCTATTATTCAAGTAAAGACTTGAAGCTCTATAGGATCATCAATCCATTATTGAATCTGTTTGTCAATTGGATTGATCCATGCTTTCTTTATGGCTACAAGATTAATTGGCTTGATTTTTTCATCATCCAATTGCTTAGGAGGGTCAGCTTCTTTAGAGATTTCTGCTTCTAAATCAGAGTTCGTATAGTCAACATAAAACTTTCTCCATTCTCTGTACCATGATGTTCTACGTACTACCACATTGGTATTATCCATTTGGATTTATCTTTATCAATCTGAAGTCTGATAGGGTATTCTGAATCTAAAATAGTTTCTTCTTTTTTATAGGAGTAATGGATAGAGGAATCTGCCTTTTGTGCAGGAGTAAGAAATGGTAGATCTTGTGCAAGAATACCATCAATACTTATTGTTAGAGATTCCAAGATATCTTGTCTCTGTGATTCACTAATTTCTTTTATTGCAAAAGAGACATTATCTTTAGTTTGAGACTCTTTACCTTTATTTGATGAAGAGCTAGATCCTAACTCTCTAGTTGAAGAAGCTGGATGTCATTCTCCTATGAGAGGGGCTTTGCCAATTACCATGATATCCACCTTTGGTGGTAGGATATCTTTATTGTCAATTTGGCATTCATTGGCTACCGATAGTTTTGAAGACTCTTTACAAGATGGTTGGACCTTTTCTTGCTTTGGCAGAGTTAATACTTCTTTAAGCTCTGTATTTCTTCTTTGGATAGTAGCTAACCTTTTGGATTTGACCCTTCTACTATTTTTGGTGATTGTTCTTTTGGTAGCAAAATATCCCATGGAACCAGAGCTGGAGAGGTTGTAACTGGATCTGGAGATGCTGGTGGATATGGTGGATATTTCTCATCCCGCCTAGAGAGAAGAGATTTTTCTCTTTGTTGTAGATTGGTTTTGCATCAAAGTAGAGCTTGTTGCTTTTCAAGCAATTCTTCCCTTTGTTGTAATGTTGTTTCTTTCTCGAGAAACTCTTTGTATGATAGACCTGGGAATTTATGTGATGTTGAGGGAAGATCCTGGAGATATTCTATGGTTTCATCATGGAAGGAGAATAAACAAGATACTACTAAACCTACTCTAAACATAGGGTTTACTCCTATTTGTACACAACCAAGATGAACAAAGTGATATCCCTTTCTAATGGCTTCACCTTTATCATGTTGTAGGATCTCAGTGAGCTTTATGAAATGCATTTGATTATTTGTAGGGATAGATACAATTGATCTATTGTCTAAGTAAATTGTTGAGGCTTTAAGTTTGAATAATTTAATATGTTTATATACATGGTCAGGTTTCAGGTCTGGTATCTGCCATTGGGGGAATGGTTCTACTTCTTCTATGGCTATGGAGAGATGTGCTAGAGACTGGGTCACTTTTGACAATAATCTGTTCTAGAATTTCATTGAAACTGGGGGAATGGTTCTACTTCTTCTATGGCTATGGAGAGATGTGCTAGAGACTGGGTCACTTTTGACAACAATCTATTCTAGAATTTTATTGAAATTTTACATGATATTGGGTTGAGAGGTAGGAGTTTCTCTGGAAATTTCTATTGGAATTTATCGAGGATTTTTTGCCTATGGCTATATCTCAAAAATGCCGACAGCAACCTTGCCTTCCAAACAATACAGAAAAATGGCAATAGCTTCTTGGATTAGACAATGTTAAAAGAGACCAGCTTATGCTAATCTCTCTTGTAGCAGGAGACAAAGGGCTTGTAAACGTTGAGCATTAAGATGAAACGCACAAGAGATACTTTCACAAACAAGCAATACCTTCATAGGCTCTGATACCATTAGACACATACACAATAATTACAAACAGAAGGTGTGTACTATAAGCTAAAAGGAATAGAAAGGAAATACACTAAGTGTACAAGGGATCAATATGGAGATTGTATTCAAGGCTAGGCTGGACTTGAGATGATATACAATGAAGGAGCACTCTCTTTATATAGAGGGGCGAGGTGCCTTTCAAAGGCAAGTATCTTGTCGTGCACACTAAGTTACTAGTGGAGAGGGAATCCTTTTGTAAAGTGGCTTTAGCTTTTGAGGTGGAATCTTTAGGGACATGCCACTATAGTTTTGATGCTCATGCTTTTTTCTAGTCACTATGTGATGGCATATCCATGACATCTTTTATGACCTACGTGATGATGTCACTCTGCCTTAACAGATCTGTCCCTTGCGTGTCGTGGCACAAAAGGATTTTTTTTGCATCATATGATCCCGCTGAATGTTGTTGTGCTCCGTGGCGGTCCCCTTGACCTTGTATGGTAAGATAGTGCCCTTAGGTGTCCTAGACTCCCTCCTAAAGTTTCGTTGCATTTTGAATCCATTCAAGTGTCAAAATGGCGTGATGACGTAGAGCGGTGAGAAAGGACATAGACATATTGTTCGATCATTGAGTGGATGATTTTTTTGTTGAGTTGTTGTGTTAGCTTGTTAGGTTCACTTCTTGAGATTGACAACCTCAAAGAGTCTTTGTGCCCCATCTGAGTCACTTCCTTGAGTATTGACATTATGATAGTGCCAGATAGCTATGCTACACACGTTTGTCACGGTGACCCACTAACAATCTGCAATCCCCTTATGCATTGCTTTGAATGTACCACTTAGGCTCTCTATGGGCTACCACTCCATAGTTGTTGAAGGAAAGATATCTGAAATGGAATCCAAAAATGAGAAATAACAATGGTAGAACGTTAAACTCATTGTATCAAATAGAGAAGATTTTATATTTCTTATAGTAAGAATGGAGTGTGGGATATTCATCCAAGTTTTGCACCATATCCTTGGCCATGTACCTATGTTGAACTTTAGCTATCCAACCATTATCAATCACTTTGAAAGAAAGAACATGTCCTTTTCAATGGTTTTTTATTTTGTAGTTGGCGATATCCGCAGATTGCATGGTTTGGGACTATGATGTGGGTTGGACTCAAAGAATTTCTCGCGAAGCATGCTGGGAAGGATATGTGAAACCGGGGTTTTAGATTATTGTTTGGTGGGGGATTGTACATATCTAGCATGCACGTACATGCTGGTCCCTTTTAAAGGGAGCAAAGATGGTCTACCGCAAGAGAAATATTATTGGAACTTTATTCAATCAAGTACTCGCATGCTTGTGGAGAGAGCTTTTGGAATGCTAAAAGATTGATTTCAAATCTTGGGAGTAGAGATGGTCTACTGCAAGAGAAATATTATTGGAACTTTATTCAATCAAGTACTCGCATGCTTGTGGAGAGAGCTTTTGGAATGTTAAAAGATCAATTTCAAATCTTGTTGAAGCGTTGTGACATGAACCTACAAAATGTGCCAAATATAGTTGTTGCTTGTTTGGTCCTGCACAACCTTTGCTTGGTACACAAAGATAGCTTTGACAGTGCTTGGGTCATTGAAGTGGAGGCTGAACTCTAGGGAGCTCTACTAACCAAGAAGAGGGTAGGAGAACGGCTTCTATGAGTCTAATTGAGTTGCATGCAACCAAGCCACAAACTGATGAGGAATGCATTGCTCCTGGTCTGACAGGGATTTCAAAATGACGTGATCACACTATAATTTCAGGTTAATAACAATAGAAATGCAAAATAACAAATATTTTGTTAATTGACATTCATCTTTTTTGACGTCCAAGGAGACCTGGAGACCGGCTCGTAGCTCGCCGGGCTAATTAGTTGGCCCGTCGGGTAAAGCTATTTTCCCGCCAGGCCCGCCATGGCTATATAAAGGCGATGCCGATGCTTGTCTTTTTCACAAAAGAGGTATATTGAAAAGTCTTCACCAAACTTTCTGGCAGCTTTCCACATTCTCAAAGCAGTGTAGCAGTAATTTTTTAAACCCTTCTTTATTTTATTGCTGTTTTTTTGAGTTTTTTGGGTTAAAACTTAAAGGTTTAAAATTTCTTTTATCAAATCATCGTACGTGGATGCACTGGCACATGGTTGCAATTGTGGCTAGGTGTGTCATTGCAAAAGCGTACGATGATTATGTTTTATATTGCTCCCAGTCATTCATGCTTCGACACATGGTTGAAATTGCGACTAGGTGTGTTGTTGCTAGAATGACAGGAGCATTTGTTTGAAAGAAGTAACCGTGCGTGAATGCATTGGCACATGGTTGCAATTGCGACTAGGTGTGATGTTGCTAGAATGACAGGAGCATTTGTTTGAAAGAAGTAACCGTGTGTGAATGCACTGGCACGTGGTTGCAATTGCGGCTAGGTGTGTCATTGCAAAAGCGTAGGGTGATTATGTTTTATGTTTCTCCCAGTCATTCATGCTTCGGCACATGGTTGCAATTGCGACTAGGTGTGTTGCTGCTAGAATGACAGGAGCATCTGTTTGAAAGAAGTCATCGTGTGTGGATGCGCTGGCACATGGTTGCAATTGCGGCTAGGTGTGTCATTGCAAAAACGCAAGATGACTATGTTTTATGTTGCTTCCCGTCATTCATGCTTCGGCACATGGTTGCAATTGCGACTAGGTGTGTTGCTGCTAGATTGACGGTGGCATCTAATGCATGAATGTGTGCTCAAATAATTTCATAATGCTTCATATGCTTGAATCTTGAAAGACGACATTGTGTGTGGATGCATTGGCACATGGTTGCAATTGCGACTAGGTGTGTCATTGCAAAAGCGTAGGATGACTATGTTTTATGTTGCTCCCAGTCATTCATGCTTCGGCACATGGTTGCAATTGCGACTAGGTGTGTTGCTACTAGAATGATAGGAGCATCTGTTTGAAAGAAGTCACCGTGCGTGGATGCACTGGCACATGGTTGCAATTGCGGCTAGGTGTGTCATTGCAAAAGCATAGGGTGACTATGTTTTATGTTGCTCCCAGTCATTCATGCTTCGGCACACGGTTGCAATTGCGACTAGGTGTGTTGCTACTAGAATGACAGGAGCATCTGTTTGTAAGTTGTCGTACGGTGAGGCATTGGCACATGGTTGCAATTGCGATTAGATGTGTCACTGCAAAAGTTACGAGATCTATGGTCTATATTGCACTTTTTCTTTCACGTAGAAAAGATCCAAATGCAATGGCACATAGTTATATTTCACAATGTGTTGTTTGCAATAATACCATTGCAAGCAAAATGGATCCTTCAGCTACTTCAATGATAGAGTTCAAAAAGAAAATTAGACAATTGTTGATTACGATTGTCAGTGCACTAGATCCCGACAATATAGTGCAGATTGTTGCAGATGAGTCTAGATTGCAATCATTATACAGTGAGATTGCCCGCAAAATGTTGTTGTTATATCCAAACAAAACAACCGAATCAATAATCTCATTACTGAGCAATTTTCCCAAGGTGGCCTCTGATTTGAAAGAGGAATGCCCTCAAGAAGTAGACAAGGGTAAGCTAGAGCATTGGAATACTAGATGGAGAGCTGAAAAGGAGAGGTCAAGCCGAGCATCCCTCATAGACACACAGTTTGGCCTAAGGAAGAAAATGCGAATGGATATCACCAGAGTTGTGGGGAGCAGCCAAGTTGGAGAACCATTTATTGAGGAGGCTGCCATTGAGAGAACATCAAGTTCTACTGCTTCTGCCAGTCACCTAGAGAGCAGTATATACAATTCTAAATGTAGTATGACTCTGGGCATTCCAAATAAGTCCATTAAGAAGATCAAGAAACTTGGGTTAGGGGCTTATGGCACAGGGTGGCAAGTTCAAATCAAAGGGATCAGTTTCCTTCCTGCAACGAATACTTATTGTGCCAAGGAGGTCAAAGGACAGGCCAAGCATCAGTGGAAAAGCTTTGCATCAGAAAGTGGGGTAGATCTCAACCATAGAGGGATTGTGAGGAGTATTTCCCACTCTGTAACATTGCCATGGTTTCTGATATTCCCCTACTTCAATGGGGGAAATTTAGGTGATCTTATGGAGACAGTGCCCCATACACATGGCTCTTTCACGACGCTTGTAGCGCATCAAGAGGGGAAAGGAAAGATCCCTGAAGACTTTAAATGGGAGCAGCCCTCTGAAGACCACAAAACACGTATCAAGAGCCTGTGCAATCATGCTCCCTCATTGATCCATGCCTTGGTGAAGGCATTGCGATTCGCACATGACGAGGGAGTGATCCACAATGATTGTCATTCATTGATTTAAAAAATGGTGGTTACTCTTATATCAATTGATTGTCGTAAGATGGTGGTTATTCTAATATCAATTGATTGTTGTGGTTACTCTTATAGCAATTGATTGTCGTAAAATGGTGGTTACTCTTATAGCAATTGATTATCATTTAGTTTGTATGCCATACGTAACTGAAGTATAGTGTTTAATCAGGATATGGATAATGATAATCAAAGGGCTAAGCACGCTTTTGAGCGTCTCAGATCCATGTGTCAAGGTGGTGGAGTGAATGACACCGCTCGAATTGCAGCTCGTTGCTCCCAGTGGGTACACAATGGAAAGATGTGAACTCTAGGATTGACCGAGAAATGGTCAAATCCATATGGCCAGCCGTTGCAAATGACAACATCAAGAATGGCCGACTCAAGCTATCACAATGCATTAATGCAGACATACGGGACAATGGAGAGAACATATATCTCGATGTTATGGGTCATCCTATGCATCATATGGATTGCCCATTGTGGTTTGCCAAGATGTTATACATGCATTATGTCTTGGGTGAAGCAGTGGACTTCAGCTCAAGGACACCTCATATGACGGTTGAGGACATTTGCAACAATGCAATCACCATCACACGGCAAGAGATGTCATTAGCACTAGAAGGTGCATCAATGGAAGTGCACCAAGTTAAGGAGGAGCTTCAAACTCAACTCAGGCAAGCATCACAAGCTACACAAGGCTCTCATTCTGAAGCAACCCTAAATAGAGACTTGCAAAGGGAGGTGAAGGTGCTATCTCACCACGTAAAAGAGTTAGAGGCGACTATAAAAAAACAAAATGCTGCCACATTGATTGAGCACCTAACATCTATTGAGGCCCCTCCAGCTTTTGGTGAGCATGGTGGTCCTTGCCCCATATGTAGATCATTCTTTCATGAGTGGTGTGGTCACTTCAGCTTGCCATGCGGACATATGTACCATATATCATGCTTGATGCAAAGCATGATGAATAGCTTTCATTGTGCTATATGTGAGTATGAGATATCCAAAAAGCTGTATGCAATGTTCAAATGTCTGAAGACTATAATAAGCTTAAAGGTCAGCGTGAACATGAGAATGAAGATATTCTCACAAATATTTCACTACTATCACTTAGATAGTTTTTGTAACATTTGAAAACATTTACTCGTTGTCTTGCGAGAATTTATTAGTGAATTGTGAATTGTCTTCACTTCAGCTTCAATTATGATATGTGATAATGCAAAGATTTGTTAGGGCTTTGTATATTATAAAGCTTTAATAGTGATTTGTGGCCTTGTAAAGGTTTTTAAGGGCTTCGTTTATTATTAAGCAAATGTCTAAACCTTAAACTAAATATAAAAAAAAGCTTATAAGATAAACAGTTTTCTGAACTTAAACAGAAGTCACTCAATGGATTCGATAATCTATTAATTAAACCACCGTCGCTTGCTGCGACGGGTCAAAGTTGGTTCAATTTCCAAATTCTCTTCAATCTCTTATGAAGTACATGTAGTTTCTACTTCATGAGATTCCCCTTGCAGCTCACTGTCTTCGTCCACCTCATCATTGGTTACATCATAAGTCCAGCGTGGCATCTCCTTTTTTTAGTTCTCAGCTTGCACTCTTGCCAATAGCCGATGGTTGCAGTACATATACACCAATTTTTCAGCTCTTGAATTTAGAAGGCGGTTTCTGATGGTGGAATGTACATATTTATATGTACTCCAGTTTCTCTCAGAACTTGAATTGGATGCACATTGGGCTAGGATTCTAACAGCTAGGCGTTTAAGGATGGGTGCACTACCACCATTCATCATCCACCACTTCCACGCTGGTTGCTCCGTGGCAAGTTTCTGCACAAATTTTGTACCAAACTTACCCTCTTTGAGTTTAAACTTCGTAAGATCAGTAACATATGATGCATGCTCATCAGGATCAGCATAAAACCTGCCTATCACATCATAAAAGTCTTCCAGCACCTCCTCATCAAGTTTGTCTATTTCCATTGCCCAATACTCTGGATCCAATAAGAAAGCTACACTGTGTAGTGGACTATGTGCTCCAACCCATCGACCATGCACATACTTTCTCAGAATTTCTCTCCTCTTTTGAGTGAATGGTGTCTTCCAAGGCTTCACAATTGGCTCTTGGGGCTCCTCTGGATTTGCAAGGCTTTCTTGAACACTCCACCAAGCCATCCACACCTTACCTATGTTAGGCAAGGCAGAATCCAGTTGGTGTAATGCGAGCATAATTGGCGTCATGACATTGTGCACATCCACCACATCATCCCAGAGGTGGCGATCAGCTAGTAGATCTCTGCTCACCCCTATTTTTCTTTTTATCTTCTCCCTTTGACCGGCCTCCCATTCTGAAAAAGTGGCACAAACAAATGTCTCCATCACAGCATTCTTATTTTTTTATTAGTGATTCTACCGTATAGTAGTTGGTGCAAAATCTAGTTTCGCACGGCAGTTTTTAACATAGTAGACATCCTCTGACGGTACATGTCAAGAATCCTCTAACGCTTCAAAAAAAACTTGACTATTAAGCGAGCATTGTCTACTATCTATTTGAACCACTCTGTGTCATTACTCTTGTACCAATCTTGCAATACCAAGTTCAAGCTGTGTGTAGTGCAACCAGCACTATATAGGTGAGAGAAGCGACTTTCAAGTATCCTACCTGCAGCCCTGTAATTTTTGGCATTGTCCATGATTACTTGGAAAACATTTTCTTTTCCAAGTTCCTCAACTGCGTCGCCAATGATGTCAGCTATAAAACTTCCAGACTGTATTTGACTAGAGCTATCCACAGCTTTGATAAAACATTCACCACGAGGACATACAAGCATGATGTTGATCAATGGCCGCCTTTGAATGTTGGACCAACCATCACTAACTATGGTGTATCCAGATTGTTCTGTTGCATTTAATATTACCCTTTGAATATCCTGTTGTGTGCTTGTGTAACATTTATCCAACAGTTGGTTTCTCATATGGTGATATGTTGGAGGGGTAAATCCAGCACCATACTCCCCAATGCGTTTCCAAGATGACTTCCATGCATCACGGGTGACAATGGCCAATGATCCCCAAGTGAAATAGACGGCTTTAGCTAGTGCAAGTTGTGCTTCTTCTAAGGCAAGCATTTTGAAGCTCGTCTGTAAGCTAACCTGTCTACTTTTTGACGATCCTACCTGAAAGTCAAGAGATCCATGGTTTGGAGGTGTAGTTCCATCGATATGAGAAGTTGGTTCCCTGCTTTGAGTGCTTCCATTGGCGGGCGTTACACCCAATGATCCCTCGTACTGGTTTGATCTTATCGATACCGGGGTGTGATGGGTGAAAGTAGAGAGTTTTGATCTTTTGCTCGTGGAAATTAGCTTACCAATTAAAGCTTTTAAGCGCATAGCTGCTTCTTCTGCACCTAAGCCCTTGCACTTTCCTCCTTGGATTCTGGTATTGCCACCTAGCAAATGATCCCTTATTCTTGGTGCTCCTCAAGATTTCTCTTCGCCACAAAAGTTACATTTCCAATCTTGATACTTATTTAAATTTGTGGCAAAATTCCACTCGGGTCCTGGACTTTTTCCACCTGCCTTTTGCTTGCCCTGCGAAGTGGTGCCCTACGAAGTAGGACCTGGCATCGAGGTAGGAGGTCTCCTCAATGAAGCCAGGCTTGGGACACCAACATCACCGCTCACATTCTCGGTGGAAGACATACTTATTGGATGCCTGCAATACCAATAAACATAGCTCAGTATGTTATCTCTTCTTTCAAGTATTATTCAAACCAAACATTAGTGCTATAATCAATATCACACACAAGCGTAGTAGTGAAGCCTGAAGGGAACAAACCTCAATCTACTCAAACATGAGCAAGCAAATACAACGGTGAATCAAATATGTGATCAGTCCATCCCAAAAGTAGAGATATCAACCCAAAGATTCACCTTCCTACCTCCTTTCATGAATCAGTCCAGTCCAAAAAAGAACTAATGACCCATGATTGGAGCTCTAATCGAAATAGCAAGCAAATACAGCGGTGAATCAAACATGTGATCACTACATCCCAAAAGTAGAGATATCGACCCAAAGATTCACCTTCCTACCTCCTTTCATGAATCAGTCCAGTCCAAAAAAGAACTAATGACCCATGATTGGAGCTCTAATCGGAATAGCAAGCAAATACAGCGGTGAATCAAACATGTGATCAGTCCATCCCAAAAGTAGAGATATCGACCCAAAGATTCACCTTTCTACCTCCTTTCATGAATCAGTCCAGTCCAAAAAAGAACTAATGACCCATGATTGGAGCTCTAATCGGAATAGCAAGCAAATACAGCGGTGAATCAAACATGTGATCAGTCCATCCCAAAAGTAGAGATATCAACCCAAAGATTCACCTTTCTATCTCTTTTCAAGAATCAGTTCAGTCCAAAAAAGAACTAATGACCCATGATAGAAGTTCTAATCAGTATAACAATCAATTTAGCAAATATAATGGTGAACCAAACATGAGATCAGTCCATCCCAAATGTAGAGATACCGACCCAAAGATTCACCTTTCTACCTCCTTTCAAGAATCAGTTCAGTCCAAAAAAGAACTAATGATCCATGATCAGAGTTACATAAAGTTTTTTTTTTTTTTAAAGACTATTCATTTTTTTACCTTTAGTTTTTCTTCTAAATTTTAAAGGATGACCAAATTTAGAGGAAGAGGTGATGTGATGTGATGTCTATAAAGAGGTTATATAGAGCCGCCAAATATGGAGGGGATACACGACGGGCCCAACGGGATTCTTGCTTGTCTCGCCGGGCCCGCCGGGGTTCATGTTAAACCCACTGGGCCTGCCGGGATTGTTGGTTGTCCCGCCGGTTCTACGTTTTCTACCGGTTTTCGTAGGTCATGACATTATATATGTTATTAACATGAAAAAAATAGTGATAATAACAACAATAATTAACATTTAACAAAATGCATCATCGCGTAATTAAAATCCCTGCCTGGTCAGGGAGGTGATGAGGCTGAAGAAGATTGTGATATTGCAGATGCTTTCGGGTATGGACATCTACATAAAAGTAAACAATTTTCCCAGTAGATAGTTTTTGAATTTTGTAGCACAGAATACCATTTCCAGTGCTTCTCTCTTAGTAGTTGAGTATCACTGTTTAGCTAAATTGACCCTGCAATTAGAAAAGTAGACTGGGTAGTCCATCTTTCCATCAAGCTAGGCCAGTATAGCTCCCATTTCCATGCCAAAAGCATCTACTATACATGGAAAATCACATCCCACTTCGGCTTTCAAAGCACTAGCTTCCTATTGATTGCATCCTTTAAGCATTGAAAACTCTACTCACATTCTTCGATCCAAATAAACTTGTTTCCTTTCTTAGTCGATTCATATAGAGGAAGTGCATTGGCTGCAAACATGTGCACAAACCTCCTGTAAAAGTTGATATATCCAGAAAGGAACTGAATTTTGATACTCTTATGAGCGCTTTGGCCTGCTGAATAGACTTGATTTTATCATTATCCATATCAATCCCATTTTTGGAAACAACATGTTTGAGAAGCTATCCCTTCCAAACCATAAACACTAATTGAAGGGATTCAGATAGATTCTCTTTTCTCTACACCTCTCAAAGACCATCTCCAAAAATAATAAATGCATTTCTTCAGAGTAGAATATGGTAAAGTCATCAACAAATATGTCCAAAAACTTATGAAGAAACTCACCAAAAATTTTCATCATGCATCGTTGAAAGGTTGCTAGAGCCTTGCATAATCCAAACGGCATTACCAGATACATAAAGGCTCCCCATACATATGAATGTAGGTCTTGGCCCTATCTTCAAGTGCAATTCTGAGTTGATTGTAGCCACTATATTTTTCCATGAAACTATATATTTTTTGGCTTGCAATCTCATCTAGCATCTTATCTAAAAAGGGCAGTGGAAAAGGATCCTTAATGGTATGTGCATTCAACTTCCTATAGTTCACACATACCCTTAGTTTTCCATTATTTTTTGGGACTATCACTATAGAAAATAGCCATTCATAGCTTGCAACTTTTGTGATGAACCCCCACCTTGAGAATATTATCAATCTCCTCTTTCACTGTCTTCCCATAATTCGGGTGTGTATTGTACCTCTATAATCTGACTGCTCTCGCATCTGGCTTTAGTGTATCCTGTGATGGCACACTTCTAGATCCACTCCTTTTAGATCCACATGTTCCCATGTAAATACGTCTTTGTAATTTTGAAAAATTGCCTTAGCTTTCTCTTTGATCTATGGTTTCAGATGCTTG
Source organism: Adiantum capillus-veneris (assembly GCF_014529385.1). Lineage (NCBI taxonomy): Eukaryota > Viridiplantae > Streptophyta > Polypodiopsida > Polypodiales > Pteridaceae > Adiantum > Adiantum capillus-veneris. The sequence goes on along the minus strand of NC_140956.1, from coordinate 41,297,098 downwards.
TTGATTTTGATCTTTTATTCTAAGCAGAGATTAAACTCTTCAACTTCTTGGTTGTTTGAGAGTAACCAGTTCGGGCCTGCTCCCTTCCATTTAGCCATGGATTCAACTTCTTTCTATGTTTGAATACTAACCGCATAATCATTCAAGGGATTGCTTAATTCAAGTAGGCTATTTTGAATCTCAACTTCCTCAGTTGCTAGATTCTCTCTTCAGCATTTGCTTGACTAATGTCCCTAGCTGGTCTGAAATTGAATCTATTTGGTATTGGCTATTCTAGTGGTTGTCCATCCAACTGAAGTGTCCTCTCCTAGAGTTTATCTAATTGAACTAATATGGATATTGTCTCTTGTCTTGATCCTTATCTATGAACACAGGACTAAGGTCTATCTATGTGAGTGGGAAGAAATTCATTCATGCAAGTATCTTTTCTATTAAAAAATTGTCCCATATATATTGCATAGTTCTTCAAGTTTGAAGGCCTTCTTCCACCTTCTACTATTTCTAGGTTTTATCTGAATCCTTTTACCAACCCCTAGAATAGTTAATGTCTAATTTGCATAGTCATGTATGGCACCAGCAGTTCTGAGCCAAGGTCTGCCTAGACGCATCCCATATGCTCCTTGCACATCCAAGACTAGGAATTTGATCTCAAATTTCTTCTTGCCCACTCAAATTTGTCATGTTCTTACTAACCCAATAGCTTGAACCGCTGTGTGATCAATCATCCTCACTCTGAATGGTGCAGGTTTTAGCTCAGTGATTCTCAGTTTCCATCTGAGGTGTTCTCCCAGAATATTTACACCAGTACCACCATCCAATATGACTTTTGACAATGGTTTCCATTGCTTTCTCAGCTTGTAATCCATCCGAATAGCTGAAACTTCATCATCTTGGATAGCTATCAGGTCCACTACTCTAGCTTCATCTTCTACACTTCTCTTCTGTTTGATAAACTTCACAGCCTATGACAATGTGCGACTAATGGCATCCAATTCTACTGTTAATTTTTGAATGCGTTCATAGAGCTTCACATAGATTTCATCTTGTTCATTTCCAGAGCTATTGTCAAATCTAGAAGATTTTTCTTTATGACTATCTTCACAATTCCATTCCACTTTCTCTTATCTGGTTAGCTGAATCTGAGATGGGTCCCCTAATTGGTCCTTCCTCAGTCCAATGGTTTCAACCTCAGCCAAGTGTGATCTGACTTGTCGTACCTTATCTTCCAGATTCTGCACTACATCAAACATGGAATATGGTTTATAGATGCTACCTTCTTAGTCTAGTGCTTCTGCACCTCTGAAGACTTGGGTGATAGCTTCTAGATTGTGTGAGCCTCAACATTCTGGCTATTCTAGCAGTTTCTTAGCTATTTTTTGGTGAACTTTGTTGCCAGCTCACGATGTTCCTGCCACTCGTCTACCACCTTCTCTTTGCCCTTTGGCCTTCTAAATTGCTCTCTTTTGCTTCCACTTTCTAGTCTTAGCATCCTGTTTTCCCTCATTCTCATATGGGATTTATTCAATGATCACATTCTTACATCTAGTGATGTAAGGTCTCCGCCACCCTTGGAGAGGGGATTCCCATGTAAAGGATTAATATCATGACATTTTGATCATAAATAGAAAGTTTTATTTTTGGCAATTTTTTCACATATGATGAACTAATGATGAATATATTGTTGTAAGCTTTTCAAAAATGAATTTTTTACTTTTTTGTCACTTTTGTCCAAACATAGTAAGTTTTGAGGTGCTTACACCCACCTAGACGCAGTCATCTTGTCTAAATCTATCCACTTGAATTTCCATAAAAATAGATGTCTGCTCCAAAAACTACTAAATATAGTAAGCCTGTGCATCTGACACCTTAACTTGTCATCCTCAAGCTTGTCTTTTAATAGAAACTTTCAATATTAAATTCTAATAAGCCAAGTTCACTTTAGATAATTAAATTTTATCCTAACGTTAATAAATTAATTCCTAAGTCTAAGGTATGCATATGCATGCATGTGCATGGGCATGTATGTGTATGTGTATGTGTATGTATGCCCATACATGACTATATTCATGGACCCATCTCTTATGGTATGTTGACTCTAAGCATGGGTAAGTACATGAGGTGTATCCGTTCAAAGCTCAAGTGACAAGCTTGCATGTAGCCGCATGCTTCATACTCGATCCATGATTGTCTTATTCATCCTTTTCAAAACTCCATTTTGTTGAGGTGTTTGTGGGTTTGTCTTATGCCTTTGTGTATCGTTGCTAGCACAAAATCTTTAAAAATCTTGGTTGCAATACTCGCCTCCATTATTGGATCTAAGGTATTTAAGCTTCATACCTGCTTCATTTTTCACAAAGGCTTTCCACCTTTGAAATATGGAAAACATATTCGATGTATTCTTCATTGCATAAACCCATGTTTTACTAGTTACATCATCTATGAATGTTACATAGCACACTAAACCACCAAGGGATGGTGTACTCATAGGACCCCATACATTAGAATGAACTAATTCAAGTTTTTTAGTTTTTCTTGCATTCCCTACTTTATTGAATTTCAACCTCTTTTGTTTATCGTAAATAAAATTTTCACAAAATTCTAGGTACACTTTTTTCAAACCTGGTAGAAGCCTTTTTGAATGAATGATTTTCATTTCTTTGGCACTCATATGCCCAAGTTGATAGTACCACACCACACCGTCAACTTCTGTAGTTGTTGCTGCACAAATTGCAGATCGCATGTTGATCGTACACAAGTAGAGTGTACCCACCTTATCTCCTTTTGCAACCACCAAAGATCCTTTCGAGATCTTCCAACGTTTGTTTTTTAATGCAATATTGTGACCTTCATCATCCAATTGACCTATAGAGATCAAGTTTTTGCGAAGAGAGGAACATGTCTAACATCCTTTAGCTTCCATTCATTTCCATTTTCAGTTTTGAAACAAATTGTACCTTTGCCGATAATTTCACAAGCTTCATCATCTCCCAAGTATACATACCCAAAATTACCTTTGGTGTAATCTTGGAAATGTTGCTCGTGAAGAGTTGCATGGAATGCAACCCCAGAGTCTACTATCCAAGAATTAGACACACTGTTTAATCATAGACCTAGAGCATCCTCCCCTACTTTACCTTCCACATTGGTTTCCAATATTGTCTTGTTGTCTTGAGAGTCCGACTTCTTTTTCTTCTTGAACCAGCAATTCTTCCTAACATGGCCTTTCTTTCCACAGTTCTAGCGCTTAAGAATGTACTTTGTGTGTGCTTGCTCTATCTTGAGCGATCACGACCCCTTTGATTTTTGAAGATCTCCTTTTGACTTCCTCTCATTTTCACTAACACTGCAACACTTGATGATTCACCTATGCTTCTCCTTCGTATCTCCTTGCTTAAGACAACACCCACAACATCATCAAGCTTGAGATTATTTTCACTAGAGATAAAGCTACTTATAGCCATCACAAGGTTCTCCCAACTATCCCAACAAAGACGATAGTATAAGGAGAGTTCACACTTCATCATCAAAATTGATCTTCACCGCTCAATGTTGACTTATGCTGGTATTGAAGGCATTTAGGTGTTCTGCAATCAAGCCACCCTCTTCCATTTTTAGATTAAACAACTGCCTCATGAGAAATACCTTATTGGATGTTGATGGTTTCTCATGGAGGCTGTCAAGAGACTTCATCAAATCCTCCGTGGTCTTCATCTCCAAAATGTTAAAGGCCACTATTGACGCCAAGCATAGCTGGATTTCTTCCAATGCCTTTTGATCAAGGACAATACAAGCTTCATCTGCCAGTGTTGAGGGCTTCTTTTCAAGACCGCTTAGTGGAAAATAACGATCATTTTAGTAGAGGCAGTCTTCAATGTGCATCTTCTAGTGTTGGTAGTTTTGCCATTGAACTTCTTGATGTTGAGCCTACCTTCATCTACCATCACTCCCACTCAATTCAAGGAATCCTCTCCTTTAGATGTTGTAGCTACAAGCAAACCTTACTCTGATACCAATTTTTAGGAATAAAGGTGTAGACTAGAGTGGTTTACATAATGGGGAGAGAGAGATTTTTCACACACAATAGTGATAATAGAGAAGAGAGAGAGAGAGAGAGAGAGAGAGAGAGAGAGAGAGAGAGAGAGAGAGAGAGAGAGCACACGATATACATGGTTCACCCAACGTGGGCTACGTCCACAGGAAAGCATCCACTCAATGGCTTTGCACTTCAAACTAGAAGTAGGTTACAAAGGGATTAACAACCCTTAATGGAACTCCTACCTTGCTTCATTCTCTTTCACCAACTCATACACACACCTTACTTTACCAACTCTACAATGCTTCAATGCATTTTTGTGTGTAAAAGAGGCCTCCTTTTATACACCAAAATGGTTTCCCTCTCTCATGAGAGAGAGCCATCCATGTGCCCATGGGTAGTCACCTTTGTGTAGAAAAGTCCAAGTTGAAGTCGGTCATCAATCCATGTGTAGCCACCCTTGTGTAGAAAAGTATTAGTAGAAGTCTTCCATCGGCCATTGAATTTTGGCCACTGGCCATAGAATTTTGACCATCGGTCATTGACCATTGGCCAACCGACCATTGAATATTGACCACCGCCCAACTAGCCATTGACTATCGACCATCAATCAGTCATTTTTTGGTCACTTTTTAGCCATCATCCACGTCAAGATATTCCAATGAAAACGAATATAAATCTTTGGTCTTTTTTACGAGTGTTTTTTTTCATGCATGATGGCTTCTCCTCATAATGGGGATGTTACAGATGTGCGTTTTTTAGAATAAAAATTACAAGGGGTGAAACACGCTCCATACTAAATAATACGGAGCCTGATTCATCCCTTGTAATTTTTATTCTAAAAAACGTACATTTGTAAGGCCCCTGTTTATGAAGAGATCCATCGTTCATGACAACTCACCAAAAAAACCAAAAAATTCATGTTCTTTACACCGGAATGATTGGAAAGTGATCAAAAAACGATCGCTCGATGGCAAGTAATCAATGGCCGGTTAGTTGGTGGGGTCAATAGTTAATGACCGGTTCGATGATTGGTCGATAGTCAATGGTTGATGGTCAATAGTCAATGTTCAATGGTTGGTGGGCCGTGGCCAAAAGTCTATGGTCGATGATCAAAATTCAATGGCTAATGACCAACTTCTTCTACTTGGACTTTTCTACACGATGGTGGCTACACATGGGCCAGTGGCTCCCTTCTACTTGGACTTTTATACACAAGGGTAGCTATACATGGACGCATAGATGGCTATCTCTCATGAGAAAGGGAAACCCTTTTGACCTATAAAAGGAGGCCTCTTTTACACACAAAAAAAACATTCAAGCATTGTGAAGTTGGTAAAGCAAGGTGTCTGTGTGAGCTGGTGAAAGAGAGTGAAGCAAAGCGGGAGTTCCATTACGAGTTATTAATCCCTTTGTAATCTACTTCTAATTTGAAGTGCACAGCCATTGAGTGGCTGCTTTCCCGCGAACGTCGCCCACATTGGGTGAACCGCATGTATCATGTGTGCTCTATCTTTCTCTCTTCTCTATTATCTCTCTTGTGTGTTTAACTTCTCTTTTTTCATTAAGTAAACCACTCTAACCTCTACTTTGCTACACCTTTATTCCTAACAATTGGTACTAGAGCAAGATTCATTTGTAGCTACAACATCTAAAGGAAAGGATTCCTTGCATTGAGTGGGAGTGATGGCAGAGAAAGGTAAACTCAAGATTGATAAGCTCAATGGCAAAACCTATCAACACTAGAAGATGCAGATTGAAGACTGTCTCTACCAAAAGGATCTTTATTTACCACTAGGTGGTATTGCAAAGAATTCCGCAATGACGGCAAATGAAGCTTGGATTGTCCTTGACCAAAAGACATTGGGAACAATGTGGCTATGCTTGGCGTCAACGGTGTCCTTCAACGTTTCGAAGATGAATCTAAAAATGTCAGAGTGGGGCTCAATTGTAGAGCACCTGAATGACCTTAACACCAACATAACTCAGCTTCGATTGGTGAAGGTCAATTTTGACGATGAAAATTAAGCTCTCCTTACACTATCGTCTTTGCTGGATAGTTGGCACAGCCTTGTGGTAACTCTATCTCTGGTATGAATACTCTCAAATTTAATGATATTGAGGGTATTCTCCTAAATAAGGAAATGTGAATGGAAGCACATGTGAATGATCAAATGCTGAATGTTATTGGAAATGAGAGCAACACTGAAGGAGAGATTCAAGAATCAAAGGGGTCGTCATTGGTCAAGGTGGATCAAGTCACACACAAAGTCAATTCTTGACTATTCGAACTATGGTTTAAAAAATCCCATCAAAAAGGATTATTGGTCCAACAAGAAAAAGGAGTCAGAGTCTCAAAACAACAAACCAACATCAGAGGCCAATATGGCAGGTAAAGTAGAAGTAGAGCAAGATGCTTTAATTCTATCATTATACAATGTGTCTGATTCTTGGATAGTAGACTCTGGGGCTTCATTCCATGCAACACCCCACAAACAAAAATTTCAAGATTACACCAAAGGTAATTTTGGGTATATATACTTGGGAGATGATGAAGCTTGTGAAATTGTCGGCAAAGGTACAGTTTGTGTCAAAATAGCAAATGAAAATAAATGGAGGCTAAATTATGTTAGGCATGTTTCCTCTCTTCGCAAAAACTTGATCTCTACTATAGGTCAATTGGATGATGAAGGTCACAATATTGCATTCAAAATCAAACATTGAAAGATCTCAAAAGGATCTTTGGTGGTTGCAAAAGGAGATAAGATAGGTACACTCTACTTGTGTACGGTCAACATGTAAACTTCAATTTGTGCAATAGCTATAGAAGTTGACGGTGTGGTGTGGCACTATCGAGGTGGACATATGAGTGTCAAAGGAATGCAAATCCTTCATTCAAAAAGGCTTCTACCATGTTTGAAAGAAGTAGTTCTAGAATTTTGTAAAGATTGTGTTTACGGTAAACAAAAGAGGGTAAAATTCTTTTAAGTAGGGAATGAAAAAAAAAACTAAAAAGCTTGAATTAGTTCATTCTGATATATGGGGTCATGCGAGTACACCATCTCTTGATGGCTCGTTGTACTATGTAACATTCATAGACGATGCAACTAGGAAAACATGGGTTTACGCAATGAAGAATAAATCTGATGTGTTTTCTATATTTCAAAGGTGGAAAGCCTTTGTGTAAAATGAATCAAGAACCAAGCTTAAATGCCTCAGATCCAACAATGGAGGTGACAATTATCTACACACAAAGGCATTGAAGCATTATAAAGTTTGTAAAGCAAGGTGTGTGTGTGACTTGATGAAAGTGAGTGAAGCAAGGTGGGAGTTCCATTAAGGGTTGTTAATCCCTTTGTAACCTACTTCTAGTTTGAAGTGCAAAGCCATTGAGTGGCAACTTTTCCGTGCACATAGCCCACATTGGGTGAATCACGTATATATGTGCTCTCTCTCTCTCTCTCTCTCTCTATTGTGTGTGAAAATTATCTCTCTCCACTAAGTAAGCCACTCTAATCTCTACTTAGCTATGCCTTTATTTTTAACAACTGCACGATATCCCCCTTTTTTATTGACTTTTTATTTATTTCTTTCTTTATTTATTATTTTTAATTCATTTTTATTTGAGTTTCATTTTATTTAGTGTTAGTTTAATTTTTTTTAATTTTTTTATTTATTTGTATTTTTAATTTAAAAAACAAAGAAAAATAAAAAAAATTCATAGTTAATAACTCTTAAAAATAGATTTGTTTTAAAAAATATTACCAAAAAACAAGTAAAATTTATAAAATAAAAAATAAAAAATACTAGAATCTTTTAAAAAATTAAACAAATCAAATAAAAGCATTAAAAACTAGGAAAATTTAATAAAAAATCAAGAAAGCTTAGAAAATTAATAAAAAAGTAAAAAACCAAAAAAACTTAAAAATAATATTTTATAATAAAAAATCAAACATTGAGCCAATCGGGCAACCAATACCACCAATGGGAGGAAGCAAAACACAAATCAAGAAATATAAATCTGATTCAAATCATCTTGCATAAATTTTAGAAGAATCGCGTTGAATTGAAAATGTTTGGATAAAACAAACTTAATTTTTCTCAAAACCCAATCATAATTCCTAGGCCGGTTGATTCTTGCAAAGCATTGAGTCAGGTCATGAAAATTTCTCCAAGCTCAACTAGAGAAGAATCCTCAAGTCGCCAAGCCGTGAGGAAGCCATTCAAAACTAGTTCAATTTAATTTGAATGTGGTTGAAACCAAATAAAACCCTAGAAAACATTATTGATGCAACCTAATAGAATGGTCATAGAGCCCATCAAAACCCATCAAAATCTTCCTGAGCCCCAATCCGGAGGTGTTCAGGGTAACACCAGCAAAGCTTCCAATTTTGACCTAACAAGTGGGAGACCCTCAGGTTTTATCTATTGATTGATTAACAAGGACGTTTTTGAAAGGAAAAAATGATAGCTTGAAAAGTGGATCAAAAGTTTAATATGCCATTTATGAAAATTTGGCTATTCAAAGGCACACATTGTGAGTTGATGTCATGAGAAGCTCGCTCAAACTGCTGTTAGCCAAATCTTCATCAATCTTCAGCAGAGAGAGCAAGCTACAAGGAAAATTGTCCACCCGAGCAGGAGAAAATTCCATTGAGCAACATGAATCTCCTAGGAGACAGATTTATAGACTGAAGCATATCATGAACACATGTCAATCAGAGAGTTCAATTGCACCAAATTCAACCAACAATAGTATCAGCAACATGGAACAGAGTGCAAAAAATAGCTTTATGGCTACAGTGGAGACAAAGTTTTGTATACTAATTTAAACGGCCATAGATGTCTAATGAGTAGTAAAAGCAGTGTAGGAGCCAAGATCCTATTGATCAGAGTGAAGTTTTTAATATTGATTAGAAGGCCATAAATCTCTGATGAGCAGTAAAAGCATTGTACGAGCCTACTGATCAGAGTGAAGCCAAATCTAGAACTCCCATATGTATACAAATTTTAGTCGAGCAAGGTATTGCAAACTCAAAGATGAGGTACAGATAGATGTTCAAAAGATTGATCTAAATTGTTATCCAGATATCTATGCAAACCAACCAACAAAAACCCAATGGATCAGTCAATTGAAGAAAGCCTTATCAGAGAACCAAGTTAAAGATGGTATAAAGGTCAAGCAGGAGAAGTCTACAACTTGATGCTAAGTATTTAGAAAGGTGATACCAACAAATTTGCGATCATAGGGACAGAAACTTCCCAACAAGGGCTTGATATGGAAGAGCAGATTGAAGTACCACCCATCAAGGTATAATATTTAGATTGTGGCAAGAAAGGAGGAACAACCTGATCATATTTCATGTTTCACGGAGGTACTATATAGAAGGTCTGTAGATGTCAAACATCAAAAAAAGAAATACACAACATACCCTCACAACCCCAAAAACTCTATTCAAACCAGAGCCAAACATTCTTGAATCTTGCTTATGGGGAAATCATTACTGATCACCCTAGGAAGGGGAAAAATCATTACTGATCACCCTAGGAAGGGGAAAAATTCAACCCCATTAAGCTCATCTCCTACGAGGAATAACAACATTAGTTAGAAGCCCTAGATCTTCTAGCTGGATCTTTTCAAAGAAAAACCTATTGCTAGATTATATAGTTGCTGGAAGCTACTATTTGACACTTTAGATTCCATCAAAATTCTAAGACAAATGCATGTATGAAGATCATCAAGGACTAATATTTTTATTGACTTCCACAAGTCAACGTGAAAGGCTAACCAGCCCAACAATGTTCAAGCAATTTCATGTGACCAAGCTCACTTATACATATCAAGATGCAAATGCCAATGAATACCAATAGGTTTATGGCCTTGTACAAACCCCTACGGATGGCAAGACTGAAAGCAAAGATTATCCCAAGTTTATGTAAAACCTCAAGTTGCGACAACATGGTTCAGATAGCTCAAAATTGGTGGACGCTAGAACTTAGAATGCTACACAAAGGTCAACACCAACAAGTCCTCCAAACAAGTTCTACCAAAAAGTATCGTGGATCTTCTAAGTTCAAAACTTATGCAAATGCAAGCAGACAATATGCAACAGTCACAAGAAAAAGATGTAGTCTCACAGCCAAGTGAACCAATATCTACTATAGCAGGTGGTCGAAGAAAGGAAGAAATTCCCAAAAAGATCAAGTGCGACATTAATTGTCAAAGTGGAGGTGAGCTTCTCAGAGAAGCAAAGCTAGATTTTTAGCTAGACAAGAACCTCATGTCTTTTCACACTTGGCAAAAATATGGCCAATTACAACTAGATGACTCTCTAGAATTCATAAGCATGTCTGAAAATAAACTAGAAAAATATTGGAAAATCATTTCCACCATCATTCAAATAGATTTGCAGATCCGCAAATCTCAATTTCATGTAATGATATTAAAGGATGTACATGACGACGTTGTTTTGGGAATGCCCACTAGCCCAGACAACTCTAGAAATACAGTGTTTGCAAGAAATGTCATTTTAATAATGAAGAGAACTAGATATTTTTATTGGAAAAAGATGGCACAAATAACTCGAACACAGTACAGGTGGAGATCAATATCAAGGTAGCTATTATTGAAGATGATTCAACTCCACCCAATAGAAAGCCAAATGAGCTCGATGATTATTAAGTTATAGCAGGTGTAGTGAAAATACAACATGTAGCAACCACAATAGCCACTTAGTAGGAACTACCATCAAGACAAGAAGTAAAGAAGATCGAGGTTGCAGAAAACCAAAAGCAACTCAAAATTTGAAGGTCTGTCATTCACTGCCGACCAAGTCAACGGATATAGGTCCTAGTGGAGCACAAAGTCTTAAACCACCTCCCATAGAGACCTAGCTAGATCATGATGAGACCACAAGAGAAGAAGGACAAGTATCTTCGATAGAACCACCAATGAGGATAGCTATAGTACTTAGTAGTACAAATGGAGCAAGCGCCATATCATCTCTCTACTGGATAAAGAAGAAAAGTGCAATATGGTTTTCAACAACACCCAAAGAATATTCAAGATTACTCCCTAAAAGAAAGATAGAAAAGCAATCCTAGGTATGGCTACAAGTCAAGAGAAATTGGCTAGTACTCTTAGCATCCAAAACCATGCAGAGTAGGTAAAGTTTCGAGTGATACTTTCAAGATAAATGATTGCAGATGTCATCCTTTGTTATCATTGGTTAGATAAACACAATACCTGGAGGAAAAACTACAATGCTATTATTCTCCTTTACAAGTGGTAGCAAATGTTACAGGTACCACTTATGTTGGATTCAAAGTTGCAAGTGTCACAAATTTCACCGCCGACACATCTTACAGACAAAGGTAAAGCTAAAGTGGAGCCTCCAACAACTATTGTAAAAGATGTGATAGCATATGTCTCTACATCAAAGAACCCTGATGGATCAGTTCTCTCAACCAATTTAAGCTTTCAAAGGTCTTAGTCATTCACTGACATGAAGAGAAACTCAATGGAACAACTCAAGAAAACAAAGGTATATCAGCCCAAGTACTCATTAACGTAGGAGAAGATCAAGAAAGTGTTCGTTTGGAGCAATTTTGTAGAAGTTAGTGATCCTGTGTGGATTGAAGATGACAATCAATACCAAAAGATAAACACAAGGGATGGATATTTTCATAGTACAATTTGGAAGATCATGAGTACTATAAGGGTAATAGGCAGGTATGGGTGCTAAAGCCAAATATCACAGCATATGAAGCGCAAACAAGACCTTCCCAAGGAAGAAGCCCATATAGGTATCAACCTTGATAGATTTCAAGCTACTGAAAATACAAAATAAAAACACCGAATGTTGCTAAAGCCTTCCGTTATCCTCAAGAAAGTACAACGGTGGATTCCAAAAAGTCACCAAAGAAGCTACAAGGTTAATAGAAGAATTTGATTTTCTAATTCTTCCAATGCTCATGTCAAAAGTCAAATACTGACTTTAAAGTACTACAAAAACTTTAAAGGCTCCTTTTAGCAAGTCTACTTGGAGGATGAAATGGATAATGAAGTCTTCACAATCAAAGAATGACAACCCAATTGATATAACTACAAAGTCAAAGGTGATTAAATAGGTATGGCAAAAGAAACCTTCAATGCAAATTTGGTCTTTCAATAATCCATTCTTTGTGGATTCAAGCTTACTTGTATTAAAAGAAATGTTTGTGATAATAAGCACAAGAATGTAAAAAGTAAAGTCGCCAGGGTGCAAAAAAATACTCTTTGGCATAGTCAGTCGGATTGTTAAGCCGTGAAATGAGCAAAGCATTAGTGTCAAAGCTTAAAGTCTCAATAAAGTTTGGGCTAAGATTTGTATTTATTAAGATTATCCTCAAGCTGAAAAAGTTGAGTTTATCTAAGTCATGTTGCTCACACTCGAAGAGATGAGCATAAGATTCGATGTCTATTAACTTAATAAAGGTAGAGTGGTATAGAGTCCTATACTCACGCACAATGCACAATAAAATAAGAGCTCATATCCTCAACAATGAAAACCCTTCCTAAAGCTTCTATAGCTATACATTTTTCTCGATGAACCCTTCAAAAATCTTTCTTGCGTAGCAAAATTGTTTTCAATGTATTTCTTTGTATGCATATAGGATGTCCCATCATTCCATGCCACTGCATTAGACACTCTTTTTTGCTTTCACCCATGCACCTTGAGTGGACTATAACGGGCAAACAAATTTCCCATATCACTACCATTATATTGCTGCCACCCCATTTTTATATATATCAGCAAATGATCCCTTCAATACTTTGTTAATATTTTCCATGCTAATAAGTACTCCAATAATGTGTGATCCCAAAGACACCTTTTCAATGGATTTTTTCCCTTTGGTTATTCAAGTATTAGACCCTAGGTATTAGACCCTAATCTAGACCCTCACTATTATACTTCTCATGTACATACTCTTAGTAAATAATGAGCAAGCCTCGCCATTATGCTGCTACAATGAATAATGCAACAGCCTCGACTCACACTAGAGATAAGATTGGATATTAAAGATGCTACATTGGAATGATGCTCACCAACAAATTCATCGATCAATGAACACAATACATTCCATGGGCAACCAATCAACAATCTTTCAACCTACATGGGCGCTTCTCAACAATGCCGGAGGACAGAATGTTAACTAAGCCCACATTAGTTTACAGGATCTCTCTCTCTCTCTCTCTCTCTCTCTCTCTCTCTCTCTCTCTCTCTCTCTCTCTCTCTCTCTCTCTATGTCCTAGACTCACACTACACGGGTGTCAAGACACTATATAATGTATAATACTTAGTACACAGTTGTAAGTACCCTCATATAGTCAATCTTCGACATCAAATCAATATCTGAAAAGGTGTACCTTTAGGCCTTTAGGGAGATTGAGATTGGAGAGTTGAGAGTAAAGTTGTAAACTATGTGTTCTACAGAAAGCGCCAACTTTCAACTTCCAAGGTGACCACTCCCCACTGCCTGCTCTCAATGCATTAAAAAAAAAAATCTTGAAAGAACCCCCTTGAGCAACCACTTCCTACCTTAGTTTTTCGGTTGTTGAACTATGCAAAAAACGCAGGTAGACTCGTCACTTTTATTGATAATAGAGTCAATTTTTTTGGGATTCTAAAAAGCCTTGGCCCTAAGCTTTCAAACTTGTCCGAATGCAATTTCAATTTTTAGAATATAGTATAGCATAGCATATCAATTGGTTATTGAAATATACCTTAAGGTTTGAGACTTCACAAAAATTGAAGGCCTGGGGATCCTTATAACCTTCAAAGTGTGAAGGCCAATTTTAGGACTCGGCCTTTGAGAGAAACTTTGAACCACACTCAGGACTTCATGAGAAGTCTTGGGTGGTCATGCAACCCGTACAACCTTCAATTTTTAGGGTTATCTAGAATGTGTGGGAAGTAGAGCCAACGTTTTCCCAATGGACAATGTTTCCTCAGCCTTCACAACACAAGTACCAACATTTTTAATATTTTTTCTCGAGTCTAGCAACCACAATGTTCACTCAACATCATTTGCAACATTGGACAACCATCACTTCCAAATCAGTATCCCAGCACTATCTTTTTCGAGCATCAGTATCCTTAAGTACCCGCAACATCAACCAATTTCATCGTGAACAACCTTCCAGAAAGTACATAATTCTCAGTTTCACATAAGCATCTAGTATCAAGTATCACCGTTCATTGTGCAGTCATCAATAAATATCACTCTGATAATGGAGTGGAGGGCCCTAAGAGGGTGGTTGGGAACTCATCTGGTTACTTTCTTCTCTCTCTACCTCTCTCACATTAACCTTCTTTTATGTCTCTATTCTCTCTCTCTTCAACGAAAAGAAACCCTAAATATAATTAGCACCAAAGAACCTTGAGTTGAGAAGTACTAATCTTGAGCTAAGAATCCTAACATATTTCCATTGTAAATAACATTGGTATGAAAGCTCTCATTGTGCTTCGGTTTTGCAAACATAAACAAGAAAAAAAACTTTGAAGACTCACAAGAAAATCCCTCAATTGGGCTTGTCAGCGGAGATCCCCAAGAATCTCCTCCTTGCACTCACTAAGAGTGGGACTTGCCCAGTGGTGGCGGAACCAATCATTGTGAGATCGGAAAAAGAAACCTTGATGTAAGCACAAGGCCACCAAGGGGTGCACCCTTATGGAGTAATTTTTGAACTTGGGGTCAAAAAAAAAAACTAATCTTGCTTCGTTGGCCTTCTCGAAGAAACTTGATGATATGGTTTAGTATTGATGGATTGTTGACAATCAAAAATAGTTTGCTACTAGATTGTAGTGTAGAGAAATGCAAAGGACTACTAACCTGGTCATTGACTAGGCATTTGTTTCGAGTCCACGAGGTAGAGAACATTGTTTTGTCCAACTACAGAAAAACCATATGAGCAGTTAAACTTTTTGTCATGCGATAAGAAAATGACACAAACCACAGACCATATATAGTGCATGCCATACAAAAGTTCTATATAGAAGTATAGTGGAGATTCGACATTGTGTCTCTCCAAACAACCATACCCTATCCTATAGTCTAGTTGTGTAGTCCAAGCAAACACATGGACACGGAGATGTGGATGCATATTAAGGGCCTTTACGACTTGTTGACACAGAGCTTTGTATGTCGATTTGTAGATGCTTCTCATTGTTGATTTGCTCTCCTTATTATGATTGCTCTTACTATGTCATTTTTCAACTTGTAAATGGGAAGATCTTTTTTTTCTCCTGTGTTCATAGCTTTGACACTTGTCCAACTATGGTTGCCTTACTAAATGCATCCTTATTCCACTCCGGCATGTCATATATAAAGAGTCATACAACATGAAGTTCTTGAGCGACATGCCGCTCTCATGTTTCTAACATGGGATCATCCCAAGGACAATATGGGATGGAATAAAGAATTGTGCTTATTAGCTGCAACTGTCTCCTCTCTTTGGCTACAGTAGATTGGCCATGGTTAAATATCGGCCCGCTTGGCTGCGTGTAGGTTGGGGTGACCTACAGAGTCAGTGACAGTGCTTTTTGGGGGGAGAACATAGCAAAAAGAAATATGTACACCATGCTCTCTCGTATACACAAGTGTGCGGCCGCAGCATTGTGGTAAGAGCTGCGCTTTCCCATCGTGAGTTCGAGAGATCAAAGTGGGTGTATGTATTTCGTCTTTATCTTTTTGGCGTGCTAAAGCCTTAGTATCCATATGGGTGAAGGTCGTTCAATTTTAGTTGTTTCACATGTGTCCCTGAGAAAGCCTTAAAAGTCTTAAACAAAAAATATCTTGTCTTTTCAGATGCAATTTCAAAGATTACATTCATTTTTTAACATGCTGAAATTGAAAAGGTTGTAGAGAACAAAAGAGTGTTAAAAAGTATTCATAAAAATTTGATCCATGATGTGAAGTATTGAATCATTATTTTTTTTATATAGAATTTGATTTGTAAGGAATCATTTCATTTAAAGACTTCACAAAGATTCATTTCATTAAATTGGTTTATTATTTTTTAGGTTTTTTAAAATCTATATTTTCTTATGAATGCTTTAAAATAATCTTTTGGTTTAGTTTTTCAAAGTAATATACATACACACACACACACACACGTGTGTGTGTGTGTGTGTGTGTGTGTGTGTGTATTTATATATACCCACTTTTCACCTAACAATATACATGTCATGAGGCCTCCTAAGGTTAATCCTACCATGCTTAAATATCTCTTCCCTTTTTCCTCTCCCTCTCTCCCTCTCTCTCTAGTCACTCTCTCTCTCTCTCTCTCTCTCACACACACACACACACACACACACAAAACGCAAAAACACATAGAGGGGCCTTTAAGCCACTTCATTCCAAGGATATATCAATAGCAATTGAATAAGGAGGGTCTTGAGGTGTTTTATCTTTTGAAAATTCAAGCATAGAGTTGAAAATTGTCATTCAGCCTAACAATTTATGTAATTTGATCTATAAATTAACTTAGTGAAATTAAGCTATAAGTTTTAAATATAGTTTAAACATGTATGCCATAATAAATTTATTGCTGTAACTATTGAGTTTTATTATTAAAAAATAAAAAAATTAACTGATTATTTTTACTAGCATGATTTAGAATATATAAACAGACATTTTATTTTCTATAAGCTTAGTATAGCTTTTTGCTAATGTCAAAATGGTATACATTTGATTATAAACCTTCCAAAATTCTACCTAAACAAGATTTTCTTTATATAAGCAAAAATGCATATTTAATTAAAAGTATATTCCTGCCACTTATGGTGAAGATCATTACACAATTTTTCACAAAGGTTTTTTTGTAGGCGTCGGGATTTTATTACTTTAAAATCACTTGTTAGTCAAGGGTTGCCAACCAGTTCGTCGACTAGGAACGGGCTAGGCTTACTTCGCCACGAGGCCAAAACTCCAGTAGATTGTGTCACTGCTCAACGTAGGTAGGCTTTTTCAATGACCGAAAGCCAAGAGGAGGCTAAAGCTCGGTTTAGACAAGGCGGCCATAGTGTGTAGGGAAGATGTGTGTATCCTTTGCGGCAGACGTTGATAGGGTGAAGCAAAAGCAATCCTTCTCCCTGTCTGTAGTACTCTTGCTTTTAGGAGAAAGAACCACAAAGTACTCAAGTGGCTTAGCGCCATTCTCTTTGAGGCTTCTCCCTCGTTCAAAAAAGCATGGTTGCACTTGCAAGGCTTTGCTAACTAGAGTGCTTTGTTAGCTACATTGACACGATTTGATGATCATTTGATTTAAGAACATGAAAGAAGAACATAAGTAAATCGAGAATGAAACTGTTTCATGTTTATAATATAGATACTGATGTAGAATGAGTCAAAGAATTAATAAAATTTAAAATCCAAGGACAAATTTAAACATGTTGTTCTCTAATATGTTTATCTTGTTCTCAATACGACATGAATGCGATTAACAAGGCTGTCTAGTTGTTGTTCGAGAGAAACAATAGATTATATCGAACAGATGGTTAGTAGTTTTGCTTGCTAAGGAAGGAGAGAGAGAGAGAGAGAGAGAGAGAGAGAGAGAGAGAGAGAAGAAGAAGAAGAAGAAGATAGTTTTTACGTCGTAGGAAAGTATCCCAAGAGACCTTAAAGATTTATCCGACGAAGAGAGTTGAACAAGATTTTAGAAATTGAATATACATACATACATATATATATATATATATATATATATATATATATATATATATATATATATATATATATATATATATATATATATATATATATATATATATATATATATATATAGAGAGAGAGAGAGAGAGAGAGAGAGAGAGAGAGAGAGAGAGAGAAAGAAAGTTTGTTACCGCTCATCAAAGCATGTTTCCATGGTTTTTAATTGGTATCCCCTCTAGTACGTTATGATCGCGACGCACATTTTTTATCCATACCTCGAAAAAGAACCATAAGAAGAGTTGGAATTTATAGAAATTGATGATACAGATCATTTGAGATATATTTACTTTTAGATGTTGTTTCCTTTTTATGTTTGGAAAAAAAAAAAAAAGAAAACATGCAAGTCTCCTTGCATGGGGAAGTTGCACAGTCCTTCCCAATTCTTATAATACGAAGGAACATGCCATTCCCACAAAAGCATGCAATTTTCAGTGCATTCATTTCACAGCGTTCTCAGCAATCAAGAGTAAAATGTGGTAGTTCTTACTTACCGTACACTCAAATATCTCGTGTTTGTAAATGTACAAGAGTTTTGTCCAGGCTTCTTTATACGTTGACTGCAATGAAACATAATAACATTAGAAAGGTTTCATAAGTAGGATGCATGAAACATTTTTCTAACTTTGAATATTTTACAATTAATATAAAAATCAAAACAATTTGTGAGTATTTGCACCAATCCAAATACAATGCTATTTCACAACAAAGCTTTGGCATTTTCCATAACGATTAAAATGTCAACGGAAAAACTTTAACTCTGTATCAGAGCTTGCTTGCAATAACGGAGTTAGATATATCTTGGAGTCGAGTATGCAATTAGCAATCTTATCGTAAATTCTCGTTGTTTGGATTTGAGTCAACACTACTCATTTGCAATAGCCATGGAGAAGTTGTGGACTGGCCACTTGGGATACATGAGGTCCATCGTATAGGTGATTTCATCTGGAGTGATACCCTTGCTTTGTATTTTGAGGGCTTGCTAGCCCTGCCACATTTGTCATACATGTCAACTAAGGCAATGTCAAGCATAAAGATTTTTTTGACAGTTCTTGACTAACAATATGATCGTAAGTTCTTTTGCCTATCTTACCGTCTTCCGAATTGCCACATGGCTTTGAAATGCAAGCATAGGTGATTGCATATATAGAGACTCTTTTCACATTAGTTGAAAAGAGTCTAGAGCTTCCTTGCCTCGCTCATGTACAGCACATCTTGCAATCAGTGCAATCTGAAAGAGCGATGCAAGTGAACGGTTGTGAGATGTATGTTTTGAGATAGAGAGCTCTTGATTACGCATAGTACCACATGCCTCCAAGATGCAAGCATATGTGATTGCATATAGAGATGTGCTCACTTCACATCACTTGAAAATATTCTAGAGCTTCTTGGTCCCGCCTCTGTTCAGTACATCCCACTAAAAATGCAATCTGAGAGAGGGACACATGTAAAGGTTTGCGAGATGTATGTTTCGAGCTAGAGAGCTCTTGATTATGCATCTTTTTGTATTCTGAGCCATAGCCGGATCTACGAGTTGAGACTTGGTGTTCTTCCCTTGCTCATCCTACTAGGTGGATTGGGCTTGTGGGCTATTTTGATACCTGATCTCATCAGAACCACAACAGTCTTCTCTTTGTTTTTGATGACTACTCGATAAGCAGGAGGTTGATTGCTAGAGGGTGTTGTCCTTTTAGTAAAGGGTTGAAGGAAATATGTTTTGAGCTTTTTGTGTTGAGCATATCCCGCAATCAATGTGTTCCAAGAGACGACATTCCAGACAAAAAGCTGCTCAAGCATGATTTGTGCTTTCTCAAGAGCACCACATCTCGCTATGATTGTTTCTCCTACATAGTGCCACATGCTTTCAAGATGCAAGCATAGGTGATTACATCAGGAGAAATATCCTCGCTTCACATGTTGGAAACAGCCAGCCAGAGCTTCGTTGTTGTCGAGCATATCCCGCAATCAATGCACTTGAGGAGACGACATTCCGGACATAAATGCAATGCCACATGCATTCACGACAAAATCATAGGTGATTGCATATGGAGAGATGCCTTGGCTTTGCATCCGTTGAAAACAGACCAAGGCTTTTGCCCATCTCAGCATCTTCCAGATTTCCAGATGCCTTCAAGATGCAAGCATAGGTGACTGCATCTAGAGAGATGCACTCACTTCAACCCCTCAAGAACTCACTATGTGTTTTGAAGTACACCGCATCTTCCAAACCGTGCCCCTATCCCGCATATCCCGCAATCAATGCCTTCCAAGAGGTGACATTCCGTACAAGAAGCTCCTCGAGCAATTTTTGTGCTTTTTGAAGAACACCATATTTCGCATACATGTCCCAAGCAATGCCAAGCACAACTTTTCAGCAGCCCGTGAGTAACAATCTCATCGTGCATTTTGTTGCCCATGCGTCATCTAAATTGCCACACGCCTTCAAGATGCAAGCATAGGTGATTACATCAGGAGAAATTTCCTCACTTCGCATGTTGGAAGCAACCAGCCAGAGCTTCTTGGCCTCGTCGTTGTCGGGCATATCCCGTAATCAATGCACTTGAAGAGACGACATTCGGACAGCCAGCTAGAGCTTCTTGGCCCTGTCCCTGTTATCAATGCACTTGAAGATACGACATTCCGGACATCAATGCAATGCCACATGCCTTCAAAACAAGCATAGGTGATGCATCTCGAGAGATGCTCTAGCTTTGCATCTGTTGAAAATAGCTTGGGGCTTTTGCCCATCTTAGCATCTTCCAAATTGCCAGAGGCCTTCAAGAAGCAAGCATAGGTGATTGCATCTAAAGAGATGCGCTCGCTTTAGCCCCTCAAGAACTCACCGTGCTTTGTGAAGATGGCTTGCCACAACCATGTCGCTCGCACCTAGCAATCAATGTGCTTGAGAAAAAGGCAATCAATAGAAGAAGCACATCCAAGACTTTTTGGAGTTCCGTGAGGGCACCACATTAGGCATTAGGCAAAACAACGTTGGGCATGACAATCTTCTCCAACAACCCGCAGCTAGCAATTTCATCGTCATGAATTGTCAAACCCATGTGAGGGTCTTGCATAAGGTGACCAACTTCCAAGGTGCAAGCATGGGTGAATCCATCTGGAAGAAGACATTTCCTTTGAAAAGCTTTTGATGCACATGAGAGTCGTTTTTGCTGGCAAGCAAAAAGGCATGGATCGCGGCTACACATCAGCTGAAAATAGTGTAGCCTTCTCGCCCCGCTGATGTTAAGCACATCCCACAATCATTGCGTTTGAAGAGGTGGAATTCCGAACAAGAAGCTCCTCGAGCGCTTTCCGTGCGTTCTGAAGAGCACCATATTAAGCAAAGACGAGCACAACTTCTTTCCTGTATCGCTCATTGACCTTGCTCTTGTTGCGCACATCCCACAATGAGTGCATTCCAAGAGTCAACATTCCGGGTAGAAAGCTGAAAACAGCCTAGAGCTTTCTGGCCCTGCTCCTGCGATGCATATCCCAGAGTGCTGTACCACGTCGCCACAAGTAGAACCCGGCTTGACTCCACTATCCCCTAAGGCGTGCTGAGCTCCAATATAGAAGCTTCTTCCGAATGCTCAGAAGAAGAAGAGCAATCTGCTGCTCCAATGGAAAATCCACGCCACTCTGACATCCCAGGTATCTCACTGCAGTGCGAGGAGGGATCCATTGAAAAACTGGGTCTGGGATCCGAGTGAGAGTGGGAGTTCTGACTAATCCAAAAGGCAATAGACTTGCACCCAATTGATCAGCACTCCTGAGGCCCCACAGAAGGTCTACAAGGCCTGCGCTGCCCGAATCAAGTTGGTCTCTTGGCCATGCAAATATAAACTGGTGTATGAAGCAAACTTTGCATCAAGCAAATCCTCTTCCCTGATCACTAGGAGCTGCAAACCCCGTAACCCCACCTCCTCTGCTGCTAGGTACATGCTCAGAGCCTAAGGAGCCAAGGGGCAGCCCTTACACACCGATCTAGTCAAAGCAAAGCTCTGCCACGACCGCAAGCGCAACAAAGCGCCCTCAAGAAAGCTCCAATCCACCCAATCACATGCCTTCTCAAAATCGAGAAGGGCCATATTACCAGATCGGCCTCCCTCTGTACACATGCCCAAGAGGTGGCCTCCCAAAAAGTAAAGATGTTTCCAAGGATGCTGCGTTCCTTGACAAACCCTGTCTGTGTAGCATGAATCGAATCCCCAAGGTAGGGCCGGATCCTCAAAAACTCAAAGCCTTGGCTAAGAATTTGTACGCTTGGTCTAGATTTCGGACTCTCTGCCAACGTAGCTGGGAGTCCTGCCTGTCTACATACATCATGCTGCTCAGTAGGGGCATCTGCTGACGAGAGTTCCCGTTAAAAATCAGTAGCTCTAGTGCGCATCTTATCAGACTCGGCCTCTACCTCCTGAGCTGTCAAACCCCTGCCTGAGCATGCCGCGTGCCTGTGGTCAACTCTGTCTCCTGAGTCCACTGAGAAGCCTAGCGTCGTAGCGATGATCATCATTTCGCCACTTCGGGTTCATTCTGCCAGTATTGATGCCAAATAAACCATAAAGGCCTCATGGGCCAACAAAGAATAGATGAGTAGACACTTCTTCTTGAAAAGAGAGAGAGAGAGAGAGAGAGAGAGAAACCAAACACAAGAGACACAAGAAGGCGGAGTTTGTCACAATCTGCTGAGTCAAGCCACTGAAGACTTGAGCCTACCTACAGATCCCGATCGAGGGGCCTAACCTCTAAGAAGAAGTAGCAACAGAAGAAGTCCGAACTAACTTATGGGGTTTCCGTTTGGTGGGGCCCATAATAAAATAAAGTAGAACCTACTCTCACAAAAAAACCTTGCAATCAACTAATGATGTGGCACTGTTGTATGGACAACCCAGATTTTATGCTGACAGTGCTGACGTGGCACTGTTGTATGGACAGCCCAGATTTTATGATGGCAATGCTAACGTCGCAGATTTTCAAAAATTCCGTTGACATTCTGATGTGGCAGGACTATGCGGACACTTCCACGTTTTACGCGCTGATGTGGCAACAATGTACGGGTTTTTCTACTTTTGCATTGGCTGCTTTTGGGAGGCCATATGCTTTTAGAACTTGAAGATTTTCATGTAAACAACTTTTAGAGGCCAAGGGTCTTTAAATATGACCCATGGACTCACTCTGGTAGTCTACTCGTGAGAGATGCATAGCAGAGCCATGGGAATTGTACCATATTGAAGCAACATAAAGAAATACCGAAAGGGATGCCAAGGCTTGGGACCAGTGCTCTCTTGGGATGGAACTCCGCCACTCTGCGTCTCATGTGTCGTTCATCTCTTTCAACTTAGTATTATTTGAATTGCTTAAAGTTGTTCAATCTGTTCTTTTTTATTGGCACGTGGTGCTCGCCCCGTTACAGTGGTATCCTAGCTTCAGACATGTGCTTTTCTGAAAGCATACAAGTCTTATCAAAGAGCAGAAAGAGCAAGATGGCGCTTCCAAATTTGTACAAAAAAATCTTTGTGCCTCAATCTCGAACTTATTAGGCACTCGCACGCTTAGTCCATCATGCATCGGACATGCTCCCATCTTCATCACTTGACTTACAGAGCATAATCCACCCAAGATCAGTTGCAAGAGAAGGATCAAAGATTTTTTGAGCCACCGTTTTTCTCAAAGGTAGTGCCATAAAGTGGTGGATGTTTATAGCTACCAAGCCGCACACTCCAAGGACTTGGCAAGCTTTCAAGGAAAAAAAATTCCCGAAGTTACATGCCTTCAAACATCTTCCTTTGGAGTGCAGCTTTTGACAAAATGGGGTATCCTGAAATGCTTGCCATGAAAACCCTAGCAGATTACAACTTGAAATTTCTCAACGTCTCTTTTAGGTGTCACTTCTCCAACCGATAACCTTGGAGGTCCAATGTGATTGCTATGTCTTGGGGCTACCGTCAAGATCCTCTGTCGAAATGAACTTTGAAAGCTTTGGATCCTTAGTAGAACCAAGAAACTGTTGCATGAGTTGCATGGTTTCTGTTTTATCTACTTCTTCATTATCCGCATACATTCTCTATAGGATTTTTCTCTTTGGCGCCATTCCCAAGTTCTACTTCTTCTCATTGGTGTCCTCCTCTTCACTTTCATAAGAGGTAGATTCGTAAAAGGTAGACTCTGAAACCATCGTGCTCTGCTACTGTGGGACGGATTGGATTGTTCATAGAAGAACAATTGACTGAGTTGTGATACCACTAATACCTTTTTGTACATCAAGGACAAATGGTGAATCGCAATAGCGGACACTTCTACTTGGAGAGAGACAGAGAGAGAGAGAGAGAGAGAGAGAGAGAGAGAGAGAGAGAGAGAGAGAGAGAGAGAGAGAGAGAGAGAGAGAGAGAGAGAGAAACCAAACACAAGAGACATAGGAAGGCGGAGTTCCTTCCCTAGAAGCTTTGGCCTTCAAGCCGAGGGCCCCCAAAGGGTATTTCTTTTATATTGCAAAAAATGGCCAACACAAGTTGTTGTCACAAGTGCTCAAGCCCTTCTTGATTTTCACAAGTGCTCAACTTCAAGAAATCTCAAAGCCTTGGTCGTCTTCACAAGTGCTCAAAGAGAGAGATCACATAAAAACTGATGATCAATTTTTCTTTTGCATACACTCAAAGAAGTCTCTATATAGGTACGAGCCTAACTTTTTGAGTGTCCCTAACCCTCGGCTTTTCAATTGTCATAAAATCTAATATCTAACCAACCCAAATGATTTTCTCATATTAAATTGATCACTTAATGTGGGAGAATAAACGGGAACAAGTGTTAAGATATAGATATGTGCTTATAGATCTATCTCAACACGGAGCCAATAGCAAAGGGGCCCAAATGGGAGATGGTCTATCAAGAGCAAGGCTAACCAATGGAGCATAAGACCTTAGGGTTAGCTTCATTGAAGACCTCCAATAATGTGTGTAAAAGTCCTTTGACCTTAGGTAAGCTAGGGCTGAGCTTGAGGTGGGAACCCGGCCCAAACTCGAGGTGCTTGTCGTGCTTGAGGTGCTTGATTAAGATGCTTGAGGTGCTTGACTGGCTCCATGCTTGAGGTGCTTGACTTGGTGCATGATTAAGGTGCTTGAGGTGCCTTGAGAAGCTTGCCTGAGATGCTTGTGGGAACACCCCCTACTTCAAGTGCTTAGTCATGCTTGATGACTAAGGGGCTTGCTCATCCAAAGTAAAAAAGATCCCTACAAGGAGGGGGGCGAGCCTACAAGGGGGGGGGGGGGGGGTGAGAGAGAACACACACACACACACACACACACACACACACACACACACACACACACACACACACACACACACACACAAGGGAAGCCCCAGCTTGAAGAGGCAGCAAGGACACTTGTCAAGTTCCTCCTCATGTTGCCCTCATGGTGTGCCTGAAACCTATTGGTTGGCCACCCAAGGGGTCCAATGATAATAAAGGATATTTAATTAATTGATTTTGCATTGGGAAAGGGGGACACTTGTCCCAAGGCTATCCCTGTTGCTTGTAATGGCTCCTGCTTGTGATTGGCTAGGCCTGGAGGGGTCCAATGAGCTTCAAGCATGAGCTACAAGGGGGGGGTCGACCCAAGCAAGCTGGGGGGGTGCTTAGGGGGTATACTCACCCACACACACTCACAAACACTCTCATTGTGTACTATGCAAAGTGCAAGAGCTCCCTCTCTTTCTCCAAGCAAGTAGAGGTTGAGAGCCTACACCAACACTCTTGGCTATGGAGTGCAAATCCATCCAAGAGCCATGCTTCAATGCTTGAGCTTGCCATATATTTCTTCTTCATTACTATGCTATTATGTATGCTAGCACAAGAGTTATGATAAGTGAGGAACTAGCTCTTTCTCGTATGAAATGTTTCTTCTTCCTCTTCCCTACCCTCATTCCCTGCTAGCTCTCTCCACCTTCGAAGGTGTTTGAGGTCTTGGGACTGAGGCTTGGTATAGTTAAAGCTTTCTTCAAGTTTAGGTTTTGCTATGATGGTGATGCATGAAGCTTTCCATCTTCATTGCTTCACCTAGGTCACAAGGAACACAAAGAATGTATTGTAACAAGTCTCTCTTTATGGGAGAAATCATAATACAAATGCCTATTGGAGGGGGGACCGGCTCCACATAAATCCGGTCCTCAATTGTTGTCATGTTCTCTAAATTCTCTCTCTTGCAAAAGTATTGTCTATGCCAAGTTAACTAATTGCTATGATTATGTTGCTATCTTCAATTATGTCTACCCGCTATGCTCACAAAATCATTTCTTGAAAGTACTCTCATTAAATTCCGCTACTCTCAAATTGAATAGGCAAATTCCATTACATCAATTGTCCACATACTCAATAAAATGTATGGAGATGGGCACAAAAGCATTCAGAACTCAAAACTGCTTGCCAAGAAAAAGTGTGACAACGTCTTTATAAACAACATATCTGTATCTCAGCATATGTCCCCCTACACAAAAGTCTCCTTCTGTCACCCCTCTTATCATAGTGTCTTAAAGCATTGCTACATTGTGGACCAGATAATTCATCGTGGCACTCAATCTCTTCATCTCCATTACATGTAACATGACATTCTTGCCAATCTATGATCTTTCATCTTTTTATAGTATATAGAGAAAGTTGAGGCTGGTTACACACCAAGATCTTGCATGCCCATCGTTTTCGAGGATTGGGCGGGCAAGCGTAATGTTTTCTATTTTTCTTTAAACAAGATTTTTGACAACGAATGTTCGTAGATTATTGGTTTGTAGCCTTTGTTGGATCGCGCTTGCAAGAGCTCAAGCCCCGTCCGAGCTTGAGCAGGGAGTCTTGGTTGTCGAAAACAAAATTCGCTACCCATATTACACCATGAATGGCTTTTGACAATAGGCTTCCACGTCTACGCACCCAAGTTTGGGCACATGGTGTGTAAGCAACGTAATTTTAATGATAAATAGATACATAGTAGAGTGGAACCTAGACCCTTCAAAGGTTACAGTTGGTTCCCACTTCCTCGTTTCTCCAAATATTTCCCTTGATCTATGTCTAGCCCCTAGAAGTGTCTATAAGGCCAATAAATCATCCTCCTTTACCAAAAGTGCTTACTGAAAGCATGCTTCCTCATGCTCCTAGACAATAATTGTTTTCAAGAAAAGGGGGTGCAATGCAACAAGCATGTAGTATTTACAAAAATGACTTACTTTCAAGACAGCAAGTGTTTCCTCACCTTTGAAGTATCTTTTGTATAACTCAAACATCACTTTCTTGAGAATTTTTTAAAGATGTAATCTACATTTCCATGTGAAAGCTTTAACTGCGAGCAAGTGTATATCAATGAAGGTACTCCTGCTAGGGGGAGTTTGCAAAAATGCAATTCTTTGCAGGAGAGCTCCGGAGCACCATTACTAACATTGTACATGAGGCTATTGCATGAGTTGTTCATCACCAACCATCTCATCCTTGCATTTTTTAGGGTCAATTTTGTGAAGCTTATGATCTCTGATAGGAGCAACTCTTCCATAACATAGATAGATTGTTGTACCAAACAATATCCCTCAAGGCGTCAAAGATCCATCTTCCATACTATTCCCAAGGCACTATAGCTAGATTCCAAATTAACATCTTTCTCCTTATACCATTTTTAATATAAGAGATGGCCTTGCTATGTCTAAGTCCTTTATCTAAAGTGATGAAGACATGGCAAAACGAGATTACACATTGCCTAACTATCTGTGTATCATAGGGTTGGATTGCAGAGGAGTCATCTTTCATCACTTGGAGGTCTTCATAGTGGATAGCCCTCTCTTGCTCATAATTTGTGAGATGATAGAGATCCATGAAGCAAAACTTTTATAGCTGCAAGGCAGTTTTGCTGTGTAAAATACCTGTTATACTTCCCTATTGCATTTCTCTCTTCTAATTCACCTTTGTACCATTAATCAATAGCTTCTAAGCACAACTTGATGAATGGATGTATAATGTTGTCACAAGTAGACTCAACATCTTGCATGTAAAAATCAAGAAACCATAATCTTACATGTGATGCAACCATAAGCAATGAAAACCCAATAGAGTAAAGAATCAGTAATTTTGTTACGATATTGGACAATCTACTGTATGTGGTTGATATTACAATTGGAATCCTTGGTGTGTAATAATTACTTACTATGTTGTCTTTATTTTTCACTAATAGTGACTTGATGATGTGTAGATTAAAACTTTGAAAATTGAGGAGAAAGAGAGGCAATAAGACCAATACTTAATGGCTATTTATTTTAGCATAAGTGTTGTAGTTATTTTTTCAATAAGCCCATGTGTCTTCGTTGTACAAAGTTAGTGAGAACCTATACTATGAAACAAGTGATAGGTACTACCCGTGAACTCAAGTGTAAAGAGGGGTCTCTATTTTTTTGCACCAACTTAATTTAATAAAGAAATTAGATACCCAACTTTACAAGAGGTGCTGTGGAGTGTCGAGGCTACCACTTTATGACATTCTTGTGTAAGATGCTATTGATTTTTTCCTTTCTTCTCTCTTAATCTATGTCTTGAACCACGAAGCGTATCTGTGGAAACTTCTAGTATAAGAGTGTGTAAGAGTTTTCTTCTCGCCTTCTTTGCATCCTACTTTGTGTGTGTGTGTGTGTGTGTGTGTGTGTGTGTGTGTGTGTGTGTGTGTGTGTGCACACGCGCACGCGTGCATGTCAATATTTCCATCTCTTTCTCTCTAAGGTAACATCAACCCCTTGTCTCTCTTTCTTGCTTTTCTTTCTTGATCATGAAAATGTCAATTGTTCTATTTCATGGCCAACAATGGAGGCCCACCTTTGATACAACAGTGGGTCCACCCTTTATTATAGCAGTGAGCAAGGTCAATTGTCCTATTTCATGACCAAAGGTGGGTCTCCACCCTTGGCCATGAAATAAAACAATTGACCTTGTCATGATGGAGGAAGAAAAGAGAGAGAAGGAATTGATGTTGTCACTAAGAGAAAGAGATGGAGATATTGATATACACACACATACACACATAAAATAGTACACAAAGAAGGGAAGGAGACAACTCTTGCACAAGAAGTTGACACAGAGAATCTCCATAGTCTGACATCGTTAAGAGAGGAGAAAGAAAAAAATTGACAACATCTCACACAACAATGGCTTAACGTGATAGCCGCCAAACTCCAAAGCACCTCTTGTGGAGTTGGATATTTAATTTCTTTATTAGTTAGTACCAAAAATTTTAAGGTCCTTCTTTACACCTCGAGTTCATGGGTGGTACCTATAGTACTTATTGCATGAACCTTCATAGGGTAGGTTCTCATTAACCTTGTACAACGAATCCACATGGTATATTTAAAAAAATAACTACAATACTTATGCTAAAATAAAAGCCAAAAATTATTTTTCTTATTGCCAACTTTTTCTCCTCAGTTTTGAGAGTTCCAATCTATAGAACATCAACTCACTATACTGAAAAATAAAGACTAACACAACAACTAACCATTAGATGCCAGCTATCCCAATTGCAATGTTGTCCACATACAAAAAAAGGATACCCAATATCGTAACAAATTTTGATATAGAAACCAATAAAATATCAACTTGAGAAATCATATGCATATGCCATTGGATTTTATGCAAGCACTCCTCAAACCTAATTTTGTCTCCCATGACCAGAAGTTGCTCACTTCAACAATGAATTTAAAAGGGAGAGACAAAACATTGAACACAACATTAATGTGCTTTTAAAATTCATGGGCATTCAACTCTCTTTATTTGAGTTTCATATGGGTGTCAAGGGTAACATATGACCATGGCTTAAGTCTTAGCATTCATTTCTCCACATAGCATACACAAAGATCGGGTATTGGCTTAGAGTCAAATTATAAGTCCATGTGTCCTATAGAAAATGAGAGAACCAAAATTAAGGAAAAGCTCAAGATTTCTCAAACGATATATTACAAGGCTAAATCAATGCAAAATTTGGCTTTTTACAAGCAACTTAAATACAAATATCTTGAAAATTTTCACCAATATATTACAAATCGAATCAATGTAGAGCTTGTAAGGTAGGGTGCAATAATATACTACATAGATGTACTTTAATTTTATAGTAACATATTGTCGAAAAAATCTTGAATATTCACCTAATATTGATCTATGTCATTTTCTGTAAAACAAATGGATTTGTCACCTAGCTCTAAGCCAATACTCGATCTCTTGTATGCTAATCTTCTTATATGCTATATGGAGAAATCAATTCTAAGACTTACTTTATAGTCATAACTCATATGTTGCCCTTAACATCAATGCCTAGATGAGATGCACAGACTTGAATGTCCCTGAATTTTAGAAGCGTGTTGATGTTGTGTTAAATATTTTGTCTCTAGCTTTTGAATTTATTGTTGGAGCAACTTTTGTAGCATAGTCATGGGAGACAAAATTGCACTCAAAGAGTTCAAGCCTAAAATCCATTAACATATGTGTATGATTTTGTAGATTGGTTTTTTATTGGTTTGTATGGCAAAATTTCATTCTATACAATATTGGGTCATCATTCCTTGTGGTTGCATAAGCAGTTGACTTGTGGCTCCTTGCTTTTACACATAAGATGTTGATTCTTCAAACTCCTCCAAGGTCAAACTATAAGACATTGTATACATTAATGTAAAACTCAACGTTCACACACAAAGAAAAAAATAAAAAATATTTAAACTTTAACCAATCAATCTACATCTGCATGCTCAAACTTGGTTTCATTAGAGCCTCTTTCCCACCTCTATTAAATTGCCAGTAAAGCATCTAACTTATTATCCTTAACCAAGTAAAGTATATGAAGCTCTCAATAAGGATAAACAACAATTCAAGAAGACTAAGCGTACTTGCAGATAGAACAACAATTATAAGAGCCTAACCATGTAGGATCACAGAAAGACTTTTTGAGGGAGTAGTGAGAAGACTGAATTGTTTGTTCAAACTACGGAACCCGAACTCCAAGAAAAGTTAGTACTATTGTTAGAAGACAAGAATACAAAACGAGGTTCAAAGGCAAAGTGGAAAGAGGCTATGAATGCAGTCTCATTGATTGTTAAGAGGGAACGATGTAGAGACAAGATGGTGGTGAATGGTGCTACTCCTACCTCTAGCATGCATGAGATCCCAACAAGTCATGCTATTGTGACTCCAAAAGGTGATAATTATGTGCTTGATGAGCTTATTAAGGGTATTTATGAAATGAAATTGAAGCTGGCCAGGCTTGAAGAAAAAAGGAAACCTTCTGGACAGAAATCCCAAAGAAGGGTTTGTGCACGAATGTATATGGAGTGTGAACGCAAACCATGGCAAAAGGGATTTTGATAGCTTCAGTGATGCTTTGAAAAGAGATCTTGTGTTTTTAAAGGATGGGAAGATCCATTTGTGGGAGAAAAGTACGCCATTAGTAACTAACTAGAAAAAGGGGGTATGCAAAAGTTACTAGAGGATAGTCATGCCATCTCTACAATGGAGGTCGCTAGCTATGGAGCAAAGATGGAGCCAATTCCAAAGAAAGGTTCAAGCCCAATTTATGATGTTTTTGAGGTGGTCCATGGCTTGTGGCCGTATGCAAAGGCATTAGGTGAGAAAGCGAGACAAGTACATCATTAGAAACTAACTTTAGAAAAGGGTTTATGCAAAAATTACTAGAGGATTTATGATGTTTTTGAGGAGGTCCATGGCTTGTGCCCGTATGCAAAGGCATTAGCTAAGAAAGGAAAGTTAACTGACAGGCGTTGCATGAAGCTAGTGATTTCATACACCACACAGCAAGTTGGGATGATTATATGGACTCTTTATTAGTGCATTCTTACTAGTGTCATAACAAAGAAACCATTGTGGAAGAGAAGCGAAGGCATGAGAATGGGGACAAAGGAACCTCTACTTCAAAGAGGGTTATAAGATCTGGAGGAAGGAAGGATCTAGGACCTTCTCATAGGCTTCACCGCAAGTTCCTCCTCCTCCTTAGGTATCTTGAAAAAAAGAAGAAAGAGCACAAAAAAGCAAAGGTAAAAGTTCCTACTTACATGTTGCAATATGACATTGAAGTTGCTACATACTTAAAACAAGTATTGGAGGAAAGGATTTCGAATATTAAAGTTGAGTTTACTTTGGGTGAAGTTCTTGCATAGCTAAGTGTAAGTTCCATGAGGATATTCCACCACAATCATAGGATGAAGGAGAATGTTTGAAGGCACAAGGGATACAAGTACAAGAGAAGGAATGTGATGACAATGTGGTAGGATGCTACCAGTCTTCTGGAAGAAATATGCATGTTAAATCTATGGATGACAATGATGAAGATGAACCTTCACATAAAAGACACTACTCTAAAAGTCATTAGGCAAGAGATAACATGGAAAATTTCCAAGAGTCTTTACATGAAGGGAAAGTGGTCGATAGGTACATACCATTGTTGGATGATTAAAGCTACCAGAACCTAATCAAGAGATCTCTTTGGGGTGTGTTCAAATGTAAAGGTGAACATTTGCAATGTCAAAGATGAGCAAAACTTCTTCATGCAAGAGATTCTACAAGTTTATCCTCTTATACTTGGACAACCATACATCACAGCTGTTTGCATGGAAACAAGGGTCTTGGATGATTGTTTTGATTATGCTAGGATAAAGCGTAGAGATGGAAAGTGCGCTATCCAATTTTTGATAGTACGTGTGAATCATGAGACTCGAACTGTGATAGTCTTTGGGAGTATCCTCTACCAACGACAAACAAAGAATCCAAGGTCTACATGAGGGGGATGAGGGGTTTTGGTCATGTACCATTGTGAAGTGGGATTGCAATGGTACAAAAGGAGAAAAGTTATCACCTGACCCAAATGGAGTAGAAGCTTTCTCTACAGGTTTTCAAGCGCTAACAGAGCATGGGTCAGTATGTTTCATGAATCTTAAAGATATGAAGAGAATTGAATGTTAACAAGTATATAATGTACCGAATGAGATGAGAATATGTTTCTTTGAGCAAGTTTCTTCTATTGATACTATGAATGAGCTTGAGGTTGTAATGGATTTTAAGATGCAATATGGAAGCTAAGTTGTGGAATGTGCACTCTGGAAATGTATGAAATGATTGAGGCTTTTGAAAATGAGAAAGCATTCAATGTCAATGAAGGACTAAAAGGCAAGTAGAGACCAAGTACAAAATTGTGGAAAGAAGTAAGAACGGCCTTGCATTTACTATCCGCAGATTCTGGGGAGAAGCTAAGAGAATATTCTTTGCATCCAAACCTCAGGAATCTAAAAAGAACAGGACAAAAAATCACAGTGGAATCTCTAAAAGAACTAAATGTTGTTTATGAGGGGACTTCAACACAAGAAGAGAAGTGTTTTATAAAATTATTTTAAGACATGGTGTGGCTTTTGCTTTTCAGCGGCATGAGATAGGATGTGTTGATCCTAGTTTCATTGCACCTATGGTGACCTTTCCTCACGTACCTTGGAATTTACATCCAATTCTGATCCCAAAAGCACATTTGCCAAACCTAATAGAGTTATTCAATGAGACAATTAAGATGGATATTTTGGAGCCTTCTCTTGCACACCATATTCAAACAGGTGGTTCATTGTGCCTAAGAAGAATGGAGCTTTGCATTTCACACAAGATATGCAGCTTGTAAACAAGGTCACTATTAATTTACAAGCTTACTATTAGGAATGCGAGTACATAACAAACTATGGATGAATTTACAGAGGCATTTGCAGCAAGGGAAATTTACTCAATGGGAGATGATCTCTATTCAGGGTATGTGTCATAAAATCTAATATCTGCCTATTCCAAAAAGACTTTCTCATATTGAATTGATCATTTAATATGGGGGAGATGAATGGGACCAAGAGGTAGAATATAGAAATGTGCATATAATGGAGCTTAGAAAACCTTAGGGTTAGCTTCATTGAAGACCTTCAAAGGTTAGTGTTAATAGTATAAGCAAGCTAGGGCTGACCTTGAGGTGGGAACCCTACCCAAGCTTCAGGTGCTTGTCGTGTTTGCTAACTAAGGTGCTTAACACTAGGGTTGTATGAACATGAGCCACTTTTGTGGCTATAAGAAACTTTTTGGAGATTCTTGCTCTCATAGACCAGAAAAAAACTCATCAAAACCTTTCAAGGATTTGTTCTCAAGGCATGTAGGGAGTTGAAAATTTTAAAAATAAATAATTTCATGTAAAATTGTTATTTTTTAAGAGCCATCTTTTAGGTACAATCGAACAAAAATGGCTCAAAAGTTTTGATATTCCATATAAACCCCTTCAAAACCTTCAAAGGACATTGGAATTTTTTTGAAAAATACATGGATATGTATACAATGAGAATCTATACATATACTATTTTTAGAAAATAACTAGTCGACTTGTTTTAGGCCTCAAAAACATGTATGTTGTTAAACTTAAAAGCCACTTTTGTGTCTTCTTATTATTTTTAGAAAACTAAATCTTTTTATTTTGTACTTTTTTGGAAAAAAGGATATACTAGAATTTTCCTCTATGTCATAGGACCTCAATGATATCCTATGATCAGGGTTTCTTGGAAAATAGGCAGTCTTAGAGGCAATTTTATAGAATGAGATGCCAAGCCATTATTGTGGCTTAAACACAAACCTAGTGGTAAGGTGTTTATGGGAGCCTTTCCCAAGTGTGAGGTACTTGTCATGCTTAAATGACTAAGGTGCTTGAAGTGTTCAATTCAACCTGATCTCTCAAGAGGCATAAAATATTGTTATGCTTAAATGACTAGGATGCTTGAAGTGTTCAATTCAAACATGATCTATTAAGAAGCATAAAAGACACATGTCAAGATCCTCCCCATTTTTCTCTCATGATGTGCTTGAATCCTATTGGATAGGCTTTAAAGGGGTCCAATGAGAGTTTAGATGAATTGAAATAAATAATTAAGCTGTTTCTCTCAAAGAGGAAAAAGAGGACACTTGTCCAAATTATATAATTAAATACTACAAAAGAGAGAGAGAGAGAGAGAGAGAGAGAGAGAGAGAGAGAGAGAGAGAGAGGTCGACCAAGTATGAGAAGGGGGGTTGATTTGGGCATCCTTATTCTCATTCTCTCTCTCTCTCTCTCTCTCTCTCTCTCTCTCTCTCTCTCTCTCACACACACACACACACACACACACACACACACACTTTGACGGTGTGAAGCAAAGAACTCCATCTCCTTCTCCAAGATTGAGAAGTTGAGAGCCTACACCAACAACGAGATGGTCAATCAACTCAAGTTGTCCAACCATTGGCTCATCCATAATGCTTTTCATGTGAGCCTACTCAAGCCTTACAAAGACGAGCCACCAAAAGAGCCAATAATTGAGGACTCGCTAGAGATCGAAGATCAAGAAGAGGTGTTGCAACCCGAATTAATTCTTGGACACAAAGACAAGGTACTAAGACATGGTAAGATTATCTAACAATATCTTATTAAATTTAACAGGATTGGACTTGAAACATGGGAAGTAGCGGTTTTAAAATAACTATAGTGATCATTTTTAAGAGAATTCTTCAAGAACATAAAGAGAAGACTTGATGATAGATAGCAACATATTCATTATACCTAAATAGCTTGGCATGAAAAATACTTTGCAAGAGAGAGAATTAGAGAAATTGACAACAATTGAGGACCGGATTTACTTGGAGCCGGCGGTCCCACCTCCAAAAGGCTTTTGTATTATAGATTCTCCCATAATTAGAGACTTGGTACAATACAAGCTTTGTGTTTCTTAAGACCTAATCGATGCAATGAAAATGAAAACCCGGGGGATTCAGTCTATATACAAAACGGGACGCCACCTGCGAGCAAACAACTTTGATAAAACCCCTATATACGACTCATATTAGGGAATATGACCCCCCTTTCTACGCTTATACAACAATCAATAAAGAAAACTATCATAGCCCTATCTTACATATAAAATTTAGGTCCCACATAATCTAACTGAGTAAAGCTAGTCAAAGAGTGTGTAGCATAGTACTAAGGAGCCACTTATGTTGATAACTGGTGGATGTATCCTCAATGTGTCTTACTTTGAGTTTCAACTATGTTTTCAATCAGCTTACACTCTAGCTACTCGTCCAATTTTGACACATCCAAAGCTGGTGTAAATCAATCCTTGACCTGCTCCAAATCATCCCTTATCTATGACCGGGTTGATGCAAAATTTGATGTGTGACCTGATAAAAAACTTCCCTAAATTCATCGGAGTTCTAGTGCACATCGATGACTTATCTTTACAAGTAATCAACCCAGGTCAGCCCCTCCCCCCCTTCAAAAGAAATAAAATGATACCCCCCTCCCTAAGTTTTAAGCTTGGGAGATAAATTATTGGGGACCTGCCCCTAACTTATACGCTTATGTAACTTATAAAAAAACTCCCCTCCCCTGCACTTACGTGGTGCGGTAAGTTTTCCATGGTGAATCCCTCGGGGATGGAAAGCTTCATGTATCAAAATTATGCCCTTAATCAACTTAATGAAAGCATTACCTTATCCCCGCTCTGAGTCCCAAGACCTCAAACACCTTCAAAGGTGGAGAGAGCTAGAGGGAATGAGGGTAGGGAAGAGGGAGAAGAAGTAACATACGAGAAAGAAGTACCTTTCGCACCATAGATTACTCTTGTAGCTTAGCTTAGCATAGTAATATAGATGATAGAGAAGATGAGCATGCCATTGAAGCTTGGCTCTTGGTTGGATATGCATTCCATAGCCAAGAGTTGTTGGTGGTGTAGGCTCTCAACTTCTCAGTCTTGGAGAAGGAGATGGAGTTCTTTGCTTCGCCCTATCAAATTTTGTGTGTGTGTGTGTGTGTGTGTGTGTGTGAGAGAGAGAGAGAGAGAGAGAGAGAGAGAGAGAATGAGAATAAGGATGCCCAAATCAGCCCCCCTCTCATGCTTGGTCTCTCTCTCTCTCTCTCTCTCTCTCTCTCTCTCTCTCTCTATTTAATTATATCATTTGGATAAGTCATCTATTTTTTCTCTTTGAGAGAAGGAGCTTAATTATTATTTAAATGCATCTAAATTCTCATTGGACCCCTTTAAAGCCTATCCAATAGGATTCAAGAACATCATGAAGGAAAAATGGGAAGGATCTTGACATGTGTCTTTTATGCTTCTTAAAGAGATCATGTTTAAATTGAACACTTCTAGCACCTTAGTCATTTAAGCATAAAAATCTTTTATGCCTCTTGAGAAATCATGTTTGAATTGAACACTTCAAGCACCTAAGTCATTTAAGCATGACAAACACCTCAAGCTTGGACAAAGTTCCCACAAACACCTTAAACACCTTAGTCAGCAAGCACGACAAGCACCTCAAGCTTGGGTAGGGTTCCCACCTCAAGGTCAGCCCTAGCTTGCTTAAGGTCCTAGGTCTAAGGACTTTTAACACTAATCTTTGGAGGTCTTTAATGAAGCTAACTGTAAGGTCTTCTAAGCTCCATTATATGTGCATGTCTATATTCTACCTCTTGTTTCCATTCATCTCCTCCATAATAAATGATCAATTCAATACGAGAAAGTATTTTTGGAATAAGTAAGTATTAGATTTTATGACATTACCTCTCTCTTGAACTCATAGTCATCCTCAACTATGAGGTAGAAGAGATAAAGTCTTAGTCATCCATTTTGAAATGATGTCGTAGGGTAAAGGGATCCTCTACGCGCTAAGAAATATAGACTAATGACTAAGACTTTATCTCTTCTACCTTAGTCGAGGAAGACTATGGTTTCAAGAGAGAGGTAATGTAATAAAATATAATATCTACCTATTCTTAAAAGACTTTCTTATATTGAACTGATTATATAATATGGGAGAGATGAATGGGAACAAGAGATAAAATATAGACATGTATATATAATGGAGCTTAGAAGACACTTAGGGTTAGCTTCATTAAAGACCTCCAAAGGTTAGTGTTAAAAGTTCTTAGACCTAGTACCTTAAGCAAGCTGGAGCTAACCTTGAGGTGGGAACCCTACCCAAGCTTGAGGGGCTTGTCATGCTTGCTGACTAAGGTTCTTAAGGTGTTTGTGGGAATCTTGTCGAAGCTTGAGGTACTTGTCATGCTTAAATGAATAAGGTTCTTGAAGTATTCAATTCAAACATCATCTCTCAAGAGGCATAAAAGATTGTCATGCTTAATTGACTAGGGTGTTTGAAGTGTTCAATTCAAACATGATCTCTTAAGAAGCATAAAAGACACATGTCAAGATCCTCCCCATTTTGCCCTCATGATGTGCTTGAATCCTATTGGATAGGCTTTAAAGGGGTCCAATGAGAATTTAGATGCATTTAAATAAAAAATTAATCTCTTTCTATAAAAAGAAAAAAGAGGACACTTGTCCAAATCATATATTTAAATAATACAAAAGAGAGAGAGAGAGAGAGAGAGAGAGAGAGAGAGAGAGAGAGAGAGAGAGGTCAACCAAGCATGAGAAGGGGGGTTGATTTGGGCAGGGCATCCTTATTCTCATTCACACACACACACACACACACACTTTGATGGTATAAAAAAAAAACTCCATCTTCTTCTCCAAGCTTGAGAAGTTTAGAGCCTACACCAACAACTCTTGGCTATGGAATGCAAATCCAGCCAAGAACCAAGATTCAATGGCATGCTTATCTTTTCTACCATCTATATTACTATGCTATGCTAAGCTAAGCTACAAAAGTAATTTATGGTGAGTAAGGTACTTCTTTTTCGTATGTTACTTCTTCTTCCTCTTCCCTACCCTCATTCCCTGCTAGCTCTCTCCACCTTTGAAGGTGTTTGAGGTCTTGGGACTGAGGCCGGGGACAAGTTAATGCTTTCATTAAGTTGATCAAAGGCATAATTTTGATGCATGAATCTTTCCATCTTCATTGCATCAATTATGTCTTAAGGAACACAAATCTTGTAATGTACCAAGTCTCTCATTATGGAAGAATCTATAATATAAAAGGCTTCTGGAGGTGGGACCGGCTCCAAGTAAATTCGATCCTCAACTGTTGTCAGCTTCTTTAATTATCTCTCTTGCAAAGTATTGTTCATGCCAATCTAATTAGGTATAATGAATATGTTGCTATCTATCATCAAGTCTTCTCTTTATGCTCTTGAAGAATTCTCTTAAAAATGATCACTACAATTATTTTAATTCCGCTACTTTCCATGTTACAAGTCCGATTCTGTTACATTATGATCAATTTCAGCTAGCTATTGAAAGCAGAGATTTGACAACAATGAAAACACCT
The DNA here is from genome assembly GCF_014529385.1 of Adiantum capillus-veneris. Classification (NCBI taxonomy): domain Eukaryota; kingdom Viridiplantae; phylum Streptophyta; class Polypodiopsida; order Polypodiales; family Pteridaceae; genus Adiantum; species Adiantum capillus-veneris. The sequence goes on along the minus strand of NC_140956.1, from coordinate 41,258,030 downwards.
TGATATTGGTAAGGATGTGTACCTTATCTCACAGAGCAACTAATTCACTTGCACATATGATGAGCGGGATGAATAAGATTCTACATGACTTTATACCTCAAATCACACCACCATTTCTTGATGATGTGTCTATCAAAGGATGTGAAGAAAAAGACAAAGATGAAGCTATGAATTTGAGGGAGTGCCTAAATTTGTTGTATTCGAAATTGAATATTTTTACAAGGTTGAAAGAAGTAATCTTACCCTATCGGGAAAAAGTTTGTATTTGGAGTCAATGAAGTGATGATTGTGGGACATATGTTTAGTCCTTATGGTGGAGTCAATGAAGTGATGATTGTGGGACATATGTTTAGTCCTTATGGTGGAAGGCCTTGTCCAAAAAAGGTGGATGCAATCAAAAACATGTACAAAAATAATTGAAGAGTGAAGATTTGTGGGTGCATGCATCTTCTATCTTATTTGGATGCCACATTATGCACGTGTAGTAGCAGGTCCTCTCAATCAGCTATTGAGAAAGAACCAAAGGTTTCAATGGGAAGAAGAGAATACAAAAACCATAAAGATGTTACTTCTTTAATCACCAACCTTGAGGAAGGTAGACTATGCATGAAGACTTGCGGTTGTGATAGTAGATACAAGTCCTATAGAGATTGGATGTACAATAGAAAAAGATGATGAGAAGAACAAAACAAATATGTGGTGAGATTTGGTATAAGGTTCTGAGTTCTTGACGACACAATTATGCAATGTAAAGAGGGAATTGGGAGGAGTTGTTACATCATTAAGGCGTGACAAGGAGTACCTGATAGGGGCAACAATGATTGTAGAAACTAATTTTTTACCTATCCTTGGCATGATTACAAACTATTCACAACTCCTGACATTTCTATGTTACAATGGATTTCTATATGAATTCATTGAATTCAAAGTTTAGGAATATTGGAGAGAAGAATAATCCAATGGTAGATATGCTATCAAGAGCAAGGTATGAAGATGAAGAGAACATAGTTGTTGACTGAGATGATGAAGGTACAAAGTTTTACACCATTGCTCATGCTAAAGGTGCTCAAATGTTATTGGTAGCCTCACTTGAGCCATTTCAAGAGAAGATGTATGAAGGTGAATGGCTTTTTATTGGGAGTTACTTGAGCACTTTAGAAAAACAATAAGATTGGTTTGAACAAGAATTCAAGAGAATATGAAGGAAGGCATATGGATACTTTTTGAAGAACGGATACTTGTGGAAGCATCCAAAACAAAGGGATCAAATTCCAAAATGAGTGGTAGGACACTCAAATGAATCTTGTCAAGGAGTTTCATGAGAGTATATGGGAAACCTTTGCCAAACTAAAAGAAAGGTATTGGTAGGAAGGAATTTAAAATATGTATCTCATTTGTGGAGTCTTGTATAACCTGTCAAATGTGTTCAAATGTAAGGCATCGTGTTGGGTTGCACCCTACTTACCCATTAGCCATGCATTACAAATGGGTGGTAGATTTGGTAGCTATGCCTTTAATATTATGGAAAATGAGATACATAGTTCTTACAAAATAAAATCTGTCAAACCAAGTGGAAGATCGTGCAACATTGAGAACAAAGACCACAAAGGTGATATGCAAATTTCTTTTGGAATATTTAATTTCTTGTTATGGCTATGCTTGGAAATTAACAGTAGATAGGTTCTAAGGAAGACAAGGAGTTCTTTTCTAGGTTGGGCATCAAACTTGCTCTCACTATTGCTTACAATCTTGAAGGGAATGGTAAATATAAGAGTGAGCATTCACCAATCATTAAATATTTGCTTAAGGTTTGCAAAGGTAAACTTGGAGAGTGGCCAAGATTATTACCTTATTGTTTATGGGTTGATCGTATAGCTCATAGCTCATTCACATTGGTTATATGTGTGGAGTTTATGTATGGTCAAAACCTGTGATTCCAATTGAGGATGTGGTTCCTACATGGAATGTATTTTCTGGGGAGGATGAAATGATTAGGGAAGACCTTCTTGCTCTGTAAATGCATCAATTAGAAAGAAGGCCTGTAGATATGGAGCTTGTCGTATGACGATTGGAAGATCTAAGGTTGAAAAATAAAGACAGGTTTGAGGAGGGTCACATGCATGCTTAGACCAAAAGTTATTGAGGAAGGTGATTGGGTGTTGGTGTATGATAATCTCCTTAATAAACTCTACAATAAGGAATCTTGCAAAGAGATGGTTTGGTCTTTATGTTGTTAAGCATGTGCATGGGAATGCAACATATATCTTGCGTGAGTTAGATGGGACAAAAATGAAAATTCCCATTGCGAGAAAAAGACTAAATCATTCAAAAGAAGAGAGGATCTTGATCCATTTTATACACAAGCAAGTCATGAAGATGATGGGCGTGCTGACTATGTACAAAACGAGGATAAAAGTGAAGATATGTTACCTGACAATGAATTTTGATGCTTACCAAAGACTATTTTGGCACATGTCGGAGGATGTGTAGGTTTAGAGGGGATGCATGTTGTGTAGTGGCATGTTCTCAATGTGAAAATTAAAATTTTAACCTCACTTTTTATGCCTTTTGATATGTGGAACAAATCCTACAATGTACATAATGTCATAAGTGTGAAAAGTTTGCCCAATCATTTCACACATATGACTATGTACTAAGTGAGGGTGAAAGTGAAGATATGTTTTTTGACAATGAGTTTTGATGCTTACCAAAAACTATTGCATGCCAAAGGATATGTAGATTTAGAGGGGGTGCATGTTGTGTTGTGGCACTTTTTTTTTTCGACACACTAGAGGACTTACAGCGGGAGCTACTTATCCTTTTCAAAATCAAAATTTTTACCTCACTTTTTTTGCCTTTTGATATGTGGGACCAAATCCTACAATGTCATATGTGCGAAAATATTTGTCATGGTTGCATTCATATACCTATCATGCAGGCGAGGTGAGGCCCTAGACGTGGCATTTTTTCGTGTTCTCCCACAATAAAGCATGCTTAATTTGGTTTATAAATGTATGTATGCCAAGTACATCATGGTGGCACATTTTTTTGTCGAGAAAGTTTGATGCAGACGAACAACGTATAAAAGTAGAAACTAGCATGCGTAGCCATCAAGGATGTGATTAGAGGTCATGTCAAGTGGACAAATGAGCTTCGGCATAGAAATTGAGCTCAAGGGAATCCTCCCATCTCATTTGGGCTTTTACAAAAAAACATGGATCATTTTTTAGCTAAAAATTGCAAAAAATGTTCTAAAATTGTCAAAAACTATCCTTTTTTTAAAAAAAAATATGGCTCAAATTTCCACATCATTCAATAGTCATGGAAACAAAGGGGGGATCTTGTTTGAATAAGAATATCATCACTTTAAGCCTCTTTCAGAAGGAATGCATAGGCTTCTTCTATGGTGTGCTACTACAGTCCCGAGTTGTTCTTACTTTGTATTTGACTATGTACAGGTTACAATTAGGGATTCCCCCTTCAGAAAGGCATGTGGGCTTGTCAATGGAAGTGCCCAAGCTTCCATAAAATGGCCTCAAGGAAGAAGATAGGGTTTACCACAAGGCAAGGCATTGTATTTGTGTAATTCTGGTTGAGGCTACATTAAATCTTCACATGTGAAGAGTTTTGAGTTGATCTTGGCCTTGTGTATAAGTGGAGCTTCCATGGCTAAATTGAGGTTTTTATTCTTTGTTTCATTCTCTTGAATAAGTGGTTTTTGTCATCAAATAAGCCGTGAACTCTCACACTCAGAGGCCCGGTGCTTTCCTAGCCACACTGCGAACTTTCTGACAATGTATCTCTTTCAGTGCATCTTGAGCTGATGTTTTGAAGTTGCATTTGTATCTACTCAAAAAGAGATTTCATTTGATACCCATATAAATGTTTCTTTTTGTTATCAATTTTGTAATGAGGAAGGAAGATTCTAGAAAGTCTAGAGGAGTCTAGAAGTCAAGGGCTACAAGGATCTAAAAGGAGTGTTCTAGAAGAAAGACAAGTGGCACACTTGAGACATACGTAAGGACATTTTTCAAAGGTAATTCACCTTTTTTGAATCGCATAAACCTACATCAAGGATTTCTTCCCAAGGTATATAAGTGGTCAAAAAATACCCCAAAAAAATCCTAAATGGGTATGTCACTTTTCATGGGTCATCACTTACACTGGCAATTGGCAAAAAATTCACTAATATTTATGCTATCCCATGTAGGATCCTTAAACATCATCAAAGAAACCTAAACTGTATTTTAAAAATATGTGGATATGTGTAGAGTGCAATCTATGTATATGCTATTTTTACAGTACTAAACATAGTCAGATCATTTTGGACCTTGAATAAAGGCATATTATTGAATTTAAAAGACACTTTTGTGGCTTTTACTTTTTTTGGCAAATACTACTTTTTAAATCTTTTCTCTTTAATGAAAAAGTGTACAACAAAATGTTCCTCTATTTTATGGAATCTCATTCATTATGTTTTTACTTTTTCACAAAATAATGTATTTTTGCTCAATCCAAGTCCCTTAGATTTGTGTTCAGTTACAATCAACATAAGCCTGAGCTAAAGTAGAATCACACTCATAGATCATGTAAGATGTCATATGAGCAAATGCATAAATATAAACTAGAACATAAGGGCAAACATTCCAACACATATATAAGAGAGAAATTTGACCAGTATAAGAGAAAAGGTAGTATTCCATCTTTGTGGTCACATCCATAAAAGGAGAGAGAAAAAATCTTCAAGAGAGAGATTAGATTCTTTGTTTTGTAGGTTTTTTGCTATTAAAAATGTGTGTGTGTGTGTGTGTGTGTGATAGAGAGAGAGAGAGAGAGAGAGAGAGAGAGCTTTTTAAAAGGGAGGGGGAGGTAGATATAGAGGGTGATGATAATGGTAATGTAGAGATTTTTTGGTAGAGATTAGAGAGCAATTTTAGCAATGAAGTGATAAACAAAATGAGAAAAACGTTCAATTTCTAGAACTGAAGTTTTCTCTTGAATAAAGAAGTATGTAGTAGCATTAAAATATGTGTCTTGTCATTTGTCAAAAAAGATGAATTATCTTTGGCAAGTGTCCTCACATCTGTCTCAAGTGTCTTGACACGTGTATTTCTTACAAAATGATCATTTTGGATCCTTCTAGCTCTTTGTTTTTCGAAGCTTTTAGAACTTTATAGAATCTTTTGAAATCTTTTCTCCTCGATAGAAAACGAATAACAAAAAGATACATCAATATGGGTATCAAATGACAGCTTTTTAGAGTAGAATGAAAATGACGCTTCAAAACATCATTTAAGATGTGCATAAAGAGATATGTGCAGTTAAAACATTCAACCCACACATGCACATTGGATAAAATTTCATGATCATGCCATTGTATTAATTGTAACTTTCTGTTTGAGAGGACTTATCCACAATCCAATAAATTAATCCACCATACCTATCACACTCATTAGTGGCCCACTCAAATGCACTTATTTTTCTACCCTTTAACTTAAAGAAGGGGAAAAAATTTGGAGTAGATATAAATTAGCAAAAGGGTAACGAATTTCAGAAGTCTTTTCCTATGAGTTGTGACAACCGATCAGCTCTTAATCAACCGTCTATTGAGCTAAGAACAACTAATTAAGAGTTAATGGGTTGTCATATCTCAATAAAAAAGGAATTTAAAAAATTGTATCTCTTTTGGTGATTTATATCTACTTATAATTTTTTTTATCTTTTTCAAGTTAAAGGATAGCCATATAAGTGTATTTGAGTAGGCCATTGATGAGTAGTCACAGATTATGGTGGACCCACACAGTGGATTAGAACATACATAATGCACTCCCACCTAGCTAGCCAAAAAGGGTTGCATGTGGCTTGTAGTTCTTGCATATCAAAGTCATACTCGCACATATAAAGAATTAATATCTTGGAGTGTCGGATAAGTCCATTTGAGCAAACAATTATAATCAATAAGATGGCTGGTGAGTTGAATGCTTTAAATGCACAAAACTCTTTATGCATATCTTGAAATATTATTTTGAAGTTGCATTTACTTTCTATTTGCAGAGAGCTTTCATTTGATATCCATATTGATGTTTCTTTTTATTATTAGTTTTTCACTCAAGAAGAAAGATTCTATAAGATTCTGGAAAGGTCTAGAAACTTCTAGAAATCAAGGGCTAGAAGGATCTTAGAAGGAGTCTTCTAAAAAAAGACAAGTGTCAAGGCACTTGAGACATATATAAGGACACTTGTAAAGATAATTGACTTTTTTTGACAAATGGCAAGACACTTGTTTAATGCTATCATATAGCCTCCTTATTCAAAGCGAAACCATTTTACCTACAAAAACATCTCCTTTTTTCTCATTTTGACCATCACTTCATTGTTGAAATTACTCTCTATTCTCAGCCCAAGAAGCCCCTATATCATCGCCTCTCTACACCTACCTCCTCCTCCCCTTCAAAAAGCCATCTCTCTCTCTCTCTCTCTCTCTCTCTCTCTCTCTCTCTCTCTCTCTTTGTGTGTGTGTGGATGTGACCATGAATATAAACTACTACTAGATGGCAAGGATAGACTGATTTTGTACAAATTGGAAGGCTCTACTATTGTTTGTAGTTTCTTTTTATGCACGTGAAATCGTGTACATCTTGCATGATCAATGAGTTTGAGTCTACTTAAACTCACTCTAGGGAGGAGGGGGGGTTGTCTATCTTCAATGAACCCTCATTATCTCTCTCTATTGTCTCTTTGGATATTGTTTTGAACATCTAGTTGAAGTATTTCAAGTATTGCATTCTAAATAAGCACTCTATTGTATGGGGCTCTTATAGTCAAGCAAGCTTATCAACATTAAAAAAAAATATCTTTGGCACTGATGGTGGTGATAGCCGTTTTTCAGCTTTTCGTAATTGCCATAGTGAGTTAACCCACCCTACCAAAATCATCCAAACATTGTGGTTATCCCTACCATTTCACTGTATATAGGTGTGTGTGAATTAGGAGACTTTTCCCATATCTTCTTAAAAACCCTTAATTAGCTAGTCACTGGGCTAGTTGAGCCAAAAATATAAAAAATATAAGTATATTATGACCCATTTGTGTGTAAATATTTCATTGTATATAGGGCCTAAATAAAAGGATTTTTTATAATTATTTTGATATTTATTTAAATATTTCTACTTATGGTGTGTTATTTATGCTATGTACATTGACTCACCATTAACATATTTTTTCTTACCATTTTGCATACTCATCATTCCATATAAAAATAATTTCATGCAAGCTTCTCTTATTTTGGGTGTAACTCCATCCCAACAAAAATCCAAAAAAACTAGTTTTATTTATGTGTATATTTTTTCACTATTGTGATTTTTCCTTCCTACATCTATTCTCTTTTACTCTCATAAATTAGAACACCAAAAATATTCATCTTTTTATGGTAGACTTATAATGAGAGATTTATTTTGACCCCTTTATATTTTTTCCACCTATATTATTTATATTTGACATGTACATTTTTTTTTAGACCCCTAAATATTTGATTTTCTTAGTTATACTATTCACTTATATCATGATCTCAACAATATCTTCAATTATAGACCTACCAAATAAGGTCAAGGGTATGTGGCATGCATGCATGTACCATGGGGAGCTCACTCTTGGAGGTATTCAAAAGGATCATCCAAAGAAGGACCTCACAAGGACCCTGTGCAGTGGAAAAAACAATCGGTTTTGCTGAATTTTTAAAGATCACATGCTCCCCGAATTTGGAAAGGTGGTACAAACAAAAGTTGTAGCTCGTGAGCTGAACTTTCACCTCAAATTTTTTCATATTTGTTTGAGCTACGAGCTGTGAGCTATGATTTTATTGGTGGACCCCAGTTTGTCCATGCTATGCAGCCACACTCCCTCTTCCACTTTATCATTTTTCTCTTTCACACACACTCCTCCCTCTCCTTCCCACTCCCAAACCTGCAACTCCCATGTCTTAATTCACCCTCTTCACCATTGCCACATCTCTCACACCTCCATAGCCTTCATCCTCCATTTCTACACCCTATGTGTCCCCCTTTCTCTCTACATATATGTCCATATTACCATACACTCTTCAGCTTTGTAAAGAACTTCAAAAAATCAACAAAAATCCAAGGATAACCTCTACAAATGAAGGCTTTTATCATGAATTTTCCAAGGTTTGAAAATAACATAGCTTCATCGACACGCGTTACTTCGCCATGCTGACCGCTTCTTTTACCGGTGTTGTAAAGAGGTGAATGTCAACTTCTCCAAAGCTTCAACCTCTCTTTACAAGTTCATCCCTTCTCTAAATTTTTTCATCATATATCTCACCATTTGATGAATGATTTTGTAAATATTTTTTAGTGATAATTACTAACTACTAACCACTAACCTTATTGTAAAATGCACCCTCTACTAGAGTAGGCACTCCCAAATTATTCACTCCATCCTCTCTCCTTTCATCCTCAATAATTCTCTTCCCTTGAGCCCACATTCATGTGACTCAAAGGACAAGAGAGACCCACCCTCATTAAAAAAAAATAAAAATATGCATAATCTTTTATTCCTTCAAATAAACTTGATTAGGCCTAATCCTAATTGGGGCTTCTAAAAACTATAAATAGAGCCCTTCTCTCCCTTGTAAATCATCCCATGATCACACTACACCACACCATTCTCAACACATAACACACCACTCTTCAAGCCTAGTTGTGTAGAGTGTGCATTGTGAGTGCTCTATTCTATCACTACACATAGGTGCATGGAGAAGCTTGAAGCTAGTTATGCCATCTAGAGGAGTGGAGTGATACTATACTCTGCAATCACACTTGTAGCCTACTCTTGTGCATAAATAAGATTTATAGTTTTGGGTGCAATTGTATGCTGCAACTACGACTCTTCTCTCCAAATTGACTTGATAAGTTGGCTCATCAGGTGGTTGAAAGTATATTGTCCTTGAAGTTTGTTGTGTCATTTCATACTTGGTGGTTTGAGGGCTTGTTGAATTGTTTGCCAAAACTTTCAATTGTAAGAGGGTGCTCGGTGAGAGGGCTCCCGTGACCCTAAGACAATTTGTGTATTGGCAACAAGGTCAAGTTTTGTGTTGTCTCTCTATTTCTCATCAAGCTTTGTGTGCATCTAGTCTTTAAGGCTAAGACTGAGTTGCTCAAGTTGATTTGTGCGCTTTACCTCTCTCTGGCGTGGTGAATGTTTGTGTTTGGTGTGTGTGGCTATCTTGCGTTCCCCTCTCTTTGTGCGTTTGAGTACAAGGAGATATCACGTGCGTCCTAGTTCGCATCTACAACTAGGTGGTGCCCCTTTTCTTGTTTGGTTTCTGGCTGTGGGTTGTTGTTGTCTCTGATTTTGCTTGCCCCAGCCCCAATTGAGTAGCACGGGAGCCTCGAAGAGTGTTTAGAGGTCGCTCTTTTTGTTGCCCGCCTCGGACCGCCTCAGTAGTTGGAGGTATTACTTTACCTTGCATTATCTCATTTGAAGCCTTCTTGTATATGAGTGTACAATATTGTTGTAGACAAACTCCAATATGAGATAAGTAACTTTGCCATTGTGAATATTATCCACTGACATAAGCTTTAAACATATCAAGAAGATTGAGATTAATGATTTTGGCTTGGCTATCTATTTGTGGATGAAAAGATGAGGAGAACTTCTACGTAGTTTCTAAAAATAGAGCACACTAGAAATTACTTGTGAATTTAGAATCTCTATTAGAGATTATTTCTAAAGGCATACCATGTAACTTGAAGATATGTTGAATAAATAGCTGTCCATCTTCAGAAGAAGTTATTATCTTGTGGAAATAAATAAAGTGACCATGATTATTAAACATGTCCATGATGACTCAAATCATATAATTTCCTTGCAGTGTTCGTAAAATTCTTGTAATAAAATCCATAGTGATAGATTCCTTAGGATTATTTGATCCAAATAATGGTTATAGTAGTCTTGAAGCCCTTTGTCTATATCAAAATTCAACTTCTACTAAACCAAGCATGACTCTACATAGTTATGGGTGTCCCTTTTCAATGTTGGCCAATAAAAGAAGTACTCTAAAGCACTTAAGGTGGCTACCCTTCCTCTCCATCCTGCATATTGAGGTTCATGTATTTCCATAAGCACCTCTTGATTTGGTAACTCATGGCATGGAAAGGCGTTCTCAGATGCTCCAACTCGGTCCATAGTGAGCTCCTAGCACCGCCATGAATTTCCACATATAGGAACCCAATCCCGATACCTAGAGTTTGGGTCTAATCCATAAGTATGACCCCCTAGTTGTCATTTGTGAGGGCCATACCCAGACTCAACCCTACTCACCTTCCTCGGTCTTCCAGACTACTCCAGGGAATGACGTAGATCTATCTGTAGGTATCCCTCCCACTTGGGACCGACACCCAAACAAGAAAGCTTCCGAAAGAGACATCTTGTAGATTGACTTGGCAATGGGTTGGGCTTCGGGAACTAAGGTAATATCATGTACTAGCCCTTTGGTTGGGAAAAGGTCTGTTAGCCTCTAAGGAAAAGACGTCTTGGTATTCACTCAACCATTCTGGTTCTTGCTTTTCTGGCTCTTCCTCAGGTTTGTTTAACTTCAAGATGTAGAGAGGCAATTCTTTCCGTAACCCTTTCATTAACTGGTTGGCCTTAACTACCCTTAGTGGGACTTTTTCTCTTCTCCCATGGATTTGTACCCGTTATTTACTAGCGGAAAGGAAGGATACCATTCCTTGGCTACAATAAATATTAGCCTTATTCGGACTTAATCAGTCCATCCCCAAGATTCCCTGGAATTTTTTCATCTTAAGGACTCTAAGCTTCTGCCTAGTGGAATGACCTTCTAATTGGAAAGGGAGTTCTATAATCTGCTCTTCGCAAGATAAGGTTGTCCCCCTAGCTAATGAGACTCTAGATTCTTACATGTAGGTTGAGCTTCTAAATATAGACGCTTGATAGTGGCAGGGGAGATGAATGAATGCGAACTACCAGAATCATTAAAAAAAACTAAGGGTTCACCTTGGTAGTCCCCTTGTGCTTCTAGAATAGAAAATTGCTTATTCTTACCACTTGGATCTAGGGCTGCATAGATCTGTGCATGCTCCTCCACCTCATCCATGATAGTCACGTGGTTGGTTGTAACCCTTGTGGGAGGTGAGTTGGGACGCTGAATAACTAGCCCAGGGTTCTTAGGGTTCCTTGCTTGATTTTTGTTAGTAGGTGGTTGTCTTTGAGATCCCTAGTTTTGGTAATGAGTAAGATCACATTCAGTAATTAAAGTAACTCCGAGTCATTAAGACTTCTTTATGATTAACACTTTTGAGTCAGCGCTAAAAATAGAAGAGAGTGTATTATTCAAGGTCCCTACCAGCTTCACTGTCTTTTAATCTAAATACCATAAAGTTACTGACTATCTTCAATCATAAGTTGACCGAAGATTGAGACTATCTACTCTCTAAAGCATGTCCCGAGCTAAGGAAAGCTCTTTCTTTTTATTGGGAAGTTTCTAAGGTCCCTCCCTAAACCCTAAAGCCATTCAGAACTTTTTCGGCCTAGAAAATAATTTTTTAAAAAAAGACCGAAAAATAAGTCATACGGACAATGGAACTTTACTCTAGAATAAAAAGACGAGGATATTTCGGATAAAAAATTTCGTCATTCCTATATTTTTTCTAAAAAGATTAAGATTATTTTATCAAAAGCCGCGTGGAAACTGATCTAAATCGAGAACTGACAAAAAAAGAGACTAACCAGATTGGAAGATAAAGTTAAAAGATAGGATTTGAAAAGAAATTGAGGTCCAATAAGAATTGAGAAGAGAATTGAGGTCCAATAAAAATTGAGAAGAGAATTGGGATCCAATAAGAATTGAGAAAAAATTGATGTTCAATAAAAATTAAGAAAAGAATTGGGGTTCGATAGGAATTGAGAAGAGACTTGAAGTCCAATAGGAATTGAGAAGAATTCAAATTCAATTTAGAGTAAAATTCTTGAATGAGTCAAAAGTTGCAACTCTCCACTCATTCTCTCTCTAGCTTGCATTGAAGGTGAGCCAACCACCCTCCCTCTCTCTCTACTTTCGTGGGTTTTTAGTAAGACTGTATCTGTACCTTTTCATCCACCCCCCAATATATACACTGTATTCTACCTACGATTTCCTATATAAGCACCCCTCTCTTTTGTAATTTTACACACATTGCTAAACTACTTACATACTTGCCATGCTCAAGATTATGCTTAAGTAAATCAAAATTTTCATTAAACCTTGCTCTCGCTCTCTCACTCTTTTGAAGACCAAACCCTTGAGAGTTTTGTGAAGAAGCTCCTCTCTCCTTCCTCTTCATCTTAAATCCTTTTTTCTCTTTCTTGAGTTTCACATCTCTTCAAGAAAGACTTCAACCTTACTTCATTTTTGTTTAGAGGAGGTAATCTTCACTTCTAACAGGATTAATTAACATAAACCATGTGTTTTAATACTAAGAAGATTTATGTGCATCATATTAAGTTTAAACTTTAATGATAACCTCGCAATTATTGTTAAGTACTAAAAGTATACATGCCTCATTAAGTTAAGTTTCAAAGGTAGATTTACACTGTTAAGTTAAGATTTAATGGTAACTTTGCACTTAAGTGTAAGCTTTAGTGACTATTTTGTATTTTAAGTTTAACATTTAATGGTAACTTTAGAATTAAAGTTAAGTATTAATGATAGTTATGTATCATTAAGTTAAGCTTTCAAAGGTAGATTTGCACTCTTAAACTAAGCTTTAATGATAACTTTGCACTTAAGTGTAAACTTTAGTGACTACTTTGTATTTTAAATTTAAGTTTTAATGATAACCTTGAAATTAGAGTTAAGTATTAATGGTAGTTATGCATCATTAAGTTAAGATTTCAAAGGTAGATTTACACTCTTAAGCTAAGCTTTAATAGTAACTTTGCACTTAGGTGTAAGCTTTAGTGACTACTTTGTATTTTAAGTTTAAGATAACTTCGCAATTAGTGTTAAGTGCTAAGAGTATCTATGTATCATTAAGTTAAGCTTCAAAGATAGATTTGCATTCTTAAGCTAAGCTTTGATGGTAACTTTGCACTTAGGAAAAGCTTTGAAAGACAAACTTGCAATTTAAGATTTAGCTTCCATGGTGACTTTGTGTGTGATTAAAGTTAAGCTTCCATGGTGATTTTGTGTGATTAAGGTTTAGCTTCTATGGTGATCTTGTGTGTGATTAGGGTTAAGCTTCCATGGTGACATTGTGTAATTAGGGTTAAGCTTCCATGGAAACCTTGTCTCATTAAAGACAGAAAGATTTAGTCTCATTATGGTAATCAAGCTTAGGGTTTGCATGTCTCTTTACGGTAGGAAGAATGTATGGTTATGATCCTCTCTTCCAATCTTTAATGGAAAGATAAGCACCATAAGAAAAGAGTAGTCGTTTAAACTCGATAGAAGTATTTCAATTTTTGCTATTGAAGAGTATTCCTAAAGTTGTCAATTTCAAGTTTGTTTGCAAATACAAGATAGAGGATAACTTCGCGGAATTGATCTCCGTGTTGTTTTGAACCTAAAACTCTACAAGCTTCCATGGAGATATCCATGGATGACAAAGGATTGCAAAACTTGGGAATCGTACAAAATGGGGATTGAACTTAAAAAGTTGACATTTTCGAAGAGACATTAATCATCAAATACCTATGACAAAAACTCGCTTGTATTTTTTAAATAAACTTGGATTGTGAATAATTAATGAAATTAAAAATTAAAGTTGATAAATAAATTAACCTAAAAATTATCAACTATGAGTTAAAAAGGAAACTCGAAACGTGATAGGGATAGCCCATTGCAAAACATAGATTTAACTACGAGTTTTTAAGATTGTCTGGAAATGACCGAAAACCAAGATGGATCTTCTTGGGGTCAATTTGATTGAAAGACCGGCCCAGTGAGAAGATTCTCTTGGGGAACTTGATGAAGATTGACCCTTTTTGGATAGGACAGCGTAACTGACAAGTTTGTTATACCTAAGTCATTCATGCCCGAAGGATAAGGGATGAATGGATTTGTTTTATTTTTGTACTCGCGGTTTCTTATTAGAAAAACGGCCAGAATCCGGATATGGCCTGATGCCAATAGTTGGATGAGAAAGTCATACTCGGGGAGGATGATGTGAATTAAAATGCTTAAGAAGGATGCTTTTTCATTTCACATCATCCTATACCTTTTGAAAATTGAAAAACTATACCTTTCGAAATAAAATGCTTAAGAAGGAATAATTAAATTACTTAATGAGCCTTTCCCAAACATTTAATTCTGAGAAATATTATGAAGGTGCTGTCATTTTAATGGCTTGTAACCGATTATCTTGGTCCTGAGTAAGGTGAGATGAATTGGTTGAAACTATATGTGTTACATGATTAGTTAGGAAACTAGTTACAATCTAATTGTAGCAGATAAAGGTAAAGAAATGAATTAAAAGTTTCTAAATAAAGATCTGGTGAGAACAACCAAATAAATTTCATTGAACGAGGGTATGCAACAGATTGTATGTTTCTTATTGTCTGATGATGTCTGATAGACTGTCTGCCTGATTTTGTAGTAGTTAACACTAGTTCTGTAATTGGACACTTAAGTGTCCTGAGACACTAAAATGTCATGTTTTCCTTTCAAGTTTTGGCAATTTATTTGTCAAGTTTTATACTTTGCTTCTACCATAGGTTGGTCATGAGGGAAAGAACACACTCGATTTTTCTCCACGTCAAAATACAATCCGTATGGATAGAATTCTGGTAAGTTCTAAGTCATAAATTTTGATAAAATTTCAAGCTGTTTTACCAAAAAAATCATAAAATTCTTATATCTTTTTATAGAGATTGTCCTTTTTATGTTTATAAAATCCAAGTGTTAGCACTTAGTGTTACAAAACAATGGAATGCACTTTAAAAACAAGTTTCCAAGTCACACACAAGTTATACACATAATTTCATAATTGAGCACGTGCTGAATTAGAAAATAATTTTGATCTTCCAAAGCTCCCCTCATGGAATTGGGGCTATTCTAGTGCAATTTGACAACTACAAATGACTTTATAGGTTGAAACCAAGAAACTACGTATTTATTGGGCTCCCTAACTCAATTAAATCTTGTTGCTTGAACTCTATCTTGAATTTTTTATAGTGAAAAAACTCTTGAAAATCTTGAGTTCTCCACAATAACATTAAAACGAAGGTTTTTGGCACCCCAATTGTGTATGTACCATGTACTTTGATACATTTAGTTCATCTACATAGAAAGTTTGATATTATTTGAGGTTTTGAATGTTTATGTCTCAAGAATGAAAATATCAAAGTTCTCTCTTATGCTGTTTTGAATATCTAAAATAATCTAATAATTGTTGCATACCAAAGCCCTTCTATTTGTCACCTTGACTCTTAGATAAAAAGGGTAAGCAATGCATCACTTTCTAAAACTTATAAATACATCAAAAACATATTTTTCCTTTTATACAACGATATGCTTGAAATGGTTATATCAAAAACATAGAACTTTCCATTATTTTATATACTCCTAAGTCGATTTTTTTGCACATGAAACTTTCAATTATCTACAGCAAAACCGTGAAAAAGACACCTAAAATTTTCTACAAGGTCACTTCATTTTTTCTTGAGCTTATAAAGTCAATTTCTTAAAACCATCAATCGCAGTCTTACAAGGGTCAACTTGATGAGTATAGTTCTTGATTATGGTAGATTTTAAAATGCAAGGTTATATTTTTAAAAGACCCTCTAGCTAACATATTTAAGAATATCAAGAGAGTTTTTTTAAATAAACTTTCTAGTGCAAGTAGCATTTAATTTAAATTTGTTAAAAAAAGACACTTACGTGTCCTGTTTTGGTACCAAACTAGTGTTAAATACGACCTCGGGAAGGGATTTTCATGAAATGGTTCCGTGGGTGGACGGATCCGGAGGGCCAGATGTTGAATAAAATTTTTATGTTAAACGCTAGAACTATACGGGATAAAAACGGGTAATCGAGAACGAGCGAGACCAAGTAGGATTACAAGATCCCTCTTCTTAGGGGAAAGCGATAACTGTCGTGCCTGCTTGTCAGGAAAAAAGGATTATCGCCATGAACCAAGGGAGAACAAGAAAGCAAGAGCAAATCCTCAAGTTAAAGATCAAGAGAATCAAGACTAAGAACCATGATTTCGGATGTGGGTGACTGAGAGATGCCAAGGACGGATTAAATTATGATAAGCGGATAGTCGTCAAATTGATGGGATTTACCCCCTTGGATTGGCATTCGAGATAGGCTGAAGTCATGTCTGGATATCGGTCCCAAGTGGGAGAGATACCTACAAATAGATCTACGTCATTTCCTAGAGCAGTCTGAAAGACTGAGGGAGGTGAGTAGGGTCGAGGGTATAGCCCTCACAAGTGGTATCATTGGTTACCTGGCAAGAGGATGAGAAGATTCCCATAATTATTTCAATGTACTACACATCATTAGTTACCCTTTCTTGGCTCTTTGCCAAGAAGGTTATCCATGGCATTTCCAATTTATGAAAACAGCTTCTGAATAAAAATATAATAATCCAAGCTTTTGATATCTTGCCCAACATCTTGCTTCAAACAAAGATTGCACCAATCATTTTAGCATCTTAAAATATTCCTAACTTAGAAATTATTTATCTTCTTATTGCGAAGGGTTCTCACATTCTTCCCTTCTTAAAGTAATCAAGATGTCCTCATCTCAAAAATTAATCAAGAAAGTCGTCGACTCATAGTGATTGACTTAAGCGATATTATTTATAATAAAGTAATATCTCCATTGGATAGTGCTCTTTTATATTTACTTAGTATAAGGTCAAAGCTTGATACATATAATTTAACAAACCTCCTTGGCACTTATGATGTATTTTGAGATGGACTCTATAGAAACTAGATTTGTAGGTTTGTCTGTTGACTATCTTGGAGTGTCACAGATGAGGGAGCTAGAATTTTTTTGTTTTTTCCTCGATGATATATGATTTTTTTTCAGCCTAACTCACAAGAAAATTAAGACACATTCTTTGAAGAACACTTGAGAGTTGTGTAATAAAGTCCTATTCTCCGTATATAGAGTTTGACCAAGTCAATGGTGTAATGCAATTGTAATTATCTCAAGATATAAAGAGAGTTATCTCCATGCATTGTCGAGTTATAGGCAAATTATATTAAGTAGGTAGCTCATATGACTGATAGTATTAAGTTCTAACAATTAAAGCTATAGATTGGATCTCCTTTCTCATTTTTTAACGTTTCTCTAGATATTGAAAATCTCAAAGCTTATCAAAGCGCTCATAATCCTATATTGTGACACTTACACTTTTTAGATCCTATATAATAACATACTTCTCTATGAACATATAAAAAATATATCTACAACCATTGAATAAATATTATAAATGATAGTGAATAAGGCACTTTGGATAGCATAATTATCACTAGCATGATGGACTCATATCCACTTGTAAGTGTAGACTCTTAACAAAATTTATGTAGAGATACTTTAAGTTTCTTAAAGGGATCTAAAACACTTGTAATTTTTTGAATGAATAAGATCAAGCCACTTGTATTTGTGCTGACTAAACTTCTTATTGTTTTTTTTAAGGATAGACACAAATTTTCTTTCTCCCTGAATTCATCTTTGCATTCATTTCTCAAAGCATTGCTAGTGGTGTTGTTATATGGTCCTAATCTTTAATGATAATTCTTTTTAAATTAAAGGGTGTGTTTAATTATAAATAGCTTCCTCTGTGTGTATGAAAATAAATGTCTAGTGTATGTATTGATCAATCCAAAGATATGGATCCATTTTAAGTTGTTAAGGATAAGTATCATGGAATTTTCTTAAGGAAAATTTGAAGGAGAATCTATGATTTTAGTATCTACAGATAGAATCTTGTATGTTTTTGATTCTATGGTTTTACATGAATAAGTTGCATATATGAACAAAAGCATGTATTGGTGGTATCAAAAAGTAATGTCTTGGACAATCCTTTAATAACACTTTACAAACCTCATTTTTATTTTTTACATGTAAAATAAATTAGCGTGTCATATATCAATGGGTAGTTGTTTAAATCTAAAACTATAAGATTTGACAAGTTGAGATTTTTTGTCAAAAAATTACCAATCTCCGCTTTTTATAAAGTACCACCTTTAAGTGGTAAAGGTGATATCTTTTACAAAAAGTGAAGATTGGTAGTTTTTTTACAAAAAAAGCTCAAAACTTGTTGGATCTTATAGTTTTAAATTCTACTTTTAAAAAATTGTCCATTGATATATGATGCATTGTTTTATTTTACATGTTAAACATAAGAAATGAGTTTATAAAGTGATTTCAAAGGGATGTCTAAGACATCACTTTTTAATACCACCAATACATGCTTTTACCTCAATACATGCTTTCACCCTTGTGTATGTTTTTTATATAGCTCTATGGATCGATTGTCAAGATTCATAAAGAGAGAGTTCATGAGCTCTTTCTAGTCTTTTGATACCTAAGTACAAGGATTTTAAATAGATTGTTTTTCACCCTTATTAGTTTCTCTTCTAAATTTATCTTTTTGTATCACTTCAGTGACATCCTTCAGAGTAGAGGACCTATTTAACAACCATTTCCAATTCAATTTCCCAATCTCTCTTCTTTAGAGTCTCATCTTTACCTCAAATGTCTTTATGTCAAAGTAAAAGTGCTAACATTCTCTTTCCCACTTATTTGTATCTATAGACTCTATAACTAAAAGTGTTTTTTCATATATTGGATGTTGAAGTTTTCAATAGGATATGTGATGCATGTGTGGACAGTCCAATACATCCTTTATCATAAAAAAAATTTAAATCTTTGATAATATCTACTTTATCAGGGAAAGGACTCTCTTATGTGCATTTTCTTCTTGAGTCTAAAATATATAGGTGGGAGAGAAGTTTTCTTGTGGCATGAGCATCTCTAAATACTTTTGCACAAACTAAACCCCTTCTATATGTTAATAACAATGAATTTTAACCATGCTTGCATCTTTACTTATGAAGAGATTCTTTTTTTTGTTTTGTTTAGAAACTTTTTTCATCCTCCTTCATCTCCTATTGATCTGAAATTACTCGAGAAATATCTAACCTTGAGGTTTCTTAAAAGTTCCCACACATTGGAGGGGCTATCTATCCCTCAGTCTCTCTTAAACATGAGAGAATAAAAGCTAATCCTCTAGTCCAAGGAGTTTACTTCGTAGCAATAGTTTACCTACATCAAGGAAAGTACTCACATTCTTGGGTCCAACCTATCACCCACTTCTCACTTGGAAAAGTAAAATATGTATATTTTTAATTTCACCAAAAAATTTCACTTAAATGTAATATGCAACACGTAGTTCCTTGGAATGGCTTAATTTTCAAATGCCTTAACACGTGCTCCTTAATCTTTTTGCAACGCAAACATTCAAAAGACTTTATCACAAGCAAAATATCCTTTGACAAAGTTAGAGCTTGATAACAATAACATAACCCTTAATTGAGTTGTACAATTGAGTTAAGTGATTGCCACAACTTTCCAATACGATCTTTACCTTGTTGATGCCCACATTTTTGTGTTAGTTACTTGTCTTGTATTTAAGATTTTCTATAGTGATGTGCTTTTAAAAAATCATAATATAATAAAAGGTTCAAGCTTTGTAGTTTTGAAGGATGCAAGGTAAATGCACAAGAGTATAGTACTTGATAAATTAGATGAGAGATTATTTTTCATAAGAGGCCCCAACTTTGAGCTAAGCCAAGCTCAAAGAGGTTGAGAGATGGTGAAAGATAGAGACATAGTGTTGATCACTAGTTGAGAGGGCAAGGAGATGTATGATGGAGGAGAATTTTTGCCAAGTTTGGAAGATATCAACATGTCCTTACGTGCCAAAAGGCATGGCCTTTATAAAAGGGTAGGGAAATGAAAACTCTCTCTACACATATGAGAGAGAGAGAGAGAGAATAGAAACCCAATCTTCTCTCTCATATGTGAGAGAAAAGAGTGAAACTTGAACCAAGTTTAGGGAGAGATAGAGAGTGGAAGTGTGAAGAAGATTTAATAGGTCTTTGTTCGCATGAAAGAAAATCCAAAGTAGCTCCACGTATTGGAGAGGTGTGTATTCTCATGTGTGTTTGAAAAACAAGGGTGAATTAAGTCTAGTAAACATTTTGATTTCACTTTTTAAATTCTCACTATTTTGTGAGTGAGTGTGTGATTATACAAGTTTAGATTTAAATAAATCCGGAAAAAAAAGTCATCTCAACGTGACATAGACTACATGAAGTATAAATAGTGTCTATACAATACTTAGTTTTTTATCCTATTATGGAGTTTAGATAAAAGGTACAATGTTCACTCAATAATACTAATACTTTTTATATCTGCACTTTATTCATGGATAAATACATTTATACAATTCTAATTTACTTTTAAAAATTAGATTATTTCATTTATATCTATGAATTTGAGAGATTGAAAGAGATAAAAGCAAGGAGCAAAAAGAGATAAAAGGAAGAAGGATGAATCCAAAGAGTTTTCATGTGTACGCCTTAAGTAGTATTTTTCAAGAGATAGAGGCTACATTTACAAAGAAGAGTGAAAGGCTTTGTTTCAGAGAACATCAAGGGTTAATATACTTGTCTATCCTTACTCTTTTTGTTTACCTAAAAAGTATTTCTCCCCTTAATGGGGGAGGGTTATTGCATACAAGTAGTTAATGGAAGATTAGTCAAAGCGTATCATGATTAGTCGATATGTTTTTATGGAAGATACAATTCACCCTTGTTAAACAGGTTCATGATGATATTGCTTTGTGTCAGACAAAGTATATTGACACACTATCGCATAGATTTAGCCTTTAGAATTGTAAGCCTATTGCTACTCCTATGGACATAGATGTGAAGCTTAGTCTTCATGATGTTGAGATTACTTTGATGTCACACTCTATGAACAAGCTATTGAATGCCTCACTTCACAAGACCATAATATCGATATGTAGCCTCACATGTGAGAAGATCTACACATAGCCTAGGGTCTACACATTACAAGTGAGTTAAGAAAACCTTTTGCTACTTGAGTGGCACTATTCATCTTGGGTTGTTTTATCCCAAGGGAAGATCATTGTCACCATATTTACATACTTTTCAAACTCGGATTAGGCTAGTTGTAATGACACATGAGTGTTCACTAGTGACTTTTGTTTCACACTCAATAGCTTATACACTTGGTCAAGAAAGAAACAACCTACACGAGCCACTTCTAGTTGTGAGGCTATGTGCATATTGTACAATGTAGCTTCCATAGCTATTGTTGAGTGCATTTGGCTCAGATGCATTTTGACTTACTTGGATGTTGGACAACAGTCTTCCACCACCATCTTTATTGAAAGTGAAAGTGGTTTGTCAATTGCAAAGAATCTATGTTCCATGCTCACACAAAGCACATAGATGTGCATTATCGTTGCGTCATGGAGAGACTACCTATAGGAGATGCCATGCTAGTTTAAGGACATATACATGACAAGCCTGCTAATCTTTTCACAAATGCACATACGCCAAATTTTCTTCCCCCGGCTTGTATATGCACCAATCATAGAGCAAGCCTTATCTCTCTCTCTCTCTCTCTCTCTCTCTCTCTCTCTTGCAATCCATGCGGCAATGCAATGTGGCCGTCGTGATTGTGAGGTCCCATGATGGCCCACGTGGACGCCCCACAGTCCACGTGGGCGCCCTTGTTGTCCTCCCTCTCCCTCCCCCCTCTTGTTTATAAAAGGGGTCCCCTCTTGCCATTTCCTTTTTCTCACTCACTCTCCACCTTTCTCTTCAAAACCAGAAACGCTAGTGAACTCCAAAAAAACTCATCTTTTTCATTTCACTACTCTCTTCTCTCTCTCTCTCTCTCCTCTTGATATAACCTTCTCTCTCTTTTCATTTCACTACTCTCTTCTCTCTTCTCTTTTTGATATAACCTTTATAAGCGGCTCCATGTGAGTGTGTGTGTGTGTGTTTTTTTTTTTTTTTGGGGGGGGGGGGGGGGTTGAGTGTATATATGTTGTACACGTGCATGTGCATGAGTGCATCTCTATGTTTGCACCTCATTTACATAACCTTTTGAATGAAAGATAAAGTTTCTTTTTCTTGTGATAAAGTCATAAAGCCTTGAATAGTCCTTGTTAACACTGCCTACAAAACAAGACAGTGGTATAATGTTGAAAAGACTATGCATTTGATGGTTTTTTTGGTGAGAAGTTGGAATTAGAGTTGCTGGTATGGTATTTTCATGCACAATTTCTTCTTGTTCTCTTCAAGTCTCCTGGCCACAAAGTTGTTTACAATCATTTATTACCACCCTTTTGTAGGTACAAAGCCTTTGATAGATTATATAGCACAAAGGGTGAGTATGCACATGCAAGAGAGAACAATCAAAGTATACAAGATGTTTTAACACTAGGTAACCTAACAGGACATAAAAGTGTCCTTCCAAGAGTTTGAAAAAAACCTTCAAACTCATGTAAGATCCATTCTTTTTTAAAAATCATTTTTAATGTTGTACCACAACATTTTACTCAAAACATCATTTTTTTTGCAATCAATTGCATACTAAGAAGACGGAGGGCTTTTCTAGACCATATCATAATTTTTCCCATAAACTTCAATGAATTAGTGATCATACCATGTCATTAATTCAGCCTCGCCAATTTAGTTTTAGGACAAAAGAGTTAGTTTTAGGACAAAAGAGTAAGGTTCAAAGAAATACGTTTTTCTCATTCTACGGACATCTCATCAAAGATTATATAGCCGTGCTCATTGGTGCTACTAAGTGCATCTTTTCTTAGGTCCCCATGGGTCTTTACATTCATAAGTAGACATCGACGACTTCAAAAACATTAAAAAAAATTCACCATTGACAATTTTGTGCATAATATAAACGTACTAAAATAGCCAACATGAAAAATTGGGATCCACAACTTGATCTTTTCAATCCTCTAAAGAACGCTCAATATATAGACAAATTTAGAGATCATGATTAGATATGGATACAACTACACAATTCGCATAGTTGGCCACTGAAATTAGCAATAGTATAAAGAGTAACATTGTTAATGTAGAATGACTCTAATTCTTGAATCAAAAAACTTAACCATCGTTGTATAGCTCGCTAGACGGGGTATTCATTTGATTCTCCTTATACGCATAAAACATGTTCAGAACTACTAATACTAATTCTCTAGCACTATAGATGAAAGATGAGTTTTCATGTGTTATAGGTATAATTATTTGAAAAAAAGACCAAAAATAGCACACGTTTTTTACACACTTTAGGTTGAGAAATGCTTTGCAAGAATAAGGTTGAAGGTGGAATTAGTATCCCAAAAAAATGTCAAGTTTTTTTCAACTCATAAAACAACTTTGTGGATATATAACATTAAAAGTTTCTTGTTGCAATGCTCTGCTCGAGCCCACTTCAAAAAAAAGATTTTTACATTTCCATCATTTTTGCACCTTTATATTCATATTTCTAAGTAACTGTTTGTGAATAAAAAGAGGAAACTACAATAACCTTACTATCACCTTAGTATGGTAGAATATTTATCCCACTTTCCTCTAGAGTGCGGAGACTTGAGCTCAAGACTTGTCACATGGATCTTTGAGCTCTTTGGATTGTTCCTATGTCGTTAAAATGTGTGTGTGTGTGTGTGTGTGTGTGTGTGTGTGTGTGAGAGAGAGAGAGAGAGAGAGAGAGAGAGAGAGAGAGTTGCTACATTTGTTATGTACATTGCAAACTTGGCATCAAAGCAAGACAGTAATCGAAGAGCACTTAGTAGGATATCAAGGCTCAATTTGTTATGTACAATACAAACCTTGCATCAAAGCAAGATACTCGTCTAAGAGCACTTACACTCTAGACAATGCTTTGCCATGAAGGTAATGCAAAGAAGGTTAAGGCAAATAGAACGAAGGAGCCAATAAAGGAAGGGGGGGGGGCTTGGAAAAATATAGGTTTGCTTTATCAAAAAGCCTCTTTAAATCGAGATATTCTCTCATATTTGAATGAGAAGGAACTAAATCCATCTTTAAGTATACAGAATATCTTTGTTTTTCTGTAGACATTGGTTTCTCAACTACGGAATGCTCTTTTTAAATCACAATAATAAGGATTTGAAACAAACTCAATTAATTAGTTTTCTCGAGCCTCAGAGGAGCGGATCTAAATCGACAAAAATATCAAATCGGATCAAATTTTAGCTTACCATAGATTGAATACACGATGAGAATGAATGGCCATTATAAAAATCAAAATTGTGAATCATAGCAAGAGATTGGGATCTCCCAATTCTGCGTTACGGTGAAGCAATTCCTCCAATTTACTATACTTAAACTAGCTCCTATGACTCCATTGTTCAAGCTAAGTCCCAACTCGCACGTTTCGAACGGGCAGTTTTTAGGATGAAAAAATTTTTCTTAAGGTCCTTTACTACTGAGTAAATTTACCATAGCTTTTGAGGCATCCAATATGGTAACATGATGCATCTTCAAAGGGAAGGCCAAGAAGAAAACCCAATCCTAATCTTTGCTTGAAGTAGCACACACTTGGTGGTAGATCGTAGATCATATGAAAAAATACAAGTTGTGTCTAAAGTGTGTCCATAGTTAAGGTAGTTAACAGTGACCAAGGTTGATAAGGAAAGGGGTTTCACACATGCATAGTTAAGGTTGGTGAGGCCACTTCCCTTATTAAACCTTGGTCACCATTAACTATCGTAACTATGCATGTGTGAAACCTAATAAACCTTGGTCACCATTAACTACCGTAATATGGACAAGCTCTAATAGAACCCAAAGGTTGAGGGTTCGAAGCTCATGGGTTGCATTCTCTTGGGTGTATCCTCCTTCCTTATTGGGCACCACAGTCGCCCCTCTAGGGTGTAATGTACAACAATGTGCAGTTGTAAATATTAAATACATTATGTGTATAAAGTTGCCTACTGGCAGCTTCCAATTCATATTGCTTCGAATCTCCTCAGATTCCTCAGAAGGTGACGTTTGAGGCTTCGATGCACTCCAAAAATCTAGTATTCAGGGGTGCGAATCGAGCACACGACCGCGCATAGCAAGAGGTAGTTTTTGTGCTAACCACTCAGCCATGCACGACTTGCTGCTTCCCTTGCGACTCGCTCTCTCTACATAAAAAAATATTTTGATTCTCCCCTCCCTTGCTGCTCGTCCGGGCTCTGCTCCCTTCCTCACCCAACACATAACATTTGCTCCGTCGCCTCACGGCCCCTCTAGCATTCACTGGTTGCCACCTGCCTCCCTGCGCTTCAGTATTGCGCCTGTCAATGCCTCCGCACTGATGGCACCTTCCAAGATTCCCTTCATTTTTGGAATTTTCCCCAGCCGGTACCTCCTACTTGTAGGTTTCTAATTCTATTCATGGGAATTTTCCAAAATACCTTCATTGAGGGTTCACGATTCCTACCACATTCAATAAAATTTTGATTGCTTACGAATAGAATCAAACTTCAGACATCGTGCACGTCAAGCCTCGTCCCTTAACCCCCACAGCAACGCCTCAAGGGGCTCCCAATCTCTCGCTTGCAATTAAAAAAAAGGGCTTCTATGTCCGTCATCGGCAGGACCTTCTGCAGTGCATTGATGGAGGCGAGTGTCTTGATGGAGTGGGTGGAGGCCAACAGCGTCCCCGCCCCCCCTCTTCCTCTGCAAGGTCGACTCAGTCTTTCCTTCTTTTTTTTAAAGGCATCTCCAAAGATTCTTACTTCTTTTCTTTTTTTTTAAACCGTAGGGACATACGTACTACTGGTGGGGAAAAAAAAAAAGGAAAGGGGCGCAACCGCAAGAACGGGGCAGGGGAAGGGGCTGCCCGTGCGCGCTTGGGGAGCTGCGAAGCGGCAACGAACGCCAAGCATCGTAGGCAGCCTGTGCGGACTGTGTGTGTGTGTGTGTGTGTGTGTGTGTGAGAGAGAGAGAGAGAGGGCTTACTTGGCAATCATGCCTCTATTGCTGCTTCTCCTGCTGATGAGCTCCAGGGTCATGACATGACGAGATTCTAGCATTCAGCAAAGGTGATCAAGTCCTCTCCTTGCTTCACAGCTTCAGCCAGCAATCCGCAGCAGTTTCACGCACGCGCACACATACACCAATGTCTGATGCCTGCCACGTTAGTGCTGATGGCATCCACCCCTCCGAGGCCGCCATCGCCAGCATCACCCATATGCCCGAGATGATTAGCCAGGAAAGGAACCAGCAAGAGACAGCAAGAGCTGAAAGTGAAGATGAAGTTCTTGCTCAACCGACAAGTGTGGAGCCGCAGCAACAGCAAGAAGCCCCGCTCATGAGCTTGAATTGCCCTGCTTTCAGCAATGAGACCTCTGGCATAGCGAAGGAAGTAATGTGCCAGGGCAAGAAGCTTCAGTATGTACTCCGCACCAATCCTAAGCGAAGCCGCCGTTTCCTCGACCCCGATTACAACACCCTCCCCTTAACCTCCCCTGCTTCCACCACAATCTCATCTTCCATCACTACCACTGGCGAAACCCCTGCTGCTGCAATATGTGCCCCTTCCCCTCCTGCCCCAGCTCCCATATCCATCAAGAAACCCCCTTCAATCTTCTTCTCTGAAAAAGCGCGGGCCTGCACAGAATGTGGTAAAGAGTTTCATTCTTGGAAAGCTCTGTTTGGGCACATGCGATGCCATCCAGAACGGCAATGGAGAGGCATCCAGCCACCCTCTTCTTTGTCCTCTTTGTCCCCCAAATTCAAATCCTCACCAGCTGCGAAGCGTTGCAAGGCATCACATCCACGATTGCCACTCATCGGGAATGACGCATGTGGCAAAGCTCAATGCACCCCCATTCTGGATGAAAGTGATGCCGAGAGCATTGAGGCGGCTTACATGCATGAAAAAGATGAGGAGACAAGTCCGGAGGAAGAGAAAGGCACTGAAGCCCCTTTGCAAAATGATGTCATCGTGTATGGGCCATCCCCAAGCCCAGATTCTGAATCGGAGGTAATCATGGATGAGCAGGACATGGCAGATTGCCTGGTTATGCTTGCATTTGCAGCCAAGGGCGAAGCTGCAGATTGCCACTTTCGTCGTGACCAGCAGGGTGAGGAGATCCATTCAAGATTACCCTCAATTGCTGCAGAGCCAAAGAAGGCCATGAAGAAGAAGAGCTGGGAGAATATGACTCATGTCCTGAATGCAGGCGAAAAGGCAGCAGAAGTTGATGGTGGAGCAGGGGACTCCACCAACAAAAGCAAATTCCAATGCACCTCCTGCAAGAAGACATTCAAATCCCATCAAGCTTTGGGCGGCCACAGGGCTAGCCATAAGAAGGTGAAAGGATGCTTTGCGCGCACCCAAGCTCCCGATGATTCCGGTGCACCGCATGCTCTGCAAGAGATAGAAACAACATTGAATGAGAAAAACATCACAGAGATGCAGCTAGACACGACCAACACGGCTGTAGAGAAGAAGGGAGAGCAAGATGATGTGAGAGATCAGCAGACCAAAATGACCATGGGGCAATTTTTGCAGTTCTCTATGACATGCCATGAAAAGATGGAAGATGACATGTACGAGTCGGCCATAACCATAGATAAGAAACAGCTCAAGCATCAGTCCTCTTCTTCCTCCTCATCCTCATCTGTCATCGCAGCATCAGGAGCTTTGCTTGCACATCCACGGCAGCTGCCCAAAATTCATCAATGCACCGTCTGCCACCGGGTGTTCTCCACTGGCCAAGCTCTGGGCGGCCACAAGAGATGCCATTGGGGATCCAGCCCTACATCCAACAGCAGCCAGAAGGGCAGCCAAGATAGTGATGGCGGTTGCGACGAAAATCCTCAACTTTGTTTACAGATCTCCATGTCCGACAGAATGTCAGAGCTAAGCAAAAGAGATTCATGCACATTTACTGTAGATCAAGCTCCGGTTAACGGATCGTCCGCAGTGACAGAGAATATCATAGCTCAGAGGCCCTATTTTTGCCATGTTGAGGATGCAAAGGATTCAAATTGGCTTGTGCGGGGCTACGGTGTTGTGGAGTGCAGTGCTGTAGTAAGCAAGCCGATGCAAATGCTAGGACATGTTGATCGGCACTATGACGTCGGCCAAAGAGACTGCTTACAAACAGGGCATGGTGATGGTGGTAATGGTGAGGATGTTTGCCATGAGAGTGAAGCCAAGCCATGGCAGCAGCAGAAGCATGTGAGATCATTACTACTTAAAGAAGAGCTAATTCTAGACCTTAACTTACCGGCGCCAGAGAAGGAAGCTGAGGAATGCGCTTCTGTGCTGAGGAAAGCCCCTTTGAAGACGCCGTGCCCCTGCATCATCCCCTTCCTCGCCCCTGCTTCCACCAGCTTGCTCTGTGAAGGGGAGATGGCGGCTCGCTCTCATTTTGCAGGTGCAGATGAAACTCGATTGTAGATTTGCCCAATTCATTGTAAACGTGCTTTACTGTTGTAAAGGTACTCAAAATGTCTCATTATAGAGATGCCACTGCCCACTAGTAAAGTTGGTGCCCATCTAGCACCTTTTGGGGCTACTTGTCATCTTACATCTAATGAAATTTAACAAGGCTAACTTTAAGAACGAGTGCATGAGAGAGTTGATGACTCAAGTAAAGCCAATACCTAATAGTAAGAAGGGTGCGTGCATGTGTGCGTGCGTGCGTGTGCGTGTGCGTGTGTGTGTGTGTGTGTGTGTGTTGCACGCCAAAGATAATTTGTGAGTTTCACTTTTTGTGTGTGTGTGTGTGCGTGTGTGTGTGAGAGAGAGTGAGAGAGAGCGCTTTATTAACGTCTTCTAGATGCCAAAGTGAGGCAGTGTACATGTGTTTGTCCTCTGAAAAATGGACAAAAGTGCTAAAAATAGACACGCTACCACACACACTGAGGAAAACACAAGAAGTTTTGGACAAATTCTCACAATAATCCCCACATTGTGACTTACCTCAACATCATGAGCTTTTGTGATGAAGGCACCGCATACCTAGCTAGGTGCGATTGGGGGCAGGGGACCGTCGGCCCGATGGGGAGGCAGGGTGCGTGTATGTGTGTGTGTGTGTGTGTGTGTGTGTGTGTGTGTGTGTGTGTGTGTGTGTGTGTGTGTGTGTGTGTGTGTGTGTGTGTGTGTGTGTTTTGCACGCCAAAGATAATTTGTGAGTTTTGTCACTTTGTGTGTGTGTGTGTGTGTGTGAGTGAGAGAGAGAGAGAGAGAGAGCGCTTTATTAACGTCTTCTAGATGCCAAAGTGAGGCAGTGTACATGTGTTTGTCCTCTGAAAATGGACAAAAGTGCTAAAAATAGACATGCTACCACACACACAAAGGACAAATTCTCCCAATAATTCCCACACTGTGACTTACCTCAACATCACGAGCTTCTGTGAGGAGGGAGGCACCGCATACCTAGCTAGGTATGATTGGGGGCAGGGGACCGCCGGCTCGTTTGTGGGGGGGGGGAGGTCCGTTTTCCTACATGAGAAAAATTCTAAATCTTCTTGTGAAAGTGTAAGTAAGCTAACCCATATTGAGTAAAGCAAGGTGAGAGTTTATTATGGCCATCTAAGACGAAGAATTTCACGTACTCTTTGAAATTTGACACTATGACCTTACATGCACGCAATGCTTTCTTGCTTGTGTATCTACTAACATAATATGGCGGAAGGGGGAGCCCTTTACACGTGTCGCAATCTGCGAGCTGAAGGCTAAAGTCCAAAACAAAAACAAGCCTCTTTGCACACGATAAGGAGAGAGAGAGAGAGAGAGAGAGAGAGAGAGAGAGAGAGAGAGGCCGCCGAAGGCGGCCGGCCGTACTAGTGTATATAAAATGAGAGGGAAAAGCATTCATTCGTTTGTTCTTATTGTATATTGCTTGTGTCATCTATGCAATAGTAAATATTAATATTGCTCTAATATTTGATGTTATATAGCTTTTGGCTTGCACACTAGTATGTGGAACCACTTTTACTTGCAAAGGTTGAGGTTTGCAAGTCACTTTTGAAAGTTTAAAACCATTGTTTTTAATGGTGAGAAATTGGTTCCATAAAGAAGGAGGCAACAAAGTTGGAGCTACATGCAAGCAACTAAGAGCATGGAGAAACTAGGTAGTCCACATGGGCAATCCTAAAACATCATGGGTGAGCAAACTTCTCTTTCATAGCTACAAAGTGAGGTCATTGGATGTAATTTTTGGGGGGTTTGGATTTAGCAGTTGTTTTACAATGAAGAAATTTCATTGATCACCAATATTGAGCCGTACTATATAAGTTGGTGGTTGCCAAATACATCAAGTGGCAATATGTATTTGGCAACCACCAACTTATAAATATCATATCAAGTGGCATCTCTTAGATGGGGTTACATGGCTCCAATGCTACTTTAAAACTTGCTCTCACTATATCTCTTTGATGATTTGTGTTGCAAATTTTGAATAGTTCGGGTTGTTGCTCCATCTCGACCGAGTGAGATAGCTACATCAACAAATTGACATAGCTAATTGTCCACTCAGGTGTGAGCCAATCTTTTTTGAGGTAACCATAAATCAATAACACTTCAACCATAAGGTTGTTTACCTATTATTCAAGACAATGCCAAAGGCTAGTATTAGAGGTACATATGTATTATCCCATTCTTAGATATTGTGTATGGATTACCCCACATGGGTTCCACTACCCTCTTTCCCAACTCTTTTAACACTCTCTTGGTTACATTGCACCACTCCAAGGTTAGTAGATATTTTAAAGCATGAAGTTGCTAGCAACTAGCCTTATACAAAATGAGCAACTTTGATCTTGTGGACATGTGTAATAGGCTATTCTCTCACCAGACGGCATACTTGCATACATAGAATTTCATATTTGAGGGATTAGTTCTAGCTTCAACCTAGCTATGTGTGAGTGCACAAATGCACGCGTGCAGGGAAGGGGGAGACGCAGAGCACAGTGTGTGCGTGGAGAATAGAGCAGCTAGCTCTATTCTCCTTATTCTTTGTATATAAAAGAATAGAGCAGCTAGCTCTATCTCCTTATTCTTTGTATATAAAAGAATAAGGTATGTTAGTGCAATCAGTACACGATCGGACAGCGGACGTCCAGCTCGTGGCAAAGGAACATCCACCTTTAACCGCAACAAACTCTTACTTAAAGACGAATGTGTCGATAAGTGGGTCCTACTAGTTAAAATACCGGTATGTACAAGAAAATAGGTGAGAGACTCTCTCAATCTAAGCCCACTGGCTCGCTCACTCGATTTGTATGCAGTTGTATCGGCTCTAGTGATAGATGAGCGTGCGAATCCACACGAGTTTGCATGCAAATCTTGCAAAGACATCTCTATATGGTTTGCATGGCTCCACGAAGAGTCATGCTAGCGTCAGTCATTGTAGAGCTGACAATCCCTGCTTGCTAAGTCGGGCCTTGACATTAACAGATTGAACATGGCATGACGAACGCTGACGAAATCTATGCAAACTTGGTTGTGCTAGCCTCCTCAGGTTATGTGCATGCACTATATCATCAATATTATTCATCACATATAGATATGTCATTTTGCAGACATTGGGATGGCTACGTCCTCTTATCCATGTGTGGAACTATGTGTCTTGGCATCAACTCATCAGCATGAGCATATCAAAGAACTCCACATCCATCATCTTTGCTTGTGTCTCTAGAAAGCAAATTGTCTCGAGACCATAATTGTCAACACCTATCACATCTCCAAAAGAGATGGAGCCAAGACTAAAATGTCAATCCTAGGAAGCAAGTGACTCGACTAGGGCATGGAGGCATGCCAAGAGGTCGTCAAACTCTCGTCTGAACACAATACACTCCACTTTGATATTCAATGCACGTTCTATCTACCGGAAACCTGGACTCATTCCTCTACTCCTTTCATACATCCACATGCAAATCCACTCGTAAATCAACTTCAAATGACTCCAAACTCAATAGACAACATCCTTAATCTGTGCGGAACATAATTGGGTCATCAGACGCACAATCCGATCTAGTAAAAGAATGCGATTTTTTCGAGCAAGCTAGATGCAGGCCATCATCTCAAATTTCAAACTTTCCTATTAAGTTCTCCCAAGTGTCAGGAAAGTTGTATAATTGACAGAATCACAACACGACGCTCGGATAGTGAGATATGTTACCTAGAATGTTGCAAAAGTTGAAGCTCAATTCTCGCGAAGCGCTTGCAATGTAGATATCCACACGTAGAGCTCGATGAGACGAACACAATGGTGCCCTCAAAATTTTGATGCGACAACCATGTGGTGCAATGTAAAGAGATGAGTTCACATTAGAAAAGAAGACGACACACAACGTACAGAAGAACCTTATCTCTTCATCTTCTTCATAATAATGCTAATGCCAAAAACTTTACAAAGTTTCCTTTTATACTTTGGCTCTGGATTTTATGATACAAAGGTTGAATTTGCCACAATAATAATAGGAATTACATCTCAAGCTTCAGAATTACATAATGATAATGGATACGGGTCTTGGCAAAAATATTACGATCAATTGGGATTACAAAAATGATGAAAATGCTCTTGGTACACTATTGGTCTTCATTGTCATTGGAATCTTCCAACACTCCCCCCCTCCTATTGCACATCATCCTTGACATGAGTCAAATTTGGGGTGGTCTTTGATAGAGGGTTGTCGTTGGTGGTAGCCCGTTGCTTTCTCTTGTAATCCTTCTTGATATGTTCATGCTAGCACTTTGTCTTCACGGGCAAAGGGCCTCATGGTGTCTGTTTGATGAAGTTCTATTGCATGGTAACTCACAAACCTTTTTCGGATGTCATTGACTTTTGGTCAAAGAGAGTGGTGTTCATTGTGAAGAATCTCGTATGAAATGCTTCTTCAAAAGTGTTCATGAAGTATTGAGGTCATAGAATAAACCCTTGTTTCTTTCCAAAAAGGATAACCATGGAGTTTTTTTAATACAGTGTTTATGGTACATTGTGATGCATGCACCATCATTCTGCATATTTTTATTAGCATCTAACAAGATAGGTTGCAAAGTCCTTCATATTGCCTAATGGTCAAAGTGAGAGTAATGAGCATGTACTTCTCATCTAGTCTTTCTTTATATTTGGGCCCTGGTAGCAT
The DNA here is from genome assembly GCF_014529385.1 of Adiantum capillus-veneris. Taxonomy (NCBI): domain Eukaryota; kingdom Viridiplantae; phylum Streptophyta; class Polypodiopsida; order Polypodiales; family Pteridaceae; genus Adiantum; species Adiantum capillus-veneris. The sequence continues at coordinate 41,224,811 of NC_140956.1, read as the reverse complement.
TAGGTAGTTCAGCCAGTGGCGATGCCTTTTTTGCAATGTTTCGTGCTAAATCCAAGTCCGTACTTGGGGCACTAGGCAAAAAATGACATTTTTTTCAAGGGAAGTGGGTGCCCTCATCATGTGAATCCGCCACTCCGGATGCTTCTCAAGCCACGCCATTCTCCACTTAAGTTGTCACTCATTTGGTTGAGCTTTTGACATTTCTAGTTTGATGGTAGCTTTCCTGCAAAGACATTCATACCTTATTAGAGGAAGTGGGAGTGAGCGAGGGTACTAATCCTCATTGATTGTCATTGGCTTTAGGAGCTGCAGGTTAAATGATGGAGGATTCTAATCTCTAATTCCATTGCTTTTTTCCAATGCTCCTCCTATGTGCCTGCAATCTGTTCTTTCATTTTTGCGATGGCATGTTCTGTTAAACGGTATGTTTTTCAGCTAGGGTTTTAGGCACCACAGGCTCATTTGTACCCTTTTCTCTTGTCTCTGTGTTGTAGTTGTTTCAGGTGCTTCTTGGGTAGTTTGTTGTTTCCCATTTTCTCAACTATTGGTGGGTGCAATGTGTGTCACTTCAGAGGATGACTTTGTTTGTTGTGTCGGTGGTTGTCCTTGTTGAGCTAGAGACTCTCTTTGTATATCTACTTGCTCGCTTTGGTCATCTTCACCATGATCTTTAGTGTAGGCAACCGATTTTGGCTTGTAATGCAACTACAAAATCTTTCAAATCTTCATTTTCTTTCCTGAGAGTAGCATTTTCTACGTGCAGACTCTCTTCTCAAGCTAGTGTTGTTGTTGTGGTATCTTGTTGCATTCGTTCTTGAATTCTGAATGCTCTCTCCAGGTCTAAAATTCTAGCACTCGTATCAAAAAATGTAGCACGGTGAAAGCACGTATAGGTGGTCCAAAAAGGGTTGTCTTGGACACTCCTTTTTAAAGTAGTTTTTGGGAACTTTTGAGTCTAAATTTGATTTTTGGGGGAGAAAACTCAATGATGAGTAATGAAGATGGGGGGGAATTTTTAAAAAAAGAGGGGTATGCCTTTTTTTACCACCCCCAGTAGTTCTTGGACGTGTTGGACGTACGAGCATACCCTTTGTCTCCTTTTCTGTGTGCGGTTCTGCACAAAGCTATAGGTTTAGGGTATTCTCTATGGGCGGTTTTTGCATAGAGAAAAGCACCTTTCTCTCCTTCTCCGTGCAGTGTTTCTGCAACGCATTCCCTTTCTTTCCTTTGTGCACGGTTCTTTGCTGTGTGTGCTTAGTTCTCTCTCTCTCTCTCTCTCTCTCTCTCTCTCTCTCTCTCTCTCTCTCTCTCTCTCTCTCTCTCTCTCTCTCTCTCTCTCTATAGATAGGATGGAGCATTCTCGCCAGTTAGGTGTGTGTGAGTGTCTGTGACATGTTTGGTCTTGTTGATGCCTGGGCTCTTCATGATGTATGTTCATGCGTTGAGCTCTTTTTCTTTAGGTTTTCTTAATCCGGCTCCATGCCCACTAGTACACAATTGAGTAGAGTTTTCGAGCAGTTCACAGGTTGCTTACACGATTACTGGGCGGCAAAGAAAAGGGAACATAGAGAGAGGCAAAGGCAGTAGACTCTCTGTGCTAAAAATCAAAAGGATGTCTAGCTCAATGAGAAGCAGAAAAGGAAGATTCTTCGTGCCATGTCAAGGTGTTGGCAAGAGCAGACACAAGGATTGACAACCAAACTCCAAGGAGAGATTTTGGAACAGTTACTCCAGCAACCAGTATTTTGCAACCTGCAAAACTCGACACATTCTATACAAAGAGCAGTGTTTTCCAACATTCGCAACACCTTCTCAGAAGTCAAGGTCCCGCACTCAGCCACGAAAATGATTTTCAAGAGTTCAACAGTGATGGCATGCATTAATTCGAGGGACGAAGTAGATGCACGTCCCTTTACGGATAGAGCACTTGTGAAGTCGTTGGGCATACACGAAAGAAACATCGATATTGCGAATGCACGATTCCATGTAGAGGATGAGAACAATCCTTTTCCAGTCTTAGCATGTCAATGGCAAGCTCATCGTTCTACAATCATCACAGAGGACATTAAGAAACTTGTGTTTGTGGTTTTTGGACAGCAGAGACCCGAGTCTCTCCAAACAAGAAGGACATATGCCAAAGGCGTATCAGTAGAAAGGTTGTTCTTAGACATCCATTGCAGTTGTTGGATCAACCTCAGGTATTATGAACTATGCACTAATACTTTGTCAAACTATGACAATTGTCAAAGTGTAAAAAACCACTTTGAAGTAGTATATTGACCCATGTTCACCACTTTCAAACCGTAAAAAACCACTTCCAAGCAGTATATTGACCGATGTTTACCACTTTCGATCTGTCACAACCACAATCAAACTGTAAAAAAACCTTTGAGAACTGAGAAAACAATCGAAAAGTGGTTTAATCACCCTTCAAGTACTTTGCAAAGCAGTTAAAGTATTGATAGTGATTTAAAGTACCTAAAATATTGCTTTCAACCCCCTTCAAGTGGAAGCTTGTACTTTCTAAAGTGCTAAAATAGTTTGTCACCACTTTAAAGTATTTTAATAACCACTTGCAATCCGCCAAGTGCTTAGGTGAGCACCTATGTAAGCACTTGGAAGTTTTCAAACCACTTGAAGGTGATTGAAAGTGAAAACCAAACCACTTGAAAGTGGTTTAATGACCAGTTTCAATATTTTCAAGGTGGTTTTAAGTGCTTCAAGTGGTTTGAAATCTGCCAAGTGCTTCGGTCAGAACCTTGAAGATTTCAAACCACCTGATTGAAAGTGGTTTGATGACCCTTTTCAATCACCTTTAGGTGGTTTTAAGTGCTTCAGGTGGTTTGAAATGTGTCAAGTGATTAGAAATTAGGTGGTTTGAAATCTTTCTAAGTGGTAAATGTTCCTATTGAGTGCTTTTACAAACCCAAAATTTGGGTGTTATCCACCTGAAGGTGATTGAAAGTGGTAAACAAACCACTTGAAAGTGGTTAAATGACCACTTTCAATTACCTATAGGTGGTTTAAAGTGCTTAGGTGAGAACCTATGGAAGCACTTGGAAGATTTCAAACCACTGAAGGTGATTGAAAGAGGTAATCACCTATAGGTGGTTTAAAGTGCTTCAGGTGGTTTCAAGAAGTTTAAAGCCCCTTTCAAACATGAAAAACTTCTAAGTGGTAATGTTCCACTTATGTTCTTTCACAAACACGAGAGTGGGTTATTTGTTCTCACATTATCTCTTTATTTCCTGCTTTTTTGTGTAGGTGGAATTTTACAGGCGGTTTCAAGAAATGCATCCGACTGTGCGCATTTCTCTGAGATGCTTTGAGAATTTGAAGCCCTTTTTTGTTCAAAAATTGTGGGACTGCAATACCTGCTATTGCGAATATCATGTGCAAGCTGTCTACTTGAAAGATGCTTTCAACTAAATGGGTCAAGGTAGGTTTGGAGTACATGGAGGCTCTTGTCGATGTGCTTGTGATGTTTGTGACCCTGCAGTAAGTGGCAGTATATGTGTGACTACAAAGTCAACATTTGAGAGCCTCACAACACTATGGGAGTCCTTTTTGTATCCTAAATCAAAAAAGTTTCATGTTTCATTTACAAATCTACTTGATGGGAAAATGCGATCAGTGCGGTGCCAAACAACTCAGATGTTGTCCTCTTGAAGTACACAACGACAACTTTCAGGTGGCTGCAAAGATTTTTGTTGGTGTGGAGACACAGTCTATAGATGAAGATGGCCAACATCACAAAAGAAAAGATCTTGTTATTCAGCAGATTGGGTGCTCCACTTTCATTTCATTCATGAAAGATAAGCTGACCAAGTTTATCAAACATAACTACATCTACAGATGGCAGGCCAACCAATTCAAAGAGTGTCTAGTGTTTTCCAAGTGATGTCGTTGTCTCTGTCGTGGAAAATTGCAGTCTTAAAATTCAAAATGAGATCCAATCCATGCACTAGTATTCTAGTCACGTGAGCATTTTGGTCCACATATGCTATGTGTGCTCGACAATGGATGACACCATAAAAATTCTCCATTTTTATATATCCGATGATAATGTGCATGACACATTGTTTGTTCATGTTACCATATACATGTGGTAGTGATGTGTGTGAACACACTAGGACCGCCGGGGCATTTTTTCCCTCTTTAGGAGGTTTTTTCCCCCGTGCATTGTATATACGCCCATCACTCTAGGGCTATCTATCTTTCCATTGCACACTAAGTAACACACTCTCTATTGTGTGCCTTGAGCTTCCTTCATCTTCTCCAAGCTGTGTGTGTTTCTCTGCAACCTAATTCCAACAATTGGTATCAGAGTAGGTCACGTCCTCCCGGGCTTAGTCGTCAGCTGCTCAAGCACACACATGCTCACTTTCTTCGATTTCAGTGAGCTTTGGCGAGCGTTCGCAGGTTGACAAATATTTTGGGAGAACTCAAAGAGCCTGGTCTGCTCAGAATTTTGATTTGGGCTCATTTCGGCCTCCGTTTCCACTACAGGCAGTACTACACAGGCTATTTCATCATTTTGTGCAGAATTTCTATCAATGCCGTTTTCTGCATAACAGGTGCCTTATAGTCTTCTACGGTTTGTGCTATATAGCACAGGTTGTTCCCGCTCCATTTCTCCTATTTTCGGGCAGTTTTCACATTAGGTGCAGCGTTTACCATGGCTGACAACAACAACACAGATGTGTTCAAGATGTTTGCTGCTGAGGACAGGTTGGATGGGGACAACTACCTTATGTGGGCTTATATGATGCAACATGTTCTTGTGTCAAAGGGTGTCTGGAACATTGTGCAAGGCATTGATGTACGTCTTGGTTCTGAGGATGTAGGCGATGTTGAGGATGTTGCAGGTCTTGCTGCAAGGATTGCAGTTGTTAGAGTTGTTTTGCCTACAGCAGAACAAGCTCATTGGGATGTTAAGGATGTGCAGGCTCATGCATTGATTGCATTTTCTATGAAGCACACCATTGTTCCTCACATCCGTTCAGCAAAATCTGCAAAACAGGCTTGGGATATTCTAGCAGTCGAAGATTATGCATGAGAAAGATGATATGGAAACTTTCCTTGCTAGAGTCAAGGATATCAATGAGCAGCTTATTTCTGCAAGTGAAGTCATTTCAGACAGTTCCCTTGTGCAGACTGTTCTTGATGCCTTACCAGATTCGTACCAGACTTTTGCTAGTACTTGGAGACTGATGACCCAAGGAAATCTTGAAGTTGTCAAGTTTGATGCATTATGCACATTGCTGTTGCAAGAGTCACTTTCTAGAAAAAATAGGACTAGGAAGCGTGCAGTTGAACGGGCTTTTATTGCTTCTCAAAGAAAGGGTGGTAACAGTAATGCAGCCACTTCTTATGGTTCTGATGCGAGTAGCAAAAATTATGTTCCTAATGCTTCTACTGGCAGCAATTCGTATGGAAATTCTGGTGATAAGGGCAAAAAGAAGATGCGTTGCCATTATTGTAAAGCCAATGATCACTTGATCAAGTCATGTCCTAAGTTGAAGGCCAAAGAGGCTAAGAAGAAAGAGGGTGGTTCCACTGCAAATGCTGGTTCCACTACAAATGCAGCCATTGTTGAGTCTTCTGTGAAAGGAGATTGTGTTGCTGATGTTGATGCAGAATAGGCTTTTAGCGCAGAGTGCACTTACAATCCTGTTGTCCATGATGCATGCTTGTCAGTTGCTGCAGATTCACATGTGTGGTATTTCGACAGTGGTGCTACAAAGCACATTACCTCACATCGTGAATTGTTTACCTCTCTCGAGTCTGTCCCTCATGGGAGTTCAGTCACTTGTGCCAACAACGCCTCTTATCCAGTTCAGGGAGTTGGAAAGATTGTGCTTACTGCTGCTAATGGCAGTTCTTTCACACTTGTTGATGCACTTTATGTACCTGGGATCAAGAAGAAGCTCCTGTCTGTATCCGCACTTGCTAGACTTGGACTTGTAGTCAAATTTGTGGATGACAGATGTACAGTTCATGATCTCAGTTTTGGTGATGAAATTGTTGCATCTGGGCTTTTGTGTCGTGGGCTGTATAAGCTCACTTTGTATGACAAGTGTGGACAAAACTTTGCAAATGCTGTTGCAGATTCAAGGGCTATTTCAGATGCAAAACTTTGGCATGCACGTTTTGGTCATCTGAATTTTGCCAGTTTGCTGCGTTTGCAAAAATCTGATATGGTTGCTTCTTTGCCGCTTCTTGAAGCACCTGTCAAACATGTTTGTGAAGGCTGTATTTTGGGTAAGATGCAGTGTTCTAAATTTCCAAAGGATGGTTCAGTTCGGACCACATGCAGGTTGCAGCTTGTGCATAGTGATGTTTGTGGGCCCATGCAAACTCCGTCCTTGGGCAATTACTTGTACTTCGTGACTTTCATTGATGATTACTCCAGGCATGCATGGGTATTTCCGCTTAAAGCGAAGTCCGAAGTTTTTATGTGCTTCAAACAATTTCTGGCTATGGCTGAAAATGTCTCGAAATGTACTATGGGCACCCTCCGTCCTGATCGAGGGGGGGAGTATATGTATCATGAATTTAATGCATTTATGGCTAGTCGTGGGATAAAACACCAATGTACAATGCCTTACACACCTCAGCAAAATGGTGTTGCTGAGAGGAAAAAACTGACGAAAATGGCACGATGTATGGTCAAAAGTCAAGCTTTACTGCATTCTTTTTGGCTTGAGGCCATCATGTGTGCCACTTATGTACTTAACAGGTGTCCTACGAAAGCTTTGCAGTCTATTACTCCATATGAAGCATGGCATGATAGAAAACCTTCTATTGAGCACATGCGTGTTTTTGGCTGTTTGGCATATGCTTTGGTGCCACAAGTGCAGCGCAGAAAATTGGATGATGAGGCTGTCAAATGTATTTTGTTGGTTATAGTGTTGAAAGCAAAGGTTACAGGTTGTATCATCCGCAAACAAAACGTATTCTGGTTTCACGGGATGTAGTGTTTGTGGAAGATTCTGTTCAGCCCTTGCTGTCATGTACTAGAGACAGTAATGTAAGCTCACAGGACATTTATGACACTTTGTTGCCTCTTTTCAGTGGTGGAAATACAAATGTAAGTTCCAATGAGGCAAATGTACAGCCTATGGGGGTTTTTGAAAATGTTCTAGATCAGCCTATTACTGATGTAGATGTACATGATGTACTTGATGAGGAAAGGGCTGAAAATGAGCAGGCTAGAGGTATGCCAAAATGGCTGGTGCACACTTTGCGTGACAGTAAATTGGATGCACCTTTGTCTAGTCGTACTCGTTCAGGCTCTCGCCATGCATCTTATGCATCAGATTGTTATGCTTTGGCTGTGTCTAGCTTACATGATGTTGAGGAGCCTCTGACTTTTGATGAAGCACAAAATTCAGAAAATTGGATGGCTGCCATGCAATCAGAATATGATGCACTTATAGAAAATGACACATGGACTTTATGTGATTTGCCTCCTGGCAAAAAGGCCATTGGTACAAAGTGGGTTTACAAGTTGAAACGCAAGCCGGATGGTGAGATCGATCGCCATAAGGCTCGACTTGTTGCAAAGGGTTATGCACAGCAAAAAGGCATAGATTATGAAGAGACTTTTGTTCCCACTTGTCGTATGACTACTGTGCGTTTTCTATGTGCATTGATAGCTCATTTTGGTTGGGATGTACATCAATCAGACATTGTTACTGCTTTCTTGAATGGTGACATATTTGAGGAAGTTTATGTAACGCAGCCTCGCGGTTTTGTCATAAAAAGACAAGAGGACAAAGTGTGCAAATGTAACAAGGCTTTGTATGGGTTGAAGCAATCTCCTCGTGCTTGGTATGAGAAAGCTGACACTCATTTGGTCAAACAAGGCTTTCATAATAGTCCAACATAAAGTACATTGTATGTAAAGCGTGAGGGTGATGTACTTCTCATTGTGGTTCTTTATGTTGATGATTTGCTGATCACTGGACCAAATGAGAGACATATTGCTGAATTTAAGGCTGATTCGAATGCTACTTTCAAGATGAAAGATTTGGGGCTGTTGCATCATTATTTGGGTATACAGTTTAAGCAGTGTGATGGTGGTATTGCCTTGTGTCAGAAAAGTTACATAGAGACATTGCTATGTAAGTTTGGACTTGAGGATTGCAAACCTATTGCCACTCCCATGGAAACAGGTTTGAAGTTGAGTCTACATGATGCTGGTGATCTTGCTGATGTCACTCTTTACCAAACTGCTGTTGGCTGCCTCATTTATGTATGCAACACGAGGCCGGATATTCAGTTTGCAGTCTCACAGGTTAGCAGATTTATGCATTTCCCAGGGTCTAAGCATTGGCAGGCTGTCAAGAGGATTTTCCGCTACCTTAGTGGCACTTTACATCTTGGCTTGTTTTATCCCAAGGGGGGATCATTGCCACCAGACTTACATGCTTTTTCGGACTCAGATTGGGCTGGTTGTTTTGACACGCGAGTGTCCACAAGTGGTTTTTGTTTCATGCTTGGTAGTTCATGTATATCATGGTTGAGAAAGAAGCAACCTACTATGGCCACTTCGAGTTGTGAGGCTGAGTACAGGGCAGTCTTCACAGCTACGGTTGAGTGTGTATGGCTCAGACGCCTTATGGCTGATTTGGGTGTTGGACAGGACACTACCAACACTATCTACTCTGACAGTCAGAGTGTATTGGCAGTTGCTAGGAACCCAGTTTTTCATGCTCGCACAAAGCACATTGAGGTGCATTACCACTATGTCAGGGAGAGGCTCTCAACAGGAGAGATCATCTTGGCTTATGTGCCAACACAAGACAACCTTGCAGATCTTTTCACAAAGGCATTGTCTCGTGAGAAGCTTGAAGCTTTCCGCAAAGCTTTGGGCTTACTCCCCTTTGTGGACTGATCCTGTCCTCAGGGCATGGCACTTCCCTTTACTCATGTGCCAGCTCTCGTTCACCGCATCACTCCAGGGGGGATTTGTTACCATATACATGTGGTAGTGATGTGTGTGAACACTCTAGGACCACCGGGGCATTTTTTCCCTCTTTAGGAGGTTTTTTCCCCCGTGCATTGTATATATGCCCATCACTCTAGGGCTATCTATCTTTCCATTGCACACTAAGTAACACACTCTCCATTGTGTGCCTTGAGCTTCCTTCGTCTTCTCCAAGCTGTGTGTGGTTCTCTGCAACCCTAATTCCAACAGTTCAACACTGCTTTCTTTTGCATGACGAGTGGTTGAAGGACCAGGGTTTTTGTTTAAAGATAAATTCTCCATTTTTATATATCCGATGACAATGTGCACGACACATTGTTCGTTCAACACTACTTTCTTTTGCATGACCAACGGTTGAAGGACCAGGGTTTTTGTTTAAAGCGACATTGGGTATGGTTTGATGGTGCAACATCACAATTCAAAGCACGACGACCTTTCTCCTTTGCTGCAAGGTTTTCTCAGCTTACTGGGCTTGAGATGATGCACAACTATTTTGGTTTAGGTCATGGAAAAGGCGCAGTCATAAAGAGGGCATTTACCCATGAGCAATTGAAGGTGGATGGACACCCCTTGTATAATGCAACAACAATGGTCAATTACCTCACCCTAATGAACAATAGCAAAGACTGTTGGTCATCCGCGAACAAGGTCGATAGGGTCTTCTTCAGAAATCAAGGTGGGTGATGTGTTGAGAGGTATAGAATGGGATTGCAAGAAAATCAGTGGATCACGTTCAATGCATTGTGTGAATGGTTTCTCTTCAACAGATATGACTGCACTAAGGTGTAGAAATCTGTCATGCTTGTGTCCATGGTCAATGGAGAAGATGTGCAAACAAAGCTCACATAGAAGCATGGCAGTACTTGAGGATCATACCAACAGAGGCTGACATAGATGAAGATGTTTAAGTGACGAGGAGATTGATGCACCTATGTATGCTAGCCATCACAGCAATGCCTTACAAGTTGGAGATAACTTTGCAGTCAACGTTGAGGAGGAAGACTCTGATTTTTATATACTAAGGTGCTGCATGGAGAAGAGGTTATCCACCGCAACTCAGAAGGATGCGTGTCACAATCAGATAAAGAATAACTCCTACTATGTTGAGGGACACTTTTATGATAAAGTCGAGGGACGCTCCAATCGATATGTGTTATTAGATGATAGGCCTCCTACTTCCATGTACTCGCACCTAGTTCGATGACTTAAGTTCCCCTTGTATCCTGAGAGAAATAAGCCTAATGTCTACACTTTGAGTGATACCGTGTATGAGCACATCTACAATAGCATGCACTCTGATACCAAGCCTAAATAAAACACATTGACCTCATAAATTATAATTGGGTACCGCTTTCTTGTATCTATTCCTCACAGAACCTTATGTGCCTCATCCAAAAGCTGAAGCGTTTCTGACACTTTTTTATTCTTTTGAGTACATGTAGCTTACAACTTTTCATCCACTTGCAAGTGCTTTAAACTACCTTCAACCAGATTTTACAAAAATATCTGGCCCTTTAAGCCACCCACAAATTGTCAAGACACCCTTATATACGTAGTTTTGATATCATTGATCACCTACAATTGCTATCTAAACCACTAGCAAGTGGTTCAGAACCTTTTCCAAACTACTTGCAAGTGGAGAAGAAGACCTAGCAAGTGATCTAACGGCCTTTGCAAGTGCTTTAGAACCACTTGATTGTATACGTAGTTTCGATCTCATATACCGCTTGCCAGTACAATCTAAACCACTAGCAAGTGGTTCTGAACCACTATCAAGTGTTGTCTTAACCATTAGCAACTGGTTTTGAACCACTAGCAAGTGCTATCTTAACCACTGGCAAGTGCTATCTTAACCACTAGCAAGTGGTTCAGAACCACCTGCAAGTGCTATTCAAATCACTAGCAAGTGCTATCTTAACCATTGGCAAAAGGCTATTTGAACCACTGGCAAGTGCTATCTTAACCACTAGCAAGTGGTTCAGAACCACTTTCAAAGTGCTTGCAAGTGGAATAGAAGACCTAGGAAGTGGTCTAGAAGGCCTTTGCAAGTGGTTTAGAACCTCTTCCATTGGTTCTTAACCACTTGCTAGTGGCTACCAATTTACATAATGCAAATGGTTTTCAACCACTTGCATGTGGTCCACAGTTCACAAGTGGTATAGATTGCACTTTTGCCCACTAACCGCAGATTTTTATCTTCTACAAAAGCCCTAAGAAAAACTTCTAAAACAATTTAAAATCAGCTTATAATAAGACATCTTGCAAGGCACACAACAAAATGGTCGATTGAATAGAAAATCATGTTTCTACATTAGAAATTGGTATATAAATCCACAATACAATGTCGGTTTTCTTCCCATTTTACAAAACAAAAGAAGTCCTCATCATGAGTTACACTATCAAACTCATCATGGGTATCTACATACATGATCATAGGTACACAACTCTTAAGATTTCTGTTGAGACTGGAGACCAGAAGAGGGCCTTTTTATAACGTGGTAGTGGAGGTGGTGGAGGCAACACTTTGCCTTGGCCGCCACTTGATAATTTTTCCCTCACAATTCAGCGTCCAGAAAGTTGATGTCGCCTTCTTCTTCTAGCATCCATTTTACAAGCAGTGATCAGCTCCGATCGATTGTTTGTTTTCTTCCACTCATAGACAAATGGCAAAATTTCATGATGCATAAAATTCTCCCATTGGTCTTCCGTCCGGTCCTCTAGAGAAGGCAAGATAACATAGGAGTCTTCGTCGTTCACGTAACACCTAGGATATTTGCCATCTAGCAGGAGGGTGTTATCTTTATTGAATTGTGGAAAATCTTCCCAAAAAGTATCCAAGACTAGAAAGATCATCTGTTCTCCTTGCTCATCAAGCCATGAGCTTCTACTGCATGCCTCCTTTGCAATCCACCCATTCAAGCACCTGCCGACCTAAGGCAAGCATAATTCTAACCTCTTTTCCACGTCTTGGTAGCGGCTTGTGTTCCAGACGTACACTTCAACAATCTGGCTAGCCCCAAGAACAAGCCACTCTGCAAAATGGTGCACAAATTATTGTCCTGCTTCACCTTCCGAAAGTGCAACATGTCCATGTTAGGCGATCTTGGTCCCTCTCTCTTGTCGTGAGTGACAATAAGCAAATCATTAATATTAATGATCAAGGCAGGCCTATTATCCTCCAAAAGGTGAGGGACACGAAATTGAGTTACAAGGGGTGTCTCCCGATCAAAGTGCCCTAGGTCTTCTTGAGCACAATGCCGGTGCCCAACATTACCAATCACTTGTATTTTTACTACAGTGCCCAAAAAATCACACCCAGTAAATTGTAGTGAATATTGACCCCATGAGACAAAAAAATATATCTTATATTCAAAATAAGTAAATAGCACAAAAAGCACATGGAACTTAAAGTTTTCGATGTGCACGGGTTTTGGGGGGGTTCTTGATTAGTACTTTTCTTTGAATCTAGATTATGCACTCCTTCCTCTTGCTATCGCTTGCGTTTCTTCCTCAGGGTATTTGCAATTACTCGTAATGTCTCCACAGCCTCTGCGTCCTCCACTTTATCTGCAGTTTCCAATTCTGGGATCACAATAAGGTTTAGGGGAAAAAACCAAAATCTACTCGAACAAAAATGAAACACTACATATATGCACTTCATTAACTTCCTGATTGTCGATCGAGAGCTTGCTGGAGTCATGTCCAATGGTTTCCTTGCCATGGTTCCAACCACGAAGGGTCAGCCTCGGGGTCCTCCACTCTATCCCCACTTTTTACAATAGCCTTGCCATGCTAAAAACCCTTAGATAGCTCTATATTTTTCTCCTCAAGTTCAAACAAATCTGTATTGTTCTCGTCAAGTTCAAGCAGATGAGAACTTTTGTCAACATTGGTTTCTGTGAAGAAAAAAATCATGTTAAGGGGCTTATCTTATGACAAGTGGATTTAAGCTAAGTATAGTGTGTTATGAAATTGATATTTACCCAGTTATTGTAGCTGACAGGTGGCAAAAGCATCAACAAATAATGGATTATGCAGAAGGATATTACATGTTATGTATCTTTGATTATTCAAGTGCTCTTTATGAGCTTTGGCCATTTATGTCCGGTTGGCCAGTTTGTACTCAATTTGATCATTCAAGAAATCTATAAATCAAATACGTGCAAGAGGGAAATGACCACTCTTGCACGGGGGGAGATTGCACCCAGCGTCGTCTTATTCTTCTCCTCTCCTCTCTTCTCTCTCGCTGTGCCAGGCGTAGCACTCCGCTCTAGGAGGTGCGCCTGCGCATGTTCTCTTCCTCTCTCTCGCTCGTTTTCTTTCTCTGTTCGTGTACATCATTGATTATGTACTATGCGAGGCGTCAGGTATGCGGATTCGTTCATTTATGATTAGCAGTATGTTGTTTTGGGCATTTTGCATGGCAGCCACGCCTCAGTTTGTAGCAATGGTATCAGAGCCATTAAAATGCTCTTGGCAATATGGACATCACACCCACAAAGAGAATCATGACGGCAATCATACTCCAAAGCTAAGCTTATTTACTTTTGTAATCCTGCTAACAATCACCTTGTTGGTCACACTCACTGTTTGTTTTTTCTTTTTTCTTCTTCTTCTTCTTCTTAGTTTGATTGTTATGTAGTTTAATTAAGCAATACCACTTTGATCCACAAATCCATTAGATCTTGTGAAGGATAGTCTAATTAGGGTCTTAATTAAAGTTAATAGGTCTCTCCCTATAGTAATGGGAAGAAACATCTAAGAGAGCGCTTTTAGTGCAAGAGGGGAGTTGCAGTTTTAGAAAGATCCTCCGAGAACGCAAGACTTATCCGTCCAATCTTCATGTCAAAATCCATCATTATTCATGAGGCATTGACGTTATTTTCCCTCATGAGAACAAACCCTCATTTAAAAGAAATTTAAAAAAAGTTCTTTACCAAAAGAGCAATTACGATGGCTTGTTGCACCATCTAGGGAACAGGGTACAGACACTCTGGATTGGAGACCATTTGAAGAGAACAAAGTACACACACTTTGGATTGAGACCTGCACAATCGTACAGCATGCTTTCGAAGCCTGTGTATCCCTTCAGCCCACCTAGCCCTCACAAACCCGTACTCAAATTGGCTATGACTTCTATCTCTCTCTCTCTCTCTCTCCTGTTTAGCTGCCAAAAACGTTCACTCTCTCTCTTTGTCAACTGGCGATTGCACACACCCAGTTCCCACCTCCCTCACTCACAGGCTCACACAACCCATGCAAAGTGGGAGTTGCTCTCTCGCGGCCATCCATTCTCTCAACCAACGCTCTCCCTGTCTCTTTACTTCATCAGTCAGCTTGCAGCTTGAAACCCATACACTTTCTGTGAGTTGCATGCCACCAACCAACTCCCCCCCCCCCCCAAATGCAGCGGCTAGATTGTTTGTCCAGTACAGTCGCTTCACTTTCTCTCTCTCATTCTGCGGCTGCCAAACCATGCAGTGGCTTTTCTCTCTCTCTCTCTCTCTCTCTCTCTCTCTCTCTCTCTCTCTCTCTCTCTCTCTCTCTCTCTCTCTCTCTCTCTCTCTGTATCCTGCTAATGGATCGATGACTCTTCATCTATGGTAACTACCTGGGGTACCTTTTACCCCTTGATACTATTGATAACACTGATATCTCTCCCTTTTGAAAATTTATCTTGCAAACTTCCAAGGGAAGAGCCTTTTTTCTCTAACTCTCTTTCCCTCTACACCCAGATAGGAATAATTGGGAATTCTATCGTGAAGTATCGTTGGGCTTCTCGCAACCCTGATAAAATATCTCTCTTGTTTTTTTCCCACATTGTATCTGGGTATCCATTGTAAAACAATCAGGCTATAGATATTCTACTGCCATAATTTATCACTAATTTCCACCTTAAAATCCTTGACAATCATAAGATGGCATAATGTCTCATATTTACTGAGGGTATGATTGCTCTCCGTATGGATTGAAAATACTATCGGATAGGTACCCCGGTTAATGAGAATTTTTTTGAAATATCTCTTGTGTAGCACTGCTTGAGGTCGGGATTTTGGACTTGGTACATTTTTCTAGGCCTATGTCTCTTGTGGGGAGAGGTAAAGGTAATAATATGTGGGAATATAGCCCATGGGGGGAATAACTAAAAATTTAAGGCGCCTATTGGGGCTCTAAGAGTATCACTATTTTTTTGGGCCATCATGCTGGCGTGACAGCGATACACGAGCCAATGTAGGAAATGATCATCGCCTGCTCCATTCTGGGGCTGTTGCAAGTGGCACCGCCGCATATCCTCTAACTTGGTGGGTGGATACTCAAGGGGTGTAGAGCCATCGACTACGGATCGGGCTCCACAGCCAATAACCTTATAAGGTGAGCTGCGGCTCACTTAGCTTCCATTCGGTTAAGGTTTCCTTCTTTATTCTGTTGTGTGCATTTAAACGGGTGTGTGCTTCGTACTCTGCATGCAATTTTGGTGATGGCTCCTAGCAAGAAAGCACAGGTAGACTCTACAGAGGTACTTATGCGGAAATTTTTTTGCATTGGTAAATAATCTTTAGGATAAGAAGGGTATGGCATATAGTTATTTGTTGATTACTGCAGAGAGTACTGTGTGGCGGTGCCATGTTGTACATGCTCGATGATTATGTGGAAATACTTACCTGGGATTGGCTTGATGAACTGGCTGTAAGGGTATATGTTGACTGAACTTACAAATGGTTGCATGCTTGTCTATATATTGATAGAGAACTGGATGTGAATTTGAAATGATCGACTGGCTTCTTGCTGATCCTTTGTATAGGATACTCGGAGCTACTCTATGCTGGCCTTAGAGGTTGTCGACTGACCATTTGTCTAACTACAAGAATAACAGATTTCTGATGCTCTTCTGAGTGATAGGTATGAGGTATTGCATGCTTTCTAAAGTACTTACCTAAAGTTGACTGGTTAGTTTCTCTCTATAAAGGCTATATCTCCAAATCTGTAAGGTATTGGTCGGAGTTGTAGCATGTCTCTTGGTATCCAATTTAAGGTTTGGATTTGGAGAGGATAAGCTCTCCGGCTTTGGATCTGGTTTTCTCTATATTTGAGTTTATGGTCGGATTGACTTACCCTAACCCTTGGCGTGTATGGAAATGACATCTCTCTGTGCTTTGATCATGTTACCTGGCTTTTTTCGCACTAATTTTTGACTGTTGTTTTTCTAGACCGACTAGGTTGCTGTACAGTCACTACTAACAGGCTCTTTGGGATGAGTATGCTTAGACTCTTGGCACTATATGTTGGTGGCAGATTGGATAGAGTGAGGGTATTTGCTTGCGGATTTATTTGCTGTTGAGCAAGAGACAGTTGACTGTTTTTTGCAGTATTATCTGACTGTTGTTTGTAAACCGACTGGATTGCTTGCTTATATATGATGACTGAACTTACAAATGGTTGCATGCTTGTCTATATATTGATAGAGAACCGGATGTACAGAACTAGGCTGGGAAAATTTAGTGGCTCTTTTATGGTGTGACTGTGAATTGATCGACTGGCTTCTTGCTGATCCTTTGTATGGGATACTCGGAGCTACTCTATGCTGGCCTTAGAAGTTGTCAACTGACCATTTGTCTAACTACAAGAAGAATAGATTTCAGATGCTCTTTTGAGTGATAGGTATGAGGTAATGCATGATTTCTAAAGTACTTACCTAAAGCTGACTGGTTAGTATTTCTCTATAAAGGCTATATTAAAAAATCTGGATGGTATTGTTTGGGGGTGTAGCATGCCTCTGTGTATCCTATTTAAGGTTTGGATTTGGAGAGGATAGGGTCTCTGGCTATGGATCTGGTCTTCTCTATATTTGAGTTTATGGTCGGATTGACTTACCCTAACCCTTGGCGTGTATGGGAATGGATATCTCTCTGTGCTTTGATCATGCTACCTGGCTTTTTCGCACTACTTTGTGACTGTTGTTTTTCTAGACCAACTGGGTTGCTGTACAGTCACTACTGACAGGCTCTTTGGGATGAGTACGCTTAGACTCTTGGCACTATATGTTGGTGGCTTATTGGATAGAGTGAGGGTATATGCTTGCGGATATTTTTGCTGCCGAGAAAGAGACAGTTGACTGTTTTTTGCACTATTATTTGACTGTTGTTTTTAGACCGACTAGATTGCTTGCTTATATATTTGATGCCGAGCAAGAGACAGTTGAGATGATTATACTTATGGTAATTTGAATTTCGGGTAATCATTATAGCGTAATGGAACCTGCAGGCAATCCAATATGCTTTAAAGGTGGTACTGACCATGTATCCATGGCATGGTGGGTTTAGTTCGGGTGTATTACTGGGAATGATGAAATAAAGGAAGGATCGGATCCTTGCCATGGTTTGATATAGGATAGCTTATGCTATCGTATGTTGTCTTAGCCAATTTGCAGTTTGGGTCGCCTTTCTTTCTATGGATATTTTGCAGAAACTTTTTCGGGTGCGGACTGTTGCATAGCTCACTCTATCTGTCAAGGAGTAAAGTGTGAAACAAAGAGCAGTTTCGGGCTGCTGGACTGCTCTTCCCTCTCAGTTTGAGGGGTCTGACATACCCTAAGTCTTAGCATTATCTGATAATGCTGAGTGGTGGGACTGAGTTTTAGTGTATGACTATATGAGGTTCCTTGCCGATGATGGAAAGGTAAGCTTTCTATTGCTGGTCTTGACTGGTTTTTTTTGCCGACTGTTTTTTCTGACTCTTGGCAGTATTTGGTAAATGGTATATTGGTAAGTGGACTGGCTAATTTGATTGATTTGCTGATGGATAAAAATGCTGCCTAGACAGCAGGACGAGTAAAAGTTCTACTTTTGGCTGACTTGGGTCTCGGATCTTGTACGACTGTATAAAGTTCCGTGAAGATCCTTGCCATGGATTGAGGTATGTAAAGGCAAGATACCCCTTGCTGGTCTTGACTGTTTTTTTGCCGATAATTTTTTGCCAACTCCTTGCAGTATATGGTAGTGGTATATGGGAAAGGGTTACTGGAATTTTTCGACTGGATTACTGGTGAATTACAATGCTGCCTAGATCGATTGGCTACTTGTAAAAGGTTCTTATCATTACTGTGAATTTCATTTGAAATGGGGCTGTGGCTCAAAAGATTGTTAAAATTTATTTAAAATTAGGTTCTCTGAAATCTTTATGATGGTAAAAGTACTGGAAGAAAAAGACAGCCCTTATCATTGACTATTTAAATCTGATTGATAACACTAAAATCTGACTACATATTAACATAAGAAACAATTGGAATACCATGAACATTGTTATGGGCTATAAAAACTTCACTTAAAAGAATGGAAGGAAAGAATTCAACTTGAACCAGAACTGAAAAGTTGTTTTCAAATTCTAAACCTTAGCAGCATGATTTTTTTTCTCTTTTGGTACCTTGGTGACATGGATGACAACTAGGTCACCCTAGTTACCTGCAATGCTGTTTGGAAGCTAACGAATGGTTTGTTTTTTTACTGTGGATGCAGGTAAGGGTGTCCTTTCCTTGGCTGCTATTTGAGAGGATGAAATGCTGTATACTTTCTACTGTAACATTTATCAGGACCTTCTTTCCCTAATATGGCCTAACATTGGCATGTATGTTTTAGATATTCAGTCGAAAGGAATACATGATTATGGACTTTGGCTGTAGACATTGGTTTTTGTAGTTCATCTCATGTGTTATGTATATTGTAAATAGATTAAACTCTCTCTCTCTCTCTCTCTCTCTCTCTCTCTCTCTCTCTCTCTCTCTCTCTCTCTCTCTCTCTCTCTCTCTCTCTCTCTCTCTCTCTCTCTCTCTCTCTCTCTCTCTCTCTCTCTCTCATTGATAACTGACAGCACCCACCATGCCCACCTAAAGATAAACATGCGATATGAATCGAGGCGCATGCGTAGACCACACAGTGTCTTCTTGTGTGGTCAATGATCCCCCAACTCCCTTCACCCATGACCACCCTCAGTTTGTTTGAGCGGACAACACCTTACTGGTCGATCTCTCTGTTGTTTCTCTCTCGATCTCTCTTTTGAGCAGTTCCCTGCGCGCTTTTCTCTTCCCCACGTGAGGTGCATGAAAATCAGTCCGACAAACTTTCTCTCAAATCTTTCACTGACTCGACCTCAGTTATCTCTTCTCTCTCTCTCTCTCTCTCTCTCTCTCTCTCTCTCTCTCTCTCTCTCTCTCTCTCTCTCTCTCTCTCTCTCTCTCTCTCTCTCTCTCTCTCTCTCTCTCTCTCTCTCTCAGCTTGAGCTCTTGCTCGATCTCTAATCATGTGTAGTTGAAAGAACTCATTTACTCTTCCCCCATCTTCTTCATCGGTCAGCATTGGCATGCATGGGCGCCATCAGTTTTGATGGCTCCATGGATTTCGACGTCAGATTGGGCGGTTAGGTGTAGAAATGGCCGGAACGGGCGCATTTGCAGGTACGGCAGCAACTTCAACTGCAACCAGGTTGATGACACTCATGGCCACAGTCATCTGTTGGGCATGAAGTACGAGTAGCTACGCCTGCAGGAAGTGTCTGTGCCATAAGCGGAGAGCAAGGCAGACTGGTGTGAGCAGCTACGGAGCCTTCAGACTTGAAGGTGGAGCACGTAGCCTCTGTTGAGGGTCCACAGCAGTTATGGAGGGCTCGTTGTAGGGCAGCGAGGAGAACCATGATGAGGTTCATTGCGCATAGCAGGGGTTGCGCCAAAGGCTTGGCAAGGGGCATGGTAGGAGGCCACAACCTACTGGGGCTTTTCCAAGGGGTTAGAAGCTACCAAGGGAATGTGCAGATCCTGCTGGGTATATATGCATAGGGCAGCACGGTGGGGCTCCTCAAATCAGGAACTGTTTTTTATTTAATTATTATTTTTTGTCCTTGATGATAGGGTTGATTCCCACCCTCGTGGCCTCAAACATTTTTTTTTCTAGAGCTAATTGCTTAAGCAGCCCAAAATGCAGTCTTCTGCAATCGAGTGTTCTCAAAAGTTACGCACCGGGACAATTTTGGGAAATCATCAAATTTTTGTATACTATACTAGTGGCGACATGTCTCCACAACAACTCACCGATCGTTTCAACTTGCACCAATCAAATAGCTTTTTTTGGGTTACCTATGAGCACCATCATCCCCTGCACAAAAGTAAATGCATAGGTCTTCCTCATTAACGTGTATATTACAATCCTCTATTCCAACTGATGATGCAAATTTTTGATCACCCTCATGGCCATTTGCAAAGGTCCACCTTGGATGTATTGATGTCAATTAACACGATGATGGGAAATATAGACATGAATTGGCATTTATGCCGTCTAGTTAGCATTATCGTCTTACAATTTTGTATAAGCTCTTGATTTGTCTGATAAAGAGGATAGCAATGGTGAACATGTGGTGTTGTAGAACAATAATTTTGCTTCTCATGGGTCCTGTTGTCTCTTAGTTTATTTTGATACTTTCATGCCCTACATTGTCAACACCGTGAATAATCATAACGTGCTAGGGTCAACTTTTCACCCTCAAGATACATCACGCCTTAATATTCTAGCAATGACGACCCAAATTGACTATTACCTAGATAATTAAGCAATTATCAAGCATAAACACGAAAATCCCTCTCTCATCATTATTTGCAGGAGCCATTATTTCCATAATGTAAATTTATCCCCATTAGCATTGATGTAATGTAATTTGATTTTCGCTTTACTTGCTCTTCAAATTGTCTTAAATGTTTCCTCATATGTCAGTCAAATTGTTGTTGCATATTACTCCGTATTGTTCCATTTATTTGCTTCTGTACCACATCACTCCCAACGTTTCCAATACTCCTTCTCAGAGGACTACCCTTACTGACAAATACTTACCTCTATGCCCGATTTGTAGCCAACTAGTTTAGGAGACCTGCTTTTGACCTATCCTAACATTTATACATTGAGTGAGGCCTCACTTTCTCTGAAGACCGATATCCACTGGTCATCCCAATCTTGCAACCACCCTGTCAATTTAGATAACACCGATCATTTGTACTTCAAGTTGTCTACTTTCATTCTCTTTTCTTGGCAAACAAACTTTGCATCAAATTTTTCCTTCATGGCGTTTCAAATGTTAATGCATTTGATATGCAATTATTAACGTCTTCTTAAATTTAACAAGCAATTGTTTTTAGTGCTTTGTTTTTTTAGAAAAGTTTTGCAAATAAATCTAAATACAATGTTCTCATATCAAAATCCAGGTATGACACTCCTTAATGCATTTTGATAATACCCCTCTTGAAACATTATTACAATTATCCCTGATAAGTAAAATCTCTCTATGTATCTGTAGACCTAAAAGTAACATTCCCTAATTCACCCCAAGTTCTTATACCATCTCTTCTCTTATCTTGGCCCCTCAAGATTCCCCCATCCTTCACCACATCTCCTTATGCGCGAATTTCCAGTTTAATAGTGGTTTCATAAATTAATATTTATTATATTTGATTTCTTTTAAGTTATTATTTTTGCAGATATTCTCACACCTTTATAGATACCCAAGCACCTTTTGCAGCATGCAAGAATCTTTTTTCAGATGCTCCCTTCCTTGTTTACATTATGTTGCAAAATCCATTGTTTCTAGTGTCATGGGTTCTACTTTCTTTGATTGGACTCTTACTGAGATGACTTGTCATACCCCTATTTACATGAGCTCAATTGGTGTGCGATGATCGCTAACATTTGGTACATGCTTCCACATTCTAGTCTATTCCAATTTCATATAAAACAGGTCATTTATTTGTCACTTTTTATGCCATGTCTAGTCCATTGGTCACAGGCACACAGATTCGCCGATTTAGGCAGTGTGTCAATGCTGATCTTCGTGTAGATTCGCCGATTTAGGTAGCACATTTTGATAAATTACAGATTCATGATTTTTACACAATACCAAATGTAGATTTGCCGGTTTAGGCAGCATTAGTGCAGATTCGCCGATTTAGGTAGCACATCTTATTCGTGTAGATTCACCGATTTAGGCAACACCAATCACAAAATCATGCTATAGTGATTGGCCACCACTTTCACTGGTGTGATTTTGTTACCCGAGTATAGAAAATGAAAGATATTTGCGATTTGAATCATATTTGGAATTGGAATTGGAGTTGGATTCTCTATATGATGATTTTTTTGTCGTGAAAATATTTATGGAATTACAATTGAAATTGATGAGAATTGACTTATTAAATGATGAGTGTGACCAATGATATCCTGATTCATCAGGATAGGACATATACTACTTATTCTAGTGGTATGGGACACTAAAATAGGTAGTCTGTGGATGACTGTAGGCATATGAAATGCTGTTTAGTTTCACTATTTTTATTAGATTTCTAATCATTGTTTTTGACAAGTATCATTTGCAGATTTCTTATCTTTGCAACTGAGGACAGCTGCTTTCCAACAGAGAGGTATGTTATGAAATTGATATTTATTCATTTATTGCAGCTAACAGGTGGCAAAAACATTAGCAGATAATGGATATACAAAAGGATATTACATTTTATGTACATCTGATTATTCAAGTGCTCTTTATGAGCTTTGGCCATTTATGTTCGGCCGGTCAGTTTGTACTCAATTTGACCATTCAAGAAATCTATAAATCAAATACGTGCAAGAGGGAAATGGCCACTCTTGCACGGGGGGAGATTGCACCCAACATCGTCTTATTCTTCTCCTCTCCTCTCTTGTCTCTCACCGTGCCAGGCGTAGCACTCCGCTCTAGGAGGTGCACCTGCACATGTTCTCTTCCTCTCTCTCGCTCGATGTCTCTCTCTGTTCGCGTACATCATTGATTATGTATCATGCAAGACGTCAAGTATGCAAATTTGTTCATTTATGATTAGTAGTATGTTGTTTCGGGTATTTTGCAAGGCAACCATGCGTCCGTTTGTAGCATAGTGAACCCACCCTGCTGCTCTATGAACACAATTTCGCTCACCACTTTTTGACCATATATTAATCCATTTCAAGCATATTGTAGGCACCATTGAGACTTCAGAGCACTTTCTAAGCACCTGGTTACCACTTTCTTGGCACCATTAAGCATTTCAAATCACTTTCTGACCACCTATTGAGCAACAGTGAGCACTTCAAAGCACTTTCTTACCACCTAGTCACCACTTTTACTCCTTGTGAGCAGTTAAAGTGCTTCAGATTACAGATTGGTTCCTTGAAAGCACTTTGAAGTACTTTCTAAGCACCATTTAATATTGTGGAGCACTTCAAAGCAGTCTCTTCACTCAATCCTTTCCACTTGGTCAAAACTTTATAACCACCTAGTAAATAGTATAGAGCTATGTCAAAGCACTTCAAAGTACATTCAAGGACCCTTTCAACACTTTCAAGCACTTTCTCACCACTTTCTGACCACATGTTAAGCACTTTCAAGCATATTGTAGGCACCATTGAGTATTTCAGAGCACTTTCTAACCACTTGGTTACCACTTTCTTTACACCATAAAGGATCTCAAATCACTTTCTGACCACCTATTAAGCAACATTGAGCACTTCAAAGCACTTTCTTACCACCTTGTCACCACTATGTGCTCCTTGGTTTAAGTGCTTCAAAGTGTTGATTGCTTCCTTGAAAGCACTCTGAAGTACTTTCAAAGTACCATTCAGCATTGTGGAGCACTTCAAAGTAGTCTTTTCACTCAATCCTTACCACTTGGTCAAAACTTCATAACCACCTAGTAAGAAGTATAGAGCTATATCAAAGCACTTCAAAGTACTTTGAGGGACCCTTTCAGCACTTTGAAACACTTTCTTATCACCTATCAAGCACTTTCAAGCATATTGTAGACACCATTCAGTACTTCAAAGCACTTTAGGTGCTTTTAAGGCATTTGTAAGCACTTTCTAGGCACCAATGAGCACTATGAAGCTTTTTCTAACCACTTGGTCAGCACTTCCTACTCCAAGTAAGCAGTTTAGACCTATCTCAAAGCACTTCATAACATGAAGCACTTCTAGTCTAAAGTCTAACCACTTGGTCAACACATTCTACTTATTTATTGAATTTATCACAAAGCACTCCTAGGACCTTTTAGCAACAAGCTTACCTGCAAGGAGTCCAAATCTTCTTGAAGCTGCCCCGAATTAGTAGTGGCACCTACCTTGGACAGCATCTTGGTGATAGCTGTGACCTCTACCTCTTTGCGGTCTACGTCCCGTGGATCTGAATCGGGTGAGGTCTTGAGCAGCTCCAGCTCCTTGTTTAGTTGGTCCAATTTCCTGTTGAAGTCGTTGTACGCAAAGAAGTTCCCTTCATTTCTAAGCCACAGGTCCCTCTTTTCCTGCATCTGCACTTTCACCTCGCCCAACAGCCTTTTTTTCTCATTCTCCTGGCCGCTAAGCCCCTCCGCCATGCTAAGCACCAGTTGAATATACATTGGCATCTCTATTGCCTAAAATAGCTGCAGCTTGCTTTTTGACATTGTCGGTATTGATGACAAGGCACCATCACAGATAGTTGCTTCTATTTGAATGACATTTGTCAAGCCATAATCAGTGCAGAACTTGTTGATCTTTTTCTCCAAACTCCCTTTTTGTATCTTGCAGTTTTCAAGGACATTGTCATCAAACCTTGCCCATGCAATCCGATGTCCAGCCAGATCACTCGTTGCTGCTGCACACCTCTCATACACAAAACCCTCTGCAAATTTTGCTAGCAGCTCACCATTGGATGGGGATGTTTGATATACCTTCTGGTACAAAAGCTTACACTCGTCAACGAACTCATCTCTCACATGGTTGAGAAATAGCTTTGTGCGTTTCTTGTGCAGGCACTTGAAGACACTCAAATACTCATCATTGGGGATATCTTTATCAATGAGCTCTTTAGGCAGCTTCCCCTCTAGGTTGAGCCCGTACTCCTCATGCAGTCCCTCCACCAAGAATCAAAATATTAAGAGCGAGTACCTCAATGCTGCAAGCACCAGAAAACAGAGCTTGTTGAAAGCCCAGCTTTGCAAACACTGAAGCAATGGAAACAAACAATGCAAAACATACACATGCATACCTTTCAATGACTTTGTTGAAAAATTTGAGTTGGATGCAACACATTCCAGAGTGCCAGGCACAACCTTTACCGCCACTTTTGATGGACTTCTTCGTCAGCTGGAGGGGTTTGATCTTGAAGCTCAAGTTCAGACATTGTGCCCTTCTCGGTCTTGTGCCTTGGTAAACCGCGTGCAAATGACCTCATCTTGTAGCCTACAGCTTGACTGTACAGTAAACAGGAGGCTTATGAGCATGTAGAGAAAGACTAATGCCTACAGCTCCAAGTGCTACAGTATGATGCATGCAAAGCTTGACTTTGGTAAAGCAGACATGCAAAATGGGACATGCAAACATGTAAGCCTCAGCAATCTAAAAACTATTTATGAGCACAGCTGGCGACCTCTGTTTGTGGAAAGGATGCATGTCTTATGAGCACGAGGAGAAAGACTAATGCATGCATACAGCTCCAAGTGCTATAGTATTCATGATGCATGCAAAGCTTCACTTCAAAAGCATCAAGAAAAACGGCACATGCAAACATGAAAACCTCAACATTTCAAAACGGCAGTAGGGTTTACCTTCTCATTCCGATAGAGCAGAGGCGAGAGTGAATGAGATGAGCATTTGAGTTTCAAAGCTCAGGGAGATCACTGGCACGCTGGAAGAATATGTAAAAGTTCACGTCATCCTATGACAAGTCACATCACACATATTCTTAAAATGATGACTGAGCCACCCCTCCCTACAATCAGTGGCCCCCTCCAACTACTAAGGCCATTAACATTTTAAAATTTCCCCTTTTTTTTGAATTTATCACAAATTCCTTTCCAAAGTAGTCTCTTGGTGGTACCCCAAAAGTGAAATAGTGGTACCACCAATACATGCTTAGACCCAGCACTAGTGTCATCAATCGGGTTAGTCAAGGATTGGCCTAGATCTTTTTGACTAGGCACCGTGGGCCATCAGTTCCTCTTTTGCACTTACCAATTGAATTTTGCTATTGCTAGCTGATTCTCTAGAGTATCTTCTTGGTCAATGACGTCTATGAAGACTGCTTGCACATCCTCTATTACACTTTTATGTGTTTCTATTATGCTATGAGCTGCTGCTATCTCTTCAAAGGCATTGGCTAGTTTCTGTTGCTGGGGTAATAGTTGACCCTTTGACTCCTATGCTTCTTGTCTTGCTATTTGTCTCTATATGATATCTTCATGTTTGTTTCTATGTGTGTGCACATCATTGTAGGCTTCAATTAGCTCATCTTATAGAGCTAGGATGGTATTCGTATCGTGAGTGTGCTCTTGCACTACAACACTATACATATCCAGAGCTACTCTTTGCAAGGCTTGATAGTGGGGATTTGTCATGCTCTATTGTCAACCTAACATGCTTGGTATGGGGACAAACCACCTTATATCTTTTGGCACTACAGGGGTATTTTGCAGCTTCAAACAATTGTCTTGGTCCATTGGTTCTTCTTGAGTCCCCTAAGCTTGGGATGTTTTCGACTGAGATTCATGTGCTTCTGTTGTTTCATGTCCATAATCCCCATAGGATTATCTACCAGACTTAGAGTGCAAGCTCTTAGTGGAGTTGTCTACTACCTCTGCTCTCTCCTTAGCCTTTTTAGCTTCTTTCTCCACTCTCGTTTCTTCAGTCATTTTTTCTCATTCCATATGAGCCCACATTTCTTCCAATTGTTCGGCAATAATGGGTGGGGCCATTGGAGTCTTCATGCGTATCTTTTTGGAACCCATTTTTTGGAAAAATCTTTCTTGTCGACTCTTTTCTTTTTGAATTCCTCGGCCAATCTCTCCTCTCTCACTTATTTTTCAGCCTTCTCCTCTTTGCCGAGTTTATGTTGATCATTGGTCCTTTGCCTTTCCTATTGGCAAGATCTTCTTCTGTGGACTCTGACTCTTGCAGCTTCCACTTTGATCTGGTGCAGGTGGTGGGATGAGTGGAGCCCCACTTTGTTACTTCCTCATCACTTTCCTCTCTTGGTATTGAATCCAGTCATTTTGAGAGGGAGCCTCATGTAAATCTTGGGTAGGGATTTCATTAACGAAATCACGATCGTGTGATTACGTCAATAACTCTAGTATTTACGCAAGAAAATCATGTGATCACGTTAATCATGTGATCACGTTAATTGTTAAAGTGACTTCGATTATGACCTGCAAAAACCCATAGAGCCGGTTAGCCCTCCGGGGTTTTTATTTTTCCATGTGGGACCCGCCGGGCTTTTCCATTTTCCCGATGGGCCCGCTGGGAAAATGAAAAAGCCCGGTGGGAGTAATTATATATAGTAAACAGTGTCCTAACCACGGTCCTTTAGCTAGGCAAATCCTTGGGGAGTGTATCCAAGTGCCGGGTATAGTCATCGCCTTGTGAATTGACCTAAGGTTACAGAATCATACGTCCTTTTTTTGGGCCGAACGTGATTCTTAATTCGGGAACCACTTCTAAAAATTTTTAATTCGTTTACCGACATAAAGGTACGAAACCAAAACAACTGAAAACTTAGGGAGTCATGCTCATTGCGAAGAAGCCATTGGTCTAAATGAGGGTTGTAATTGGTTTTAGAAGATGAGCATATGTAAATGACGAGTCGATAGTCAAGGGTTGGATGTCCTCTACTAGTGTACTGGGCATATAAAGATCCTTAAAGTCTTGCATTTTTCACCATCATAGATCTTGAGTTGATTTACACTTATCACTCCACAATATAAGAGCTATAATCCTTAATTGGGTTAAAATAGCTTGTATATATTGAATTTGTTGCATGGGAGGCTACAATCCTTCACTGGGTACAAGTAGTCCTCAATTGAGTGATTATATTGAAGATCTATTTGCATTAGTTCATGCATTGGTTTATACAAAGAATGCATTATGTATTACGATAGATTATTAGTGCATGAAATGACCAATCATATATTTTATTGCTTTCGTTTGTTTTTTGTAGCAATTGAAATTAGATGTGTCTTATTGTTTTCAAATCAAACTGGACATATAAGTAATCATTATAATAATAATTGCATTGAGAGATTCATAGCATTGTTGTAGTTATTATGCCGTGCATAGAATGTATTGCAATGTGTATGTTTGCTTACAATATAGGTGATTGATATGTGGATTGACTAGCGTTCATTGAAAATCTCGTATTGTGCATCATGGTTACTTTCATATTGAATGGTTTTTAAATTTTAATATATATTGAAAATAAGAAAAATGTTTCAAAAACTGAACATCTGGTTCTTTTGTCTTCAATTTCAATTTAAAAGCAATGGAGCAAAATGTGGGCACAAGTGGTACGAAGAAGCCAAAGAATAAAAAAGCTCTTGGCAAAGAGTGGGATTATGCTCACAATATATGCGACCGATATATGGAGTGGCAATGTAAATTTTGTCACACAACAAAATCAGGCGGTGCACCACGTATTAGGGATCATTTTCTGGGTAGCGTTAAAAAGAGTGTAAGAAATGTGAACATCCTCAGGCACCTGCAGAGTTGCAAAGCGTTTGAGAGAAGAGCTCGCCAAAAAGGGTGGCAAGAGACAATACATATATAGCTCTAAGGATTCAAGTCAAGAGTTCTCAGAGCCAAATATTAACTCCGCAGATCTTGTAGTGATGCCAACTAACCTTGGAGAACAACCTGCACAGGGAGAGGAATTCCAGGCAATGTTCCTTTTAAGCGTCACAATGAAGGTGGACTTAGTCAAATGCGTCAAAAATCATTATATCAAAGCTTTCGAGTGCAGTCTCTAGAAGAAGTACAAACTGCACTCGCCAAAGCAATATTCTTTACTAAAAATGCTTTGGTCATGGTAGACAACAATCATTGGAAGGCTACTTGGCAGAAAATTGGTGAGTTTGGCCCAGGATTTTCAGCTCCTTCTTATCACACGATATGAAATGTTTTCTTGGACAAATGTTACATCGAAGTCAAAGAGCGTGTTGGCAAAATATTACTTGGGAATATTTCACTTTCAGGATGTACGAGTGATGGCTGGTCAAATGTTCAAAGAAGACCGTTGATCAATGTAATGCTGGTTTGTCCAAGGGGAGAAACATTTATAAAGGCGATTGATAGTTCTGGTGCAATTAAAAGTGGCAAATACATTTTTGAGGTCTTGATTAATGTAATCAAAGAAATTGGTGCTGAACATATCGTTCAAGTAGTCATGCACAACGCAAAGAATTGTAAAAACGCCAGTAAATTAATAAAAAAGTGCTTTCCACACATTTTTGCCAATGGTTGTAATACGCACAGCTTAAACTTGGTGCTAAAAGATTGGTACACTAGCGAAGAAACCACATGGTTCACCAAAATAATTGATACAACACGTCAGGTTGTGAAATTTATCTTGAAACGACAAAGAGTGCTCGATTTGTGTAGGATGCGCATGTCAGTGATGTTTAAACTTTCTGCTGAAACTTGGTTCTGCACACGCTTTTATAACTTGGAATCACTTCTCCTCAATAAATGCATTGTGATTGACACATTCAATTGCGCAGCCTTTGATGAATGGCAGCTTGAGCAGAAAGATAAAATTACATGTCTACATGGCAATGTAAACAAGGCTACTTGGTGGAGGAGTGTAATGGATGCATACCATGTAATGATGCTTGCTATGTTCACGATTCGCAATCTTGATCAAAGGGTACCAAACTTGGGCAAAGTGTGGATGACATGGTGGTTAGTCCAATAGAGTCTTAAAATCCCGAAGAGCTGAAGAGTCTGTAGTAGAGAAGGAGTGGCGACTACCATTTTCTAGTAAAGAACGGAAAATTTTGGCCAAGTATTTCCATGCAAGGCGGAAGAGCGCTCATAGTTCACTCCATAGTGTTGCTTACATGCTTAATCAGGAGTATTGGAATTTAGATCTGATGTCTAATACAGACATGGTAAGCGATTTCTATCACGTGGTCAACACGTTCTACTCCAACATTCAATATTGAATTGATTGCATCAAAGAAATAAGTGCATTTAGATTAAAAGAAGGTCCTTTTGCGAATGATTTTGTACAGGTAATGGCAAAAGAGCAACATGCATGGAAGTGGTGGATGATGAATGGTGGAGAGCATTACTCTACCTTATGTTCCCTTGCAATGAAAGTACTGGCCAATGTGCAGTAAACTCAAGTTCAGAGAGAAATTAGAGTATGTACAAGTATGTTCAAAACACTATTCGCAACAGACTATTAGCAAACAGACCGGAAAAATTAGTGTATATATTTTGCAACAAAAAGATATTGAATCACATCAAAAGTGCTGGCTACGAGGAGAAAATGCCAACCTGGTTGTCTGATTGTCAAAACGAAGACGAAGAAGAGTTCAATGTTGGTGTATCTCAATGCACTATGAACGAAATAGAAGAGAATTTGATAATAGATGTAGAGGTTGAAATACAAGGAGAACCACCACACTCAGACTTAAAACCAAATAACAACTTTACAGATTCAATATATCTTGAGAGTAAAATGAAGATCGTGTCAAAAACCATTGTAAAAGACCTTGTATTCAAATGTGTTTTGATCATATACAATGCTTCATATTTGCGGTCATACATAGTTTGTCGATCTCAATTATGTTGCTCTGAAGAAGCACTACAAGAGGCTCTTCACATTAGCGACGCTCACACAGCGACGCTCATAGCGACGCTCACTGGGGTAAAAAAAATAACCGAGCGCGCCCAAAAACTCAGATCTCAGATCTGAGTTTTTCGGCGCCCTCAAGCAAAGAGCAGGTAATGCTCTCCCTCACTCTCTCTCTCTCTCTCTCTCTCTCTCTCTCTCTCTCTTTTTCTTTTACACACACACACACACACACACACACACGAGGAGAGGAAGGAGAGCCAGGTATGCTCCTTCTCTCTCCTCATTCTCATGTTCCCTTCCCCTCTTTCTCTCTCCATCGCGCTCTCTCTCACACACACACACATACACACACACATATAGTGTTTTTGAGAGAGAGAGAGAGAGAGAGAGAGAGAGAGAGAGAGAGAGAGAGAGAGAGTGCAAAAACGCACACATACATAAACAAAGAATGCACACACACATTGAGAGAGAAAAAGAGAGAGAGAGCATGCATAAACAAAAAACGCACGCATTGAGAGAGGAAAAGAGAGAGAGAACATGCATAAACAAAAAACGCACACATTGAGAGAGGAAAAGAGAAAGAAAACATGCATACGATCCAAAAAAACGCACACACATTGAGAGAGAAAGAAAGAGAAACTAAGGGAGCGTCGTAGGAAACTAATTAAAATTAAAAGACCTAAAGATCTAGCCGACGAGGAGTTGAACTGAAGACCTATTATTCAAGAGAGAAATGGCATAATCAATCTATCATACTTGGCATGAGTGATAGAAAGGTTATACCATTTATCTCTTTTTATTGGCACACACATCCACACACGCGCACACACACAGGAAGAAGAGAGTTATAACGTCGTAGGAAACTATTTTAAAAGACGTTAAAGATTAGGTTATATGTAGACTTACATTAAATTAGATTTAGGTTTATTTTTAACTAGATTTACATTTATTTAAGCTAGATTTAGATTTATGTTATATTAGATTAGATGCGGGTCTCCATAGACTGCGATGCCTGCATGAAGCGGGTGAAGAAAGCCCTCAATGGAATATAGGGTATTGCTGCATTCACTCATAGTGGGCTCCGTCGATCCAAAAGTACTGGTGAAATGTCTTCAGAAGATAGGGAAGAAGGTGGATCTTCAGGGCGGCAAGAGTCACTACATCCCCGACACAATGACCATCTAGACAACCTCTAGTCATTAGACTTACGTTAAATTAGATTTAGCTTTATTTTTAGTTAGATTTACGTTTATTTAGATTTACGCTTATTTACGTTAGATCGAGTCCACGCAAGAATTACTTACGGTTTAGGGTTTAGAGTTAGACGAACAATGAAAAGATCTACTGTGAAAAGATGTTAAGATGAAGTGAAGTGCTACAGCTAGAGAAGAGGCAAAGGGATTTTGTCCACTACATGCAGTATCATGTAGACGTGGGTGTCTAGATTTCTTGTACCCACAAATATAGGTATTGACCAATAAAGACGAGATTATAACCCGGTGGTTCTGATCTCCGTGCACCTCTAGACCGAGGTGTGCGGGGATTGGACATGACTAGAGAATGTGAGGTAAAGAGAGAGAGAGAGAGAGAGAGAGAGAGAGAGAGAGAGAGAGAGAGAGAGAGAGAGAGATAAGATGAAGAATGCCAATAGAATATTAAATTTGTTGTCTAGGTTATAAGTTTTTTATCCTCATTATGAGTAGCGACGAGGATGTGGGACCGTCCAACCGAAACACCTATCTCTCAACGAGGGTCTTATGTCCTTGTAATCAATGCAAGCATGCTGTGCGACGGACAAGACGTGTTTCTTTGCAGCACGTTCGTGAATTTGGCGAGTTCGATCCATCTATTATAGATCGAGTTGTTGCCAATTATAACTCGTCGGACTCTGACGCTGGCCAACAAGCAGCAATCTTGCAACCCAATAGACGTATTCGCAGGCGCTTTGGTCAAGCAGCATATGTGAGGCCACAAGATGTAGCCTCTGACAGCTCGGGGGATGATCATGCAGAGCACATTCCCAACGAGGCAATGTTTGAGCCCGAGATTGATGAAATGATCGAGACGATCATGGATTCAGAAAGGCTTATCTATGATGATATGAAAAGTGAAGCCGATACATCATTGTATAATGGAGCACGTATGTCTAGATTGAAAGCACTCCTGGTTCTTCTCAACATGCAGGCAAAGTTTGGATGGAGTGACACTAGCGTCACAGCGCTTTTCAGGTGATCTATTACAATTAGTTTACTTTAATAGAACTCATGGTGTATAATGATCTGATAGATTTTTACACGACTGTATCATATTTTTATGTTGTGTAGATTGCTGAAAGAGCACATTCTACCAGCTGACAATGTGATGCCAGATTCCCGAGATGAAGCAAGAAAGATTTTGCGAAACTTGGGGATGGATTACAATTCTATCCACGCTTGTCCTAATGACTGCATTCTTTTCAGAGGGGAATACACAGACATGGAGAAGTGTCCGAAATGTGATTCCGAAAGATATCGAGTAGATCTCCACGGGACAAAAATTGCACAAAAGGTTTTGCGACATTTTTCTTTGCTTCCTCGCATCAAGCATTTCTTCGAATGTAAGTCCATGGCCGCCCTAGCATCATGGCATGAGGAGAATAAATCTTCGGATGGTGTGCTACGAATTCCTGCAGATTGCGCAGCCTGGAAACATATAGATGGAACATGGTCGGATTTTGCCAGGGAAGCTCGAAATTTGCGCTTAGGCCTGGCTATGGATGGCGTAAATCCATTTGGTCAAAGATCAACATCTTACAGTGTATGGCCCGTTGTCATCGTCAACTACAACATTCCCCCGTGGTTGACTACGAAGAAGGGGCACCTATGGCTAAGCTTGATTGTGCCAGGGCGATATAAAGTGGGGAATATGGATGTGTATCTTCGTCCACTATTGGAAGAGCTACAACAATTGTGGATTGGCATAGAGGTGGTGGATATGAGCCGACACACAGGACGACGGAATGCTTTGATCAGAGGTATTCTAATGTGGACCATGCATGACTATCCCGGGCTAACAGAATGCTCAGGTGATCTATTGACACTCCTCTCTCAGACACTGTAAATCTTGTTTTTCCCCATAGTTGATCTATTATCATGTGTATACATGCAGGGCTTCAAACAAGCGGATACAGAGCATGTGTCACATGTGGACCTAGACTGAATGCACGTAGGGCACCCTCACTGAAGAAGCAAATCTACGAAGGTCATCAAGCGTATCTTCCGGAGAATCATGTGTTACGCGACGGCTTTTTGGGAAGAGAGCCACCAAGGATGTCTGCACAAGCATGGTTAGAGCAGAAGGAGATGTGCGATGACGGATTGCCTCCAGGGATGAAGAGACTATCTCTATGGTACGAGTTACCATACTGGCCTCGACTCGTGATCAATCACTTGCTCGATCCAATGCACATATTCAAGAATGTGGGTAATCTACTATGGGACCATTTGACCGGCAAGAAAGATACTTTGGGAGCCAGAGTTGACCTTAGAAATGTGGATCGTATGGAGCAATATTGGCCGCAAACAGCGTCTGATGGATCGATAAAACTTCCTAAAGCACCATGGATTTTCACAGGAGCCCAAGAACGCAAAGTAAAAGAGGCCATTCGATCTTTGCGGACCCCCACTGGCGTAATGCACTCGCTCCGAACGTGTTTTACTAAAGAAGGAAAGCTTACCGGTTTGAAGTCACACGATTGGCATAAAATGTGTCAGGTACGTTCATAGTGGACTTTAATATCATTGCATAAAATGTGGACTTTAATATCATTGCTGCACATACTTTACAGTTTATTTTACCGGTTGCCATTGAGGGATGTTTGTCTCTCGACATCCGTAACACAATCTACAAACTTGCAAAGCTGGTGCAATGGATCTCACAAAAGGAGATCGACGTAGACTCCATACCATTCGCCAAACTAAATGCTGCGGAGCTTGTGTGCATGTTTGAGAAACATTTTCCTACTACAATGCTAACCATTCAGGTGCATCTTCTTATTCACATAGTTGATGAGGTGGAAATAGCTGGCACAGTTCATTCCAGATGGATGTTCTTCTTAGAGCGTTTCATGAAAACGCTTAAGGGATATGTGCGTCAAAAGGCACGTCCGGAGGGTAGCATGGCAGAAGGTTGGTTGGTATCAGAGTCCCTAGTGTACATTGGAGAGTGGTTAGACGGATTTGATAAATCCCGGGATACGCTATGGCGAACCATAGATGATGAGCGCATATCTGGGATTGTCATGTGCAATCTCGGTGTTGAGAAGAAGATGACGGAAGATCTAGAGGCTAAAATCAACCGATTTTGCATGCTTCACAATCCAGTGATGCAAAAGTGGATTTCACAATATGAGGATGCAAAGCAAGAGCGACAAAGGGCACGAATCGAGTGGAGACGGGGAAGACGACCACCGATGCACTATCCAGCGGTTCTGGAGAGCCTACCAACCTTCATGAGCTTAAGATGGTTGCACAACCAATTGAAAAGCGCACAACAATGCGGTGACGAAGTGACTGAAGAAGAGTGGGAGTACTCTCGGGGTTGCGCGACCAAGGTAAGTTTGCAATGTACGACTAGCAAGTGACTTTATTTATAAACGTTTGAACGGCCACTCATAATCTTTGTTCGTTGTAGTATAAGTCATACACAGCAGCATGGTGTAAAGGTCGACATTTTAGGGTGGAACGAATCGACAAAAAGCGTTTTACTCAAGATTGTGGAATCATGGCAAAATTTGAACAGTCTAGTCGACGACGTTCCTCTGATGCAGATCCCGTGGTGGCGGAACTCACTTACTTCGGCACGCTGCAAGAGATTTTGAGGATCGATTACAGAGGATTTTTTGTCGACTTGTTCGACGTGCAATGGTTCAAGATAATCATGGAGGGTCGAAACGCTACTGTGCGTAGAGGAGAGTCTGGTTTTCTTGAGGTGGATTCTACTAAGAAATGGACTGACCTAAGAGACACTTTCGTACTACCCGAGCATTGTGAACAAGTAAGTATATAAATAGTTAACATCCCCCTTTTACAAGTTATGTGCTTGAAAGCTCTCATGTAAGTTATGTGGCTCTGGCAGGTAGTATTTCATCCTACAAAGTCTACATCAAACTGGTGGTACGTCATAGAGGTAGCCCCTCGTAGTGCAAGGACGTATGAAGGCTACCATGTGCCAATCACAACGACATCAATGGAGGAGATCAGAGAAGATGCTCAATCAGAAGCCGCTGCGGTGGTGCCAGACGAGCATCAAGATGCTACTGCTCTATATGGGGTGCATGCAGAGGAGCTACAAAATGAAACAGAGGATATGTGTTTAAACGGAGAGCTCTATATAGATATAGGAAGTTATGCTGAGTTATGCGAGGATGAGAGAGAGATCTCTTAAAGCCACAAATATTGTATTTGAACAATTTTGCTCCGTGCTGTAAAAGCTCTAGCTCTTTTGATTGAAAATTCTGAGTTTTCGACTTGCCTCTTCTACCACTCGATTCATTGCGTCATTGTATTTATATGCGTCATTACGTCATTGTATTTAATGGTATTTGCGTCATTGTCTACTCTATTCATTCAATATTAAGTTTAAATATTCGTGTGTTTAATGCAGGTATGGATGATGAGGAGTTTCTTTCTTCTTTGTCACCGCAGCAGAGACAGTGGTACGTGGAGCGTCATCGCTCTGGCGCATCATCGCGCGTTCCTACACCATCCGCATCTCCCTCTCTTTCGGAGCATTCGGCGCGCTCCGAAGCTTCGGCGTCGACGAGACGAGCGTCACACTCTTCTAGACACCGGCGCTCTAGTGGTGGCGGTGGCGGTTGTTGTGGGGATTCCGCCACCGATGCCTCCACACCGCCTCGTGTTCGACGAGGCTCTTTACCCTCCCCTTCTTTGCCCGCCCCCACACCAGCCACAGCATCGCCGTCTACGCCAGGTTTTGCACGGCTGACTGTTCCTAGAAGCTACACACCTCTACCTACTCCGCCAGGAGCCACCCCACTCGACACTCCTCGCTTCGGGGCCCAGACGCCGGTGGAGACACCTGACGTCCGTACCCCCATCGACACGCCGCTAGAGACCCCTGCCGGGACACCCAGGTTCACGCGTCACCGGCCAGAGGGCTTGCCTTACTCCGTCGACATCAGCGGCGGCATCATCATGGATGATGACGGCAAGAAGGTGATCTCGCGCATGCGTGGTCTTTGCTCTCAGCTGTTTAGACACTATATACTAAACAAATGGAGTGAAGTACCAAGTGATTTAAAAAACAGAGTCATCAGCATACTTCATGATGAGTTTCCCGTTCCAACACGGGATCAGCGCTTCA
The DNA here is from genome assembly GCF_014529385.1 of Adiantum capillus-veneris. Classification (NCBI taxonomy): domain Eukaryota; kingdom Viridiplantae; phylum Streptophyta; class Polypodiopsida; order Polypodiales; family Pteridaceae; genus Adiantum; species Adiantum capillus-veneris. The sequence goes on along the minus strand of NC_140956.1, from coordinate 41,187,811 downwards.
ATGAAGACCTGATGAAGATTCGAATGCGCGAATACTGCAAACACAAGCGTTCCGAAGTGCAAAAAGCAATCAAGAATGGGTGGAATAGGCCAGATTGGCTGGCCAAAGAAGATTGGAAGAATGCGAAGAAAGCAGCGCGCGAGAATCCCGACAAGTGGAAGCAACAAAAAGATGCAGCCAGAGCGCGAGTAGAGGCAGGGAGCTCGCACCACTTGGGGAGCGGTGGATGGGCATCATTTGAGGCCGATTTTGTAAGTCTTTTCACATTGCTCTTTATGCATGTTCGATAGTTTAGGGTTTATGAGTTTTTTAGTTCTAACATAATGAAATCTTTGTATGTTTTGACAGTGGTCGATGACAGGACGTGATCCCACACCGTACGAGCGCGAGTACGCAGGCAGGAAGGGCTTAAACGCCCTGATGGACATTCTCAGTTCTCGCAGCGGCATGGTTAGTATTACGGTTTACTCTTTTTTATTTTTTGTATTGTTTTATAAATGTCGTTATATGTTTATACTTACTGAAAACTGTCTTATTGTCTTTTTTTGCAGAATCCGACAGATACGCCGCTTGGACGCGATGAGACGTCTGATTAGACGACGTCAGTTTAGCCGTAGCTAGATAGCATTAGTTTAGGGTTTCTCATAGCTTATGTATCATGAGACGGATTTTATACGTCTTTTTGAACCATGTATATTATTACATTTGTCACCGCAATTCCTTTTGCCAATCAATTCTTTATGCCTATGATGTTGTACAATTGTCATTATTACATTTGCCAATCAATTCAGTTTGTCTATGATGTGTACAATTGTCAATTTTGCAAACAATGCGTCTTGTGGGTGACTATTTTGGGTCTATTATTTATCTTTGCACTTTTTTTAAAAAGTGAATCAAGTACAATATGGTTGATGGGTGGCAGGGCATTCAATGCCCTGTCACCAAAAAAATATTCTCTCAGGCGTCGCTATAAGCGTCGCTATTTATGGCTCTGTAGCGTCGCTATATGCGTCGCTATACTCTTCTGTGAGAGCGTCGCTATAAGCGTCGCTATAAGCGTCGCTATATAGCGACGCCTATAGCGACGCCTATAGCGACGCCTATAGCGACGCATATAGCGACGCTCTCGTAGCGACGCTTTTAGCGACGCTTATAGCGACGCCGGGGGTTATAAAAACCCAGTGTATTTCCGTCGCTAAGAGCGTCACAAGAGCACATAACCTCTTGTAGTGAAGCATCTTGTTCACCAAATAGATTTCTAATTGTGCTAGGGATATCTTGGCGGGCTTGCTTGAATTTATACTCATTTTCCATGCCAAACATAATATATATTCTTTGTGGAACAGCTTGTGAACAGATTGCGCATCGGCTACTATTTTGCATTAAACGAATAAGACAAACGAAGTGATAATAATGATCGCATGTCAATATATAATATCCACTCCATCCATCAAAATTCTTGTAGCAAACTGGACATTAGAAAGAAGAGGATGCATCTGAAGTAGCCAAGGGGACCAAATCTGGATCCATAACAAGGTGGCTGATGTGTGTCCCTTGTACAGGTGTTGGATTCACTTGCTGTGTCAGATTTTGAACGTCCTGGCTTAAGCGGTGAATGCTTTTCTTCATGCGGACTTGTGAGGGTTGGGGTGTTTGGGTGGCTATAGAAAGCCCTATTATTTTTGCATCTTTCTCTGCCAACTGTGTCGTGTAAATATCCTTCTCTCTCTTTAACTGTAGGTCGGCGCCTTCCACTATCAATGCCAACTCATCTTGGGTGAAAGTGACACAACTCTCCCTTATATCATGAATGGCAGCAGCTGTCTCCTTTGACGAAAAGTCTACTGGTCGTTGTTGCACAAAGTGAACATATAACATTTTTGCAAAATATAGCACACAATCTGCATTGTACATGGGATGGCCATAAACTTCCAAGTAAATCCTCTCAACGTTTTCTTTGATTGCATCATGGTTGCAATTCAAAACCTTCCACCTTCCTTTCTTGATCTCTGCGTCCTCACATGGCCATATTATCTTAATCATGTCCTTTGCGACTTCTTTATTGATCTCTTTCCATTGCATGTGGTTTGGATTTGCCCATTTTGAGAGTCGTTGACTAGTACGCATCGCTCGTTGTGCCAACATACCATGTGCTAGAGACTTCATGCGCTGAAATGCATTAACATCCGCTTGTTGATCATCGGGCACTGATTGGGTGCCAATATCTTGTTTTTCATTGGCCATTTTCTCTTAGAGCTGTAATCAACATATAGAAAAATATTCAATATCATTGGCAAAAATATGTTCTCATGATTTAACAGTCTCACAGATGCACAAGATAGCAACTTCTCGTCCACTACATAAGACGTCAGAATCCACTAAATCAAATCACAACTAATGCGACCAATTGAACCACAAGGCAAATTTGAAATATCGACACTCAATACGATAAATTTAAAATACTAAAGATAATTGACTCAATTAGGTGTTCGAACCACTTCAAACCAGATAATACACTTCAATAAAAAACAGAATACCCTGGACAAGACATGTATATAATAAAAATGTTTAGATTGGATAAAATGATGGTGCAAGTTCAACAAGGGGATGCTAGACAGGAATAGGGTGTCTCTTTAATTGTTCTTTGAAAAATATCAATACGTTAGAAGCATTTCTTCTTTGTTCCCGCTCTTTTAACTTCATCCAACAATCTACTTTAATTCGAATAGCCCTCATAACATCTTCGTCTGGGTGGTGAAAAACTTCTTCTGGAAAATTAATTTTTCTGGCTGCACTCCAAAAATTTGTCAGCATGTTGAATACATAGCCCAATGCATAAATGTCGCTCGCTTTTGTGTATACATCTGTGCACCGTGGATCGTATAGTTTTGGAGCAATCCACGCTCGCTTAGCCATCTCGGCATCCTCTGCTCTCTATGCCTCCAAAACTGTAGAGTCCAACTGTGCACTTGGATGCATATAATTAATTGTTGCGCGCTTAGCTAGCATTTTAAGCATCATCCCCCAATCAATGATACCGACGTGGGGTTTATTGACGTGAGTAAAGTCCAACATTATGTTGAACAGATGCAAGTCACTGTGCACTATCCCGACCAAGTGGGCAGCCGCAAAGCCATTGATTAAGGTGTGACAAATGGCTGGCATCTACTTGAACACTGCTTTGATCTGCGCCATGTCTATCTCTTGTACAAGAAGATTTGTTGCAGGCAATGACCTCTAGTCATGTTGTAGCCTGTGCATGTGTCGTCTGAACAATCCATGAGCGAATGGTAAGCGGCACATCATGTCGCCCACGGTACCCCCATTGTAGTATGGAAATACTGTGATCCAAGGAGCTTTGGTAGTAAAGCCAATGCACCTTACAATGGAGGGGTGAAGCATTTGCATACCTTACTCTGTCTGAAAGCTGTCAGATTTCACCTCACTCCCTCCCTTGTAACATTTTCCCACATATGTAATGTGGTCTAGAAAAAAAGAGATGCCTTTGATGGTGTACGATGTGCACACACCAAAGGACCCTACTCCGACCCTCATACCTTCTACCAAGGCTTCGTGAGGGATGCTGACAAGATGAGCGTACTTGGCATTCAAAGCTGTGTGCATGAATGTGTCGGTGCCACAGACATCGGATCGACCTCCCAAAGCTGCTTGCACATCTTGGGCCATCTTTAATCTCTTGGGTAAGGTTGTTTGGTCATGCGCTTTCACACGCTTCATCTTTACCTTCTATTCTTCCCACAATTTATCCGAGAGCTCTAATTTTGACATGTTGCAGGCAAGTGGGATATCTTCCTTTAAGTCTTTGCAACATACTTTCATATTTCCCAACACTATCCCTTGTGGTGGGGGTCAAAATTTCGAATCCCTGCTGGAATCAACGACTTGTATTGGCCTTTACCTCGTAGCCTGCACTCTGTGTTCTCCCATATAGCACTAGTGAGGTCTTTGATGAAGACATCACTTTCACTAATCTGTTGTATGCGACCATATCTGCGCATGATGAGATTGCCAAAATACATTATTTACAAATGACGCGCATAATACTTTTCTTTTGATTTGGCGTCATATTTGCACTGGACAATAAAAAATAGCATATCAAATACAAATTTATGGTTGTGAATGAAACTAACACTCTCACACTATTTTAGGCAAACCCTTAACCACGACTTGAAGACTTTAAGAAATGTGTAAGGAAATATTGATAAAAATTGAAAATGATCTTCACTTAAAATTGCAATCTGTTACACATGTAAAATCCAGATCAAACAAGTGGTTTATAAGAACTTAATTCAGATCAAACAATACATGTTAACAGTCTGGCACATTTCAGTATATATTGAATTTTTAACTTATACTTTTCTCCGTGCGCAGATACTAGTTCAACAAAGCACACAGCAACTTAAAGACTTCAAAAACATTTAAAACATTGGAGTATACAAATCAGACTACAAAATTGCAAAGAATGTCTTGTTATTTAAAAAGATAAAAATATATGTTTAACATGCAAATTGTGTTCACACACTTTTTTACATAGAATTTATGTAAATGTAGCATTCAAAATAGCGATGATAATTGATGCTCTTTAAAAAGATACAAAAGAATATTTAACATGCAAATTGTGTGCAAATTTTTTTTTACAAAGAATTTATGTAAATGAAGCATTGAAAATAGTGATAATGCTTGAGGTCCTTTAAAAATATTTATAAAAAAAATTAACATGCAAATTGTATGCAAATACTTTTTTGCATATAATTTATATAAATGGAGCATTTAAAATAGCAATGATTGATGAATAAAACATTTTTTTGAATATGATCAGCTAGTATATAATTTCATATGGATAGTTAAAAACAACAAAATCAAACAATTCAAACATTTGTATAAGAAATACTCTTCACAGCCGCGTTACCGACCAAGTATTTCATATACTTAATACTTAAAAAATTAACTACACATGCACATACAAATTATATAACATTCATACGGCCGGGTTAACGACCTGAACGCCACATTTATGCAAAAACAGATGCTTCTAACAAACGACACTCTATTAGCTGCGCTACCGATCGAGTGCTGCCTGAATCCAAGGAGAGATAATGGCTTGCATACGAACATCATATAGCTGCGTTATCGATTGATGCCCATATGTTTTTTGGGAAAGGGGAAGGGAAGTTGACTTACCATAAGGATACTAGATTCACCACGTTATCGACGTAGTACCTAGACAGTAAGCCAATACTTACCACAAGGACACCATCTTCCCCACGTCACCGAGGTGATGCCCAATGGTAAGCATTGTTTCATAGAATAGCTTATGCACACACTCCCATTGTGTGGTAAGGTACCTTATGAGTGCCGTGCAATACGACAAAAGGCACGCTACCACACAATGCATACACACACACAACACATACCCGGATCGTGTGGTTAGGTACTCCGCTACTGTCGCACACTGGGATGCAGAGCACACTCCCACACACGCCCTCTCTCCCTCTCTCCTCTCTCCTCTCGATGTATCCGCAAAGGCGGTCGACTCTCTCTCTCTCTCTCTCTCTCTCTCTCTCTCTGAAGATGAAACAAAAAAATAACACCCAGCGGGCCCGATCGGGCCTCTATATATATAATTCTGTGGACCCGTCGAGCTTTTTAGTATTCTCGGCGGGCCCGCCGGGAATACTGGAAAGCCCGACGAGATTTTAGTGGGTTTCGAGGTTGCACTTAACCGGATTCTTTGTGATCATGTTTAGTGTAATCATGTAAATGTGTCAATAAGACCTTGTGATCACAGAAAATTTGTCATAATTACGTAAATATTAAATCCTTGAGATTCTTGGGTTGTACCAATTGCCTAATAAGCTATCCTTATTAGTACCTTCAGAGCTGCTAAGTAAGTTAGCTTGGTATGATTTTTCTTATTGGCAAGCAACTCAAGGATGTACTGGCATGGTCGATTTGTCACCGGTGTGCTCTGCTGGTAGGCCAAGTGTAATTTTTACCAATCGCGTGGTGTAGTGACCTGGTCTTTTTTCATATATTTGGAAGAACTAGATGGACATGCATGTAGGTAATTCTGCTTCTCGGCATGTCATGTCGGCGAATGTCGCCACTTTTCTTGTCTCTGCGAAGACTTCCATTCCAACTCTTTCTTCCCTTTCAATGTTGCACCCTTTTCTGATAGCTATGATGCCTCAGAGATCAATTCTGAAGTGATTTTCACTTAAAGCTTGTCATTGTTTTGTGTTGAAATTTAAGTTGTACCCTCCTCTGTAATGCTAGTGTAGAGCTCATGAGCTCTCTAATTGTCAATTCCGCAAGGAGGTAGCTAGAAGTAGTTCAAGAGATTCGCCTTTTCTAGAGCTTCTTCTATAGGTAGTTTCCTTGCCTAATTGTAGGCCTCACAAGGTACCATTGGCAACATGACCATGTCGTTCTCAACATCTCTATAGACAACCTTGTAAACCATGGAACCTTCAAGCTCCAATCTTTCCTTTTCTATGTAGGTGGATGCTTCCTTCAAAGAGTCCTTGAGGATGGTGAACTCCATGATTTTTTCCTGCCTCTATTTGCGACTCCATTTCTTCTTGTTGGCCTTGGTGACAGACTTCATAGCTCCTGTGAACAATTGTTGCATTTCAGAGTGTTTAGAGCCAAAAGTGGTGTTTTTCCATTTACAGGCATCTAATGGGCTTGTTAGTGGTGGGTAACCTTGTTTAAAATACTTGTATAAACCATGCAGAACCTCAACATTTTGAAAAAAGTATGTTTCATGCAAAATAAAGAAAAATCACATTTTTTTTCTCAAAATTGTGATCAAGATAGCTTTTTGGAATTATGAATGCACGGGCTTGATGAATACAACAATTTAAGGCTATGGCTCTATTTTGATGAGATTTGGGTAGGGGGTTTGGTCTTGGTCGTGGTCGAGGTTTTTGGTATCTGCTTCACGCTCTTAGGGTCCAATGTGACATAGATGTGAATTTTTTCCACTTTGACCACATAAGAGTGATTCAAGGATTCATACCAACATTTGCTTGGGGTCATATCCATTTTGGGGAGGTATCGAGTGACGACCTGCATGGCTCCACAATGCACAATGCCAGTGTCAGTCACATCGCACGACTGACAACTCCCACTGCAAATGCACCAACCGCATGAGCAAGATTGGGTCTCAAGACCAAAAGGTCAGACATGAGAGACCTGAAAGCCGACGATACACTTGTACTTATTAAATCCAATACAATAATGTCTTTGTTGTCTCACTTTGCTCTATATCATGTCCTTAAGTGCTTTCAAAAATGTTCTATGACTTGCTTTAGGCTTGTTGAAGCATGACACTATCTCAAACACCTGGTAGCTAATTGTGTCAATTAACATTGAATTATCGATGATCCTTCCATTTCTAGGCTCCACAAACTTTCTTGTTGGTCTTTAGGTCAACCTCAACATCATTTTAGTTGATTGCTTTCTGAGCATGGCCAAAATCAACACCTTGAAAAACTTGTTTAAGATGGCCATGTATACATGGATATTATGGTTAATTTGAAATAAAAAAACTAAGAGGCTGTAAAGAACATTTGTGTGTCAATTATGTTTTCATATTCTTTCAGACATATATTGTAGCCAATTTACCTCTGAAGTGTTAGAAAAGTGGTTTTGTTGAGCATTGATCAGACGGGGGATTCACTCTATATACAAAACGGGACGCCGCCTGCGAGCAGACAACTTTGATAAAACCTCTATATACGACTCATATTAGGGAATATGACCCCCCTTTCTACGCTTATACAACAATCAATGAAGAAAACTATCATACCCCTATCTTACATATAAAATTTAGGTGAGACATGAAACTTAGTAAAACTAATTAAAGAGTGTATAGCATAGTGACTGTCAATGTACTAAGGACTACTTCTGTTGATAACTAGATGTATCCTCAATGTGTTTTAGTTTGACTTTCAAACTATGTGTCCGATCAGCTTGTACTCTGGCTACTCATCCAATTTTGACCCATCCAAAGCTAGTGTAAATTATCCCTTCACCTTGTTTAAATCAGCCCTTATCTCTATGACCGACTTGATGCAAAATTTGATGTGTGACCTGATAAAAAACTTTCCCTAAATTCATCCGAGTTCTAATGCATATTGGTGACCAATCGTTTCAAGTAGTCAATCAGGGTTAGGTCCCCCCCCCCCGCCTCTCACCCCACCCATAAATATGATAACTCCCTCCCTTATTTTTAAGCTTGAGAGATAAATTATTGGGGGCATGCCCCTAACTTATGCGCTTTTGTAACTTGTAAAAAAAAGATCATTCTCCTACACTTACGTGGTGCGATAAGTTTTTCATGGTGAATCCTCCAGAATTGATCCGACAAGACCAAGTTCGATTCCCTAACAAGCACCCAAAATCTAATTGCTTATGCGGATGGATCCAATTTGCTGCTTAAGAAAAACCTACCTTTAGTGTAATTCCACCTACAATTTTTGAAATTCACCTTTAAATTATAGATTCGCATAAGGTATTCTTGATCGAGTGCACATTGGTACATTTATGTTTCTCTTCTCCTTTATTTTCCTTTCATTTTTTTTTCTCTTTATATGAACACAAAAAGTCTTTTGAATTTCCATCTTTATGTGTCTTTTCATTTCCTAAACTCACCCTTCACTTATGTACTTATGCTTTGAAAAGATTTTTCTTATTCCAAGATTGGGGGGCACTAATAGATTAGAGGGTAAGAAAACCCACAAAATTTGGAGGAATGTGGTATAAAATCTTCAAATTTAGCGGTTTAGTCTATCATTGATAATGCTAGACCCAGGTTCGATGCATGCGTCCAAAGATAGCTGAAGTGCTTGTCAAGTATATTATAGTGTATAGTTTCGTGTGGTGGTAATTAATGTGCAGAAAATGGCTATATGCAAGAGGCTGAACACGTCGTCGTTGTTGCTGCTATGGATACTACTAGTACTGCAGGTGCTCTGCGAGCCAAGCATGGTGCACGCCAAGGTATAAAAATATAAGCAGAATTCTCATGTTGAATATATAATCACCATATACTGCAGTGCCACTTTGACTATGGCGGCTTCAGCAGCTCGCGCATCCGCATCCGGCTGGCTGGCCGCGGCGAGATGCTGCAAGCAATGTGTAGGAAGCGCAATGGTTCCACCGTGCCAGCATCGGTCGAGCTTCTCCGCATGGTTAGGAATAAGGATGGCATGCTGCAGTGCCGTATTTGCTACAACTGCTTCCTGCACTTCTACGCCCGTGACTGTAGCTTCGTCGCATCCTGATGCTGCTGGCGCCTCTATGGCACCGTCCTCTCCACCTTCTGCAACAACCTCCTCCACCAGCCCTTCCTCTCCTCCCTCGACCTTGACACCTGCATCGCCAACCGCAACGGCAAGCTCCGCTGGGTCTGCCGGCCCTAGCTCTACTTTTTCTAAGGCAGTGGCTCATATAACAGTGTATATCAATAGAAAAATTAGGGGGAATTACCCGAATACCCCTCAAATTTAAAAATTTCTATACCAATGTATAGTGTTGGGTTGGGCCAATTTGGCCCAATTTTTGAATAGTCTTTATGACAATGGAGATCTATCGTTTAAGTGTCTTAGACAAAACCATTTATCAATGAGCTCACAAATAGAGGCATCTATGTTCAAAAATGATGGAACAGTATCACCTTAAGAGCCCATACCATCTAGAGTCTTAGTTCTATCATCTTCTAATGAGGGAGAACAAATCTTCCTATAAAGAGTTTGCTCCGAGGGATGTTTGCGAGGGTAATTAGGTGTATTTTGGAGAAATTGAAGGGCACTTTGGGAATTTTTGGCCAGATAATATGAGGAGAGTCCCTACAATGTTTGGAATTTGAGGGTATTTTGAGATTATATGAGTAGGTGCTACAATTTATGTAAAAGAAAAAGAGTAGAAAATCAACGCAAATTTTTTTCCTCTCTCTCTCTCTCTCTCTCTCTCTCTCTCTCTCACACACACACACACACACACACACACACACACACACACACTCAAACACAAGATAACCATCAGTCTACATGTAGAAATAGCAGATGTGTGTGTGTGTGGGGGGGGGTGGGGGACAACAAAGTTTTGATGAGACGAAGCAAACAAGCTTGTCTGTGGTACGGTGCTTGAATGGCTTCACGAGAGAGAGAGAGAGAGAGAGAGATTTGTCCTGCAACGAGGGTCTTCTCAAAGGCCCACTACAAGAGGTTGTGTGCACTTGTGACGTTTTTAGCGACGGAAATACATTGGGTTTTATACTCTCCAACGTCGCTGATACCGTCGATACGGGTCGCTTTGAGCGTCGCTACAAGCGTCGCTATATAGCGACGCATATATCAATGTTAATAGCGATGCTTAAAGGCCACCTATAGCGACGGTCATAGCGACGCTGCAGAGCCTTATATAGCGACGCCCGAGAGTAAAAAAATTTGGTGGCAGGGCATTCACCCATCAACCATATTGAATGTTTCAATAATAGAGTAAACCTAAATGAATCCAAGATAAGCCCAGATTCACCTTTGGAAGAAAGTGCAAGCTTAGGTATAGACCCAAAGTAGTTACCCACAAGACAATATAACCATTAACTCCATCATCCATAGTATTGTTTGCAGAATAAAGATACAAAACGGAGAAAAGTAAATTGATGAAAGTAAATCAATGATAATTGTACACATCATGGGCAAAATCACTTGATTGTTAAGCTTTGCAAATGTAATAGTTACAACACCATTGTCATTATTGAGAAAATATACATGGTTTTCCAATAGTTACAAAAAGACGTATACACGTCATCTCATGATACGTATGCTATGACAAAAGGAAACTAATGCTATCTAGCTACGGCTAAACTGACGTCGTCTAATCAAACGTCTCATCGTGTCCAAGCGGCATACCTGTAGAATTCTGTAAAAAAAAACAATAAGACAGCTTTTCGTAAGTATAAACATATAATTTACAAAACAATACAACAAATAGAAAAGAGTAAACCCTAATACTAACCATGCCGCCGCTAGAACTCAGAATGTCCATCAGGGCGTTTAAGCCTTTCGTGTCTGCATACTCGCGCTCGTACGGTGTAGGGTCACGTCCTGTCATTGACCACTGTTCAAAACATACAAAGAATCCATTATGTTAGAATTTAAAACCCCCTAAACCCTAAACTATCAAACCGAAAGAGCAATGCGAAAACATTTACAAAATCGGCCTCAAATAATGCACACCCGCCGCTCCCCAAGTGGTGCGAGCTCCCTGCCTCTACTCGCACCTTGGCTGCCTTACTACAAGAGGTACTTCACATTAGTGACGCTCGCAGTGCGATGCTCAAAAGTGAAAACCCACGGCGTCGTTATGGTCGTCGCTATAGGCATCGCTATGGGCGTCGCTAGTTTACTTGTAATTTTAATAGCGCCCATAGCGACACTGACATGGGTAAAAAATAAACCGAGAGCACCCGAAGATTTGAGTTTTCGGTGCTCAAGCAACCAAAGGTAACCCTCGCTCTCCCTCTCTCTCTCTCTTTCTTCTACACACACACACACATACACGAGGAGAGGAAGGAGAGCCAGGTATGCTCCTTCCCTCTCCTCTCTCTCATGTTCCCTTCTCCTCTTTCTCTCTCTCTCTCTCTCTCACACACACACACACACGCACATTGTGTTTTTGAGAGAGAGAGAGAGAGAGAGAGAGAGAGAGAGAGAGAGAGCACATGCATAAACAAAAAAAACACACACACATGCATAAACAAAGAATGCATACACACACATTGAGAGAGGAAAAGAGAGAGAGAGAGAGAGAGAGAGAGAGAGAGAGAGAAGAGAGAAGAAGAAGAACAAGAAGAAGAGAGTTTTAACATCATAGGAAACTATCCCAAGAGACCTTAAAGATCTAACCGACAAGGAGTTGAACTCAAGACCTGTTATTCAAGAGGAAAATGGCATAACCAATCTATCACTCTTGGGTGATAGAAAGGTTATACCATTTTCCTCTTTTTATTGGCACACACACACACCCACACACAAACACACCCGAGAAGAAGAGAGTTTTAACGTCGTAAGAAACTATCTCAAGAGACCTTAAAGATCTAGCCGACGAGGAGTTGAACTCTAGACCTGTTATTCAAGAGGGAAATGGCATAACCAATCTACCACACTTGGGTGATAGAAAGGTTATACCATTTTCCTCTTTTTATTGGTACACACACACACACACACACACACACCCAAGAAGAAGAGAGTTTTAACGTCGTAGGAAACTATCCCTAGAGACCTTAAAGATCTAGCCGACGAGGAGTTGAACTCAAGACCTGTTATTCAAGAGAAAAATGGCATACCCAATCTACCACACTTGGGTGATAGAAAGGTTATACCATTTTCCTCTTTTTATTAGCACACACACACACACACCCACACACACACACATCTGAGAAGAAGAAAGTTTTAATGTCGTAGGAAACTATCCCAAGAGACCTTAAAGATCTACATTTAGGTTAGATTACATTTAAATTTATGTTTATGTTGAGTTTAAAATTAGGTTAGATTTAGATTTATGCTAGATTAGATTTAGGTTTATTTAGGTTAGATTAAATTAGATTTAGGTTTATTTTGAGTTAGATTTATGTTAGATCAGATTTAGGTTTATTTATGTTAGATTTAGATTTACGTTAGATTAGATTAAATTTAGGTTTATTTTGAGTTTAAGATTAAATTAGATCCAGATTTATGTTCGATGGACCATGCGGACCAGCAATTCCACCTACATGTTCGACTACTGCACACACACACACACACACACACACAGAGAGAGAGAGAGAGAGAGAGAGAGAGAGAGAGAGAGAGAGAGAGCAAAGGACGAATTTAAAATTTAAAAGCGTGTTATGAAGTGAGGCCCATTCATATCTACGCAGCTAGTTGCCCCATTGGTATGTCTTTTACCCTTCAATGGAGCGAATCACCACATGTTCAATTAGGTTAGATTTAAGATTAGATTTTGGATTGAGTTTTTATATTAGAGTCTACCTTCGAGATTATGATAAAAAATTAGAGTTAGATGAACGGTGATCCCTCTCTTCCTCTCTACGGATGCGACCTTAAGCTGGAAAGCTTTCAATGGCATGATACTCAGATTGGAGGCCAACATGTAATGTGTTAAGTAATCCCTCGAACCAATATCTATTTTAAAAAGATGTTGAGATGCTGTGAAATTCTACAACTAGAGAAGAGGCAAAGGGGTTTTGTCCACTACATGCACTATCATGTAGACGTGGGTGTGTAGATTTCTTGTACCCACAAATATAGGCATGACCAATAAAGACGAGATTATAACCCGGTGGTTCTGATCTCCGTGCACCTCTAGACTGAGGTGTGCGGGGATTGGACATGACTAGAGAATGTGAGGTAGTTTACAGTGTGAACAAAGAGAGAGAGAGAGAGAGAGAGAGAGAGAGAGAGAGAGAGAGAGAGAGAGAGAGAGAGAGAGAGAGAGAGAGAGAGAAAAGACGGAGAATACCAATAGAAGCTTAAATTTGTTGTCCACGTTATAAGGTTTTTACCCTCATTATGAGTAGTGATGAGGATGTGGGGCTGTCCAACCGAAACACCTATTTCTCAATGAGGATCTTATGTCCTTGTAATCAATGCAAGGATGCTGTACGACGAACAAGAAGTGTTTCTTTGCAGCACGTTCGTGAATTTGGCAAGTTTGATCCATCTATTATAGATCGAGTTGTTGCCAATTATAACTCATCGGACTCTGACGTTGGTCAACAGGCAACAATCTTGCAACCTAATAGACGTGTTCACAGGCGCTTTGGTCAAGCAGCATATGTGAGGCCACAAGATATAGCCTCTGACAGCTTGGGGGATGATCATGCAGACCACATTCCCAACAAGGCAATAATTGAGCCTGATATCGATGAAATGATCGAGACGATCATGGATTCAGAAAGGCTTATCTAGGATGATATGAAAAGTAAAGCCGATACACCATTGTATGATGGGGCACGTGTATCTAGATTGAAGACGCTCCTGGTTCTTCTCAACAGGGAGACAAAGTTTGGATGGAGTGACACTAGCATCACAGCGCTTTTCACGTGATCTATTACAATGTGTTTACTTTAATAAAAAACTCTAGGTGTATAATAATCTGATAGATTTTTACAGAATTGTACTGTATTTTTTTCGTTGTGTAGATTGCTCAAAGAGCAGATACTGTCAACTGATAATGTGATAATGTGCATGGACATATGAAGTCTACCATGTGGAAATCACAGCAGCGTCAGTGGAGGAGATCGGAGAAGATGCTCAGTTTGAAGCCGTTGAGGTGGTGCCAGACGAGCATCAAGCTGCTACCACAAGAAGTTTTGGACAAATTCTCACAATAATTCCCACATTGTGACTTACCTCAACATCATGAGCTTCTGTGAGGGAGGCACCGCATGCCTAGCTAAGTACGATTGGGGGCTGGGGACCACCGGCCCGGTGGGGGGGGGCGGTGGTCCCCTGCCCCCAATCATACTAGCTAGGTATGCGGTGCCTCCCTCACAGAAGCTCATGATGTTATTCATTGTATGAAAAACACTGAAAAAGACTCCCTTTTCCTACATGAGAAAATTTCTAAATCTTCTTGTGTACTCTCTATGGGGTGCATGCAAAGGATCTACAAAATGAAATGAAGGACATCTGTTTAAACGGAGAGCTCTATATAGATATAGGAAGTTATGCTGAGCTTTGTGAGGATGAGAGAGAGACCTCTTAAAGCCATAAATATTGTATTTGAATAATTTAGCTCCGTTTTATAATGTATATTGTAATCGAGTGGCTTTTTGTCCATGTCTGTCTATATGCGTTGTCAGGAGTTTTTTGGAGCAAGGGATTGCGCATATGTACATACCCATGCATGGTGCATCAAATAAAGTATTGCCCATTTTCCAGAGCCAGGTGGTTACGTGGGGCCCACATGTGTACAGGTAGGACACCATGTACATAGTGCATCGATTTTCATCGTTACTAGTACCATTGTGTTTTTCTACAATAAGGAGGAGTTGGTAGCGCGTAAAACTTCTCGAGGAAGCTATCCGCGGGCCGACGACGTGAGGTCAGCAGGTGCGTCAGATGGCATCTAGTGGCGTCAGGAGGGCGAACGAGGTCAATATTTGCACGCAGATGAGGACGGACACAACGTGGGTGTTTGCTTGTGAGAATTATGCAGAAAGGTCATCATGAGGACCTTTTTTTGGGGCCACTTCACGTGGTGGCGAGATGCATTATTGGAAAAAAGCTGAGTGCCAGGTGTGCGAATGATGCAAAAAGGTGACAACTATGCACTGCGAGGTCAGTTTTTGGCCTGTTCGGGGTCCGTTTGAGGTCATCTAAAAGGCCAAGGGTGCCCAACTAATAAAGCTAAGTGTGGGAACTGAAAAAACAGGGAGAAGACCAGAAAAAACGTGGAGAAGAGAGGAGGAACAGCCGCAGGTGTGTTTTTGCTCATTTTGGAGCCTATTTTGGCCGTAAACTGCTCATCCGAGGTCGGATTTGAGCACTTTGACATTGTAGACTGGGGTTTTGGGCCGTTCCGGACGCGATGGCGCTGTCCATTTTGCCAAATCCCTCACTCTTTTCCTGCTGTTTTTCTGTGTAAGTTTCTCCTATGAGCGAAGTTTTTGCTCCAGTTTGTGATTGTATCTGGCTTATTTTACCCATATTGTGTGAGCTGTTTGCCCCATTGGTGTTGGCCCAAGCTCATTTGTATCTAAACATCAGAAATTCTCCTCTTTTGAACTGAGTTTTTTGGGTGTGTGTGTGTGTGTGTGTGTCTGTGTGGAGTGGGCAAGTGGATAGTCTCTCTCCTCTCACTCCAGAGGTGTGTTCCCTGTCTCGGCCAGGTGTGTTGTGTAAGCCGAGTGGTGCCCCATAGTGTGTGTGTGTATCTTCCCAAGAGTGTGTGTCGGGTCGTTATAGAGGCACTGTGTGTGTTTTCATCCCGCTCACATTCTTTTGGCGCCCCCACGGAGGATCTTCTTCGAGTACCTTCTGCTTCGAGCTTCAAGCTTCGAGCTTCGGGATTACAGGTTGCAGGTTGCAGATTACAGGTTACAGGTTACAGGTTACAGGAACAGGGACAGGGACAGGTACAGGTGATTCACACAGGTACAGGTAGCTGGACTAGTAGTGATGTCACTTGCAGTTGTTGTGGGAATGCATCACTTGGCGCCTATTTGAGCGCATTGTTTGTTGGATTGTACGTTACTTGTGGAAACTGCCATTGTACGCCTTTGTGGAGCCATATATGGTTTTATTTGGCAGTCCCAGCCATTTCTGAGACTTGGTCTGGAAGATAGTCATTTCTGAGACTTGACTATACGCGATTTGCATTAGCTTTCGTGTGAGGGTCGATAGCGTGAGGTTTTTATTGAGCTGGGGGATTCTCAAATGTGGAGATCCTTTCGGTGATACAGGTAGCTGGAGCACCCTTTTCATGACCTCGCCATAGGCTATGTACTAGTGAGTCCTACTTGATGCTCGGGTTCTATTGTTGACAGTTTATGCATACATAGACAGTCTATATTTTGGGTTCCTACTGCTCTACTTCTGGGGAAACTCTGTCGAAATTTTCCCAAGTTATGATGGCTGGTTTTTTGGTATTTTGAGCCATTTATGCTGTTATGCTGCTGAAATTTTGGCAAAATCAGAGGTTGAGTCAGGTGTGCCTTCTTGGGAGCTTCATGGTTGGCTTTAATGGATGATCAAAATGGCCCTCAGTTCACTCCTTTTCATTTAACGCAAAGAATTCAAATTAATGTTCATGTGTCCAGGAAGATCTTTTTCCAGCAGCGCATAGTCTTTATGTTTGGGCCAAGAAGATTGAGAGAGATCCTGGAATGTCCTTTGCCTGTTGTCATTCCGATGATCAACTATGAAAACTCATTTGATGTGCATGTGTTTGTCCTTATCTAAAGTTGAGCTCCATTGAAGTTTCTGGGGATTGGGAAGTGAAAAGTTTTGGGTTCTTGCACGTGTGTTCGAAGGGGTTCTCAAAGCATCATAATTTGGGTAGCCATGGCTTTCTCTTATCCCGAGTTTCATGGAAGAAGTGATGAAGATGTGGAAGAATTTTTGGAAAAGATGGAGGTTGCCTGCATTAGCAACCAGATTCATGACCCTACGCAAATGTTACGCCTTCTCCAAATTTGTTTGAAGAGTGATGCACGAGCTTGGTCCAAAGCATTTGAAGAGGAGTTGCGTATGGCTGATCCACCTATAAGATTGAGTTGGGACAATCTAAGGCATGGATTGGAAGTGGAGTTTGTGAAGATAGAAGACCCTGCCAAAGTGTGGCAAGAAGTACAGGCTTTGGTGCAAAAGGAAGGTGAGCCAGTAGATGCATACATACGTAAGTTTTCATTGGCATGGGAGCGAATGTGCAAGGCTTTAGCACCACAGGTACCCCCGCCTGACATGATGAAGAAGGACAGGTTCTTGGCTGGTCTTTGGGAGAATATACGTTGGAGAGTGGAGCTAAAGAAGCCTAGGACATATGAAGATGCACTAGAGGTAGCAAGGAACAAAGAGTGGAAGCTGAGGAAAATGAGCCAGTTAGGGGTGGAGTCTTTGCCAATGAGGTCTGAATTTCAGCCTATAGAGTCTTTACAAGGGCGCATGTCAGGGGCTCATCATGAACCAGTGGTTCCTGTTACTACTCAGGTTATGCCAGCAGTGGTCACTACAGCAGTGCAAGATGATGGCCTAAGGCAAGACATGAGGCAAGTGGTTGATCTGATGAAGAATCTCAGCCTAAACATGCTAGGTCAAGTGGGAAGTAATCGAGGTCGAGGGCGGTTTGCAAATCAGCCAGGAGGTGAAGAAAGACCTAGGAATGGTGCTGGACAAAGTAATAGTAGGTTTTGGAGGCAGACGCCCACATGTTATAATTGTGGAGAGTTGGGTCACATCAGCCCGCAATGTGATAAGCCACCAAGGATGGGGGGAGACATGTATCCATTGCCAAGACAGGTGCTAACTAGATCAAATGATTATGGCATCGAAATTAAGGGAGACGAAGGAACCAGTGGACTGACCCAGGAGGAAAAGGGAAAGACAAAAGTGCTAAGTGTAGTCACCTTGGAGAAGGCATCAAAGCTAGAGGATACATTAGTGATGCCTATTGGGAAGAGGACCACAGAGGATAAGGAAGGAAGAAGTGCCCCAGGTCCTAGTAAGAAGAAAGGAAAGAGCCATGAAGGCGAGGATGTCAAGGCCAAGAGGAAAAGGAGAGCTCGTCGAAAGTTTCATGTTTCAGATTTTCCACTAGGGGATGGGCAATTAAGCTATGACTTGAAGGAGGATCTGAAGAGCAGGAAGGCAGATGTTACTTTTGGGCAGCTTATAGAGATGGTGCCTAAGCTAAAGCGACAGTGGAAGAGGATGGTTAACCCAATGGAGAAAGAGCCAGAGAGAGGTTCAGTGAAGGTGTTGGCAATGGACGAGCTACCAGACATTTGTCCAATAGTAGATGTGTGGCATAAAAGGAAAAATTTGGGACAAGGTTATGTGGATGGCGGAGCCCAAATATGCGTCATAACACACTCATGCGTTGAGAAGATGGGTCTCACAGTGGCTGGGGTGTCAGGTTTTCGGATCAGATTGGCAAACCATCAAAAAGTAAAATGCTTGGGTGTTGTAAAGAGCTTAGAAGTGGAGGCATATGATGCAAAGGCAGTGGTTGATTTTCATGTGATGCCAGCAGGGTTGGGAGCATATCCTATTATACTGGGCAGACCATGGTTACGTGCAGTGGGAGCTGTTCAAGATTGGCGACATGGTACGATTAGCCTCTATGGAAAGACAGGTACCAAGAAGCTTTATAATATGGACACAAGGAAACGATTAGAGGAGCTTTATGAAGATGAGGATGAGTCTAGTGATGAAGACTCTTCCACAGTGACAGATGAGGATAGTGATAGCACTACCAGCAGTGATGAGGATGTTAATGTTGCATTTCTTTTGATGGACAAAGAAATCCAGGAGATTGGTTTAGTCGCATTTGCGAAGGAAGTTGAAGATGAAAGTGAAGGGCCTTATGAAGTGATTGAAGGGCTGATGCAAACCAAAGTTGAGTTGTCAAAGAAGCAGGAATTAATGACGCAAATGATTAGTGGAGACCTCTCAGCTATGGAGAAGGATATATATTTGCATATGCTGGCTAGTTTTCCTGATTTGTTCATTACTTCATATGAAGAGATCAGAGGGTTCAAGGGTGAAGAGATGCATATAGAGCTGAATGAAGGTGCTAAGCCAGTGCGGCAAAGGCTAGGAAGGATGGGTCAAGAGCAAATGGAAGCCTTGCGGGTAGAGGTGGACAAGTTATTGAAGGCAGGGTTCATAGTTGCAGTGGAGACCACAGAATGGGTGAGTCCAGTAGTAGTCAGTCCAAAGAAGGATGGGAAGTGGAGGATTTGTGTAGATTTTAAGCCCTTAAACGCAGCCACAAAGAAGAACCCATATCCTCTTCCATTCATCGATCAGATCTTGGATTCAGTGGCAGGTTATGAGAGGTACAGTGTGTGTGATGGTTTTTCAGGCTATTTTCAATTGAAGATTGCTCTTAAAGACCGCACAAAGACAACTTTCATTACGCCATGGGGCTGCTATTGCTACACAGTGTTGCCGTTTGGGTTGTCAAATGGACCATCTTTCTATCAAGAAAGAGCAAATTGGGTGCTGGAACCATTCATTGGTAGTTGTGTTAAGGCTTTTATGGACGACTTCTGTGTCTATAGCAGTAGGGCTGAGCATCATGAGAAGTTGCAGATGGTATTGGCTCGATATGATGAATGTGGAGGACAACTAAATCCAAAGAAATGTCATCTAGCACAGCCAAGGGTGAAGTTATTGGGCCATATGGTGTCAGAAAATGGCATTGAGGCTGATCCAGATAAGGTGAAGTCTATTATTCTTCTTCCATCACCTATGAGTACGAAGCAATTGGCAACCTTTATACACAAAGTGAAGTACATGGCACGGTTTATTCCATTGTCTTCGCAGCTTCTTTATCCATTACAACAAGTGGCAAAGCATGATCCATTGCAATGGGATGACAAGTGTGAAGAAGTGTTTCAAGAGGTGAAAGAGGTGTTAGGGGGGTTGTCAGCCATGCAGGCTCCTGATTGGGAGAAAGTTTTTTATGTAAATCCATCAGTAGGGGATGATGCCATTGGAGCCATGCTATTGCAAAAGGGGAAGGGCAGCCATTATATGAGGCCAGTGTATTGTGCAAGCCGAGTGAAGTTGGTAGCGGAGAGAAAGTTATCGGAAGTAGAGCTAGTGATGGCTAGTGTAATATTTGCTTGTCGACGATTTCGTCATTACTTGCTACCACGGCCTTTTGTTTTCTTGACGAGTTATGCCTTTTTGCCACAGTTAATTAATGGTATTAACATGTCAAATGTGGTGAAGAAATGGGTAATTGAGCTGCAAGAGTTTGAGTTCTCTTTTCTAGTGGAAGATAGTACAAGGGCTACCCTAGCTGATTTGTTGACCTACAAGGAGAATCCCCTTATGGTTAAAGAAGAGGTGGTGAGAAAGGTAGTTGAAGAAGTGCCACAGATCAGCAATGCACATGTGTTGTTCTTTGATGGTTCATACAGAAAGAGCCATGATGCAGCTTCAGGGGGTATAGCACTTTATGATCCAGAGGGGAAGCTAGTATGCAAGAGAGGGTTCAAATTGGATGCTCATAGTAACAATGAGGCTGAATATGCTACATTGGAAGCCGGATTACACATTTGTTTGAAGCATGGGGTTCGAAGGTTGAGCATAAAAGGTGATGCCTTGTTAGTGGTGAAGCAAGTGTTGGGTGTGTGGAAGAGCAAGAACACCTCATTGAAGGAAATGTGCTTCAGAATTAAAGGCCTGTTAAAAAAGTTTGAAGCATGGAGTATCAGACACATTGAACGTGCTCTAAATGGAGAGGCACATGAAGCAGCTCAAGGCATGATTGGGGAGCTATTTGTGTTGAGGACCACTTTACCTCTTTATCATGGCCGGGAAAGTTTGGCTCAAGAAGAGGAGTTTTTGCTAACAAGAATCATTCCAAAGGAGATTCAGAAGTCTAAAAAGTATGGCTTTGTGCGTAGAGCATACAGGTACAAATTGATTGGTGATGTCTTATACATGAAAGGGGCTGATCTCGTGTTGAGACGTGTACCTTGGCGGGAGGAGCTTTACAGAGTGTTGGAAGAGAATCACGAAGGCGCATGTGGTGGCCATTTTGCTCTAAAGATCACCTTGCATAAGATTTTGCAAGAGGGGTATGTATGGCCTAGTTTGCACAAGGATGTTCACCATTGGTGTAGGTCTTGCAATAGGTGTCAAGCATGTGGGAAGAGAGTGTTGAAGCCAGAGCTACGAAAAACCATTATGGCGTTTGATGTGTTTGAAAAGTGGGGAATTGATGCAATAGGCCCGTTACCTATCACAAGCAGGGGCAAAAGCTATATTTTGACGGCAGTGGACTATCTTTCTAGATGGGCAGAGGCTACAGCAGTAAAACAGATCACTGCAAAGGATGTGGCAAAATTTGTGTATGATGAAATATGTTGCAAGTTTGGGGTGCCACTGGAGTTACTTTCAGATAAGGGGCCTGGCTTTAGAGCTAAACTGCTAGATTTTTTATGTGCAAAGATGAAGATTAGGCACCAGCATACCACTCCTTATTACCCGCAGTGTAATGGCTTGAATGAAAGATTCAATGGTGAGTTGGTACAGATTCTTTCGAAAGTGACAGAGCACCAAGGAAAGAATTGGGATTTGGAATTGCCTAGTGCATTATGGGCTTACCGTACTTCGGTGAAGACAGGTACAGGGTTTACTCCATTTCATTTGGTGTATGGAAAGGAAGCACTATTGCCTGTGGAGGTAGAGTTGCCTGCGGTCAAGATGTTAGAGAAGTTGCTTGGGCCGCCTAGTGATGCATTCAAAGAGAGGCTCTTGCAATTACAAGAGGTCCAGTTGGATAGGATGAGCGCATTGGAGCATTATGGGCAGATGCAGGATAAGGCTTTGACAAAGCTAAATGAAAAGGTCAAAAGTAAGGGTATCAAGCAACATGACTTGGTTTTGCGCTACAACAGTAAGCTGGACAACACCTTCCAAAAGAAGTTTCAAATTAAGTGGGAAGGCCCTTTCAAGGTAGTAGAGTGTTTTCCAAATGGCACATATCAGCTGGCTAACCTGGATGGTGTTCTACATAAGTCAAGGGTAAATGGATTGCGTCTTAAATTGTATCATGCTAGATTGATGATGGTGGAACAAGATGAGTTGTCGGTGGAGCAAGAAATGTTGGTGAAGGATGAGGAGACTTGTGATGCGGCGAGTCTCATATCTCTCTTTGCTGCTGCTGATCATGAATGATCTAGCAGGCTAGGGGATGGGCAAATTATGTCAGGAGTTTTTTGGAGCAAGGGATTGCGCATATGTACATACCCATGCATGGTGCATCAAATAAAGTATTGCCCATTTTCCAGAGCCAGGTGGTTACGTGGGGCCCACATGTGTACAGGTAGGACACCATGTACATAGTGCATCGATTTTCATCGTTACTAGTACCATTGTGTTTTTCTACAATAAGGAGGAGTTGGTAGCGCGTAAAACTTCTCGAGGAAGCTATCCGCGGGCCGACGACGTGAGGTCAGCAGGTGCGTCAGATGGCATCTAGTGGCGTCAGGAGGGCGAACGAGGTCAATATTTGCACGCAGATGAGGACGGACACAACGTGGGTGTTTGCTTGTGAGAATTATGCAGAAAGGTCATCATGAGGACCTTTTTTTGGGGCCACTTCACGTGGTGGCGAGATGCATTATTGGAAAAAAGCTGAGTGCCAGGTGTGCGAATGATGCAAAAAGGTGACAACTATGCACTGCGAGGTCAGTTTTTGGCCTGTTCGGGGTCCGTTTGAGGTCATCTAAAAGGCCAAGGGTGCCCAACTAATAAAGCTAAGTGTGGGAACTGAAAAAATAGGGAGAAGACCAGAAAAAACGTGGAGAAGAGAGGAGGAACAGCCGCAGGTGTGTTTTTGCTCATTTTGGAGCCTATTTTGGCCGTAAACTGCTCATCCGAGGTCGGATTTGAGCACTTTGACATTGTAGACTGGGGTTTTGGGCCGTTCCGGACGCGATGGCGCTGTCCATTTTGCCAAATCCCTCACTCTTTTCCTGCTGTTTTTCTGTGTAAGTTTCTCCTATGAGCGAAGTTTTTGCTCCAGTTTGTGATTGTATCTGGCTTATTTTACCCATATTGTGTGAGCTGTTTGCCCCATTGGTGTTGGCCCAAGCTCATTTGTATCTAAACATCAGAAATTCTCCTCTTTTGAGCTGAGTTTTTTGGGTGTGTGTGTGTGTGTGTGTGTCTGTGTGGAGTGGGCAAGTGGATAGTCTCTCTCCTCTCACTCCAGAGGTGTGTTCCCTGTCTCGGCCAGGTGTGTTGTGTAAGCCGAGTGGTGCCCCATAGTGTGTGTGTGTATCTTCCCAAGAGTGTGTGTCGGGTCGTTATAGAGGCACTGTGTGTGTTTTCATCCCGCTCACAGCGTCATTGTATTTAATGGTCTTTGCATCCACTCCAGGTATGTATGCTCTAGGTATGTTCTTATAAGCAGGGACGACGAGCACCGCGCTCCGAGTGGGATGGAGACTGAAGCTGCAATCGCGAAGCTGGTCTGCTCAATATATATGCTGCTCGTCCCACCACTAGATCTAGTTGATCTGGTGGAAAGAGACACTAAGAATCACTACTACTGCTTCTCAGCGTCTCTTTCACCCGATCAATTAGATTTAGTGGTGGAGCAAGCAACTTCTATGAGCAGACCTTCGTGATGCACCTTCAGTCTCCATCGCACCCGGAGCGCAGTGCTTTTACAAATTCACAAGCAGGGACGACGAGCACTGCGCTCTGAGTGTGATGGAGACTGAAGCTGCAATTGCGAAGTTGGTCTGCTCAATATAGATGATGTTCGTCTCACCGCTAGATCTAGTTGATCTGGTGAAAGAGACACTAAGAAGCACTACTACTGAAGGAGTACGAGTGGAAGTGCGACGCGAGAGAGAGAGTGCGAGAAGAAGAGCACGACGATATGGTGAACTCGCTCTACTGTAATGTGTAGAGCATAGTGAGTTCTTATTAGGTTTTTACAAAAGAATATGTGTACATACCTGGCGGCCCGTCCACTCACCTGGACGACCACATTGGGCTTTATACCCCAACAACCTCCCACTTAAAGTCCAGTGTGGTACTTTAAGTGTGAGAGAAGCTACTATACAAGCTAATATACAAGAGATGTAGAGAAGTGATGTACTACCCTACACCTAACTGCTTGCGAAAATGCGCAAAGCTCTCTGAGGGAAGTCCTTTTGTAAGTAGATCAGCAGGATTTTCTGTGGTGTGAACTTTGACAAGCTGAATTTGCTTATCCTCGAGCATTTCCCTGATGAAATGATACTTCACATCCATATGCTTTGTCTTTGAGTGATAAAGTGGATTGCGAGCCAATTGTATAGCACTCTGACTATCACAATATAACACAGGCATCTCTTCTTTGATTCCCAAATCTGTTACTAGTCGATCAAGCCAAATTGATTCTTTGCATGCCTCTGATGTTGCAACATATTCAGCCTCTGTAGTAGACTGAGTAACACAATCTTGTAATCTAGAACGCCATGATACTGCTCCACCAGCCAATGTAAAGACATACCCTGACGTAGACCTTCGATTGTCTAAGTCACCTGCATAATCTGAGTCTGTAAAACCCTTTACACTTAGCTCCTGACTCCCATAGCATATGCGCATACTCTTTGTAGCTTTCAAGTATCTTAATATTCCTTTCACTGCCTCCCAATGTTTCTTGCCTGGGTTTGACATGTATCGACTTACTACTCCCACTGCAAATGCAATGTCTGGGCGAGTAGAAATCATTGCATACATCAAACTACCCACTGCACACGCATATGGAATCTTATCCATTTCAGTCTGTTCTTCCTCAGACACAGGAAAATCTTGTTTGCTAAGTTTCACATATGGTGGCAATGGAACACTCAATGCCTTTCCCTTCTCCATATTGAAACGTTGCAAAACCTTGTCAATATACTCTGTTTGAGATAACCAAATCAACTTCTTTGATCTGTCTCTCTCAATGCGCATACCAAGTATATGACTTGCCTCACCCATGTCTTTCATGCCAAACGATTTTGCCATCTTTGACTTCAAAGCTGAAATTTCTTCCAAGTGCTTGCCAGCAATCAAGATGTCATCCACCTACAAAATAAGGATCAACCAACTGCCATCCTTAGCCTTCTTTGTATATAGACAGTGATCGAACTCACTACGTTTGTAGCCTTGAGAAAGCATAAACTTGTGGAACTTATGGTACCATGCCCTCGGTGATTGTTTTAAGCCATAAATACTCTTTAACAACTGGCATACCAAATCTTCCTTGCCTTTCTCAACAAACCCTTCTGGCTGCTGCATGTAAATTTCCACATCTAAATCACCATGCAAGAACGCTGTCTTGACATCCATTTGGTGCAACACCAAATCTAATGTGGCAACAAATGCAAGAAAGAATCTCAATGTAGTCATCTTGACCACCGGAGAGAAGACTTCATCAAAGTCAATGCCTTGTTCTTGCTTAAAGCCCTTGGCAACAAGCCTTGCTTTGTACTTTGGCTGACTATCATGAGCGGTGATCTTATACTTGTAAACCCATTTACAAGGTAGAGCCTTTTTGCCCTGTGGTAATTTAAGCAGCTTCCATGTCTGGTTTTTATGCAGAGTTGTCATCTCTGATTGCATGGCCAATTGCCAATTCTCGGAGTCCTTCATTTGCACTGCTTCCTTGTAACATGAAGGCTCATTGCAATCAGTCAACATGACATAGTTCATAGATGGAACAAACCTATCAGGAGGTTGCGTGATACGTCCAGATCTACGCACAATAGGTGGCTCAGGCTCAGCCACAATTTGTGGTTCCAATCTATCCTGTCCTTGCTCCTCTTGAGCCCTGACATTTTGTCTTGCACGTGCAGGTCCATCTTCTTGGAAGACAACTCTTCTAATCTCCTCAACCCTCTCTGGTTTAGAATGATATTTGGCTTCATTAAAGTGAACATCATTGTTGCAGACAACCTTTCTGGATTCGGGATCCCAAAGTCTGTACCCCATCTCACCAGAATTACCATAGCCTAGAAAGATGCACTTTCTACTCTTTGGCTCAAGTTTGTTCCTAAATTCCTTTGGAACGTGAGTATATGCCTCACAGCCAAAGACTCTAAGATGCTTGTATGAGGGCATTTTGCCTGACCATACCATCTCTGGCACTGAATCCTTCTGCAAAACCTTGCTAGGAGATCTATTTACAAGATGAACAGCTGTTGATACAGCTACAGCATTAGACAACATACTTCTGACCTTCTCTTGTATGGTCCTATTCATCCTCTCAGCAACACCATTTTGAGGAGGATTGTAAGGAGAAGTAAGTTCATGTTTTATACCTTTTGACTCACAAAAGTCCTGAAAGGCCTTTGAAACATACTCTCCACCATTGTCAGTGCGTAAGCATTTAAGCTTCTTGCCACTCTGATTCTCCACAAGTGTCACAAACGTTTTGAAAACACTAAACGCTTCATCCTTGTGCTTGAGACAGTAAACCCATACTTTCCTCGAGTAATCATCTATAAATGTCATAAAGTAAGAAGCTCCCCCTAGAGATAGGTTAGGCATAGGTCCACACAAATCACTATGAACAAGTGCCAACTGTGTATCTCTTCTACTGCTTCTATGCTTATGTGGCTGCTGTGTTTGCTTACCATACATACAATGTTCACAGAATTCAAAATCATTAAATGAAAAGCCAGGCAAATAACCAGAACGAGACAAGATTTCCATTCCCTTCTTGGACATATGTCCTAACCGGCTATGCCACAAAGAAACGTTCGGCTGCTCGGTTACATTGATTACATTTTTAGATACATTTGATACATAAGTAATGTAAAGTCCTCCAGACTTTACTCCATGTGCTACTGTCATAGAACCCTTGGATATCTTCCACATGTTCTGTCCAAAAGTGGTGACGTAGCCAGCATCATCAAGTAGACCTGTGCTGATCAAGCTCTTTGTAATTGCGGGAACATGTCTCACATTCTTCAGCGTGAAAGAAGAGCCATTCGGAAACTTCAATTGAACATCTCCAACACCTAAGATCTCACATGTCTGCCCATTGCCTAGCGGAACATGATCTTTAGTGGTCACATAAGAGGTAAACCACTCCTTGTTTGGAGACACATGAAGTGATGCCCCTGAGTCTATAATCCAATCACTCAGTGCATTTCCATCAAATGATGTAAGAAGAGTTGAGTCCATTGTATTCTTCAAGAAGTAGATGTCTCCTGACACTAGACTGTCATCCTCTGCAACAGTGTTTGTCACATTTATTTCTTGAATCTTCACTGAGGACTTGTTCTTCTCACCATGGTCTTCAGCTTTCTCTTTGCCTTTTTCTGCTTTCCATTCTCTGCAGTCTCTTTTCATGTGACCCTTCTTGCCACAATGGTAGCATTCTATGTCACTCTTGCCTTTAGCACTGCGGGACTTGCTACGAGACTGATTCCTCTTTCCACCTTTGTACTTTTCTTTGGTCCTTCCTCTGACAACTAAGGCTGTTCCTTTGCCTTTGTCCATTGTCTTTCTATTGGTTTCTTCAGTAAGAAGACTTCCTTCTACACCTGCTATGTTCAAACCATCTGGAGGTGCAGAATTACTCAAAGCTGTGCGAAAAGTGTCCCAACTTTCCGGCAATGTGATCAACAGGAACGTAGCTCTAACAAGTTCATCAAACTTGACACCTTGAGCTGACAATTGACTATAGATTGTGTTGAATTCATTCAGATGATTGGACATAGGTGTCCCTTCCTTCATCTTCAAGTCAACAAGCTTCTTAAGCCAGTATACCTGTGAAGGTGAACTCTGCTTCTCATAAAGATCACTCAGCTTTAACCATGCTTGATGAGCCGACATCTCGTCTGCTACATTGAAGTAAACGCTTTCTGCCAAAGTTAGCATAATGGTAGAAAGTGCCAATTCATCCATTTCGCTCCATTCATCTTCATCCATATCTTCTGGTTTTATCCCCTTGAGCTTTA
Source organism: Adiantum capillus-veneris (assembly GCF_014529385.1). NCBI lineage: Eukaryota > Viridiplantae > Streptophyta > Polypodiopsida > Polypodiales > Pteridaceae > Adiantum > Adiantum capillus-veneris. Next base: position 41,159,586 of record NC_140956.1, on the reverse strand, counting down.
TATGTTTTATCTGCTTCTTTTGTACCAACACGTGCTAAATCTGCTTTTTCCACAATGGGAAATTAGTTCCATCCAGCTTCTTGATATTGTAAAGAGCAGTGTCCTGCGATCCAACCATAACTACGCTTCACAATAGTTTACTTTCCTGGGAAAAATTCGGCAGAGTTTCCCCTATAAACTGTCCTCTGAACCAATATCAACCTGTCAAATGAACCAATAAAGATTCAGATTCTGCACAAATTTCGGCAGAGTCTCCTTTGTAAAATGGCTCTGGTGTACTCAAAAAACAGACCAAAAACAGCTCAAAAAACCATTGTCTCTCTAACACTGTAAGCTGTGGGTAAACCTATCCTGCACCTGTACTGTCTCTCATTGTCTTGTCACTGTCCTGTAAGCATAGACTGCCACAATGCCTCAACGGCAGTAAAGCAAAGATGCAATCCCAACTGTCTAACTCACAGTCAATACATCCTAGCTGCCTATCTAAGGGTGCTTGAGGGATCGCTCCAAGACCTGTATCACCGAAAGGATCTCACCATTCGAGAATCCCCCAGCTCAATAAAACCTCACTCGACCCTCAACAAAGGCTGCAGTAAATATGACAGTACATAGACTTCCCACAAAGTCATACATCCACAAATTTCCCACTGTATGCTGTAACCGCTGCGGCGGTTGTTTGCTGCGTGACTCACAACCAGCAAACCCTCAACAGACATACATCATCTCTGACAATACATCCCATGTGGAAGTACCTGCAATGTCAGGATGAAATCTGGAAAATCAAGCAGCAAACACAAGCTACCTGATGAACTAGTTGTTGGAATTAGGGTTGCAGAGAAACACACACAGCTTGGAGAAGATGAAGAAAGCTCAAGGCACACAATAGAGAGTGTGTTACTTATTGTGCAATGGAAAGATAGATAGCCCTAGAGTGATGGGCGTATATACAATGCACGAGGGAAAAAACCTCCTAAAGAGGGAAAAAATGCCCCGGCGGTCCTAGTGTGTTCACACACATCACTACCACATGTATATGGTAACAAATCCCCCCTGGAGTGATGCGGTGAACGAGAGCTGGCACATGAGTAAAGGGAAGTGCCATGCCCTGAGGACAGGATCAGTCCACAAAGGGGAGTAAGCCCAAAGCTTTGCAGAAAGCTTCAAGCTTCTCACGAGACAATGCCTTTGTGAAAAGATCTGCAAGGTTGTCCTGTGTTGGCACATAAGCCAAGCTGATCTCTCCTGCCGAGAGCCTCTCCCTGACATAGTGGTAATGCACCTCAATGTGCTTTGTGCGAGCATGAAAAACTGGGTTCCTCGCAACAGCCAATGCGCTCTAACTGTCAGTGTAGATAGTGTTGGCAGTGTCCTGTCCAACACCCAAATCAGCCATAAGGCGTCTGAGCCATACACACTCAACCATAGCTGTGAAGACTGCCCTGTACTCAGCCTCACAACTCGAAGTGGCCACAGTAGGTTGCTTCTTGCTCAACCATGATATACATGAATTGCCAAGCATGAAACAAAAACCACTTGTGGACACTCGCGTGTCAAAACAACCAGCCCAATCTGAGTCCGAAAAAGCATGTAAGTCTAGCGGCAATGATCCCCCCTTGGGATAAAACAAGCCAAGATGTAAAGTGCCACTAAGGTAGCGGAAAATCCTCTTGACAGCCTGCCAATGCTTAGACCTGGGCTATGCATAAATCTGATGACCTATGAGACTGCAAACTGAATATCTAGCCTCGTGTTGCATACATAAATGAGGCAGCCAACAGCAGTTTGGTAAAGAGTGACATCAGCAGGATCGCCAGCATCATGTAGACTCAACTTCAAACCTGTTTCCACGGGAGTGGCAATAGGTTTGCAATCCTCAAGTCCAAACTTACATAGCAATGTCTCTATGTAACTTTTCTCACACAAGGCAATACCACCATCACACTGCTTAAACTGTATACCCAAGTAATGATGCAACAGCCCCAAATCTTTCATCTTGAAAGTAGCATTCAAATCAGCCTTAAATTCAGCAATATGTCTCTCATTTGGCCAGTGATCAGCAAATCATCAACTTAAAGAACGACGATGAGAAATACATCACCCTCACGCTTTACATACGATGTGCTTTCTGTTGGACTGTTACGAAAGCCTTGTTTGACCAAATGAGTGTCAGCTTTCTCATACCAAGCACGAGGAGATTGCTTCAACCCATACAAAGCCTTATTACATTTTCACACTTTGTCCTCTTGTCCTTTTATGACAAAACCCCGGGTTGCGTTACATAAACTTCCTCAAATATGTCACCATTCAAGAAAGCAGTAACAATGTCTGATTGATGTACATCCCAACCAAAATGAGCTGCCAATGCACATAGAAAATGCACAGTAGTCATACGACAAGTGGGAGTAAAAGTCTCTTCATAATCTATGCCTTTTTGCTGTGCATAACCCTTTGCAACAAGTCGAGCCTTATGGCGATCGATCTCACCATCCAGTTTGCGTTTCAACTTGTAAACCCACTTTGTACCAATTCCCTTTTTGCCAGGAGGCAAATCACATAAAGTCCATGTTTCATTTTCTATAAGTGCATCATATTCTGATTGCATGGCAGCCATCCAATTTTCTGAATTCTGTGCTTCATCAAAAGACAGAGGCTCCTCAACATCATGTAAACTAGACACAGCCAAAGCATAACAATCTGATGCATAAGATGCATGGCGAGAGCCTGAACGAGTACGACTAGACAAAGGTGCATCCAATTTACTGTCACGCAAAGTGTGCACCAGCCATTTTGGCATACCTCTAGCCTTCTCATTTTCAGCCCTTTCCTCATCAAGTACATCATGTACATCTGCATCAGTAATAGGCTGATCTAAAACATTTTCAGAAACCCCCATAGGCTGTACATTTGCCTCATTGGAACTTACATTCGTATTTCCACCACTAAAAAGAGGCAACAAAGTGTCATAAATGTCCTGTGAGCTTACATTACTGTCTCTAGTACATGACAGCAAGGGCTGAACAGAATCTTCCACAAACACTACATCCCGAGAAACCAGAATACGTTTTGTTTGCGGATGATACAACCTGTAACCTCTGCTTTCAGCACTATAACCAACAAAAATACATTTGACAGCCTTATCATCCAATTTTCTGCGTTGCACTTGTGGCACCAAAGCATATGCCAAACAACCAAAAACACGCATGTGCTCAATAGAAGGTTTTCTATCATGCCATGCTTCATATGGAGTAATAGACTGCAAAGCTTTCGTAGGACACCTGTTAAGTACATAAGTGGCACACATGATGGCCTCAAGCCAAAAAGAATGCGGTAAAGCTTGACTTTTGACCATACATCGTGCCATTTCCGTCAGTGACCTGTTTTTCCTCTCAGCAACACCATTTTGCTGAGGTGTATAAGGCACTGTACATTGGTGTTTTATCCCACGACTAGCCAGAAATGCATTAAATTCATGAGACATATACTCCCCCCCTCGATCTGAACGGAGGGTGCCCATAGTACATTTCGAGACATTTTCAGCCATAGCCAGAAATTGTTTGAAGCACATAAAGACTTCGGACTTCGCTTTAAGCGGAAATACCCATGCATGCCTGGAGTAATCATCAATGAAGGTCACGAAGTACAGGTAATTGCCCAAGGACGGAGTTTGCATGGGCCCACAAACATCACTATGCATAAGCTGCAACCTGCATGTGGCCCGAACTGAACCATCCTTTGGAAACTTAGAACGCTACATCTTACCCAAAATACAGCCTTCACAAACATGTTTGACAGGTGCTTCAAGAGGCGGCAAAGAAGCAACCATATCAGATTTCTGCAAACGCAGCAAACTGGCAAAATTCAGATGACCAAAACGTGCATGCCAAAGTTTTGCATCTAAAATAGCCCTTGAATTTGCAACAGCATTTGCAAAATTTTGTCCACGCTTGTCATACAAAGTGAGCTTATATAGCCCACGGCACAGAAGGCCAGATGCAACAATTTCATCACCAAACTGAGATCATGAACTGTACATCTGTCATCCACAAATTTGACTACAAGTCCAAGTCTAGCAAGTGCGGATACAGATAAGAGATTCTTCTTGATCCCAGGTACATAAAGTGCATCAACAAGTGTGAACGAACTACCATGAGCAGCAGCGAGCACAATCTTTCCAACTCCCTGAACTAGATAAGAGGCGTTGTTGGCACAAGTGACTGAATTCCCATGAGGGACAGACTCGAGAGAGGTAAACAATTCACGATGTGAGGTAATGTGCTTTGTAGCACCACTGTCAAAATACCACACATGTGAATCTGCAGCAACTGACAAGCATGCATCATGGACCACAAGATTGTAAGTGCACTCTATGCTAAAAGCCCATTTTGCATCAACATCAGCAACACAGTCTCCTTTCACAGAAGACTCAACAATGGCTGCATTTGTAGTGGAACCAGCATTTGTAGTGGAACCACCCTCTTTCTTCTTAGCCTCTTTGGCCTTCAACTTAGGACACGACTTGATCAAGTGATCATTGGCTTTACAATAATGGCAACGCATCTTCTTTTTGCCCTTATCACCAGAATTGCCAGACGAAGTACTGCCAGCAGAAGCATTACGAACATAATTTTTGCCACTCGCAGCAGAACCATAAGAAGTGGCTGCATTGCTGTCACCACCCTTTCTTTGAGAAGCAATAAAAGCCTGTTCAACTGCACGCTGCCCAGTCCTGTTTTTTTGGAAAGTGACTCTTGCAACAGCAATGTGCATAATGCATCAAACTTGACAACTTCAGGATTTCCTTGTGTCATCAGTCTCCAAGTACTAGCAAAAGTCTGGTAGGAATCTGGTAAGGCATCAAGAACAGTCTGCACAAGGGAACTGTCTGAAATGACTTCACCTGCAGAAATAAGCTGCTCATTGATATCCTTGACACTAGCAAGGAAAGTGTCCATATCATCTTCCTCATGCATAATCTTCGACTCCAGCTCTTTACGCAGCAAAGCAATTTTAGCCTCATTGCGGCTTGCATAAAGACCTGCTAGATTTTGCTGAACGGATGTGAGGAACAATGGTGCGCTTCACAGACAACGCAATCATTGCATGAGCCTGCGCATCCTTAACATCCCAACGAGCTTGTTCTGCCGTAGGCAAAACAACTCTAACAGCTGCAATCCTTGCAGCAAGACCTGCAACATCCTCAACATCGCCTACATCCTCAGAACCAGGACGTACATCAATGCCCTGCACAATGTTCCAGACACCCTTTGACACAAGAACATGTTGCATCATATAAACCCACATAGGGTAGTTGTCCCCATCCAACCTGTCCTCAGCAGCAAACATCTTGAACACATCTGTGTTGTTGTTGTCAGCCATGGTAAATGCTGCACCTGATGTGAAAACTGCCCGAAAATAGGAGAAATGGAGCGGGAACAACCTGTGCTATATAGCACAAACCGTAGAAGACTATAAGGCACCTGTTATGCAGAAAACGGCACTGACAGAAATTCTACACAAAATGACGAAATAGCCTGTGCAGTACTGCCTGTAGTGGAAACGGAGGCCGAAATGAGCCCAAATCAAAATTCTGAGCAGACCAAGCTCTTTGAGCTTGCCCAAAATATTTGTCGACCTATGAACACTCGCCAAAGCTCACTGAAATCAGAGAAAGTGAGCAGGCGTGTGCTGGAGCAGCTGGCGACTAAGCCCGGGAGGACGTGACCTGCTCTGATACCAATTGTTGGAATTAGGGTTGCAGAGAAACACACACAACTTGGAGAAGACGAAGGAAGCTCAAGGCACACAATAGAGAGTGTGTTACTTATTGTGCAATGGAAAGATAGATAGCCCTAGAGTGATGGGCGTATATACAATGCACGGGGGAAAAAACCTCCTAAAGAGGGAAAAAATGCCCCGGCGGTCCTAGTGTGTTCACACACATCACTACCACATGTATATGGTAACACTAGTGGATGTCGCCTACAATCTGTGTGTAGATGCGCCCGTGTCGTATGTGACATGCCTCCAAGAACTGTGAGCCATCCTTCGATGTGTAGACAGCCACTAATCAGCACTCTGGGAGTGCCGATATCCTTAGCACCTACAGTCGTAGGCCAAAACCCCAAATTTGCAGAGTCGGATCTGCACCCGCCGAGACCACGTAGTCGAAAATGGCATGCGCAGAACTTTGTCGAAGCCGAACGATGGCCGAGATGACCTCAGAATGAAATTCTGAGAACACGTGACTCTGGCTACCTACAAATGCTGCCCCGAGCCTCGATCTGAGCTCTGATACTAGTTGAAGGAGTACGACCGGAAGTGCGACGCGAGAGAGAGTGCGAGAAGAAGAGCACGACGATATGGTGAACTCGCTCTACCTTAATGTGTAGAGCATAGTGAGTTCTTATTAGGTTTTTACAAAAGAATATGTGTACATACCTGGCGGCCGCCCACTTACCTGGACGACCACATTGGGCTTTATACCCCAACAACTACTGCTTCTCAACGTCTCTTTCACCCGATCAATTAGATTTAGAGGTGGGACAAACAACTTCTATGAGCAGACCTTCACGATGCAGCTTCAATTTCCATCACACCCGTGAAGGGGAGGAGCTTGGAGCACAACGAAAGAAGAATACGCACGCACACACTCACACACACACCACCATAGCCACACACACACGTTGAAGGGGGAGAGCCAACGTACTGTGTGCCCCCTTTCTTTCTTCTCTTATCTTATGCACTAAGGCACAATACACATTGTACTTAGTGTTAGTGGCTCACACAAGTGTATAACTATACACTTAGGGTTAGTGGCAGTTAGTGATGGGCGGTCGGCCACATGACCATTAAACCTAACATTCTCCCACTTGATGGCCAATGTGGGAGACTATAAGAATGGAAGAGAACCACTCTTCACCCAATGCCCATTGACTCACGACAGTGCTGAACTGATGGCTAGAGAGACTCTCAGTGAGTGCATCCACTGTGGTTTCTGACGTAGGAATCTTCACTAAATCAAGCCTCTTGTTTGCCAGGCATTCACGACTGAAGTGATAACACACATCAATGTTTTTCGTTATAGAATGAAACACTGGATTGTTAGCCAAGGCAATAGCACTCTGACGGTCACAATGAAGAACATGTGTACACTGCTCCAATCCAAGATCTTTCACTAGGCGAGCAAGCCAAATAGCTTCTTTGCATGCTTCACTCAATGCAACATACCTTGCCTCTGTGGTAGAAATGGATGTACAATCTTGAAGAACAGATTTCCAAGAAATAGCAGAACCAGCAAATGTGTAAATCCAACATGTTGTCGATTTATGATTGTCAACACAGCCTGCACAGTCAATCTCTATAAATCCCTGAATGGATGACTCTCCACGACCATAGCATAACTGTCTATCTGCAGTGCCACTCAAGTATCTAAGAATCGACTTGACAACATTACAATGCTTTTTACCAGGGTTAGACATAAATCTGCTGACAACTCCCACTGCATGTGCAATGTCAGGTCTTGTAGCCACCATGGCATACATGAGACTACCACAAGCTGAAGTATAAGGAATTTTAGCCATCGCAACTTTTTCCTCAGTAGATTTGGGACAATCATTCTTGCTAAGTTTCAAATATGCAGGCAATGGAGTACTCAAGGCCTTCCCCTTCTGCATGTTGAAACGATCAAGAACCTTGTGCACATACTCTTTTTGAGAAAGGTACAACAACCTCTTTTTACGATCACGAGTAATGCGCATACCCAATGTGATTGGCTTCACCCAAATCTTTCATGTCGAATTGACTTTTCAGCTTGGTTTTCAAGTGAGCAATGTCCTTCTTAGAATGACCAGCAATAAGCATGTCATCTACATATAGGATAAGCATAATAAGCTATCCATTCGGTTGTCTTTTCACGTAAAGACAAGGATCCTCATTACTGCGCTTAGGAAACGCATAAATGCATCAAACTTTGATACCATTGTCTGGACGATTGCTTCAAGCCATAGAGACTTTTCAGAAGCTTACAGACCAAATGTTCCTTGCCTTTGAGCACAAACCCTTCAGGTTGCTGCTTATAAATCTCTTCCTCGAGATCTCCATGTAAGAAAGTTGTAATGACATCCATTTGATCAAGATCCATATCTTCAGTGGCAACCAAAGCAAGCAACATTCTTAGTGTCGTCATCTTGACCACCACTGGAGAAAAGATTTCTTGGAAATCTACACCATATTCTTGCTTGAAACCTTTGGCCACTAAACGAGCTTTGTAATTCTCAACATTGGATGCAATCTTCTTCTTGTTAACCCATTTACAAGGCAAAGCTTTCCTACCTTTTGGCAATGGAACAAGTTCCCATGTTTTGTTCTTTGCAATACTGGATAGCTCCCTCTTCATAGCATGTTCCCACTGAACCTTATCATTGGCTAGCATAGACTCTTTGTAATAGGAAGGATCACCACTATCTGTCAGCAACACAAAGTCCATGCCTGGAACAAACCGTTCTGGCGGATGTGAGACTCTTTGAGATCTCCTCGCTTGATCAGAGCTTGTACTAACCTCTGTAGTAATTGGCTCTAGAGCTATCTATGCAGGAGGTGATACATCGGAAAACGTCACTTTTCGGAATTCAACCTCTTTCGTTGGTTGCCTATGCATCTTCGTCTCATTGAAGACAACATCACTGCTACAAATTACTCATCAACTTTGCAGATCCCATAAACGATAGCCAAATTGACCATCTACACCATAGCCAATAAAGATGCATTTCCTGGACTTAGGGTCAAGCTTAGCACGCAACTCCTTGGGTACATGTGCATAAGATTTGCAGCCAAATGTACGGATTTTTTCATAAGACAACTTATGTCTTGACCATAACTCCAAAGGTACACGAAACTGTAATGAAGCATGTGGTGATCTATTGATCAAATACACATTAGTGTATAATGCTTCAGCCCAAAACGCTTGTGGTAAATTAGCCTATGATAGCATAGGCATACTCCTGTCTTGGATGGTCCTATTTATTAGTTCGGCAACACCATTTTGTGCAGAAGTATAAGGAGCTGTAAATTGGCGCTGAATTCCCCTACTTGAACAGAAGTCTGCAAACTCTTTGGAGACATATTTTCCACCATTGTCTGGGCGTAAAGATTTCAACTTATGTTCACACCGAGTTTCCACACTAGATAAGAACTTTTTGAAACAAGAAAAAGTCTCATCTTTAGACTTCGTGGCATAAACCCAAACATGTCGTGTTGCATCGCCAATGAATGTAACATAATAAGACGCACCGCCATGGGATTTAGAAGGCATGGGCCCAAATAAACCACTATGCACAAGCTCTAAGGGCTTTCTTTCTTAGTCAAAAGACTGTGTACGATGTGCTCGTGTTTGCTTACCATATTGAAAGTGTTCACAAAAGGAAAATTCAAAAAATGGTAAAGACGATAAGTAGCCCAAACGAGAAAGAGTTTACATTCCCTTCTTTGACATATGACCTAACCGGCTATGCCACAAAGCAACAGTTGGCAGCTCGGTTACAGAAAGAACAGTGTTCTTGTCAAATACATAAAGATGATAAAGTGTACCAACTTTAGAACCATGGACTAAAATGAGATGACCTTTCGCAATACGCCAAGACTGCTGATGAAAAGTGGCTTTGTAACCCAAGTCATCAAGACGTCCAACCGAAATCAAAGTTCGTGTCAAAGCTGGAACATGACGCACATTATGTATGGTAAACCTCACCCCATTTGCCATAACGATAGCAATATCACCTATGCCCACAATGTCACAAGAGTAGTTGTCACCTAGCGTAACACTGCCAATGGTTTCCTCATATGTAGTAAACCAATGCCTATGAGATGTGGCATGCAACAAAGCGCCCGAATCAAGAATCCATGTATGGCACACTTCACCACTAACAAGTAGCTCTGCTGGCATAGAACTTTGCAAAGATAGAGTTTCTTGTGCATCATAAAATACATCATTATTTTCAGTCAACATATTGATTTCTTGTGCATCACAATCATCTTGCACCATGTTCAGTTCTTCAGTCTTAACCGAACTCTCTGGTTTCTCCTCTTTATCATCATTGTCTTTGCCTTTGCCTTTACCTTTGTCATGCTTCCAAGCATAACAATCCTTCTTTTTGTGACCAAACTTATCACAATAATGATTGCGACGACCAGGAGACTTTGATCTACCCTTTGAAGCATCTCTATTGCCCTCTTTCTTGGATTCACGATTCCAAGAACGACTTTTACGCTGTTTTCCATCCTTTTGCACATAATGAGCTTCGCCATGATGCAAGCTATCCATAGCCTTGCGGCGCATTTCCTCTAACCAAAGAGAACTAGTGATATCAATGTACACTAGTGTACCATTAGGAGCAGAGTTACTGACAGCTGTTCAAAAGATATCCCATGAGGGTGGCAACGAACAAAGCAAGAAGATTGCTTTCATCTCATCATCAATATTGATCCGTTGTGCACGAATCTGGGCAAACAGAGAATCAAAGTCATTAATATGACTGGCAACACTGGCTGACTCCTTCATGCGAAGGTTAAACAGTTTTCGCATCATGAAAACCTTATTACTTGCCGTATCCTTTTCATAAGTGTTGCATAACTTTTGCCATAAAGCATAGGCAGATTCACATTCTAGCACTAAAAAGTACACTAACTCAACAAGGTGAAATCTAATAGTAGATCTACATAGCTCATCAACTCCTCCTAGTGAAACTGAGTCAAATTCATCTCTTCAGTCCGTGTCGCATAAATAATAGGCAATTTATGTTTCTTTTGGACAAGCACCAAAGCTGAAAATTAGTGCCATCAAACTTCTTTATGTCATAAATGTCACGGTCTTTGCTAGTAGACATGGTGACAAAACTAGCAAAAGATTCTGGAAAAATTTCGGCAGAGTCTCCTTTGTATTTGGGACTATGTCAACCAAAATACGAGACAAAATGACCAAGTATGTCACTCACAAAGCATAGAAAAGATCAATGCCTCTCAAAATCACAATGTATAGAGACCAACTGAGGTGCTTAAACAGTCAAACTGACCATAGACCGCCAACTCAAAAGCACCTATACCACTCTATACATGTCTATGGCGAGGCCTCGTAAGGGATGCTCCAACTACCTGTATCACCGAAGGTATCTCCACATTTGAGAATACCCCAGCTCAATGAAAACCTCACGCTATCGACCCTCAACAATGTAGGTTATGCAGCAAAAACGTATAGCCAAGTCTCAGAAATGTCTATCTTCCGGACCAAGTCTCAGAAATGGTCGAGACTCCCGTACTAGCCAAAACATGGCTCCACAAAAGCATACAATGGCAGTATCCACAAAGACGTACAAGTCTGTCAAGACGCTCAAACAGGTGTCAAAAGCATGTGCCTGCAACTAAACATCCCTGTGGGGAGTCAATCCGCTCTCAAAAGAGCTCAAACACTGTCAAAAGTGTCAACATATGCATGTACGCATAAACAACTGCTCCCACTGGAACCATAATATCGCAAGCACTGAAACCTGTAGCCTGTGAGTCGATGCCAATGTCGTAATCCCGAAGCCGAAAGCGAGGTCAAGAAGCACAAAGAAAGCTAACCAAGCCGCTCTATGTACATGAACCTGTACATGTACCTGTAGTCAAAGAAGACAATGTTGTCAAGCTCCCACTCTATGTGTGTGTATGAGGCCACTCCGAAAGAGGCTACAGACTCCCGAATAATCCGTGGGCTCTCGTACACGGAAGAGACTACAACAATGGTACCTGTAACTCGCTATGGAAGCACTGCAGCACAAACCACCACAAGAGGGCTGAAAATTTCAGCTCCTGAACCGTAGCTCGAATGGGGTTTCTAATGGCTCAAATGGCTCCGAAAGGGGGTAAAACTCCAGGACACCTACTGGAAACGCTCTCGGGAAGTTGAACTTGCCAATGGCGAAATCGGAATTCTTTTTGCACTCTTGAAAGTGCACGCACGCGCAGAAACGATTTCGAGAATGAAACCAGATGAAGGGGAGGAACTGGGAGCACAACGGAAGAAGAGTACGCACACACACTCACACACACACACACCACCATAGCCACACACACAGGTTGAAGGGGAAGAGCCAACGTACTATGTGCCCACTTTTTTTCTTCTTTTATCTTATGCACTAAGGCACAATACACATTGTACTTAGTGTTAGTGGCTCACACAAGTGTATAGCTGTACACTTAGAATTAGTGGCAGTTAGTGATGGGCGGTCGGCCACATGGCCATTAAACCTAACAACCCCGAGCGTAGTGCTTTTACAAATTCACAAAAATTCAACGAAATCTCTCTACACAGGAATCCCTCTCCCTTTATGAGTCCCCTCTCTCTCTTTCTCTCTCTTTCTCTCTCTCTCTCTCTCTACTTGTCCATATTTTTTTCTCAATTCATTCAATATTAAGTTTAAATTTTCGTGTGTTTAATGCAGGTATGGATGATGAGCACTTTCTTTCTTCTTTGTCACCCGAGCAGAGATAGTGGTACGTGGAGCGTCATCGCTCTGGCGCACCATCGCGCATTCCTACTCCTTTAGCGTCTCCCTCTGTTTTGGAGCATTCAGCGCGCTCCGAAGCTTCGGTGTCGATGAGACGATCTTCACACTCGTCTAAGCACCGGCGCTCTAGTGGTGGCGGTGGTTGTTGTTGTGGGGATGCCACCTCCGATGCCTCAACACCGCCTCATGTTCGACGAGGCTTTTACCCTCCCCTTCTTTGTCCGCCCCCACACCAGCCACGACATCGCCATCTACACCAGGTTTTGCATGGCTGACGGCAGTTCCTAGCACCTACACACCACTAGCTACTCCTCCAGGAGTCACTCCAGTCGACACTCCTCGCTTCGGGACCCAAACTCCAGTGGAGACACCTGACGTCCATACCCCCGTTGACACGCCGCTAGAGACTCTTGCCGGAACACCCAAGTTCATGCGTCACTGGCGAGAGGGCTTGCCTTACTCCGTCGACTTCAGCGGCGAAATCATCTTGGATGATGAAGGCGAGAAGGTGATGTCGCGCATGCGCGATCTTTGCTCTCAGGTGTTTAAACACTACATACTAAACACCTGGAGTGAAGTACCAAGTGATTTAAAAGACAGAGTCATCAGCATGCTTTATGACGAGTTTCCCGCTCCAACATGGGATGACCGCTTCAATGAAGACGTGATGAAAGTTCGAATGCGCGAATACTGCAAGCACAAGCGTTCCAAAGTGCAAAAAGCAATTAAGCATGGGTGAAACATACCAGATTGGCTGGCCAAAGAAGATTGGAAGAATGCGAAGAAAGCTGCATATGAGAATCCCGACAAGTGGAAGCAACAAAAGGAGGCAGCCAGAGCGCGAGTAGAGGCACGGAGCTCGCACCACTTGGGGAGCGGCGGGTGGGCATCATTTGAGGCCGATTTTGTAAGTATTTTCGCATTGGTCTTTAGGTTTGATAGTTTAGGGTTTAGGGGTTTTTAAATTCTAACATAATGGATTCTTTGTATGTTTTGACAGTGGTCAATGACAAGAAGTGACCCCGCACTGTACGAGCGCGAGTACGCAGGTAGGAAGGGCTTAAACGCCTTGATGGACATTCTGAGTTCTCGCGATGGCATGGTTAGTATTAGGGTTTACTCTTTTCTATTTGTTGTATAGTTTTATAAATTATATGTTTATACTTACAGAAAGCTGTCTTATTGTTTTTTTTTTTGCAAAATCCGACAGATACGCTGCTTGGACGCGATGAGACGTTTGATTAGACGACGTCAGTGTAGCCATAGCTAGATAGCATTAGTTTCCTTTTGTCATAGCATATGTATCATGAGATGACTTTTATACGTCTTTTTGAAAACCATGTATACTTTTTCAATAATGACAATGGTGTTGTAACTATTACATTTGCAAAGTTTAACAATCAAGTGATTTTGCCTATCATGTGTACAATTGTCATTGATTTACTTTCATCAATTTACTTTTTTCAGTTTTGTATCTTTATTCTGTAAAGAATACTATGGATGATGGAGTTAATGGTTATATTGTCTTGTGGGTGACTACTTTGGGTCTATATCTAAGCTTGCACTTTCTTTCAAAGGTAAATCTGGGCTTATCTTGGATTCATCACCAAAAAAAATTTCTCTCGGGCGTTGCTATATAAGGCTATGCAGCGTCGCTATAAAAGTCACTATAGGTGGCCTGTAAACGTCGCTATGATCGTTGCTATAGGCGTCGTTATATAGCGACTGCTATAGCAATGCTTATAGAGACCGTTATAGCGATGCTATATAGCGACTGCTATAGCGATGCTTGTAGAGACCGTTATAGCGATGCTCATAGCGACGTTCCCGTATCGACGCTGTTAGCGACGGTCTTAGCGACGTCAGGGAGTATAAAAACCCAATGTATTTCCGTCGCTAACAGCGTCACAAGTGCACACAACCTCTTGTAATGCCTCCTTTTGTTGCTTCCACTTGTCAAGATTCTGGCGCTCTGCTTTCTTCGCATTCTTCCAATCTTCTTTGGCCAGCCAATCTGGTCTTTTCCACCCATGCTTTATTGCTTTTGGCACTTCAGAACGCTTGTGCTTGCAGTATTCGTGCATTCGAACCTTCATCAGGTCTTTATTGAAGCGATCATTCCGTGTTGACAGGGGAAACTTGTCATGCAGCATGCTGATGACTCTGTCTTTCAATTCAATTGGTACTTCACTCCATGTGTTTAATATGTAGTGTCTAAACACCTGAGAGCAAAGACAGCACCTGCACAAGATCACCTTCTTGCTTTCATAATCCAAGATGATGCCGCCGCTGAAGTCGATGGAGTAAGGCAAGCCCACTCGTCGGTGACGCGTGAACTTGGGTGTCCTGGCAGGGGTCTCTAGCGGCGTGTCGATGGGGGTACAGACGTCAGGTGTCTCCATTGGAGTCTGTGCCCCGAAGCGAGGAGTGTCGATTGGGGTGACTCTCGGAGGAGTAGGTAGTGGTGTGTAGCTAGGAACGACCGTCAGCCGCACAAAACCTGGCGTAAATGGCGATGTCGTGGTTGGTGTGGGGGTGGGTAAAGAAGGGGAAGGAAAAGAGACTCGTCAAAAATGAGGCGGTGTCGAGGCATTAGCGGCCGCATCCCCACAACAACCACCACCGCCACCACTAGGGCGTCGATGCCTAAACAAGTGTGAAGATCCTCTGCATGCACCCCATAGAGAGTAGCTGCTTGATGCTCGTCTGGCACCACCTCAGCGGCTTCAGACTGAGCATCTTCTCCGATATCCTCCATTGATGTTGCTGTGATTGGCACATGGTAGCCCTCATACATCCGTGCACTACGAGGGGCTACCTCTATGACATACCACCAGTTTGATGCAGACTTTGTAGGATGAAATATCACCTGCCAGAGCCACATAACTTATATGAGAGCTTCCAAGCACATAACTTCTAAAATTGGATGTTAACTATTTACATACTTACTTGTTCACAATGCTCGGGTAGTACGAAAGTGTCTCTTAGGTCAGTCCATTTCTTAGTTGAATCCACCTCAAGGAAACCAGACTCTCCTCTACGCACAGTAGCGTTGTGACCCTCCATGATTATTTTGAACCATTGCACGTCGAACAAGTCGACAAAAACATCCTCTATAACCGATCCTCAAAATCTCTTATAGCGTGCCGAAGTAAGTGAGTTCCACCACCACAGGATCTGCATCAGAGGGCCGTCGTCAACTAGACTGTTCAAATTTTGCCATGATTCCACAATCTTGAGTAAAACGCTTTTTGTCGATCCATTCCACCCTAAAATGTCGACCTTTACACCATGCTGCTGTGTATGACTTATACTACAACCAACAAAGATTATGAGTGGACGTTCAAACATCTAGAAAGTCACTAGTCGTACATTGCAAACTTACCTTGGTCATGCAACCCTGAGAGTACTCCCACTCCTCCTCAATCACTTCTTCACCGCACTGTTGTGCGCTTTTCAATTGGTTGTGCAACCATCTTAAGCTCATGAATGTTGGTAGGCTCTCGAGACCCGCCGGATAATGCATTGGTGGTCGTCTTTCCCATCTCCACTCGATTCGTGCCCTTTGTCGCTCTTGCTTTGCATCCTCATATTGTGAAATCCACTTTTGCATCACTGGATTGTGAAGCATGCAAAATCGATTGATTTTAGCCTCTAGATCTTCCATCATCTTCTTCTCAACACCGAGATTGCACATGAAAATCCCAGATATGCGTTCATCATCTATGGTTCATCATAGTGTGTCCCGGGCTTTATCAAATCCGTCTAGCCACTCTCCAATGTAAACTAGGGACTCTGATACCAGCCAACCTTCTGCCATGCTACCCTCCGGACGTGCCTTCTGACGCACATATCCCTTGAGCGTTTTCATAAAACGCTCTAAAAAAAACATTCATCTGGAATGTACCGTGCCAGCTATTTCCACCTCATCAACTATGTGAACAAGAAGATGCACCTGAATGGTTAGCATGGTAGTAGGAAAGTGTTTCTCAAACATGCACACAACCTCCGCAGCATTTAGTTTGGCTAATGGTATGGAGTCTACATTGATCTCCTTTGTGAGATCCATTGCACCAACTTCGCAAGTTTGTAGATTGTGTTACGGACGTCAAGAGACAAACATCCCTCATTGGCCATCGGTAAAATAAACTGCAAAACATGTCTAGCAATGATATTAAAGTCCACACACGAATTTGTTACACAATTTCCACTATGATATATTCCACTTCAAACATACCTGACATATTTTATGCCAATCGTGTGACCTCAAACCGGTAAGATTTCTTTCTTTATTAAAACACATTCAGATCGAGTGCATTACGCTAGTGAGGGTCCGCATAGATCGAATGGTCTCTTTTACTTTGCGTTCTTGGGCTCCTGTGAAAATCCATGGTGCTTTAGAGAGTTTTATCGATCCATCGGATGCTGTCTGCGGCCAATATTGCTCCATACGATCCAAGGTCAACCCTGGCTCCCAAAGTATCTTTTTTATCGGTCAGATGGTCCCATAGCAGATTATCCACATTCTTGAATATGTGCATTGGATCGAGCAAGTGATTGATCATGAGTCAGGGCCAATATGGTAACTCGTACCATAGAGAGAGTCTCTTCATCCTTGGGGGCAAACCTTCATCACATATCTCCTTCTGCTCTAACAATGCTTGTGCAGACATCCTCGGTGGCTCTCTTCTCAAAAAGCCATCACGTAACACATGATTCTCTGGAAGATACGCTTGATAACCTTCGTAGATTTGCTTCTTCAATGAGGGTGCCCGACGTGCATTCAGTCTAAGTCCACATGTGACACATGCTCTGTATCTGCTTTTGAAGCCCTGCATGTATACACATGACAATAGAGAAGCTTGAGAAAAACCAAGATTTACAGTGTTTGAGTTTGAGTGTAAATCACCTGAGCATTCTGTTAGTCCGGGATAGTCATGCACGATCCACATTAGAATGCCTCTGATCAAAGCATTCCGTCAACCTGTGTGTCGGCTCATATCCACCACTTCTATGCCAATCCACAATTGTTGTAGCTCCTCCGATAGAAGACGAAGCTACACATCCATATTCTTCACTTTATACCACCCAGGCACAATCAAGATGAGCCACTGGTGCCCCTTCTTCGTAGTGAACCACGGGGGAATGTTGTAGTTGACGATGACAACGGACCATACGCTGTAAGATATTGATCTTTGACCAAATGGATTTATGCCATCCATAGCCAGGCCTAGGCGCAAATTTCAAGCGTCCCTGGTAAAATTCGACCATGTTTTGTCTATATGTTTCCAGGCTGCGCAATCTGCAGGAATCCGTAGTACACCATGCGAAGATTTATTCTCCTTGTGCCATGATGCTAGGGCGGCCATGGACTTACATTCCAAGAAATGCTGGATGCGAAGAAGCAAAGAAAAATGTCACAAAACCTTTTGTGGAATTTTTGTTCCGTGGAGATCTAGTCGATATCTCTCGGAATCACATTTCAGACACTTCTCCATGTCTATGTATTCCCCTCTGGAAAGCATGCAATCGTTAGGACAAGCACGAATCGAATTGTAATCCATCCCCAAGTTTCACAAGATCTTTCTTGCTTCCTCTCTGGAATCTGGCATCACATTATCAGCTGGCAGTATGTGCTCTTTGAGCAATCTACACAGTGAAAAAAATGTGGTACAATTGTGTAAATAATCTATCAGATCATTATTCATCTAGAGTTTTTTATTAAAGTAAACACATTGTAATAGATCACCTGAAAAGCGTTGTGACTCTAGTGTCACTCCATCCAAACTTTGCCTGCATGTTGAGAAGAACCAGGAGCACCTTCAATCTAGACACATGTGCTCCATCATACAATGGCGTATCGGCTTCACTTTTCATATCATCATAGGTAAGCCTTTCTGAATCCATGATCGTCTCGATCATTTCATAGATCTCGGGCTCAAACATTGCCTCGTTGGGAATCTGGTCTTCATGATCATCCTCCGAGCTGTCAGAGGCTACATCTTGTGGCCTCACATATGTTGCTTGACCAAAGCGCCTGTGAACACGTCTATTGGGTTGCAAGATTGTTGCTTGTTGGCCAGCGTCAGAGTCCGACGAGTTATAATTGGCAACAACTCGATCTATAATAGATGGATCGAACTCGCCAAATTCGCGAACGTGCTACAAAGAAACATGTCTTGTCCGTCGCACAGCATGCTTGCATTGATTACAAGTACAGAAGATCCTTGTTGAGAGATAGGTGTTTCGGTTGGACAGCCCCACATCCTCGTCACTACTCATAATGAGGGTAAAAACCTTATAACCTGAACATAAATTTAATCTTCTATTGGCATCCTCCATCTTTTATCTCTCTCTCTCTCTCTCTCTCTCTCTCTCTCTCTCTCTCTCTCTCTCTCTCTCTCTCTCTCTCTGTTCACACTGTAACTACCTCACATTCTCTAGTCATGTCCAATCCACGTACACCTCGGTCTAGAGGTGCACGGAGATTGGAACCACCGGGTTATAATCTCGTCTTTATTGGTCAATGCCTATATTTGTGGGTACGAGAAATCTATACACCGACGTCTACATAATAGTGCATGTAGTGGACAAAACCCCTTTGCCTCTTCTCTAGCTGTAGCATTTCACAACATCTTAACATCTCTTCACAATAAATCTTTGTTTTAGGGATTACTTAGCATATTACGTGTTGGCCTCCAATTTCAATATCATGTTGTTGAAAGCTTTCCAACTTAAGGTCGCATCCGTAGAGAGGAAGAGAGGGATCACCGTTCGTCTAACTCTAAATTTTTTACCGTAATCCCGAAGGTAGACTCTAATATAAAAACTCAGTCCAAAATCTAATTTTAAATCTAACCTAATTGAACATGTGGTGATTCGTGGCTAATTGAATATGATTAGTGTGTGAGTTAATAGATGTCAGATTCTGATGGGAATATACATATTGTTGTGTAACTAGGAAAGGCATGTGGCATCACAAGGTGGGAGCTGCACTTGAAGGCTTATGGCATCATGCAAGACAAGGAAGTTGTCTATGAGGGACACAGAAACACGGAGGGTGGCAAGAAGCAACCATAGAGGAGACACAAAGGGATCCGAGGGAGGGGCAGCACCTAGGGAGATGGCAAAGGCGAGTTGCATTGGCAACAATGGGTTTATACAAATTTGCAAACATAGGCCAACCTTATCAAATAGTGGAATCTCTAGACAAAGTAATAGTTTTTATTTTTTAGAGGCAGAGTGGATGATAGATCCCAATCTCAAAAAAATAAAAATATTTTCAAAACATCTCAAATGCATAAGTGAAGGGTGAGTTTAGGAAATGAAAAGCCTAATGTAAATGGGAAGTAGAAAGATTTTTTTGGCTTTCTAAAAGAAGCCTTAGAGTTGAGTTGGGTTAGGCATACTTTCATTGGTTTCAATGATGATTGAGACTTACATTAAATGTTATTTCAATTTTAGAATAGTGAATGGATCTTTTTATTTCACTTTCATTTCATATACTTACATGTCTTAACTTTTCTTGCATTCTATTGTTTTATAATATTAAAGTGAAACTTCACTTGCATAATTCTAGTAAATCCTATCAATACACACACACATATATTAATGAGTTTTTTTTAATTTCACATTTCATTTCACAGCCTCACACGACTTTACTTTTTTGACATTCTATAACTTAATTCTAGTCAATATTAAGGCAAGTCTCTTTTATTAAGCAGTCGTCGACTGAGTCTCCTTCCCACAAAGAAGCGAACCGGAAATACTAGCATAAATTTAAAATTTGGAGGATTTTTGAACTATTTTCTCACATATTTCATCAGTTTTTCTTCCCTTTACCATGGTTTGCAACCAGTTAGTCTCCATTTTCAACCCGTTCAAGGCTAAGCTGAGGCAACTCTTTCTTGAACACTGATTCTACTTAAACTCGACCTAATGATTTTATCACGTTCTAGTTGTTTTAGAAAGCCACCGTGATTCTTTCTCTTGTTTGACCATATAAAGAGGTCATCAAGTTTGGATTAACACATTTGTATTCATTACCTTTCATTTTTGTTTAGAGTTTCTTTGCACTATATAGTGAGTGAATTTATTTGTTTTGAAACCGTTGGGAAATGCAAATTACAAGTATTTTGGTCATTTTTCTTAGAAGTTATTGTTGTTTTATTTATTGAGTAGTTCTTTTAATTTTCAAAAGCTCTCTCTCTCTCTCTCTCTCTCTCTCTCTCACACACACACACACACACACACACACACACACACACACACACACACACACACACACGTGGCTTCCCCTTACGTTTAGACCCTTGGGGGTTTTTTCTTCACCGCCAATGCAAGGAAGGTGGTAGGGAGAACTTTACACATATCTATGTATTTACAGCCGAGCGTGCTATACACAGCACACCCGTAAAGGCCATACTGTAGGAATAACTTTCCCAATGGAGAAGTTGGCAGCACCCATCGAACGCATCCTGTGAGCCTCAAACCCTCAATACAACCTTGTGGTTCCATCATGTAGGCTCAACCCACTTAGCTACACTCTTTGGGTAACCTTGGGATTTTTCCTCTCAAGGATTTACTTGTAATAATGATGGGACATCACCTGTATGCATCAAATGACCCCCTTTTACCCCTATATAGCCTATATAGGAGACCATTCTTTTTCAACTACACCATTTCTTCCTTATATAATTCCCCTCCCTTAGAGTCATGCTTTACTATGCATTAATCCTAAGTGAAACCCCAGCCCATCTCCCCAAGCGTGTGCAACTATTCTTTTGAGGTTTCTTTGGATTGTTCGCATGGCTTCTCTCTCTCCATTATCCCAAATCCCTCTTGTCTTCAGTTCGTGACTAGTTAGACCTCTAGGTCTCTTGGGATAATTCATGTAGACGGCAATTAAAAAAATCCTCTCCTCTTATCTCCTCTCTCTCTCTCTCTCTCTCTCTCTCTCTCACACACACACACACACACCTACACACATAGGTCAAAGAGAGAGATCTCTTGGGATTTTTCCTACAACCAACCTCAAAGGGATTATTCCTAACAAGAACCACATGTACAAACCTTTCCCTTTCAAAAATCAAAACAGTCTTGTATCATATTTCCTGGGGGATTCACCATGGAAAACTTACCGCACCACGTAAGTGCAGGGGAGGGTTTTTCTTTTACGTTACATAAACGTATAAGTTAGGGGCAGGCCCCGAATAATTTATCTCCCAAGCTTTAAAATAAGGGAGGGGGTATCATATTTATTTTTTTTGGGGGGGGGGGGGGGGGAGGGGGGACCTGACCCCGGCTGATTACTGGTAACGACTGGTCACCAATATGCACTAGAACTTGGATGAATTTAGAGGAAGTTTTTTATCAGGGCACACAACAAATTTTGCATCAAGCCGGTCATAGCGATAAGGGATGATTTGGACAAGGTCAAGAATTAATTTACACCAGCTTTAATTGGGTCAAAATTGGACGGCTAGCTAGAGTATAGATTGATTGGGCACATAGTTTGAAAGTCAAACTAAGACACATTGAGGATACAACTAGTTATCAACAGAAGTGGTTCCTTAGTACGTTGTCAGTTAGTACTATGCTACACACTCTTTGACTAGTTTTAATCAGTTAGATCATGTCAAACCTAAATTTTATACGTAAGATAGGGATATGATAGTTTTCTTCATTGATTGTCGTCGTATAAGCATAGAAAGAGGGGTCATATTCCCTAATATGAGTCGTACATAGGGGTTTTATCAAAGTTGTCCGCTCGCAGGTGGCGTCCCGTTTTGTATATAGAGTGAATCCCTTGAGATCATATTTGATTGTAGATTTTAGAATTTGAGAATTGAAAGGCTCACCTTACGCCATGGGAGGGGCATCTTTGCAATGTTTAGCTTAAAATTATTCCATAGTGAGAGTGTGATAGATTGTTTGTGACTTCTTTTAGGAAAAATTACGAAAATACTCCTATAATTTATCAAAATTCTCAAAATACCCCTCAAATTCAAGCTTTCCCAATAGACTCCTCACATTTGGTCAAAACTTTCATAAATGCTTGTCAATGTCTCCAAAATTTTCAAATTAGCCCTAATTAACCTCACAAACATCCCTTAAAAGAAACTCTTCAAAGGAAGATTGGTTTTCCCTCGATAGAAGATTATAGAACTAAGATCTAGCTGGTATTGTGGGCTCTTAAGATGATATCGTTCCTTATTTTTGAACATAGATGCCTCTATTTGTGAGCTCATTGGTGAATAATTTTGTCCAAGACACTGAAAGATAGATCTCATCCTCATAAAGTTCCAAGACCCTAGCATTGAGGCTTTGGTCAATCACATTAGATTGCCTCACCTTGAAATTAGCAAGAGAGCCTACTATGCATTTGAAAAAATGTACCAGTACTGCAGAGATACCAAATGCTGCATTTTCAAGTTAGCAAGTCCTTGATACAAAATGGTCACACATCTCTTTATGGGTTTTAGCATTTGTAACTCCACTTGGAAGAGTTTGAAAATGCTAAATATGTTTTCTTACAAAATTTCTCCATGTAAAGATACCACCACCATAAATGCTCCTTCCTTGACTTTGGAATGCTTTACAATCAAGTTATGATCATGGATGTAATTGCTCTAGCCCCGCAAGTTGCATTCCTTCCTTCACTTTGGAATGCTTTTCAATGAAATTATGGTCATGGATATAATTGCCCAAGACTCCCAAGTTGCATTCCTTCAAGGTAAATTGTTAGATCAACATTCAAAGGGCGCGTCTAGAAGCAAATATTGAGCTCAAAATGGATTCAAGACATCATGAGGTATGAATTTCACTTGCTTCATGAGGCCACAACACTCGACTATAATACGTATTTGTACTAGTGTTGTTCCCATTTGTGATGGCTCTCTCTCTCTCTCTCTCTCTCTCTCTCTCTCTCTCTCTCTCTCTCTCTCTCTCTCCACACCTATCGCGCATTGCTATGGGGTCTACTCCAACAACATCAGCCTTGCCCTTCGTCTGCCACACAGACCACCTCCGCCCACCTGCACATTGCCACCAACAACAGCAGCAAGGTCGCCATCAACCTGCACGCTCTGTTGTACAAACATCTTTGTTGCACAAGCGCCGACACAGTTTTGGCTCGTGCTTCACTTCAAAAAGGTTGTGAGCGACCAACTGGTTTTTGGCAAAGGGTAGCAACTTCGACTCACTTGCTTGCAAGGAATTGAACTTTATGTGAAGCCTCACACGAGATGCCTGAGGATGAACCAAACACTTGACGTCGCGGATGACAATGTTTGTGAAACTCCGGCTAACTCAAAAGCACACTATCACAAGGTTCTGTGACAGCAAAGAAACTTTCTAGAGTCACAGATGACTTAATGTATGAGAAGATATAGGAGGTAATGGTTAAGGCGGAGCTGAGCCTTTTGAGAGGTGACATTGAAAAAGAGATGTATGCAATGCACAGACTTACAAAAAATCTATGTATGCAGATAAGAGGAAAGAGTTGAAAAGGAGATGCTTGGTAAGCGTGAAGAGATGTTCACATCAGTGAAGGTCAAAATGCAGACTATAGTGAGGGCAAAAGTGAATGTAATGGAATGTGTGATGTAGAAAAGATTACAGGATGCACTTGCTGCTTTTGAAACCTGGAAATCAAAAGTGAAAGAACGCATGCATGAAAAGGATGCATTGATCGAAGCACTTAAGGGAGAACTTGCAGCTTGTAAAAATACCCCTACAAAAGAGGGAGAAAATCAACCCCCAATGATAAAGAAGCTCACAAGCATTAAGAAGCATGTGAAAACTCTACATGAAGAGGAAGAGCAAAAGGCACGAATGGCCTCTTCATGGACGGAGCACCTATTGAAAACACAAGAGAAGGTTGATAAAGTTGAGAAGTGGAATGAAGGCGCAATAAAAGAAAAAGATAATATGCGTGAAGCCACACCGACATCCAATATCATCAGTATGACAATTGCAGAGGAGCAAAAGAGGAAGACTAGAGCCCTTCATGTGCATGTTACATGTCTCAAAGACACTGAAAAAGTAAAAGAGGAAGTTAAAGAACTCTTGAAGCGCATGGACATTTATGAACACACACACACACACAGAGGTGCTTGGAAGTGATGAGAAAGGAAGTTCGAAGGAAAGAGAACTCATTTTAGGTTTCCCTAAGTTGAAAGCTAGGAAGGAATTCCTGAAGAAGAGACCAACACTCAAGCAAACTCAAGCAAACTGGGATACTTTTGGGTGAGAACCTCACTTAACACATGTAGCACACATGCAAGAGCTAATGCCAGAGATCAAGGCACCAAGGGAGAAAAGGAAAAATTCTTTCTACAGAGGAGGGAGAATAGTGATTTTGGAAAGATGCATCGCATGATGGTACGAGACCTATGGGATCAACCTTAAAATGGTAGCATGAAATTGTGATGGATCAATGAAGCTAGATGTAGATGCAATTGAGGATAGCTTCAAGGGGAAAAAACATGATTGTTTACTCGAAGGCATATCAGAATCCTGGTGGCACGTTACCTAGAGTGATGGGATACCATTGGGAGACTACTTGTGGACAGGATGTGAGATCAGCGCATAGAGGATGTGGGTCAAGAGGTGTGGCAGTCTTATTCAGGGAGGGGCTTCAATCCCTCATTTGTATTCTTCGGAGAGATGTACAACCCAGATATTTGTCAGTCGAAGTGAGATTGGAGACAAGGAGGCCACTATACATTGCAATATGCTATTTTGTCCCCAACACGTCTCATTATGCATCGCACAAGGGATAGTCACCCTACATCATATTGGATGAGTACATATGGGAGTTCTCTAGGCATTTTCCCCATCGATCATCACTTCTACCGATGTATGAGTCCGTATGCATCATCTCTCTACACAGTCTTGAGGAAGCCACCTCTTCTGGATCCACTAGAGCCATCCCAACACACATGTGCTTTCTTTACCGCCGAGATGGTAAAGAAGGCCATTGACAGGATGAGCATCAAGAGGCCATATGATCATGATGGCCTAGTAGCAAAGCATTTTAAACATGCCAAAGATCTGCTTGCAGAGCTTCTAGCAGTGATGTTTTATCGTGTCATGTGTGAGGGCCTACATGATACTTGGAGTTTGTTGTCTACTATCGCACCTATCTTCAACTCAAGGGACCCTACAAAGCCACACATTGGTACAATTGTACGCATCCATCCTTGAGCAAGAGTTGAGTAGATGGGCAGAGAGATGGTTTCTCTACTCTTGATTATATTCTAACACTCAAAGCCATTATTGAGGAGGGGAGATCACATGGGAGATGTCTCCATTGTTTCTTTGTGGATTTTTGCAAAGCTTTCGATGCAATGGCCAGAGCTAGATTGATGCTCAGACTGCAAGAGATGGAGGTACCCATAGAGTTGATTTGCGGGATCATGGCTCTATACAAGGTTGGCCGCTATCTCCTATACTATTGGGCATGTACGTGGATGAGGTTTCTAAGAAGGATGGTGATAGAGGAGCATAGTTGGCAGGGACATGGATCCCACTATTGTTATATGTTGATGATATAGTGTTGATTTTTGACTCACCGGAGGGGATGCAGTGTCACTTAGATGCTTTATACACATTTGCGCATGATAGTGGATTGTGTGTTAACCTAGGGAAAACCAAGGTTATGGTGTTTAACACCACACCACAGTGGATCAAGAGGTTAACAACGACATTTACATATGACTAGGAGTGGAGTATACAAATGTACACACATATCTTGGGGTAGTCGTCAGTGGACCGGTGTTTTCATTGAGAAGAGCAGCACAAACTAAACGAGACCTTATGCAACCTTGGGAGGATTGGAGAGGATGTGTTCGTACCATCACATTGATCCAGAAAGACAAGCTAGTCATCCTGAAAGTTCGACTGAGAGAGACAAACCCCAAATAACTTTCTTTGTATTTAGATACTTTTAAACTTTGTTTAAGAATTTATTTGAAATATAATTAATCTATTTTGAACTTGTTTTGGTGTCGATTTGAGATTGCTTGATAGGTTCAGCTTCAGGAACCTCAAACAAAGCTCTAGCTTTTTGACATTCTAATGACTTTAGTTATGCTTTACGGGGTTCAAATATGGAGACCCTGAATGGACCACCATCTTGTGCTCGAGGCACTTACGAGATCAGTATCCTGCTTGCACAGTTTATCGGACCTCCCCAGAGACAGATATGCTCAGCTAGCGCTTGAGTCATCTCCACAACTAGCGCTAAAGGGCAATACAACATGTTGGTATGGGCAAATGACATCATGGTTTCAAGCACACGGTTTCAACATGGATAGACTACCTCCGTTCTAGTTCTCCTTGGATACACCCTCCCTATCTCTCACATGGACAAAGATCATTGGACTCATATGTCATGATCTGATTCAGCTAGATACCTGAAGCACATGGATACAGCCGACACAAGAGTTGGACACGAAGATGGCTTTCGATGGAAGAAGAGAATTTTAATGTTGTAGGAAACTATCCCAAGAGAGCATCTTCTCCAACTCACTTAGGATAAATATGTGATCAAGCCTGTTATATGGACACTCATTTGTCCCATGAGATACAATGTGATATTGATCAGATATGCACATCATCACATCAGATAGAGATTGAGATTGGCACATTTAGGAAAGTACCAACATAGGGCAAGATTTGTGAGTCGTGTCGTATAGAGCCAAAGACAAAGTTACATCACATATATCATTGTCCCATATACTATGAGATACAAGGCCGCTTTCATTGTCTATTCAGAGAGAGCTTTGGACCACTGACTAGAGTCATGACATAGCACGATCAAAGATGCCTCGGGTTGTTTTTGCTAGAGTTGCGCTGACACGTGGAGAGTCTCTTGAGGAGATCAAGCAATGGGGAACATTCACAGAGGGAGGTCACTGACTTCTTTAGAGTAGAGACTCGACAATGAGATGAGCAAGCTTCAGAGCCCGCATCTACAAAACCCTGAACATCTCAATTGGAATCAAAAATATATGTATTCAGTACCTACATAGTGCAAGACACTCTAAAGAGAAGAAAATGTTTAAGGGAAAATAAAGCTTTAAAAAAATACAAATGTATGCTCAACCACCTTTGTATAAGGCCATGAACGTCTTTTAACTTTCCACCTTCATGGGTCTTTTCATTTCCTAAACTCACCCTTCACTTGTTTACTTAAGATGTTTTGAAAAGATTTTCATTTTTCTGAAATTGGGAGGCCCTACTACTTGGAATCAATGCTTACAAAAACCCTTTTTCCTATCGCACCAAATTACCTCTTCCTTTGCAAGGTCGCTGATTTAAGCCTTTTTCAATTGGTTTGTTTTCAAATAACAAAACAAACATCCTAGTTCACTTATTTACAAGGGGGGAAATTGTTTTGCAAGGTAGCTGGTTTAAGCCTTTTCCAGCCAGTTGTTTTAAGAATAACAAAACAAACATCCTACTTTACTTATTTGCATGGGAGAGAAAATTGTTAATATTCATTAAAAACCTCTTTTAAGAAAGACAAGGAGCTTGAGCTGCTCTGGCTATACAAAATACAAGCTCAATAGCCTTTTTTTCTTCTCTTTAAAAGAGTCTTTGCACTATGTAGGTAGTGAATATTATTGTTTTTGAAGCCATTAGGAATAGAACAGGCCATTGTTTACTTGGAAAATGATTTTAGAAAAGCATTAACCCCAATGGGGAAAAAAAAAGTACAAGATAGTTAAGACCTTCACCTCTATGTTAACCAGCTTGGTATTGCCATCCTTGATGGAGAGCCACACCTATCTTTTTGAATTTCAAAAACAAACCTTGTAGAACAAGAGAGTTAGGCATACATTTGACATTTTATTATTTCCTATGTTGTCGTGCGAAGCATTGAAAGCTCATTTATTTCTAGCTTGTCAAAAGATTCCTTCAATTCATAGCTTTACATTACTTGGCTTTCTTTGCATTTTATTGTTTAAAACTGCTGGCATGAACCTCCACCTTGTTTTCACTGTGATTCGCTCAGCAAGCATAACACTTGGGAAACCGAATCATCAAGAATCATCAGACATCTCAGTTTTTCCACTAGTACAGATGCTTACTCAAGCTCCTCACTCGATGAAAAACCGCTATTACAGTTACAATTTTCACAAAAAAAGGCAAGGTTTCATGTTCATGGTAATTTGACAGCATGAGCTGAGTTTCCCTTTCCAATTAGGAGAAGGAAGTAGCTCCTGCATTTTTCAGAGTATTGGAATTGCTTCAAAATAACAAAATACGTACACCTTCACAAGATCAGAGAAGTCTGAACTTGGGAATTGCGAGGCCAAATCGCTCACAAAAATTATACTGGAAATATTTTAAGTGCAGAAAATCGCTTCTCGCAGCATTTTCAAGGCACACAAGAAAATGGATAAAGAAGAAAAATTTCCTTGACGCTAAACAAAAAATGCATTAAAAAACAAACAATTATTTACTTAGAAAATGCTTCAAAAAGGCTCAGAATATCAAGATGTTTTACAAAAGAACTCCGAGTTGTAAAGAACACCTTTGCATTGCTGCACATCCACGGACAAAATTTGAAAGTTCTGTTACTCGTGTTGTTGAGAAACATGTATCCTGTCAGGATTTGTATCCCCCCTTATTTTCTGAGAATCACCTGCCTCCACGAATGCGCACTTCATACCATAGCTCAATCCACATTACTACTCCGGAACTGCAAAAAGCAAAGAAATTTACCTTAGATTTTGAAAGAGTTGAGATTGCAATCATTGTTCCTTACACTCTACGAACAGGCAGCACTTCTGACCTGTAATATCGGATCGATCCAAATAAAGACTGACACGGTATGCTAGACCTTCATTACCCAATTGCTGTGAAGGCACAAAACTGGCTCAAACATTATTCCAGAAGACATCTGCATGGAACCAGGGATGGGCATTGAGAAACCTAACCAAACACTAACAAAATAAAGCACTCCTATTTTAAGAAGGTACTGCCACGACAGAGCCCTTGCATTTGCAGAGCTTACGCACAGTAAGATGTCACCGTCGATGTTCTACTTAGTGCCCCAGACAATTCTTTTCCGGAGTGCACAACTGCAGCAACCGCTTCCAACCAGCTTCAACTGTCTTTTGTCCTCTTCAAAAAGACAATTCAAAGTGCTCCAAACACAGAGAAATACTTTTCTTAGCACCTCAGAATCTTTCAGCTAGTTATGGAGTCTCAAGCTTTGAGCAGCACTCAATCATCCTGTGACAACAGGAACATCTGCTTATCATCCTATTGAAACAGCAAGATGGCCTGTATACAACATAGCTAAACAGCAAATGTACTGAAAAGGGGAAATTGAACATTTGAAGGCTCAAAATTACTTTCATTACAATTACCTAGTTTGAACATGAGACCTTCCGATATGTGCCTTGCACAGAAACCGATGACCCATTGGACGACGAGGGCAGCTGTTGAAGCTGTTCCGCACCCTCCTCCTTTGACAAGGTACTGATATGGCTTGCAAGGCCTTGCATTACTGACAATAAGATGTTGTAGTCCCCAGCATATGTATATGGAGATACACCAACTGCATCAACTGCTCCCAACAGTATTCAGTTTTCTGTTCTGCTCTCTTCAAGGAGACAGTTCAGTACGATGGGGCTCTCTCAAAGAAACATGTTCTAGACGTTTTCCTTTGGGATGCACTAACTGAATCAACTGCTTCCAACCAGCTCTATTTTCTATTTTGCCATCTTCAAGGAGACAATTCAATAGGCTGTGTCTCTCTCAAAGAAACATTTACACTCGTGCCTCTTAATCTTTCAGCTAGTGACCAGGCATCCTGCTTTGAGCAGCCCTCAGTCATTTCAATAACTATGGGAATGGCCGTTTCATCATCTCTTTGGAGCAGTACCATGCCCTACAACATAGCACCAGGTCAATTATACAACTCCCAATGCTACCAACAAGGGCCAAAAGGAAAAAGGTAAATCATTTGAAAAGGGCAGACCTCAAACTTGGTTAGAAAAGCCTGAAAGCGGCTCAGGTTTTCTTTCATTTTGATGACCTCATTTGGACATGAGCTGGCAAGGGCCGCAGAAACTTGCCTTGCAGAGAAACCAACGACCTGTTGGATGACCTGGGCAGGTGTTACAGATAAGTCACAGCACTCAATTTCATCTACAATAAAGCAGTTCTTGTCAAAATTTGGGCAGCCAAGAAAAACTACCCGATTATGTATCAACACACTGGCAATTTGGCTTCCATCATCAATGAAAACAAGCAACCTGAATTGTTCTCGATCTTTGAAATGGAACTCCTTCACACCAGTCAGCACACACTGCAGCCAAGGGCAGAGAGGGTGATCCCTAGTTGGTTGAAGTCACAAAATTCGAGCAGATTATTTGCCTCGCATTATACTAACCAATTAACTGAATGGAATCACATCTCTTATCATGACATTACATAAAAGCTTCAACACTATTTCCAAACTTTTGAATCAAATCGAAACACCATTGTGCAATGGCTATGCCCTGATGAATCAATGCATTATTTGATCCTGTTTGGAAGCAATTTTCATAAACAGAGTATAGCCTAAACTTCCACCTTGCAGGGCCAAGAGGCAATAGGCTGGCATAAGTGTGAGCAAGAGCCAATGTCCCTTGGAGTTTTCAGGCTATCGGTCATGGATTATTTAGTCCGGGCATCTTTACTCTCTTGTGTTCTCTTGAAAGCGCAAGAAAACCTCAAACCAGCTTTTTAAAAAGGAGTTATACAACAAGCTTTGCCTGCATCCGCAACCTTTTTATAGATGTGAAGTGTGCATTCTTATTATACCTAGATGAGTGCAGGAAAGCCCATATTCAGCTTGTGCAAGTTATACGCTCCCTTATGGTAGTCAACCATAAGACAATGTAGCCATCAGCTCAATCATGCGTAGTACCAGCAAAATTCTACAACCACCTTGCATACAAAATCATCAGCGCCCAATAGTGAGCTGCAGAAGCAGGTATCTGGATACGCTCTCGCACACCCGGCACACATAGCTATACAATTCACATGACCGTCGGCTTACTGAGATTCTCTGCAAAGGTGGCCATTACTCTATAAGAAAATATGGGGTTTGCCAATATGCTGTCCAGTTGAGCTTGTTAGTAACGAGAAGCTAGTGGCAGGGATTTAGAAATGTGAACGTCACACCAGCACTTGAGAGGCTTCCTAATAGGAACTCATGTTGGGAAAATGATGGAAGATCATGACAAGTGAATGAGAGTGGTTACAACAACTTGTGCATACTTGAGGATAATTTACAGACTTCAGAAGACAAAATCCAAAAACCTGGCGCTAGTGGAAGGTGAAAATAGCCAATGCAAGGACTGCCTAACATGCTGATAAAATATCAAACTGGACAAATTTTGTTCCATGCTGCATCAATTCTGCAACTTAATATAAGTACAACCATCAGGTGTCCCATATTGCAGAAAAACATCTTGGTGAAGCTCCCAAAGGTCCTGCGCGGTCACAAGCTCCCTAGCCCTCCCTGTTTCGAATAATTATGCATACCTTGTGGTGTACCCTTCACAACACATTAAAAGCATGCAGAAGTGAACCTTCAGTTATTAGCATGTCAAGCTTTCCAAAAGGAAAACAAAACAAAACATAATTTAAGTCTCAATAAACACATGCAATACTAAACCTTGATTTTCCCATGCATATCTGAAGCCCCCTGCTGATTTGATGCCCATTGTTTTTTCAGCAATGACAAGTAAGTAAAGCCAGTATTGTCGACACCTCTGGTTGAGAAGTTGCTTGTACTACATGGAGCCCTATCCTCTGTATTTTGATTGGCATTTCCACTTGCAGAACCTAGAGAGAAGAACACAGATTGATCTTCACGTTGCAAAGAGTCAAAATTCATATTGCTACTTTTATACAAAGAAACATTACATCCCAAATGTGTCTCTGGCATTGTACTTGCATAGATTTTGCATTCAAGTTGCACAATCAGATTTCAGCATAGTCATTAAGGGTTCCATGATTCTTGGTCACAAGAAGCAAGCACAAAAGACATTCACAAGCAGCTACCAGCAGATTGGAATATACCGTCTGAGCTTCAGGCCCAGGTCAAGATGGGAGCTTTCAAGCAGATAGAGGTGCTGGTTGTCATCAAGCTTCCCTTTTCTTTTGCACAAATTACCCTCTTGATAGGGGAGATGCAACCCATTGGCAGATTAAAAACTAATAGAAGTATCTTTTTTGCAGGAAAAGGAAAACGGATTGGATAATACATGCATTTTGATGTTAAGAATGAATTATCATTCTAAACCCTCAAGATGGGTACTTTATATTATGTAAATGGAGCTCATAATCTATGACCTTTGATCCACGTGGGCAAGATTAGCTTTTTTTGCTTTTTAACTATTGTTTAGCATGAATGCTCTGGTTCGCAAAGTAAATTAAGCGCATTTAGAAAACCTTGTTTTTTGTACGACTTGTACATATGTGTGTGACATGGAGTGACACAAGATTGTGTGGGTTTTCCTTTTGTTGGTTTATAAGGTTTCTTTGGCAAGGATTGTAGATGCAAGACAAGTCACTTGTATAATGGTAGTGTCATCTAGAGGGCTAATTTAAGTCTCCGTATGTGTGTTGTTTTCAGGTGCTACTTGTAAGCTCATATTGTGAGTGGAAGAAGCAGGTTTTGGGTCATTGGATCCCCTGGCTTTCATTTGTATTTATGCACTCACCTTGTTGTGTAGCAATGAGGATGGAAGAGTTGAAACTCAAAACAAGAATCCTTGTTGATAAAGACGTGTTGCAATGAGGAGAGGGAAAGTAGAATTGAGACTTGAAAAGATGGCAAGTCGACAGTCAAGAGCAATGAGGAGAAGTAACTTGAAAGGGATGAAAGGAAGAGACTAGATGCATGTATATATATATATATATATATATATATATATATATATATATATATATATATATATATATATATATATATATATATATGTATGTATGTATGTATGTATGTATATATATATATGTGTATATATATATGTGTATATATATATATATATGTATATATATATATATATGTATATATATATATATATGTATATATATACATATATATATATATATACATATATATATATATGTATATATATATATATATATATATATATATATATATATATATATATATATATATATATATAGATTACACGTGCATGTATACATCATATGTACACAACCCTAGATACATGCATGTGTGTGTATTTGTGTGTGCGTATAAATAATAACCATCGCGTAAAGTATTGAATACTAAAACGGTTTTTTTTCCCTCCGGTATGGGAAACGATAAATATGCATTTAAAATGCAGCCTTAGCCTAGCAACTCTTAACAGAAAAAGAGCTCGGGAAGGTTAAGGTAGCTTGAGAGCAAGAGAAGATAGTAGACAGAGGCAATGAATGGGAGAGGAGACAGTCGAAACCTCAAGAGTTGGGCCTAGCCATTTTTTACGGAAAAAGAGCTTGATGAAGGTTAAGAGAGGTTGAATGCGAGGGAGGCAGGTTTAAGTCAACTTAAGATTAAGAGAGCTTGAATGCAAGAGAAAAAGCGTGAGGCCTCTACTAGACTATATAGGGCCAAAAGGATGGTGTCTCTTCCAGGGTTTCTTTTTTTCTTGGCTTTCTAATACATGCCTTCGTGAAGATGGGATTTTGGCTTACATTTGGATATCTTTGACACTACATTTGTATACAACCTTAAAATCTTCTTTGTTTCTTAGTTTGTAAATGGAATCTGGATATGAATTTCTTTTCATTTTAATGCTTAAGAAATAGCCTTTATTTATGACTTGATTTTCATTAAATTATTTTAGAATGCCAATGTGACCATTCACCTTTCTTTAGAAAAATTTGTTTGTTGGCGGCCATTCCATTGAAGTAGTAAGTATTCTCAATATTACTACATGTCCTCCTCATATACATATGTTCTACGTCACATCTCATCACACAGTTCCTATCAACATATGAAAGCTAAAAAAAAACAAGGGATCGTGTTGAAAAGAGGGTACTCAATTGAGTTAATTCTCAAAAAAATCTTCGCAACTCTTACATACCATGGGGGCACCTAGCTGTTGTGCCATTCTTTGAGATTGCCCCCAAGCTTTGTATGTAACCCATCAAAAATCCTCTTTCTAATCTAAGGTATAACACATGGTTTGAAACACAGTCTCCATCACCATAGAAGAAACGCCTTCACTATGTCCTAGGAGACAATCATCTATCTTCCATGACTAAATAACCATCCAAGGTCTCTCTATCTATCAATGTCACCACGAAACGTTTCAACCCCGAAATGTTCCATGCGCAAGAAGGGCGAAGTTTCATCCTGAGCTGTTATACCTTGAGATGATTATCAACCGAGGTCCGAAATGCCTAGCATTTAACGAATTTGAATGTGTGCAAATTTGTCGACAAGTTTCAATATGCAATTTCATGAAACACTTCTTTGAACATTAAGACATTCGAGAAGTTTCAAGGTTTCACGTCTGCCCAAACATGTGTCATCATGACCGTGATCTATCTCGAGTCATTGTCTCATCATCTTGGTATATATGTTAAAGCTAGAGGGACTAGAGTATCAAATAGCCACCCCCTATTATCAAAACCCTATAATTGAGCTAGGTGGCAATGGGCATGTCTCACCAATAGAGAGAGGGTTGCATATCCAACTATCAATGTCATCTCCCTATTCATGGAGACCTAACGACAAAGGAGGATGAAAGTATACAAATCAAGATACTACCACCATAGTTACCTGGAACGCGGAACGGGAACGGTGACGGGATCCCCGCGGAACGGGGGAACGGCTAGGGGTCCAAAACGGGAACGGCGCGGAACGGGAGGTTAAAAAACACCCAAATAGTGCATTTTTTAGCTCCTTGTGTTTAAATACAAGGAGTATTAGAGTGCTTTGACTCTAATACTCACAAAAAACTCATTTTGAAGACCATTCAACCTTGCTATGACTAGATGAAGATGAGAGAGTGAGAGGGAGAGACTCGAGAGAGTGAGAGGGAGAGGGAGAGATTTGAGAGAGTGGGAGGGAGAGGAAGAGAGCTTGAAGGCTTGAAGCCTTGAGCCTTGAGAGAGAGTCTTGAGAGGGAGAGATCTTGAGAGTGTGAGAGGGAGAGAGCTTGACCCTTGAGGATTAGCTTGTGGAGAGAAAGGGGGAGGGGGGTGCATTTTATGAGTCCTTGAGGCCTTGCACACTTCAAAAAGAAGCCCAAACATTTAATTCAATTTTTCCACTTTTTGCCAAATTTGTTTGTAGCCGTTGGCCGTTCCAGGGGCATTCCGGAACATTCCGGGGGCGTTCCAAAACGTTCCGGAACGGCCATTCCGGTTCGCACTGGCCACCTGGAACGTCAGACGTTCCGGGAAGTTTCGGAACGTTCGGGAAGGGAACTACCCCCCGGAACGCCGGAACGGGGGCGTTCCCCGGTAACTCTGACTACCACCAACTTCCTATCCACATACAAATGTCCCTACCACATCTTAGTCGAACAAATGTATAAAAGATAACAACCTTAGTTTTACCATCTCCTTGAGCAAAAGGCCTCCTATATACCAATGTGTTTTTGGAGTCTATCTTGTGAATCAACAATTTGTTAAAGAGTTTTGGAGGTCATTCCCTCGGTTTTCAAGTATAGAACTTGTGAGGGCTTCTATGTGGTTGTGCCCGGCCTTGTGAGGCTTTCCTAAATTCTAGGGATTTTCCAATTTTTGTCCGATCAATCACTTGTTGTTGGCCATTTTAGGAGGGCACTTCAATAATTTATACCCCATTTAAGGTTCATGGTGTATTTTGTTGTGGGTCCAGGGTCAGGCAAGATTGTTAGCCCCCTATACAGGAATAGGGTGTTGCTCCCATTTTGGTAGTTGTGCAGAGCCTTGTATTAGCAGTTTGCCCTAGCAGGGCTTGTCCACTCTGTCTCTCCCTCTTCTCTCTAGCATTTTTCTCTCCTCTTCTGCACCTTCTCCAACGTATTCCCTTGTCACCACACCTTCCATTGCACTTTGTGGCTGCATATTCGCCACAAGGACATCCCTTGGACCAGCACAAGAGGGGGCTAATCAATGTTTGCTACGACCTTGTCGCAGAGAACCCTTGTCTGCCTGCATTTTTCAGCCCGTAGATGACTAGGGAGTGTTGCTGATTTCCAGCGTGGACTTGGCTGAGATCTGGGATGTGTTTTGAAGACCACAAGATGATACAAGTGCAATGGTTTGTACCTGGTAACTTTGCAGATTTTCAGCCAGCCGGTTGGAGACTTTTGTGCGGCCGAGGGGGCTGATGTTGGAGTTATTTCAGTCAGAGTGCCTACCCTTATTCAGGAGTTTGGATCCTCTGTGTAGATCCTCTGCTCCTTAGGGTAGTCTCTCTGAGTCTATTGGTCTCCAGCAAGAAGAGACCTAGGCACCCTCGATCATAGTAATCCATAATGCAGGCCAAATATGGAGCCAAAGCCCTCTCTGAATAAGCAATGAAAACGCCTATGGATCTCATAGTATGCTGTGCATTGGTAAATACAATGCTCCTCTGCCAATGGCTCTCTGGCAAACCTTGCATAATCTCCCCTGGGGGTATACCTCTCTATCGGCCAGTCTCTATCTCCAACTAGTGAGATGAAGTGCGTAGCTGACCAATAACACATAATGCCATGAGACAGGTGGTTGTCCATATACCTAGGGCGTGAGATAAACCCATCATATGTCCCGCAAAGAAGATGGTCTCAATAAAACACCATCTTCGTCCCCAACTCATGTGACGAAGGCAGCCAAGTCTTCTGGTATCCAAATGGATGAGAGCGTGTCTGATTATCCTGCTAATATTTGGATGTGTGAGGGTGAGGGGTGATGTATCCAAGGCATATTAAATCCTGCTAATATTTGGATGTGTGAGGGTGAGGGGTGATGTATCCAAGGCATATTAAATCCATGTAGCTCAAGCCAAGATGATATCTATGCAAACCAACATGAAGTATCACCCTCACTCGCCAACAGTCGCGATGATTCAAGAGCTATTCGTGCATATTTTCCGTATGGGAGCTCCCATGTGCTATGAATGAAAAACACTGATCTAGCAAGAGCCTCCACTACAATCAGTGGTGCACTCATCTCAGCTCTAATAATCTCATGTGGCACTGAGGCTTTCGCTCAAATCAACTTGTCATGGATACAAGTGGTCTCTCCATTGATCTCCCTCTGCACCCTGATCTCCTATGAAGATCCAAGCTAGGCCCCCATATCTGCACTCCATAAAGCATGGTAAAAGTGACCAAAATGTCAAATAGCCACAGCTTAGTGTGTGGCTCCGGAAATTGCATCTGTGAAGGGCATTGTTGGCACAAGTGACCGTATTCCCATGAGGGACAGACTCAAGAGAGGTAAACAAGTCACCATGTGCTCGATAATTATCTATCTTGGGTTCACATGCAATATAAGAAAAGAAGGACATTGCAGCAGAAAGAGCATTTGGAGAAACAAGTTTTTTGACGATTCCTGGTACAGCATGTTCAAAACAGTCCTTAGTTTTTGTATAAGACAATGGATGCCCACTTTTCAAACCTGAAATAGGAGCCCTAGGCAATTGGCCCATTTGCTCATTGACATGTGCAGTTGACTCTCTTGTTTGGGCGGTGTCCCAAGCAGCACTGGATGCACTTTCTGCCAAACTTTGGGATGTGGTTCCTCTCAGACTCCTGCTACAGAATCAGTCACAAAGTTTAATAGGCGAGAAGATTATAATATTATTTAGTTCATGAAACCTCCAAACAGATGAGCACAACTGGCTTAGTAAAAAAATGTCCAATAAAGTCGACACCTCATGAAGATACATGGACAACTTGCCTATCAGAACAGAATGTCTTGAAAGATTATATGCTTTTATTTCTCATAGAACATGCACACCAAAAAGTTAGTCAAGTATCTAGAATGTAGATAGACTGATAGAGATAAAAGGTCAAAACCTTCACACCTGAAAAAGAAAGAAACAGACTCCCATAGTCAACAGAAACATTTTCCGGGTTTTAAGTGTTTCAGGGTTTTAAGTGTTTCGAGACCACACATTTCTTTTCTGCTAGAAAACACAGAGGTTTCGTAATTTCTTGTCATAAAACACAAGAAACTAACTTAGAACTTTTAGTTTATACAATTATTATAGTTTTCCATATGTCACACTTGGACGGGTACGGAAATACGGGATAAATGCATATCAGCAGAACCCCCTCGGATTCCATGCGGCACACTAAAAAAAGTATACATGACACTTAAAACAATATACTGAGCACAAAACCATAGAATGCGGTCTTTGGTATGGATTATGGGGATAGTTTGAACTCGATTCTAAAATTTCTAAGGTGTTTCACTATCATGACTAAATCTCATGATAAATGGTATTTTTTTGGTCGCTTGAAAAGTTCCAAAAATCGGCGCTTTCAGTATGTTCTTGGTACGTAAGATACGTTATACTTAAAGGTTTGAGTTATTAGGTACGTAAAATTTGTATGTTTTCAAAAATAAAGCCTAACATACTTTAATTCATAAATATCACTCCACAAACGTTAAAACTACAAACCAAGATTGTCATAAACTAAAAATATTAAAATTTGAAGCTTTCATACGATTGCTCGATATGGTGGACCACTTGAGACATACAACACTAAACAATTAGGATTGAACGAAAGATACAAAACTTTAAATTACCTCTCAAATGTCTTATTATACACACAAAAACAGCGAAGTCTAAAAGCTTAGATTACACAGTGAATGACATACAAGACTCGATACAATCGTTTTAAAACTACAAAAACAATGAGCATAAGATTCAATCATTAACATGAAAAGTATGTCATATGACATGAGCATAAATCATACTTTCAAAATACTGAAATACATAAAAACATGATACATCCAATGATCCAAAATCCATGAAAAAAAGTCGTGACTCAAAAAGCTAATGAAGCATGAGACATTCATATCTCCTCATTAGACTATGAAGAAGACGCATTTGAGGAAAGCATGTCTCCATCTATTATGAGACATTCATATCTCCTCATTAGACAATGAAGAAGACGCATTTGAGGAGCCATCTCTCCATCTGTCAAGAATTGCCCTCCTCATCAAACTCTGGCTCTGCAATGGTGGGCCCTCCTGATAGATTCGCATCATCCTCATCATGGTCATCCTACTATGAAGTGTAAATGAGATGCACTACCTCATTCGCACAAGTCCTACTAATACACACACGCAAATTCCCTTGCCGGATTCTCTCGCATGGTGCTTTCTCTAGCTCTACTAAACAACAGGCTGCACCAAAGGCACGTCCGCGTCAGACACACGCAGTAGTATGGTTCCCCAATGGGAAGGGTCCAGAGAAAACTATGGGCCTACGTGGTGTTAGCTTGCTAGTGGGATCCCACAAGTGGCGAAAGCTTGAAGATTTGAGCACATCACAAATCTGATAAGTGTTCTAACTGTTACGATTGTGAAATGAGAGAAAAAAATAAAATTGTAGACTATAGTAAACATTTGTCATGCTAGTACATACACATTGTACGGAATTGCACTCAAGAGGGCTTTTTGTGATGTCTTCAGTCCTAGGACTATCAAGGAAAAGCTTAATGATATTGAGCAAGACAAGTTCCCGCTCGGTGGGACCTCAACTAAAGTCTCACTCCACCTACTTAAGCTGGTGGCATAGCTAACCCGATTGGAACTATTCGTCTAGTAAACTTGCTAGCTAGTCCCAGTCAGCTATTTCAACAGGCTGACTAGTCTAGTAGAAAAAGTGGTCGACTAGTCTAGTGGTCCACTCGTCTAGTGGTCTAGATGCTCTAGGAATTGAGGATGGTTCACCAAATAGTTTTCTTTTTCCGGTGGACAGTATTGCGAATGATATGGAGATTTCTTGCACTTGTTGTCCACTAGTATGTACCTTGACCTTGCCTTTCCACTACAAAAGACAAGATTACTTTTGAACTCCAAGCCATTTACTCTACTTGGTGGACAATTGTAAAATCAGGTCCATCGGGGTCTAATACATGGTCACTACCTCGGTTACATTGAGTGGCCTTGTATCATCATTTCTTTGGACTTGCAATCAAAGGTGCATCAAAAAAGGGTGAATCGGGTGATGATCTCGTCTGCAACCGTGAGCAAAAGTCCTCTCGGGAACGAGCAACCCAAGTGATCTCAAATCTATCGCGACAGATCTCCTTGGAAATGACCTCCTATCACATACCGCCCACTGAACGAACACAAGTAGCACTCCTCAAGTGCCCACCTGCAAGAAGACTGTCAACACGGAGGGAAAGGGCGACGCTAGAGTAAGGGAGAGCGATCATTGGGAAAGATTGAGAGAGAAAACACTCGTCGAGAAAAACACTAGAGATAGGAGAAAACATAAGACTCAATATAGCGCTAGAGAGAGAAAATGATAGAGAGACACTAATATATCCAAACTCTACCTATATAGATAAAAGGTAAAAGTGCCCTACCTACAGGCCCAAAACCCCACGACTGAGAAAAACAAGATCTACTGTCTAAATGTGTTAAGTCCCTAATGTGACATACTGCCCAAATTTTTAACCAGGAAAAAATGCAAAACACAAAGACTTTGATTGCGTTCACGCCAAGAAAATTTAGCCGGCCTTAGATGGAATTAATCGCTACTCGTTAAAGATCAAGAAGTGGATCCACTTGCAATAAGTAAGCACAATGCTTGCTTGCTTCAAGTAAGGGCCTTGTTTCGTAGGGTCTCTCTCTCTCTCTCTCTCTCTCTCTCTCTCTCTCTCTCTCTCTCTCTCTCTGTGTGTGTGTGTGTGTGTGTGTGTGTGTGTGTGTGTGGAAACCATGATGGTGTAGCTGATGCTTGTGCTGCCCTCTCTCTTCCATCCCTCTCTCTCGCCGATGCTCGCGTTGCCCTGATGCCCGAGCTCGCTCTGCCTTGATGTCCCTGCTCGAGCTACCCTGCGTACTCCTCCTGAGGTTGAGGCCTACGCCAACAGTCCTATGCTCAGCAGTCCCACGCGTAGTCCTACGCGTAGCAAGTCCAATTGTTCTACACGTAGCAAGTCCAACAGCCGGCACCCCCCTTCTTCTACGCGTAGGAAGTCAATATCTCCTATGTTCAAGTTTATTTCATTTTAAGCCTTAAGATAAATTTTAAGCTTAAAGAGATTTTAAGCCTTAAGACCATTCTCTTTGCGTTCAAGTTTAAAGAGATTTTAAGCCTTAAGGTAAACTCGTTAAGTTTGCCATATTCTCAGTCCCTCACCCTAGTACCCTAGTACCCTACCCACATTTGTGGCTCAGGTTCGATGGATCCGCCCACCGAAGGGGAAGAGCCGGGTGTAGATAGCTACACCACCCCAAAAAAAACAACAGCTACATTTAAACGGAGAAACAGAGATACTGTAATATCACCAGGATCCTTACGAGTGGGGAAAACTTCCAGGATACATGATGGAGAAGGTCCAGGCGATGCTCAAATCAGAGCTAAACTATATGAGGAATGACATCAGGAAGGAAATGCACGCGAACACTGAGAGCTACAGGAACTCCATGTATGGAGACATGATGAGAGAACTAAGGAGAGAGATCCGGGGGATACAGAATGAGGAAATTCAGATCGTGAAAACGGAATTACGAAACCTAATCAAGGCCGAAGTAAATGTAACAGAATGCGTTATGCAAAAGAAACTCGATGAGGCAGTAGCAAGTTTTGAAGCATGGAGAACAAATATGGAAAAGCACATGGGGAAAAAAGATGCAATAATCGAGGAGAACTTGCGGCTTGCAAATCTGCAACTAAGGAGAAGGGAGACGACCAACCTTCGGTGCTGAAGGAGATCGAGGACATGAAGGATCGGATGAAAGCTCTACGGGAAGGAGATGAACAGAAATCGAAAACGGCATCTTCATGGGCGGAACGTCTTTGTAAGACACAAGAAAAGGTTGATGAAGCAGAGAAATGGATTGAGGATGCGAAGAAAGGGAAGGCCCAGATGCTTGAGACCACACCTACCTCCACCATTATTAATATGACCATTGAGGAAGAGCAGAAAAGGAAGAATCGGGCTCTGCATGTGCGTGTCACAAGAGTCAAAGACAAAGAGAATGTAGATGAAGAAGTGAGGGAACTGCTACAACGCATGGGCATCACAGAGCCTACTCACACAAGAGCATGGAGAGTGGGCAAGAAAGAAATCGACGAGAAGGGAAACGTAAAGGATAGGGCACTTATTCTCCGCTTCCCGAATACACATGCAAGAGTTGATGCCAGAGATCAGGGCAGCAAGAGAAAAGGGGAAAATCGCCTTTTATAGAGGAGGGAAAGTAGTGGTTCTGGAAAAGCGCTCATCATGACGGTGTGAGACCTATGGGGCGACGCTCCGGATAGCGGCGTGGAATTGTAATGGATCATATAGGCTAGATGTAGGTGCCTTTGAAGACAGCTTTAGGGACAGAGACATAGTTTCCTACTCAGAGACACACTAGATACCGGGACAGCTTATGCCACATGTGAAGGGGCATTTATGGGAAATAGCTGGTCGACCACACAAAAGATCTCTACGAGGTAGCCGGGGTTCAAGAGGAGTAGCAGTCTTATTTATAGGAGCTGAAACCACTACTACAGATTATCAAGAAAGATGAACAAGCAAGGTATATGTGGGTGAGAATGAGAGCCGAGACAGGTAGATTTCTATATATCGCTATATGCTACTTCCCTCCAAGTACATCAATCTACTCCTCACCTAAAGGACAGTCCCCTTTCTCCATATTGAATAATGACATATGGGAGTTCTCTAGAGATGGAGACATCGTTCTCTTAGGAGACTTTAATGCCAGAACGGCCAACTCTCAAGCAGTATTCTATGATACTTTTGAGAA
Source organism: Adiantum capillus-veneris (assembly GCF_014529385.1). Taxonomy (NCBI): domain Eukaryota; kingdom Viridiplantae; phylum Streptophyta; class Polypodiopsida; order Polypodiales; family Pteridaceae; genus Adiantum; species Adiantum capillus-veneris. Next base: position 41,116,096 of record NC_140956.1, on the reverse strand, counting down.
AATGCTCAGAGAAGTGGATTTATCACAGGAGGGGCTTACACGAAACTCACAGGATAAAGAACACACTGAATATGGGAGACATCTCATGGAAATGGCAACTACACATGGTTTGGCCATACTTAATGGTCTAGAGAATTTCCCTTTATCTAGGGGATTCACATGCTTCCCGCACAGGCATGGGGCCAGTACAGTGGAATATGTCATGACTTCACCAAGCTTTATTTCTAGTATCAAGGACTTTAAGGTGGGACCCAGACCGGTTGGGATTGCAGTGGATCATACTCTCTTGACCTTATCAATCTCCTTCCAATACAATGCCTCTCAAGTACAAAGGAAGAAGACACACGCAAGATATACTTTCACGCCAGAAACTGATTCAGTCTATGTGGAAAAGATCTATAATAGGATGTGGGCAGCCGAGCCAGTATATACTGTAGAGGAGATTACTTCTCAGCTAACAGAGATACTACATGGAGCAGCACAAGAGGCATACCCACATACTCAGCCTGATCATAAGAGAGGATCTGGGAACCTGCCTCAAAACAGTTGGTATGACAAGGAATGCAGAGAGACGAGAACCTAGGTCCAGAAAGAGCTTACACTTGGGATCATCACATATAAGCAGTCTCGGATTGCTCTTCGGCGTATAGTACGTCGCAAGAAAAGGGCATTTTTAGCCAAACTGGAGAAGGATTTATATCGGCTCTTCTTGAGTCAGGACTCACATGAGGCCTGGCGTTCACGAGCACTCATCGCCTCCGACAATTACTTCTCCGGAGATTTGGGGTCAATATGTAACATCATTATATACGATATCTGGACAGCCTCCATTACCAGATCCGCTAGAGCCATGCCTTGCTACCAATACTTTCTTTACTACAGAAATGGTGGAAAAATCCATTGATAAGATGAAGACAACAAGAGCATATGATCATGAGGGTTTAGTAGCAGAACATCTGATCCATGCAAGGGATCTACTTTAAGAAGTCCTTGCTCGTCTGTTTAATCGGGTCATGTCTGAAGGATTACCTGAATCTTGGAAATTATCTACTATCGTACCTATTTTCAAGTCAGGGGATCCTATGATACCCGGGAACTACCGTACCATTATAGTGGGTCACACATTGACCAGACTGTACGCATCCATTCTCGAACAAAAATTGAGTAGATGGGTAGAGAATGAGGGCATAAGGGTAACACGGCAAGCTGGATTCAGGAGAGGTTATTCCACTTTAGATCATATTCTTACACTCAGAGCCATTATTGAGGAAGGAAGAGCAAGCGGGAGAAGGATGTATTGTTGCTTTGTGGATTTTCAGAAAGCTTTTGATACAGTACCAAGGGCCAGATTGATGCGCAGAATGCAAGAGTTAGGGGTCCCCAAAGAGATTATCTAGGGGATCATGGCCTTATACGGGTCAGTAACTGGTTATGTACGTACTCCAGAAGGGGATTCCGACATTGTTCATTCCACCGTTGGAGTAAAGCAAGGATGCCCACTGTCCCCTACTTTATTTGGTATATATATAGATGAGGTATCAGATTACATTGATAGAGAGGGTGACAAAGGTGCTCAACTTGCAGGGTCATGGATCCCTCTGTTGTTGTATGGAGATGATATTGTATTGATAGCAGAATCACCAAATGGAATGCAGAGGCAGTTAGATGCATTACATAAATTCGCAGAGGACAGCGGACTGTCGGTAAATTTGGGTAAAACCAAAGTTATGGTGTTTAACACCACACCGCAGTGGGTTAGGAGATCGGCACCTACATTTGCATATGGCCAGGATACAGTAGAGTACACAGTTGCATACACATACCTTGGTGTGGTATTTACAGGACCGAAGTTTACTCTTAAGAAAGCAGCGGATGCTAGATTGTCCAGAGCCTCTGCGGCCTTGGGAGGGTTGGAGAGGATGTGTTCACAAGTGCAGTTTCAAGAACCACGAACAAAACTTTGCCTCTTTGATACTGTGGTGGCTTCGGCTATGCTTTATGGGGTCCAGATTTGTGGATCAAGATAATTGCAAGTCAATGGAGAGACCTTTGGTATCTATGATTTCCCGAATGATTAGAGCCAAGGCCTCCGTACCACACGCGATTACCCGAGCGGAACTAGCTGCCCCTCCGATAGAAATTGAAGCTCTTACCAGATCAGTGTCCTTTATACATGGTTTATGGGATACAAATAATTGCCGATATACTAGATTGGCCCTCGAATCCTCTCGACAATTAGCAATGAAAGGAGATGCATCATGTTGGTATGCGCAACTGTCCTTGTGGTTTCAGAGACACGGGTTCAGTATGGAAAGATTACCCCCCTTCCAATACTCTCTTGAGGCTCCATCACTGGCAATCACACGAACAGAGATTAATAAAATCATCCGCCAGGATCTTATACAGTTGGACACTAAGAGGACATGGGTAGACCCTACACAAGAATTGGGCACGAAGATGGCCCGACTACAAAGAAAACTTCCTGCAGCTATCTGAAGATGGTTTTGTGATTCGCCCGAGCTACATGGATACCCACCTGTCTCATGGTTTGAGATGTGCTATTGGTCAGATTCGTACATCCTCACACCAGGTGGAAATTGAATTTGGCAGATAAGGGGAATCCCACCTGAGAGCAGAATTTGCAAGTTATGCGGAATGGAGCCGGAGACAGAATTACACTACATATGCCATTGCACCGTATACTATGAGATATGTGGGCGTTTCCATTGCCTATTTAAAGAAGGATTTGGACCTCTAGATAGAGTCATGCAATACCAAGATCAAAGGTGCTTAGGCCTGTACCTACTGGAACTACATCAGCACAGGGATAATCTAATGAGCAGACAAAGAGCACTACAGCCTCAGAGGCAGATCACAGATTTCTTCGGATCGAGAGAAGCAGGAATGGAAGGAGAAGCAAGAGGCCAGCAGCGAGCACAAAGGTTTACCCACATTCATACTAAAGGCACCCTCATTGACAGGGCGACTGAGCTTAGGAAATCGAGACGACCACGACCGAGATGCATAAGCACACTTCACCGGAGGAGACTACAACAAAGGATTAGAAGCATTCTAGCCAGACACCCAGAATGCTCCTAAGAAGTTTATCTAAAAGTTTGTATTTGGTTTTTCGCATTTATTTTCACACTTTTCAGACATTGTAACAGATTCACCCCTTTTGTATCAGTTTGGTCTCCTAGGTCACTCTGGCCTTTTGAAGACGTTAATATAATATTTCATTTCATTTCATTTCTCTCTCTCTCTCTCTCAAAAGACAAAGACCCAAAAAGGAGAATGTCTTTCCTGCTCACACCAATGGCTTAGCAAGCAAAATTTGTGCTCACAAACAAGCGTATTTTCACATTGGAGACAAAAATGAAAGCTTGGAGGAAGGAGATGGATGAAGAATGGAGAAAAACAAGAATATTTTTTCTCCGCAAGCAAGACGATAGGGAGAGAAGATGGAAAGAGGAGAAAGAAAGTATCCAAGAGAGAATCTTTCTTATGGAAGGCACTATTGCTATACCCTTATAACAAAAGAAGAGAGGGAGATACTCACCAACAAGGAAGCCATCAAATAAGAGATCACCAAGAAGATTGCAGGAAGCATTGAGAAGAAGCTCGATGCGAAGAAGAACAGATGGGTCGAAGCTGTCAAGAAGAACCTCAAGTAAGAGGCAAGAGAGGAGGTTGAGAACTGGATTGAAGTGGCGAACTCCAACTATCATCAACATGACATTGGCGAAAGAACAACGCAGAAGGACACCATCCATGCATATACGCCTAGTTTGTATTAAAGACCGTGATAATGTGGGTGAGGAAGTTAAGGAGCTGACAACACTCACATACCAAAGCTTGGAGGGTGGGGAAAAAGAAGGCAAATATACGCACATCCTCGGTCAAAGAAAGGGCACTAATTCTGCACTTTTGCTCATTGGAAGTAAAGATGGGAGTCCTTGAAAAGGAGCCAACTTTAAAGAAGACAAGTGTCTTCTTAGGAGGCCAACTTTAAAGAAGACTCTCCCTCAATGGAAGCAAAGGAGTTCTTGAAAAGGAGGCCAACTTCAAAGAAGACAAGTGTCTTCTTAGGAGATGATCTTACCTTGACACAACTAGCACACATGGACTTCATACCAGAGATCAAGGCGACAAGGGAGAAGGGGAAGGTGGCTTTCTACAAAGACTGCCGCGTTGTGATTATAGAGACACATATCACATGACAGTGCGAGGCCTATGGGACCAAACTCAACATTGCTACTCGGAATTGTAATGGGTGTCTGCGACTGAATGTAGGAGCCTTTGAGGACAATTGTAACAAACTTGGACACACCAAGTCAAGATTCTACCGCGACACAACAAAGATTCACTTCAAAATTCTTCACAGATCAAACAAGAGTCGACACGGCCTGGCGTAGTTCCGTGCCAAGAGATACTAGCCCCAAATTTCTTTTATATTAATCTTTGAGCAAAGTACTACAACCGACCCGCGGGTGCTCACTCTCAGACTCTGCGTCCAGATGCTTTGCAGAGTGAGCCCCCCCTTCGGTCCTTATAAACATTACAAGGGTTGCTAAAAGCAGAGCCCCAAAAGCATTAAAATCAAAAGCAAACTGTCCCAAAAGCTGTCAGCACTAAAAGCGAAATTCCGTACAACTACCGTCAACGTAAAAGCAAGAAATCCGTTGTCGGGGGATAATTATGCCGAAGGTGAGCCGGGAAGGCGCCGGGTCCGGGCTGTGAGAGGTGCGGAGAAAAGAGTTGCAATAGACACAATTAGCTCAAAATAGACAATTTAGCTTAAGCCTAATAAACAACAGTATCCCTGTTTAATCAAATCTTAATGGAAATGTTTATGCTTTTCACAAAGTGTTAATCAAGACGATCAGTAGGAACTGCCTTGGACTGACTTCTGCCTTCAACTCCAATGGCCTTGGTTGGTCCGATTCGATTTAAGGGTGCCGGCTTAATTCCGGATTGAACGTGCTTAGGATTGCCGCCTAATGAGTAGGAGATTAGGCTTAGAGAACTTGATCATCAAAGCTTAGGCTTAGCTTAATTAAGGGCGAGATTAGGCTTAAAGATTGTGATCACCAAAACTTAGGCTTGGCTTAATGAGATTGGAGCATAGGCTTAGAGAACATGATCATCAAGGATTAGGCTTATCTTAAGGAGGTTAAGTTTCAGGCTTCGAATGGCTAATGAGGCTTAGAATAGGTTTAGGATGGATTATGGAGGTTTAGGTTGAGGCTTCGAATGGCTAATGAGGCTTAGAAGCTTTGGCTTATTCTCCCGGAGAGAGAAAATTTCATGAGAAGAGGAGAAGATTCTTAAATAAACACTAGCCTCCTCAAGAGAGCCACATCTTCCCCTTTTATACTTGCATGAGCCAAGTTCTTGCTAAAAAGGGGCCTAGGCACCCATTTGCGATGTCGCTAATGGGTACCCCCCCCCCCCCCGGGTGACGTGGCAGGCGTTTCTGGACCAGCACGAAATCCGCCGCGAATAGCTCCAAAAAGGTTCGCGCCATCATAGCGGACTCCATAGCCAGGGCAAATCCCGTTTCATAGCGGACTCCATCCGAGCCTCCGCGAGCGCGCTGCGAGCCTCTTCCTCCTTGCGCCTCTTCTTACTCGCTGCCGCCACGCCCTGGCTCCCCCATTTTCCCATTAGCTTCACACCCTAATTAAATTTAGGGTGGCCTTTTTTTAAATCATGTGGGCGGCCATGTAGTAATAAAGGCTCTATTTTCTTTTGTAAGGGCACCACACTTGGCATACATGCCGGCCAAGCTTGGCAAGCTTGCTAAGCTTTTCCTTTGGCGGTCTTCAGATACTGTAAGGGATGACATACCGGCCCCATAGCCCTTGGGTGGCCAAGTACTTCAAGAGCACCCCATTTGGGCATTCATTATGCATAAATACCGGGCAAGCATTGTCAAGCACATCTTTCTCCAGTCGCCATCGATTAACCATATCATCATGAATTTTGATGTCATAAAAAATCTTTCTGCAAGAAGCAAGTGTAAGTGATTGCTTTTGGAGAGTTGTCCCGTCAAGGCTAGGCATATTATAAAAAATGCTTCCGCATCGGCCCACATTTGGCATACACATCAGGCACCGCATTGCATTAAACCAGATGAATGTGACTGATCACGCCGACCAGGGCGGTTCGAATTCGGCCGTCGACGATACTTAAACTGGCTATATCTTGCCAACCGAAACCCCGATTGACGAACTGAAAAGATCGACATGCTCCTGAAAGTGAGCACTTCGGACTCATGCATTTCTTTCATCTTTGACCTTTTATCAGCAGGTGCTCAATCCGGTACGGATCTGCTACTAACTGAAATTAAAACTGTCATAACTTCTTGTTCGTGGCTCCGATTGACGAGTCGTAAAGACAGGCACGTAGATCCCTTCAAGTAATTCAACTTTGATTAATAAAATCCCTGCTATGATCACTTCAACCATACTCATTGTTTAGCATGACCAAGACATCTTTTGGCCCTTAGAGCCCCATCTAGCACACTTTTAGCTTACAAATTGGCTTGTTAGCAAGCCCTTGTAACTGTTTAATAATCATGTAGGATTCAAATACACCTGATTGGCATTCCTTTGCTCATTTTCTTGTCATGGGAGCGGAGCGGCACGACACCGTACGCATGGCCACGTTAGCACTGTCAGCGCGATCTACGGAAATTTGTACAGCCACATCAGTAGTCAACGCCTATCACGGGATTCCATACAGTTGCCATGTCAGCCAATCAACCCGAATCACGGGCTTTCGTACAACAGCCAGTCAACGTGTGTGTGTGTGTGTCCAGGCACTGCCACGTCATCAGTTTGTGACGACAGTTTCATTGGGAGGGACATCGTATTTTATTCGCAGACACATCAAGCACCTAGAAAAAGTCTACCACATGTTAGTGGATAGATGGGAGTGGGCCAATAAACAAGAGACAAGATCAAAGCTCAAAGGACGAGGGTCTGACGGAGTGGATGTACTTTACAAGGAAGAATCACAATCGATGATACACAATGCTCGCAGAGATGATCATGCCAAGAATATGTGTGAGACTACAGCCAGAGACTAGCAGATACCTATATGTTGCTATATGCTATTTTGCACCAAGTACATCAACTTATGCGAAGCCCAAAGGGCAATCACCATTTTCTATTTTCGATGAGCAGATAAGGAATTTTCCCAGAGATGGTGATATCATGATTTTTGGGAGATTTCAACGCACAATGTCGATCAATCTTCTTTGACACCTCTGCATAGATGTTGAAAGAGCTTGATACCATCGACATGGGTTAGGCCAAAGTCTCTTGGGTAAGGCTTGGAGATTGTTTCATGAGCACTCCCCAGCACCAGCTATTACATCTATAGACATATGGGGTGAGTATGCTACTTCTCTCTACATGGCCCTGGACTAGCAGTCATTGTCAGATCCACTAGAGACATGCCAACACACTTGCGCTTTCTTTACTATGGAGATGGTAAAGAAGGCTATTGATAGGATGAAGACTGGGAGAGCATATGATCATGATGGCTTGGTAGCTAAGCATTTTATATATGCAAAGGATCTTTTGGCTAGTCTTCTTGCGTTCAAGCTATGTGTTAAGGGTTTCCCTAATACTTGGAACATGTCCAAGATTGTATCTATTTTCAAACCTGGGGGACCCTAGTTTGCTTGGGAATTACATTACCGCACTATCATGATTGGACACACTAGCCAGATTATATGCATCCATCATTGAGCATGAACTGAGCAGATGGGCAAAGAGAGGTGGGGATTTCTCTACCCTAGATCACATTCTCACACTACGAGCTATCCTTGAGCAGGACAGATATCACGCGGGGAGGATTTATTGTGGCTTTGTGGATTTCTAGAAAAAGCTTTTGATACAATTCCGAAGGGCAAATTGATGTGCAAATTGCAGAAGCTAGGAGTGCCAGTAGAGCTCATATGGGGATCATGGTGTTGTACACGACAGTTACAAGATGAGTGCGTACGCTCGAGGGGATGTCAAAGATTACTCACTCCACCATTGGAATGAAACAGGGTTGCTAACTATCCCCCAATCTTTTTGGCATATATGTGAATGAGGCTTCAAACTACATAGAGAGAGATGGTGACACAGGAGCACAGTTGGCAGGGACATGGACACCCCTATTGTTGTATGCAAATGATCTTGTGCTTATTTCACATTCACCTGACGGGATGCACCGCCATCTTGATGCTTTTGTCTGTACGCTTTGTATTTTTCATTGAGAAAGAGACTGAGAGAGAATTTTGTTGTGTTGCCTCTGTGTGTGTGTGTGTGTGCGCGCGCGCTTTTATCATTGTTTCATCTTTTGTTTTGCTCAGAGTACCTCTGCAGGTTTGTTGGGCCATACGGAGGATGTACACAGATTATGCATGTTCTGTATTTGTTTGGTTTGGTAGCTGGACTGCAGGTCAACTTTCGTAAATCCAAGTTACTGCCTTTGAATGAATTTGATTGGCACAAACTTCTTTGGCCAAGGAGATTGTTCCTCTTTTATGTCATAGTGCATCATTTGGGATATCCAATCGGCTGGAATGTGTCTACGACACAGAAACTAGATTGGGTACTCCAAAGATTGCAATTAAAGCTAAGCTATTGGAAATTGTCAACCTGGCCATTGTATGTGCGACTCAGAATCCTCTAATGCATTATGATGGCTTATGTTCAATTCTATTTGCCGCTTCTATCCTGGTCTCAGTGGTGCCTAGGGTCTCTTATGTCTTGCATATTGAGGCATTTCCAGCACACATCCTCCCACAAGAAAGGGTTGCAGTTTTTATCCATGGATAGATTATGCACACCTGAGAGATTGGGAGGGATTAATATTTTGGATCTACGTTGCCATGTTCTAACTAGGAAAGCCATGCTCTTACCTATGTTGGTGGAACAGCAACAGCCCTCGACATTCATGGTTTCACATTTGTGTAGTGGTATTGTCACGCCTTCTTTTGATCACTTGTGCCCCTCGTATTGGGATGTCATCTTTGGGCAGCTTGATGGCCATGTCCCTTCGTTTCGTCTCCAGTTGTTGATTGGAAAGTTGTCACCTCACATTTGTCTTAGCATGGTCGCCAGTCGCCGCAAGATAATCCCCTCCCATTGGAGAGCATTCACTAGAGTAAAGTGATCTCTCAATTTGGTTCAAAGCTCTCCTCGACAAGCATACTTTCTTTCACAAAAAGGGTATCCCATGTTGATCAAGTGGTGGATGACACAAGACAGGCTTTCTCCTTTTCTACTGCCACCCTTCGCTATGAGCTGGGACCTCATTATCGACATTTGTGGCAACAAATTCAGCAGTTGCTTGCTGGTGTTTCCCCAGTGCCTCCATTGCTTGCCGACTCCTGGCTTTATGATTGGAATCTTGCCCATGCTAGGTTGGACATATATCGGCAGGGTCAATTTATGCTTTGCTGCAGTCTGATGCATGGATTGTGTCCACCAACAAAAATCAGTTGTAGTCACTCTCCAAGTCTTTGTTGTGGTGGCAAGAACGATGTTCCACACTCGGAAGAATTATCTACCTCTCAAAGAGCGCATTTTCTTATGACAATGTATGGTGGGTGCTTTACAGGTTGGTACTTTGTTGCATATGCGGCGCATCGCCTCCTCTCGTTGTCCGATGTCATGGGGCTGACGAGACTGTGACGCATTTGCTTTGGGATTGCCGCTGCTCCCGGTCTTTCATCAAGCAAGTGTCCTCTGCTTTGCACCTTTGTTTCCCCTCCATAATATTCTACAGGCGGTTCTGGATTTTTGGAGTCCTCCAGCCGCCACAGTCTCCATTTGAGGTCTTTTTTAGTTGGGTCAGATTCTGGGTTATGTGGACCATATGGCACCAATGTAACTCTCAAATGTTTCATGCCATGGAAATTGATCGTTTTCCCTTACTTCAAATTTTTGCTTGGACAAGCACTTCACTTTGCTCATGATGTGGGAGACATCTCTCTTGAAGCTTATAGGATTTACCTTGATTGTCTCTAGTTTTCGAAGCCTTATGATGCTTCGTCTTTTGTCCCTCTTATTTATTGTGGGTTTTCCTCCGTTTGAGGTTTCCCACTTGTAAATTCAATCAAGATTTACCACAAAAAAAAGTGTGTCCGTGGCTGCCTCCTCCCAAGGATGGAGCCACATCAGCAAGTCGTCACACTAGGACTCAATTGCAAAAACTCAAGAAGCAAATGCATTAATGCAAAGGGATTGCCTCCGTAGATGCAAAAACGCACAGGATCTGGGATCGATTTGCAAAGAAGGGGCTGATCTGCAAGCTGTTTGGAAAATTCATGAGGAAGATTAGATCTCGCGTGGACTCATACAACTTGATAATCAGAATCAGGGGGTAGAGGGTCACTTATATACCTCACATTTAGGCTAAACTGCCAACCACCACCCTCTTATCTTGCAGCAAATTTCATTCAGAATAGCATTGAATCTGCCATTTACTAAAGAGCTTCACTTAGAAGCCTGCTCTTCAAGAATCTGCCAGAATTTTGAAAACAGCCTGCTCTTCTTCCCCAGTTCCAAATCTGATACTACAAAACCATATCATCCCCCTTATCCTCACTTTTAACTTAGAAATAGAGGTGTCAGTTTTGCCACTTTTAAAGCACGTGATTGTTTAAATAATCCTCGCAACTTTACAAGTTCACAACTGGAAGCAAAAAACATAACAAATTTCAGTGTCATGTCACAAAGCTTGTTTGTTTGTCACCTTGAACCTCGTGGTGGTTTGTTCACATGCTGCACTACTCTTTGCCTGGCAACTTCGAGACATTCAACTTGTCCACCCAAGACAATCACCGTCTCTGGAACAAGCAACAAGAGGCCTCTTCGAACGTTGACATGGTGGACAGCAACCTGAAGGAAACAAAATTTCAAGTACAGTACGATTTGTGACAGAATTAAAAAGAAACAGTGACTATTTCTTCTTTTGATGGCATGACTTAGGAAAGTCCAGAAGAGACTTACACGTGCAAATCGAGAAAAACAAACAGAAGAAACTCTCATTGCATTGAAAAAAAGAATGCATGATTGTGTAACAGAATCTAAAACCAACAGCATTAGCTCAAAGAGTGATACTTGAGAATGCTAACTCATGCTATATTAAATTTCAGAACAAGAGAAAAATCATTTTCTCTGCTTTCACCCTCTACGTGTATAAGAAACTGTCAGAATAGGCAGCGGTAGATGCAATGGAGACAAGAACTCTATCCGATCCAGTGGACACCTCGACTCCGATGAGATCCTCTGACACTAGAGAACACCTGCAATGCCACATACATGAACAAGGAACTATGGAGAAGAGAGATCATTGAGGTGGAAAGAGACTGGACATCTGAGAATATGTGTGTGTGTGTGTGTGTGTGTGTGTGTGTGTGTGTGTGTGTGTGTGTGTGTGCGCGCGCGCGCGTGTGCACAACCTTAGCACGTGACCTGCCTGCCCTGCGTGCCTACGCCCTCTCAGCCCTGACTGCAGCAGCGTGCAGTTGACTCTACACTGCTCGCACGCACGCACGCACGCACGTGTGTGTGTGTGTGTGTGTGTGTGTGTGTGTGTGTGTGTGTTATTTTTTGTATGTATGTAGCACGTCTTCGAGGATCTTGGAAGGCGAATTGACAGAATCCTGGCCTCTTGGTTGTTCGGTCAGGCACGGGTGCCCCCTTAGTGCTCTGTTGTATGCTATAGCCACTCACCCGTTGTTGATTTATCTTGATTACTTGACTTCTGTTGAGCGTCTTCATGGTTTGCGGTTACCTTCGGGTCGTACCTTTGTTGGCCAAGCATACGCAGATGATTTGTTGTTTATGCCTCGTAATCAGAAGGCTGATGTCGAAGTGATTATGGAAGCTTTGGAACTTTTTGGCATTGCGGCTGGGCTTAAAAGTCAATTTTTGTAAACCGAAGCTTCTGTCTCTTTGTTCTTGTGATTGGCACAATTTGCTGTGGCTAGGTGAGATTGTTTCTCCAAATATGATTACTAGGCACTTGGGTTATCCCATTGGATAGAATGTCACCCATTCTCAGAAAGTAGATTGGGTTATCCAGCGTTTGAATGTCAAGCTGCACTACTGGAAGTTATCCACGTGGCCATTACATGTTCGTCTACAAATTGTTCAGAGCATTTTGTTGGCTTATGTTCAGTTCTTTTTGCCATTGATGCATTGGCCTCGTCGTAGTCTTCATTCTCTTATGTCGGACATCTTGTCCCATCTGTGGCGGACCCATGTTCAGAAGAAAGTCTTGCGTTCGATGTCTATGGAGAAGCTTTGCACTCTTAAACGCATGGGTGGCCTTAACATTTTGGATTTGCGCAGGCATGTTCTTGCTCGGAAAGCTATGTTGTTGCAGACACTTGCGCAACAAATTCAGCCTTGGACTCTTATGTTTGCACACCTTGGTCAGCATGTTGTTACTTCCTCTTTTGGCCATCAGCCTGCGTTTTGTTTAGGGGTGTGTGTGTTATGAGGGTGTGGCCTGCAAATATACGAAAAAAGAGTGGTTTGCCAGAGTCAAACATAAAAACACCAAAAAACTTTTTTTTTGTGTGTGTGTGTGTGTGTGTGTGAGCTTCGCATGGATTCGGTTGAACAATGTATATACAAGCGCTGCATAGCCATGGAATCCTCGGATATGGATGCTTTAAGCCTTATCAAAGAATATTTGCATGAGGACTTCGAGGATGCATGTCAAGCATGGGAAGGATCCGCTCCCCTATTGGAAGAGCGCATCCCTATACAGGAGCTTATGGATCCTCTTGCTCAATATGCACTTAACGTGGTGATTCTTTTTTCCCGAGAAAAATGCCTACGGCCCAAGATGTAGGCCAATGGATTGATTTCCTACAACAATCGGAGCGAATAAAGGCAAAGGGAAACAATTACAATTGTCTGCACTTTCTGCTTCTCTAAATATTAAAGACAAAGGCAAAGAACAAGTTTCAACCTCCCAAACTTGGATTGTACCCAAGAAGCCCGTTAAAGCTGCTACAGCCCGTACTCCGGCATCTTCTCGTAATTATCGATCCCCTTTGAAGAATGTTGCTCAAAAAAAACTCCCTCGTAATGACAACACTTCTTTGGCTGAAGCTTGGGACAAGGTGGTCCGCTCTTACAAGGAAGTTGTTACAGGCGAAGCCTCTTCATCGCAAGGTGCCTTTATTTTCAATCATCCGGGTCCAGGTCTTGACCCACCTCCTCAGGTGCTTGCAGCCAGGGAGGATGTGTCGATGGGCACTAGTACTTGAGTTTTCTCCCATTTTCCCATTTCCTCGCCCACTATATATACCATATCAGAATGTATAATTCTTTGAATTGCATCTCCTATAATGTGCGTGGGGTATGCAATCACGACAAGTGGCGGCTAACCTGGCATTATGTACATACATGTCGAGCGGACATTGTGGTTCTTCGGGAGCATAAACAGCATCGATTTGCAGGACAGACTTCTTACTTTGCGAGCTACTAGATAGCTTATGCAGAATCAACTGGCTATTCTAGCGTGCTTATACTTGTTCGACACGAACTCTTCCCGACCTTAGTTTTCAATGACCCAGCTAGAAGATGGATGGTCATCCAATGTATTGTTAATAGGGAAGTTTTCTAATTTGCAAGCTTTTATGCATACACAGCTTCTATAGATAGGGCACGGTTGTGGAGTGCTATATCCTCTTATTGTTGGCATTCTAATGCATTTCTCTGTGGGGATTTTAATAATGCACCAAACAATGCGGATAATACCATTGGGAATTCTCACATGCTTCATACGGAACCGCAATTTATGTTCACATGTAATGGGCTTGATTTGTGGCCCTTATCGCATGTGACTGATCCAAGATTCACTTTTCAACATAATGCTCAATTTATGTATCGCGCTCGGTTGGATCGCTGGTATCTTTTTCACATGGAACAGTGTGATGACTTTGTATGCGAGATGAGGATTGATTATGCTGTGTGTCTTTCGGATCATTTTCCTGTATGCCTGAAACTTTGTTTTGGCTCCTTTGATGTCAATGATCGCCTACCCAAGAAGAGGCTTTTGCATGTCAATAATGCTTATCTCAAGCATGAGCCTTTTCGCGCTATGATTATGGATATCATCCCGCCTTTGATCTCCCAGATGTATGTTGATATGGACATAGCCTGGTTCCGCTTTGTTATGCGTGTTCGATGTGTTATCCGGGATTATGGCAGGGATTATTTGTCACAATTAAGGGAACAGGTTAATCAGGCGAAGGATGCTTGTAGCAGATTAATGCACTTGGCGAATCATTCTTCTCTTACTAACACTCAAGTGACTAAGTTGTTTTCTGCTCGCGCTATGTTACGGCACAATGATGAGAGGAAATTGGCCAAATGGCAGACTCGAGCTCGACAACAGGCTTTTGCAGATAAAGGATGTTCTTCTAAACAATGTTTCCAGCATTTGCATCACTCCAGGCAATCTCAAGCTATACGGAGAGTTAAATTACCGGCAGGGGAATGGACCTCCACTTTACAAGAGCTAGCACTAGCCCTACATTCTCATTATGGCAAGATTTTTGAGGCCCCTTCTTCTCCCACAAGAGAAGCTTTGCCAAGCGCTCACATGTTTCTATCACATGTTACTCCCATCCTTTCGATGCTACAGGCTCAAGACTTGGAAGCTATTTTCACTGAGTCGGAATTGCATGCCAGCTTGCTTGATCGATGGAGAGCTCCTGGTTGAGATGGTCTTTCTTGGAATTTTTCTTGTCCTTCTAGCATTATTTGAAGTTGCCTCTGTTGTTCATGATGAATACAGCTTGGAGGTTTGCTCAAGTTGATCCCTAAGCATGCATTGTGCGAAGAATTCTCTCATTGGCAACCTATTACATTCATGCATGTGGTATATAAATTAACGGCAAAAATGCTAGCTAACCAACTCAAGTGCTTTCTGCATGAAGGCTTGCATCAATCTCAATACGGCTTCATTCCACGACGTCAAATTAATGATAACCTCGCGAATGTCATCATTGGTATGGAATATGCAAAATATACTCGACAGGATGTCTTGGTCATGCAAGTTGACATTGAAAAGGCATTTGATACTGTTCTTTGGGATTATATTGCGGATACCATGCAACACTTGGGATTTGGGCCTAGGATATCCCCTGTCGTGCTTTTCTTGTATGCACACAACACTTCTGCAGGCTTGCTGGATAGATCTCTTACAGAATCTTGGCATTTGGGACGGTCGGTGAGGCAAGGCTGCCCTTTGAGTGCTTTGCTTTATGCGATCGCTACTCACCCCTTGTTTATGTATTTGGATTCCTTGATTGGCGATGGCAAGCTACATGGCCTGACTTTACCTTCGGGATTGCAGTTTGCTGGTCAAGCCTATGCGGATGACTCTTTGTTTATGCCTTGCAATCACTATGATGATGTACAGCAAATTATGCATACTCTTCACTTGTTTGGCTTGACAGCGGGTCTCAAAGTAAATCCAAGCTATTGCCTCTGAAGGAGTGTGACTGGCATAAGATATTGTGGCCTGGAGAGATTGTTCCTCCACATGTTTTGGTTCGCCATTTGGGTTATCTGTTGGGTTGGAATGTCTCGGCTATGCAAAACCTGGATTGGGTGCTCCAACGTCTACATTCCAAGTTGAATTATTGGAAACTGTCCACGTGGCCACTTCATGTACGTCTCAGGATTGTCCAATGCATCCTTGTGGCTTATGTGCACTTTTACTTGCCTTTGTTATCCTGGCCTCGATTGTGCTTGCAATCCCTCGTGTCCAATATTTTGGAGCATTTGTGCAGGACCTCGTCTACCAAGAAGGGTTTTCGGCTTCTCTCTATGGGCAAGCTCTGGATTCTCCCAAGCGGCTTCGAGGGTTAAATATTTTGGACTTGCGACGTCATCTTTTGGCTCGGAAAGCTATGGTGTTGCCAATTTTGGAGGAGCAGCAGCAACCCTGGGCTCTCATGGTCACACATTTGTGTACGCACATTGTCACCCCAGCTTTGGCAACCGACTTATTGGGATGTTTTATTAAGGAAGCTTGAAGGACACATTCCTGGATGTCCCTTTTCTTCTTCTCTCATTGTTGATTGGAAGGTTGTCACTTCGCATTTGGCTTGGAATGGTCGACAAACCGATGTGGGTAACTCTCTTCGTTTGGAGAGTCTGCATTGGAGCAGGGCCTTCGCTTCGACTTTGGTTCAATGGTCTCCTCACCAAGCATATTTTCTTTCCCAAAAAGGAACTTGTCAGGTGCATCAGGTGCTTGATGACTCGGGGTATGTTCTTTCGTTCGCTGATGCAGTGTCCCGCTTTTGGTTGGGTCCTCACTATTCTTCTCTCTGGCGGGAAATTCAAAGGATGCTTGTTGATCACTCACCCATTCCTCCTTTGGATGTGGACTCTCGCTTCTCTAATTGGAATCTGGCTACTACTAGATTGGACTGCATCTCAGCTGGCAGTGTATATGCCATCCTTCAGTCTGATATATGGATTGTGCATCATGGTAATCAGTTGTGGTTACTCTCCGAGTCATCCTTGTGGTGGCAACACACATTGTCTCGCATTTGGCAGAGTCATCTACCTTTGAAGGAACGTGTTTTCTTGTGGCGCTGCTTGGTGGGAGCTCTACCTGTTGGCAGTGTGTTACATGCTCGGTATATTGCACCTTCACAGTGCCCCAGATGCCTTGAAGCTGAGGAGACCGTGCCACACTTACTATGGCGTTCTCGCCACTCCAAAGCCTTCATTCGGCAAGTGTCGACTGCTCTTCGGCTGCGTTTTCCTTCCGGCTCTTTTCACACACGCTTTTGGCTTTTTCGGGTGCTCCAATCACCGCATTCTCAGTTTGGGGTGTTCTTCACCTGGGTCAGATTTTGGACTCTGTGGGCCATCTGGCACCATAGGAACTCCTTAATGTTCCAAGACACTTATGTTGACCCCTTCCCCTATTTCAAATTATCTCTTGGTCAAGCACTACATTTTGCTTATGACACTGGAGACATCACTCTTGATGCCTACAAGATTTACTTTGATTGTTTCTAGCTTTCAGAGCCTCATAGTGCTCCGCTCTTTGTATCCCTTTCTTTTCGTGGGTTTTCCTCGCTTTGAGGTTTCCCACTTGTGTGTAAAAATGTGTGTGTGTGTGTGTGTGTGTGTGTGTGTGAGAGAGAGAGAGAGAGAGAGAAAGAGAGAGAGAGTGTTGCAGCCTCTATGCGCTGTCAGAGTTCGTTATGTCCGCTGCCTATCCCCTGCACATTGCTCTGTTCTACGCACTGTTGCCCTTGCGTGCTGTTTGACCATTGCGTGATGACCTATTCAGTGCACTGCAGCTTCTGCGTGTTGTCCACCTCTGTGCACCCTCTTTGCCTTGGTACAGTTTTCGCCCCCATCCTCTGTGTGTGTGTGTGTGTGTGTGTGTGTGTGTGTGTGTGTGTTTTCTAAATCCTGCGACTGCGCACGAATCTGCCCGAACCCTAATCTGCTGCTTGTGCGAAGCTTGTTTGGCAACCTGTGTGAGCCGGTGTCTGCAGTTTGCGCTCCTCTAAGGGTGGATCAGCTTCCCTCAACCTGCATGCATACAGCTCGTCATCAGCCTGTACACAATCAGCTACCCTCAGCTTCTGCGGATCTCCTCTATCTACGCGCAATCTACCTCAGCCTATACAGTACTCTACCTACGTCAAGGATTTACAACAGGTTAGGGTTCGGCCCGGGTGCTTCTTCACCTGTGCAGTTGTGTGTGTGGGGGGGGGTACCAGACGGTGCAAGCGTGTGTGGTTGTGTGCAGGTGTGTGTGTGTGTGTGTGTGTGTGTGTGTGTGTGGGTGAGCATCACATGGATTCAACTGATTAGTGTATATACAAGCGTTAGAAAGCTATGGAAAGAACCGATATGGATGCTTTAAGCCTTATCAAAGAATGTTTGCATGAGGACTTCGAGGATGCGCGTCAAGCTTGGGAAGGTTCAGCTCCCGTCATGGAAGTGTGCATTCCTATTCACGAGCTTATGGATCCTCTTGCTCAATATACGCTTAACACGGTGATTCTTTTTTTCCCAAGCACAATGCCTACGGCTCAAGATGTAGGCCAATGGGTTGATTTCCTTCTCAAACGTCAAGCGGTCCGAGGGGTTTACTTTGGCGCGCGAGGCTTCTATGAAGTCTTGTTGCCTGACATGGATGCTCGGGATGCTTTGCTTAAAATGTCTCCTCTTTTCTTCAATACACAGATGACTCATGTACAGCCCTGGGCTCTCACCAAGGACTGTCAAAGCCTCATTCGTCACAAGTGTCCTGTCTGGGTTGAGGTGGCCGACTTTCCGCGCACTTGGCGTCACTGTCTTCCCTTGTTGGCTACCCAGTTAGGCAAGGCCATTTGCCCTCCTAGCTGGATGCAAACACCAATCGTTTTTGTATTCAATGGGACACGGATATCCCCACACCAACAGGTATGTCGATTAATTTTGGGGATGCAGTGGTTGGAAAGCATCCATTTAAACTTAAATGCGGTAAATTTGCAAATTCTTGCTTCCATTGTGGCAAATTTGGTCATATGCAATCCGAATGTCCCGAACCAAATCTGCAACCACCTCCTTCAGCTGTCCCTACCCCTCAACCTCACTCACCTCCGAAATCTTCTATTGAGGTTCAAATCAAAGGTGCTTCAAACTCCTCCCCGACAACTGGGAGAAATAAAGGCAAAGGGAAACAATTACAATTGTTTGCATTTTCTGCTTCTCCAAATATTAAAGACAAAGGAAAAGAACAAGTTTCAACCTCTCAAGCTTGGACAATGCCCAAGAAAACCGCTAAAGCCCGTATTCCGGCATCTTCTCGTAATTATGTGCCCCCCTTGAAGAATGTTGCTCAGAAAAAACTCCCTTGTAATGACAACACTACTTTGGTTGAAGCCTGGGACAAGGTTGTTCGCTCTTCCAAGGAAGTTGTTACAGGAGAAGCCTCTTCATCGCAAGGTGCCTTTATTTTCGATCATCTTGGTCCAGGTCTTGACCCACCTCCTCGGGTGCCTGCAGCTAGGAATGATGTATCGATGGGCACTCGTTCTTGAGTTTTCTCTTTTTCCCATTTCCTCACCCACTGTATATACCATACAGAATGCATGTTCTCTAAGTTGCATCTCCTATAATGTGCATGGGTTGTGCAATCACGACAAGTGACGGCTAACCTGGCAATATGTACATACATGTAAAGCGGACATTGTGGTTCTTCAAGAGCATAAACAGCATCAATTTGCAGGACAAACTTCTTACTTTGCGGGCTACCTAGATCAGCTGGCTATTCTGAAGTGCTTATGCTTGTTCGACATGAGCTCTTCCCGACCTTGGTCTTTAATGACCCGGCCGGCAGATGGATGGTCATCCAATGTATTGTTAATGGGGAAGTTTTCGAATTTGGAGGATTGTATGCATACACAGCTTCTGCAGATAGGGCACCATTGTGGAGTGCTATCTCCTCTTATTGTTGGCGTTCTAATGCATTTCTCTGTGGGGATTTTAATAATGCACCAAACCCTACGAATAACACCATTGGCCATTCTCACACGCTTCATATGGAACGGCAATCATGGGATCAGTTTATATTGACATGTAATGGGCTTGATCTGTGGACCTTTTCGCATGCGACTGATTCAGGATTCACTTTTCATCATAATGCTCAATCTATGTATCGCGCTCGGTTGGATCGCTGGTGTCTTTTTCACATGCAACAATATGATGACTTTGTCTGTGAGATGAGGATTGATTATGCTATGTGTCTCTCGGATCATTTTCCCGCATGTTTGAAACTTTGTTTTGGCTCTTTTGATGTCAATGACTGCCTACCCACGAAGAGACTCTTGCATGTCAATAATGCTTACCTTAAACATGAGTGTTTTCGCGCTATGATTGTGGATATCATTCCGCCTTTGATCTCTCAGATGTATGTTGATATGGACATAGCCTGTTTTCGTTTTGTTATGTGTGTTCAATGTGTTATCCAAGATTATGGCAGAGGGTATTTGTCACAAGTAAGAGAAGAAGTTAAACAGGCAGAGGATACTTGTAGCAGATTAATGCACTTGGCAAATCATTCTTCTCTTACTGACTTGATGAGAGGAAATTGGTCAAATGGCAGACTCGCGCTCGTCTACGGGCTCTTACAGATAAAGGATGTGCTTCTAAACAATTCTTCCAACATTTGCTTCACTCCAGGCAGTCTCAAGCTATACGGAGAGTTAAATTGCCTTCAAGGGAGTGGACCTCCACTTTACGGGAGCTGGCACTAGCCCTACACTCTCATTATGGCAAGATTTTTGTGGGCCCTTCTCCTCCCATGAGAGAAGCTCGTCAAGCGCGTCACATGTTTCTATAGCATGTTACTCCCATTCTTTCGATGCAGCAGGGTCAAGACTTGGAAGCTGTTTTCACCGAGTCAAAATTGTATGCCAGCTTGCTTGATTTGGGCCGATGGAGAGCTCCTAGTTGGGATGGTTTGTCTGTGGAATTTTTCTTGTCTTTCTATGAGTATTTGAAGTTGCCTTTGTTGTTCATGATGAATACGGCTTGGGAGTAGCAGGAATTGCCCTCCTCTTGGAAAGACAGTTTGCACAAGTTGATACCTAATCATGCATTATGTGAAGAACCTCATTGGCGGCCAATTACACTCATGTCTGTGGTATATAAATTGATGGCCAAAATGCTTGCTAATCGACTCAAGTGCTTTCTACATGAGGGCTTGCATCAATCTCAATACGGCTTCATTCCACGAAATATGGAATATGCAAAATATACTCGACAGCATGTCTTAGTTATGCAGGTTGACATTGAAAAGGCATTTGATACTGTTCTTTGGGATTACATTGCGGATACCATGCAATACTTGGAATTTGGGCCTAGGCTATCCCGTGTCGTGCTTTTCTTGTATGCACACAGCACTTCTACAGGCTTGCTAGATGGATCTCTTACAGAATCTTGGCCTTTGGGACGGTCGGTGAGGCAAGGATGCCCTCTTAGTGCTTTGCTTTTATGAGATCGCTACTCACCCCTTGTTTATGTATTTGGATTCCTTGACTTCCAGTGGTAGATTACATGGCCTGACATTTATTTCTGAACGGCATTTTGCTGGTCAGGCATATGCGGATGACTCTTTGTTTATGCCTCGCAATCATTATGATGATGTACAGCAAATTATGCATACTCTTCATTTGTTTGGATTTGCAACAAGTCTCAAAGTTAACTTTCGTAAATCCAAGCTATTGACCCTGGAAGAGTGACTGGCATAAGATATTGTGGCCTGGGGAGATTGTTTCCCCGCACGTTGTGGTTCGCTATCCGGGGTATCCGCTGGGTTGGAATGTATCGGCTAAGCAGAAACTGGATTGGGTACTTCAACGTCTACATTCCAAGTTAAATTATTGGAAACTGTCCACGTGGCCACTACATGTGCGTCTCAGGATTGTCCAATGCATCCTTGTGGCTTACGTGCAGTTTTACTTACCTTTGCTATCATGGTCTCGGTTGCGCTTACAGTCCCTCGTGTCCAATATTTTAGAGCATTTTTGGCAAACCTCGTCTAGCACGAAGGGCCTTCGGCTTTTATCTATGGACAAGCTGTGTTCTCCCAAGCGGCTTGGAGAATTAAATATTTTGGATTTGCGACATCATGTTTTGGCTCGAAAAGCTATGTTGTTGCCAGTTCTGGTGGAGCAGCAGCAACCCTGGGCTCTCATGGTCACACATTTGTGTACGCACATTGTCACCCCATCTTTTGGTCATTAGAAACCGACTTATTGGGATGTTGTTTTTGGGAAGCTTGATGGACACATTCCTGGTTGTCCCTTTACTTCTTCCCTCATTGTTGATTGGAAGGTTGTCACTTCGCAGTTGGCATGGCATGGTGGACAATCTTCTGTGGGTAACTCCCTTCGTTTGGAGAGTCTACATTGGAGCAGGACCTTCGCTTCGACTTTGGTTCAAAGGTCTCCTCGCCAAGCATATTTTCTTTCCCAAAAGGGAATCTGCTAGGTTCATCAAGTAGTTGATGACTCGGGTTATGTTCTTTCATTCACTGATGCAATGAAGCTAAGGAGACCGTGCCACACTTACTATGGGGTTGTCGCCACTCCAAGTCCTTCATTCGGCAAGTGTCAGCTGCTCTTTGGCTGCGTTTTCCTTACGGTGCTTTTCACAGACGCTTTTGGCTTTTTCGAGTGCTGCAGTCACCGCAATCTCAGTTTGCGATGTTCTTTACCTGCGTCAGATTTTGGATTCTGTGGGCCATCTAGCACCATAGGAACTCCTTGATGTTCCAAGGCACTTATGTTGACCCTTTTTTCCTATTTCAAATTACGTTTGACGCCTACAAGATTTATTTTGACTGTTTCTAGCCTTCAGAGCCTCATACTGCTCCGCTTTTTGTATCCCTTTCTTTGTGTGGGTTTTTCTCGCTTTGAGAATTTCCCACCTGTAAATTCTATCAATCAAGATTTACAAAAAAAAGTGTCTGTGTGTGTGTGTGTGTGAGTGTGTGTGTGTGTGTGTGTGAAGTTAGACAAATCCAGAATGACAATCTTGGCAGGCTAGCTACCGAACAATGAAGAGCAGTGTGTGTGTGTGTGTGTGTGCACGTGTATGTGTGCGTAGGTTGGAATTCTGCAGCGCGAGAGAGAGAGGCCTTGGACGTTCACCTCTGTCGAGCACCTTGCGTGTTCGGCTCTCAGTCCTGCGCGCTCTGCCCTGAGCCCTACGCGTGACTGCTCTGCTGCTTACTTGCACGCTATCTGCTCTCAGCCTTTAGCTTTGCTGCCTCTGCATTTCCTGTGCAGACGTCTTCTCTGCACTGCTTTCATCCCTGTGCAGTCAATACTCCCCCACTCCTGTGCTTTGTTAGTTCTTTTTTGCGCTTTGCGTTGCTGCTATGTGTGTGTGTGTGTGTGTGTATCTAGGTGTGGGCAAATTCTGTCAGCTCTGCGCAGCAGTCAGTTACCTCTGTCTTTATTGCACGTGGCCCTGTGAGGGTGTGTGGGTGTGTGTGCATGGGTGTGGAGGGCGATGACGGTTGGTTTCAGGTGTGGTGAATTCTTCTGCCATTTGTTTGTCGCGCGACTTTGCCCTGCGCAACTCCAACACTGCGCAAGCCCTTCTTAGCACGCTGGTGGTTGAAGATAATTTTCACCTACACACGGCTTTCTGTCAGATTCTAGTGTGAGTGGCCGTTGGTGTGTCTGTGCATACTCTTTCAGTAGGAGGTTTCTTCTTGTCGTTGTGTTCAGCAGTGTCACGTGACACATCCAACCCCATGTGTCCGTGGACAAGCTAGAGCATGACCAGGGTTCAGTTCAGTCAAGTCAGTCTAGAATAGGAAGTGATCTGGCACTTTTGTGAGTCTATTCGCAAACCGTGCATGTCCAGACACTTAGATTAGCTACATATCCTCCGATTGCACACAGCATGATCATCAGCATTCCCATCAGAATCCATCAAGGGAATTTTCCAATGCATTAAACCTATTTTCCTATTTTTGACATTTTTCACTTATTTATTAAGTGACTTTTGTTGGGAACTAGGTAGGGCAATTTTGCTAAGATAATATATAAGCAAACCAGAGTGAGCACTATCTGGCAGAAGAACGAGAGCAACAAGCACCCAATGCAACAGGCCCTCTACAGAACCTTCTCAGCAAGTACAGACCTCTCTCGCCATCAGCCATTTAGCCTGGCGTTTTTCAACCATACCAGCGTTTTTGCATCAGTGAATTCAGCCCGACACTTGGCGTTTTTAGCAGCCTCAGGCCAGTGTTTTTGTAGCAACCATAGATACCGTTGCAGCAACGTTTTCAGCCCCAACAGGCCAGCGTTTTGCAGCAGAAATTCAAGGATAAAGTAACATCAAGATCAGCGTTTTTCCTAAGCAATACAATCAGCAAATCAGCGTTTAGAAAGACCAGCAAATTCAGCAAATAGAAGGGCAGCAGATCCAGCGATTCCAAGCAAGAAGAACAGCCCGACAAGAACCATGTCAAGCATTCAGCTTTCAGCCATAGTCTCGCCATCGTCGCCACCACCATCGGCCTAGACATAGCAAGCATATAGACTCATTGCATCAGCCATTCTACCACATTGTGCAATCAATAGTAGACCACTCTCGCCATCGAGAGTGGGGCCCTTGGAGGAGGATTTGACATCTTCGGTGTCGTATTCTCTTCTCTCTCTATCTCTCAGTTCTAGCACCTTCACTCACAATGTCCATTCACATTGTTTGTGTCCATTGCACTCTCTCACTAAAGGAACGGAAGGCTCCCCTTCCGTAAGTAAAAGGATCCTTGAGCACAGTTCGGAGCACTCAACTTGAGCAAGGTTCAACATTCACTTCCGCTGCACCTTACATTGGTATCAGAGCTTTGGCAGTGTTTTGTATCAATCAAGGAAAGAACTACAAGAAATTTTTTTGCTTGTTGCGCTCGCACGTAACCCAAATCCTCTTGGGCGTGTCGATTCCTAATCGTGTTTATGAAGAGTGACAGGAAACCCAAGAAAGAAGGGCTTGTCCAGCCTCCCCTTGTGCCTCTTTTCACTCATTGAGAGCGGACCGTGCACTTAGCGACCGGCCAATCGACGTGAGGTGGGAAAAAGCAACCTTAATGTGAGCGCAAGACCGCTAAGGGGTGCGCCCGCGGAAAAGAGCAAAACTCGGGTGAAGAGAAGATCCTTCTCTAACACAGATTGCAAGCGAAAGAAGAACCTCAAGAACTCAAGAACCCCAAGAACCCAAGTTCCTCGTGAACTTAAGAACCCAAGAACACAAGAACCCACAAGAACCCTCGATTTCAGTGGGTGGTCATCACTCGAAGCAGAATGGATACATCGCTCTGAGGTGATGGGCATGAGAGAGGCGAAGAAGAATTTTCCCCACCAAGAGGTTTTTCTGACCCTCCCCCTTCCCCATCTACGCCAAGGATTGCACCAGATCCTATGGAGGCTAGGTGCAAGACGATGATGGACATGATGACAACGTGGCACGAAGCAAGAATAGCAACCATGGAGCGTGAGCGCAAGCAATTACGCTTGGAGGCCAAAGAATTTGATCGCAAGTACGCAGAAAGAAAAACAAAATTGGATCGCAAGAACGTTGTTCATTCTTCCTCTCTCATCTAATGTGCAGGCGAAGATTGAAGAGATTCGGAAAAAGGAGACTCTCTTAGTCTCTTCTTCTACCAAGCATGACACACATGATTTGCAAGATGATTTGAATGATAATGATAAGCATGATGATTTGAATGACAATGACAAGCATGATGATTTGCATGATCAAGATGAGATTCCTCACAAGCGTGATGATTTGCACGATAAAGATGATGTGATTGTTCACGAGGATGATGGTTTAGTTGATGCTTTTTCTAGCGAAGCTAACCTCGTTGCAGATTCGATCGAACACGAAGAATCGATCTTGGCTTTCGAGTCGAGGTCCACAGCACCCCCCAGGCAAATTCGATCAAACACTACGAACCGATCTTGGCTCTGAAGCCTAGGTCCAAAGAACCCCCACAGGCAGTACTATGTGTTCGAATGATTAGGAAATCACTAAGGCAGCCTCTCCTTTTCATGATAAATCATGCATGGACCACGAATCTTTGCCGCAATCGTGGAAAGGACTGGTGAAACTGTTGCCCAAGCAAGCATTGTGTGAATGCTTCTCGCATTGGCGTCCAATAACGCTTATGCTGGTCGTTTACAAATTGTTGTCGAAAATGTTAGCTACTCGTATTGTTGACCATTTGTTTTCCGGCATACATCCGGCTCAGTATGGATTTATTCCTCGTAAGTAAATTATGGATAATATCGCTAGCAGTTTTATTGGAATTGAGTATGCAAAATACATTGGACAAGATGTGCCTATCATGCAGACTGATATAGAGAAAGCATTTGACACTGTCAATGGGACTTCATTGCTCAGATCATGAAGGCTTTGGGCTTTGGGCCCAAGATGCGGCAGGTAGTTTATTTCCTTTATGAATACAATCAATCTACCGAAATCGTTGACGGTGAGTTGACTCAATTATGGGATCTTGGTCGATCGGTCATGCAAAGATGTCCTTTGAGTGCCATGTTGTATGCTATTGCTACACATCCTTTGCTGTTGTATATCTGAATTCATTAACGGCATCTAGTCGGCTACATGGATTGCCACTGCCAGCTCATGATCATTTTGTGGCACAAGCGTATGCGGATGACTCCGTGTTCTAGACTAGAAATCAACCTGAAGATGTTTGTTGTGTTATGGAAGCACTACATATTTATGGATTGGCAGCAGGTCTGCAAGTGAATTTTTGAAAATTTAAATTATTGTCGTTGCATCAAATGGATTGGCATGTTATGTTATGGCCAGGTGAGATAGTGAAGCATGATCAAATTGTGAGGCATCTTAGTTATGCGTTGGCTTGGTCAGTTAACATTGCAAAGTTGTTGCAATGGGTTGAGAATAAACTGAGGTCTAAACTGCATTACTGTGTGGATTGTGCAACCACGACAAGTGGAAGTTAATTTGGCATTATGTACATCCAAATAAAGCAAATATAGTGGTGTTAGAGGAGCATAATCAACGTGATTTTGTAGGTCAATCTTCGTATTATGCGGGATTCTCGATTGCTTACACTAGTATTGGTTCTTTCTCGAGAGATTTGATAATGGTGCATCATGAACTACAACCGATTTTAGACCATAATGATCCGGTGGGGCGTTGGATGGTAGTTCAATGTCTTGTCCGACGGAATATTTTGAAATTTACTGGTATTTATGCTTATACTGCCTCGACACAGAGAAGTCATCTTTGGCAAGAGTTTGTCAAATACCCCTAGCGTTCACATGCTTTTTGGTACGGGGATTTTTTTAATGCACCTGCAAATGTCGATAACACATCTGGTCATTCACATATGTTGAGCTCTGAATGCTCTTCTTGGGATGCCATGGTCAATAATACGGGTGTCTTGGATCTATGGCCCAACAAGCACTCTTCAGAGCGGGGTTATACATTTACTCATAATGCTCACTCTAGATATAGAGCACGATTAGATCGCTGGTATGTATTGGGCACTCCGCAATATGATATGTTCACATTTGATATGAGGATTGATCATTCTTTCGCCTTATCTGATCATTTTACTCTTTGGCTATGGTTGTTGCATATTAATAATGCATATCTTTCACATAGAGCATTTCAAACTTTGATTGAAGCGGTACTTCCTCCACTTGTCTCTCATATGTTTATTGATGTGGATGTGGCCTGGTATCGTTTTGTCATGCGCATCATCCAAGCAGTCATAGAGAATTATGGTTCGTGGTACATGTACCAGTTGAGAAATAAAGTGCAGGAAGATAAGACAACCTGTCAAGCCTTGGGAAGTCTTGAAGATACTAGAAGGCTTACTGATTCAGAACAAGAGGAATTATGCACAGCTAAAACCTTGTTGATGCATAATGATAAGAGAAAACTTGAAAAATGGAAAATTAGATCTAGGCAACAGGCTTTTATGGATAACAGTTGCTCGTCGAAACAATTCTTTGAGCATTTGCATCATTCAAGGACATCTGCCTCTATCAAAAGGGTTAAAGACGAGGCTGGGCCATGGACGACCAAGAAAGGTCAATTGGCAGACTCAATGGTGGATCGTTTTCAACGAGTTTTTGCCAAGCCCGAGGCTCCCTCGACTGAGGTTTTGCAAGCCAGACACTTATTGTTGTCTTATGTACATCCTATACTCACAATGAATGATGTGGATACCCTTGAGGCTAGTTTTACTGAGGACGAGTTGCACGACAGACTACAGTTTGTCGCATCTTGGTGGTTGAAAGTCGCCTGGATGGGACAGGCTTACGGTTGAAGTTTTTCTCCGCTTTTGGAAATCACTAAGGCAACCTCTGCTTTTCATGATAAATCATGCATGGACCACGCAATCTTTGCCGCAATCGTGGAAAGGACTGGTGAAACTGTTGCCCAAGCAAGCATTGGCGTCCAATAACGCTTATGCGGGTCGTTTACAAATTGTTGTCGAAAATGTTAGCTACTCGTATTGTTGACTATTTGTTTTCCAGCATACATCCGGCTCAGTATGGATTTATTCCTTGCAAGCAAATTATGGATAATATCGCTAGCAGTTTTATTGGAATTGAGTATACAAAATACATTGGACAAGATGTGCTTATCATGCAGACTGATATAGAGAAAGCATTTGACACTGTTCAATGGGACTTCATTGCTCAGATCATAAAGGCTTTGGGCTTTGGGCCCAAGATGCGGCAGGTAGTTTATTTCCTTTATGAAAACAATCAATCGACCGGAATTCTTGACGGTGAGCTGACTTGGTTATGGGATCTTGGTCGATCAATCATGCAAGGATGTCCTTTGAGTGCCATGTTGTATGCTATTGCTACACATCCTTTGCTGTTGTATATCTGAATTCATTAACGGCATCTAGTCAGCTACATGGATTGCAACTGCCAGCTCATGATCATTTTGTGGCACAAGCGTATGCGGATGACTTCGTGTTTTGGCCTAGAAATCAACCTGAAGATGTTTGTTGTGTTATGGAAGCACTACATATTTATGGGTTGGTTGCAGGTCTGCAAGTGAATTTCCGAAAATTTAAATTATTGTCGTTCCATCAAATGGATTGGCATGCTATGTTATGGCCAGGTGAGATAGTGAAGCATGATCAAGGCATCTTAGTTATCCGTTGGCTTGGTCAGTTAACATTGCGAAGTTGTTGCAATGGGTTGAGAATAAACTGAGGTCTAAATTGCATTATTGGAAATTATCTACCTGGCCGCTCCATGTAAGGCTCTGAATAGTGTAGTCTATTTCGGTGGCATACATGCAATTTTTCCTGCCATTGTTGCATTGGCCACCCCGTCCTCTTCAAGATTTCATGTCTCGGATCTAGAGCACTTCTGGTCCACTTTCTCTCACAAAAAAGGCTTGCGATTGCTTCCAAGGATAAGCTCTGTACCCCAAAAAGTTGTGGTAGTCTGAATATCCTTCATTTGGGTTCTCACATATGATGTTACAGCACGGAAGGCTACTTTGTTGTTGGTGCTCGTCATAGTTGACACGTACGGTCACGTACGATGGTTACACGTACGAAGACGTGCGGTACTAATCGAACTAAAAAAAATTAGACGTACGTTGACGTAACGTACGATGCAAAAAAATAAATCATATATTTTTCAGAGCTTTTACTCTATTATGAGTAACTACTTAGTATTAAGTACATACAACTCAAAGGAGATGTCTTACAAGTAAGAACATTAAAGATTTGGCCATGGACATTGGAAACGGTAATGTTCGAAAAAAGATGATCATGATTGCATTTGATTTCATAATTCATTACATAAGTAGAGAGTCGAGGCTCGAGAGATACAAGTGCCAAAAAGTAGTACAAAAAAGTAGTGACACAACTCATAGTCTCATGGTCCATGGGTACAAACTTTAAAGCATAAAGAGAGAGTTCTAAGTGCTCATATCGCTCTCATCACCGGAGTTGTGGTCCGAGCTTGAGCTAGAGCTTGAGCTAGAGGTAGCTGCATCATCCTCATCACTACTTGCATTAGATGCACTAGATGCAAGACCATAATCTCCCTCACTAAGGATGTTGCCCTCATCATCAAACTCTGGCTCTCTAGGATCCGCAAGTTTAGAAATGGACACATTCTCCAAAGTGGTGTCCGCCATAGTAGATCCGCTACCCGAGCCTCGCCGCACATAGGTCCTGGGTGTCCGTGCCGACGCTCTTCCACTCCCATGAGCAACCGAAGTGGAAGCTCCTCTACCTGTAGTTGCCAAAGCTCGCACAACCACCTTCTTGCGGGACCGTGTGCGAGAGACACGGCGATCAATCTCCTCCAACTCCAAGTAGAGGTCTCGAAATATTTGCTCCTCCTCTGGATCGCGATCTTTGTTGAGACTCTTAAGAGTTTCAATGGAGAGCTTGCATTCATCTACATTCACCTATTTGTCATTTACAACATGCAAGAAGATTAATGGAGTTAGCAATTTGGTATGCCAAAAATATGAGCACATGATACATCATACATATTACATCATACATGTGAAAGCATAAATAAAGAGTATGATGTAGCCAACTCAATTACCTGCCTAGCCATTGGCATCTCGTGCATGGACCTCAACATGCGTAAATTGGAGCGACAATAGATAAGCCGCTCCAATTGCTTCGTAGAAAGCTTGTTGCGGATCTTGGTGTGTATAAGAGAATACGCCGACCAATTCCGCTCACATGCACCCGATGAGCAATCCTAGAGCACATAGATGATAGAAGAGAGGCATGAGATTTGAATTGTGGGAATTTTCAATTGAGAGGTGACTTATGTGACATGTCACATGAATGATGAATGTCAAATGATGACAT
This sequence comes from Adiantum capillus-veneris, assembly GCF_014529385.1. Taxonomy (NCBI): domain Eukaryota; kingdom Viridiplantae; phylum Streptophyta; class Polypodiopsida; order Polypodiales; family Pteridaceae; genus Adiantum; species Adiantum capillus-veneris. The sequence goes on along the minus strand of NC_140956.1, from coordinate 41,085,652 downwards.
GATTGAGATTATAAATTTATAATTTATGGTATGGTATTATGTATAATTATTAATATATATGATATACCTGTCCAAGAACCCTCAATGCCACCCTTTGAAGGTGAGGCAATTGATAGCCAAAACATTCCCACCAAAAAAGAGGCTTCACTAACGAATCCCTCCTCCAACACACCGAGGAAGCGAATGCTGTGCCTCTTTGGTCTCCATAGTTGATGAGCTCTTGGAGAAACTCTCCATGGTGTTCTTCATTGAGTATCTTTGGAAGGTACTTGTCGCGCTCCTCTTGAAGTGCTTGATCCGCAAAGATTGATGGCTTTTTGAAAGCCGGATGCAAGAGGGCGGCAAAGCCATGGATTGGTCGCCTCATCCAATCCCACCGCTTTTTAACAAGGAAGAGAATGTCATCTCTCTTTGGAGAGTCCTCCAACACATCACTACAAAGAGAGAGAGAAAGATAGTCAAGCATGGAAGGGTAGAACCGTAGATAGAAAAAGACAACTTACAATGTACATAAATCATAAGGTGATATGTTTACCGTGAACCATCGGGTGCTCCATCAAGAATGGTGGATCTCTCAATCTCCTTGTAAGCCTCCTCCATGAAGTGGTAAAGGAGACCTATGGTAGACCCTTCCATGTCGGTCATCCGAAGCACCTTATACAATGGCAATACCACCATGACAAGACCTTTGACCTCTTGCCAAAACTCCTCCTTCAAGCAAAGCCGTTGGATGGCCTTTGCATCTTGTTGGGATGATTGGGTCTCTTCTTCAATCCATGCTTTGAACTCATCCGAGACCATTGTCTTTTGCAAGTTGGTTTGCACATCATAGAGGCGCTCAAGGAGGAGCCACATAGCGGCAAAGCGTGTTGCGGAAGGCTTCTTCAACTCCAAGCCGGAGTAAGTGCGATATATCGCAAGTACTCTCACCTTTTTGTTGATGAAGTTGACGATGGAGAGGGCTTGGGATAGAATGTCCTTTACCCAAGGTAGGTCGCCAATGTCCTCCAAGAGGAGGTCAATGCAATGTGATGCACATGGAGTCCATACTATGTGTGGATACTCCGCCTCTAGCTTTTTGGCCATGGAAGCACAATTGGAGGCATTGTCAGTGATTACTTGAATGACGTTGCTTGGACCGATCTACATATGGAGAAAGAAGGGAAAGTGAGAAGAGCCAAGGCAAAAGACAAAATTGAAAATAGTAGATACTTGAGAGTGGAATAAAAAATTTTACCTCTTTTATGGCTTGACGAATGTGGCGGTAAATGAAGGCACCCGTGACCTTTTTCCCCCTTGCTCCCGCATCAACCGCTCGCAAGAAGTAGGTGCCAAGAGGGCATGAGACAAGGATATTAATGATTCCCCTCTTCTTGCGGTCACTCCATCCATCGGTGAGAATAGAGCAACCATACTTTACCCATCCGGCACGCACGGGGTCAAGAGACTTGTCGATTCGTGCCCTCTCTTCATCAAGCTTTTTGATGCGCATGTCATGGTATGACACTCCCGTCCACCCTTCACATGGACCAACCGCGGCAATAGCCTTCACCATGCGTTTCCAACGATCCGTGCGAAGAATATGAAAAGAGAGATTGCACTCAATGATGGTGCGTGCAATCTCTATCTCCGCTTGTCGTTGCCTCTCTTTGAGGAAAGACAAAGGACCGGAAGTTCCACCCACCGTTTGTGCAAGAGTAGCTTGCTTTGGAGGCCGCCCACCATGACTTCTTTTGCTCTTCTTTGAGACGCTACCACCCTCGGTGGAGGCCATGGTAGCGCCGCCGGATGCAACGGACATTGATGGAGAAGCATCCTCTCCCGAATCGGAGAGATCATGGTCGGGCGGAACCACCTCCTCCGATGCCTTTGCAACCGCCTTGCGCGTCTTCAAGGGGAGATACTTTGCTTTGCACTCTTGGAAAATGTCGTCGGGGATATTCGGACAAGGACCCGCTTCCCCTCCCACCTTGGTCAAGTGGATGATAAGGCGGGTGGAGCTTGAGGTCATGGTCTTCGGGCAATATTTGCAATACCATTTGCAAACATTTTGCTTGTTCTTCACCCTTTCAAAGTAGCGGCAATGCTTGTTGAAGGCTTCATGAAGAGCGGGCGGCATTATGGAGAGCTTGAGGGATGGGGAGTGATGAGAGAACTTTAGAGTAATGGAGAGCTTGAAGGAGATGGATGGAGATGAAGAGAGCTTAAGGATTAATGGAGAGCTTGAAGGAGATAAAGAAAGCATGAGCCTTGAAGGAACAATGGAGAGCTTGAAGGAGATGAAGGGAGCTTGAAGGAGTAATGGAGAGCTTGAAGACTTGATGGAGTGCCAAAGCTTGAAGCCTTGATGGAGTGCCAAAGCTTGAAGCCTTGGCCCTTGATGAATGGAGAGAGCTTGAGGGAGCTTGAGTAGGGAAGGAGATGAATGAGAGAGCTTGAGGGATATATGGAGAAGAAGAGAGGGTGGGCAACCTTATATAGGTTTTGAGGAGAGAGGGAGAAGAGGGTTAAAGAGAGAGCATGCTTCAAAATTCAAATTCCATGTGCCATGGCCATAGCCCATGTGGCTTTGTGTGTGTGTGTGTGTGTGTGTGTGTGGATGTTGAGGGGGGGGGGGGTGGGGGGGGTGGGATGGCACATTGGCTTATGATGCCCCAAGGGCCAAGGCTCCAAGGCCCCCAACGTTCAAGTTTTTAACGTTCAAAAACTGCCAGCATGTGGCGCTACAAAACGGCTGTAAAAACAGTCAAAAAAGTCCGCCAACGGTCACTTTTTTTTGATCGGACGGAACCCGGACGGAACGGACGGATCGGACGGGACGGGACGGAACGGACGGGACGTTCCGTTCGACGGACGTGGACAACCCTGGTGCTCGTTGAGCAAAAACAACCCTAGACGCACATGCTTGCGTTTTTGTGCTCTCATGCGGTTTCCACACCAACCTTCGGCCATTGGCAGCCGTCATATTGTGATGTGGTTCTTGGTAAAGTTGAAGCTACAATTCCGGAATGTCCCTTTGCTTCCTGTTTAGTGGCAGATTGGAAGTTGATAACAGGGGAATTGTTGTAAAATGTTAAAGATGACGCCTATGGAAATTCACTTCGATTGGAGAGTTTGCATTGGAGTAGAGTTTTTGCTCAAACTCTTGTTCGATGCTCTCCTAGACAAGCTTACTTTCTCTCCCACAAAGGTATTGACAAGATAACAAATGTGATAGACGCTTTAGGACGGGTGCTCTCATTCAGACAGGCTGCTCTTAGCTTTGGACTTGGGTTACACTACAGGCGCATGTGGGACACCATTAAGGAGTTCGTCGATTCTATATCTCCCATCCTGCCGCTAGTTGAAGACAATCAACTTTGCGATTGGCTCTACGATGGTTCTTCGATTGACTCGATATCTACAAAGAAAGTGTACTATCATTTGCAGTCATCTTCCTGGATCCAAGAACATTGTAACAAGGTATGGAATATCAATAAAAGTGTTACTTGGTGACAGAGTAAAGTTATGAAAGTGTGGCATGCTAAGCTACCTCTCAAGGAGCGTTTGTTTATGTGGAGATGTATTGTTGGGGTTCTCCCCACTAGCAAATTATTGACCTCTAGGAGATTGTCCTGTTCGCGATGCGTTCACTGTGGTGCAGGCATTGAGAATATTCCACATATACTCTAGTCTTGTTCCCATATGCGACAGTTTGTGGATAGCATCTCTTTAGCACTTCGCTCGCGCTTTCTTGGCTTACAATCTGGTAAATTTCTTTGGATCTTTGGAGTGCTTCCACCTTTGCTTCGGTCGTATGCATACTTTTTTGGCTGGGTCAGATTCTGGGTACTATGGACAATGTGGAGAGCACAGAATTCCCTCATGTTTCAATAGATTCAAGTGGAATATGTTTCTTTCTTCAAGATATCTCTTAGACAATCTCTTCAAGTTGCCTATGACTTGAACGAGCTCCCTGTTAGCCATTATCAGCTCTACTTTGAGTGTTTCTGAGTTACAGTCAAGTAGAGTTACTTTAACTGTTTCTGAGTTTGTAATACTTTCTATGGCTTTTCCTCGCTTTGAGGTTTCCCATTTGTAATTCAATCTGACATTTTATTTTTTATTTTTAGATGTGAGTATCGGTGGGTGAGGGAGAGAGAGAGATCTGGGAAAGGCTCTCCATGCTGATAACAAACTGCCCATACAAGTGACTGAGGGTGGTCCGACATCGAACTGACTTGCTGTTGGGATAAAGCCCCATGTGGCCGGTTAGGCCAGGTGCCCGCCCACTATACTTATTCATTATGTACATAATAGAATAAGGAGACTCACATGTAGAGAGTGAGTTTTAGCCCCTGAAAATACAAGGTCTCCTCTTCTCCATTGCTTCACACACTCACACACGCTCTCGCTCGCGCACTTCAACTGGTATCAGAGCTTTGGTTTCGCGACAGATGGAGTGCTACAGAGAAGTGAGCTTTCGGCTTTGGTGAGCTCGCTTTCGGTGGAAGCTTGAGATCGGTGAGCAGCCACCATATCTGTGCTCATGGAAGCTTGAGGAACATTCCTAAGCTTGAGAGAAGGGTGTATTGCAAGTGTGTATGCTTTTTTGCAGCCATACTTACAGGAAGAATGCAGATTTTCATTTCCGCAGGTCATTTTTCGGGCTCGAAAACAGTGTTTTTTGCATAACTTTTGCGTACGGAATGCGATTTATGCAAGGTTAGGGTGTAACCTAGGGTTTTGGCACGCTCCGGACGCAATTGTGATGTCCATTTGGACTAATTTTGACCTCTGAATTTCCTGCAGCAGCAGCTGTTTATTGTGTGTAGAGGATTACACACACGGTTTGCACTCGGATGCGAGAGTGGTAATGGCTACAACTTTGCTCACAAGTGAAAGGATACGATGTATGCCTTATGTGGTTTGATGCTCAAGGAGTTGAGACTTTGAGGCAGCTCATATATACTTGAGTGCTGATTTTGCGCATGATTTGCTCATGGTTTTGAGCATGTTTATGGCATGTATGGTTATTATGGTTCGATAGCCAAATACTACCAAACCTCTCCCAGATTTTTCTTGTGAGTTTATTTGTTTATACGCATGGTTTGCAATCGTGTTTTGATTGCATTTGGCACTCAGTGGTTGCTTTGCCATAGTGTTTTGGCCTCACATTGTGAGAGTGTTTGCTCATCGGATTATGTCATTTGACATACATATGGTAATCTCTTCAGGAAGGAGATTGTTGATGATAGTTTCATCGATTACCACATAGTGCTCAGAGTGGGTGTTTTGGCATCATTTGAGCAGTTTTGCTAACATGTTCGTTACATTGATCGCCATATTTGCTGATACTTCTCTTAGACAGCTTATGTCAGCTTATGTTGTATTTTGACAATACTTGGTGTATAAGTTAGCCACGCCTTGACTATTGTCAGTTGATCAATTTGTTCTTGGTCTTGTCACAGGTTATCTCGCCATGGATTTGGCATGTACATCATTGTCAGGGTTTGTGCTTTTCCATACAAAGTTTGACGGTTCAAACTTTGAGCATTGGAAAGCAGGTATGCATGATGCATTGACTCAGTTGGGCCAAGTGTTGCCACTACAAGGCGTGGATGCTAGGCAAGAGTCTATGACTGACGATGAGTGGGAGGACTTGGATGAGCTTGCACGTTCGACGATCATGTTACACCTTGGTGAGTTTATCTATTGCATTGGTTTGGATGCATGTACAACTAGAGGTTATGGCAAAGATTATGCAATGCTTTTGGCACAAATGAGTCTAGAGAGATGTCTACAGTCAAAGGACGATCTTGCAGACATAGAGATGTTGTGTGTTGGCATTGTGGTCATACAGGGCATGTACGTAGGCGTTGTTTTCGGCGGATGAGACAGCGCAAGAGACAGCACAGGAGGGATGCTATCAGTTTGGATGATGTGGGAGCAAATGTAGCGTATGTGGCTACACATGACGGAGATGTCGCCTTTGCTTCCATGTGAGTGCTAGATTTCACGTCACGTCAACTCGTGAGTGGTTTAGCACATATGCTAGTGGTATGCTTGGACGTGTGTGTCTAGCTGATGGTTCAGTGCATGACATAGTTGGTGCAGGAGATGTCAGACTATTGTTGTCGAGTGGTGCATCATACGTGTTACGAGAAATACGCCATGTGCCAGGTTTGACGCAAAGCTTGATCTTTGTAAGTCAGTTATGAGACAACGGATGCCAAGTAGTGTTGGACGAGCACAGTTTCAGATTGCATCATGGACAGCTAGTCATAGCGAGAGTGTTATGTCCCGCTCACAAGAGAGGGGATCTAGCCCAGATGCCGTCGGGATGGGCGTCCAATGTCCGGGCGGAAGTAGTGTGAACCCGACCAGTCTGGCCGGCCATTATTATAAAAGGGAGGCCAAGGCCTCATTTACAGTTATCGACCCCACTAGCAGAGTGCCAGTGGTTAGCCCGCGAGGCTAGGAGTGCGCGAGGTCACCTCGAGGAGGTGAGGCCGGGTGGTATGGGACGCTCAGTCTTACAGGTGCACGCCTACGTCCTCGGACGCTGGCCCCAACACGGGGGAGCTGCCGGATGGTGGCTATGGTCAGGTGGTTCGTCCGACGCGCATCTGTAGGCGGTTTGTGTGGCCGGGAGATCCTATCTCCTCGTTCGTTTCATGAAGATCCTATCTCCTCGTTCGTTTCATGGTATCAGAGCCGGCTTGGCTACACGAAGGACCGAGTGTACACTTACAGATTGGTTCGAGTCGGATAATCACTGTTTTATGTCATTTTTGATGAATTAATTGTTTAACTGATTATTTTCTTCTCATAAGCTTGTGTGCATGTGAAATTTAATGCGTTGCTCGCTGATTTTGTATAAAATTCAACAGCCTAGCAAGTGGAAATGCGGAAAATCACACTATTACTAATTGATTTTATTGGTTTTTCGATGAAAATCAGTATATTACTTATTAATTTGCTGTCTGGATTTTATTTCAGCATATGGTATACTTTTACCTCTCTGTGTAACTCTCATTGTACGAAGCACAGAGAGAGAGAGAGAGAGAGAGAGAGAGAGAGATGCAGATACCTCTCTCTAGTAGCACGGCTTTTTGCAGGGCTTTCTCTGTGGGTACCCTTCTCTTGTAGCGTGGGGATTTTTTTTTGCAGGGGAAGGTGTTGCTTGCGTGGAATTTCCTTGCAAGGCTGGCTCCTACCTTGCGCTCCTTGCGCATGTTGGCCACGGGCAGCCACACGCTCCCTCTTTCCTTCGCAGCTTCCACGCGGCGGCCTCAGCAGCTGGCCCTTTCTTTTTACGATGGGAAGGTTACGTTGCTTTTTTTTTATGAAAGGTGCCCATTATTTAAGTGGCCAAAGGCCCTTGACTTATTTTAAAAAAAAGGGGGGCTTGGACACTTTACATTTTTTTTAAAGAGAGTATGAAACCTGCTGATTATTAAAAGTCACTTACAGAGACTTTACAGTGTGCAGAGAAACTCATTTTTGGGCCTCTCTACTTCTTTCTGCTGCTCCTCTCTCTCACCTGCTCGCGCTCTCGCGCTCCTGCCATCACCTGCTCGCCTTCAGGTGCTCACGCCGACGCGTGGAGCTCCTCAAATTTCACTTTTTTTCGCAACCAACAAGTGCAGAAAAGGCTCGGTTTCGCATGAATTTTCCATTTTTTTCACGCACCTCGCCATGGATTCCTCCAGATCTGATGTGCAACGTGACGACGGGCCAGGTAACATTCAAATTCCATTTACACATGCTCTCTACACATGGATTACAAGCACTTTCCAGAGCTTCGACCAGCGTGTTACCGCTCTGGAAAACGCGAATGTTCAGACGAACCTTCGCTTGGCCTCTCTCGAAGGGGTCGTACAGGGGCTCAGTTCCCGCCTTTCTACTCTCGAAAATATGGCTCAGTCGACGACTGCGCGTATTTCCGAGGGCAAAAGTTAAAACCCATCTCAAGCATTTGCGGACGCAGATTGCTGCTTTTGGGCGTTCGCAGGGTGGTCTGACAGCCACAATTCCGTATAAAACTACAAATTTCTCGGGTGAAGAGAAGGAGTGTACGGAATTGGCTGTAAATAACTGGTTGCACCAATGGACCACATACTTTGATCTCCATGGGGAGCATGATGAACGGAGGATTCAGACGATTCCTCTTTATCTGCGCAGTAAGGCGCTCACCGGGTGGCGTGACATGACAGAAAAGCCTACGACGTGGGCTGATTTTTGCGTGAAATTCAAGAAGGATTTCGCAAATATGGACCCTTTGAAAATGTATGCCAAACTACAGAGTCTTTCGATGAAAACTCTGTCTTTTGATAAATATACGATAGCTTTCAAAGAGGCGCTCACCTTCTGTAAGGTGGATTCCACACACGCCGTGCACATGTACTTACTGGGGTTACATGAAGATTACCGTTGGGCCTTGATTAAGGATAAAGCCCCAACTGATGTCAAGGATGCAGTGGCAAAGGCCAGGACATTCCATTTGATAAATGGAGCGAATTATGAGAAGAAAAGAAATGCAGACCATCAATCCGGTGAGGGTGCTTCGAGAAGCGACCCCGATTCCAGCATAAGTCCAAATCACCGCCGAGATCTTCTCAAGAAAAGAAGAAAGCCAGAAACGCTTCAATTGTTGATGCAATGAAGAAGGGGGCTTGCTTCGGATGTGGCCAGACGGGTCACCAAATCAAGGATTGCCCTAAAAAGAAAAAGACGCAGAAACCCCAAGGCCGTCCTTCGGTTCAGATTCACGAGATCTCAAATAACTCTGATGTTGTTCAAGTTGAAATCCATCATTTAGCGCACAGTTCATGCTCAAATTGTACTTTTAGCACCAAAGTGTTTGGTAAGCACGATCTTCTCCGTTTCCCCGGGAAGATCAATGGTCACGACGTGACCGTACTCCTTCATAATATAAGCTCGCACAATTTTGTGGATGCAAAATTGGTGCAGAAACTGAATCTGCGGACGCAGGACAGTAACCATGAGTATCGCGTGAAGATGGCTCGTGGCGTGGATACAGATGTATGGAATCGGATGGTTCCAGACTTGTCGCTTGAGCTGGCTGATTACAAAGAGAACCTGGACTTCCACATCATGCGCCTGGACAGAGCAGATGTTATTTTGGGAATTCCATGGTTTTATGATAAACAAGACTCATTGTATATAGACTATGTACATCACTCTCTTATTTTTGTTAAGCAGAACATGCCTCATGTATCTATGTCGCTTTGTAATCAAAAGTCTGTAAATAATGGTTTTGCAATACCAGTTGTTACTGCTTTGGAAATGTATAAAGAAATAAAGTCTTCTGATGTTGACTTTTATCAATGTGTACCATCTGCTTGGTTTGATTCATTAGTGCTTGGTACTTCTGTCACTGAATTTCGTAAAAATGTTTCATGTTCTTCTGTTGAACTTGGGGATTCCGACGAATCCAATCTTATCCGAGAAATCATGACTGATTTCAAGGATGTTTTTCTTGATGATCTACCTCCTGGCTTGCCGCCTTCGAGAGGAGTAGATCATGGCATTGAGTTGGTGGCTGGTAGTCAACCCTTCTCAAAGCAACCCTATCGGTTTAGTAAAACCGAGGAGAACGAGATTCAACGACAGCTGAAGGATTATCTCGACAGGGGTTTTGTTCGGCCTAGCAAATCCCCGTGGGGAGCGCCAGTACTACTTTCTCGAAAGAAAGATAACACTATGCGCTTCTGCGTGGATTACAAGGGATTGAATAAGCTCACTGTCAAGAACAAGTACCCGCTCCCGCGTATGGACGATCTGATAGATCGGCTCCATGGAGCGTTGTATTTTACGAAGATAGACCTGTGATCGGACTATCATCAGATACGGATCAAACTGGAAGATATTCCTAAGACAGGCTTCCATACGCGTTATGGTCACTACAAGTTTTTGGTCTTGCCTTTTGGTTTGACCAATGCTTCAGCTACGTTCCAGCGGATGATGAATGATCTGCTAAGACCATTTTTAGGCAACTTCGTTGTTGTATTTCTCGATGATATCTTGATCTACAGCCGAAGTTTGTCTGAGCACCTACTGCATATACGCACTGTTCTCGAAGTATTGAGAACTGAGAAGCTTTACGCTAAGGCTTCGAAGTGTGAATTCTTTAAGAAATAGCTTTTGGACTTGGGTCACATCATTACTCGCGATGGAATTCGCATTGACCCTGAAAAGTTGGATAAAGTGCGAAATTGGCCCATTCTGAAGAATGTACGCCAAGTAAAGTCCTTTTTAGGCTTTACTGGATTCTTTCGCAAGTTTATCAAGGATTACTCTAAAGTTGCTGCTCCGCTTACGCAACTTTTAAAAGGAGGGGTGAAAGGGCCGAAGACTTCGGGTCCTCGTCATAAAGGAAATCCCCCTGTTGTCTGGAATGAGCGTCTCGACGAGAGCTTTCGGACACTAAAGCACTTGGTGACTACTGCGCCAATATTACACATTGTGGATCCTAGCAAACCGTTTGTGGTTGAAACGAATGCTAGTGATTATGCTATTGGTGCGGCGTTATACCAAGATGGACGTCCTGTTGCGTTTGAAAGTAAGAAACTTTCTGACACCGAGATGCGTTATCGAACGTACGAGAAGGAGCTTTATGTTGTAGTCCACGCCCTGAGGAAATGGTGGCACTACTTGTATGGCTCTACGTTTGTTGCATGGACAGATCATCATTCCTTGCGCTATATCTGTGATCAGGGTGATCTCAGAGGCCGGAAGGCCAAATGGGTTGAGCTTATGCAAGAGTTTGACTTTGAGATCCGTTATAGGAAAGGATCCAACAATCGAGTTGCCGATGCGCTCAACAAGATTCCTGAGGTCAATGCCTTGTCTATGGCTGAAATCTCGACGGATTTCTATCTCTCTCTCTCCGAGGGCTATGTCGTTCCGATAGCCATTTTGGCAGGATATGGAACGAGGTCGAAGCTGGGCATGACTCGCATACAGGCTTGGGTGGTCCGGAGACCCAAGTGAGTCGTGCTGGAGAGACGAGACAGCGACAATATTCCATTAGAGGTGGACTATTGTTTAGAAATGGTAAAGTTTGCGTGCCGGAAATCTATGCGATTCGCCAAAGGGTTTTGTGCGAATGCCACGATGTTCCTAGCGCTGGGCACCCAGGCATCTAAAGAACTTTGGCTTTGGTCAAGCGATATTTCTATTGGCCAAGAATGCGCTCTTACATAGAGAGCTATGTGAAGAAATGCGCTCAGTGTCAGGTCAATAAGGCAGAGCGCCTTAGGAAAGCTGGCCTGTTACATCCATTGGAAATCCCAGATGCCAAGTGGCAAGAGTATTTCCATGGACTTTATCGTTGGTTTGCCAAATACTAGTCGAGGCAATGACGCTATTTGGGTTGTGGTCGATAGACTCACAAAAATGGTGAAGTTTATACCAACGAAGTCGACAGTAAAAAGCCATGAGTTGGCGGTTTTATTTGTCGATCAGCTTTATAAGTTGTATGGTCTCCTAGAAGATATCGTCAGTGATTGAGATACTAAGTTCACTGGCCGATTTTGGCGAGATATTTTTGCTCACCTTCAGACGAAGTTGAGTATGTCGTCTTCTGACCATCCTGAGTCCGACGAACAAACTGAGAGGATGAATCAGACGTTAGAGGACATGTTGAGAGCCTATGTCTCTCATAGGCAATCTGAATGGGAGAGGTATCTTCCACAGTTAGAGTTTGCCTATAATAATAGCAAGCATTCTGCTATTGGATTTAGCCCGTTCATGCTGATGTATGGATTTGAGCCTAAACCCCCGATTGCTATTGGCTTGAAGAAAGTCAAGGACCGCCAAGCTCGTGATTTCCTGTATGACATGCAAGAGATGCTCGAATTGGCTAAGGATAGTATAAGAACGGCTCGTGATCGAGTCACTACTTATGCTAATCAAAAGAGATCTCCAAGGACTCTAGATGTGGGACAATGGGTTTATCTGAAGATACCCAAAGATTCCAAGACTATGCGGACAGGAAAGCATTATAAGCTTTCAGCTAGATATTGTGGTCCGTTCTTGATCACAAAGAAAATTGGCCAAGTTGCCTATAAACTGGCTCTTCCTTCGGATGTTACTGTACATCCAGTGTTTCATGTCAACCGCCTTAAAGTGAAATTGGGCGAAGCTGATGTTTTTTTTTTTCTTTTTTTTGAGAGAGTAGGAACTTGAAATTACAACTCACTCACCCGACTCCGTGAGGTGGGTGAAGCTGATGTTGTCGTGCCTATTGAGGAAAATGTATGGCAAGATATGCAAACTGAGTATATTCCTCGAGAACCAAAAGCAGTTTTAGATCATCGTACCCGTCATTCTCGCCAAAAGGCTTATGACGAGTACTTAATTAAATGGAAGGGTCAATCTGAAAGGTTTGCTACTTGGGAACCTGTTAGAGCTTTGAAGGCTCAGTATCCCCACTTCATTGATGAGGACATCAATGGTTCTTAAGGGGGGAAGTATGTTATGTCCCACTCACAGGAGAGGGGATCTAGCCCATATGCCGTCCGGATGGGCGTCCAGTGTCCGGGCGGACGTAGTGTGAACCCGGCCAGTGTGGCCGGCGATTATTATAAAAGGGAGGCCAAGGCCTCATTTACAGTTACCGACCCCACTGGCACTTTGCCAGTGGTTAGCCCGCGAGGCTAGGAGTGCGCGAGGTCACCTCGAGGAGGTGAGGCCGGGTGGTAGGGGACGCTCGATCTTACAGGTGCACGCCTACGTCCTCGGACGCTGGCCCCAGCACGGGGGAGCTGTCGGATGGTGACTATGGTCGAGTGGTTCGTCCGACGCGCGTCTGTAGGCGGTCTGTGTGGCCGGGAGATCCTATCTCCTCGTTCGTTTCAGAGAGGTGCTAGTGTTGGCATGATTCATGTGATGCGAGTACGTCATGTGCAAGACGGCACAGTCTTCGTGAGTACGCAGCCATGCAGAGAGACGAACTATGTCTCCTTTGCGGATAGATTGCATGATGCTCCAGTTTGTGAGCATGTTGAGCCAATTGTGCAGATAGTTGTGTAGCAGGGCATGTCATTTGTGGATACAATGACGGATATGGATGGCTTGAGTGTTGAGGATTCAATCGTGATTCAGTCATTCATGGATATGCTTAGGCCAGAGGCTAATGTATGTGAGTCAGAGCTAGGCATTGCTCTTACCACACAAGGTTCAGGACAGACAGATGCTCTTGGTGCGCATGTGACATGCGATGGACACCAGGATGGATTCCAGGGATTGAAGTTCGAGTGTCAGGGTGATTTCCATGAGTGGAGTTATGAGCCAGATTTGATTGAGATGGTCAAATTGGCAAATATTGCTAGGATTGCATCAGCATTTGGGAGTCTTATGTACGAGATACTGATCTCGAGACCCGAGATTGCATTTGCAGTAGGTGCATTTGCAATGGGAGCAGTTAGTCGTGCAGTGACTGACGTTGGCCTTGAGCATAGGGGTACTTTGTAGCGTATGGTAAGATACTTGCAGGATGTGTGCGGCTTTGGTGAAGAGTATGGTGTCGATCGCTCTATACTTTCTCTACGATTAGAGCTGGATGCACACAGATTCAGTGAGCCAATGGGCGTTGGCTGAGGTCATACTTGTGATGGCCTTGTACAGGTTTTGTACGGTTTCTTTTCTCTCTCACGGCCACATTGGCCTTTACGTGGGAGGTTTTTGGGGTAAAGCCCCATGTGGCCGGTTAGGCCATGTGCCCGCCCACTATACTTATTCATTATGTACATAATAGAATAAGGGGGCTCACATGTAGAGAGTGAGTTTTAGCCCCTGAAAACACAAGGTCTCCTCTTCTCCTCTCTTCTCCATTGCTACACACGCTCACATACGCTCTCACTCGCGCACTTCACTTGCCTCAATGGATAGACCCAAGGTCCACAAAACTCCTACTGCTACTGCTACTGCCATTTGCTCCTGCACACGAGACCACTAACTCGGCCTCAACATGGGCTATCCAAACGTCGTGTGAAAGCAAGGCTCTGGTGGGACTCCTCCCGACAAGAGGGGAGGTAGAAAGAATTGGATAAGGGATACCCATGTTGTGGCTGCCCTCTGGAAATCATGGATCTCCTCCACTCCAATGCCTGCACAAAAGGTGTGGTGCCTTGCAACTGCATGATTACATTGCCTCTATCCATCTACCCTCATAAGCAAAAGTGCATGGGAGATCCCCCTCTTGCCCATCGACTGCCGGTGTGTTGCCTTGCTGCTGGTGGAACCCAAGATGCTAAGCTCCAAAAACGCTAGAGAGAGAGAGAGAGTGCTGAACAAACGCCAGCGACATGTCCCCCCTTTGCCGATGGACCACCCTAGGGTGGCCCACAAGGGGTACCCTACACCACAAGGGCTATGCACACACTGATCTCCCTATGCACACATTGATCTCCCTATGTGCCAGCCACAAGGGACGTGTCAGGGGAGGGGGAACGAGGCTCAAATGGATTTTCAGTGTAAAAAAGAGGGCGAGACGGCAAGTGGGGACGGGAAGCCCAAAAATGGGTGTCCCCTATGACTATGCTTTGTGCCCCTACCCACACCTACATAGCCAGGGAAGTGCTAGTGGCGGTCATGTAGCCAGCCCTCACGACCGGGGAAAATAGAAAATGGATGGGAAATATGTATCGAGGACTCAGTAGGGCCATGGGGAAAACAAGCAAGGCTAGAAAAAATAATCCCCGTCTGCAAGAGCCTAATGGCCATGGAACTAAGCTTAAAAACCCCGAGCTAACATGGCTAAACATATTCCGACAAGAGAAAACTACCTCACTCTAACCGGGCACAACCACAAAACAGCCCTCACTCCCTGTCACATGTCCCTAGGAGAGACTGGGACCGGACAAATCCAGAGAGATACCATAACGCTAACACCCCCTCTCAGCTCCTAGAAAGGAGACGCCCAGGGAGCTGGAGTGAGCAATCTACAATTTTAACTCCTACCCCCTAAAGACGTCCAAGCAGCGCAATGTTGTTTGTTGCAAGTAAACCCAGCTCTAACAAGAATCACCTCAACTGAACCGACTCACGAGTCACACAACCAACATCTGCAAAAGGTATTGTTGTTGACAGCTCCAAGAAAAAGCATCAAAGATGAGCGTAAAGGCATAAACTACTCGTATCTGGAACATTTCCCAACTATCAGAGGCTCCACCCTCGAGGAAAGAGTCAAAAACTTGCACCTCCAGACACATACCACATGCAAGGATCTCCAAGCTGCTACGGAAGTCCAAAGAAAGCGGTCAACCGAGGTTGCTAAGACATCAATTGTACAATGATGAAGAACCGAAGGACTGAGGCAACCACCATATATCATGATGAGCTGCGAACTATATCTAAAGAAACTCCGTCGGAACTGAGAGTGAATACTATCGATCTTCCTTTGTCTAGAATACATCCTGAGAGAATATCACCCCTCTCTCGGAGTGAATACATTCATCTAACACAAAGGGACGCACTAATATTGACGAATTCTCGAGCTGACTGTAACTCATTCCTAGTCCAAGAAGGACCACTATCCACCTGTATGAAAGTACGTGTCAGTCTAGGGAAGTGGGTGTGTCCTGAATGGTACAGTCTCTAGGGATCAATCTGCTAGACAAAACACAAAAATATTGCTTGGATACACTGGAAAGAGCAACCGTCACACCGCAAATCCAAAAGACCAAGCAACCACCAGAGTGGCTCGAGGAAACATCCAACATGATACTAATTGCAATGTGGGCTGAATAGCAAAACCTGAATCTCATAGAACTCGAGACCCAAAGAGGATCACACCATTGATAAATTCGAGCTGCTAAGAATCGAAAGACCTCAAAGGTCATCATCTGAGGATCATGTTTGCCAAAGAATCCGTTGGGGTCCTGCACGACCTAGCTACTCAAGCAAACTCCCTGAGATCAAACCATACGTCCACCACTCCTCGGCATCTGTCAAGATTAAAACTATAGGGACAATCCAATACTATATGCCAAACTCCTTACAGACTCAAAAAAGCACCCACTATTGTAACTTGCTTCCTTAAAATCTTCATCAAAGTTGTCCTTACCGCTAGTGCTGAAGAGACTATATCCAGCATTGAACTATGCAATCAATACCCAGAGTGAGAATAAAGGAACCGTTGTCCTAGGGGACCTGCAACATGCCCATGAAGATTGGAATGGGCCGCCCCAAGGTTGGAGCTCTCCGAAGGGATGTACAAGAGAGAGCTCCAAATGTTGTTGACTGCGAAAGTGCTAACTCTTACATGCAAACCTATAATCTAGAGGATCTCAACAAATCAGTTGTGGACCATCAAGAATGGCGCCTATAAGAGATCGCAAACATGTCCCACAGATGGTGTTAGACAAGCTCACGAGTGACAAAATCTGTAAGGCCACACTACCATCGATGAAGAGAGAACATGGAGATAAGAGTAGTCCACACTCTAGCAAAACCTCCTAAAGTTGTCATCATTGTCGGGTAAGCATCAAGCACTACATGCTCCACCTCCAAACCTCACCATCTAAAGTCCAAGGATCACACAAGAAGTGATTCCGGAGACAGAAGAATTTTCAATTCCCCTCTACTTGTCAAAGCCAACTCCAACACATGCACTAGGACTTCCATCAAGAGTCCACTAAAGCCAGAACTGGAATTTTCATCGTTGGATGGAAAAGAAAAAAGTCAAAGAACATCCTCTACATATGGAAGGAAAGAAATCCCCCTCTTATTGTCACAAATTGCTGACATGTCAATCCACTGAAGAACAAAGCCAACCTGCAGATCTCGACCGGGGGGGCCTAAACCCTCAAAGAAGAAGCAGAAGCAACAAAAGTTTTGCCAACTTACTAAGTCTTGACGAGTGGCCTAATTTCTAAAAGAAGTTCACACCAACTTATGGGACCCCGTCCCCGTCTGATGGGGGCCCAAGTGGCTAGAGACATAAAAATAATAAAATAAAACAGGACCACACACACAGAGGAAGGATTTTTGCATAGAACTTGTTGACTGGCAGCAGTACGGATTTTCATGTTTGGCGATGCAGCTTGATGACGTGGCAAAACTCGCGGAAATCCATACAACCTGCCACATGGCACAGCCAACGCAAAACACGGAACCTCCGTACAATCCTGCCGCATTAGCACCTGTATGGTCTTGCCTTGTCATCAACCAACACGTTTTACAGAATCCCCTCTCAAAGATCAAGCTCTTTACTTCTAGGGTTTTAGGCCCATCGGCCAATGCTCCATAAGTTGAGAAATTCCTTTGTTCTTCCAGTTCAGTTTCTCTTGTCCTCTCGGCCATTTCTCCAGTTGGGCATGCCACGTCATCACTTTGTGACATTTCCCCCTCTTGAAAGAATTGTAATCGGCCTTGATTACGCCTGCAAGATAGCCATAGGACAGAAACTTTCTTCAGTAGACACTGACTCTATGTGCCTGCCAAACTCTACCAATCCAACATTTCTACATAGACGTCAGTCACTAATTAATCACATTTCTGTCGAGGGTCTCAGATACAAATTATGATCATTGCAACCTATTCAGCAATCACGTCCAAATTGTGTTGATCTTTCCGCGAATGTCTTGATGTACTCAATCTTGTTACTATCAGATCTGTATCCTTTCTTTTCACATTTCAATCACACAAACCATGCCCAAGACCATCCCCACTAAATTGTACATCCACATAGCAGTTCACAAATCACACTTAGTTCACACTGAAAACCGTGTTTCAATCATTCAATCTAGCCATCTCATTCCGTCTAGAACTCTTGATACACCTAGATCACTATGCAACCATCTCATCCTTCCGGAACTCTTGATGCACTCACACTAGTATCCAATTTAGATAGACATCTTGATGCACTAGAATCTCATTCAGTTCACATTCAGTAATCATTCATACTTATATGCAGACTACAGGACCTAGGTGTGCCCATAGAGCTGATACGGGGGATCTTGGCTTTATACAGTACAGTTGTGGGACAAGTACGCACTGCTCAGGGCATGTCTGGCATGGTTCATTCCACTATTGAGATGAAGCAAGGATGCTCCCTATCTCCGACACTTTTTGAGATGTATGTGGATGAGTTTTCACACTATGTAAAGAAAAAGGGAGACAGAGGTGCTCAGCTAGCAAGGACATGGACTCCGTTGTTATACGCACATGATATTGTGCTGATTTCAGACTCTCTAGAGGGGATGCAACGTCATTTGGATGCTTTGCAAGTGTTTGCCCAAGATAGTGGATTGTCAATGAACCTTTGTAAGACCAAGGTAATGGTGTTTAACACCACGGCACGATGGGTCAAGAGGTCAACTCCCACGTTTACATATGGTCGAGAGACTGTGGAGTATACAAATACATATACCTGTCTCGGGGGTGGTCTTGTCACGTGACACATCCAACCCTATGTGTCCGTGGACAAGCTACAGCATGACCAGGGTTTAGTTCAGTCGAGTCAGTCTAGAATAGGAAGTGATATGGCACTTTTGTGAGTCTGTTCGCAGACCGTGCATGACCAGACACATAGAGTAGATGCATATCCTCCGGTTGCACACAGCATGATCATCAGCATTACCATCAGAATCCATCAGGATCCATCGAGGGAATTTTCCAATGCATTAAAACCTATTTTCCCTATTGTTGACATTTTTCACTTATTTATTAAGTGACTTTTGTTGGGAACTAGGTAGGGCAATTTTGCTAAGATGATATATAAGCAAACCAAAGCTAGCACTTTCTGGCAGAAGAGGCAGCAAGAGCATTGCTCAACAGGCCAATTCTCAAGCAAGACCAACATTGGAAGCCTGGCGTTTTCTTCAGCACTTCAGCGTTTTCCAATTCAGCAGGACTCCATCGCCGTCATCCACTCAGTATCACTTTAGATTCAGCCCTGCACCTAGCGTTTTTCAGCCCTAAGGCATCAGCAACTTCAGCCTCAGATCAGCGTTTTCCCCTAATGCCTGCTGGCATTTTGGAACCCCAAAAACCAGCGATTAAGAAGGCAGCATATCAGCGTTTTACAGGCAGCAGGACAGCATTTTGCACATGCAAGTCCAGCGTTTTTGTAGCAGCATGAACCAGCATTTCGGCCAGCAAAGATGAGCGTTTTTGCATCAGCAGAAATTCAGCAAAGATAAGCGTTTTTGCATCAGCAGTAATCCAATGATTCCAAGCAAGAAGGATAGTAGAAGATTCGCAAGCATTCAGTTTTCAGCCCTAGTCTCGTCATAGCAATCATTTAGACTTGCATCAGAACTTGTACCAGATTGTGCAATCAATAGTAAACCACTCTCACCATCGAGAGTGGGGCCCTTGGAGTAGGGTTTGACAGCATCTCTGGTGTCGTATTCTCTTCTCTCTCTATCTCTCAATCTCATGCACCTTCACGCATAGTGTCTATTCACTTTGTTTGTGTCCATTGCACTCTCTCACTAAAGGACGGAAGGCTCTCCCTTCCGTAAGTAAAAGGAACCTTGAGCACAGTTCGGAGCACTCATCTTGAGCAAAGTTCAACATTCACTTCCACTGCACCTTACAGGTCTTCAATGGCCAAATATTTTCCTTGAGGAGA
The DNA here is from genome assembly GCF_014529385.1 of Adiantum capillus-veneris. Classification (NCBI taxonomy): domain Eukaryota; kingdom Viridiplantae; phylum Streptophyta; class Polypodiopsida; order Polypodiales; family Pteridaceae; genus Adiantum; species Adiantum capillus-veneris. Next base: position 41,066,064 of record NC_140956.1, on the reverse strand, counting down.
GCAGCAAAGACGAGATTGACCAGAGCTTACGCAGCATTAGGGAGACTAGAGAGGATATGTTACAGGTTCAATTCCAAGAACCTCGAATAAAGCTCTGGCTCTTTGACAGTCTACTATCTAGTCAATTCTGCCATGCTAAACGGAGTGGAGATATGGGGACCCTCAGTGGACCATCACAGCAGAGTTGGTAGTGCTGATGGCTAAAGATGTATGGAGAGACCTTTGGTTTCTATGATCTCTCGGATGATTAGGGCCAAGGCCTCAGTACCACATGAGATTGTTAGGACGGAGCTTGTTGCCCCTCCGTTGGTAGTGGAGGCGCTCACTGTCACAGGACGGGCACCACGTGCCAACAGAAAAGAACAGACTGAACAGACTTTTAGCACTTCAATAACCATTGAACTGAAAGAGATAGACAACACAAGACAGGGCGTGGCGGAGTTCCACCCCAAGAGAGCATTGGCCCCAAACCTTGGCGCCCCTTTCGGTATTTCTTTATATTGCTTGAACTCAGTACAATGCCGGTACTCCACTCTTTGCACCTTCGGACTGAAGCATGCCAAAGAAAAAGCCCCCTCTGCACATATTTAAGGGTCCTTGGCCTATGAAAAGCAGTTTACATGACAAACTTCAAACTCAAAATCTAGTACCAAAAGCACTAGAGCCCAAAAGCTGCCAGCGCGTTTTGCGGAAATCTGTACAAGTGCCGCGTCAGCACAGCTAGGACAAATTGCGAAAATCCATACAAATCTGCCACATCATCAGCTCTCCACGTGTGTGTGCGTGTGGGCTTGCTTTATTTTTAATGCCTTGTCACTCGAGCCCTTTCGGACGGGGTCCCATAAGTTGGTGGGAACTCTTCTTTAAAAATAGGCCACTCGACAAGACTTTGTAAGTCAGTAAACTTCTTCTGCTGCTTCTCTTAGGGTTCAGGCTTCTCGGTAGAAATCTATAGGTTGGCTCCGTTCTGCAGTGGCTTGACACGTCAGCAATTCGTGACACTCACTCGAGCAGTCTCCTTTATGCATAGCACCTAGACTCTCAGAGATAGATACACTCGATTAGCCCTGGAGTCTTCACGACAGCTGGGATCACAAGGATGCACAGGTGGCATCTTGGTTTCAGCTGCATGGTTTTCGTATGAACGGACTATCCCATTCAATTTTCAGTACTCTTTGGATGCACCCTCCATCTCCCTCACTTGGGCAAAGACTACTAGGCTCATCAGGCAGGACTTGACTCAATTGGATACCAGGAGGACATGGATACAGCCTACACTACATATGTCACTACCCAGTATACTATGAGATATGAGGCCGCTTCCACTGTCTATTCAGAGAGGGTTTTGGACCACTTTCTAGGGTCATGAGATATCAGGATCAAAGATGCCTTGGACTATACTTATTGGAATTACGCAGACATAGAGAGGACTCTTGAGGAGGGGCCCAGAGAGGAGATACAGCTACAGCAACAGATTACAGATTACAGATTTCTTTCAATCACAGACAAAGGAGTCAGCCCCGCACTCCCCACAATATAGCGGATGAGGGGGCCGTCTCGACACCGACAGAGACTATGATAGAGGATCCACATCGCCAAAGTGCTCACTATGGAGGAAATTGATGTTACTCTCAGAAACTGATGATCTTTTTTACTTTTATTTTACTTTATTTTATTTCATATCCAGCCATTGTATTAGATCCCCCAACATTGTATCAGTTTCGTCTCATAGGCCATTTTGGCATTTTGAAGACGTTTAATATAGCATTTCATTTGATTTCATCCCATCGCCCCTCTCTCTCTCTCTCTCTCTCTCTCTCTCTCTCTCTCATCCCATACCCACATACTCAACCTGCTCTGAAGAGAGGAGCTGGGAACATGCCTCAAAACAGCTGGTATGACGAGGAATGCAGAGAGAGACGAGAACCCAGGTCCAGAAAGAGCTTACACTTGGGATCATCACATATAAGTAGTCTCGGATTGCTCTTCGGCGTATAGTACGTCGCAACAAAAGGGCATTTTTAGCCAAACTGGAGAAGGATTTATATCAGCTCTTCTTGAGTCAGGACTCACATGAAGCATGGCGCTTATTTCGAGAGACTCACCGCCGCCGACGATTACTTCTCCTGAGATCTGGGGTCAATATGTAACATCATTATATATGGTATCTGGACAGCCTCCATTACCAGATCCGCTAGAGCCATGCCCTACTACTAGTACTTTCTTTACTACGGAAATGGTGGAAAAAGCCATTGATAAGATGAAGACAAGAAGAGCATATGATCATGATGGTTTAGTAGCAGAACATTTGATCCATGCCAGGGATCTACTTTCAGAAGTCCTTGCTCGTCTGTTTAATCGGGTCATGTGTGAAGAATTACCTGAATCTTGGAAATTATCTACTATCGTACCTATTTTCAAGTCAGGGGATCCTATGATACCCGGGAACCACCGTACCATTATGGTAGGTCACACTTTGACCCGATTGTACGCATCCATTCTTGAACAAAAATTGAGTAGATAGGCAGAGAATGAGGGCATAAGAGCAACAGGACAAGCTGGATTCAGAAGGGGTTATTCCACTTTAGATCATATTCTTACCCTCAGAGCCATTATTGAGGAAGGAAGAGCAAACGGGAGAAGGATGTATTGTTGCTTTGTGGATTTTCGGAAAGCTTTTGATACAGTACCAAGGGCCAGATTGATGCGCAAAATGCAAGAGTTAGGAGTGCCCAAAGAGATTATATGGGGGATCATGGCTTTATACGGGTCATTAATGGGGTATGTACGTACTCCAGAAGGGGATTCCGACATTGTTCATTCCACCGTTGAAGTAAATAAGGGATGCCCACTATCCCCTACTTTATTTGGTATGTACATAGATGAGGTATCAGATTACATTGATAGAGAGGGTGACAGAGGGGCTCAACTTGCAAGGTCATGGATCCCTTTATTGTTGTATGCAGATGATATTGTACTGATAGCAGAATCACCAAATGGAATGCAGAGGCAACTAAATGCATTACATAAATTCGCAGAGGACAGTGGACTGTCGGTAAACTTGGGTAAAACCAAAGTTATGGTGTTTAACACCACACCGCAGTGGGTTAGGAGATCGGCACCTACACTTACATATGGCCAAGATACAGTAGAGTACACAGATGCATACACATACCTTGGGGTGGTATTTGCAGGACCGAAGTTTACTCTTAAGAAAGCAGCGGATGCTAGATTATCCAGAGCCTCTGCGGCCTTGGGAGGGTTGGAGAGGATGTGTTCACAAGTGCAGTTTCAGGAACCACGAACAAAACTTTGGCTTTTTGATACTGTGGTGGCTTCGGCTATGCTTATGGGGTCCAGATTTGGGGACCATCTGTGGATCAGGATAATTGGAAGTCAATGGAGAGACCTCTGGTATCTATGATTTCCCGAATGATTAGAGCCAAGGCCTTCGTACCACACGCGATTACCCGAGCGGAACTAGCAGCCCCTCCGTTAGAAATTGAAGCTCTTACCAGATCAATGTCCTCATGGTTTGTGGGATACAAATAATTGCCGATATACTAAACTGGCCCTCGAATCCTCTCGACAATTAGCAATGAAAGGGGATACATCATGCTGGTATGCGCAACTATCCTCGTGGTTTCAGAGACATGGGTTCAGTATGGAAAGATTACCCCCCTTCCAATACTCTCTTGAGGCTCCATCACTGGCAATTACACGAACAGAGATTAATAAAATCATTCGACAGGATCTTATACAGTTGGATACTAAGAGGACATGGGTAGACCCTACACAAGAACTAGGCACGAAGATGGCCGAATACAAAGAAAACTACAACTATTTGAAGATGGATTTGTGATTCGCCCGAGTTACATGGATACCCACCTGTCTCATGGTTTGAGATGTGCTATTGGTCAGATTCGCACATCCTCACACCAGTTGGAAATTGAATTTGGCAGATTTAGGGGAATCCCACCTGAGAGCAGAATTTGCAAGTTGTGCGGAATGGAGCCGGAGACAGAATTACACTATATATGCCCTTGCACAGTATACTATGAGATACGGGGGCGTTTTCATTGCCTCTTTAAAGAAGGCTTTGGACCTCTAGATAGAATCATGCAATACCAAGATCAAAGATGCTTAGGCTTGTACCTACTGGAACTACATCGGCACAGGGATAATCTAATGAGAAGACAAAGAGCACTACAGCCTCAGAGGCAGATCACAGATTTCTTCGGATCGAGAGAAGCAGGAGTGGATGGAGAAACAAGAGGCCAACAGCCAGCACAAAGGAGTACCAATATTCATACCAAAGGCACCCTAATTGACAGAGCGACTGAGCTTAGGAAATCGAGACGACCACAACCAAGATGCAGAAGCACACTCCATCGGAGGAGACTACAACAAAGGATTAGAAGCATTCTAGCTAGACACCTAGAATGCTCCTAAGAAGTCTATTTTTACTACTTTGTATTTAGTTTTTCACATTTATTTTCACTCTTTCACACTTTTCACACTTAGTACTTTAGTACTAAGGTACCCAGACATTGTCACAGATTCACCATTTTTGTATCAGTTTGGTCTCATAGGTCATTTTGGCCTTTTGAAGACGTTTAATATAACATTTCATTTCATTTCTCTCTCTCTCTCTCTCTCTCTCTCTCTCTCTCTCTCTCTCTCTCTCTCTCTCTCTCTCTCTCTCTCTCTCTCTCTCTCTCTCTCTCTCTCTCTCTCTCTCTCTCTTTTTTTTGGAAAAATCAGGGCTGTATATTACGGAGTACAATATAATCCCGAGCGGATGCCAAAATAGCCTATCACGTGGGGTGTACAAGCTGAATGTAAGGGTGAGAGCCACTAACGTGACAACTCGACTAGAACAATCTCATGGTGGTCTGTGTGATGAGTGGAGGAGAAACCACCGAGGAGGTGCATAATGCCATGTAATCTGTCCACCTGTAAGTGTGAAGAAGAGTGGAGATCGGGCCCAACGCCGAAGGAAGTCAAATCGACGAGCCTCGGCTGCTCTAGATGTACCTGAGGAAGAATCCCATTGCCAAATGAGGGTGTGAATGATGTCCAGCCAAATGGCAGTGAGTGTATCCGGAAGGAGCTGTGGAGCCGCACCGAGAAGGTGAAGACAACGAGCTCTCCAAACATATCATAGTGCAATGGTAGTGATGACTGAAAAGATTTCATCACGTGTCTGAGGATCCCCCTGCCAAGCAATCTGTGATAACATAGCCAAAGTCCCTCGCCGATAACTAGTCGAGGTAAGCATAAGAGCTGGATCTTTGTCTGAACCCTCATAAAAAAGATGCGGTCCGGGCATCGACATCAACCAAGAGACAAATCCCCAAGTGAGAAATCCATGCTGAACACCAGCTCTGCTAAGTAGAAAGCAAACTGCTAGCCACACTACATGAGAAGACGAGCATGACCAAAGACAGTGTGCAGGTGACTCACGTAGGTGCAAAGGACAGCGAGTACATAACGGATCATGACCCATAGAAGCTAGCCAAGTCTCAACTGGAAGTCCTGCATGTGCAATCATCCACATGAAAAAAGAGATACGACGAGCCACATGTAAATCCCAGATGGCTGACCAAAACTGTTGTAGATAGGCATGAGAGAGACCTGAATGTAACCAAAAACGCATACGAGTGGGTTGCTCTGGGTGCTGTCTCATCAATGCTAATCTTCCAATTCTGACAGTGTACTCAAAGAATGATACATGTGCACCGGTGGGGTTAGAGTGAGGCCAATGCCACTCTCTCCTCTCTCTCTCTCTCTCTCTCTCTCTCTCTCTCTCTCTCTCTCTCTCTCTCTCTCTCTCTCTCTCTCTCTCTCTCACGTTTACCTATGGGCGGGTAAACAAAATCTAGGTGCATATACTTATCTAGGGATAGTTTTCAATGTGCGAGTTTTTTCGATGAGAAAAGCAGCAAAGACTAGATTGACCAGAGTCTATGCAGCCTTGGGCAAACTTGAGATGATGTGTTCGTAGGTTCAGTTTCAGGAACCTCGAACCAAACTTTGGCTTTATGATACTTTGGTGACCTCGGCCATGATGTATGGGTGTAGGTTTGGGGCCCCTCAGTTGGTTGTCACGGCAGAGCTGGCAGCACTAATGGATGGAAAGAGATGGAGAGGCCTTCGATATCTATGATTTCCCGGATCATTAGAGCCAAGGCCTCACTACCTCATGAGATTATTAGAGCAGAGCGTGTCACAAACTGCTGACGTGTCAAAGCCCTGAAGAAGGGAGCCAACGTGCAGATGCCGACCGAGGGGCCTAAACCCTAAGAATGGAGCCCCAAGTGACATAAAAGGAAATAAAGCAGGACCCACACACACAAGAAATTGTGTAGCTGCTGATGACGTGGCAGATTTTTGAAAATTGTGCTCGCTGTTGACGTGGCAGGCTGTACGGATTTCCGCGTTATGCACTGGCTGATGACGTGGCAGGCTGTACGATTTCCATGAATTACGCTGACAACTTTTTGGCATTGCTTTTGGACCAGGATCTTTTGAGTTAAAAGGCTTTTCATGAAAAACTGCTTTTGGGGCCTAGGGCCTTTAAATATGAGGCTAGGGCTCAATCTCTAGCATGCTTCCTGGAGAAGATGCAGAGTCGGGAGTACCGGCTTGTACTGTGTTGATGCAATATAAAGAAATACCGGAAGGGGCACCAAGATTTGGGGCCAATACTCTCTGGGGTGGAATTATGCCACTCCGTGTCGCATGTCATCTCTCTCTCTCTCTCTCTCTCTCTCTCTCTCTCTCTCTCTCTCTCTCTCTCTCTCTCTCTCTCTCTCTCTCTCTCTCTCTCTCTCTCTCTCTCTCTCTCTCTCTCTCTCTCTCAATTCAATTGTTATTGAAGAGCTAAAAGTCTGTTCAGTCTGTTCTTTTTTATTGGCACGTGGTGCCCGTCTTGTGACAGTGGTATCAGAGCATCAAGCGTGTGCTTTTCTAAAAGCATACCGGTCCCACCAAAGAGCAGACAGAGCAAGATCGCACTTCCAAAGTTCATTGGAAATTTTAGCTTCGTGCTTCGACCCTCGACTTACTAGCCAGTCCCACCCTTACTACATCGCGCATCGGGCACGCTTCCGTCTTCACCGCTCATGTCTTACAGGGCATAAGCCATTAAGATCACTTGCAAGAGAAGGATCCAAGATTTGTTTCAAGTCACTGTTTTTCTCAAAAGCAGTGCCATGCACATGTTGATATCTACAGCTACCAAGCCACACACTCCAAGGACTTGGCAAGCTTTCAAGAAAAAAATTTAATGAAAACCCTAGCAGATTATAACTTGAAATTTCTCAACACCTCCCAGTAGATGTCTCTTCACGAGCAGATGACCTTGGAGGTCCAGTGTGATTGCTATCTTGGGACTACCGTCGCCGCCAAAGAAACACTGTTTGTCCAAGAGCTGATGGACCATGTTGTGCTTGGCTGCGACCCTATGGAATGAACCTAACCCTAATTTTTTGGTGCAGGTTTCATGATGGAAAATCAGTCGCCTTTTCGAGCTCGATTGATGTCGTGATTGCTTTTTAAGTTTGAAATCTGTTTGAGAACTTGTTTGGTGATCCTGTTTGGAATTTGTTTGAAATGAATGGTATCTGTTTTGAACCTGTCTTGGTGCCGATTTGAATTGTTTGACTCTGGTTTTTATACTGGTTTCAATGATTCGTGATTTTACTCCCGCGTGGAGTAGTGAGAAATGATGTTTGAGAATGCTTGTTCATACTCATGGCCCACACCCTTCTGGTTATTTGCGGGGGGTAGTATTGGATGATTGAAAAGTGTTGTTTTTACTCATGGCCCAGACCCTTGTGGTTATTTACGGGGGGAGTATTGTTGTTGTGACTCCCGGCCTGAACCTGGATGGTTATGCGGGAGGAGAGTATTAAGAAGTCTGAGCAGTGGTTACTCTTAGCACCTCCAAACGACGCAAGTTGCAGTATGGGGGGCATTCGGTTGTAAAAGGCCTCTATATCTCCCGGCCCATGCCATTTTAGGTTATGCAGGAAGAGTGATGAGGAAGTTGTTGAATATCTCCCGGCTCGGACCTTGTTAGGTTATGCGGGAGGAGTGTTCAGGCGGCTTTATGTTTCTATGTCTTGTAACATGCATATGCATTGTGATGTGCCAACCGCTGAATATTCCTAATTGGATGAGATTGCCTGGGTATGTAATTTTAGTGCATCAAAACACACCGTGGAAGATCAGTACGTTCTGGGTGTGATGGCTAATTTTACTACACCAGAACATCAGTTCCGATCTGGACAAAAGGAGAGGCTAACTCCTTGATCAAGATCGAAAGGAGAAGCTAACTCCTTAACGAACAGAGCAAATTGATTGTCCCTCGGAAATTTTTGAGCTAACTTGAGTTGTTTTGCAGATATGCTGTAACCGCGGACGATTACTCTCTTTCAAGAAGGGGAGATGTCACAAACTGCTGACGTGTCAAAGCCCTAAAGAAGGGAGCCAACGTGCAGATACTGGCCGAGGGGCCTAAACCCTAAGAAGAACAAGTAACAGAAGAAGAAGTCCTACCAACTTATGGGGACCCCGTATGATGGGGCTCCAAGTGACATAAAAGGAAATAAAGCAGGGACCCCTCCCACACACACACACAAGAAATTGCGTAGCTGTTGATGACGTGCCAGATTTATGAAAATTGCGCTCGTTGATGATGTGGCAAGTTGTATGGATTTCCGTGTTTTGCGTTGGCTGATGACGTGGCAGGTTGTACGGATTTCCGTAAAATACGTTGACAGCTTCTTGGTATTGCTTTTGAACCAAGAGCTTTTGAGTTAAAAGGCTTTTCATGAAAAACTGCTTTTGGGGCCTAGGGCCTTTAAATATGAGGCTAGGGCTCATTCTCTAGCATGCTTCCTGGAGAAGGTGCAAAGTCTTGAGTATCGACTTGTATTGTGTTGATGCAATATAAAGAAATACCGAAAGGGGCGCCAAGATTTGGGGCCAATACTCTCTAGGGTGGAATTCCGCCACTCCGTGTCGCGTGTCGTCTCTCTCTCAATTCAATTGTTATTGAAGTGCTAAAAGTATGTTCAATCTGTTCTTTTCTATTGGCACGTGGTGCTCGTCTTGTGACAGAGCTGGTTGCCGCTCCAGTGGTGATCGAGGCACTTACTAGATCAATCTTTCATACATAGCTTGTGGGACCTTCCTAGAAACAAATATTCCCAGCTTGCTCTTGAGTCTTCTCGGTAGTTCGCCTTACAAGGAGACACAACCTACTGGTATGGACAAATGACTTCTTGGTTCCATATGCATAATTTTAGCATGGACAGACAGCCTCCCTTCCAGTATTCTTTGGAGGCCCCCTCCCTCACTGTGACACAGATAGAGATTACTAGACTTGTCTGCCAAGATTTGATTGAGATGGACACCAGGAGAACTTGGATAGAACCTACTCAGGACTTGGACAGGAGTTGGGCACGAAGATGGTTTTTTACAGAGAACATTTCCTCCAACTCACGACATATGGCTTTGTAGTCAGGCCAAGCTATACGGATACACATTTGTCATATGGGGTACGGTGTGCTATTGGCCACATACGCACATCCTCGCACCAACTTGAGATTGAGACTGGCATATATAGAGGAGTTCCGACTGAGGCCAAGGTATGTCGTGTATGCCATAGGGAGCTAGCGACATAGCTGCATTACATGTCATTGCTCCGCATACTATGAGATTTGCAGGCGATTCCATTGCTTATTCGGGGAGGATTTTGGACCACTTTCGAGAGTTATGGGCTACCAAAATTTGAGATGCTTGGGTCTATTCTTGCTTGAGTTGAGGAGACATAGAGAGTGCTTGTTGAGGCGACCAGAGAGACAAACTTAGCGGCAAGTTACGGACTATTTCAGGCAAGCCATTACCATTAGACAGCTAGACAGACAGATTCTCCAGCAGAGTTCAGATCCCACCTCCGCTAGAGACACACTGATTGACCGTGCGATGGAACTAGGGAGATCCCAGCGCCCACAATTACAAAGGAGGGCATCCCAACATGGACGGAGATTAGAAAGGAGGATTTGGATTATTTTGGTGCACCACGCACAATGCCAGTTAGGTTTTTGACCATGGAGGACATCGAGGAGATCTAACACCGACCGATGCTCGGATTTCTCCGAGTTGGAGGTTTATCCCCTTTTTAGTAGCTTAAGTTTCATGCACCCCTCATTATTTTGTACCTTTGTATTGACTAGAGAGTCTCTAGTCTTTCCCCCACTTTCATTTTCACTACATCATCTTGTTTAGGATGTTAGTCTTTCTTTCAGGCTTCAGCACACAGACTTTGTGTTAGATTCAACAATTTGTAACTTGTTGGTCTCATAGGTCATTTTGGCCTTTGGTAGACGTTGATATATCATTTAATCTCTCTCTCTCTCTCTCTCTCTCTCTCTCTCTCTCTCTCTCTCTCTCTCTCTCTCTCTCTCTCTCAAGTTGTCCACCGAGACGACCACGACCGAGACACAAGAGCACACTACATCGACGGGGACTCCAGCAGAGGATCAAAGGCATTCTAGCACGACACCCAGATTGTCATTGAGGGCCTATTCTACATTTTCACATTACACATTACACATTTCACATTTCACACTTCATTTTCAGTTTTCATTTTTTGTACTTTCAGTACTTTTTGAACTTGAATTTCAGACATTGTACTAGATTCACCACTTTGTATCTGATGGTCTCATAGGTCATTTTGGCCTTTTGAAGACGTTAATATAGCCGGGCTAGACGACGACCACGAGTCACAGGCTACAGGGGCGCGAGCTCCCACCACCGACAGATCGAGGAGATCCGAGCCCGGGAGCGCCGTGCCACTGAGGAGCGAGTGGCTCAGATGAGGGCCGACCCGACAGCTTTCATCCGGGTAGCCTTGGCACCAGACCCGCCCATGTACCACATCTTACATCCCCCCATTAGTACAGGATGGAGCTAGATAGCTTGACGCATTCTCATGATTGTACTACCTTGAGCATATAGACATGCATATACCCATAGAGATAGAGCTCCATCCCCCCTCAGATACTCCACTACCTACATTCAGTTCAGTTTTGTATCAGTTTTGTTTCATTTGTCTTTCCAATAGACGGATGACATACACACCATGTACATTTGATTTGTCTCATAGGCCGATTTCGGCCTGACATAGACGTTAAAAATCTTTCTTTCTTTTCTCTCTCTCTCTCTCTCTCTCTCTCTCTCTCTCTCTCTCTCTCTCTCTCTCTCTCTCTCTCTCTCTCTCTCTCTCTCAAGTTGTCCACCGAATTTAAGGTCAATTCGTGTCATGACCGCATCTTCCACTGCCTATACTAACATTTCTACCCGAGAACTCCAATGCCCACGCATAGATGGCAGTGTGAAAACTTTGGCCTTCGGGACCCCACGGCCCATTGGCCTTCACAAACGATAGACCCAAGGAAGATGGGATTGGAGTGAGTATCAGCAAATAGAGGAAAAGACAGCACGGTTTTACGTTTCACGCCTACTCCCCCTTTAAAGAATTACATTATCTCCTCGTCCACAACAGTAGGGAGCAATTGCCACGATCAACGATACAAATTGTCAAAGAGCTCACATGTTTCTAAAAGGGAGGCATTGGGGGTGGTAGCACACCGTACTATATGATGGGGCCGTCATCAGTCATGAGACTCCAGTGGAGCCCATCTACTGTTCTACAGTTTTCATATCATAGAGGTTTTACTTCGTCCACCCGTGACATATCATAGAGGGTTTACTTCGTCCACTCGTGACCAGTTTGCTGCACCCAATTGCCGTGGACTGTTTCCTCCACACCATCTACATACCAAAGTTGGCCTACATTGGGACTATGCCCAAAAACAAATGGTATGATGATGAGAGCAAGCAGCTTTACAGGCACCTCCGACAGCATATATTGCTGAGACAAATATCTCACCGCCACACCAGACATGTTGGATAGAGGCGTGTGCCTATCAGGTGCTATTTTGTGCCATCTAAGTGCATATTCCACTGGCAATTTGACACAAACAAGGAAATCAAATAAAACAAAACGACAAACACAATACAAACCCACACCTCCCCCCCCCCCCCCCCCCCCATGCAAACACATGCAAAGCCACACACACACAAACACACACAAACACACACACACACACAAACACACTGCAGCACGCACATGTAACATGCAGCCCAAGCAGAAAAGAAAGAGCCAGAAAACAGGAAAACCCTTCACTCGGGGAGCAAAAATGCAGTTGATAACTATAAAAGCAGGGGCCCCACTCGACTGCCAGAGAGGCAAGAAAGGGAAGATGGAAGGATTAGGGATTTGGATGGGTGAGATGTAGCATTCCCAATGTGACGTGTCGACTTTACCCATAACCACGTCAAAAGTGAACAAAACAGTTCTCTCCTCGTTGCCTATTTGAGCACTCATCGCATTCAGCACTATGGCTGTTGCAATGCGCTATGGCTTAGTGCCGATTCTAAGAAGGTCAATGTAACCCAGGTTTCGCCATGCCACATTCTTGCATCTATGATCTTTGAGAAAATTAACTTTCTCTCCATGTCCTTGGAGAAAACCCATACGATTCTCACCCCAGTACTCGCACAGTATCAAGTTAAATGAACTACAATAACAGAAGGTATGACTTTTGAGCACAAAGTTCAGTTGAGGACGGCACCAAATTGAAGCATCGTGCTCAAGATTGCTAACTCACCTTAAAACCAGCAGGAGAAAGAACGTTCAAATCTCTGATCGGACGATACTCTATACCATAAACACGTTGCACTCCATCTGTCATAGATAACTTTAGGCACCTACTTGCATTTGCCAGCCGCTCTTTGTAGCGCTGACGAATTGGAGCACCAATGTCAGTTATCTCATCCACCTGTCCATCCAAAAATTAATGATCAAAGTCAATGAATATCTGCTATTTTGTCTGGTATCTTCATAACATGAGAATCTGGCAAATTGTAACATTACAAAAGAGACTAATGTACAAATAGTAGGTGCTACCATAAGAAAAGGCTGACAGAAAACAAATATAACATTGCAGAGTGACATTTTCCAGTAATAGCCTTGAAAAACAAGATTTTTGTTTCCTTTCACACAAGATGCAATGATCAAAAGAACGCGCCTTATTTTCTTGAGAGTCTCTATTGTGTAACAAAAAGACTTTGTGCTTTCAGAGCTGAGAGCCATTACCTGCAAAACAAATGGCCCAGCCAGCTCAATGGCATGGAGAGTGTGGACATGAGGAGGAAGAACAGCTGCGCCCATGATATTCAGATCGGTAACCAGAAAATGGGAAAAGCATATTTCTGCCTGTAGTGAAGCTGGAAGCTGTAGAAAACCTGCCCTTGACGTTGCCAAGCCATCAACACAAGCATTAAGCCACCGGGGAGTGGGTCTCACTCCACGGCTCTGCAAGAAGGCTTCCAATGCAGCATGTCGAGAAGCTATTGAGGGTGCAGGAGAGGACGTGTCCTGAATGCGTGATGATGAAAGAAATGAAGCAGGGCTATGGATTCTGCTGTGATGAATCATGTTAATTGGCATGTCGTATGCAGCATTGTTGACGCTGGGAAAAGGAGAGGACGATGTTGGTGCAGATGCTGAGAAAAGAGGTCGAATTGAGTTGATGATGGGGGGATCCGAGTTAGGGTTTGCGGAAAAGGCGTCCCTGGCTGTGCCATTGCTAGAGCTCCGATGAGTGGGAGAGTCCAGCACTTCTATATCCTCGTTGGCGCCATTGCTAGAGCTCCGATGAATGGGAGAGTCCAGCACTTCTATGTCATCGTTGGCGCCATTGCTTGAGTTCCGATGAACGGGAGAGTCCGGCACCTCTAAATCGTCTTCTTCTACTGCCGCTGCTTCTGTGTTTGCAATGCCTTCCGAGCTGGAGGAGGACGAATCACTCACCTGCAGAAGAACCCTTCTGCGGGGAGCCATTGGAGCGTTCCCGCTAAATTTTTCAGTGCTTTTATTTCAAACACCACTTTGAGATTGAGAACAATTACACAGAGGGCTAACCATTGAGACATCAATGGGATTTGAACATGAATTATAACTAAGCTTGAGGCAGCATGCACTAAAAGGAGCAAGGGCAGCTTATACAAGCATTTATCTTGGAGCTGGGTCGCACCTAGGAGCAGCTGGGGGGAGGTGCCGGCAAGGCCTAAAACTCAACAGTGCGGTCGCACCAGGGGGAGAACCTTGGGGCTCATCGCTTAAGAGAAAATCCAGCTGAAAATCAATCCTCGTGGTGAATCGTCATTGCCTTCATGATGCAGTGAAATGCACTACGCAAATTCTTTCCGGAAAGATAGCTTAGCACCCTCAAAATTGAAAGGATTAGTGCAGCACTTGCTATATTAGGCAAATAAGATCGTGCCTTCTCCCTGCTACCCCTGGGTGCGACCCGGCTCTTACAAAAGGGGTTCCCCTTATTCCAGTGAGCTGTTAGCTTTGCAACATTGTCTTAAGCGGCTAGAAACTTGTTATGTATTTCTTTCTCCCTAGATTTAAGGGGGCAAATGGAAGCCATGAGCCAATCAATGGTCAGCAGTAGAATCTTATGGGAACTTCCTAATAAGAACCTCGAGCCATGGATCTGTCAATGAATGATATTGTCGATCTATCAAATTGTTAATCTGCAAGGTAAAGAGTGTTTACTTATGCTTTGACTACTTATAAGAATGAACCTGAAGACCTTCACTTGCGACCTTAAAGACACACGCGCACTCTACTCTATATGCACAATCCCTTACCTTGAACAGATAGTTAGAAGTGATAGCTCATCAGAGTTAAGGGACTCAAGGATTGCTTTGATAAAGAGTTCACATGTCATATGGCTACTCGATTGCAAGAAACACATAAGCCAGAGACTAGAAACATGTTCAATATTTGTTTGATCTCTTAGGGGAAATAACTTGCCCCTTATTCTATGGGTACAATAACTTGTATCGTGGGCAAGTGCATAAAGTCCCGATGGCCATGTATAAATGTTTGATGATAATGGAAGTTCTTAGAAGGAAAGGATGTTGCAAGTTGTTGACCACGATGACCATTACATGAAGATTGATACGCCCAATTATTTGAAGATAGCATATGCGGACAATATGGGCTTATTTGGAAGGAAATAGGTGGCGGGTTGCAAAGGTGATTGGTCAATACATATGGATGGCCAATCAATTTGGGCATTTATAGGTGGTTAGCATCAGTAGACAACATGCTTATTTGGAGTGTTATGGCCCAAAGAGGCATAAAAAAAACCAATTGCAAAGGGCGATAGAGTGTTGCATAGGTGTACAAATGAATAGTTAGGACAAAATTATGCATGGGTTTCCATCTTGGGGGAGACTTTATGGAAGGAGTGGTGAACATTCATAGGATCAACGATGATGTGTCAAGGGCTATGATGGCAATACCAATGTACCATGGATACTTATCCTCCAAACTTTGAGCCTAGATTAGAGAGACTATGAGCATGTAGCTCAAAATTGTCTGGTGTTACTAATGCATGCGTAAGAGACCCACATCCAATCATCCAAGGTAGGCTATAAGATATTGCCCTGTCTTGTTGTGCACTTTGATTGAACCCGTTCCAAAACTAGGATCAAGCACAACACTTTCACAAAAATGTTGAACTTCAATCATGAGGAGAAAAAAACAATGGGGCACTGCATTAATAGCATGACAATGTACATACCAAGATGCCCAATAAAGAAGATTCCCGTTGTAAGAGTGCATAATTTCATGTTTTTAAGAAGGATTGAGGAGATCTAAGAAACTCCATATCAATTTCTTTGGACAAGGGCATACTATTTTCAATTCATGTTCTTATGATGCTCAAAAATATGGTTGCCATGCTAAACATGCACCTCCATATGAAGGTTATGCATTTGGTAGCTCTTGTCGGCAAGTCACGTGGATGCTCAAAAGTTGATGCATATAGCTAAGAGCAAGAAGCTCAAGACAAAAATTTGAGCCCATGCTAGGCCATTAAGATCATGTAACCATTGTGGTGGTGATAAAGATTTTTTGTATGATGCATCGAGGATTATTTAGCCTCAAGTTGTAAGTTATTGCGTGTTAGTCACCTTTGCATCGGTAGCCCAAATAGGCCAAAAACCTTGTCTAAGACTTCCACGATGAGGCTAGGAATGATAAAGATGTCTGCCTACTTTTGAAGGAGACAATTTTGTCCCTCTTGATGTGATCACAAGGGGTCAAGATAAAAGAGGGGAAGTCCAATACATTCATCACCATCCTACGGAAACATCCAACAAAAATAAGAAAAATGAAGGAAAAGTAATGAGAGTTAGAGAGAACACATCCAAAACTCTTAGCCCCATTTAAAGAAGGGTGAAAAGGGAAAATTCTCAAGAATTTCTCTTTGGGAGCTAGTTCCAAAGGATCAATGACCCTAGATATGTGAGAAGATTGGGGATACAACTACCTCTACCGACCTCACAAAGGAGTCAGCACAAAAGTGCACCTCACAACTTACAATTATAGGGATGTGCAAGGTTGCTAGAAGCCTCCCATTGGTTCATAAGAGCAAGAGTCAAAAGGTAGTTATGAGAGTGAGGCGATTTTGGCGGACACCTCTAATAAGGACTATATTGATAGCTCCTATCATAAAGGGAGTGATGAATCTCCAATAAAGAAGGTGAGCAAACAAAGCAAAGCCCCACCTCCAAAATGAAAAACTATTTCTACTTATGAGGGAACAAAAGTTGAGGAAGCAATAAAATACATGTTCAAAGGGTGTAAAGAGACTAACAACATAACAACAAACCAAGGCTACCTTTTCCATGTAGAAGCCTATGATTAAATTTAGGATGAGATCCAATGAAAACAAGGTATTGTTTTATGGCGTAAATACAAGTGAGCCATTCATGGAGAGAAAAATAGCATAGTAGGGTTTGATTATTGATATATTGAAAATGACTCCAAGGCTCCTTGCTATATAGACTTGAGTTAGAGCTTTATGCTTATGTCATGGATGAGGTATCAGAGAGCTTAATGATTAGCCCAAAAGAGAAATTCAAGTGGAAAACCCTTATGCTTCCTTTTGGGGTTGTTTTGACTCATCTCTTGGCTTCATATGCAATTGACACATGTGTAGGAAACACCCATGGGCCATATACCTATGTATGAGTATTATTTGGGATGGCTAAGCAGGTATAAGCGGCTAAGGAAAGGTACCATAGTAGGTGCGACGTATGTCACACACTCCAACAGTATCGGCTATAACACTAATGCAAAAGCCATAAAAAAGGGTAGAAAATACGACTAACTTGAAAAAGTAAAAGATGGCAAAGAAATGAAAAACAATGTTGAAAGCAAAGTATTAGAAGGCCAATGGTATCAAAAAGGGAAATAAAAGCTTAACATAGCCAGAACATGAAAAGCTTCAACAGACTTAGGAAGCCAAGACCACAAAATAAAGGAGAAGAAAACATAGATGTCCAATTTTGGGGCTAGAGAATATGACAAAATTCAATGAACAAAACATTTATACAAAGCTTGGGAGTCACGAGTTTAAGTGAGGAAGAAGAGCCACTAGAACAAGGTACCCGACCATTACAACAGATTCACAATTCAAGATAGAAGAATAGTGACTGAAAAGCCTTAATTTAGACCTCTTGAGAAACGAGGTGAACCTTGTGATTAGATATGCCTTAGAGTCTAGGGAACAAATTTTGCACCCACACGGACCAAAACAATTAGTGCATGAAAGTAATGTGGACTGTGGGCTTTGAGCTATCCATCTAGCTGGCTAGGTTTCTACTTGTTTTAGCACTTGTGATAGGCCTTTCCTGGATGAGGTACACTTGGCGAGCATCAATGCTAGCTCTCTATTCCTTGTTTTCATTGGTTGCAAATTCCATGGAAAGTGGAGGTAGTTGTCCTAGAACTTGATTTGACTTCTCTATAACTATCGTAGGCTCACTTTTGATATGGTCATTTGGCATTTGGCCCGAGTGATTTTTCAAACATCTAAACCTATTGTGGCACCAATCCAGCTCCAAACATGACAAAATTGTACATAGGTCTAGCTATAGCTAGTCTTTGGGTTGCTTCTCGATGAACTCGCACTTTGCACGTTTAGAAAAACCTTTTAAAAAATCCCAAACCTCATAAGCTACCCAAAAAACTTTTAAAAACTCCCAAAAATACTTAATGTTTATTAAAATTTTATGGATTATGGGACAACTCCTTGGTTTAGCAATTGATCATTTTATGGCCCAGATAGAGCAAAAAATAGTAGAGTTTGATGCTAATTGGTGCAAATTAGTGCACACAGTGCTATAATGATACAAAATTTCCAAAATTGGTTTAATCAAGCACTAATTTGAGAAGTTAATCTCTCAATTAAGCTGAAAATCATGCAAGATTTGTCAATTATGCTCAGTAAAGGACTTTCTTCCAAAAGACCCACAACTTGTGAGTTATGCATTTGATATTTTTAGCCAAATTTTGATAGCATATCTCCACTTTTTGAGAATTGAAAACCTTACGGAGGCAACGTCAAATTCTTTTTCCCCGCATGGAGGATTTTTTCCCTTAGCTTGTATATATCCCCATCGCTCTAGAGCAAGTCTTATATTTGTATTAGCACACTCAATAACACTTCCTTATGTGCTATCCATCTTCATGCATTCTTTACCCTAATTCCAACAATTTGTGTCAAAGAGGGCTTCAACATCTAAGAAAACATTCCCAATACCCTCTTTCACTTTCTCAAATTAAGGTGATTTTTGGTGAGCACTCATAGGATAACCTTTGGAAGAGAAGTATTGCATAGGCAATTTGAGGGCAACTCCTGGCTCAATATCCTCAAAATTTTTATTTGGGCTCATTGTAACCTTCGCTTGCACTATTGGTAGTACTATGCTTGCAAATTTTTTATTTGTGCATGGACAACGCAAGTTTCTAAAAAACAAGAATTTGTAGTTTTATATGGGATGTGCTATATAGCATAGGTTGGTTTTATGCAATTTTTCTCTGCACAAGTAACTTTTGTATTGTGTACTCACCGGCCATGGTTGGCAATAATGATGTTTTAAGCATGTTGTGTTTAGAGCACAAGCTGGATGGGGACACCTAACCACTTTGGACATGCATGATTCTAAGGGAGTTTAGAATGTTATACGGGGTTATGATATATGATCAAGTCATGTGGATCAAGTTCTATGGATGATGCTGCACGTTCCAGCAATTCCCCTCCTAGAGTTGCTTTGCCTAATGTTGAGTGAGCACATTGGGATGCTAAAGATGCACATGCTCATGCATTGATTGTATGTTTTACTAAGCATTTTAGAACTATACATATTCACTAAGCACAAATAGCAAACCAGACATGGGATAGACTAGCTTCTTTGTATGAGCTCCTAATTTGGCCCAAATTGCTTAAATGTGTAAAGAATTAAATGTTATGCACAAGAGGATGATCTGCATGAATTTATTATGAAAATTAAAGATCTCAATGAACAATTAATTACTTGTTGTGAGGCCATTCCTGACAGTTTTTCTGTGCGTGCATAGTGATTTATGTGGGCCTATGCCTTCTAAATCCCATGGTGGTGCGTCTTATTATGTTACATTCATTGACGATGCAACACGACATGTTTGGGTTTATGCCATGAAGTCTAAAGATGAGACTTTTTCTTGTTCCAAAAAGTTCTTATCTAGTGTGGAACTCAGTCTGAACATAAGTTGAAAGCTTTACGTTCAGACAATGGTGGAGAATATGTCTCCAAAGAGTTTGCAGACTTCTGTTCAAGTAGGGGAATTAAGCGCGAGTTTACAGCTCCTCATACCCCTGCACAAAATTGTGTTGCCGAACGAATGAATAGGACCATCCATGAGAGGATTATGTCTATGCTATCATAGGCTAATTTACCGCAAGCGTTTTGGGCTGAAGCATTATACACTGCTGTGTATTTGATCAATAGATCACCACATGCTTCATTATAGTTTCGTGTACCTTTGGAGTTATGGTCAAGACATAAGTTGCCTTATGAAAACTCTGTACATTTGGTTGCGAAGCTTATGCACATGTACCCAAGGAGTTGCGTGCTAAGCTTGACCCTAAGTCTAGGAAATGCATCTTTATTGGCTATGGTGTAGATGGTCAATTTGGATATCGTTTATGGGATCCGAAAAGTCAATCAGTAATCCGTAGCAGTGATGTTGTCTTCAATGAGACCAAGATGCATAGGCAGCCAATGAAAGAGGTTGAATTCCGGAAAGTGACATTTTCCGATGTATCACCTCCTGTACAGATAGCCCCATAGCCAATTACTACACAGCTAGTACAAGCTCTGATCAGCCGAGGAGATCTCAAAGAGTCTCACATCTGCCAAAACGGTTTGTTCCAGGCGTGGACTTTGTGTTGCTGACAAATAGTGGCGAGCCTTCTTGTTACAAAGAGGCTATGCTAGCCAATGATACGGTTCAATGGGAACATGCTATGAAGAGGGAGCTATCCAGTATTGCAAAGAACAAAACATGGGAACTTGTTCCATTGCCAAAAGGTAGGAAAGCTTTGCCTTGTAAATGGGTTTACAAGAAGAAGATTGCATCCAATGTTGAGAATTACAAAGCTCGTTTAGTGGCCAAAGGTTTCAAGCAAGAATATGGTGTAGATTTCCAGGAAATCTTTTCTCCAGTGGTCAAGATGACGACACTAAGAATGTTGCTTGCTTTGGTTGCCACTGAAGATATGGAGCTTGATCAAATGGATGTCATTACAGCTTTCTTACATGGTGATCTTGAGGAAGAGATTTATATGCAGCAACGTGAAGGGTTTGTGCTCAAGGGCAAGGAACATTTGGTCTGTAAGCTTCTGAAAAGTCTCTATGGCTTGAAGCAATCGTCCAGACAATGGTATCAAAAGTTTGATGCATTTATGCGTTCCCTAGGCTATAAGCACAGTAATGAGGATCCATGTCTTTACATGCCAAATGGAGAGCTTATTATGCTTATCCTTTATGTAGATGACATGCTTATTGCTGGTCATTCTAAGAAGGACATTGCTGACTTGAAAACCAAGCTGAAAAGTCAATTCGACATGAAAGATTTGGGTGAAGCCAATCACATTTTGGGTATGCGCATTACTCGTGATCGTAAGAAGAGGTTGTTGTACCTTTCTCAAAAAGAGTATGTGCACAAGGTTCTTGCTTGTTTCAACATGCAGAAGGGGAAAGCCTTGAGTACTCCATTGCCTGCATATTTGAAACTTAGCAAGAACGATTGTCCCAAATCTACTGAGGAAAAAGTTGCGATGGCTAAAATTCCTTATACTTCAGCTTGTGGTAGTCTCATGTATGCCATGGTGGCTACAAGACCTGACATTGCACATGCAGTGGGAGTTGTCAGCAGATTTATGTCTAACCCTGGTAAAAAGCATTGGGATGCTGTCAAGTCGATTCTCAGATACTTGAGTGGCACTGCAGAGATAGACAGTTATGCTATGGTCATGGAGAGTCATCCATTCAGGGATTTGTAGACAGTGACTATGCAGGCTGTGTTGACAGTCGTAAATCAACAACAGGTTGGATTTACACATTTGCTGGTTCTGCTATTTCTTGGAGATCTGTTCTTCAAGATTGTACATCCATTTCTACCACAGAGGCAGAGTATGTTGCATTGAGTGAAGTATGCAAAGAATATATTTGGCTTGCTCGCCTAGTGAAAGATCTTGGATTGGAGCACTGTACACCAGTTCTTCATAGTGACAGTCAAAGTGCTATTGCCTTGGCTAATAATCCAGTGTTTCATCCCAAAACGAAACACATTGATGTGCGCTATCACTTCAGTCGTGAATGCCTAACAAACAAGAGCCGTGATTTAGTGAAGATTCCTACATCAGAGAACACAGCGGATGCACTCACTAAGAGTCTCTCTAGCCATCAGTTTCAACACTGTCGTAAGTTGATGGGCATTGGGTGAAGAGTGGTGCTCTTCCATTTTTATAGACTCCCACATTGGCCATCAAGTGGGAGAATGTTAGGTTTAATGGCCATGTGGCCGACCGCCCATCACTAACTGCCGCTAACCCTAAGTGTATAGCTATACACTTGTGTGAGCCACTAACACTGAGTACAATGTGTATTGTGCCTTAATGCATAAGATAAGAGAAGAAATAAAGGGGGCATACAGTACGTTGGCTCTCCCCCTTCAACCTGTGTGTGGCTATGGTGGTGTGTGTGTGAGTGTGTGCATGCGTATTCTTCTTCCGTTGTGCTTCTAGCTCCTCCCCATCATTCCCTCATGCTATAAAGAAGCATCTGGCCCTCATCCAACAAACCCAAGCAACTGAGCACACTCAAAAAATTGATTGCAATTGAAGGGGTGCCCTTATGTTGCATCCAAGAAAAAGAAAATATAGCTTCCTTGGCCAGCCCTTGCTAGGCATATTCTCCTCTTGCAAGAAATGTTACTTCACATCTCAATAAAAACAGATTGGAGCTTTCTCGCCACATTCATGGTCAACATATCTTACAACCAACTCACTCTTGAAGATCACATCCTTACCCAACCAAGGTAGGCATATCCTAACATCAACTTGTCCCAAGAGGTGTCATTTCACATAGAAAGCCCATCAAGACATTCTTTTAGTGCTTTCACACATGCATCAAGTTATCAACCAGCACATTGCCAAGGTTTCTCCAACATCTCCCCAATAGCCGTTGACTACATAGGTGATTGCATTTGAAGAAAGGCCTTTCCTTTGCATTTAATGAAAACATCTCAGTGCTTCCTTGCCACATATATGTTGGGTATATCTGGTGAAAACATCTTAGCCATGAAGAAAGGCCTTTTCTTTGCATTTGGTGAAAACATCTCGTTGCTTCCTTGCCACATCCATGTTGGGTATATCATATAGCGAATACACTTGAAGAGGTGACATTTTGGATAAAAAGCACTTTAAGAACTTTATGCACTTTCATCCCGGGGCAGTCACTTATCAAAAGACCCCTATATCACGTGCGTTCAAGAGGTAATTAATAATACCCCAATATACATACTATACTTACACTGTGAGCCTATTTAAAAAACCCCCACCCCCCTCTGTATGTATACATTTTTATACATTTTGGTCTTTTAATAATCCTCTCCGGTTAACTCACGTGATATCATACACATTCTAAAAAGTGACCGCCCCGGGACTTTCATAAGGGGCCCACATTTGACATACATATCGACCAAGGTTCAGAGGCCTTCAAGGTGCAAGCATCGGAGATTGCATTTAGAGAGAGGCCTTCCATCTGCATATGGTGAAAATAGCACAGTGGCCTTCCTTGTCACAACCATGTTCATGTTGGGCATATCTTGCACCTTTGTGAAGTAACCCACAGCGTCTGGTCCAGATGAAAGAAACAAAAAACTTATTGCCATTGAACCCTCATCATGCTCTCCTATAGTCAACATGTTCCAAGTGATGACACTCCTAAGGATGCCCATCAAAGAACTTTTTGTGCTTCCATGCTTGCATACGTATTGACCAAAGCAGTACCAAGCACGAAATCTTTCCAAAGAGGATGCCCATAACAAATGTTTCATGCTTCTATGAGGGCACCACATTTGGCATACATACAAACCAAGCACCACAAAGAACACATATTTCTCCACTAACTCTTGACTACAATCTCAACACAAATACTCTCAACCAGTCAACATCTTGTGTAAGGCGATAGGCCTTCAAGGTGCAAGCACAAGCAAATGTAATTGGAGAGAGACCTTTTGTTTGTTCGTCGGCTACATCCTATTTTGAATCAAGGAAAATATTTTGTGAGACTTGTGCAAATTTGGGAATACACTTGTAGGGAAGATTCATTCAAGATCTTATGACTTTAACTAGATTAGTCTGCTTTGCAAGGTGCCCCTATGTCACATCTAGTAACAATGACATCCTAGAGAGGATGCAAGTGTAGTGCGTAAAATGCCATATTTTTCCCTCATGCTACCAGAAAAATATGGATATCATCTAGCAAACGCAAGTGATTGAGCACACTAAGAAAAATGATTGCAATTGAGGAGGTGCCTTTGTGTTGCATCCAACTAAAACAATTCACAGCTTGCTGGGCATATCCTTCTTTTGTGAGAAACCTCACTTTGCATCTAGTTAAAATAGCCTAGAGCTTCCTTGCCTCCACAACCATGTTGGGAATATCTTGCAGCAAACATGCTCCAGGGGCACCGCATTTTGGATACATATCAACTAAATAATATCCAAGCACCTTCACAGTGCAAGAATAGATTGAATTTGAGAGAATTTGAGGCATATCAGCCTAGAGCTTCCTTGCCATGGCCATGTGGGACATATCTTGCAATCAATATGCTCCAAGAGATGACATCCCAGAGAGAATGCCCATTTAGAACTCTTCATGCTTTGTGAGGGCACCACATTTGGCATACATATTGACCAAAGCAATGCCAAGAATAGCATCTTTCTCTAGCAATGCTCTCATCATGAATTCTTTACCCATGTCAACAGCTTGCACAAGGCTAGGCCTTCAAGGTGCAAGAATATGTGGAATCATCCTCTAAAAATAGCATGGAGCTTCTTTGCCATATCCAAGTTGGCCATATCCCGTGATCAACACGTTCTAGCATATGATATTGCGTACAAAAAACTCATTAAAGACTTTGGTAAGGGCTCCATATTTGGCGTACATATCAACCAAAGCATTTCCAAACAGAACATTTTTCTCCAACAACCTTTGACAAGCAATCTCAAAATTTGATTACCCGTGTGAAGGTCTTGCATAAGGTCACAGACCACATGCATTCAAGGTGCAAGCATAGGTGAATGCATTTAGAGAAAGGACTTCCCTTTGAATCTAGTTAGAACAGCCCAGATCTTCCTTGCCACAGGCATGTTCACGTATCCTACAATGAACACACTTTAAGAGACAACATTCCAAAGAGGTTGCCCATTAGGAACTTTTTTTCTTTCATATATGCTTTCTTAGGAGTATTATGATTTGCTGTCTAAATGGTTTTGTATGAAGTATCTATTGGTCTCATTATTATTACTGCACTAACTTGTGTAGGATGATAGCTATACATATTGATGAAAGCATTGTCAAGTACAACATCTACCTCCAACAACCTTTGACTAGCAATCTCATTTGTGAATTCTCTCACCCATGTTAATGTCATCCTGCATAAGACCACATGCCCTCAAGGTGCGAGCATAAGTGATTGTATTTGAAGAGAGGCCTTCCCTTCAATGCATTCAATGAAGATAGCACGGTGCTTCCTTGCCACATACATTGGTGAACATGCCAATACTTCTCATGCTACCAAAAAGCATGTGGCTCTCATTTAGCAAACCTAAGAGACTGAGCACACTAAGAAAAGTGATTGTAGTTGAAGAGATGTCCTTATGTTGCATCCAACAAGAACAGTTCACAACTTCCTCACTTTCGCATATCATCCTTTGGTGAGAAACCTCACTTTATGTCTAGCCAAAACAAAGCTTCCTTGCCACCACTATATATGTTGTAGCCAACACACTCTTGCAACCAGCATGCTTTAGGAGACCACATTTTGCACAAAAAACTCATTAATAAATATTTGTGCCTTTGTAAGGGCACCACATTTTACATACATATCAACTAAGGCATAGCCAAGAACGTTCAAGGTGCAAGCATAGATGATAGTATTTGAGAGGCATCCAAGGCATATCAACCTAGAGCTTCCTTGCCACAACCACGTGGGGCATATCATGCAATCAATGCACTCCAAGAGACGACATCCAGAGAGGATGCCCATTAGGAACTTTTTATTCTTCTGTCAGGGCACCTTTGGTATACATATTGCCCAAATCCTAGGCAAGAACGACATCTTTCTCTAGGAAAAATATCATCGTGAATTATTTATCTATTTCAACATCTAACGTAAGGCCACAGACATACCTTGTAGGTGCAAGCATAGGTGGATGCATCTGGAGAGAGCCCTTCCTTAGTATATGGTGAAAACATCATGAAGCTTCTTTGCCATAGCCATGTTGGGCAAATCCTGTTGGTGTTGGAGCTATGGTGGGTGTAGGTGCAGACAAACCAAGTGAAGGAGAGCGGAGCCTCTTAGAGACAAGGACTTGAAGCCCACACGCTCATGCACATGCATAGTGAAGGAGAGAGGAGAGGAAGATAAGGTTGCACAAAAGGCACAAAAAAACGAGAGTTATCATTAGGTTTACATGAGCCTTATAAAGGCATTTACATCCAATTCATACACTAGTGTCTATCCAAACATAAAACAGGCCGCCCAAGTTGGGTTGACCCCAACAATCGCCCCCTTCAGCAAAACTTGGCGTAAATATCATCACAACGCCCCCTAGAACTAGACTCACCATGCTCGTGACACAAAGAGGTTTAGGTGTACTCCCAACCACGAGTTTACGGTATACTCGTAAACCGTGAGTTTTAGGTTTTCTCACAACCAAGGGTTTTAAGTGTACCCATAACCTGGCGCTACCAAGAGAGCCTCCCCTTTCTCATGAGTGGAGGTAAACGTAGCCGCCAAACATGGAGTTTTGGTTTACTCCCAAACCCTAAAGTTTTTGGTTTACTCTAGCTAACCTTGGTTTAGGTTTACCAAATAACCTCATGAGACGCAATCTACAGAAAATGGGGCTTCATCTTCGGGAAGGTCTTACCGCCGGCCTGTGATTCTCTTAGCCAAGGCAGTGTCTAATCCCTTAAGTACATAATTTTAATGATATACATCTTGACAAAAGTATTATCATACTCATGGAAATGGATGCAGGATAAGCAACATATTTCCTTGGCGCCTGACTACTAATTTTGCCATTCACGTCAGCAATAATCTATTGTAGACACCATATCATGTGAATTATCTCTTAAGGCCAAAAAATCATTGAAGGCTTTAAATGAAAAAAAAAGATAATAATAAAAAACGTTGTGGATGAGTTTGCTAACATCAATGCTGATGGCAAACAATACTTACCACCACCTGTGTGTGTGGTGCCAAGTTACCCGCGCTCTATCCTTGTCTGCTATCGCTCACTCCCGCCGGTTCCACCACCTTGCACCACCACCTGACTATTGCCTGTGCAGTATGCACCATGCTTGAGCATAACGGTCCTCTGTCAGCTACATCAATTGTTGAAGACCTGCTGCTGCAGACCCCTACTTTCTTGTCTGCCAAATCTACCTTGCATCGGATGGGCCTCTATCTGCCCCCTCCTTTGGCTGGACTCTGGAACTGCTGCCTGCAGGAGCTCTTCAGACTCAAGCTTTACACTCTCTCTGCCCAAGCTCAATTCTACCCCCAAGGGCTCAAACCTCCAAGTCTTAGCACCAAAGCTCTGATACCGCTTGTTGGTGTTGGAGCTATGGTGGGTGTAGGTGCAGACAAGCCATAATGAAGGAGAGAGGAGAGGAAGATAAGGTTGCATGAAAGGCACACACACAAAAAAAAGAGTTATCATTAGGTTTACAGGATCCTTATAAAGGCATTTACAACCAATTCATACACTAGTGTCTGTCAAACATAAAAGTGACCGCCCAAGTTGGGACCCCAATATATCTTGCAATCAATGGGTTCCAAAATATGACATTTTGAATTGAAAGCTCGTCAAGAACCTTTTGTGCTTTCATAAAAATCCCACATTTTCCACATATCAACCAAATAATTGCACCTAGCACAACATGTTTCTCCAACAATCCATTTGAAGAAAACATTTGGTCAAAACAACCTGCAGATTCCTTGCCACACCCAAGTTGGGGATATCCCACAATCAGCATGCTCCAAGAGACCATCTCGAAAGGGATGTCCATCAAGACCTTCTCGTGCTTTGATGAGGGTACCACATTTGGC